>NC_091853.1:20000000-22400000 GCF_037783145.1 Equus przewalskii | reverse complement strand
ACCTCACACCACCTGGGTCTGTGTCCTGGACATTAATAAAAGATCTTTTTAGAATTTTGCTGATCAAACCCCCAAGGTCCTAGGTAGTTGTAAGTATATATATCGTAAACCCCACACTGGGAGGAAGAGGAGGAGAGCAGAGTAATTCGTATCATAGGGTTTAAATTGGAGAAACTTGGGATCAAATGCCAGTTCCACTACTTATTAGATGTTACTTTAGGTATGTTATCTAGTCTCTCTGAGCCTCAATTTCCTTATCTATAAAATGTGGTTTTGCGTGTAGTAAATGAATTAACACACGTAAAACCCATACTTAGCACAATGTTTGACACAGAGAGGTGTTCGGTAGCACCAGTAAGTGATTTTTCTGGGAAAATATCACATCTCTAATAATTTAACCATTGGAGATGGAATTTGAGGAAGAGTCTAATTTAAGTCCAGGCTCTTTACATAAATAGCTTCTAGAGCTGTTGCGAGGATCCAGCGAATTCAGACAGATAAAGCTCTAGAAGAGTGCCTGGCACATCATACATGCTCCATAAATGTTTTACGCACAACCCTGCTTTCTTAGGTGGAGGCACCAAGCATAGATAGGCTCTGACAGGGCCATTGTGATGAACACCACTGCTTGTCAGGTATGGGGGGGGGACTTGCTCCATTCAGCGGGGACCAGGCAGCAGCATTACAGTCACTGTGTCTACTTTCTAGAATTCTCTTAACCCCTCTCTTGCTCTTGGAGAGTCAGCTCCCAGGTGCGCCTATGTCTACAGCTGTGGTTCTTAACCTGGGTTCCATGGGTGAGCCTCAGGGCGCTAAGAAGCCCCTGATAGTGCACGGGACATTCTGGATGTGTGCATTTTTCTGGAGCTAGAGTTCACAGTTTTTGTTAGATCCTCAGAGAGGTCACTAACTCCCCAAAATATTGATCGTCTCAGCTCCAGAGACTCTTCCATCCTTCCAGTGTGTATGCTTCTAATGTGGTTTGGGTTGAGAAATAAAATTGTTTATCATGTTAAAAATATGATTAAAGTAGGAGTCAATGGGACCTGAGAAAGAGTCAGATGGGCTTTCCTGTTGGGGAGGGGTGCGCTTCACAGCGAGTGACACCATGGGCTCCCTTTTTGCTGCCCAGAGGCCTGCTTTTGCATCCTGGCTGGCCTTAGCTGTTTGCAAGATGTGGATGACTGGATAGGTGACCCCCAGGGAACTAGTTTCCCTAGGCCATGCCGTGGGCCTTTTCAGTGTCTGTCAGGCAGTCTGTGTGTCCTGAGCCCTGTGCGTATGCTCCATCCTAACCTCTGGTTGGGTTACATCAAAGAAATCCCTCATACTGCACTCAGGGGCAGCCAGGGAAGGTCGGCCTTGTCTGGCTACTTGCAGTGACATTTGTCTAAGGAGATCATCTGCTATTCCTTGACACGTGTTTTCTCGTACTGGTTCTTCTAATACAGTCACATTTATGACCAAAAGATTCAACTTTTAAGGCTGGAGCTTTCTCATGAATATGCTGTTGTATAATTTTTAAGGGAAAAAAACAATCCCAGCAGAGCTGCAACAGCTAAGTCTTTCTCTCAAGTTTAATTCTTTATCATCCTCCTCTTTTGTGACTCAAAGGAAGAGAGAATAGGGCTCACGCAAACTCTGTGAAACATTTCTTGGCCGACCCAGTCCTGGGGAGGCGTGTGGAAATCCCTTGGAGAGAAGTTGGGGAGTGACCTGGAGCCTGACTCAAAAGCATCCTGGGAGATTCAGTGGCAAGCAGAAAGAGAGTTCCGGAACCTGTCATGGCCATTTGAGATCTAAGCAAACCCACTACAGAGCACCACCCTTCTCCAACTGGAGGCTGCCTCCCTTCCCCCCTTCCCTCATCCCCCGTCATCACTGGTCAGCCCAAGCCTCTAGGGGGATCTGGAGAGGTGGCCAGGCCCAGGGCAGCTGGGTGCCAGCGTTCCCAAGTTAGCCTGTCTCTGCAGAAGGCCCCTTCGCCTGTGCCTCTCACCCCAGGGATTCAGTGACTCACTCTGAATAAGGCATCATAAATTTCTTCCTAATAACACACTTGTCACTGAACCATTCCAGCAATTTGGCACGGCCAGCTGTTTGGCTCAGGGCAGCAGGGCCAAGAGTTAATCCTCTATTTACAAAGTGCTTCCCATCGAGGGCTGGCAAGGGGCAAGGACCACCAAGTCAATGTCGCACATTCTGTAAGGAGCTGGAATGACTATGGCCCCCTTACGGATGAGGAATGTAGTGACGCAGCCCCTCTGGCCCAGCTGGGACAGACCCCCGCGCCTCCACCCCAGCAGGCAGCACTGCGAGGGCCTTGGTGGTAGGCAGCTGGGGTTTGAGTCCAGGCTCTGCCACTGCCAAGTTGTGCCACCTTAGGCAGTTTCCTTAATCTCTTGCCATCTCCTTTCCTTATCTGTGACATGGGGATCACACGAACTCACGAGGCCTTTGTCAAGATTCAGTGAGGTACGTTAGGCAAAGAGCTTTCGACATGGGGCCAGCGTGCAGCGAGGGCTCCTAAGTGCGGCTGTTTGTATAACTAACTCGGGACAAGTATTACTGTGTCGCTGACTCCTTCCAAGGCAGGCCGGGAGCCCACAGGGTTCTCCCTCTCTCCCCTGCTCTGAACTTGCGCTGAACTTTGACTCATGACTCACAACCACCTCCACTTGGCTTCCTGTCGCCCTGTTCTTTGACATCCCATCCTCTCATTCTTTCTTTTGAATAAAGAAAGGTGGCCACTCCTACATTATGTTACTTAATGCCCTCAACTAGCATTTGAGGGAGGGATAATAGTTGACGGGGTAGGAACTGAGGCTGGCTGAGTTGGGGTGACTTCCCAAAGGCTACCACTAGAGGTGTGACAGGCCAGGATTTGAGCCTGAGTCTGACTCCCAGTTTTCTCCAACACAGCAGCTGCCAGGGGCAGCCCACGATCAAGGACCAGCTGCCACCAGGGAAGTTCCGGATGTGGCCGAGTATTTCAGTCACTGCATTCTTCCCAGGCAGTTCACTCTCGGGACAGTTGCCAAGGAGGTGTGAAGGAGAAGGCAGAAAGAAGACTTCCTTTGGGGGGTGCAGTGGGACAACTGAGCTGCAGTTGACTGAGCCCTTGCTGTGTGCTCTCCGTGCTAACGTCCCACAGCTCCTTGAATCCAGGTACACTCCTGTGAGCCTGGACTAGTGCAGTCTCCACTCACAGAGAAAAATGAGGCACAGAGAGGTCGGGTCACTCGCCCCAGCCTGCACCTGGGTGTCTAACTGTGTCGTTAATCTCTCCCCTTACTGCCTCCCATCAGTGTGGCATAACGCTCGGCCAGAGCAGTCAGTTTTGGAAATCACATCCAGGCTAAATGACCTCAACCCACCACCATGAGCAGAACTGGCCGACCCTGTGTTCCTTCAGGAGCCTCCCAGGCCTCTCACTAAGCATCCTTGGGCACCTCTGAGTTCCTGTGGGTGCAGTGGGGAGGCGGTCAGCGAGGGGCATCTCCTGCTATTTCCATGCATTGGTGGGGTGCAGGGGGTGGTGGGGGAGAGGCGGCATCAGCCCAGGCAGCAGGATTCCCCTGTGTGCGTCTGCAGTGGAGCTAGCCTTCATTAGAGAGCAAGGCAGGTCCTGGAGCCCACAGGGTCCTCTTTCTCTCCCCTGCACCAAACTTGCCCCCACCCCAACCTCACAAGGATGGGGCAATCTGCCTGAGAGCAGGCGCTCTGCCTCATTCTCCTCTGTGTCTCCATCACCCAGAAGAGCGCCTGGCCCTCAACAGACATTTGTTGACAGACTGACAGATGATGGACTGACTGACAAAAACCAGCCAGCCCCAATGACAAACAGAAGCCAACGTGGCAGGAACTTGCTGGGCTGTTGAAAGTGAGGGGGTCCAGACCACTCCCCAGGTAGCTGCTGTGCCGCGGACTGAGGCGGGGCAGCACAGGCAGGCTGGAGGCAAGGAAGGTGTAAAGGACTCAGGAAGCACAGGTTCAAACCGGTGGGGGGCCGCTGCCAATCAGAGAAGCCAACAGGCTGGCTGGGGGTGCTAGTCGGGTAGCCCAGGGCTGCCGGGCCGTGTCCTGGGCCTGCGTCATACGATGTCGGGGCTGCTAAAGGACTTCTGCCCCCAGCATTGCCTCCTCTGCCATCACTGATGCTGAGAGTCCACACGAGACGGGGCCATGGGGTAGAGGAAATTGTCTGGTCTGGGAGCTACACGATCTAGGTTGGAAGGAGACCGTCTTTGCCGTGTTTTCCCTCCATCTGTGGGTTGTTTCCTCACTCTTCACTGTCTGTAAAATGGAGAGGACGTCTCCCTCATGGACTGCTGTGGATGAAAGAACCTAGAACTTGTGTGAGCCCTGTGTGCCCACACTGGCCCATCACAGCTGAAGATGCTAACGCTGCCAGGATGCCGCATCCCTCAGACGACGTCTCCCTGAGTGCGGACTTTCCGCACCCCAGCTCAAAGCACCTGGTTCCCTGGGCTTCTCCTTCCAAATTCCACGTCTCCTCCCCTCCCTCGCTCTCAGCGCCAGAAGCCCGGCTTCCCTGTGGGGCAGTCCCTGACTGGGAAAAGGAAATAATTAGCATAATCACCAATTCAATCCTCTCCACTCACTTCTCTGTGAAAATAATTTCCCAGTGCCCAGAGGCAGGCCTCCGGGCCAGGGGGATGGTGAGGCTCAGGGAATTGTGGAATCTCCAGCTAATTAAGTGGAAGCTCTGAGTTCCTGCTGCTCTGAACACATCACATTAGACACAAAAGCGACCTCTGGAAAATGTGGGAAGGTGCGGGAGGGATGGGAATGACAGAGATGATTAGAGGGCTCGAAAATGAGATGCATGTGAGATGAAAGGTTCAGGCAAGTGAAGTATTTAGCCCAAAGGAGAAAGGAATGAGCGAGCGGCAGGCAACTCAATCATGCCTTGCTGTGTTGTAAAGAGAAGACACCCCCTTGGGTTTTCCCTCCTCTAAGCCTGCATTCCCTTGTCCTCCTCCCTCTATCTCACCCATCTTTGTGTTCTATTCATTTACTTGTCAATTCGTTTTGATTATTATTGAGCACCTATGCTGTGCCAGACACTTTGCAAAGTTCTGGAGATGAAAAGACGGTCTCTGCCTTGCAGGTCAAGTGGAAGAAATGGGCCCATAACACAAACTACATACACCATAGGACTGTCCCCTATCAAGGTAGGAAGGACCCAGGCTTCAGGGGCTACGGGAGCTCAGTGGCAAAGTGGGCCGCTCAGCCCTGTCTGGGCTTAGGGGAGGTTTCCGGCAGGAGGTGGTGCCCAAGTGGGAATGAATCAGTGAGCCAGCTGAGAACAGGTGGGAGCAGCATTCCAGACAGGGCAAGCTGTCCAAGCAAAGGCCCAGAATATAAAGTGCAGAGCGAATACAGGCAACTATAAAACTGCTGGGCTTTACTGGAGCAAAAAGTAGAGACTGATGCGGTGTCAAGTATGGACAGAAGGCCAGGCAGGGCCCAGGTCCCAAGGCCCTGGAGCCTGTGGTAGGGAACATGGTAGGGAACAAGGGCTTTATCTGGAAGCAGCACTTCCCAGAATAACACAGATTACACGCAGTGTTAATAGATGTCCCCCTCAAATAAAAGGTGTTTCTTGGTCAAATGAGTTGAGTGACATTGGTTCTCAGCTGAAGGGCAATTTGCAAAAGGGGACATTGGCAATGTCTGGAGATATTTTTGGTTGTCCTAGTTCGGGGGTGGGGTGCTATTGGCACCAAGCAGGTCGAGGCCTGGGATGCGGGTCATCCTCCTACAACGCATAGGACAGGCCCCTACAAAAACCTCTGCATAGGCCCCAGGGGACCATTCATCTCTCTGTACTGTCATGGTCTGTTTGCCATGACATGGTCCCCCCACTGCACTGGGCAGGTCTGAATGGCTGGGTTCGGGTGGTCAGCATTTGGGGGAGGGATGAGGAAAAAATATGAGAGAAGAGGACTCCTGGCAGGGTGGGGTGGAGGGTGTTGCATTGGATGGAATCTGGCTCATGGGGGATACTCCTGCCAGCAGGATTGGTGGGTGATTCTAGGGGATCTTTCCATCCTAGCAGTCCCTACCAGCTGTGACTAGGAGACGGAATCAGACCCGGCCCTCAGGAGCCGGCCAGATCAGAGTCAGGGATCTACTCTGTGCTAGGCACTGTGTGGGCGCTGGGAAGAGCATCTGTTATGGCCAGGTTCTTCTGCCCTGTTTTATTTCTCTCCATAGCATCTGTCAACATGCCTATTTTTCAGTTTACTCACTTGTCTCTTCTCCTCACACCTCTTCCTGCCCCGGAATGTCAGCCTCATAAAGCTGGACTTTTAATCGGTATTTTTACTGCTTTATTTCTAGGGCCTGGAACATAGTGTGTGCTCAATTAAAACGTGTTGAAGGGGGCCAGCCCGGTGGCGCACCGGTTAAATTTGCACCTTCCACTTCGGCGGCCCAGGGTTCGCTGGTTTGGATCCCGGGTGCGGACATGGCACGGCTTGGCAAGCCATGCTGTGGTAGGCGTCCCACATATAAAGTAGAGGAAGATGGACACGGATGTGAGCTCAGGGCCAGGCTTCCTCAGCAAAAAGAGGAGGATTGGCAGCAGATGTTAGCTCAGGGCTAATCTTCCTCAAAAAAAAAAAAAAAAAGTGTTGAAGCAATGAATGTCTGAATGTCACCCTCACTATGCAGCTCAGAGTGCCTGGGTGCTGGGGCCAAAGTCCACCACACGTGGTCCCTCCTCCTCTGCATCAGCAGGAACCCAGAAGTCTCAGGAAGTTCCCCTTCTAAACTATGCAGCAGTTTTTCACTGTCTAGAATGATCATTACAAAGTGACTTTAAGGGGAAGACGTAGGAACTTCACATACACACCCCGGATCTTCCCTGAAAAATCTGGGATGATGGACTAACCAGTGGCTGACGGAGGAGGGAACAGACCAGGATGATGCAAAAGGCCAAGCAAGCTGGAAGCCAAATGAAATTGTAGCCAGTTGACAGAACAATGGCATGAACAAAGGCCTCGCTGCCTCCTGGAACCGTTGCCAAGCCTTGTGACACATGGGCTAATCGTGTCTGAGCGAGGTGCTGCAGAGCGGCCCACACGGCTGGCAGGGCTTTAGTCGCTGCCTGCTCGCCTGAGGAAGCCCATTCATTACAGCGCGGGGCCAACGGGGCCCCCCAATTACACATGGGGAGCAGGACCACAGAGGGGAGAGCAAGTGCCTGCTGGTCCCTTTGGAAACAAATGCAAGAAAACAAAACCCGTGGGCAGAAGCAGATGCCCGCGTCTAGCAGGCTGCCAGGGAATTCTGTGTTAACAGGGGGCTGTTGCTCCCCACGGCTGTGGCCCACGGGACTTCTGTTAAGCTTGGGCTCATGGCCTGGCCTATGGGCTGAGCAAGCCTGTTAGAAACTTGGGTTCAAATCTCAGCTGACCTCTAAGCTGGGGGCTCCAGGCTGCAGAGGCTAAAGACCTGACCCCGTCCCTTTGAGCTTTGTGGCCTCAGGCAAGTCACAGGTAAAAAGCTATGTGGGCCAAGGGAGGGTTTGTGATCTGCTCTGCTAACTTAACAGGCTTTTGGGGAGAATCAAAAAGATAGGCCAAGTGGAAGAGCCTTGAGAACTGTCAATCACGGAGCACAGGTAGGCACGCGGGGGATGCAGCTGTGTCCCCGCCCTCCCCCCAGCAGGGTGCTGTGCATCAGGAACAATGGCACCTGGGGGGGCCTTTGGTGACCTGTGGAGACCAATGGGCACACCCTTCACCTGCAGGAGATACCTTTTCAGACCTTGGAGTGCTTCTCAGAATCCCATTTAAGTTTCCTTAATGGACAGCTTCATGGAGGCCCAGAGACACACAGTTCATTTGGGTTGTCTAAATGATTACTTTAAGCAGATAAACTTATAGTCAGCTCATAATCAACAGCATTTTTCATTTTGTAAAACTCATACAAATTTAATCCTTAAATGACACCAAAAGAGAGGCATTATTATGCATATCGTACAAAGCATAATCTTAGAGGCTCAGAGAGGTTGAGTGAGTTTCCCAAAGTCACACAGCCAGTTTGTATCAGAGACAGGCTTTGAATCCAGGCCTCTGATTGCAGGTTAGATTGGTGCCTGTGGTGTAGACATGACCATCTCTCCTTCCAGAGAGCCCTCCTCCCCTTCTTTTTTAGGGTCTTTGGTTTGGGACCCACCTGTGTCATTTGTGTTGTTTAACCACTTTCCCTGACAGATCGAAGCAGAATTCTCTTTCTGAAGAGGACAGCCTGGAATGCAGAATTCGCCCTGGGAAAAGCTAACGTTTTAAGAGCCGAGCCTGGGCAACTTTCTCAGTGGGTGCTATTCCACTGGGGTACTGAGCGTGCAGGGCACCTTACCCGGTCTGTGCCACGCCCACGCCGAGGACCTGCCATCCCGAGTGAGGCAGATACGGCGGCTCCAACCTCTACAGTTGCTGAGAAGGTGGTCGCGGCACATCTAACTGAGAGCTGACGGACGCCCTCTCCTTCAGATAAGGACAGTCCTCTCACTTCCCTGTGGAGAACTTGTGTCTGGATTTTGAATGCCAAGAATAAAACAGAGGGAAGAGAACTTTAGTTTATAATAAAGAATAAAGGGCTCTCCGATTTTTACATGCTACTTCATGACATGGATCGAGGCTGCCCCAGGGAGAGAAGCCCAAGGCGTCCTGGCCTACATGCCGATCTATATGACCCAATTCATATCTAAAGTTACACAACCACACAATAACCAGACCCCACCTGCACTGACGCCATTTTAATGACTTTTTGCATCATCTTTCCTTTGACTAGTAAAAATAAGTCATGTACCCACACCTTACAAATTTAGCCCTAACCCTTAACACACTGCAGCTCTTCACTGCCCGTGGGCCCTGTCCCCATGCTATTCTCTGAATAAGGGAGCACCACTACCAGACCTTGAGAGTCCAAGAAATCTTTCTTTCGACTCCTCAGCTTGTGAGCCTGCATCACTTTACACATGACGGATCAGATTCACATCCATTACCACCTTTAATCCTTACAATAGCCCTGTGAGAGTTGTTATAAACTTGTCGGTATTATTATTATTCCCGTTTTAAAGATGGGGGAAAGTGAGGCCTAAAAGTACATAGAGGACCTGTCCAAGGTCAGAAGGTTGATACATAGCAGAGATGGAACAAAGACCTATTTCTTCCATCTACAAGTTCAGGGCCTCACACATGGCAACATTTTTGACTTTCCATGGGTGAGAAGTTAATTAAAAGTAAATTCAAAGATTGATTAGAGTCGGGGACTTCTAATGGGAATCTCTTCAAATTCCTCGTAATACTATTACTAATCTCTTCTCCAAGAATCATAAAAGCAGGTTAGTGGCAGCTAATCCACCCTCACCACAAACCTATGCTCCAATAGCACAGCGGGTGTGGGATGAAGATGGAAGGGACATATTAGAGACCCGCCAGTCACCGCTTGAGGTTAGGTGCACGGGCACCGCCTGGCACCCTGTCTTTAGAGAGTCCAGGCCCGGCCAGGGCTGCACGGGCGAGCATTCACAGAGCTGCGCTAGGCTTGCTGCCTGGATGCCCAGAGGAACTTAAGAATAAGTGTAAATCACAGTCTCTTCTTCCAGGAGTTTATAGTTTGGTAGGAAGGTGAGATTTGTTATGAAATCTTTGGGTGGCAACGTACAAAGCAGAATGGAAGTAAGAGCCCATCTGTTTGGTACATGGTCCAAGAAGGCCTCATGAAGGAAGTAGGCCTGGAGAGGGTCTTGACAATGGGTAGGACCTGAAGGGGGAGGAAGCAAAAAGATTCCATTTTGGCGGAGGATGAAGTGTCAAGCAGCAGGCAGGGTGTGGGGGATGCGTGGTTCCAAGCCTCTTCTGTACCCGGCACTCCCAGCACCCTGGTCATTCTGCCCACACTACCTGGGTCCTGGTACAGCCAGGTTTCAATACATCTCTGAGCCTTTGTACCCACCATTTCCTCTTCTAGAAAGAACCTCTCTCCTTTGCTTCCTTGTGCCCCTATCTCTCAGGCCCATCTCCCTGTTAACGCCTGTCTGTGCAATCTCACTTCTGCTGTGAGACTGTCTCTGATCTCCTGCTGTGCTTTGCCTTCCTGTTCATGGCACTGACCCTGTGGTCTAACGATGTGTTTGTAAGCCTGTGTCCACCACGTCGTGCCCATTGAGAACAGGGACTCTCCTCTGTTAATTTTTGCATAGCCATTTGTTGAATAAATATAAATGAAAGATGGAAATACTGATTGACTGAATGAACGAATCTGCATAAAGAGAGTCTTGCTACAGGAACAGATGGGCTGACACCTAGAACCAGTGGTGCCCCGGGCCATTAGATGTATTATGCCTAATAAATCTGAGCAGAATTAACGATTCTTCAATGAATGAATGATTGATGGATTGACTGAGTTATATACACCTTACGTTGAAATCCATCATTGCTATTCTGCTAATCTGGTGGACATTTTTGCTTTAAGCTTATTTCCCTAAAGTCGGTGAGGCTGAGACCTGAAAGATGGAGGGAGTTAACCCAGGGAATGGCTCAAAAGGTGAGAGGGAATGAGGGCTTGAGGTGAAGGGTTCAGCAGCAGCTGGACGGCGACGGGCACTATGGAAAAGCAAGAGAGGGGGCCAGAGAATTGAGCAGGAGCCAGGCTGTGACCGGAATTAAACTGTTTCCTGAAGACAATGGGACACAATTAGACCTTCAGGCAGGGTGCGTTGCAAGTTATTATTCTTTCTTTCTTCTTTTAAAGAAAGAGGACTCTAAGTGAAAAGTGGAGAATGGATCAAGGCAGAGCAAGACTTAGAAGCCAGGAGACTGATTCGAAGGATGTTGCAGAAACTTGGGTAAGAGTTGGTGAACAAGGGAGGTGGCTGCAGGGATGGAGAAAAGTGGAGAGATCTGAGAACTAAGGAGGTAGAAGGGACAGGATTTAGCGACAGCTGGGATTGGCAGGTGGCCAGCAGTGCCGGTGATGATAATGATGAGAATGCTAAGGAATCTGGCCTGGCTGAGAGGAGGAAATCTGGGGGAAGACGTATAGTTGGCCTGAGAGGGAGGAAACAGCAAGCTATTTCCAGACATTTTTCTATACGTACACTTTGTTCTGAGTCTTAATTATATGATATGTGAAGATGTAGGTAGACATAGATATAGATATGTTATGCTTTTTCAATTAATGTAACAATATCTTCCCATCTTATTACAGACTCTTCATAAACATTATTTTTAATAAGGGGCAAGCTGTAAATAAATATGCAAACTGTCAGAGAAAATGAGTCAGATACTCTGATTGAAGAGGGTTTCCCAAGCTGCCTGCGTGCAAGAGCAGGTCAGCTGCCCATCAACAGCATCTTCTGGGAGAGGCCTGCTCTCAGTGTGGTGAGTAATACAAAGAACTCATTAAAAGCCTAAGGTGGGGGGCTGGCCCCGTGGCCGAGTGGTTAAGTTCGCGCGCTCCGCTGCAGGCGGCCCAGTGTTTCGTTGGTTCGAATCCTGGGCGCGGACATGGCACTGCTCATCAGACCACGCTGAGGCAGCGTCCCACATGCCACAACTAGAAGAACCCACAACGAAGAATACACAACTATGTACCGGGGGGCTTTGGGGAGAAAAAGGAAAAAATAAAATCTTAAAAAAAAAAAAAAAAAAGCCTAAGGTGGTACCCCGCAGGCCCCAGGGACTCAGCATCAGCCAGGGTGTGGCCTTGTCACAGGCAGACAACCTACAAAAGGGGCAAGGGACTCAGAGGGAAGTCTTGGCCTCAGGGGATGGGGCGTGGGGAGAGATCTGTGACTATGAAGGAAGGGGTCTGAAGAAAACTTCCCCAACCAGCTGGGAAGAGAAAATGAGACTGCGTCTTTGAAAGTATTTTGTAATCTCAAAAGCTGAATACAAATTTGAGGGACTATTCATCATTATCCACATTCAAAACCATGAACTTAAAACAGGTGGAAGTTTCTTAATATTCATCTATAGAGCAGCAGAGGTGGGAAGACTTTTTACTACATTCCCCTTTGTACCTTTTGAGTCATTCAACAATAATTTTTAAAAATTCTTTAAATCTGTGCAAACCAATTCTCTCTTATTTATTAACACTAATGATGGAGAAACAAGTTAGATCACCAGGATTTTTTTGACTTGTCTAGAAAGAAACCATAGAAAGAAAGGTAATGACTGCATCTCACAGCGCCTTCGTTCATTTGAAAAGCATGATGCCCATTCCTAGAATAACATTAAATGATCATATATTGAGTTAAAAGAAAATGAGCCAGAGTGGCTTTTGAGGGGAAAGGGCATGGCATTAATGTACAGGACTTAGATTCCAGTTGGGCCAAGCCTCTTGGTACCACAGTTTTTTCACCAGTGAGATGGGTATAACAAAACCTACCATGAGGAATCATGGTGAGACACAACGGAGAGAACCTGCGTGGAGGCGCTTAGCACCAAGACCTGCAACTCTGTACGCCTGTCTGTTGAACCTTACAAATACCAACTTGCATGTACATCCACAGGAATGCTTTTGACTACAAATAAAAAAACCTAACTACAATGTCTGAGATAAATAGGGGCTTATTTTTCTCTCTATATAATAAGAAGTCTCTGGAAATAAGCAGTCCAGGGCTAGGATAGGGTGACCAATGTCCAGGTTTGCCCAGGCCTGTTCCTGTTTTAGCATCAAAAGTCTGGCATCTTGGGAAACCCCTTGGTCCCAAGCAAAGCAAGAGGTTGGCCAGCCTAGCAATAATGGCCATTAATAATGCAGTCAAGCAAGGTACTTTGTTTTTGTTTCACTTGGTCATTCTGACTGTTGCTTGTTGCCTCATGGTTGCAAGATGGTTACTGCACTTCCAGGCCTCATGTCTGCATTGCAGGTAGAAAGAAAAGGGGAAGACAAAGGATCAAAGGCTTTCGCTTAGGGAGGTTTGCCTCTAATTCTGCGAAGATTTCCTCGAAGACTTGCACTTATGTCTCATTGGCCCAAACTGTTTCACATGGCCACCCCAGGTGGGGTCAATCCACAGTGTCTGCTACACGGCCTCCCTATGTATTACACTCAGGCAATGTTGAGCACCTGCTCTGCGACAGGCACCATGCTAGGATCTGCAAAGGGCAGAAAGATGAATAAGACACAACCCCCATGCCAAGTAAGCTCACGGTGTGGTACAGGCTGACATAAGATAGAGGTGACTATGTCAGAAGGCAGCCATGAGAGAGTGGGAAGTCCTGTGCTGGCAACATTGCCCAAGGTGCAGGTGGGAATGACAAGGCTGCTGGATTAGCCAGGTAACAACGAACACGACACATTTTCCGAGTTAGGATAAACCCAAAGTTGTGAGGGCAGGACTTGGCAGCAAGCAAGCTCCAGGGAGAAGAGTCTGTGGGTGTGAGAAGAAGGAATGTGTGTGTAGGGGTAAGTACCTCTTGTCTCTGAAAATGACCTGGCTTTGGGGACCTCAGATCATTGCTATGGCATTAGGGAGCCCTTTGGAAAACAATGTGTACATAGGAGGTGTGAGCGACCTTGGAGCACAGCCAGCAAAGGGCTCTAAGAACTCCTCATGGAGACAAGTCATCTCAAGGAAATGAGATTCCAAACCTGCCCCTGAGAAAGAGAAGATCAAACCTATGTCCTGTGTCTGAGGGTCCTCTGGGTGCTCAAGCCCTCGCTTTGCCCTTGTTTCCTATCCTCTTGGCCTCTGAAGCCAGCCCCCTCTTTGCTTCCCAGCTTCCCGCTTCTCTGTTTCCCCAGTTCCATGGCTGGACCCACCTCCAGGCCTGAACCTGGCCAGTCTCTCAGCCAGGCAGTGCAGAGGCTGCTGCATGTTGCCAACCAGTGCCAGTGCCAGCGACCTGCCTGGGTTCCTGGGCGAGTGGCAGCATGCCCTGCCTTGCCCCACAGGTGCTGGCCTGGGCCACAGTACAGCTCCTGCCTTAACCTGCTCTCAGGCTACTGCTGAACCACTGGAGCAGACCTGTAACTGTCCTTCATGTGCCTTACCTTATCTCACAGCAGCATCAGAAGACAACCCCGCAAGGTGAGGGAGTTATCCCCTGTTTAGCCAGGGAGCAAATTAGGCCCAGAGAGGTTAGGTAAACTGCCCTGGATTATCCAGCTGCTTAGTAGTAGAGGTGAGATTCAAACCTGGGTTGGATTCTAAGGCAGCTGCTTTCCCCACTGTTTGCCACCATTTTTCTCTACACACCTGAGTCTCTTGCCCTAGTCCCCTTGCCCTGCAAGCTTGTCTCTGTCCAGACCCCTGACCCTAATGGCACCCTTTGGTGGAGGGTCTTGATTACTAGGGACCATGATGAAGCTTCATTTATTTCTCCATTCAACAAATATTGAATATCCCCTACATGACAAGCACTGCGCTGGGCCGTTGTGCTATTTTCTGGCTGCCAGAATTTGCCCACAGCTGGGCCTGCTGACCTCCAGGGATCATCGGCTGCCAGAGCTTGTGCTGTCCTCAGGGCACCATGGGAGAGCTGCCTGTGGCCAGCTCAGGCCAGCCCCAGTAGCACAGCTGGGCCCCCCTCCATCTCCCCTGTGCATTAGTGGCCCTCTCTGGCCTTGCTTCTTGCCCTTTCCTGCCAGACCTGTTTGCAGTCTGGGCCTGGCATGGTCACATCTGAGCCTGTTCCAGTAATGACAACTCAACTAGTCACTGTTGTTATCAAAGTAAGGTGGTCAGGGGATGGGGAAGAAGTGAAACAGCCGCCAGATCCATCTGATTCTTGAGAAACAATCTGATGAAAGTGGAGGTTAAGGGGAACATATTTTGGGGAACAGGAGTTGCCAATAATAATACTCTCCCCACTGGGTGGGGGGGGCCCTAGAGGGGTGCCATGAAGGTATAAGAAACTGAGACTCGGAGGGGTAAAATGACTAACCCAAGTTCACACAATGTTATTGTGTTTTTTCTATTTGTAAAGGTAACACATGTTCATTGTGGAAAATTGGAAAGTACCAAAAAGTATAAAGAAAAAATAAAAAAAGAAAAAGAAAGTAAAAAGAAGAAAATTGGAAAATACCAAAGGCATAAAGAAAAAAATAAAAATGTTCTTTGATGTTCAGAGATGTTAACATTTTGTGTGCTTACCTCTAGTTTTTTTCTATGCATATGTGTGCACACTGTGCACACTGTTTTTTATCCATCTTTTATCACTTAACATTATATTGAGACCATTCCCCCCTGACACCAAGTATTTTATGCTAACATCGTATTCAGTGGCTGCATAGCATTCCATTATACAAGTTTGCCATAATTTATCTGACCTATACTCTTAGCTATTTGGCTTGTCCTCCTCCTCATTTTGTCCTGTGTAATAATACTGAGATGAACATCTTTGTACATAAATATTCATGCATATATCCGATTTTTTTCTTGGCTCAATTCTGAGGGACAAACCATTTTAGCATGCTCTGTCTCTTTGCCCAGAAAGGAGGGACCAGGGGCACTAGTCACCACCAGGCTTTCTGAGCAGAGGCTTTGTGGGTACTCAAAGGGGGCGATGCTGAAGCAGGGACCATGGGAACCCCGAAGCTTCATTTCCTTACAGTTTTTTTCAAATGATCCCTGCTTTGTTACTCAGAACTCTTTACTTCGGAAATCCACTGAAACCAGCTCAAGCAAATAAAAGAAATGGAGATAAGAATATCGGGCAGGACTTAGCCAGTCCTCAGAGAGGGCCTGGGAAAGAAGGAAACCACCCGGACTTCCTCTCCTCGCCCTTCTCCTCTCCCCATCTGTTCCAGTGGGGCAGTGGTTCTCAAACTTGGAGCGTGTCAGCATCATCTGCAGGGCTCATGAGAACACCGATTGCTGGGAATCCCGCCCCCGAGTTTCTGACTGAGTTGGTCTGGGATGGGCCAAGAACTTGCATTTCTAACGCATTCTCAGGGGATGCTGATGCTGCTGGTCCGGGGACCACACTTTGAAAACCATTGCTAGAGTACAACATGGGAGCTAGGGGCACGGCAGACCCCCTCCAAGGTTGCTACCACTCTGGTTTCTGAATGAATTCTACCCTCTCATTGTGATCCTGCCTGGCTGCACCAAAGCCAGGATGTTACCACTTCCTGTCAGAAAGAGACTTCCCTGCCAAAAGGATTAGGCCCAAGAGGATGACGAGGTCGCTAGGGCCTCTCCCAGGGGTTCTCTCTCCCCTCAGGACCTTCTTCTGAGAACTGACTCAGTCAACTCTCAGGCAGTTCCCTCACAGCCAAACTTTCTTTCCTCTGGCCTGATCCTGGATGCTGAGCAGTGGTTACAGAGGGTCTCCTGGTCTCAGGCCTCTCCCTCAGAAGGGCTCGTCCGTTCCTGGTGCTGGTCAAGCAGGGATTGCTGGGGAAGTCCGGGTGGCCAGAGCCCTCCTTGGGACGTGGCTACAGTGAGGCAGGGCCCAGCCCCAGGCATTGGGTTGCTTGGAGGCTCACCAGACAGTGACTCCAAGAGGCAGCCAACGCGGGGAACTTATCGTCCACTGTGAAGCCAAAGAGGAGCTCACGCTATGGTGAAAACAATGAAGTGATATCCTTGAGAGATCCTGTAAGATTAAAAAGAAAAAGAACCAGTATTTATTGTGCTCCTACATGTGCCAGGCACCCAGTGCCTTATGATGATCATCTGATTTAATCTTGCCTAAAAACCAGTGAATGCAGAGAAGGGTACTATTATCCCCATAATGCAGAGGGAGAAATCGAGGCACAGAGAGCCTAGGTTCCTTGCTCAAGCTCTTACTATTACTCTATAGGCGCTCTTGAGAGAAGCCAGAAAACCAGAAAAGGCCGGAGGGGAGGAAACTAACACATATTCTTTTACTCAATCATTATATTAACACTCTAAGAAAGGAAGTATTATCCTCATTTTATAAGAGAGGAGACTGCAGCTTAATTAAGGAGCTTCCTAAGATCATGCTCTGGTTAAGTGTGGCCCCAGGCATGGAGCCCAGGCTTGTCAGTCCCCAAAGCTCAAACTCCCCCGGCTCTGCCCCTCTGCTTCCTGGGAGAGGTGAATTCCAACCAGGGAAGGGGAAAGGCTTCAGCGTAGGTGGCATCGGAACTCAACAGTCAAGTAAGGGTTCAACGGACAGAGATGGGTGGGCTGTGTGCCCAGACGAGCAAAGTCTAGGGCTTGAAAATGCATGGCCTGTCTGTCCCTAGAGGAATGGCACATTCTTTTAACACACAACTAACTGGACAATAAAATATCACATTTTATTTTGAATATTCTGACATGTGAAAATGATTATAAAATAAATACCTGTTGAAAACTCATGATATCAAACTATACACACTAAGATTCCAATTTAGTAGAGATATATACATATGTGTGTGTGTGTGTATATATATATTGGCCTGGAAGAAAATATACCTTCTTGTTAAGGGAACTTTTCAGGCAATAGGCTTTTGAATGATTTTTCTTTTCTTTCTTTCTTTCTTTTTTTTTTGCTGAGGAAGATTCGCCTTGAGCTAACATCTTGCCAATCTTCCTCTTTTTGCTTGAGGAAAGTTGTCCCTGAGCTACCATCTGTGTCAATCTTCATATATTTTGTATGTGGGTCACTACCACAGCATGGCTGACAGTGGTGTAGGTCCACGCCCGGGACCTGAATCTGCAAACCTGGGCCACCGAAGTGGAGCACGGGAACTTAACCACTAGGCTACAGAGTCAACCCCTATTTTCTTATTTTTTACTTTTCTTTCTGTATTTTTCAAACACAAGGATCTTGTGTTAGTTTTACAGCCATTAAAAGAAATCTTACTTGTTTACCAAGATGCAAGGGCATAGCTTCTTCCCTAACACCATCAACAGGCAGAGGATGAAACTATTTATCCTCTTCTTCTTCTGCCTTCCTACTTCACAAGTTGACTTCCCAAGACTTTTCATTTGTGAGCTCTTGATGTTTAATTCACCTGTTCAAAAATAATCTTGGTGAGGGTGGGAGAGAGATGGCGTTCAACGGGAGCTATTTTGAAGACCTCAGAGAGGGCTCTACTTTAGCCATGCCTGGAACACACACACAGAAGCCCTCGCCTTCTCAGAGCTTTTCCCACCTAGCCGGGCTGACGTGCGGTTTCCCTTGAAATCCTTGGCCGGCTTCTGAGCACATAACCCTTAAGGTCATCTCGCTGTCTCCACCTCCCTCTGCCCTTGAATCATTGCCTGTGCAGAAAGCAAACCCTCAAACTCAAGTTAAAGTTTCTTTGATCTTTTAAAGCTTTTAAAAATCAAACCTACCTGGAATTTAATGATATATAATGATAAAGTTGACTCCATTTATTTTTCTTTTTATGATTTCATTCTCATGTATTTCTATCTGTATCTGGGAGAATTTGACACAGATGCTAGTGTTATTAAAAAAATCTCCGGTGCTGAGTAAAAAGAAATCTCATACAAAGAATGGCCACCAAAAATGGAACCAAACAAGCAGCTTCAATTTAAATACTAGTCCTTGGGTTGACTTCAAAAAGAATTCAAATATTTTCCCCTCTGGATTTGAAAAGCACCTCTTCTGCTCCGCCTACAAAAAATTTTTTTAAAGGTCTTGGGTTCCATTTTCAAAATAAGTTCTATATTTTTAAAGGTGACACACAGCAAGTAACCAGAAACTGGCGTTGGCTTGGAAACCTGCCCCTTCTCATAAATGTGCAATCACTAGTTTCTTTCAAGATGATGAATACTATTGATTGGCTCAGATCAGCTTGTGACCCAGCAGTGGTGTTAGACATTGGCTACAAAACGTCTCCTTATGAATTTTTCATTGGCTTGAGTGTCTGCAGAGCTGAGCAGCTGCCTCCCCGAGTGCTCACTCTCCCTCCTCCTCTCTGTGTCTGAGGGCTGATGATGCCACTCGGCAGGGCCACGTTATTGGATCAAAGTGATTAGCTTTACAGCCTGATTTTCTGAATCGAATCCAATTTCTTTTTCAGGTGCAGGGAGCTTACGAGTAGTCATGTGCTTTCTGTTTGGTGATGGCATCACAGGATTACTAGCAGATGCAGTAAACTGAAGTCATTTCCCATTAACTGTATTCCTCATGATACTAAGACAATGTGTCACTCTGCCCTCGCGTTCCCGAGCATTTTTCGGGAGAAAGAGTGCTTTCAGTAGCTCAAGTAAAAGCTGACAAAGAGGCAGACTCTCGAGAAGCACTGTGTCAGCAGCTTTCAAATACCTTAGCTCGTGATTCTCATAACAACCCGGAGAGAGCAGGAACATTAGTCCCCCTTTGACACTGATAGAAACTGAGAAATTCCGGAATCTCTCAGAGTTCATGCTGTGGATTTATCAGGCTCACACTGAAGTCGGTGGTAGGGTGAGACCCCAGGACTCCAGACTTGATCAGGTGGCCAGAGCAAACCAAGAGTCACTTTCTTTTAAGAGGACAGGAAAAGCTTCACTGGAGCAAATCGTCCCCTTTTACATTTCCATTGACTCTTATATGCTAGATCCAGACTGCATGAAAAATTCAAGTTCTCATGTCTCGAAATAGGGCTTCATTCCTATTTACATCTGTATCCAGGTGAAACTGAGTTGAGGTAAACTGCAAGCACCCATTTAGGGGAGAAAATAAATAACACAAGATCAGCGGGTAGTCTGGGAAGCAGGGAGGGGTAAGGTGAGATTGGGGAAGGGTGGGGACTGAAGGATCAGCTGCAAGTGTGTATAGCAGCCTTCTCTCTCCTGCGTGCCCCTCTCCCTGGTCCTGCTTTCTCTGTAAAACATGGAGAGCCTGGGAGACACCTGTAACACACAGTGAGTGACAGTTCCGAGTCTCTATACTGCGGCTGACTATTGCCGAATACTTTGTTGTCCTCTTAAAGGAGGAAGAAAAAAGTAAAGGAATCAGGAAGTGCCACGTTGTAAGTGGAAGCGAGAATTCTTCCTGGTGTCAGTCTCCGCTAAGGGAATCTAGGCTCTACCGGGGAACAGTGGCCAATTTTAACAAGGCGTTTTGTTCATCTCATTCACAGCAACCTGCACACCCAAGCCATGAGCCCATAACTTCCAAAAACAATGATGCCAAAAGAAATCTTTCTTTGTATCCATCTCCAGGGTGCCTATCACCATAGCACAACCGTGCCATTTGCTCTTGAGTTTTTGATACAAAGTCATGTGTCACTTAACTCAGGGATACGTTCTGAGAAATGCACCATTAGGTGATTTTGTGGTTGTGTGGACATCATAGAGCGTACTTACACAAACCAAGATGGTACAGCCTACTACACACGTAGGCTCCATGGTACTAGTCTTATGGGACCACCATCATATATGCCGTCCGTCGTTGACTGAAACATTGTCATGGGGCGCATGACTATAAATTGTTAGGTAAGATTGAAGACCAGAAACAAACACACACCCAACTACTTCGTTCTCCAGAGGTCAGTTGAGATGATTAGTGTTGAGATGCCTAAGAAGACTATGTTGTTTTTGCTCCTGGACATTAGCCCTTTTCCTGTATTCACTCCTTGATTACATACATTAAAAGTCCCAAATGACCCCACAGAAATTGCAAAAGTCTGTTACCCGAACCAGATGGAATAGAAAGGTCATGTCGTGGATTCTTCAGAATTCATTAACTTGGCACCTTTATTGGGATATCATGATTTTCTAGACAGCAGCTGTTAGCACATCCATTTCGTGAATATTAAAAACTGACTGGATGACAGGACTCTTTGCTATTCTTCGTTGATTATCTCATACCAATTCCACAGTTCCCAAGCCTTCAGAACCTTCCTGAAAATATGTATTTATTGGTAAATTTTTAATCAAAGAAGATGTACAAAGGATTGCATTCAATTCAACGATAGTCACTGTGGAATATCGTAGGTGAAAGGCAGTCCCAGCAGCCCTTTGAATTACTGCCTGGACTCGCAGTCCTCAGTCTCAGCGGACGTCTTCTCTCCTTCCCATTGTTTTATCCTGAGGAAACAGCAGCCATTTGTAGAACATTATAACGTCACTTCCTAACAACCATTCTCTCCTGAAGCTTTGGAAATTTCATTTCCCCTGTATTTTAGACTTTTCTTAGTAGAGTGTACAAGCTAACTGTGCCCCCTGAGAGAGTTAACTAGTTGAGCCCACAGCTCTTAATGTCTTTTTAACTTGGAAGGGATCTTAGAGGTCACTTTGTTTAACCCAATATTAAAAATGAAGTGGCTCTTAAGGAAAGGGTCTGATATCAAGTGGTATTAAGAAGGATAAAGTTCAACCAACTTCTTGGAAACTGCAACTGTGATCATGGGGGCTAAACAGCAGGAAAGGATCTTGGAGTCACATGGGTCATTGAGGGGTACAGTCCTGGTCTCATGACAAAGATGACACAAGATGACAAGGCATCTGGGGAGGCTGATTGCATCCGCCTTGCAGTTTGTGGGTGAAAGAGTGGGTTGATTCTGATGACTATGGTGAGCTCTTTCTTCCTCCTAGTCCAAAAAGGTGAGTGGCCAAGCATTGCCTGGTCTTGAGATGGTCCTTCACATGAAGATCATAGACTGTGAGCATTGTTTTTTTTATTTTAGTGGAAAATGTTTTTCCAAACTAGTGTGGTGATCATGACACAGAAGCATATTTCTCCTCCGAGGTCAGAGAAACAGTAGGGGAGAAACAAAAACCAAGCAGAAAAAAACTTTTTCTTCAGTCTTTAAGGAGGAGTAGCTACCACTATGGTCAGTGAATAGATTTCAGGATCACTTTTGCAATGTCATTCGCCCTTAAGCCCTCCACGTCCATTGTGGTTAGGGTTTCACGGGCCCACAGGAAGGCAGTCCTCCTGCTTGCGTTGTCTTCAAGTGTGTCCTACAGATTGAAGGTCACTTTCTCTTCCCCACTCTAATTAAAGCCAACCTTTGAATTCAGCTTAGGGACACCCCTCTTGCTATTCCAGCCCCTCACTATTCCAGCTCAGAAGCCCTCAGTAGAGTCATCCCACCATTAAGCAGAGACTTTACTCAAATCCAAACTTTTTTTTTTAAAGGTTGGCACCTGAGCTAACATCTGTTGCCAATCTTCCTATTTTTTTCTTCTTTCTCCCCTACATCCCCCAGTACATAGTTGTATATTCTAGTTGTAGGTCTTTCTGGTCCTGCTTTGTGGGACACCCCCTCAGCATGGCTTGATGAGCAGTGCTAGGTCCACGCCTAGCATCCAAACTGGTGAAACCCTGGGCCTCCGAAGTGGAGTGCACAAACTTAACCACTTACCCACAGGGCTGGCCCCTCCTCAACCCACGATTGAGCCCTTAACCAGATCCCAGCGCCTGGCACAGAAGAGGGCATAATGATGTCAGTGAACCAGATTGATTACTTCTGGCTCTGCTCTTAGTGCGGTTCTTTGCTGCTTTGTATGTAGTTTCTCCCAACCTGCTGTCTCTTGCTGTTCCTTCTATTTCCTCTTCTGCATCTTCTTCTGTAGAATCCAGTCCATGCCGCTGCTTTAGGAGGTCACAGCAACTATTTGTAACTGGCCATTGGCAATATATCGTGGGATGTGATGTGACAGACCCTAAACTACACTAGCGTGTAGTTTGAAAATTTGAGGCAAGTTATTCACTTAATGGTGGGGCATCTACAAAGAAACTAGTCAAATACCTCTATCTTTTCTCTCTCCTCCCTCCCTTTCCCAGCAAATTTCTTGAGAGAGCAATCTGTATCTACTCCCTTCATCTCATACCTTGTCCATTTACATCTGATTTCATTTCCCACACTCCTTCCCACACATGCAAACTCTGAAACACTCTGTAACTTCTGGATGGAATAGTTTTTATTGAATTCTAGCCTCACTAATCTTACTATTGAATTTGATGGAGCTGTTCACTACCTTCTTGAAAATCGTCTTCCCTCACCTTTGATTGGAATACAGTTTGCCTCCCAACTCTGACTAACTTACTTCTATCTCCTTCCTCGGCTCCTCTTGTGCCTCACTTAAAATACAAGTATGTCCCAGGATTTGTCCTCAACCCAGTTTCTCTTCCTTTTCTACACCTCCTTTCTGGTGATCTCAAGTACTCCTCCTGTTTCAATTAACATGTCTATGCAGATGCTCCCAGATCTTTACCTCCAATCCAACTTATCTAGTTCAACTTCCATGTTTTCAACTGTCTGCTAGATCTCACCTTCTAGATAATCCTCCTAGTCTTTCAAACGCAGCAGTTTAAAAGTGAACAAATCTTCTCCAAACCAGCCCCTCCTTCTAACTTCTCCATTACTATTTGTGAAAGAAAACATGCCACTAGCATTGCATTGAATTCAGTTTAAAACTGGATAATCTTTCACTTCTCCATCTCTCTCAATTCCATATCTAATGAGGTGGCATTCGTTGAATGCCTACTATATGCCAGACTCTGGGAATGTAGTGTGAAAAAAGTAGAGAGAAAGAGAGAGGTCTTACCCTGGAGAACCAGTTATAAGAGGAGGACAGAAAATTACTCATTCATTTGAGGAATATTTATTGAATACCTACTAACAGCCAGGCACTGTTCTGGGGGCAAAGTCTGTCAATCTCACCTCTGCAGTGTCTCTCAAGTCTGCTCCAGCCAACTTCACTTCTGCTTAGGACTTCCAGATCAATATTTTTAAAATGGGAAGAATGGGCTTCTTGCCTTTAGTATTTCATTTTTTCTACTAGTAATTATCATATTACCTGTAGGCTTAGACACTTTTAAGGAGTATTTGTTTATCATTAATCATTATGACTAACTTTTCCTTTTCTTTTTTATATTAAAATTTTATTTGTTCCCTTATCTTCCAAAGCTTCTGAACAGACCTTCCATCCTCCATCTCTGAGCGCCTCAACTCAGCCCTTATGCAGCCATCAGACAAATATTCTTGTTAACAGAGAGCTGAGATTGCTCCCTTGCTTTGAAATGTTTGATGGCTTAACAAATATAATCTAAACTCTGCAGTTAGGAATTCGAGACCCCCCCTCCTGAGAGACCTGAGCTCTAATCTCTCCTTCTGGTCTCCCCACTCAGTTCCCTTTCATGTATATCTGTCCTCCATCCAAACAGGACAACTCAGTGTTCACAAACATATCCCAAACTTTCTTTTCTTACCCAAGGTTGTGCCCTCCACTTGGAATGACATCTGGTCTATCTCTATTCACTGAAAGTCTTCCTTTCTCTTTCAAGGTTCAGCTTAATTGCTTTATCATTATAAAGATTTGTGCCTTATTCTCCCTAATAGCTTGCACAGATGGCAAGGACTGAGCTCTAACCATATTTATGATAAATCTACCC
The DNA here is from genome assembly GCF_037783145.1 of Equus przewalskii. NCBI lineage: Eukaryota > Metazoa > Chordata > Mammalia > Perissodactyla > Equidae > Equus > Equus przewalskii. The sequence continues at coordinate 22,375,716 of NC_091853.1, read as the reverse complement.
ACAGCTCCACATACATACAGCTTGCAAAGAGGCCTTCTCTTTACAGACGCTGAGTAAGTATTGTCACCAGAAACAATTGTCTAGTAGTTTCACATGTGTTCTTTCTTTCTTTCCAACATGATTATAAAGTCTTCAAGTGAAGGGACTGTGTTTTCTCCCCTTCCCTGTGTTTTCTACATAGTTCTCACACAGAACTATAAATAGAGGAAGAGTATAACTGTTAGCAGAATGAACAAGTGCTAAATTATGCTTTTTCATAGGAAAACACAATATTATACTAAAATCCATAGTCATATTTTAAAGTACAAGATTAATGCCAAGTTTGGGCACTAGGAAAAGAAAAAACTGTAGCTGGTATATTAACATCCATAACATTCTTTAGCTATGTTTTTTCCTTTATGTTTTCTAAAGAACTCTTGCTTCTCTATAAGAAATCTATCACTTTTTATGTGCTTATTTTGTAACTTTACATCACTGAATTCCATTATCAGTCCTTTTAAAAAAATTTATCTTAATTTTCTTAGTAGCTAATCACTATCTGTAAAGATAATTTTGTCTCTACTTAAAAATAGTCATATAATTTCTTTCCTTTTCTTACCTTATTGCATTGGTTAGAACCTCCAGATCAATATTTTAAAAATGGGAAGAATGGGCCTCTTGCTTTTAGTGTTTTTTTCCCCACAAATAATTATCATGTTAGCTGTTGGTTTAAATTAGATGTTTTATTTTAAGAAGTATTCATCTCTCTAGGAATCACTGTGTCTAACCTTTCTTTTTTATATTAAAATTTTATTTGTGCTATTATCTGATTTCTTTCTCACACTGAGCCATATGACTTAAGTGAAATGGAGATTTGACAACTGTTCAGTGATATGATCAATTACAGACAGCAAAGCCAGATAACTTAAATCATGAGTCATTTTGCCTATCTTTAGTGACAAAATTATCAATAAAACTGATGAACGTACATTAGCCTTTGTATCATTTAGATACGAACTCTCTGGAATAAAGGTGACAAAACATGAAAACGCCAGTGAATTCTTCTATCCTTTCATTCGTTCATTCATTGAACAAATATTTAGTGTTGCTATGTGCCACACACTATTCCAGGGCTGGTCTGTAGGAACGAACAAGACAAAGTCCCTGTGCTCATAGGGCTTTCATTCTAGAGAAAGCAAACAAGAAATTAACAAATAAGTGAGCAAGATAATTTCATATATTCCTAAGTGCTTATAAAGATAATAAAATAAGGTGACGTATTCGAGAGTGACTGACAGGGATGGGTTATTTCAGCCAGGGTGGTCAGAGTAGTCTTCTCCAAGGAGTAATATTTGAACAGAGACCAACATGACAAGAAGGAGCCAGCTCTGTAAGATGACAGGGAGAGAGCACCGCAGGCAGAGGAAATAGCAAATGCAAAGGCCCTAAGGTGAGAACAATCTTGGCATTTTGAAAGAACAAAGAGAAGGCTGAGGAGTAGTGATTAGAAGGAGAACAATAAGATATGAGTTTGGAGTGGTAGGAGGACCAGGCGACGGTGAAGAATCTGGTTTACATGTGCTCATGGAAATCATTTTTAAGGATGAAGATAATAATACATTTGCTAAGGTGAAATATTTATACTTAGAAGATTTACAACAAAAATTATAAACACTTATAAAATCAACTCAAATCTTAAATAGAAAGTAAACTTAAATGAGGCAAATAAGCCCTCTCCTCCATTCTATTCCAAATCAACATTCTTGTTTACTTGTGTTTTGTCACCCTGCATGGCAATAAAGATCTTGGAACCATAGCACGCCTTCCTAGGAGCAAAATTTTCTTATGCAACAGATTGTGAGCCAAGCTCTTTTTGGCAGATTAGGCAGTTTAGAAAGACACATCATCTCAACCAATTAGCCATGGGCTTTCCAAAGCTGAGGAATCACATTATCTATACTTGTGGCAACCTTCATGGTAAGTTAAACAAAACCACATGACTTGGTTCCTTTCTTTGTACTCTTATTTGGAGAGAAAAACCAGCAAACGAAACACTTTCGGTCCCCACTAAAGTTATCCAAAAATAAAGTATGTAACAAATGGGTCTGGGTGACTCAGGGTGGTCACTCTCCATGTGTCTTGATTTAGACTATGGGGCTATTTTTGGTTTGTCATAACTGGCTGGCTGTTGTGATCTCAGACCAGGCCTAGTACACTGGTCAAAGCAGTGCTTTGTCACAGCACAGAAGCTTGTGGCAAAAAAACCTGGCAACTTTCTGTCCCTTTGAGAAAGAAGAACATTGAATCCCAGTCGTGGCTAGATCCTGCTGCTCAGTGGCCTCCGAAGGGTTGCTCAAGCCTTTGTTGTATTGAAGTTTCAAAATTTCATATAGTGAGTGTGTTTTTGGAAAGAACAGTTCACCAACGAGATCTTTTAGGTCCTAATGGTTTTCATGGAGATTAGAATCAGAAATAAGCAGGGACAGTCTCCTCTACTCAAACATCACCAGGAGGTCCTCACTCCTTAGGCAAGCAGAGCACTTAGCACAGGGCCTGGACTAGAGTAACCCCTCCATAAAAGTTACCTGGTTATTTTAGTTTCTTACATTTACCTGGCCCCCAAAAGGATTCTTTGGAAGTCTCTGGAGCAGCTCTCCAAGACCAGCCCAAGAATTAGGCCAGTGCTTTTTCACTGGTCTCCAGCAAAACGAGGAAAAAATTTTTAGAACACACACATACACACATGCATATGAGAAAGTTTAAAGTTATCATTTATCATTTCTTGTTGATCGCCTTTACTCTGATATTTTGGTCCTTCCTACCAGGTTTTTCTTAAGGTTCACATGTTCTTTGTTTTAGTAAAGGATGTTGTTAGTATATGGTAGTAGTTGTTGTTTTAAACATCCTTACTTGGCAAAATTAAACAGTGGCATCTCAACGCCAATCTCCCCAATTTTTTAAAAATTCACTGGGCTCTAAACCCTAAATCTGGGAACCCCTAGCCTAGAGGTTTATAGCATCTAGTTGCTGGCCTTTCTGGTCCCTCCTATAGTATGTGGGGTAGATAAACGCTCACTCTAGTAGCCTCTATACCAATTTACATCCTTCTTTTATGTAATGCTTTCTAACTGAGAGCTGGAGAGCCACTGGGAGGGAAGCGGTGTGGTAAGGAAGCAGGAATAAATATTGGCCATTAATATTAATATCGCTAGTATTTATATTAGTATAAACATATACTAGGGGCAAGAAGTAAAGCCAAATAAATAAAACATACAAACTTTTTGTGTGATAAGTATGGAAGATCAAGAGGTTTTCCTAATATCGACTTGTGACTGATTTGTTTTGTAATAATATGAACATATTTTTAATATGACAGCCTTCTGTCCCTTCAACGTTTGCTGTCCTTTGTTTGTAATATAAATGGTGCTTTAGACATTCTTTTTAAGAAATCTTTAATACCCCAGGGCAAATGTAGATTTTCCTATAATTAAATCAGTCTAAATCATCGTTAGATTATGCTTCCTGATACAGCTTATAAATAAGAATGTAAAATAACTAGGTGGCTATTTTTATCCTAGCAGGACATCCTGGCTGGAGTACAGGACTCTGAGATGCAAGTCTTGTATTCAGCTAAGTCACTGATTTACTGTATCACATTGGGAAAATTGCTTAAGCTGCCTCTGTTCCATTTTTATAAATTTGCGATAGTAAAATTTGTCACTAATGGCCGATCATCAGGGGTGTTGATGAAATAGATTATTATAAATGATGACCTTATCTACTGGAGGGTGGTTACCTGTGTATTTCAAGGTCATATAACTACCATACTACGTCTATAATGAATAATTAATAGCATAAGGAAAGAATAAAAATCTGGATTAATAAATTTGCAATGACGTTAATAACAGCTACTATTTATCCAACATTTATTAGGTACTAGGCATTAAGTTAAGTGCTTTATGAACATGGTCTGATTTACTCTTTCAGGAAGGCACGATTACTGCCTTCAACTTACAGTTCAGGAAATTGGGGCTTTTGGAGATAATTCCCCGTGAGTAACAAATGCCAGGCTGGGAGGCCTCCTGGGAGACAGGCAGCCCCCCAATCCCATGGTGCAGTATTGACTCCCTCGGAATCTCAGTGTTGACTGGACTAGTGAGTATGCATTTCCCCCTCCAACACCTAATAAGGTAATATTTTCCTTTGTATTCCCTAGTTCCTTATATAAAGAATTCTTAATTTCCTTTTGTCTTTTGTCATTTGACTTTCATTTCCTGTTTGGGGTTTTCTGCTTTTATCACTGAGCCTTTAGGACTGCCCTGCTTCATTCCTCTTCTTGGTGAATTTGACCTAAGTTCCAGTTTTGGTGCCTTTTCCTTCGTGTTTCAGTTCCTTACACAGTCTGTGTTCAGCAAGTGAAGTTACCTTTTATGGTTTCTATCTCTTTTTTTCACTGAAGTTTGTCTAGTTTTCCTATATTCTTTGATATGTGTATATTTATCTTAACATGGTTTACTTTGGAGCCCTCTAGGTTAGACTTCAAGAAGAATTTTCTGAGTTAAGTGCCGTAACATATTAGAATATTTTATTGAAGAGGCTCATAAATACCTACAGGTTTTTTGTTTTCGTTTTTATAAAGAAATGGATAAACAGTGACAGAAAGAAGAGGGATGGATGGATTAAATGCTAGCTTGCTGAGATGCAGAAAGAGAGAGAGAAAAAGAGAGAAATTGATGGTCTCCACCGATGGCCTTCTAGTTGGAGAATTTTGGACTATTTGTATGATTTCAGTACCTAGAATTATAGAACTCAGAAATAGAAAGTACCAGCACAACATCAGATATTTTGTTAGGTAAATTTTGTTTTGTTTTGTTTTGTTAGAAACAAGGACGTTATTCTCCCTACCGTGCTTTTGATCCTTATTATTAGAAGTTCAGGTTCTAAATGCTCTAATGAACTGGCCATGGCAGTGTAGTATATGGAAACCAATACTGGATTGGGAGCAGGAGACGGAGATCCAGTCCTGGTTTTACTAGTAACCAGCTGTGTAACCTCAGGCAAGTTGTCTGTCTCCTCCGGGACTGTTTCCTTACTAGCACAGTGAGTAGAAATGATTGGGACACCTAGCACCAAGGTCTTTTCAGACTTTATAATTCTCAGTACAACACATTTTTTTCCCTTCTCTGTAAAAACTGGGAAGTTTTTCATTACTAAAAGAAAGCTTTCTGGGGAAAGAAGACCATCAGTAACTCAAGGCTTTCCATAGCTAGATCTCAGTAAATAATACTTCCAAATTCCCCACATACGTGCATATCAGCTATTTTCCAGAGAATGGTAAAATTCTGTTGTAATATCCCCTCATGATTGTTACTATATCTGAATCAAATGCCTTATTTAGAGGTTATCTGAACTTCACTTAACAGAAAGCAATGCATTTTGGGGTTTTTTGTTGTTATTAAGTATCAGTTTTACTGCTTAACCTGAAATACTAGATGCCAAAAGTTTACCAGTCTTTGAAAGCACATACAACTCGAAAACAGTTTTTGTGGCTGAAAAGATTAAGCAGATATTAAGAAAAATGTTCAGAAGAAACTAAGTGCCCTAGGAAAGTTTGTCTGACTCTAGCATTTAGAAAGCTAACATTGTTTTCTAAAAGACGTAACTAAGGAGGAAGACCTGAGAGCCTATGTTTCTAGATAACGGAGTCTTCACAGGATTTTAAAGTTGGGAGGGGTCTTGAGGATCGTCTAGTTTAACCTTCTACTCAGCACAGGCATTGCCTCCCAACATTCCTGCCATTTGGTGGTCCATCCTCTGCTTTAATGTGTCCTGTGACAGGGAGCTTACTACCTCATAATATAGATCATTCCACTGAAAGACAGCTTTATTCATTGACAAATTCTCCTGTAAATATTCATTGAGTTAGGTTGGATGGAAGCCATTCTTAGCTGGAAATTGTAGCATACACTTATTCTTTCTTGAAGGCCTTGCCCCTCACATTTGTGGGGTCCAGGACAAGAGTATAAATGGAGGACCCCATGCCATATGTCTAAATATGTAAAAGTTACAAATCAAGCTAACAAACAGTTAAGTAAAGCATGTTCTATATTTCTACCTTGACCTTCACAACACCTGTTAGGGACTGAATTGTGTCCCCCGCCCCCGCCCGCTAATTCATATGTTGAGGCCCTAACCCCCAATATAACTGTATTTGGAGGTAAGGCCTTTAAGGAGGTCAAGTTAAATGAGGTCAAAAGGGTAGGGCCCTAATCCAATAGGACTGGTGTCCTTATAAGAGGAAGAGATACCAGACACACACCCTGCAGGTGCACAGAGGAAAGGCCATGTGAGCAAGAAGGCAGCTACACGCAAGGCAGGAAGAAATGAACCTGTGGCACCCTGATCTTGAACTTTCAGCCTCCAGAACTACGACGAAACAAACGCCTATTGTTTAAGCTACCCAATCTGTGGAATCTTGTTATGGTGGCCCAAGCAAATACAACACCCAAGAAAAAATAGGGAAAAGCTGTGGTTTTCATATGAGCAAAATATGAAAGACGACAGAATTTCCTTATTATTATATATGTCTGGTTGTCTGTTAACGAGCTGACAATGTTAGATGAGTAATAAAACAAAGACACACATAATTCAAAAATATTCATTATTGCTTTCATTTCAGTGAAGTGTCTTGCCTAGGACTAAGAGTAAGGAGGAGACTAACATTTTATTCAAACCAAAACCTATAAACATCGCATACTATGTTTTTCGCCAACTCTATATTTGAATTATTATCCTTGTGTTTTAGAGTTGTCTTAGGATATGAGTACACGTAGAGGTTCAGAACTTTTTCTTATACTTGAGGGCATTTTATTCAAATGCAGAAACGTTTTATACACCAAAGCAAAGAAGAATAAAGAAAGGAATAATTCTTAGACTGTGCGACAAGCACTGAATCACTGTAATTGCACCATATTGCACACACAAGTCTTTGTTTCACTCCACTTCCGTTTATCTTTGAGCTGCACTTGCCAAAAAATTAGCAGTTCATTTCCAAAGGTAGGGCCAAGACAAGCTAGGATCTCCCTTCTCACTCTTCCACAAGAAAAGCTTATGGGTTTATCTAGACTTAGGCAACCATCTTTTCTTCTACTTTAACATCATTTTCTTCACAAATGAGGAAAACAATAAAATAAGTTGTATTAAAAATGCTGATTCTCTTATGCCTTCAAAGTCTCCTCTTATTTCCTTTCTCCTAAAGCAGATATAAGAACTAAATTAATACTTGTCCACAGTTTTCAAAAGTGCAAAAGAATACAGAATGAAAAGTAAAAATTCTTTTCTTTATTCCTAACCCCCAGAAACATTTATCAGAGTTAACCACTGTTAATATTCTCTTGTGTAGCTTTCCAGAATTTTTCTAGGCATATACAAGAACCTACTTTTTTTTCCCCAATGTTAGTGGGATCATGCCATACATGCTCATCTGTATTTTACCTTTTTTTAAACATAACAATTTATCTTGAAGATATTTCCATTTCATCACTCACAGAACAAGCTTATTTCCTAAAATTCTTTAAAAACTAAATGAGATAATTGTGTATCATTATTAGCACCAGATCTGGAGTCCATCAGGCTCGCAAAAAATGTGTTCTTCCTCCCTTTCATTAATAGCAGAATCACACAGATTTGTGACTGTGATTCTGGAGGACTCCATTATTTCACTGCAGGTGTGCGTGTAGACGGTCACAGAACTACGGAATTTCTGAGTGGATGGCTCTTATAGATTGTCTGATTCAAGTGGCAGGGCCTGTATCCAAACCCAGTCTTCGCTTTCAGTTTGGTGTTCATTTAACCCTCTTTGTTTCTAATATAATTTTGATTTTTATCCATTGTTCATCTTAAAAATTAAAGTGGAGCATGTAAAGGTGTTAAACAATGGTGGCAATAAGCCAGTTTGTCTATACTGCTCAAAAGAAACAAGCTGGTAATTTTCATTTAGAGAAAGTAGCTCAAACCAAAGATAATATATGGTTTATTTGAAAAACATAAATTGTGGCAAAAATTCAAAAGTGTTACTTCTGAGAAGAAAGACCCAGGGTCTAGAGTGGGAAGAAGATGTACTTCTTCCACTGTCTGAATTTGTTTACACACGCATTCATTTTTCTATTTGAAAAACCAGGATTAATACATGTAGGTATTCGGGCAATGGCTAGTGTCCTTGTGTTTTACCTAGGGGTCCATCCGTCAAAGTCTTTAAAATGCTGATGGAAAGAATGGAGATCCAGTGTTCAGGGTGGAGGAGAGGGGGGTAAATGTCAAAAATCTTGGCGAGTGCTTTAACATTGGAAAGAGAACAAAATTTGGGAGCTCCTTGTGGAGGAGAAAGGGAGTTAGGACAGGAGTTTATACCGTGAAGCATGGACAGTGATTCCTACTTTACAGCTCTTCCAAAAAACAATGATTTGTTTGAACACAAAATAGAGAAGCCAGGGAAAAAATGTGAAATTACCCAAATTAAATTTGGCTGAAAAGGTTAGGGAATAACTGGGCCAAGAGAACAGTGATGTAGAACAAACTCTCTTGTTCTAGAGAGACTAGCTTGTTTCCCTCCTAAACATGTGATGGTCCAAGGAAGCCGCCTAAAGTGAGGTTAGGCAATCCAGCACATGACCCAAAGTCACCCTCTCAGACTCCCATCCGAAAAATGGAAATTCTGAAAAACTCATGTTTCCATCACAAGCATGTAGTGAAGGCACAATAGAACAAAGCAATAAAAGCTTAAGGCTTAAATTTAGGCAATTCGAGCGCTCTGTTATTTAAAAGTCATTCAAAGCATAGAACCACGGAATTGGAAGGAATCTTTAAAGGTCACGGAATCCTCTCATTTTACAGATGAGGAAACAAACAAGGAGGCAGGATTCATCTAGGTCCCCCAGCTGGTCAGGAACCCCAGCACTAGAATCCGCATCTCCCATCAGCGCTCAGGGCACACTGCTCTACCTCCTGCCAGAGAATGCTCACTTCTAGTGGTCTGATGTCTGCCCTGTCCTGTGCCAATGCCCTCTTTAAAAAGGATTTCATGATTTTTTTTTCCCCTCTACTAATTGTATGAAATTATAATTTACTTGGGAAAAATGTTTACTGGACATCTAAATTATGTAAAGACACTTACTTCCTTTATGAAAGGTGTAGTAAAGTTGTGACTGTCCCTTGAATATTTCTGATCCCAGCTATAGAAATGGAAGAGAAGATGGGTGTGAAAAGGTGGCTATCTCATTGAAACATTCATATTACATACACACACACACAAACCAAGCATATCAACAAAAACAGACCACGCCTATTCAAGGGTATGAAATAGAGATTGCAGGAGAAAGGATAAGAGTAGAGAGCCTTATTTGATTTGTTCCAAAATACTAGTAATAATAACTCACCTTTTATAGCTTTTGTTAGTCATTCAAATTCTTTCCATAAGAATTTATCCCACAACTAGAAGGACCTGCAACTAAGATATACAACTGTGTACGGTGGGGGGGGGGGGGGGGATGCGGTTTGGGGAGATAAAGCAGAAAAAAAAAAGAATTTAGTAGGTGCTGTCTACGTTTCCTAAGCTCTAAGGTTTCAAATATAAAAAGACACAATTTATCACTTAAGGAGTTCAGAGTCTAGGAAAGGAGATAAGTAGAGGCAGCAAGCAGATTTGGTGTTGATACTGAATCTCTTAATCTCAAGTTCCTGTGCCCAACACGCTGCAAGCCAAACACTGAGACACTGGTGCTTGGAGATGGAGAAAAGCCCTATTCGAGTTGGCCAAGATGAGAATGTGGGAGCATGGGTTTGCTCAAAGCCACCTTAACCAGAGCACAATGTGGGGGGTGGTTTATAGAGCTAAGGGGCTTGGCAGGGGGAGCTTCAGAGAAACAAAGTGTTCACTTCAAATAAGCCATTGGGCAATCTGCAATGTCTGCTGGGGACATGCCCATCTGGTGATTGCAACCTCCCTGAAGGCATTCTCTTTCTTCTGCAAAACTCACTCACTAATCCTTGAGACCTGAGACCTGAGTTATCCCTCAACTTAAACAAGAAAACAGCAAATTGACAAGATTCACCTATGCCTGTGTTGGGAACAAGGTCAAAAGGCAGTCATGTTCTTATCAAATATTTACAGTAACCCTCAGGTACCCGGCTTCAGTATCACATACTAACATTATAGTTAATTGGACATGATTTTTTTTTTTAAGATTGGCACCTGAGCTAAGATCTGTTGCCAATCTTTTTTTTCTCCTCCGCCTCCGCCTCCTCCTCCTCCTCCTCCCCTCCTCCTCCCCCTCCCCCTCCCCTCCTCCCCCTCCTCCTCCTTCTTCTTCTTCTTCTTCTTCTCTCCAAAACCCCCCAATCCATAGTTGTATGTTCAAGTTGTGAGTGCCTCTGGTTGTGCTATGTGGGATGCCACCTCAGAGTGGCCTGATAAGCAGTGCCGTGTCCGCACCCAGGATCTGAATCAGTGAAGCCCTGGGTCGCGGAAGTGGAGCGCGCAAGCTTAACCATGCGGCCACGGGGCCAGCCCCGGACAGTGATTTTTAAAAAGCAAATATTTTAAAAAGCACTTTACTTGATCAGTTCTTCAATTTTCCAGTTTCTAAAATGTTTAAGGATATTTTACTTCTATAGAAAAATGAATTTAACAACGAGAAGCATAAGTCAGTTGAACAAAATATTTTCAGTTCTCCCCATAATTAGATGACATAAATATATACAAGAAAGCCTTTAGCTAGTTTAACTGAAGTGTTAGCATATGCTTTTGAATATTGATGGGAAAGCAATGAGTCACAGTTCTTAGCTATCAAGCTCCTATGGCTATAGATTTACATTTACATACAAGTTACCTAAATTCTCTATTGATTTAAGTGGTATTTTTATATAGCGAAGAGCTTCGGAATGCCTGGATGGAGAAAATACAAGATTCAAACAACTGAAAATTACATATTTTAAATCTTTTTAAAATTTTTTTTTTTTTTTTAAAGATTTTATTTTTTCCTTTTTCTCCCCAAAGCCCCCCGGTACATAGTTGTGTATTCTTCGTTGTGGGTTCCTCTAGTTGTGGCATGTGGGACGCTGCCTCAGCGTGGTCTGACGAGCAGTGCCATGTCCGCGCCCAGGATTCGAACCGACGAAACACTGGGCCACCTGCAGCGGAGCGCGCGAACTTAACCACTCGGCCACGGGGTCAGCCCCTAAAATTTTTATTGTAGTAAGAACACTGACCATGAGATCTACCATCTTAAAATTTTAAGTGCACAACACATTATTATTGACTATACGTACAATGTCGTACAGCTGATCTCTAGAGCTTATTCATCTTGTTTAACTGAAACTTTACGCGTGTGGATTAGTAACTCCCCATTTCTCCTTCCCCTCAGGCCCTGGCAACCACCATTCTACCCTTTGATTCTATGAATTTGACCATTTTAAATAGCCAAGGTAGGGGCCGGCCCCGTGGCCGAGTGGCTAAGTTCGTGCGCTCGGCTACGGTGGCCCAGGGTTTCTCTGGTTCGGATCCTGGGTGTGGACATGGCACCACTCATCAGGCCACGCTGAGGCGGCGTCCCACATAGCACAAACAGAGGCACTCACAACTAGAACATACAACTATGTACTGGGGGGATTTGGGGAGAAAAAGCAGAAAGGAAAAAAAAAAAAGATTGGCAACAGTTGTTAGCTCAGCTGCCAACCTTTAAAAAAGAAATACCCCAGGTAAGTGGAATTATGCAGTATTCGTCTTTCTGTGACTGACGTTTCACTTAGCACGATGTCCTCAAGGTTCATCCATGTTGTCACATATTACATAATTTCTTTAAGATTAATATCCCATTATATATATTATATATACATATATAATATATATATCCCATTTTATATATATATATATATATAAAATATCCCATTATATATTTTATATATATATATATACACACACACACCCACATTTTCTTTATTCATTTGCCAGTGGACATTTAGGTTGTTTCCACATCTTGGCTATTGTGTGTGGTGTTGCAATGAACATAAGAGTGCCAATATCTCTTCAAGATCCTGATTTTGATTCTTTTGGACAAATACTCAGAAGCAGAATTGCTGAATCATATGGTCGTTCTATTTGGAATTTTTTGAGGAACTGCCATACCATTTCCCCTAGCAGCCGTACCGTGTGACATTCTCACCAACAGCATGCAAAGGTTCAAATTTCTCCACATCCTCACCAACACTTGTCTTTTGTTTTTTTGATAGTAGCCATTCTGAAAGGTGTGAGGTGATATCCCATTGTGGTTTTGATTTGCATTACCTTGATGATTAGTGACACTGAACATTTTTTCATATACCTGCTGGTCATTTTCATGTCTTCCTTGGAGAAATATCTATTCAAGTCCTTAGCCCATTTTAAAATCAGGTTATTAACTATTTTACTATTGAGTTGTAGGAGTTCCTTATATATTGTACTAGCGAGGGTTCTCCAGAGAAACTAATAGGATATATACATAGATATGTATAAGCAACTTATTATAGGAATTGGCTCTTGGGTTATGGATGCCGAGAGGTCCCACAATCTGCCATCTGCAAGCTGGAGAACCAATAATGCGAGTGGTATAATTCAGTCCAAGTATAAAGGCCTGAGAACCAGGGGGGAATGCTGGTGTTAAGTCCTAGAGTCCCAAGGCCCAAGAACCAGGAGCTCCTATGTCCAAGGGCAGGAGAAGATGGATGTCCCAGCTCAGGAAGAGAGAGAGAATTCACTCCTCCTCTGCATTTTTGTTCTTTCCAGGCCCTCAGTGGATTGGATGATACCCACCCACGTTGGTGAGGGCAGATCTTCTTTCCTCAGTCTACTGAATCAAATGCTATTCTCTTCCAGAAACACCTTCACAGACACGCCCAGAAATAGTTTTACTTCTTGGAGATTAACCTCATATGAGACATATGGTTTGCAGATATTTTCTTCCATTCCATAGGTTGCCTTTTCACTCTGTTGTTTCCTTTACTGTGCAAAAGTTTTTTAGTTAGGTAGTCCAGATTGTTTATTTTTGTTTTTGCTGCCTGTGCTTTTGCCGTCATATCCACAAAATCATTGCCAAGACCAATGCCATGAAGATTTCCCCCTATGTCTTCTTCTAGGTGTTTTACAGTTTCAGGTCTTACATTTAAGTCTTTAATCCATTTTGAGGTGATTTTTGTGTATGGTGTAAGAGAAGAGTCCAATATCATTCTTTTGCATGTGGATATTCAGTTTTCCCAACATCATTTGCTGAAGAGACTATCCTTTCCTCATTGTGTATTCTTAGCACCCTTGTCAAAGGTCAGCTGGCTGTATATGCATGGATTTATTTCTGGGCTCTCTATTCTGTTCCATTGGTCTATATTCTGTCTTTATGCCAGTTTTGATTGCTGTAGCTTTGTGATATATTTTGAAATCAGAAATTGTAATGCCTCTAGTTTTGTTCTTCCTTCTCAGGATTGATTTGGCTATTCATGGTCTTTTATGGTTCCACATAAATTGTAGAACTGTTTTTTCTATTTCTGTGAAAGATGCCATTGGGATGTTGATAGGGATTGCATTAATCTGGATGGTTTTGGGTAGTATAGACATTTTAACAATATTGGGTCTTCTAATCCATGAACATGGGATCTCTTTCCATTTGTTTATGTCTTTAATTTCTTTCATTGATGTTTTTGTGGTTTGCAGTATACATGTCTTTCACCTCCTTAGATAAGTTTATTCCTAAGTATTTTACTCTTTTTGGTGCTATTGTAAATGGAATTGTTTTCCTAATTTCCTTTTCAGATAGTTTGTTGTTAGCGTTTAACAATGTAACTGATTTTTGTATATTGATTTTGTATTACGTAACTTTACTGAATTCACTCATTAGTTCTAACAGTTTTTTAACAGCATCTTGAGGGTTTTCTCTATATAAGATCGAGTTGTCTACAGACAGGGTCAATTTTACGTTTTCCTTCCAAGTTAGATACCTTTTATTTCTTTTTCTTGCCTAATTGCTCTGACTAGGACTTTGTGTATTACCCTGAATAGACATGGTGAGAATGGGCAATCTTGCCTTGCTCCTGATTTTAGAGGAAAAGCTTTTAGCTTTTCACCATTGAGTATGTTAACTGTTGGCTTTTCATATATGGCCTTCATTATGCTGAGGTATTTTCCTTCTATTCCTAGTTTGTTGAGGGTTTTTATTGTGAAACGATGTTGAATTCTGTCAAATAATTTTTCTGCATCTATTGAGACAATCAGGTGATTTTTATCCTTTGTTAATGTGATATATCACATCAATTGATTTTCCTATGTTGAACCATCCCTGCATCCTAGGCATAAATCCAACTTGGCCATGGTGTATGATTCTTTTAATGTGCTGTTGGATTTGGTTTGCTAGTATTTTGTTGAGGATTTTTGCATCTGTATTCATCAGGAATATTGGCCTGTAGTTTTCTTTTCTTATGGTGTCTTTGCCTGGCTTTGGTATCAGGGTAATGCCGGCCTCATAAAATGAGTCTGGAAGTGTTCCCTACTCTTCAATTTTTTGGAAGAGTTTGAGAAGTGTTGGCGTTAATTCTTTAAATATTTGGTAGAATTTGCCAGTGAAGCCATCTGGTCCTAGACTTTTCTTTGTTGGCAGATTTTTGATTACTGATTCACTCTCCATGCTAGCTATTTGTCTGTTTCTAAGAATTTATCCACGTCTTCTAGGTTATCCAGTTGGTTGGCATATATTGTTTATAGTAGTCTTTTATGACTTTTTAAAAAATTTCTGTGACATCAGTTTTAATGACTCTTCTTTCATTTCTCACTTTTCCTATTCAAGTCTTCTCTTTCTTTTCTTAGCTAGCTAAAGTTTTATCCATTTTGTTTATATATTTTTTTAAAAACTCAGTTTCATTGATTTTCTCTATTGTTTTCCCTCTTTTCTATTTTGTTTATTTTGATCAAATCTTTATTATTTCCTTGTTCTTCTAACTTTGGGGTTAGTTTGTTCCTCTTTTTTTTTTTTTAGCTCCTTGAAGTATAAAGTTAGATTGTTTATTTGAGATCTATTTTTTTAATGTGTTTATTGCTATGAACTTCCCTCTTAATACTGTTTTTGCTGTATCTCATAAATTTGGAACGTTTTCATTTTTGTTTGTCTTAACATATTTTCTAATTTCCTTTTTGATTTTTTTCTTTGGCCCAAAGATTGTTCAAGAGTGTGTTGTTTAGGGGGTCATCCCATGGCCAAGTGGTTAAGTTCATGCGCTGAGCTTTGGCAGTCCAGGGTTTGCTGGTTTGGATCCTGGATGCAGACCTACACACCACTCATCAAGCCATGCTGTGGTGGCAACCCACATAGAAGAACCAGAATGACTTGCAACTAGAATATACAACTATGTACTGGGGCTTTGGGGAGGAAAGAAAAAAAGAGAGTGTTTTTAAATTTTCACAAATTTGTGAATTTACCAGTTTTCCTTCTGCTGTTGATTTCTAGTTTTATTCCATTGTAGTAAGAAGAGATACTTGATATGATTTCTTAAATTTGTTAAGATTTGCTTCATGACCTAACATGATCTATCCTGGAGAAAGATCTGTGTGTACTTGAGAAGAATACGTATTCTGCTGCTTTGGGTGGAATGTTCTGTATATGTCTGTTAGGTGCATTTGGTCTACACTATTTTTTAACTCCTGTGTTTCCTTATTGATTTTCTGTCTGGATGTTTTATCCATTATTGAAAGTGGGATATTTAAGTCTCCTACAATTACCATATTGCTGTTTATTTCTCCCTTCATTTCTGTCAATGTTTGCTTTATATATTTAGGTGCTCTGATATTTGGCACACTTGAATTTATGATTATTATATCCCCCTGGTAGATTGACCCTTTTATTATTATATAATGTCCTTCTTTGTCTTTTGTGACAGTTTTTGACTTAAAGTCTATTTTGTCTGATATAGGTATAGCCACCCCTGCTCTCTTTGGTTACCATTTGTATGGAATCTTTTTCCATCCCTTCACTTTCAGTTTGTGTGTGTCCTTTGAATCTAAAGTGAGTTTCTTGTGGACAGCATATAGTTGAGTCTTTTTAAAAATTTAATCCATTCAGCCTTTTGATTAGAGAGTTTAATCTACTTACATTTAAAGTAATCATATAGGCATTACAGTAATTACGATAGGCAAGGATTTACTATTGCCATTTTGTTAGTTGTTTTCTATTAGTCTTGTAGTTCTTTTATCTTTTTCTCTCTTGCTGTCTTCCTGTGTTTTGTTGATTATTTTGTATTGATATGCTTTGATTGCTTTCTTTTTCTTTTGTGTAACTTTTACAGGTATAGTTACCTTGTAGCTTACATAAAATATCTTATAACAGTCTATTTTAAGCTCATAAGAACTTAAGTTAAATTGCTTACAAAAACTCAGCACTTTAACTTCTACCCACCATTTATGTTGCTATTGTCACAATTTATATCTATTCATATTGTATATCTTTTTTTTAAAGATTGGCACCTGAGCTAGCATCTGTTGCCAATCTTTTTTATTTTTATTTTTTAAATTTTTTCTTCTTCTCCCCAAAGACCCCCAGTACATAGTTGTATATTCTAGTTGTAGGTCCTTCTGGCCACGCTGTGTGGGATGCCACCTCAGCATGGCTTGATGAGCAGTGCTATGTCTGTGCTCAAGATCTGAACCAGAGAAACCCTAAGCGGCTGAAGCAGAGCATGCAAACTTAACCACTCAGCCACAGGGCTGGCCTCCATATTGTGTCTTTTAACATATTTTTATTTACAGTGTTTAATACTTTTGTGTTTTAGCTTATATCTAGAATTAAAAGTGATTTACTCAGTAATACAGTATTATATATCTCGTCTATATATTTACCTTTACTAATGAGTTTCATACTTTCTTATGCTATCATGTTGCTATTTAGCATCCTATCATCTCAACTGAAGAATTTTCTTTAGAATTTCTTGTAAGGCAGGTCAAGTGGTGATGAATTGCCTCAGCTTTTATTTGTCTGGAAAAGTTTTTCTCTCTCCTTCATTTTGAAGGGTAGCTTGCTGAGTAGCATATTCCTGATTGGCATTTTTTTTTCTTTCAGCACTTTGAATATATCATCTTATTCCCTTCTGCCTGCAAGGTTTCTACTGAAAAAATCCACTGATGGTCTTATGGGGGTTCTCTTGTACATGATAAGTTGCTTTTCTCTTGCTGCTTTCAAAATTCTCTTTGTCTTAGACTTTTGACAATTTGATTATAATGTATCTTAGTGGATTTCTTTGGGTTCATCTTGTTTGGTGTTTTCTCAGCTTCTTGGACTTGGATGTTCATCTCCTTCCCCAGATTTGAGAAATCTTTAGCCATTATTTCTTTGAATAAGCTTTCTGGTCCTTTCTCTCTCTCTGCTACTTCTAGGACTCCCATAATGTGTATATTGGTCTACTTGATGGTCTTATAAGTCTCTGAGGTTTTCTCCACTTTCTTTCATTCTTTTTCTTTTTGCTCCTCTAACTGAATTATTTCCAATGACTTCTTCAAGTTTGTTGGCTTTTTCTTCTGCTTGATCTAGTGTGCTGATGAACCCCTCCAGTGAAATTTTTCAGTTCAGTAATTGCATTCTTCAGCTCCATGATTTCTGTTCGGTATTTTTTAATATTTCCTGTCTCTTTGGTGAAATTCTTACTATGTTCAAGCATTTTTCTCTTGATGTCAGTGAGCATCTTTATGACAATTATTTTGAATTATCTGTCAGGTATAGCGTATAACTCCACTTCATTAGGGTTGGTTTCTGTAGATTTATATTCTTCTTTTGTTTGGAACACCTATGCCTGATTCCTCATTTTTCTTGCCTCTCTGTGTTGGTGTCTGTGCATTGGACAAAGCAGGTACCTCTCTCTGTCTTCACAGGCAGGACTTGTACAAGAGAAGATCCCCATCAATCAGCCAAGCCAGAGATTCTGGGGGCCTCTACTAACTCTTTCCTTCCCCAAGGAGCAGCTGGAAGTTGTGATTTTGGTCCATGCATTCTGTTCTGATCTGGGAGTGGGAAGTTATAGCATCTACCCATCCAAACTGTCTCTATTCTCTCCTAGGCAGCTAGACTGCATGAGACCCATCAGAGCTCCAAGACTGGCAAGACAGATGCTAGTTCTTTAGGCAGCCCTGGAGAAGTTGGGGTTCTGAACATACCGATCAACTCTTTCCCTCCCCCAAGTGGTGGCTGAGAGCTGGGATTTTCATCCACTCACTATGTGCTGAGCAGGGGGGTAGGATTATGGCATCGACCAGCCCAAGCCATTGTCTCCATTCTCTCCCCGGTAGCTAGGTTCTGCCAGATCCATCAGAGTTCCAAGACTTGCAAGACTGAAGCCAGTCCTCTGGGGAGCTCCCTTGGAAAAGATGGGGTACTGCATACATGAACCAACCCTTTCCCTGTCCTGGGAGAAGCTGGGAGCTTGGGAGTCTCTTCCTGATTGTATGGTGCTGTGCCAGGGGCAAGAACTCTGGTGAGAGGGTGTCCTGAATCTCCTACTGGCTTCAGTGACTCTGGTTTCTCATTTGCCCAGGGTGCAAGAAGAGCCCTTCAATTAGTTTCTGGATTTCTCACAAAGGGAAGCTGTCCATGAAATGTTGCTGAATTGGTGTGTTTATGGGGCAAGAAGGTCCCAGGGCTTCCTACTTCACCATCTTGCTGACTTTACTCCTGAAAATTACATTCTTATTGTATAGATTTTTCTAAAGTCAAAATAGTTTGCTAAATTTGGGGGAAAACTACAAATAAAAAACTCTTAAACATCTGTGATATAGTCGCACAAAAATTATTTCTAAATTTATGACAGTTCTATTTACAGGAATGCATCATTCAGTACTTCAGAGATCATTGTTTATAAATCATATCAAGTTTGAGAAAAACATTTTTCTGTTTTTAAAAAGGGCTAAAAATTAACTGTAGTCATGAAAAATAAAAGAAGTGGTTAGATCTTTTTTACAGTAATGTTTAATGTAGATTTAACTGTGAAGAAATATTATTTGATTGAATCTTCATTTAATATATGGTAATTTACTTTGAGTCAGAATAAAAATGTTACTATGGACTCTATTGGGTTACCATAGCATTTCTTAGTCTTCAGTTTCAAGCACTTCTAGATTCTATTAAAGACAACAAGAATGCTAGCATACTAATAACTGGACTGTAAGTGGCAGGCAGGCAGTTTATCACTTTTTAAAATAACACTATTCATAAGCTTCCTGGAAAAGAGTAGTTAATAATATTATACAAACAGAAGTCTACTTTTAAGGTTTTGAATTTTAGGATGTCAGAGAGACTTAGCTATTCATGTATAAACATATTCTATTTGACACAAAAGAGATAATAGCACAAAATTTATCTTTTTAAAGGTTAGTTCCAAAGTTATTTTAAAAAGATATTTCTTTCCAATGCTTATTCAATAACTAGTGAAGTATAGGTTAAATAATGGCAAACACTCAATGACTTAGACAAATTATACTTGATTTTCCATTTAGAATTATTATGACTGGAAAGTATGTCAAATGAAAAGATAAGGGGTTGACTTTTTCAAAATTGAGAACTATACAAGTGACACGGTAAATTCTCATCAGTGGCTGGGGGTTGATATGTGATAGATAACTGAACATTCTAGTTAGGTGCCCAAACTTTATAGCTTCTAACTAAATGCAATCTTAATTATTAATATGAGCCTCATTGTAGGAAATAAATGCTTATGGAAGATTGCTTTGAAGATGAGATGCAGGTTACCTGTTGAAGCAACACG
Source organism: Equus przewalskii (assembly GCF_037783145.1). NCBI lineage: Eukaryota > Metazoa > Chordata > Mammalia > Perissodactyla > Equidae > Equus > Equus przewalskii. The sequence continues at coordinate 22,355,922 of NC_091853.1, read as the reverse complement.
GCCATCTGAAAGTTTTCTATCTAGACTGTACTCAGAGTTAGTTTAACGGGAGGGCCAGAAAATCCAGTCTAAAGGTACTAAAACATTATTGAAAATGCAATGCATGCGAGAAAATTGTATTTATCAAATTTTCTTTCAGAAATTAAGACAGGAAGGCATACTCTGATGAACCATTTGGGGTGGGGCATAGACCCTAAGTGAACATGCTCGTCACCAGACAGGCGCTCAACGGCTTCTTAAGGAGGGCAAGTGCAGTTAAGAGCTCTTGTTTTGCTTCAAGGGGGCTAGTGTGAGGTAAGAGCTAAAGTGTACAGGATAAGAGAGAGACTAACCTGCCACCTCCTTCCAGCCTCCCATGAATTTTAATGGGGTGACAATTAGCAATAACCTGACCAGCCATTCACTTGCCCTTGGCTCACCTCGGAGGGCACTATTTAGTCCTTACAGAATTGCCTTTACTTAGTCATGCTTTGGGGCCATAAGGTACACTGGAAGAAACAGTCACATGAAACACAAGTCTATCGTAGGGCAAAGGATCCTTTACATACGATCCACAATAGGTCTTTTGGGAAACAACTGCTTTGTTTTTATCTTAAGGACATTATGCAACTTGTGACTGAGCATATTTTAGCTTTTGCTTTGGAGGTTAGGAAACTTAAGGGCTAGATTTGCCAACCCATTCTTGAAATTGTATAGGGTCAGAGTATGCATTTCTCTTCCTCTTATCTCTAGCTTCTGTTTTCTTACCTAATTGTTTTTCTTTCACCTGTCTCCTTCTACTTTTTATTTCAATCATCACATTACAAGTAGTTTTGGAAGATACCTCTATTCCTTTGCAACGCTAGTTGGAGCCCCTGGTTTGAGCACATCATGCTTTCCTCTTGGTTTCCTCTCTCATTTCGATAGAACACCCCCTTCTAGTAGCTTCCTAAGGACAAATGAGATGTAACTTTTTTGAGATCCTGCTTATTCGAAATTGTCTTTATTCTATCCTTACACTTGATCATTTAGTTAAGCATAGAAAATTCTTTTTTCTGTGCTTATTGGTCAAGAAAAACTGGCATTCTTTCTTTATGTTCAAAATTTAGCTGCTATAATACCATTGTACTGGTCAAATTATTTAACAACTTCAGGAAAACAGAGCAGACAAACAACTTTGAACCAGTTTTCTGAACTGCTTATAGTACATATACTATGTAATATATACAAATTAACACTGCATAAAAGTAAGCTTTTGCATTCTTGCGCTATTTTTTCTATGCTGTTTGTATAACTTCCTTACTCTTTCATCTTTATTATAGATGTCATATGACAAGATGGCTTATACAGGACAATATTACTAACTCTTTTTTGCCGTCTCAGCTTATTCACTCCTTCATCGTTCAATCATTAAATCAGTAAACATCTTGCCCTTTCTCAATTTCCCATCATGTCCTCTTTCTCTTCTCCATTGCCACTCTTCCTTCTTTCCTTCATCTGAGAAAATCCAATAAATGAAAACCTGTAATTATCCGAAAGACAAATTAGGAGAGTAATTGTTCCCCTTGAGCTCACAGGCCAGATCAGCCACCTGCGTCTGTGATCTCCCACCACGGACAGCTGGGGCATCTGACTTAAACGTAACTTCTGAGGATTCCAAGTTGAAAGAATTCGGCTATGAGCAGGACACTGTGCCAAGTGATTTAATCTCAAATTCCTCCTCACGGCAGTTCTAATGGGACGTGCACTTTGATTTTTTATTGTGATTTTATAGATAGGAAAAGTGAGGCTCAGAGAAATGAATTTGCCCGAAGTTTCACAAAGTCGGTATTCAAACTTAGGTCCAACTCTAAAACCTAGGTTTTTAACTGAGTTTTAAGTTTTAACCTAGTATTACCAATACTCTCAATGTTTACATGAGAAAATCCAAGTCATTCTCAAATAGACCTCTCTCTGTTCAGCTTGAAATCATTCCGAAGAAAACTGCATTTATTTATCAAATATTTAGGCTTCTTTTGTATGGAAGAGATCATAAACAAATGAAGATGACGCGGCCCTTGCCCTTAAGTTGCTTATTTCAGGAGGGCAGAAACAATATTCCACTTTTAATATTCATTGAAAAGACCAAAATACAAGCTAACAGAGAAAATGCCTTAAGGACTTAGTCATATCAAGATATTTGGGGAGATGAGATGTAGGACGGAGAAAGATAAATAGACATCAGGGAGGTAGAATAAAACACAACAAAAATCAACCCTTCATTTTACGTCTTGTTTGTAACATTCCTACCCAATCACTTTAGAGTAATATATTCAAAATCTTACATTTATTTCAATTACATTTTCCTTCCCACTAAAGCTATTATCCAGCTTCTAACAACAATGGCCCAAGGTCAGTATAACAGGCATGTTTTTAAAGTCTTATTTCATTAATTTTGTTTAAAATTTTATTTTCAGGGGCCAGCCTGGTAACGTAGTGGTTAAGTTCACGTGCTTTACTTTGGCAGCCTGGGGTTTGCAGGTTTGGATCCTGCATGCAGACCTACACATCACTCATGAAAGCATGCTTTGGCAGCGTCCCATGTACAGAGGAGAGGAAGACAGGCACAGATGTTAACCTAGGGACAATCTTCCTCAAGCAAAAAGAGGAAGACTGGCAACAGATGTTAGCTCAGGGCCAATCTTCCTCATAATAAATAAATAGATGAATGAATGAATAAGCAAACAAAAATAAAATGTTATTTTCAAGAAAGGCATTGATTGTAAAGAAGCACAGGTGAACTTTCTGGCGTGGTGAAATGTTCTGTCTTGATTGTGATAATGACTACATGACTGTGCTTGTCATAACTCATAGAACTTCACACCTGAAAGGATGAATTTACTACACGTAAATTATGTTGGTAAACCTGACTTAAAAAAAAAAGTCTGAAATCTTAACTCCTTAGCTAAGAATAAAATTTTAAATTCAATGTACAATTTAGGCACAAAAAAACTTTTATTTTGTTGGGTGAAAGAGGTCTAGTCATTTTTTGTATTTATAATACTAATAATCCAATTTTATGTTATATAACTCAGTATATAAATATCAATATTTTAAAATAGGATATAGAAAAAATGTTATATTTTAAAAAAATAAAAATTTGGATTGCAAAACCTTTATTATAACCATAATGTTGCTAAGCAATGCTATATTTTTAAGAAATATCTCAAACAGAAAATAATCTAAGTCTTTTAAAAATGTCAATGATTTAAACTTCTAGAATACTACCATAAATGCTTACATAATACGCCGAAAACTCTACATTTAACAGTTAAGGACAAAGAATTACCAGCTAGCTTCATTACTTGATAAATTTGATGCATACTAAAACATAATTGTAGCTCAGCTTCTAAAAAAGGCAAAAGAAAAGAATGTTTTCAACAAAACTGGGTTAAAAAAACACTATTAAGAACACAGGAAAGGGTGACGAAGTGATATCTTCCTTTTATTATGGTTTCAATAGAAGTAAATACACTCAAGAAACCATTTACAAGGACCCAGCATCATAATTGCCTTAGAGACCAAAGTCACTTCCCTTCCACTGGAATCTGGCTTGTAAAAACAGAAGAAAATTATATACCAAAGTTCTCCATTTAGATTTTTAGGATCCCTACTTTAATAACCTTTGTTTTTATTCTACCAGACGTAATCAAAGCCAACCAAGTCAATTTAAATTAGGAGGGGTAAGGTACATCCAAGCCCCAGAAACCCTGGAACGAATGTACTGTAAAACAGGAAGAGATCCCTCACCTTGATTATAACAATATAATTATAGCAGACGTCATGTGTCAATCAAATAATACACACCTGATTTTTTTCTAATCTAGAAGAGGAGTGAAGCATATTTTTAATTATAGCTTTGACAAAAATATCCCTTAAGTGTGTTATACTTGGTAAATTAACTTTTAGAAGAATGAAACATACCTTACATAACTTAATATGTGACAACTACCTGTAACAATTGCCCTCTCCCAATGAAGCCCATCTTCCAAAATCCATCTTATATTTTTCATTTCTTAGAAGCTAGATAGGCTCAACTATATCTTTTGAATGTCAATAAAATCTGATTTTGTCCATGTGTTGTTTAAAATATTCTCTAATCTTACAGAACAATGAAAAACAGCATAAAAAATCTGAGAGGAAGTATTTAAAACATCACTTTGTTGGGAATGACTATGTTCTGGACATTAAAAAACTACTAGCTTGCTAAGAGCAAATGCTCCAAGGCTCTTATGAAAAAATGCTGGAGAGCAGTATTACGACATCCATGATGTCCACATAAGGTGTCCTAGGTTGTAACAGAATAGTGCCAAGCAGGTAAAAATTACTCAAAGAATTTTTATTCTTTCCAAAATTGTAATCAATAAATTTAATAAACAATATTTATTAGAAGTACCTAGCCCCACGGCCTAGTGGTTAAGTTTGGTGCACTCTGCTTTGGCAGCCCCAGGTTCAGATCCCTGGCATGGACCTACACCACTCGTCAGCCATGCTGTGGCAGTGACCCATTCATAAAGTGGAGGAAGATTGGCACAAATGACAGCTCAGCACGAATCTTCCTCAAGCAAAAAGAGGACGACTGGCAACAGATGTTAGCTCAGGGTGAATCTTCCTCAGCAAAAACAAAAATCCAGTTGACCAAACAACTACATAGATCATGGAAGTATTTTTAACTATATAAGCAATCTCTGGGATGTGAGTTCATAGCCTGAACTCAACCAAGTGAAGTCCCTGCAGAGACAGTTGCTTCTGTTGTGGGGAGGGGATGGAAAGGTTAGAGTCCTAAATTGACAGTGACATGATGGCAGGAGTGAGTCAAGAGTAAGCGACAAGAAAGATTGGTCCTAAGGAGGCAGCTGAGAGAACGGAAGCTCATGGGCTCACTGAGCTGTACCATCAGGGCTTGGTGCCTTTCAGAGAGGTGAAGGAAGAGGACTGAACAAGGATTCAGGTAAGATTCCCTAGTGCAGAGGGAATTTTTCAAAGGGTTACACGAAGAGAAAAATCAGAAAGCTTGGAGCATAATTAGAAAGCTGGGAAGTTATTCTAAGGAAGGAAACATCTGGGCTGTGTGTGCTGTTGGGGAAGAGGATTCTGAGCTGGTTACTGATATTTAATCACCTGTACTACTTAGGTTTGCCAAGTCTGAGTGGGGTGGAATGTCTGACAGACACTCCAGATGAGGGGAAAAAAGACCCAGAGATCAAATTAGTTTGTGAATCCCAGAGTGGGATGGAGACATTGTGACACAACGTTAAGAGCATGAGCTCTGGAAATCAGACAGATTTGTGTGATGGTTAATTTGTTTGTTAACTTGACTGGGCCACAGGGTAGCCAGATATTTGATCAAACATTATTCTGGGTGTTTCTGTGAGAGTGTTTTTGGATGAGACTAACATTTAAAATGGTACACTAAATAAGGTAGACTGCCCTCCATAATGAAGGGCCTCAACCTTCCTGCCTGATGGCCTTCGAAATGGGACATTGGCTTTTTCCTGCCTTTGGACTCGGAATAGAACTACACCATCAGCTCTCCTGGGTCCCCAGCTTGCCGACTCACCCTGCAGATCTTGGGACTTGTCAACCTTCATAAGTGTGTGAGCCAACCCATTAAAATAAATCTCTTTATATATAACTCTTATATATGTTACAGATGTGTGTGTATATATATATGTATTGTATATACACACACATCTTATTGGTAACATCTTATTGGTTCTGTTTCTCTGGAGAACCTAATACAACCTGGGTTCAAAATCATGGCTGCTTCTTAAGAGCCACATGACCTTAAGCAAAGCCCCTTAACCTCCCTGAGCCTATAAAATGGAAATAATAATCCATTTAGCATTGGATTGTAATAAGGATTAACTGAAATAATTTCATAAAGCAATGAGCACAGGGCCTGGCACATGTGCTCAATAAATTGTTGAGTAATTTGTTGCTGTTAATTTTATTATTATTATAGAAGGCTCTCTTTTGAAAAAAAATCCAGGTGGAACAGGGCCTAAAGACACATTCTTGATGATGAGGATGGTATGAAAATCAATAGGAATTGTCAAAGCCTAACTTAGCCCACAGCAGTGTCCCTTGCTCTTTCCTTCTCGTCTTCTCTCCTATTTTCATGAAAGCTACTTTCTGTGTTTCATCACACTCGTAACTCTTGGTACGGAAAAACCCAGCTGAACTGCTTTCTAAAACCCTAATTAAAATCTTGTTAAAAATCTTCCAAATACACATCACTCTTTCTTGACTTAATTAATTAAACATAGAATATAAAAATCTGGACCTTCTGATTTAGGATTTTGCAAAGGTCCTAGGCTATTACTGAAAATATCAGTAATCACTGTAACATACCATATATTTATTTCCAAAACTAAATCTCCAATAGCAACTTAATTTACTGTCATTAGCCTTTCACAAAATTGAGTGTGGCATCAATTCCAGCTTGCAAAAAGTTCTGGCTAGTAAAACTCGACTGTAAAAGTCCCCTCTCTTTGACAATGGTGACATCTAAGGAAAAGAATAAGTACAACCTCTTCATTTGATATCCTTAAATGTTCTCTCAGGGTAGACATGAAGAATCACCGTGCAGAAACTGATTCTATTTCAAATGTACACGTTCCATTCAGCAACCGGTCTTAACTACCAACAGAAGCAGGAGAGGTTCTAAAACGCCTATCTTTTAAAAAAAGTGAAGACTAGCCAAGCCCTCTGTGACAAGAACCTGACTAATGTCAGTGTGTGGATTCCAGTTATGGCCTGGATTGCTGGACAAAGTACTATCATCTTGAATCTAAAAGTACACCACACTACTTAGATCCCAAATAATTGAGAGTTTGGTTGTTGGTTTTAATTTTCCTTGGCTCCTTCCTCACGCGTGGTGGAGGTGGTGGGAAAGGTTAGGGTGGGCTTGGAAAAGAAGGAGAGTGTGTCCCCTAGAGCAGCAATAAAGGTCTGCAGAGCAATCCTCTCAACTATAAAAACTCTTCCTTCCCAAAAAGTGCAATCTGATTTGGGAAACCGACATTAATTCAACAAAACACTACAAAAAAATGTAGCTCCTATTACATGCTAGCACTGTTCTACAAGCTAGAGATACAAAGACAGACAAAAAGAAGCTAAAGATACAAAGTTCACAGCCCCAAGAGCTTAAGTCTAGTGGGAGGAACAAACCTGTATTCAATCACAACACAGTGAACAATAGCTGAGTAACAGATGGAGCTCAAACAGAGCAGGTACAACTCGGGGCAGGGAAGACTACAGAAGGGCTAACAGGTTGCCTACAGGATGCAGGTGGCCCATTCCGAGGTTAAGTATTTTTTTAAGGAAAAACTCAACTTCCGGACTAAAAACCCTAAGTTCTGAACGTGAGGGCTTTTATGTTAAGGTTCTTATACATTATACACACACACAATAACAACCACCCCCCACAGGGAAATTAGCTCATTTTCAGAACATGATTCACCATCATTCACACCTGCTCAATTTAAGACCCTCCCCAAACAGGCATTACAGTGAAGACAATGTGGTAGCAACCGTGCAAAACCTAGGACAAAGAGACTTCTGTTGCTTTATGAACAATATAAAGCAGTACGCATACTTCTGGATGTATTTAATTATTAGACTGTGTCAGTCCTTTTTAAACTGTGTTAAGATGGATACTGAATGCAGAATAAAGCCCTAAACACTTGCAGTTTTCATATTTAAATCAGGAAAAAATCTCCAATTTACAAAGGCTAATGTCTATTTTTGGAAAACAAACGAAAATTACACATTTGGATTTACAGATTTCTGCTATCCATTCATGTCAGGATCCCCAAAGCCACCTTTATTCCACAACTAACTTTCCACCCTTTCTTTCTAAGGGCATAGCAAGTTTTTTTTTTTTTTAAGGTTATAGCTTTCGAAAACTGGAAATAGAAATTTTTAACCGCCCAACAGTTGGAAAAGGTTCTCATACTACCCTTTGACATTTCCAATTTATCACTGTATTTAATACTTTTTTTTTTTGTACCATCCAACACCCTTCATCTAACAAGGTCCAAGGCTTCCTGAACACTGCTTTGTAAGCTGCCTCGCAGACAAACCCTGTGAAACCTGAGGTCGCCACACCAGCGGCAGGATGCAGGTCACTGGACCACGGCAGCCCACTCTGCAGTCAACAGTGCGGGTCACTTTACGCTGACAGAGCTGCTCTCCAGCACCTCCCCCGGCACACATACACCCAAAGCACGGGAGAGTGTCCATTTCACAAGGTGTCTGGCACTGCTTTCCTTAAAACGAAGCTTCTATCTGGAAGGTCACCTTGGTCCCCGCGCGGCTCGGGACCGAGCGCCTGGGCTCTGTGACATCAGCGTTGGCTTCTCAACCGCTGACCTTCAGGCCCCAGAGCTTGGTCCGACCCTAGAACGGCCACCACCCTTCACACCGCGGAGGGCGGCGTCCCTCCCACCGCCGCGCCGAATTCGGGCTTGGCGACTCGCTGGGGGGTCCCGGGCGCCCCCCACCCGCCCCGACGGCCAAGCGCCCGGAGCCCGCCCCACGGCCGCCCCTGAGGGCTGTCGTCCCGACGGGCTCGGTCCACTCCGCCCGCCGAGCCCTCGCCGAGCCCCGCTGCTGTGACTTCAGCCCACATCGCACCCCAGCCACCAGGGAACTTTCCAGAACGTTGGCCCTCTCTGGGAAGTCCCGAGTCGCCATCCAGGAGGGAGCGCCCACCTGAGGCCTGGCGGGCTCGGGGCCGGGCCGCACGCGGAGCGCACCCTTCGGGCCCAGCCTCCGGAAGCGCGCGCGCCCCAGCACTATTCAGTCGCCGCGGGGCGCCACCCCTCGGGCCGGGCCCGCCGCTCCAGGGGCACCGACGGCGGCGCAGCAAGACACGGGAGAGCACCGCGCCCCCAGCCCGCCAGGAGCCCCCTGCCCGCCTCGACCTCGCCCGACCCCCCGGAAGTAGCCCGAGCTAAAATTAGCGCCGAGCGCGCCGCGCGCTCACGTGCGCCCCGCGGGACGGGGTGCGGGTGAGTCACGGCCCCGCCCCCCTCGTCGAGGACGCGCTGACGTCAGCCGCTTCCCCGAAGGATGACGTCAGCGCGCCTCGGGGAGGCCGCGAGGCCTCCGTAGAACGTTCACTGAGTTTCGATGTCTTAAAGGGACCAGGCCTTGGATCGTGAAAGATCTAGAGCGATGACTGCTCTCGCTCACCCGTGGAGGCAGAACTTGTCTTATATCTCTTTGTCCGGAGAAGTGTTGGCTGTTGAGATCATGTTGAAAAAAAGAAGAGCACCTGAACCTCATTGGAAGCTCCCCGAAGCCTCAGAACCTCCTCCTGGAAGCCCTCTGTGATTAACCGGAATCTCATCCTTACTCAAAAGTCAGGAAGTTTTCTATGGCCCTTGACTCCCTACCCCTTCACTTCCAGCTGCTCCCCATATGCTTATATCTCTGCTCATAGAGAAAGGCTGTGCTTTGAATGTTTATGTATATAATCCATCAATTTAGGGCAGCGTGGCCCATTTATCTGTGTCCGAACTCTGCCATTAGTCATGTGACCTGCAACAAGTTATTTAACTCTGGGTCTGAAATTCCTGAACTGGTCCCCAAACCCTCCTCTTATGCTAATACTGCCTGCGAAATTTCCAGAGGTTCGATCTTACAGCTGGATCTTTCAGCCCTGTCGCAATAGGCTCACAGGGAGCTAACAATTTACTGAGGTTTACTATGTGGCAGGTGTTTTCATCCTCTCTGTCCCCCTCGTTTAACCCTATCGCCCGCCCCTCTGAGGTCGATATTAATTGCCCCATTTTACTGACGAAGAAGGAAATCTAAATGTGTTTCCCTAGGTTACACAGCTAAAGAATGGCAAACAGGAAGTCATTCCCAGGTCAGCTGGACTCTGAGTCTGTGTTTTGGTGGCGAAGGTGGGCTGTGAAATGTATGTCTTATTCTGGGTATGTTGAGTCCCGTAGAACCTGCTTTTTCCCTTTTAATGCAAGCCCAGGGCCTTTGACCCAGTGACCCACTCCACCCCAGAAGATCCCTGGAGAAGGAGGGTCAGGCAGGTGAGAAGGTGCCCCCTTGCAGGTGCTCATCCTGCGTTTCCACCCTAAGCACCTCACTCGCCTCACCCTAGGCCCAGCCCTGCCAGGCCTACCCTTGACTCTCTTTTCTCTCTTGAAACCAGAGAGGGCATCCCTCTTAAAGCATCCTCACCTGGCACACCAGCAGCCAGCTCCACCCAAGTGCAGAAGAAATACCTTGTTTCTCCTCCATCATAATCTCCTCTGTAAAGCAACAGAAAATTTCCTGTTGGAACAGCATTTTCATGCCAAAAACAAATTAGAGACAACAACAGCTTCTCAAAGTTTTAAACAAAATGATGGTGCCTATGTGCTGGAAACGGAGCCAAGTGGGTGACCTGAAGCCACTGTTATCTTCCGACAATCATTGTTGGTCCTTGGCTGAGTGTCACAGCCCCATCCTCAGGCCACACATGCCCGGTCTACCAGGAGCACCTTCCGCCCCTGGCTCACCCCTGGGAGACATTTAAACTGACCCCCCTCTTTCATACCCAGTCTCCAGCCGCCACAGAGCTCTCCTTTGTGTCCCCTGCTCCTGTCTCCTCTATCATGCTCTTGTCTCTTCTATCAATGGGAGTCACTGCCCGCTGCCCTTCCTGTACCGCCAGGTTTTCTGGAGCCTGTGACCAAACCCCTGGTGTGTGCTCCCACCACAACCTCAGGAGGAGATGGAGAAAACTACAGACAGCCTCAGCCGTGCGGTCAGCGGCTCGTTCCCTTGCACTTGGCTTGGACGTACAGACATGGAAGCTTAGAGCAGTATGAGACCTTCAGGCCAACCAGGCCAGCCCCTGTTTTATAACTAAGGGACTGAGGTGCAGGTGAGGTGACCTGCCTGGGGTCACATGGCCTGTTAGGTAGAGAGTCCTAGTCATCTGACTTCCAGCCCACTGCTCTTTCCATGATCACACCTCTGTTATGAGTCTCAGGTGGAACCGTGGGTGTAAATGTGCATGGTAAACTGTAACACGCCATTTACACGATAGAAAGGAAGACAAATGGCGACTTGAAGTAAGTATAGAGATGACACTGTAGGGAAGAATTGGAGAATACAATTTCTGAGGACCCCTGGCTATTCCTTCTTCCCCTTTCTTTTCTCTTCCATACAGTCTCAAGATAGGGGAGGGGGTTATTCCTTCCCAGACCTAGGAACTACTTCCCAATGGAATGACAGGATGGGTTGGATTGCCATTTTTAAACCTTCAGTAATCAAAATCTTGTGTGTCGTTTCAGGTTTTGACTTTTTATCTCCCAGCCTTCACTTCCCATCATCTTCCTATCTCAGAAGCCCCATTTAATGTTGTTAAGAGCCGTAAATGTAACTGGCCACTAATGTGGAAGGATTGTGATCTCCAGCAAACGGCCCCAGCAAAGAAAGGAGCAGGAATCCTGGGTCTGTTCCCAACCGTGCCAGTGACTCACTGGATGACACAAAGTAATGTGGTTCTTTTGTTGGGGGGAGAGATGTGGGAAGACGACGCACACAGCTGCTCGCCTGACAGAGGTGAAAGGGTGGAGGAGAAGCCATTTGACAGGCTCCCAGCATAGCGGAGACTCAGGGGTCCCTGGGTGAATCCAGTTCCATAGTAACTGCTTAGCAATGGCCGGCTGGGTCAGCCCTGAGCTCTGGCCCACTTGAGCGCCTGCCTCCGATGGAGCCGCTAAGATGGCGTGGGCTGGATTATGGCACTTACCCTTCGTGACATCATTCTCATTGGTTAGGAATGCGCCCTGGTTGTTCCTAACTCCACTTTAATAACTTGTTATAGATCTGCCCTCCAGGAATTTGTTTGAAACTTTCTTTAATCTATTTATATTTCGGCCTGTACAGCCTTTTCAGGCGGCAAGTAGACTGACCATTTATGTAAAAGCACTTAGGTCCTAAAACACAGAAAGTGCTATATTAGGGTTCTTGTCATAATAAAACGTTTGTAATTATAATGTTGTATATAATAATGATATTATAATTTGATGATAACAGTGAATTCAGGTGGTCTCACAGGCTTATTTTTAGTCACTCACTCTGTTTGTCTTTGTCTTTATCTCCCCACGCACCACTCCCTAGCCATCAAAAAGTATTTATTAATGGAGCGAGGGGCTGTCATGGGTATAACAATGCGTGCAAACTTAGATAAACACATTCAGTGTCCTCTAAAGACTTACCATCTACCACCAACATACAGTAGGTGCTCAATAAATACTTGTTGGGCGGATGGATGGATGGAAGGAATAAAAAAAAACCTGCGTGGTAACTGGTGAGACATATTAGGAATGACTATTTTGGGGGTTGGAGAGCAAACCTGAGAGCATCATGGGCAAGGAGGGAAAAGGGAACAGCCTGATTTTCTGGTCAATGCGCACGTGTGAGCTCTCCTCAGATTGGCCCTAGAGCTCATCCTGGAGGAAGAGCTGGTTTCCAGGCTGCTGAAATGATGCCTAGAGGAGGCAGGCCAAGGGGCACCCCCATGGCAGGTGCCATATGGGTTGCAGGAGTGAGGAGGCAGGTACGGGGTCCAGAAGAGAAAGACCGGTCCCTGTGGCTATCTCTATTTTCAGTAGGAACCACACCAGAATGTTTTAAAAATCCAATGACTCAGTAGGTGAATGGCCAAATAAATTGTGGTACATCCAAACAATGGAATATTATTCAATGCCAAAAAGAAATGAGCTATCAAGCCATGAAAACACATGGAGGAACCTTAAGTGCATATCAATAAGTGAAAGGAGCCAATCTGAAAAGGCTATGTGCTGTATGATTCCAACTATATGACCTACTGGAAAAGGCAAAACTACGGAGACAGTAAGAAGATCAGTGGTTGTCAGGGGTTAGTGGGGAGGGAGGGATGAATAGGCGGAGCGCAGAGGATTTTTAGGGCAAACTACTCTGTATGATACTGTAATGGTGCATATGTGTCATTAGACATTTGTCCAAACCCACGGAGCATACACCACCAAGAGTGAACCCTAATGTAAACTGTGGACTTTGGGGGATTACGATGTGTCAGTGTAGGTTCATCAGTTGTAACAAATGTACCACTCTGGTCCATCTGGTGGGGGAGAGTGTGCATGTGGGGAGGGCAGGGGGTATATGGGAAATCTCTGTACCTTCTGCTGTTTTGCTGTGAACCTATAACTGCTCTGCTCTGCAAAATAAAGTCTGTTTTAAAATAAATCCAGGTGGGGTGATAATGCCTTTCCGTATGTGGAATTCAGTCCATCGTGGAGTCACAGAGACTTGGGGTGGAATCTGAGCCCCACCATAACCAGCTCTGTAATTTTGGGGAAGTTGCTTAACTCCTCTGATCTCAGTTTCTCTAACTGCACAGTGTCGTAACGCCTTCCTCAGAGTGTTTTGAGAATTAAATGAAAAACAGTATGTAAAATGTCTAACCCATTACCTGGGATATATGACATGTAAGTATACACGACCCTTCTCCCCAGTTCCTCCCTAATGACTGTAATTATTAAACATTCTGACGGCTGCTAATTTCAAAGTCTGGCTACTTGAGGAAAGCTGTCTTGGGTGAAAGTGACCTTCTACTAGGAAAGGAATGTGTGTATGGGAGTGGGCATGTGTATCCTCACATGCTCAGTCAGATGCTGGCCGCAGAAGGTCAGACATGGACTTGAGCTCCGGGAGGCAGTATCAAGCCCCTCACTCAGCTTTCTCCCACGAAAAGGTCAGGATGATAGCACGCTGTCATATTTAGATGATGGCTCGCAGAGAAGCCTCGGTGGGTTAGTCACCTATGATATGACATCATATTGCCACTCAATTTAGTAACAGCTGTTGGTTGCTTTGGGGGGCAGGGGCGGGGTCAGTTCTTGTTGACCAACCATGTCTTGAGGATAAATTGGATGGGACCAGCTGAGAAGACATGATAAGGGGAGAAATCCTCCTCTAAATTGGGTGTTCCACAGTTTCCTAAGGATTTTCAGCACCTCACCCCAAAATGTGAGTCTTGACTTTACTTTGACCTTGGGGCCAAGCAGGGGAAATGTCATGGGAGAAAGATGTTTGGTCAGGAAGCCTCCAGCTGGGGGAATACCCACCGTGGCTGGATTAATCTTGGCCAGGGTTGGCACCACCCTGAAAAGGGGTGGAAGAGTGACAGGTGCAGTGTACCAGCTGCATGATGTTGGTATGGCACCCAAAGAAGTAGTCCAAAGGAGGGGCTTTGAAAAGGCCCGGAGTTAGGATGCTGCTGAATCTCTAGGCTGGCTTAGGCATTTTACCCCTCACAGGTTACCTAACCTCGGTGAGGCCAGATCAGCACTCCACTAAGGCAATGATGTTGTCTCAGCCTTTGAACTTAGTCTGGATGAAGCCATGGTCTGAGGATACCACTGACCAGTGCTGTAGTTCATCTGGGGTATTGATTAGTCATAATGGAAAGCCACTGGATTTGGTTAACCCCTTCCTTCCAGTGTATTATCCTCCTTGACATCTCTACCTCTTGTGGGGCCTTGTGCTTTGGAAATAGGATGCTTTGTATCGGCAGTGTTAAGAGCATAGGTTAACCGGGGAGAGCTGACTCTTCCTGTGTCTAAACTGGAATCAGTCCAGAGTGAGGAAGTAAAGAGGTGAGAGAGAAGAAGCCCTGGACCAGGGGTCAGACCACCTTGTTTGGCAGCTGGTCTGCCACTTTTCGAGCCGTGTGACCTTGGGCAAGTCATTGCATCTCTTCAGATTTTGGTTCCTTGTCTTCTCTGTAAAAATATGTGCATTTGGCTTCTTTCCAACCGTAATTGGTAGCTCTAGTCCTGTAAGTGTGAATATCTGTTCTGTTGTTGGCCGAGTAGAAAGGGCCTGGGGTCTGAGTGTGTTGCTCTGCCACTCACTGTGTGACCTTGGACACAGACTTGTACAAGGACACTCCTCTGTACCTCAGTTTTCCACTTATAAAATATGGGTAATTATGAGGCATAGGTGAGATAATGTACCTGGAAGCCTTTTGGGAGGCACTCTGTCAATGTATTTCAATGACACCGAGTTCCGAAGGGAAGGTGCGGGAAGGCAGGCTGAGAACCTGATGGTTGGGTTTACTGGCAGGTTGGACTGTGACCAAGGGTAGGAGTGTGAGGAGGTGGGGGCTGTGGTCAGCCAGGCCACGAAAACTTCCTACCAGGTCCTGCTCAGTTTCTCGTCATTTCCCAGCAGCTCAGGGAGGGGAAACAATTATGAGATTGTAAATGATGCTGAAAACAGCCCGAGAGAGCCTGCAAACTCTTGTCTGAGGGGTCCTGCAGCCCCATTGGGCACAGTGCCAAAACAAAGTGGGCCGCGGGGAGCCCCGTCAGGGTCTGGAATCCCCCTGCAGATGAGCAGCCTCCCAGTTCCTACGGATGCCCCAGCGTGATAGCCCTGCACCCTGCACCTCCCGGGCTGCTCAGCATCACCCCTACGGTGTGAAGACACCTCCGAGGGGAGCCCTGAAAATAACAGATCACAACTGCATATTGACCAGAGTGCCTTGTCTCAACCCATCCCTTCCGGGAAAACCACAGATCCTCTAGAGAAACTCTCCAAATTCCTGTTTATTCTTCCTGTAAATCGATTAACCTAGGGTTCGCGATTTTACTTAACTCTCCCTTTCATGTTGCTGCGAAAATGAAATTGACTACTTCTTTGAAGCTGTCCTTTGAGCCATAAGCATAATTTCTCTTCCCTCCCACCAAAAGAGGGTTTCTCTCTTTTTGAGTTTTTTTTTTTTTTTTTTTTTTTTTTTTTGAAGCCCCAGGCTCTGAGGCTGGAGAGGCTGGCAGGGGGCGCGGCTGCCATAGGAGCAGCATGCCGTCCTCCTGCTGACTCATCTGACATTAACATAATTACGTTTCAGGAGTCAAAGTGATTTTCAAACTATGAGTAATGCATGGTATTAGAGAGAATGTTTACTAGGCAGCCGGCATTTCAGCACTGGAGAGGAACCAGCTGCTGCTAACAGCTGAAATGAGTGAAGGAATAAAAAAATGCTCTCAGGAATACAGCTTTCTCTCTGGACTCCACTTTTCTGAAAAAGTCTCACTTATGAAAGGCAAGTGAACTCCCAGTTCCTTCAGGAAGGATCTAGATCTAGCATCCTTATCTGAATTCCTGGATGTCTGATTATTTTATATGAACAAACCTTTTTTATAGTCTTTGTTTTCATTTACCCAACTCTGGGGAAAGATGGATTAAAGCCTTCAGCAAATTATTTCTTAAAGCTGATTTCTTATTAGTATTGATAATTATAATAGATTAAAGTCGTGTGAAGAAATGTACTGTTTCTTCTAAGACAGGAGGGAGGACACACATCATTTCCCAATTTTAAAGAAGCAGAGCAGAAGCCCATGGGGAGGTGAATGCCTTCTTAAAGCTCCTTGGTCGAATTTGTGAGAGAAAAGTTTGAGTACAGTGAGCCAAGTATTTAGAGCTCAGGAGAGAAGAGAGGAGCTCCCATCCTGTTCCAGAGCTGTGTCTGTCCCTTGCCTCTGTTTCCTTGTCTCACAATAGGAATATTAACAACACGTGCTCTTCCTACCTCCCAGGAAGAGCCTTGAGCTCTGGGAGGGCAAGGAAACTGCCCGCCGCTGTACCCCATATGTCTACCTTGGAGCCTGCACAGGGTAGATGCTCAGCAAATATTTGCAGAATTAATGAGTGAGATAAGAGCTTTCACACCAGAGCTCTGCTCTTCTGTTGAGTGGGTCTTGTTGCTTTTACTTCTCCCTGCCTGGGGCCGGGGGCTCAGCAAGTGGGGCCGTGCTTGGAGACGCATCTACTGAAGACACTAGCACTAATAAGGAAAAATAGCTACTTACATGCCTGGGGACTAAGGGCTGAAAGCAGATGAAAGTAGAACACAGCTCAGAAACTCCTGTAGAAAAGGCTCGTTCGAAAGCATGGCAGTACTTCTCATTTGTTTATATATTGGAGGTGCGTCAGGAGAACTGTCCGGCTTCATTTCACCTGCTGGTTTCTGAACTGAAATCATCACTGCAGGGGTGATAGCAATCAAGTCAACTGGTGTCTGGGCATTGTGATGGCAGGTGAAAGAGAAGTATTTGGATTGGATAAGCCCTTAAAAAACAGAAGTTCCACTCTCAGAGACTCGTTTAAAGGTACAAAAGAAAAGGAGAAATTATGAAAAATTAATCCTACCATTTTTTTTCATGGGAAAAAATATCTACTTGATTTTCTATGCGAGGACGTATGTCTAAATTTCGATAAGGGCTTACAAGTATAGCTGTAACCTTTTACAGCATCTGCAACAGACTACTCTGTTCCCATGTTCTTTCTGTTCCTGCTTTGGCTTCTCTGCTTTCGTCTCCTTCTTCTGTTCCCTCTCCCCGCCATCCCTAAGTTAATTCCTTCCTTCCGTTCTTGTTCTCATGTTGCTCTCCTCCCCAAGGATTTCTTCTCATCTTGTAAACCTTCTTAGAGCTTCTAGCTAGGTGTCATTCCATGATGAGTAGTCAACAAAGTGTGTGTGTGTGGGGGGGAGTTTTGTTTGTTTTTTTCTTTTTTTGTTGAGGAAGATTCGCCCTAAGCTAACATCTATTGCCAATCTTCCTCTTTTTTTTTTTTTTTATTTGAGCCACTGCCACATCATAGCCACTAACAGACAAGTTGTGTGGTTCCATGCCCGAAAACTGAAGGCTGGCTGCCGAAGCAGAGCATGCTGAACTTTAACCACTAGGCCTTTGGGGCTGGCCCAATAAAGTGTTGTGGTTTTTTTTAATGTAAAAGGAAAAAGTCACAAACTAATTACAAGCTCCCTCGTAAATAAGTTGTTCATAAAGAAATTGTTAATTATTTTTAAGTTACCAAGCTTAATCACACACAAAAATATTCCTGTTCACTTAGGAATATCTTTGATGAGGCAGTAAAAATTAATTTTATTAAATTTCATCCCTTGAGTACACGCCCTTTGAATGTTCCACGTTAGCACCATAAAAAAAAAAGCGAGACTCCCAATGGAGGACGCACAGCGAGAACCCTAACTGGCCCTCAACTGAGAAGCCCAAGTGTGGTTTTTGTGGACTATTTGGAGTGACTGATCTGTCCTCTCCCCACCCATTAGTAATAGTGTTAGGCTTACTTCAAGCAGTAAATACAAACCAGTGCGTTCATGGCTAATCAACCCAAAATGGCTGCTGAAGAGAGTGGGGATCTGTGGTCCCATCCCAAACAGCAGAGGACGATGGTAGGAAAGAAAATGTTGTGTGTGCTCCCAGTGGCTGTCACTTGGTGCTTCTGTCCTAGGCTGACTCTCCGGTGGGGTAAATCCAGGCTGGGGACGTTTCTAAGATTCTGGACCCCTCCTACTCTCTTTGTATTCTGGACAGTCCTGATCGCACATCCTCTACTCCATTGTTCCTGCAGATACATTAATGCTTGTCAGACCAGAAACCCTAATTTGGTTTGGATGACACGGTCACTGTTTCCTAAGGCATCTCAAGTAAAAAGGCTGGTCACTTCTGATCCTGACTTATTTATTTTATAAATATTTATAAATAATTTAATATTAATTTAATAGTGTTACTAAGATAGTAGCAGTTTGCTAAATCTTTGAGATCCAAATGTTTAGCATATGTTCCAAAATAAACTTCAGCTGTTTGGAACCCTCATAGAATAAAGTTCTTCTAATTTTTCCCCATACTCCCCCTTGATCACCTTCCCCTTCCTTCCTTCTCTTTATTTTTCTCTCTCTCCCCCCATTTTTCCTTTCCTCCCTTCTTTCCTCTTTCATTGGTTTCTTGTCTGTTGTTTGTTTGTTACTTTTGGTAGATGTTTTTCTAAAAAATATATCTAGAAGGAGATAAGAAAAGCTGATGAAGGCATCTAGGACTGACAGAGACCTCATCAGCAGCATTTTTTAACTCTTTCCATTTTTAATCATGTGCACATGTGCTTTGTACCAATTAAAAAATAGCAAACCAAATTAGTATTTTGCATCCTTTCTGTTTTCACTTTTTTAAAGCATTTTATTTTTTTCCCCCAATTCCAAGGCCAGCCTATTTCCTCCTCACCAGAAGTGAGAGATAGGAACAGGTTCCAAGGAGAAATGAGGAAGAAGGGGAGGGAGAGAGTTGACAGAAGTGAAATGCCTGTGTGTCCACAGCAGGGGTCAGGGGAATGAGCCTAACAGGATCAAGGAAATTTTTGGCCCCCCCTTTTTTTTTTAAACTCAACATATAAACATCTTCCCATATCATTAAGTATTCTTCTACAACATCAATTTTAATGGTTATACAGGAGTCTTAATTTAATATCTTTGTACTGTAATATATTTATTTTAATACTCTATGTTAAACATTTGGGTAATATCTGATTTGCCAATATTACAAATAATACTGCAGTAAACATTCTTGTAGCTAAATCTTTGTGCATAGCCATTCTCATTTACCTTAAATGTCTCTTCTCAAAGGAGAATAAATATATTTCTCAAGTGAAAATAAATCAGAGTATACAAATCCTAGGGCCTTTGATATATATATATTGCTTCTGATGTGATTTTAATTTAAATTTCTGTCAACGTGGAGAAATTTCCCTCTATGTTTGTTAACAAGTTTTATTTCCTCTTTATGAATTTTCTGTTCAGAGTCTTTGCCCACTTATCTGTTGGTATCTTAATATTTGCAGTGATTTAAAATGTTTTACACATATATCAAATATATAGACAGACCTCCTTGTCTAATGTGATTTTTTTAAATAATAATGTTCCTCTGGCTTAATATTTGTATTTTAATATTGGTCATATTTATGGATTTTTTGACACACAAATGTTTTTAGATTTAAAGTAATCAAATCTATCAATATTTTCCTTTCTAAAGGATGACCTTTTCCATAAAGAACTTTGAAAATTATTTCATATTTTCTTTTAGTTAGAAAAAAGCTTTTAAAAGTAAAGTTTACATATTTACAGTGAAATGCACAAACCTTCAGTGGATCATTCAGTGAGTTTTGAAAAATGACGCATGCATAAACCTGCCAAGATTTAGAAATTCAAAGGGTATGGGTTTCTGTTAGAGCTGGTGGTTGTACATGTACATGATTATACTAAAAACCATTGGACTGTACACGTTAAATGGGCGGATTGTATGGTATGTGAATTATATCTAAATAAAGCTGTTAAAATATAGACAGAAATTAACATCATCCCAGAAAGTTCCCAGGGTCCCTTCCAATAGATCCCCACTCCTGTTCTACCCCAGAGGCAACCACAGTTTTCAGTTTTTTCATCATAGATTAGTTTTGCCTGTTTTAGAACTTTATATAAATGGTATCATACAGCATGAACTCTTTTGTGCAAAGTTTCTTTCACTCAACATAATGTTTAAAAATTCATCTGTGTTGGTGTGTTTCAGGAGTTCCTTTTAGTTGCTAAGGGTGACATTGCATTGTGTGTCTGTATTATATTAGTTTGTTCATCCATTCCTTTCGTGATGGGCACCTGGGCTGTTTGCGGTTTGGGGCCATTATGAACATTCTTGTACATGTCTTCTTGTGGATGTATGCTTTCATTTCTCTTGGAGAAATACCTTAGGCTGGAATTGCTGGGTCATAGAATAGATGTGTGCTTAGATTTATAAGAAACCACCGATTTTTCCCAAAGTGGTTCCACCATTTTACAGTGCCACCAACAAGGCATGAGAGTTCCAGATGCTCCATATCCTTGCCAGCATTTGATGTTGTCAGTTTTCTTTATTTTAGCCATTCTATTGGGTGTCCAGTGGTAGCTTATTATAGCTTTAATTTACATTTCCTTGATGATTAAAATTATTGAATAGTTTTTCACGTGCTGCTAGTTTTTTTAATAGTTCTGTATTTACAACTAATTATATCTGTTTATCCATCTAAAGTCATTTTGAATATGATTTGAAGTAAATCTCTAAATTTATTTTTTTCTAAATACTCCATTAACCCAACACATTTATTAAATAGTAATTTAATTCCCTACTGTTTTGTGATGCTTTCTTTATCATAGATTAAGTTCTTACTTATAATGTGGTTTCAGTGTATCTATTCTGTGCAATTGATTTGTACATTTATATATTTGTTCTTTCGTCAGTTCCACACAGTTTTATTAATACTTGCTTTCAAAATGATTTAATACCTGGAAGGGCCACTGTCTCATCATTCCTTTTCGTGTTCAGCATTTTCTTTGCTGTTCATACCTAATTATTCTTTCAGTAAATATTAGAATGATAATGTCAAATTCTGAAAAGAATATTACTGAGATTTTTATTGAAAGTATATTGAGCATATAAACTAATTTGAAAAATGCTGACATTGTTGAAATAGAACTTAATGTTCAAATTTTCTTCTGTATTTGTCAGTAACATTTTGTAGTTTTTATTATATGGATCCTTCACATTCTCATTAAAGCTATTCCAAGGCATTTAATAGAGGTTTTCAATGTCATCATTGTTAATTTTTACTATTGCAAGTTAATTTGTTCGTTATATTTTCCAACTGGATAGTATTTCTACGTAGAAAAGCTATTGGCTTTTGTGTCTTCTTTGTATATTTATCAGTTTTCTTGAACTCTCATATGAATTCTAGTAATTTTTAGTTGAACTATTCTTTTGAGTTTCCAGGAGTGTAATTATATCATCTACAAATAATTATAAATCTGTTTTCTCCCTTCTAATATTTATGCATTTTATTTTTATATGAATACTATTTATTGGTCAGAACTTCCAGATACAAATTAAATAAAAATGTCAGTGAACTATATCCCTGTTATATTCCTGAATTAATAATGTTGCCTAACAATAATAAAGGATGGTTTTGACTATTTGAAGTAAATATTTTGTTATATTAAGAAGGACTTCTTAAGTTTGTAATCATTTTTTAATAAGAACTAGATGGTGAATTTTAATGTCTTCTCTGCATCTGTTGAGAATCTCATTTGGATTTTCTTTTTAATTAGTGGATATGATATATTATACTATTGGATTTTTCAACTATTAAAACATAAACCCTTTTTGTTCTCAGCTAAACCCTACTGGGATTATCCTTTTGATACTCTGTTAGCTATAGATTTTCTTCTCTATGCTCATAATTTAGACAGGTTTATTATATTCTTTTCTGAGCTGTTTTTTTCAGGTTTTCACATCAAGGTTATCTCTGTAAAGTAAATTAGATATACTTTCCAAATTTTTCAATGTTTCAAAGAAATTATTGAAGCATAGTAATTATCTATTCCTTAAGAATTAAAAGATTTTCCCTTTAAAGTTGTCTAGGCCTAGACCTTTTTTTTCTGGAGGAAATTTTTTCTCTCTTTTCTTTTTTCAGTTTCTTCAGCTGTGATTAGTGTATTTGGGTAATAATTCTAAATTTTGGTAATGTATGTATTTCCAGAAGCCTATCCATTTCATCTAGGTTTTCAAATTTATAACTTAGAATTTTGCTAAGTATTGTCTTATGTTTAAAATGTCTTCCTTATTTGATGTTAAATCCCTTCTTTTTATTTCTGATGTTATTATCCACAGGAGTTTTTCCTTCTTTACTTTCTATAAAGTTTTGTCTATTTTATTGTTGTTTTAAAAAAGAAGCTCTTGAATTAATTCTATAAATTTTCCTATATTCTACTTCATTTAGTTTTGCTTTTGCCTTTATTTTTTTCTTTCTCTTGACTTTTTAGAGATTTTATTGTTGTTTTTACAAATCCTTGAGCTGAATACTTTCACTTTTCCTTTCCTTGAAAATAGTGAAACCATAAAGACTGTAATTTCACCTTTCAGGACATGTTAATTACATTTCATAACTTTTAATATTATGTGTTCTTACTTTAATTATCTTCTAACTGCTATGTTCTTATACTTTAATTTTAGTTTTGTTTAATTTTTGTTCTGTCCTTATGCTTTAATTGTTATTTTGTTTTAATTTCTATTATTAAGAGTTTTATTGCCCTGTGATCAAAGAATTAAGCTTGTATAATTACTGTTTCTTAAAATATCTCCTATTTTTGGTTATAGCCATTGCAAATACCTTCTCTCATTCTATAATTTTTTTCCATTTTGTTTCTCCTGTCTTCTTGTGTGCCTAAGTTTTTTGTCATAATGTAATTAAATATATCCCTCATTTGATTGTTTGTATGTTTGTATCTTACGTAAGAAATCTTTCCCTACTTGGTGATAATAAATGAATTTTCCTGTATTTTCTTCTAAAAGTTGCAAACTTTTGCTCTTCACATTCAGGTCTTTAATCTTTATGGCTGATGTGAGTAGGGATCTAATTTCTCTTTTCTCCCACATGGATAACCTGTTATCCCAGTCTCACCATTTTCCCCATTGTTTGTGATGCTCCCTTAGTCACATATAGAGTTTCCTCATGTGTCTAGGTTATTTCTAGGCTTTTGTTCTGTTCCATTCATCTATACGTCTAACCCTTGGGCCAATACCATCACGGTCTTTTTAATATCTAAACAGCTAATAAGACAAGTCTCACCACCCTCTTCTTCAAAATTGTCTTGACTCTGCTTGCCCCTGTCACATGAATTTCAGAATTAGCTTATTAAGAATCACACACAAAACACACACACACACACACACACTTTGGGGATTTTAAAAATTAAAATGGCATCAGGTCTATAGAGCGATATGGAGAAAATGAACATTTTTATGTTATGGAGTACTCTAATCAATGAACCTGGTATTACTCTTCATTTATTTAGGTCTTTTTTTGCATTGTTCAATAATACTTTCATGGTTTTCTTCATTAAGTTCTTGCACATATTTAAACAAATTTATCCCTAGGTGCCACATAATTTCTGCTGTTATTGTGAATAGAATTCTTTTTTTTCTATTATTTTTTCTAATTAGTTACTACTATTAGGAATGCTATTGATTTTTGTGTGATTTTTTGTATCTAGCATCCTTGCTGAATACGTTTTAGCTCTAAGAGTTTCTCTGTGAATTTTCTTGAATTCTTTATGTAGACGATCACATTTCCTGCAAACAAGAACAGTATTCTTTCTCTTTCCAAACTCTCTCTTTTGCCTTTCTTTTCTATTGCATGCATCTGTTAAGACCTTCAACACAAGGCTGAACAGAAGCTTCTAAGTGGTATCCTTATGTTATTCCTGACTTTAATGGAAATGTCTGTAAAATATCACCAGTTAGTACAACATTTGCTTCTAGAATTTTGATAAATGGCCTTTGTCGGGTAAAGAAAATTGCCTTCTATACCCAGTTTCCAAGGATTTTTTTTAAACCATGAATGCATGCTGCATTCCATGCAATGTGTTTTCTGCATTTATCAAGATGTTACTAAAAAAATAAAAAAGGAAATAGCTTTTCCTCTTTTAATCTATTAACTTCAGTAGGTTTTCTAATCTTGATTTAGACTTTCAATTTGAGATTAAATCCTATCTGGTCATGATAGTTTCCTTAAGATTTTGTATCTAAAATGCTTTTCTCATGTAAAAAGTGAAATTAAGTTATAATTTTCCTTACTTGTACTTTCCTTGTCTGGCTTTAGTATCTCAAAAAATAGGTTGGGTAATCCTCTTCCTTTTTCTCTCCCCATTCTCCAAAACAGTTTTTTGTTTTTAAACTGTTTATCTAATTTTTGAAGATCTGGTAAAACCATTTGGGCCTAGGGTCTTTGAAGGTGGGTGACATTTTGATTAACAATTTAATTTTTCTGATGGCTGGGGCTTTATTCTGGTTTCACCTGAATAAATTACAAAAATTTTAGTTTTTCTCAAAAATTACCCATTTCTTCCAAGTTCCCATATTTATTGGCGTGAAGTTGTTAATAGTATTTTTTAAAGTATTTTTACACCTCCATTGTATCTATGTCTAACTCATTTTTATTCCTATTTTCTGTTTGTGTTTTTTTCCTTTTTCTTGATCAATTTTGCTCAGGGTTTGTCTATTTCTTAAGTTGTTTTAAAAAAACAACTTTTGGTTATACTCATCTTCCCTAAATACTATTTCTTTCATTTTTTCTCTTACATTTATCATTTTCTTATTTCTAGTTTAGGTTTTACTATTGTTCTTTTCTTAGTTTCTTAAGTTGATCACTTTTTTGATTTATTGATCTGTTTCTGTTTGGTTTTTCATTTTGTTTTACAGAATATGTTTTCTAAGGTATTAAGTATTTGTTGTTCTCTTGGCCACGACAAGGGCCCCAGCGCTTTTTAAGGACCCACTGAACTCTGATCTCCATCTTATTTTTGTTCCAGAGTTGTAGTTTCATCCTTTTAAATATAAAAAATAGTTATTTTTTATAATTAATAGTTAATTATATTTATAATATCCTTTAATAGTTCTTTTAGTGACAGTCTGTGGTAGATAAACACTCTTGGTCTTTGTTATGGCTGAAATGTCTTTATTTATCGGGTATAGAATTCTAGATTGACAATTATTTTCCCCCTGCATTTTGAACATAGTACCCTTGGTGTCTTCTAGAATCTGTTGTTGTCTGTGAGAAGGCTGCCATCAAGCCCATTTTCATTCCTTGGTGGGTAATCCATCTTTTATCTCTGTAAACTCTTGGTTATCTTTATCCTTAATATTCTGCAATTTTGCTACCATGTGTTTGGGTGCACATTTACTCTTATTTCCATGCTCAGTACTCAAATATACTTTTAATTTGAAGTCTTTCATCCTGAACAATTCTCAGCAATGATCTCTTTAAATACTGCTTGACTGTCTTTCCTTTCGTTCTCTTCTTTCAGAGTTCCCATTAGGTGATGGTCAGTATCTCTCAATTGATCCTCCATGTCTCTTCATACTTTCTCTTCTCTGCCTAGACTCTGGAGTGTTGCTCACACCCATTTCCACTTCATTATTGTGTTCTTCAACTTTATTCAGTCCAGAAATTTTCTCATCCAGGGCATTTTAAATTTCAATGATTATATTATTTATTTCTGAGATCTTTAGTTAACTCTTTTTTAAAATAAACCTAGTTTGTTTTATAATTTCTTTTTTCCATCTCTTTTGACACCTCAAATGTACTTCTTTGAAAATTTTTGTGAGGCTGGTCTATAAAATTAGTTTCGATGTGGAGTGAAATCCTATCCTGATCATTGACTTTGTTGGCTGTCTTTCTGAGCATTAGATTTCTTCGTGTATTTTGGAATTTGGATTTGCAGGCACATTTCAGATGGAAGTCATGCTTGTTTTGTTTTGTTTTCTTTCTCTCTTTTCCTCACTCTGCCCTCATCCCTCATTTTTTTCCCCACTAACGCAGTTGTCCCACCTGGCCCTCCAGCTTCCCAACCCCTAACCAGAGTTTCTGGTGGTATTTCAGGGTTACTACTGCATAGTGATGATAGGGACACAGCAGATCCAGTTACTGACTCATTCTCAGTCACTAGGCTATGTCTGCGTCCTCCTACACCCCTAGGCCTGCAAATTCTAGCAGCTAGAGCCCAGGCAACTCTCTGGAGCAGTTTTTCAGCCTCTCTTCCCAAGCTTTGGAAGGTCAATTCCATGTACCTCCCCTGCCATGAAATTATAAGCTCCATAAGGAGACAGACTGTATATATTTTGATCACTGTCTACCCAATGCATTAAATAGTGCCAATGCACAGTAAGCTAAATGAATGAATGATGGTTAACGTTGAAAACTGAAGGACTACACTTTTGGAGTTGCACATGGAGCTTTGTTTACTCCTAGTCCCCCTGGAGAGAGGTCAGCTTAATACAGAGGAGAACTTGTATCTATAGAAAGGAAGAAACACCGGTGAAAGAGTTCAGAGACCTTGGTTTGAGGATGGCTCTGCCCCTTACCTGATTAAGTCACCTAATCATCCTAAACCCAGAATTCCTCTTCTATGAAGTGAACATCCTGTAGTTGGATGGCAACACTATCCAGATGGTGTCTGCTCTATCGGCCTGGGTTCCAGACCGAGAATAATAGAGCAGAGCCTGGTTGACCCATAATGAATATGTAGTGTGAACAAGAAACAAATTCATTGTTTTAAGGCACTGAGAAATTTAGAGTTGTTTCTTACCACAGCATAACCTAGGGTATCCTGACAGATACAATCACTTACCAATATCCCTCTTCTCCACAGATTTTGAGCTTGGCTGGGGGAAGGATCCTCTTTTTCTCACTACTATTTCCCAATTTCCAGTTTAGTACGTAAATATGATCATCATTCTTTACTCTATTTTCACCACTAAGGACAAATATTAGAAACCAGTAATTATCCCATATTTGCAGTATTCCAATTTTCTGAGAAAATTGTGACATTGCCTAGAATCCTCGGAACTATAATAATACTTTAAAAAGTGTCATAGTGCCCTTTCTGGAGATGGAAAGACAAAACTTTTGACCAGAACGTAATTTAATTTTTGCATGATGACATGCAATATTATTATATGCCTTAGTGACTCAGTGATGCCAACAGGGGCCAACACAATGTATGGGTCTGCTGGCCCCAAAAGGAAATGCCCCTTCACTGTGATGCTCTTTGAGTTCTTGGTCCCGTGTTTCCATAGGGCTTCTGCTCTTTCACTGCTTTCGGCTCTTGGTGTGCATTCCTCCAGTGGAAAGCCCAGCCCCCCTCCTTTGCTACCCACACTCCCTCAAGATGGAAAAAATGAAAACCAAGAACTCAGAGAAACAATGACTAGAAAATTCAGTTTTGAGTAGATATCTACAAAAAGTTCGGCAGTGCCCTGAGGAAAGTGCGTAAATCCCATGGCCTCTCATGGGTGTTGTGGCGTTTTATTTTACTGTTGCTGTTTTCACCAATGGAAGCATGCTTTACTGAATTTAAAATGCAAATAAATTTGTGGTTCCATAGACGTTTGCTCTGCTACAAATGTTATACTTTTTGATATAATTATTAATGGTTTAAGAGAAATAAATAACATAAACAAAATATGGCCTATAATATGAAAATGCAAACCATGGAAATTAAGAGCATAAAACAATTACTCAGTATCTCAAGGAATAATTAATATATACACGAAATATCTCACACATATATACAAAAAAGCTTGGCAATGACACATGGCCTCTAGATAAGGAATAAGGTTACACATTCTTAAGGAAATACAGTTTGTTATTTTCAAGGACATGAAATTAGAACTCAGCTAATAGAATGTTACGTAGAGTCCTCTTTTAATGAATATAAAAAAGCACTTTATAAAAAGCCTATTGGTTTCTGAGTAAAAGATAGCTTCTAAAATGTGTGAGAGGAGCCTGAAAACAATATCCTCTTAGGCCGGTGAAACATCTCTCTTGCCCTCACCTACAGGGCTGCCAGATTTAGCAAATAAAAATACACAGTGCCCAAGTAAAGGGGAATTTGAGATAAAAACAAAGACTTTTTAGTACAAGTATATCCCAGGTATTGCATGGGGCATACTTATACAAAAAATTATTTGTTCATCTGAAATTCAGATTTGCCTGGGCATCCTGTTTCCTCTGGCAGCCTTACCCTCCTCACTTTTTTTAACCCTCATTTTGCACTATCCTCTGGAAGGAGCCTCACCAGCCTCTGTCCCAAACTCCATAAATTCTGTGTGAGTAAGCTTGCATTCATGTGTTTCCACTTACACACTGTGAGGCTTAGAAAGAGACTAGCTTCACCAACCAACGGCTCTCAAACCCACCGTGCCCTTGTACAGCAGGCAGCCTTTAGGACTTCTCCACGGGGGGGGCTGTGTGGACTCTCCCCCATAATGCCCTATTTTAGTCACAGTCATTAGCGCTGGAGAAGAAACACACTGGTCATGAGATCCACCTTTTGCCATGTCACAAGAGACTCGGTAAAACTAAGTGCCTGAAAGAGCTCTTGGGAGAAAAGATCTGTCTCCTGGGCTGAGGACTCTGGAAGCTTCCTTCTGAAACAGGACCGTATTTTTTGAGCAGTCAAAATGCCTGACATCTCTCCCTACACAGAGATTGAGCAGCATTTTTTTAAGCTAAAAAGGAGACCAAGTGATTTCAGGCACATATTCCGGCAATGCCATGAGACCTGAACCTAGGAGAAACAGGAGGAAATACTAAACTTTACTGAGCTGGTGATATAAATATATTGATTTATTTACTCCTCACTCCCACCTGCTGTGGTGTGGTCCCAGTTTACAAACCAAGAAACAGAGGCTCAGAGAAGTCAAGCCCCTTGCTCAGAGTCACATAGCTAGTGCCAGAGCTCGGATTCAAATTTGGGTCTCTGGGGCCACAGAAGGCTGAGCCCTATTTGCATGGCACTACATTTCCTTTCTGGGAAGAGTGAAGTGCTAAAGAATGCCAGGGTTGTAGAATGTTCTAGAAGAGATCATAGGATGTCATGGGGTAGGTTCATTCCTAACCAATTTCTGAGAGAAGAGAAGAGGTCATGATGGATAAAAAAGTGAAAATGGGCTTCAGAGCTAGACATACCTGGGTTCCAATCCTGCCTCTACCATCTTTTAACTTTGTAAATTTGTGACCTAATTTCTCTTTATCAGTCAGAATCCCAGCAGGAAAATGGTGGCACACACGAGGGTTTAACTGAGCAGAGTTTAACGGAGGGACTAATAACTGAGGCTTTGGCAGCATTAAGGGAGCCAACAAGCGATGGTGAAGTACTGAGACACTGGTAGTAGCAGGAAGCCATTACCACCCCAGGCTTGAAGGGCAAGGGGAGGAAATATCTTATTGGATCCTGTTGAAAACTGGTGCCATGAAAGAGGAGCCGCTTGACAGGAGCTGTAGCCCGCCAGGAACACAGCCACTGTCAGAACCATACCCTAGAACAGAGGTCCTAACCTTGACCTCTCTTTCCCTGGCCAGGAGCCCAGGTTATATGTCTGCAGAGGTCAGCCTCCCAGAGCCCAGAGCAGGGCAGACATGGATGGAAGGTGAGGGTGGGGCAGTGTAACCAGAGAACAGCAGCACTCAAGCTGAGCATCAGTTTGCTTTTTTTAAAATGGGAATCACAGTACCTACCATGTGGCATTGTTGTGAAGATTAGAAATAAATTGACTGACTCATTCAACAAGGATTTACCAAGAACCCACTGTGTGCCAGGCTCTCTCCCACAGAGGGGTCACTGTGGTGACCCAAAGAGACAGTATCACTATACCCTTAAGGAGATTATAGCTACAAAAAAGCCAGCTGTTACATAAGTATGTAAAAGGGGGAGGAGGTAAAATATCACCAGAGGGTACTCATAAATAGCAGCTATAGTTATTGTTTAAAGTCTCACGATGAGACTCATGTGACATAGCTCTTCTCGATTTCTTATATCAATATTTATTAACAATCTTCTGAAGAGAGAAAGCAGCTGTTACTACCTGTGTTAGTCACAGTTCTCCAGAGAAACAGAACCCATAGGAGAGATGATAGATGATAGATAGATAGATGATAGATAGACAGGTAATAGATAGATTATAAGGAACTGGCTCATGCAACTATGGAGGCTGGCAAGTCCTAAGATCTGCAGTCAGCAGGCTGGACACCCAGGAAGAGCTGATGTTTCAGTTCGAGTCCAAGGGTAGGAAGGAAACAATGTCCCAGCTGGAGGGCAGTCAGGAAGGAGGAGACCCCTCTGCCTTGAAAGAGGGTCAGCTTTTTGTTCTTCTCAAGCCTTCAACTGATGGGATAAGGCCCACATTAGGGAGGGCAATCTGCTTTACTCAGCCTATCGATTTAAATGTTGAACTCATCTAAAAAACATCCGAATGTTTGACCAAATATCTGGGCAACTTGTGGCCCAGTCAAGTTGATGCCTAAAATTAAGCATCCCACTATCCTAGAGTCAAAATTCTTTATTAAATTACCCCTCTTTCTCCCTCCTGTTTAAATATGACCTCTCTCTTTCACCTGGAGCTTCTCCTAGTGTGGCTCCTAGGCCCCCTGCGTCAAACTCTTGTGGCAGCTTGTCAGCCATGCAGATTGCAGGGCCCCACCCAGGCCTGCTGCGTGAGAGTGCGTGGGAGGGAGACTGAGGAGTCTGCCCTTTTCGAAGCCCTTTCATCCTCTAATGGTGCCCCCTCTTCAACCTGCTGGATATCAACAGGAGGAGGAGAAGAGAAACTCTACAAGGGGAGGTCTGTTCTGAGGGCCAGGAGGGCTCCAAAGGCACAGGGGAGAGGGGCCTCCATAGCGAGGCATAACTACAAGCATAGTGATAAAAGAGGAAGGCTTATGAATGAAGCCAGGGGTGTAAGAAGGACTTCTGCGTGTGGCAGCTTTGGGCTGCTAACTACTGAAGGACCCACAGGCCCTGCTGGATCTGCCTGTTTATCTGCTTCTCTAAGCTCACCTTTGCTCACTCTGCTCAGTCACACTGAACTTCCTGCAGTTCCGCAAACAGCCAAGTTCTTTCCTGCCTCAGTACCTTGGCTAGTGCTGTTCCCTCTGCCTAGAGCCTTCTTATAACTCTTTGCATGCCTGGCTCCTTCTCATCCTTCAGGTTTCAGCTTAAAGAGAGCCCTCTTTAAGGAGCTCTCCTCAAGCCACCCCATCCAATGTAGTCCTCCCTCTCAGCCTCTTCCAACACCTGTTTCTCCAGAGAATTTATGAAGATGTGTGATTTTTAAAACTTGTTTGTTCGTGAAGCAGGAGCAAATTGCAGAGACCTCATCCTTGTAAGTGTAAAATGTAATAGATTATATTTTGTAATTTTTAA
This sequence comes from Equus przewalskii, assembly GCF_037783145.1. Classification (NCBI taxonomy): domain Eukaryota; kingdom Metazoa; phylum Chordata; class Mammalia; order Perissodactyla; family Equidae; genus Equus; species Equus przewalskii. The sequence goes on along the minus strand of NC_091853.1, from coordinate 22,324,256 downwards.
TTTCTCTGTCACAGGAAACATAACCTAGTCTTCTTTGGATAAACTCAGCCAGATTAATGACTACAGTGTCATTTCAGGTTGCCAGCTCAGTCAAATTCAACATTCTGCCCTTGGGTCTCTTTCCCAAAATGATGGTTTTGCTAAAGTGTAGGTTCCCCTTAGACTTTGGTCATTGGCATCCCTGGCTTCCTCCTCAATGACCCAGGTCCTGTTGTGCCCTCCAGTGCCCTCTGCATCCTCCATTTCCCAAACTCGCTGGGTCATCCAGCCTTTCCCAACTCTCCTGGGTCCTGTCTCTGGGCAGGGGAGGTCTTGAGTACTCTTTCGGTGCCACACCTCCCCCAGCCGCGCCTCTTCTACCCTCGCACACAGGCTTCTCCAGGAAGTTACTGGGGAAGAGGGTGCAAGTGTCCTCTCTTCTGAGGTTCCCCAATTTTTCATGGAGTTTCTACTACTTTCTGACCCCAGAGCTTGACTAGCGATGGAGGGAGACCCACAAAGGCAGCTCCCCTGATTTCTCCCTGTGCTGACTCTCCCTCCTCCCCCAAACTGGTAGCACTTTATTTGGGGGGGAGGGGGAGGTGAGTGGGAGGGAATACTCTTCTTGGGCAGCGGTGCTTTCTCCCTCTGTGCAGCTCGAAGTGCAGTGTTGATGGCACAGAGGTAGCTCCTGGAGGCATCCTCAGCCCTGAGCACGGTGCCCAGCACACAGTAAGCCTTCAGCAAGTATCTGGTGAAGGAAAGAAAGAACAAACCTGACCGTGTCACTATGAGTTTGCCATCTTGGATGATACTCCTGCCCAGAATAACCTTGGAGAAGGTGCCAAAGAACTTAATTTGGTGACAGTTTCAAATGTCCACTGCAAAGTAGTTGTCCCCTCTCCTCATGAGTGAAAGCATCGCTCTCTGCAAGCCAACAGTGAATTGGCGTACAAGAAAATAAAAAAACACACACAGTGCTGCCCTGGCGACATGCTCCAAGCACCTTTGAATTTTTTGGGAAGGCAAAAAATAACCAACAGCGATGAGCGTTATGCCTTAAGAAGTGGGTTTTTGTTCTAGTCAGTGCTACAGCCTTAGGAATTCCCAGGATCGTGGGTGAAGAGCTCATTGCTAATCTCACCCAAGTCACTGTGGTGCCCTGGAGAAAGCTCAATGGGCGACTTTCTAGGCTGGCCCTCCATTGGGCAGAGGAGGCCTCTGGGCGCAGCAAGCAGCATCGGGAGCTTTCTGTCTCTGACAAACATTTGCACTGACTCTGACATAAGCTTCGCTTTTTTCTCTTAAGGTGGGGTGGGTAAGTTGGCAGAAGGAGAGAAGGGGGTTATGTTTGGAAAAGAGATGACCATTTGGAAATTAAAAACAATGGAAGCTAAAAATTGAACAAAGTGATGTATTTAAAAGATTGTGTTTGATAGGATCTTACGATAATACAAGGCTCAAAATGCACATAATTGGTGTTCAATAAATTTGGAGAATGAGTACATTAATAAATAAGAATATTCACACCTATGAGCTTTAAGTAGACCCTTGAAAGCTGGCCTGGGAACTAAAATATTCCTTTATTACACTGTTTCCATAGAAAGATATGTTGTGCAGTCCAAACAATTGAGTTGCAGAAGTTGGGGTTGCTGGGGGTGGGTGACGCAAGCCACAGTCTCTAGCCAGGGCCTCTTGTGATCAACCCACACATTTGGAAGCCTACAGGCTGGGCTCAGGGAAGCAACCATTGGCCAAGGGACAAAGTATTGCTAACAGGGAAATACCCTGGAATGTGAACTCACAACAGAGGGCAGAAAATGGCAAATAAAATCCAGCCTTTCTGTTTTAAAGTCAGTTGCAACATCAGTTAAAATGGAGCATTAACCATTCATTCATTCGTTCATTCATTCAAAAATACATGTGTATCTCCATTCTCTCTCCCTATAAGCCCTTTGAAAATAACACCAAAGGGATAATAAAAAAAAGTGTATTAACTCAATAAGGACAGAAAGGACAGGAGGATAGATAACAGCAGACAAAAGACGTCAACAGAATTGTGGAAGATGGAAAGTGGAGGTGGGATGGGGCACATGTAATTAATTTAGCAAAGCAGGAGTCCTGGTGGGCGCGTGGTGGTCTCTCTGCAGAGCCCAGCAAGGCTCAGCATCAAAGGGCACCAGTGACTGCTGGAGGTGAGGGCAAGGGGAGAGGCTGAAACCAAGGAGACTACTTATAAATCTGAATCAAGAGGGTGACCCCTAAGTAGCTCCCCTACCCCCACTAGCCAGGTGACTACCCTCTCCACCTTGAAAAGCTTTTTTTAAGGAGAAATTGAAACTGGAGAGGCTCAGGACACAAAGATGCCAGGCACGGTGTGGACTTGGATGAAAACGAAGGGATTAAGTGAGACTGCACATTCTGAACTTTGGAACTCTGGGCAACTTCCCACCTGCTCACACACAGCCCCCAACTGGGCCTCTTATCACCAGCCTCTGTCAGAGGAAAGTTAGAGAAAAACCTTAGGGTCTCAACATTGAGGTCTTCCAATGAAGAATCACATCTCAACACCTTAGGGCATCACCACCAGGCGACAAGGATCGCCCCCTTCAAAGAGCCCTGATCCTCTTTTTAGTGTCTTACTCTCAGCTGCTAGATTAGGTCAGCAGTGGTTATCTTGGGAGTGGGATGAAAGAGCCAGTTACTCTCTTTTTAAATTTAATTTTGATTTGTATCAAAGTAATACATGTGCGGAGTTTTCAAAGTCCAACAATGCTACAGGCCTCCATAATGAGAAATACGACGGTCTCACAGTCCAGGCAAATCCACCTCTGACTTCTGCTCCCTGAAGGCAATTGCTTTCCATTCTTTTAGCTGTTTCTTCTCCGTGTTTATAAATAATGTGTTTATCCTGTTAAATTTCCTGATTTTTCCATTTTGGACATTATCTATGAACTTCTAGCTTTGCCTATTTTGGATTCAGCTCTTTTCCTCCACCATCTGCATAATCCCTCCTTCGAGTGCTCAAAATAATGCCACATATTAGTTGTCTTCATATTGGGTCAATAACTTCCTTTTCAAAAATAAAGGTAATACATGTGTATGATTTTTTTTCTGTGGCTATGTAGACATGGTTATATTTTTAAAAAGAAAATTATTGTCCCAATTTTAAGCTACTATAACGTAGCATCATTTTGAACATAAGAGAGAATCCATGTGACTGGTTTCCCTGGGCATGTTCTCCTTTAAGTGGCAGAGAGGTGGTGACAGACCTGGCAGGGAAGGAAATATGATCCTGGCATGCCCCTGGGCATCACAGTAATCCAAATTTACATAGTCACAATAATGCAAACCCTGTCTATTTGCTTTCCACTCTTGAAATCGAACTACCCACAAAGGAAGGAAGGCGTAACTACGGTGACGGAGTTGATTATAGATGTTTTCATTCTTCACGTAAAAGTAAAGGTAGAAATAGCAGATAATGGGAAGTAGAGGGGAGAGATGGAAAGAAGTGAACTGGGCTAATGTCCTGGGCTAACATAGTGGGGAGTCAAAAGGTACTGCATAGTTGGAAGAAGAAAGAGAGGATTAAGTAAATCATATAAGTGTACAGAGGCAACCAATAGAAGAACTGAATTATAAATCAGAAAGCTGAGGGCAGGGAAGCAGGAAGCTAAATCTTCATATTTCACGGAGATGAGTCAATAGACAGTGTCTTAAACTGACCAAGAAATTGTGTTTAGAAACAGTCTGGAGCCAGCCCTGATGACCTAGTGGTTAAAGTTCAGCACGCTCCGCTTCAGTGGCCAGGGTTTGGTTCCCAGGGTGCAGAACCACCCACTCGTCTGACAGTAGCCATGCTGTGGTGGCAGCTCACATAGAGCTGGAAGAATTTACAACTATACACAACTATGCACTGGAGCTTTGGGGGAGGGACAGGAAGAAAAAGGAGGAAGACTGACAACAGATGCTGGCTTAGGGTGAATCTTCCCCTGCAATAAGAAAAAAAATAGTCAATAACTTTTAAGAATAATTTTTAAGAGACAGTTGAAAGTGGTGGTCTCTGGAAAGTGGCATGAGTTTTGAGTAAGCACTATTGGTTTTCTTTGCATATACTCTCAAACTATTGGATTTTTAAAAATCTTGTGCATATATTACTTCAATTTAAAAAATGTAAAAGAAGGAAATGCATTTTAAAAGCAAAAGTTGAATTTAATGTGAACAAAGGAGCTATGACTGCAGATGTTCATTTTGCAATGGCAATCTGTATTATTATTCCTTCAAAAATCACACATCTTCCAGGCACTTCTTTAATAGATAATATAAGATTAGTGGGTCTCTTGTTGAGAGAACTTACGAGGTTAGCATTGGATATGGGCAACACTGGGGAGCAGAATAATGTATTTCCATCACTGTTATTGTTGGCTACAAGGTAAGTGAGGTGACCATTTAGATAATGAGGGGAGACTGCACAGAAGTGAGAAATCTCTCTTTATGATAGACCTGGTTTCTTGTACCAAGCCCTATTTATAGTCTGGAATCTTTTATTACCTAAGCAGGGCTCTCTTGCTTGCCCTGGTCCCATGCACATCTGCAAAGCTGGGTTTAAAGGAGGATTGGAGATTCAAGGTGTAGCAAATAACTTTGGACCCCATTGCCAGGTGTCCCAGATTGTGCAGTGGACAATGCATTTCCCTTCCTCATGGTCAAACGCCTTAGTTAGTTAGGAAAGGGGCTGTGTCCATCTGTACAAAAACCGTGCCCCTTAAAAGTCTCTCAATTTGTTGAAAGAATGAAATTCATAGCGAGACATATAAGAGCATTCACAATCGGACCCCAGCTAGCTTTTCCAGACTCTTCTTCACTTCTGCATCCCTGCACCAGGAGACACACTCCTTTGTGCCCCCACGCCTTTGTAACATCCTGATTCCGTTCCCTGGAATGCCTTTCCCCACCATCTTAAGGGGATGTCTTCGAGACCCACCTTCTTTAACGGAGCCTTCCCCACTGCAGCCTCCTCAAGCTACTTAGGCAGAAAGGACCCCTCTGAAGTGTTCCCAGCAGGCTGTACCATCCTCTTGCTCAAGAGAGGTTCCTTACCTAAACTCAACAATTGTCCCCAGGCCCCTATTGCAAGGAAAAATCTAATGTGATACCTTGGCTTATACCTGTGGGAAAAATATAATCCAGAAGCTCATCAGACTGGTTGAGAAAGGCATTAAGTGTTCCAGCAAGGGCAGAGGTCAGGAAAACTGCCACTGAGGGATGCTGCTTTGAAAAAGCAAGCACTCTTTAGACAGCGATGGCCTATGGTTTAGTCATGGGGAATGCAGAGGGAGAGGTCCTCTGCATGTGCCTTTCTGGTCGGCTGGGCTCAGTTCCGTTTGCCGACAGATTCGCACTGTATTCATTTACCCTTGAGACTCAGGCATTGTGTAGTCCTTTAAAAACTTCTTAATTATGGAAAATTCCAAACAGGCACATATAAATCCTCATATACCCATAACCAGCTTTAACAATGACTGATATTTCTCCAGTCTTATTTTATCTATCCTTCCACATACCTTTTCACAGGGGAGGGGAGAGGAGGAATATTTTAAAGCATAGGCATCTCAGGGTAAATCGCTAACAGATAAGTATTTTTTCAAAATTGTTGTAAAGTATATATAACATATATTTTACCATTTTATCTATTTTTAAGTGTATAATTCAGTGGCATTAAGCACATTCACATTGTTGTGCAACCATCATCCTCATCTATCTCCAGAACATTATCCTCGCCCTAAACTGAAACTCTATCCATTAACAATGACTCTTCTTTCTCCCTCCACCATAGACACTGCCAACTTCTACTCTACTTTCCGTTTCTATGAATTTACCTATTCTAGATACCTCATATAAGTGGAATCATACAATGTCCTTTTGTGTCTGCCTTATTTCATTTAGCATAATGTTTTCAAGGTTCATCCGTGCTGAAGCATGTATCAGAATTTCATTCCTTTTTAAAACTGAGGACTCTATAAATAACAATCGCAACATACCTAACAAAATTAACAATAATTTGCTAATATTATCTAATTAGCTAGCTTATGTTCACGTTTCCAAAATTATCTCTTTAAATGTCATTTTACAGTCAGTTTGACTGAAACAGGAGCCAGACAAGGTCCATGTGTTGCATTTGGTTGATGTACCTCTGAAGTCTCTTTTAATCTATGATAATTCCTCCTCCTTTGCTGTTCCATGCTATTTATTTGTTGAAGAAACAAGGTAATTTGTCTCATAGAATTTCCGCCATCCTGGATTTGGCTGATTGCATCCTCATAGCGTTGTTTAATTGTTTCCTCTGTTCCCTAAATTTCCTGAAAACCAATGGTCAGATCTAGGGACTTTATTAGATTCAGGTTCAATTCCTTTGGTGGGCGGGTGCCTCTTATTACATCACAGAAAGAGGTCCCTGGTGTTGGTGGTCTCACTTTTACGGATATTAAGATGGATCAGTGAATTCGGGTGCTGCCAGCCTGACCCACCCATAGATAATATGGCATTTAAAAATAAGTGTTCTTAAGTCTTTGTAGGTGATCTTAAGCATACGCATGCACCTGTGTCTGTATTTATATTGGTCACCATGCTCAGCCCTAGGACTGTCTTCCATTTGTTCTTTAGATCCTTAAAACTCCCCGCTGTCTCTGCTCAAACTGTGATGCTGAATAGCCACCCTTGGAATTCTCCAGCTCTCAGATTTCACCTGACAACTATTTCCAGTTAGTCCTTGGGTTGCCTACACATGGGTACCCATTTAGAGCCACAGAGCTCTACCTGAAAGGAATCGTCTCGCACCTGCCTTGATAGTCTGTTCTAATGGCTAAGCTCTCATGACAGTCAGTCTTGCTTCTGTCTAGTTAGGCCCGCTTCCTGGAATTGAATTCTATTTCCTCTCATCTGGGGCTCGCTGGGGCTGAGGAGCAGCTGGCCAGCAGACCTTGCAGACGGGGGCTGGGGAAAGGATGCACGAGGCTGAGACACATCCCAGGTAGAGTACATACTTCACGAACTTAACAAAAGCTTGGCAAGGACTAGAATATGTTTTATTGTAACTTCCCAGCCGGGGTTTGTTATTTTTCTTTTAAAATTAAATACAGATAAGTTATTTTTAAAAAGTAAATATTCAGAGAACATGAACTTAAAAAAAACTGACAATATTCCAAAGTTCAGAGTTGACGTTGTGGTTATTTTGTGCCCTTATAAATTAGCAGAGGCCAAGAAGCGCCAGACTTGAAAAGCCAGTCTACTTCTTGCACGTTCTGCCTTATTAGGGAGGAAGGATGGAGGATGAGAAGGGAGAAGCCAGAGCAGGGACAGTGGGGCAGAAGAGCCTCGGATGAGGGTGGCAGGAGGGAAGAGGAGAGCTTGAGTCTATAGATAGAAACAGAGCCTGAGCCAGGATGCTAGCCTCTAGATCAGCTATCCAATAGAAATGCAATACAAGCACAAATGTGAGCCGCGTATACAATTTTTAATTTTCTAGTAGCCACATCAATAAAAGTAAAATTAAACAAGTGACAGTCATTTCAATAATATATTTTCTTTACCCCAATATATTTAAAATATTTCAACATGTAATTAATATAAAAATTATTATTTAACATTCTTTTTTTGGACTGAGTCTTTGAAATCTAGTGTATATTTTACACTGACAGTACATCTCAATTTGGATTAGCCACATTCAAGTGCTCATGGCCACATGTAGTGGGTAGCCATTGTAGTGGACAGCATTGCCCTAGATCTTGACGAAACTGCTCAGACTCTTCTCTCAGCTTCCAGTCTGTAAAATGGAGATAATTCTCCCTGTCCTGACCCCTTTTTAGGGTTCTGTGGCATGCATAGGAGCCAGTGGATAGGAATGCGCTTTGTAAGCTAAAGCTATTGGGCCCCTCACAGGCCCTCACCTCAGGAGAAAGAAGAGAGCATTGCCAGCACTCAATTAACCCAAGCAGAATTAACCCGTCAATCTATCGCCTGGTCACCTGGACTTAGTGTGTATTGAACGGAAAGGAAGTGTGGCAGGGGCTCAGAGATCCTCGATTTTACAGAACAGTTAAATTTCACAACAAAAATCGGTGTAATGGACATGAGATTGTTAGCTGTTGTTTTGCTATCTACTACCACAATCATTCTATTTATTTAAAAGATGAAAGGATATTTTAATACTATTCCAATCACCAAAGATGGTAAGATGAGAAAAACAACCTGCTTGCTTCCTTGTACGAAGGGGTAACACATAGAACAGAGGAGGAACACATACATAGAAAAGTGTATACGAGAACCTAATAGATGTGTATCCTAGGACTCTTGTCTGCAAGTGTTAGAAAACCCAGCTCAAAATGGCTTAAGCAAAAAGGGGAAATTTACTGGCTCATACAACTGAAAACTATACAGATAAACGTGGCCGCAGGCCCACCTTGATGCACAGCCTCTCACCTCTTGGCTCTGCCCTTTATCTTCGGCCCCATGAGGCAACCCCAGCAACCAACACATTCGAGTCCAGTTCACAGCTCCCCACATTCAAGTCCAGCAGGAAAGCCAGGGAGCCTGTCTCCAGCAGCCCCAGCCAAATGCTCGCAGCAGCTCATTGGCTCTGAATGGGTCCCGAACCCATTCCTGGACCAGTCACCATGGCCCCTAGCGTAGTTTGCTCTGACTGGCCACCGAATGCACATGGACCAAGAATTTGAAGGGAATGGCTTTCCCAGAGGAAAACTGGGAATCGGTTACTTGAATTGTAGTGGATAGATTTTGAACAGCCAACAAACAACAATATCAACTAAGAATTATGCAACACAGAAAAGGTTTGACCAAGGCTGGCTTCGTGAGTGTGTGATCTGTACAGTCCCGTTCTTAAAAGGTCCCACCTTTGGTTTAATGCTCTGGTGTCACCAGCTTGAGCTCTTAATAATTTTTGAATAAGGGGATCTACATTTTCATTTAAATTACAGATTACATAGCTGCTCTTGGATGTGACTAACATTACATTACATACACAGGGAAATGGGTTTGGAAGTGAATTTTGAAAGATAAAATCAAATAGCAATTTTCCAAGTGGAGAGGACTGGGTGGTGGGTAGGAGGAGGAAATTCCAGGCAGCATAAGCAACAACATAGCCACGTGAATGAAAGACTCAGGAAGAAACTGAAACCACTAGCGCCTCAAGTGGTTGGGGCTTAAAGGGCTGGTAGGGAGTGGCCCCACTGAGCTGGGAAGACAGGGCCAGAGAAGGACCTGGTGTGTCAAGCCAGGAGGCTGACACTCAATAAATATCTCCTGAATGAATTAATAAATACAAGTCGTGTGATTTACAACATTAGGAAAAGTATTTATTTTTTAAACCTGTATTATTCCAAATGACCATTACAAATAACTGCCCAGTTTTCCACCTCACTTTTCCACTGCAGGCTAAGGCTAACTTTTCAGCATGTGACACCAGCGTCTACTGATCTTTATCAACAGTATGTTAGCAAGGTTAGCATTCCACCTCTGTGACTTCACCATCCAAATATTTATGAATCACGGAGATGTTTCTAAGAACGTGTTTTCCGATTGTTTACTTTATAACAATAATAGTGTGCTTTAATTACAAAGATGACGTTTTAAAACCTAAATAGAACAAGCCTCAATTGTGTGGGTGTTCATTGCTTTGGTGATGAAGAGAAACACAGACAGTGACTCAGGTGGAACATTGTTTCATTTTCATTTCGTGTTTCCTTTGGATCTACATGTCAGGACATGCAGAACCAGTGCAGAAGTGTCCTGTGGGGAACCTGAAAGTTAAAACTAAGGCTTTCTATGCCAGAACGAAAGTACGTGGTCCCCATTCACCCAGCCTCTCCCTTTGCAAGGCCAACATGAAAGGGGGGAAAAAAAGATGGCGGCTTCCCTCTAGCACATGGATGATGAGCTGGTAACATCAATATTTTGTTCCCAAATTCTTTAAAGGAATGTTAAAGAGACAACACTGCTTCTTCTGAATTGGGGATCTTTTTGGGTTTCCACCACAGACTTATTTCAATTTAAATTAAACTTCAGAGGAAAAACTAATATTTGGGTATATGGTAAGCGCTGAGGGTGGAGACTTTGTCTTCCTTGTTCATTCTTGTATTCCTGGCACCTTGAACAACGCCTGGCATGTAGCAGGCACTCGATAAATATTTGATGAATGAGTGAATGAATTTATTCCTCTCAGTAAGCCTATGTGGCTGTGGCAACTTTTCAGATCAAGAAACGGAGACTAAGACTATATGCTAGAAATTGAGGGAAAGAGATGCTATGTCCAGGCAGGTATGTCTGAGGCAGACAGAGACAACATGGGGCTTCCTCAGTGACTAACTTTTATGTGACCAGGTACATGTCTCTTCTGTGGAAGCCTTGGTCAATAGGGAATCATGACAGGAGAAACAGGACTCTTAAAGGGCAACATCCCTGTCATGATCATCATCTTCATCATTATCATTGACTATAGACACAGAGCTTAAATCAGGAATCGAAGAACTGTAAGGAATTTCAGAATTTATAATACTAGAAGTTCCCGTTTATGGATCATTTGTTATATTCCAGTATGAAGTTACACTATATTACTATAACTGTATAACTATAACTATAGTTATAGCTATATATGTATATATCAACCCCCTTATCAACCCTGCAAGGTAGATCCTACTAGCTCCATTTTGAATGTCCCAGGCCAGCAAGTGTCAGAGCTGGGAGTCTTGTTGCCTCCTGGAGCCATTACCTTAGCACAGGTTCCTTGATTAACATAGGAAGAATAGAACATAGAAAGAAAGACTCTCAGAAAAGTACCCAAGATTATTCAGTTAGTACAGAATCATGACTTGAACCCGAGACCTACGTCATTTCCACTTACCCAGTGTTCTCAATTCGAGATGAGTACAGTTTGGACTTCTTTCTGTTTTGTTGTCAGCCAACACTAGGTTTAGCATAACAGAAACTATCTGAGTTTATTGAGGATTAGTCATTCCATTTCCTACCTTAGAAACTATTTTACTCTTTCCTGTATCCTGTCTCAGTCCCTGGCACATGGTAGGCGCTCTGTAAGTGCTTGATACGCTTAATTAAGCCAGGATTTGATTTGAATGGAATCTCAGCCTTTGCTACCCTGCAACGGCAGGACTGGAAAAAAGTAGGCAACTGTACCTTTTGAAAGGCACAGAAGGATACTAGTTTTTACTTTCATTATAATATAAAGTTTATGCTTCCATCTTTTAAGAATTAATATGCTGCCATTATGGAAAAGTTGGAAAATTCAGATATACATAAATAGAGGAGAAAAAAATCACCCACTCATATTTCCACCAACTAGAATAAAGTACTTTTAATATCTTATGGCAATTTATTATTTTTTTCTCTATTTATGCATGTTGTTTATTTACAGTTTTTATTGAGGTTGTGACTGTTCTGTGTTTCCAATATATGTATCTTGATTTTTAAAATTTAAGATTGTCCCTACAGCATTCCCTAAGTTATAAGCTCTTTGTAAACATCTTTTTAAATAGAGCCTTGGCATTAAAAAAAATACTCTCTCTTAAACGAATGTCTACTTTGTCAATTCTCAATTATGCCAGGCTGAGGACCACTAACTTCTCCTGGTTCCTTGGTGACCACTCCATTGCTCATTAAACACTTTATCAGAAAACTAGCTGGGATCAACACTATTTTTTTTTTTAAACTAAGACTTCATTTTTTATAGCCATTTTAGGTTCATAGCAAAATTGAGAGGAGGATACAGAGATTTCCCATATCATCCCTCCCCCCAACACATGCATACCCTCCTCCATTATCAACATCCCCCATCAGAGTGGTACATTTGTTACAACTGAGGAACTCACATTGACACATCATAATCACCCAAAGTCCATAGTTTACATTACGATTCACTCTTGGTGTTGAATATTCTGTGGGTTTGGACAAACTTATAATTACATGTATCTATCATTACAGTATCATACAGAGTATTTTGACTGCCCTAAAACTTCTCTGCCTATCCAACTCTCTGCCCCCACACACACCCAACCGCTGGGCATTACTAATCTTTTTACTGTCTCCACAGTTTTGCCTTTTCCAGAATGTCATATAGTTGGAGTCATACAGTATGCAGCCTTTTCAGATAGGCTTCTTTCTCTTAGTGATATGTATTTAAGGTTCTCCATGTGTTTTCATGGCTTATTGCTCATTTCTGTTTATCACTGAATAATATTCCATTGTCTGGATGGACCACAGATTATTTTCTATTCATCTACTGAAGGACATCTTTGTTGCTTCCAACTTCTGGCAATTACGAAGAAAGTTGCTATAAACATTCATGTGCAGGTTTTTGTGTGGACATGTTTTCAACTTATCTGGGTAAATACCAAAGAGTGTGATTGCTGGATTCTAAGAGTATGTTTAGTGTTATAAGAAACCATCCAACTGTCTTTCAAAGTGGTTGTACCATCCCACCAGTAACGAATGAGAGTTCTTTCCTGTTGCTTCATATTCTCACCAGCATTTGGTGGTGTCACTGTTTTGGGTTTTGGCCATTCTAATAGGTGTTTAGTTGTACCTCATTGTTGTTTTAATTTGCATTTCTCTGATAGCATATCATGGGGAACATCTTTTCATATGCTTATGTACCATCTGTATGTTCTTTGGGGAGGTGTCTGTTAAGGTCTTCGGCTCATTTTTTTAATCGGTTATTCGTTTTCTTATTGTTGAGTTGGAGTCAATATTATTGTCAAAGTCTGAGGGAAAACACAGATAGAAGCTGTGAACCAGTGGGGGCATATTTACATGGTACTCGGTAGTTAACAGTTTGTTGCTGTTAGTGTCTTCCAGTCAATTAACAGTAAATTTCCAATAAGCCAAAACAGGCTATATTGACCCTACATTGAACCATAGGGTCCAGCCTTGCTACCCTTCCTCCTTCTCTCCTCTCAGCCTTTCTGCTGCTTTGATGTCTCCAACATGTTGATGCCCAGGGGCCACTCCCTTCTTTGACATCCTACTGCTAAAACTGTTTTTGTCCCTAAATGAGCACATTAGTCTCTTCTCTGCTCCTAGTCTCTATAATACCAATCAGCCCCCTCCCCACTCCACCCTCAACTCTCTGCTCTATAACACCTAAGGTAGGGGGCTCCTCCCCTCTCCATCTGTCCTAAAACCAAGCTGGTACCCAAATCCAAAGGCAGCTGCCTAGAAATTTCCCCAAATCATCTCTCCTATTCACCTCACTGGCCCTGTCTCCTTTCACCCTCAGTGCCTACCAGGTACCTGCTTAGGGCACTGGTAAAGTGAGGGGAAGCCCCCCAAAATGAGAGAAGCTCAGCTTTAGTGAAGGAATCTTGAACTTCGCAATGAAAAGATCTAGGAGGAACAAAAGCTTTCTACTTTCAGCACAATAAGAGTACCATGTTTTGCGGATAATTTTTATTTTGAATGAACAACATATGAGAGGGGGGATACCACCCTCTTCTCAGTCCATCTGGCCTTCGATCGCCTCACCTGACCAGTGCTGCCTCTTCCTGACGCCTCCACCGGCATCTTCCTCTCCTGTCTAGTCCACCTCAGCCCTGTGCCAGCAATCTTCCTGAACAACATCTGCCTGTGTCCATCCACTGCCAAAAGACCCTGTGACCCGCCTCTCCCCTCTGTCCCTGGGACACAACCCAAACTGATTATTACAACCTTCAAGGCCTATCACAGTCTGTCCCCCTCACCCTTGCTCCCCAGCTCCCCCTGCCCTCCATGCATACTCCTGCTCAACAGCTGCCTCACCGTTCTCCAGACATGCCACAGGTTTTCACAATTCTATATGTTCATCCATTGCATGCATATTTACTGTGCCTGGAACAGCGCAAGATGCTGGGAATGAGCATAGAAATGAGCAGGGCACAGCCCCTATCTTCCTGGCACCCATAGCCTCTGCATATGCTTCTCTCTATGCCTGGAATGCCTTCCTTCCTCTCCTGCCCAGAAAATACTCAGCCTTCAGCATCCAGCTTAAAAGTCACTTCGTCCATCAGCCTTTGCCAGCTCTCTTGGGCAAAGCCTTCCTTCCCCACTTTAGCCCTTATGACATCAGCCTGTAACTACCTGTTGTCAAAGTCTGTCTCCCCATGAACTGTGAGCACCTGCAGGACAGGGCAGCCTCACTATGTACCTGCAGCTCCTGACACAGTACCTGGCACATGGTAGGTGCTTATTAAATGCTTGCTGAATAAATGTGTGTGTGTATATATATATATATCTGCTGTGTGCTGGATACTGTTTCATGCATGGGTAATTTGCCACCTAAACAAGATGTTAAACTCCTCAAGGGCGAGAGATGCTCTGCTATTGCCCTTATAACTCCAAGGTGTCTGCACAGGCTATAGGACACAATCTGAAGAACTGGCTGACAGGTATGAAATCCCCACAGTGACTCACTCCCTCAGCCGCTCTAGTTTCAAGCACAAGTTCATCATCAGATGATTTCAGTTCATCGTATTTTGGGAAATAGAATAAAAGTCCAAAAAGCCCTACTCAGTTTACTCAGTCAATAGCAGGGCTTATGTTTGTGGTTCAAGCAAATTATGGAATAATTGCAAATTTGGCAGACGGCATAGTATCACAGAGGGCAAGGGGATCTGGAATTTGTCAAGTGGGAATCTTCTGGGACTTCAGGAGTATGGCAAGGTCAAGTCTAGAAGGTTCCGTACATTCAACAAAACTTTGGGTAAGGAGGGGTGCCTGTTTTCAACAAGAGAGCCAAGGTTAAAGATTAATAAGCACATGTAAAGCTCTCTAAAACTGGGGGGATAGGATCCCTTAATAGAAGTTGTGAAGTAAGTCAGACCTGTGTTCGAATCAAGTGCCTATGAGCAATTTTCTGAACCTTTCTGAGCTTTGGTGTCCTCAGCTGTAAAACTGAAATAATAATACCTACCTCACAGAGTTATTATCAGGATGAAATAAGATACTCGGTGTTTTTTAAAGTGCTTACCATTGTGCCTGGTGTATAGTGTGTGCTCAGTAAATAGTAGCTACTAAATATGACCGGCTTCACATTGATTTCTTTTTTTAATTTGCTATAAAATCAGTCAGGAAGTCAGCCTGAGAGATAGAGTTTTTCATTGGAGTCTAGACACTTTGGATGTCTCAGGGTCTTATGTGACTTGTTAGCTCCAAGAGTAAGGCATGAAGAGGGGAAAAAAGTAACATTTATTGAATGCCTACTGTGTGGAAGCCTTGAGGGTGCATTGTTCTTTGATCCTCAATATCACCTTGTAAGATAGATATTATCCTCATTTTACAGGAGAAACTGAGATTTCAGGACCCACCTACAGCAGAGTAGGAGGTGGCAATGTGGGGTCTTGAACTCAGTTCTCTGAGTGCAGGTCCAAGGTTCTTTCTACCATTCCTGGCTCCTACTCCTCCGCCACTCCCCTTTTCAGCTCCAAGGATGCTACGCATGGTGCAGGATGCCCCTGAACTGTCGTTGGTCACTCTTCTTAGAATCAGTTGATCTTCACGTTGGCCCCAGTCTTGGCAAATGGAGCATCACCCATGGCAGGGGCCAAACGCGGGGTTCGGTAGCCCAGATGGTGCTAAGGTTCTTTCCCGTGTGAGATTTTATGATTCTGAGACCATGGAGAGCCGCTTTTCCTCTGTGTGCTCAACTGAGGACACTGAATCCCGCTCATCAAATGAGGACACTGAACTGCATCAGCTTCCCAAGTTTTCCCATGAGCACTTGCTGAGAGGCAGTTTGTGTCGTGGTTAAGCACCCAGACTCGGGAGCCAGATTGCCTAGGCTTGAATCCTGCTCTACTGCTCACTGGTTGTGTAACTTCTGGCAATTATTTACCCTCTTTGTGCCTCAGTTTCCTCATCTCTAAAATGGAGATGTTCACAGTGCTTACTTCATAGAGTCGTTATGAGAATTAAAGGCATTAACTATATGTAAAGGGCTTAGTGCACAGTCTGGAACACAGTGAGTGCTACATAACAGCATCCGCTGATATGAATTTACACGGAAAGGCAGAAGAGAGCCAACTAATCCCCCCAGGGTCCTAGGAGTATAACGTTTGCCCAAAATGTATTTGATCCCTTCTCCCTTTCCTTAAAAATTCTTGTGTGACATATTTAAACTCAACATATCCCTGTTTATTTAATATAAAACAACACTTAAAGCACTTATTAAGACAGGCACTTCAGCAAGATCCCCTCTGTTTACCTCCTGGCTCTGGTGCACAATGGCATACACACGTGCATGCTCATGCCCAGTTTGATGGAAGTAGATGGTTTTCAGCCTCCTTTTGGCTCTCGTGTCTTGTAGTTCAGAGGATCAGCACCATCAGACACCAGAAACCTGCACCGGTGGCTGCCTACCTGGTATCACCCATGCCACCCATGCTGCCAAGCAGACATAGAGATGCCAGAGCTGAGGCACCACCTGAGCCACAGTCAGCATTCTGTCTGCAGGCACGGGCAGAAGCGTTGCTCCAGTTGTTCTGCCTCTGTACCAATCACCCACGCCGCAGACTGGATTTTCTGTTCTAAGGTGGACAAACAAAACACAAAGGGGGATGGGAAAGTAGAGAGGGAACGGATTAAAGGCGATGCTCCATGCGGAGAAGTGCCTGCAGGACATTTTTGTTTGGATATTGGGAAGCAAGGAGAATGCACAGGTAGCCATAGTCATTGGGAGTCCTTCCATCTTCCACTATGTCCTGTGTAGCACTCAAAGATAGAAATCAAGACCCCTTCTCTAACCCCATGTAAGCAACCTAGGCAATGATAGAATTTGATGCCCCCTCCTCCATAATAAGGATTTAAATTTGTGTAGCACTATAGCAAAATATTGACAACATCTAAATGCTAAAAGTAGGGAAATGACTGAGTAAATCATATCATAGCCATTGGCTGTTAAAAATCACGGTGCTAAAAGTCAGGATAGTGGTTACCTCTAGGAGGTGGACCACCAGGAATGGTCATATGGGGCTTCGAAGTACTGGAGGTGCTGGTTTACATCTTAACTCGGGTGTTAGGTTCTAGATGTTTGTTTTATTATTAAAATGAATATATATGTTCTATACAATCATCTATGCTACATTTCACAATAAAATGAACGTATTTCTGAGAAGAAAAAATTATGGTAATAAAGACAACATACAATTCAGAGTGATAAGCAAAAGAGCAAATTTCACAGTTGCATGCGATCTCAATCACAAAATCAAAATCATATGGTTTTTAAAAACCATATGCATGAGGAAAAAGACTGGAGAGAAACATGCCAAAATGCTAATAGTGTTGAGATTATGGGTAATTTTTTTCTTTTGTTCATTTCCCAACTTTTCATAACGTTAAGAAAAAAAGTTACACTAAGAAAATTTCCCCTAAAGGGCGATTCTTTTAATTGTTTTCAAATCACTCTCACATCTGTTATCTCCTTGATTCTTAGGACAATGCTTTGGGGGAGTCAACATTAATTAGTTCTACTTTATAAACTGAAACACAGATGAAGCGCTAAGTCACTCAGTTGGTGGTAGGGAAACCTTTGAGTGGATCCCAGGTCTCCTGAGTCCTGATAATGCCCTGGCCGCTGGGACTTCATCTTGAACGCCTGGGGCTCCCCACTCCTATTAAGCGTTACGAGAATTAAAGGCATTAACTATATGTAAAGGGCTTAGCACACAGTCTGGAACACAGTGAGTGCTATCTAACAGCATTTACTGATATTATTTTACACCAAAAGGCAGAAGAGAGCAAACTAATGCCCCCAGTGTCCTAGGAGTATAACTTTCGATGGCCCATCCCAAGCCTGAAATGTATTTGATGTCTTCTCCCTACCTCTTAAATCCCTATTCTTAAATGGGAATAGCTGCTACCTGGGCTTTGGTCCAATGGTCCAAGGTGGGTGTCTATGGTAGTAGAAGATGGACTACACACAAGCAGGACCCAAAGATGCAATCCATGCCTGGGGTGCACCCATACCCCCTCCTTTCTATCGAGGCACCAAGTCCATGGGTAAAATTCCCTGGAAATATTGAGAGAGAGAGAGAGCTTGAAGACATGTTGTCAGGACCAGAGGCTGTGTTTGAAAATCAAGCTGGACAACATTTCTCAACTCTAGTCTTTGGAGGGGAAGAGAGATCACTGAAATGAGTCTGTCCTTGTGCTATGCAATGTCTTCCCCCTGCTGCCTTCTCTCCCTCCAGCTTTCTTAGGAGAGGTTGCCAGGGGCTCCTGAAGCAGGACCGCTTCATCAGAAGGTCTCCATTCAAGAGCCTCAGAGCTCAGCCGGTGGCCCTTCACTTCACAAGGGGGAGTGCCTTGTTCAAAGCCGTTAAAGACAAAAACAGACCAGAAACCAAACGCCCTGCTCCCATGCAAGGACACCTGCAGTGTGTCATTGAGAGCCTGAAGCACTGGTCTACCCTGCACTGAGGAGAGCCCGGGGTGTGTACCAGAGTCCCACGGGCAATAGGGATCGTTCTCATTGTTTTCTGTGTGGAGTCTTGTCTCAGATCCCCTGAAGATGGTTATTCCTGGATACAGCTTGACTTCATCTACAACTGTTTGCCACTGACTCAGGCAACAGATTGGGCTCCGGGAGACATTCAGGGGTATCCCCAGAATGCCCTCCTTAATTCACAATTAATGATACCACTACTGAGGACTGCATCCTCCCAACAACTTTATGTGTTAGCTGCTATTATTCGCGCCATTTTTCAGTGGAGGAAACGAGCGCAGAGTGAAACGACTTATCCAAGGTGACACAGCCACTGAGTGCTGAATCCAGACTCAAAGAGCCACCTTCCACGCTTCAGAGCCCACAGTGCAATGCGTCCCCAAGTTTGCGGAGGAGGTGCATTTTGGGGACCCTTAAATTAGTAATCCACACATTCAAACTGACTTTATAGAAGGTGTGGGACTTGGAAAACAGAACAGGGAAGAAAAAATCCACCGCACTCCCTTTCTCAGGTGAGGAAGTGGGTTGAGCCAGGAGGACAAGGCTGCTAGTACCCTGCTGCTTCCCGGAATGATGCTACCGTGTGTTTAATGCGCCCCTGTGAGCTC
Source organism: Equus przewalskii (assembly GCF_037783145.1). Taxonomy (NCBI): domain Eukaryota; kingdom Metazoa; phylum Chordata; class Mammalia; order Perissodactyla; family Equidae; genus Equus; species Equus przewalskii. The sequence goes on along the minus strand of NC_091853.1, from coordinate 22,305,170 downwards.
TGTGAGCAAACAGGATCTCCGGGTTTGAAGAAGTGTAACAGGGGTAGAGACTAGAGATGGGAGTGGGAGGGAACTGTTCCTTGGACTCAGAAACTGCTAAAACCTTTAAATATCTCTGGAACTTTTTTTTTCCTTTTGGCTCCCTGCAATGTTTTGGTGTTTAGACTTGGTTGCCACGAGGGGGCTGTTTTTAGCTGCCTAGTTCCTTCCCCTCCCCTTTTAACTTCTTTCCCTTCCTTTTGCACATGCCCCAGCATGAAGTTTCCAGTTCTTATCTCACTCAACAAAATATACCAAGGCTGGGCTGAATGTGGATTCCCCAGGCGGTGTGAAAGCTCAGCAATATTCAAGTCTTGGCTTAACCCTCTTTCATCGAGGATTAACCCCTGAAACAAACCAAGCCAGGGCTTCCTTCTCAGGGGGGAGAGGCATTCTTTGGCTTTGTGTGAAGAAGCTTTTTGGTGTGGGGAAATTTTCTTGCCCCTCCTCTGGATGGTACAGAGTGTGCACACTGGCCACTGGTGGCATTAACTAAAGTCAGGGCAAAATGAGGAGGCACAGGACTCAGATACTGATCACCCCTCTGGTGGCACAGACCTTGGGGATCTTCCCTTCCACTGCTCTTCCCCAGTCTCTCTCCAGGCATTTCACAATTCTCCTGGGGGCTGGCGCAGGGAGGCAGGCTGGAGTAGTTTTGTTTTCCTTGGATAAGAGTTTCATTCGCAGGGGGGTGGGTTTACTCCTCCATCACGATTCTTATGGCTTTCGGAGTTTCAGCGGGAAAGCAGGCAAAGAACACCAGGCTCAGACTTCTGCGAACAGCTGACAGCATTTCCATCCAGGTGTGACTTGGAGATTCAAACTCGAGAATTTTATTAGAATGAAACAAGACTACTAAGAGGAAGAGGAGGCAGGATGGTAATAAAAGTAAGCTGACAGGCGTTGTGGACTTCTCTGTCTTAATCACCTTTCTCTTGCATTGTTATGCAGAGGCTGGTCTGTTTGTTTACCCTCTGCCCTAAACTGAATTTCCCCTTAAGGACGGGAGGAAGCCTCCACAAATATGGCTTGGGTGTATTAATGGAATAATAATTTAAAATGCAAACTGATTAAAGATTTCTGTAGGCATTTCACAGAGGGGGAAAAAACGAAGAAAGCTTTCACGTGTTCTCCCCCCTTCTCCTTGTTTCACTTTATGATGGCTCAATTTATTCAAAGGCAGCAGATAAGCAGATATAATAGACAAGTAGAGAATCCCAAAAACTTTCATTTAAATCTGCAAAACGCCCTTCCTTCTGGTCTCGCGGCGTTCTAGGGGTTGTGCCTACGTGCCGGAGGTTTACCTGCCTGCTGGACGGCGGGAGGGCGGGGACCCGGAGAGAGGAGAGAGGTGTGAGGCGCTGTGGGCGTGGGAGCTGGAGGGTGGGGCCGGGACAGCAGTTACCACGGCGAAAAGTAAAGCAAAAACAACTGTCCCACGCTTCCCGCGCGACGTTGCTGGAAACCTGGTCAGGTCCAGGGCAACAACCCCGACGATCCTGCGCGGAAGCCCGAGGTTCCGGGGCGAGCCGGAGGCGGGGGCACTTCCGAGGCCATCCTCCTCGTTGTCCTGGGACCTTGGCTGGCGAGGGGAGGGGTGCTCTAGGTGAGGCTGGGGCTTGGGGGAGAGGATCGCGGGTGTGGGGGTCTCAATTTGACCTGCAGCTCTGAGGGTCTCTGCCCCAGACTGCTGGGCAATCGGAGGGGCTGGGCAGAGGGACAGAGATTTCCCGCGGGGGCGGGACTGTGTGTTTAACTGGGGGGAGAGAGACCCCTCCATCACGATCGGCCGAGGGCTGCAGGTGCGCTGGAGTGGGGCTGTGGGCTAGAGCCGGGCTCCGAGACCCTTCTAGCTCTTACGCCAAATTGTTAAACCACGACCATCAATCGCCTCTCTCCCAAGAGGCAGGTGGAAGCAGGTGTCTCTGTCCCCGGCCGTGCCTCCACACCCCACGGGCGCGCGCAGGTCTCCTTCCCAGGCAGGTTCGAAACGTCGCAGGCAACACTCGTGTCCACATATATGTGTCCTCGGGCAGTTAAGAAGGTCCCTGGCTCTGCCACTTTAGAAGCCGAGACAGCTGAGGTCGGAGAATCGGAACCGCGAAATTGTTTTTTAAGGGTCAAATCCAGTTCTGCCGAAGCCTCGGCTGGAAGCCGGGGCCATAGGACCCCGCCTTTCCCGCCACCCGGGCTTGAGAACGGAAGGGATTTCTGCTACCCGGCCTCATTTCAGCTGCGGTCAGTGCGCCTCCAGATCGGGGGTTCTGGGCGCATAAAAACAAGTGAAAGCCGGAGAGGGGTTTTCCCTAAATCTTGCCTGAGAGCGAGGCGACCCCCGCTCCGCCCGGCCCGCGGAGACCGAAGCACCTTCGCTTTCCTCTCTCCCTGGCCGCTCGGCTTCAGCCTCACTCTGATTTGCCTCTGATCTCTCCAGGTCTCTGGTCTTTTGGTCTTGTTCGTTTCACTGAGAATCTCCCTCTCAATTTCAAACACTTTGTGGTTGTTTAAAAAAAAAAATCCTAATCCACACCGTCCTGCCACTCGCCCTCGCCTCAGAGTCGGGTTCCCAACCGGCCCGGAGGCGGTGCCGCGTGCGCGCTCGCGTGGGGTGTGCCGGGCTGCGGGCGCACGGTGCCCGCCCGGCGCTGCCCTCGGCGATTGGGTTAACGGGCAGCCCTCTTGCGGTCCCCGCCGCGGAGGTCACCCCCAGCGGGTTACGGTGTGGATTCACAGTAGGGTGCCTTTGGGCACCTCTCCCACACGGGAGACCAACTTTTCTGTCCCTACCCGCCCCTTACTTGAGAAGAACGCGTTTGGCCCGGCGGGAGGTATTTTCTTTAAGCTTCAGAAAATGACCACGCATTTTAGAAAAAGGTCGTGCCCGCTTCCCAGCCTCACCTAGTCTGGGCTGCGGCCAAGACCCGCCCCTCCGTCTTCCCCCCCAAACCTAGCGGAGGGAGAGATGCCAGGGCGGTGGAGTCATGCCGCTGGCTTGGGCACCATTGGCTCATGCCTGGAACACGCAGCGGCGAGTACGCACATCTGGCGGCCAGCCCGGGCGGCTCCGGTCCTGATATGGAGAGAGAGGGCGGGCGGGTGTGTGTCCGAGCGTGCGAAGCCGGGAGAACGCGCCCCGGCCGGCTCCTCCCCAAGCTTGCATCACCAGTCCCCACTTTGGCCCCTCCTCCACCCCCCCTCCTTTGCCCAGCCTAGTTCGGCTGGTTCTCTGGGGAAGCTATTAATAGCATTACGTCAGCCTGGGTCTGGTAACCCGGAGTAAACGGGCGCGTCGCCAGCCCGAGAGCTATAAAAGGGGTGATGCAACGCGCTCCAAGCCACAGTCGCACGCAGCGACGCGCGCACAGCACAGTGCTCTCCCGCGCAGCTGGCCCAGCCGACCCACCAGCCCGTGCGTCCTCGGGGTTCGCCCGCCGGCCCCACAGACAGACAGACAGACAGACAGCCCGATCCGCCCCGACCCTGCCTGCCCTCTGGACCCTGGCCGCCCCGAGTGGAGACAGGAGGTGAGCGCTGGAAGCCGAGTGAGTGAGCGCTGCTAGGGTGGCTCGCTTTCATCCCCTTCGCGACCCTCTAGTAACCAGTCCCCGACCCCTGCGCCCGGCCCCGACCCGCGCCCCCAGCCTCTGGCTTCGAAAGAACTCTGGCTGAACTTCTCCCAGCCACGGCTGCTCCTCGGCCCTTGGGAAAGTTTCTCGCAAAGAACTTTCTCTTTTGACTTGAGGCGCGAAAGGTTTCTGGTGAACCGGAAGGTCGGGCTCCCGCTGCTCAGCCGGCCTCGGAGCACCGCTCCTCTCCGGAGGCCTCGGCGCGCACTTACCGCACTGGGAGCGGGCGCGGGCAGGTGGGCGCGCGGGGCGGTCTGAGGCTGTCGGCTCGCGATCAGGCTCCATCCCTCGCCTCGCATCCGGGCACTGCCACTCCCGAGGCCAGCCTCCCCGAGGTCCGCGGAGAGGCGCCGAGGCCGGGAGCTCGCGGAAGGGTGCGGAGGGGCCGAGCGGAATGAATGGAGAAGGGACCGGCGGCCCGGGGCGCGGGCGCGGCGGCGGCCGCTGGGGGTCGCCCTCCTCATCCCGGAGCGCTGGCTCAGGACCTCTCAGGAGCCGGGAGCGAAAGTTAGTTGGCATAAGTTTAGAGGTGGCAAGCGCTCCTGTCGCTGGCCTGGGGCGGAAGGCAGAGAAGGCTCCGGGCGCAAGCTGCTGTTGGGCTTCTGGGCCAGAGGCTTCCTGTCCCAAGTCTCTCACACGCTTTTCTCTCGTACCTGGGACTCTAGCTGTGGCTTTCGCTCCGGTAGGTTCGCGGATTTCTCTGCTTTTCGTCCATGGAGACCCACCGTGGGGGGAAGCGAGGGTGCAAGGCCAGTTCCGATCATTGGGAGGACGGGTTTGTGGTCTAGTAGCCAGGACCCTGAGAGCGTATACTGCTCTTGGTGTCCTTGAGCCTCAGTATCCCCAGCTGGGAGATGTGGGCACATTGGCACCGCTGGCTCCCTTTGCTTGTTTGCAAGCACCAGGTGGTGGTTGGACTGGGTAACCAGTAAGGTCCTTTCTGGCTGAAGAGTTTCAGAGTCTGGAGTGGTGTAATTGAAAGAAAAGGGGCCGGTGAGGGGACTTGAATGACTTGAATGAGAAGGACCTCTATCTAATGTCGCTGCCCGGCTTCCGAGGCAGTGGGGGAAAGGGGACTTCTGTATGGGGCACGTCCTCCTTTCCCAACTTTCTTCCCATTGGATTGGTTCTCCTTCTCTGCCACCCCCAAACCCCGTTTTCATCTCGTTTACTTACTTCTTTTCCTCCTAACCGTTTTCTTTTCCCTAATGTCATTACTGACATCACATATGCTCCTTACAAATAAAGGAGTTGCTAAACCCTTGACAGAGCTGGAAAAAAAAATTGGGGGTGCTAGAAAATCTGGATGCTCTCCCAAGTGTGGCTGACAGTCACATCTGTTTGGGGCTTCTGTCTCCCTAGCTATAAATGAAGGAGAAATTGGTATTGCTGTCCCTCTTGTGTTGTATTTAGCATTTGTTGTAGACTAATGCTACAGCACATAGGCTCTTGCTTGGAGGGCATCCTGGACAAAGACTGGGGTGGCAGTGGGTTTTGCAGTTTTTATTGTCTGGATGGTTTCAGAGACAATATGACAGGTGGCAGTCCAGGCCCACAGTGTGGATAAGATACAGCCCCCAGCACCTATGGCAGCAGGGTCTTCTGAACCTTCCTGTCTTAACCCCACCCCTCTCTCTCTCCCTCTTGGCCCCTTCTCTCCATTGTTCTCTTTCTTCTATACTCCCTCCCTGTCTTAGTCCTCTCAAAGCCTCCTCTGTGGTGGGTACCAGGTTACTAGGACTATTGACCTCTCATCTACCTTTGCCTTATTGGTTGATCCTCACCGTGTTGGGTCTCTTGGTGATGGAGCAAAGTGAGCAGCAAGTGTGTGGTCAATAACTTGGACTGGGCCACTCACCAGGTTTATGGCCTTGCGCCAGTCACTCTGCCTTCCTGGACCTCATTTTACTCGGTTACAAAATGAAGATCTGATTTAGATGACTCTAATATTGGGTGTTCTATCCCATTACACAGAGCCCATGATTTCTTGTTTTTTCATGTTGGCTGGGCATGGAACGGAGTCAGTGGTCCCAAGTGTTACCCAGCATAGGGAAGAGGAAGTACATAGCCAGGACACCACAGAAACCAGAAATGATTTCATGTGTGAGAACTGGTTGTTTCTCAAGTACGTAAGACCAGTGGAGAAAAGCTGGTGCCAGCAATTAGTGGGGTGGAATTGACCTGGTGTGTCAGGAGCCCAGGGTTCAATCAAAGTACAAAAGAAGCTATGGCTGACCTGAGTTTTTTGAGGATTCAAGTTAATTCCTGATTAATGGGCTAACTGGCATTGACAACATTATGAGTTCCCCCTGAAATGGAGAAAGTGAGATTACAGTACTAATGGCTACCAGTATGTGTGTAAATCCACCTTCACAAATCTCATACGATCTTCCTGACAGCCCCATAAAGGAATTGGAGTAGACCGTGTTGGTCTCATTTTGCAGACGGGAGACTGAAGCCCAGAAAGCTTGAGTGGCTGGTCAGTGGGTGCTCAGCTTGTGAGTGGTAGTGACGGGGCCTGGGAGCATCGTCTCTGGTCCCGAGGCCTGGACTCCTACACCTCCAACCTTCAAGTGGGCTGGGAGAAAGACCAAGATAGGAAGTTAGTGAAAGACCAACGTTGACTTCCTACCGTAAGATGTTTTATGAGCAGTGCTTACTGGAAAGAGATGAAAATTAAAAGTGAAAATTCAGTGTCATCATAGCTGCTAGGAAATAAAATCTGGGAGCTGAATTTCCAGTTAAAGAAATACATGAGTAAAGTTTCACTTTCTTGCAAATGATGAAACCAGTGATATGACATGATTTCTGATTGGAGATAATGAAGCAGAAGCAAAATGCACGTTCTTTGTGGCAAGCCTGGACAATTTTAAGATCAAAGTAGAAAGTCAACTCAGAAAATCCCCAAACATATTTTTTTCTTCAATGAAGGGGATGTTAGAGGGTCTCAACTTTTGGAAACATTGTCTGAAGATTTAACTGCATTTTCCTTAACTTCGTTCTTCCCTGTAGAGACGCAGCCCAGGTCCAGGCTGAATCGTATACCTTAAGAGAATGAGTAAAGAAGTAACTACAAAGTGTCTCAAGAAACTAAGCTTTAGCTGAGTTCCGAAAGACTTTTAACAGTTTTACAACCCTTTTCCATCCCCAAGTAAGCCCACCCAATGCTTTTCATAAAAACCTTCCATACCACTGACATTCTTCGGTTTCTTTCATTAGGACCGCTGACGTTACACTAAGAAGGAAAAACAATCCCAAACAGCAGACCCCAAGGCCTGAGAGCTCATTAATAAACTTAGTTGAGTGGTGAAATGGAACTACACTCAGCTGCAGTGGAATTCAAACTACCCATGTAGAAGGGAGCCATCCTGTCCTCCCAACAAAGGCCAGCCCAGTGGTAGCTCTGAATTCCATCCCTGAACTATTAGGTTTTTAGTAAAGTAGGAAAGGGAGGGAAAACATGAATGCATGGGAGAATCCTAAGCCTCTGGCTTTAGAAGGCTGGTTTCTTAGAGTTTATCACCTGCCAGAGATGTGTCCTTCTAGCATCCTAAGATTATAGGACTAAATTGATAGAAGAACATCAGTTCTGACCCATGACACAGGGTTTGGGGAAGAGAATTACATACATTTCCTGGGTTTCTTTGAATAGTCAACGGTGGCTCCATCAGGGTATCTTAAATCTTAAGGAGGAGTTAGAGGTCGGAGTGTTCTATTCAGCAGAGTTTGACACCCAAGAGAGTGACCAACCACCCTCCCACCTGGACCCCACAGAGTGTCTCTAAGAAAGCCAGCCCTGGGCTGGAGAGATCCCTGGGAGGCCCGGTAATAACATACCTCCTAGTTGCATTGTGTTTTCCAGGGCATATTTATGTGTTACTTCCTCAACTCCTTGCACAACTCTATGGGAAAATAGGGCAATTGTTATTCTCCTTCCTTTACTGAGGAGAAAGAAGGCACTGGGAGGTATAACGATGACACATGAGTAAGTGGGCCTCAAATCTTGATCCTCTGACCCCAGTCTGGGAATTTTGTGGATACAAGACCCACTTATACATCCTCCCGGAATGCTGGCAGCAGCCTGAGTGTGCACCCTGACAGAGAAAGATCAGCAAGCCTTACAGAAAGTTCAGGCTTTCCCCATGGCTCTTTGCGCAGTCTCTGCTCCATCGCTTCAGTTCCAGGACCCACCCCCACCCCCACACCTGCCCTAACTCCCCAAGAAATATTTGCTCTGGTTTTTTGTCTGTTTTTGCAATGTAGAATAATGTTCTATATTCTATAAATTAAAGGCTTGAGTTCTGGAGTCAAACTTAATTCCAAATCCTGACGCTGCCTCATGCTAACTCTGTGACTTTGGACAAATTATTTAACTTGTCTAAACCTCAGTTTAGGGGCTAGGACCTAACTCACTGGGTTCTCACAAGGATTAAATGAGATAATGCACATAAGGTTCTGGTGTTAGCTGCTTGCCAAAGGGCTTCCTGTCTGGCTAGACTTGGCTGAGGACCACAGGTCCCCAGAGGGATGCTCCAGGGGACCGCCACCCAGAAATCCCCACACTCCTCGCCTCTGGAGAACTGACTGGAGGGATGAGGGGGGACGGCTGCTGCTGGAGGGAGTACCCGGCAGGGATTGATTTATGGGGGGCTATTCCAAACGGGAACCATGGAACTATGACTATTTCGACCCGTCCTTTTCCTTGTCTTGTCCCTTTGGGCTCCCTGGGCTGTCGAATGATAGAGGTAGACGGGCCCTCAGAGGCCATTTGATTTCATCGCCCCTGTCCCATTTCCTGTATTCAGTGGGGCAGTCTCCAGCCATCAGCAGGCATTGGGAGCAGCGGTGCCAGGCGCTGGGCCAGGCTCTGTATAGAGCAACGGCAGAGACTCAGTCCCCATGCTGCAGGCCGTTTGCCACAGGAAGACTGAGATTCCGAGAGCTCAGGTCACTGCTCCTTAGTGCCAGAGCCAGTCCCAGGCCCCTTTTCCACGCGTCCAAGCCTCTCCAGTCACCACAGGGCTGAACAACATCCCCAAAAGAGGTCCAAATTCTTAGCTCCTCACTTTTCTTTACTCCAAGGTCTTTTGCTTCACCAACCTTAACCTGAAGAAGGGGCTCCTCGTTCCTTGTGACCTGAATCCCCAAACCCCAGCGCCAGCCAAACTGGGGCAAAGAAACACACCTGCCTCAGTTCCATGCTCATTCTCATTGACTCGGATCCCGCTTCCTGAGGGAGACACTTCAGAGATCTATCTGCTAAATTCAAGGGTCCCCCACTCCTTGCTTTGACTGCCACTCACTGGTTGATTCGGTTCGATTTTAGATACCTTCTAAGTTTCCTTTTGAAAGGGAGACTGAGAATGGGCTTACATAATAGTCTCACTGATTTTTTTTTTAATGCTCTTCCTCTTTCAGAACTGTCTGAGGCTATATTTGCCTATATGCACACTAGCCAAAACTAATAGCTCTTGTGAATTCAGAATAGCCTGAAACGCCACCACTTATAAACTTCAGTTAGGCATTTTGTCCACATCACCGAGCTGTGTACTTTAAGAACCTGTTTGAATCACGATGAGGATGGCATGAAATGAAAACAAAACAGAAGCCCGAGTCTTTACGGGACTTTCCTCTGGGGGTGGGGCTCTGGTGTTGGGGGTTGTAGGTGTGGGGGCACTTGATCCCATGCCCCCAAATCCCTGAAGTAGTTTGGGTTTCAATGTGTCTTTCAGCAAAATGATGCTTCAACACCCAGGCCAGGTCTCTGCCTCGGAAGTCAGTGCCTCTGCCATCGTCCCCTGCCTGTCCCCTCCTGGGTCACTGGTGTTTGAGGATTTTGCTAACCTGACACCCTTTGTCAAGGAAGAGCTGAGGTTCGCCATCCAGAACAAGCACCTCTGCCACCGGATGTCCTCTGCGCTGGAGTCCGTCACTGTCAGCGGCAGACCCCTCGAGATGTCCGTCACGAAGGCCGAGGTAGGTTCTACCACAGGTGCCTGTTCTTTCAGCACTTTTTTATCATACACCTGCTCACCTACCACGTGCCAGGCATGCTTTAGGCAGGGGGCTGCAATTGGGAATAAAACACAGAACCACTGCCCACAGGGGCTTACCTTCTACCAGGAGGAGACGGACAATACACAAAATAAGTAAATACACAATATGAGAGACAGGGGTAAAGGAGAAAAATAAGGCAGCGAAGGTGGACAGGGAGAGTGGGGTGGGGATGGGATTGCTGCTTTAAATCAGGGTGGTCAAGGAAGGCTTCACTGATGGAAGAGCCTTTGAGCAGAGAATCCAAGGAGGAGGTGGGGGCCCTATGGGTATCTGGCAAGTGAGCAAGAATAGGTCACTGAGTGGGGAGTGTGGTGGGTGCCTCGGAGGAGTAGCAAGGTGGCCGTGTGGATGGGGTGGAGTGTGGGGTGGGGAACAAGTAGGAACTGCGGTAATGTGTGGGGGCAGATCATTCTGGATCTTAGAGACTATTGTAAAGATACGGCCATTTACTCAGTGAGGTGGGAAGCCATGGGAGAGTTTTTGAGCCAAGGAGCGACATGGTCTGACTTATAGTTTTCAATGCTCACCCTGGCTGTCGTGTTGAGAATGGACGGTAGGGACAAGGGCAGAAGCAGTGTACAGAAACAAGACTGTCGCAGTAATCCAGGTGAGCCAAGGAGGGTGAGTGTCAGGGTGGGAGCGGTGAGGTGCTGAGGAGTGGTCGGCTTCTGTGTCTTGAAGGTAAAGCCGATTTACTGATTGGACGTGGAGTGTGAGAGAAAGTGAGGGCTCAGGGGTGACTCCAAAGTTTCTGGCCTGACCAGCTGTAAGGATGGAGCGCCCACTGGCTACTGAGATGAGACTGTAGGAGGTTGGGTAGGGCAAGAGCAGGAGTCTGTCCTATTGGACACCCCCGTGGTGGAGGGGTAGGGGAGGCAGTTGGATCTGTGGGTCTGGAGTTCAGAGGAGAAGCAGGGCTAGAGATAATTGAGTTGGAAGTCATCAGCATATGGATGGTATTTAAAGCCGTGAGTCTGTATGAGATCACCTTCTGTGTCCATTTGTTCAGAAGAAGCATGGAGTGTGGTGATTATTTTCATCACTGCAAGGACCTAAGTGGCCAGACTGTGGAGCGAGGACTAGCCAGCCATGCTCACAGCTGTGTGTAATGCTCACAGCCTTGGTACAGGTGTCTGCTCCCAGTTCACTTCTGTCTCTGATGCTTGCACCGCTCCCCTCTTGGCAACCTTTTGTAAGACACGTGGAGTAACAGACATGTGAGATGCCTGAGATGTTGTTGCAAGTAATGCTGTGGTGGCTCTAGGACTTCAGAGCCAAAGTCTTGGCTGTTTTGCTGTCCTTTCCCTCTTGGATGCAACATAGGAGTGTTTCAAGCTTACTTAACTGGTATGATCACAGCCTTGGGGAAAAGGGTGGTGGAACCGGCCAAAAAAGAACTGAGTTGAAAAGGAGGTTGGTTAAGAATCTTAATGATTCTATAAAAGAGGGGCGGGGGGAAGTAATAATGACTCCTGCATGGGATCGATCTTTGGGTTCAATGAGATGATATTTGTTGAGGATCTAGCAGATGGCCTGGCTGATAGCGAGCATTCGGTGACTGGTAGTGGGTCTACTGTGATGCTGTATCCATAAGCCATCACTAGAGGTGTCGGCTGTGCCCCAGTTGACCTCAGCAGAGGTCATCAGTGCCTAGTCCAATACTGAACAGTGCAAAGTAAACCATGGGACACTCAAGGAAATTTTTAAGAATTTTATAATGAAATATCTTGAGGGCTGGCCCCATGGCCAAGTGGTTAAGTTCACACACTCCGCTTCAGTGGCTCAGGGTTTCACTGGTTTGGATCCTGGGTGCAGACATGGCACCGCTCATCAGGCTGTGCTGAGGTGGCATCCCACACGCCACAACTAGAAGGACCCACAACTAAAAATATACAACTATGTACCGGGGGTGCTTTGGGGAGAGAAAGGAAAAATAAAAGCTTGCAAAAAAAAAAATCTTGAGATAACAGGATGCAATGGAAGCAGTAGAGGGATCCCCATGGAAGGAAGGAAAGCATTTTGGAAGGATATTTGGAGAGTTCTCCAGAGAAAGAAGCAGGCAGTGTGCTTTATGGAAGTACTCCTTAAAGCCACCGAACTCACCTCCTGAGATTCTCTGTGCACCAAGTGACCTTCTAATCTTACACCAGTTTAAGAAGTAGATTTTCCTACTGGGAAGAGAATTTACAAACTGACCTAGCTGAATATTTCGGTCCCCTTGGTCTCTGTAATTATCATCTTAAAATAAGACACTGAGCTTGGGCAGCATGAGCCTGTACCCCAGATCCCAGTCACCTCTGGGAAGGCAACATGGTGGAATGAGGCAGCTGTGTCCAGGAGAGGACACAGGATGACAAGCGAAAGGCCTGGGTTTACATCTGGGTTTTGTAGCCTTTTGGTCTGGAGACCATGAGCTGGTAATTCCTGGGTCTCCCTGAGCAGTTACTACTGGCCACTCTTACTGTTACGAACAGACCAGTATCTATTTGTTGGCTGAATCCCTCATTTCCACATCAATAAATAGAAGAGATTGAAATAAATGGCCTTTAGTAAAGCTTTTCCGTCTCCGACAGTGTGTGACTGAGATTTGCTCTGCTCTCAAGTACTTCTGCATATGAGAAACCCCTGAACTCTCTCCCACATATCCGAAACCATTTGTAGGGTTGCAAAGGAAGTACTAGAATTGCTGAGTTCTTGATGAAGACGTTGATAGTGAGGCGAATGATAATAACTCAAGCTTACATGGCGCTAACTGTAAGCTAAACACCATGGAAAGCATCTTACATATATTAACTAATTTGACCCTCATCACAGCCCTATTAGGTAGGTAAAATTATTGATCCCATTTTACAATGAGGAAACTGAGGCACAGAAGAGTATGCTAACTTGCCCACGGTCTCACATTTGATAGGTGGTTAAGTTGGGATTCAAAGGCAGTTCAGTCTAAACCCGAATGTCTGCCTATGTGGTTCTGGGATCCAGGACGTAAAAGGCGGAAATGCCTCTCACCTTATTTCCCCCTTAGGCTTTGTTTCTCTGAATCACAAGGCCTTCCATCTCAGTCCAAACAAAATTAGTGTCATCTAAGCCAGAGGACTAGTGGTAAATTGGATGTGAGGTGATTATGGCGCCCTAGGATCTCTTTGGTTTGAGGAGTGGCTCCCACGCCCTTTCCTGCTGTCCAGAGCAGTGACAAGTGACATGACAAGGTCTGACATTAGTGGTCTAAACCATCACCCATTCAGCCCACCATGAGTGCTTCACCGCAGCTAGACTGTGGCCTCTAAGCCAAGTCCAGTGGCCAGACTTTGCTGTTTCTCCATCAGCCCTCAGGTGGAATCAGGATCAGAGTGAACTTCCAGAAAGGACCAGATCCTGAAACAGGAGAGGGGTTTGTTCTCTAAGAATCCTCAGGGCTGGCTCAGGGTGGGGCACAGAGGAAGAGATCAGTGTTTATTTGGTGGATGAATCAATGGATGGTTCTGGTTCACCACCCACCTGTGGCACCAAGCCATGGGCTGATAATGCTACTTTGGTTGGGATTGGGCTTAAGTTCCTCTTCTCAAGGAACTCCATGGGCTTCTCCTGAATTCGGGAAGGAGGTGCTATTATGGTCCAGGTGAAGACAGAGATGAATGGGGCTGCCCTTGGGTCTTGAATCAAAGAAGAGGCAGGGGAAAGGGTGGGTAGGGGATGTTCCTGAGATCATTCCTGGTTCTAAGAGAAGAGTAATAGTTACTGAACAGAATCTATTTTCTCTAAATAATTACGGCTGTTACCAATCATTATCAATTTGAATGTCAAACTCTTATTTCAAAATCTAAATGCATTTTTGAAATAAGCTAAATTTGAATTTACTAATATTGCCAATATAATTTTAACCAAGAATTCTTTGATTTTCATTATTCATTCTGAAGTGCGTATGTGTGTAGCGAGGTTTCATGCAAAAGTCTAGGGCTTTACTTCTCCCGGGTCTTTGAGCATTACGGCTGCCCTGGTTTGCCAGTTTTTGCTGGCAATAAAAGGCAGTGTATTTGAGGTGGATCGCATGTCCTGCCTCCTGTTAAGCATGTGCCTCTTGAATTTTATAGGTAGCTCCTGAAGAAGATGAAAGGAAAAAGAGGCGACGGGAAAGAAATAAGATCGCAGCTGCCAAGTGCCGAAACAAGAAGAAGGAGAAGACGGAGTGTCTGCAGAAAGTGAGTGCCTTCTCCCCGCACCCCTGCCTCTTCTCATGCTGTCGGCCACCAACCTCATGTCACTCTCAGAAGGAGAGTTAAAAAGCCCGCTACCTGGAAGCGCTTTCCCAAGAAGGGCATTGCAGCTGGTAGCAGAAATGCCAGTTGCTGAATGAGGAGGTAACAGAGCTGTTAACAATGAACATGACTCTGGATGTATAAAAAGCAGGTGTGTGAATTAAAAACCACAGGATCGTCTGATGCACAGATTCCCAGCAGCCTCGGCCAGTCCATACACGTCCAGCAGCTCCCAGACTGCAGGATATGTCAGCCCAGTTAAAGAGGCTTCACTTGCCCGTTTTCCTGAGAAGAGGAAGCTGCCAGCTTGCATTTGGCTCACTATGAAAAGCCTTTAATTAATCTCTTCAAACAAGTTATTTCCTTAATCCACCATCAGCGGTTACACTTTCTTTGTGTTCCAGTCTAGTTCTGACTCTGCAGCCCTTCTCCTTGGCTTACCCAATAGTCTGAGCTCCTGGCTGTGTTCAGCGGGCTCCCCTTCCAGAAGGGAGAAACATCGGTGGGAACAGCATCCGTGGGTGGCCATGGTGTCTTTCGAGGGGCTGTGTCCCCACCCCCACATGTGGACAGGCCAGGGCAGAGTCTTTACCTAGGTCCCACATGGGTCCCCAAAGGTCTGTTGATTGCTTCAGGGAATCAGTGAAAATTAAGACATTTTGTATGTTGCCAGATACATTCCTTCTTGGGAGATGAGCTTCCCAATGAAATCAGTGACTCACAAAAGACTAAGCACCACGAGTCTGGATTTCTCCCCAGCCCCCAGGGCCCTTATGGGTCCACAAGACCTGTGCATGGGCTGCTGGACTCATGCAGAGGAGATCTCTAGGCCATTGGCTCTACTGCAGCTTCCTTACCGTTAGAGTCACAACCTGCCTCAACCTTGAGTAGAGACTCAAGGGCATCTCTGTAGAAGCCTTCAAGTTCAAAGGCTTCTCCAGGGTCTGGATTCTCCCCAACCTATCGCTGCTGTCCCAGCTTTGGGGAGTGCTGTAGCAGGGAGCCAACTGCATTCCCTCTGCAGGCAATTCCCAGCATGAAGAGCCCCAGTGTGTCCCGGGGCCACCTCTAGGCCACCCCCTCCTCGCTGGACCTTGGCTCCATTCCTAATAACTCTGTTGCTTGTCCCCCAGGAGTCGGAGAAGCTGGAGAGTGTGAATGCTGAACTGAAGGCCCAAATTGAGGAGCTCAAGAATGAGAAGCAGCATTTGATATACATGCTCAACCTTCATCGGCCCACATGTATTGTCCGGGCTCAAAACGGGCGGACTCCAGAAGATGAAAGAAACCTTTTTATCCAACAGATAAAAGAAGGAACACTGCAGAGCTAAGCAGCCATGGTATGGGGGCAACTGGGGAGTCCTCATCGAATCCTCCTTTTATATACAAAACCCTGAAGCCATTGGAGATCTGACTTCCTGTGCACCTCTCGAATCCCAGCAGCAAAGAACCATGGAGGTGGGAAGGCCCTCGGTGACTCAGCTGGGCCTTTCTGCTCTGCCCCAGAGTGGACTTTGGACCAGGGCAAGGGCATCTTGTGCCTCAACTCCAGGATTTAGGCCTTAACATCCTGGCCATCTCCCAGTGGCCCCTGGCTAGGGTCCTGCCCGCCTTTCGTCTGGATTCTACAAAAACCAAGACTCCCACCATTAGGATTCATGCAGAAGAAGTGTCTGTACCTTGGGTGGGTGGGGTGGGCTGCTTCCTCTGCCACCACTGCCACTGCCACTCATAGGGGACGTGGAGTGAGAATGGCATTTAGCGAAGTTGTGCGATGGCCAGGGTTGTGCTTTCTAGCAAATATGCTGTTATGTACAGGAATTACTGTGTGCAAGGCATTTGTTTCAAAACTAGGCATTGTGCTCTTCTGATGTTTGTTTCACACAACATTGGTGTGACTTTTTTGTGACTTTCCTCAGATCTGGTTTCTGAGAGCACGTGCAGTGTCTTATGAAACATTCAGGTGGCCGGAAGAGCTTGTCAGCCCCAGGAGAAAGGAATTCGGCCGACCAGCAGTGCAGTTTTGTGTCCACAGAGAAGGTCTTCTTTCCGTCGGCATTCAAGCATTAACGCAAAATTCATGGGCATGATTCAGGTCCTCTGCTGCACACTAAGTTATAATGTCCCAGGAAGAAAGCAGAAAGCAAAGTCCACCTTCCAAAGAGTTAGGACCGTCGCTCAGTGACTTAGGTCAGGAGTTATTTCTAGGCCAGAAGAGCCAAAGAATATTCCATTTTCCTTTTCTTGCAGTTGAAAACTGCATTCAGTAGAGACACGTTTGAAGCCAGACGATGCCTAGGCTTTAGCATTAGTGGATGTTAATGGCATTGTTTTTGTCATGCGGATGTTTGTAGAAATCTGGCCCAGAGCATTTACAGTTATGAGAGGTCATTCACACTGGCCACAAGGACTCTGGCTGCTGTCTGTTTAAATTCTGATGTTTCTGTGAAATCTTCAAGAGTGTTTAATGCTACTCAATTTTCTGTAAGAGAAAATATTACTTATTTATCCTAGTATTCCTAACCTGTCAATATAATAAATATTGGAACCAAGACATGGTAAACTTACATGTTGTGCTGGTTTCTGTTCTTTTAAATCGGTTGGTTTTAAGGTCTAATTATTCCCTGCCCCATCCTTCCCCCCTGGAGGGAGGTTGTTTAGCTTTAAATAGTCTCCAAGTGACATCCTTTGATCTTAGGGATGCCACTTGGTGGGATAGTTGACTTCCAACCCTATTCCTCAATCTGTGGCATCTGATGCTCAATTTCTCACTGACAAACTCTGGAACACAGCACCAAGTATATCCTTTAGACCGACAGTTTGGTGTTTAGAATTTTTATGTAAAATCCGAATTGCTGAATACCTCAGCTATAGGTTTCTGCACATGTGTAAATGCCTGAAATGTACACCTGTTGTCCAACTTGAGCCATGGACATCTGACATTCTGCCACAGAGCTCTGCTTATTCACTTGAATTACATTTGTTTAATGTCCAAATGTGTATCTCATTATTGCAAATATGTATTCAAATATTGGAAAAGAATGGAGAGAGGATGGGGAGGAAGAGAAAATAATTTTAGATGGGATAGGTGTGATCATTCAGAGAAAGGTATTCCACCTAATTTTCTGGAATCTCCAGGGCATATGATTCCTTAGGTCTGGAACAGAAGCAGGTTCCCTTGCTCTTTGTCTGCACACATAAGTAACATTCACAGGCTGGAAATAAAAATTGGCTACTCTGCTACTGGCTTCATTAAATGTTAGATTCACGCACTCAAATGGTGTGCCTGCTCCTTTGTGCGGTTCCTTTAAACTATCACCTGTGACACAGGTGTCCTAACTTTGCTGCTTTAATTGCCCCTCAGGGCTAGTTCCCAATCTGTAAAGAGCCATCTGGTGGAAGTACCATTCACCCCTTCTTTCAGGAGATAATCTATTTTCCTTATCTTGGTGGAGGGGAAAAGAATTCCTTGCATTTACCCTCTGGTTGTGGGTGTAGCTGCCACCAATCAGCCATTATGAAATTCAAGACAATTTTGAAGCTGCTGTGGACAATGGATTGGAGAGGAAGGAAGGGGGTGGTGGCTATGGCAAGAAAAATCGATCTGAAAAATGCACTGTATATGGAACTCTAAGTTCTTATAACAAATGCATTAAATATGGTTTGTTTTCTATAGCCAAGTTTATGTTTTGATACTTTAATTAAAAAAAAAAGGATGAATATGTATTTACCATTAAGTCGTTTAGTTCATCTTGTTTCACATTCAATGGAAAGGGAAGGTTGGGGGGGCGTCTGAGAGGGTAAACTGGAATGGGACCTCCGCCACAGACAGACACCCAGCTGGACAATGTGTTTTCATTGGGCTGCCTCTTACTGGGGTGGTGAGGTCACGCTGCCAGGGCATGGAAAGGCCTCTCTCCCTCTTCTCGCCTGCCCTCATCCTGTCCCCTTGTCTATCCCTGAGATCTGGCCTGACACCTGTTTCAGAGCAAAGAGCTTTAAAGTGTGCTGGCCCAGGACAGGGGTTCTGACACTGAACCCTTCACTTTCTGCCAAGAGCTTAAAATTCTATTTTCCGTTTTTATCCTAATTTCTGATGGGCTTTGAATAAACCCTTGAAACCCACACCAAACTTGCTCCTCTCTTCCCGATCCCATACTCTCTGGTTGTGTTCAAGCAGTCTCTCTGTGGCGTGAACAGTGTTTTCATGGATCTGCCTGAGGTACAGCGGCCGAGTCAGCCATTGAGCATCCTTCCGTGTTCTCATGGTGGCTCTGACCCCGGAAGCTTCTCTATTTCTTTGATCAAAAACCGCTCTCAGGAAGGAATTCACGCTGAGGCTTAAAGGGCCAGTTGAGCAGTAATGCTAATAATAGCTAATGTTTATTGAGTGAGACAATATGCTGAACACTTTACATGCATTCTCTCATTTAATCCTCACAGCAACTGTTAATATCTCCATTTTGCAGACGAGGAGATAGAGAGCTAAGTAGCTTGCTCAAGGTCACAGTTGATCCTTCTAAAGCTAAAACCTATGTTTTTTAACTATAAGTGTTCCGAGCAGGAGTGGATGTTTGTATGTGCATGTGATAAAATACACATAACATAAAATTTATCATTGTAACCATTTTAGAATGTACAACTCAGTGGCATTCAGTACATTCACCATACTGTATAACCATCACCACTGTCTAATTCTAGAATTTTTCATCACTCCACAAGAAAATCCTGTATCTATTAAGCAGTCACTCTTCATTCTCACCTCCCTCCAGCCTCAGGCAATCACTAATCTAATATCTGTCTCCACGGATTTCCCTATGCTGGACATTTCATGTAAATGGAATCATACAACATGTGGCCTTTCACATCTGGCTTCTTTCACTTAGTATAATGTTTTCAAGGTTCATCCATGTTGTAGCATGTGTCAGTACCTCACTCCTTTTTATGGCTGAATAATATTCCACTGTATGGATAGACCACATTTTGTTTATCCATTTGTCTATTGATGGATGTTTGTGTGTATTTAACAGAAAGATAACCTTTACCCTCAAGGAATGGATCTCTAAGGTGGGATTCCAGGCATAACATCAAACTGAGAGAAAAAGACAGTGGGAGCTGGGTTCTTTCTCAGAACTTTCAGGTAACCATCTAGAAATCACTTATTCTGTAGCTAGCTCTGTGGGAGTGGCAGTAAGGCAAGAGATAGTATTGTACACGCTCCCCATAGGTGTCAATGCCTCCAAACAACTTCTGCATGGTAGGGAGATTACTACAGGAGAGCATTTGACATGCTCCTGGAATTGAAGCTTACATCTTGGGTTTACCTCCTCCCCATTTCACTGAGGGAGGAGGGAAGGAAACAGGGTCTTAAAAGAAAATAGCTAGGTTTCCACATACAGATTGTTTACATAAACATAACAGAGGGGAAGCACTGAGGTGACCCCCAGGGTAATTTACTCCCTAATTCAGCCCAGCCACTGTCTGAAGCAGTTGTCTTGGGTTCTCCCCATAACAAATGCACGCATATAGAATGATGCAAATTATAATAATACACAATTGATCTTCTTGAAAGTTCTTAAATCACTCCAGTTTGGAAACATTTGGCTGGCCCAAGCTTTCTTTGTGAGGCAAAGCGCTGTAGTGGTTCAGAACAAAGGCTTTGGAACCAGCTAGACCTGCATTCAAACACTGCCTCCCCTCCCAGTACTTCTGTGAATTTAGGCGAGTGATACAACCTCAATTTCTTCATCTGTAATAGGGGACGGTAACAATGTAGCAAACTCAATGGGTTCTTAAGATCACATGCGGAAAACATCACATGGTACCTAGGGGAAGCAATTTTTAAATTTTTAAAAATCATTATCACCAATGTTTACTGAGATTTTATGAAAGGACGGGCTAAGGACTAAGACTGCCAATTCCAGGTTATTCAATAAAATTAAACCATGAACTCAAATGGTTCAATTTATGCCATCATCTTACTTATCAAATTCTTATAGATTCTGTCCAGTTGCTGAAACTTTTGAATTTGGAGGAGGAAAAAAAGCCACCCACACAAAATTTTCCCATTTGAAGGAATTTTTATCTTCCTACCCACCTGAGTCCCTGGCAGGGTGGGCCTGTCCTCTATGGGGGCAATGGGGTGTTTGAGGGGAGGATGGTGGCCCCGCCCTGAGGGAGGTGCCTGGGGGATGAGAACAAAGGGGTATGTGACAGTGACAGGTCACAATGGGCAGCAGAGGATAAATATGGCTGCTCAGAGGGTTTGGGCCAAGAAAGTGGTCACTTCTCTCGCCAGGACTGCAGTTCACAGCAGCCTCTTAGGGAGATAAAAAATCAGAGGCTGTACATCTCTACAGACCTGAAGAGATTCAGTCTGGGGTCCAGGCACCCTACGGCATCCCCACAGCAATCATCTGAGCTCCCACCCCAGCCCCTGCCTCTGGGAGGCTTTGAGGCAAAGGGTGGGGCCAGAAGGGTGGGGTAGGGTGGAGAGACCTGCTGTAGAGCCACCTCTGTGACACAAGAACAC
Source organism: Equus przewalskii (assembly GCF_037783145.1). Classification (NCBI taxonomy): domain Eukaryota; kingdom Metazoa; phylum Chordata; class Mammalia; order Perissodactyla; family Equidae; genus Equus; species Equus przewalskii. Next base: position 22,284,660 of record NC_091853.1, on the reverse strand, counting down.
CGCTGGTCCCTCTTCGGCCAACGAGGCCAAGGAAGGAAAGGCCCAGAGACCTGCCTCGCCAGCACTGCCTGTCATGATAAAAGACAGTCATGACCAGTGAGTCACTGCTACCATATTACACGGCCCAGAGTGACTCCGGAGTGGGCATGTTCAATACCGCCATGGGGAAACTGCAGCGACAACTGCACAAGGGAGAATATGACATATTCAGGTACGCACCCATATTTGAGAGCGACTTTATTCAGATCACCAGAAGGGGAGAAGTGATCGATGTGCACAACCGTGTCCGAATGGTGACTGTGGGCATTGCCTCCACCAGCCCCACCCTCCCACTACCAGACATCATGCTGCTGGCCCGACCAGCCACGGGCTGTGAAGAGCACGCCGGGCGTGGCCAGGCCACCAAGGGAAAAAGCCGCAAGGCTACAAAGACCTTAGAGCTCACCAGGCTCCTTCCCTTGAAGTTTGTAAGGATCTCCATTCACGACCATGAGAAACAACAGCTGCGCCTGAAGTTTGCCACTGGCCGTTCCTGCTACCTGCAGCTGTGTCCCCCTCTGGATGCACAGGAAGAACTCTTTGCCTATTGGGAAAAGCTAATTGGGCTCCTGCGACCACCGGGGGACAGTAACAGCCCTACCTGTGTCATGCCAGGGGAGGACATGATATGCATGCATGAGGAAGAGGACAGCAGGAGCCCGGCAGTGGTGGATTTCCGAGGGAAAGGGGATGAGGAGCAGGGCAGCAGCATCAGGAGCCTCCAGGTAGTCTCGGAGGTGGCTGGGGCCACCTCTGCAGCTTTTGCTGGGGGAGAGAGTACCCAACATGACTCCCACAGACTCACCACCGTGCCCGATGTAGCCACGTCAAACACAAAACCTACGGAGCTTGACAAAGAGTCAGCAGCAGGGGCAATGACAGAGGCAGCGGCAGCAGCAGAGATGGCAGCAGGCACCACAGCAGGCGATTTCAGCGTGGCAGTCACTAAGTCTGCTGCACCAGAACAGCTAGGCACAGCCACAGCAGTGGCAGCCACCAAGGGTCCAGAGGGAAGCAAAACCAGCATAGCCATGGCGGACGCCACCAACATATCCCCAAAGAGCATTAAAATGGCCTCGGCAGGTACTGCAAACAAGCCCTCTGAGGGTACTTCCAGCATGTCCACTGGCGTCTCCCCAGAGGCCAGCACCATGGTGGCAATTGCAAGAGCAGAATCAACCAGCAAGACTGCCAAGGAACCTCTCATCGCAACCTTGCCAAGGGAAGACCCTGTGAGTGACCAGCCTGGAAGTCAACAGCCAGCATCCCAGGCCAGTGATGAAGCCCTCCAGGGAAGAAGGGAACACAGGGAGAGAAGGGAGAAGAGAGCATCCAGGAATTCCCGTCACCGCAGGGCAGCTGAGAGCCGCCACAAGGCAGCGGGGGACAAGATAACGCAAAAATCATCCAGCCGGTCCTTAGCCAGCCGTCGAGCCTCGAGAGAGGACAGAATGGAAAAAGGCCGCAGCAGCCCGGGGCGCAGCAGGCGTGTCACCCCGCACAAAGGCATCAGCCGGGCTCCCATCACAAAGGAGTCTCACAAATCAGGGAGGAGCTTATCTACAGCTAGTTCCGTTTCCGCAACCAAGAGACCCAGCAGGATCAGCTCTTTCCTGAGGAATGTCAAAGCCAATCTTACTGCAAAAACAGTGGCCTCGCCACCCGACAAAGATGTAAACATCTTGACTGAGACCGTGGAGAGGAACAGCATGGAGACCGTCATAGAGACAGCAGAGAGTGGCCAGGGGCTGGAGATCATTGGTAGTGTGACATCTGAGATGGTTGAGACGGTGACATTTGAAGCCCATTAGTAGGACCCAGAGCTGCAAGCAGCGAAGGGACCAGGGTTCGGGGAAGCACCCCTGGAGAGCCTATTTCAGCTTTCCTCACTGCGGGTTAAATAAAGAGCTATACAATCTGAGAATGGCATGCTGTATTTTGTCTGAATTTCCATGTCCCGCAGCCCAGTGGTGACCACACAGTGGATTTTGTGATGTCAACTGTGCTGCAGCCTGAGACCCCAGTGTCCAGTCAAGAGGAGCCTCACCTCACGTTCTGCTCGGCAGAGCCAACAGGACTGCTCCATCTTGTTGCAGCTTTTTTCTGGCTGGTTCCAGAAAAGTGGCTGAAAGTCAGACAATGGCCTGGGAAACTCTACCTGCGCCATCTCCCTGTCCTTTTTATAAACATTTCTTCCCCCTGAAGGTCCACAGGCAAAGCAAGAATGGTCCTCACATCCCCTTGGGCTATTCAGGGGAGGGAAGATCATTCGTTGGCCATTAGAAGAGGGCAGACTCTTGTCCAGACTTAGCAATTCCATTCCCAGGTTCTTCATTCCTGGAGGAACACATGTTCTAGGAGACAACCATGAGAATGTTTCTAGCATAAATAATTTAATAGCAAAACACTGGAAACAGCCCAAATTTCTATCAACGGAATTGATAATACAGTAAGATATGAATAGAGTGGAATATTCAATAGTGAAAAATGAGTGGCAGCTACACACATTAGCATAGATAAACTTCTCATCACTTTTTAAAAACCAGGCACAGAATAGAATAGAATTCCACTTACAAAACAGTTCAAAAACAGTATATTGCATAGAGTACGACATAAACAACAGTCAACACTAAATTCAGGACAGTGGTTTTCTCTAGGGTGGGAGGCACGAGATCAAGGAGGTGACCAGAAGCCTTTCAGTGCTGTTGGGAATTGTTCTCTCTCTTAAGCAAGGTGGTGGGCACTTACGTGTTGTACTTTTTTCACATTTTAATATCTCTGAAATCAGAATGGTCCTACAATTGCCGTGGCAGTTGTGATGAAGTTATTGCCTCAGACATGCCTTAACCAATGCCTTTCCCATATGTTTCCACTCTTAGATATGCACAGAAGTGATAAGTCATATGTCTGAAAAGTCTAGTCTGTCTTGTCGTTGTCGTTAGTGTTGTCGAGTCGATTCTGACTCCTAGCGACCCCATGGACAGCAGAGCAGAACCCTGCCTGGTCTTTTTGCGCCATCCTCTCACCTTCCAGGGCTATATCAGACAATGCTCCGATGGTATTCATAGGGTTTTCCCAGCCAATTTTTCAGAAGTGAGTGGCCATGTGCTTCTTCTTGCCCTGTCTTAGTCTGGAAGCTCCGCTGAAACCTGTCCACCATGGGTGACCCTGCTGGTATTTGAAATACCCATGGCACAGCTTTCAGCATCATAGCAACATGCAGCTGCCACAGTATGACAGCCAACAGATGAGTTGCGTGGTTGCCTGACTGGAAAATGAACCTGGGCAGTGGCAGAGAGAGCATCGAATCTCAACCACGAGACCACCAGGGCTGGCCTGGTCTCCTTAAATTACATTTATTTTAGTAAATTATTACATGAACCTTTGTTTGGCTATTAGGAAAGGAAGGAATTATACCCTTATTTTACAGATGAGAACACTGAGGCTCAGAGAAGGTAACTGTTCGGGTCACACAGTGGGACCTTTGCAGAACAGTGAGCCACCAGCCCACTACTTTATGCAATGCCCTGTCTGGGACATGGGGAGGAGGCAAAGTGAGCAAGTCTAAGGAGACAGGGCCAGCACAAGAACCTGAGACATCAGCATTCTTACCACCGTGTTCCGAAAGTCTACAGAGACGAGCAAATTTACAGGACTGAGGGGAGGGGGAGAGGGGGCTGGGGAGACTCCTGGTAGTGAGCCACTGTGAGCTGGTTTTCAAACTCCAGTGAGCTCACAGCCCTGAGCTGGCCTTATCTCAAGAGCGTCCAGACCACCCTTGAGCTGTGTCTGGCTCCCAGGCTTCTATCCCCAGCCTCTGGTGTGACCTGCACTGCAGCCATAAACAGACCTCCTGCCTAGAATTCCAGGGACCACTCCCGACTGGGGATGCCTCTCTCTGCAGCCCATCCTCCCCCAGCCACCAATTAACCTTTTGAAATCCAGGCTCAGAATGGTTACTCCATACCAAATCTTCAGGAACTTTCTTCATCTGGGGTTTTGAAAACAAATCCTGAAGCCTCACGTGAGGGAGATTATTTCTGTTGGGTCACAGTAACCTTGTTGCTTGTACCTTCACAGTTTGTGACTTTCTCAGACCTCATCACGGCGGGTGAGGACAGTTCCCTTCTGTTAATAGAGCGAATAGTGGGCATGGGGTAGGGCACTGGTCGAGGAGGACAGCCCAGGACCTACACACATCCACTGTTTCCTTTGGCAAAATGAGGTTCCTGACCCCAGCATGGGGAATTATTGGAGTGAGTCAAGTTATTCTTAAGAAAGAAGGAAACATGCCAAAGATTAGATACAAATTGGCCCTGTGAGGAAAACAACCTCAGAATCATTAACCCAGAGCTTCAGAGAAGTCTGGGGGCCGCAGGGAGAGAGAATTAATGGTTTACTGTTGACCAGCGTTTCTCTGGACCCAAGGTGGGGAAATTACAAAAAGATCACATCACATTCCTTTGATCTTATGATTTCCACACAGGCAAGTGCAGGTAAACATGAGTCTGGAAGAAGAAAGTGCAATAAAAACATTTGCACAGCCCTTGGCTGTTTAGAAAGTTCTATCATGGAGGTGCCCTCTTCTGATTCTTGCACCTCTCCATTTTGCAGATCGTCAAATGGGAGAGTTCAGAGCGTTGAAAGGACTTGCTCAAGGTGGGAGCTGGTGGTGCAAAAAGGGAGCAATCCCAGTGCAACACCTTTCACATAGTGCCTACCACGTACCCGCCCCAGGTCCCACACGGAGGTGCAGAGAGGCGGAGGAAACTGCACAGGTGTGAGTAATTATCACAACACTGAGTCACAGATACAAGGAGAGACGCATGTTCGGAGAACAGGATCCATTCAGACAAGGGGTTCTGGGGCACGGGATGGAGTTGCGGGTCAAGGAAGGCTTCACGGAGGAATTGGCAGTTTCAAGGATGAACAGGGCTCTGCCGAGTGGAGGAAGCATGGGGCACAAGGGTAAAGTGGAGGAGGTGCCACGGAGGGGTGGGGAAAGCATCAGGCCACGGAAAAGAACGTGTGCAAAGTACAAAGGCTTGAAACATCACGTGTGTGGAGCAATTACAAGTATTTCAGTACTGCTGCTTGAAGGGCAAGTGGAGAGGAGGGACATGAGGCTGGAGAATCAGGCAACTGGATCTTAGGGGGCGTGGGGCACTCTGTGAACGTCTGGGACTTGGGGAGCCACTGAAGGCCAGCATCTGATGGGAGGAAGATCTCCTTGGCTTCAGGGTGGAAAGTTGATGGGCAGGGGCTGTCTAGAGAAAGGGGATCCTCCAGAAAGCCGTTGCATTAATCCTGGCCATAGATGGGGAGCCCCGAACCTGGGTGACAGTAGGGAGACAGAAGGTGGCCGAGTCAAGAGATGTTGAAGAGATGGAACAGAAAATTTTCCATCCCACATCCTGAAAGACAAGGAGCTTGTGATTTACGCCTGGCACTCATCTAAAAGAGGTGGAACTGATAAAAGTGGAGATGTCCTCCCCCTGTGGTGACTGTTGGTCAGTAATGGGGGTGACAAGAAGAGAGACTCATGGGAAAGCAAGGAGGAATGTGTTAAGATATAAAACGACAGCTTCTAGATGACTAAAGGGGAAAAAATCAGGATAAGGCAGCCAAGGGGGGCTGTTGGGCTTCAGCACTCGGAGATCTTGGAGAGGAGAGACCCCTGAGTTTTTCCCTGTTCATCTGGGGAGGACAAGTTCCCACAGAGCCCTCCTCTACTGGGCAAAGAGTCGCCCCGGAGAGCCCCTTGTGGCCACATCCTAGTACTGCAGGTTGGCGCTTGAATGAGGGGAGCCAGGACTGAGGATGTCCCAGTCACCCTTTGTCACCCCACAATTAGCCTAATGCCAGAGGTCTGAGATGAAGGAGGTGAGGGGGTCTTGGTAACGAGAATGTGCCTCATCCAAGCTGCATGGATCCATGCCCCTGCACTGGAGTCGCAGAATGGGGAGCGGCTGCAAGAAAGGTCCCCTGGGAGGCTGGAGATTCTAACTCAAGGGGACAATGAGTAACCACCGAGAACAGGAGTGGGGTGGAGTTAGTGTCAGGGTCCCTCTGCAGCCTGAAAGTCACTTGAGAAACAATTGTTGAGCACCTACTAGGGGCAAGATAGGAGATCAAGGACCATGAAGACGTCCACATGCGCGGGCACACACACCCCAGTAAGACAAATCATAGTGTAGTGGTGGCCTTGGCTGTACATAGAAAGAGGCATCCTAGAGAAGGGGAGGTCTGAGCAGAGAGATGACAGGTTGAGCACTCCTGGCAGAGGGAGTGGCATGATGGAGAAAGAGAATGAGTTGGAGGACAAGTGCAGCGTGCCCAGGTATAATGTGCCTAGGGGATAGAGGGGGTGTGGCAAGTGGGGAGAGGGATGAGAGTATGGTGGGAAATGAGGCTGGAAGGAGAGATGAGGCCACGACACAGAGGAGAGACTCAGAATGCTGCATAACCTCCCTGAGCCCCATGGTCTTCGTTACTGCAAATGGGACGTGGAATCCAGGAATGAGAGGTATGCAGAGCTGGGTTCTCCAGGAGCAAAAGGGCAAGGGAAGCCCTAAATTTGTCTCTTAAAGACCCATCCTTCCTCCTGTTTTTAAATGTTTTATTTTGAAGTATCACATACATACAGAAAAGCTCACAAGTGGTAAGGATACCACTCGACGACATTCCCAAAATGAGCAACCCCGTGTAACTAGCATCTGGCGAAGAATCAGAACATCACCCCACCCCTAGAAGTCCCCCTTTCAGTTACTAAAAGGTAACCGCTATCCTAACTTCTAACACGAAAGATTAATTTTGCTTGCTTTTCAATTTTATGTAAATGGAATCACATAGTATGTATTCTTTGACTGGTTTCTTTCCCTCAACATTGTATTTACGAGACTTGTCCATGATTTTTCCTGCAATAATTCATTCATTCTCATTGCTATGTGGTATTCCATTATGTGAGTATACTACAATTTATTTATTCATTCTGCTGCTGCTGGGCTTTTGGGTCATTTCCAGTTTGGGGCTATTAAGAATAGTGCTGCTATGGACACTTAGATACAGATCTTTTGGTAAATATAGACATAAATTTCTGTTGGGCACATACTTAGGAAAGGAATTGAATATATGCACATATTCAGCTTTAGATGATACTGTCAAGCTATTTTCCAGAGTGGCTGTGCTATTTTATACTTCCACCAGGAATGTATGCGAGTTCTAGCTGTTCCACGTCATTGTCAACATTTGATATTGCTTATCTCTTTCATTTTAGCCATTCTGGTGGGATGTAGTGTCTTTTCTCTCCTTTTCATGGTAAAATAGACTTTTAAAACATATAATATGGTGCCCTATAGAAAAATGGTAGTTTTGTTGTAATGTCCTTAATAGGCAAGATTAAAAGTTGGCTTCCAAATTAATTTTGAAATCTCATACATCTCTGAAATCTTAAGTCTTGTTTATACATTTGTAAGCATTTTTCCATGCAAGGGGGCTTATATTTTTAAACCTTTCCTGTCACCCTCTTCCAGTACCTTTTGCTTTATAACAAACCAAAACTTTATGACTTAAAACAGAAGAGTCATTTGGGGGCAGCCCCGTGGCATAGTCATTAAGTTCGACACGGTCTGCTTTGGTGGCCCAAGTTCACAGGTTCAGATCCAAGGTGCAGACCTACACCACTCGTCAGCCATGTGACCCACGTACAAAATAAAGGAAGATTGGCACAGATGTTAGCTCAGGGCAAATCTTCCTCAGCAAAAAAAAAAAAAAAAAAAAAAAAAAAGCAGTCATTTTCTTATATCTCATAGATTCCTCTAAATCAGGAATTTGGACAGGGCTCAGCTGGGCAATTCTTCTGCTCCTCGTGGTAACAAGTGAGGTTGATCAGGAGTCTGATTCACATGTCTGGTGCCTTGAGGGAAACGGCTAGAATGGGGATTCAGCTGGGATTATCAACAGGAATGCCTACTTGTGGCCTCTCCAGCATGAGAGCCTCAGAGAGTCAGATTGGCTTCTCTCAGAGCAAGTATCCCAACATAACCGAGTGGAAACTGCTTCTGACTGAGCCTCAGAAGTCACCCAGTATAACTTCTACCACATTCTATGGTTAAAAGCAGGTCATAAGGCCAGCCCACCTTTAAAGGGAAAGGAACTAGACTCGACGGCTTGACAGGGAAATGGCAAGATCACATTGTGAAAGAGCATGGGGTGGCAGCATTATCATGGCCCTCTTTGGAAAAGAAAATTCCCCACCCCCCACCCCCATCCTAACAAAGTAAACATGGCTAGGATGTATCTGAGGAGCCCTGAAGTAATTGTGGTGGCCACCCGTCTCTTTCACACTTTCTCTCTCCTTATCTTCCCCGCTTAGGGTCTTCCCTCTTTTCACTTTACTTTCTTATTCCCTTTTCTTCCTCCTCCCTTTCAGTTAACTAAACTCACCAGGACTCCCACTGGGCTTTTCTTCCTCCCCATCTCTCCCCACATATCTTCAAGCTCTCTGTCCTCTGGGCGACAGATTACTGGGACATCCAGAATCATGGCATGTCAGGCCCAAAGGTTCTTGACTAATCCCAGATGCACTTTACATATGAGGAAGTTGAGGTCTATAGAAGAGAGGGATTTTCCCAAGGTCCTACTTCAAGTAAATAGTAGAGTTCTGGCTAGCAGAGCACAGAACATAGTCTACAGTGAGTCTCAAAGAATGCCATCACTGACCTTCCATTTCTGACTTCCCGGCACTAAAGCCACTTGCTTGTCTTTCATGTTCATTGCCTCAACATTGCAATGTCCTTTTGGCCTCTCTGTCAAGGAGTGAAACCAATGCTGGCAGGCTTCTGTGCCCAGAGAGGCCTGGCCCAGCCCTGGCCTGGGTCCCAGGCTTAGAGATGGATGAGGGGACTTGTGGCTGGAGCAGGTTGGGATCAGTGCAACCAGCCCCCCTCCAACCATCTTACTGCGCCCCAGACATAAGTAGCTCCTTTTTGATCCTGAAGTCGAAGATGTCTCTGAACTCTAACGCCAAATAGCAGCCTACGGGCCAGTTTTGAAATTTTCTGGGCATCCTGGGATGGTGAATTAGGCTAATGGTGATGGAAGTTAGGCTGAGGATGAATCTGAGGTGACAAAGGGCAAAAAGATACAACTCTATGGGCAGGCCCAAGAGACAAGGACTTTGTTATGTTAAAGTCTGTTTCCTCTGATAACAACTCCAAACAGGAGGAGGCCAGGGCCCAGAGTGCGGATCCCAGGCTGGGCCGTCAGACATCCCACAGCATCAGGGGCTGGATCTTGAGGGAAGACCAAGGGCTGGAGGAAACGCAGGCACCTGGCACGTGGCTCTGGGCTCTGAATAGTTAACGATGCACAGAACACCCCGCTAAGAAGCCTCTCAGAACTTTTTGTGGTCCACCAGCTCAGTGCTTTGAGCCACAAGATAGCAGCTCTGCAAATCAGTGATAAGCTGAGAGTGTGACATGGGATTGCTGTCAGGGAAGTCACCTTGAGCCAAGAGTGAGAGACCCCAAGGCCGTCTGTGTGCCCGGGGCAGGGGGAGAAATGGCATCTGTGGAGGACTGAAATAATTGTTTTAATTGGTATAGCTTGTAGCCTCCTTTAGCGGAACAGCCATGTCTTATTGTTTCTGGGTCCCCAGGTGTAGCGCAGAGCTTGGCACATACTACGGGCTCCATAAATGCTTGTTATAAAGACCTGCAGTCGTCCACCTGTCATTCCTCGCATCCAGGCACACTCCATCCTTCCCAACGTCCCCTGCTCCCCTCCTTCCAGCAGCCTCCGCCAGCTCTAACAGAGGGGAGGCCCAGGACATGGAGAGACACCACTAATGATTTTTAGTCCCTCCTTGCCCACAGATGCCAGACTAACAGACCCTCCCCAAGGGCCCCCTATTGGGTGTGATAGAAACAAATCATGAAGGCTCCTATGCCTTTCTTCTTGCTGGAGCCCCTCCCCCCAGCCCATGTGTTTCTTCCTGCCAAACAAATAAGGGAGCAATTTCTTTTCCTTTGTACGCCCCTCCTGGGGAGAAAAAAAGGGAAACATTATCAGCCAACAGTGTCATTTCCCAGACTGTGGTTGGCCAGTGCCCACGTCTGGCCCTCGTCCACACGGCCTGCCCCTGTGGCTGCATCAGCTCAAACTCTAAGAGCAGCTGCCACACTGAGCACAGAGCCAACAAACTGGGAGCCCACGCTGTGTTTCTCTCCAAGTTCTCCAGTCTTGCCATTGCACTGTATTTGGGGCTGCCACATGCAATCATGGTAGTATCAATTCAGTACTTCCTCTCTGGCAGCCTCTGTTCTAACAACTCTGTAGAGGTTATTGTGTTTAGTTCTATCTCCACAACTCTAGGAAGTAGGCATTATTATTCCCATTTTACAGATGAAGAAACTGAGGCACAGACGACTTCAAATAACTTACCCAAGGCCCTCAGTGATGGAGCCAGGATTAAAACCCAAGGGTTCTGACGCTGGAGCCGACATTCCTGACCGTGGGCTGACTTCACAGAGAGCATGGCCTTAGAAGTTATCTGACCCTCCACTGTGGCCAGTAGCCAGCCTATAGCCAGCAGTCAATAAACTGTGGCTTAGAATGCTGGGCACCGTCTCTCCCCCGGCTATGGGGACCACTCCATTTCCTTCTACTCCTCTGCCACAGGCAGCGCCTTTCACTCAGGCTCAGGAGAGCCTGGCCATTGGAGGAAGGAGCTGCATGCGTGGGCGGAGTGGCCTGTTCCTTCTTCTCGGAGAAACAACCCAAAGCCCCATCCCACTTTAAAATCTATCTGCACTTTCAGGCTGTGACACCTCAGATAGTCCCTGGACACACCCAAGAGATGACTTTCTTTTTTTTTTTTTTTTTAAAGATTTTATTCTTTTCCTTTTTTCTCCCCAAAGCTCCCCCGGTACATAGTTGCGTATTCTTCGTTGTGGGTCCTTCTAGTTGTGGTATGTGGGACGCCGCCTCAGCGTGGTTTGACGAGCAGTGCCATGTCCGAGCCCAGGATCCGAACCAACGAAACACTGGGCCGCCTGCAGCGGAGCGCGCAACCTTAACCACTCAGCCACGGGGCCAGCCCAAGAGATGACTTTCTAGGCCCCAGCAAGAAACCCCAGCCTAACACCTGGCAAGAGAGGAAAGGAGTGGCCCCCGGGGACTCACCTGGTGACACACTCTCTAACTTTGGTCACTAGCTCCCTAGATAACACGTGCCCACTCTCCATTCTAACTGGCCATTCAGTGCTTGCCCACCAACTCGCCTGTACTTCCTGCCCACTCTTGCTCCTTCTTACCTCTCCCCTCTGTCCTTTCCCTACCCCAGGGCTGCCCTCTCCATGGGCTGTCTCAGTCTTCAGGGAAACTCTTTGTCCTCCCTCCTTCCACCCCTGCTCCCAGCTTCGCTCCTTTCTGACCTTTATTCAGGTCTGAGGATCCCTCCTCATCCAGCTCCTGTGCCACTGAACCCAACCCCCCACACCCACCACATGACTCAAATCCCCTCTCATAGGTGCCAACACATCAAGGGTGAAGCTTCAGGCTCCAGAAAACAGAGGACTCCCGATAGAGTTCTCATTGTGCCCAGGGTGGGGATCTGCCAGCCAAGCAGATGATGGGACCTCTTGCTCACATGTCACGGCTGCCTCTCTCCAAGGCTGAGACTGCCTTCCTCAGCCATCTCCCAGGGACACAAAAGCTGGAGCCCATTTGCATTAAGTCCCTGGGTTGCTTTGACTCAGAGTCCAGGATTTGGTGGCATGCTAATTTATGCAAACTGAATGCTAAAGAATATAGAAAACTATGTGACCCTGGATTTACTGGAAATCAGAGGCTGCCCTGATGGGAATACTTAGGGAATCTTTGGAATCTACTTCCCAAGAGAAATTTAAAAATAGAGTGGCCTCCAGTTGGGGTTGGGGAGGGATGTGACTGGAAACCATTCAGAGGAAGGAGCATAGTCTAAGTTCCATGTTGCTTCTAAGTGAGCCAACAGAAGTCAGAGGAAGAGAAAGCATCTGGCCGCCAAGCCTTCTCCCTTTCTCGTCTCTTGGCTCCGAGCTCTGGTACAGCTCCATGCCCTGCCAAAACCACCTACAGTGGAAGCACTGGAGGGCAGAGCACCCGGGGCCTTACTCCATCTTTAGAAACAAGGGCATTTTATCTATAACCCACTTCCCATGACTACACTCTGCTGTTCTCCTCCTCCATTGCACCTTGTACATTGACCCTCTTGTCCCTCATTGAGTATGTCTGGTCAAGAGGGTATGACTGGTCAAGAATGTTCTGGAACCTAGCCAGGAGACTAGGTGGTGTGGGTGTTCCTCTAAAGAAGGCCTCCAAGGATAGCTCTGGGGTGGGTCAACTCAGGCACAAAGCCTTAGACACCTTGTTTCCAGGAGGAAGGAGAAAAGGACCACTCTGAGAGAGGACAGGAGAGAGGAAGGCGGCCCCAGAAGCAAGAGCCTATTCTTCTGACCCTAAACTGAGATATGCTGAGTAACTGCAAAAGGTAAAAACTGACCTTTCCTTAAAGATTTCAAGAGCAGAAAAGATTTTTCCAAAATCTTTTCAACAGTCTACTCTTTGATCAGAACACTTTTACCTATATCATCACAAATACTTGGAGCTCCTATGGAAGCCATGTTCTTGTGGTTCTTTCCTCCAGGTAACTTGAGAACAGCTGCTCCTGGCTATTAAGGTCATAGTCCAGCAAACCCTTAACACGTGCCCCAAAAAAGACCTTAAGACCAACTTCCCAGGGATTCCGGGACCACCTCACCACTTGCCCGAGAGGAGAACACCCAAACTGAACCCTCCATCTCCAGGTGACAAGGAGCAATATATATTAATCCATGTTCCCCTAACTAGACAGAAAGTTTGTAGAGGGCCAACTTTCAGCTAGTCAGTATTTGGGGTTTCCCAGAGGAAGGAAAAAAGTGCTCATTTGTATATCTAAAACGGAAGGACATACTGTGTCCTAACATAATCAAGCATGTTATGTATATTGCATCCTTTAAGTCTTACAACAGTCCCACTACATGTGTATCATTCCCATGGTACAGATGAGGAAACTAAGGTTGAGAGAGTTTAAGTCATTTGCCCAAGGTTACACAGCTGATAAATGTTGTGACAGAGCCTTCTATTACTCATTAGTGTCCATTTTCTCATTTTCTTTCTAGGCACATGTTAAACTACATTTTCCAGCCCTCTTGCTTTGAGGCTGGCCATGTCACTGAGTTCTGGCAATGAAACGGGCACAGAAGTGATTTTTGTCACTTTCAGGCCTGATCCATAAAAACCTCGATCCGTCATCCCCTTTTCCATCATCCCTATCTGGATGACCCAGGGCACCACGAAGCCATGTGATGAAGATGGGGAGAGCTTGGTCCCTGAATGATTACATGGAGCAGAGCACCCTTCACCCTGCCCGCTGCCACCTACACTGAACTATGACTTGGATGAAATAAACCTTCCCTGTGTTAATCCGGTGAGAGTTTAGCTTATCCTGACTAACAGCACCATGAAGGTCTGAAGCCAAGTCCATCAAACTCTAAAGACCATCCTCTCTCATGAAGCCATATTGCCACACAATATAGCAGAAATATAAAAGTCAAACTATAAAATATTATCTAATTCCGCAGCTCACCTCTTCCCTGCCATACCTCTTCCACGACCAAGAACTAGATTCCTAAAGATTTTCGAGGAAATTGGGAAAACGAAAACACAAAATCAAGCAAGTAATCAACAAATACTTGTTGACTGCATACTGCCTGCTGAGCATAGACAAAACTACTTCTGTTGTTACCACACGTCTGGAGAAATCCTTTCAGTATTCATGCCAAGAAGTGCTCTTTCTACCGCCTTCACCCGAGCATCTCCTCCACCTGAGGCTTCATGGCATGGGTGTGGGGTAAGGACTTTGGAGGATGCGGAGTACAGCTGTAGCCATTGAGAAAGCCTCCCAAAGCCAGTATCAATGATTTGCAGCTCACCACTGCATGCTATCCTCCCTGCCCCAAGCCAATGACAGTTGAGTCAATATCATATAAGGACCACATTATGATCACAGCAAAAAGAAACAGACCGAACCAATCAGCCTCTCCTCCACAGGCTGTCAGTCTACCACATGTAAACTATGATTAACCCATAGTTTTGGCACGACAGACTCAGTCCAATCTGAGTTTTAAAAGATGGGGGGGGCAAAGGATTATTGCAAGGAGGGATAAGGGAGGAGTGAAGGGTTTTTAAATTTTCTATTGAGATAAGAAATTCTTGCAAGCATAGTTTGTAGGGGCTGGAAGACCTCTCCTGTTCCCTCCAAATGTTTCCACTGATGGTCTATGCTAGAGAAGTATTCTTAGTCTTAACACTCTGTCTTTCCCCGTTAAAATGATGATCTCTTTGGAAAAGTAACCCACAACTGTCCTATTAGTCAATTCTACCTTATTGTAATGCAGGTCTTGGTGGAACTGATAAAATTTATTGAGTTTTTTATCATGTGCCCATTACAGTTCTAGGATCTTAAAGATCATTAGTGCCTGGTTCAATATAAGCATAGCCCTGTAGCAGTGAGCTGGGGTACAACAAGTGCCCACCCATGCCCAGTCATTCCTGGTACAGCAGCAGCTGGCCACCAACCCTCACTCAGACCCCTGGGACACCTCGTGTCCCTGAACCTATGGCCCACTGACAGACCTCAGGATCTTCTGCCTGCCAGTCAGGGCTTCATCCACCCTGAATTCCCTCAACTCATACGGGGCCCCAGTATCAGGCCTCAGCTAGCTGCTGGAGAGCCTTGAGGTCATGACCTCTGCCCTTTGCTCTCCCAGATGTGATGGGGGTGGAGCAAGTAGAGTGGAGGATAGGATAGGGTGGAGGCTTGTATGGGCTTGTTCTTTTTAGCAACGTGGTTCTTATCCTTGATTCTCCCCCTGGGTTAATGAACTGCCTGGAGACTATCTGATTTTAGATTTGAGAAGAAGAATAAAGAATTTTGATCTGAGAAAAAATTTTAATTTAAAATACATTATTTTATTTGTTTCACATCGTACAGATGGGCAAATTGAGACTCAGAGAAGCTTAGTAACGGCCCCTGGCCACAGTGGCAGAAGTTAAATTTGATCTCAGCTTTGTCTGCTTCCAAAGTCTTTGCTCATGGCGCTATGCTAGTGTTTGTTAAACTGGGCTGCTCTTCAGAATCGCCAAGGGAAGAGTTAAAAATACAGATTCCTGGGCCTGAACCCAGACTCCTAATCACCATCCCAGGGCGGGACTCAGCAATCTGTGTTTTCACACACACTCCAGATTCGAGTGAAGATGAGCCAGGTTTGGGATGCACTAAGGCTGTGCCTCGCAGCGGGAAAGCCGAGAGGGTAAGTGGAGCAGGGATGCTGAGGGAACGAAGCAGGAAGAGGACAACAGTATTGCCCAGGGCTGGCCCTGCTCAGACAAACTCCGGCACCTGTCACGTAGGAGTTGAGATCTTGGAAGATAATTAATAAAATCAAGAAAAGGCCTCTGCAGTCAGCTGTTTTCCTTACATCTCTACTGTGGAAGGAGATATCATGCCTGTGGAATTCTGCTGCAAAGGGCCATCTCCAGACCTATTTTTATTTTTTTTTTTTATTTTTTTTTTAAAGATTTTATTTTTTCCTTTTTCTCCCCAAAGCCCCCCGGTACATAGTTGTATATTCTTCGATGTGGGTCCTTCTAGTTGTGGCATGTGGGATGCTGCCTCAGCGTGGTTTGACGAGCAGTGTCATGTCCGCGCCCAGGATTCGAACCAACGAAACACTGGGCCGCCTGCAGCGGAGCGCGCGAACTTAACCGCTCGGCCACGGGGCCAGCCCCCTCCAGACCTATTTTTAAATTCACCAGAAATGAAGAAAGAAAGGACTGTCAGGGTTCAGAATGTGCTAGTCATTTTTCTGACTCAGTAAAACCGCCTTGATTTAGTGCTCACTGAAAGGCAGCTGGTTGGGAACCCAGCTGCCACACTATCCTAGAACCCAATTCATGAAGAATGGAGCCAAATGGATAGGAGGGTACTGCTTGGCTATGAGGAACTTGAAAAAACATTTTAGCATATTTCTATTCATAAATAGGCACTGCGGGGGCTCTCCCTGCGAGCAGTAGGAACTGCCGCCATTTATTTAGAGGTTAGATTGTATAGGTTCACAATCTCTTATCCACAGGTTGATCACGTAATTTATCACCCAAACTGGGCAATTCTGAAAGCAAAAGGTGGGAGAGCTATTAATAATTTCACCAGGACCGCAAGTTTAAACCAGTGTTCCAAGCAAACTGGGATGGATGTAAGATCACTCTATTTACCCAAAATCCCGAGGCCAAAGGTGTTTCAAATTCAAACTTTTTTAGATTTTATAGGTAATACTGTACAGTGTGTGTGTATGTGTGTGTGTCACACACACGTAAATATCCTAGAGGGATCAGCAAATGTATGAATATTCCTAATAGGTGGGATAAATAGACACTTCAGGTCAAATTTTGCCAACTAACGATTTATGAAAAAGACTTGTTTTTAGAAAAAATTTGGAAGATTCTTTTTCAAATTGCGGAAAGGGCTTGTGGACCTGTACCAAGAGCTCTGCTAAGTGCTTTCCACAGAGTGGCAGAGATGTTAGCTGTCCCACTGTCCATGTCCTCTCTTCAGTGGGCAGTGGAGTCTCTAATTTGTATTTGGGCCCAGAGCTGTTTGGAATAAAGATTCTATTTCCCAGCCTTCCTTGCAGCTAGTTGGGGTCATGCGACTAAGATCTGGCCAATGAGATTTGTAAGTAAAAAGGTATGATCAGGGTTGATATTTAACCCATATGCACAGGCACAAATGTACCTGTTGTTTACATCTGGCATCCATTCTGATTAACTGAAATCCATGCTGTTAAATATTTTGCAAATTACTTCTGGTGTGAAACTTCTAAGAAGTCTCCTTAAAGGGATGGGGTGTGCTCTTCTCTCTCCCTCCTTCCTCCTTCCTGCTGGCTGGAATGTGGACATGATAGCTGGATCTTGAGCATCTACCCCACTCTGGACCACGAAGATGAGGACCACACTTTGGAAAGGATCGATCAGAAAGTCGGAAGGATCTTGGGTCTGGGTGACTCCCTGACTGGCCTACCTCTGGACTTTTTATGTGAGAGAATAAAACCTTTTTGATTTAAGTCACTATTTGTATGTAATTTCTATCATTCACAAATGAACTCGTATTCTCGGATTTGCTCTTGACCTTGCTTCATAACAAACAACCCAAAAGTCTCAGATGGCAATCCCATTTGTTTCTTATTCAAAGGCCTGCAGGTCAGCTGGGGCGGCTCTGCTTCAGACTGTGGGTCCTGTTCACCTCTGCTCCACACTTCTCTGCATTCTGGACTAGTCGACACCCAGGTGAAGCCCTACCACACCAGCACATTTAAAGCTTCTGCTAGTGTTACACTCGTCTCCCAGTGGCCCAAACAAGTCACAGGACAGCCCGACATCAAGGGAGGGGAAGGGGTAGAGTGAACACCTGCCAGTGGTTGCACACAGAAGTGATATGTGTGTGACCCAGTCCTCCTGCAGCACATTCCTCAAGGGCTTCCAGGCCTCGCTCCTAGCATCACGGGGAGCCGCTGCACCTGATCATTGCCTGAAAGTCCACATATGCTGCCCTCCCTGCCCCCTGCCCGCTGTGGGCATGACCAGGAGGACGGCAACAGGACACGACTCCCTTCTGTTTACTGTCCCTTCTCTGTGGTCTCCCCAAGACCACACACCAGGCTGTACAAGTGTATCTGACATTCTTTCCCAGAGGGGTGAGGCAGGATGTTAAGCTGGGGCCTCTCCTCCCTTATACTCGCGTCTGTCTCCCAAGGGCCGCCTTCTCCCAAACTTCCTTTGAGAGTTTCTACCCTGTCGCTGTGTGCAGCCCCAACCCCACTTCCAGGGAGAGTGAGGGCACTTCTAGAAGTGTCCTCAGGAGAGTGAAGAAGTGCATTTCCTGCAGCTCCCTGACAAATCTCTCCTCGGGCCTCATTGTTCAACCGCCAGGACCCACCCCCACCAAACACAAACCGAGCTTTGGGCAGAGGATTAGGTAAATTTGCCTTGGCCACACCACAAAGCCTGGAAGGAAATACCAAGAGAAGTTGGGGAGTGAGTGGATGTTGGGGATACTGCCCATTCTTAGCCAACAGGGAGCTGAGTCTGAGGGAAGAACAGACGTGACAGATTTTGCCTGACTCACTGTGTAACCTCTGCCAAACCAATGCCTTTTCTGGGCTTCCATGTGGTTATTTGTTAAAGGAGGGGATCTTCCTTGATGGCATTTGAGGTGTCTTCCAGTTCTGACAGCCTGTGACCTAAGTGGGAGGGAAGGACCAAAGTGTAGATGCTTGGAAGGACACGGCTTGGTGGTGGCCCAGTGAGCTGGTGGTAGCATGAGGCTAAAGTTCAAGTTCTTCGGCCCTTATCAAATTGTAAAGCCCACCAAGTTCCATCCTTAACTGCCTCTGGGCTCCATTCAGGGCCATGGTCTAAGGCCACAAAAATTGTGCACAGCAGGAGCTCCATTCCCACTGATGACAGTATGATGACACCCCCTGGAGCTGTAGTGGCTCTGGCCTCATCTCTCATCACTCCTTGCCTTAAATTCCAGCAACTCCAAACAACCATGTGTTCCCAGCATATACTTGGTGACTTTTGGTCTCCTCATGCAGTCCCCTCTCCTTGGGATACCACTGTCCCTTGGTCTCCCTTCCCCCACCCCACCTTCCCTGGCTAATGAGTACTCATCCCTTAACACTCAGCCAAAGCTTCGTCCTTGGTCAGGTTCAATGCTCCTATAATAGTTTATCATTGCACTCACCATGTCTCGTTGTAACTATCTGCCTGTGAACCTCGAACTCCCGTCTTACTAGATTTCTTGAGGGCAAGGACGGCATCTTCTCCATATTCTTTTATGCCCAATATCCTTCACAGACCTGACACATGAGAAATGAGCAATCTACATTTGACAAATAAATGAATGAATGAACTGGGAAGGAAGAAAACTGGCAGGCATGTCACGCGTGGATGGGGTAAGCCACCTTTATTCTCCTACCCCCTCCATTTGCCACACACATCACATCTGTAGTCCAGCGAAATCATGTTGAACAAACACCAGGGGTGGCCTTTAAGCTAGTAAAAAGAAGTTGCCAATGGAAGAAGCTTGGTGTTTGATTGGAGGGAAGCAAAAGCCTTGTCTTAATGATGGTGGGTGAGACAGTGAGTTTGGGGTGCGAGGTCTCATGGGGGCAGGACAGTCAGGAGAGGAGTCTTGAGGAGAAAAGGCCTTTGAGGAGTCATTGAGAAGGCTGGGTTTGGTGGGCAGATGGAAACTGAGCTGTCACCCATCTGTGGCTCCATCTGGGCAGGAAGAGCCTGTAGCCTGGCCAGGGAGCGGAAAGAGGCTCTGAGTGGGAAATCTGAGCATGAGGTGTGTGAGGGCAGTGGGAGAACTTCAGCTACAGGAGAATGAGTCACAGGGGAATCCACATGGCAGAAGGACGGTGGGCTCCCCTTCTCCCTCTTCTCTCATTCCTCCTTGCTGTGCCCAGAGCGTCCAGAGCTGCCAAGCCTCGTGATCTGAGCACCAGTGGTCAATCCCTCCCCTGGAGGTCCTGGCAAGAGACTTTGTGATGGTCCTTCAGGAGGCTATTTAGTGGGTCTGATCATCGGTGGGGGAAAAGGGGGTGGAGGTGGGGAGGAGTGTTTTAATGAAGATGATTAAAATTGTATAGGGATTGGATTTGAATCTTCCACCCAGGAGTTTAATTGATAAGGGAATGTTTCTTTTTAGACGATGAAATAACCCTCATTGTTGAGTTTCCTCGCCAATGTGGAGTCAGCATTTAAATATTTGACATGTGTAAACTGTAGTGGATGTAGGAGAGGACGTTTGACATGCCTTAGGATGATGATCGCCTCCGTGGGCCCTGCAGGAGAGCCTCCTCTGTCACCAGGTGTAAGGATGAATTCTACCCTGAAGCTTCCATCTAAGAGGTCACTTAGCACCAGTAAAATCCAGGCCATTACCTCAACAGACCCCCTGACTTTGCCCTCTCCAGAGCCGGGAGCAGGCTTCCCAGGTCTCTCAAGGCTCACTGACCCGGCACCAGGCTCGGGTTTCACCTCACGTGTCAGGACATTACCCCTGACAGGGTACATTGAGCATGCGCAGGTGTTTGTGCCGTCTGCGCATGTGCAAGTGTGCGCGGGAGCGTCGCTGGCCGTTCGCTCTTTTTCCTCATCTTTCCCTCCAACCCGGACCTGGGTATCTCGACTCGGGGTTGGTAAAACTGATGCTCTGTGAATATATGTTCAACTCATTTTAATTGGAGGTCGTGCGGATGACCAGAAGTTTTGTTCGAAACAACAGAAGTTGCAAAATCCAGGACCACATGCTTCTCTCTGCCTAACCAGTTCAGCCCATCCCCAAATGGCTGGAGATGTAACCTGTGCCTCGAGGAGACTCTGCTCCCATCATTGTCTTCCCTGGGGGGCTGTCAGAGAAGACTCCAGAGAGAAGCAGCTGCAGTTATGGCCCTAACATCACACTCCTCCCCCAGCCCGGCTTCCTCCTTCAACGTTCCTTCTAATGTTTGCTGTTTGTTTGTTTTTAACCATATCCTTCCTCCTTGAAGTTGTGAACAGTTAACCACACTGCAAACTTGGCAGACATAAACAGGTGGTAGTGTTGTAATCAAATTAAACTTGCCCAAGAGTTAATAAGACTTGCAAAATGATATGAAGCATATAGTCATTGCTTTGCTTCCTGGCCATTAATCACAGTGGACATAAATAAGCCCAGTCACCACTTCATAAGTACTGCATTTCCCAAGCCACAGGCTTAATAGAGGCTTTTCAAATTCCTGGATATTAGCTGGGCCGTCTGGCTTTGTTTTTGCTGTGTGGCATCCAACTCCTCTTTTCTATTGGAGGAGAATCTCCCATTATATAAGGTCTGGGTAGGTGGCCACTTTGCAGACTGAAAAGGCCAAGTGCTCCTTCTCTCTGTGCCCAGGTGACCAGGTCATAGGCATGAATCCCAGCCCATCTCAACATGATGCTTCTGCCAAGACTCCAGTCTTGAACAAGTGACACAAAGCACAGAATTCTTTCACAGTGAGGAGGGGTCCACACCAAGCCATTCTGGCTAAAAAGCATTTGTTGTGCTTCCTGCTTCTTTCCTCCCTATTTCCTCCAGACTCACCCATACCTTCCTTCCAATAAATTCCCTTTCCGGTTACAACAACAGACACTGTCTCTGTTTCTTGCTCCTGAAAGCATTCCCCCTGGTTGGGGCAGGCACTATCAGCAACCCGCCCAACAGCTGCTCCACCCCTCTCTTGCTAACAGAACCCCAAGCTTTCATTCATCCATACATCTGCCTGGCCCAAGTGGATGGATCATGACTGGTCGGTCCCAGTCCCTTGTCCAATGACTGGTTTAAGCCTAGACCTGTGACCCAGTTCTGGCCAGAGAGATCAAAGAGGAAGCTGCTGAGAGCTTCTGGGAAAGATTTTCCTCACTGATTGCGCCCCAACCCCCTTTCTTCCTGCCTGAGAAACTGCTACATGAGAAGGAAAGCCTGGTGCCACTGCAGCCATCTTGCCACTATGAGAGGAGACAGTGGCAGCTGCGGAGAAGGCAGAGAGAGAAGGTGGAGGAGGCTGGGTCCTGGATGATCTCTCAGAGACATCACATCAACCTCGGAATCACCTCCCTCCAATCTGCAGGTTTACCGTGGTGAATCAGCCCCGATCATTTAGTTCTTTATATCAAGTGTTTGGTTATTTGCAGCTGAAACGTGCTGATACACTGTATTCCAAAATAATTAATCATGTTGTTGGAGCTGGAAGATACTTGGAAGATCAACTGGCTTTGAGTCATTTTGTAATAGAAGAATCTGAGGCAAGTGCAGAGGCAGAACCAAAGGAGAAACTGGGCCTCCTGAGTTTTACCCCAAGGCAGTTTCCTCAACACACGGAGATGCTGAGCGCCCAGGGCAGAGGCCCTGGTGGGAACCACATGGACAGAGCCTGGATCCTGCATCAGAGAGTCTTGGGCAAAGGGGCAAAAAAGAAAGGCAGAGTGGGCTGGGCTTCGGCAGGACTGCGGCCAGAGACAGCTCTAACGCCAGAGCCTGAGGAAGGCCAAGATGCGTGCCCAGCTCTTTCTGTCAGGGCGCACACAGACACACACACATGCACACTCGCACGCCTCTGCCTAGGCTCCACTTCCCAGCGCCCGGAGTCTCTGGGAGCTCCTGTTTCCCCACTGGCCTGTCAGCGAAGTCCTTTTCCTCTCACGGATAAGTGCTTCCTGTGGTTTCTGGTTGGTTTCCTGCCCCGGACTTTGCTCTGCTTCACAATTTTTCTTGCATCTGTGCTGGGATCAAAGAGAGCTTGAAGAGAGGCTAGAAATTAACTTTTAATTTAATTTAAAAGCTGCAAAAGGGTGAACCAAACCTAGTGAGCACATCGGTTATGGACAGCAGCCAGCCGGCAGAGGTGCTGATGTGCTGTGATTTCTTCAGAGGATTCAAAAGACCCCTCCCCCGCCCCCCTGCCCCCCCCCCGCCCCCTCCGCTCCCCCAACCCCCCCCCCCCGCCACCGCCCCCCAAAATCACACTTCCTCTGCCCAGGAAATCCGTGCCTGAAATTGCACCATTAGAGATACAATGTAAATAGTCCTGGAAGACAAAACTACTCATAATATTCCTCAAGCTGGATGGATTTCTGTGATCCATTCAAGAGGGCAGACATTTTGGGAGGAATAAGAGTGGCGTGATGGTTAATTTTATGTGTCACTTTGTCTGGGCCATGGGGTGCCCAGGTATTTAATCAAACATTATTCTGGGTGTTTCTGTGAGGGTGTTTTTGGATGAGAGTAACATTTAAATCATTGGATTTTGAGCAAAGCAGATTGCCCTTCATAATGTAGATGGGTCACATCCAATCAGTTGAAGCCCTGAAGAGAACAGAAAGACCACCCTCCCCTGAGTGAAAGAGAATGCTCTAGCCAACTGCCACTGGACATCAGCTCTTCCTGGTTCTATGGCAGATGGCCTTTGGACTGGAGCTGCAGCATTGGCTGTCCTGGTCTTCAGCCTGCCAGCTCACCCTGCAGATTTGGGAGTTGCCAGCCTCCATAACTGCATGAGCCAGTATACACACACACACACACACACACACATTCTATTAACTCTGTTCCTCTGGAGAACCTTGACTAATGTAAGTGGACCAGGTCTATTGGTGGGTTGAGGGTAGCACCAAAAGATTCCCTTTTTTTACCCAGGATAATCTCTGTCAGTAAGTCTGTCCTGCTGACAGAACACACACTGACTGGGGATCAAGAGGTTGATAGGGACAGTTATGTCCCTTCCAAGGAGAAAAGTTAGGCGAGGGAAAGAGCAGGGAGGAGGGTGGTTGAGTATGCCAGGCCATAGTGTGGAGGACCTGAAGCATCAGGGTGAGGAGTGAGGAGCGTGTAGTTACAGTTAGTAGTGGTCACCAGGGAGTCACTAGGGGTTCTTGAGGAGGAGAGTGACATAATCTAAAAGCTAAATCTGGTGGCTGTGTGGAGAGGGATTGAACGGGGGGACTGACATCAGGGAGCCCAGGGAAGACATAAGGAAGCACTGAACATGGGCATGGGGGGATGGTAGGAAGGTCATGAGAAAGAAACAAAGTACAATCCAGGTGACCGGGTCCCCAAGGACGTGTAGGAGGAATGCCAACTCCATTAAAGCGAACTAGAAAGCGAAGCTAGGGAGTTGGTTCATGGAGAAGAAATATTGAATATAGGATACTTGTAGGTCATCCAAGTGGAGATATTATTGCAATGATTATTGGCTAACACGTATTGAGAGCATGCTCTCTACTGAGCACCATGTTAAGCCCTTCACGTGCATTATCCCATTTCATCTTCACAGCATCTCAGTGGGTAGCAATTAGTATGGATCATGATTTTAAAGATGAAGACACTGAGGCTCTGTGAGGTTAAGTACTTGCCCAAGTTCCTACAGCCAGTAAGAACCCAGGCTTCTTATTCCTAAGCTCCTAACCGCTTCCAGGCTCTGGAACTTGGGCAAGAGGTCAGAAGCTGGTCTATAACCACAGAGATGACAAGGGGGGATCTTAGGAATGTCTGGGACCTCCAGGGAAATTTGGAGGAGGAAAGGGGGAAGAGAAGTAATCTTTATCGGATACCCTTAGACAAGTCATTTAACTGTCACCACCTGTCAATTCGCCTTTGATCAGACCTCTAAGAACAACTTCTCTATTCAGGAGGATTTGAGTGGGGTTTGGAGTCAGTGTTGAGGTCCCACTAACAGCTCACGAGTCACAGCACAGAGTCATGAGGTGGGACCAGAGGTAGGAGAGAAGGTTTGAGTGTCACTGTACTTTTCACTTATTCCGTGGGAGCTTCAGAGATAGTCTGGGATGGGGAGGCATTAAAGAGACAAGAGAGTGGAGAGGATGGCTCGAGGAAGAGGGGAGATATAGCAGATGGAGAAACAGGGAAGGAAGGCTCGAGGGAGCAGGGGCCATGGGAGCATTTTCCCTCTTTAAATCTTCTCTTTGATCCATCAATATCTCCACCCTGGGCTTCTTGACTCTTTTCATCTCCTAAGAGAAAAGAGACTCAAGAAAACACTTAAACTGAAACCAAATTGATCCCCTTCTCCTCCAAGCCAATTCCATGGCCATGTCTGTCAGGGTCACCCCTTCTCTTAGTACCCCAGTCACTATCTTTGATGCCACCTCCTTCCTCATCCTGCGTTCCTGCAGGAGCCAAATCCAGACCAATTAACCTCAGAAAATTCTGCTTCATCAGGCCTTCCCTGTGACCCTACGAGAAAGGGGGTGAGCCTTGGGCACCTGGAGGAAAGCTCCAAGTCCCCTACCACCACCCCCTCACTCAGGCCCTGGCCAGGAGAGGTGGGGATGGGTGGGAGGTAACTCCCCTTCAGTCTTCCCCCTTCCAGTCTGTCTTCCTCGCCCAGGCCTGTGAACCCAGCTTGCCCTGGGTTCCTGACAAGTGTCTGTGGAATGAATGAATGAACATGAAACAAAAGGTGCCAAGAGCAGAGGCTGCTGGATGGAGGACCTTGCAGTCTCCCTGGCTGGCACAGTGGTGAGTCACAGGGCTCTCCACACCTCCGAGGCAAAGCTCTGAAAACCATTAGCAGGCCATTAGCTCTGAGTCAAGCCCAGCTGGCATGGAGCTGGCTTTAGCGGCCCTGCTACAGAGTTCACACACCGGGCACCCATCCCCGGGACCAGCAGCCTCACCTCCCAGACTCAACGGCCCCAGCCAGATCCCATCTCAGACCTTCTCCATTCCTCTGTTTGGACAAAGGCGTGGGGTGGAAGCTCCCAGCAGGCGGGGACTTTGGCTCTTGGCCTGTGTACCCCCCAGGGTACCCTATAGGCCACGGATAAGTGTCAAAGAAGGAAATGGAGTTATTAGGTGCTTGTTAGGTGCCAGCATCTTGAACACACAGATGTCATCCAGGCCTGCACAGCGGTTCTGGGAGGTGGGTCCTCCTCAGACTGTTTGTACAGATGAGGAAACAAACATAGGCGAAGAAGTGAAGAGACTTCCTCAAGACCACACAGCTATTTTGGTAGCAGCGATCCGGGGTTGGTTCAAATCAGATCTTTTTGCTCTAAAGGTCATGTTCCTTCCACTAACCATAAAAACGCAAACGGATCTGGGGCTGGAGGAGGAAACTCTGGCGTCCCAAAGTCGATGCACTTAGTGCTCTTCCCCTCCCCCACACAGGCTGAGCAGGGAGGGCGCCTGTGAGCGGGGGCCCTGCCACACGAAGCTGTGGAAGAAATGGAGAGAAGCCGTTCAATTAGCATCTGTTAAATGGAACTGTTCTGATTACTAGGTAGATGTTGGGTTTGTAGCTTTTTATTGATTGGATTTGGGCTAATATTCCCCCATATCTCCTCATTCTCCCTTTTGATTTGTACTTGGGTGGTTGGGGAATGACAATGAATATTAACCGAGGGTCTAGAACGTGCTAGATTAGTCCTTCTCAAAGTGTGGTCCCTGGACAGATTGCACCAACATCTCCTGAAATGCAAATTGGAAATGCAAATCCTTGAGCCTCACCCCAGATGTACTGACTCGGAAACTCTGGGTGGGGCCCAGTGACTAGTATTTTAATAAGTTCTCTGGTGACGCTAAAGCATGCTAAATCCACTGTGCTAAGTGTTTGACATGACATTTAATTCCATAAAGCCTAAGGAAGTGGGGATTGATATCTCTGATTTATAGATGAGAATCAGGCGTTTGGAGAAGTTAGTGACTTGCCCCATGTCCTCACCTGGCAAGTGAACTCCGGGTTTGAGTGACGCCTTGCACTATTGCCATTTCCCCTCCCAACTACGGTGCCTCCCAGAAGTGGGACGGGTTTTGTTCCAAGAGGGCTTCCTGCAAGCAGATGTGGGAGGCAGGAGCAACTGGTGACAACGGAGCATCACCCTGGGGTGATGAATAAAATAGCCAGCTGTTTTTACACGGTTTGCAAGACCAACTGGACTGTCTGTTATCTTTTACGAAAATAGGCAAATATTTGGCACTATGGCTTTCCCACTATTGGGCTCGGCTAAGCAGGCATCACTACCCGTTTGCGTTGTGCCCAGAGCCCCTCCATGTGCCAAGTGTGAGTTGGAGCAGCACTGAGACCTGCTGTGGCCACTCAGGATGGTGACACCATCAGTGATGTGCTGAGCTCCTACTAATCGAAGGGATTGTTCTAGAGACTTTCAATGTATTCTCCACC
This sequence comes from Equus przewalskii, assembly GCF_037783145.1. Classification (NCBI taxonomy): domain Eukaryota; kingdom Metazoa; phylum Chordata; class Mammalia; order Perissodactyla; family Equidae; genus Equus; species Equus przewalskii. The sequence goes on along the minus strand of NC_091853.1, from coordinate 22,257,760 downwards.
CAGCGTTATTATGCCCTTTAACAGATGAGAAAACTGAGGCATACAGATGCTCAGGGTTAAAAGTTCATAAGCAAGGGGCAGGTTTCTGGCCTGCCCAGCTCTAAGGATCATTCCTTCCATGACGCTACCCGCTGAGAAGCCAGTTCTCAGAGCCAGGCGACTCTCGTCCCGGTCTGGGCACCCAGGCCCACTTCCCCTCTCGACTCCCTGCCCCAGGAGAGAGCCATTCTGAACCCACCGGCGCAGGTGGCGAAAGCGCTGGACATCGGAGCCAGAGGACCTGTCAGCGGCCACAAGATGGCGCTGTGGCCCAGGAGACTCGGGGTCCAGCCCGAAACCCTCTCCGAGGATCGAGCACCAGGACAGGGCATTCTTGGGGGACGGGACCCGCCAGGTCACAGCTGCCCCACGAAGGACCAGACCCCGAGGGCGCGGAAAGAGGGTGTTGAGGACGCTGTCCCACCTCCCAGCGGAGTCTCTCCCCTCCCACCTCCCCCCTCGCCCTGGCGCGGAGGCCGCATCAGGGAGCGCAGGACGCGGCCGCGGCGCTGGGACTCCGTGGCGACTCCCAGGCAGCACCCAGGAGAGCTGCTTCTCCCCCAGCCTGCCCGCCCTTCCTCTTCCCCGCTCGGCTCCTCCCCTGCCCTGCCAGCCAGTCCCAGCCCACTGCTCTCTCAGGGGACAATTCAAACACGGTCACAATTTGAGGTTTTTAAATACTGCAAAACTGCACATCCAAAACGATCTCTTCGCTGAAAGACATGCTCCTGCTTTAAAACTCACCCCTCGACGTTTCCTTCTTTATATCAAAAATAAGTTACAAATAGAGTCCTGTGTGTGCCGTCAGCTCTCTTTCCTGAAGTCCTTTCCCATCACTTCAGAAAAACACACACAGGTTTGTTTGTGCACATGCGTGCTGGCTGAAGCAGAATTCTGCGTTCAAACCCTGGATCTACTGTTAAAAATTGTGTGACACGGAGCAAGTTCTTTACTCTCCTTGAGCCTCGCTTTGCTCATGGATAAAATGAGAATAGTACTGGTACCCACCTCATGGGTTGCTGGAAAAATTAAACATATATAAACTGCATAGAATAGTGCTTTGACACATAGTAGGTGCTCAATCCACGTTACCATTATTATTTCTTTTCCTCTGACACTTACTGTGTACACCAGGCATTTGACGTTCAATACGATCATCCTTGTGTTTTTAGCTGAGTTTTCATATAGGATGTCCCCGGGCCAGAGGGCTGTCTTATAGGTCTCTAGGCTCAGACACACCCCCAGAGGCCCTTGTCTGACACGCTGTAATTACAGTGGGTCATAGTGGGCACCACAAACCACTGTCTCTGGCTGCAATTTTATCTCCATCTTATCTTCTCTCAGGAGGTGGGTTCTTACATAGAGCTACTAGTGTAATCGCTGAGTGTCCCCTCTTACATAGACCCACTAGTGCAATCACTGAGCACCCTCTCTTACATAGACCCGCTAGTGCAATCGCTGAGTGCCCCCTCTTACATAGACCTGCTGGTACAATCGCTGAGCGCCCCCTCTTACATAGACCTGCTGGTGCAATCGCTGAGTGCTCCCTTTCTGGGCAGTTTTTGAGTGATGAGAGCCATAGCCTTACATTCTCCTTTAGGCCAGGAAGCCCCTTCTGCTCCCTGTAACTGGGGGGATGTCTAGAAGGGGTGGGGGGTGGTGCCAAAGCTTGTTTTGTTTCCACTCAGGATTAGAGAGCCTGTGCGCTCCATGTAAGGGCCTGCTTGGGCAGAGAGGAAGAACCCGGCTCTAGAAACTCGGCCTCTGGAGCCTTAGCCAGATTAAGACAGTGTGAAACTCTTGCCTCTGCTGTGCATGGCCACACAAGTCAACAAGACGGTTTGTAGATGTTCGTGTCTGGAGTTCTTTGGGGTTTCTATTTATGTCTTTCCTGACTTCTGTAAGAGTCGGGTCTTCCTCAACCTCTCTCTCTGTCTTGTGCTAACCAGTGCCTGGCAAAAGGCCTTGCTGGCAGTGCACAATCTCTCCACGTGTGTTGACTGACTGTCTGACAGATTGGCTCTGGGGTTCCACCAAGCTGGGTCTCAAGATCTTCAGAGAAGCTGTGATCCGACTCAGATTCCATCAGAGGGCCCGGCTGAAGCTGTTCCATGATTACTTGGATGTCAATAAAAAGCAAACCACATATGCAAATGCGGGTGTTGGAGGTGTGAGGGTGACCTGGGGTGGAAAGAGCTTCTGGTTCATCTAGGACAGGCCCCCCAAATCAGGAAGCTGAAGCTGTAATTAAAACGGATGCTGTTTGACAAAGTGAGAGGAGGGTGTGGTTTTAGGCCATAACCCACCCTTTCCTGGTTCAGGTCCCGACTTGAGTCATTCCAGAGTTCCCCTGCCAGCCACCGGGAACATTCCAGGGTATGACATCTCTCAGGAAGCTAGCTGAGTTTCCTGGAAAACATCATCCACAGAAAGCAAATCTACCACCTCTACACCAAATCTTTCTTAGAAATCCTACCTGCCTGCAGCCAGGAATGAATGGAATAAAGGGTGAGGATTAAGCAATAACCAAATGTTGGGTTTGGGGTGCCCTGGTTGCTATCTGGTGTCTATCAGGGCTGCTTGACGGCAGCCACTCTCTGGGGGGAGGACACATTCAAATGAGAAATGCGAGTGGAGCCCAGGGAAAGGGGGTGTCTGAGGGGCTCCTGGACGTCTAGCCCTTGCTCAGCTGGCGGAGTGGGGCTGGCACAGCCAGCTGCTCTCTGAAGTCCTCGCCTTTCTGTTTCCCTCTTGGGACTTTGAGAAGGAAATCTAAACCGGGTGTCTCTGATTCATTTACTGTGAACTCATCAAGATGGTGTTTGGCAAGAGTCCTTGGATGTCTCGGAAGAGCTTTTGGTTTGGTTTCGTTTGTTTTTGTCGTGCTTTTCTTTTGAAACAGGAAGTCCGTTTTTTTTGCCAACAATAATATGGAAAACTAGATTTGAAGTTGGATCAGAGTGCAAGTAGAAATTAAGATTTTATCATTGGCGTGGCCCTATTTTTAACTGTGCCATACAAAACGAGTAATAGCTAACATTTAATCTTGCAAATTGGAGCCTATTATTATTGCCATTTTACAAAGGAGAAAACTAAACCACGAGAAGTGAAGTAAATTGCCCAAGTCCACAGAGCTGGTAAGTGGTAGCCTTATATACCAGTATAGTGCCAAGGGCCCACAATATTTCGGGGGGCTTATTTACAAAGTGTGGTCTTTTTGGAAGCAAGCGCTATGTCAGGTACTAGGCAAAATCAGAGAATAGTAGCAGTTATTGGGTGCCCACTGCCTAGTGCGGGCAGACCACGGGTGCAAAGTGACTCAGACACCACATTGTCCCCTCCCCAGGCAAGCCAGGGCCACATCCTAGCACAGAGCAGCCTGTGTTTGACGACGTGCTACAGGGTTTGGGCTACGTGCATCACAAGACGCTTCATGAAGGACCTGGGATTTGAGGAGAAAGAGGGTTAAATCTCCAAGGAGAGAGATGAGAAAGTGGAGGTATTTTGAGGAATGAGGAATTCAGGCCCAATTGTTGCTTAAACTCACAATGATTATCTTATATAATAGAAGCGTAAACAGAACTTTTGTTTTGGTCGATAGTTCTTTCTTGTAAGATATTAAGTAATACTCATTCTTTACCAGTTAGTGTCCACCAATAATTAGAAAATTGTCCAAAAGGTCATAGGAAACCATCTCACTTCCTTATCTTTACATCTAAATGACATACTAGGTATTGCAGTGCGGTTTCCATGGAGCCGAGTGGTTGTTTACAAACAGGCCTGAGAGGAAGGGCCTGGTCAGGTTGCCTTAGGCCAGGGGATGGCCAGGGGCTGGGGGGATTGGGGTCCTTCTCCCTGCTTTGACCTGAGCAAGATATATATATATAATATATGTATGTAGGGCTTCTGTGAAAGATTTCATTTTTAAAAAGGGATTGCTCAGAAAAAAATATGTTTGAAAATCACTGCTGTAAAACCTTCAAGAAAGGTAAATGAGAACTCCAGGAACTAGTTTATTTATTTATTCTCTTCCAATTCCAAGAACAACCAAAGGTGGCTTACAAAAATAGATATGACACAGCATGATTTTTTTTTTTTTTTTTTAAGTCAAGAAGGAAAAGGAAAGAAGGAAAAACAGCGGCTGGAAAAGTCAGGCGGAGCCATGGTGAGGTGTAGGCCCCCACTTCCGTGCTGAGGGCCTGGCCAGCCGGTTGGGGAGCACAGGCTGCAGCTGGTGGGCGTGGTCCCCAGAAGGGTCATGCAGACACAGCCATTCTCCATCTGCAGAACCAGGAGATGACATCCTGGACAGGGCCCCAAGCTCCCGGTGGATCCTCCTAGGAAGTTAGTGAGAGTCCTTTAGCGGAATTGCTTGACCTTAGACAGGCATGTCGTCCTCCCTCCTTCCTGGCCACCATCTTTTTCGTCCCCTTCCTGAAGACCCACAGGCCAGGGCGAGGGCAGGGCTCTGCCTGCCCACCTAGCTGTGCTTGGGCTTCTGGCCACAACCCCCCCCCCCCACCTCACACTATCCTACACGGGCCAGTCACCCCCTCAAAAATTATCAGAGAGAGTGACAAAACCCAGAATTTCACACCCAAGGATCTCACTAAATAAGAATAGCTAACATTTACCTCATGTTTACTCTCTACCAGACGCTGTTGCCAGCACTTCCTATGTGTTAACTCCTATGATTCTCACAACCCCCCCAGGGAAACACTATTATAAATCCCCACTTGACAGATCAAGAAACAGAGGCACAGAGAGGTTAAATAACTCGTCCGAGGTCATACAACTGGTGACAGTGCTGAGCTTTGAACCCACTTTGGCTCTGTGCTCTTAACTACTTGCCATGTAGCCTCTCAGTCTGCCAACACACTACAGCCAGCTGATTGAGGATGGGAGGTGACTTATGCTGTCCGTGAGGCTGAAGGCCCAAGTTTTACCCTCCCAGCCTCATTCTGGTCTGTCCTGTTTGGTGGCTGCAGATGGCACCTTGCGCTCCCGTCCAGCCATTCATTGGTGTGGTAAATCCCAAAGAAAACCCAAAGTTTGAGGATATGAGGGAGCTCCGGGCCGGCCTTCCCCACAGTAGAAAAGGCAGTGGGAAAGCTCAACATGCAAGATGGAGTGGTGGTTAGTCCCTAATTTCATCTTATTGACAATAATCATTATTGTGACAGATGCCATTTAGAGCCAGCTGCTGTTCTGGGCATTTTCTATTCATTATCTAATTTCATCCTCAAAGCAACTGAGCAGGCAGGAATTATTAGCCTATATGGCGGAAATTGAGACCTAGATAGATTAAGTAGCTCCCTAGAGGACACAGCTAATTCACTCTGATTTCCCCCAGGTCATAGCACCTCTGCTCTCTATGTGGTCACCACCCTCATGCCCTTGTGCCCCCAAACCCATTTGTACAGAAGTTCCTTCATGAGCGTCCTCAAGATCTTTCTTTGCTTCTGTTCCTGCCTCAAAATGTCAGTTCCTCAAAAGCCAGGGCTGTGTTACTAGTTCCCTTTATGTCCTCCCCTCTCCGACACCGAGGGCCGCACATGAAGTTCTTCACAAGGCAGAACCCGGTTAAACGCTCCAACTTCGTGGCTGTGACTGTGTGAGCAGCCAGCGCCTCTGGTAGAAATGCAGAAATGAGCCAAAAATCTAGTTCACTGATCCTTCATCACTTCCCACAACTCCTCACTTGCATAGATAGGCAGAAAGTACGTATGGGTCTAAACACCCCAGAAAAACGCCTTCCAAAACCCAGCCATGCAAATGAGGCAGTAGCTGTGGGGCTGGCTGCCAGAACTGTTTGCTTCGCTCACACCCAGAGGGAACCCAAAACCTGGCAGGAAAACCCCGCTCCTCCAAGCTCATTCCTGCCTTGATGACTCACAGAGGAACCATGCAGCAATGTCCTCAACAGCCTCTAAAAGCAGCCCCTTGACTTCCCTGCCAATCCTCCTGCACCCCCACGCTCACCCTGCCTGACACAGGTGGGGACTGGTGATAATAAATGGGCTGTCCCCAGGTGTCTGTCATTGCAGGGCAGCAAAAATGATTGCTCAGCCTTGCTCGGGAAAACACATCCACCCAACCCAGAGTAATCCCTGGGCGTGCAGGGGTTCGAGAAGGAAACTGATGCTGGCCTGGGTTAGGTCTGGGGAAAGTGTCATTAATCTGGACAGTGCACCGACTGTGATGACATAGTGGTGGGACCAAAGTTTACTTTTGTGCAATCTATGAGGAAACTAATTTCTAAGCAAACTAATTCAATTATTTGTTCATTTATTCAATGCATATATGAGAATGCACTAAATGAGGGCTAGAAAAACCCTAAGAATGGCCCTTGTTGTCAAGAAAAAAATACATAAGATAATCGGTTGTAGCACCCTAGCCTATGGGAGAGAATCAGGCATTTTCAAACTGTTTCGAGGCCCTTGCATTTAGCAGGAAAACAGACCGGTGTCTCTCAGCTCATGCTTCCCTCTTCGTTGGAACAGATTCACGGGACTTTCTTTTTCAACCATCTGTCACTGAGTGATAATACATATGCTTGAAAAAATAACAGCCCTTGTGCTTTAGAATATTTAAATAATTTACTTTTTAAAAATTCAGACTAGGGGCCAGCCTGGTGGCATAGTGGTTAAGTTTGCACACTCTGCTCCAGCAGCCCAGGGTTCTCAGGTTCGGATCCTGGGCGTGGACCTACACACTGCTTATCAAGCCATGCTGTGGCAGCATCCCACATACAAAATAGTGGGCTGTTCAGTGACAATCTTCCTCAAGCAAAAAGAGGAAGATTGGCAACAGATGTTAGCTCAGCAATAATCTTCCTCAAGCAAAAAGAGGAAGATTGGCAACAGATGTTAGCTCAGGGCCAATCTTCCTCACTAAAAAACAGATAAAAAATAAAAATAAAAATAAAAAATAAAAATTCAGACTGCTCTCTCTACCTCATTATTCTGAACTAATGAGATGACCCCAAAGAATGACTTTTTAAAAATCACTTTGGCTTTGGCAGTTACTAAGTCCTTGTCACTCAACGTTTGGCCCACAGACCAGCAGCATTAGCATCATCTGGGAGCTTGTTAGGACCCAGACTCTTCAGCCCCCAGATCTCCTGGGTCAGGATGTGGGGTTCTGATTCCCCAGGTGCTTGCAGTGCACGTTACAGTTTGAGAAGCGCCGTGTTGGATATTGTCCTCATGGGCAGTGACTTTCCATGCAGAGTTGTGCCTACAGTGATGCTTGCAGGGGCTGGTCCTCTCTCAGCATGTGCCGTGTTCTGGGGACAGCCAGCCCTGGGCCTTGTCGAAGGTGAGGGGAGCAGAGCGAGGACAACCCGAGGCCAACAGGGACAGATCGCACAGAGGGGTGTCCACGTCGTGACCTTGGCAGCTGGCTTCTGGATCAGGAGGAGCGATGAGGAGGACAAAGCCCAGGGGGCACTTGTCTTGATGCAGGTGGTAGGAAGGGAAGAGCGGAGCTCTCCAGGATCAGCACAGCGAACCACAGGCTCTCTGTTTCAGCCCAGCCCACAGGGTGGGTGGTCAAAGGCAAGGAACAAGGCTGAGAGCTGGGCCCAGCCCCAATTCAGAGGTCCTGGCTTGTCTGCTCCTGACTTGTGCCGAGAATATGAGAGAACTGGGCTGTGTTCCATGGGCGACGAGATAAGAGCCGGCCTTCTGAGCCTCCAGCTGACAGAGCAGAGGGAGACAAGGCGGGTTCGAGGCGGGCACTGACTTAAGACAGCCCTCACCAACAGCTGCACGGGAAAGCTTGTGTGACTTTCCCTGGACACACCTGAGCCCACAGGATGAGCACGGGCAGCCGCCGCCCCACTTCGCTCCCTTAGGGCAGCATTCCAGTACTTCTCTCCTCCTCAGCCTTTCCCAGGCAGGAGTCAGACACCAGCTCCCTGTGTCCCGCAGACGGCAGGGACCTACACTGAGCCCCTTGAGTCACCTGTTTCATTCCTCTTTCTTGACTTTAGGGGATGGAGGAAGCCCTGATAAAGCCCTTCACAATCTCTTTTCTCACCACCCTTTAACGTCCTCAGTGTGGCTGAGAGGTTTCAGTGGTCATGTAACCAGCTTTCAGCTACTTTTGTGGTAAATTTTCTGTACAGTCCAGCACTTCCTTTGGGACGCAGCGTCTGCTGTCACTGCGTAGCTGAGTCACAACTTTAACATTACTTCTTGTGCTATGTACAGGAGAAAAAAAACTCAGAAAACTGAGTGTTTATCAATGTTGGTTCAGTAAGCTGTGAAACATCTGTCTGTGGAATATAATGCAGTGGTTAAAACAACGGAGTCCGTCTCAATGTGTGAACATGAGGTGGTGTCCAAGATGCATTATGTGGAAAAGAAAGGATATGGTGTTGTCTTATTTGTGTCTAAAAGGAGAGGGAGAGATGTTCACATACGTGTCTGTATGTGCATAGAATATTTCTGGAAGTACATACTAGAAACTGGATTGTTCACTGCTTCAAAGAAAGGAGACTTAAAAGTCAGAATTATGGGGAAGACTTAGTTTTTACTGCTTACTATTTGGCATTTCTGAATTTCCTTTTTTTTTTTACTGTGTTTATATATTACATTTTCAATTCCCGAAGGATTATACAGTCATTTTAAATGGTGATGATGAAGATTAATGGAGCAATGTGGAAAATTTTATGATGTAATGTTAAGTGAAAAAAAACAAGATCCAAAGTCATTACGTGTGTTCCAATTTCAACCACGTAGAGATTAGCAAAAAAAGAAGACTTGACAGAAATGAATAAAATTTAAGAGTAGTTTTGTTATAGTCCTAGGATTTTACATACGTATAAAAATCAACTTTACTGAGGTATAGCTTATATACAAAAATGCATCTATTTTAAGTGTACATTTGGATGAACTTTGACAAATGTATACACCCATATAAGCATCACCGACATCAAGTTACAGAACATTTCCATCATCCAAAAAGTTTCCTTGTACCCCATCCCATTCAGTCCCGGCCCACAATCAGTGACGTGTTTCCTGTCACTATGAATTGGCTTTGACTTTTCTAGAATTTCGTATAAACAAAGTCATACAGTGTGTACTCTTTTTGTGTCCTGGCTTTTTTTGCTCAGCATAACATTTGTATCCATCCTCCCTTTCTTCTTTAGGAATGGAATCCTAGGCAACGTACCTAGCTAAAAGATTACGTCTCCCACCCTTCGTTACAACTAGATGGGGTCGTATGATAAAATGAAGGCGGAAGAAACATAATTAGAAAGGTCATGTGGGAATTCTGGAAAGGGTCTGTAAAACTGAGAGACAAACACCCTTTTTCTTTTCTTCTCTTTCCCTGGCTATTGGCCTGGAATATGGTCCTGATGCATAGAGCTCCAGCAGCCACTTGGATATGAAGTGACTAAAGATAAGCAGAAAAAGAAAATGAGCCTGGGTTTCTGATGACACAATGGAGCTTCCATACCAGCTTGACCCCCTTCCTTCCTCCCAGAGAGATTTTACATGAAAAACATATATATCTTTTTGTGTGTGTGTGTGTGTGAGGAAGATTGGCCATGATTAACACCTGTTGCCATTCTTGCTCTTTTTGCAGAGGAAGATTAGCCCTGAGCTAGCATCTGTGCCAATCTTCCTCTATTTTGTATATGGGATGCTGCCACAGCATGGCTTGATGAGTGGTGTGTAGGTCAGCGCCCGGGGTCCAAATCCACGAACCCCAGGCTGCCTAAGCGGAGCATGCAAACTTAAGCAGTATGCCACCAAGCCGCACCCTATATATATATTTTTAAGCACACATACCTTGGGTTTTCCTGTTATTTGTAGTTGGAACTAATTCTAATTGCTCCATAAGCCATCCAGCACTATTTGATTTTTTAAAATTATGCATATGTTTGATTAAAAATTAAATTTTAATTTAAAAAACAAACCTATATACCAAAATCTGACAAAAACAGTTCAATAAAAACATCTCAAACCAATATCTCTCGTGAACGTAGATACAAAAATTCTTGACAAAATTTTGGTAAATTGAATCCAGCAGTATGTAAAAAGAATAAGGTACCACAATCAAATGGGGTTCATCCCAGAAATGAAAGTTTGAGTCAGCATTCGAAAATCAGTCAATGCAACTGACCACATTAACAGAATAAAAGGTTCGAAAATCAAATAATCATCTCAATAGATGCAGAAAAAGTGAAGAAATTCAATATTCCTTGATGATAAAAACTCTCAGAATAGAAGTGAACTTCTTCAACTTGATACAGGGCAATTCTGAAAAAAATACAGGAGCAAATTTGGCCAGCATATCAATAAGCTTCCAGGATTCCACTCCAACTGTTCCACTGAAGAGATTTCAGTGAAGAGGCAATTTACAGGGATGTGGGCAGGATTAAGGGAAACAGCAAAGGTTGTTTGGTACTCCAGGGACAGACAATAACAGTGGGGAGATGTTACCACATCTAAGCCTGAAAGGGCAGAGGGAGAGGACGGTACCACTGGGAGCCAGGGGAAATGAGATGTGGTGGAGGGGCTGCCACTGCAGGAGAAGCTACAGTCACGGAGGAATGCAGCCACTGCCAGGAGCGAGGCTCCGAAACAGAGAGGGACAGTCAAGACGTACCCCAGCCGACCTCTCCCTCCTTTCACTCTCCAGTCTCCTAGGGGTGCCTCCCACTGGCTAATGCCAATTAGAAACTGGCCATCAGGGGAGCAGGGGATGGAATATGTGGGGGTCAGCCTCATGGACACAGAGAGAGGCAGAGAAGGGTGGAGAATGGATCAGGCATTTGGGGGGCAAGCAAGATACACCAACACAACCTGTGTAAGGCAGTGGCATAGGCAACTGGGGAAGGGCAGGAAAACCACAGTGCAAGGAGTCAAGATATTTGGATTCCTGACAGGCCCGACCCTGCCACACACCAATAGTCCTGAGGGACACGTGACTGGCATCTTGGGCCTTGACTGCTTCAAAAGTAAAATGAGGAGGTTGGATCACGTGACCTTCAAAGCCTTTCACTGTAGGGTCCCTTGACTCTGCTGTCAGTCACCTTGCTCTCTCGCTGAGCTTAGACCGGGCTTGGCGCTGTGCTCCCTGCTGCCTGGGCTCCACCTCCAGCCAGTTGCGCTGTGCCTCACGAAGGGCAGCACTGGGGAATCCTGGGACTGGCCAGCACGTGGGACTAGACCTGTGTTCCTCTCTTCCAGCGAACCCCTGGGACATGCAGAGTCAACGAGGGACTTTCTAAAACGTACTTTTCACTGCAATGAGGTACATTCAAAAAGAAAGAACGGTGTATTCATCTCCAGAGAGCAGCAACTTCACAGACCTGCGCTCCTGCCGCTTCGAGTCCTGGTGCCCCCAGCTCAGTTCCTGATAACTGAAGACGAAACTTGAACAGCAAAAGGGAAGTCTCCCATCTCCCCAGGGTATCAAATCCTGTTTCTAGACAGTTTCAGTTCTTACAGACACAGGATTCCATATTTTCTCACCCAATAAGCTGGAAGACAAAGAACCTCCAGTGACCACCAACCACGTTTGCATGGCCCTGGAGTGAAATGGAAGTGCACCACAGAGCCTTTCTGAAATCCGGGTTTGAAAGGGGGTCAGGATATTTCTGAAATGTGTCATCATCTTTCTCTTTATTAACACCAAGAATTAGTCTGGGTAGGTGCGCAGATATACTCCGTCTGATCTGGGCCTCTCAGGCTTTTTACTTTCCTGGCTTTCTACGGGGTCAGATGACTCAGGGAAGCGCGTGGGAATATCTGTGCACGCTGGCTTCAGTCACTCCAGGGGTGACCTCTGGGAGATAGCCACTCTTTTGTTGTGCCTATGAAGTGTCCAGAGCTGCTGGAGAACAGCCCGAGGTGAAATTTGTCAGGATCTTACTGCCTTCAAAGCATTTATTTGCAAATACAGGTTCAGTTATCTGTTATTAGTTTTGTGGGCTCTGTAGCTTCTTAAAGAGGATAGAGGAGGGAAAAAAAGACAAAGAGGAAAACATGAAAAAAAAAATGGTGAAACAGGTGTTAGTACGGGTTTCCAAGCATGTGAAAATACACAAAAAAGGAAAAAAAAAGGTGATGTGTCCACTGAAAAAGAGGAAAAGGAAATGTTTTCACAAAGATTCTGTTTCAGCCCAAGAAGTTTTCTCACCAAAGTCAGACACCAGAACGGGTAGATACTAGGTACTGTGGAATTTTTCACGTCAGGATCCATTCGTTTGCATATTCGTTTATATAAATGAGTAACAACAATAGAATGGATGTGTGCTATGAGTCATGGACAGAGTCAAGCGAAGCACATAGTCAGAGCATCTAATCAAATTTGTCGGGGATCACAGAAGGCTGCTGGAGAAAGTGACGTTTAGCCTGTGACGTAAAGGTTGCTTAGGAGTTGGAGAAAAATTAAGGAGAAGGAACAGCAAATCTGAGGACCTGATTCGGGACAACACAGCCCAGGACAGCAGACGAGGAGAAGCGTCCTGAAGACCTCTCCTTGGGGATGACAGTCAAAGTCAATATACTGCCTGTTTTCTCAGTGTCTCTGTCCACAGGAGGTGAACATCTTTCAACAATACTAGGATCGTTTGACCCTGTGTAAGATAAACCTCAAAAAAAAAGACAAAATCATGGCTCTTACTCAGATATGCAATTAGCAGATTAATCAATGGTGGAGCTGAGCAATTATAAGCAGTTCAAAAGAGAATCCAAAAAACAGGCAGATTTACAGATTTGAAATATCGAAATGAATGAGCAAACGAAAGCAAACTGGTTTTTCGAGGGAGGGAGGAAAGCAAATTGTCTAAGTATAGGACATAATTTGCATATCTATAGATAAGAATTATTTTGCATTGTTATCAATTAGCTACAATTTCCTGAGTTGTCAAATCACTTAAACATTGAAAGATAATTGGATAAACTGAGGACTCTCCCCTAGACAATGCATAGTTTTCCCTGGAACTTTTTCCCTAGAAGACCAATCTGCTAAATTTCTTCCTTTTTTCCCTCCAGGCCAGGGGCTCAGGTATTTGTGTAGCCAACTCCTCTCTGCGCACCTGGTAAGTTAAGCAACCCTAAGCAAATATTAAAGAAGTAGTAATGATTGTTGAAAAACAATAGAATAACTATATTTACATCTGAATAAAACTAAAGATAACAGCTAAAGAGATTTGTTCCCTGTGTGTATTTCTGCCCCACTCCTCCACTTTCATCATCATCAACCTATTGTCACTTTCAACATTATTGTTACAAGGCCTTTATGAAGCAACTTTACTGCTGATTTATGGGAATTCCTAATTTACAGCAGGCAGACCAACCCAGATGAAGAATTATAGGAAGAAAGGAGGTAGTTTAGGGCCATGCTCTTAGAAGAGGGAAACAACAATGAGAAACTTACATCACAAATAAAATAACATTAAGTGATTTGGGGGGTGTAGAGGAGGAAGACATTCCTCTACCTTCTAGGTCCTTCTGGCTGGCCTAAGAATTAAATTGATGTGAGACAGAATAACAGGAGAAAATCGAACAAGGCTTTATAACATGTATACACGGGAGAAACCCAGGAAAACTGAGCAACTCGCCAGAATGGCCAAAGCCGCCACCTTAAATATCACCTTCAGCCAAAGACAAAGGAGGATGTTGGGGGTAGTGGTTTGGGATTTCAAAGGGGAGGAAGGCAATTCTCATGAAAATGGAAAAGCAAATGTTTGGTAAAAAGAACTTTGATAAGAGTGGGCTTAGTAAGAACCCTCACAGTTTACCAATGCCCAGAGTTATCTATGGTGATGGCCTGTCCTGGGGACAGAACTTTCATCTTAAATTCTTTTAGACCATTGGGGGAAGGTCAAAGTTTCATTCAGAGTCTTTTGTTCTTAAAAATAATCCAGGCAAAGAGACACATTTTGGGGTGGCCAATTCTGATCCCCCACTGGGAGTTGGAATGAGGTTGAGGGCTTAATTGATGTGAAGACTAGGCAAGGAGGAGCCGTTCATTCAATCAATTGTTCAAACGGATATTTTTATTGCTTACCATGTGCTAGGCCCCTTGTTAAGCAACCAGGAATATATGGATAGATAAAACATGATTCCTGTCCTGTAGTTACGTACAATCTAAGCAGAGGTATTCCGTTTGAACCAGATGGAGAAAATCATTAGATTTTCCTCTGCTCAAACTGAGGTCTGACGGTGAGATTTCAGAAGTTGTATGATAAGGCAGCCCTTTAGGATGTGTGCAGGGAGCATCTTTCCCTTGCTGGTCCTGCCCACACCCCCATACACACAATGGGTACTTAACTACTAATTCTTTTGACAATAGCTAATTCATAAGTTAGTAATAATAATTATTAATAATTATCTTATTACTTTTAAATAAATATTTCATTAATTATTTTTACAAATAAATGTATTGGTGTATGCAATAATAAATTAATTAAAATAAGTAACTACAAATAAACTTTAGTAATAATTAACTAATAATTTGCAATTTCACTGCAACAGTTCAAGAACTGCAGTGCGGTGCATTCATTGGTTCTTTACCTTCCTTTTTTTTTTTTTTTTTTTGAGGAAGATTAGCCCTGAGCTAACTGCTGCCAATCCTCCTCTTTTTCTGAGGAAGACTGGCCCTGAGCTCACATCCATGTCCATCTTCCTCTACTTCATACGTGGGATGCCTACCACAGCATGGCTTGCCAAGCAGTGCCATGTCCGCACCCGGGATCCAAACCGGAGAACCCCGGGCCCCCAAAGCGGAACGTGCGGACTTAACTGCTGTGCCACCGGGCCGGCCCTGGTTCTTTCCCTTCTTTTGCGTCAGGAGCTGGCCACCACTGCTGTTTCTCCAACTCTTTTACTTTCTCAATATCAAAAAGTACTGCCTGGCGAATTGAGCCCTGTGGGTTTGTGACATTTTGGAAGGTACTTTTTTGCCTTGCCACTGGGTTAGAGGAAAGGCTGTTGAGGAAGCTCGGTGAGCACAGGGATGCTGGGAAAACAGGCCCACTCTCCATGCCCCCGGGCGAGGGCACCTGCTCGGCTCATGGACGAGTCACCCTGGATTCAGATAGCGCTGAGGGTGGTTTCAGAGCGGGGCAGAAGCTGATGCCCGGCACAAGGTGACTGAGAACTTAACCCAGTTCAAGAAGAGTCTGGATAAGTGGATGGATAGATAAATAGTGTGTTATTAAGGAAAATCAGGGAAGTTCCAAGAACAACTCTGGCCTTTCGGGATGGTGTCTTAGAATGCAAACACCGGACTCTCCCTCATGCTTCCCCCGTGTTGTGTTGGACTTCTGGGCTTGTGGCCTTTGGTCTGATCTGTGATGACGTTTCTGATCTTCTTAAGAATATCGTACCAGAAAAGGTCATGCTAGAACACTCAAATGAGCAGGTGAGCTGTCTCCAGGGGCAAAGTCTGCCCTGAACACAGCCCCAGACTTAGGACACCAGTTCTTCAAGCATGTCATGCCAAACACACTGGCACATGCTGAATACAGACTTTCACTGTGGGTCATGCTAACGGTGACGATGTCCATGGCAACAGTGGTGACTACATTGATCTCTTGTGTTCCCGAATAGATGGAGGGGACAATTTCATCAAGGTGGTCAATTTCCAAGTGGGCAATTGAGGAACGGTCCCTTGACTCCAACCATAGAGCAGTTTTCAGAGACTCTGGCCTTGGCCAGCTCCACTCTGACACCTCAAGTTATGTGTCATTATTAGGGGGCTTCCAACAGCATACCCTCCTGGGGATTCAGTGTAACTTCCCCAGAAGCAGGGACGGTTTAGTTCAGAGCTCAAGGATCCCCATCACTCTCTTCCCTTCCTCCTTCCCTCTCCTTTTTTCCTTCTCTTTCTCCTTCCCTTCCTTCCTCCTCTCCATTCTTCCTTCTTTCTGCTCCCTGGCATTCTGTGACAAGCCTTCTTGCCGTAGCATGGATGACTCTGTCAGGACTTCCTGGATATCATGAGAGGGAAGATGTGTCAGTGACATTTGGGGCTGCCCCTTTTCTTCTAGCTCCTGCTAGGGCAGGGCCCGCAGCCTGGGTAAGTACACCAGGACTGTGGAAACCCTAGTATTGATGGGAAAGAGGAGAGGGGCTTTTGGGTGTCTCGCTTTCCTGACCGTGAGAGTCATCATTCTCAACCAAAATTTGGGGCCAAAATTGGGGCCTGGTGCAGTGATGGAAACCCCAGGTTTCAAGGCTGGGCTGGTGCAATACCGGGCGGGATTGCGGACAGGAAGTGGTGTGGCTGCGTGGGTGGGAAGGAAGGGCTTCCTCGTCTTTGACACTTTCTATGCCGAAGGGGCCTTCCTTTCTCAGCCTGCCTTCCTCCCCTCAGCCCAAAAAACAGTCACTCTCAGACTTAATGCAGACAAGTTGCTAGGGATCTGCATTGCCTGGTTGTACGCAAACTGTTGCCATTGTATTCACACGGTTGTCCCTCCAGGAATAATATAGTTTCTCAGATTTACACAGAATTTCTACTTTTTCAGAGTAGGAGTTGGGGAGCTAAGACAGCCCCTCATGTTACTAGAATCTTGATAAGAATGTTCTTAGCAGCCAGGCACAGGGTACATTTGATTTTCAGAACTCTCGTCACGTCTCCAGTTCTCTTGGCCCCAGCACCATGACTCACCACCCTGGGCTACCCTAGTTTTGGTTCCCTGACTCCAAATGTACTGTTTTGACATCAAAAGTGGAGGCCTAACTCTCCCTAAACGTGAGCTCAACCTCAATGAATACACAGTTTATGGAGGAAACCCCTTGTGATGAGCAGCTAATCTGAATAGAGTGCTTGATAGCAGATAAGGCAATTAGCACATTGGAGCCAAGTGGCTGGATCTGCAAGATTTTTGAGAAGAAGAACTGAAGGGCTTGGAGGAGTCAAATATGATGCTGTGCAGGTGGATGATGGAGCCCCTTATTAAACAGGTAAAAACAGATTGGAAGCATGTTTGAAGGGCATACAATGAGATTTGAGCACAGCTTTGAACATGGTAAGTGGGATATGCTTGTGAGATGTCCTCTCAGAGACACGTGATGGGCAACTGTAGACAAGTCTGCCCTCAGGAGAGAGAGCTGGATTCCAGGCACAGATGTGGGAGCTATCAGCCCAGGGATAGGTGAGGACTGAGGCCCCAAGAAGAGGAGCCCCTTTATACTGAGAAGCAGTAGAGAGAGGAAGACAAGCAGAAGCCAGTGTCATAGGCTGTTGGGAAGCAGAGGAAGATAAAACCTGAGACTCGCCCATTTGGTTTAGCATCTGGGGCTTACTGGGGACATCCCCTCTAAGGGACCATTTCAGTGAGACAGTGGGAGCAAAAGCCAGGTCTTCTTATGGCAGACACTGACAGATATTCACCAAACCCAGTTCCTCCACCTCCTGGGCACATGGTTAATTTCATTTCCCAGCCTCCCTATAGCTGGATGACGCTCTGTGTTTGAGGTCTGGTCTGCAGACTGTGGCAGAAAATGATACACTATCATCTCCAAGACACAGCCCGCCCCATCACCCTCCATGGACCCCTCCTCCGGAGACTCCCAGCCAGAGTAGAGGATCCAGGGGGACTCCAAGAAAGGGGGCACAGAGCACCTAAATGGGAGGGTGTTCCCTGAATTATTGTGTGGAGCCAGGGGGCTCAGGCCAGGGGGGCCAGCAGGCATGGACACCCTGTGATTAGCAGTGGAGTGGGGGAGCAGCCAGATGAACAGCAGTGACATTAAGTGTCAGACAGATGAGCAGTCAGGACAGCTAGAGAGGTCTGAAGCCAGGAGAACACGGAAGTACTGCAGGATCAGGCGGAGACTCAGCCAGAGTGCAAAGCGCTCCCTTTGGGGACAGAAGTGCTGGGGTTGAAAGACGACAGCAGCACGATGCCTGCAGGTATGAGGCACACACGTTGTGTGTTCATACTCACAGCCACCCAAGCCTCTGGAACGTGGCTCTGAGTCTAGCCTTCGTGGACGGTCTGCTCGTCTGGACTGTGTAGTCCTGGCCAGCCTTGTGAGGTGCTGACAGGGGGTCATGCCACATTTAGACGTCAGCTGAGCAGGACCCTGTCGTAACTCCCCCTGTGGCACGGCTTCAGCCTGGCTATCAATTCTACAGCAGATCACGAGTCAGACCACCTGGGGTGGCAACCTGGTTCTGCTATGGGCCCATGGATGACCTTGAGCAACTCTCTTGCCCCTGATGCACCTCTCATCTGCAAAGTGAAGGAGTCAGGCTGGATGATTTTAAAGTCTCTCGTGCAGGGGGCCGGCCCGGTGGCGCAGCAGTTAAGTTTGCACGTTCCGCTTCTCAGTGGCCCAGGGTTTGCTGGCCCGGATCCCAGGTATGGACCACTTGGCAAAAGCTATGCTGTGGTAGGCGTCCCACGTATAAAGTAGAGGAAGATGGGCACAGATGTTAGCTCAGGGCCAGTCTTCCTCAGCAAAAAGAGTTAGCTCAGGGCTCATCTTCCTCAAAAAAATAAAGTCTCTTGTGCTATATAATTCCACCATCCCCCCGCCCCCTCCCCCCCCCCAGGCGGCTGCATTCTGGAAGCTTTGGCTTCATACTGCCTGCAGGCATTAGCCCTGCTCTCTAGCAGCGGCCTTCCGATGCCTCAATGCCTCACAGGAGGGAAATCTTGCCCCCGTCAGCCTGCAGAGTTAGGGACCAGGCAGAGCTCTGGCAGGCAGAGGGAGCCTTCAACAGGAGGCTTGTGGGAGTAGCCAAAAGCAATTCCATCACCCCTGGGAGGGGCTGCATTCTATTTCTTTATTTTTTCCTTTCTTCTTTTTTAACATGTACATTTACAACAAAGCACTTTTCCTTTCTGTTCCCGTTTCTTGTTTCCTTTAGGATGCGATGGCTCCACCCTCCAGAACTCCTTTGTTCCAAGGAAAAAGAGAATTGGAGAGGAATGGGGAGTGCTCTCCCATTCTGCTTTTCTCGCTGGGGCCACCATCAACTTGGCTTGGTTCTGCTTTTCCTTAAAGAATACAGTTGGATGGGACTTTTGAAAGGAAATTGCTCTCCTCTCCTCATCTACCCAAATGTTTGTTTAAACAAGGAGACAGATTCCCCCATTCAATTGTGCTTCAGACTAATATAAAGAAAATTTGTCCCCTGATCCTATGCCTACTTATGGAATGGGGAGGTGACCCGGGAGTGTACACAGCAGTTGGGAAAACCAGCCTGGAATCGAAAATCTTCTATGATGGTCCAGTATGGGTGGGAGAATTGACCAAGATGGAGGGCTACGCAAAGCATAAGACAAGCACAGGCGCTGGCCGGGTGGCCCAGTGGTTAAGTTTGTGCTCCGATTCGGTAGCCCAGGGTTTCGCAGGTTCGGATCCTGGGCGCGGACCTAGCACCGTTCATCAAGCCATGCTGAGGCGGCATCCCACATGGTAGAACTGGAAGGACCAGAATATACAACTATGTACTGAGGGGGCTTTGAGGAGAAAAAGAAGAAAAAAAAGAAAAGATTGGCAACAGATGTTAGCTCAGGGCCAATCTTAAAAAAACAAAGGAAAGAACAAGTCACTCCCAGTATGCCCCTTCGAGACCCAGCTGGGGTGGCAGGGAAGTCCCATGGGCCTTTGCTCTGCAGTCCCCCAAAGATGAATGAGGGGAGACGACGAGGAGGGGTAAGCAAGACCTATGAGAAGCAAAAACACAGAAGATGACCTCTTCAGGAAGAGGGAATGTATTGTGCCTCTAAATTCCAAGAACTTGGCAAAAGGAGAGATGATAACAACCATCTTTATTATCCAAATTCTAGAGGAAGTGATTCTGCATAACAGCGGAACCTACTAGCTGCCAAAGTGGATGAGAAGCGACTCCTGAGGGTGGTCACCCTCCCTGGATCCGCTCAAGGCTCTGAGAGTCAGGCGCCTGCGGGAGCGTCCGGCTGAGCCCAGTCAGCTGAGGACACGGCCGGAGCTCCGAGGAGGTGGCCCTGCCACAGGTCCCCCTATACATAGATGTAAGGGTGTGGAAAAGACCAAGGTTCCTTGCTGGGCGGAGGAGGACGGTCCTTGGGCTTCATCGGGGCAGGCAGCCGGCCACGGGGTCCGGCCGAGGCACGGGCACAAAGTTCATAGGGCACAGCAGCAGCGGGCACATCTTCTCGTGCTCCTTCAGCGCCTCACTCAGGTGCTTCAGCTCCTCCGTCAGCTTCCCGATCTCTCTCCGCAGCACTGTGTTTTCTTGCTCCAGGCACTCATACTCCTGGGGAAGACAGAATGGGCAAAACTGTTTCTGAAACCACATTCCCTTCCTCTGTCCTCCCGGCACATCTCACCAGGGCCGAGATGCTTGTCTCCTTCCCAGGAAAGCCTTCCGGTCCACCGTGCCCGCCTCCGCCACTCACGTGTGCCTTTGCTTAATGCCTCTCTCCTCCCGCCAGGATGAAAAGGTTCATGAGGACTTTGATTTTCGAATCAACTTTATTGAGGTGTAATTTAGATAAAACAGATCTACTTTAAGTGTATAATTCAATGAGTTTTGACGAACGTAAACAACTCTATTGATCAAGACATAGAACGTTTCCATCGCTGAAAAGTTCCCGCGTCCCCTCTGCAGTCAGCTCCCCCTCCTCCCACTGCTGTTCTGCTTTCTAAAGGTCTCTGCCACAACCCCAGCTCTTGGAACAGTGCCTAGAACATATAACAAACATTTGTGGAGTGCTGAGTAAATGAATGAAAATACCCCTCGCCTTGATTTTGCTCCAACATTCATCTGTTAAGCTTCCACTATATCAGAGTTTATAGAGCCTTAGAACTGGAAGGGATCATGGAAACCCCTTAGTCCAAGCCGCACAATGCAGAAACCTTCCCTATGTAATTTTAGCTCCAACATCCAACTCATGCTGGGCACACTCTCCTTGAAAGGACAGTCCTTGCCATTTCTGAGCTGCTCTCCTAGAAAGCTCCTCTTTGTACTAATCCAAAATCTCTCTCCTTCAAACCCACCTGTTGGGCTTGCTTCCAGTTATGGACCACATAGAGTAAATGAATACTTTTCGACATCACAGTTCTTGAAACATTAGGAGACAGGCCCATACCACCTCCCTTTAGGTGTCCTCTGAGCTCAGCTGTCTCAGGTCCTCTGAGTTCCTTGGGTTTTAGGACCTCTGGTCCCTTTGCCCTCACGGAAGCCATCCCCAACACATGCTCCAATTTGCCCGGAGCTCTGAGAAAATATCATTCCCAAAACGTAGCGCATGATCCCGGGGATGGCCTGACTGTGCAGACGACAGATGTGTGGGCTCTGCACCCAAGCCCACAGCCACCTCGCTCTGGGGATTTTCCCTGAGCTTGCAGAGAAGTGCAAGCTTCGTCTGCGCCTGCTGCTTCCCTGTCTGTACTTGGACTATGATGGATGTTTCGAAGCTTAAGGGCAGGCTTTACACTCTACTGAATTCCACCCTGTTTGCTTAGGCATCTTCCAGCCCAGCAAAATCTTTTCGAGTCTTGATTGTGTCAGCTCATGGATTAGTGATACCACACAGCTATAAGCTGTGCACTAACTTGATAAGCAGGTCTTCTTTCTCTTCATCCAAGTCATTAATAAGTTCTACAATACCTGGCCAAGAGCAGAGCCCTCTGGTACACCAATAGAGACCCTCTTAAAGTGACAATCTCATTTAAACCTTGCTGAAATGTTGTTTTCAATCATTTTTAGAT
The DNA here is from genome assembly GCF_037783145.1 of Equus przewalskii. Lineage (NCBI taxonomy): Eukaryota > Metazoa > Chordata > Mammalia > Perissodactyla > Equidae > Equus > Equus przewalskii. The sequence continues at coordinate 22,236,038 of NC_091853.1, read as the reverse complement.
TGATTCACATGGTTAGGCTTTGTTGTACCATGCACACCACGCATTTCCGGAATTAGGGACCCACGCTTATTATCCATTACATCTTTTCTCTTACTGGTATTGTTTAAGAAATATCACCAAAAAAGTCTGATCTTCTTACAGGCCCTGAAGGCACAAGCAAATTCTCAACTCTGCCCTTTTGCTAATGCTGTTCTCCTCAACTGAACTGCCTTCCTTCTTTTCTGTGTGGGCCCAGCTCAAGCCCACCACCTCCAAGAAGGCTTCCCTGATCATAGCACCTGATGGAACCCCATCTCTCATTCTGTGTTCTAAACTGTCTGGTATCATATTCTATCTTACTTATATTAAATAAGGTCTCTCCCCAAAGATCAGAAATACATAGGACCTAGGGGCCTCTGCTACCCTCTCCTGTACCTCCGCCTGACAGGCCCCAGTGCCAGCCTCTATGTGCATCTATCCTCCAGGCACCTTCCGCTGTCTCAGAACAAGGGGCTCTTCAGAGGCCATCTGAGCCTTGCCTCTGCCTCTGCCTCCCCACCCCCCAATGCCTCAGTAGGCTCTCGGGGTGGTGTGGAATACCCTCCAAGGCAGCAGGGCTCCCAGCTTCTCCACGCAGACCATCCTGGGTCAATCTGGCATCAGGAGTGCGCTGGCCCCATTCTGCCTGCAGCCCTCCTCCAGGCCGAGCATCCCAACTCCTAATGCTTTCCTCCAGCCTCTGACAAGCTCTAGTCCCAGAGTCACAATTCCACCTACAAACCAGCAACAAGCCCTCCAGGGGCAAGGGGAGGGTCTGCATGGAAGGATGGGGCTGGAGGCCTAGGCAGCACAGGAAGCCCGCCTGCGGCAGAGGAGTGAGAGAGGCTGAAGCTCTGTGTAGCGCGTACACACACACACACTCCCCACCCTGCAACTGGAAATGCTCTTCACCTCCAAGGAAAAGGGAGAATAGATTTGAATGGTTCCAATGAGCTAACATGTCAATTGGATTCCAAAGAATAGGAAATTCTCTTCCTGTGGCAGAATGTTCCAGACTGCCTTTCTGTATTTACTGAATTGTGTGGCAAGCCACTGTGAGCTTCTGAGCTTTATCTCTGGACTCCATGAGGGCCATGTAGCCTAAAGCCTTCCCAAGGGACCATGCTTTCCCCAAACCCCAGTTCAGAGAGGCCCCGGGCTGCTGGCACAGGTCACCCAGTAGGCCCCTCGTCGGCCTTATCTGTAGGGACTTTCTCTCCTGGAATTTAAGTTTTACTCATCAATCTGCTGAGGGACTTTTATCGAGCTGAGGAATAAAAAGGAGAGAAGTCGAAATCTCCTTCAGGTGAGACCAGTTCAACGAAAATACAAGGAGGAGCTGGGAGGAGAGGAAGGGGAGGTGAGAGAACACTGAGAGGGAGCAGAGGGGAACGAGGAAGACCCACTCCACACCGAGAAGAAATGATCTGGACTTAACACCTGGGAAAAATAAGCAGCGGCCACTAGACCTTTTGTGATTTCCGAAGAGATGATCAGGTTAGCCCAAATCTTGCTGGGTTTCGAATCCTCTGCCCCAGGACGTTTGAGGTTACCCTGCTGCCTGCTCTGGGTATTTTCCAGGACAGAGTCACAAAATAGAGACCCAAAAATTAGAGGTGATGGAATCACTGCAAATCTCGGTTCTGCCTCAGATATTAACCTGTCTAGGACAGTGATTCTCAACTCAGGTGATTGGGCAGTCTGCAGGGGACATCTGGAGCATCTGGAGACAGTTAGGATTATGACAACAGTGAAAGGCAATGCTACTGCATCTGGTGGGCTGAGGCCAGGGATGCTGCTCAGCATCCTACAGAGCACAGGACAGCCCCCCACAACAAGGAATTGTCCGGCCCCACATGTCAACAATGCCAGTGTTGAGAAGCCCTGATCGGGGCATTTAAGAGAGGTTGATCCAGGGATGAGGGGCTGTCTGGGAGGATTCAGGGTCCAGGATGCCTCTGAGGCAGAGGAAAAGATCAAAGACTGGTAAAGAAGCTAATGTGGGTACCAGGAACCAGACATGAGAACTAAGTGGGGAAAGAAATGAGAGGGAGGCAAAGGCCATCAGGAGGTCACAGCCACACGCAGACCCCTTTTCACCAGCGAGAAAACTGAAATCCTGAGAGGTACAGTGACTTTTCCAAGGTCATGCAGACTTGGGACATGATTGCTGATTTCAAGGTCAACTGCAACTCTCATGCCGTGACAGCAATTCTGCTCTTGCTTGGCAGTATCTGGGCCCAAATTTCCCCATGGTGGTTACCAGAAGCCAAGGGCTGTAAGAGCTCAGGATTTTACAATAAGCCTATTCCCAAGCCTTCAGCTAATACACTTCCCAGCAGAAAAATTGTGTCACCAGCAAGGGCTGTACAAATTAGTGTCATCATCAGTTTCTAAACCAAGTGGGGCCTGACATGAAGCATTCTCTGAGAATATGCAATGTCTGAAAACACCGTGGCAACACCCACAACCATATTGCCCAAGAAGTTTGTCAGTTTGTGACATTTGGGGCTCCCGAGGATGGCATCGCTTCTTTCCTTTTCTGACTCAAAATTCTTTCTCAGTCTTACACCTTGGGGTGCCTGGCTCAAACCAGTCTGACCCACTTCTGAGCCACTGCTGAGCTTGTCTAAAGACCTGGACTGTTCCCTTGGGCTCCCATTTGTGAACGTGGACTCAGGCGTGTGCCTAATGTTCAGAGATGAATAGGGGTCAAAATCCCCATGAGAGGTGTAAGCGCTTTGAAGGGATGATTTGAAAAGTCACCGTGAACACTGAGGTACACAGATACTCATTAGCAACCGCTTCTCATCACTGCAGTCCAACGTCCAAGAACCACTGCCCTGAGGGGAAACTCAGACTGGAGAGTGAGCTCAGCCTCTCTGGCTTGGCCCACTCGGCCCTCCCCCAGCGCTGCCCTCCCGGGAGGCCCCGTCTTGATGGACAGCTCCTCTGGCTCTGGAGTTGGAGAACTGGGAGGAAAGGGAGGCAGCCGGGAGACTTCCAAGAGCTGACACTGGAGGAGGTTTTTCAGGGTGTTGGAGGTGAGAGAGGCTCAGGAATAGCTGGGGTGAGTGAACAAGGTGGGTAGGAGAGAAAGGTGGGAATTTTAAACAAGCCCCTTGCTCTAAATATTCCCCTTCATGGTATTCAAGAAAGGCAAACAAAAATCTTGAGGTACTTTGAGATATTTAGCAACACTACCCTACAGTATGGGACAGATGAATCTGTGGGATAGAGGCCTCACTCAAAGCTCTTTTGATGGCTTCATGTCCCCAGGGAGAAGCAGGCAGCCATGGCTATCAGGTGGCCATTTTCTGAGCCCTTGGGTGTCTCCCAATTAGCTGGCCTCACTCTGGGCTTGAGGAAGTTTCCATGTACTATGACCAGCTCTCCGCTTTCCCCATCCTAGATGTGGCCTGGGAGCAACCAGGGGGCCCAAGGGGCTTTCTGCTGTGACCCACAACAGTGTGCCAGGTGCTCTGTCCTCAACTCACCAGAGCACAGTAAAATTATTCCTCACCACATTTTTTAACCAGATACCCACTCTCAATATGGAGATTTTTTCAAAGTTTGAAAAATAGCCACTTTTTTTCCCTGTGTTTACTATTTTTTTTTTTTTTTAGTATGTTGGCCATACAGAACATAGATCCCCATAACTATGATGCCCTTCTGGAAGGAGGCAAGGAATTAACAGGGAAGGGATGATTCGTGTGGTGCCCTTCAGTCCAGAGATGATGTTCTTCTTCCACTACATGTATTTCCGTTTTCCTGAGCCAGCCACCTGCTCCCTCACACAATCTTGTGACCAATGACACTTGTGTGTAGCTAGTGACAGTAAAGGTGTGGGCCACAGCTTTGAGGTCTGTATCTGGATGGAGCCACTGTCCTGGCCTCCTTGACACTGTGTTTCTCAACAAAACTGGCCTTGCTGAGGTGATCTGCCAGTGGTGCAAGATCCTGATCCATTGTTCTAGCTCCACAGAGAAAGAGAAGAAGGGAGTGTTTTTTCCCAGAGGGACTGGGCTTCAGCTCAATCAGCCCCATTTCTGGAAGAGGCACTTGGCATAATTAGTCATGTCTCTAGACAGCAGAACAGGCTAGGAACCCTACAGAAGGGCCCTTCATCTTAGGCCCTTCACACATCTCAGAGGGATTCGGCGGGAGTAAATGGGGCACCCCACCCCCAAGTTTCCCGGGCACCTGGTTCATTTGGTTATCAAACCCAACAATGACAGAAATTAAGAGAGACTGGTCTTTTCTGACCCTGTAGTATTCATATTACCTTCTGTAGTAGGTGGAATAACAGCCCTCAAAGATGTCTACATGCAATCTCTGGATCCTGTGAATATGTTACCTTACACGGCAAAAGGGACTTTGCAGATGTGATGAAGTTAAGAACCTTATGCGAGGAGATTATCCTGGATGGTGCAGGTGAACCCAATGTAATCACAAGGGTCCTTATAAGTGAAAGAAGGAGTCAGGAGTCAGAGAAGGATGTGTGACAATGGAAATAGTGTTAGGGTAATGCAGCAAGAGAAAGACTCAACTGACCAAGGCTGGCTTTGAAGATGGGAGAAGATTACAAGCCAAAGAACACATAAGCCTCTGGAAGCTGGAAAAACCAAGAAAAGATCCTTCTCCAGAGCCTCCATAAGGAACGTAGCCCTGTCAACACCTTGATTTGAGCCCAGGGAGACCCATCAGACACCTGACCTCCAAAACTGTAAGATAATGAGTTTGTGTTGTTGTTAAACCACCAAATTGGTCATAATTTGTTACAGCAGCCATAGGAAATGAATCTGTCTTCCTCAGGAACTCCTATGCTTCCCAAGGACAGGAATGAGAGTTTACTCCTCTTTGTGACCTATGATAATGCTGTGCCCACGGCAGTGCTTAATAAATATTTGTGGAATGAATCTACTAGATCTTGCTCCGTGAAAGACCTTGTCCAAGTCATTCAGTCACCTCTACACACAGTCACTCGGCACTTACAACGAAGTATCCTCTAGTGTTTCTTGATGTTAATGCACCTGGCTTGACTAGAAGCTTCATGAGAGGAAAGCCCCTGGCTGTCCAGCTGGCACGTGAGGTTTGAACCAGGGCCACACACTAAGTGTGAGCAGCAAGAAACTTGCTCTCTGAGGGTTATTCGGGACCGTGAAGCTAGAACTAGGATTGCCTCAGGAGCAAGGGGGAAGGAAGAAAGGAGGCAGGGGGCATCATAACTTTCCTGTGGACATTTTACAGAACTAATAAAGGCTGGGGAGGATCTTCCCTGACCCTAGTCTGAATACCCCAGTCCCTTTCTAGGGCCCAGCCTTCCTACTTCCAGGAAAGAATCTGACATTTATAACCTAGCCCATGCTATGAGTTTCTATCAGTGGGTCACCTCTCCTCAGAGTTTGTGCATCCTAAATCTGTTCTCTGTTCATTGTTAAAGGGTTTTCAGTGATTGTCCTGCCCCTGCATAACATCGCAGAATCTCCTATGCCGTCAACGCTCCCAGACTGGCCTTGCTGAGACAATCCATGACAAGAAAGCGTGGCAGGAGAGACCTAGATGAAAATCCTTAACTGTTCACACCAAACTTGTGCAAAGACAAGAGCATGGGACTGTCACCAATTCCTTGGACAGACCCTTGGATGCCAGGTCCTGATATGGAGCAGTTCCCATGTGCTGGCTGTGAGATTATGTGGGATTATGCATAGGGGTCAAGGGAAATGGAAGAGTTTAGGATAAATCCCAGGTTCCTGATTTGGATGATAAGAAAGATGGGTAGCTCCATTAACTACAATTTGAAGGCAGTGAGAAGAGAAAGTCTCAGGGTAAGCAGACACTCCACGATGCCTCTGTTGCATGCAAGGAGCCCGCAGCAGACCCACTGGGAGACATCTAAGCAGACACTGGAGATACGGGGTCTAGGGCCCAGGACAGAGGCATTGCCTGGAGTAAGCAATGCCTACCTGAGAGTAATCAATATTGGGAGCTGATATTGGGAGAACAGATCAAATCTTCCTGGGTGAGAAGAGAAAAGGGCCAAGTCTGAAACCCTGGTCAACACCAACATTTAAGAAAACAGACAGTTAGAAAAGCTAACAAAGAAACTGAGAAAAAAAAGTGGTTAAGAGGGTCAGGGGAAGTAGGAAATGTGGTCTTTTAGAAGCTAAAGACCTTGAAAGGAGGTTTCAAGAAGGGGAGGGACAATGGTGTCAAATGTTTCAGAAAGGTCAAGGATGCTGAGACTAAAAAGAAGCCCCTGGATCAAGCAGTGCCAGGCACTAGTGGCCTCAGTGAGAGCAGCTGCTATAGGAAGAGAGTATGTGTGTGCATGTGTGTGTGCACACTGGGTAGGGAGAGGGGAGCGGAAACAAAATCACAAAGGATTGGGGAATAAAAGAGAACTGAGGACATGGAGACAGCAGGTCTCTTTTTAAGGGGCAGGAAAGTGAGGGATGAAAAGAAATGAGGCACCAGCTTGAAAGGGAATAAGGATCAGAGGCGGTCTCGTTTTGTTTTGATTTATGATGAAAGAAACTCGAGCGTGAGACACAACCTGCGTGGGAGGGAGAAAGGAAGGTGCCAGTGAATGAAGAATCAGAACGCTGGGCTGGAAGCACACAGCAGAATTAGACGCGCATGTGGCCCAATGGCTGATGACCAGGATGTGACCTCAGGGCCACCACCACAGTGCGAGGGTGGAAGACGGCTCCTCTCTGTGGCCCTAACGTGGCTCTGCCCCAACCACAGTCTCACCTCGTGGAGTTTGTCGGCCTTCTGGGTCTGCTTCTTCCGACTTCTCTGAGCAGCAACTCGGTTTTTTTCTCTCCTTCGGACCTTCCTGTCATCATCCTCAGGGCTCTGGGGGAAAGTGTTCGGTCAGGTGTGACGCTGAGGCCCCTCGCCTCACCCTTCTCTGCCCTCTCTTCGCTCAGCCTTGCTCATCCAGCTTCCCCATCTTATTTGTAGTCACAGGGTGCTTGTTGCTACATCAGTGGGAGAACAGTAGCCCATTGTTAAGGAGCACTCACCACGTGCCATGGCTGTGCTGAGCTCTTAATCCCCGCAACCACCTTGAGAAGTGTGTGGGGTGACCACCATTTAAAAGATGAGGAATAAGAAACTCGGCGACGTTAAGGAACTTGCTCCAGGTATCACAGCTAATGGGAAGTGGAACTCAGGTCTGTTGGACTCCAAACCAACGTTCATAAAACTCCACCCCACAGGGTGTGTGCCTGGAAGAGCTGTGGTGTCAGTGTTCATCTGAGAAGGGGAAAGGCAGAAGGCACGGGTTCTCTGGAACTATGTGCCAGGCCTCACACCACCACACACAAACAGGTACTTTTGATACTGTTCACAAACCACGATTACACGTGACTAACTGCAACCACATAACGCTACCAACACACCAAATGACCTTAAACACCACAGACAATACGCTCATTTCAACAATGCTTGACTGGCATTTTCTTTCACAGGTCAGAGCGAATCAGAGAGCAAGTTTATGATGTGTCTTGAAAGCTCTTAGCCATCTATGAGATTTAACCAAACCTAGCCAAATCCCTCATGAGTTATCCTGAAACACACAGGCAGAAAAATACACCTACCACGCTAAAAACACTTCATTCGGTTATAGCAAATGGAGCAGTACAGCAGTATTTGCTTCCAGAACCCTGTGAGAAGATACTAAGGGGTCGGGGGTGCAAATTCTACCTTTAAAGAGTTTAAAAGCCCAGAGGTTAGTGGGATACAAATACAGGAAAGCTACTCAATTATTCATATTAATGGAAAGCAAATACTGATAACATAAAATAATGGGTATTTTCAGTTATCATTTTATCTGGTCTTGTATTCCAAATAAGGACACATATCATCTCCCCAAGTTACAGCAGGTAAAGAATTTTCAGCATATGCAAGAATATAAAGCTGGAAAAGGAGAAGAATAAATAACATATACAGCAATAACATAAATAGAAGAGGCCTGGAGACAGCGTGTAAGGGAACAGACACAAGGTGTTAAAATGTAGCCCTTCAGAGGCAAAGACATCTTCAGAAACATAACCAGAATACCACAGCGGGGAAATGTGGTGTGGAGGGCAGAACTTTAGCCGTAGAAATGCACAGCTCCTGGTTTTGTCTCTACTGTCACATGGCCTTGGGGATGCAGCTTCAATTCTCTGAATTTTCAATTTTCTCATTTATTGTATGATTCATTCATTCTTTCAGTAAGTACTAACTGAGTCCCCGCCATGTGCCAGGCACTGTCCTGGGCGCTGCAGATCCACACCCCCTGAACAAACAGTCAGTAGTCTCTGTGGGGAGCATTCTAACAGCCTAATGCTTGGGCCTGGCAGAAGAGAAAATGAGATTTTATCCTCAAGCTCCTAGCACCTTGTATGCCTTCAATAACCTCTGTTGAGGTTGTGACTACTTTTTATGGAGTCCCCCATAGTGCCTGTCACCAAATGACGCCTCTCTGTTCATAATCAGAAAGTCACAGGACACAAGGAAGCAGCCGGCATCCTGCTCTCTGGGAGCTGACGCTAAACTGGACTGATCACAGCATATGGTCACACCTGACAGCACAGCAGAAACATTTAATGAAGACAGGAAGCGGGGATTAAGATATTATTAACCATATCTCAATCAGTCCTCATAAAAATCATGAGAGGTTGATATTATATTCATTTTACAGGTGGGGAAACTGAGGCTCAGAGAGGTTAAGCAAATTGCCCAAGGCTACTCATCCTGCGTATGGCAAATTCGAGGCCCAAACTCAGATCTGTGTGACTCTCTAGCGTCACCCGATGACACTATGGACCAGGCACCGAGATGGGAAGAAGGGCATTAACGACGAAAAAAAGGACTCCATCTCAAAGCAGCTGAGTGGGATGTTCTCGGACGGCTGTTCCTGCGGGCAACCTTGTCTCAGAGGACGCAGTTGGAAATGCTGCCAGGGACAGCGCAGGCCTGGATGCGGGCGAGGGGTTTCCACCAGCGCAGGGGGTTCGGAGGGGTGGAGTCCGGCCACTGCAGCCCCTACCCTGCACCCCAGGCTGATCGGTCCCGAGTTCCCCATTCGGGCGGCAGCCGGAGGAAGGTAGATTTGGGAGTTCCTGGCCACCAGCTGCCCCTTCGGGCTGAATTTCCCTTCTCCGCGTCCTGGCCCCCCCTCGAAGCGGCCGGAAGGGCCACGCGCGCCGGCAGTGAGATGGCAGCAGGCGGCGGCGAAAGGATGGCGCGACACCCGGGGCAGCGCAGACAACACGTGCAGGGGAGCGTGGACTGTGCCCGGCCCACCCAGGCGTCGGCTCCCTCCAGTCTCTCCTCGTCCCGGGGCGCAGGAGCTGGGTCACCATCCCGGACACCGCGGGCACTGTGCGTGCGCCCGGGCCCCTAGACCGTCCTCGCGCCCCCGTTCCCGCTGGTCTCTGGCTCCCGCAGCGCCCTCCAACCCCGCCCTCAGCGCTCACCACCCGGGAACCCAGCACCCAGCCCCTCGTGCCCCCCGGCGCCCTCCCCCCCGCATCCCTGCGGTCCTCCCCGAGCCTCTAGTTCACTACCTGCGGGTGCGGCTGGTTCCCGGGTGCCGCGACGCTCCTCTGCAGGACGCTGCCGGCGGCCGGGAGCCCTTGCGACATGCCGGGCGCTACTCCGGCCAGGCCCGCCCCGCCGCGCAGCCTCGCGGAGGAGCGGCCGCGCGGCCCGCCGCGCCCTGCACGCGGGGCGCTGCCTACCGGCGCTCTCCCGCCGCCGGCATCCTCGCGCCCCCGCACCTGTCGGCCACCCGCCCTCTGCCCCGCCCCGCCCCCCGGGCTTCCCGCTCTCCCGGCGCGTGCGGCCCCTGCGCGTCGCCCGGGTTTCCCCACCCCCCGGTCCGGGCCCGCGGTCCTTCCCGTCCCCAAGTCTGCCCCGCCCCCTCCTTCTCCCACCCCCGCTTCATTTCCTCCTCTCCCCGCCCTTTCGCCACACTTCGGGGTCCCAAATCCCACCCCTGTCGCGGCTTTCCGCTGGGGCCCCACTCTTCGTGGAAGTCACGTGGTGGCTCCGAAACCCTGGAGAGAACGCGAAGCCCACCCACAAGAGGCGACGCTGGGGCGGGCGCGGGTTAGGGAGGCGCGGCGCAGCTTTTGGGGTCTTTCAGCCGCTCTCGGAGAACTCAGGTTGAGAAACACAAGTGGGTGGTTTGGGGTTGGTGGTTTTTTCCCCCGGGTCCCATCACAGCATGTTCCTGAGCATCAGCCCCGCCTCCTCCTAGCGCAGGGGTCACAGTTTCGGGGGACTTTCTCCGCGGAGATCAGTCATGCCGGCGCCGCTCTCACTCCGGCGGCCCTCGGCTCTCCTGCCCGGGAGGCGCAGGCCAGGGCAGGGGGCAGCCGGCTTTACCGAGTCCCACTGCGCACCCTGAGAGCCAAGGGCGCCCCAGGGCCTTTCTGCGGGGAGCACCTGCTCTTCCTTCACTGGTCCCGCCCGGTGGTGGGAGGGAGCAAGGTGGGGCGGCCCCGAGGGTGAATTCCCTCCGTGGAGGGTGGGGAGGAGGAGGTTGTCCGGGAGAGAAACAGTGACCGGACTTCCCTGAGAGCGAATCTGCCACCGTGGAAGTCACTACTGAGGGGTTCGGGGATCTGGACTGGCCGTGCTAAAGTTAAATGGGCCAGATCTTTCCTCCTTTTCAAGACTGAAGTGGTAGATGAGTGACTTCATGCCAAACTGGGGACGGGGGAGAGGTACCGCGCGTTCCTCTCCACCTGCCTGCCAGTTAAAGGATGCGAAGTCAAGCAGTTGTGTACATGGTCCCAGCAAAGAAACAACGACCGGGTTACGGGTTTGTGGTCTGCATACCGTGAACCCGGCGAAAGAAAGATAACCGCGAAGCTAGGTGGGAGGGTGGGAACCAAGACCACGAGATGAGACTTGCCTTCCGAGGGCGGCCGCTTAAGCCTTCAGGCTCGTGGGCAGCAGCAGGGATGCGGGCCGGGCACTTCAGACTCCCGGTCAAGTGCACGGAGCTAGGATTTAAGACCCTTGCGAAAGCTTTGAGACGCAGCTTGCTGAACTTGGCTGCCGGGCAGAGGGCAGAAAAGCAAGGTGGAGATTCTTGTCTGTGTGAGCAGGGTCTTCAACTAGCCACGCGAGAGGAGGGGGGAGGTGCAAGGCAGCGGGAGGACGAAGGGTGGGCGCAGCCCTTTAAGAGGCCCTGCCTTACCCCACACCATCAAGGCAGCACAGCGGAGCCACCTCCATGCTCGGTTATCTGCCTTTCTCTTCTCTTCTCTCTTTTATCCTTTTCGTCTTTCAACATAACTCATGGTTGCCCCTGGGCCACTACTTTGGATCCCACACAGGCTCCCACAAGGTGCCTAGCCCATCGCTCCATGCACAAGCGCTCAGGAAATTTATTGCCTCAGAGCCCTCATTCTTGGCAACTTAACAGGACTCTGCCAAGATAGGGAGACCTCTGGATAAAGTAGTCTTGAGTTTTCGGAAGTGCTTTCATTCCGCAATGTTGTTTATGAGTGCAAAGGGCAAAGTAAAAACACAGCGGACATTTAGGTGCACTCCCACACCGCATTCTGGTCATCGCCACTTTCCTGTTCTCACTGAGCAACACCGCCTTCCAAGTCCTTTGGGGCTGCACCTTCCACCCAAGGAGCTTGAACCCTCCCCCCAGCACACAAGAACTCTTCATATAGCCATATAGCCATAAGCCTGCTGTCTTTGTTACTCAAGAGTTTCTTCAAATATATTTAAAAGAAGAGTCTTGGTTAACTAGTTAGCGTTTAAGAAACAGATCGATTTGACCTACATATCATACACAATTATTTAATACAAAATGAGTAGATTGAATAATTAAATATAGAAAATAAAATCAGGGGGTAAAGTAGAGTTAAATCTTTTATTAAAGCCCTGACGATAAGACAAAATGGAGAAAACTTTCTAAGATGATGTGATAGGAGAAATCACATTGGAAGATCTGAATTTAAAAAGAATGTTAAATTGCTTTAGATGGCAGTATTGACCAGAAATTAAAAACACACAGGTTGGGAAAAATATTCACAGTAAATATGATAAAGAGTTAACATCTCTCTGATATATAAGCCCCTGAAAAGGAATAAGAAAAATATTGGGACAATCTCCTAAAGGTGGACTGAACAAGTGACACTAACTGGCATTTCTCAACAGAGGAAATAATCAGGGAAAATAGATAGAGGAAAAATACATATTAAAATAAGAAACCTAAAATATTAAATTAGCAAGATGAAAAGTTGTGTCAAATGCAGGTGAGACTGGTGAAATTGATACTCTCATATTTCACTGGCATTATTGTAACTTGGTACAAAGCTATCGGAAAGCAACTTTATTGTAACTTGCAAAAAGTATGCAAAACTAATTACTTTTGACTGAGTTTTCCCTAGAAAGTCATCCTAGGAAGATCATTGAAATTACTAAAGAGAAAAAATACAATATACATTAGAAGTTCATAATAATATTTTTGAGTGGAAAATTGTCAGCAATATAAATTTCCAATTACAGGTGAATAGCTAAATAAAATGTTATAGTCATAGGTAGAATATTTTGAATCTTCAAAACTATATGGCAGAAAAATTTGCCACATGGAAGATTTATTTAATATGAGGTAAAGTGAGAAAAAAATCAAGACAAAAAGCACAACATGTATATAAAAATGTGTGCATAACGCTACTGTGCTGCACACTTAAAAATGGTTAAGATGGTAAATTTTATGCTGTGTGTTTTTTACCACAATGAGAAAGTGTGCACATATAAGAAAAAATTGGAAAGGAATACACCAAAATGCTAAATTCTCTGTCTTGGTGGTAGGATTATAGATAATTACTTTTACTTGTCTTTTTAAACTTTTTGAAAAATTGTTTTATTGTGTTCACGTCTTCAAACACTTTATATTTACAAGTGACATTGTCTTCCCTGGCCCTGAGCTCATTTGTCACACCAGAATGCCAGCACCTCTCTGACCAAGTGGAACGCTCTAATTACAGCCTGTTTTCTTACTTTTCTGTAATTTTTCCTGGTTCGTTTTATTCTCCTTAAGTCAAAGGAGGAAGAAAAATGAAAATGAAGAAAAGATAAGCAAGAACAAACATTCCAAATGTCTCCTTTTCTTCTTCTGCCTACTTTTTATTTGTATTTTTTCCCTTTGAACTGGGGAAGATAAATTATATTACATGATTTGGCAATTTCCTATTACCACCACGATGACCCTGGATTCCATCTTCGGAGGCAGGAAGAGGAGGTGTAAGAGGTTTATTGCTCAGTGATCAAATCCTCTGGTGATTCACTTTACGAGAAGACAGTTCTTTTTTTTTTTTTTTTTCCTTCCTGCTTTATCTCCCCAAACCCCCCCTGTACACAGTTGTATATCTTAGTTGCCGATCCTTCTAGTTGTGGGACATGGGACACCGCCTCAACGTGGCCTGACGAGCGGTGCCATGTCCGCACCCAGGATCCGAACCCTGGGCCGCAGCAGCGGAGCACGCGAACTTAACCACTCAGCCATGGAGCCGGCGCCAAGAAGACAGTTCTTTATAAAAACAAGTTGCTCAAATGCTAGAAAACACTGCCACCAGTTAACCTTTATTTTTCTCTTTTAGGGAAACTGGCCTTCCAGGAATGGAACTATCGCTGCTCTTTCTCAGGAGGTGGTCCTGCGGGCTTCTGGTGGGGCTAGAGAAAGAAAAGTTTAAGGCAGAGACCCCTGCGTTTGCCAGAGTCCGTCACTGTGTCAGGCACTGTTCTAGGCACTGGGATACAGCAGATCCACACCTGACAGAGCTCACGTTCTGGGGGAGGGAGACAGACAATAAACAAAAGTATTTAGATGGTGACAGATTCTACTGAGAAATATAAAACAAGAACGAGAAATAAGGAGTCGTGGAGGGGGCGAGGAGAGTGCATTTTGAAATAGGGAGGTCAAGCCAGGTTTCCCTGAAGGAGGTGGGAGAGGGAGTCATGTGAACATCTGGGAGCAGTGGTCCAGGTTGCAACAGCAGCAAAGGCAAGAGCCCCATGGGAGTGTGCCTGGCCATTCCAGAAACTGCAGGAGACTCACATGGCTGGAGTGGAGTGAGGAAGGGCTGGTTACCAAGAGGTGAAGTCAGACAGGCAAAGGACCAGGTCATGCAGGGCCATCTGAACTAGCGGCTTTTACTCAAATTGAGACAGGAAAACGTTGGAGACTTTTGAGCACAGGTGTGACATGATCTGACTTAAGTTCTCACAGGATCGCTTTGGGCACTGTGTAAAGAACAGACTGAAAGGGTGAGGAGGAAACGAGGTGGTGGCAATAATCCAGGGGAGCAGGAGTGAGCGTTTGGAAGATGTTGACAGCAATGGAGGCGGAGGGAAATTTGCCAGGAAGTCACTGAGTGTAATCATCAAGGCCCCTCCCTTGCACAGGCCCCCTCCAAGGCCCAGAGGGGTCCTAGCAAAGTGTTCATGTGGTGATAGGTTGTAATAAAATTTGCAAAAGTGGAATAATTTAACCGTAGATGGTTAAGACCACTGTCTGTTTTCTCTGCAACGTCTCCTCAATCCCTTTGTGTCTGGTGGTGTTAAAGTGGTTGTGGGCATTTGGGGGACCTTGGGAAGGAAAGTTTATTCAGAGCTATATTATATATTGGGATACATGTATGTGGTTTGCAGTCATTTCCGCCTAGTCATGTTATTGCTAGCTGTATGGCTTCCAGGAACATGCCCACTGCCCACTGTGCTAACTCACCTGACAAGGTACGTTGTTCTGAGACGTGAACATTCCTACACTGCCAGCCACCAAACCTACATGGATGGCAGAAGAGAGGCAAGGTTTGAAAGATATGGCCCCAGAAGTTAATCTCTGAAAATTCTTCAGATCGTCACATGTAAAGTTATAAATAGAACGTTCAGTTCTTGCTATGTCCTGTCAAAACAGCATTCGCTCCTGCCAGGAATGAAATCAACAATACAACTTATACACTTACAAATGTGCTGTAAGGAGGTTTGTTCTCTTTGTTAATGGGAGTGGCATATTTGATAAAGCTTGATTATGACATTTTAACTGGTGTTTGGAAATATTTGTGGAACGTTTCGATGAAAGTTAGAAAGTACAGACTCCTGATTTGATCATGGATGAAGGGCACCATCCTTTGTCAGCTTTAAATTTATTTATGTATTAAAAAAACTGAGAAGGGGCTGTCCTGGTGGCATAGTGGTTAAGTTTGCACTCTCCACTTTGACAGCCTGGGGTTTATGGGTTCGCATCTCAGGTGTGGACCTACACACCATGCATCAAGCCATGCTGTGGCAGTGTCCCACATATAAAGTAGAGGAAGTTTGGCATGGATGTTAACTCAGGGATGATCTTCCTCAAGCAAAAAGGGAAGATTGGCAACAGATGGTAACTCAGGGCTAATCTTCCTCAGCAAAAACACACACACACACCAGAAAAAATATATAAAATTAATGAAATGTAAAAAGGAGATAAAAAATAAGCCATTAAAATCAATCGAAAATTTTCTGACATCAATAAGCAAATTGTAAAAATAAATTTCAGATTATATTACAATCAATAATTCATTCAGAAGAAAAACAAATGGAAGCAATGAACAGGTTCTTTTACTGTCTGATGATCCAATAATGAGGTAGAGTGGATCATATAACCATAATGGGAAAACATTTACAATTCTTGCTGCTCTCATCTGAGATATTAACATTGATGAGAACAGTATACTACTACAATGAGGACATTGGTAACAAATTGGTTAACAGATTGGTTAATGAGTGTCATCAATTCTAGGAATATTTAAGATGAATCACTGGAAAAGAGAACATGAACTGCCCTGACATATTACAACTCACACATTAAAAAACTTGGAGGTTTTCCAAATCTGACAACAATTCTAAAAAATGACATGACATGACATTACCAATAATGCACTGTGAGGCTGAAAGAAATTATCTGAATATTTTTTAAATCAAATTTTCATCCACTACACGGAAAGACTGAATTATCTTTCTAGTCTAACTGTGGAAAAATTATATTACAGAATCATTGTCTTATGAACAGGAGAACAAAGAGTATGCAGAAAAAAGTATATTAGAGGTATGTCAGGAAGGTCATTAATAAAAATATGGTGTTTTTCTTAATTTTCTGATGTTTTGGTGTTTGTCAATTTTTTAAATTTGTTGGGCCTCTTTTTAGAATGAGAAAATTACTTTCCTAATTCCAGCCCTGTTGTTCAACCATCATGACATCGTGGTAGAGCTAAGCAGATAGCTGGCATCTAATAGTTAGCTACCTAACTATTTTTATGATCCTTGGTCATACATGATAGTAAAATCTAGAATCAATTGAAAAACATACAGAAGAAAAAGACTCCCCATTATCCCCACCCACTCAGAGATAACTCTGTTAATATTTTGGCATATTGTGACACTTAATTTTATGTGTTCATTTTGCTGGGCGAAGGAACACCCAGATAGCGGAAAAAACATTATTTCTGGATGTGTCTGTGAGGGGGTCTCTGGAAGAGATTAGTGTTGAATCAGTAGACTGAGGAAAGAAGATCCACCCTCAGCAATGTGGACGGGCATCACCCAGTCCACTGAGGGCCCAGATGGAACAAGAAGGCAGAGGAAGAGTGAATTCTCTGTCTCTTCTTCTTTTTTTTAGAGGAAGATTAGCCCTGAGCTAACTACTGCCAATCCTCCTCTTTTGCTGAGGAAGACTGGCCCTGAGCTAACATGCATCCCCATCTTCCTCTACTTTTATGTGGGATGCCTACCACAGCATGGCTTGCCAAGCGGTGCCATGTCCGCACCCAGGATCTGAACCAGTGAACCCCGGGCTGCCAAACTTAACCGCTGTGCCACCGGGCGGGCCCCCCTTTCTCTTCTTGAGCTGGAACGTCCATCTTCCCTTGCCCTTGGACATCAGAGCTCCTGGTTTTAAGGCCTTCGGACTCTGGGACTCACATGAGCAGCCCCTCTGGTTCCCCAGGTCTTTGGATTCAGACTGAATTACACCACTGGCTTTCCCGGTTCTCCAGCTGGCAGATGGCAGATCCTGTGACTTCTCGGCCTCCATAACACGTGAGACAATTCCTATAACAAAATCCCCTCTTATGTATATATCTCTATATCCTTTTGGATAGATAATTTCTGTTGTTTAAGCCACGTAGTCTGTGGCATTTTGTTATGGCAACCTGAGCAGACTAATACAATGATAGTTATAACGATGTTGTTTACACATATGGAAAAACTGTAACCAACAGAGTAATAGATACTTACTTAGATCAGCCATGGTATATCTCTACAATGGAATATTATGCATATTTAATATGATGATGTAGATGCATATTTATTGTCATGGAAAGAGGTTTATGATGTTCTTAAGTGAAAAAGCAAGTTAGAGTATGGTTTCATTCACATAAATGAGTATTTGTGTATATACTTGCATTAAAAAAATGTGGAAAAGAGATATATGTGTATTAGTCAGTGTTCTCCAGAGAAACAGAACCAATAGGAACCTGACGGTGATGGTGCTAAAACTAAAATTTACTTATAAGAAAATAAACCTTAAAATGCCACAAAAATTCAGAAAATGGCATATTTTTTCATTAATGGCTAACATACTCCGTGTGCTTTTATTTCATATATTTTTTTGACTGCCTACTCTTTGATTACTTCTTCATATAATATTGCTTTTGAAAGTTATTTCTATAGAGAGAACAGAAAGATCATTCAATCTTTTCTTTGGTTGAAATTATTTTATTACTGATAGTTGAGAGACATAAATCTTGTGGTTCTACACAGAGATACACCTGCTTCTCACTCCCTGAAAATACAGAAATTCTGGTCAATTCTGTTTTGTCTGATTCCCATCAATAAGCCTATGTATGTGTAATTGTGTCAGCTGCATTGTCAGATACATTTCAGACAATGAGAACTTCCTTTTTGACCCTGCTTCCACGAGAACTGAATCCTCCACTTTTACATAGCCAAGGATTGGAAGAATCTGCATTGACTAGCCTTGACTCTACATTTCAAACTTCCACTGCTCGCTTACTTCTGGTGCTGGCACTGTAGGACACATTCATATCACAATAACCTCTTCTCTGCACCTTCGCATCGCCATGCCGGGTGAGTTGGCATGGTAGGTATTAGGGGAATCTTGGAAGCCATTCCTACAGCAGGATCGGCAATAAAAACTCAATACTCCCAAACTAAATATATACCAACTCTACCCCCTTTGTTCTCTCTCAAAAATGCTATGGTCACCGCACTGCCACTGACAGGAGAGGAAACACGTCAAAGGGGAAGTCAGAGTGGAAAGAGACAACAATCTTAACTAATTGCAGTTAAAATATTTTTCTTTGCAAATTTTACAAAAACATATGACCCCATGAACACAGTGCTATGACCCCTCCTAGGGCCTTCGAAGGGTCTAAGTGATGGGCCTGAAGTTTACATTTCACTAGCTTCAGAGCAAATCCTTTTCTGCCTCTGTCTCCAAACATCTCTGGAATCCCTCTGTCCTTTCATTTCCGCCCCCACCACATCCTCTTCCATCTGGACCGTAGAATAGCCCTGTGAGAGGCCTTATTCATCACTCTTTCCCCATTCCCAAACCAGTGCCTAGTTATAGGAATAACCAGCATTAGAAATAAGGGCATTGAAGCTCAGAGAGCTAAAGAACTTGCCCAGGTAACCCAGAAAAGTGGCAGAATTAGCATTCAAACTCAGGCAGAGCGTGCACTTACTAAAGGTTTAATTGATTGAGATCTACGTTGGGACAAGTAGCATGTGAATCACAAGGGTTGCCCCCATAGAAGGCCCAACACATGCCATCAAAGTAGGTGTGAGTGTGCTTAATGACTTATGTAAGCATGATGTTAGCATACTTCACACAAAAATTAAGTAATTAACTTTTCTTTTTTCCCCCAACTTTGTTTCCTATGGAAAGACCCCTAGTAAAATAGGGGTTTAACTATTTGTGAAGGGCTAGTATCTAGCACAGCCCTAAATTATGGCATACTATGGGAATTATAATAACCTAGTATCTGAAGAGATTGCTCATTATTCTCTTTAAAGCAATGAGTAAGACATTTGTGACTCACTTTAAGAAATAATTTCTCTCATTTCTGACAGTATCTACCACTATCTACTACTGATTTGTAGTTTCCTTGGCAGCATCTCCAACTTCTTGTTGAGTCTAGCACAGAGCTGGGCTCACAACACTGGTCACACATGTGCTGAATAAATAAACTATGAAGGACTTCCACTGGCAATGCGTTAGATTTCATTAGAAGGAGAATAATAGCTTTGGTATTCCCCAAACACTCAAGATAGGTGCCTGAGGCTGTTTTGAGAAATCTCTTTTCTTTCTTAACAATTGTCCATGCTCTTGGCTTGTTTAGGGCAGAAGAGAGCCTTAGGTTTGTGTAAGACAATGGCCCAAAGTCAGCCTCTCCAAACGAGTGACCTAGTTTGTTAGTTCCATCCAATAGACCTCAGGTACTTAAAATGGAATTAACCTTTATTCTTGGTTCCTTATAATCTGTCATCACTGGTTCATGAATGGACTTTGTTAATTATTTATTATTTATTTATTCATTAATAATATAACAAACATCTCGACACCCATCGCCTAACCCAAGAACAACAACAAACCCTTTCATTTACTTCTACGCTCCCCTTTGTTCCATCCCCCACCTCCTGCCCACAATCCTAAATTTTGTGTTTATCATTTTCTTGTTTTTCTTTACTAAACTTTTTTATTTTGAGATATTTGTAGATTCGCTTGCGATGAGATCCCATGTGCCCTTTACCCAGTTTCCCTCATGGTAAAATCTTGCAAAACTATAATACAGTGTCACATCAGATGTTGACATGGATACAGTCAAGATACAGAACATGTCCATCACCATAAGGATCACCCATGTTGCCAATAGCTTTTGTAGTCAAAACCACAGCTCTCTCATGCTTGGCCCAGCCCCTCCTCAAATTAACCTACCAGTCTGTTCTCCATTTCTACAATTTTGTGATTTCAAGAATGTTGTATAAATGCAGTCATACAGTATATAATCTCTTAAGATTGACTTTTTTTCAGTCAGCATCATTCTCTGGAGAACCATCCACGTTGTTGCCTATATCTATAGTGCATTTTTGTTGCTGTTATTGCTGCTGTGTAGTATTCCATGCTATGCCTGGATCACAGTTTGTTTAACCATCACCCATTGAAGAACACCTGGGTTGTTTCTAGTTCTTGGCTATTATGCACAAAACTGCTATAAACGTTTGTGTACAAAATTTTGTGTGAACATAAGTCTTCATTTCTCTGGGAAAATATCCAGGGGTGCAATTGCTGGGTCATATAGTAATTGAATGGTACATTTTTTTAAGAAACTGCCAGTGTTTTCCAGAGTAACTGAACCATTTTAAATTCCCACCAACAATGTATGAGT
The DNA here is from genome assembly GCF_037783145.1 of Equus przewalskii. Taxonomy (NCBI): domain Eukaryota; kingdom Metazoa; phylum Chordata; class Mammalia; order Perissodactyla; family Equidae; genus Equus; species Equus przewalskii. Next base: position 22,215,543 of record NC_091853.1, on the reverse strand, counting down.
GATACTGTTTCTCTGCATGCTCTCCAGCATTTGGCATTGTCACTATTTTTTATTTTAGTGATTCTGATGGGTGGGTAGTGATATCTCATTGTGGTTTTAATTTGCATTTCTCTAATGGTTAGTGATGTTGAATATCTTTTCGTGTATTTATTTGCCGTCTGCATATGCTCTTCAGTGAAATCTCTCTTTATGTCTTTTGTCTTTTTATAATTGGATTGTTTGTTGTTATGCTGTTGAGTTTTGACAGCTCTTTATATATTCTAGATACCAATTTTTTGTCAGACATGTGATCTGCAAATGTTTTCCCTCTGTAGCCTGTCTTTTTTATCCTTTAACAGTCTTTTGCAGAACAAAATTTTTGATTTTGATGAAGTCACATTTACCGGTTTTTCCTTTTATGGATCATGTTTTTCGTATCAAGTCTAAGAACTCTTTGACTAGCCCTACATCCTGAAATTCTCTTCTATTTTTTTCTAAATGTTTCATAGTTTTACATTTTATATTTAAGCATGTGATCTTTGTTAATTTTTTCTGTAAGGTGTGAGTCTTAGGTTGATGTTCAAATTTCTTTTATCCATGTATGACCAACTGCTCCAGCACTATTTGTTGACAAGACTATCTTTCCTACATTGAATTGCTTTTGCATCACTGTCAAAAATCAGCTGGGCATATTTGTGTGGGTCTATTTCTTGGTTCTCTGTTCTATTCTATTTATATATGTGTTGGTCTCTCTGCCAATACCACATAGTCTTGATTACTACGGATATATAATAAGTCTTGAAGCTTGATGGACTAATTCTTCCCACTTTCATCTTTTTCAAGATTGTTTTAGTTATTCTAGTTCCTTTGTCTTTCCATATAAATTTTAGATAATCTTGTGTATATCTACAAAAAAATTTTGCTGGGATTTTGATAGGAATTGCCTTAAATCTATATACAAATTGGGGGAGAATTGACATCTTTACTAGGCTGAATCTTCCAATCCATGAGCACAGTATGTCTCTCCATTTATTTAGGTTTTTTATTTCTTTCATCAGCGTTTTGCAGCTTTTAGCACACACGTCCTGTACGTGTTTCGTTAGGTTAACATCTCTTTCTCCTTTCTTTTTTGAGTGATTGTAAATGGCGTTATATTTTAAATTTCAGTGTCCATTGTCTTCATTTGATTTTTGGAGGTTTATCTTGTGCCCTGTGAACTTGCTGAACTCACCTATTAGTTTTAGGGATTTTTTGTAGATTCCTTGGGATTTTCTATGTAGACAATCATGTCATCTGCAAAGAGGAGCAGTTTCATTTCTTCCTTTCTGATCTGTATGCTTTTTATTTTTATTTTTTTTTGGCCTTACTGCACTGACTAGAATTTCCAGTGCTATGTTGGATAAGAGCTGTGAGAGCAAATCTTCTTGCCTTGTTCCGGCAAGATCCTAGAGGAGAAAGCATTTGGTCTTTCACCATGAAGTATAATGTTAGCTGTAGTTTTTTTGTAGGTGCTCTTTATCAAATTGAGGAAATTCCCCTTTATTCCTGTATATCTAGGGGTTTTGATCATGAATCGCTGTTGAATTTTGTCAAACTCTTTTTCTGCATCAATTGATATGATTGTGTGACTTTTCTTTTTTAATCTATTAATATGGTAAAAAATATTGATTGACTGTCAAATATTGAACCTGTCTTGTATCCCTAAAATAAACTCTATTTGGTCATGCTGTACAATACTTTTTTTATAGTGCTGAATTCTATTTGCTAATATTTTAAATTTTTCCCTGTATTGATGAAGGATATTGGTCTGTATTTTTCTTTATGTTGTGCTGCCTTTGTCTCGTTTGGTATCGTTTCATAAAATGAAATGGGAAATGCCTCATCTTCTATTTTCTGGAAGAGACTGTACAGAATTGGTGTTAATTCTGCTTTAAACATTTAGTAGAATTCTCCAGTGAAACCATCTGGATCTGGAGATTTCTTTTTTGGGAGTTTTAAAATTATTAAGTCAACTCCTTTAGTAGTTCATAAGCCTTTTAAAACAATCTATTTCACATTGGGTAAGTTGTGGTGGTTCATGTTTTTCAAGGAATCGGTCCATTTCATCTAAGTTGTCAGATCTGTGTGTGTATAATTGCTCACAGTGTTCCTTTATCACTTTTTTTGATGTCTAAAGTTTCTCTAGTGATATTCTCTGTTTCATTCCTGATTTTGGTAATCTTTATCTTCTTTTTTCCTTGGTCAGTCTTGCTAGAGGTTTATCAATTTTGTTGATCTTTTCAAAGAATTAGCTTTTTGTTTCAATGGTTTTCTCTATTGTTTTCCTGTTTTTAATTTCTTTGATATTTCTTATTTCCTTATTTCTGCTTACTTTGGACTCATTTTGCTCTATTTCTAGGTTCTTGAGGTGAGAACTCGAGACATTTAGTGCTATAAATTTTCCTCTTGCCACTGCTTTAGCTATGTCATGCAAATTTTGATACACTGTATTTTCATTTCCATTCAGTCAAGGTGTTTTTGTTTCTGTTTTTGTTTTTCTTGAGGAAGATTAGCCCTGAGCTAACATATGTTGCCAATCTACCTTGTTTTTGGCTTGAGGAAGATTAGTCCTGAGCCAACATTTGTACCAATCTTCCTCCACTTTATATGTGGGTCCTTGCCACAGCATGGCTGATGAAGGGTGTAGGTCCACACCTGGTATCCAAACCCACGAACCTGGGCCACCAAAGCAGAGCATGGGGAACTCAATCACTATGCCATGGGGCTGGCCCCCAGTTCAAGGTATTTTTAAAATTTCCCTTAAAATTTCTATTTGACTCATGGATTATTTAGAAGAGTGTTTAGTCCAAGTGTTTGAAGATTTTCTTGTTATCTTTCTGTTATTGATTTCTAGTTTGATTCCAATGTGATCGGAGAATACTTTCTATATAATTCTAATTCTTTTTAATTTGTTGACATTTGTTTTATGGCCCAGGATATTGTCTATCTTGGTATATGTTTCATGGCCACTTGAAATGCATGCTTATTCTGCTGTTGTTGTATGGAGGGTCCTATAAATGTCGATTTGATTGTGTTGGTTGATGGTGTTGTCGAGTTCCATATCCTTGCTGGTTTTTGTCTAGTTGTTCTATCAATCATTGTCAGATATCTTAACATTTGCCTGTCTGCTAGGTAGAAAATGTTATCTTCTTGTGGTTTTGATTTGCATTTCACTGAGTACTAGTAAGATTGAGGATCAAATTAAATATTTTCCTTCCTCCCTAATTGCACTTTTTAAAACATGTAGTTGTGACTTTACCAATTATTCAAACGTATTGCTTTTTTCTATTGTTTCTGTTTTTTGTTTTTGTTTTTACATACATAGTGACCCCTGCTGATGCATCTGAATAGAGAAGCCAGGAATACGTCTCTGGGTAATTCTCCTTGTGTATTTCCACTTGGCACAGTGCCACAAGCAATTAGACACATATTTGGGTCAAAAACCTCCAATGACTCCCCATTTTCTGACAGATATGGTTCTAAACCTTAGCCTAACATTTAAACCTATGTGATGTACTTCTGGCTTAAATAACCCAGCTGTGTCAGTGCCTCGCTCTTCCCCTGTTGAGTTGGTCCCTGCCTGCACATTTTTGCCCATGCCTTTCCCTCTGCTTTGAGAGGTCCTGGTCAACCAAAATCCTACTTATGTTTAAAATGTGGCTCAAATGCTCCCTCTGTGGAGACTTTCTTGGTCATTCCAACTGGAGGTGATTGCCCTTTCCTATTATCCTATAACATCCATCATAGGACAGGTGCATGACTTGGTGTCACAATGCACACATCCAGGAAACTACTGGGTGGCCTCGTGTCAGTGGTTCAGGCCAGGACTGTCCTGTGTTTCTTCCCATCCGTTTCTTGGCTTGTAGGCAAAGTGCCTCTCTTTATTAATATTCTAGCTCACGGTCATTATTGTTAACATTCTGTCTCAAATTCACCAAAAGTGGTATATTAAACAGACTGCCAATTTGTTGAACAGAAACATGTATCACCTACACAACAGATTCAGAATACTGATAAATTCATACTGCGAAGTGAATTCTATACACATGTCAGTTGGATATGAGAGACGAACTATTCTGTCAATAGCAAAACAACTGAAAAAAGATATTTAAGAAATCTGACTTGTTTTATTGTAGGTGGAAGTGGGCAACACTCCACTGAGTTTTGAACTTAAATTTCTTCAAGCTAGGTGATAGTTTCAGAACACTGTATAATATAAAAAGACTTAAAAAAACAAGTCTAGATAATTCCCTGTGTTATTTATTTATTTTTCTAAGACTTTATTTTTCCTTTTTCTCCCCAAAGCCCCCCAGTACATAGTTGTATATTTTTAGTTGTGGGTCCCTCTAGTTGTGGCATGTGAGACGCCGCCTCAGCACGGCCTGATGAGCGGTGCCACGTCCGTGCCCAAGATCCGAACTGGCAAAACCCTGGGCTGCTGAAGCAGAGCGCGAGCACCTAACCACTCAGCCATGGGGCCGGCCCCTACCAATGTTATTTTTAAAGTAAGAATTTCCAGGCAAGTTTCATAAAACTTACCTACAGAAAAGTAGCCCTGAATTTTTATATCTCATATGGGTGCCATTTCGTGTACCAGGAAATTCCAGTCTTTATTAAAAATCAAACTATAAATTTTTAAGTCACAGAAGACTAGGAGACATTTTTTAAAATAAAGATTATCATCTAATTATAAAAATGAAACATTTATTATAGAAAAATTAAAAAAATAATTATCATTGATAATTTATAACAAACTATACATTAAATTAATAAATCCTTAAAATACTTATTGTTACCATCCATAATCCCTTGACCCAGCAATAACATAAAAGGACCTTGGTGAGATTGTTCTAGATCTTTGTTGTTCTTATCCAGGCAAGGCTATACCTGCTCTTTTTTTTTTTACTGAAAAGTCTGGACCCACCCTCACTGTTCCAGGACTTCGTAATGCTGACGATCAGCAGTTCTTCATGTTTATTTTCAGTTCCACAAGCTGTTCTTCAAACCCGTTTCCTCTGGTTTTCTCCCCAGCAGAGGCAGAGAAGTGTTGGCCTCTCTTGTCTGCCTAAGAATCTTCCACAGAACTGGCACACTCCACCTTCAGCCTGCTCTTCTCTGGAGTGAATCAATCAAGTGTCTTCCTCCTTGGCATTTGAGTCTCATTTTCCAATTATCTGATCACTTTGAGGTCTCCTTGCAACCTTCTCAGAGGCTGACAGCAAGGCCTATTTCTCCTAACAACTCGTTGACTTGGTTATTTGACACTCTCCTTCCTGATCGCAGGGGGCTGGATCAGATGACTTTTGGGGGCTTCCTTTCCCTTCTGACTTTATGTATCTCTTCGTGGGGCTTGGCTTAGGATTCTGCACATGGAAAATATTTAGCAAGCTTTACTGGCTGTCTGACTCAAGAGTGTAGTTCCTAATAAGAGCCACCAACAGTAAAGGCAGTTCCAGGAAATCGTGGGTTACTCAGTGGTGGTGGATCAAGCAGGGAAACAACCCAGGCCTCCTGCCCATTTCCTACTCACCGCTCCCCACATTCATCACGAAAAGAATGATCCCAAAGAACAGTCCTTGCCCCTTGCAATGTGTTCCTTGGTGAGGGACCCACCCTGAGGATTATGTTCTTCAAGGAGCTCAGGCTTCATAGGAGATGCTTTTCAATGTGGACTGGAGCTCTAGGCAGTTGGGATTCACCCGGGTTTCCTCCTCCTGGCTTCCTTGTTTCTTTCCAAGGAAGTCACTTTTAGACATGGCGGCATTGAGGCTGTGCATCACTGCACCCTGGTACCCTTGAACCTGGGAGATACAGCCTTGTTCGTCCTGTGCCTCAATCTGAACCCCTCTAGAAGTAACTGGGAAGCCAGAGGGGGTGAGTAACTGGGAGCCTGAGTGGTGAAAGGACAGTGAGTCTCAGACTCAGTAAATGCTCAACCTTTTGAGAATTCTGGGCACTGCCAAGCTTTTGCAGACAGTGGCTGGACTCTTCTGTCCAACACCTTCCCAAATTGGCCCTCCATTGTTTGTGAATGGTTATTCACTACCCCTTTCATCCATCTGGCTCTTGTGTCTTGGATTTTTTTTAAGGTCATATCACTTGCCCAGAATATACCCAGTCAACCTCTATCTTCTCCCATCATTCATAGGCTTCCAGAAACCACCTCTTCCAGGAAGTGTTCCCTGAATAACTAGAACAATGAAACCTCCTCGCCTCCCTCCACACTAACCACTCTCCTCAAAGAACTTCCCCTTTGTTTCCACAGAACCTGAATAGTGCAACTTATCTATTAGTTTAATGTGTGTTTTGAGTACATTCTCAGGAAAGATATAAGAATAGGTGATGCCTTTCGAGAAGCAGGATGGTGTCTAACTGATGTGCAAATGACCCCAACACATCAGAGCAGCCAATAAGTGCTAGGGCTACAGGTGTGACTTGGCAGGTAATTTCTCAGACTCTGCCTTCTGAACCTGAACATCTGCATTTCCAGTGATGCTGCTTATATGTGCAGCATTAGCCAGATGCTTCGGTAGTAGTCATTCAACAGATGTTGACTGAGAACCTACTGTGAGCCAAGCACTGTGTTAGACAAAGGGGATGTAGTGCCCATTGAAAGTTTTTAAGACCATTGTGGTGGCCCACAATGGCCCATGCCTCTCAGCATTCATGCCCTTGTGTAGCCCCCACCCCTACTCTTTCTTACGTCTGAGCTGGCCTGTCACCTGCTTTAAGTAATAGAATATAGTAGGGCCCAGCTCCATGGCTGAGTGATTAAGTTCACGCGCTCTGCTTCAGTGGCCCAGGGTTTCACCAGTTTGGATCCCGGGTCTGGACCTAGCACTGCTCATCAAGCCATGCTGAGGCAGAGTCCCACATAGCAGAACTAGAAGGACCTACAACTAGAATATACAACTACGTACTGGGAGGGGTTGGGGAGAAAAGAAGTAAAGAAAAGATTGACAACAGATGTTAGCTCAGGCCCAATCTTTAAAAAAAAACTAATAATAAGTAATAAAAATGATGTTGTGTTGCTTCCAGGCTTAAGCCCATGAAGACCCAGCAGTTTCTGCATTGGTGGTTTGGGGAGCTCTGAGCTACCATGTAAGAAATCCAGCTACTATGTTGGAGAAGTCATGTGGAGAGGCCACTGGAAAAGGAGAGGCCCTGAGACCAGAGGGAAAGAGAGAGACGCTTAGCCATCCCAAGTCCACCTGAACCCAGCCTCCAGCCAACTCACCAACTGAATGCAGCCACGTGAGTGACCAGCAGCAAGACCAGCAGAAGAACCATCCAACTGAGCCCAGCTCAGATTGCAGAACTCTGAGCAAATAACCATTTGATTGTTTTTTTTAAGCCACTATTTGGGGGGATGACTTGTTATGCAGCAATTGATTACCAAAAAAACCTCCTATAATTCCTGAAAACAGGAGAAGAGTATATGATCTTCCAAAGTGGCTTCCAGATATTTTGATCAACCAAATGCTTAGAAATTTCATAATCAAGCAGAGTTATGGTAGCAATAGGCCTTTAAAAGAACTAGCCCAGGGGCTGGCCCAGTGGCCCAGTGGTTAAGTGCGCACATTCCACTTCCGTGGCCCGGGGTTCGCCGGTTCGGATCCCGGGTGCGGATATGGCACCGCTTGGCAAGCCATGCTGTGGTAGGCGTCCCACATATAAAGTGGAGGAAGATGGGCACGGATGTTAGCTCAGGGCCAGTCTTCCTCAGCAAAAAGAGAAGGATTGGCAGATGTTAGCTCAGGGCTAATCTTCCTCAGAAAAAAATTTATATATGGCGCTCAGGACTGGCCTGGAGACTCCCAGCTGTGCCACAGCCCTCTGTTTCCAAGCAGGGCCGTGCTCCTCTCCTCAGAGCTCAGCCTTAGACATAGAAGGCCAGGAGGGGACAAGGTTTAACTGGGGAAACAAAAATAAGTCCGTTTCAATGTTTTCAAAACATTAACCTTGTAAGAGACAGTGCATAAATTTGGAAAACATACAATTTCGAGGAGAAAACTAAAATTATTTCTTTTATAATTTAGATTAACATCATACACATGCCACCAAAGAGAAGGATGATGAATAAAATGAGTCGCACATATTTCTCCAAAAAACTTGATGACTTGACTGTCTGGAGGTTGCTTTGAAACCTTACTATTTCAGAGCTTGCCCATTCAGAATTTCTTCTAACCGTAATCCTGAACAGGCAGGGCTGTTAGCTCCCCACAATGAAGGAATGGTTGGCTATGAGGATGTACAGTTCCCAAGCAATTAACAGCAAAAGGCCATATTGAATCTCCTTAAGATAATCAATTGCTTGAAAGCACTTTGGGCAGTTTCTTAGATGCTGCTGTTACCTGGGAATGTTAGCTGTTCATTCACTCCTGGGAAATTTAGAAATGTTTGTTGTTACCATACGTCACTAAAAAAAGATTGAGAGAGAGAGAGAGAGGTGGCTGCGGTGTAACAGCAAGGACATCTGAGACCCAGGGCAAGGGCCTTTACTGTGTACTACCGGGAGAGGCTGGAGGTGGGGTTGGAGTCAGGCCATGTCGCTCTGCTGGGTGTAGTCCGCAGACTTGGGCATAGGTAGCAGTGCATACCCTCTCTCACCTCCATCTCTGCATCCTGAGCATGGAGATGGTAACAGCCCCACCTCATGGGTTGTTTTGAGCATTAAATGAGATGACGTTTGTGAAGCTCTTAGCGTGTTCCTGGCACATGGGAATCACTCAACAGAGGGCAACTACTAGTATTTTATCACTCTTACCTTCAGCAAATAAGGTGATAAGACTCCATTTAAACACGTATAAGAAAGTATTTTTGTACGATTCTGGGCATATAGTGGATTCGTTGTGTGCTTGTTTTAAAAATATGCTGCTTTAAACAGCTTTATAATTCACGCTATTTATTAATGGCTTTTCACCCAAATTTGCTACTCTGTTACAGCCGTGACTTTGCTTCATCTTTTCCTTTTCTTTGGGTACTCTTTTATCTTGAACTACCAAGAGTAGAATAAATGGTGAGCTCATGCAGCTAGCACAAATCTGACATTATGGGTTTGTTTAAACAATTTTTTCAAATCAGATTTATAGGGAGATATGAAAGAGAAAAAGAGTATTGTTAGAAAAATGGTTTCTGAGAATTCTGAGGCTCTGATCTGATGCATTAAATAGTGAAGGGAACCACAGGCTTATCTGCACATCTTCTAGGCCATTCGATGAGATCTCCGGAGAGTGCGATGCTTCCCAGACAACATGGGGCAAACTTGATCATCGTCCCTTTCTTGGCCACATCTCAGTCCGTCCCTCTTCTGTTTCCTCTCTCTCTGACTTGGATAAGAGCTGGGAGGGAAAGGGGTTCCAGGGCAAAGCCCCCAGCAAACTGATTGCAAGCCTGGGAGTGCTAGGGGTGGAGGGTGGGGCTCACAGAGTCCATCACGCACAGACAGCTGTGCAGTGTTTATTTATGTTTTTGAACCTTTGTTCCTTTGAGTGTGAAGACAAAAGAAATGAGGATTTGTTTTAGTATGGAATATTTCTAGAGAAGCAATTGTTCATCAAATCTGATAATTTCCTTTAAAAGAAAACTTCTTGGGTTGGGCTTATAACTAAGAGAAATTGAAGTGAGTATTAAGATTTGCCAGTAAATTACAGGAATTTCTTAGTGCTCCATTGTAGTTTCCGAAACCAGACAAAACAATTTCTTGTAAGCAGCTATTTCCACAGACACCTCAAAACCCACGACTTTCACCCTAATCTTCCCTCTGGGAGCCTGGAACCCCACAACAGTACAGGATTGCCCCCCTCTCTTCTGGGCCTTTCCTTCCACCCTATTGGATTTCCAGCTGCCACTGACGTCTCTCATGAGTGGCAGATTGCTTGTGGGCAGGGTCTGTGCCTTAGTTTATACCTGTATATCCCCACAGCTTAGCACACTGTTTGGATTCACTGAGTATCTATAGAATAAAAGAAGGCGTGATTACAAAAAATGATCTTAAAATATTGTTTGGAATGTGATTGGGAACGTGATCATAAGGCTCTGGAGCTGGGATGTGTGGAACCTGGAGGAGAGGTGTCCTACCAGTTGGCCAAATGTTTTTCTACCCCTGCCATCCCCTAATTTCTACACCCTCACAGGATCAGAGGTGGGCAGACGCGGTGGATATAGAATATGACAAAGCTGAGAGAATTCATACCCCCACTTATTTTAACCTTTTTCCCACTAAGTTTTTTTAACAGGAGAGGAAATGAACCAAGACACGCAGGTCAAATCTTCCCCTCTTCTCCTTTTCCGACCTACTCTTCTGGTGGAGATGCTCAACTGTAAAATGGCTCAAAAGAAGAGGAGCTTCCGATGCAGGAACAAAGGAACAAGCGGGCTCAAGCCTGGGAAAAAGCCACTGACCCAGCTGGTACTGCAGGGGGCAGGGACGGGAGGACTGAGCGCTGCTGGGGTGAAGGGGGCAGCAAGGACCCTGAAGGGGGAGGGTAACCACAGGCTGCTTCGTGGAGGAACTAAACCTCAGAAGAGTTTGAAGGAACGAAAAGAATGAAATGCTCAAGTGTCAGATACTTACTGACCGGTGAAGAGGGGCACGGAGGGGATTCCCATCGAGGAGACACCAGGGGCAGAAATGGACAGAGAGCTCCAGGGCCATCATGGCAGATGTGGGCCACAGAGCCACACATGGGGGCAGCTGGGAAGGCCTTAAATTCCGTGACTAGGTATGAGCCCAAAGGCATGGGAGCCATTCTCTCAATGAGGCCAGTTTAGGTGATGACAGAATGAGACAGAATGACAAGGCCAGACAGTCTTGTCTAATTTTCCACAGACACGGGAACCAGCTGGAGCAGGGGACCCTGAGGAGAGAGGTTTCCTTCTGTGGCTACCCCACGTCACCCAGAAATCAGAGGAAAAGAGGGTCAGAGAGCAAATGCATCTGCTAGCACCGTGGAGTCAATCTGAGGGATGTGAATGTCATCCTCTGCTCTGATGTCCTCAGGGATATGGGGACAAGACTTAAGCGTTAGGAGCCAGGAGACTCTCGAATTCTGATTCGGCTGAGTTTCCTAATGATTTGCCCTCAATCCTTTAAATCCCAATCCCTGACCACCCCTCTCCCCACCACCCCGAAATAGTAAGTCCATCTTCTAAGTTCAATTAAAAACGAATACGAAAGCCACAAGTCATTAATGCCTGAGATTGTGATCTAAGGGAAGTGACAAGTTAGAAATTTGCAAAATGAAATCATTTATTCATTTGACTAATATTAGCGAAGGGCCCACAGGGTACAAGCAACGTAGAGATAACAGCAATGAATTATGGGAGGATTCTTCACCCCCGAGGCTTCAAATGAATATAATATTAATCTCCCCAAATCTTTTCATATAAAATCCCCACAAGCCCTTCAGTGGTTCTCTAGAAAGATATTTTTTTCTTTATTTTTGTACACAGAGGCTTGATAATAGAATCTATTTGCAAAACAAATGGTCAGGGGGAGGAAAAAAAAAAAACTCCAAAGAAACCAAAACTAAAACTCTTAGCTAAAAACAGAAACTACAAGCTTTATCTGAAATATACTGAGATAATGGAACTGAAACCCTGTGACAGCCTCTGGGGTATAATTTGTTTCTTAATTCTCAATGATAAGAAAAGTGGAAGACAGTGTCAATGGTAATTCATGTTCACTTGCATATGTGTTACAGTTTTAAAATCATTTGAAAATCAAATTTATTTTTACACAAGTAGTATATGAACATTATTTAAAGAATCATGGCTTATAACAAAAAATATCAGTTTCTTGGCCCACTTTCCCAGCCTAGGTTCATCCAGAAAGTTAACCACTGCCCACTCTCTTAACTGTTTTTTTCTGATATTTACTGAATAATATCCATAGTGTGCTATCTCTTGATTCAGCTGTTTTAGAGATTATGCACTGACTTTCAACTATGGCAAAGATTTCACTCTCCAACATTCCCATTTCGTGGCTGATATTCAGATGGTCACACAGTTACAACCATATGAGTTGTTTCGCTATTGCAAAATGAACTTCTGTACTGGTGGATACGGAAGCTTCCTCCGTGCGCCATCCCTGCCACCCTGGCTGCTCCAGTTCCTGCACTGGGATACCCTGGACTTCCGCAGGACCCAGCAGCTAAGGGGGCCCTCCAGAACCCTGTTCCAGTGCTTTGACCACTCTCCATTCTGACTGTCCCGTGTCTGTGCTGTATGGGATGAATTCCCAGTCCTCTTCCCCTCCTCATACAACTGTCTCAATTATTTATTGAATTCAGATTTGGCGTCTTCATTATTATGTGTATATAAAAATTGTACACCGTGGAGGCAATTTGTAACTATGATTACATTTCTTTTCTTGTGCAATTTTCTGCTGTTGCTATAGTGAATAATGGCCTGATTCGTTATTTGTTTCTTTGAACATCTGAAAATGATAAAATATCTCCTTTATACAATTTTCCAGGTAGTTAAAACTATCTCTTGTGTTGTCAATTATATTTTCTCCTCCTGACCATCTCTCTTTTGGTGTCCTACATGTTCATATTCCAGCCTGGTCTGACTAGACTGTTCTGCAGATCTGCTGAATAGTTAGTGTCCTGTGGACTTGAGTCTGCTCCTCTCTATCTTGGAGCCTTTCTTTCCTACATCCCATGACTACTTCTTTTTTGATTTACCCTTTAAAGTGGAGCACATTCTCTAGCAGTGCCCCCAAACTAGATGCTTTGGAGATAATTTTTTTTTTTAAGAGATTTTGCATGTCTAAGAATGGCTTTTGGCTAACCTCACACCTAATTGATAGTTTGGCTGGGTATAGAATCCTAGGTGCAAATCATTTATACTGAAAATTTCCAGATTGTATTGCTTCAGAGACTTCTAGATTCTAGAATTGTTGTTTAGTAGTTTGGTGCCATTCCAATTCCCCCCTCTGCCTTTTTTTTTTTAAAGACTGGCACATGGGCTAACATCTGTTGCCAATCTTCTTTCTTCCTTCTCCTTCTCCTCCTCCTCCCCCTCCCCCTTTCTTCCCAAAGCCCCTCTCTACAGAGTTGTATACTCTAGCTGCAGGTCCTTCTGGTTGTGCTATGTTGGATGCCACCTCAGCATGGCCCGACCAGTGGTGCCAGGTCCGCACACAGGATCTGAACCAGGAAAACCCTGGGCTGTGGAAGCAGAGTGTGCAAACTTAACCATTCGGCCTCAGGGCCAGCCCCCAATTCCCCTTTCCTTATGACTTTTTTCCCTTAGTGGAAACTTTTAGGAACTTCTCTTTATCAAACTGCTCTCAGTGAACATATCTCAGTAACATGGCCTTGGGGCAGGGGATGATTTTGGTTTTTTGTTTCTTGTCTTTTTTCATTTCTTATGCTGAACGCTCAGTGGCTTTTTCCATCTGGAGTCTTAGCATCCTTCAGTTCTGAAAATGTTTCTTGTATTATTTCTATTTCTTTACTCTCTTTGAGATACACCTCACATACTATACAATTCACCCATTTAAAATGTACAGTTCAATGGGTTTTGGCACATTCACAAAACAACCATCACTATCAATTTTCGATCATTTTCATCACCCCCAAGAGAAACCCCATACCCATTAGTAGTCATTCCCTATTCCTCCCACCCTCTGCCTCCCTCCAGCCCTAGGCAATCACTAATCTATTTTCTGTTTCTATAGATTTGCCTATTCTGGACATTTCATATAAATGGAGTCACAGAAAAGAGTCTTTTGTAAGCGACTCCTGTCACTTAGCGTGTTTTCGAGTTTCATCCACATTATAGCATGTACCATACTTCTTATTGCCAAATAATATTCCATCAGTCGGATATACCACATTTTATTATCCATGCATCAGTTGATAGATATTTGGGTTGCTGCTAAAAACATCCATGTACAAGTTATTGTGTAGACATGTCTTCAATTCTCTTAGATTTAGACCTCGGAGTGGCATTGCTGGGTCATACGGTAAGTGCATTGTTTCTTTGATAATTTTGACTCCTCTTTTTTTTTCTGCGCTCTCCTTCTGGAAAGGATATCAATTAGACATTGCACCTTCTGCATTTATTCTCTTTATTCTTCTCTTTTCTAATTTGCCATTTCTTAATCTTTTTCTTTTACTTTTGGGGAAATTTCATATTATCTTCTAGCCCTCCTACTGAATTTATTTCAACTTTTACACTTTTGGTTTTCAAGAACTCTTTCTTGTCTACCAAACATTCTTTAATAGCATTTTTTTTTTAAATAGATGCAGCATCTTCTCTTATCTCTGGGAGGACAGTAATTATTCCGGCACTTTGTTATGTTTTTATCTCTGTTTTCTTTGAGATCCTATTTTCTCTTTGGTTTTTGTGTGCTAGTGTTTGTTTTCATTCATTCACTTAACCAATATGCATTGAGAAACTATCATATGCCAGACACTATGCTAGGTGCCTAGGATACATCAGAGGACAGAACAAACATTCCTGCCTTTGTGGGACTCACAGATTTTTGGTCTGTTGTTGGAGACTTCCCTCAAATATCTGGTGAAACTCAATTTGTATGTGTGTGTGTGTGTGTTTTAGATAAAACTTAGATAAAATGCAGAAATTTTAAATGCATAGCTCAGTGAAATTTTACATATGTACACAGTCATGTGAGCACCACTCAGATCAAGATGAAGAACATTTCCTTTACCCAAAAGTGTTCTGTGACCATCCCCAGTTAATATCCGCCCTCCCCCCCGTAAGTAACCACTATAGATTAATTTTGCCTATTCTGTGATTTCATGCACAGCATGTACTCTTTCGTGCCTGGCTTCTTTCATTCAACATAACGTCTGAGATTTATCCATGTTGTTGTGTGTATCAATAATTTTGGGTTTTGCTCGTGGTTCCAGTGAGGAGAGAAGGAGGGAGCAAGGAGTCGGGTGATTGCAGGGGACTCGCCATGGTTGCTGCCACAGCCACCACCACTGCCTCTGTGCTTGTGTCGTGGGAAAGAAGGTGTGAGTCCCGGGTGCGAGCCAGCGGTCACACCGCGCCAGGAGGGACTGGGGTGGGAAGGTGATGGCGGAAACAGATAAACTCAACTTTGACAGCGTCATCCAACGGCTGCTGGCAGTGAGAGGTCCAAGCCTGGCAAGAATGTCCAGCTACAGGAGAATGAAATCAGAGGACTCTGCTTAAAGTCTCGAGAGATCTTTCTCAGCCAGCCTATCCTACTAGAACTTGAAGCGCCACTCAAAATATGTGGTGATATCCAGGGGCAATACTATGATTTGCTTCAACTTCTCAAGTACGGTGGTTTCCCACCAGAAAGCAACTACTTGTTTCTTGGGGACTATGTGGACAGCGGGAAGCAGTCGTCAGAGACTAGTGCCTCTTAATGGCTTCCAAAATCAAACATCCTGAGAATTTTTTTCTTCTCAGAGAAAACCACGAATGTGCCAGCATCAATAGAATTTATGGATCTTATGATAAATGTAAAAGAAGATATAACATTAAACTGTGGAAAACTTTCACAGGCTGCTTTAATTATTTACCAATAGCAGTCATCGTGGATGAGAAAATATTCTGCTGTCATGGAGGTTTATCACCAGATCTTCCAACTGTGGAGGAGATTCGGTGAATTATGTGACCAACTGATGTACTGGATCAAGGTCTTCTTTGCAATCTTTTGTGGTCTGACCCCAATAAAGATGTCTTAGGCTGGGGTGAAAATGACAGAGCAGTGTCCTTCACATTTGATGCAGAAGTAGTTGCAAAATTTCTCCTTAAGCATGATTTGGATCTTATATGTAGAGCCCATCAGGTGGCTGAAGATGGATATGAATTTTTTGCAAAGAGGCAGTTGGTCACTCTGTTTTCTGCACCCAGTTATTATGGCAAGTTTGATAACGCAGGTGCCATGATGAATGTGGACAAAACACTAATGTGCTCTTTTCAGGTATTAAAGCCTGCAGAGAAAAAGAAGCTGAATGCCACGAGACCCGTAACACCTCCAAGGTACGATCACAAAGCAAGCAAAGAAATAGATGTCATCTTGACACTGCCTGGTTTGGACTTGTAACATACAGTGTATAATCTCCATTTTAAAACTGCCATGTGTATTGGTCAGCTTGCTCAGATAGTGTGTTTCTGGGGCCCCCCTTCCATTTTTGACTTGATGAATGGCATCTGCTGGTTATAACAGCAAATGACAGACTCTCCACTCACATGAAAAAATGTTTAGTTTTTTGATTCTCTATTCCTTTTGCAAACAACTTTAATGATGGTGTTAAAGCTGTACACCTTAGGGCAGTTTATCCTAAGGGCTAAGTGTACAACTGATCTTTTTTTAATTCAGTTCAACCCATGAATAATGTAAATGCTAATTTTCTTTAGGATATGAAGAGAGCCCTAGGGTGCTCAATCTCTACATGTTATTGTCACAAAATGCATACTGTTGATACAAACCACTATGAACATATTTTTTTTATTTTTAAATTTTGTTTCAAAGGGATTGCTTTTTTTCTCTCATTGTCTTGTCATGTACAAACTAGCTTTTATAGCTCTCAACATTAGGAGTAACTTCCAACCTTGCCAGCATCTCTAGTATGATGTATATTAAAGCACACTTTCCCCTACTGTATACTAAAGATGATGATTAAAGCCATTATTTAAAAATAATTTTTTTCTAAATTCCTGTGTAGTATTTATGCGTATATGCCACAATTTATCTTTTCATTCTACTATTGATGGATTTTTAGGGTGCTTCCACTTTTTCAGTATGCCCATTCATTTTTGAGAGTGAAATACATAAATGCTCCCGGAAGCTCTAAGGGACTGGGGCTTAGCGACTAGATGGCTGCACCACGGAGTGACTGGATCAGCCAGCTGGGCATGTGGTTGGGGACCTCCAAATATCACTCCCTGTAAATCTTTTCTCTGGGGTTGTTCAGTCTCTCGAAAGAAGGATCATCCCAGTGTGTGAGCGGGGCGGCCAGTATTCTGGAACCTCAAGTCTTTCCACTCCAATGCAGAATTTCATTTTGACCATTTTTCGCTCTGCGTTTCACCCTTACTCTCTAGGGCCTCTTTCAGTTGTTCTGGAACACAAGCTCCTTTGGCAGAGGCAGTTACTGACAGTGAGTGGAAGGGATGAGGACACTAGCTCATTTTCAGGCTCCTCCACCTCACGTCAGCCTTTTGTGGTGTCCTCCATTTTTCAGTTGTCCAGATTCTAGGGGCAAATTGGATTTCTCTTATCAATGTCTCTCAGCAGACATTTAAGTTTGATTTCTCCCTGATCTGATAATTTATTATTCTTTCCTCCATACATTTTCCTTCTTTATATGCTATGGTTTGGGGCGACATACCTCCTGGTTTCATCAAAACATGAGTGTTCCTCTTTTTTTTTTTTTTAAAGATTGGCACCTGAGCTAACAACTGTCAATCTTTTTTTTTTTTTTCTGCTTTATCTCCCCAAATCCCCCCAGTACATAGTTGTATATCTTAGTTGCAGGTCCTTCTAGTTGTAGCATGTGGGACGCTGCCTCAACGTGGCCTGACAAGTGGTGCCATGTCCGCGCCAGGATCCGAACCAGCGAAACCCTGGGCTACCACAGCGGAGCACACAAACTTAAGCACTCGGCCACGGGGCCGGCCCCTCCTCTTTCTTGTTATTGCTATTTTCGGGTAAATGCTACACAGAGGAAAATGGATTCAATAGATTTCCACTTCCTTTCCCCTCCTTTGTTCAAGTTAATGGTTCCTTATCACCAATCCTAAGAAGTACAAAGTTCTTAAGAGCCGAACCTATCTCTTCAGGTTCACCTGTAGCCAGTCTCTTTAGATGAGCGAGACCCATAACGGAGACGTATCTGATGGTCCTCCAACACACCACGCTCTCTCCCAACCACCTGCCTTGGCAAATTCCCTTCACACTCCTGGGAATCTTCCCCCCTGATTATTTGCCTAAAATATTCAGACTGTTCAAATGTCACTTCCTCAATGAGATTTCCATGTCTTCTCCCCAAAGTTCCCCATGCAGACATCCATATAGCATTTGCTGCGTCGCCTGATCATTGTTCACATGCTCATTTTCCTCACTAGAATATGAGCTTCTTGAAGACAATGTTTACCCCATGAGTTTTCATTTCCTTTATCAAACCAAGTAATAATAGTGCTTATAGAATGCTATGTACACTATGTGCCAAGAACTAGTCTAAGGACTTTATATTATGAATTCATCTACTTCTCATAGTAACTCTATGCAGTAGGTAGTATCATCACCCCCGTGATACATATGAGAAAACGGTACCACAGAGAGGTTAAGTACTTGCCCAATAGCATTTAATAAAGGTAGAGCAGAAATCTGAACCCAGAAGATCTGTGGCTCAGAGACTATGCTCTGAACCTGACTTTTTAACTGAGTAGGTGCCTAACATGTATTTGTTGAATGGATGAATAAATGAATGAAGGCAGATAGGGAAAACCCAAGGCTTCAACAGAAGGCAAAAAAACTCAGTCTTAGGGGCCGGCCCTGTGGCCGAGTGGTTAAGTTCACGCGCTCTGCTTCGGTGGCCCAGGGTTTTGCCGGTTCGAGTCCTGGGCGAGGACATGGCACCGCTCGTCAAGCCATGCTGAGGCGGCATCCCACATGCCACAACTAAAGGGACCCACAACTAAAAATACACAACTATGTACTGGGGGCCTTTGTGGAGAAAAAGGAAAAATAAAATCTTTTAAAAAACCTCAGTCTTAGAGATAGGTACATTTTGAAGCAAATAAAAAGTCTGATTTTATTGACTTTGTTCTCTATGCAGCCCAAGCCATAAAGACCCAGAGAAAGAGGTCTAGGGTAAGATTTCTGTTGTCTAGTGTTATGGACTGAATGTTTGTGTTCTCTCAAAAACCCTTTGTTGAAGCTCCAACTCCCAGTGTGGCTGTATTTGGAGATGGGACCTCTAAGGAAGTAATTAAAGTTAAATGAGGCCATATGGACGGGGCCTTGATCCAACAGAATTAATATCCTTATAAGAAGGCACTAGCACTCCCCCATCCCCCATCCCACACGAAGGAAGAGAGACTTTGCCAGAAACCGAATTTGCTGGCACCTCGATTTTGAACTTCAAGCCTCCAGAACTGTGAGAAATTACATTTCTGTTGTTTAAGCTACACGGTCTGGGGTATTTTGTTACAGCAACTCAAGCAGACTTACACAGATTTTCCTTCACTGATTTCAGGAACCAGCTGCTTTTATGGTGTTCCTTCCCCCTTGGAACTGGATTTGACCTTCTTGTGCTATATTTTTGTGTTTGTTTTTGTCAAAAAGAAATTTTAAGACTCTATCCAAGCCAGCCTTCTTTTTATCATAGGGAGGTCAACATTTGATTTTCTGTTTCTTCCTTCAACATTCCCTACGACTACAGACTTTCTTACTTTTCATCATCTTAGCTAGCTAGTTCTTTGTCTAAGCAGAAATTCAATTTCTCTCCTTAAAAGTGTATACTTATCCAATGTTACTATTGACATTAGCCATGTCTACCCTAGTTAATAACACTAATATACTGTCTTTCCCAATTTCATTTGGAACTCTGCTCTAACTGTGCAGTGAAACTTTGGGCTCTCAGGGATTTCAAGTTTCAACTGTCTGGGGCTTTAAAATAAAATAAACTTTTTTTTCAATTATAAAAATTTCCAAACACAAGACTAGAAAGAATATATCACACAGATCCATCATTATCAAGATTTTTGCCTCATCTGCTTAATCTATTTCTTTTCCTCTTCTTTTTTCTTTGCTCACATATTTCAGAGCAAATCTAAGACATTAAGTCATTAAACTCTAAAAAAGGGAGACATTTTCTTATATAATCACAATGCAATTATCTAAGCTAGGAGAATTAATAATTCTTTCATTTACAGGCTTTTGAAGTGAACCAATTCATATAGAATTTTATACTATTAAAAATAGGCACTGAATTAGAATAGTAACACTCTGTAGCTTCAAAACAGTTTTAAAGCGGAATTTAGTATGTGCTGAAATGCAGGGTCCTGACCTGCCATCCAACTAAAGCTGACTGAGAATGCCTGAGACAGCTCCTAAAAACACACAGTATCAAGACTTCAGTCTTCGTACATTATTTTAATTAAAAACACACTGCGGTGTACAAATATAAAGATCTCAAATTGTCACATTAAAATACAGAGAGCATAAAGTGGCTTTGTAAGTCTTCTTCACCGAGACAGACTTTCTGTCACATTTAGACATTTATGATTATTAAGATATAACAAACAAGAGAAGTACAGATTTCCCAACTTCATGATTAGCAAATTCCTCTGCAAATGAATGAAGGTACACAGTCATCAAAAGGGGAAAGAGCTGGCAAGTTAGACGGCCCTGCCTACACTATACTAATGTGAGCAGCAGACACAATAAGAGCTCTAAGAAACTAGTTAAATGTTAGAAGTAGAGGCAACACAGCCTTCTCAGACTTCTACCAATGATTATATCCTTGACATAGAAACATCCTTAAATGTAAAAGAGTTCAGTGTGACTGCATCTACAGTTACTCCACAATGACAATTTGTTAATGCATTAACCTGATATATATTTTTGAACTGGAATCATCTAAAAGAATTAATGAGAAATCCTGAAAAGAAAATATTAGTCCCAAAGTCAAATTATGTTTAAAAGTTAAAAGGTCTACGGAAAACAAAAGGTGGGCCAGAACCAGTGGCTACATGCCAATTTTTATTTCTAAGAGAAAGTCTTGCAAAAATGACAGTCTTCTTTGTCTTACAAAGCAAAAATTAAAAATCCTAAAATTAATCCTACAAATCCAAATTAGCTGAATTTGGAGTAACAACGTCAAAACCAATCTTGTCATCTCCATGTTAACTTGATAAATCAAACAGCATCAAAAACAAAATCAAAAAAACCACTGCACTGGCTCCTGTGCAGGACTAATGATTACTCCCAGCACTTAAAGACAGACAACTGCTGCACAGTTCTTTTTAAGAAAGACGTATATCCAAAAAACCCAACAGAATATGTTACTCATGAAATTCCATAAAAGCTGAAGGGCAGCCAAGAATGGATGGCATCTAAGGACAGCAAAAGTTTGCACTCTTAATGCCCACTGATGGGCTTTGTGCCAATATTCAAAAACCATTCTTTTCATTGGCTATAGAGGAAATAGCGAGGAAAGAAACACAATATGACATCATATGCCAGAACAGAGCCACTATACTTCTATAAAGAATCACCAAAGAGTTATTTGTTGTTGTAAATGGAGTTCTGTCTAAGCATTAGGCTATAATCTAAATGCTGATAGTGCCTAATTTCAACTCCTCAGATAAACAAAAAGAGCTTATGTATCAAGATTAATTCTCTTTGGCCGCAGTGGATACCATTTTCTCTGGGGACAGTCTTTACTTCGCTTTCTTTTCAGGACTATGTCAGTGCTTTTCCTGGTAGAAGTCTCTGTTGGCGTGGTCTCTATTTGTGTTATAAAGCTCTCAGGTTTAACATCTGCTTTCCTATAACAACCGGAAAAGACTTCTTGGTGGACTCTCTGGAGCTGGATAACAGGCTGCATCTTTAAAACTTGGGAGAATCCATCTCCTTGTTCAATTAATGCAGGCAAGGACTTAAAAGAAAAAGAAAAACCAAAAAAAGTCATACGCAACATTAATCTCAAACAAACACACAGAGACAGACACAACACTCTAAAATTTTAATTCTTTGGGTCAAGGCTTTTTCTAAGACCTAATTTTCCGCATCATAGATATTCGACTATACCTTAAAATATCAGTTTTGGCTGAGGAATTTTAGCCAAAAGGTAAGACCAAAAAGATTAGTTCTATTCCTATAATGCCTGGTAGTAAATAACACTTTGGCAGAACAGGAGACAGAATTTCAGAGCTAAGGATTTAAGGTCTGAGATTACATATTTCAGGATAGTAGTATTTTAGAAATCTTAATCATTGAGAGCAGGGATCAGCACATTTTTCCTGTAAAGGGCCACACAGTAAATATTTTAGGCTCTGGGGGCCTTACATCTTTGTCACAATTATCCAACTTAGTCATTGTAACGTAAAGAAGCCATAGATAATAAGTAAATAAATGGACATGGCTGTGTCCCAATAAAATTTTATTTACAAAACAGGTGGCAGGCTGGATTTTAGCCTGGCCCATTCCTGATCAAGAACATGCTAAGAGAGGGCCGGCCCAGTGGCACAGTGGTTAAGTTTGTGCGCTCCACTTCGGCGGCCTGGGGTTAGCTGGTTTGGATCCCAGGTGCGGACCTATGCTCCACTTATCAAGCCATGCTATGGCAGGTGTCCCACATATAAAATAGAGGAAGATGGGCACAGATGTTAGCTCAGGGCCAGTCTTCCTCAGCAAAAAGAGGATTGGTGATGGATATTAGCTCAGGGCTAATGTTCCTCAAAAAAAAGAGAACATGCTAAGAGAGAAGCATGAGCACCAGAAAATCCTGGAATCAATACAAACCACAAAAGAATGTTATAGAAAATTATCACAACAGGCGAAATTTGGAAGGAGTTTAAAAATAATTTTCATATACTAGAAATCCAAATGTTTTCCTGTTTGGGTCACATAAATGTCAAGAATATAAACAATTTTATTGTAATAATATTAAGACTCCAAGTTGGATATGCAGTATAATATAGTGGTTGAGAGAATAGGCTCTGGAGCCAAACGTCCAGGCCTTAAATCCTGGCTCAGTTATTTATTTGGGCAATCTACTTAGCCTCTGTAAAACAGGGAAATAGCAGTACCCATCTCAGAGGGTTACTGCAAGGATTAAATGAGCTAATATAATATATGTAAAGCAGTTGGATGCTGCCTGACCATACTAAATGCTCACTAAATGTTAGCTGGTATTATTATCCAAAATTGTTTGATGGACTGCTAACTCTCAGAACTCAAATATACAACCAACCTTTAAAGCAGCCAGGTATAATGCTGGCACAAAATAGGTGCCTAATAAATGGTAGTTATCCTGAATGTTACTATCACTTAATAGATTCATTAAAGATCTATTTAAAAGACTGAGAATTCCTGTTACAACAGACTAAACACACCTGGATGTTGAAAGCAAATACCTAGTTATACATATTGGTCATTTTAAGATTTTTTAGCGTGTAGCTTTTACCTTCATGACTTCACTGATCTCCTTAGCTACTGTTTCTCCTCTGCATTTCAAATTTTCCATACAAGAGGCTGCAAAGAAACGGTCAAACAGTATTTTAGGTTTTTTACCTAGTACCAACTCATAACAGATGCGCAGATGCTATCTGGAGAAAAACCTATTAGGACTATTCACTTTAGCTCAATCTTTCTTAGAATACTCTGTAATCTATCAAAACAAGTGTCCTATTAAATTTATCCAGATAAATAAAAAGACTGGGAAAATACTAGAACAGTAGAGTAAAACTAATACTTATAAGCATAAGATAACAGATAACAAGAGTTGACTGCAAGTAGTCTTAACACCGTGTGCTCCTAAAAGAGAGACTGTTTGTTCTATATATCATCTACCGCTATGTTTAACATTCCCAAGCACTATCATCACATTTTAAAATAAATATAGGCTAATATTTGATATTTGTATTACTCTGAATTTTATACAAGTAAAACATATTTGAACTTAGAATATACAATCACACTGCACTGAGGACACCTAGATGGAATTTTTGGGAAACAAACACCTAGACTGGATTGTCAGTAATATTAATTTTTCTTTCCTTACTTCCTTGATCTTTTCTGATTCCTAATACATTTCATTTTCTTCCAATCTTTGTTACAAATGTTCATGGCTACTTCATAACAGAACTGCATATTTAATAACACAGAGGGATAACAATCCTACCAAAACTCCAAGCAAAACTGGAGATAAGAAAAATCATTTCATTACAAAATCATCTACCAATTAGTTTTGAGAAGAGTAGTTCTCACCAGAAATTTCTTAAAGTCTAAGCAAGTACATAACTGTGTTAGGAGGGCCATAGCTTTGTTGGCCTCAAGAGATTGGCCAATAAGCCAAGCAAAGGATTTCTTTCATAGCTGCTGTTTTTCTTTTCTGACTTTCCTTAGCTCAAAAAAGTGAGAACATAATTAGAAAAAAAGGAAATGAATAGCAAAAGCAACTGAGAGAAAAAGGGCACTCAAAGAAGGGGAAAGCCAAAGGCATCATGATGGCCTCAGAAAAATGGTTCTTAACTTTTTTTTTTTTTTTTTGAGGAAGATTAGCCCTGAGCTAACTGCTGCCAATCCTCCTCTTCTTGCTGATGAAGGTTGGCCCTGAGCTAATATCCATGCTCATCTTCCTCTACTTTGTATGTGGGACGCCTACCACAGCATGGCTTGTCAAGCAGTGCCATGTCCGCATCCGGGATCTGAACCGTCGAACCCCAGGCCACCGAAGCAGAACGTGTGCACATAACCTCTGCGCCACTGGGCTGGCCCCACTTAACCTTTTTTGTTACCAGAGATTTCTTTGGCAATTTGGTGAAGCCTATGGACCCCTTCTGAGAATATTTTTTAATGTATTTGTTTTTTAAATTGAAGTATAATTTACATGCAGTGAAATGCAGCCTTACGTTTAACATTCAATCACCTTTGACAAATGTATACCAAGACACGGGACACCAAGACCAAGGCACTTTCCATCACCCTGCAAAGTTCTCTTGTGCCCCTTTCCCAGTCAATCTTCTCTACAAGAAGTAACCACTCATCTGATTTCTATCATTATACATTAGTTTTGCTTACTCTAGAATTCCAGGATAATGTTTTAAAATAAAATTTAAAAGTATAATTATTAAAAAATTGTGATAGGTAATACATGTGCTTCTTTGAAATACCAAGATCGGTGGCAGGTCTAATAATTACCATAATATGAAAATAATGAGTATAAACAATATTGTGATATATCTGCAACAACTGAAATTGAAAATATTTGTGGCTTCTAGTAGCAAAAAAAGTTACAAGTACTATTAATACTACCACTATTACCTGCATTCAAAATGGAAGGAAATGCTAAATTTCAGTTTGAGATTAGTAAAAATAACAATGTTATCTTTTTCCTATCCAAGTTCATAGTCCCCCCATATTCTAAGGACCCTTGCCTTAGAATAATATGCTAATTTAATTTAAATTCTTTTAAGATTTGGGGAGATCCCTCCAAAGTATGCAGGCAATTATTTTCTCCTGGGTATGGCAAATAAATGATCCATCCTTTGGTGCTCTGTGGCAGTCTGGCTTTTAGCCAGGCCCACACTTATCCTCTCCCCATCAAACTTGCACACCTATGTGAGAGTTGCCCATTCTTCCAATGTTTATTATGCATTTTCCATGGACTAGGCCCAGCACTAGGGACTCAGAGTAAGGAAAAATGGTCTTTGTCCCTCAAAGAACTGTCAGTTTAGAAGAGAGAGACACATAGAAACATGCCGAAACAAGTCGGTACTTTTTCAAAGTCAGCTCGAATTTTCCTGGGCAGTCTCGCATTTCCACAGGCCCTGCCACATTCCACCCCTTGCCTGCACTGACCATTGCCCTGCTACAACAGGCTCCTGCTGTGTCCCGCTGTGTCCCGCTGTGTTCCAGCACAACACCGGGAAGATTTCACTGCATTAATTTGCTTAGAATAGTGTTTCTCAACCCTATCAGACCCAATCTCCCCCTTCAAAACACATTTTGTAAAACTCCTTTGCTATTCTAAAATAAAACTCATAGATAATATTTCTATACACATAAATAGAAATATAATGGAGAAACAGATGTTTATCATAATAGAATATTATTTAATGTTTAATATGCCTAGATCCACCCATATCAGAAGACATAATGAGGTACTCAGATACTTGTACCTATTTATACCAAGGAAATCTGGATTTAAGAAAATTTATATCACAAGCCATTCTATATAGAAAAGAAAAGATCAGAGGTATGGCTAGAACTAGAAAAACTAGTGTTATATAAGAAATAATGGATTAGATTTATGTGACTATGATAAGAAGAAATAACCTTAATAGAGTACAGATAACATACCAAGAAAAAGTACAGGCTGTTAAAATAATGAAAACTAGGAGGTACAGCATTTCTCCAAATATGATGGCCTTATTAAACGTGTTGTGTTGGGGCCAGCCCCGTGGCTGAGTGGTTAAGTTCATGTGCTCTGCTTCGGTGGCCCAGGGTCTCACTGGTTTGGATCCTGGGCACAGACGTGGCACCACTCATCAAGTCATGCTGAGGCAGTGTTTCACATGCCACAACTAGAAGGACCCACAACCAAGAATATACAACTATGTACTGGGGGGCCTTGGGAAGAAGAAGAAGAAAAAAAGATTGGCAACAGATGTTAGCTCAGGTGCCAATCCTAAAAAAGAAAAAAAAAGTGTCAGTCAAAGTAATTCCCTACATTATAACATAGGAAGGTGTAAGATTAAACCCTACAGAAAACTTATGTTCTACTTTGGAATTCCACCTTTATTCAGAGTACTCTCAGTATATGCATTCACTTAAAAAGACTTTAGAGATCAATGTGTCAAAAGGCAATGGAGAATGAAGGATGGATTAGGCAAGAACATGAATATGAGAAACTACAGAGAAGATATACGGTTGACCTCTGCGGACAGAGTCAAAGCAAGATTAAAGACAAGCAACCCAAAATACAACTAAGTTTCTAATAGACTTTTAATATTAAAATTTTAATATTCACATGTCTTATTGTACAAAAATATAATTTATAATATTAAGTGTGGCAATAATAGGAAATATTTGTTTGTTTGTTTTTGAGGAAGATTAGCCCTGAGCTAACATCCGCTGCCAATCCTCCTCTTTTTGCTGAGGAAGACTAGCCCTGAGCTAACATCCATGCCCATCTTCCTCTACTTTATATGTGGGACACCTGCCACAGCACGGCTTGCCGACTGGTGCCATGTCCGCATCCAGGATCTGAACCGGCAAACCCCGGGCCACCAAAGCGGAACGTGCGCACTTAACTGCTGTGCCACCGGGCTGGCCCCAGTAGGAAATATTTTATTTTATTTTATTTTATTTTTTTTAAAGATTTTTTATTCTTTCCTTTTTCTCCCCAAAACCCCCAGGTACATAGTTGTATATTCTTAGTTGCGGGTCCTTCTAGTTGTGGCAGGTGGGATGCCACCTCAGCATGGCCTAATGAGTGTTGCCATGTCCATGTCCAGGATTCGAACCTACGAAACACAGGGTCGCAGCAGTGGAGCGCGAGAACTTAACCACTCGGCCACGGGGTCAACCCCCATAGGAAATATTTTAAATCATTTCTATTAATAAAAAAATGAGATTCCTAGATTTTGTGTTTCTATTCATTAACGTTGGTTCTAACACTATTAAAAGGACTTACAAACCTTTATTTCCGATCAGCTTTGTTGCTTTTGTAATAACTATATACTGTACCAAAACCCTTTCCAATTAAAATGTTGGATATGCTCTAAGTAATTCATTGCCTTTTGAAAAAAGGGAGTATGAACGTTGTAACTGAATCTAAAACATTTTCATAGTTAGATGATAAAAAGTAGCTCTGTTTGCAAAGGTTTGCTTGTTTACTTTGTTCCTTTTTAGTTTATCTTTCCCGCACATGTTAACTAACAGAGATAGAAAGAATATCTGAAGAAATATGAAGATGTAAGTCAAAATAGTGGTTACCACTGATGGCAGCAGAATACAGAACAGAAAGGAGTCCAAGGAAACTTTATTAGGTACTGGAAATTTTATACAGTGTCCGTAAAGTTGGGAAGCAGGATAAATGTGTTAGTTACATAACCAAATAATATACTCACTATCCGTTTCTTCAACCTCAAATTGTCTTTTCAGGTAAAATACTTCTAAATTTAAAACAATGGGTCCATTTGTTAATATGCAAAAAATACAATAAATACACTATTTTCCTCATGTTTTCAGATTTTTGGGGACACGTCGGATTGTAATTATTGTATACATGCAAACATAATGGCCGCATTATTTGAAAATATAACTAATATACTGTTTAAAAATAAGTTTATCCTGTTTCCCAACTATGTAGACACTCAGTATATCTAGATCACGGCGGCAGTTACATGTATTAATGTGTATTACAATGTGTATTACAAATGTATCAAGCTGCGTACTGTATGTTATACCTCAATATATACACACATACACACAGTAATGAACAAAATCTTTTTTAACATTTATTCTAGGAAGTTATCTTACTTTTATATATAGGGTAAGGCAATTATATTCTTCATGCAATTGTTATTGCATGATTTACAAAATAATCTATCATCCAAGGGATTCTTAATTTCTTTTTAGAAATACATGTTACTTACAAAAAGTTTGTCTATAAACCCACACTGATGGACAACAATAGCTGTCTTCTCTGTTGCACAATGACAATGTAAAAAGTGCCAAGAGTAGTTTGGTTTTGTGTATAAAATGGAGTTAGGTCCCAGGCTTGGATCATTATAAAAAGATTTTCACAGATGAATGTCTGGTGGAATATCCTAAAGTTGTGCTGGAGACAGAAAACATTTAGTATTCCTGGCCCCTAACTACAAAATGCCAGCTCTTCCTTCCTGTTACTCTGGTAACCAAAATCTTCCCCACACTTTTTCAAAATGGCCACTAGGGGGCAGTACTGCCTCCAGCGAGAACCATGGTGTTATTTCTCCTTCAGAACATCCTTGGGAACAAGACCCTCCTTCTCCAACTCTTGGACTCCCTAGTGTTGAACATAACGCCTGACATGTAGAGTAGGTGCTCGACACGTAAGATGGACCAAGGCTATGAGAGAGTGTGCTGTGGAGGCACAAAGGAGGGTGAGGCTAATCTAACAGGGAAATTGAAAGGAGACTAAAAGCTTCACGATGTTATAAACAGCTGCCTTAAAAGAGGATTTGGTGCTGAACGGCCGGGGGTGAGTGGGGATAGGCGGTGGGTGGCAGAGGATGTGCTACACCTAAACAAGGGAATAAATCAAGAAAGAAGGACACACAGGAACCAGGGAACATGACTCAAAACAGAAGAGAAGCAAAGGAAATGCCCAGGGTGATGAGGAAGGGAACAGACAGGACGAAAGCTTTCCAGTAGGCCTAGAGAGCAACCAGTCCAGACTAGGATAGGAAGACAAAAGGCTCCCAGAGGAATATCTCCAAGAAAAAGGAAAAGGTTTCAGAAATGAATTTGATGGATAACCTGAAGTGTTTACCGTATTGAAAGGAATTTTACAGTTCTATTGAAGTGTTTGGGAAAGATTTAGTGATAGATACAATAACAAACAAAGCAAACAGAAAAAATAAAGCAATTATTCCAAAGCGGATGGAAAGCTGTTCAAGAAAGAAAATACACTAATGATTACCTGACTCATACTGAAGAACATTTACATAGTCATAACAATATAATACTAAATGCTACTGATGTTTTGACAAAAATGAAAGTGAAGCTGATGAGTGTAGATTATTATATTGTGAAACTTGGCTACAAAAAGAAAAAGAGAGTTCAGGAGAGAGAAGCACAATGAGGTGAAAGCTTTCCCTACCTGATCCTCTGACAGCTCATTCCCATAGCAGCAGAGGCTGGCATACGCTGCCAATCAACCTGACGGAGCACCTTCAGCAACCCCGTGAGGCAAGCAGGTGTCATCAGCCTCCTTTTATAGTCCCCTTATCTACATTTCCTTATTTATAACTGAGAGCTGAGAAACATATCTAGAATTGAACAGAATTAGAACCCACATCTCCTAGAATCCAAAGCACACTCTATAGGTAACTTATATCACTTTGCCAGGAGTTATACTATTAGAATATAAGTTAACAAATGGTCAAAAATTAGCTCCAACATAATGAAAATCTCTTGAAATAAAACTAAATTATCCTGGTAAAGAATTAAAAATAGAACAATTCTAGAGTTAAATCTTTTTCAACCATTAACATTTCAGTATCTTTGTTTTTTTTTTTTAGTTAAGTGAATTAAATTCCTTTCATTGCAAACTAAGGAGTAACAATAATTTTAGGAATAAAACCACACATAAAGATAAGAAGAAAACCCCAACAAGTGGGGAAAAACAAACACACAATTAACAACGATCACTAAATACGTGAATATGTTGTCTATAAATGCATCAAAAAAGCATTTTGCAACATTAACATCTGCTGAAGAAATTTCAAAATACATAAACTTTTCACTCTCACTCAAGGTTAAATTAATTTTTCACTTTTTATAACTCATAAGAGCACATAGGTACTCTTGATATACAAACATCTGACTTACGACTGTCTCACATGCAGATGGCGGGTCCCCACCATGCAGGAGATGGGGACGGGCTTCCTTTAGAAGCATTCCCAATGACTTTCTCTCTATTGCCTTGATGAGAACATCTTCATGGCACCACTATTTACCCCTCTCACCACAAACAAAGGTGTTTAGGGACCTAAACTATTCCCCATAAAATCCTATTTAAATATGTAGCATAATGTGCATCTGAAATGTGATTTTCCTATATTTTTCATTACAAATGTGTAGTATTTCAGCTACATCATAGGTTAAATAAGTCTTCAAAGGGTAACAGAGAAACTTACCCATTTATATTACCACTGTAAATTGTTTTCAGGGGGGAAAGGCATTTCCAATTCCAAAGCTCATATTAAACATGAATTTTTGAAACATCACCATTTGTAAGTGGGTGACTACCTGTAAATCTTCTGGCAGCGGCTTAAGCAAGTTGGCATTAATAGGAAAGAAGAGGAACTGCCTCTAAGTCCTTTGCTTGTAGGGTCAGCAAAAGAACTGGAAGTGTCATTAAGTCTACTGTAGAGAGACTTAAAATAGCTCCTTGTCATCACCACACGTTTAGTGGACAGGAAAAATAAAAGGAGTCTCTTCAATTGACTTCAAAGAACTTTTTAAAAAAGAAGACAACCTGGAAGCAATTATTAGTTTTACTAATAGGATCACAAAAAAATTATAACTGACAAATGCAAACTCACTTAATTGATAGACAGCTAATTAGAAGATTGCTGCAAGGATACTAAAAAAAACCCCAAAACAGTTTGCTCTTAAAAATGTGGAAGTTAGGCACCCTTGAGTACACTGCCTTCCCTAGTCACTTGCTCTCTAAAACATAGGGAAATGAAAAAGTGGAAATGAAAGATTGAGTAATCAACCTGGTTTTGCTTTCGGGTCACTGCACTGACTAAACTAGGAAACATGAACTTCCAAAGGACTGCAAGAATTCAGAAATTCAGCAAAAAAGCATTAACTGAGTCCTTCCTTTCTATTTCCAATGTATTTTACAAATACGAACAAGCAAGGACGTGTAACATAGATGTCTGGCTTGTACTGGTTTCCAAAGGGGTAACCAAAGGCAAGAATAAGAACCATGAATCAGAAAGCAGCATCCCTGGCGAAAATGAAACCAAAAACTGAGCAGTGATTTGTGACTTTCTAGAAGATAACTCTTTAGTACAACTTTAAGAGATCTGTTGAGCAAATCTGCTAGGTGGCAAGTGTATAATCCTCCACACTCACTCCCACCTGCACCTCACCACCTCCTTCAGGACTGAAGAGCTGCGTCTCTCCTAAGGGACCACAGACTTTCAAACTCCTAGCTTGTGTTATCTGGCCTCAGCCACGTCTCTGACCTGTCCTGTAATGCTCTTTCCCTTTATTCCCTCTACTATGGCCACAGTGGTCTTTTGTTCCACAGTCAAGCTCATTCTTGACTTAGGAACTTTGTTCTAGCTCTTCTCTCTAATTGAAAAGCTCTTCCTCATGAATATCACAAGATACATTCCTTCTTGTTACTTCCTCAGAAAAGTATTTCCCATCACCTAAACACATCATCCTAGCACTGAGTTACTTATTTATTTTTATATTTGTTTATACTTTTCTTTTCCCACTGGAATGTAAGCTCCATAGAGCAAGGACCTTGTCTGTGTTGCTCACCATTATGTCTTCCATACTGAAAACAGTTCTGGCATATAACAGACATTCAACAAACATGCTGAATGCATGGATGAATAACAGTCTCTCAGTCAGTATTTACTGCACATGGTGTTATATGCTGGCCACATATAACACAAATGCAAAGTAAAAAAGCTCATGGAGCTTTCAGTTTTGAGAGAGACCACAAATAAGGAAATACACAAACACTTATATACTGTAAGAAATGCTATTAAGGAAATAAACAAGTGTTATGATAAGAGAACTGGAGAGAAGCTATTTGAACTAGAGTAGTTAGCGAAGATCTCTCTGAGGAGGTAATATTTAAATGAGAAAGAAAAAGTGAGAAGATGCCAACCTTAGAAGGACTTGGGGGAAAGCATGTGTGAAAGTGAGGCACTTTCAAAGAACTGAAAGATGGGCCTAGAGCATCTGGGGCTAGAGCAAAAAGGAAAGTGCCTGACATGAATTTGGAGAGGCAGGTGGGGGCCAGATCATGTAAGGGAAGGCTAAGAAGTTTGAAGTTTATAGTATATACTTCTTTTTTTTTTGAGGAAGATTAGCCCTGAGCTAACTGCTGCCAATCCTCCTCTTTTTGCTGAGGAAGACTGGCCCTGAGCTAACATCTGTGCCCATCTTCCTGTACGTTATATGTGGGACGCCTACCACAGGATGGCTTGCCAAGCAGTGCCAGTCTGCACCTGGGATCCGAACCGGCGAACCCCGGGCCGCCAAAGCAGAACGTACGCACTTAACCGCTGCGCCACCAGGCCGGCCATATAGTATATTTTTTAAAATTGGAAGATATCAGGATTTTAAGCAGAAGAATGAAAGCTGATTTGAGTTTTTAAGAGTACCCTAGACTTCTAGTCAAGCTGGTCTGGGAAGTTCACAAAACTCTCCACTTTTGTCCAAAACATCATTGAATAAATATAGAAAATTAAAGAGACATATCCAGAAGCATATACAAAACAAACATTTCTATGAACCAGAAAAAAAGCAAAAGAGAAAAAGCTATGAAGTCAGGCTACAGCTGCAGACCCACTGGTGGGCAGATGACAGGCAGGCAGTAGGTAGCCAGGAATTTGCTTCCCACAATAGAAAAGGGGCTCAAAGTCCCTCAGAGGAGCAGGAAATAGGGAGAGTCAGCTTCACTGTATGAAACTAAGGGCTGAGATGGAGTTTTCCTACTCTGAGAAGGAGGCTGAAAAAAACCCTGCCATTAACCACTGCCAGGAGCTGAAGCATATCTAAAGCTACACCAGAAGTGATGGGAAGCAGATAAGGCCTCCCAGCCTGGGCCTGGACCAAGCTGTCTCCTGACTTAATGACTAGATCTACTATCTCCAATATTACAGTGGAACAGGGGCCCTGCTCACACTGCTAATTTAAGATATGGTTCTCGCCTGGACCAGATGGAAGGCAACCACAAAACTACTAGACAGGAAGGGGGTGCTAAAGCAGCGAGAGGAAAATAAGCACATGAAAAACCTTTAGTTAAGAAGTATGTACAAATCAAAATTCTAAAATACATAAAGAAATGGTAAGCATGAAAGACAGCTAATATAACCAATGTTAAGGAGAGGAACTTACTGTAGACGGAATAAAAACAGAGAAATCTGAAAATAATTTTTAAATGTTTAGGATCCTCTGCTAGCTAAAGGAAATAGTAACAGACATTAAAAAAGAAAAATAAATTGTGAAATAAAAACGAATAATATAAAAATAGAAGCAATGATAGAGAAGCAAAATTGAAGGATTAGGATAAAGATTTTCTAGAAGATAGGAGCCCTCAGATTGAAAGTATACATGGAGATGTGAGAAGAAGATGGGAGCAAAGAGGAAGCAAGCAAAACAAACCAAAAATCCCCTCCCCAACACAAAAAAATATGTGTATAATCTATTTAAATAAAACTGTGGGGGGGGTGTGTGTGTGTGTGGGTGTGTGTTTGTATAAAAGCATGGAGACATTACCAATAAAAAGCATGCAGTTGAACTATATGTTACACTGTTGAATGGAACAAAAAGTCCCAGAATCAAACATTTTTGTATAACACTTACATAACAAAATGAACAACTCAAAAGCCCCTGTGTGCCTGGGTATAAACGCACTGACAAAGACCTCCAATGAGGCAAGGCAAGCTGTCACAGCAGTCGCCTGCTGGAAGGTGTGTGGGATCAGGTAGACTTGAGAGGCCAGATTATGGTGGATTTTCATTTTCTACTAGACATATATACACCACTAATTACTTAAAATTTTATATTAGGCTTACCTTTATTAAAAGCACAAAAACTAATTATTAAAATATAACAAAATCTAAAATATAATCACAATTTAAAATAATAATAAGGTTAGATCTATGGCAGTTTAGTTGGAAAATTTCCACCATATACTTAGATTAGAAGAGTAAGTAGCAGATAATTTGAACACATGAATCAATTTTCTGTAAAACAAATACAGCTCCAGAATGTCCAGTGCATATGTATTCTTATATTATTATATGAGCAGAAAAAAAATAAATAAATGGATTCATACAAAGTTAATGCTGGATATCCGAAGGGGTAGAAGATGGAAAAGGAGAGAGATAGCCAAAAACAAAAAGTAAAAAATAGAATGCTATCTTTACTAAAAAAAAAAAAAAGAGCATGTATAAGATGATCCCATTTATGTAAAATTATGTATTTATTTCACAAATACTTCCGGCATATACTATGTCAGATAATGATCTGTCAGCTAAAGGATACAGAAGTGGACAAAACAAAGTCCTTGTTCACAGGGAGTTTACAATTCAGTGGTGGAGGGGGGAGACGGAAACAATAAAATAAACAGAAATTATACAGTAATGTTAACTGGTAGGAAAAAAAAAGCAGGTTAAGGGTACAGAGTACGACCAAGGGGGTCAGAAGGGGGATCCGACACAGGTTGTTAGGGAAGACCTCTCTGATGAGGCAACACTTTGAACAGAGAGCTGAATGAAGTGAGACTCAGACAGGTAGTTTCAAATAGGAACCAGGGAGCAGCAAGTATGAAAGGCACAGGGCCAGTGTGTGTTTGGCACATTCTTGGGGAAACAGCAAGAATGCTAATGTAGCTGGAGCACAGAAAGCAAAAGCAAGAGTCGTAAGAGGCCAGAGTCAGAGATGAAATCAAAGTAGGAGCCAGGGACCAGGTCAGAGAGGACCCTGTAGACCATGGGGAGAACAATGGGGAGTCACCGGAGGGCTTTAAAAAGGGAGTGACATAATCTGATTATGCTTTAACAGGAATCCTTTGGATGCTGTGTGGAAAACGGGAATGTGAAGGAAGGAGACCAGTGAGGAGACTCTCGTAGTAGTCCTGCTAAGAGAATATGGTGACATGAGTAAGAGCAGTAGAGATGGATTTGCTGGGAAGTGACTGGATTTGGAATATGGTTCCATGGTAAAGGCAACAGGATCTGCAGGAGGACTGAAGGTGTAGGCATCAAGAAATACTTCATAACACTGGTCACTGGTCATAAGCATGTTTAATAGTGGTTGTCTCTTGGGTATGTGATTTCATGTGATTTAAGCTTGTTTCTTATGCTTTTAATATTTTCGGAATGTGCAGGTATTTTTATATAATCAAGAAAAAGCAATAAAGTTATTTTCAATGTAAAAAGTATAAGAAAAAAGTACACACCAAACACCATGCTAGAGAAATAAAAATAAACATCTAGACATATTGTGGATATTGTGGTAACACTGCAGAGCATTAAGAATACAAAAATCTAAAAAATCAAGAAAGAAAAACTAGATTATCTATAAAAGAATGGCAATTAGACTCTCAGGAGACTTCTCATTAACAATGAATGTCAGACAATCAGATTGGAAAGGAAGAAGTAAAACTATCTCTATTTGCAGATGAAACAATATAATCTTTTACACAGATATCTAAAGACTCCACTAAAAAACTATTAGAACTAATAAATGAGTTGAGCAAGGTTGCAGGATACAACATCAATATACAAAACTCAATTCTATTACTAGACAGTAGCAATGAAGAAACAAAAATAAAAATTTTTAAACTCTATTTACATTAGCATTAAAAGAATAAAATACTTAGGGGGCCAGCCTGGTGGTGTAGTGGTTAAGTTTGTGCCCTCCACTTCAGCAGCCTGGAGTCTATGGGTTCAGACCCCAGGCGTGGACCTACACACTACTCATCAAGCCATGCTGTGGCAGTGTCCCATATACAAAAGACAGGAAGACTGGCATGGATATTAGCTTAGGGACAATCTTCCTCAGGCAAAAAGAGGGAGACTGGCAAGAGATGTTAGCTCAGGGCCAATCTTCCTCACCAAAAAAAAAAAGGGGGGGGGGCGGGGGGGAGAATTTTTTAAAAAAGACTTAAATACCTAGGAATAAGTGTAACAAAAGAAGTGCTAAAAACTAGAAAACTTTGTTGAATGGGAGAAAATATTTGCAAATCATATATCTGATTAGGGACTAGTTTGCAGAATATATAAAGAATCATTACAACTCAACAATAAAAAAATACACAACCAATTAAAAGATGGTCAAAGATTTGAATAGACATTTCTCCAAAGAAGATATACAAATGAGCAATAAGCACACGAAAAGATACTCAACATTATTAGTCATTAGAGAAATGCAAATCAAAATCACAATGAGATGATACTTCACATCTAGTAGGATGGCTATAATCAAAAAGACGGACAATAATTTTAAGAGTTGGTAAGGATGTGGAGAAATTGGAACCCTCATACATTGCTGGTGGGAATGTAAAATGGTGCAGCTGCTTAGGAAAACAGTTCAATATTCCTCTAAAACCTAAACATGGAGTTACCAGATGACCCAGCAATCCCATTCCTAGCTATATATATTCAAAAGAATTGAAAACATGTCCACACAATAACTTGTATACATAGCAGCATATTTATAATAGCCAAAAAGTTGAAACAACTAAAAAATGTCCGTATACTAATGAGTGGATAAATTAAACGTGGTATATCCATACAATGGACTATTATCTGGCAATAAAAAGAAATGAAGTACTGATACATGCTACAACATGAATGGACCTTGAAAACATCATGCTAATTCAAAGAAGCCAGTCACAAAGGAAGACATATTTCATGATTCCACCTATACAAAATGTTCAGAATAGTTAAATCTATAGACAGAAAGTGGATTAATGGTTGCCTAGGACTGGGCAAGAGGGATGAGAGGCTGGGGGAGAACGGCTACAGGGTGTGGAGTTTCTTTTTGGAGTGAAGAAAATATTTAAAAATTTATTATGGTGTTAGTAGCATAACTCTGTGAACAAACTAAAAGCCACCAAGTTGTACACTTTAGATGGGTAAATTGTATGCTATATGAATTATATCTCAATAAAGCTATCAAAGAAAATGAGTGTCAAAAATAATGGCATAATATATTCGATATGGTGAATGAACACAAATAAAACAAAATTCAAGAGCTAGGATGAAATAAAAATTAAGAGTTTACCACCCACAGATTTTTATTCAAAGTACCTGAAGCAGCATTTCAGCAAGAAGAAAAGTGAACCTAGAAGGAAGGCAGGAGATTCAAGAAACAATGGTAATTACAGAAGGTGGAATATTTTGTTGATAAACTTCATTAATCATTCAGTGCAAAAGAGTGTAACCACTAAATGTATTTTGCAACAAGAGAAATAAAATTCTAGACACAAATAAGAAGTGGAATTGGGGAGGGACAGTGCTCGTTCAGGGGAGCAGCATACTAAAGTCTTTGTCTTGCTCAGGAGGGGACACAAAATACTGAATAATTCCAGATTTGGTTCGATAATTTTAGAATTACAGCATGCTAAAATTTTATAGGTAACACCAAAGGAATACGAACATAGCATATAGCTTCCAAACCAGAAAGAAGAAAAATAAGAGAATAAAGAAAATTCTACAACATGATAGCAGGCAAAAAAAAAAAAGGGGGGGGGTGGATAGTAAAAGAAAACTCTTTTATTTGGAAACCAAAAAGCATTTAGAGCTGAACTATGAAAGTTCTACATGTCAAGACTTGGGGATGGGACTAAAGCAGGACTTAGAGAAAAATTTGTAGCCTTAAATGCATTTGTTAAAAAATAAGACTGAAATAAACTAAATGTTTAACTCAAGAAGCCAAAAATAACACAGAAATTTCAAGAAAGCAGGAAGACCATACTAAAGATAAGATCAGAACTCAAGGAAGCAGAAAACTAAAAAAACAATAAACCCTGCAAAACTAAAGTCTGACTCTCCGAAAAGATCAATAAAAACAAAGAAACCTAGAAAAGGTATCAAGAAAAAAAGAAAACACAAATAAATACTATTAAGAAAATATTCTTTTTCTTCATATATGGACTAGAGATTTTTAAAATTAAAGTAACTACTACAAACAGTTTTATGGCAATATATTGGACACATGGATCAAAAGATTTTCAAAGCAAGTATTACCAAAATTGACTCAAGAAAAAATTAAAAACCTGAAGAAATCAATAACCATTAAGTATACTAAATCAGTTAAATCAACATCACCCCCCCTAGACACTAGGCTAAGACTGCTTTTTAGATGAATCAACTCTTCAAAGAATAAACAACCCCTATCTTTACAAACTGTTTTATGAGACCAGCATAATCTTGATGAAAAATTGGAAAGGGACAGTATGTTCAAAAATACCACATATTCATTTTTTTATGACTGAAGATACAAATATAGTTTGGCAAACATACTAAATAAAGTATAGGAAAATTTAATTCAACAATATATAAAGTAAAAAATATATTGATGAGTAACAGGTTTTCTTTATGAATGCAAAGATAATCATCAGAAAAATCTGTCAGTGTTAATTTACCATATTAACAGAGTTAGAGAAAAAGCTTATGATTTACGGGCACAAGCAAACCTGATGAGGGATGGAAAATGTTCCACCATATCTTAATTGTGGTGATAGCTCATAGTTGTATATATTTGTCAAAACTCAAACTGTAGGCATAAAATGGATGTATTTTATCATATGTAAATGATTCCTCAATAAAGTTGGTTACACAAATATCTTATTTCAGTTGATGCAAAAGAAGTGCTCAATAAAATTAAACATTTATTCACAATTTTAAAACATTATGACCACTATCACCACTACTATTCAACATTATACTGGAGGTTCTAGTCAACATAAGACAAAGAAGATGTGTAAACTCAGGAAAAAGACAAAACCCATCATTACGTGCAAATGATATGATTAGCTACATTAAAAAAATCTAATTCAAACTAGATAAACCATTAGAACTAATAAGAGTTCAGCAAATAAAAATCAATGGTATTCTGGGGCTGGCCTAGTGGCATAGCGGGTAAGTTTGCATGCTCTGGTTCCGCAGCCCAGGGTCTGTGGGTTTGGATCCCAGGTGCAGACCTACACACCGCTCAACAGGCCATGCTGAGGTGGCGTCCCACAAGTCACAACTAGAAGGAGCCACAACCAAAAGTACACAACTATGTACTGGGGGGCTTTGGGCAGAAAAAGGAAAAATAAAATCTTTAAAAAAAAAACAAGAAAAGTTCAAAAAACTCAGTAGGAAAATGGGCCAAGAATATAAATAGGCAACTCACAGAAGAAACTGTAGGGTCACAAAACATAAGAAAGGATGCTCAACCTCACTTTAAATACTACTGCATGCCCATCAAATTGGCAAAAAAAAAAAAAAAAAAAAAAAACAAACAGAAAGCCTGACAGTAACAATCATTGGCAAAATGTGGGGAAGCAGGAACTTTCATACGCTGCTGGTGGGAATGCAAACTGATACAACTACCTTGGGGGGGTAACAAAGCTCAAATATACTAAAACTGAACATAAACAAAGTCTATGACCTAGAAATTCTGCTTCCAGAAATCTACTCCAGAGAACCTGTGGCATATTTACACTATACAAGGAGACAGGTGTAAGAATGTTCATTGCAATACTGTTGATAACAGCAAAAAAAGAAACAATCTAAGTGTTCCTCAGTAGAGGAATCGATAAACACTGGTGTATTTATACAGTGGAATACTATATATTAGCTAAATTAATAGAGAGCTATGTGTGTATACAATGTATACCTTATAATATAGCATAGCTTATAACATATAATACATAAAGTCATATGAAAATGACTTTCAAATGAAAAAATCAGTTACACAATGATATGATTAGTATGTTACAATTTACATAAAAATATACAAACAAATGCCATACATTATTTATGGATATATACCTATAAAGTAAAAGCATAAAAACATGGATAGGAAGGATCCACACAGCTTGAGGATAGCGGTTACTTCTAAACAAAATTGGATGGTAGAGGGGTACAAAGAAACTTTCAACTGTATCTATACGTTTTAGTTCCTAAAAAGGTCTGAAGCAAGTTTGGCAAAATGTGAATAGCCCTTAAATATGGGTGGTAGGTACAGAGATGTTCATTACGTTATACTTTTTATTTTCTATATGTTTGAAATATTTCAAAGAATTTTTTGAAAAATCAACTCTATCTGATATATACAGAATGGACTGGAAAAGAGCAAGAGTGAAACAGGAAGACCTTCTAGGAAGCATTTGTAGAAATGCTGGCTAGAGAGATGGTGACCTGGAATAGAGGTGACAACAGCAAGAGAAGTGGATGAATGTGAGATTATACTTCAAAGGAATAATTTGTAGGACTTACTGATGGACTGGATATGAGGAGTTCAAGAGAGGAAAGAATCAAGGTTGACTTCTGGCTAAAGCAATACGTAGGAGAAGATGCCATTTATTCAGATAGGAAAAACCAGGAAAGGAATCAGTTGGAGGCATGAAAGAATCCTATTTTAGGGGTCAGCTCCATGGCCGAGTAGTCAGGTTCTCGAGCTCTGCTTCTGCAGCCCGGGGTTTCACCGGTTCGGATCCTGGGTGCGGACATGACACCACTCATCAGGCCATGCTGAGACAGCATCCCACATAGCACAACCAGAGGCACTCACAACTAGAATATACAACCACGTACGGGACGCCTTGGGGAGAAAAAGTGAGGGGAAAAAAAAGATTGGCAACAGATGTTAGTTCAGGTGCCAATCTTAAACAAAAAAAAGGGGCCTGCCCGGTGGTTAAGTGGGCACCTTCTGCTTCGGCGCCTGGGGTTCGCAGGTTCAGATCCCGGGCACGGACATGGCACCGCTTGGCAAACCATGCTGTGGTAGGCATCCCACATATAAAGTAGAGGAAGATGGGCATGGATGTTAGCTCAGGGCCGGTCTTCCTCACCAAAAAAGAGGAGGATTGGTGGCAGATGTTAGCTCAGGGCTAATCGTCCTCAAAAAAAAAAAAGAATCCTACTTTATGTGCATCTCTTATTTTTTCTATTCAGACATAAGCTCTCTATGGGGAGAAACTGTCTGTTTCATCCCTGTATCTCCCAAAGTTCCTAATGTAACTCTGCCAAATCAATGTTATACACATTGCCTACATATTGTGTTTTGAAACCCAGACAACCTTCTTCAAGTGTCAGCTTTCAAACAAATTTGATATCACTTAATATTCCAATAACAAAAAGAAAACAATTTTCAAGAAGTTCCCATAAAAGTTTTCCCATGCAGCTTATTCAGATTGTTAGGTCCTTTACAAATTTAAGTTTTCCACTTTCCTCCCAAGCCATTTAATTAGTTTCATGATTTTACCAGTTAGATGTATTATAAGCTATGTAATATTATAAGGTATACTACTGTAAATGGGTTAAGAT
Source organism: Equus przewalskii (assembly GCF_037783145.1). Taxonomy (NCBI): domain Eukaryota; kingdom Metazoa; phylum Chordata; class Mammalia; order Perissodactyla; family Equidae; genus Equus; species Equus przewalskii. The sequence continues at coordinate 22,173,822 of NC_091853.1, read as the reverse complement.
TTATAATAGGGTTATTATTACATAGCACCTCCTGATAAACTACTACTTAATGTATTTTAGTTATAGTGTGTGTATAAAGCCTCTTATGTCATCTGATTCAAACCACAACCTTGATAAGTGGGCAGGACATTCTGTAATATTTAATGACAGAGCTGGAATTCACATCTAAAGCATCAGCCTCCAAATCTAGGATTCTCTTCTTGCTTTTTTTTTTTGAGAAAGATTAGCCCTGAGCTAACATCTACCAGCAATCCTCCTCTTTTTGCTGAGGAAGACTGGCCCTGAGCTAACATCTGTACCCATCTTCCTCTACTTTATATGTGGGATGCCTGCCACAGCATGGCTTGCCAAGCAGTGCCATGTCCACACCCAGGATCCGAACTTGTGAACCCCGGGCCGCCGGAGGGGAACGTGCGAACTTAACCATTGTGCCACTGGGGTGGCCCCTAGGATTCTCCACAAAGAAAGTGAGTTAAGTTTCTTTGACTTCAAAGTAGAAGAGACTTGCCCAAGGATATATGACTAATAACTATAAGTTAACTTTGCTGTAGTTAAAGAGCTGATCCCATTCTAAGCTTATAAACATTATGAAAACGTATAATGACAAAATCTCAAAATTTATCCAAAAGATAGATTCTAATTATTCCTTTGCTTTTGAAATCAGAATCATATGATACAGAAGATTCTTCCACTAATACTATATGACTGGAATGGTGGGAGTAAAATCACGTAGATTTTCAAAGGATCATTTAACTAAATTTGTCTTCCCTCCTAAGATAAAAAGGTTACCAACTTTCGTTAGAGGTGAATTAACTAGCTAAAAAGTAATTCTTGAGTATATTACGATACCACAAGTTTCAATTTTTATTTTTATGTTGTTCAAAACAAAAACAAGTATATGTCAACCACTGCCTTTTGGTAACTATTGTTTTTGGTGAGCCAATTAAGTGTTGGGCCCTAGGTAAATTTTTATTGTCAAACTCAGTGAATGCTGTGATCTTAACCCACTTCACAGTATCTTTATGCCTGTACTTCCCCCTGTCAGTTTATCCCATTGGTTTAGGAGATCTGGAGAGGGCAGGGGGGTGTGTCAGAAAGTAGTTCAGAATTCGACAAAGGTAAGGTACTCAAAGCCCTAACTATAAATATCCCAAACAAATAAATCAAGGTCTTAACTGTTTCTTTCTAATAGTTCAGAAACAGTAATTTTAAGTGCCAAAGGCATATTCCAAAAGGTCTCTTAGGAAAATTGTTACAAATTTTAAAATGCAAGAGTAGAGCCATTTAAAAATATGTCTAATCCATATTTTCAGCAATGCCAGCTCTGTTGCTAGATTTATATAAGTTTGTTATCAAGTTTATTTGTTTTAGAGGATGCATGTAAATGGACACAGAATGAAGTTCAAAGGCATAACAAGCCTGTATCTCTCTTCTTAAGTTCAACATTATATTTTTATTGGATTTTATTTTGTAAACAATGAGAAACTAATGAAGGTTATTGCACTGGGGAGTGACACCATGAGAGAATGCTTTAATAGTATAATTTGGCTAAAATGCAAAGAATGGATACTATAATAGCAGTTAGAGATGGAAAGGTATTACAATAAAAGTTAGAGACTGGGAAGGTGTTATAATAGTCTAAGTCAGGAGAGAGCTTATAAAGTCCAGATTCCTGGGTCCCAGCCCTGGAGATTCTGAGTCAGTAGGTTCACGGCAAGTTCTCATAATTCCAAGTGAAGAGCCAAACACGGATGAGTGATAGTGAGTTAGAGTATTACAGAGAAGATACTTTTGTTGCTGACACCCTTGGAAGAATATCAGGAACTCGTAAAAATTACCAGCTGTTTCTTCATTTCTACCACAAACGAACACTGACTCACCTGGATCAGGGTCATTTTTTAGGTCCAATGGCTGTACAACAGGGTGGTACTGCTTCTAAATGTAACATAAATTAAAACAGATTGAATTTAACCACTTAATGCCTCATATAAACATTTCCTTCAGTTAATGTAAGTAAACATACTACATAGCAGTATCATCATTTGTAAAAAAAAAAAAAAAGAATTAGGTCTTGAAATCTGTAGGGAAGGGAGGGGAAAAGAAGATCAGATCAATCTTACTATGTGTGAATTATACCTTTTACAATATTGCCACCTACTGCATACATTAAGAAATAGCACAATAAAAAAGTGTAAGAAAAAGCAATCAAACAAATTAAAGGCACGGGATTGAATTTTGTGTTTAAGTACAGAGTAGTCTCCATATTATAAATGGACTGTGTTTCAAAAGTTCACTTTAAGACAAGTGTTTGGAACTCAGAACTCATATTCTCACAGAAACTCTGTTTTGAAAAGTGGCCAGGCCACCACCATGTCAGCACACTAAAGCCTGTATATCCTGTGATACACTGGCACTATGGGAGCACAACCATAGGAACAGGATCCACAATTCAGGCAAAAAAAAAGAGGAAAATGTTCCTTCTCACTCTTGTCCAGAGCTGGCAGGAGCCAAAAGGTTTCCTACCAAAGCTGTCTGTAGTGTCCTCACTCCATCCCTTCTGCATCCCTTTCTAACTCTCCAGAGCAGCACCTCGCCTAGGCCTGTGAACTTCCTTGCTTTTACACAACACTGATTACTAGGTTTCGTTCAGGGAGAGAGGGGTAGTAATAAGGAGGGAGACACCAGAAAATAAATACATTCTGAATGTTTCTCCTGAAGAAACTTTAAAGGGAAGAGGGGATAGAATGGGCTATTTCTTTGAAGACTAAGTGTTATGGAAGAAAAAAATGAAAAATTCTGCTTACAAATACTTTTTTTCTCTTAGAATGATTAAAATGTTTTAGATAAAGTACCTGCCTTTACTGTCCTAAAACAATTCCTTGAAGGAAAGCAACTGGAAGATTTATGTGTGAAACTATGCTAATTTCAAAAACTAAAGACAAACAGTATAGCATAATCTAAAAGCAAAATGTACTTCTCACTCTAGAGGCAATGCCATTCCCAGCAAACCTACTTCCACCCTGTCATGATTTTTGGAGCAAAACAAATTACACACAGTTCACAAAGCAAATTTCAGTACTATAAACAGGTACTTAATCTTCACCATCAATTTAACTAAAGGGTTCTCCAAAACATATAAACATATACAAATAACGTGCCAAACACAAAGGACAAATAGAAACAAAAGGCTTAGAAGATAAATTTCTTTTTCCTTTCTGGTCTCAGAATTATGAAGTCATTGTCAGTCTTCCCTCTTCAAATGCGATTTTAACCTACTGTGATTTAGAACAGGAAAAAGTCTTACAAGAGACGAAAGGGAGTAATCGAGGTAGGAAAGATAAAGAAAACAAAATGTCATTTATCTCCACATGTATCTTATGCTTTATTATTTTTTTACTGTAGGAAAATAGACATAACATAAAATTTACTATCTTAAAGGTAAATGGTCTTACCAGAATTTCTTGTTTTGCTTTTATGGTTTTGATGACACATTCAAGGATCTTTCTGGGATACTGCTTACGTTTCGTGGCTATATCTACTATGACTTCATCAAACTGATCTTCAAGTACTTTGATATCGGAATCTATTTCAAGAAAAAAATATCAAAAAAATTCCTTAAAACACATTGTTTATATGGAAATGTAATATAAGTAAACTAAATTTATATAACACAAAATAATTAAGGAAAACAAATATGGTAAGTTAACAGACGCCCCCACTCTGGTGATTGGTTCATTCACTGAGTGAACAATCACTTATTGAGCACCTATGGGAAGCCAGGCCTAAATCAGAGAAATACAGAGATGAACACAACATGATCCCTGCTCTCTAAGAGCTCCCAGTTCACTGGAAGAAACAGACAGATAATTGCAAAGCAATTTCATAAATGCAATAGAGGTATGAACAAATACCATCAGGACACAAAAAGTGGAACACTAACTCTGTCTGGGGAATTTAAAACTTTAAAGAGAAAGTAACATTTGAGCTGGGCCTTGAAATCTAAGTGTAAATCCCCTGGATAAAAAAAGGCAGGGAAAAAAAATGCTAGATGCATTTTAAGCAGAAGAAACAGTATCTGCAAGATCACAGAGCCTTTGGGAAAGAGAGAAAGTTCTAAATGGCCACAGGATAAAGTATAAGGAAAGAAGGATGATAAAATATAAAAGAACTAGACAGTAATGGGCATTTAATATCAGGGATGCTAACAAGTTTTGACCTTATTATGTGCTGAAGCAAAGCTGTGACAGTAGCAGTGAGTGGAGTAGCTGGATCTGAAATAGGACTCAACTGGACAGATGACAGGAAAAAGTGAAAGATACAGTGACTTTAGAGTTTCTTTGACTTAACTAAAACTATTTTATCACATACTTTCCTGTTTTAAAATAGTGATTCTCAAACTTAAGCAGAATGAATCATTGCCTGGGGAGCTTGTCAGAAGTGCAGAAACTAAGAGTCAGGAGGTCTCTGTGATGGAGACCAGAAATTAAGCACCCCAGATAAAATGAATGCAGGTGACATACCAACCTTATTTTGAAAATCATTTTAAAGAATAACAAATATGAACTAGCTAAAAATACTAAAGAGCTAGGTCCTCAGCTTAACTGGTCTATATCATAAGTGTTCTGCTATGCCAAATCTATGCTAGAAATGGATCAAATTTATTTTATTGGGTAGAAGTCTTATTAGGGATAAGTCTGAAACCTGATACATATTTTTGGAAACATTTTGAGAACTGCTGATATATATCAGCATATATGTATGTATCAGGTAAAGATTAATAAGGTACATCAGGTATGGTCTTTCATTCGTGTAACAAATATTCATTAAGTCCAACTAAATTATTTCTTTTGAGAGTATTGTGAGACACCGTCATCTCTTATTTCAAATACTCATTTAAATGAGGAGCTGCTCCTAAATTTTAATTTATCCATTAAAAAAGTTAAATCACTAATCTGAAAGGAACAACGTAGTATTTCACAATCAATTAAAAAAAAAAGAAGTCTCCTAGCTAAATCATCTGTGTAGGGAGGAAAACAGTTTCTTAGCGCCACCTAATGATAAAGTTACAAAACTGAAACGTATAAGCAATTTGAGCGGGGAAGAACGTCATTAATTTAACAAACATTTAGTGAGTGCCTTCTATGTGCCAAGCTAAGTGTTGAAAACAGTGATGAGAAAAACAAATATAGTCCCTGTTCTCAAGGAGCTTACATTTTCATTCTTAAATGTGCCTGGTCAAGCCTCCTGAAATCAAGTCCTTTCAGAGTAGTTACAGGGCAGAGAGGAAGAAATTGACTCATTTGTTCATTCACTTATAAATTATGTGAGTGAACAAAATAGACAAAACCCTCTGCTCTAGTGAAGCTTACTTACTGCTCCTATGTATTAGATCAGATGCAAATCCTATTAATTCTGTCTGCTTGACCCTGTCTTTTTCTACCATCTCAGTACAGGTCTTGACCATCTTTTTGCTGTACTATTGCAATTACCTCCCTAAGGTCTGCCTGCCTTGAATTTCTCCTTTCTCCAATCCATCCCCCACACAGCCAGCACTTAGCAATCTAGAACACAAACCTTTTCATGCCATCTACTTTAAAAACCGTCACTGGTTCCCCACTGCCTACAGAATAAAATGCCAATTCCTTAGCATATCCTACAAAACTCTTTGTGATCTGGCCCCAACTTATCTTTCTGGCCACATCTGCCATTAGTTTTCCCAATTCACTTCTGATATTTTTCTAAACATGTCACTCCTTTGTGCCTTTGCACATGCTGGGTTTTTGCTTCAAAAACTACCTTCTTTCTGCCTAGCACACTCTCATTATTAAATGCATTTAACAACAAGCTACTCTGTTATATCTTCTCCCACTTCCCAAAGTATATTGTGATTCCTTGTCCATTCCTCCCATGAACAATGAGTTCCTAAATGGGAAGGACCATGTCTTTTCATCTATTTCCCACCGTTTGGCATAGTGCCTGGCATTTATCAGGTGCCCATGAAAGAAGGTAATAGTGTAGTATTCTCAACTACTTCTCCTCATAGTTATAAGGGAAACAAGGGACAAAAAATAGCTGTACTCCACCCAGGCTGCCAACTTGTCAGAAAATACATATCTTAATCTCTAAATAGATGAATCATATTGCTAAAGGCAGTGACCAAACAATAAGGCAATTACAACGTGACTTCACAGAAGTCAGATGAAGACACAGTAAAAGGCTGTGTAGTTTGAAAATACTCCTAGGTGATTCTAACACAATCCCTCTCCCCTACTAATTGGTAATTGCTCTGATAATATTTGGGAAACCTGATGTTATTCTTTTTATTTATCTATTTTTTGTTTTTTGAGGAAGATTAGCCCTGAGCTAACATCTGTCGTCAATCCTCCTCTTTTTGCTGAGGAAGACTGACCCTGAGCTAACATCCGTGCCCATCTTCCTCTACTTTATATGTGGGACGCCTGCCACAGCATGGCTTGCCAAGCAGTGCCACGTCCACACCCAGGATCTGAACTGGCGAACCCCTGGCTGCTGAAGCAGAACTGCAAACTTAACTGCTGCACCACTGGGCTGGCCCTGTTTTTACTGTTTTAACATATAAACCGGAAAGTGAATTTTGTGACTGTGAAGAGAGAACTATAATAATCCCAAGGATCAGACAGTGAAGTCTTCTGGGCAAAGTATTATCTTAATTTTGAGAAGAAAAACTATACCCACAGAGGGTTACTTGATAAGACCTGCAATCAGTTCAAGCGTATAACCGGATAAACTCAACAGCTCTCAGTGACATCAAGCTATGATGGTCGGATCTCTGTAACATCACCGTGGGGACGGGCAAAACACTCTGGCCATTTTATCAGGGTAGCCCTTCCCCTGGACATTGCTGGGGAATTCTCCCTCTTCCCCCACTGATCATTCCTTTTCAACTAAATTTTTTCCTTCCTACATTGACCATTTTCTTTCTATTAAAGCTTTGACTTCTTTAGATATGTCAACACCACTAGTTAGGGTACAATCAATCAGAGTATAGTCAAGTCTGCCTCGCAACAGGAAAATACTGTCTTTTTAAGGAGCTTTCTCCAATTATGGACCTCATCCTTTACATGGCACTCTTATAGTTTAACTTTGCATTCCAAGGGTACCTCACTATCTACTCTAAGGATCACTTGTGAAAAGACAACTTGATTTATAAGGTATTAATCACAGGAATTCTCTGGGCCTGTTTATTCATCTGGGGACAGTCTACAGTACTATCTAATAAACTACTGACAACGGTACTTTTGAAGATTAATCAGATAAAAGTCCTGTTGAGAATGCCAGACAGCATGTATGAAGGATCAGGTACCTACTGTGTTGCTTGCCTCAGATTAAACTTCAACGGTCTTCTAGATGAGTTTCCTCTTCTCTCCCCGCCCCACCCCCACCGCCGCGGGAAAGGATTTTTTTAAGAAAAGAAGTGACACTGAAAATGGGGATTAAAAACAGCACTCAGAAGAAATTTAGCTACAAAAACAACTCAGAAATTTATGACAGAAGGAAAAAGTCACATACCCATAAGACAATTATCTGAAGCTTCCTGCCACGCTTGCCCATTAATGCTGACATTCTCTTGCACAGCTGACTCAAAAGTCTGCAATAAATTCACAATACTCAAGTCACTAAAAATAACTTTAAAGACTGAATTCAAACATTTCGGCAAAGTAACAATTTCAGATTTGTGACAGAGAATATACAGAAAAGTAGCAGACTAGTCTATCAGTATGTTTATTCTTTTCAACGAAGATTCCATTTCCATCACTGATTCTACATACATTTATTCTGATAACCATTATGCTTCCTATGAGAAAATCTGATCCAAAATTTTAGAATATTCTTGCAAACAAAAAATGCTACTTCCTAAAGGAAAGAAAAAATAACAGCTAACAAATCTGGGTTCAGTTGAATCTCAAGGGTGTAAAAACTATATATGCTGCTGAATGAGTGTCAACGTTAACAAGAGAGAAAATATACAAGCTGACAGAAAGTTAAATTTACTTCTACTTTATAAAGGACTAGTCTCTTTTTTTTGAAGTATCTAAGGATGAAATGACATGAGATCTGGGATTTGCTTTAAAATAGGAAGTGTAACAAGATTCTGATAACTGTTGAATTGGGTGATGGATACATGGGTGTAAACTGTATTAGTCTATTTTTTGTAAGGTTGCAAATGTTCAGAATACGTTGAAAAATAAAGGACTAAAAAAATTTGGGAGTACCACTAAAATTTTATTACCTAACAATTTCACTTCTAGTACTGTATCCTAAAGGACTATTCTCCTAAAAACATAAAGAGGATGTACTAGGAATGTTTATTTCAGCACTGTTTGAAATTATAAAATAGTGAGGGAAAAATACAAAATCTAAATTCAAAATTATGAGAATGGCTAAATATATAATATATCCATACCACACAACACTTAAAAAGAATGAAGTAGGGGCCGGCTCCGTGGCTGAGCAGTTAAGTTCGCGTGCCTCGCTGCGGCGGCCCAGGGTTCCGATCCTGGGCGCGGACATGGCACCGCTCGTCAGGCCACGTTGAGGCGGCGTCCCACATCCCACAACTAGAAGGAGTGCAACTAAGATATACAACTGTGTACAGGTGGGGTTTGGGGAGATAAAGCAGGAAAAAAAAAAAAAAAAGATTGGCAACAATTGTTAGCCCAGGTGCCAATCCTTAAAAAAAAAAAAAAAAAGATTGGCAACAGTTGTTAGCCCAGGTGCCAATCTTTAAAAAAAAAATAAAAAATAAACTAAACAATGAAGCATATCTCTATATAACATAGACAAATATTAGTCAGACATTGGTTTAAAAAAAAAAGCAGGATGCTGACAATACATCAGCATGACACTATTAATGTAAAAAATAACAAAAACTGAAAGAGAAAGAGAGAGAGAGGTAAAGCTGTAAAAAAAAGGGTGTAGACGGATTACTCCCTCCAAGAACCCTCCAAAATAAGTTACTATTTTGGAAGGAAGGAATGGAAGGAAGAGGGATGGTGGAGGAGAATTCACAGACTTTTCCTTTACACTATTTTGAATTTTTTACAATGAGAATTATTTTGTACATTTTGTATAATTAAATCAAATAATGACTGATATAACTATGAGTTAAAGTACATATTCTACACTTCAAAGATTTTATAAAGTAAAATCCTTATTTACGTATAGACTTCCAAGGATTATCTGAGAATACAAATTGTCTTCCTAATATTCATTGCACAGACGTACCAATACTAATTTTTTTAGCATATCTTCTATATTATGTGGTTTTAGATAGATATGTCAACAAAATTACAGCCTCTGCCTTTTACCTGCTCGCTTATTTAAAATAAAACACAAATCAATTCCTTTGGTAAGTCTTCAAACCTTTATCTTCTAATTCACTTTATTGACCATTAAATAAAGTATAATAGATTAAGCTGAGTTCCTTTTTCCCTAAGGCAATTAAACGTTCTCACTTCCTTAGTACTTCCTAAAATGGGGCAAATTCTAAGATCATTACACAACAAAACAGTCTTCTCCCAAAAAACTACTAAAAATGTCCTGAAGTATGTCTCTACTCTTGCCTTGTTTGCCAGGAGGGAACGCTATAATTATGAGCCACTGTATACAAAACTGGAATACAGAATCACAACCCACGAAGTGTTTCTTCACCCTTCTTCCACTAACCTTTATTTTCATTCACATTGTGGTCATTCACACAAGTGTGCTGCATTATAAGCTTTAAACGTTTTTTTCCTACATATAGATTGTGTGCTTATTTATGACAGGCACCAATCCCTCAACTTATTGTGTCCTTCCCCCAAAAACTCTCTTCTTCTGGACTTTGCAAAATATTTGAGAAAGGAAGGGGAAATGTGTTATGAGGGCCAGTGTTTGATCTTAGTGAAGTTTATAATGATGACAGCTTCCTTATCTATTTTAGACTCGCAAGGAAGATGTATTCACTCTCTTTACAAGATGTTTTTAAAAAGGCAAGAGGAAAGACGAAAAGCTAGCCCGGTGACTGACTGACTTCCAGGATTACCCTTTCCTGGAGAATTCTTCATAGAATCTGTCTGTATTGTCCAAGAGGGGAACCACTAGCCACTTTATGGCTACTGAGGACTTACCCCGTGGCTAGTCGTAAAGGAGGTAAAGGAGATGTATTGGAAATTTAAGACACGAGATTTTAAAAGCTTAGTACGAACAAAAGAATATAAACTATCTCATTCACTTTTATATTAACAAACGTTAAAATATATTGGATTAAATAAAATTTATTATTAAAATTAATTTCACTTGTTTCTTCTTACTTTTAATTTCAAGTAACATACGTAGCTCTCCGATTGCCACTGGATAGCGCTGGTCTAAGTAATTAACACCACCCAGCTGACACTAGCATCTGTTTAATTCCCCAGGCTGCTGCTATGGCAGTGTCGGGGCACCGTTAACTCTGCCGAGGCCTGGCCTAGGCTCTTTCTGAGCCCCAAGACCCGGGGTGTGGGGTGAGGGGGTGATAAGACAAGAGATGGCTACTGGGCCCGTACCCACTGCGCATCTCGCAGAGCGGGCTCTCGGATCTTCTCTGGCAGCGCTTCCCCGAGCTTTTGCACGATGCGGCCGCACAGTTCTAGCAACTCCGTCACGGCCCGCTTCGAGGTGCAGCGCACACGGAAGTCCTCTCGGGCAGTGGCAGGGACCGAGGCCCGGTCGTCTGTCCCGGCCATTCTCTCCACATCCCGCAGAGGAGCTACGACCACCAACTCGGGAGCCCCCGCCATTTTTCCAGTTTGAACTGTGGGCGGGGACTCTGGGAACGGAAGAGCGGGTTCCCACTGGAGGAAGGAGCTCGCGTCCGGCCGGAAACTCGGTCCGCCGCCGCAGCCTCGTTCCGGGTGAGGCCTCGCGGCGAGTGGCGGACTGCGGCGGCGCGGCGATGGGGGCGGTGGGCGCAGGGCTGGTGGACTGTCACTGCCACCTCTCCGCCCCGGACTTTGACCGCGTACGTGTGGGCGCGGCGGGGCCCGTGGGGGCGGGGAGGCCCTCGTCCTTTTCCCTCAGGTTATCTTTGTTCTCCTCCCTTAGGACGAAACCCCAGACCCCCCGCCCCACACACACACACGCTCCTGCCGATGAACCTGTGGAACCTGCTCCCGGCTCCCTACTTAACCTCAGTCTTTCTGATTTTTCTTTCTGATCCCGGGTGGCGGTAAGCCGTCCATCCACAGTGCTTTTACGGTCCGGGTTCCTGGAGGCCTTCCCCCACCTCTCCGTGGCCCGGCTGTTGACGGCTGAAATGCCCCTTTCCCCAGGAGCCCCTGAACCCGGGCTTGCTCCCACACGCCGCGTGCCCCGGTTCTAATGGGAGAGAGAAGCGAACAGAAGAACGCAGCGCACGCGAAATCGGGGTTACGAGACGTTTTACCCGCTACAGTGGAAACTAGAGGCTGATAGTAGAGAACGCAGAGAGGGGTCTGTTGCTAGGGGGGAAAATCTCTGAAGAGGTCACCTTTAAATTAGGACTAGAAACACAAAGAGCCAGCCAAGCCAGGAGGGGGTCTCTGGTGGTGAGGAAAGCAGGCAGGTTGCAGGTCCCCCGCACAGGATAGAATTTGGCGCATTCAAGATGCCAAAAGGCTGGATGGAGCCTGATGAGCCAGAAAGAGAGAGGCGTGGGACAAGACTGAAGAGGTCCGTAGGGACTAGGTGAGGCAGGTCAGTGATGTGGGGACCTGGAATTGGCCACCCCAAGATGTGTCTCTTTGGCATCAGGATTATTTGAGGCTGATTGCTTTTGATAAACTGGGACAGGGAAGGAGGCTAAAAGGTCCCTCCCTCTCTGTACCAGGAAGAAGAAAGAGATGACCTTCTCTCTAGAAACTCTTAATCAATGCCAAAGGCAAGGACTTAAATCTGCGTTTTATTGTGCTTGTCTGGTAACCTCCTGTAACTGACTCCCCCCCCCCCACCCCCCATGTTGGCATTTCTTTAAGGATTAAGCATCTTTCCTTAGGCTAGGAACTGATTGCTGCGCTCACCTGTGATCGCCCAGCTCCAGACGGTAGACTTGCCTCCGGCTACGTCCTCTGAGATAGCAGACCACTACCTGCTGTCCGGCTACGCCCTCTGAGATAGCAGACCACTACCTGCTGTGTCCATCAAGCACTGTGCCGACAGGGCAATCTTGTCACTATTGTGGGAGGGACATTTCAATCACATGTGAAACACCCTGTTTGGGGGTATATAACCACTCTGTGCACCCCACTTCTTTGGTGCCCTTTCTTCCTTCGGGAGGAAAGACCCCGGGACATGGTTCCTCATAAAGCTTTGTTTAATTTTCTCTTGCTATTCTGTCTCATGTGAATTTAATTCGTTCTCCGGCCAGACGAACCCACATTTGGGAAGAGGAAATGTCTTCCTCCCCTACAGTGAGAAGTTTGGATTTCATTAGAAACACAAGGCAGATCCAGTAAAGGGTTTTTGGGGTTTTGGGTTTTTTTTTCAAAAAGGAGAGTGACAAGATCTGATATCCATTTAAAAACTCTTTTGCTGCTGTGTGGCAAAGGGATAGAGGAGAGCAAGAGTGGAAGCCAGAAGACCAGTTTAGGCGCTTTTGCAGTATGTAGACAAGAGATGATGGTGGTTGCAGGGGAGTTTGAGAGAAGCAGATGGATTCAAGGTATATTTTAGAGGTGGCCAGCCCCAAGAGGCAGAATCTATAGTACATGCTGAGGAATTGGATGTGGAGAGGGAGGGAAAGAGAGGACTTGAGGATGCTGTCGGGAGGATGGTGGTGCTGTTTACTGAGACAGGGAAGGCTGAGGTTGGGGAGAACAGGCAGAAGGAATGGATTTGTTGGGGAGAAAACAAAGAGTTATGTTTGGCACATGTTGCAGCCTAATATCTATCCAAGTGGAAATGTCATATAGTTGCTTCAAAATGTGAATTCTGAGTTCAGGAGAGAATTCTAGGCTGGCGATAACTCTCACTAATATAATGATGATATTTAAACCTGTGGATGAGATCACTTAAGGTGAGTACAGAGAGAGGAGCATAGGGTCCAGAAATCAGGTAGAGGACAGAGAGCCAGTTAGGGAGACTGAACATTAGCAGCCAGTGAGAGAGTGGTATTGCAGAAGCCAAGAGTGGGAAATATTTCAGGAAAGAGGAAGGAGTGACAAGTGAGGAGCTGCTGATGCTGCTGAGGGGTAGAGTAAGAGGAGGTCAGAGAAGTGCCCTTTATTCTTTGACAATAACAGTTTCTATTTTAGTGGAGTAAGAACAGGAGCCAGATTTTTCTGAGGGAAAGAAAGAGTAGACAGAAGGTGGGTCAGCGTAGGCTCTTCCCTTTCCACCAGCCTGTTCCTCGCTATCTTTGTCGTTCTTTGTGGTGCCTCAACCGCATTGATGTTACTCAGCCAACGAGCAGTTACTTATTCATCTCAGATAATTGTGATTACTTACCCTTGTTTTAGGATCTGGACGATGTGTTGGAAAAAGCCAAGAAAGTAAGTTAATAACTATAATAGCCCTTTTTGTTTGTTTTCCTACTAATTTCAAGCTAAAACAGCTTGAAATTCAGATATACTGTATTGATGTCACTTCAGTAATAATAAGTTGATAATAAGTAGCATTTATTAAGTATTTACTGTGTGCCAGGCACTGAGCTAAGCCCTTTCTGTACTTTATCTCGTTTAACGTTTAACAACAAGCCTCTGGAGGAACTTCTATTTTCTAGCTAACTATCCCGATTTTATAGAGGTTTATAAACTTTATAAATTAAGGCCTAGAGATTAATAATTAGTCCAAAGACACACTGCTAGTACAGTGATATAAACTAGATATTCTGAATGCAAAACATGTTCCCACAGCCACCATGCTTACCAGCAACAGGGAACATTGATCCATCTATCAGTTCTTAAATTACCATTATTCTGGAGAACTTGGATAAATGATAGAAGCTTTCTGAAAGATTTTGATTTGTTTGAGAAAAAGTTACTAATTTTTGAAAGTGTTTATGAAATTCATTATAACGAGTATTTTGCTGTCTTCCCAAAAGTGATAGTCAGAAGCGGTTGCCATGGGGCCGGCCCCGTGGCCGAGTGGTTAAGTTCGCGCTCTCAGCTACGACGGCCCAGAGTTTTTCTGGTTCGGATCCTGGGCAAGGACATGGCACCACTCATCAGGCCACGTTGAGGTGGTGTCCCATGTGCTACAACTAGAAGGACCCACAACTAAAATATACAACTGTATACTGGGGGGATTTGGGGAGAAAAAGCAGAAAAAAAAAAAGATTGGCAACAGTTGTTAGCTCAGCTGCCAATGTTTAAAAAAAAAAAGGTTGCCAATACATTTTTATATACAGCCATCTTTCACTATGGCAGCTTAATTAGGAGCAGGGGCTTTGGAATTACACACGCCTAATGATCTTGGGCAAGTTATTTACTCCATCCAAAACTCTGTCTCCTGATCTGTACAACGGATTACAGCAATGCCTACCTCATAGGGTTGTGTAGATTAAATGAGGTAACATTTATATTCACTGAACATGGTGCCTGAAACATGATAAGTACTCATTGGTATCCATTATGATTATATTGATGGAGTCTGGCTGAGCAAGGATAACTAAACGCACAGAAAACTTTACAATTTTATTTAACTATATTAGATATACATATAGTTTGAGACTCTAACTATTCTATTCTTCTTTGTTTCAGGCCAATGTTATGGCCCTTGTGGTGGTTGCTGAACATTCAGGAGAATTTGAAAAGATTATGCAACTTTCAGAAAGGTATTACTGGGCCGGCCCTGGTGGCCTAGTCGTTAAGTTCAGCGTGCTCTGCTTTGGCAGACCGGGTTTGGTTCCCTCTTGTGGACCTACACCACTCTCTTAGCAGCCATGCCATGCTGGTGGCCCACAGACTAAAAAATAGATGAAGATTGACACGTATATTAGCTCAGGGCAAATCTTCCTCAGCAAAAAAAAAAAAAAAGAGTACTACTTATTAAGCATTTAAAGAGTTGTTAATAAGGACACACTTATGATGTCATATTTATAATATGAAAGACCATACATTTTTAAAGAGAATGAAAAGGAAAAATCATATTAACACAGCCCTAAAAAGAAATTCTTTTCTACTTGTTCTTTAGAGTAACATTGTAGTCTACTTGTCTAGTACTCGTGCTTTCTTAATTCATTCTACATTTTTAGGTATAATGGGTTTGTCCTGCCATGCTTGGGTGTTCACCCTGTTCAAGGACTTTCACCAGAAGACCAAAGAAGTGTCACATTAAAGGTAACAGGCGTATAAAACAAGAACCATAAAAAAATGATAGTACCTGTTGACTCAGTAATCCTCTTCTTTTTGATTTATATTCTAACGAAATAATCCAAAAGAAGGAAACTCTACCTTCTTTCACAAAGATATTTGTTGCAGAATTATTTGTAATAGAGAAAAAGTAGAAACAGCCTAGAGGTTCAGAAATAAAGGAATAATAAGTTAACTTGTAGAGTGTTAAAAATAATACATTTCTAGAAAATGAGGATTATAAGGTTTATGTAGCAACATGGAAAACATTTGCAATTTAGTGTAGGGAGAAAAGTAGGATACCAAATGATTTGTTTGCTGTGAATGACATCCATGTAAAAATGTATTCTATAAGGAAAAGACTGGAGAGGAAAAAACACAGAAACGATAGTAGCTGTGATGATCTGATAGGATTAAAGGTGACTTGTTTTCGCATATTTTTATCATGTCATATTACTTTTTTTTTTTGGATGTACATCATATTTCGAATTCTGTATACATTACATCATGTTCACCACCCGAAAACTAATTATAGTCCACCCCCTCACATGTGAGCCTAATCACCCCTTTTGCCCTCCCCCCCCCCCTTCCCATATGGTAACCACCAATCCAATCTCCAATGCTATGTGTTTTTTTGTTGTTGTTTTTATCTTCTACTTATGATTGAGATCATATGGTATCTGACTTTCTCCCTCTGACTTATTTCACTCAGCATAATACCCTCAAGGTCCATCCACGTTGTCACAAATGGCCGGATTTCGTCATTTCTTATGGCTGAGTAGTAGTCCATTGTGTATAAATACCACATCTTCGTTATCCATTTGTCCCTTGATGGGCACCTAGGTTGCTTCCATGTCTTGACTATTGTGTATAATGCTGCAATGAACATAGGGGTGCAAGTATCTTTATACCTTTGTGTTTTCAAGTTCTTTGGATAAATACCCAGCAGTGGAATAGCTGGATCGTATGGTAGATCTATCCTTAATTTTCTGAGGATACTCCATACTGCTTTCCATAGTGGCTGCACCAGTTTGCACTGCCACCAGAAGTGAACAAGTGTTCCCTTCTCTCCACATCCTCTCCAACATTTGTTGTTTCCTGTCTTGTTAATTATAGCCATTTTGACCGGAGTGAGGTGATACCTCATTGTAGTTTTGATTTGCATTTCCCTGATAGCTAATGATGTTGAGCATCTTTTCATATGCCTGTTGGCCATCCGTATATCTTATTTGGAGAAATCTCTGTTCAGATCTTTTGCCCATTTTCTAATTGGATTGTTGGTTTTTTTGTTGTTGAGCTGTATGAGTTCTTTGTATATTTTGGGTATTAACCCCTTATCTGATATGTGGTTTGCAAATGTCTTCTCCCAGTTGTTAGGTTGTCTTTTCGTTTTGTTGATGGTTTCCTTTGCTGTGCAGAAGCTTTTTAGTTTGATGTAGTCCCATTTGTTCATTTTTTCTTTTATTTCCCTTGCCTGGTCAGACATGGGACTAGAAAATATGCTGCCCAGACCGATGTCAAAGAGCATACTGCCTATGTTTTCTTCTAGAAGTCTCATGGTTTCGGGTCTTAATTCAAGTGTTTAATCCATTTTGAGTTTATTTTTGTGCATGATTTAAGGTAATAGTCTACTTTCATTCTTTTGCACGTGGCTGTCCAGTTTTCCTAACACCATTGAGGAGACTCTCCTTTCTCCATCGTATGCTCTTGGCTCCCTTGTCGAATATTAGCTGTCCATAAACTTGTGGGTTTACTTCTGGGCTCTCAATTCTGTTCCATTGATCTGTGTGTCTGTTTTTGTGCCAGTACCATGCTGTTTTGATTACTATGGCTTTGTAGTATAATTTGAAATCAGGGAGTGTGATACCTCCAGTTTTGTTCTTTTTTCTCAGTAATCCTTTGGCTATTTGGGGTCTTTTGTTGTTCCTAGAAATTTTAGGATTCTTTGTTGTATTTCTGTAAAGAATGTTGTTGGAATTTTGATAGGGATTGCGTTGAATCTGTAGATTGCTTTAGGAAGTATGGACATTTTAATGATATTAATTCTTCCAATCCAAGAGCACGGAATATCTTTCCATTTCTTTGTGACTTCTTCAATTTCTTTCAACAATATTTTATAGTTTTCGGTGTACAGATCTTTCACCTCTTTGGTTAAGTTTATTCCTAGGTATTTTATTCTTTTTGTTGCAATTGTAAATGGGATTGTATTCTTAATTTCTCTTTCTGCTACTTCGTTGTTAGTGTATAGAAACGCAACCAATTTTTGTATGTTGATTTTATATCCTGTGACTTGACTGTATTCCTTTACTATTTCTAAAAATTTTTTAGTGGAATCTTTAGGGTTTTCTAGATATAAAATCATGTCATCTGCAAAGAGTGACAGTTTCACGTCTTCTTTTCCAATGTGGATCCCTTTTATTTCTTTTTCTTGCCTGATTGCTCTGGCTAGGACTTCCAATACTATGTTAAATAAGAGTGGTGACAGTGGGCATCCTTGTCTGGTTCCTGTTCTTAGAGGGATAGCTTCCAGTTTTTCTCCATTGAGAATATTTGCTGTGGGTTTGTCATATATGGCCTTTATTATGTTGAGGTATTTTCCTTCTATACCTGTTTTATTTAGAGTTTTTATCATAAATGGATGCTGTATCTTATCAAATGCTTTCTCTGCATCTATTGAGATGATCATGTGATTTTTATTCTTCATTTTGTTAATATGGTGTATCATGTTGATAGATTTGCGGGTGTTGAACCATCCCTGCATCGCTGGAATGAAACCCACTTGATCATGATGTGTGATCTTTTTAATGTATTGTTGTATTCGATTTGCTAGTATTTTGTTGAGGATTTTTGCATCAATGTTCATCAGCGATATTGGCCTGTAATTTTCTTTTTTCGTGTTGTCTTTGTCTGGTTTTGGTATCAGGATAATGTTGTCTTTGTAGAAGGAGTTAGGAAGCCTCCCCTCCTCTTCAGTTTTTTGGAAGAGTTTGAGAAGGATAGGTATTAAGTCTTCTTTGAATGTTTGGTAGAATTCACCAGGGAATCCATCTGGTCCTGGACTTTTATTTTTTGGGAGGTTTTTGATTGCTGTTTCGATCTCCTTACTGGTGATCAGTCTATTCAAATTTTCTACATCTTCTTGGTCCAGTTTTGGAAGGTTGTATGTTTCTAAGAATTTATCCATTTCTTCTAGATTATCCAATTTGTTGGTGTATAGCTTTTCATAGTATTCTCTTATTATCTTTTGTATTTCTGAGGTGTCCGTTGTAATCTCTCCTCTTTCATTTCTGATTTTATTTATTTGAGCCTTCTCTCTTTTTTTCTTGGTGAGTCTAGCTAAGGGTTTGTCAATTTTGTTTATCTTTTCAAAGACCCAGCTCTTGGTTTCATTAATTTTTTCTTTTTTTTTTTTTTATTCTCTTTCGTTTTTTTCTGCTCTGATTTTTATTATTTTCTTCCTTCTGCTGATTTTGGGCTATGTTTGTGGTTCTTTTTCCAGTACCTTTAGGTGCACTTTAAGATTGTCTATTTCAGATTTTTCTTCTTTGTTGAGGTAGGCCTGAATTGCTATAAACTTCCCTCGTAGAACCGCTTTTGCTGTATCCCACAGATTTTGGCATGTCGTGTTTTCGTTTTCATTTGTCTTCAGGAATTTTTTGATTTCTTCTTTGATTTCTTCATTGACCCAATCATTGTTCAGTAGCGTTTTGTTCTATCTCCATATTTTTGTGACTTTTCTGGCTTTCTTTCTGTAGTTGATTTCCAGTTTCACACCTTTGTGGTCAGAAAAGATGCCTGGTATTATTTCGATCCTCTTAAACTTATTGAGACTTGTTTTGTGGCCTAATATATGATCGATCCTGGAGAATGTTCCATGGACATTTGAAAAGAATGTGTATTCTGTGGTTCTTGGATGGAATGTTCTGTATATATCTATTAAGTCCATCTGGTCTAATATGTCCTTTAAGGCCAGTGTTTCCTTATTGATCTTCTGTTTGGATGATCTATCTATTGGTGTAAGTGGAGTGTTAAAGTCCCCTACTATTATTGTGTTACTATCTATTTCTCCTCTTATGTCTGTTAATAATTTCTTTATGTATTTAGGTGCTCCTATGTTGGGTGCATAGATATTTACAAGTGTAATATTTTCTTGTTGGATTGTTCCCTTTATCATTATGTAGTGCCCGTCTTTGTCTCTTATTACAGTTTTTGTTTTAAAGTCTATTTTGTCTGATATAAGTATTGCTACCCCCGCTTTCTTTTCTTTGCCATTTGCATGGAATATCTTTTTCCATCCTTTCACTTTCAGTTTGTGAGTGTCTGTAGGTCTGAAGTGTGTCTCTTGTATGCAGCATATACATGGGTCTTGTCTTTTTATTCAGTTGGCCACCCTATGGCATTTGATTGGAGCATTTAGTCCATTGACATTTAAAGTAGCTATTGATAAATATGTATTTATTACCATTTTGTCACTTTTTTTTTTCTGGGTGTTTTAGCAGTTCTTCTCTGTTCCTTTCTTTTTCTCTTGCTCTCTTCCCTTGTGGTTTGATGGCTATCTTTAGTAATATGTTTGATTTCTTTTGTCTTACTTTTTTTCCTGCTTGTTATAGGTTTCTGATTTGTGGTTACCATGAGGATCCTATTTAATATACTATGTATATAACAGTCTATATTGAGTAGATAGATTCTTTAGGTTGACATCTTTCTAAAAGCTCTACTTTTTCACTCCCCTCCCCCCGCATTATGTTTTTCACATCATATATAGTCTCTTGTTTAGTGTGTGTCTATTCATTACCCTCTTATCATTGAAATAGGTGATTTTAGTACATTTGTCTTTTAACCTTCATATTATCTTCACAGGTAGTTGATCTGCTGCCTTTACTATATTTTTACCTTACAAGTGATTTTATTGCCTGGTATTTTGTTGTTGTTTTGGGTTTTTTTGATAATTTTTTTATCTCTATTTGTGATCATTGCTTTCCCACTTAAACAAGTCCCTTCAGCATTTCTTGCATAACTGGTTTCTTGGTGATAAGCTCCTTTAATTTTTGCTTGTCTGGGAAACTCTTTATCTCTCCTTCCATTCTAATGACAACCTTGATGGATAGAGTATTCTTGGCTGTAGGTTTTTTCCTTTTAGCACTTTATTATATTTATTTATTTTTGAGGAAGATTAGCCCTGAGCTAACTACTGCCAGTCCTCCTCTTTTTGCCGAGGAAGACTGGCCCTGAGCTAACATCATGCCCATCTTCCTCTACTTTATATGTGGGACGCCTACCACAGCATGGCGTGCCAAGCGGTGCCGTGTCCACACCCGGGATCCAAACCGGTGAACCCGGGCCTGTGAGAAGTGGAACGTGCGAACTTAACCGCTGCGCCACTGGGCCGGCCCCTCCTTTTAGCACTTTAAATATGTCGTGCCATTCTCTTCTCGCCTGTAGGGTCTCGACTGAGAAGTCCACTGATAGCCTGATGGGCTTCCCTTTATATGTCACTTGTGGCCTTTCTCTTGCTGCTTTTAGGATTCTCTCTTTGTCTTTAATTTTGGACATTTTGATTATAATATGTCTTGGTGTGGGCCTCTTTGGAGGGCTTTGGTGGGCTTTGTTTGGAGCTCTCTGTGCTTCCTGAACTTGGATGTCTGTTTCCTTCCTCAGGTTAGGAAAATTTTCCTCTATTATTTCAACAAATAAATTTTCTGCTCCTTTGTCTCTCTCTTCTCCTTCTGGGACCCCTATAATCCGAATGTTAGCACACTTGATATTATCCCAGAGTTCCCTTACACTGTTCTCATTCTGTCTAATTCTTTTTTCTCTTTTCTGTTCTGCTTGGGTGATTTCCTCTAATCTTTCATCTAGCTCGCTGATCTGTTCTGCTTCCTCTACTCTGCTATTGAGTCCCTCTAGTGAATTTCTCATTTCGAGTATTGTATTCTTCATTTCTGATTGGTTCTTTTTTATATCTTCCAGTTCTTTGCTGATGTGCTCACTGTGTTCATCCATTCTTCTCCGCATATCTGTGAGCATCCTCATGATATTTTGTTTGAACTCTTTGTCGAGGAGGTCGCTAGTTTCTGTTTCACTTAATCCTTTTTCTGGGGTTTTCTACTGTTCTCTTGCTTGGAAAGTATTCCTTTGCCTCCTCATTATGGCTCTTTCTCTGTGCTATTTTCTTTGTAGTAGGTGAGTCGACTATGTCTCCTGATCTTGGAGAAGTGGCCTTATGTATGAGATGCCTTATGAGGCCCAGCAGTGTGCTTCCCTGTCGTCACCAGACCATAAGAACCAGGAGTGACCCCTTTGTGGGCTACTTGTGTCCTTCTGCTGTGGCAGGGTTGCTCCCACTGCAGGTACCCAGGGAGTCTGATCTTTCCTTCCCTGGCCAGCTGTTTGTAAATCCGGGTTGGGGGGCCTCAGGACTGTTGGCTACAAAGTCTATCAGCACTCTCTTATTGCAGTGTTCCTCTTAATTGGGTTGGTACCCAGTGTAGCTGGTTGCTAGGCTCAGGGGCTTACAGTTGTGATAGGCCTGAGGCCAACAAGGCTGTTGTCAGTTCTCTTAGGAGTGCAGCTGAGTGGGGCTGGCCCTTGGCATGGGGGCACTCAATTGTTTCAGGCTTTGGAAGGTGGGGCTGATCCTTTTTATGGCTATTTGTGAAGCACAAGTCTTCTGCTACTGATAAGCCTCACCCCCCCACTGGACCACATACACTGTCAACACAGTCCTGGTCCATGCACCCTTCTCAACCCCCTGGAGTGTACCCTGATGCCACACTGCAGAGGCCCCCACCTCTCCACCAGGGCCACCCACAGTTCACCTGGTCCTCACACAGGCCCTGCCCCACAGAGGCAGACACCCTTGCCTGCCTGTAGAGGACCAAGGCACCCAGTTAATGCAGGCTGAAAAGTAGCCTGAGGGCTTGCTCTTAGGAGGGGCCAGTCCCTAGAGCGGGTTGCCTGCCCTGGCTGAACTGGATTAAATCTGTGCTCTAGTGGGCATGGCAGACCCCTGGGCTAACAGGCCAAGGGATGAACCTCAATGGCCCCCACTGGGTGTCGTATCAGCACTCCTGGACCAGCTCAGAACAATGGCCCCCACCAATGTCTCAGTTTCCAAAGAGGTCCCGTCTCTCACCAAGATGCCCCCAGAGCCCACCAGGTGAGTCTCGTTTCACCAAAGGACTGCCAGCCTTCTCTCTGGTGATTTTAGTTTGCTGCAATGAGTGAGTTTGTGCGTGGGCCCTTTAAAACCCGGGTCTTTTTTATTTCGGCCGATAGCTTTTCTGGGGGTGTCCCCGCTGCAGTCAATAGCCAGCAAAGCAAGACAGTAAGACCCTAGTCTCAGTTGGGCTGAGTCCAAAGGATGCTTATAGCAGTATCGGCCCCTGCTCTGGACCTCACTCCTCCAGGGAGGGCTGTGTACCTTAGGGTGGCTCCCGCCTGGCCAGCTGAGAAGCTCCACTGCTCCCAAAGGTGGCTTTTTTCCTCTCCAGCAGGAGTTACTGCCTCTTCTGCCTTCGTCAGGACTGTCTCTTATCTTGGGGGTTCTTATCCAGCTTTCAGTTTTCAATCCAGGGTAATTCTTCCAAAAATTGTTGTATCCTGGTTGTGTTTGTGGGAGGAGATGAGTTCAACGTCTGCTCACACCGCCATCTTGACAAGATCTCTCATATTACTTTGATAAGGAGCTATAAAATATCCAGAAAAAAGAAAGGTACAAATTCATAGATGCAGTACTATAAGGGAACAGATGAGTTCAAGTGCACAGTATCTTCTTTGAACATAGAACCATCACTATAGGAGTGCTCTCGATCCATTAAACTGCATTGCTTTTATACTCTCTCTAAAAAAATCCTACCCACAAGGTCTCACTGACTCACAACAGTCAATATGTCTTACATTTCATGCTTGCCTCCTGACTCAGCATCGGGGAGGTGCTTTATCACATCATGGGATTGATAGCCCTATTTTGAAGATGTGAAGACTTTTCGTTACCTATAAAAAAATTAAGATATGAGGGCTATCATTTTTTATAATAATGAATCTGTATTCCTACATTAGGATACCCAAGGGATACCCTTGCTAATTTTGAAACAAAATTACTTTTAATTCACTTCAGGTTAGAATAAATGCCTATCCTGTAGCTCTCCTGAGGTGTCAGGTTAGAAAAAATTAGCTGAATTGCTAGAGAGTTACAGTTCCCAAAATGTCGGGGATCATAGCAGAACAGCGTTTCTTTCATTTATGTAGAGATTTATAATACATATTTCTTTAGTCAGTCAACACGTGTTTACTGAGTACCTACAGCATTCCAAGTACTGCTCTAAGCACCGTAGAGTGGGATTCCCGTCATGGAAGCTAGATTCTAGATGGGGGCAGACAGACATCAACAGTTAGATACATGAACAGGAAAACTTTCGGGAGCAGTAAGAGCTTTGAAGGCAATAAACCAAGATTATATAATAGGGGGTTGTGGATGCTGGTTCTTAGATTGTGTAGTCAAGGAAGGCCTCTCTGAAGCCATGACTTGTGAACTGCAACCTGAATGCTACAAAGGAATTGGCCGTGCAGGGGCTGGCCTGGTAGCACAGTGGTTAAGTTCGCATGTTCTGCTTCGGCAGCCTGGGGTTCGCCGGTTTGGATCCTGGGTGCAGACCTACGCACCGCTTGTCAAGTCATGCTGTGGTAGGCATCCCACATATAAAGTAGAGGAAGATGGGCACGGATGTTAGCTCAGGGCCAGTCTTCCTCAGCAAAAAAGAGGAGGATTGGCAGCAGATGTTAGCTCAGGGCTAATCTTCCTCAAAAAAAAAGTCATATTCTTCTAAGTTGAATGGATGTGGAATTTTTCTACTTGTTTCCATTAAAGAAGGATTATTATTCCTAGTTCCTCAACTGATTAAAGGTATTGAATGTATGTAAAGGACCCAGTATATAGCATAGTGCCTGACATATAATAAGGGTTTATAAAGTGTCAGTTTCCTTCTCCTTTCATTTTAACAAGTTTATTTTTGTCTCTCCTAGGATTTGGATGTAGCTTTGCCCATTATTGAGAATTATAAGGATCAATTGTTGGCAATTGGAGAGGTAAATACCCTATAGCTGATGAGTGACTGCTAGTGCAGGCTTTCATATGATGTATAAAATAGTCCTTAATTCGGTGTTGGTGATAACTAACTTGGGTAATTACGTTCCTCCTGTTGAGCTAAATGAAAATTTGTTGATACTTCCTCAGTAAGCAAAAGAACGTAGGGATGAAACAATAGAAAGCCTCATTCTAGGCTCATGTTAATCGGAGAAAACTACTTTAATAACATTTCTATATACTTTGCTTTTTTTTTTTTTGCTTTTGCTTAAATATAAGTCATCTCTCTGGTTAGTTAAAATAGCATATACAAACATATTTAAATAGGCCAAAGTTTGTAATTAAATAACATTTTTAGCTTCAATTATATTTGTAAAACATTTTTATCACTTGGTAATAAATTCCACTTCTAATTGAAGATAAAAGATAAGACTAACACTTAAATTCAGAATACAGACTATAGCGATGCGTGCTGAAATAGTACCAGGGGAAGCAGTCATCTGTAACCGTCACTGTCCAATGTGGTGACCACATGCAGCTGTTGAGCACTTGAAATGTGACTAGTATAAACTGAGCTGTGCTATAAATGTAAAACACACAGAGGATTTCAAACTCTTTTCAAACCTCCAAAAAAAGAATGTGAAAGAAGTCAGTGTTTTATATTGATTATGTGTTGAAAGAATAATATTAGTATATAATAATAATTATAATGTTTTGAATATATTTGATTAAAATTATTTATTGGATTAAAAGTATGTTGTTGAAATTAATTTCACCTGTTTCTTGTTAGTGTTTTTAATGTGGCTACTACAAAATGTAAAGTTATATTTGTGGCTTGCATGTATGGCTCCCATTATATTTTTATTGGACGGTGTAGCTCCATAGTCCATCTTTTGGGGACTGTGTACATAAACATGTACTTCTGTTTTATTTTTCTGTTATAGGTTGGACTAGATTTCTCTCCCCGATTTGCTGGCACTGATGAACAGAAGGAAGAGCAAAGACAAGTCCTAATCAGACAGGTCCAATTAGCCAAAAGACTAAATTTGCCTTTGTAGGTTAATTAATCATCTTTCTATATTAATAGCTATAGAGCACATTAAATAACAGTTCTCCTGAAGTAGAACTCCACATTTATTTTTCTCTCAATTACTTTATTACAACAAAAATAATATTTTCAGATTAAGTACTTAAAAGGAATTTTTTTTTGTTAAACAGAAATGTTCACTCACGCTCAGCTGGAAGACCCACCATCAGCCTCTTACGTGAGCAAGGTATTTAGGTTCCTGAGAGAAATGTGCCTAATGTTTAAGTTTGACAATTGCAGTCCACGTTCTTGTAGAGCAAGCTAGACTTTTAAAGGGAAGGGAATGAAGTAAGGGTGGAGGTGGAAATCAACTAAGGTGATTTTGCAAGTCAGCCTACTGTTTATAAGGTTTTCAGTGTGATGATGCTATTTATCAGGCCAGGATAGAGCAAATGAAAAATTGGATCAAGTTATTTATATTCCTTAATTTAAAAGTTATTAGAAGCAGTTTCTTAATCAGCTTAACTAGCTGATTAATGAGAGAGTGGAAAAAATAAAGCCAATACAATCACATTGGGTTACTGTTTTGCATTTTTTCTGGCTGCATCTTCTGGCTTCAGAAGATGAGGTAATACGGATTGTGGCCATCATACATAAAATGCACTGTCATCTTCACCAGTTGTTCCTAATGGAAAAATATAGCATTACATTCCAGACTTTTTGAAGTGCTGTCCACAGTGAGAAATATACTTTATTTTGAGACTCAGTATGTAAACATACAGAAAACAGAAAAGTTTAACAAGCAGGATATCTATGTGTATGTATGTATAAGCATATATAACTGTGGGTGTGTATGCACACACACACGTATAAACACATCCTGGTCGGTTGTGATCTACTAAATTGATTTCCTAACTCATAGTTGTAATCCACTAATGGTCACACCTACCGTTTGAAAAAGCAGTATGAAACAGTGAAGTAAATATAATTGCCTGCAACTAGAAAGCATTGCATTTCTCAGTGATGAGTACTGAACCCTTCTGGAATCACTGAGAGCATGATTTTTATGCAGGCTTAGCTGCCATCCTTTAAGAACTGGAGGTGATTTTATGAAGCCAACTCTACCTATTGAGTTTGTGAGTCATTTAGCTCCTCATTTTTTCTTCCACTAGCGTTCTTGTTAAGGACTATTTGACTGCTTAAAACCCTCCTATTAGGAACAATAATTTAATAGTTCACAAACTTCTGGAAAAGATTTGATGGTACAGGAAGTTGAAATAATTGTTTAAAAGTTTATATTTCAATTTTATTTAATTTTATTCTGAAGATTAAGAATTTGCTATGTTTTTATTCTACAGTGTTTGAACACTACATTTATCCACCCATTAGAAGTCATAGAACCTCATCTTTATATCATAATGACCAACGTTTAGTTAGAATTTCTGATTTCTGTTGCTCAATTTGACTAACGGGAATACCTCTCGTTAAGGAAATAAAATGGAACTCTGACTTATCTTTAATTCTTGAGAGGTGCTGACAAAGTCCTGCTACATGCATTTGACGGTCGGCCATCTGTAGCCATGGAAGGAATAAGAGCTGGGTACTTCTTCTCAATTCCTCCTTCTATCATAAGAAGCGGACAGGTAAATTCTTTCATTAAACCTCATCTTACACTTTGTGAAATACGCTTTAAAAGATAAGCTTTTATTACGTACTTGTGATACTATTCTAGTTACATTAGAAAAATTAATCCTAGGTCCCTACATCACACTTATGTAAAAATTAGCTCAAAATGGATCAAAGACCTAAAAAAACAGCTACAATTATAAAACTCTTAGAAGAAAACAGATCTAAACCTTTGTGACCTTGGATTAGGCAGTGATTTCTTAGATATGACAGCAAAAGCACAAGGAACCAAAGAAAAAATAAATAAATTAGACATCATCAAAATTTAAAACTTCCACAATAAAAGAGGTTTTTAACCTTTATGCTTCAAAGAACACTATCAAGAACAGGAAAAGATAACCCATAAAAAAAATTTGGAAATCATATACTATCTGATAAGAGCCTAGTAACCAGAATATATGAAATACCATTATAACTCAGCAATAAAAAGACTACCCAATTAAACAATGAGCAAAGGAATTAAATAGATATTTCTCCAAAGAAGACCTGCAAATGGCTAATAAGCATGTGAAACGATGCTCAACATCATTAGCCAATATGGAACTGCAAATCAAAGCCAAAATGAAGTATCACTTCATACCCACTCAGTTTGACAGTTCCTGAAAAGAGTAAACATAGAGTTACCATATGACCCAGCAACTCCACTCCTAGACAGATCCTCAAGAGAGGTGAAAACATATCCACACACGAACTTGTACGTGAATGTTTATAGTAGCATTATCCATAATAGCCAATAAGTGGAAATAACCCATATGTCCATCAAATGAAATGTCACTCAGTCCTAAAAAGGAATGAAGTTCTGATTCATGCTAAAACATGGATGAACCTTGAAAGCATTATGCTAAACAGCCAGACACAAAAGACCACATGTTGTATCAGTCCATTTATATGAAATGTCCAGACTAGGCAAATCCATAAAGACAGAAATTAGATTAGTGGTTGCCAAAGGTGAGGAAAACAGAAGTGACTCTTAACTGGTGGGGGGTTTCTTTTTGGGGTGATGAAAATGTTCTGGAATTAGATAGTGGTGACGATTATACAACCTTGTGAATATAGTGAAAACCATGAGTTGTATACTTTCAAAAGGTGACTATTATGGTATGTGAATTATATCAATAAAAAATGAAGCAGAAACTAATCTTAGATAATTTACCATATTTCATCAATTTTAAGATGCCTGGGGGCCAGCCCGGTGGCATAGCAGTTGAGTGCACATGTTCTGCTTCCGTGGCCCAGGGTTCGCCAGTTCAGATCCCTGGTGTGGACATGGCACGGCTTGTCAAGCCATGCTGTGACAGGTGTCCCACATATAAAGTAGAGGAAGATGGGTGTGGATGTTAGCTCAGGGCCAGTCTTCCTCGGTAAAAAGAGGAGGATTGGCAGCAAGTGTTAGCTCAGGGCTAATCTTACTCAAAAAAAAAAAGGACGCTTCTTTTTTCTTATTATGTATGAAATTGAGATACTTGTTGCATCAATAGCACCTTAAATTCTATGAAATACAGTAAGTTGTCTACCAGTATTCAAAAACTAACATAAGTAAAGAAAGTATAGAATTGAGGTGTAGCCAAAAAATTTTTTAATGTCTCCAATAGCAATCCTTTATCTGTTTTATTGTTTTTTGAATTGTAGTTTTTAAAGTCAGGTTTATTGAGGAATATATCTATAGTGATTCACCCTTTTTAGGTATCCATTTCTGTACGTTCTGACAAATGTACACTGTCTTGTAACTACCACCACATTCAAGATAGAGAATATTTCTACCATCCCAAAAAGTTGCTTTTGTGCCTTTCTAGTAAATTGCTCCCTCCACCCCTAGTCCCTGGCAACCACTGATCTGATTTCTGTCCCTACAGATTTGCTTCTTCTAAAATGTCGTATAAGTGACATCATTTATATAGGCTTTTGAGTCTGGCTCCTTTTATTTAATCCTTTTGGATTCGTCCCTATTGTTGGGTGTATAAGTAGCCCATTCATTTTGATTACTGAATGACATGCATATGGATGTTCCACAGTTTATCCGTTTACCAGTTGAACCTTTGGAGTGCTTCCAGTTTGGGGCTATTGTGAGTAAAGCTGCTATAAACAGTCACGTACAGATCTTTGTTTGCACATGTATTTTCATTTCTCTTGCGTTAGTACCTAGAAGTGGTATTGCTGGTCGTAAGGTAAGTGTGTATTTACCTTAATAAGAAACTCAAACTGATTTCCAAAGTGGCTGTACCATTTTGAGTTCCCACTGGCAATATGGCAAAGTTTTGGTTCTGCATCCTTGCCAGCACTTGGTGGTGTGATTTTTTTAACTATTCTAATACACGTGTAGTCACATTCATTGTGGTTTTTATTTGCATTTCCTCAATGGCTGATGATGTTTAAAAACATATCTTTTCATGTGCTTATTTACTATCCATACATCCTTATCTCTTTAATGAAATTCTGTTCAAGTATTTTGCCCCTTTTATTTGGATTGTTTTCTTATTATTGAATTGGCAGAGTTCTTTTTCCTGGATGCACGTCCTTTCTCTGCTGTGTGTTATGCAAATACCTTCTCTCAGTCTTTTATTTTTCTAACAGTGTCTTTCAAAGAACAGAAGTTCTTAATTTTGATGAGCTACAGTTAATATTTTCTTTTAGGATTTGTACTTTAATGTCATATGTAAGAAATCTATCGTCTACAGCCATACCACCCTGAACGTACCTGATCTCGTCTAAGAAATCTATCTAACTCAAAGTCACAAAGATTTTCTCTTATGTTTTCTTCTAGAAGATTTATAGATTAATTTTATATTCAGGTCTGTGATCTATTTTGTATATGAGATATGAGTCAAGATTATTTTTGCCTATAAATGTCCAGTTCCAGTACAATTTGTTGAAAACACCATCATTTCTCTCTTAAATTACTTTAGCACTTTAAAAAATAAATAAATTGGCCATGTATCTGAGTCTGTTTCTCATTTTTCAGTTCTGTTCCATTGACATATGTCTGTCCTTAGGCCCGTATCAAACTATCATGATTACGTTAGATTTATATTAAGTTTTGAAGTCAGATAGTTGGAGTCCTCCAGTTAGTTCTTTATTTTCAAAATAGTTTTGGCCATCCTAAGTCCTTTGCTTTTCCATATATATCAGAATCAGCTTCATGATTTCTACGAAAAATGCTGGCTGGGATTTTTATTGGGATTGTATTGACTCTGTAGATCAATTTGGGGATAATTGACATGAACACAGTGTATCTCTTTATTTAGATCTTTGGTTTTTCTCATCAATGTTTTATAATTTTTGACATAAATCTTCTTACATAAATCTTCTTACACATGTATAGTTAATTTAGATTTAGTTAAATTTGAAAAGTATTTCATAGGTTTCATTGTGTTTTAAATGGTACTGGTTTTAAAATTTTCTTACCAATTATTCATTGCTAGTATATAAAAATAGAATTGGTATAAAACTCATTGAGGGGCCAGCCCTGTGGCTGAGTGGTTAGGTTTGTGTGCTCTGCTTCGGCGGCCCAGGATTTCACAGATTCGGATCCTGGGTGTGGACATGGCACTGCTCATCAAGCCATGCTGAAGCAGTATCCCACATGCCGCAGCTAGAAGGACCCACAACTAAAAATACACAGCTATGTACCGGGGGGCTTTGGGGAGAAAAAGGAAAAATAAAATCTTTTAAAACATTTAAAAAATAAAAAACTCATTGAGTTAATTGCTTTCCTTACAATCCAATCAGAAAATCATAAACAAGAAAATAAAACCATCTACCTACCACCCAACCTGACATTTAAAATGTGCATATGAGCTTTGGGTTTATAAACCTGAAGCCTTGAGTGACGTAAAGTGGGTGGTTGAAGGAAATGCTGAGTGTGGTGGTGGAGAACCAACGGAAGCCTCTTCCTTGGGTCTCTCAGTGGACGTGCGAATATCAGATGTTTGGCTTTCTTGCTGGGTGCACCTCGTTTTTTGCTGTTAGTTACCACTCCTTGGATCCCTGGAGGCTTTGGATAATTTGGGGCAGTGAATGTTTCTATTTAATCTGTTAGAAGTGGAATGATGGGAACAGAGTGAACGTTTATTAATTGAATATTAAAGCATGAATTTTGGGTTCTTGCAGAGTAGGATTCCTTGGCATGTTCTTTGTCATGGTTTAATGCTCCTTTTTTTTTTCTTTTGTCTTTGTTTCTCATGTTTTAAACTTACTAGCTTTCTCTTTTCTTTAAGAAGCAGAAACTTGTGAAACAGTTGCCTTTAACTTCAATCTGCTTGGAAACAGATTCACCTGCCCTAGGACCAGAAAAACAGGTAAATTTTCCAATTTCTACATTATTTAGATTGTATCTTTCCTTTGAGCTATTTTTAGTTTAGCTCTGTTTCTCTTTACAGTGTAAATACATTGGAATCCTGTTTTAATTCTAGGTTGAGAGGTTATGTTAACTTAATTTCAGGTCTTTTCTAAATATAACTGTTGTGCTACAGAATATTGTTTGATATGGGCCATATCCTAATTTATGTAATGAGAGCCAGACCAGTATAGTAAAAAGCTCAGTGTCTCAAGTCAGAAAGACCTGAATTCAAATCCTGTCTCTGCTACCCACTAGCTGTGTGACTTTGGGCAAGTTACTTAATCTCTCTGAAACTGTTTCTTATAAAATGTGAACAAAGTAGTAAGAAAATATTTTAAAGTATGACAGTGAGGATTAAGTGAAATAATGTATGTGAAAGTACCTAGCAGTATCTGATATGTATTAGATGCTGAATAAATGTTTATTTTTCTTCTTTTAATTAGCATGTTATAATGAGGCTCTATTTCCTTCAGTACAAGTATTGATATAGTCATAGATTTCTGTGATCTTTGCTGTACATTTTGTTATTGTAGGCCACAGAGTCATATTTTAAATATTGCTACTACTTTAAATTATTTTCTGAAAGAAAGCCACAGTATCTGCTTTATTTGCTGTAGACAGTACGTATTGCAGTCACCTCCCAATGTGTAGCTTACTAAGGCCCTAACTTCCCATCAGATCTGTGTCTCTGTGCCTCCCAGATTCAGAGGACTGGCGCTCAAGATTCAGAGGTTTGGGAGCAGTGGTGATATGATTGCTAATAAACTATGATTATTTGTGATTGCAGTGTGAGTTTTGTTAATTAATGTCCAATTAGTTACATATTTTTATACATTGGCTGTTGTAAGGATGTAGAAGACAGGAATGAGAAAATAGATGTCACAACTCCAGTTATTTTTTTGTTTGGATGTAGAACAGAATGGTACAAAATTACCTTCTTGCTCAGTGTAAAATAGAAGGAAAAGGACGTAGCATTTTTTTCCCTAAACAGAAATGAATTTCAAATGCTGTTGTAGCTCAGTTTTATATTTCTATTTAGTTGATTTGACAAAAATTGTGAGTTTCTGGTATGGTGATTTGCACACAGTAGATACTCAAAAATATTTATTGAATAAATGAGTTCTTTAGCTGACTATGCTCTTTGTTAAATAAACTATGTTTGTTCTAGAAAATTAGAAAACACAGAAAATCGTAAACAAGAAAATAGAACCATCTACCACTAAAAGGTTACCACTGTGATACAGTGTTTAAGAGCATAAACGCTGATGTCAGATTGCTCGGGTTTAACCTCAGTCAGGCTACTTACTAGCTGCTTAGGATCCCTTCTTATCTACAAGAAAAGGATGCTAATAATAATTGCACTTATCTCATAGAGTTATTTTGAGGATTGCATGAAAATTTCCATGAAAACTTTAGAACAAAACCTCACCCACAATAAGCACTAACTAAATGTAAGTTCTTATGTCCTTCCAGACATTTTTATATCCATATATATATATATACATATATATTTTTTATAAAAATAGAATTAGCCTGAATACATTGTTTCATAACTTGCTTGTATGTGGTGAACATCTGTATATGTCAATAAATATGCTTTTCCTCATCATGTTTAATAATTGCATAATATTTCAGTGTGTGAATGTGGCCATAATATATTTTACTTAATGTTGTCAATTAGGTTATTTCCAACACAGTCTTACAAACAATGTGATAAATGGCCTTGAACATAAATCTTGGTGCACATTTTTTGTTGTTGTCTTAAGCTACATTATCAAGGTTATTTTTTTAACCTTAACAGTTATCTTAATCCTCTGAACGTTATTATCCTGAGTATCTAACTTATAATAATAATGATGATAACATATTTCATCAAACCTACATGCTACTGATTGTAGATGCGTCAGTGTTTTGTGACCATTAAGAAAGAAAAAAACACTGCCAATTATACTATGACATGCCACTAAATTTAAGTAAAATATTTATCATTTCCAGAGATGTTAAAATAGGGGGGAAATGCATCTTAGAATCAGTGAAATGCCAGTACATAATCTATTTAGTCTTCCAGACACACGATGGCATTTCTTGAGTCAAACTGTAGTTTAGCCTTTGAGGTGAAGGGGCCAAGCAGCCGAACAGCGACCTTTACAAGCGCTCACTTAAGCAACAAACCAAAGGACAGTTAGTTAATCCAGCAGTCAGGCCGGTCACCAAGTGTTCGCTACTTGCAGACTGCTCTGTCTGCTGGGTGCTGGGACCTCGATTGTTAGTACCCCAGGGCTCTTTTCAAGAACAACATAGACTTAGAATCCATGTTGTAGCCATAGCTTTTAAGCTGGAGTTCAGGGCCTTCTCCCCAGCCTTGCTTCCCTTCCCCCCCCTCACTCCCTCAACAAAAAAAAGAAAGCTCATCAGTTGTTTTTACCAACTCATTTTTTTCTGTTTTATCTGTGGTCTCCAAGAATTGCTCCCCTTGGGTGTCATATTTGATTTAGTGTCTGCTTTGTTCTGTTGCAGGTACGGAATGAGCCCCAAAACATCTCCATTTCAGCAGAATATATTGCCCAGGTGAAAGGGATCTCGGTGGAAGAAGTTATAGAAGTGACCACACAGAATGCATTGCGACTGTTCCCCAGGCTTCGGCGCCTGCTCCAGAAATAGCTTCAAACCAAATCGACTGCAGGGCCAGCGTTTGAGAAGAAGAAGAGTTCTGATTAAGAGTCAACTGCAGAAGCCGTTATTTAGGGATGCAGAGGATCGTAATTTTAGAGAAATATTTCTCTTAGCAAAACGCTGGGCTTGGATTCTGAAACCCTGGGCTCTAATTCCACCTTGCGCCGCTTTTCAGTTAACAGAGTCCTGACAGGGGTTTGGGAAATGCCGCTGCTTCTTACCTTGCCCCATTGAATAGAACCAGTGTGTGATCGGAAACCATTCT
Source organism: Equus przewalskii (assembly GCF_037783145.1). Taxonomy (NCBI): domain Eukaryota; kingdom Metazoa; phylum Chordata; class Mammalia; order Perissodactyla; family Equidae; genus Equus; species Equus przewalskii. The sequence continues at coordinate 22,139,424 of NC_091853.1, read as the reverse complement.
TGCTGGCAAAGGTGCTCCAACAGGTAAGGAATAAGTGCTGCTGTGATGACGTGGAAGAGGCTCAAGGTTGGCCCTTCCCCACTTGTTTTACTTCCCATAGGATTTGTCCAGTGAAAGGAGGGCGTCTGGTTTCTTATCAGAAATCTCTTTTCTGAGTTTGTAAAACTGAACTTGTAATACTTTTAACTGGGAAAATGTATACGGTTTTCATTTCGAGCTTAGATTTTGATTTACTGAGGCTGGTGGTTTGTATACTCACCATTAGATACCAAGTCCAAGAATTTAGTTAATAAACTGGTTTTAAGTTCCAGTCTGAATTTTGTCACATGTTTAAGATATAAATAGCTTTATTAAAAATGTATTTAACTTTTTTTGCATGCAGTAATATTTTATATTTTTAAGTTTTGAAAATCTTTGGTGTATGGGACCAGCCCCCTGGCCGAGTGGCCCAGGGTTTTGCCGGTTCAGATCCTGGGCACGGACTTAGCACTGCTCATCAAGCCATGCTGAGGTGGCATCCCACAGAGCACAACCAGAAGGACCTACAAGTAGAATAGACAACTATGTGTTGGGGGTCTTTGGGGAGAAGAAGAAGAAGAAAAAAAAGATTGGCAACAGATGGTAGCTCAGGTGCCAATCTTTAAAAAAAAAAGTCTTAGGAGTAAAAAGAGTGCTGTGGATGGATGGTGGTGATGGTAGCACAACAATGTGAATGTACTTGATGCCACTAAACTATGTACTTAAAAATTATTAAGATGGTAAATTTTATGTTATGTGTATTTTACCACATTTTTAAAAAATCTTATGTGTAGTTTACCAGGTGTTATGATCCATACCAAAACCTGAGTATTTCATTTTGTTAAGTTATATAAGCAGCAAATACTGGAAAAAGTATCTGTCATAGAAAAAAATTAACTTCCTAAAAAGCAAAGTGATTTTAAATAATCTTCAGTATTTTGAAATCAATTCACTTACGGAAGAACCAGAACTAGTTCTGGGGCAGATTGTCCAAACTAAACTAGACTAGCTAAGAAGCACAATAGTGCACTTTGTGAGCTGCTTACCCACCCATCAGTCATGACAGGTGAAATTCCTGTTAAAACCAGACTCGAGCTCTCTTTCAACTCGCTATTCTTTTGCCTATTTCCTACCTCCTCTGCCCACATTCCCTTTGTCAAAGTCTCGCCTTAAATCCTTAAGTATCCAAATTAAATGACCTCGCCTTGCCTGATCACCCCAGCCAGGCACCATCCCTTCGTCTAAGCTGTGCAGTCATTTTCTTCATTTGTCCATCATTTTATTTGTTTCATTTATCATACAAACAGTTACTGAGCCCCTCCTATGGGTTGCCCGCTGGTCTAGGTCTCTAGGCTCCAGAGAGGAAGAAGATAGGATCCTTCCTTCAGTTCACAGTTTAATAAAGATCGACAAGTAGACAGATAATTTCAAAGCAATGTGAGCAGTACTATAGTAAAGGAAGGATGAAGTGCTGGAAAGCCTGTCTGATGACTCTCACCACAGATGCGTGTTTGCTAGAGGTACCTTGGGTGTGTTTTTGCCTCAAATGTTGCACACCTTTTGAGAACACCCCAACTTTTTTGTTTTTGCATCTTCTACATGGCCTGAAACAAGGCTTGCAGTATCATATGCTCTCACATATCTTTATTTAAATAAGTGAGTGGAGGCAGTAAGTTCAACTGACTGTAGTTGAGAGTCAGTTATTTCGTCTTTCAGCCTACCCTCTGAAATGGATATTAGATCTTATGTACCTTTTCACTGGGGTTTTTTTGAATTGCATATTTTTCTCCTCTAGCCTGTAAATGTATTAAATACTGTCCAAAGATTTCCTAATGGTAAACATTCTGAAAAAATGACTAAACTCTTGGTCTGGGGTCCAGCCCTGTGGTGTAGTGGTTAAGTTTGCATGCTCCACTTCAGTGGCCAGGGGCTTGCTTACAGGTTCGGATCCTAGGCACCAACCTACACCACTCATCAAGCCATGGTGTGGTGGCGTGCCACATATGAAATAAGGGAAAATGGGCACAGATGTTAGCTCAGGGCCAATCTTCCTCACCAAAAAAGAGGGAAAAACTCTTGGTCTGGAAAAACAAATCTTATTGCATTCAATAGGAATGCCCTCCCTACCAGCTGAAAGGCAAAAAGGGCCTTTTTTCCCTGCTTGTGAGTATATGGTGACCTTCCTTTCTAAAAGAAACATTTCTTATTCCAGCTCTTGTCCTTTTTTATCCTAGTAAGAATCAGATGGAATTGTAGCATTCTTTAAATAAAAAAATAAAAATTAATATCAGCTCTTTTCTTCATTATGATGCAACCAAGAGTTGATGTGATCACTTTGCTGGTTTCTCCCTCTCTCTGGTTCATCACTTGTCTACCATGATCATCCTCCTTACTCTTGCTGTTGGTGTTTCCTTCCCCTCTCGGCTCCCTCTTCTAAACTAAACATATGTATTATACTGTTTAACCTGGAGTATTTAAAAACAAATTACACACAATGTTAGCACCAGCACAATTTCTGAATATAGCAGGTACTGAGGATTTGTTGAAAGAAGATATTCTAGATTGAAATTAAAGTGAATAACCAATCTGTACCCCTACGAAAATTCAAATTAGCATATTTACGATGTATGTGGAGAAAAGGGAACCCTCATACACTGCTGGTGGGAATGCAAACTGGTACAGCCACTATGGAAAACAGTATGGCAATTTCTCAGAAAACTAAAAATTGAAATACCATACGGTCCAGCTATCCCACTACGGTGCCTGAAGCCTAAGATTCCTTCTAGTCTGGAATTCAGCCTCTAGAGAGGATCCTGTCACCCGGTTTTGACTGGAAGGCTCATTCAATCGCAGCTAGAACAGTGGTTCTCATTCCTGGCTGCACCTCAGAATTTCCAGGGGAGCTTTTAAAAAATTCCAGTGTCTAGAGCCCAACCCACATTATTCAAATGAGAATCTCTGGAATCATGGCCTGAGGAAAGGGATTTTTTAAAAGCTCACCAGATGTTCCCAGGGTGCAGCCAGAGTTGAGAAGCATGTGCTAGAAAATGGAGTGACTCATTCAAGAAAGGGATTTGTGAGGGTGCCTTAAAACACAGTGCTTCTCAAACTTCAGTATGTATATAAGTCATCTGAGGATCTTGTTAAAAGACAGATTCTATTTCGGGAGATCTGGGGTGAAACCTGGGACTCTGCATTTCAAAAAAACACTCCCAGGTGATGCTGATGCTGCTGGTCCATGGGCCACACTTTGAGTAGCAAGGCAAAAGCAAGGACTTCAGTGAGCTTATGGAACGTATTCCATGACTTGTTTTTGCCTGCATACTACTTGCATGGCAGAGTTCAGTTTGCTTTAGATGAGGTAGTCAGTAAAGGCCTCTGAAGAGGTGATGTGCTAGTGGAGGTGCTACAGGCTGAGGAGGAGCCAGATCTGAGAATGGGGAAAGAGCATCCCAGGCAGAGGGAGGAGCAGAAATGTCAGGGCCCTAAGACAGGAGAGACTCACTTTTGAGGAGCTCAACTGCCTGTGTTATGTTTGGTTTGTTTCATTGATGGGAAAGATAACTTTAAAAAAGGAGATGTCTTGGGCTGGCCTGGTGGCATGGTGTAGTGGTTAAGTTCGCAAGCTCAGCAGCCCAGGGGTCGCAGGTTCAGATCCTGGGCGCGGACCTAGCACTGCTAGTCAACCGATGCTGTGGCGGCATCCCACGTAAAATAGAGGAAGATTGGCACAGATGTTATCTCAGCACAATCTTCCTCACCAAAAAAAAGGCGATGCCACAAGCCATCCTTGCCTGATACATCACCTTGAAACCAGTTCTTGAAATAGAAAATCAGGAAAGTCTGTCACCGTGTGTTCAAGGCAAAAGAGAGTTGAGTCCCAAGACTCAAACTTTGGGTGAGTCTAATTCCAGGATGATACCTGTGGTTCAGATTATTCTCTAGAACAGCCTCACAGACTCATGAGTGAGGAAGAGGGGCCTCCCATAAAAGAGAGGAATAGTTTAAAAGAGCTTTTGCACTAAAACCTCCAAGAGAAACTTCCTCAGATCCTCTAGTCTCTGCTCCTCCTCTGGCGCTTTAAGAGCTAGTTCACCCATCCGTCACGCTGTAGAAAAGACAGAGAAGTGCAGGTTTGGGCAACACTTTCACAGCTGAGTGTCCTCAAACCCGCCCACCCGCACCCCTTCCATCCCTGGATTCACCATCCAGCCCTAGCATTGCCTCAGCCCTTCTTGTTCGGGAGGTCTCACTTGGTGGCAGTGTCCTGCTTCCGATGGCTGCTTGGCTCCTGATTCTGCGTGGCCCCTCCCTTTGGACACATCTGCCGTGCCAGCACAGACATGGAGTTCCCCCACTGTGGCCCGCAAGACCCTCTCCAGGGAAGAGGCATTGGATGTTGGTAGCCTCAGCACCAGTGGTGGGCCACACTGAAGTCTTTTCTGCGCCCCCAGGGCTGCCGCAGGAAGCCTTCCTGCCTTGACTTGGGAGCTCAGCTGCAGACAGCTCTACAGGAAGCCAGAGCAGAAAAGGAGGAAAATGCTGGTCCCCACGTGTTTACTGAGGGAACACGTGCATCCCAGATATGAAACACTGCTGGGAGGGTTGAGGGAGATGGCTGGACTTGTGATTTCAGGTAGGGGCAGAGTCCAAAATATATACTGTGACTTTGGAGTTTCTGGTTTTAGCCCGAGGCTGCTGTTGTGTACATAGAGGAGGACAAAGTAAAACCACCTAAGAGGGAAACGGGGTGGGGGAAGGCAGGCTTCCAGGAGGAGGTGGTATTTAAACTAAAGTTAGCCAGGTGAACAGAATGGGGGGTCGGGGGGGGGTGACAGAATAAGGCCACAAGTAATTCCTTAAAGCCAGAGGTGTGTGGGGAGGAGGTAGGACGGGATTATAGAGAAATGAGGTTAGAAAGATTGTTAATTGTATTATACATAACATGCCACTCATTTACTATGTGTTCATCTCCAATTCATCTTAGATTGAGCCAAAGAAAGGTTGATGCTGTATTTGATAGTCTTTATTTGGGCTGCTAATGTTGGGAGATAATTCTGCACAGGTCTCTAACATTTATTCAGTCCTGTGCCAGAAGCTCTGACAGCTTTTGTTCCGGATGGTCTCTTCAAGGATGTTTGTATAGCCAAGGGCCTCAAAAGATGAAGGTAATGTCTGCCACTGGAGCAGAGGGCAGGTTTATTTACTGTCCTGTATAATAAAGAGAATGTCTTCCTCCAGGCAAAGGTTGGGTTTCTTAAACTCAGGGGTCTTCAGCTGTGAGGCAAAACCTCTGTGTGTGTGTGGCATCTATCTGGACGGTTCCACATTATCCCGGAGTCTGGATGGGGACAGCGTCGGGGGTGGGGGGCAAAGGGAACCAATCAGAACATGAGGATTATGCTGCCTGCTGTGCTCTGAGTAATAAAAGTCCTTTGCCTCTGAACCAGCAGTCTTGTGTCTTCTGTTAATGACCATGAAACTGTGGTAGGCTAACCTTCACAGCTCTTGACATGAGGTGTTTGCCATTTTGAGAAGCAAACAATTAGCTTTGAGTCTAGCTTTTTTAACACGCCCTCAGAGTTGATGAATCACGTCCACACCGTGCCCTGGTACAGTCCTGCCTGAGGCAGGATTTTAGGCGAGTTGACTGATCCATAGGCCTTCCATTATTAAAATGCCTTGGCTTATGAATCTGAGCTTTCCCTGGAGGCAAACAGCAGCCAAATAAAAGGTGAATATTTCACTAATGTAAAGACAAATGCCAGGAAGCAGCTGGGTTCCAGGCCAGGCAGTGCTCAGCTTGCCATATGGCATAGGCTGTTAACTCAAACTACAGGAAGGAACACAAGCCGAGTTAAAATTTGAAAAAAGTCTGCTAACCAAGAAGCAATGACACAGAGGTGATACTAACCAAATAGGATTTGGCTAGGAGTTGGTTCTAGCAAAGCCCACTTTGAGGATGGGCAATGAAATATAACAAAAGGCTCTATAGGCTCCTTGTATTACCTTCTCAAGGATGTCCTTATTCAAATTACCAAAATGGTAGCTCTAACAGAGTAAGTTAATGTAACTAAGCAAGAGGAGTAAGTGTTAACTCTGAGAAACTTGAGACTTCAACGTGATTGGTGGGGTTGGTCAACATAGCCCCCTGATTTACAGAAACAAATATAAACTAAACATTTTAGATTAGTAAAGAGAAGATCCCTATAAAGTGAACTTTTTGGTCATTCATCTTTGAAAGTATCTGTAATAACTCAAATCCTCTCTTCAAAACATCTAAATCTGAATGATGGAATGGAATGAAGATGAAATATGTTTTATGTGACTTCATAAAATATTTTCTTGGTGATCAAGTGAATACTTTTGTTTGACTTCTTTCATAATTTATATTTGTAAATGATTCAGACAGACATTGAAGAAAATCAAAGATTGTATTTCTGGATGTCTCTGGAGATGCACTTTATCCAAATATGGCATTATCTGAAAAGTAAATAAGAAGTATTTGTTATATAACTTATAATACATTTCACAGTTTCAAAATAGGTCTGAGGGCAGAGAGGATAAATACTGTTTCACAGATATGGAAAGTAAGGTTTAGAAACACGAAATGACTGAAAGCGTGAGAGTAGTCAATGGCAGAAGCAGAACTTGAACCCAAGTGCAGCGTTCTGAATGTTTGTGTCCCCCCAAAATTCCTATGTTGAAACCCTAATCCCAATGTGATGCTATTTGGAGGTGGGGCCTTTGGGAGGTAATTCAATCATGAGAGTTGAGTCCTCATGAATGGGATTAGCGACCATATCAGAAGAGGCCAGATAGCTAGCTAGCTATTTCTGCCGTGTGAGCAAGAAAACAGCCCTCTGTAAACCACGAAGAGCACCCTCACCAAGAACCCAACTGTGTTGGCACCCTGATCTTGGACTTCCAGCCTCCAGAACTGTGAGAAAGAAATGGTGGTGGTTTAAGCCACTCAATCTGTGATAATTTTATAGCAGCCTGAACTGACTAAGATACCCAAGTTTCATGTTTTTCAGGCTAATATGTTTCAGTAAGACTGCCCCTCTTTCAGCATCCACATCTCCAAGTGGAAGATTGAAGACAAGAGATTGGACATCGCCAGCTAAGATAACTCCTTCCCTGGTCATCACATCACTATTGATAGAAGCAAAGAGGAGTCCCCAGAACTTCAAATGCTCTTAGCAAAATCCCCAACCTCCCTCACCTTTAACACTCATAGCCTCACCACCATTTGAGACGTTAGGACTAATCTCATTCCGTCCCTTATCCCTATTTCCATTGGGTACCTCAAGAAGCCTAGGAGTCCTGGGTCATCCCACATGCCCCGGATACTAACCTTCATATGGCTCTATGGGCAGCCATGCATCCCTACCCAGCATGTCCTGTCTGCCCCCATTCTGCTGCTTTGTTTCCCCCTAGCTCTCATCCCCTTACCACTATCTGCCTCTACCTGCTGAAATGTAAACTTTATGAGGCAGGGGTTTTATTCATCACTGTATTGCCAAGCACTTAGAACAGTGCCTGTGGAAATATGGGAGTCGTCAGACTAGACACGAGATTTTAAGTCCTGTAACAGGTCAAAGACGAGCAATCTGTCTAGGTTGAGATCACCTAGAAACTAAGTGAAGATGATAAGAAGAGGGCCCAGTATTGAGCTTTGGTGTTCTTCAACATTCAGAGAACACAACAGGGCCATCTTATATGAAGAGGATGTTATTTGATTCATTAAATATTTGTTGAGGGCCGGCTAAAATAATATGTTCATCAATTTTTAGAGGTCGTGCCCCATCGCCTTATTAGTTCTTATTTTACAATTGAGGGTTTTCTCTATGCATCTGCTGGCCGCCTGGGGAGAAGGGGAACAGAACTCTCATCTGTTCTCAATCTACTGTGGCAGGCCGGACTTTTGGTGTAGAATGGGGTAAGTTCTCTTTTAGGGCGAGTTCACCTTTGACTGCTTTCGAGCAAACTCCTCCAATATAGATTTGTTTTCCAGGAACAAAGCTGACATTTTTACCTCCATCTATCTCTTGAATGCTGTAAGCTCGGATTAGGAATAGAAGGGTATTACTGTTGACCTTTTCAAACTTTAACAGTATTCAGAAGAAAGCAGGCACTCAAAAAAATGTCAGCATCCTTCTCTATACCCAGAAGTCCATATCTAAATCCTTGATTAGAATTAAAGTTGAAACCAAAGACCATAAGTTTCAAGTAGAAATTAATGAGAAAACCATGGGAAAAAATTGTAATAAGCTCTTGAGAATACACAGCACTGGGTCAACAATTACCTACCATTTATTTAGACAAGGGGTTCTCAAACTTTTGGGTTTCAGCATCCACTATACTCTTAGAAATTATTGAGGACCCTATCAAACTTTTGTTCATGTGTGTTATCTCTCTCAATATTTACTACATTAGAAATTTAAACTGAGAAAAATATTTAAAACTCAAGAATACAAGTCCGCATTCCATTAATGGTCAGTGTAGAAATGTCATTGCACTTCATACTGTTTCTGGAAAACTCCATCGTATTCCCACGAAAGCACAAGAATAAAAAAGGCAAATAATATCTCAGTAACATTATGAAAATAACTTTGTCCTCATGGGCCCCTGAAAAAGACTTGGATACCAGGGGTCCCCAGACCACTTTTGAGAACTACTAGTTTAGACTAATAAAGAAAGAGCATGTATTTACATACCAATTACCATACATTTAAATGAAGTCTATACTTATTCAGTATCTTGTCATCATAAAGCTGAGTTTCTGTTCACGTCTCTTTATCTAAAAGGAACACAAAGCTTTTTTGCAATATTTAAAGGTTTGTTTTAATGTTCCAGAATTGTTGGCTTACACCGTTGATATCCTTAATGTTGGTTATGGAAGTGATATTCGTTAGACTCTGTTTTGTAGAAAACTATGTGTATTCATGTAAAGTGGTAAACTGTTTGTCACAGGAGATGGGTTTTACCCTCCACTATTAAACTGCTGAGAACTAACCTACTAGCTCTGACTCAGGTCATCTAGTTCCAAGTAACTCAATCAGAATAAAAGATTACACAGATTTGCTTGGCATTAGGAACACTGACGGCATTCCTCCTTGTGAATTTTTCTGAGTAAAATAAATACAAGACTGTTACAGATTAACTTTAAAATGCAATGGAGCATCTCAGTTTTCCCTGCCACTCTGTGTCACCCTCTCTACACCACTTACTAAGAGCCTGGGGCAAATATGTCACAGCACCCTCGTCAAAGAAATTCAGTCTCCAATATGGCGATTCTTTTGTTTCTGATCTAACTTAATCATTTGTTGGTTGTATTTAATATAATTACACTCTCCTCTTTTTTTTTAATAAATACAAAAAAATACCCTCAGTTGCTTGCCTTGACTTAGAAACAAATATTCACTATCAAGGTATTTACCAGTTCCTCTTTGTCTTCCTGCAAAATAATACTACCACCACTGCACAACCCCCACCCCAACCTCCCTCCACATGTTATTATTATTTCTCAGGGCTTTTTTTTTTTTTTGAGGAAGATTAGCCCTGAGCTAACATCTGCCACCAATCCTCCTCTTTTTGCTGAGGAAGACTGGCCCTGAGCTAACATCTGTGCCCATCTTCCTCTGTTTTATATGTGGGATGCCTCTACAGCATGGCTTGACGAGTGGCGTGTAAGTCCACACCTGGGATCTGAACTGGTGAACCCCGGGCCACTGAAGCAGAATGTGCGAACTTAACCACTGCACCACTGGGCTGGCCCCTGTTTCTCAGGGCTTTTTTTTGATATTTGTCATCCAAATCATTTCCATTGTATCTCAATTTTGCACATCAAGTTTATGCACAGGCCACAGAAATTGATGAGATAGCAGGCCTCTGGAGTTTTTAGTGGTCTATTATAATTATCTAGAACCTCAAAATGAGGTTCTCAGGCCATCAGCATCAGAATCACTTTAGCCCGCAGAGAACGCAGATTCCAGGACCCAAAGGAGATCCCATTGAATGAGCCAGCCTGGAGGTGGAGCCTGGGATTCTGTCAGCACAAGAAAATGAGAATTCCTGCTGCTTTCACCTTCAGGCAGATTGCTTTTAAACTGTCCCAAAGCAATACTTAGGAACCTCTTTCAATCCCAGAAATTCTTCCTAAGTTGACTTATAAAACCCTCCTGTCGATTGAGTGGGAGTCCTACCATAACATCTTACTTTTTGGTGGAAAGTGCTTTTTCTCGGTGTGAACAAGGAGACTCAGCGTGACCCAGGAGCTCCTGCCACTGTCGGGGACAGGCTCTCTGATTTGGGTGTGAATAAAGGACTTATAGACACCAGTGAAATGCCTCTTTTGGACTCGCAGTAAGCTGACTTCATTGCTCCTTTCCACCAAGCAGTTGGATTCACGCTTTTCGTTGATCTCCTCCAGGAGACGTTGTTTATCTGCTTTACGTTTTTTAGTCATTTCACTAGGTCTGTTTATAGATGCCATTATGCTGACAAACCAGTTGTCAAGTGACTCTTGCTGTCCTGTAAACAAATGAAAAAATACTATTAGTTGCCTACTTAACCTAGAAGCCAGTATTCATGACCTGGTATTTACCAGTTCCTCTTTCTCCTCCTGCAAAAATACCACCACCACTGCACCCTCCACCCTCCACTTCGATCTTTTTTTGTTTTTTGGTGAGGAAGATTGGCCTTGTGCAAACATCTGTTGGCAATCTTCCTCTTTTTTCCTTTTTTTTTTTTTTTTTGCTTGAAGAAGATTGGCACTGAGCTACCAACTGTGCCAATTTTCCTCTATTTTGTAATGTGGGACTCTGCCGAAACGTGGCTTGACGAGTGCAGTGTGTAGGTATCCACCCAGGATCCGAACCCACGAACCCTGGGCCACCAAAGCAGAGTGTGTGAACTTAACCACTATGCCACCAGCCTGGCCCCATTGCTCCATCTTTTGTTACTGTTTCCTAAAGTTTTTTTGTTTTTTGATGATTCTTCAGGAAGAAAAAATTTTTAAAAAAGAGGATATTGAAAGAGAATATATTTTGGTTTTGAAATTAATACTATGAGTGGATTCTTGCTTTTAGGAATTTTCGTTGTTTCTTCTGATTATAAAATAATATAAATGTTCATTGTAGAAAATTTTTAAAAAGAAGAAAAGCATGAAGTAGAAAAGCTAAAATCATTCTTAATCCAGAGACAATCAAATTAACATTTTGGATGTTTCTTTCACAATAAATATCCAAAGGGATTTCATTACAAAAAGTACAGAAAAAGAGGGGCTGGCCCTGTGGCCGAGTGGTTAAGTTCGCGTGCTCCGCTGCAGGCAGCCCAGTGTTTCGTTGGTTCGAATCCTGGGCGCAGACATGGCACCGCTCATCAAACCACACTGAGGCAGCGTCCCACATGCCACAGCTAGAAGGACCCACAACGAAGAATATACAACTATAACCGGGGGGGCTTTGGGGAGAAAAAGGGAAAAAAACAATCTTTAAAAAAAAAAATCAAATCACCCGAAAACTGAAATCAACTAAGATTAAACAAGCAATAGAGTCTAGCAGTAAGAGCATGGATTTTGGATACAAAAAGACTTGGTTCCTATCCAAGCTATGCTAACTGTACCACCCTGATTAAGTGACCTTCTCTGGGCCTCAGTTTCCTTACATGTTAAACGGCAACAGTACCCAACTCACAGTGTCAGAAGGATAAAATGAGCTAATGCATATCGAAAGCTTAATATAGCCAACCCTCAATAAATGGTAACTTTAATATTTTAATTAGGCACTCTGGAAAAAAAAACGATTGGTTCAATTGGATAAATAAATAGTAATTTTTGTTCCTCCAGTTACTAATCTGTTTACTTGCTGTGTGACCAGGACCAGCTATGTAATGTGTGAGGCCTAGTGCAAAACCAAAACGCTGGGCCCCTTGTTGAAAAATCGTTGAGAATTTCAAGATGGTGACAGCAGAGTGTTAAGCCAGGTGCAGGGCCCTTGTGAGTGTGAGGGCCTTGTGCAAGGGTAGAGGTCCCGTGCCTATAAAACTGGCTGTGTCTGTGACATAGGAACAGGTCAATTTTCATGGTTAATTCACCCAGTTTTACAATCTCTTAAATAGAGATAAGTAATTTGCAAAACTATAGCTTTTAAAAGGGCTTTGTAAATATTAAGCATGTATATATTAAATAAGGTGTCTTTAAACAGAAACACACATAAAACAAGGTTATGTATTGATTGGTTGACAAAAATGTTGTGACCAGAGGCTCACAGGAACCTAGCCCTGTATTTCCACTGGGAGCAATGGTTCCGTATTTGCTAATTCAGTGTTCAAAGCCACTTTATAGAACGTAACTACCACAATAACAAGAATCAACTGTATATATAGAGAAAATATGCTACTGTTTCTACAGGTATGTTGTTATAAATTACCTTTAACATACAGCAACCCAAAGCCTATTTGAAGTTCTCTGCCTTGGCTCAGCCCGCTGGAATGTCACCCTGGCGATGGAATGGTGGATCTGTGCTGTTCCAACTTTGTTCTATTCATAGAACCCTGGTTAAGAGAAGTTTTGGAGTCAGAGTGACAATTTACCTATTAGCATTTGTCCTCGAATAAGTTACTCAAGCTCTCTTAATATCAGTTCCTTCATCTGTAAAATGGGATAAAGATAACTTTTTAATTAAGTTGCACACTTGTCTGTATGTGGTAGGAGGTGAGGAGTTGGAATTAAATGAGATATGTATCTAAAGCTCTTTGCATTGTGCCTGACATCAGTTTATTACATATGCCAATATTTCTTGAGGACCTAGTCTGTGCTTAGTGCTGTTCTGGGTACTGGGGGCAAATGGGAACCTGCTCCTCTCGAGCTGACAGTCGAAGGGTTTGTGGTAGGTACTTAGTAAATTGTAGTTCCTTTATTGATCTTCTTAAAACCTTGTATTTTATGTGGAGAATTATTGTATTCATTTTTTTTTTCTCAGAAGAGGAAGCCTCTAGCTAACAAAAAAAAAAACTTCAGGAATACAAAAGTCATAATTTTTTTTTCTCTCTTTATAGGAATTAGTGAGAGAAGAAAGAAGATCGGTATTGAAGAAAGCAGTTCACAATGCCAGAGAAATTAATTCCCTAAAGAACTTCAGAAAGGGTCAGCTAAAGAAACTAGACCACTCAGCTCCGGGGAGACTGGGGTACAAAACCTATTGAGATCAACACAGGGCAGTTGCTAAGAATAAGAAGGTATTTTTTCATTATTTTTGTTTTTTGTTTTGTTTTGGGGTTTTTTTGGTGGGAAGATTGGCCCTGAGCTAACATCCGTGCCCATCTTTGTCTATTTTGTATGTGGGAGGCCACCACAGCATGGCTTTGATGAGCAGTGTGTAGGTCTGCACCCAGGAACTGAACCCTCAAACCCTGGGCCACGAAAGCAGAACGTGCAAATTTAAACCACTACACCACAGGGCCGGCAGCCTTTTTTTAATTTTTTAACAAGCTCCCAGATAATGCAAGAGACCTAATCAGTTTGGCACAACCTTGGCACCTGAGGGCCAGGGGCTACAGCCAAATCTTCCCTTCTTCTAGTACAACCTGGAGGAAGGTTTCTGGGTTTTCTTTTTGAGGAAGATTAGCCCTGAGCTAACTGCTGCCAATCCTCCTCTTTTTGCTGAGGAAGACTGGCCCTGAGCTAACATCTGTGCCCATCTTCTTCTACTTTCTATGTGGGACACCTACCACAGCATGGCTTTTGCCAAGTGGTGCCATATCCGCACCAGGGATCCAAACTGGCGAAGCCCGGGCCACCAAAGTGGAACGTGAGAACTTAACTGCTGCGCCACTGTGGCTGGCCCCGGAGGAAGGTTTCCACATCTATGAGCTTCAGCTTCCTTAACTGTAAAATGGGGCTGATATCAGTACAGAGCTATTGTGAGGGTTAAACAAGATAATAGATAAAAGGACATTATAAACTATAAAGTACAATACAAGCATTATGACTTTTTCTAAAATGTATATTAGACTATTAATTCAGAAAGTTATATGTGCCGTGCCTAAGAGTAACACTATCATTATTTTACAGTGCGATAATTTGTTATGTAAGAAATCCAATCTGAATAATCCTCTTCTTTTCAATTATTTTATTGAGGTCATATTGGTTTATAACATTATGTAACTTCAAGTGTACATTATTATATATCAGTTTCTGTATAGACTGCATCGTGCTCACCACCAGTAGTCTAATTTTTATCTGTCACCATACACATGTGCCCTTCTACCCCTTTCACTCACCACCCCCACCAGTAACCACTAATCTGTTCTCTTCATCCATGTGTTTGTTTATCTTACACATATGAGTGAAATCATATGGTATTTATCTTTGTCTGGCTTATTTCACTTAACATAATACACTCAAGGTTCATCTATGTTGTTGCAAATGGGACGATTTTGTCTTTTTTACGGCTGCATAGCATTCCATTATATATAGATCTATATCTAGATATATATCACATCTTCTTGATCCATTCATCAGTTGATGGGCACTTGGTTGCTTCCCCTTCTTGGCTATTGTGAATAATGCTGCAATGAATATAAGGTTGCATAAATCTCTTTGAATTGTTAATTTCATGTTCTTTGGATAAATATGCCGTAGTGTAATAGCTGGCTTGTATGGTATTTCTATTTTTAATTTTTTTGAGAAATCTCCATACTCTTTTCCATAGTGGCTGCACCAGTTTGCATTCCCACCAGCAGTGTACGAGGGTTCCCCTTTCTCTACATCCTCTCCAACATTTGTTATTTTTTGTCTTGGTAGCTATGGCCATTCTGACACATGTAAGGTAATATCTCATTGTGGTTTTGCATTGCATTTCCCTAATAATTAGTGATGTTGAACATCTTTGCATGTGCCTATTGGCCATGTACGTCTTCTTTGGAAAAATGTCTGTTCATATCCTCTGCCCATTTTTTGACCAATTTGAATAATTATTAAGACAACAATTTAGGGCCTGCCCAGTGGCACAGCAGTTAAATTCACACATTCTGCTTCGGTGGCCCGGGGTTTGCTGGTTCTGATCCTAGGTGTGGACTTACACACCACTTGTCAAACCATGCTGTGGCAGGCGTCCCACATATAAAGTAGAGGAAGATGGGCATGGATATTAGCTCAGGACCAGTCTTCCTGAGCAAAAAGAGGACGATTGGCAGCAGTTAGCTCAGGGCTAATCTTCCTCACAAAAAAAAAAGAAAATTAAATTAAATTAAAACAAAAACAAAACAACTAAAAAAAAAAAAAAAGACAAGAATTTTTCCTTACTCAAAGATTACTCTCCTAGCAGAGATTTCAGGCTATATTCTAAGGTTATTCCTAGCTCCTTTCTCCTGGACTTGCTCTGGTTTCCTGCCCACTTCAAACCTTACCAAGATCTTAACTTTGTTCCCACACAAGTTATAGGATACCATGCTAGCCAAGTACGATTGAGGCCAACTGTAACATGAATTTAAACTGTGCTTAGTTACATTTCAGATGGAGACAGGGAATAATTTAACTTATGATATAAATTGAAATTTAAAATTTTGCAATAATAGGGATGGCCATTTTCCTAATATTAGTCACTGCTCCCTAAAAGTATTTACTGAGTTAGATGCAAGTGATTCTGTATGGCATGAACTGCTAAGTAAAAGGCTTTTTTAGGTACTGAGAGTATTATAAAATAAGATATCAGGGGCCAGCCTGGTGGCACAGTGCTTAAGTTCGCACATTCTGCTTTGGTGGCCCGGGGTTCGCTGGTTTAGATCCCAGGTGTGGACTTACACACCGCTTGGCAAGCCATGCTGTGGTAGGTGTCCCACATAGAAAGTAGAGGAAGATGGGCATGGATGTTAGCTCAGGGCCAGTCTTCCTCAGCAAAAAGAGGAGGATTGGCAGCAGATGTTAATCTGCTAATCTTCCTCAAAAAAAAAAAGAAAAAAAGAAAAATCTACTGTTCACAATAAAGGCAAGTTAAAAAAAAAAAAAAAGATATAAGATCTAGTCCCTGGCTTCAAGAAGCTCAACTCTAGATAAGGGATAAACTATGCAAAGGAAAAGCTAAGTAACATTGACAGGAAGAGCTCAGAGAATGGCTGTAACAATGCCACCAGGTCAGAAGAGCAGTAACCATGAGCCCATTAGGACCAGTTCGAACTGACCCCATCTTATCAACAGATTGATGAAGAGTTGTTTCTCAGGGGCAGTGAGCAAAAGAATTGCAAGTCACGTAGCCAGAGGATGCACCGAGGAGAAAGTCTTGACACCTAGAACCAAAGACTCCCCCACCCACAGAGCCGAAGGACTGGGACCCAGCCAGGACTTGAAAGTCAGACTTCTCATCAGAAGCTGAGGGATCCGTTATCTGGGAAGCACCGGTGTTGAAACCCCTTCCACATCTTCCCATAAGGGTTCAAAACCCTCCAGTGAAAACCTGCCCCATCAGTGCTTCCACATACCAGCCTGTTCCCCTAACCTCTTAAATTTTGCTCCAAGCCCTGGACTGGGGAGACAGATTTGGGAGCCTTGCCTCCTGTCTCCTTGCTGGTCAACCTCACGATAAAGCCTTTTCTCAAAAGCCAGTGATATAATTATTGGCTTTTTATGTGCATCAGTCAGAGAACCTCCTTTTTGTGCGGTAACAGAGGGAGAGGTCTCTAGGGGCTCCAGTCATGGGAAGAGACTAAGGAAAGGAATTGAGCTGACATGGGCCATAAAGGATGGGTAGGATTTGGCTAACCTGAGAAAGACGCAGAGCATTTCTCAGCAGATCATGAGGAAGACTGCATGATAAACATGCACATGGCATACGGGAGGCACCGAGTAGACTAATGTGGTTGATTTCTTCCCCTCTCTGCTGTAGGGATTGTCTCCAACGTGCACATTCAGTCACATTCTGACCAAAGGGGCGGAGTATTAGCAACCTCACACTCCCAAGCCTGGAGATCAGGAATTAGTCTTGCTATGGTAGTTAATAAATACCTACTACTAGACTAATATGATATTGTTATCTATAATACGAAATATGTATTTGGTCTTTATCCTCATTTCTGGCACAGAGCTTGTAAAACCCTTGGCGTTTTCCAGGATGAGAGCGATAAAGATGTCTTTCGTAATGTTAATAACATGACTTTTGGAAAGAACCTACAGATGAGGCTGGTTGCCAGGGGAGCCAACCATGTGATTAGAGGGTTGGAAATTTCAGGTACACACAAGCTCCCCTGCCCCCACCTCCAGGAGGGCGGGGTTAGAGGTTGAGTCAATTGCCAATGGCCAACAATTTAATCAATCGTGCCTACGTAATGTTGTTGTTAGTGTTGTCCAGTCAATTCTGACTTCTAGCAACCCTGTGTACGGCCGAGCAGAACCCTGCCTGGTCTTTTTGCTCCATCCTCTCCCCTTCCAGCGTTATATCAGCCGATGCTCTGCTGCTATTCACAGGGTTCTCATGGCTAACTTTTTCAGTAGTTGCTGGTCGGGTCCTTCTTCTTGGTTTGTCTTAGTTTGGAAGCTCTGCTGAAACCTGTCCACCATGGGCAACCCTGCTGGTATTTGAAATACCGGTGACACAGCTTTCAGCATCACAGCAACACGCAGGCGCCACAGTATGACAGCCGACAGATGGGTGGTGTGGATCCCTGACTGGGAAATGAACCTGGGGTGTGGCAGAGAGAGCCCTGAATCTTAACCACTAGATCACTGGGGCTGGCTGCCTGTGTAATGATATGAAGGCTCCATGAAAACACCAAAGCGTTACCAAGCAAGGGCTCTCTCCACTCGATGTGCACAGAAGCCAATACTGTAGTACACCGGTCTTTGAGGGAAGAAGTGAATAGGGTACCTGAGGGTTACTGTAGATGTTCAATAAGAACATGATTGCCTTTTGACCTTGTTATGAATCTTGTCAATTTGCTGTTTTCTTGTTTAACTTGAGGGGTGACTGGGTCTCAAGGATTAGTGAATTCGTTTTGCAGAAGAAAGAGAATGCCTTTGGGGAGCTTATGATCACCAGATGGCCAGCCCCAGGAACCATTGCAGATTGCCCAGGGGCTTATCAAGAGTGACCCCTTTGTTTCTCTGAAGCGCCCCCTGCCAAGCCCCTTAGCTCTATAAAACACCCCTGCTTTTTGCTTTGGTTAAGGAAGATTTGAGCGAACCCAGGCTCCTACCTTCTCATTTTGGCCAATTCAAATAAATCTTTCTCCATCTCCAAGCACCAACGTCTCAGTGTTTGCCTTGCTGTGCATCAGGCACTCAAACTTGAGATTAAGAGGTTTGGTATCAGAAGCAGTTTATTATGCTATTGATCGGTAAGGTGACAGGAGGCAGGCTCTCAACTCTGTCTCCCTGATCCAGGGTATGGGGTAAAGTTTCAGGGATCAGGGAAGGTAGGCTGGTATTCGGAAGCACTGGTAGGATGAGTTTCAATTAGCAGATCAAAATTTTCTCTTCTGCACATGCTCCTGGATGGCTCACTACCCCTGAAAAATAACCTTAACATCCTGTTGTTAAGATGAGGTCAGCACAGTAAGCAAGGATAAAGTTGTTATGTACATTTAAGTCATTGTCTTCTCTATGGATAAGAGTTTCTAAAAAAAAAAAAAAAGTTTCTAGAGATTTAGTTATCCTCTCCTTCCTGGCATAGAGATGAAGGCACCCTTACAAATGGAGATTTTTCTTATAAATGTAAATTCCCCTGACAAATGAGTAACTTTTCCTAGGCTTTCAGAGCTTTGCCTGTGTCTGCTGTTTCTTAAAAATAATAAGCCAAAATAATCCTTATACCAAAGAAGCATATTTTTGGGTGGGAAATTCTGTTCCTGGTCCTGTGGTTATAAAAGGACTGGGTTTGGAGAGCTCCCGGGTTGGTGAACACGAGATTCAGGGGAGTGGTACGCCTAGAGAGTGCACGGAAGCTCTGCACCCATTCCCGCATCCCTTGCCCTATGAGTCTCTTCCATCTGGCTTTTCCTAAATTATATCCTTTTATAATAAATTGACAATCTAGTAAAAAAAAAAAAATGTTTCCCTGAGTTCTGTGAACCGCTCTAGCAAATTAATTGAAACTCAAGAGGGGTTGGTGGGAAACTGGATCTACACATAGCTAGTCCATCAGAAGCACTAGTGACAATCTGTGCTTGCGATGGGCATCTGTGTGTGTGTGATGTTAAAAAGAAACAACAAGCCCAAAATGGAGAACTGAGCCCCACCAAGACTTAATACCCAACATAGTTGCAGTTTCAGCTTCTCCTGGGAGTGGAATTTTAAACCAATCAGTCTGAAATGTACTGATCAGCACTAATGAGGTAATTTGCAAGATAAGACTGTCACCAACTCATTGCCCCAAGGGAGGTTTTGGAAGTATTTAACTGTTTCTCCAAATTGTTTTTTGTTGTTGTTGTTATGTTAAGAGATGCAGGCACCAACCACTGTACTAGATGGAGCCTCACCACAAGAGCAGCCCCTTCGCAGATGAGCCAAGAGACAACTTACAGTTGCTTCACTTGAATACTAAAATCTCCACCCCAGGAGGAGCCTAAGCCTTATTACCATAACACGCAATGTATGTGGAAGCAGGTTTTTCAAACTGAGGCTACACAAGTGAATACTCACTTCTACCTTTTTCTTGTTTTTTGTGAGGAAGATTGGCCCTGAGCTAACATCTGTTGCCAATCTTCCTCTATTTTGTATGTTGGGTGCCACCACAGCGTGGCTTGATGAGTGATGCATGGGTCCACTCCTGGGATCTGAACCTGTGAACCCTGGGCCACCAAAGCAAAGCATGTGAACTTAACCACTAAGCCACTGGGCTGGCCCCCACCTCTACCTTTTGAATATTCATTCCCCATCTGAAATAAAAGACTCCTGCTTTCCTGAGCTCCAGGAGCCATGGCTTTGGAAAATAATTCCCCGTGGGCTCTTTTGCAGCAAATAAACTTTATTTTGTGTGACAACTACTTCTGGTGAAAGCTCTGATTTTGACTCACCAAGAAGCAGACTCACTTTGGTTCGGTAAGAAGACCCTCAAAACAATCTTTTTTTTCTTTTGCTGATAACTTCCTTGTCCCACCCTGCTTCTGCCTATAAAAAACTTCCATTCTGTACAACTTCTGAAGCATGCTTCTATTTGTTAGATGGGATGCTGCTCGATTAATGAATCATTGAATAAAGCCAATTAGATCTTCAAATTTCCTCAGTCGAATCTCGTTTTTTAACAGTGCAGGGGGCCAGTTTTGCAGGACTGAGACCTTAACCTTGCAGAGGAGGAAGACAAATCCTCTACCTCACATGGAAATGGAAAAGCACATGTTTGGTGAACAGAACTTTGATAAGAGTGGGCTTAGCAAGGACCCTCCCCAGTCTACTGGTTCCCAGAGTTATTTATGGTGATGGCCTGTCCTGGGGACAGGGTTTTTATCTTAAATTCTTTTAGGCAGTTAGGGTAAGATCAAACTTTCTTTCAGAGTCTTTTGTTCTTAAAAATAGTCAAGCTAGGGCCCAGCCCTGTGGCTGAGTGGTTAAGTTCGTGTGCTCCACTTCAGCGGCCCAGGGTTTCGCTGGTTCAAATCCTGGGCACGGACATGGCACCACTCATCAGGCCATGCTGAGGTGGCATCCCACATGCCACAGCTAGAAGGACCCACAACTAAAAATACACAATTATGTACTGGGGGGATTTGGGGAGAAAAAGGAAAAAAAAATTAAAAAAAAAATAATAATCAAGCTATAGAGACACATTTTGAGGTGGCCAATTCTGATTCCCCACAACCTATAGAACCTGATGTAATGATATTCATTCATTCACTGAATATATATTGAGCATTAATTTCCAGATATAATGCTAGCAGTGGGAGATTCAAAGATGACTTAGTTGCTGCCCCCAAGAAGCTTATAGTTTTTTGAGGGGAGACATTCATGCTGATAATACTAAAAACAGTATTGTAAATGTAATGATGGATAGGGCAGGGGAGAGACAAACACAATTAACGTGCATATGTTTCCTTGGGAGCTGCCTCAAATCATTCTGGAAACATTCATAGACTACATAAAGATATTTACTCTCTTGTAATTGTTAACTAGAATTCTCAAATTCTTGTTGGAATAATGTGGGGCATTCAGTCAACCACAAATGAATATACATTATGTTATGTATTATATTACCTACTAATAGGTATCTTTGCCTTGTCTCTTTTCTACTTTGAATTCCTCTTGCACATTAAAAGCGTGTTGTGATCATTCTACTTCTCCAGTCAAGAAATTTCATTGGTTCCTTAATGTTTAGAGAATAAAGCTGAGGCTTCTTAACTTGAAGTTCAAGGATTCCAACAACCTGACCCTGACTGCCTTCTTCCCAATGCAGGCAGACCAATTCCCCCAAATGGATTCCAGTTCCCACCCATATGCCTTTTCTCACCACCCAAAGCGTCTTCCTCAGCAACGTGAATGTGAACCTACTCACAAAACCTATTTTGTTTTGTTTGCCATCGCCCCTCCTAAACTTTCCTGGCTCGTCTAGCTTAGAGCTCAATAGTCAAGTAGGTGACATTCATTACTGACTCTACTTTCCTACAACTCAGTCCCCAGCCCCCGCCACCACCACACACCTTCCCTCCCGAAGTGAAGAAGTGAGACAGGAGCCAGCCTAACCAGACAGGGTTGTCTGCAAGGCCTCTAGCCTGACAAGATAAGGCCCCTAACCAATTGGCAAGCTATGAGAATCAGATAGAGGCCACCGAGATCCAGATTCCATGGCCCCCTGACTCTCCTGGGCTTACACATGTGCCCTAGCACCCAGGAGTCCACTGAAAGTGACCCTAGCCCCATTAGCATAGTAAAAATCACACCCAGGGGTGCAGAGCTAACATACTAATAATACATGCATCACATGCAGTAGCATGCTACATGATAGCGCAGGCGCAAGCACAACCCGCCTCTACATGCCATTGACAAGGCACTCCTTCCCAGCCTTTGCCTAATAAAAGCCCCACAATCCTGCTCCCTAACTAGCTGGTCACCTGCCGCTTTCCTTTCTGCACCAGCTCCCTTGTCCCTCTCCTGTGCACAAGCTAATAAACTTTTCCTTTTCTACTCCCATTTGTTGTCTCTCTTGATTTCTACCCTGGGGGACAATAAGAACCCCATGTGCTGGTAACAAAAGCTCCACAGACCTTATCACCCTTGGTCCATAATCTTCACCATGGGAAGGATGTGTGCAAGTGCGTGCGATGTATATGTGTGTGTTCACACCCATGAGTTTACCAATGCTTGCTCATCAACTCTAGAATTGCTCCACTCCACTCTCTCCCCATCCATTTCAGACATGCTCTTTCACTTATTTGCTTTCTGGGCTTCATACATGTTTTTTACTCCTTTGCCTAAACATCTTTGGATTAGCAGCTTGCTTTCTCGTTGTGTCCTGGCTCCAGCCGGCACTTCCTCTAAATATAGTTTTTAGGAGCTATTTGTTCTCTTCCTTCTAATCACATACAACCTTTAAGACTCTTTAAGACACTCTGGATTGGCCAGGGCTAGAGAGGGAGATTGGAGGTCTATTTTCATTGGTCTAATACCTTCATTACAGCTGCAGTAAATGAACGCCAGAGCAGGGGATCAACAGGAAATATGTAAAGCAGTTGCACAATCTTTTTAGTACAAATTAGGCAATGAAGATATTAGTTGCAGTAGGTGCAAGGGGTGAACAGAGTTAGATTTACCACCAAGTTCGCATAGCTTACGCTTCAGGGTCTCCTTGAAGGTCTTGGACCTAATTTTGTAATTTAACTTTCACGTTCATTTCTTATTTTCTTCTCCCACAGATTTTTTTTTTTGAAAGGAATGGATTTTAAGGAGAAAAAATGGGGCAGAGAGGTATGGAAAAGAAAACAAATACAAATGTAAGCTGTTTTGCTAATTGTTTAATAAACACAACAAATTAGTATAGAGAATGCCCTGTACAAAACAACACATAAAAGTTCAAAGATGAAAGTGTCCCCTTAGGCAAGGCTGAAGGTTTTAATGTCTGGTAGAGGAATTTAGGCTACAGGCCTTGTTTTTGGGTGGATCACTGGGTGTGTGGCACAGTCCATGCTTTTAAACAGATTTGAAAAGAAGAATGGCCCCTTGGCTCAAGTAGAAGTAAATGAAATATTTGGTTTCATATGTCACACAACTACCAAATTTTCTCCCCACATTGTACTTATTGTCAAACTCTTTCTTTCTCTCTCTCTTTTTTTTTTTTTTTGAGGGAGATTAGCCCTGAGCTAACATCTGTGGAGCTACTGTGGAGCAGGGGCTGGCCGACTGCAATGGTCTCCTGGGGGAGGTGGTGGTGAGGCTCAGAGTGTGTGGGAGCTGCCATTGCTACTGTAGGGGAGGAAGACATTTCCTCTACCCTCTCTGGGTTCGTCTGGCCAGAGAACAAATTAAATTCACATGAGACAGAACAGCAGAAGAAAATTAAACAAAGCTTTATAACATGTATACATGGGAGAGGTCAGGCAAGCTGAGCAACTCGCCAAAATGGCTGAAGCCCCCACCTTAAATATCATCTTCAGCTAAGGACAAAGGAGGATGTTGGGGGTGGGAGGAGTCAGTTACAGGAGGTTACCAGAAACAGGAATAAGATTATTATGCAGATTTAAGTCCTTGCCTTTGGCATTGATTAAGAGTTTCTGGGGATAAGGTCATCCTCTTTCTTCTTCCCGGTACAGAGAGGGAGGTATCTTTACAGATGGAGATTTCCCTTACAAATGTAAATGTTTCTTAACAAAGGGTAAGCAAGTTCCACTCCTCAGAGCCTCCTTCCCTGTCCCAGCCCCAAATAATCCTCGTGACAAAGAGACATATCTTGGGGTGGCCAATGCCAGTCCCCCACACTACCAAAGCCATGGTGTATCTTGATGTCAGTTTCTTAAAGAGATCCTGAAAATGATGAAGCCTCAGACTCTGAAAAACCTGGATCAACCTCCGAGGGGTGAGGAGAGGTAGCACAGGTTTCAATCAATTCAAATTAAGCAATTAAAACTTGGAAAGAACTTTTCAAAACAAAGTTTGAGTTTTTAATTTGCTAGTAACTCAAGAAAGACTTTTTTTTTTTAAAGGAAGATTAGCCCTAAGCTAACATTCCCTGCCAATCCTCTTCTTCTTTGCTGAGGAAGATTGGCCCTGAGCTAACATCTATGTCCATCTTCCTCCATTTTTTCTATGTGGGATGCCTGCCACAGCATGGCTTGATAAGCTGTACACAGGTTCACACCTGGGATCCAAACCGGCGAACCCTGGGCAGCCAAAGTGGAGCACGTGAACCCAACTGCTATGCCACCGGGCTGGCCCCTAGACAGGGCTTTTGTGCTAATTTGCGACTTGGGAGAAATCAACTTGGAAATACAATGCTCAGGTCCCAGGTCCTTGCCTCGAGGCTCTGGTCACAAATTCAACCAAACTGAGATAGTGAATCTCTTCTCCTGGTTTGATAAATGGCTTTACAAGAAAATGAAGAAAATCATAATATTGTAATGTTTTTCTAATCGCAATAATCAGGGTCTGTTTTGTTATTTTAAATGTTTGAACCATTAAGAGAGCCTGGTGTATTAGAGAATCTGACCTATTAGACTTGTGATTTTAATTTATGTTTAATTGCTGTTCCACTTGTAGTATTTTTATTTGAAAGCTGTGTGTAGGAAAAACTCACTCTACCTCCTGTGTTGTTCTCCTTTACTCTTTATCACACTGACAACACTTCTGACACCAGATGTGGCATTTTTTTCCCATTCCAAGCAATTCTGTGACACCAGCTGGGTGTCCTACAGTTCAACTCAATTCTGACACTATCTACCTGGAGATAGCGTCAGATCCCACAGGTTAAGGTCTCAGTCCCACAAAACTACCGCTCCCCGCACTTCAGATGCCAATTGAAAGTCCAGGTTGTCACCCGAGCCTCTGACTGATTGACTGGCTATAAATCAGAGGTTCCCGTGATTCCTTCCTTCCATTCGGTTAATTTGCCAGAGCAGCTCACACAACCCAGGAAAAACATTTATTACTGTTTACCAGTTTATTATAAAAGGATATGATGAAGGATACAGATGAACATCCAGATGGAAGAGATGCATAAGGCAAGGTGTGTGGAAGGGGGTGGGGGGTGCAGCCTCCATCCTGTCTCTGGGAGCGCCACTCTCCCAGCACTGCCACGTGTTCACCAACCTGGAAGCTCTCTGAACCCCGTACTCCTGGGATTTTTATGGAGGCTTCAGCACGTAGGCATGATTGATCATTAACTCTGTTTCCAACCTCTCTCCCCTCTCTGGAGAATGGGAGGTGGAATTGAAAACTCCAAGCTTACTGTCATGGCTTCGTCTTTCTGGAGACCAGCCCCCGTCCAAGAACCCCAGAAGGGTTGTCTCATTAGAACAAAAGACACTTCTATCATCTAGGCAATTCCTAGGGATTTAGGAGCGTTGTGTCAGGAACTGGGGTCAAAGACCAAATATTAAAATAAAAGATACTCCTAGCATTTAGGAAATTACAAGGGTTTAAGGATCTCTGTGCCAGGCACTGGGGGCATAGACCAATATATATATTTTCAATTATCTCACAGCTCTAAAAGAGTTTCTTTGCAAACAGTATTTCACTATTTAAGAAAATTTGTTTTGGGGCATCCCCATGGCATAGTGGTTAAGTTTGGCAGGCTCCGCTTTGGCAGCCTGGGTTCATGGGTTCAGATCCTGGGCATGGACCTACACCACTCATCAGCCATGATGTGGCAGTGACCCACATATAAAATAGAGGAAGACTGGCATAGATGTTAGCTCAGGGCAAATCTTCCTCAGCAAAAAAAAAAATTCATTTTAATTGAAAAGTTTTAACTTATTAAGCTTGTAAGTAGTATTTTAAATGCTTTGGATGATTTGTTTTGTTAGATTTTTAGCAGTGGTATACTGGTAGATGTAGCATTTACCAAGCCATGCTATGGCAGGTGTCCCATATATAAAGTAGAGGAAGATGGGCACAGATGTTAGCTCAGGGCTACTCTTCCTCAGGAAAAAAATTAAATCTGTAACAATTTACACAAAAATGTACATGTGGTTTCCACCATTGTTCTGTGCTGCTACAATGGTACTCATGAACGTCTTGGCTGATCCTCTCAAGAGCATCAACAATGCTGAAAAGAGACCCACACACCAAGTTCTTATTAGGCCATGCTTCCAGGTCATCATTCAGTTTCTAACTGCGATGTTGAAGCATGGTTACATCGGCGAATTTGAAGTCACAGAGCTGATTTGATGATCACAGAGCTGGGAAAATTGTTCCAAACCTCGTAAGCAGGTTACACAAGTGGAGTAATACCAGCCCTAGATTTGATGAGCAACTCAAAGACCTAGGAAAATGGCCGAATAATCTGCTCCCATCCTGTCAGTTCGATTTCACTGGACTGACAAACTCAATTGGCAGCACAGACCAAGAGAAAGCAAGACAAAAACACACGGAAGGGAAAACCTTGGGATTCTTTTTCCAGGAACATAATATATACAAACACATAAAGTGCCTCAATGCAGGAAAAAAAAGTACGCATAGGAGGATTCTGATTTCCAGCCTGTTCCAGACCTCTATTCCCAACTTAATCTTTCCACAGAGTAGAACAGCACAGCCTTGGCTGCGCAGGTGGCCAGAGCATGGTAACAGCGATGCAGACTGAAGGCAAGCCTGCCAAAATCTACCCACCTCCCCATGAAACATGGATTTTACATCTAGTGGCATTGTTCTGGTTTGCACCCTCTTAGACTGCAGGAAACCTTTGCCCAGGAACAGCCACATCACTCCTAATAGTGTCACAGACCTTGGCTCCTGGGTGCTGTTCAGATCTCATTATCACTGAACCATTACATAGTCAAATCTCACTCAGACTCTGCATTCCACACCCATAGTGTAGCTCAATCTCATTTTGACTCCCAGTCAAGTGACGCTCCAAGTAGTGTCCTCTCTGGCAGAGATTAAGGTCCATGTTGTGTTATACATCCTAAAATATGATACAAAGTAGGATTCATGCCTACACTGGTTAAAAAGTATCTACTACCAAAGCCTTGAGAGAGGAGGCAACGGTTAAGAGATTAGAATGATACCACAAAGAGTTACTGCTGAGTTTTCCCCTTTCTGCACTCCATTCTTTATGGAACTTTGTTGAAAGAGGTACATGAATTTTGTCCAATCTTTTCACTGGAACTATCTTATTTTACTTTTCATAAATCATGGAAACTTAAAGTCAGAAGAAACCTTAGATCTCACACAGCTCAATTTGCCATGGAATTCAGGAATTCTATCCACAACATACCTGGTCCAACACAGATATCATCTAACTGCTGTCTAAATACATCACATGGTAGTTCATTTAACTGTTGACCACCTCTAATGAGAAGAAATCTACTTCTTAGGCCACGGGTAGTTAGTATATGCCATTGGGAGTTGCCCTTCAGGTGCATCCTCAGAGCTATCTTTTTACAATCATAAATTCAGTCTGAAAGAGCTTGGAGTAACTCCAGGACACTCCAAGAAGGCTTAATTAGACAAGACGGGGTCAAATCTAAGATAACACAAGAATGAGATATGACTTTGAGAAAAGATATGAGTTGATAACAATGGCTTTGGGTAACATTTACTGAGTATTCTTACAAATCAGAGGTCAGGTACCATTGAAGTGCTTTATATTTATTAGCCATTTATTTATGACAACAATTCATAAAGAACATTGTCCTCATTTTCCAGTTGCAATAAAATGAGGCAAAGAGTAACTAGTCCAAAGTCATGCAGCCAGTGAGTGAAAGAGCTAGGATCTGAGTCCAGATCAGTTGCCTCTGGAGCCTGGACCCTTAACCACTATAGTAGACTACCATAATAACTGTAACTAAGAATGCCTGAACCATGTGCCAGGCATCATTCGCTCATTAATCTTCATAATAACAACCCTATGAAGCATGTACTGTTACAGAACAGCTAATTAACTTGCCCAAGGTTGCACAGCTAGCGAGTCTGAAGTTGGGATTCAAATCCAGGTAGCCTGGCTCTACATCTGATGCTCTTCCCCACTACTCTAGACCTCCTTGGTGGCATGCTCCATGTAGATAGTGACATTGTCAGATACAGAGCTTTGTCATGCACAGGGAAGGCAAATGACAAGGTGGGCAAGAATAGCATAGGCATCAGCTGGTAAAAACATGGAGGGAAATTAGATGCTGACTGAAATCTAGCTTACCTAGAGGACTCCCAACCCAACCATTTTTGCTAAAGACATAGAGAAGACGAATTATCTCTAAACAGAAGGAGCCTACGCAACCAGAAAGAATGGCCTCCCTGAAGGAGTACATTCAAGAAGCTGTCTCTGTACAGAGAGGAAAGTTATCTGGCAGAAGATTATCTCCAGCTCCCACTGGGTAACAGGAAGAGGAAGCCTAATATAATTTGCCAGTGTCTGGTTTCAGGAAGAGGGTGGGAAGTTTGCAGACACCTGAATGTTTATTGTGAACATCTGGAATGGAGGTACAACTGAGGCAAGCAAAGAAGGGTCCATTTAAAATTCTACCCACTGGATTCCCTTTCTGAACAGCTTTTTTTGTGAGCTATGTAGAAGGTTTCATGGTGCATGATGGTATAAAAAATGCCTCTGAATATTGAATAATAAGTTGTGCTGAATTTTAAGCAATGCAATTAGTTCATTTTACAGAATTCCATAAAATAAACTTAACTAAAACTGAAATCCTTTGGATTCCACATGATTTGTTCATTCAGAGAACATCGCTCATTAATCTGAAATAATACCTAAATCAAGGCTTAGGAAATCGTATTTGCAGGGAAAATCTACAAGGTTTTTTAAAAAAAGAAATGGGATTCATTTACGAAGCAAGTAATTATTGAAAATATTCAATAGTAATTCAATGCTTGTTAGCTGAATTCAGTAAATATTTATTGAACATGTGTGTTAGGTACTGTTTCAAGTTCTCAGAACACAGCAGCAGCAGCAAAAAACAGCAAAACTTTCGGCCGTGCCCTCGTGGAGCTTACATTCTATGGGGAGGGAGAAAATAACCAGAAAAAAATGAAGTAAAATATAGGCCACTTTACATAACGTAAGCACTAAGAAGAAAAATAAAGCAGGGAAGGGGCAAGGGGAGGGGGCGTGTGGCAATGTATATACGGTAGCCAAGGAAGGCATTAAAATACACATATTCCTTAAAGTATAGGATTATGTAACATTTCACCTGTACTGAGAGGTATAGGATATATTTTTATACATGACCAAAATAATAATGAGGCAATAAAAAGAAGGTATACAGGGTTTTGGGATTCTAGATAGCAGCACTTTAGACTAAATCCATAGTGAGATATCCCTAGTCTCAATTTCACTTTAATAATGAATATTTGGAGTCTTTTTTTTTTCTTTCGGATTTAGTTTCCCAAGAAGTAGCAAGGCTGGCTTTTTCTCTAGTCCAGGAAGATTTACAAGCGACTTGTGAGGGCAGGGACTATGTCTCATTTTTGTTTTTCATTCCCCAGGGCCTATGACAGTGTTTGGCACATACCATTCAAAACAAGTTTGGTAGCTGGAACCCACCGAATGCGCGTGCCCAGTAAATACTAACAACAGGCGTTGGTCCAAGGGAGAATGCCGAGCGACACGGTCTGCTCCGGCGCAACACCTCTCACTCGCCTCTTCGTCAGCGGCGCGGGGGTGGGGGGATTCCAACTTCACAAGGGCAGATCTCTGACGAAATCTCTTTATCTGGATTGGAACGCTTTCTACTGCTTTTTTCCTCTGCCGAGATAGCAAGAATTTATGAGACGTGGTCCTGTCTGCTCTAAAGACCTTGACGGACAGCTGTGCTAGGGCTAGAGGTCAAATTCATCCTCCACCGTCGATTTGGCCCAGCCCCAGGGGAGCCCCTCTGGGTGGAGAGGGTGATGCCCGCCTCCGTTTCTTTTGTTTCTCCGGAGTTCTCCAATCCGCGGGCCGCCTCCCGTTCGCCCAGCACCGGGACACGACGCTACCGCACGCTTCCCAGGAACACCCCGAACGCAGCCATCCCCTCCCCCGCACCTCCTACCTCCCCGCTCCCGCCTCCGCTTCCCGGCAACTTGCTCCCGCCCCTCCCCCCAGGGAGCTCCCGATTGGCTCCCACGCCGGGGGAAGGTGCCCTCTGATTGGCTGGTGGGCACCGCGCGGTGCCTCAACGCTCCTGGGGCGGGGCCTGGCGCGGGGTGACTGCCGGCTCCGCCACGCGTGAGGAAGACTTGGTTTGCGGAACCGGGCAACCTGAGCTGCGTTTTGTGGCTCACGCCTGGGCTCACTCGGCGGCGGAAAGGGTTGCAGGAGCAGTGGGCCAAGGGGTTGGCTTGGGGTGCAGGGAGGGCGGCAGGTCCCGGGCCGGGGGTGCCGGGCGGGGTAGGAGAGCGGGACGCGAGGCGGCGCCGGGTGCCCGGGGACATGGCGCGGCCGGACGATGAGGAGGGGACGGCGGTGGCGGCCGCGCACCCGCCCACGAAAGGATACCTCCTGGTCCCGGGGGACGCGCCCGCCGGGAAGGTGAACGCGGAGCCGCAGAACGGGCCCAAAGCCGGCTTCCTGGCCCTGAATGGGGTCCCTCCGGACAGCCCCGCGGCCGCCTTGGGAGCCCTGGGCAGGCCACAGTCTCCGCTGGCCCCGGAGGAGGAGACCCAGGTCCGGCTGCTGCCCAAGGGCCCCGGGGAGGAGACCCCGTGCGCCGAGGACCCCCGGATGTCGCGGACGGCGCTGTCGCCGCGGCGCTTTGTGGTGCTCCTGATCTTCAGCCTGTACTCGCTGGTGAACGCCTTTCAGTGGATCCAGTACAGCATCATCAGCAACGTCTTCGAGGGTTTCTACGGCGTCTCCTCGCTGCACGTCGACTGGCTGTCCATGGTGTACATGCTGGCCTATGTGCCCCTCATCTTCCCGGCCACCTGGCTACTGGACACCAGAGGCCTGCGGCTCACCGCCCTGCTGGGCTCCGGCCTCAACTGCCTGGGCGCCTGGGTCAAGTGCGGCAGTGTGCAGCAGCATCTCTTCTGGGTCACCATGCTGGGTCAGTGCCTGTGCTCCGTGGCCCAGGTGTTCATCCTGGGCTTACCCTCTCGCATCGCCTCAGTGTGGTTTGGGCCCAAGGAGGTGTCCACAGCTTGTGCCACCGCCGTGCTAGGCAATCAGGTAAGGACTAGGGTGATAGATGAAAATCGGATCCTTAAAGGACCAGGAGAAATCGTAGGCTATGAGAGCTAGGCGTATGGATAGACCCTCAGGAGGCATTTGTCCATAAATGAAGGAGAAGAGGTGAGTAGTCACAAGAGAGGAGGCAGTCTTGGATTGAAGAGCGTTTTTGATTTATTTGTAAGGAGAGAACTTTCAAAACCAGTTTAAAGTGACCCTCTTGTCATCTTTGAGAATTACTTGTAAAATAACTGTTTTAGCCTATATATGCCTCACATCATAGAAAAACTGTCACTGCAGTAATGAATGAGACTAGGATAGGTATTATTTTTGTCACCACTGTATTCTTTGCAAAAGGAAGGTGTTGGATTCTGGGAAATTTGTTCCCATTTTGAGTGGTCAATGTGTACAGCCCGTTTAATTTTATGTATTAGTGGTCAACAGGGTCCCTGGTGCGTGACAGACACTTATAAATGACTGCTAAATAAACGTTCTAGGGATAAGGCCTCACAGCATTGCTGAGTCCAATTACCAATTATTAACAGTAAGAAAATGCAAGACAAATCACACATCATGGAATCCATTGTGAAAGGGTGGCTTATTCTGCCAAGCCTGTATTAAGGTGCTTCCTAGTCTTTCGGAACACCATAGGTTCGAATTCCGTTAGCATGTCACTAGCATTACTAGGTAGAATGGTTTCCGTGTTTTTTTTAAATTGCAAACTGATTATTGTAATTTAAATTTTGCATATGGAGTCTATAATATTTTATGTAAATTGTATTGAGTGCTCTTTCAGCTTGAGGAGAATCTAGTTAAAAATCTGTATACCAAAAACATAACCTCTCTCTATTCATATGGTACTACATGTAGCTATGTAACAAAAGAATGTTAGTCTTACTTTTGGTCTAATAGTGTTGCAACATCACAGGATTTGTTTAAAATCCATAAAAAGACAAACTCTGTGTGCTTATTGCTTTATATTTATTTCCTTTCTTTAAAAGTACAGACGAAACGATAGCTCGAAATATTGTGAATCCAAAATAATTTGTGACTGATATTTTAGTTGGTTGCTTCTGCATGTTTGGATATGAACTGCTTTCTTAAAGTAGTTTACATTTACTAAATTATGTTCAAGATTAACATTCATTGAGCATAACAGAAATATTATCAATTCCGTATCTATGGATCATCTATTTCATGGATAATAAATGGAAATGTTTTCTCTTAGGCAGATTTCCTTCTAACTGACTCAGCACACCTCTGGGCCTTCCTAATTCTCCCTAAGAGTTTCTCCCTAATCCTTCCTTGACTCCAGTAGCTGTGCACTTGCTCATAACCACCAAGTATGCATCTTCAGCCTAGACTATAGAATAATCATCCATAATAATATTCAGCATTATTGAGCACTCACTAAGAACCTGGCACCATGCTAAATACTTTACAGGCATTGTGTCATTTAATTTAATAATGTAAGGTAGGAACTATTAGTCTCCCAGTTTTATAGATACAGAAAGTGAGACTTGGAGGGATGAAATTAATTTCCAAAGTCACACAGCTAATTAGAGGCAGCATGCACATTCATTTCTGTCTGATTCCTGAATCCTGGCTTTTAGCTACACATCCATACTGCCCAATCTCTAACCTGAGAGAACCTTTTAAAACATAGATCAGATCATGTCATTGCCCTGCTTTGAACTTGCCAGTGAGTTACCATACTACTTAAAATCTAAAGTTGTTACTCTGGCTTACAAAATCTTAACTGATATGTCTTGTTTGGTTCCTTAAACAACATTAAGCTTGTATTTGCAGAAACGTTCTTTCTGCCTGG
Organism: Equus przewalskii; assembly: GCF_037783145.1. Classification (NCBI taxonomy): domain Eukaryota; kingdom Metazoa; phylum Chordata; class Mammalia; order Perissodactyla; family Equidae; genus Equus; species Equus przewalskii. The sequence continues at coordinate 22,106,346 of NC_091853.1, read as the reverse complement.
AATGTTCTTCCTTCCAGGATCACATTATTATGTTCTTATTGTCGTTCACCTTTCAGTTTAAATATCATTCAGTGGCATTTCTTGATGATCCTGTTTAGAGTTGCCTAGTCACTCTCTTATTATATCATTATACTTTGATTCTCCTTGTAGCTCTTATCACTGTCCCATATATTTATATGTTTATACGTTAATTGTTATTTATTGCTCATCCCCCATCCTTGCCATTAGATTGTAAGTTTCATGAAAATAGGCACGTGGTTTGAATGTACACAGCTGTTTCACCAGCATTTATTACAATGCCTGGCACATTCTAGATTCTCCATGAAAATTTGTTGAATAAATGAATGAGCTTCAGACTCAGATGCTGGCCGGCTGGATATTTCCGCTAGAATATCCCATACAAACCCACCACTTAAAATTTACCTTGTCTCCTACTCATTTTTCTTCATCTCTACTGCCAGTTTCTTAGCTTTGGGTAACCCCAGCTGTCACCTAGAGGTTGCTAACTGACCTTCCTTGCTGCAGCTCTCACCCTCTTCCCTCCATTCTCTAAACTCATCCAGTGTGGTCTTTCTAATGTCCAGATCTGTCCGCGGCAGTCTCTTGCCCCCTGTCGTGGCTTCCATTGCCCTTAGGATAAAATCCAGACTCTCTAATGTGACAATGTGAGACCCTCCAGATCTGCCTCCTGCCAACTACTCAGCTTCACCTCTCTCCACACCCCTAATTCTGCAGACGAACTCTTTCTCTGCTCTGAGGGGGACTGTGCACTACTTACAGTTTCTCACAAGGTCATGCTGTCTTCTTCCTCGCCTTTGTACATGATGTCCCTTTGGTTGGGAACACTTCTACTTCGCTTGGCTAACTCCAATTTCTTATTTAGATCTTTGCTTCTCCAGAAACTTTTCCCAAACCCCAAGTCTACACAAAGTGCTCCTCCAAAGTACTGTCTCAGCTGGGGTGACCTTGAGTTCCAGTTTGCCTGGAATAGTCTCGAGTCATATAGCATAATTACTGATGGAGTCCTTTTCACTCTGAACAGTGTTCCTGTTTGGATGATAAATTACATCATCTCCCCAGTTGGCACCCTCTACCTCTCCATCACGGTATTGTACTTAACTACAGTCACTTTTAATTACCTGATTAATTGCCTCTTTCCAACTTTTTGTAAGGGAGCAAATGAGATACTTGTTACTATCTCTGCCTCAGCCTCCTTCTTGAAACCAATCTTGGTGCCTTTTTCTTTTCCTCCACTCTTCCAAAGAATCTGATATCTCTCTCCATTGAACCTCCTTTAATATATTGATTTTATTTCTCTTGTGATTATCATATTCAGCTCTATTTTTTTCTTATTGAGATGAAATTCATATAACATGAAAGTAACCATTTTAAAGCCTACAGCTCAGTGGCACTTAGTACATTCCCAGTGTTGCACAACCATCACCTCTAGTTCCAAAACATTTTCGTCTACCCTCAAAGAAGACGCAGTACCCATTAAGCAGTCACTCCTCATTCCTCCCTCCCTCTAGCCTCTGGCAATCACTAATCTGCTTTTCCTCTCTATGGATTTACCTATGCTAGACATTTCATACAAAGGCAGTCATATAATAGGTGGCCTTTTGTGTCTGGCTTCTTTCACTTAGCATGATTTCAAAGTTCACCCATGTTGTAGCATGTATCAGTACATCATTCTTTTCATGACTAATAATATTTTATTGCAGAGATGTACCACAGTTTGTTTATCCGTTCATCTTTTGATGGACATTTGGGTTGTTTGTACCTTTTGGCTGTTGTGAATAGGACTGCTATGAATATTCATGTACAGTATTCAATATTTGTTTGAATACCTGTTTCAGTTTCTTGGTTATATACCTAGGACTGGAATTGCTAGGTCATATGGTAATTTTTTGTGTAACTTTTTAAGGAACTGCTAAACTGTTATCCACAGGGGCTGCACTATTTTACACTCCCACTAGCAGTGTGCAAGGGTTCCTGTGTGTCTACATCCTTGCCAATACTTATTTTCTGTTTTTTAATTTTTTTAACATTTTTATTATAGCCATCCTAGGGGTTATGGAGTGGTATCTCATTGTGGTTTTGATTTGCATTTCCCTAATGGTTAATGATATTGAGCATTTTTTCACGTGCTTGTTGGACATTTGTATATCTTTGGAGAACTGTCTGAGTCCTTTGCCCATTTTTGAGTTGGGATGTTTGTCTCTTCATCATTGAATTGTAAGAGTTCTTTATATATTCTGGATAGTAAATCTTACCAGATATGTGATTTGCAAATATTTTCTTCCATTCTATAGATTGTCTTTCTCAGCCTTATATTGCATATTCTTATTCCCTTTTTTGATTGTAAGCATCTAAAGGGTAGGTACTGTATCTCACACAACTTTTTCGCAGCATGATTCAGATAGCAGGAGCTCAGTAAATGTTTGTTGAATAGGGAGGACATTTGTCAGCAATTTCCCTTTAACAGTACCATAGTAGTAGAGACATTAGAAGATGGTGCTTTAAAGTTTACAAAAGCACCTTACATACACTAGCTGTCTTCTTAAGTTGTGTTAATTGCCAGTATGTACTTTTTTTCTCTTATAATAATAGCTCTTAACAGGACTCTTTGTTTTACAGCTTGGAACTGCAGTTGGCTTTTTGCTACCACCTGTTTTAGTGCCCAACACACAGAATAACACAGATCTTCTGGCTTGTAATATCAGTACCATGTTTTATGGAACGTCAGCTGTTGCCACACTTTTATTTATTTTGGCAGTAATTGGTAAGTGAATTATTTTCCCTGAAGTTTACATAGATAAATGCATGACAAACATATGAAAATAAAGATAACCAACCCTGAAATTCTTAATGATAATACCTTGAATGCCATTTGCTTGTTTCATTCTCGCTGTGCACTGTCTTGTTCAGGTGATGAATGCTACAACCCTAGCGATATGTTATGGTCCACTACATCTGTTTCAGTATTGTAAAGGGTTTGAAGACTAATTCATCTCATTTATCTCCCTACTAACTTTTCTTCTCTGATAACTCTTGGTTTCAAACATATTACCTGCCTCCTCTCTGCATATTCCTCTGCTAACCTAGCCAGGAACAAGTTCTTGTCATGCTTTGAAATGATGATAATAGGCTACAACTTTCATTTTAATGGAAATCCTTCCAAGGATCCCTAACTTAACAATTAACTGGATCTGAAAATGTTGACCAGTGAATGACCCTGGGCAGCAGCAAGCTGTTCAGCAGAATTTCAAACTGTGGCAACTATCTACTTGTTAGGCCACTCCAGCAAAGCACTGCTGCCACCATTCGTCACTGAGTCCTCTCGTCTGGGCCTGTCTCTTGAAGCAGTCAGTCAGAATCAGCTGCCAGCAGCCATCAGCAGTTTGGAAGAAGGTTTGGGAAGGTCTGCTTTTTAAAGTTTATTTTTAATGGGAAACAATTTTGATTTCAGGGAAAAGGATAGGTAAGGTTTATTTAAGCAATGTAGCTGCCAACATAACTGTAATGTTGCCCATTAGGCTCTCAGTTTATCTTAAATTGATTTGAAGAGGAGAGGAATTACAAAGTGGAAAGGCCATCTTTTAATCATTAAAATTTACAGTTAAACTGCATTATAGCTGGAGTTTTAAAATTTGTGTATTAATTTTTACCATGGCTATACTAGTAATGAAAAATTCAAGTTTTATGATCTCCAGATATGAAATCCTCAGTTTTCAAAGAAATGTGTGCTGAAGACTATGGAGTGTTTCAGTAGAGACTGCCTTTGTAGATGGACTGCAGGATCCAGGTACAGGAAGCTCAGCCACATATTTAATTTTGTTTAAGATAATGAGCAAATGTTCTCTTGGTAGCATATATTCTGACGTGTCCAATCTCCTTATGGTTGGCTTTATGTCCTTAATTAGTCTGAGAGTGGCATATTTGCTGTGTAGAGGCTACTGAAAAAGAAAAAATTAGCCCTGTAATATTTTAGCAGTTTAACAAAGTTTTAAGAGAAATTATATATTTTTTAAAAACAAACTCTTAAGTCTGCTTTTCTGGTAGTCATAGATGAAATATGAAATAGAGTTTATATGGATTTTGCATAAACGGACCTTTTATTAGCAATAGGGATTTTTAAAGTATAAAATTCTGTTTCCTTTGATTGCGTATATATCTTCACATAAATTGTGGTTTGCGTTTTTTTTAATTGTCTTTAATTGCGTGTCTCTTTGAAACAAGTGAGGGGCTGGACCCGTGGCCAAGTGGTTAAGTTCACATACTCCGCTTCGGTGGCCCAGGGTTTCACTGGTTTGGATCCCGGGTGCGGACATGGCACCGCTCATCAAGCCATGCTGAGGCAGCATCCCACATGCCACAACTAGAAGGACACACACAACTAAAAATACACAACTATGTACCAGGGGGCTTTGGGGAGAAAAAGGAAAAAATAAAATCTTTTAAAAAAAAAGAAGTGAGAGAGTAGTAGATTGTATATAAGATATGTAAAGATATGAAGTTATATATGTGTTTAAAAGTATATATATGAGATGCTACAAATATAAAATTAGTTGTCAGAGGAGGGAGAAAATGATAATAGGTGTGACCATTCGCTTATCACCCTGTGTTATTGGAGAAATTGAGAGAGCTATTTATGTATGTAATTACATATTTATGTACTCATGGCGTATGGGTAGATGGTGGAAATGGAAATGGGGAAAAAGAAGAATGGAAATGGAATAGGAAAAAAGAGCTCATTGTCAAGTTTTGCTTGGCAGCCTATAATCTTAATCTTATGATACTAAGCTTAGTATAAAAGTAAGATAATACTCAGTTGTGATATGGAAGTCTTAGGTTGAAAATTGTGACATTTAAATAAAAAATTTACCTATTTTCCTCATATCCAAATGTTTACTATTGAGGAAAATGTGGATTTTTAAAAAATCTGTACTTACTTAAAGGACCATAATTACTGGGACACAGTGCTACTTTCCTCTAAATTCTACTGATAAATACTTTGGAAGCCCAACCAGATCTTCTAAAATAGTTTAGTTTTGCTGATGCTTTCAGCAAGATGACATATACTAAGTTGGTGTTCAGCAGTCTTCCTAAAATACTGTCTTGAAGGTTCGTGTCATGTAACGCTATTCCTCTCCCTCATGGAGCTTACATGTGAGTATAATCCATCTAACATTTCTAGGAATTAACCCATGCCTTCCACTGAATTTCACACTAATACTCTGTTCTTATTCAGAGAACACTATTATAGCCCTTAGCATTTAATTGATATATACCAAACATGTTTTGTCTTGTTTTGGTGAAGAAGATTGGCCCTTAGCTAACATCTGTTGCCAATCTTTCTCTTTTTTGCTTGAGAAAGATTGTTGCTGTGCTAACGTCCGTGCCAATCTTCCTCTATTTTGTGTATGGGACACTGTTGCAGCATGGCTTGACAAGCAGTGTGTAGGTCTGTGCCCGGGATCCAAACCTGTGAACCCTGGATAACCAAAGTAGAGTGCATGAACCTAACCACTGTGCAACCAGGCCAGCCCCACCAAACATGTTTAAAGACACACTACATGCTGTATCTCAATTAACTTACAGTAATATTATTATCATTCCCATTTTATAGATGAGGAAACTGGAGCCAGAATTTAAATAAATTTAATATACCCATGATCACAGTTAGTAAATACTGAAAATGAGATTTGAGGCTTGGCAATCTAACTCCATATAGAAAATGTTTTATATAAAAATACATCGTTTTAACTTTTACTTAGCCTTATTTTTTATTTCAATTCAAATTCCTCTTGTATGAGTGGTAATGTTATATTTGAAAGCTATTCTTGTGCAGCAGAGCAGTAAACTACATCACTTAGGTGTATCAAGTAAAATCCTTACCATCCTGGTTCTCTACAGTGAGTGCATGACAGAAACCAAAAGTAATGGCAGTCAGAATATTTAATATTAAGGTACTTACACATGTGAGTGTAGAACATATATGCATAGTTTTATTTTGATTCTTATATTCAGGATATCTATGTATAGGCTACTATTGTAAAGTTTTAACAAAAATACATTTTACTTAATTTATCAGAATTTCAAGTCCCTGAGATAGTCTCTGATTTTAAGAAATAACTGTTCCTCAAAACAGACAATGTACTTTGTGTTCACTCAATAATTACAGAATTGTTTTACATTACATCATGCAATCCTCATAGCAGCTTGTTGTTGTTATTTCCATTTTATGGATGAGAAAGCTGTAGTCGAGAGGAAGGAATTGTCTTCTTCAGAGTCATACAGCGAAATGAGGCCGAGCCAGGATTTAAACTTCTATTTGTCTTATAATAAATTAGTATGTGTAACGTTTGCTTGAACCACAGGGACAAATGATAAAATCAAAAGATAATGTCATAGTCTAAGTTCAAAAAGTAGAAGTGGTCCTAAACAGCAATAGATTTGCTACTTTTTTTATCATGGGAGAAAAAGTTTGACTGTGGTGCCCAAAAGTCCTTTGGCTACTTTATATGCCTGTTGCCAGGGGCAGGGAATAACTGCTTTGATAGTTATTTTGTTGGCACAGGTTTTTAGTGGGGAGAAAAGAAGGCAGAAGGCTATTGTTTTTCAGTTTCAAAGGAGAAAGAAGAAGCCGTGTTTCATCCTTTGAAAGGAGCAGTGCAGCGTAACCAGGGTCATAGACCAGTGGTTTTCTTGTTCCTCTTTTTCTTCATATAGACTTAAGCCCAACTTTTATTATATTGTGTTGGTGGTAGATACAGGCCTGATTTTGCTCAAAGGGCAGTTGACTACCTGAAACTAAAAGATAACACTGGTTTTTAGAAAATAAATCTAGTAGAGTTAAAGACTAGTAAGAATTGTTTTCATTTTGCATTTGAGTTTACATCCAAACCATTTAGACTTATTTTACCATAGTGAGTAAAAACCTAAGTAAGAGACTCATTGAATACCCATGAGTACCTTGTAAGCATAGCTTTACATTCTGAAGCTTTGTTTTACAACTGTATGAGTTCTGTATTACCAACATTAATAAAAAGAGATAGCTTTCTATCTTAACTAGGACACAAAGTGACTTTCAGGAAAGGACAGCAGACGTCCTCAACAGTCCATGGAGCAGATAGGGTGAAAGGAAGAGGAGGAGTTGCAAGAACTTAAATATTTTATGTCTACCAGTCCTCCAATGTAAGAATATTAAAAAGTAAATATTTATGAATTATGTCTCCTCATGAATTAGTTGTGAGACCTATAAAAATAGAAGTTGGTTTACTTTGATAAGTTTTAGTTAAATCATAATTAATCAATGTTTTGGTGAGCAAAGAAGTTTAATTTTTTTATTAGCAGCAAACAGGAGAATTAGAGAATTATGGTTTGATATGGAAGTTTTAAGGATCATTTCTTTCGCAATGATTTTCAAACCCGGCTGGGTATTGATAGCATTTCGGGTTTTGTGTTTAATACAGATTCTCAGGTTCCATTCTGGAGGTTCTGATTCACTGAGCTTTGGGTAGAATGTCAAAATCTGTATTATTTTTAAATTTCTGCATGATTATGATTGACAGCCAGGTCCATCAGATCTAGCCCACTTTCAGACTACAAAGCGTGCCTTCCTTGTTGGAAGAAATAGCCACTGTAAAAAAGAGAAAGAGAAAGAAGAAATTCTGATCTTTTAGAAAATATTACTTTTTTATGAATCCATTTACCTTCTTTTTCAGTTTTTGAATTTACCCTATTTCATGGATTCTAAAGTGTGCGTTTATACTCTGGTTTTTCTTCAGATCGTATAAATCTTTCGCCTTTTCCTAAAGTGTACATTTTTTTCATGAAATCTCTGAAATTGAGATGACTTTAATAATCAGTAGCGTCTAAGATGATTAAGTTGTAGAGATCTGCTGTACAATATTGTGCTTATAGTTAATACTGTATTGTGCACTTGAAAATTTATTAAGACGATAGATTTCATGTTAAGTGTTCTTACTACAATAAAGAAAAATTAATGGCATGTAACATTGGTGGCAATTGAGGCATGGTTATATAGAAGCCTTCTATTAATACCTGGCAAGATCATCGAGTGCCAGCATCAGAGCATCTTAGAGTCAATGAAATACAGTATTTTTCCATCTATTTTAGTTTAAATTTTTGAGTCATTACTAAAACTAGATTTTAATTTTGATGTACCAAATTTTAGCAGTTTAGCTCTTTCTCGAGTAGTCTTGACGTCTGACTTGCCTAAACCTACAGAAATCTCTCTAGCCACGTGTTACAGGAAGTTGGTAGATCCTTCCCTGCCCATCAGAAGAGCAGTCTCTAAATGTCTGGCTGAGAAGGCTGTGAGATCTGTAACTCCATAAAAATCGGAAGTGCTAGAACTTACAGTGTTGGAAACCATATATCGCCTTTTGTATCACTCAGCTCTACACCTAGATTTTCCATATGCAGCTAGAGTGAGTCAGCAAGAAACACCTAGTTCCGCTCCCATGAATCCACCTCGACTTTTTCAGTTCTGAAAGTATTATTAGATCAGATGATAAACTATATCAAATATCAAGAAAATAATTACTAAAGACAGTCTTCTAAAAGTTCAATAATACATTGGCTTGCTCATATCTGATGTTACCTCTACTTATAAACTGAACTAAATTTAAAAATACAATTGTTGAATACTTAATATAATCAAAATTGATCTTGCATAACTAAAAATGGAATAATCAGCGGGCAATGTTGTGACATAATATTGCTGGTTTTGCTATTCAGTTGTGCGAATTGGCCAAATCTCTGTGTCTTAGTCAGTTTCAGAGGACTGAGATGATAATGCCAAACTATTCTTCATTTAGAAATTAGTGAAAATGAAAAGCTTCACTATAAAAGACATTCACTACCTCTTTAAACTTAAGGTGAATTTAATCTGCTCACTGAGGAAGATACATATATTTAATTGCCTTTTTCTGTATGTTTCCAGCATTCAAAGAAAAACCTCAGTATCCACCAAGTCAGGCTCAAGCAGCAATCCAAGACAGTTCCCCTGAAGAGTACTCCTATGAGAAATCAATAAGGAACCTATTTAAAAACATTCCTTTTGTCCTTCTATTGATTACTTACGGTAAGTGGTTTTCTTTTATTTTCTTTGTTGTCTGTATAAACCTTTAAGTGTTGTAAATTCTTCTCATTTAATCTAGTTGGGTTTTTTCTGAGGTCATATTGGTTTATAACATTATGTAATTTCAGGTGTACATTACTCTATATCGGTTTCTGTATAGACTGCATCATCCTCACCACCAGTAGTTTAATTTTGTCCATGACCATACTTATGTGCCCCTTTACCCCTTTTGCCCACTCCTCGACCCCCTTCCCCTCTGGTAACCACTAATCTGTTTTCTTTATCCATGTGTTTGTTCATCTTTCACATAGAAGTGAAATCATATGGTGTTTGTCTTTCTCTGTCTGGCTTATTTCACGTAATAACCATAACGTAATACCCTTAAGGTCCATCCATGTTGCTGCAAATGGGACGATTTTGTCTTTTTATAGCTGAGTGGTGTCCCATTGTGTGTATATACACCATATCTTCTTCATCCATTCATCTGTTGATGGGCACTTGGGTTGCTTCCACATCTTGGCTATTGTGAATAATGCTGCATTGAACATAGGGGTGCATAAATCTCTTGGAATTGTCAATTTCATGTTCTTTGGATAAATATCCAGTAGTGGGATAGCTGGATCGTATGGTATTTGTATTTTTAATATTTTGGGAAACCTCCATACTGTTTTCCATAGTGACTGCATCAGTTTTCATTCCACCAGCAGTGGATGAGGGTTCCCTTTTCTCCACATCCTCTTTAACATTTGCTGTTTTTTCTTGGTAATTATAGCCATTCTGACAGGTGTAAGGTGATATCTCATTGTAGTTTTGGTTTGCATTTCCCTAATACTAATGTTGAACACCTTTTCAGGTGCCTGTTGGCCATCGGTATCTCTTTGGAAAAATGTCTCTTCCTATCCTCTGCCTATTTTTTGATTGAGTTGTTTGTTTCTTTTGTTGTTGAGTTGTATGAGTTCTTTATATATTATGGAAATTAACCCCTTCTCGGATATATGATTTGCAAATATTTTCTCCCATTTGGTGGGTTGTCTTTTCATTTTGTTCATGGTTTCCTTTGCCTTGCAGAAGCTTTTTAGTCTGATGTTATCCTATTTGTTTATTTTTGTGCATGGTGTAAGATAATGGTCTACTTCTATTGTTTTGCATGTGGCTGTCCAGTTTTCCTAGCACCATTTATTGAAGAGACTTTCCTTTCTCCATTGTATGTTCTTGGCTCCTTTGTTGAACATTAGCTGTCAGTAGATGTGTGGTTTTATTTCTGGGCTTTCAATTCTGTTGCATTGTTGTGTGTGTCTGTTGTTGTGCCAGTACTATGCTGTATTGATTACTATAGCTTTGTAGTATATTTTAAGTCAGGTATTGTGGTGCCTCCAGCTTTGTCCTTTTTTCTCAGGATTGCCTTAGCTATTTGGGGTCTTTTGTTGTTCCATATGAATTTTAGGATTCTTTGTTGTATTTCTCTGAAGAATGTCATTGGCATTCTGACTGGCATTGCATTGAATCTGTGGATTGCTTTAGGTAATATGGACATTTTAACTGTGTTTATACTTCCAATCCATGAGCATGGAATATCTTTCCATTTCTTTATATCTTCAATTTCTTTCAATAATGTCTTATAGATTTCATTGTATAGGTCTTTCACCTCTTTGGTTAAATTTATTCCTAGATATTTTATTCTTTTTGTAGTGATTGTAAGTGGGATTGTGTTCTTGACTTTTCTTTCTGATAGTTTGTTATTAGTGTGTAGAAATGCAGCTAATTTTTTGTAAAGCCCCAGTGCATGGTTGTATATCCCAGTTGTAAGTCCTTATAGTTCTTCTTTGTGAGCCGCCACCACAGCATGGCAGCTAACATACTGGTAGTGTGGTCCAACAACTGGGAAATGAACCTGGGCTGCCGAAGTGGTGAGAGCACCAAACTTTAACCACTAGGCTGTCAGGGCTGGCTCAGACATGCAACTGATTTTTATAAGTTGATTTTGTACCCTGCAATATTGTTGATTATTTTTAATAGTTTTCTGGTGGATTCTTTAGAGTTTTCTATATATAGAATCATGTCATCCACAAACAGGCAAAGTTTTACTTCTTCCTTTCAAATTTGGATACCTCTTATTTCTTTTTCTTGCTTAATTGCCCTGGCCAAAACCTCCAGTACTGTGTTGAATAGGAGTGCTAAGAGTGGGCACCCTTGTCTTGTTCCTGTTCTCAGAGGGATGGCTTTCAGTTTTTCACTGTTGAGTATGATGTTGGCTATGCATTTGTCATATATGGCCTTTATTATATTGAGGTACTTTCCTTCTGTACCCATTTTATTGAGTTTTGATCATAAATGGATGTTGGATCTTGTCAGATGCTTTCTCTGCATCTCTTAAGATGGTCATGTGATTTTTACTCCTCATTTTGTTAATGTGGTGCATCACATTGATTGATTTGCGAATACTGAACCATCCCTGTGTCCCTGGTGTAAATCCCACTTGATCATGGTATATGATCCTTTTAATGTATTGCTGTATTTAGTTTGCCAGTATTTTGGTAAGGACTTTTGCTCCTGTGTTCATCAGTGATATTGGCCTGTAATTTTCATTTGTGTTGTCCTTGTCTGGTTTTGGTATCAGGGTTATGTTGGCTTCATAGAATGAATTAGGAAGCATTCTGTCTTTTTCAGTTTTCCTGAATACTTTGAGAAGGACAGGTATTAACTCTTCCTTGAATGTTTGGTAGAATTCTTCAGAGAAACCACCTGGTCCTGGACTTTTGTTTTTTGGGAAGTTTTTGATTACTGTTGCCATTTCGTTACTTGTGATTGATCTATTCAGATTCTCTATTTCTTATTGATTCAATTTTGGGAGGTTGTATGAGTCTAAGAATTTATCCATTTCTTCTAGGTTGTCCAGTTTCTTGGCATTTGATTTTTCATAGTGTTCTCTTATAATCCTTTGTATTTCTGTGGTATCTGTTGTAATTTCTCCTCTTTCACTTTTAATTTTAGATATCTGAGCCTTTTCTCTTTTTTTCTTAGTAAGTCTGGCTAAGGGTTTCTCAATTTTGTTTACCTTCTGAAAGAACCAGCTTTTTGTTTCATTGGGTCTTTCAATTGTTTTTTTAGTCTCTATTTCATTTATTTCTGCACTAATTTTTATTATTTTCCCCTTTCTGCGGACTTTGTTTGTTCTTCTTTTTCTAGTTTTCAGTTAGGTGTAGTTTAAGAGTGCTTATTTGAGATTTTTCTTCTTTCTTGCTGTGGGTCTGTATTGTCATAAATTTTCCTCTTAGAACCACTTTTGCTGTATCCCATAAGAGTTGGTATGTTATGTTTTCATTTTCGTCTCCAGGTATTTTTGTGATGTCTCCTTTGATTTCACTGATCCAACAGTTGTTTAGTAGCATGTTGATTACATATTTGTGACTTTTCTAGCCTTTATCTTGTAAGTGATTTCTAATTTCATGGTGCTGTGATCAGAAAAGATACTTGATATGATTTCAGTCTTCTTAAGTTTTTTGAGGCTTGCCTTGTTTCCCAACATATGGTCTGTGTTTGAGAATATTCTGTGTGCACTTGAGAAGAATATGGATTCTGCTGTTTTGGATGGAATGTTCTATATCTGTCTAAGTTCATCTGGTTTAGTATTTCATTTAAGGCCACTGTTTCCTTGTCGACTTTCTGTCTGGATGATCTATCCATTGCTATAAGTGGGGTGTTGAGGTCCCCTACTATTATTGTGTTGCTGTCAATTTCTCCTTTTAGGTCTGTTAATAGTTGCTTTATATACTCTGGTGCTTCTGTGCTAGGCACATATATATTCGTGTTAGGTCCTCTTGGTGGAATGTCGCTTTTATCATTATATATTGCCCCTCTTTGTCTCTCATTGTCTTTTTCATCTTGAAGTCTGCTTGTCTGATATAAGTATGGCAATACCTGCTTCCTTTTGCTTGCCATTTGCTTGGAATATCATCTTCCATCCTTTCACTCTGAGCCGATGTTTGTCTTTAGAACTGAGATGTGTTTCCTGGAGGCAGCATATTGTTGGGTCTTGTTTTTTAATCCATCCAGCCACTCTGTGTCTTTTGATTGGAGAATTAAATCCATTTACATTTAGACTGATTATTGATATATGAGGGCTTAATACTGACATTTTATCTCTCGTTTTCTGGTTGTTCTATATTTCCATGTTTTGTTCCCCTTGTATTTCTGACTGCCATTTCAGTTTGGTGGTTTTTTGAGATGGTTTTCTCAGTTTTCTCTTTATTTATGATTTGTGGCTCTGCTTTGATTTTTTCGTTTGGTGGTTACAATGAGGTTTGTATAAAAGATCTCGTAGATGACAGGCCATTTTCTGATAGTCTCTTGTCTCCGTTAGCTTAACTAGGTTCCAACCTTTTCCTCTTTCCTTTCTGAGTTATTGTTGTCACAAATTGTTCTTTTCTGTGTTGTGTGTTTGTGACTAAATTGAAGTGTTTATAGTTATTTCTGATGCTTCCCCGCCCTTTGTCTTTTATGTTATAATTAAGTGTTTACTGACCTATTCTGATATAGAGCTGCACTTTTCTGATTGTATTGGTCTATTTATCTCCTTGTTCAAGGTTTTGTAAACGTTTGCCTTTGTGTTTCAGGTATGAGGGCTTCTTTCATCATTTCCTGTAAGGAAGGTCTAGTGGTGATGAACTCCTTCAGCTTTGTTTATCTGGGAAACCTTTTACGCCTCCATCATATCCAAAGGATAGTTTCGCTGGATAGTATATTCTTGGGTGAAAGTTTTTCTCTTTCAGTATTTTGAATCCATCATTCCATTCTCTCCTAGCCTGTAAGGTTTCTGCTGAGAAATCTGCTGAAAGCCTGATAGGGGTTCCTTTGTAGGTTATTTTCTTCTGCCTTGCTGCCCTTAGTATTTTTTCTTTCTCATTGACTTTTTGCCAGTTTTAATGTTATATGCCTTGGAGAAGGTCTTTTTGCATTGATGCCATTAGGAGTTCTGTTGGCTTCCTGTACTTGTAAGTCCAGTTCTTTCCCCAGGTTTGGGAGCTTCTCAGCTATTATTTCTTTGAATAAGCTCTCTGCTCCTTTCCCCCTCACTTCTCCCTCTGGAATACCCATAATCCTTATGTTGCTTTTCCTAATTGAGTCAGATATTTCTCGAAGAATTTCTTCATTTTTTAAAAATCTTAGTTCTCTCTCCCCCTCCATCTGAAGCATTTCTAGATTTCTGTCTCTAATTCAGTAATTCTGTCCTCCATAACGTCAGCTCTATTTTTTATGGTTTCTAAATTATTTTTTATCCCATTAATTCTGTCCTTCGTATCCAGAATTTCTGTATAGTATTTTTAAGGGCTTAAATCTTTTTGGTGAAGTATACCCTCTGCTCATTAATTTTAATTCTGTGCTCATTGAACTATCTTTCTGAGTTTTCTTGTAACTTGTTGAGTGTCTTTATGATAAATACTTTGAATTCTCTGTCATTTAGATTGCAAATTTCTGAGAGTCAAGATTGGTCTGGAGAACTGTTATTTGCCTCCTGCTCTGAAGTGTTACTGTAGCTCTTCATGTTGTTTGATAAGTTGACCCTTTGCAAGCACATTTGTGGTAGTATCAGGTCACAGATTCCACCTGCCACTGCTGTGGGGGAGCAGGAGCTGTGTTTCTGAATCCTGCCCCCTCTACTGGAAGTTGTGCAGGTAGGGCTGCTCTGTGTTTGTGCAGGCTGGCTCTTGCTACTCAGTGGGTTGCTCTTGTGCAGGTGGGTCCTCTGGGCTTAGTGAGCAGGTTTGCGTGTGCAGGCTGGCACTGCATTCACGGGTGGTTTGGCTGAGCTCCTGCTCTTGGTGGTCATGGTGTCTACATGGGGGCTGAACTGTCGCTACTCAGTGGAGTGTGTTCCCACAGCCGAGACTGCTGTGGCATGGTGGGCACTCCCACAGCTGGGCTGACACTCCAGAAGTGTTTGCACTCATGGTCTGGCTGCCTCCACCTCCTACTATAGTCGTGCCAGCTCGTTGTGTGAGGCTCTGAAACCTGGCTCACTGATTCCAGGGAGGTAGAGAGGTCCACTCACCCAGTCCCACTGCTTCGCAGGACCTGGTCCACGCACCTTCAGATGTATGCCTGCCTGTATTTCTCAGACGTCCTGTTGTGCTCTGTAGGGAATCCTCTGTTGGTTAATGAATGTCCGTTTAGTTGTAACTTAGAGGGAAGAGACAAAGGGAACAACTCACTTGGCCATGATGCTGACTTCACTCGCTTTAATCTGATGGTTTTAGCTTTAATTAATGAGATATGTTTAACTCTATAAAAATAATTATAGCATAGTCATAAACTTCAATTCTGGACTAAAAGCGAAAACTTTAGGATGGATTTTCTTACATGTTTTTAAAATAAATAAAGAGTAGATCTCAAATTGAGAAGCACTGTTGTCTTTCATGAGTTCCCACGGAATATTTTAGATCCTTTATGAACTATAGTTATGACCATTATAAGCATTTGGGAAATATCATCAACGGTTCCTTTCTTTGACCCTGTGCAAATTAGCATCTATTTTGACTGTTCAATCAAAACTTGATTTTAAGGTCTCCTTAACCATTTCTAACCTTCAGAAACAATTCTCATCTTTCTAGATCTTTCAGGATAGCTGACAGATATTCATCCTAACACTGTAGCTTTGACTACGGCCACCAACACATTTGGTTCCCTTCAGAGTTTTCTGACAGTTTATTCTTTGTTTCTTATAGTAACACTGTTTATTTGAACCACCAACACCACCTATTTCTGTCTTACTTGCCTTCAGAAGTCATTCACTGCTGTTTTCTTCTTTACATTTTTTGAGGAGTACACGCCCTGGTACATAATTGTTTTACAAATTGTAACAGATCATGCCCTGACCTTAACTCTTACCCTTTTGCCAGGATTACTTCCACCCCCTCCCTTTTTTTTTTAGTGGAAATTGTTAAACACAAAAGTGAGGGGCTGGCCCCGTGGCCGAGTGGTTAAATTCGCGCACTCAACTGCAGGCAGCCCAGTGTTTTGTTGGTTTGAACCCTGGGCGCGGACATGGCACTGCTCATCAAGCCACGCTGAGGCAGCGTCCCACATGCCACAACTAGGACCCACAATGAAGAATATACAACTGTGTACCAGGGGACTTTGGGGAGAAAAAGGGGGAAAAAAAAAAGTGAAACATTTAATATAATGAATTCCTATGTACCCACCATCACCCAGCTTCAACAGTTAGCAGCATTTCACCCTTCTTGTTTATCTATTTGCTGTACTTTTTTCTGGAATATTTTAAAGCAAGTCCCAGATGTATATCATCTCAGCATTAAATATTTCACTGTGCCATAGTTCTTTTTCTTAATTTTGCTGTTTACCTCCACTGGTTAGCTTAAACTTAAAATTGATAACTAGGAAGTAGAGAAAATATAGTGGCTCACTATTATCTGTTGGAACAAATTTATTTCTTAGATTGTCATTTAAGGTGACTTCTTTCACTGTGTCCCACTGTAAAATTCTCTTTCATCCATATTTATAACTAACTCCTTGCCACAGACGTGTATACTCACGCACATAGACATGCCTTCAGATGCCTGTACACTGTTAATTCTAGTCTGTGTAATTTTGTGCCATTGTTTCTTTTACCTTAAATGTGCTCCTTTTTTCCCTTCAGTAATCCTACAAGAGCTAGCCTAACGTTTATCATAGTTAACGTTCATTTTGTTATTCATTCATTTATTCCATCAATGATTATCAAATATCAACTAAATGTGAAATAGTGCCCTAGATGCTGTGTGGCCTAGAGAGAAAGACGATATATGATTTCCACCCTGAAGTGGTTATAATCCAGATTGGTGAGATAATATAATAATACAAACATCTGAGAAGTAAACAGCAATTTAAGAGTTATTTATGAAAAAGGTAATGACACAAGAGAAGTTGTATGGCAAATGCATGCTAAAGGCCTTCAGAATATGTAATTGAGACAGGATAAATGAAGAGAAGTGGTGTGGATGACAGGCAGAGCATCACGGCAGAGTTGGTGGTTGAGCCTGGCCTTGAATGATGGCTTAGATTTGGATAGAAAAAGGAGAAGATGGAAGTGGCATGAGCAAGCGTCTTAGATGGTGCCTTCTCTGACTACTCTGATTTCTGTGGCGTTTTTATATCACGTCATTTAGTACTTACTTGATTATACGTAAATGATGAGGTGAAAATTTTTTTAGTGTTTGAAATTTATAAAGGACTTCCATATATACTATTTCATTTAACCTTTTGAGAATGAAAGATTATCATACCTATTTTTATAAATGAAGAATCTGAGTTCTCTTTTCTTAATTCTAAATTTTGTTTATTTGTACAAAATTCAGAAGGTACAAAGGACGTACAATGAAAAGTTAGTCTTCCCCTATCTCTATCCCCAGGTCACCCAGTTCCCCTCCCCACAGGCAATCGCTGTTATCATCTACAACTTATTTGTGAGGCTAGGATAACCTTGAAATCAAAGTCAGACAAGTACAGTGTAAGAGAACAATTACAGGCCAGTTTCACTTAACGAACCCAGATGTAAAAATCCAAAATAAAATATCAGCAAATGTAATCCAGCAGTTTTTAAAAATGTTACTACATATCCTGATCAAGTTTGGTTTATGTGAGGGGTGAGAAATGATTTAGTACTAGAAATTTATGAATATAATTTACCACAGTAATAGATCAAGGAGGAAAGTTTACCCAATAGCTGAGGAGAAAGTATTTGATAGAATTCAGTACCCATAGATTAAAGACTCTTAGCAAACCATGAAGAAAAATGAACTTTCTGAACCTGATAAAGTTTATTTACAAAAATCCTATAGCAAACGCATTCTAAAGGCAGAACCTTAGAAAAAATCCTCTTAAGAATCAATAGGAAGTAGCCCTCAGGGCCCTGCCTAGTGGCTCAGCAGTTAAGTTCACATGTTCCACTTAGGTGGCCCGGGGTTTGCCAGTTTGGATCCTGGGTGTGGACCTACCACCGCTTGTCAAGCCATGCTGTGGCAGGCGTCCCACATATAGAGTAGAGGAAGATGGGCATGAATATTAGCTCAGGGCCAGTTTTCCTCAGGAAAAAGAGGAGGATTGGCAGCAGATGTTAGCTCAGGGCTAATCTTCCTCAAAAAGAAAAAATGAAAAAAAAGAAGTAGCCCTTAAAACAAGGATGCCTGCTGTCACCACTCCTATTCAGCATTCAACTGAAGGTCCTGGCTGGCCCAGTAACACAAGAAAAAAGAAAAGTATATGAATTGGAAAGAAAAAAGATGCTATTATTCACAGATAATGTGATTATGTATAGCAGAGATCAGCAAACTATGGCCTATGAGCCAAATCTGGCTGTTGTCTGTTTTTATAAATCAAGTGTTGCTTGTTTCCATATTGTCTATGGCTGCTTGTGAACTACAAAGGCTGCTTGGTGTAGTTGCATCAGAGACCGTATGACCTGCAAAGTTAACAGTATTTACTCTCTGGCCATTTACAGAAATGTTTACTGACCATGTGCTCTATAAAAATTATGCAAGAGAACCTACAGACAACTATTAGAACTAATAAGTTCAACAAGATTACTAAACATCTGACAATGTGAAAAGATCAGTTGCATTCCTATGTATTTTAAGAATTACATTGCTGTAAAAAGATAACTTTTATAATAGCAAATAAAACTATAAGATGCCTAGGAATCTGCCAAAAGAACTTTATAAATTATAAAATTATAAAACATTAAAAGATGTAAGAGAAGACATAAATTAAATGGGGGCCTATACCATGTTTATGGAAGACTCAAGATTTTAATGATGTCGGTTAACCTTACAGGACCATTGTAGTAATAAATGCCAGTTGTAGATTTGGATTAATGGAAAGGCCAGGTATGGGTGATGTCTAGGAAATTAAACGGAGTTTACTTGTTGAAAGAATTAGAAAGAAGGAGTTGGGTACCACTGCAGAGAGTTTGATAATATTCCCCAGGACAGTTGGAGAAGTTTCTCAGCTTCATATTCTTCACCAAAGGGGTGGATAGTTCGGGATCATAATGTTTGAATGAATGAGAGTCATATCACACCTTTTGGAAGGACACCTGTCCTCCTCCATACCTAGTATTATATACTTAAGGTTGGAGCAGACTTGCACATGGGATAGCCTGGATAGAGACTACACTCCTAGGACAAGTTTTTAGGATTATATACAGTGTCCAAAACTTAGGAACCAAATAGACTAAGATAAATTTTTTTGAGGTAAGGCTATTTGGAGAAACCATGATCCCTCACTATCCCCACTATTGCTACTTGCTTTCTGAAACTCAGACAAATACCATACTCCAGATTCGGGTAACAGTATTCCTTGCTATTATAATTCTTTATTTTGTTGTCCTTACTCGGGTCTGGAATAGATTCATGATCTCAATAGGATAGAGTGCGGTAGAGTACACTGAGCACAGGCCTCCTTTGTTTCCCTTGGCCTCTCCAGGATAACCTGTGCTTTCCTGAACTCAATGCAGTTATCCAGGGTTGTTTTTTTAAAAAAACTTTTTTTTATTGAAGTAACATTAGTTTATAACATTATGTAAATTTCAGGTGTACATCATTATATTTCGATTTCTGTATAGGGCTAATTGTGTTCACTGCCAAAAGCCTAGTTGTCATCCGTCACCATACAAATCTGCTGTTTTACTCCTTTTGCCCTCCCCCCTCTTTCCCTCTGGTAACCACCATTCTATTCTCTGTATCTATGTGTTTGTTTGTCGTTGTTGTTTTATCTTCCACATATGAATGAAATCATATGGTATTTGGCTTTCTTCATCTGACTTATTTTGCTTAGCACAATACACTTAAGGTCCATCCATGTTGTTGCAAATGGCAAGATTTCATCTTTTCCATAGCTGAGTAGTATTCCATTCTATATAAACCACATCTTCTTTGTTCAGTCATTTGTTGATGGACACAGGTTGTTTCCAAGTCTTGGCTATTGTGAATATTGCTGCAATGAACGTAGTGATGTATATGTCTTTTCAAATTAGTGTTTTTGTGTTCTTTGGATAAATACTGAGAAGTGGAATAGCTAGATCATGTGATAGTTGTATTTTTAATTTTTTGAGGAATCTCCATACTGTTTTGCATAGTGGCTGCACCAGTTTGCACTCCCACCAGCAGTGTATGAGGGTTCCCTTTCCTCCACATCATCTCTGGCACTTGTTATTTCTTGCCTTTTTAATAGCCGTTCTCATGGGCGTGAGGTGATAGCTCACTGTGCTTTTGATTTGCATTTCCCTAATAATTAGGGATATTGAACATCTTTTCAGGTGCCTATTGGCTATATGTATATCTTCTTTGGGAAAATATCTGTTCAGATCCTCTGCCCATTTTTTAATTGGGTTTTTTGTTGTTGTATGAGTTGTTCATATATTTTATCAGATATTTCATATCTTATCAGATATATGATTTGCAAATATCTTCTTCCAGTTATTAGGTTGTCTTTTCATTTTGTTCATGGTTTCTTTTGCCATGCAGAAGCTTTTTGGTTTAATGTAGTCCCATTTGTTTATTTTTTTCTTTTGTTTCTCTTGTCTGAGGAGAAATGATATTCAAAAAGATATCGCTAAGACTGATGTCAAAGAGTATATTGTGGATGTTTTCTTCTGGGAGTTTTATGTGCATTCAAGTCTTTAATCCATTGTGAGTTAATTTTTGTGTATGGTGAAAGATAATGGTCTGCTTTCATTCTTTTGCATGTGGCATTTGCCAGTTTTCCCACCATCATTTATTGAAGAGACTATCCTTTCTCCACCTAGGAGTTTCTGATGAGATCTTTAGACCACCTATAGGCCTCATCCTGCAATCTCCATTTTAAACAGAGTTTGTAATGGAACTTGACTAATTCCAAAATTCCTGTGAGAGAAGTAAGGGCCAAGAACAACAAAGATAATTTTGATGAAGAACAAAGTGAGGGACTCATTCTCGGACATCAAGATTTATAAAGCAATGGTAATTGAGATGCCATATATGATCAAGGGACAGACAATTACATCACTGGAACAGAACAGAGAGCCCAGGGACCTACCCCTGGGTATCAGTTGGCATAGGCTAGGTGGTATTATAACAATGAAACCCTGCCAAAAAATCTTAGTGGCCTAACGCATCAAAAGTTTATTTCTTACCAATGCTACATGTTCACTGTGAATTGGCAGCAATGTTCTGCTCATCACAGTTACTCAGGGATCTAGGCTGACATCTCAGTACCTGCTTCCATGATTACGAAGGCAGAAAATGGGAAATGTCACTTTGGCTCACAAAGTCATATGGGCATGACACTAAGTACCTGAAAAGAGGAAAACTAGAATATTTGTGAACAGCTCTAATGACTTAGATCATTATGTATATATGAAAACTTGATGTTTGGCACAAGAGAAACTATATACTAAATTGTTGTGGGATAATTGATTATCCATACAGGAAAAATAAAGTAAAAATTAGGTCTCTACATCATACCATGCACAAAAATGAATCATAGTGGATTAAAGACGAAAGGGTAAAAATTAGAATGTTAAAGTTTTAGAAGTGACTATTGGAAGTCGTCTTTAGTATTTTTAAAAGAATTTCTTAATACAAAAAACATAAACCCTAAAGAAAAAGATTGATAAATATGATTACGTTAAAATAATGGTCTTTTCTAAAAAGACACCATTTAAAGTGAAAAGACAAGACATAGACTATGAGAAAATGTCTGCAAGTCATATATAGCCAACAAAGGCTTAGTACCTACAATACAAAAATAGCTCCTACTAATGAATGAGAAAAGAACAAACAATCCAAGGAAACTAAAGGACGTTTGTGTCTTTGTGTATGGGTGTATTGCTTCTATATGATGCTCAGCCTTACTAGTAATCAAGGAAATGCAAATCAAAACCAGAGCAAGATACAATGTCACATACATTCAAATTGGCAAAAAAAAAGTTTTTAATCTGATGAAAACAGATTTGGCAAGCATGTGGAGTAAAGGAACTCTGCTGTTAGTATAAACTGATACAGCTGTTTTGAAGAGCAATTTGGTTATACGCAGAAAGTAGAAGTTCTACTCCTAGATATATATTCAGAAGAACCCTTATACATAAGAACAAAAATTAATATTCATTGCAATATTGTTTTAAATAGTGAAAAATTGGAAAAAGCCTTATTGACAGGATGATAATTAAATTGAAGTATATTCACACAATGGACTATTATACAGCAGAGAAAACTAATGAGCTAGAACTGAAAGTATCAAAATGGATAAATCTCAAAACCATAGTATTGAATGATAAGAGCAAGTTGCACATGGATACAAATAGTATACTATTTACATAAAGTTTAAATACATGCTGAATCATTCTAATCGTTGTTTATGGATTCACATATATTGTAATATCTAAAATAATGAGTAGCAAGGTCTGGATGGGGTTACCTCTGAGAAAGCACATGAGAGAGGAATAGGATTAGGGAAGGTCTGGAAAATGCATCTGAAGCAAAGTTGGCAACATGCCAACGCTTGACAAAGCTGGGTGATGAGTCATGGTACTTTCAAATTATTCTTTGTACTATTTTGTATGCTCAAAATATTTCATAATAAAGAGAGAGGGAAATAATAAACTTAAGTCTCAGCTAGGTTAAGAGACTTAACTAAAGTCATGCAGTGTGTGCAAGGAAACACCATGATTCAAACAAGTCATGCTTCCCGATAACTGGCTGTTTTTATTTTCTCTTTTTAAGTATTCTTTCATTAATATTGTATTACTGATTGCCTTGTAAGTCTTTGATGCAGGGATGAGATCTCTGAAGCAGAGATTTTCTCTTGTGCTTTAGCATTCATTAGCTTGAGTACATTGTACGTGCTTGATTGCCATATAGAGTGTTTTGTGTGGGGATGATTTATGGCCGGTATATCTGAATCTAAATAATAAGAAATGGTGTAAGGACATAATCTCTGGTAAGTTGAGGTGTTATATTGATCAGTCCACGTGCTAAGGGGGAATAGCAAGAGTTCTTCATTTTCTCTATCAGCTGTCTGAGAAATACTTTATATTTTCACAACTGTCATGAACTAGTTAACGGTACATTTATAGTTTTCCGTTATTGTTGTAGGTATCATGACTGGAGCATTTTATTCAGTCTCAACATTATTAAATCAAATGATACTGACGTATTATAAGGTAAGCTTTTACCTACATTTGTTGAATGTCTGGCCCAGAAATTTTCTTTAGCAATATAATTCCTGTTAGCATGATCATAAGATTAAAGATTTATGACCTTGTTGCTGTGAAAGATTTATGTTTGTTTTAATTGAGAATACATTTAATACAATTTATAAAACGTATGAGATGGAAAGCAGAAGTTATTGTTGCTTTGACAATACCTAAATCTTTTTGTTATTCTTTTTTTAAAGAAAGTGTGACAGGTTATATGGAAAAAGACAAAGAAAAAACTTTAAGGGAATCCAACACAAGTATACAGGAGTAAATATCAAGTGATGAACCTCTCTTTGTTTTTGAAAGGAGAAAACAGTTGTAATATGTAAAAGCTATCAGATTAACCTTCTTTTCAGACATCTATGAATTAGTTAAGAATTCTAACAACATGCTTGTACTTCTAACCTCATGGAGGATCAGGAAAAATTTCCTTTTTGATTTCTCCTATATTTTAGCGGTGGTTTTTTTTTTTTTTGGTTTTAAAATAGAATGTCCTTTATATATGCGTTACCTGTCCCCACCCACATCACCCTAACACACATACTGAATCTTCCTATTGTTTGCTTAATTTTGTCTGATTACTTCCAATGACTATGAAAGGGTATGGGAATGTGAAGGATCTGTTTGAGTTAGAAGTATCTGATTAACTTCTTATGAAAATTCTTTTAAGGGAGAAGAAGTGAATGCTGGAAGGATTGGCCTAACACTGGTAGTGGCTGGAATGGTGGGCTCTATTCTTTGTGGCTTATGGCTGGATTATACCAAAACATACAAGTAAGTGAAAGTAGATAAAATGTATGGTGTACAACCTAAGATTTTTTGGTTTTAAAGAAAACATTGCTTTTTATTTTAAGAAATTTTTAGAAGTATTAGTACTAAAAGACTTGGATTCTAGACACTCTGAGGTTCCCTTCACTTCCAAATGTTTCCATAGGCTAAATATTGTCTTATTTTATCAGTCGTATTTATTTCAAATTTGAGAAGCTGGATTCCTAATGAATCTTCTTCCCCTCTAATAATACTCATATGTACCACTTCAGAAGGGATCATTTCTATTCTAAAATAAGCCCTTTCTGAGAAACATTTGACTTTTGACAGAAACTGTGTACTGTTCTTTTCTCATGTGAGCATAAAACAAACAAAAAGTTGTTCTTTTCTACCAAAAAATTATTATTGAGCATAGGCCTTTTTTTGGTAAAAAGTTTTTGGCTAAAATGCCCCCAAACTATAGCACCACTTAACTATAAGATGATACATAATATTTTCCTGCTTATTAATCGCCCATCTATACAGAACCGGCGAGATGCTCATACAGAAGAGAAAGAGAGTAATCCCAACTGGGAGACTGAGAAGCGGGTGTCAGAGGCCGCATGTTTTGCACCAAGCCTTAAAAGAATAGCTACATTTTTTTTAACAGGCATAGACTTCTCATCTGCTTGGGAGAAATGAATGAGTGGAACGGTGAATGAATGAAGTGTGGAACTGTGTCCTCCTACACACCTTTCAAGGCCCAAGATATGTTTGATACCATTATCTAAATAAACCCTTCCAGAATACCTTTGATCTTGAAATTCTCAAAGATCATTCTCCCATGCTTTAAGACAACACTTGGTGCAGCTTCGTTATTATGAAGTGGTGGCTTAGAGTGAAACCCATTAATGTGTAGATGAAGGGCACCTTACCCAGCAAGGGCTCCCACCTGATACGCATAAAGAGCCAAATATTACAGGCATCAGGTTTGGGGAAAAGAAAAATAGCTTTATTTGCGAGATTGATCTTCAAGGAAATGGGAGGCATATGCTCTCAGATCTGTCTCCCCAATCCAGGGCTTGGGGCAGAATTTATGGGATGAAGGGCAGGGCCGTCTGAAGTGTGGAGATAGATGAATGGAGGTAAAGAGAAGTGAGGTAATGGATGACCTATATGCAAGCATAGGCAAGCTTCATGGCTCTTCATAGGACACATGTTCACAAAAGGGTGGTGTTAGCATCATCTGAGGATGGAGTTAGCCTGATCTGAGGGTAGAGTTTTCAGCCCTTTGACATCAAAAAGATCACTTATTGGGCATTTGTGCAGGCCCACTTGATGGGTTGGTAGTCTCAACTGGCCTGAACTGGACAAGGGGTCTCCATTCCTGAAAAACCACTCTTAATTACTCTGTTGATAAGATGGAGTCAGCTGAACTGGTCCCAGAGGGTCCATGCTTACAAGCGTATGTAAAGGATTAAATTTATTAATAGTCTTTAGTCCATTATGTAATTAGAAAACTTGATAGGCATAGAAATTGGTTCTTTGTTGCCCTGGCTCTCTTCTCAGGGTAACTCCCATTCATACACCAAACTCCTGCTGTGTGCATCGCTCTTAGCTAGGAATTGTGGCAAGGAAGTATGATCCGTGTCCTTAAGACCCTTGTGGTGTAAATGGGGAAGATAGGGCATTCACATATGAAAAGTTAAATAATGATATAACAGACTAACATAGATAATCATAAGTTCTTCCAATAGCAGTCAAGTGCCAGTTATGTAGACGGTATAATGATAAGGAAGTTTGGAAGAAAGAAACTTGGAAGCTGCAGTGGTTAGGAAAGGCATTTTGGAAGAGGTGGAATTTGAATCTTGAAATACAAATAGGGAACTATCCCATTTGGTGGCATAAAAATGATTGTATCCAAATGAATATGCCTTCCTGTCTGAGCATTGGATATGGTGTGGGTTTTATTGTCTGATGCTATTGAATCTTAAGTCTTAAGCTTTGAAGTCCACACTCTGGTAGAAACATTTTCCACAGATAAGGAAAACCTAATCTTGGAAACCACAGAATTATTACTGTATAGACAGAGCAGTGGCTAGCCATATGATTTTTATGTGCCTAGGAAAATCAGACAAAATACTAACAATTTTGTTATTTTTGTTTTAGACAGACCACTCTGATAGTTTACATTTTGTCTTTTGTTGGAATGGTTATATTTACTTTCACATTGGACCTTGGATACATTATCATCGTGTTTATTACTGGAGGGGTGCTTGGGTAAGCATCAAATGTGTTTAGGAGGAATGACAGCATGCCCTTACAATTCTGAAGTATTATTACCGTGGTTTTTAATTTTTAAAGTTTATCCAAAGTTTCTTTAGTATTTTAAACTTTAAAGAATCTATCCTGTGCATATAAATGTGTAATTCTTTAGAAATATTAAAAATAGTTTAAAATTTGATATATAGGTGAAAAATGGATAAGCTTCACTTAATCCAAGTAATTTTATTTAGTTAGAAAGACAACTTAGAAAACTAGAGGTAAGTTTGTCTCTGAAAAAAATTAGGAATTGTTTTGCTTCTCAGTTCTCGTGACCTTGGGCTGACTGGTGAATAATACTAGTGCCTTACTTTCACGTATTAACTTCAAAATATTTACTTATTTGATCATTAGAATAAGCCTGAGAAGTAGAATGATTGCCTCAATATGTAATAATGTCCTTCTGTTAATTCTTTCTGTAATTCTGGATTTATTTTCTTAGTTTCTTCATGACTGGTTACCTTCCCTTGGGTTTTGAATTTGCAGTTGAAATCACTTACCCTGAATCTGAAGGTACTTCCTCTGGTCTCCTTAATGCTGCCGCGCAGGTAAGCCTCTGATTTCTCTGAAACCTGAGATGATTAGTTTACCGAATGTTCTAATGGGTAATGAATTTGACCATAGTTTTTGTTTTAAAAATTATACCTTTCAATCAATGTTTCTGGAAGCCAAATCATCTGAATAAAATAGTTAAGATCTGGGAAGAACATTACACTTATTTTAAAGACGTAAACAATAAAAATTATTTCTCTTATTTTATTTTAGATATTTGGAATTTTGTTCACATTGGCTCAAGGAATGCTCACATCAAACTATAGTCCTAAGGCAGGGAACATTTTCCTCTGTGTTTGGATGTTTGTAGGCATCGTTTTAACAGGTAAATTAGGGTATGTTCTTGGCAAAAAGACTTGTGTCATGTTGTCTTCATATTTTCATGTATATTGATTCTCAGTGACGTGGCAGAACTCATAAAAAAAAATGAAGTAAAAAGCAGGATGTTATTTGTTTTCTTCCAAGGATATGAACCTATTAATTCATTTTTCAGGTTTCAAATTCAGTGCCATTACTATGCATTGAAAACAAAACTTTTATATCGAGAGTCAGTGAAGACCTGGAGTGAGCAGACCCGGGTTCAAGTTCTGATTCTGCTGCTCACTAGCTGTTTGACTTTAGACAAGTTTCTTAACCTCTCAAATCCTCCTTTCCTCATTTATATAATAAAGTATTAAAAAGCCTGCGTTACGGGGTTGCTATGAGGATTAACTGAGGCGGTTCATGGAAAGCTCGTAGTGTAGTGTCTGGCACCTAGGACATGCCCAACCACGTTAGCTATTATTATAACGTGATAGTGGCAGTAAGAAGTCAAATGGTGGTAGTGGAAATAGCATGTGGAATGGTTAGCCCATTCTTAGACTTCTCAGGTATTGAGAAGGATACGTTGTGAGAAATGCATTGTTAGGAGCTTTTGTCATTGGGTGAACACCATAGAATATACTTACACAAACCTAGATGGTATAGACTACTACACACCTGGGGAGTGCATGATTGTAATCAGAATAGACATGGGCAGGAAAGAGAATAGTGCCCCATCGCCCAAGAACGAGCGTGTAAAAGAACTTTTATCCGTAGTTTTCCAGGCACATAAGTGTTTGAATTTGGAAGTAAGACGTCTGTCCGGCAGTGCTTCCAGCCCATGTTGGCTTCTACTGTTATTTCAGTTTGTTGATTTCTTTCTGCATCCCTTTACCAATATAAGAGACAGATCTATCAGAAAGAGGTGAATCAAGGCTGCTTTTTGTGTTCATTGAATACCTGATCATTCTTTTTGAAACCCCCAATATGAAATCTTACCAGTGGTAAACATTTATTTTCGAAATACACAAACACCTAAGGTCACTATGTTCATTCATTATGTTCAAAGAGAGTAA
This sequence comes from Equus przewalskii, assembly GCF_037783145.1. Lineage (NCBI taxonomy): Eukaryota > Metazoa > Chordata > Mammalia > Perissodactyla > Equidae > Equus > Equus przewalskii. The sequence continues at coordinate 22,078,013 of NC_091853.1, read as the reverse complement.
ATGTAACCTGTGTCCTCAAAGGAAAACATCTTATGATGGGGGAGGTTTTTCCCTCATTCTTTTCAGTTAGTAAAATGAAGCATACAAAACTGTGAAAAACGTGATACATTGACTGCTTTAACTACTGATCTGTCATAAATAATTCCGTCTTGGTTCTTAATTTCCAAGGAAGTAACACGTCTGTCAAATAGACTGTTACTGTTGGACCAAAAAAGGGAGGAATTTTGTACTTTTTCACATCATTTTTGTAATAAGATTCATAAATGTTAATTCAAAGAAATCAAGCCTAGAAAACTAAGATGTGAAAAATGATCTTTAAAATTGTTTCACTTTGCTACGTTTACCATCGAAAAATGCTAATTAATTTCCCTCAACTGTTGAGTATTTTACTGGACCAAGTGTGATGGGTTTTCTATCCAGTGTTTGTATATTGTATCGACAGGAAAGGGGACTGAGAAATTCATGAGGTGTGATAAAGGTGGTACCTTTTCTCTTTACATTTTCTTTCCTAGAAGTGCTGGGAGTTCTTGTTTTGACATAGAAATTAGCATTTGAATGCAGTGCATTTTGCTTTTCCAGGACTGACAGCTCTCTGTACTGCATATTATTTGTCCCTAGCTCATCTGTGTGTCCATTGAAAAAAATGGATGATAATGCCATTCATAGTGTTTCTAAATTCCATAATTAGTATTAATGGTAAAGAAATACATTTTCTCCCTGTTAGAAAAATGAGTGAGTAGCCTCTTTGATTTGGCAAATTGTACAACATTGTAGAGCTGATCAGTCAATGGCAATCATTGCTGCGATTTAAAGCAACATAGTTGTTCTAATATCTAAACTGCTTTTAAATATGGTCTCATTCCACAACATCACCAGTTTCTTCTTCTTCCTCTTCTTCTTCTTCTTTTTTTCTTTTTGGTGAGGAAGATGGGACCTGAGCTAACATCTGTTGCCATTCTTTTTGTTTGAGGAAGATTGTCTCTGAGCTAATGTCTGTGCAAGTCTTCCTCTATTTTTCTATGTGGGACACCACCACAACTTGGCTTGGTGATCAGGGTGTGTAGGTCCGCACCTGGGATCTGAACCTGCAAACTCCAGGCGGCTGAAGCGGAGCACGTGAACTTAACCACTATGCCACCAGGCCACCTCATCACCGGTTTCTTTAAAATCATTTAAATGCACTCAGAAAGGCCATATTTATATATATCCAATTAGCTCAGCATAAATATTTGAATTTCTGAAATGTTGGTATCAGTAATGGAGCAGAATTATAAGAGGCAGTGTGAATTTCAAAGGAAGCTTTAGACTTTTAGTACATTGGTTTTACTTTCATCTTTTACTTTTATTTTGCTTTATGACTGATTAGATTACTTAATTACCCCCAAACTTATATCTTCTTTTCTTGTTTTACACTCTCCTTGAGCAGTCTGTGGCTTTACCACTTTAACACAGTAACTTCCAAATCTTTATGTCCAGACCCAGATCTCTTTTACATTTCAGGCCAATATATCCAATTACGTGTCGGTCCCTGACCTGGATGTCCCGTGGAAGTCTGATCCTCAGCCTGTCCAGAACTCAACTTACCATCTTCCCACCACACCTCTTCCTCTCACATTTTCCTTTTCATTAACTAGGACCACCATCTGTTCATTGCCCAAGAAAACTCTCAAGTCACTCACTTTTTTCTTTCTCCCTTCCCTCCATTTTTTGTATTCTATCAAGTCACCAAAGCTTATTGGTTCTATTCTAAAATATGTCTCTGAAATCTGTCCCTGTATCCCTATGTCTCACATTGAGGATTACTCTGTTTCAGCAGGATCGAAGCCCCTGTCTGACCTTCCTGCCTCTGGTCTTGTTGCTGCTAGTCATCCTCCACGGAGCTGCCAGGCTGACCTCCCTAATACGTGGGCCTGGTCGCGTCCTTCCCTACTCAGATGGAAACTCCTTAACACAGTGGACACCATACCTCGAACCCAGCCTCATTTCCTGCCACCTCCGCCCTGTGCTAATGCTCCAATGATCTCAAACTACCTCCAGTGCCAAGAACAGGCCATACTCTTTCTGTCCTGATTTTTTGCATATACTTTTTTCTGCCTGCCTGGAATGCCTTCCTCTCTCCTCTTCCCTGCTGAAGGAGTTCTTCCTCAGTTTTCAAGTTGCAGTTCACGTGTCCCCTCTGGCAAGCCTTCTCTGATGGCTTTTGGCTGACACAGGCATTTTTTCTCCCATGCTCCCACTGCACCTTGTACATGCCTGCATTTATTGCAGTTAGACTAAAATGTTATAATTCTTGCATGTCAGTATTTCTCTAGATTGGAGGGTCATTTAGGGAAAGAATTGCACTTTCCATCTTAGTGTCTTTGGTTCCTAGCATCCTGTATGTGTTCACTAATGAATGACTTGCTAATTAAGTTAATGGCTCAGAGAAGTACTATTATTTTTTCAGGCTATGAGATTGCTATTGAATATTATGGTGCTATAGTGTGCTAAATTTGACGATATCAAAAAAGACTCTGCACTGCTTAGAGAAAAGTATATTCGTATGTACTCTATGGTAACCACATTGATGCTTCTCTGTTTCAGCATTAATCAAGTCTGATTTGAGAAGACACAATATAAATATAGGAATTACAAATGGTGATATTAAAGCTGTAAGTAATGAAAATTTTTATTATACTGTTTAGAAATGTGTGCATAGAATAAGTATGAAACAAATCTATCTAGTCAGTTGTTTTATATTCTTGAGCCAACTGTTGATCTGTCATAATGACTTATGCCAGATACTATACATTTTTTATCTTCTGATTCTTTCTACAGGTACCAGTTGATAGTCCTGCAGATCAAGAAGCAAAAGCTATTATAATGTCCAAGCAGGCAGAATCAGCAATTTGAGGTGAAAGGAAAAGTTGATGTCGTGTGATAATTGAGCAGTAAGGCTTGGTTTATAGATTATGGGGTATGGATACTTAGTTGAAAATTATCACATGACTCCTAAACTTTATTACTGTTTTGCTTAATTGTTAATTTAAGCAATATTTTGCTAAAATTACTTTTGCTTACATCATTTTAACACTACCGTTTTTCTAATGAAGATCCCATTTTTAGTCTTAAATTGTCAATCTGAAAGTAAGCTTCTTGACATTTATTTTTCAAAAGTAAATATTTTTCTTTTTTGTAGAAAATGGAGGCTTAGGAGGCTTTAAAATAATATTGAGGTTTAATCCCTGTAAGTTACATAAGAGTATGTGTGGTTTCTCTATGAAAATATCCAGTGGAACCAAGTATACGATATGTTCCTGATTGGCCCTCTCTCCGTCGTTCCTGCCAGCTGTCCCAGCCCCTCAGCGTGCCGGCATGACACCTAACCCCCCAGAGGACGGTGTTGGGGTGAGACCTCCAGATGACCTCTGAGATTTTTCCCATTTCTTATATTCTTGTTACAAAGTGCTTTGTAACAGATGGTGTCAATGGCTATAAAAGCTGTGTACAGGCTGAACCCATGACTTTGGTCTTAGACTTACGTTCTATTTAAGCTAAGGAGCCCAGGCACAGGCTTATCTTGAATTTTTCTCTGTGCTGCCTTCCTATCATGGTATAAATGCTACCACTCTATTTTTTCACTCCAACTTGAAATAGAGTAGTTTTGTACCCATTGCCTTTTTTACTCTCTCATTTTTTTCAATATAGAACTTTCTAGTAAGAAAATGCCATCTTATATGTTACTGGCTTTTTCATGATTTTTTGTATTACACCTTATACTTTTGCCTTGAAGTTTCCGAGATAAGGAAATCTATAATAACTTCAGATAGCCTATGTTTCCATTTAATGGAAACCTCTTGAAATGCTCTCTATTCTAGTTCTCAGTATCATTTTTTGTGACCATTCTCTTCTGAGGAATACTGTGCCCAGGTACGTGCTCCCTCAGCGTCGGGGGAGTGTATCTTCACCATAGAGTGTACACAGTCTCCGTACTGTTGGAACAGTCTGCTCTTTCACATGCTCAGGGTAAGGAGAGTAGGACCAAATGTGTTTCCACAGTGCCTACCACTGCGTTTCATTTACAGTGAGAATTTAAATGTTCATGTCCTGACTCTCTAAGCTGATAGAGAATATCTTATGAGTAATGACATTTAAGCACCCATAATACTTGTATTATGTCCAAGTAAACGAAAAAAAAGCTGTCAGGTATATTCTTGCATACCCTTGAAGTGAATTAGCAATTCTGATTTGGGCATAGCCTATGTCTTGCTTTATATTCAAGCTATAACATTCTCTGTGATCAAACAACGGTAAATTTTGTAGAGTCTCACCCTGGAGAATGTGTTACCAGAAGTTAGCTGGGACTCAGGACCTCCGGGGCCATGTCCTGGGTCTGTTTCTCACTGTCCCTGTAACTCTCCGGGCAGCATTTCCTCATCCATATAATGAATGTGATCAATTTAATCTCAAAGGTCTTTTGTGAATCTTAAATGCTTTCATCGTAGGGTAGATCAGATCATTGTAGCATAAGAACTTAAATCTAGCTAGAGAAAAATTCCCTGGACAAATGGATACACAACAGTGATTGTTTCTTTCTACATACAGGGAATTTAAAATCTGACTTTTTAGCCTTTTTATTCAGTTGGTGATCACTCAGGCAGAATATGCTGAATCATTAACTTCCTTATTTATTTACTTCACTGGTTTTATGGCCGAAAATATATTTTAAGGCCCCTTCTCTAAGTAACTGTTTTTATTTTTAAACTGTGAATGTTGTTTAAAATAATCATGTATTTGTTGAGTTCCTGAGGTTTTGAACACATTACAGATAAAAGTTGGAATGCTTTATTTCTGAAAAGCATATACATATATGTCATGTGTATTTTTCCTTGTTGATTAGGAAAAGGATGAAATATGTGATAAAACATAAAATGAACTGAGAATTTTTCTGTATTTTGAATTAAAGTTGACTGTAATATGTCAAACAAAAATGTCTTATAATTCTATGTTGTATCTTTGGAAAATGTTGTTGGGTAACCATAACCTGTGTAACTTTTAATCAAATGATTTTAGAAAGAAACTAGATATTTTCAAAAACTGTCACCTTTATAAATGTTGCAAATATAGCTTTTCCTTCTTCTTCTTCTTCTTTTTTTTGGGGGGGTGAGGAAGATTGGCCCTGAGCTGACATCTGTTGCTAATCTTCCTCTTTTTGCTTGAGGAAGATTGGCCCTGAGCTAACATCTGTGCTGATCTTCCTCTATTTTGTATGTGGGTTGCTGCCACAGTGTGGCTGCTGACGAGTGGTGTAGGTCTCACCCAGGAACTGAACCTGGGCTGCTGAAGCCGAGTGTGCTGAACTTAACCACTAGGCCATGGGGCCGGCCCCAGCAAATATTGCTTTTGCCTTTTGTGAATGTTGGAGAAATGTCTTTAAAAATATGTTTAGGTGTTAACCCAGAGTATTGCTGGAAGAATGCCTAAGTCTTTTTTAATGTTCTAATTTTTGCTTTTTGTATTATTTATCTGTATGCTTGTTCTTCAGTATTTCAGATTTGAAATAAATTTATTTTTTTAATGTAATTTTGTATGGCTTTTTTTTTCTTTAAATTTTAAGTTTATTCTTAGGCACACATGGGAAATGGAAAGGGGTTATGTGATTTCAGAATGGACGAGGGAAGGAGAGAGGTGGTTTGTGGAACACAGGGAAACAAAGTCAAACCAAGGTCAGGGCTAAAACAGCAAGGTAGCGAGGGCTGTGTCTCCTCTTCTTACTCTGGTGCCCACCCTGCCTTCAGGCAGATGGGCCGCCTTGAGTGAGCCATCATGGCCACAACACCTAAGCTTCCGACTTTTCTCTCTCTTTCTCTCCTGGTAGCGTGTGCCTGTATTGTACCTTATTCCTGGAGTATGCGTCACTTTTCCTCAAGGCCTTTCTGATTAATATAATAAAACCAATCTGTAAGTGTCTTCATTGAAAAATAGGGTATGATGAACATTCATTCTTCGTAATGTTAAATGAGATAATACGTGGAAAGTGTTTAGCATAAAGCTTGACATTAACGCTCAAAAGATGGCTCTATTTTTATGCATTGATCGCTGGTACCTAGCACTATGCATATTACCGCTTAGATGTATTTAGATTTGAAGAGAAAAGTTAAGTGAGGTATATCAACAGAATAAGAATGAGGAAAATCGAGGTCCTGTGGGAGTCAGTAGAGAAGACATTTGAGGAGGACAGGAGTGCTGCCCAGATGATTCAGATCAGACTGGGGTCGGACGGTGGGGGACAGTGCACCTCAGAATCTCCCGAAGAGCATCCTGTATCCTAATAAACTGGTGGGCAACTGAAGGAAACTCTGACAGGGACTGGAGGCTGGATGAACCATTCATCTAGGTCTGTGGCTCCTAAAAGTTTTAGTCTCAGAATTCTTAGACTTAAAAATCATTGAGAAGCCCGAATAATGTTTGTTTTTGTGAGTTATCGATGTCATTATTTATCCTATTAGAAACTAAAAAAAAATATTCATTTAAAAGTAACTTCATTACATATTAACATAAATTACATTTTTATGAAAAATGACTTTTCAAAAACAAAACAGATGTGAGAAGAGCAATATTTTTTAATGTTTAAAGAGTGCAAAACGCTGGAATGTCGAGCTTTCTAGAATACAGCTGGATTCTCATGTCAGAGTCTGCGTTCAATCTGTGGAGATACGCTGTTTTGAAATGTTTGAAGAAAAGTCTTGCACACATGTGGAGTTGGAAAAGGAGAGTTATTTTAATAGCCTGTTCAGATAACTGCAGATATTTTTTAATCCTGTGCCAAAATTTGAACTGGTAGTGTCTTAAAGTTTAGTTGCTATGTGGAATCTGAAACTGTATCAATAAACTTTCCATGCTTTGTTACATTAAAATCTAACGATCTGTCTTATACTTTAAATACATCTTTAATCATGCATGGTTTTGTCTTATTATGCATTAGTATTTGGAAAATATTATTTCACTGAATTATGCTGCTCTTCCAAAATATTTTTCCTTATATAATGCCAGACCAATTGCATTCGTTTATACCTCTGATCTCATCAGAAAGTCTTTCAAGTATTGGGAAGGAGTCAAGCTCATACAAGTTCTCTAAAACTTGCCTTGGCAGATGCAGGTTTTCCGAAATGCTAATTTTAGTTGGAAAACTTTTCTTATCATTGGGAAAAAATTCTGTCAGTTGTTTCTTGAAGTGACAGACTCACTTCATTGCTTTTTAGAAATATCTGCCAAAAACAGAATTGAAAGCCCAGAAATAAAACCACACATCTATGGACAGCTTATCTTCAACAAAGGAGCTGAGGGCATACAATGGAGAAAAGAAAGTCTTTTCAACAATTGGTGCTGGGAAAACTGGAAAGCCATATGTAAAAGAATGAAAATTGACCATTCGTTTTCACCATTCACCAAAATAAACTCAAAATGGATCAAAGACCTAAAGGTGAGACCTGAAACCATAAGGCTTCTAGAAGAAAACGTAGGCAGTACACTCTTTGACATCAATATTAAAAGGATCTTTTCGGACACCATGCCTTCTCAGAGAAGGGAAACAATGGAAAGAATAAACAAATGGGACTTCATCAGACTAAAGAGCTTCTTCAAGGCAAATGAAAACAGGATTGAAACAAAAAAACAACCCACTAACTGGGAAAAAATATTTGCAAGTCATATATCTGACAAAGGCTTAATATCCATAATATATAAAGAACTCTCACAACTCAACAACAAAAAATCAAACAACCCGATCAAAAAATGGGCTGGAGACATGAACAGACATTTCTCCAAAGAAGATATACTGATGGCCAATAGGCACATGAAAAGATGCTCATCATCGCTGATCATCAGGGAAATGCAAATCAAAACTACACTAAGATGTCACCTTACACCCGTTAGAATGACAAAAATATCTAAAACTAATAGTAACAAATGTTGGAGAGGTTGTGGAGAAAAAGGAACCCTCATACACTGCTGGTGGGAATGCAAACTGGTGCAGCCACTATGGAAAACAGTATGGAGATTCCTCAAAAAATTAAAAATAGAACTACCATACGATCCAGCCATTCCACTACTGGGTATCTATCCAAAGAGCTTAAAGTCAGCAATTCCAAAAGTCCTATGCACCCCAATGTTCATTGTAGCATTATTTACAATAGCCAAGACATGGAAGCAACCTAAGTGCCCATCAACAGATGGATAAAGAAGATGTGATATATATATATATACAATGGAATACTACTCAGCTGTAAAACAGAACAAAATCATTCCATTTGCAATAACATGGATGGACCTTGAGGGAATTATGTTAAGTGAAATGAGCCAGTTAGAGAAGGATAATCTGTGTATGACTCCACTCATATGAGGAATTTAAAAATGTGGACAAAGAGAACAGATTAGTGGCTACCAGGGGAAAGGTGGGGTGGGGGGTGGGCACAAAGGGTGAAGTGGCGCACCTACAACACGAATGACAAACATTAATGTACAACTGAAATTTCACAAGATTGTCACCTATCATTAACTCAATAAAAATAAAATAAAAGCAGACATTTCAGTTATTAGAAAACTTTTAGGAGTGTTTAGAAGAACTTCAGTATGTGGAATCTACATTTTCAACTCTAATTTTATGAACTCTCCATACAGATCAAGTATTTCTGGTGAAAATTTAGTATCTAGCTTGAAATGTGCTGTAAGTCTGAAATACACACTGGATTTCAAAGACTTAGTTCAAAAAAAAAGATTTAAAATCCTAGTTTTTTTTATCTTGATTATGTGTTGAAATGATAATGTTTGGATATATTGGGCTAAATAAAATATATTATTAAAGTTAAAAAAAAAAGAAATACCTACCAAATACGCATCTGAATAACCGTAATTTATCTGTCAATCATTCTCTCAAGTACAAATTGTTCTATGAAAATAAGCGTCTAGTGCAGCTTGCAACTCAAATAATTGTACAAGTGCTTTTCCTCTAAACAACTGTCGTACTTCGTGTGGCAGAGGTGTGTCATTGCACACTTCTCATTTCGCTGCAGAATATGAAAAAGTCATGTACCCAAGGATTCAATCGCTCTTACTCCTTCATTGAGGATAATCTCGGGGAACTGTCTTTTTTAAAACTGCAAATGTGTGGTGGTGAAGAATCCAATGGCCGCCGATGGTACAGTTTCTGCCTTGGCCTTGATTTGGGCTAAGGTGCCAGCAGTTTATCCATCACCACCTTTGTACCATCAGAGCAAATGTCAGCACAGTGAAAACATCAAGGAACTTCTTTAATTTATTAGTGAAGAGTTTTGACATGGATTCTCTGAAAAGGTTCTTGGGGACTCCCAAGGGTCTGGGGTGCACTGCGAGAACCACTCTTCTAGAAAAGAGTTTGGCTGTCATGGACACGGATCGATGATTGACAGTGTGAGGAAAAAGGGAGAGTGGGTAAGAAGAGGGTTAAGGATCCAAGACCTCTAATGAGGAGACATGTGGAAGAAGAGTCACTGGAGACCCAGAAGGAACCTGTGGGGAAGAAAGGCAGAACTGGGTAGCTTTGTTAATGAGGCCAAAGAGAAGAGAATTGGTAGCTGCAAATGAAGATGCTACCTCCTATGTAAGCTGGAAGCCATAAAAAAATGCTACCACTACCTCTTGTCATACTATTTTAATTTAGATAACAGTGTGATATTTCAAGATGAAGTTTCCAGCTTTATTTAATTTTACAAATAGCTAAATGTTTGGTCCTCAAACTGTTAGAAATGTAAAATAATACATAGCATTTTATGTTACCAGTATATATTAAATAGACTTTAAAATCTAAGACCTTTCTCAGATCCCATTGAGAATCATTAAAATTACATTTAGATTGTCAGTGGGAAAAACTACTTCTGTCCAGAAAAAAATACCATTCTTATTTTCCACAGCAGACACAGATATATGGGTGAGTAACACATTTCTGAAGTCAACTCTGTTTTGTAACCCACTTCCCCAGTCTCAGCTTCCTGGACCAAGACGCCAGCCCCCGCCACACTGCCCCTCCCGCTCTGCAAGTGGAGCTGGTTATTCACATAAGTGACAACCTGCCCTGAAGTGACTTCAAGTTCTTTGACACAATCCTAGTGCCTGGAAAATGCCTTTATGACATCTCATAGGAGATAAAATATCTTTGGTTCCCTAAAGAGAGGTAAAGTTTCAAAGCACACTGGCCACCGAGAGGGAACACCTTATCTTAAATCTCTGCTAACATCTGTAGATGTCCTGCGAGCAGGTTGAATAGGAGGGAGGAGGAAATGGGATCAGCAGAGGAAGAAAAAGATTCATTAAGGCAGAGGAGCTTCATTTTCCATTTAGAGAGATGGTGGATCCGGCCTCTGCCTTTCTTGTCATTTATATTCATTTGCGTTTTCCCTTCATTTCTTATTTTAAGCCCATGATGAAGTGGTGACTGTAAAGAGAATGAACTGTCAGAAACCAGTAGAAATTTGATTTCTGGTCAGAGTGTCTAGGTTTTGAGCAATGAATGCTGCTTGGGCACACCTGTCTTTCTCAGGGAACATCTGATTCCTTCAGGCACTGAAATGGCCCCTAACCCCCGAGGTTAATTGATAGAATAATGTTCATGGAGTTTGTTTTTCTTTCTTTCTTTTTTTTTTTTGAGGAAGATTAGCCCTGAGCTAACATCTGCTGCCAATCCTCCTCTTTTTTGCTGAGGAAGACTGGCCCTTAGCTAACATCCATGCCCATCTTCCTCTACTTTATATGTGGGGTGCCTGCCACAGCATGGCTTGCCAAGCGGTGCCATATCCGCACCCAGGATCCAAGCCGGCAAACCCTGGACTGCCAAAGCAGAATGTGCGAACCTAACCGCTGTACCACCAGGCCAGCCCGTCATGGAGTTTCACAACACATGAAAGTGAGGCTGAAATAAGAGTGACAGTGGGAGCCGGCCCAATGGCCAAGTGGTTAAGTTCGCGCACTCCGCTTCAGGGGCGTAGAGTTTCACCAGTTTGGATCCTGGGCATGGACCTAGCACTGCTCATCAAACCATGCCGAGGCGGGGTCCCACACAGCAGAGCCAGAAGGATTTACAACTAGAATATACAACTGCGGACTGGGGGGCTTTGGGGAGAAGAGGCAAAAAAAAAAAGAAGATTGGCAACAGATGTTAGCTCAGGTGCCAATCTTAAAAAAAAAAAAAAAGTAGTAACAGTGATTTCTTTTTCAATGAAAAGCCTGAATCCTTCAAAACGTATTTTGACCCAAAACAAAGACAATAAGTTCTAGGTCATTCTGGCTAGGGCAGGATTTATGAGTGGATAGAGCTTCGCACTGCACAATCAGGAGATTAGTACTAAAAAAAGATGTCCCTGGAGAGGTCACACATGGGCATAGATTCATGACCTGTGGATCTATGCAACACTTGGTACTATTATTCATAACACAGTTTCCTTGTATGGTTGAATTATGCTATTTACGTGCATTATTTTATTGCCTCTACTGCATCAGGAGCCCTTTGAAAGCATCCATCATGGTATGGAGGGTAAAAACATGGCCCTTGGGAGCCTGAAGTCTTAGGTGTAAAACATGACTGTCCATGATCTTGGGAAAATAATTTAAACCCTCTGGATTTCTATTTCTTCCTCTACTAAATAGGATAATATTTCCTACCTTGCAGGTTTGTGGTGAGGATTAAATTTAAGTAGAAGCCACATAGTAGATCCTTAACAAATCAGATCCATTATTATTCTCACTGTGAGAAACGGTATCAACAGGGACTCGCTGCTGATCACACTTCAGAGAAAGTTGACCGATTTGGGAGAACATGGTGTTTAAGTCTTTTGAACTTGACGTCATTTATAGCAGCTGCCACTAAGATCATTAATACCCAAAGTCTTTAGCCACTTCCGTGTTCATGGGGGTGCAGCACTGGGCACCGTGCAAAGAAAATGAAACAAACATGAACTCTGGAGAGACGGTGAGATCTGGGCAAATGGGATGGATGTCAAGGTACCTGGTCACCAAAGAACCAAACTGAGTCACTCTTGTGGGCAGGAAAAAATGACTTCTATGTTTATTGCACAACCCACAGCAAAGGAGATGAAACAACAAGCTAGGAGGGAAGCCACCCACAGCACCACCCACTGCAACTCTTCCTTCCTCCTTCTTCCCTTTTCGTTCACATGCATGCATAATCTTACATTGGTACAATGCAATTTGTATATTTAATGTAATATACTCATTTCCCATGTTGCTACACGGCCTTTATAACCATTATTTTATTTTTTCCAGTTTTATTGAGATATAATTGACATACAACATTGTATTGGTTTGAAGAGTAGAACATAATATTTAATGTATATATAGTGTGTGAAATGATTGCCACAATGTTTAATTAACTCCCATCACCTCACATAGTTACAAATTTTTTTTTTTGTGATGAGAACCTTTAAGATCTAGTCTCTTAGCAACTTTCAAATAACTATTATTTTAAATAACTGCATAATATTCCAATGAGACTGATACAGCATAATTTACTTAATGCTTCCCTACTCATGGACATTCATTCATTCACTTATCCGACATTTATTGAGCCTTTACAATTTTGTTAGGGTTTATGCTAGGAGCTAGAAATTCAAAACAGTGTTCCCCTCTCCAAATGCTCAAAGACCAGAACACCGGTTATCAGAGTCCACAGCACTTGCTCAGACGCTGTCCAGGTGCAAAGGAAACAGGAGGCGGCGCCCCCTCCTGAGCACAGGGACACGCAGTGCTCAGCTCTCACTCACGGACTCAGGCAAGGCTTTTCTCTTCTTTTGAATAGAGGAGGATTGAGATGCTTGAGAAGCCCCAGTTTCATTGTTGTAAACCCCTTATGCCTCTGCCCAACCCAGCACTCACCCTCCATTACAGTTTGTCAAAACCTCTCAGCTCCCTCCATCTCAGAGAGAGAAGTCCTGAAGTGTCATCACTGATTGTATTTGCATTTTAAATCGGTCTGGTCTATCTGGGTAAAGCTCAGTGAGCTCCACTGAGACAGACTATGGAGGCTTTGTACCTCCTTGTGCCCCTGAAATCACTCTGCTTTAGGCTGATGCCTCCTTGACCTACGAGTAAATCGGGCTTTTCCTTAGCCCCGAAAACCTGGCAGCTGGACCCACCCCTGGCTCTGGGCCGGTAGAGCCGTTTCCACTGCAAAAACGGGGAGAGCACTCCCTCTAGTGGTCTTTTCACAAACTGTTTCAGACTCACTGAAATTTCGCTGGATTGCTGAGTGCGTGCATGTGTGCGCGTGTGTGTGTGTGTGTGTGTGTGTGTGTGTGTGAGACAGGGGTGTGCCAGTTCATTTCAGCCATATCGCCAAACCAGTAGGAGTCACTTGCCCCAAACACACTCAAACTCACACACACACACACACGCACACATACACATTAAACGAGTGGTGAAACATTAGCCATCAACAGCCTTTCACATTTCTGGTGCCATTTCCAACCCAAATAATGGGATGGTTGGTGAACGTGCTGACAGCTTAACTGTTCTGCACAATTTCTGTAAAATGGGAAAGAACACGGTGTTTTTTCACTGGAGGCTGCCCCTCTGTGGAATCTGTGAACGCCTCCTGGGGCCCTCGGGGTGCCCTCTGGCCACGCTGCTCCAGGGGTGGTACAAGGGTGGGCGTCCTTCCAGAGACACCCCTCAGCTCAGCCGTGTGCTGTCTCCATTCCTCATCCCTGCTGACCCAAGCAGTGGGTCTGTGCTGAAAAACGACAGGTTCATGTTGAGCAAAAGGATTTGAACACCATGTTGGTCTCCAAGCCAGACTCCTTGGGAATCTGTGGAAATACGCTATCCAAGTTGGGATAAATGCTTATCCGTGCCTGGAAGAGTGAAAGCATCTTTCAGTAGGTGACATCATCCCTCAGTGTTTCTCCCTGTCACATGCTTCTCAGGTAGGCTCCCAAACCTTAACCTGTGGCACACCTAGCAGAGGACACTATTTGTACCACACAAATGGATGCGGCTGCTCCAACTGGAGGCCCTCTGGCATGACCCCCATACCCCAGGCCTGCCTCCCACCCCAGGGCTCAGGGCTCACTATCAAGACATACCTCAAACAGCTCTCCAACATGAGGGTATCCCAGAATCACCTGGAGGGCTTGTTAACACAGGTGGGGCCCAAGAATTTGTACTTCTAACAAGTTCCCAGGTGACATTGATGCTGCTGGTCCAGGACCACACTTTGAGAACTCCCTGCCTGCAGCAGCTGCCTGCTAGCCTTGCTTCTCCAGGGGGCTGAGCGCACACACTGCCTCTTCAGGTGGGTCCACCTGAGCTCAGCATCCCTCCCAGCGGATGCTCGCCCGGATGCCCCAGAAACACTTCCTCTGGCCTCAGGGAAACATGACCTGGCTCTTCTTTTCACCACCCAGATGGGAGGCCTTTGTTTTTCCCCTGTGAAGAGGAACAAGGTAGAGATTTGGTTTCTGAGACACCCCGACAGTTCCAAGCCCGGCGGGTGCACCTGCAACAGTCGTGGAGAAAGAACGCAGACGGTGCAGCTGGCGCATCTCCAGCCTGCGTGGGACCACGCGCCACTGGACACCTGCTTCTGTGCAGAAACAAACTCAGCCACCCACGGGAGCCCTGGGGAGGGCCAGGCTGATTCCTAGAGAGTGTCAGCTGTCGCTCTTCCCTCTCAGATGTTTATCCTCCTCCTTCCCCTTTCCTTTGGACTGATTCTGAAAATGGGGTGGATTTAAGATGGGAGCAGAGGACTCTGCTGTGAGGAAGGGAGGGTAGGAAAAACCAGCTTCTAGGAAAGCAGTTTCTTCCTTGGTGAAGACAGCATGAATACACTGTTCCTGCAGCCCCTTGATTGCCACTAAGCGAGGAAAGCAAGTGACACCTTTACCTGGTTTGGAGAAAAGGTAGCTAAGGAGAGATGAGGCTCTGCCCTCGAAACCGGGTTCCTACCGCTTCCCACAGGGAAAACTCCTAGGCTTGACGCTGGAGCCTCCTGCTTCTGAGAGCATAGAGGAGGGAAAGAGAGATGCTTGTAGTCTTGATTTTTATGCTCTAGGAATCACCTAGTGACTCCCGGGATGGCCACACTGGGTCGGACTCATACAGGACACCACTTCCCTGAATTATTCACTTCTAGAACTGTCAAGTATGGTTTTGCCTCACCCTTCCTCTGCCTGCTTATGTTTTCCCTGTATTATTTGTAAGGATGAGTTGTATGATAAGGACTTCTTTTTTCTTCTTCTTTAAATTATCTCTTAAGATTTAAGGTCTCCTCTGGGTTTCTGTCCAGCAGATTAATTATGGGATTTGTTTGTTTATTCACTCAACAAACATCATCAGCACTTTGGGCCAGGGGTTGGGATGGCAGAGTCAAGCATGACCTGATGCCAGTTCTCATAGTCAGGCGAGGACAGATATATGGGGAATTGTAATGGTGAGGAAGCACTAAGGAGGGGTCTGTGCCACGTGCTGTGGCACGTTAGGATAAACTCGTGGGTGGGGGTGTGGTGGGCAGGGAGTGGGTGAGGGAAGTGGCTGGCAGAGCCGATGTTTGAGCTGAGTCTGACATCAGCATCCACCTGCGCCCTGTGAGGCCTCCTCTGGTTTTCTGCTTTTCCCCTCAGAGTGGGGAGTTCCTGCCCTTAGCAAGGTCCAAATGCATTTAAAACCCGACCTCCCCAGTCCTCTTTTTAATCTCAAGTTTCCTTTGCACTGTCTCAGCTGACGGTCCCAAAAGGACATGAGGGTGGTATATTTTGTGTGTTCCTGTCACTTCATCACCCTCCAGGGACAGGTGGGCCCTTTAGAAATGGGAAAGAGTCTCCCAAATGTGAATGGTTTGCAGAAACTCTATCTGGGACCAGATCCCGGATAAACCTGGTGCAAAACTCAAATTCAGTTTGCACAACAATAACCAGGATGCTTGTAATTAACAAAACAAAACAATGCAATCCCCCCCACACTGTCCAAGCCCGCTCTCAGAAGGTGATTCCGCAGACCCAGAAAGGGGGGAGGGATGTTTCCCAAGCATCCCACACGCTCCGGGAACAGCTGGGCAGTGGCCGCCTTCTCCTCTGAAGCTCTTACCGCCTATTTGGAGGACTACCTGGGCCATGGATGAGTATGGAGATTCCTGCCGAAAACAAAGTTTTGGGGGGCTTGGAAGATCCAACCACGTCCCTGGCTTAGAAAGGAGCCCCAAGAAAACCACCTGGAGCATCGTCCAGGGCTGGGGAAAGTGCTCATTGGTGGCCCCTCTGCAGAAGAGTCCACAGGCGACATCACTGATCCATTATAGGCTCCTGACTCAAGAGTTAGAGTCCTGCTTTAGCAGGGGATAATAATAAGCTCCATCTGCTGAGAGCATTACAATTCCCACAGGGCTTCCTCTCCATGATCTCGTTTGACCATCACAATCACCCCAGAAGGAGGCGGGTTTTGATTCATATAAACCACGCACGGCAGCACAAAGACGGCTGGGAGGGGCTTCAGCATCGCCCTGACTCTCAGCCCCCAACTCATCCCCAACAAGCCTGTCATCTAACTAAAATGGTGTATATGTGCTTGTAGACAACTCCCCAGCACCCCCACCTCCTTCCTGGGGACCCCTAAGTGCCTCCTGTAAAAATTCTGGAGGCTCACTGGTTACAACCATTCTGCAGAAGAGTAAACTGAGACCCAGCCTTGCTGAAAGGCACAGAGCTAGAAAAGAACAGAGCTGGGACCAGTGTAGATTCCCAGGGCCGCCCTCTCTCCTGTTCATGCTGCCTCCTTGGGAAAAGGAAAGTCAGAAAACCCAAGCTGGGAGTGGCTGGCAGCAGCCCCAGCCTCAGGCAGTTAACGTGAGCAGGCAGGCGCCAGTCCAACCTGCGACCCAGAAGGATGTACGTCTCCAAGGAGGAGTCAGAGCTGGTTACCAACCTTGAGGGAGTCAGGTGCTGTCTCTCTGAGCTCTGGCACGCACCTGCTGCTGGTGCTTTTGCCTCCCAACACCCATGAGACAGTGGCCTGGATTGCTCCATGGCACTGAGCCCTCTGCAGACCCTGTGCAAGAAAGAAGGTCTCCCAAACCCGGTCTGTCTGGGGCAGTGTCCCCGGGGCCATCAAGCCAGCCCCCTTTCTATGCCCATCCCATCCTCGGGGCCTTGCACTGAAGATGTGGGTCAATGACCGCAGGGGCAGTCAGGGAAGAAATTCCAGGCATGTAGAGGTGGATGCTCTGGGCTTCTAATTATGGTGATGATTGTGAGCTGCATCGTGAGTCCCAAATCTGGGGATCATTAGGATCTTTCTGCAAGGCAAAAAGTCCAATGAGCCACCCACACACTCCTGAATCAGACACCCAGAGAGAACTTGAGGTTCACATATGTCAGGCTCTTTGATGACGATTGTATATTGAATAAAGTTTAAAGCATAAATCCATGCATGCTTTTCTCGTGTTTATTTTAGTGACGGGCATGCAGTTTTGAGTCTGCAGCAGAAAATGTATCTTAAAAATAAAAAGCTACCTTGGTTTTGGGTGATCTGTACTGGGATGTGGCTGTGGCCCACCTGATGAACCTAGGATAACAGTGGGGTGTCTGGGGACCACTATCCCAGGCTTGGCTGCCTCGTCCACCTTGGGCTCATGGTGGCCAGGCTGCTCCGTGCTGCTCCAGGGTCCCCATCTGTCCCTCCTGTGGGAGAGCTGAGCTGCTGCTCCCTCCTCCCTGCTCCCCACCTCAGGCTCTGCCCTCACCCCCTGGCTGGGAGCCCTAAGGGTGGTGACAGGTATCCTCCAGACGTTAGCCTTGCCTCAGGATGGGGACACTTTCCCTCCGACCTGGGGGCAGTGGGGAGAGGCTCTCCCTCCAACCAGTGTCCTTGGTCCCTAAGTTGGCTGGAGCTTCCTCTCTTATCAGAGCCGTCATTGAGCCACCAACAAGGGACCGGGGAGCAAAGGGCAGGGCAGCTGAGCAACGAGGCTCTCTCTGCTTGTGGATCCAGGGGGGTTCTGGGCGTGAGAACCGCCTGGCGTGACAGTCAGCCCAGGGAGCTCTGCGGTGGGGCAGTGGGCAGTAGAGAGCACTGGCCAGAGCGTATGTAGGCTTTGGTGTTAGATCTTAGAGTCAAAGTTTGCCCTGCTCCTTAATAGTTGTGCAACTTTGGGCAAGTTACTAACCTCTCTGAGCTGAGTCCTCGCGACGGTGTGTGTCTTAAATGAGATGGAGACTGCTAGTTCCCCCCACAGCACAGGATGCCCTACAGACGCTTGTTCCCTTGCCCGGCCTCCTCCCCCAGAGTCTGCGTCTCCAGTGCACGGCCAGGACAAGCCAGAGGTCAGGATGGAACAGCCTACTCAGCAAGCTGGGCGCATCCCCTTGGGAACCCCACAGCTGCCACATTCTTCCATAAAAATGAAAAACCAGAGCCAGTCCCCAGAGCGCTGAGCTTCCGGCCCTGCTGTGTCTGAGGTCAGGGGGCAAGAGAGAAAGCAAGTGGCCTTGGTGTCCCGGCATTTCCTCCTTGTGGAGCTCAGATGCCATCCCCATCCCTGCAGTTCCCCCACACACAGGCTGAGAGGGCCCTGCCCCGACGGATCATCTCATTTTCTCTTTTCCCTCTGCTCCCTGGCCCCAGGGTCCCCAAGCTCCCGACAGAAGCCCAGGGAGGGCCAAACCAGGTGAACCCTCGGGTCTCGGGGCCCAGCTGGCAGGATCACAGCTGGAGTTGTGTGCTCTCCAAGGGAAGGAGGGATCTGCTTCTCCTGGTACCCCATGAGGATGACGGCAGCTTTTGGAGCCTGACCCCTAATGGGGTCATGGGTCTGATCACGGAGGCACGGTCCAGCCAGCTGTGCCTGGTCCCCATGAAATGTAAACCCACATGGGTTTGCCTTCTGGAAACACACTTCGGGTTTGGCTATGGGCTGCACTCTGGTCTAAGTCTTAAGAACTGTCCGGGAGGCAGACTTGGGTGAGCCCCCTGCTGGGCCTGTGGGCTCCCCAGCGCTTTTCAGAACGTCCTTTCTGATATTCTACATACCCTTAGCAGTACTGCTTCCTTGGCCAGGGTTCGTCCAAAGTCGAGGCTGGGCTGTTGTTCCGTCTGCAGCCACTGGATGGCAGTGTGAAGCACTTTCCTTGCACCCTCGTGCTCCATCCCTGCCGCAGAAATTCTCGGACTTGTTGTGTGCACCACAATCACCCAGAGCTTGTTCGAACACTTCTGTCCTGCCTCTTCCGAACTGTGTGACTTTGGGCAGGTTACTAATCTTTCTGAGCTGATTTTCTGATTCAGCATGTCTGCCGGGGTACTGAGAATTTGCATTTCTAACAAGTTCCTAGGCGATAGGGCTTCTGCTGATCAGGAGACAGTGTGTCAGGCGCTAAGAGCCCCTCCCAGGCTCCAGGTTGCCCAGCGGCCTGGGGTCAAACTCCCTGATCTCACAGGAAGCGGTTGGAGGGAGGTGGCCACAGCTCTCCTTCCTGGAAGGCTCTTCTGCCGGCTCTCCTCGCCCTCCCCCAACATCCTTTTTCACTGAATCCCTAGAGCATCTCTCCACGAAAGCCCTCCGTGGCCGAACAACTAACCTTTCTCCAATCACAGGAGCTAAATAGAAAGTAGGCGCCATCAGAGAGAGAACAGGAATCGGAGGAAAGTAACTGGAGAAGGTCAGAGAGGGAGGCGCGAGGAGCGAGCCCTGCGCATGCGCAGTGGTCCCATTGCCCGTCCCAGACAGCATGACCACCACTCGTGCTGGGGGTCTGAGATGGGGAGACAGTACCCTTGCCAGCTACGAAGACCCCCTAGGCGCCAGGCCCTGGAGACACCACCTGCACTTCCCCCTGGCACCTTTCCCAGGCTTTTTGTGGCCTGTGAGTTCTGGTCAGTGGAATGTGGGTGGAGGTGATGCCATTCACTACATGGCCCACAAAAGGCTCCCATGTGATCCTCCACTGTCTCGGCTTGTGGGCCACTTGGATGTCAAAGCCCTGGGCTGCCTTGAGGACGATGGAGCCCCTGGCACCCTAAATGATTGCATGGAGCAGATCACCCCTCCCAGGCCCATTAGACCTGGAGAAAAGAATAAACTGTTGAATTAAACCACTGAGACTCCAGATCTTCCTGTTAGAGCATCTGGCATTCTCCTAACCAAGGTATCAGACTCCTGCCCTAATGGGAAATGAGAAAGAGCAGATGCCACCACAACATATGACCTTGCTGCGCTCTCCATTAGCTTAATCAGAACAGGACATTTAACTTCTCCTGCTCTAGGACGATAAGAGTCACCACCTACTGAGAGGTATCCTGTGCCAGACACCGCTTTGCCTTCATTGCTTCACTTACTCTTCACAACGATGTGAAAGGTAGTACTATTATAATCCCCATTTTGAAGATGCAGATCCGAGGTGGGTGCTGTTGAGTATCGTGCCCAAGGTCACACCGTGATGGCCTCCAGTAGGAGGCGCAGGCAAAGTCTGGGTCCGGGCTGTTTGTAGCCTGCACACTCAGAACGACACCATCTACTCCCCGAGGATGCAAGGGCCAGCCCTCGGCTTGAGGAGCTGAGGCTGAGTTGAGATGACGTGGTGTGCACTTGGGAGTACGGATTTTGGATCGGGGGCAGAATTTTTCTGACCCTAGGTTTGCTTGCTAAATGCGGGTATGATGACCTCACAGCCGAAGGAGGGGGGAGGAGGAAACGAAGATGGGGTTAATGCAGCAAGGACAGATCCCTAGGAAGCTTCGGCGTTTAATGAAATAATGTGTGAGTGTGGGCTACTCTGTCCGGATCAACAGACTCCCGAACTTCCCCTCCCTTCCCGCTCTCTGCACCACTCTGCATCTGCTCGTAAGCCTCATGGTTTCAGGTCTGTCCAGAGGGTCTGTCTTGGTCCCTGCTGTGTCCCCAGCATCTAGAACAGAGTCAGGCACATAGTCGGTGCTCAGTAAAGGCTTAAGGAATTAATTAATGGGGAGAAACAGCTGGAACTGCGTGCTGGAACTTGACAGCGAGAGCCTGTCCACTTGGAGTCTCAGATCACTGAATCTCAGGGGCAGCGGAGCTCTCTAGGGCCATCTGGTCAATGGCTTGCTTCTCCGGAGGACTGCCTGCCAATCATCCCCTCTCCTTTCCCTAAAGGCTTAATGAACCACAGGGCTGCCTGAGACCTCCAGAGACCATCTAGCCTGCGGGTCTCAAACTTCACTGCGTACAGTATTCTAGTTTGTGGGATGTGGGCGCCTGGACCCTTTAGTCTCCTAGAGATTCTGATTTATTTGGTCTGGATTACAGGTCCCCAGGCGATTTTAATGTGCAGCCGAGGTTTGTGCAGCCTAGGGATCTAACCCAACCCCCTCGTTTTACAGCCCAAGCCTCCGAGAGGGGAGGGTGTGCCCAGAATGATCCATCACCCTGTGGCAGGGCTGAGTCTCAAATCCAGTGAGGACTCTTGTCTACTCCAAATGCATTGCTATTATCTCTTCTGAAAATGCATTTTAGGATCTCCTGGCTTTTGTGGCAGAAGGTTCTTCCCAAGGTCACACCTTTTAAGCCTTTCCTTGATCTGCCCAGAGTGGATTTAGTTTTAATCCAGAGTTTCAATCCAGCCCAGAATGCAGCTTCCCTCAGATCCTCCCTTCTGCTCTGTGGGGTCCTCCTCCACAACCACGTGGGTTGGTGTCTTGGGCTTCTTGGGGAGCTCTCCAGAGCACCCCCTGGAGCCGTCCTCTGCTCTCCTCTCTGTCCCTGGCCAGCTTGTTTCTGGAAACCTCAGCTGCCCTTAACCCCCTCTTCTTCTCCTGGCTAATGTTCTCCTCCAATCATCCCTCCCCGCTGAGCTGTTCCCTTCTTTTTAATTTAAGCTGCCTCCTTCTTTTGCATTTCTCCTCAATGATGACTCCTCTCAGCTCTGCAAAGAGAGGGCTGGCCCCAGAGGACCCAGCTCAGTCTCCCTCACAGCTGGCACACAGCTCACTTGAGTCACAGCCTTGGAACCCACACAATCTGCTTTCATTATTTAAAAAACAAACCACCAGCAGCCAAAAAAACCACACTGATAAAGGTTTGGTGAAAGAGGATCCAGAGCAGATAAAGTGTTCTTTAACCAGCAGTGCAGTAAATAAACCCCCCTCCTGGGGAGCCTCATTGAGGGTATTTTGGGCAGTCTGAGTGTTTAACCCACATTAGCCCCAACTAAAAATGGACCCACTGGAATTTTTACGCAGAGCTGTTAAGCATGGGGTAGAACTTCAGTGCATTGTTACAAAGAGTCTTACTAATTATGCCTCCAACCCCCCAAGAGCAGAGGATGCTGTTTTGTTCCTGTCTTCCAGGGGTGACATCACTGCTGCTCTCACTCTTGACAAATTCTCTACCTCCCAGCCATGCCCCTGGGCTCTCCAGAACATTCTCTGCTGCCTTTTAGAAATTTGCCGATCGTTTGTATTGCAAGCATGTTACAGCCAATGAAGCATCAGTGCCCTGTAGGTAAGGAGCTCCAACACCCAATATTGAGCCACCTGAGGATGAATGGAAAGCACCGAGCACAGAGTTTCTGAGCCTCGCAGGGGCTCGACACACAGCGAGGGCATTATCTGCCAGTTGCTTCCTCCTGCATGATCTTCTCTGCTCCTTCCGGAACTCCTGTGGGGTGGGTGTTATTGGATCAATTTTCAGAAAAGGAAACGGGCTCAGTGTCACTCAGCTCAGTCGAGTCTTCACAGTACTCTCTGCACTGACTGTACCTGGAAGCAATTCTGGATCATGATGGCACTCATCTTCCCGAAGGCAGGGGGTTTAGAGTCTGCACACAGGAATATTGCCAAAGGCAGAGAAGCATGGCCAAGGGGAGAGGCAGGAGAAAAAAGGAGTGTAGAAAAATTGTCTCGTCCAGAGGGGGCAAACTGGACATGGTACGCCACTCATGGCCCGTGGAGTTGTCTTAATTGGCCTGCCTACTGTACCATGATGGCATTTGTTGCCAATAATTTAAAAACCACAACATTTCCCAAAAAGATTCAGACTTCCAAGTTTGTCTTTAAAAACTGTAGATCTGAGAACACTAGCCACTTGGACAACCCTTGGGTGCAGCTGACTCACGGCTGTCCTCTCTGAAGGGGCCCGCCCGCTCCAGTCTGCTGCTGGTTCCCACTCTGCTGACTTCACTCATTTGTGTCATCTACCTGATGCCTGTTGACTTTTTTTTTTTTTTGAGGAAGATCAGCTTTGAGCTAACTACTGCCAATCCTCCTCTTTTTGCTGAGGAAGCCTGGCCCTGAGCTAACATCCATGCCCATCTTCCTCTACTTTATACGTGGGACACCTACCACAGCATGGCTTTTGCCAAGTGGTGCCATGTCCGCACCCAGGATCTGAACCGGCGAACCCTGGGCCACTGAGAAGTGGAACATGCAAACTTAACCCCTGCGCCACCGGGCCAGCCCGCCTGTTGACATTTGAGTTTATGGCCCCTGATCTATTTCCACCTTTCCTCTTCTTATCAGAAAAACAGGACCCTGAGAGGTGAAGAGATCAAAGTCAAAGGCAAACGGGGTGTCCATAGGAAAGCCACTTAGCTTCCCTGTGCTGCAAATTCCTCCTCTGTAAAATGGGAATATTGATGGGGCCTGTCTTAGCCTGCTCGGCTGCCATAGCAAAACCCCACAGACTGCGGGACTTAAATAACAGACGTTTATTTTCTCACAGTGCTGGAATCTGGAAGTCCACGATCAAGGTACCAACACATCAGGTTTCCGGGGAGAGCACTCTTCCTGGCTTGTAGATGGTCACCATCTTGCTGTGTCCTCACATGGGATGGGGGGGACGCAAGCGCTCTGGTGTCCCTTCTTATAAGAACACTATCCTATCAGATCAGAGCCCCACCCATAGATCTCATTTAAACTTAATTATTTCCTTAGAGGCCCCAACTCCAAAAACAGCCAGACTGTGGTGGGGGCGGGGGCCAGTTAGGGCCCCAACATACAAATTTTGGGGGGGACACAATTCAGTCTATAGCAGTGTCCATTTCCTGGGCTTGTTGTGTGAGGATGGAATGAGTCAATGCAGGAAAAGCACTCGGAGCAGCGTCTGGCATAAGGGACGTCCTCAGTAAATGTTAGCAATAACGCGTGATCATAGTACTGAGGGCGTGGGCTTCCTCTAGCTTGTCGTAGTGCTGCTTCTGCCAAAAGATGCATTTGTCACGGGCACCCACCCTGCTCCCTAAACAGCTGTTGTCCTAAATAAGGCCGAGGAAAGTGTTACGATTAAGAAAGGAAGACATGTGGGCCCATTCCTAATGCTGGCCCCTTTCCTCAATTTGGATGCTCAGGAGCAGCATCAAGGGAGACTGTCAACAAGACTCCCCTTGGTCCTCTCCTCAGGGAAAGTCGAGCTGCCTCCCCACACAACCCCGGGCTCAGTCTATCAGTACACCCCGGAAGACATCCAGCCTCTGAATGTGCCTCTGCTCATGGTCTGGATACACATATGCCATTCCTCCCTCTTGTGTTGAGTCCTTGCTACGTCTTATCTGTCTTTCCCTTTCATCTCCATGTGTGTGAAATTCCCCGAAGGCACTGGGCCCTGGGCCTGGCCTTGAAGATTGAGGTGCCCTCGTCATCTCTGTTTGCCCCCAGATCCACTGTCTCCTCTGCTTTCTGCCCAGGATGCTGCCCTCGGTGGACTGGGCTCCCATCTCCTGCCCTCACTGGGCTCCTTCAGGCCTAGGGCAGGTAACAGCTTCCAGGTTCCTGGTCCTGGGTTCCTCACCATCGTTAATGGATCCCGTCATCTTGCCAATGCTTCCATGAACAGGCTCTTCAAAAATGTATTTCACTTAGGGGGCCAGCCTGGTGGCTTAGCAGTTAAGTGTGCACGTTCTGCTTCAGCGGCCCGGGGTTCGCTGGTTCAGATCCCGGGTGCGGACATGGCACTGCTTGACAAGCCATGCTGTGGTAGGCATCCCACATATAAAGTAGAGTAAAATGGGCATGGATGTTAGCTCAGAGCCAGTCTTCCTCAGCAAAAAGAGGAGAACTGTCACCAGATGTTAGCTCAGGGCTAATCTTTCTCAAAAAAAAAAATAATGTATTTGACTTAAACCTTTTTGAGAGTTTCACCTGTTTCCTCCTTGGCCTCTGACTGATATAGGAAGAATGTCATCTGTACATAGCTTTTCAGGGGACAGTAGAGAGATCTGAACCTAGAAAAACTGCTCAGAGGCCAGGCGTGATGGGGCAGGCACTCATCCTGCTCAGGGAAGATTGTCCAACTCCAATTTCCATGAATATTCATGATATACATCCTGTGACATTCACCAAATACCCAGAGGTGGCTCCCTGCTTTGCCCAGGAGGCTACAGGCAGAGCTAAGATGAGCAGGGGGAGCGCCCTCCCCGTCACTGATGCGTATCGTACGCGTCTCTGAAGCAACAGCCTTAGGTCTCATCTGTCAGCCTGGGCAGGCCCAGGTCGGTGTGTTTCTGTTTTCTTTTGGGACTGACACACTATCTCGTTAATCTTGTTTCATTTTCATCTTCCTAACATGCCAGAGAGCCAAAGAGGAGCTTTCCCAACTAACCCCAGTGGTCCACAGGCATCTGCGCAAATGCTCTTCTCCGTGGAATCTCAGGAAAGTTCCACAGAGGCCAAATCTAAGTATTTGCAAGATGGTTGTTGCTGGAGACTGAATGTTTGTGTCCCTCCAACCCTCAATGCGATGGTGTGTGAAGGTGGAGCCTTTGGGAGGTGATTGGGTCGTGAGGGGGGTGGAGGCCTCATGAATGTGATTAGTGCCCTTATGAAAGAGGCCCCAGAGAGCTCCTTTTTCCCTTCCACCACGTGAGGACACAGTGAACAGATGGCCATCTATGAACCAGGAGGCAGGCCCTCATCAGACACCAAATCTGCCAGCGTCTTGATCTTGGATTTCCCAGACTTCAGAACTGTGAGAAATAAATGTTTGCTGTTTGTAAACCATGCAATCTATGGTATTTTTGTTATGGCAGCCCGAACTGACGGAGAAAGTTGCTTTCCCAGGAAGGGACAGGCACAGAGCCTTGGACTGCAGTGTTGGAAGGGGACAACAGGTTTCTCCCTGGAGGCTGCCATTGTAAGAGAAGGCAGTAATTTTACAGCAGGTGATCCTCTTCTGCGGGCAAAAAGTAGCTGTAATCCAAAAGAGTCTTAAATTTCTGCTCTCTCTAGCCAAATGTCCTCAGAGCACCTTAGCACCCTAAACCTGGCAGGAAGGACCATTGTTCAGGGTCCAGTGTGGTCCTTTCCCTGATGGGTCCCCTGGTCTTGGTCATTTCATTTCTAATTCTTCTCCACGCCCCCCACCCCTTCCCTGGCATCCCCTCTCCAAGAGATAGCTTAGAAAAAGACGTGAACCTGAAATTCAAGGGACTTCCCTGGGAGGTAAAAGTTTGAAGCATCAGGACAATAAAACTTTTTGGAATTGTCTGTGATTACCATTTAAGTCCATATTCTTCCTGCTATTATCAAAAAGACAAGAAAAGAAAACAAAGTAAAGGAAAAAGAGCTGGGTTAAGAGAATCTACACTTAATTCCCAGTTCTGACAATTACTAATTGTATCATCTTAGGCAAGTTACCTAACCTTTTAAAACTTATTCCTATTTTGCAAAGGAAGAAATCAAACTTTTTTTTCCCCTCTCAGGATTATTATAGTAGACATTTATTATGTTTTCAGGGGTTCTTCAGTTCCCTTCTTTTCTTGAACTTTTTACTTGGAAATAATTTCAAACTTACAGAAAAGTGGCAAGAATGTGAATAGTGCCAAGAATGTTCATAGACTCTTTACCCAGATTCATCCACTGTTAACATTGTACCTTCTTCATCATTTTCTCTCTCTGCACACACACACACACACACACACACACACTGGGTTTTTTTTCCCTGAACCATTTGAGATTAAGCTGCATATATCATGGCCTTTTCCCCCTCTATACCTCATGTGCATTTCCTAAGAATAAGAATAAGAATAAGAATAAGGATATTCTCTTACAACACTATAGCACAGTTATTAACTTCAGTAAATTTAACATAGAAAGAATACTTTTATCTAATTGAACATCTACATTCCAATTTTGTCAACTGACCTAATAAATATCATTTACACCATTTTTTCCTGCAGGTCAAGATCTAGGTTATGATCAAAAAGCACATTTACTGTTCATGTTTCTTTAGTCTTCTTGAATCTGGAAGATTTCCACAGATTTTGTCTTTTATTACATTGACAGTTTTAAAAATATAGTTTTTAAAATATAACTTCTCTTTTGGATTGGTCTGATGTTTCCTCACGATTAGATTCGTGTTATGGATTCTCAGCCAGAATATTGCATAGGCTTGTTGTGTCCTTCTCAGGACGTGACATCTGGAGACACATCATGTCCGTCTGCCCAGCACTGGTGATGTTAATTTTGATCACCTGGTCAAGGTGTGGTGCAATCACTCCACTGAATAATTACTATTCTTTCCCTTGCAACTAATAAACAATCTGGAGGAAGACACTTTACGACCACGCAGATACCCTGCTCCTCATCAAAATGTCCTCCTGGATTTGGTGTCCACTTATGACTCTTGCCTGAAATCATCTTTAATGTGATGGTTGCCCAATGACGGTGTTCTAACCCTAGCACTCTCTCCACATGCACATTCTACTGTAAACAAGAGCCTTCCCTTCTTCCCCATTTATCTATTTGTAATCAATATGGACTCATGGATCTTATTTTTTCCAACAGTTTGTAATCTATTACTGTAGTTAATTATTTTGTGTTTGAATTGTTCCGTATTTGACCAGTGGGAGCCCCTTCAAGCTGATTCTTTGTCTTTGTGAGGTGCCCTCATCATTTTTTTTGAGTAATTACTTTTTGACATAACGAGACATTCTGGGCTCATCTCGTATTTACCTTGCATTAGCCATACATCTGGCTGTTTCACCAAAGAGCCCTGATTCCTTTTGGTGGGAATGGTATTTAGACACCAAGGTATGGGTTCTTGGTGTGCTCGTTGCTAGAGGGCAGCTTTGCTTCTTGGTCCTTTCAGCAGATGGTGCTAGTAGATGGACATACAAAATAATATACACATGCATATGTATGTACGTTTATACATGCATATACGTGTATTTTAGCAATAGTGAGTTCACATCAAACACCTATAACTCCAATTCATCCTACAGGGTTCTTTTTTGCTTTCCCTTATTCCATGTTTGTGTGTTCTTTCTTCGATAGTGAAAACACTCTCTCCTAACAATATCAATATATTTATGCATTTGCCTAATCCTATCAGACATCTAAAATAGTTTCAGAATTGTGCAGCCTCTTTTGAACACTTTTCTTACATCTATGGAAATTCCCACCATGTGAATCTCTTTTCCTAAGATAAAATGTGGAAAATTATCTCTTCAATTTTCTTTGCATGTAGGGCAGAAACAAGCAACCTGAGTCCCACCATCACATTCACTACATCCAATCAATGTGACATGTTGGTTCACAACAAAACAAGGGGAGGCATTAGGGTTGGTACTAAACATGCATTTTGCTCGTGAGGGTGGGTGAGGGCTGAATAGTCTATACCTAAGGATTCACTGAGGGTGTTAAGTTGAGCTCTACACAGAAATGGCAATTGGACATGGCAGCAAGAGCCACTCTAGTGAAGTAATGTTGGAGGCAATGCAAGTTGTATGGTCTAGTATTAAGGTGGTGGCAGCAATTCCCCATCAGTCCAGTTCTGCAACCTGGTTTTGCATATTGACCTCAGAAGCTTAGCCTCAAGCCTGGTTATCTAGTCCTCCCAACAATTCTGTGAGCTACTCAGCATTCCTTTAACAAATGCTTTTTCTTTTTGGTCAACCAGAATCAGCTTTGGTGCTTATTTTGAAGAATTCTGCCTTATCAACTTTCCCTATCCTGGTTCATTTGCTTATATTTTCCTCTAAAACTTTTAAATTTGCTTTTCACATCTAGATAATTAATTCACCTGATATTTTTTTCTTAAGGCTATGTCTTAACCTAGGTTCCCTAGAACTTGCTTCTCGAAGTGTGGTCCTTAACTAGCAGCATCATCGGGAGCTTGTTAGAAATGTGGAATCTCAGGCCTTACCCTAGACCCACTGAATCAGAATCTTCACTTTAAGGAGACCCTTAGAAGATTTAAAATTTGAGAACTTCTGCCCTTAAAAGCAGAGCCTGATGCAAAGATTAAGTGCTGATGCTTCATTTGAGGGGTGCTAACTCACAACAGGAAGAGTAAGAAAAAAGAGAAGTGAGACAGGGAAAGCTGGGAAGCAATGCAAGGAGGTGAGTTTCTACTTTGGCCTCTGCTTTAACTGAGCCTCTAAGTGAAGAAGCAGGTTGCTTGGCAGATGCGAGCACTTGACCATGTGGCAAGTCTTTGGACAGGTTGTATAGAGAAACTGTGCCTCAGAGAAATTCAACAATGGGGCAGGTGAGGGAATTTATCCTCATAAACTTCCCATTGCATGTTTCCCATTGGTTGCCCCACAGGGAGTTAACCCTATGCTTCTGGGTTATGTCACTCCATCTCTTAAGTCAGATTTCACATCTATTGTATGGTATTTCACCCGAGTCTGGAAGCAGTAGGAAGAGCCAGAGCTGGCCCGTCTGGTTATACAATGGCAGCCAAAGAGAAAGGCCTACCCAGTGGAGCTGTGTGGAGCTGGTTGGCTGCAGCAGCTGTCAAGGCCAAGGGAATCTGAGAAGGCATCATAAGATATGTCCCATACGGTCTACCCATTCACCAATCAGAAAAGTTGTAGAGGGTACCATGTGAATGGATGAGACATTCTAGGTGGTGGTGCTGGTTGAAGCCCTGTGATCAATTAAAGCAAATCCATATATGGCATATATGTTAATTCTGGTAAAGACAAATCACTGTTACTTCCAGGATAGAAGGCATGTCCTTCCATTATATATGGCTCCCATATCAGAATATGGAACTACCATTCTTTTTCTTTTCTTTCTTTTTCTTTTTTTAAGAATAAAACACCCTCACCCCTCTTCCAAGAGAGGAGGTACAAATCCACTCAGTTATGAAGTTCCCTTCAAGGCTGTGGTCAGTTGCAACTTCCTGGAAGACCTAAGGGAAGAGGGGCAATGAGTCAAGCTCCGGTCAGCTTGATTCAAGCTCCTATAGTTAGTCCTAAGGCTGTAATTGATATTCATTATCTCCCTTCTCATCCCCCCATTCTAGACTTCCCTCACTCTTGTCCAACACTTCAGCTGGTTTATCTAGATTGGTTACCTGATTGGGTGATCTTCAGATATGGGGGAGGGTCTGAAACTCTCAGGTGAACTGCCCTTATGCGGTTGTAATTGCTCTCATTGTGAACTTACTGCTTTACCAGGCATACTAGGAGATAGCCCAGTGAGTCCCCTGGGTTCCCTGCAATCCAGGAGGAGCAATGCAGGCTTCTTGAGGTAATTAGAATTTCTATACTTTAACTCCTTTCTTTGCTCACCAGCCTGAAGTGGCTGAACCAGCCAGAGAGCGGTCACCACTTCCAGGTCAGTGGAACCTTACTGTGTACCTGGCAGAGCTATCTCCCTGGAAACCAGAACCTCTCACATAACGGAGTCCAAAGTTTCAGGGACAAAAAGCACAAATTCCTCAAATGGGTCATTGGGTGTAATAGTGAAAGGTGCCACTTCTACTTCCATGCCTTGGTTCCTGGATTCACTCTTTCTAGCTACTGGGGACTAGTATATTGGTCATGAGTTCAAAGCCTATTGCACTCTGGAGGACTGTGCCACAACTCTGCAAAGCATTGTCCCTTAGTTTTGCCTTAAGTGAGTTTCAACAGGCTTTTCCACTATACTATCAGGTCAGCTGCTTCTGGGTGTGGGATACATGGTAAGACCAGTAGCCCATCGTCATGACCCCATTTTTTCCCCCTTTTTCACCATAAAATGGGTCTCTCGTTCTGAGGAAATGTTGTATGGGGTAACATGTCAATGGATAAGATATTCTGGAAGTTCTTAGATGGTGGTACTGTCTAAAGCCCTGTGGGCAGGGAAGGCAAACTCATATATGGTGTTTATATTGATTGTGGTAAAGTCAAGTCACTGCCTTCTCTGAGGTCAAAGGTCTGATGTAAATTTACCAGCCACCAGGCAGCTATGCAGCTTCCCTAAGGAATGCTGCTCTATTGACGGCTCAGCATCAGTCTTCGCAGTTGGCCAATTGGGCTCACTCAGCAATAGCAATAGCTTTGGGCCAGATCTGGCTTAGATTTGGAAATTAGGTGAAGGCCTATGATCTTTCACTATGGTGACTGAAGTCAGCCTTCCGCTCACCAGCTGTTCTTTCTGATTATACAAATCTAGCAACACCCTGATTGGCTAGTCATCTATCTCACCCTTGGTAGGGTGACCATAGGTATCAGTTTGACTGGGGTGGCCCTGGTGTACACCAGTTGTCCCCGTGTAATCATCACTAGCACTCCTTTGCACTCTCAAAAGTAGCTCAATTTGGACAAAAAAATTATATGAATACCCTTCCTCTAGGAACACATGATCGATTAGCCAGAGCCACGAGTCCCTGCAGAGAAATTCACCCTGATCGCTCCTCTACCTTGCTGCCCATTGTGGTGTATATCCACCCTGTCCTTTGTGATTAAGTGCTCTCACCTGGCCCCTGCAATTCTGGGATTTTTGTTATCTTCACTAGTAGTAGGGAGCCCAGTTACACAGCTCCCTTCCCCCTACCGTCAACCCTGGACTACAAGGATAGCCACTACCAACTGCTCCAAAAGCCTCCTCACCAGTGCATTCTTTACTGCCTCAGGGAAGGGAGTGTCCTTGTGGCTGGCCAGGGAATTAGTCAGGTGGCAGGTTCTTGAGCCATACTAATAAACTCTTCTAATAGTCCCTCCTTCCTGGGTCTTCTGACGGCTTCCTCAACACTACACAAGGAAGTCTGGCTTGCCTGCTTTGCTTATTATAGGCTATGGTTGAGATAAGCTTCAAAGAGCCAACCCAGCAAACTATTGGGACACGCTCCAGGCCTGCTTGCTAGAACATTAAATCCTGAGTTCTATATGATATCCCCAAATCGATGAATTCTCCCCAATGAGCTTTCTGCTTTACCCTTATCCCCAAATATAACATCTTCCAGATCCACTCCCACACACATTTCCAAGGTTCCTGCCAGTACACGTTAGCCAAGTCCTACAATATTTTTGGCAGGTACGCTCTTTCTCCCTGGAGCAGGGCTTTTGCTTCCCAGCGTGGGCTCTGCTGCAGCTCGACTCTGGGTATTGGTGGAGGCAGTAGGTGGTGAGGCCAGGTCTTGACAAGAACAAGCCATGGAGAAAGGGCTCTTCATTGGGCAGGAGCACTCACATGGGATTTGAAGGGTCGAGATGCTCATCCACTGAGACATCCCTGTTCCAGGTCTCAGGGTCCCACTCTTTCCCTATCAGAGCTCTGACTTTGACATGGAAGCCCTTGAAGGCCATGCATTTCATATCCTTTGCAGTTCTGCTACCCTGTGATAAGGTCCTGGGCTTGATCTGAAGAGTCCATCCTATGGCTGCAGGAAATAAGACTCTCTCTTAAAGCTACCATGGAGGCTCTCCGTCTTTCAGAGCATTCTATGAATTGGTGATTAACTGCTCTGAGCCTGTCATTTTCTGCTTCCAAGGTCTCTAGTACCTTATAATTATCATTGTTTCCAAACGGATTGAGTGCCACAGCTCCCTGATCTCCCAGAGTCTTGCTCTCCACCCAATTCACCCCAATTAAACACAAGGGAAAGCTGTGGTGCTATTGCATATCAGAGTTATTACCTTTCCTCTCCTCACCAGCAAAGGAGTCTATTGATTTCAGACAGGTAGGCATTACAAGTCCCAAACCCATCCTGAGGATTTACTTTCTAGAACCACTTGTGGAATCAATTGTCTTAGTTCCATTTCCCTAGAAAACAGAATCTGAAGCACAGATTAAATCTGATTGAGAAGGCAGCAAGAGTGAGCGAAACGGGAAACGAGGTAGGCTAGGATGAGAAGTAACGTAGGCGATATGTGATCATGCAGGTAACTGCTCCCCAGCCAACTGCAGAGAGCCATGGCCAGTTCCTCAGGAGGTAGGTCTGCTCAGCCAAGCAGGACATCTCCAGACAGGCTGTGCTGGAAAATCATGGCTTGGGACAGCCCATAGAGGGAGGAAGAAAAGAGAATTCACCTACCCAGCTCCCTCCCATCTCTTCTCATTGATCCAAATGCTTCCCACAGGAAATTAATTCCCTAAGACACATCATCTAGCCCCTTTGATGGCTGCTTAGAAGCCGCATCCTGCAGTGTGGCATTTCCTCTGAGTCCGGAAGTGGTGGAGGAGTCAGAGACGCCAGATGTGTGGCTGGCCAGCCTGAGGGGACTTGGTTGGGCAAGTGACTAGTCAGTCCCAGGTGACTGGACCGCACAGATTCGGTTGCCTGTGGGGCTAGCTGCGGAGCCAGGAGAAAGGCAAGGGCTAGCGAATGTGAGGAGGCACATAAGATATGTATGATACATCCATTAATAGGCTATTGATATCCACAGGTGGTGGAGCTAGGAAAATGGTCATCAGTTAGGATTTTGTCTTGTTTATCTTTGAGACCCCAGCAGCTGGCACTTGAATAATGAGGTACTATTTAAACCCAGTTTGTCTTGTTCCAAAACTTTCACTACACATCTCTGCTCTATTAGTTGTTACGCCAACAAATAGAAGTGACCACGCTTTCAAAGGTTGAGCATCTAGTCACCACATGTCCCTGTTCAAATCATAAGTCGGCCCTGTACCACTTTGTGCATATATGGGTATGTCATTCTCACTATTTGAACTTTCAGAACCCATTATCTGTTTGGCCTGGGTTCATTTGAGTGTTATGTAAGACAAAACACACAAGGAAATAAAGAACAGGGTTGGCTGGTTCATCCAACTAGCACGACTCTCAAATGCAAAAGAATTCTGAACAAAAGGGCCCTCTGCCTCACATTCCCTTCACTGGGACAAGCGCAGTTCACTTCAGGAGCCTTCTTACCACCTCTCTGGAAAAATATCCAAATCTCACAGCTCTCTTCATATACCATCTCACTTGGCTCCCCACTGCACCCCACCCCCTGGGAAGAACAGAACAGACCGTTGGAATCTTGGAGGTGAACAGCAAAAGCTTCTCCCTCAACTGTCAGGGAGTCCTGAGGTGCCTGGGGCAGGAAGATGAACCGATAACCCTCTCTGGTCCCTAGGATTTTGATTCAGCTAAAGCAGGATGCAGGCCCTGGTTGAACAGGGTAATTGTAGTTGTTTGGACTCCGTCTGAGTGGGGACACTGGGAATCGATGCCAAGAAAGGTGACACTTGCCAGACATTCTTCGATGTTCACCAACTGGTCTGATCACTTGAGCTCTGAGAGCTCAGTTTTCTCCTGAGGGATTGTTAGGCCAAATTCTCATCCTCTGCACACAGATCTTCATCCTGAAATCCTAGTCTCCTGGACTTGAAACTCTGGGGAAGTATGGAGAAAGGGACGGATTTGAGAGATGAGAAAAGAAGGGAGGAAGGATGTTCGAGAGGAGAAAATAGATCACTTTCCGAGACATGTTTTCTTCTGATCAGGAAATGAAAGGTGGGACAAATGTATGTTGAGAGGCTAATTTTCTTTCAATTTCTTAGTTTTTTTCAGGTGTGCTTGTTCCACTTGAACTATTCAGATAATTTCTTGAATTGGCCCATTTCCTTTGTCTACATGGACCCAAGTTGTTATTCTCACTACTGAATCTCTGAAGTCCTAGGCGTGGGCTCTGCCTGCAGCACAGGACTGGCCCAGAATCCAGGTCCCCTCACCCAGGTCCTCGCTCTCAGCTACGCTCTAGCACTGGCCCCTCGCCGTGCCCTCCCATGGAAGAGAGGTTCCAGTTCCATTACGAGCAACTGGTAGAGTTAAGCATCCAGAAACTGATCTGTTATCAGTGGCTCTTTGATGACTGCATTCTTAACTCGAGGTTAACTTAGCATGGCCATCACAACTGTTTCACCCTCTCAAAGCTGCCATGCTGGCCCGGAGTTTAAAGAGAAAGGATATTATGGCCAGCTTCCTAAGGGTCCAGGAGAGAGGAACTCAGAATCACAGAACCTTAGAGCCAGAACAGACCTTGGAGAGTGAGGGGTCTGCTTTCCTCTTTTCAGAAAGAGAAGTTAAGACCTAGAACAGGCAAGTGGCTTGTCCTTGGTCACACAGCCAAGTGACAAACCTGGACCAGGTCAGTAGCCTGGTGCTCTTCCCAACCTGCCTTGCTCTTCTCTTCCTTTTAAGAAAAGAAGATACCTTTAAGGAAAAGGTGTTTCAGTGGAGATGAGAGGGCCTCCCACTTCGCCATGGCTTTGAAGCATCTCTCTATGCCTTCCTCTAACTCAGTGGCTGTGAGGAACAGTTAGGGCCTTGCTGACCCCCAGGGTTTTAGTGTCACATATCAGCTTGTGTTTAAAGGGACTTTATTAGCTATAAGTAATGTCAGCAGGTACCCAGCTGCGTCCCCTTGTTAGTTTGGGGGAATGTGTAACGTGGGATTTTAAAATAAGATTTAATTTTGTGCTTTCATGTGAACAGACCCTGCCTGAACTATCGGTCACTCCCTGGGAGCTGCAGGTGCCCGGGCCAGCCTTCCTCAGGGAATGCTGTTCTAATGGCAAGCCCCCCACCACCTCAGGGTCACTTCTTGGGTGGCTTTGCTTCTCCTCTCCTTCCCACAGTTGCAAACCCTCGCAGGGCCGCGACTCCTGGGGAAACTCGGTCTTCAGTCCCGTGGATGGACGCTCCAGCCCCGCGGGGATCCCAGGACACGGCAGCGATCGGATTTCGTGTGGCTGCCCAGCTCCCCCCTCCCTTCTCCCCTCCCGCCCGGGAACCCCCGAGCCAATCAGAGCGTCGCGGAGCTCCGGGTTGTAGAGTCCCGAGCCCGGGACCCGCCCCTCTTTGTTGCGGTGGCCAATGGACGCATTCGGAACATCGGCGGCTGCCCGGGTGACTCGGTTATATGTCACAGAATAACATTCGAGAATGGGACATGGAATGAGGCGACGGCCGCAGCAGCCCGAGCAGCCCCAGCCCCAGGACCGGCAGCAGCAGCAGCAGCAGCCGCAGCCGCCCCTGCCGCCCGGGGAGGCTCCGCAGCAATGAGGCCCACTGTCCCGAGGTAGGGTCCCGGAGCTGCGGCGCACCCTGCCCGCGCCCCGCCTGTAGCCGGTCCCTCCGAGTGCCAGGCGCTGGAACTCGGGGAAAGCGGGCGGGGAGAGCTATTTCCACAGGAACCTGGGGGCTGGGGCCGCCCCCTTGCCTGCCCGGCCCCAGGAGGGCTTTCTGGAAGAAACGGGGCCGCCTTTGCAAGCCGCGGCTGCTGCTGCGCCCTCGCGCCAGCCCCGGGCGCTCACGTGCCGGCACGTTCTTGGCGCGGCTCGGCTCCGCGCTCGGCCACATCTGGCGACCAAAGAATGTGTGGAGCCTTGCGTGGACCTCCCGTTCCTTCACGCTGCACGAGCTGTCTTTCTTCTCCCTACCCAGTCCACTCCGCATCCTCCAGTCTCCTTGTATTTCCCTCCCGGTGTTTAGATGTGTGTGAAGCTTTGTGGCAAAATTCGAGTCGCCTTTCTAGGTAATTGCAGGGCTGGAAGCTGGTATTCAGCTCCTTAGGGGGTCTGTCATCGAGGGGGGAGTGATGTGGGGACGCTCACTGTGCGGTCACGGCCCCCGCCTCGGTTCCATGGGTGTCCACTTATCCGTGGTGCGTGTGTCTCCACTGATTTCAGGCACGGCCCGTAAGCGGAGCTCCAGCCGCCGCTCCCCCTTCGCGCGTCCTGCGGCAGCTCGAGGCATGGAGAAGGCCGGCCCCGCGGGGCGCTGATCCCGCGCCGTGCCCGCGCCACGCGCCCCCCCGCCGCCCCCGCACTTCCTTCCCCGCCCCGGCCCCGCCATGACCGGCTCCGCCACCGACACTCACCGCTGCCCCCACGCGAAAGGCGCCAAAGGCACCCGGTCCCGGAGCAGCCACGCGCGGCCGGTGAGCCTCGCCACGAGTGGGGGCTCGGAGGAGGAGGACAAAGACGGCGGGGTGCTCTTCCACGTTAACAAGAGCGGCTTCCCCATCGACAGCCACACCTGGGAGCGCATGTGGATGCATGTGGCCAAGGTGCACCCCAAGGGGGGAGAAATGGTGGGCGCCATCAGGAACGCTGCCTTCTTGGCAAAGGTCAGTGGCTTCAAAGGAGAGGGTGGGGTGGGCAGTGATGGGACCATTTCAGCCTGTACATAGCAAATAGAGACAATTTCCATTTTCCTGGTCCTGGTACAAACTTCTCCTCCCCGTTCTTCCCACCAGCCCCCAACCTCCTTGGCTTAATTGAGATATTTGTCTTGGAAGCCTTAGAAGGAGAGAGAGAGGTAGGGGGCTTGTTATCCTGGGACTGGACGGTCGGGTTGTGCCAAGGTTTCTTTGAATCTCCAGCCAACTCTGTTTCATTTACTCACTCCATGTACATCCTCCTTCAGCAAAAGCTGTGGCCGTCAGTTAGCACCAGCGATGCCAAGAACACATGGAGCCCCTGAGGATCTCACCCTGCTCTTCCTCTGTGGAGTCCTCTGTCTCCTCCTTGCAAATGATTTATTAGGCTGTGAATGAATTTGCAGTCAACCAGTCAGACTCCTGAGCGTGAATCATTTCTAGACTTTTTGCCAATTTTTTTTTTTTTTATGACAGTGACTTTCACCTCTGAAACTTGCAAAGCGGTGAACTCTTTTCCCAGCTTATCTGGGCTCCAAGCAAAAAAACAAGAGTTTTGACTATGGCTTAAAAGGGACTTTCCAGGGTGCATGATGAATTAGTCTCACTGGATAGAGAAAGAGAGGCTCAGGAGCGAAACTCTCTCTACCTTGGAGAGAAGCCAGGGAGCTGACTGGGTTTGGTGGCCAAGGGTATCGTTTGTAAAATGGAGGGAGGGAGATGTGCAGTGGTCGCTACATGAATGTCCAAGTGCAGACTGGGGGAGAAATGCTGCAGACCCTGGGGATTATAGCATGGCAGATGGTTTCCCCTGCACCCTGGGGACACTGGTATGGCTGAGAAGATTCCTGGGCAGGTCTGGGAATGCCACACCTGAGACTTGGAAGACCATCTGGTCTGGTCCCCAACCTTGAGCATCTGGTAACCTGAGCATCTGCACCCTGCAGGCCAGAAAGCCATGTGTGCCCTTTGGGGGCGGGGGGTTGGGGTGGTCTGTAAGCTTCCTGCGGCAGTAAGTTCCAGTGTTTTATTAGCAGCAGGTCAAGGAGATCTTCATTATGCCCAGCGAGAGTCTTGCCTGCATTAGTGTCAGCTGTAATTACCTTTTGCTGAGTCCTCCTTGAGCATGAGAGCAGCACTGGTGCTGGCGTGCAGTTCCGACTTCACAATTTGTCCTTACTTAACTGAGCCTCTCTTTCTCAAGGAGCAGGAGCCCTTAAACCTGGAAGAGAGGTGGCCACAGGGAACAGAGGCCTGTTCCTGCTGTCCCATGCTGCCTTTTTAATTCAGCATCCTCAGCACCCACCCTGCGTCTAATTGTGGCTTCATCCTTCTCCCGACCTTGTGTGTGGGGACTCCCTTTTTCTATAGGAATCAAGGAATGTTAATGTTGATTGAGGCCATCTCGCACCTCTCTGCAGAATCCTTTCCTCTCTCTGAAGACCTCCTGGGGAAGGAGGGCTGGTCCCAGGCAGGGCCAGATTTGCTTGTTGGGAAACTCTTTTCTTAGACTGACAGCAATCCTCCTTCTCCTGGCTCAGTCACATGTCACCACTGATTCCTGTGCTCCCTTTGAATCAGGGCAGCACAGGCCGACTTCCTCTGCCGCTCACAGGCCCTTGAATGTTACAAGACTGCACTTTTGGAGTAAGGAAGGGACTTGGAGTAAAAATCAAGGGACTGAATTCTAGTCCTGGTTGTGCTACCTCTAGCTTTGTGGCCTAGGTCACTCACTTAAAATCTCTGGCCTTACTTTTCTCATCTATAAAAT
The DNA here is from genome assembly GCF_037783145.1 of Equus przewalskii. NCBI lineage: Eukaryota > Metazoa > Chordata > Mammalia > Perissodactyla > Equidae > Equus > Equus przewalskii. The sequence continues at coordinate 22,038,941 of NC_091853.1, read as the reverse complement.
GGGAGTAGACCAGATTTCATGCAAAGTTCTTTCCAGCTCTTAAATCCCATGACAGGACCCGTGAGTGTCTAGGTCTCCAGTGCTGATCTATGGGACACTAGAGGTGCACTGGATTACGAGTCCTCAAAACTGTGACATCTGTCATTTTGCATCTTCCTTTAGTCTTCCTTGTCTGCAGGTAGCTCCTTTCACTTTTTCTTATGTGTCATACGTCCCAGATCAAGGCACTCTCCTCATCCTCTTTCTAGGGCAATTGCTAATTTGTCATCAGTCAGTCCCCTAAAACAAGCATGTATGAAACACAGTATCCTAAATGTTGTCTGAGCAGTTTAGAGCACAGATTGCTACTCCTGAAGACCTGTATTTGATACCTGTGTTATTGTAGCTGAACATTGTGTTCTTAAAAAAGAGTGTTCCCTTTTTCATATGGCAGCCATGTCGTATTGTACCTTATAGTAACCCGGAGGTACGTGAGAACTCCTGCCGAGCCAGGACAACCCCAGCCCGAACGTGGGCATTGGCTTTTTGAACCAAAATAAAGAACTTAACATTTCTGTCTCTTACATAGCATCATCATGGCTGGTTCTGAATCTCCAGCCCCATGATGGCGTCCCCCCTCTTCCAGGTGCCAACATTCCTGACCCTTATGCAGGCCCTGAGATGGGTACAGCTTCAAAAGCTCCTGTTTCCCGGGGCCACTCCTCTCTGCTTCAAGGGCTGTTCCTGCGCTCAGCTTGGCAGACTTTTCCCTTTGGGGCCAAGTCCTTTTCTGCTTTAACCAAGTGTCTGTCTTGCTGACGAATTTGTGCAGAACAGGTGGGGTGATGGGGTGGTGGTGGAAGGGTTGGAGAGCTTCAGGGAGATTAACCTTTTTTGGCAACTGAATGTGGAATAAGAAGCAAAACAAGGGGACAGGGAAAGGTGTCACAGGCCAAAGAGGAGGACTGAATGACGCTTCCTGTCGCTGCAGGACATTCTGCTAGCAGCCATGGGAAGTCCTGCCCAGAGGTCCAGGTACCCCACCCCGGGTATCTGCAATCTTCCTTTGAATGTGTGACTGTAGGCTTCTCCCCTGCTGATTACTGGGTCTGAAGTCACCAATTGACTAGGTGAAAGCCAGGGTTTTTCAGGGCTAGTGCAAGAAAGCCGCACGATTCAGTTGGAGGATGATAGAGGATGGGAAGGGAGGCCGAGTGTCCTATGAAACGGCTCCTGCTGCTGCTTGACTGGCTGGAGCCGGACTCTCCTAGGGGCAGACAATCCAGGATGGATTCAGCAGGAAACAGCGGTTGGTGTCTTACAGATCCCTCGTTTTTGTGCCTTGTTCTCACGTTGATTCCAAATTTGGAAATAATTCACATGTAGAGGACTCAGCCTTGCCTGAGTGAGTGAGGAAGTGTGAGCACTGTGGGTGAGCCTTTGTACAGTCAGGGCCCCACTCCTGCCCCCTGCTGGCTCACACGGGCAGCTCCCTCCTGCCCCTGTCCTGAGCTCAACCATCCGTCTGTCCTTCCTACTCGGCCCGAGGTTGTGACCCCTGGGCCTCCCTAACAGGGTGCCATCAACAGGTTCCTGGCTGCCCCTGATGTGGGGGCCTGGGGCCCATCCTAGGCTTCTGAATGATGTTCTGTGCTTCTCCTCCAAGTTGCCAGAGAAGGTTCTTCTGCCTGGTGCCAGCACAGTGAAGTGATGCCAGTTCCACACCTGTGTCCATCCACATCACTTCCCCTTGCCTTCTTGTGACAGGTAATTGTGTTTGGCAAGGGTGGAATGAAAGAGAGCCCGTCCACAGAAAGCCTTGCCTGTGGTTTGTTTCATTATTCTTCTTGAATAGCCATCTTCTTGGCCATCCCACTCTCTCCTCCTACCTACCCCTGACCTCCCAGGTCCCCAACCCCCGGACCATAGGCACAGCGCCTGTATGGAGAGGGTAGTTTTGATCTGTTCCCTCTGGATTCTGCCTTCCTGAGCTGGGGTGTGGCTGGAGGAGCAGGATGCAGGTGGTGGGAGGCCAGAACCTTGAGGGAGAGGGCCATGGGAAATCTCGGCTGGAGTTTCAGGTGAAATAGGGCAGGAAAATAACCTGAGGAGGGACTCCCAGGACCCGTGAGGGAGAAGAAAAAAAGGAGCGTGCCGTGGGTTTTTCATAAAAAGGTTGTATCAGTTTACGTTCCCATCCTGGTGTGTGACAGCATCCTCGCCAGCATGGAGTAGCCGCATTTCAGAATACCTCTACTAATTGGAGAGGTGAAAAATGCATTTTGCAGTAGCTTTAATTTGCATTTCTTAAATTATTAGCGAGCTTGAACATTTTTTCAAATATTTATTCATTATTTGCCTTTCTTCTTTTGTGCATTGTGTTTTCATGGCCATTTCTTGAATTGTGGTAAAATTTATATAACATTTAATTTACTGTTTTAACCTTTCTTTTTTTAAAAAGAATTTATTTTTTCCTTTTTCTCCCCAAAGCCCCCTGGTACATAGTTGTATATTTTTAGTTTTGGGTCCTTCCAGTTGTGGCATGTGGGACACCGCCCCAGCATGGCCCGACAAGCGGGGCCATGTCGGCGCCCAGGATCTGAACCAGCAAAACCCTGGGCCGCTGAAGCAGAGTGCATGAACTTAACCACTCGGCCCCGGGGCCAGCCCCCATTTTAACCATTTTTAAGTGTGCAGTTCTGTGCTTTAAGTACAATGACATTGTTGTGCATCACCACCCTCCATCTCCAGACCTACCTCTTTCCCAACTCAAACTTTGTACCCATTAGACACTAACTCCCTATTCCTCCCTCCCCTCAGTCTCTGGCAACCACCCTTCTACCTTCTGTCTCTATGAATTTGACTCCTATAGGAAACTCATATAAGAGGAATCATACAATATTCATCTTATTGTAACTGGCTTATTTCACTTAGCATAATATTTTCAAGGTTCATCCACGTTGTGGCATGTGTCAGAATGTCCTTCCTTTTCAAGGCTGTATAATATTCCATTGTATGTCTGTACCACATTTTGTTTATCCATTCATCTATCCACGGACACTTGGGTTGTTTCCACCTTTGAGGGTCATTTTTTTTCTCACTGAGGTCTAAAGAGTTTCCTTATCACCCTGCATGAACTCTTCGTGAGTTAAGGATTTTAGCTCATGGTCACCTTGTGTCCCCAGGGGCAGGTGGATGTTCTCATTCTCTTCCATTCGGGTGAGAAGACATCTTCATGATACTCCTGAGTTGAGCGTCCAGGAACTCAGGCCCTGCTGGTTCTGTTTTCCAGTTTCAGAAAAGCGAAGACCATTTAGGCTTCGCCAGTCTAGACCCCCTAAAACACATTATTGATGAATAATAACACAGCTAACACTTAAAGAGCACTCAGTGCCAAACCCCAAGTTGCCTACTCTTCATGCATTAGGTCTCATAATCCTCACAGCCAGCCCAGAAGGTTGGAAGCAGATGACATTCTCCTATTTTATCAGGAAGGAATTGAAGGCTTGGAGAGTTCATGCAGCTTGACCAGGGTCCGTGCTAGTAGGTGATAGAGCAGGGACTCGAACCTCGTCATTACACCCCAAGGAGCCCACCTGGTTGATAGTCCATCATCCTGTGGGGGCCTTGGCCGCCCGAGGCGCTGGTTGGGAGCTGCCCCCAGCCTGAGCCCCAGCCAGCTATCCCAGACATCAGGGTGAGTTGTAGCCTGATGACATCATCCCCCCGCAGTCTCGGCTCCTCTCCCCACCACAGCTCTGCTCCCCAGCTGGGGTTTGGGGAATGTGGCCACAGCTCCTGCACTCGCTCTCAGCCAGGGCTGAGGTAACCAGGCAGCTGTTTTTAAAAGCCCTTGGGCGCCACTAGGCTGCTATTCTGAGGACCAGCTGCTGCCTGACTCCCACCCCACCATCCGGCTCTTGTGAGCTCTGTTGGGCTTGGGGGAGTTGAAATAATTTGGTGGTCAGTCCCCAAAGCCGACTGTGAACCAGGTCACTCTGGCTATCACAGGGCTCTGGCCAAGGGACGCCCCTCTGGGGATCCCTTAGGTGGCCAGTGATTCTTTGGGTCGTTTTTCCATGCTTACTAGCTTTTCTATTAAAAAAGTACAAACAGCACTTTTCTGTGTAGAAATAAGCTTATGCCTTAATAAACTGTATAATTTCCCTCCTCCGTTCCTTTGTCCCTGTTCTGCCTCCCCTATGTACCTGGCCTAGAGCTCGGAACCCAGCGGGTGCTAAAGAACGTGTGTTCGCATCTCCCCTTCTCTCTCCATCTCTCTGTGAATTCTTACACTGAATCCCAGGTATGGATAGATCAGTGGATGTTACTGCAAAAAATAAGGGCAAGCTTCACACTTCCTAGTGTTTGTTAGGCAGAAATACAAGCTACACTTTGTATTTTGACTCTGCGTGTGTGTGTGTGTTTATGGGGGAGGTCATGTGAGCAAATGTTCAGATTGGAACATTTCGCTCCCAAAAATGACTCTCTAAGACAGGAATGTGATTTCAGTTGATATGTTATAAACAAAATGTAGTTCGCAGAACAGCTGTGTATGCACGCGTGCACACACACGCACACACGCACACACGCACAGCACCTTGGCTGGGAACAGGGCTGACTTGTTTCCTTTCTGTTGAAGGGGCAGTTGCTGTGAAGTAGGAAGCTTCAAGGCCTGGAGAGAATGGAGGCTCTGAGAGGAAAGGAATGTCTAGTAGCCTTTGAAGTAAATGCAGAAGTGTGGAAGACCTTCCCGCCTCAGGCCCAGGGGCACACCCTCCAGCTTCACCGTGGGGCTGTCCCCAAGTCTGTTCACCAGCAGCTTCCCCTTCCATCAGCTCAGCGCTGAATCCCCGGGCCCTCTGTCTCCTTGTTTCTCAGAGGATGGAGCTAATCTGCTCTGAGACCCCTTCTGCTCCTCCCTAAGTGGCTTAAGCCTGGAGGAGCCTCCGCTTGCCTTCCTGGCAGCAGCGCTGCCGGAGCCGCAGGCCCACGTGGGCTAAGATTCTCTGTCGCCAACTACCCCACCCCACCAGAGAGGCTGAGAGACATATAGGGGCAATAAAGGCAAAGCCATCCCTTGCCTCCCAGGGGTGACTGGATTGGAAGCCCCTGGTTGTTCTCACTCTTGGCCCCGTTAGCAGGGTTGCTCAGACTGGGGGGTGTCTTATCTCTAAATTCCTGAGAGGAGGCACCCACCTGCCCCTTTGCAGTCCTTGTCTGCCCTGGCTCCTTTCTCCTGCCAGCAGGGATTAGATCTCTGAACACTCAACTGTGGACACTTGGTGAGTGTTGACCATGAGGCAGACTAGGAAATGAAGAGGTGACTGGGCAACCATGAGGGGTGAAAGGGTAAGAGGGCTCACGAGTCAGAGGAGCTGCACTCACCTGGAAAGAGTAAGGCACCTGGGGCTGGACTCGGGGAAGGGACTCCATGGGCGTTGCAGGGGCTGGTGTTGAGGAGTAATGGCACCTGTAGCGCCATGTTGCATTTCTTCAGGCCACCATTCATCTCGTATCCACATCAGCTGTGCAGCAAAAGGTTCAGTCGTACAGTAAAACGTGAGGATTAATGGAGCGCCTCTGTGAACATCCTGGGCCAGGCTTGGTGGGGGACCCTATAGGACATGGTCTTGGGCCTCAAGAAGGTGCTGAGGCTCTTGTACTCTACTGTCTTTCTTTCTCCCCCTTCCCTCCACCTGTTCAGCTTGAACAGGTGACCACACCAGGGTGGCCGTGTGCTCTCAGGAGCGGCTCTCCAGTGGTTTCAGCCTTGTCCCCAGGCACTGGGCCCCAGAGCATCTCCTTGATGAAAAGACCTCTCTCTATTTCTCTGCAGCCTTCAGTACCCCAGGTTCCAAACTACAGGCTGTCGATGTCGATCCCGGACTGGCTCCAGGCAATTCAGAACTACATGAAGACACTACAGTATCCTTCCAACCAGGGTCTGAGCAGACCCAGCCAGGGGACAGGTGTGGTGATCGCAAGCCTGGTGGCGTGTCTGTCCCCAGGTGGTCAGCAAATGCTCTCTAAGGTTGGTGAGGCCCGGGCGTGGAGGGCTGCGCCTATGTAAGAGGCTAGAAGGAGTGATAACAGAGGATGTCATTGCGATGGTCAGACCTTCTCCCTTTAAGCAGGCTGGGGCCGGAATGGCAAGGGAGCAGTGAGGCAGCGGTGGGCGACCTGGAGCCCCTCTTCTCTTCCTTTCCTCCTCCTCCTCAGTTGTCTTTATTTCCCTCCTCTCTCTTCCTCTACTGTCTTTCTTTCTCCCCCTTCCCTCCTAGTCTTCTGTTCCTTTTCTTTCCTCTCTCACTTTTTTGCCCTCATCCTGACTGCTCATAATCTACAGAGGCCCACCTGGTGCTGCCTTGGCTCCCAGGCGTCCCGGACTGGTGACCTTGCTCCGTTCTGCATGAATGATTGGGGCTCTGGGATGGGGGCCCTCTCCCCTCACTTGAGTTTGAAGAAGAGCTGAAAGGCCCTGTAAGTCCAGGCTGGGTTCAGAGCAGCCAGACTCTGGTCCTTTTCTCCTCCAGTGGTCTCAGCTTGTTGGCAGTCAGGGTTAGATCAGTTCTGAGGGTCTGCTCGAGCAATGCTGTAGAAACGAGGGGGCAGAGGCAGATGGTCCACTCGCTATTGCTGGTACTTTATCAGGGAGAGGAGTCGGAGGGGAGCAGGGCTGACAGAGGTGTGTGTAACAGGGACAGGCTGTTTGCCCAAGCAAGTCAGCCAGCATCTCAGAGCTAAGCCAGCATCAGACTCCCTACTGAGGCATCTGCCGCCACCATAGGCCCCAGCACATTGTCTAGGAGGTCAAGCCTCTGCTGACCTCTTTCCCTCCTCCCTAACGACATAGAATTTAGCAGAAAAGATTTCACAGGGCACTGCACACATGTCCCACATGCCCCGGAGGAAGAGGCCCCTCCTCTCTGCGCTATAGGCAAGATCCTTTCCTGTGGATTTTTGTGTCTTCCCTGAAGGGAAGGGTCCTACCAGATGGGACTACACCGACTGCTGCTCGTTTGGGTAGGAGATTACTTGATTAGCCTCTCAGTTCCCACTTCACAGATTATGAACTCCCCTGTGTGGCATCTTCCCAGTGGAACCCTGAAGCGATGTTAGAGAGAGAAGGTGGCACTAGCCTCCAGGGGTGAGGCAGACAGTCCTAGGAAGACTATCTGGTGTTGGTCCTGATCCCCAAACTGGGACCCCACATGGGCTGCTCCTGTCCAGAAGCATAAACTCCTGCCAGAGTAGACCTGGACCCCAAGAGCTGAGCCTTCCTGGATGTGACCGGCTCCTCACAGAACATTCCAGAAGGGGACAGAAATTGGAATGGCTCCCACTTCTATCTAGGACATGGTCTTCACAAGGATCATCCAGCTAGAGATTAAAGAGAATGAGCCTGGCTGGGAATGCATTGATAGGGGCAAATTTGCATGTGCTTTGCATATCATTTGCTCAGTCTCCCGTGAACCCTGCAGCACATTCTCAGCCAAGTTTTCATTGTTGCCCTGAAGGATCTGCTTTTTTACTTTTCTCTTCTCTCACCCATTATGATGGTCACTGACCTAGATCACCAACTGCAGAGAGGGCTGGAGAAGGGAAAGTTCCAGCAGGCAGCTGGGACCGTGCTCCCTGTCACCTGGCCATTGGAGCCACCACACAAAAAGTGTGGCCTCTTTGTTCTGCCTCCTGACTACACTTTTTTATTTAGTTCCTTGGGACTTCCTACTGCTTTGTCCTGGACGCAGTGACCGGGCTGCTTGGGGCCAGCCCTGACTAAAGATGTGCTCAGCTGGGGATATGAAAGGACGAATCCTGCCTTCCCTTCTGACAGCCTCAGAGCATTGGCCAACAGGACTGCTGACTTGCATGGGGTTCTGGGAAGAGACGTGCTAGCTGAGCTCTGCTGCGTGAGGAGAAGTCTTCTGAGGGTAGATTTGGGCTCAGTGAGTCTCTCACTCTGAAGGCAATATTTCTAGGAGGCTCTCTCCCCAGCCATCAGCAGCTCCTCCCCCCCTCCCCCCCCCCCCGTCCCCGCTCACTTTCAGGGCATAATAAGTATAAGGAACTGAGAAAGGATGGCCAGGTACTTTTTAAATTATTTTAGTATAAGTTTGTCTCACTTTATGCCCTAGACGTATAAACTAGATATATAAACAGGGGAAAGTTGGGCACACAAATAGAATTTTTTCCAATTGAATTCTACTTTAAATATACTGGGAATCTCACTGTTTGAATGAAATCTTTGGTGAAATAAAAAAATCACTTCACCGTGAGAATATGTAGGCTCTCATTTTTCTCTTTTACCTCTAGGGTTTTGTATGTTGCATTTTTAAAAAGCTAGGCAATCTTATATCGTTATTGGTTATTCTTTTGGCTCATTGTGGTAATTTCCAAATTGGTGAGCTCTTTCAAATCATCCCCTAGCTGTCACCTTGGAACTTCCAATTCAACAGTGTGAGGTAGGGTGACTTTGAATGGCATCTGGAGTTAGGACCATGGCCTGAAGTCAGAGCCTCCAAGGGTGGAGCCCAGAATCTGCTTATAATGAGCTTCCCAGTGGTTGTTATGCTTGCTCGTGTCTGAGTGGCCAAGCCTGTCTGTACCAGAAGAGGAATCCCAGCCCCTCTCAGGAGGGTGTGCGTTGCCTGTGGGTGCTCAACACCACCCTCTGTAGCTGCCTACACCACTGTAGGGGCACACGTCTAACCTCATACACCCCACCTAGGTTATAAGTTTATGCTTCATTGGCACCTTCCCAATATTCACTTTTTCTGTAGGATTTTGTCTAAGGCAGGAAAGAGCAATGTATAAAGCAACTTTTCTTTAGGCTCAGAAAGGAATCGAGATCCAGTCTCAGAGAGGATGACATCAGGGAATCTTTGGTCTCTTTCAGAAGGACCTGGTGCAAGTTTGCCAGTCCCTGAGACCTCCTGGGCAAACAGCAAATCCCAGGATGTGGATAATGATGTCATCTTAGATTTAGTAATCAATGTCAAGTGTCAGTCCAGGCATGAAATGAAAGTGATGTCTTGGGGCCGGCCCAGTGGTGCAGCGGTTAAGTGTGCCTGTTCTGCTTCGGTGGCCCGGGGTTCGTGGGTTCAGATCCCAGGTGCAGACATGGCACAGCTTGGCAAGCTATGCTGTGGTAGGCGTCCCACATATAAAGTAGAGTAAGATGGGCATGGATGTTAGCTCAGGGCCAGCCTTCCTCAGCAAAAAGAGGAGGATTGGCAGCAGGTGTTAGCTCAGGGCTAATCTTTCTCAAAAAAAAAAAAAAAAAAAAAAGAAAGAAAGTGATGTCTCCATACTAAGCTCTGTTACAGTCTGTGCACTATTGAGAAACCCTACTGCCATCCATTCACCTTTCCATCCATCACCCTTCCATTCCTTCCATCCCTCCATCCACCTACCCTTCTATCTATCCATCCATCCAGCTTTCCATCCACCTATTCATCCATCCTTCCATTCCATCAATTCCATTCATCCTTGCCTCCATCTACCCATCCATCCATCCATCCATTCATCCACCCTTCCATTCTTTCCATCCATCTATCCAGCTTTCCATCCATCCTTTCATCAGTTTCATTCATCCTTCCTTCCTTCTATCTATCCATCCATCTATTCATCCACCCTTCTACCCATCCACCCATTTATCCATCCATCTGTCCTCTCATTTGTTCACTTATTCTTCATTCATTTAATAATATTTGCTAACTGGAATATGTTGGGCTTGTGCCAGCTTTATGAGTGATATAAAGATGATAAATACATGATCCCAACCCTCAAAGAGCTTGTAGTCTAGTAGGGGAATTAGGACACATATTCAACTAAAGAGAATGCAGAGTAGATTGAAAATAGCTATTATAAAGGTCCAGGGTGCTTTCGGGCCTAAGTTAGAAATTAGATTAACAGGGCAAGACAGTGAAGAGTAAGAGGCTATTGGCTGCTGGACACCTTCTGGAAAGCCCCCACTTTCTCATCCCTTTGAGAAATTGATGCACAGCTTCCTCTGCTGGATTACTGGGACCTTTGGAGTTTTCTGTCACTTTCCCTTTACATACTTCACACAGATACAATCATACAGGGACCCAGTTCTTTGAAATTAGGAAAATGAGACCGCTGAGTGGGTAAGTGGTGCATGATCTGTGGGCCAGGTGACCTCTCTGCTACCTGAGAGCTGCCGACTCCCTCGCCCACCTTCTATCCCTGTATCTCAGTGCTCCGAAACCCTGGTCTGTACAGGGTGAGGTGGGGGCGGGGCGGCCCCAGGGCCAGGTTGGAGTGGGGCTGAGGTCTGGGCCACTCTGACAGCTGGCTCGGTGGTAGAGACTAACTCTTTCACGGGGTGGGGGAGGAAAACAGAATGGAATTGTGGGCACTAACCTCTCAGAACTAACTCTTGGAGAGAGGAGTGGAGAATTTAGGAATTTAGTTCTGCCAGGTGTGATGTGCTCTAGCACCCACCTGCGAGGTGACTTCTCCCCTTTCCCTCTTTCTGCATGGTGCCTAGTGTGGAGACAAGCATGCTAATGGATCGATGGTCAGACCGACTGCATAATTATGTAATTCCTGAGATCCTTTGCTGTGTTCTATCCCACAGGTTGATGGAAACAGCAAAAGAAATGACTCGAGAGTCCTTGCCTATCAAATGCCTTGAAGCTGTCATCCTGGGCATGTATCCTTTAAGTTGTTATGTATGCTTAAGTTTACTCTGTAAGATATAGATATAGATAGATATACATGGTGGCCTCACTCTGGGGCTGGTTGTGCCTTTAACACTGCAGATCCATAGAGGTGATGGCTGCTGTCTCCTTACAGTGTGAAGCTCCCCTTTAACTTCTGTTTAACTTTCACCATCTGGAGTTGAACCCAATCAGAGCTTGGCTACTTGGACCATCGTCAGCGAACCTGTTGGCTGAAGCCTGTATCAGGGCCAGCTCTCAGGCCAGGCTCACTAGACACAAGCAAAATTCAAGGAAACACTCAAGGGAAAATAGGATTATCCAGACCCATCTCCAGGGAAGATTCCAAGAGTGGATTGTGGAGGAGACCAAGCTATGGTGGTGTGTCCTGACTCTACAGAACAGAGAGCTGAAACAAGGGTCTGGTCTCTCCTACACTTTCTATTCCATTTTCCACCAGACTTATGGCTCCTCAGGCTGAAGGGAATATGGCCCAGAAAAACTGTGATGGCACTAACTGATTAGTGGTAATGACAGTAGAGCAGGATCTGATAGAAGAATAAAGAAACTCCCAGTCTTGTAGGGCAGATGGCTGGAAGGAACAGTGACCAAGGGAGCAGAGCAAGAGGTGAGCTTGAGAGGTCGTCCCAGGTAAGACCAATTAGGTCTTTGAGTGCTATGCTGAGAACTGTGACCTTTTTCCAAAAGGTAATGGGCAGCCCAGATGAAAGCTCTGGAACAGAGGCATGACATGATCAGGTGTGCACTTGAGACAGGTCGCTTTCAGGGCAGATTGAAGGGCAGACAGGAGGAAGCTGGGGTTGGATCTGCAAAGCCTGTTAGGAGCTGTTACATGAGGGGTGTAGCAATGCTTGAGTCATGGTCCTGGTGATGGGAATAGTTTTGAGGGGACAGTTTCAAGAGATCTCAAGGAGATAAAATTTGCAGGACTTGGAGGCCAACTGAGTGCAGGAGTTAATGAGGAAGGAGTCAACAAATACAGGCTTCTGGATTGGGCTGGAGGGATGAGAGTGACAGAGGGGCGAGACACTTCAGCCCAGACCTGAACTGACATAGTGGCAATGAAGGTGGAGGGAAGGAGTTGGAGGTGTCATCAGCACCATTTGTGGACTGATTAGATGTGAGGAGAAAGAGGTGATGACCCCATATTCTGGCAATCACAAACTAGGTGATTGGACAATAGTGCCATAGTCCAAGGGAGAGACTTAAAGGGGAGGGTCAGATTTGTGGGGAGATGAGTTCACTTGTGGTCATGTTGAACTGAGGTGCCTGTGGGATGTCGGGGTGGGGTATTTGGAGTGTGGAGCTCAGGAGAGAGCTCTGCATTAGAGATAAAAATTTGGGAGCTGTGAGTGTTTAGAAGGTGGTAGTTGGTGTTCAAGGAGTGAGAAGAGAAAAAGAAAAGGACGAAATCCCATTGCTTTTTGGTCTAGCTGGACACAAAGAGGCCATGACAGAGACTAAGAAGGAAAGTTAGAGAGGTAGAGGGAAAACCAGGAGAGAAAGAAGATGCAGAAGTCAGCAGGAGAGGGGGCTCAGAATCAGACAGGGGCAGTAGGCTGGGTCTAGTCTGTTTTCCTGGTCTCCTGAACATTTTCGTGGGAAGGGGAGCCTCCGCCCCTCTGCAGTCTGCAGGACACAGGCAGCCCTGATCTGAAACAAGATTGTCCACAGGTGCCCAGGCTGACATTTGAAAAATGGAAACTTAAGTCTGATTGTGGCCCTTCCCCAGCCCTCGTGTCATAGCTCCTCCCTGCTCCCCAGAAAGGAGGTGAAACGTGTGCCTGGGGAGCCCAGCAGAAGGGCAGGACAGGGTGGGGACGGCAGATGGCTCTGGGCCCCATCGTTTCGTGGCAGGAGTCAGCCACAGCTGGTGGACAGAGCCTCCTGCAAGTTTAGTGGGGGTGAACAACTGTCAGGGATTTGCTGGCGGAGATCAGTGAGGGCGAACACCAGCACAGGCGCTTCACTGGGGGACCAGCTCCCTTCAGACCCTTCGCTGACGGTGGTCTGAGTGCACCTGACAGAGGTCATCTTGCTTGACGCGACAGTCCTGTACACAATAGTCTCGTCCCTGTGCTGTTTTATAAATCCAAGCATTACTCTACTTTACCTAAATGACCTAAAGCCTCTCAGGATTGTGGGGGATAGACCTGCGCCAGCCTCTGGGCCTGTCCAAATCAGAGGATAGTGTGCTCTTGGTTTTCCTTTGTTCTTGCTGGTTTGACATTTCAGAAAAGTGCCAGGAAGGTGGGGAGGGTGGAGAAATTCGGCTCACACTGCCAAACTCAGGGAAATTTGACTCTTGCACGCAGACAAGAAACTCAGACCTGAGTTCTGAAAGTTAGAGCATCTTTGTCTTTGCTCTGTGTCAGCATCTCTGTGGCCTGCTGTCCTCGTGGGCAGAATGAAGGACATGACTCGCATCGTCTGTCTGTCTCCCATTGGCCCTTTCGCAGGTCCCGAGAAACAAGTGGGGCCTTGACAACTTTGAAACAGGTCAGCTTGGCTGCTGCTTGGAAGCCTGTCTCCGTTGGCTTGTCCTGCCCTGTTTTGTCTTGTTTGAGATCAAGATTTATTTGTGAAGAGCCACTTCATCCTGTTTGAGTGCGTGTGCGTATTTGCACATGCACGCTGGAGAGACAGACCTTTGGGTCCAAATTATTTTCCAAATCATGGCAGCTCTTTTGGGGGCCTCACTCACCCTGGTGGGGCTCAATCCTGAAACTAAAGTGCTATGGTTTTTTTCAAGTAACATGTTCAACAGTAGAGGCAGTTAGGCATATCCCCAGCAGGCTGGATTCCCAGCAGGTCTTCCAGGAGCTTGGGGTACTGCTGCTCCCGCTTCCCTAGGAAAGCTCAGGCCACTTCCCTGCCCTCGTCCACACTTCCTTGATCCCTCCCTCTCTGTTCCCAGATGCTTCAGGTCCCACGGCTTTGCAGAATGCCTTAATAATGGAACAAACCCTAGCAATTGGTGACTTGTGACAGGATGGACTGGCGGTCTCTTGGGTCCTCTCCCCACTCCCTCTTCTCACTTGGCTGACTTGCCCTGTAAGACTAATTCCAGTGTGGGTGCACTGAGGCCTCTTCTCTGCCCTCCCTGAGGTCATGGGCTTGCCTCTTTTACAGCACACATCACTTTTTTTTCAGTTTTATTGAGATATGGTTGACATACAGCACTGTATCAATATAAGGTGTACAGCATAATGACTTGACATAAATATATTGCAAATGAGGGTTTTTAAAAAAATTGTGGTAAAATATTCGTAGCTAAATTTACCATTTTAAGTATTTTTAAGTGTGGAGTTCAGCGACGTTAGGAACATTCACACTGTCGTGCAGTTGTGGCCACCTTCCATCTCCAGAACTACCTCTTCCTCGACTGAAATGCCATGTCCATTAAACACAGGATTCCCAGTCCCTGGCAGCTGCCATTCTACTTTCTATCTCCATGAATTTGGCTACTCCAGGTACCTCATAAAGGGGAATCATACAGTATTTGCCCTTTTGTGACTGGCTTATTCACTTAGCATAATGTCCTCAACGTTCATCCATGTTGTAGCGAGTGTCAGAATTTCCTCCCTTTTTAAGGCTGAATAATATTCCATTGTATGTATATACCACATTTTGTTTATCCATTCATCCACTGGTGGTCACTTGGGTCGTTTCCGCCTTTTGGTTATTGTGAATAATGCTCCTAAGAACATGGGTGTGCAAGTATCTGTTTGAGTTCCTGATTTTCATTCTTTGGGGTATATGCCCAGAAGTGGAATTGTTGGATCATATGGCAATTCTATGTTTATTTTTTGGAGGAACTGCCGTACTGATTATATTGTGTCATTTTGAGTCTGTCTCCCCACCACACTCCCAGAGAAGGGCTGCAGTCTTCATCTTTGGCTCCACAGCCCTTCCTAGCAGACTGTCCGGCACAGGAGATACTCACTCAGTAAGTGTTTGTTACACTGACTTAGACAACTAGGGAACGCCCTCATTCCAGCCCCAGAGAACTCGCCCCAGAAAGCAAGTAAGAATTTAGGTAAGAGGACTCAGAAGGACGTGATTTCACTCCCTCACTGTCAGTTAATCTCACACAATGAAGTGAAGAGCAAGCAGATAACCATTATGGAAAGGAGCCATCTGTGATTAAATTGAGGGCAGAGGACAAAGCTGACCTCAGGGCTGTGGGCTGGGTTCTACCAGCTTCTTTCTTTTAAGGGTATCTTTAAGGGTATCTGCGTTTGCCCCCTCACCGAGTGAAGTCCTTTTAAGGAAATATGTCTTCCAATCTAAGGTTCATTGTTTCAGCAAGCATGAACCAAGCACTTCTGTGTGCCAGGCCTGTGCTGTGCCCAGGGATACCAAGATGCAAAACACAACTCCTGACCTCACAAGATACAAAAAAAACAATGACACTGCCTGATGATTAAGCACCAAGTGCTAGGGGAGCTCTTGTCGGGGAAGAGGGGATACTTAACTCACACTGAGGAAGGTCAGGGAAGGTATCAGCCCCAGGAAAGGGGAGGCGATAGTAGTGAGGCTGTTCCAGTCGAGGTACAGCCTGTGTAAAGAGAATAAGCCCATAGCATCCTTATCACTCATGATTCTTATGAGACCCCAAAGATCTTGGCCAGGTTTGAATCCCCCGCACTATAAGTCTGATGTGTGAGTGAAGCTATAAAAGAAGTTACACTATGAGGGGCCAGCCCGGTGGCGCAGCGGTTAAGTGCGCACATTCTGCTTTGTGGGCCCAGGGTTCACCGGTTCGGATCACAGGTGTGGACATGGCACCGCTTGGCAAGCCATGCTGTGGTAGGTGTCCCACATATAAAGTGAAGGAAGATGGGCACAGATGTTAGCTCAGGGCCACTCTTCCTCAGCAAAAGGAGGAGGATTGGCAGCAGATGTTAGCTCAGGGCTAATCTTCCTCAAAAAAAAAAAAAAAGAAGTAGTTACACTATGATAGGGACATAATGTAGTGTGGAGTGTGTTTACTAGCATATTTTTGAAAGTTTCATGGATCACTTTGGTCTCATAGCTTATAAAGATCATTTAAAATTTTCAATGATATTTGACTTCATATTATGGGGAAATATATGTGCTGAGGGCATGGGCATAGATCTGTGGATTCTTTGTGGTCTCAGGGAGTTTCCTGCGAAAATGTCAGGGGTCTACTGGAGGTCAGTGTGCTAGCCCAGGGTGTGGGGAAATGAGACTGCACAAGGAGAGATGAGAAGGACCTAAATCATGGCAGCACTTGGCTCAGGGATTTGAACCAAGTCCTGGAGAAGATGTGAGACACTGAAAACTTAAGCGGAAGAATGGCGTGTACCAAATCTTGGCTTACAGAGATCATTCTGGCCACTGTGTGGAAAGTAAATTGGAGTGAGGGCAAGACATGGTGAAGACAAATTCTGAGTGTGGAGAACAGTACCCACTTACTGAGCACTTTCCATGCATAATGTTAAGAACCTGGATTATTATTTGGTAGAAAGACTGGAGTCACCAAAGATTTTCAGCAGAGTTTATTATGAGTTCCCAATATCCCACTCCAGACAAGCTACACCCTTGGGTCACCATGGCCTTGCCAGGGCTGTCTGGGGACTTTGAGATGGACTTGAAGATGTGGTGCCTCTTGTCCATTCTTCTAGTGTGTGGAGTCAGCGGGGCAATTACTTGGAGCTGCACCCTAGGGGGCTGCTGGACCCAAACTGAGGTAACGGTAAGAGGCTGGGTTACTCAGTGCAAATGGGCCAGTGTGTGGAGAGAGCCGAGCGGTGACACTAAGTGGGTTGGGGACTGAGGGGAGCCTGAGGTGCAGGAGCTGCGGGCAGCTTTCTGTGTGGTAGCCAAGGTTGCTGGCCTGGGTGTGCCCCGGGCCAATGAGAGGAGCAGACAAGGTGCGGGTATCACGGATTCTGACACCTTTCTCTCCCTTCCCATCCAGATAGTCAACCATCCTGTCTCTCTCACATCTCCAATCCTTTGTCTTGATTCTAGTTGTTGTTTCTCCCCTGGACCATTGGCAGAGGCCTTCAATTCTTGGTCTGTTCCACACACTCCTGGCAGAATTAATGTCTGAGAACATGATTTTGACTGCATAAAAAAAACTTTAATGTCTCATCAACCCCTGTAGAAAACTGAGGGAGGTTAAAGTACTTTGTTATTGTTTTGTTTTGCATTTATTTAATTACTAGAGATGGCAAGTTTTTCCTCTTTGTCCCATGTTACTTTGGCTTTGGGATGTACCATACAGTAGGTACCCAAAGACATTGAGTGAATCTATTAGAAGGGAATCAGTCTGGAAAAGTTAGAGGTGGGCCTGCTCAGAGGCAGAGGGATGGACTCACTGACCCTATGGGCCACTGTCCCTTCCTGGGAGTCCAAGCTCTGTGGATTGTCAAAGCCTCCTTTCTCCTCCTTGACTCAGATTGTCTCAGATACTTAACCAATGGACAGCCTTCCATTGAGCGATTCCCCATCAGCTTTAAAACCTACTTCTCAGGAAACTACTTTCACCATGTTGTGCTGGGGATTTATTGCAACGGCCGCTATGGCTCGCTGGGCATGAGCCGAAGGGCTGAGCTGATGGACAAGCCGTTGACCTTTCGGACTCTGAGTGACCTCATCTTTGACTTTGAAGACTCCTACAAGAAATACCTGCACACAGTCAAGAAGGTCAAGATTGGGCTGTACGTCCCCCATGAGCCTCATAGCTTCCAGCCCATTGAGTGGAAGCAGCTGGTCCTTAATGTCTCAAAGATGTTGAGGGCTGATATAAGGAAGGAGCTGGAAAAATATGCCAGGGACATGAGAATGAAGGTAGGTACTGGGAAGGCAATTAAACAATGCAAGAGAGCTGTTTCCCCTTTCTCTCTCTCTTCCTCTTGCCCCATGCCCCATATTCTGGGATGGTCAAAGTTTCTTGAGGGCATCTTGCTTAGTGGCCACTCTATTAAAACAAAAGGAAAGTCATTCTCTATTTGATATACAGTCCCTCTTTGCACATGCTACTTCAAAAACCAGAGCTAAAGTCAATTTAAATGTTATGTCTTGGCCTGCAATTCCTTCTATGAAATCAAATCTAAAATGTCAGTCATTTTATATTAAGGTTCTAGTTTTGTTTTGCTCTGTTTTGTCTTCATAATAGGGTGACCAGTCACCCCAGTTTCCCAGGACATGAGATAGTCAGTACTTAAAACCAGGAAAGTCCTGGGCAAATCAGGATGAATGAGTCACTCTGTTTATAATCTATTTCAGAGTCACATTATATCTCTGCTTTCCTTTATAAGTTGCAAAGCCCCTTGACATAAAATTCTGACCTGGTGTCACAATAGCAAATTAGAAAGCCTTCACTGTGCTGGCTTTATATAAACTATACTCATAAGTCTTTCTTCTTTCTACCGTGTCATTTCCAAAGTGACAAGATGCCTGCTGGTCCTTGTCCCTTCAGGGCTTGTGGAGTCACTGACAGAACTCCTGTGCAGACACTGAGGACCACAGGGGACAGGGATTATGCTGACCTCAGCTTTGGTTATATTTAGCACCTGAGGACTTGTCCTCTTCACTCTGGGACCTGGAATGGAGATTCATGATAAATTGAAACCATGCTGTGTGTGTGTTGGGGGGTGGGAGAGCCAGAGGAAGAACAAGCTGGTTTCTGGAGCAATGCATGTGGGACTCTGCCTGCACAAGAGAGGAACTTGCTGAGCAACCAAACGTGGCCCCAGGAGGCTGAGCAACTGGGCTCTGCTCCTCTCTCTGCCATAGGAATAGGGGCACAGTGTGATCATGCCACCCTTGGGAAGTGGCACTCTTGCCTCTTGCCAGTGCAGAAGGAGAGAGGAACATGTGTCTCAGATCTTCCAGCTCAGCGCCTGTTAAACCATGGGATCATGAGTGGGCTGGGGCTGGGATGCTGTGCTGTAGGAGGACCTGAGAGTAGGATCTGTTAGGAAGCAGTACGGTAACTCCTCCTATCTCCTTCAGATCCTGAAACCTGCAAGTGCCCACTCTCCAACCCAAGTGAGAAGCCGAGGGAAATCCCTGTCGCCCCGAAGGAGACAGGCAAGCCCCCCGAGACGGCTCGGCAGGCGAGACAAGTCGTGAGTAGCATTTCCTCTTTCCCAATACACATTCATGAAGCTCTCCTGGCCCATGGGGACAAAGGTATGTCTAAGGCATGTCATTTGAACCAGACAGATATCTCCAAGAGGACTGCCCCTTATTCAGGGGGCTTCTCTTAGGGAAAAGATCCACCATGCGCATCACTCCCATTGCTCTTACGCTACTGACTGTCAGCTGTAGACACAGATGGAGGAATAAGCCCCAGGCAGCATGAGATGAAGAATACCCCGAAATCCTGGCAGCATGGAAGGAGTACTGGGCTTAGAATTAGGAAACCTGAGTCTGGAGCCGGCTCAGCTACTTAGGAGCTACGTGTCCTTAAGCACGTCATGTCACCCTTCCACACTTAAGTTCTCTCACCCCAATGATGGGATTGTTGCCATTGATGAACTTTCCTAAAACCCTGTACCCCTCTGTGCCCAGCAGAAAGTGTGATCGCCCTCTGGGGATGGATCAGAAATACCCAGTCTCATCCTCTTCCTTGGCTGACTCTACCCTCCCCTGTTTTAGCCCTGAAGGTAGTGATTCCACACCTACTTCTTGGGTCAAAGTGACCCACTTAAGAAATGACAGACTGGAAATGCTGAGGATGCCTGGAGTAACCAGTGATAATCCACTAGCAAATATTTGGGCCATAATTACACTGGAAAAAAAATAATGCTTGTATTAGTAACAGCAGCATGCTGTGTCACACGACGTCCTTACCATGCTGGGGACCATGTGGTACAGTGTGCAGAGGTCCAGCATGAGCCCTGGCTCTGCTGCACACAAGCCTTGCAGCCTGGGCAACCCTTAGAGAGCCTCAGTTTCATCTTCCGTCAAAGATGCTTTCCCTGCCTGTCTCACCAGGTGTTTCTAAGGAGTGAGTCAGAAAGTGTAACGAGAGTGATTTGCTAATGTGAACTGCTTTTACACAGTATATTCTTGTTGTCACATCCATCCTGGAGAGTAAACAGGGAGAGTTTTACAGTTTTCCTTTTCAGATGAAGAAACAAGGACCCAGGAAAGATGTGTTATCTGGTGCTGTCTTGTAGAGCTGGTCAGTGATGGACCTGGGGCTAAAACCCCTGTCCCCTGACCCTGGGAATGTGGCAGAGGGGGGAGTATTCGTTCTGTTTTTAGAAGAATACAACAGCATGAAGTATTGTCAGTTCCAAGGGAGGTTCCCTGTTTGTCTCCATTCCACTTCCTATTGCCAGTCCCAGGGTTCAGCATCTGCAGCCAGGAAGGCCTTGGCTAAAACGACTGGAGTCCAGGCTTTGAAAGGGGAGGGATGATGCTGGGGGAGGGCTGGGTGCTCCTGGAGCAAGAGAAGCTGGAGATTAGCATGGCTTCAGCATAGGTTTGTCCTGTTAGGGAGCAGGACAGCTTCAAACGTTTCACACATGGCCTCTAACCCTAATCCTGCCCCTGATGTTGACCACTGCCTTTGACCCTTGACCTGACCCTAACCCCAGCTGTCCTCTCTGATTCAGACATCTGTTCATTGCTTTCTCTGAACAAAGTAGCAGTTGTCTCAGGGGACTATGAACATGTAAACCCTCCCCAGAGGGTCATTTAGAATAGAGTGAGTGACCCAGAAATAGGAATCTGATTGCTCATGAAGCAGGGGTGGGGAGGGCCCTTTAATCTGATTTATTGTCCTTTCTGCCCCTGGAGGGCTGCGTCCTTCCCTTAGGAGCTCCCAGTCTTCAGCAAACACTGAACAGGCCATAAAGTTCTGCTCTTCCCTCTAGACTCTGGAGTCTGGAGCACACGAAACCCCAAGCGTTCCACCTGATGGATTTACGCACGGAATGGCAGCAGTTGGCTTTTAAGACGGTTCCTGTTGGATCCATCTTACCTGGATCCACAGGAACTTTTCAGTCTAAGGCGTGTTAAATTTTTAACCAGAAAAAGTTACTGTGATTGCCCAGGAAGGGTAAAGGCAATAAGATCTTAGAGCCTGGTTGTGGAGACAAAAGTCAGCATGATAAGCTAAGTGGTGGTGGTGATAGTGGTGGTTTGAGAAGAGTGGAGGAAGAAGGCAAGCTTGAGTTTGGGCTGTGGAATTTGAGGTGCTTTTTAGGCATCTGGGGGAGGGTCCTAGAAGCTGTTGAAAATGCAGCTCCGGAGTTTGAGCAAGCCGGGGAGTAGAGATAATGATGTTAGAGCCGTCTACTTAGAAGTGACAGTTGAGACATTAGCTGGATACATTTGTAAGGAAAGAAAGAAGAGAGAAGAGAAGAAGAAGTGACGTCAAGGCCCTGAGTAGGCCAGAAGAAGAACCAGAAGAGGCAATGGGGAAGGAATAGAGAGAGAGAGAATGGATCAGGAGTGTGAAGGGGCAGCCTGTGCCTGCAGAAGACAGCTGTTAAGAGGGTGGGAGCAAAGGAAGGGGGGAAATCAGGGAGGGTGTGAGGCAGATGAGGAGGCAGAAGTTGGCGGGCTGTACATTAAATGGCTTTTTTCCTGCCGGTGAAGGGGGCTGAGTCATCTACGGGAGTGAGGAAGAGAGGTGGGTTATCAGTACAGGGTGACAAAGGGGCTGCACACAGCTTGGGGGCCCAGCTGAGGAGAGAGAGAAGGATCCTAAACCCTGTCCTCAAACTTGAGCAAGCCTAGAATCACCGAGGGCTTGTTAAAGCAAGATTGCCGGGGCCTCCCCCAGGGTTTCTAATTCCTCAGATCTGGGTGTGGCCTGAAAACGTGCTGTCCTAACAAGTTCCCAGGGGATGCTGATGCTGCTGGTCCAGGGACCACACTTGGAGATCCACCGTTTGAGCAATCAGAATGGGAGAGCTGACTTGGGGGTTGACCTTAAAAAATAACAGAATATCAAGATGAAGGTATGGGGTCTGCTGAGAGGGGCAGGGGAGGCCATTGAGCATGATTCGGGGGGCTCAGCCCTGCTTGGTCTTGCCTGGGCCTTGGGATAATGAGGTTGCTGAGGTGAAGTCAGACGGTGTGACCCTGGCCTGGCCCCCGAGGTTGGGCCCCACTGGTCACTCTGGGAGGAGCCCAGCTGGCCATTTTCTTGGGGGCCAGATAGAGAAACCTGGTTCTCAGTCATCCCCAGCCTGTGCCCGTAGCCTAATCTCTGGCTACTTTGTCATACAGCCAAGGCAAGCGACCAAGCCTGCACCTGCAGAAGACAGCTGGTAGACTGCCACGGTTGTGAGTGCAAAGCCACCTTCTCATGTCAGGCCCACTTGCCCTCTGCTCTCCTGCCCATCGTGAAGCATGGGAGTGGGCCTGGGAGTGGAGAGGAGGACTGGGGTGAGGGCAGTAGTCACTGGAGGGTCAGGAAGGAAGACCTGCGGGAAGATGGAGATTCAGTTCCATCACTCTCCTCCCTCCTTGCCCCGAAGTGCATCCCAGACCAGCAGGGCAGTCCCCAGGAGTGCAGAGGTCATGACTCATGGTTCAGTGAAAACATTTACTATTTAAAAATGGTTAAGAGTGGCCACAACCAGCCCCCTAATCCCCCAGACCCATGCCCCTTCCCCACAGCCCTTTCTCCTGGGCAGAACACTGAGTCCCAAGAGTCTTCCTTCGTAAACTCCTTCCAATGGGTCAGTATTTGAGGATTTTTTTTTTCATGACTAGAGCCAGGTAGCCTTGGAAGTGCTTGACCATCCAGGGAGCCCAGTGGCTTGTGGGTTCCTGTGGACAATTTTGTTTGAGCAAATCCAGTAGGACCATGGTTATTCCTGGTGGTGGTAGCCCTTGTCACTTCTTTTCTCTTTTCCCAGTGTTTGGAGGTTGAGAGGGGAATCTAGAGGGCAAATATCTTGGCTGAAGTTTCAAAATGGATAGAGGTGTCACAAGGAGAGAAGACACTCTCCCCAATTCTTCCTAAGTCCTGACTTCTGAGCTGCAGGGCTGGGTAAGGGATTACAGGGGCTACTATGTAGGAAGTGGGAGGAGAGAGATGCAGGAGATGAGAGGAGAAGGAAGGGCTGCGAGCGGTGGACAAGAGGAACGGAAGCACAAACGCCTCCCTCCTGCTCCAGATCCCAGCTTCTGCCATTGCTGCAGACTAGAACCCAGGACACCTGGTTCCCGCAGGTGCGTCTGGAGAAAAGCAGATTTTCAGCTTCTACCTGTGGCCTTCGCCAAGCAGGCTTTTCTCTGGGGAATCTTGCTTTTGACGTGGAAACGAGAAAGGGACAAATTTGGTTATGACCCAATAACTCCACCAAGCTCTGGGCATCCTACTTACTGTAGAATGGTCAGGTCTAGGAAGAGTTTGGTGACTCTGTCATTGTGTTATTATTTCACCATTACTTAAGGCCATCAAGTCACTTCTAAATGTGTTGGGTGCCATAATGAAGCTTGGGAGTGGCGCAAAGGGTGGAAAATTACCATAACAGGCAAGAGGCCCACCAGCTGTGGGAGCTCAGCCCCTGCCTGTGCATGGGTAATTTTAGTGGCTTTATTTTAGTGGCTTTATACCCCCATCCACCTCCTCCCTGCAGCTGGAGCTCCTTCCAGCCCTGCATTCCTCTCCATTTTTGCACTTGTCTGAATAATCCTTCTGGAAAGGAGGATCGGTGTCATTGGGTTGACAAAAAGAGTCAGCTGAGTGGAAGGCAAGTAGCAATGACTGCACTGGTGTCAGCTGAGACAGAGTGTGAAGAGGGAAACAGGGGCTCCCCTACCCCTCCACCCACGAGTCCTTTCTCTTATTCTGCTCCCCTGGGAGTGTTTAAAGCACTTTCCACACAGAACAGTCAGGTTGTTTCCTGTGTTTCTTAAAGAGACAGGGAGATACAGGTTGAGATCCATGTTTAAAAGGACTTTTGTGAACTGAAACCAACTCCTTCACAACTCTGTGCGTCAGTCTCCTTGCAGCTCTTCACTGAGGGGCGTTCACAGTGGTTCTCAACGGGGGCCAGCACACCCTCTGGGGGAGAAGGGCTAGAAATGCCTGGGAGGGAAAGTTTTTGCTTATCATGGTGATAGAGGGCACTCCCCATTAGGGCCGGGGACCAGGAATGGTAAATGTCCTGCAGAGCTCAGGACTATCCTCCCCAATAAAGAATGGTCCACTTAAAATGCCAGCAGTGTCTCCACTGAGAACCATGAATGCCCCCTGGGGTCATTTCCATCTCTGATGATTTATGGCTCTTGGCTGCTGCCTGGGACCTGAACCTGGGAGAGCAGTGGTGAGCGGACAGTGGTGTTCTGGCTGGGCTGCCTGTGTGAGCATGAAAGCAGCTCATGCCAATTGCAGTGACCACGTGGAATATTCTTCTAAATTAGGACAAGAGTCCCTGAGGACTCTTTGTCTTCTCTCCCCATCCAGCTCTTTTTTCCCTCTGTTCCTCCTCCGCTCTTTGCTAGTCATGGTTCTTTTCCTGCCTTTTTCTTCCTCTGGATTTCCCTTCTTAGTCATCTGTCTCTATGACGGTTGTGGCTCTAGTGGGCTTTGCTCTCCCTGCTGGAGACCCGCAGGGTCACTGAGGTTACTAAGCCCCACCTTTCACTGCTGGGCCACAAGCTAGACAATGGGATTCCTGCTCTGTTCTGTCATGAAGGATCTTGAAGATGCCTCCAGGCATCTGGTTGAGTGAGGCCACTAAGTCATTTCAAAATGAAGTCATAATGAAGTCATAGAGAATCAGTTTGGTTCCATGGGCTAATCACATTGAAGATATTTTGAATGGGGCCCAAGAAGTTATTCTCTTTAGATCCCAAATGAAAAAATATTCCCAAGAGTGGAAAGGAGAACATTCCTTAGCATGGAAGGTAGAGTGGGACAAAAAAAAAAGAGAGAGAGACAACTAGAAAGGCTGTCGAGGGAGAAGTAAAACCTCTAAGATGATGTAGAGTTTCTTTCCAGAAGCCCAGAGAAGGAGGCATCCAACTCAGAGGCCTGCCAGCTTAGTTCTCCTGCGATTTCATGTGGTCCAGGGTCCCTGGGGATGCTTGAAGAAACCGAGTTGGAGTGATGGGTCTTAGGAAGACTGCCTCAGGCGGGGAGCCAAGAGCCCCCAGAGCTGACTGTTGTAGGTAGTCAGACAGGGTTGGGGTCCCCCCGGGGGTTCTCTGTCACAGAAAGGAGCTGTGAGATCAGAGCTCAGAAGGTGTGCCCTGAAATCTCAGACAGTGGCCTGTGGTTCTTGGTCTCTGGCCAGAGCCTCCTGCCTCAGGAGGGCTTGAAAGAAAGGGCAAAGGGCTAGGGATCTCTTCAGAGCCGACTCTCTCTTGGCTGAGGTCTGATTACATAGCAACTTCAGCTGTCTGCCCTGTCAGCTGGCAGGAGTGGTGCCCGCAGTCCTGGGGAGTAAGGAATGTGAGCGAGGAGCAGGATTGGCTTTGGACGAGGGTGACAGGTGGGAAGGAACTGCTCCCTCATCCCGGTGTTCTTCCAGCTGAGACCTACCCAAATAGGCTTAAATCCTAAATCAGGGCCTGGCCTGACCTAATTCCTGCCAGACTAGACAAGAAAGGAGGGCCTGGGGTCTCCGCTTAAACTTGTAAATGCTGGGTCAACACCACCCCTGCTTTAATCTGTTCCACAATCTTACCACTGGGGACTGAGAGGTTAATGTTAGAGTCGCACCTCTACTGTATATCACTTTCTAGAATCCTGAGTCCTTGTGAGTGTGTTTGTGTGTGAGGGTGAGTGCATGTGAACACACGGGCATGTGCACCACCTCCCCCTCCCCCAGGAGTTGTGACCTCAGGGAAAAACAGGAGCAAGAAGTGTGAGTAGACTGATTGGTGGCCTGTGTGTCCCCATCAGGCAGCCCTGAATTGGATGTAGATGGGCTATGTCTCTGAAGTATCTCACACTCGAAGGGGAGACGGAAGAGGTAAATTTCCATTGGAAGAAAGGGAGTGGATTTGGGCTCCACTGGGAGCAGGAACTGCTATTTGTCTTGGTAACCCCAAGATCGACGTGGCAAAAAATGTTGCTTAATGCATTCTTGGGAATGAGTAAGTAGCAAGCAGGTTTGAGGACCCCTGCTCGCCCGGCTGCCACTCAGGTCCTGTGGCCCATCCTGCCCAACGACAGCTGAGCAGAGAGGCGGGTGGTGTTGAGAAGTGAGGAGAGGAGATGCCCGGGACACGGCCCTTAGTCAGAGGTGCAGAAAAGGGACTGGGGGCACCTATAGGCTTTCCTTCCACTTACTGGTTCTTGTCTGAAACCCAGTCTCGTACAGACATACACCATCTTCTTTGTCCAGCCCCAGGATGGGAAGTCCTCCTCACTTCAGTCCCCAGCAACATGCTGCCATCACTTTCTGGTTCTGAGGCTTCTTGTGGCTTCACTGACGCCAGCATCCATTCCAGCTGAGCTCTTCCTCAGCACTGAGGCTGCCTCAGGGTGGATGGAAGACTCACGTGCTGCCTGGCCCATATGGGAGATGGTTCACGCCCCCTGAACTGTCAAGGTTTAGGTAGCGGCGGCGAATACTGGTAGTATTTCGCACAGCATACCTTCCCTGTGGAGCCACTGCCCTGTCCTCCCCAACCTGCCTCCGCCTCTGCACGGCCTCGGCCACAGCTGACTCCTGGGATGCAGGCCGAGGTCAGGGTTGAGGGGACACTTGGGACCAGGCCATCAGGCAGTCACCCTAGTTCACCCTGGATGCATTTCTGTGACGACAGCTGAGGCTGGGATTATCCATCTGTGTGCAGACAGAAGAAAGTGTGTCAAAGGAAACAAAGTCCCCAGCCCTGCTTCCCCTACACAGAAGGCGGCCTGAGAGCCTTTCAGAAGGAGATCCTTTGATGTTTTCCTTGTTTGGACTGGGGAGGGGTTTGGAGAAATATATTGTTCAGTCTAAAATAATAACCCTGGCTCTGATGAGAAGTTCTGGGCAAGTGCAGACCCGGCTGAATCATCATCCTGGTGCCTGTGTTTGTTAAAAATAAATCCCCTTGCCACATCCTAATTATAGCTGGGGGAGCCCTCGGAAGAGGCCCTCCACACACGAGAGCTCACCCAGCTCTGGCCCTGATATGAGCTGGCAAGCACGGAACAGTATTTCTGGCTGGGCCCCACAGGCAGGTGGCATGCTGTGATAACCCACTTCTGCCCTTCGCCAGGCCAGGAAATTGCAGCCAGTGCTGCTGTAAAAGAAAAGGGTTTCATCTTCCAGGCAGTTCACTGGGAATCTCAGTTGAACTTACTTTCTGCCAATAATAGTTTTTTTTTCTCCTCTGGGTTCTGGGTACCTAAGGGTGGGTGGGAGAGGTGGGGATACACAGGAAGGAGACAACCTAGGCCTTTTCCTTTGGGAGCCCTCAAGCTATCTGTTATTACAGAACCACATTCAGCTTTACAAGTAAGAAGTTTCCTCAAGTGGCATCCAGAAATAAGGTAAAGGTTCTCCTACATAGAAAAAAAAAATTCTTTCTACTCGTTAATTCTTAGAATGTTGTCATGGTGACTTGAATTCCTGGCTTCAGACTTTGTCTTTGTTAAAACAAAAATATCCCACGATAAAGGTAACATAATGAAGCCCTATCAGCCATTTACACGTTAGTGAGAACTTGACCAAAGTTTATGGAGAAGTACAGGATATTCAAAGTGGAGATTCACAGATGAATTTACTTGATCCCTGCTCTCAAGTTGTTCAGTCTCCGAGGCAGGCACAAAGATTATGAGCCCGCAGGATTCTTTGACAGATGTACAAAAGGAAGTGACATAAGATACAGAGAAAGGAGCAGTGCATTGTGAGGGAAGGAAGTCAGAAAGTACTTCATGGGAGAAGTGGCGTTTGGGTTGGACCTTGAAAGGATGACAGGAAGGCATGGGGGAGGGCATTCCACAAGCCAAGAAGCAGAGGTAGGGGTGGCTGTGGTGTCACCCTCAGATGCTTTGCGTGGGGAGTGGGAGGATGGGGGGCAGTTTGTGTCACGATCAAGGGCATGGGCTCTGGATGCTGGGGGAAAACCCTGGCTCTGCCACTTGCCTACCATGTGACTCTGCTTTGAGCAAGTCCCCTTTCAGTGCCTCCATTTCTTCCTCTGTAAAATGGGCCGCCACAGTATCGCCCCCATTAGGTTATGGTGAGAATGAATTAATCCATGTAAACCTCTCAGAACAATGCCTGGTGCACAGTAAGTGCGTGATCAATAAAAGCGATGTCTGATGGTGATTTCTCAGCACCTGGAAGGCGCAGGGGAACTGATGGAGGTGCCAAGGAAAGGTTTAGAAAAAGGAGGCCAAAGACCCCCAATGCGAGTGCACCTATTTTCAAGGGTGCCAATAACAGAGCGTGGTTAAAGGTACAGGGTGAAGTCTTAAGAACACACTGACTTAAAAAAATGTGATGAAAATTCTGTTCCTCAGGGGTGAGGGGCTCCAAAGTGAGGAAGTCAGATGAGTGGCCAAAAAACGGCTTCTGAGGATGCAGCATGCCTGTGGCCTGGCCTGTGGCTGGTGGCTGCTGTGACCCCAGGGAAGCCCACATTACAGGGCTGAGGGGCAGGGTTTGTTCTTTCCCAGATCTGCCCTGTAGCCTGTCCTGCCACCGACTTTCCAGCAGGTGCTGTTGGTCACAGGACCGAGGGAGAGAAAAATAGGTCAGTGCAGATTTATTCCAACACCTGAGAAACAATATTAAGCTCGTGTCTCATTAGCATTGTTTCATATATGAAGGGCAGGACATTGAGAGTTTCAGGAGGAGGAGAGGTGTGACTTGGTGTTGAGGAAGATGCCAGGCCAGGAAGAAATCATGTGCGAGGGTCCGAAATCGGGTGAGCTAATTGGTAGGTGCTGCACGGACCCTGGAACAGGGATTTTCTTGTTAAGCTCAGGGAACTGCCTGATTTTCAGAGACAACGGGGATCTAAAGGGCCACCATGGCTTAGGTCCTACATAGTGTGCAGGGCTCCAGGGAAGAAGACTGATGCTTAGAAATGAGTCTCCGGACTTCATTTAGGGTGTGGCTGCTTTTCCTGAGTGGAATTACAGAGAACTTGCTAGGAACATGTTCTTCCACATACTAACCTTCCGCAGGCCGACTCCATGCCCACCACTGTCACTAGCATCATGTCTGAATCAGCGCTTAGTGAGTTAATGGAGGGAAGTGGTACCCGTTAAGATCGGGTCTGAGCGTGGCTTAACCACCATCCACCATAATGTGAGAGCAGCTCAACGGAGGTGGTAGGGAGCTTCTTGGCGCTGTGCCTCTCTAGTGTGCCACCTCGAGGGCCAAGCTCCAGCCATCGCTTCCACAAGAAAGAAGGAAATGGAAAGAAAAGGATGAAAGGCACATGCCTGGTGTCTTTGGAAGAGGTGTCTTGGTAACTGACTGCCAACAGCACCCTTCCACTTCACTCTCCTTGGCTACACCTGAGTCCAGTGCCTGCCCGGCTTCAGGGAGGCTGGGAAATGTAGTTTGTAATCTAGGCAGCTCTGTGCCCAGTAAAAATCTTTTAAGGAAGAAGGGGAGAGTGGATGTTGAGGGGCCACTAACAGACTGGGCCACACACAGATCATTAAAAAGATCAGCTAAAAAAATCATCCAATACAAATGTAGTTCATATTTGGATGAGGACTATATGCTTACACAGTTAGACCGCCAGGAACGGTAGTGTGGAGGTCATACTTTCATTGCTCTAGGAAACGACCCCCCATTTGATCCTTTTCTAAAGTGAGGAATGCCTATGGGTACTTCAAGCTTATCCTTTGGCAAGTGAATTTTGATTACCGAATTTTCTAAAAGTGGGGCACACTGAGGAGGGGAGAAGCAGATTTGTCTTTCCTAACCACATTTCCCTTAGGCCGATGCTAACTTACGGGGAGTCTGCTTGAGGCAAAAAGTCCCGTATTAGGTATTTGTAAAGATGACAGGCAAGGAAGCAAAACAGAGACTTCATTTCAGGCTTTATGACAAAATGGACTAGATACACACGGACTCGGAACCTGACTTGTCTGTGAGAACCCTAGTTCTCTCCACATGCGTGGGCTGAGGACTAGGGCAGAAGTATAAGTTTAGGTTTGAATCCTCAAGCAAAAGTGTGCTCCGTTGAGCCGTCAACTTAAGAATGGTCCTCCCAGCGGCCCCTGGGGGCCACTCTGCCAGGCTGTAGGCAGTGGTTCTTTTGTTTATCTCCAGGGCACGTATGGGCTGGAGGACACCATCGAAGGTCAGAAGCCTTGAGCTGTTTGATGCAACGAGCAGGGAGCTACACACAAGGAAGTATTGGGATTCCTACCCCCAGTCAGCCATATTTATCAGCATCACCTGTGTATCCTGGGCACCATGAGAAGAGACGCAAAGAAATAAGAGGCATGATTCCTGACCAGTAAAGCAGGGCATGTGGTGAAGCTGAGAAATACGCCCCATGTAACACAGAGACAAAGTTACAAGTTATTTTAGTGCTGGGTAGCAAGTCAGGTTTCTTGACCACTTTCGAGTTTCAGAGGATGATCACAGACTGTTGATGACTATGCAGAGATGGGACATCTCTGAAAGAAAAAGGAGAAAGGGAGGGGTAGGGGCGGAGAGAGAGAGAATAAGACTACGTAGGGTGGTAGAATTTGTTGTCAAAGTTTGAACCTAATGTCCTTCGTTGAGCAGCACCCTTATTGGAAGCTAGCTGTGATTTCTGGTTCTGTCAACATTGAATGAGTTGGACCACATTTGTGACAGGAGAAAACCATTTGCTATTAGGAAATCTTTCAAAGGTATAAATCAAGAAACTTTTAAACAATTATATTTTCATTTCGGTCTCTTTTTTACCAGTTAAAACAAGGTTCATGTGTAACCTAGAAATGTCTTTGATCTTACAAAAATGGCTAAATGTGAAACTTTTGAATTAGAACTCACTAGACATATCGAACATCCTAAATTTGGTTTACAGTCTTGGTTATTTCTTATCAAAGGTGAGAAGAGGCTCATTAAGAAATGCAAAAGTTGTGAGAAAAATCGTGAGAATGCTTAGGCCTAGTTTTATATTGGGAAATCACGTAGGAAATGTCCTGTTTTTTTTAAAGATTTTATTTTTTCCTTTTTCTCCCAAAGATCCCTGGTACATAGCTGTGTATTTTTAGTTGTGGGTCCTTCTAGTTGTGCTATGTGGGACACCGCCTCAGCGTGACCAGCATCCCAACGGGCGAAACCCTGGGCCGCCGAAGCGGAGCGCCAACTTACCCATTCGGCCACGGGGCCGGCCCCAAGGAATGTCTTGATGGAGACAGATGACATGCTACTGAATGATTTTTTTCCCCAGCTTGATGTACTTTCTTACTTGACTTTACATAAATGCTTAGGTGTAGTTTTATATTGGAAAGTACTTCAGAAAATGTATTTAGGGAAGAGAGATGATTTTCCACGTTGACATGCTTTCTCAGATGAATTCTAAAACATTCGCCCTGGTTACATATATTCAAGCCTGGAATAGTAACCCTCTCTCAAAGATAACAGAGAATATCTCCACGAGGATCTGAGTCACCTGTGATGTCTGGTAGTTGCTGGGCTTCCCCCAGGGCACAAACGCCAGGAAGCCAAGGTTTCAAGGAGAATTTGGCTCAGATTTTTAGTTCTACTGTAATAGATGTGACTTTTAGACCTTTCCTGGTTTTACAGATACTAGGTTTCAGAAGTTATAGTGTGACCAAATTCAGGCTTGAGGTTGAACAAATTCATTTGGCAGCCCATAAATTTTCTGGAACACTACATGGAAAGCCTTTTAAAATGTTCCTTAAAACCTATAAAGGTGGACTTAGGAACAAGAGGCAGAGTTGGGAGCTAAGGCTGGCAGCAAGCATCAGAAGGGTTAGGAAGCCTGAGCGGACGCCCGGGAAATGCTAACTGACCTTCTCTCCCATCCCCTCTCCCCGCCACCTGTCTGTCTTTCTCCCTAGGCCGGCACTGCCTGAAAAGAAAGTGGCTGACCTCAGCACTCTGAATGAAGTGGGCTATCAAATCCGAATTTAGGCAAGCCATACCAGCCAGCAAGAGGGCTTCTCTGGTGCTTCTCTCTGCACTTTACCCAGCGTCTTCAGAAGGAACCGCAACTATTTATTAAGAGCTTGTGAATTTTATTTTTAAGGATTCACTTGGAAATAGGATCTGAGTGGTGGTAACAATTAACTTTAAAAAAATTCATGAAGGGGCAACCATGAAAAGCCTAAAGGAATAAACCCCACTGGGGTTGGACTGTCTCCCTTCCTCCAGATAGGAGAATACCGTAACTGTAGTTTCTATTTTTCCATTTACCTACTTTCTTTTACTTGCTTTGAACATTATGCCTCACCAGTAGTAAATGTTCATGAAATCCTCTCTCCTACTTTTGATATGGTAAGGCAACTCAATCAGTATTAATGTCTTTTTCAGCAATAACAGAGGCAAAGATTGGTGGGATTTTTTTTAAGCAGTTAATATTACCTCAGCATCTTGACATCAGATATGCAAACTTAATGGTGTTTTGTTTTTTTATATTCTATTTGTATTGTTTCCCCAATATTTCCCATGGGGATCTTCACAAAGTTTGGAATTTTTTCCTGGTGCACACATGTGATGAGATTTAAGGTATTATATGCAAGTCTTTTACTAAAAAGCACTGAAATTCTTCTGGCAATACGGGAAACCATTTTCAGGATCTTGCAGTTACTTCTTTCTTAATCTTTCTTAAAGCACTCACTGACAGCAATTTTTATTCCTTCAAAACAAAACAAAACAAAAAGCACGTTCGGAAGCTAGTCTATGTTCTGTCACTAACATTTAAACTTTGCAGACTCCAGCAAAAAGCACAAGAGGTCCCGCCCTATTACACAAATTGAGCTGTACTGCGATTACCTCTGACAAAAACACACTCGGAAAGGCACAGGCCGGGAGTGAATCATTAGGTCTTGAGAACCAGATAACCTTTCTGTTCACGTTTCATCTGATTTTTAACCCGAGTCTGGCCTTGATTCTGAAGGATGCACTGTTAGAGATGTGTTCTGATGTCTTATATTAAGACCAAATGTGGCACGATGTGGTTATTTTCCAGTACCTTGCTTTTAGGTACCACTTCACGACATTTACGAACTGGTATTGGAAAATGCAATGAATTAGAGAAGCAGAACCTTTTTTATTTTTTTTTTTTTTTTTTTTTTTAGATTTTATTTTTTCCTTTTTCTCCCCAAATCCCCCCGGTACATAGTTGTGTATTCTTCGTTGTGGGTTCTTCTAGTTGTGGCATGTGGGACGCTGCCTCAGCGTGGTCTGATGAGCAGTGTCATGTCCGCGCCCAGGATTCGAACCAACGAAACACTGGGCCGCCTGCAGCGGAGCGCACGGACTTAACCACTCGGCCACGGGGCCAGCCCAGCAGAACCTTTTTTAAATGGGAAAGTCTTCAAGTACAGTGTTACACCTTACAGTGGGATTTAGTCCATGAAGCAGTCTGAGTGTCTGGCCTGCATATGGTAGTTACGGTGTAACTTCTGGCTGCAGCCCACACAGAATCACTCTAATAGCATCCCAAGTCTGTGTGTTATCAACATCAAGAGTACAGCTTCCGTTTCATTTGTTTTATCTTGGCAACCATGCCAACTCATGAGACCAAAAGGCATATTTAAGTGAAGTCTGCCAGTCAACAGAAGTACTGTTTCAGTCTCCGTGCTTCCCCTCTGGCTTTCTTTGAAGGTGATTTTAGGAAGGGGGTAAAAAAATCAAGAATCTGTGCTGTGCTTTGAGGTTCTTTATCAGTAAAACCTCTGAGGGTGACATGGAAAGCAAAAGGACTTCATCCTTCAGCCACGAGCTCACTTTACCCTAAAAATCAGTGTTATTAAAGGAAAGTACTGTTTTCTTGAAAAAGAAGATCTGATGTCCTTTACATGAAAAGGACCAAGAAGTGAACATCTCGGTAGACTAAACTACAGCGTAAGTTAAAAATTCTGAACTGAATCACTTTCTTTAAGAGTAGTATTGTCAGTTAGCAGAGTTTAAAATGAGTTATCTTTGTTTATCTTCACAAGGTAAAGCCATCTGCAACCTCACGGGCACATGTGTTTAGATGTTTGGGGTAGTCAGTGAATCATTTCATTCTTGTTCTAAAACAATACTGACTCAGCTCGCTCTCTCTCTGAGATATAAGGCATATATAGATATATATATATATCTATATCTTCTCTTTATCAATCTGAAACTTTACTATATCCAACAGTAGACTACTTATAACCTTGCAGCCATTCTAAGAACTTGAAATATGATTTTCCAAGTATTACTTAAGTACTGTCCCATCTAAAATATAGAATGGCAATCATTGCATAGCCTCTCATTTCCCACAAAAAAGGGGAAAAGATTAGGAATACAAACTATTTCTAATATGCTGATGAATAAGCCTTAAAACTGCCAACCGGCTTGATGGTTCAGTTAGTAACCTGATCTCTTCCACACTTACTCCTTGATTTTAAGATTCATTTCCCCAAAGCAAGAGTTAGCCACAGAAACATGACAGTTAATTTAAAATGTTCTTAGTTGTCATTCTATTTTTATTGCCTATCGAATATGCTAATTTCTAAAAGAGATGGAAAAGGCACCAAACTTCTAAATTCTAGTGAAGTAATTTAATTAAAAATATTAAGGCAAGAAAAAAAACCCATGACATGATATACCCCCAAAATTGATTTAAAAACTGGCTATAATTCAAAAGAGAAAAAAATAAAACTATGAAATGATTTGAAATCTAATTTTTAAAAAAGTTATTAATCCAAGAGAAATTTTATGCTTAAGGCCTTTAAGGCAATATATGCAAAGTTTAAATGAATGACAGAAATCTTGATTTTAGACTACACATTGTGCTGTTTTGAGTACACTTTATTTCAGAAAGTGATATTTAGTATTTTCTATACACTCTGAAATCATGAGCATTTCACTTTTTCTAAGTCAATTATTTCATAAGGATTTTATTAATAGATATTGGTAAATAGAACTTTGGAAATCTTAATTCAGTATTCTTACTCTACCCAAGGCTTTTGTAAGCTATAGTTTTATGTACAACCTTGTACAGTTTTTTTGACATACAGTTTCAAATCTTGTTTATTCTCTTGGACTTTGTTCTGGCCGATACATTTTTTTTAAATCTTTAAGAAAAACTGTGATTGTTTTAGTGGGTATTTTTCTAAGTAAATGAAAACTTGTATAATGGTATTTTAGAGAATGCCAGATAAGTGCATGTTTCAAGTTAATGTTTTTCTCATCACTTGTATGTTTATACACAGCATGAGACTTTAATAAAACCATCCTGGAAACGTAAGGATTGTTTTTCTTCTAAAAATGTAAGATGGTGTGATTTTTTCTTGCCCTCTTATTACATACTTGTCTTAGTAAACTAATTTATTGCTCTCTCACCCTAGTCTTCTTCCACAATTTTCAGACTGTATATTAAACATCTTAATTCACTTATATTTTAGCATCACCCTAAGTATAAAGGCTGAAAAGGGTAATGAAATAGTTCAGAAGAGGCAACAGGCCAGCTTACACAGCTTAGTACACCTAGCACAAACCTGCAGGCACAGATGTACTAGTACAATAATTTATTAGGTAATTTACAGGTACAAAGTGCAAAGGACTTGATGTCTGTTTCCCCAACCCCTTGAACGCTCTAGATCTCTGACTTAGCTTTTGAGGAAAACAAAGGGTTAAAAGCAGACAGTTGCTAAATTCCAAAAAAAGGACAAGGTTTCAAACAAGCACATTATCTTGATATCAAAAGATACAGTAAAACCAAAATTTCATTTATTCCATAATATCCCTTTCCATTTCAAACTTGGAGAGTATAGCACTTGAGACTGGAAGACCTGGTTTTAGTAATTAACCAGATTTCATTGCTTTTGGCAGGAAAATAGAAGGCTCCAACAGAGTTACCAACTCTTCTGACCAAAAAAGTAAAGACAAATAGACAATTTTAGTGGAGCTTTAAAAACCTGTGAGAAGGTTCCATTGACCCTTTGGCCTCCAGTCCGCAAAATAATACTTCATTCTATCAGCTAGAGTGGAAAGCAATTTTATGGATTAACTCTGTCAAGTGAAGCACATGAACAGGGCCTAAAATCACAATATATTAATCAGGATATAAAAAATTAGCTTTTCGGGGCTGGCCACGTGGCCGAGTGGTTAAGTCCGCGCGCTCCGCTGCAGGCGGCCCAGTGTTTCGTTGGTTCGAATCCTGGGCGTGGACATGGCACTGCTCATCAGACCATGCTGAGGCAGCGTCCCACATGCCAGAACTAGAAGGACCCACAATCCGCTGTACAGGGGGGCTTTGGGGAGAAAAAGGGAAAAAAATAAAAAAAATCTTTAAAACACAACCATCCTAATAAATCATTAGTTTATAAAAAAAAAAAAATTAGCTTTTCACAGAGATTTTCAGGGGTGTTAGTTTGTCAAAAATGACCTACATATAGTGTTATTTGTTAATAAATTCACACAACACAAAGCAGTAATTAATCAACGGATTTTCATTTTTTTTCATTTTTTTCCCCCAAACTAAAAGGGTATAATTATCCTGTCATTATTATTTGATGATGACTATATCTGCTAACTGTATTAACAGTTAATACTGTGAGTTAAAACCCAAAAAATGAGAACTTAAACATTTAAATGTACTTACTACAGTTTTTACTAGGCAAATCCTTATAACCCACATGCTGTTTTTGGGGTATTCACCTGGTTTATTTTTTAAAAAATAAAAGTAGTAAATGCTTTAGTACAAAAACTTTTAAAGTCCAAGACTATAA
Source organism: Equus przewalskii (assembly GCF_037783145.1). Taxonomy (NCBI): domain Eukaryota; kingdom Metazoa; phylum Chordata; class Mammalia; order Perissodactyla; family Equidae; genus Equus; species Equus przewalskii. Next base: position 22,002,443 of record NC_091853.1, on the reverse strand, counting down.
AGTAACGACTGCTTTCTAATTTAAGATGAAGCATTCTATTAAGAAAACACATTGTAAAAACTTTTATAATTCAGTACGATTCAATATAAAATTACTACTTAGTAAAAATGCACGCAATTCTTTGCTCCCAAAGTCTAAAAAAGAGGAAATTTTCACTCTTCATGTTTTAAAAATTTTGATTCAAACATTCATACAGAGCCAACTGCAGGATTTATTAGACCTGCTCTTAACCACTTCATAAAAAAATGTCAGCCCCATCTCACATGGCTGCATCATTACAAAATAAAACATTTTAGAAATAAAACTACTAAAACAGTTAAAATTACTACTTAAGAGTGTTAGGTCTCCAAGTTGGTATCTCCCCACTAGAGTTTTGCTGGCTTCCTCAAACTTCTGAGGCAAAACAAAAATAATCTTATAGCTGCCACTTTGTTCCAAAGACAAGTTTTCTAACAAAATAAATTTCTACAGAATTGGTTCAGTAAAAGCAACTCTCTCTCCCAAACCAGGGGCCTTTTCTTGAAATGGAATAGAAAAAAGGAAAAACCGCTCGGGAAACAGAGGCACAGCCCAGTGTCTCCCTCTCAGGCATCCTGTGAGGGTCTGTCGTTGCGGGATGGAGAGAGCGGGCTCGTGTAGAGCGCCTCATCCTACTAGTTATGGTGACCTGTTTCCCAAAAAAATGCAGGCATTTTACATGGCTCAGGATAGTAACAAGGTGGATTAAGCAATTTGTACAATTTTAAAAAGCATTATCAAGCCCCCTCAAAAACAAACCAAAATGGCTGGTTGTGAATGACTCAATGATTTCTGAGATGCATTAACTAGGACGCAACAAGCATATGGTTCTCCCAGTGAAATCAGACCTTCTGGAGGGAAACAAGTTGTAGTTTGCAAGAACTCAAAGGTACTTTGGATTCACTGTAAAGCTTGCCAAAAACATGAACAGAAATTCTTTACTAAAAGAACTAAAGAAGATGCACTATATTTACAAGTCACTGTCAATTTTACTGGGATTTAGAATAAAAAATATTTACAACTCTTTTACAATAAAGAGCATTTAGATCTCACTTGTCAGGAAAATATTTTTTCATTATTAAAAAAGAAAATGGTTGTAAACTTGTTTCTTCCCATATCTACTTCAAGCATTTAACATAACTTCTTCAGAAACTCCACAGCGCAAAAATAAACAACATGCAAACTCTTAAGAACCTTGCATTCTTTGAAAAAGAATATAAATTGGAAAGAAAAGTATATATGTAATGAAAGAAGAGTCAGAGCTCAAGTCTGAACTTAGCCAATAAGGGCAGATGATCTGAAGAGTTATTTTCATTTGGAAGTCCATTCACGGTCCATAAGTCTTGTTCTGTAAGAAGTGACAGTCTAGCTAGAAGTTTCAAGCCACCAACCAAAGCAACTTCAGCTCCTACATTAAAGAAGCACATATAGATTTAGTGAAACCTTGTCAACAGCCTATTGTAAATTAATCATACAAGTATTCTTTTCTAAACGATGATATAGAACTTGAAACCCCTCTGGAAGTCAGTTTTTAGAATGTGATTCAATTCGTTTTATTCAGTTATAACTTAATTATAATTCTCAAACAGCAGTTTCAGATTTTTTTATATTTCAGATATTTTTTATATTTATTTCAAGTTATGCAGATAATCTTTAGAAAAAAAATCAATGTAATAAACAACAGTGCTAAGAGTAATTTGATATTGACAATGACATAAGAAATTCATCCATCAACCATTTTGTAGTTGCATATAACCAGACAGACCCAGCCACAGCTGATTAGGAAATTTATAAGGTGACTAGAGAATAAATTAGTATGATTTTGTCCCAGAGACTCAGTACCCACAGAAGTAGAGTAAAAAATGACACTCTCTTAATGTTAAGATTTGAGATTCTGGTCCATGACACACTCTTGCCACCTAGTGAATGTTTATGGCATGACAACTACCAGAACTTCATTACAAAGTCAAAGCAGCAAGCATGTTTTGTGGAATTGATCTAGTGGGGAGGAGAAAGCCATCTCCTGAGTATTACTAATAAGGTTATCCTCAGTAGGAAACAAACAATAGAAAAAGGGAAAAATAAAAATAGCACAAAAAAATGGAAGAGAAAAAATGGGGAAATCAGAAAAGATCAAACAGCTGCCCACATTTTTCTGAATGGTATTCTACTTTCAGTTATCTTATACTGCATTTTCTTCCTCACTTTGAATCCTTTGGTTTAAAATCTGATTTTCATTGAATTGGAAAATGTTTTATGATCTCTGCTTTTTCAAAACACAGTCATATTACAGACTTCACTTTCTCAGAAAGATCCAATACAGTCATGCGCCATAATGATGTTTCAGGCAACAAGGGACCACACATACGACGGTGGTCCCATAAGATCAACACCATACAGCCTAGGTATATAGTAGGCTATACCATCCAGGTTTGTGTAAGTGAACTCTGTGATGTTTGCACAATGACGAAATTGCCTAATGACACATTTCTCAGAACATATGCCTGTTGTTAAGTGACACGTGACTGTCTTCCAGGGTCAGCCTGGCAAATGGTCTATGATGGCAGTGTAAGCATGTTCCTACGATGAAGGCAGCACACCTTTGTAAAATTTAAGCTCAAACCATATGATGACCATTAGCACAATATATCCAGTTGCTGTCATAAGAAAAACAGTAAATTTATGGCAAGTACAACCAAAGGGCAATATGAAAGATTTATAACTCAGCAGCTGACTGGAACTGGAGGGTACAGTTGAGGATACAATAATTTGCTTGAAGGTGTTTCACTGCCTCCCTCTTTTGCAGGTAATTAACTGATTTCTTCCAATTTATTACCAATCTGTCAAACGTATCACCAATTTAAAGATATTTTTAAACTTCTAAATCTTGAACTTCATCTAGATGTTTAGCTACTTTTTGCAACTTCAGCCTTGAGGTTTTAGTTACTGTGTTCTCTAGCAGAACTTAAGATTACATGCATCTTCACCTGGCTTCTCAGCAACATCTTCCTTCTCAGCAGAATAGAAAATATAATCCACAGTTATGGCGCTTCGAGAATGACAGGTGGTCACTTCTGGAATCCCAGTGTCAGGAAAATAATGTGAATAAACCGAAGATAAGCTGAAATGGTGCTGTAAATGTGAAGATAATCTAAATTGAAAAGAAAAAGTATTTAGCATCCATCAAATTCTTCATGATTTTTATAATTCCTCCTATTTAAAGCACTTTTTCATTTAATTTCCAGACAAAGTCAGACATTATGACAAGCTTTATTTAAAAAGATCATGTCACAATTTAGCTTTGGCGATGTATAAATTTAACATGTGGCAATATATAAAACCCATTAACAGGGCTGTGATACTTGGGGGGAAAAAGCTCAATAATTAACAAACTAATATTATTTTTTATTAATCGTAGCATATTTGAGGACTTCCACTTACTAACAAACATATTCTAAAACTGTAAGTTTTTTATTGTGTTTTTAAGAAAGAAAATCAAAGTAGCCTTCAGGAATGCTATCTGTAACCCACTAGACTTTTCATGTCAGAGGGGCCATATTTTTCTATGATCATTCTTGCCGTGAGATATGAGATAATTCTGCATGCATCTTAAAACAGCTTCTATAGTGGTCAGCCCCGTGGCCAAGTGGTTAAGTTCATGCGCTCTGCTTTGGCGGCCCAGGGTTTCCCCAGTTCGAATTCTGGGTGCAGACATGGCACCGCTCATCAAGTCACGCTGAGGCGGTGTCCCACATGCCACAACTAGAAGGACCCACAACTAAAAATACACAACTATGTACCAGGGGGCTTTGGGAAAAAAAGGAGAAATAAAATCTTTAAAAAAAAAACCACACAAACAACCAGCTTTTATAATGGTGTACATTTACCCCACGCTACAAATACATACATGACGTTATGGGTAAAGGGTTTAAAATTCATTTCCTATTAACATATCATGAAGTTTAGTATCCTTTATGTCATGAAAGAAAACAAAATTGAAAAAAATTTTTTAATTCATGCAATAAACATTTACCAGACATCTACTAACTTCCAGGCACTACCTTAGAAGCTAAGGATACAGAGACAGAGATGTTGCCCTGCTTTTAAAGAGCTCACATGTCGATGAACAAAGGTAATTCCTTCAAAATGCCCTTACTTCCAAGTTTTAGCAACTTTTTATGTCTAAGGAGTTTTATTTACATTATTAAATGTAAAGCAGGATTTCTGCAAACTGTTATCTCACTATCAACTTTCCAGTTTACAGATATCAGCTATGCATGTAAACACACTGTATTTATACATAGATACTTAAAAATATCTTTTCTTATACCCCACATTGTTATAAAAAGATTTTAGAATTACTCAAAACTAAGTATTTGTTAGTCATATTAGCCTTTTTATTAATCTTACTCAGGGAAGTTTTTAGTATATTTGAAAGGTTTAATTATAAATTCCTAAGTATTCTTTTTTAAAAGTTCAAAACAATTGCTTCCTTTCTTACTAGGTTCTTATATTGAGATAACATTTTCTCAAAACAAGGTATGCAAAATAAAATAAGACTGAGAAGAAAGCAGATGAAATGACTGAGAGATGATTCTAATTTTGTCCCTAAATTTAAATGTTAAAGCAAAAATAAAAACTATAAAAGAGCCACAATATGAAACAATCAGGGCATTTCAAGAATATCCTAAAGTGGTTTCAGTCTCCATCTTGTTGTTATGAACATACTTCTGTTTGTCAACCATAGCCCCAAACATTCATGCTTCTTTAATAATACAGAATCCAGGCATCTTTGCCCCGTAGCTCTGATGACCTTTTCCTGTAGTTCAGGAGATAAGCATAAATAATTATCTTTTCTGCCAGCGTATCTTTTTTGGATCAATTCTCCTATTGATTGTTTTGAGATCTAGTAAGTCAGAGGAGGCTAAGGATTCTTCTGAAATCTAAAAGATATTTTTGTGTGATCTTGACCTTTGTTTAAATATGTAATAGCAATACATTTCAAAGAGTGCTAGCTGGTCCACATCCACGGACAGGTTGTTCTTTTTAAATAACACTGCTTAAGCTATGTATCAAACATCGAGCTTTACAAGCTTCGTCTCATTTAATCCTCATAACAACCCAAATTACAGATCAGGAAAGTGAACCTCAGAGATGTTAAGTTTCTTGCTCAAAATCATACAGCTAAAAAGTAGCAAAGTCAGGATTGGAACTCGGGTCTATTTGACTTAAGAGCCAGTATTTTTCACTAGAATGCAATATCATTATCTTCATTTTTTATCCAAGTCATTTTTCAGAAATGATTTTTTTACTCAACTAAAGTCAGCAGAAGTCTACTGCTGCTTTCCAGAACTCACTTTTCAGGTGTCACTAGGACCTCTGTTTTGTCCAGCTGTGTCTGTGTTGGATCACCGTCTGTAGGAAGAGAGAGAAATGTATTAATACTATCAATATATTGTTTTGTTCTAGTTTGCCTTAGTATAGTCCTCTTACTCTGGGAACAATATTTAATACATATCTATATAGACGCATTGCTAAATGTTTCATCCTGGAATCTATGTTTTGATGGTCTCCAGAATTAGCACAAATAAGACACATTTTCAAAGCAACATGCAAGTAATTCATGCAAGGATAATTTTAGAAGTTCAACTTAAAAAACTAAATTTAGAGCTCTTTAAAAAAGGAATAAGCAAACAACCTATTTCTTTACATATGAATATTCATCCCTGAGGTGTTATTCCCCTAAAAATTTAGTAGTATGTCTTCAAAGGGAACACTGTTATCAAGAAGTCTGCTAAAATGTATTGCAAACACTTACCTGTCTTTTCTACTTTTGGTACCTGCTGTACCTCATACACACAGTTCTGTGAGATACCTAGGTTTGGGGGCCAAATTGGAATAGATAAAATTCTTTGTCCCCGTGAAGACTGTTCCTGGCCAGATACCTAAACAAAATTTCAACAGGTATCTTAAGTGAATAGATTCTAAATAGTTTATGTATTGAAAAGTTTATGTCTTAAATAAAAGGGAATCCAAGAATGGTAAATATTACCCTTTATTCATTATATTAAGTGATTATTTGTGCTTATAAAATCTTGTTCAAATACACTTCAGGAAGCACTTATTATTTACATGAAAATGGCAGTCTTTTCCTCCACGTTTTTCTCTAATTTGGATATCTAAACGATCTGTAGCTTTGGACTAATGCTGGCCCTCCCTTTTGCTACCTGCAATATAGTTTCTATTATACAAAATACTATGAAAGATGAACTCTTATAAAATTTTAAACCATCACTCAAAACTCAGTGGTGGAGATCTTATTTTGGCTAAAAATACTGAAGATGAAAATAAAAACATAGGATAAATTATACTCAGCTAGAGAATTAAAATATTTATCATTAGTAAAAGAAAACATATATACTAAAGAAATACTGAATTACTGTTTTGCCAACTGCATGGCCTATACATCCAGAATTCAAAATTCTATTCTGCCACCTTGAGAGCAGCTCCTTATTTATGAAGTATTCATGTCTGTCAATGCATTTTTTTTCTTCTCCATTTTGGATTTTTTGCTGCCTGCCAATTCTTCCAAGCAGAATGTTGCCACAAATAGATGGAAAAGATGAAATTCAATCAAGTGAATATAATTACTCGTTAGTAGTTGTGGAAACTCATCATAGCTTGGTAGAGTGAGAGTACCGGATCACCCATGGTTTTCAAACAGCCCTGTGATGCCTATCCTCACGTTACAATGAAGTGAGCTAAGACTGCCTCCTAATAGTGATGAAGCGAGCACCCACCTTTCCTATGGCAAGTCCTTCATAATTCAATTTTCCTTCCTTTATAAAACTATAGAGTGGAGAACCAGGAACAGAATTAAAGTCACCACACATAACAATAGGGCAGAAACTGCCATCTTTCTGATGGGCAACACTGGAAATCTCTGCCAGAAGCATTGCCAACTGGGTCAGCTTAATATCACCTCGCCTTGGATTATACAATAGATGTGTGTTTGCTACGCAGAGTGCAGGAGAGGCAGTGCTTGGAATTCTGGGCTGCAAGAGCAATACTAATCCAACATTGTCTCTGTCCAACAGCGGAACATCAGGGCGGAAGAACTCCACTGGGTTCACTGATAACAGTGAAAATTTGGAATGTTTGAAGCAAATGGCACAGCCATCGGGTTTCCTTCCAGTCCGCATCTTGTATTCACAGTGATAACCTATAAGAAAGATAGAAATTTAAAACAAGGGATTTTTTTTATATATGGCAAAACACAGCTCTCCTAATAATTTTGAACAATGTTTACCAAAGTGTATTCTGCAAAACATTAGTCAAACAGGATGCTAATAAGTGTTGGAATCAAAAAAGTTGGGGACTGGGTCTAACAGGTCTCTTTACTGGCAGACTTCAGTCTTAAATATGCTAATGTGTATTTTCATACTCTCCTTCCATCCTAGTAAAAGTCAGTCATGACAAAGACAGTAAGGCCTTATAATAATCTGCCCCCACTCTCCCCCACCCCATTTCTCTGACCCTTTTGCCTCTAGATCTCCCCTCTTTGCCCTACTCCACACACACTGGCCTTCTCTCCTGCCTAAGGCACTCCAAGCTCAGGGCCTGCCTTCACCATCTCCACTGCCTGGAATGTTCTAGGCACGGCTTGTTCCTTCACCTCCTTCAAGTCTTTGCTCAAATGTCACCTTCTCTGATTATTTTGCTTAAAATTGAAACCTGACTCATTCTACTTTCCTGTTATTTACTTACTTATTTGGTTTATTGTCAGCCTTTCTCCACTAGAACGGACGCTCCCCAAGGGCAGAGAATTTTAGCTGTTTTGTTCACTGCTGTACTCCCATTGTCTAGAAAGTGCATGGCGTATAGTAAGCACTCAAAAAATATCTGCTGAATGAATGAATGTAAAGTAGGCAGCATTTCTCAAACGATGACCTGTTTCTAGAAGTGTCCATTCATCAGAAAGGTTTTTAGCCTCTATCCATTAGGCAGTGGTAGACACTTGTGTTATAACAATAAACTAGACAGAATGGTCCCTGATCTCACAGAGCTCAGAATCTTAGGGGTCTGGTGGTGGGCAGAGTAACTCCTGGAAAGGAAGGTACGAAGATATTCTTACACACCTTTCCATTTGAATTAAAATTATATAACAACACAAGTTTCCACTTGAAATATCTCAATCTTTTCCTGAACTTTTGAGATGGGTATTACATTTTTTCAAAATTAAGATTTTTGGTCTAAATAAATCTGTTATCAAGTTATACTTCAACAACACACAAACCTTCCAAAGTAAATTTGGCTAAAATAAAAGTTACACTGTACCCAATGATTCCAAACTTGGCCTGATCTCTGTTCCATAATGATCTTCTTGAACTTCTTGCAAACAAAGTACCTTGGAAGAAAAAAATGGCTTGAATTAAAACAAAGATACAAATATGAATTTTCTTGTGCTTTCATCTTTAAAAGCAGGCTTTTAAAATTCTAAAAACCTGATGAAAACTGAAATAAAAGACATGATCTTTTCTTTTGTAATTTATAGATCTATCAAATTAGTATTTCCAAATCTGAGCAGTCTTCAAAACCCTGGGCTTTCTTGAAGCTCTCTTAGTATCTAAAACTGGTAATTCCCAAAGGAATAATTTTAATTTCCACATCAGGATATTTTCCTGAATTTACATGTTCATTAGTACTAAATCTTTCTAGTCTTTTCCTAAGAGCTGATTTCTTTGAATGCCATCATCTAGATTAATTTTTGCATGAGTTACTTAAATTTCAAATCAAAGGAAATATCTATTAAATACTTAATATGCTGCCAGTCCCTGTCTCAAAAGTGACCAATACTTAAAACTTTTTGGATCTTTTTTGAAAAGTTAATGATTATTTACACCGACAACCATCAGCAAATAACACTGTGGAAGTCATGATACCTTGTTAAAAACTGTTCCATCACTATATTTAAACGTCTTCCCTTCTCACCCCACAAACAAAAGAGATAAAACCATTTAGTTTACAAATGAATCACTTAACCCAACTTTTTCTTGTGAGAATTTTGATGATATTTTGCACTTACATCTGCATCAAAGTGTTTAATTTCTTTCAGAATATTGGGAAACCTAAAACTCCAGTGTAATACCGGCCGCCGGCAGTGTCTATAGAGGTGTGAATTGTCTTCCAATAAATCTTGTGAAAGTATATTATAGGACATCACTGAAAAGTCAAACTTGTTCTCACTGTCTTCACATTTGGAGTCAACATTTTTGTCTCCCAAGATCTTCATTTTTTCTTTATTATGGTTACATATATATTCCCAATGCCGTTTTATCGTGCCTATTAAATGTTTTAGACAAAATATAAAGAATTAATAAAAAACAGACCATGTATTTTCCTGTATATCAGCATTTTTTTGCCTTTTAAAAATTCCCATAGGCAATGAACAAAATGTTTTTCCCTAGGAAATGGCAATGCAGCACTGAGTAACTGAAGTTGTCATCAAATTGGTTACAAAGTAAAATGATATACTGACTGACCAAAAGGTACAATACAGGTGTGAAAGGATCTAGCAACAGATTCTGGAGGCTGGGAGAGTGTGTTAATAAAGCTAAGACAAGGCAGGGGTCGTGGTTTCTCACTTCTTTATGGTTAAGAAGTAACTCTGCCATACACATGCTTAGCAACCTTATAACCATGATAATCTATTTGTATGTCATAGTTGGCTTTTCAATAAGATGATTTCACATCATATTTTAGTCCTTATTAGTAAGATAAGAACATCAAGTGATTAAGTTCCAGAAACAACTCATCTCAGAATACTGGTGTAGACATGAATGAAGGGTGTATACTGGCAATATATGAAGCAGTGCTTACTGCCTAGAACACTAAAGTGGAACAATGCCGACAAAATGAACAAAAGAAAGCTTTTTAATGCAGACCAAAGCAAAGTTAAATGTGACACAGTTACAGAATGCTAGTAAATGATAATGGCTGGTTGACAAACCCAGCATGCAGCAACCAGGAATGTGTGATAGTTTATATTCTGCAAAGACACCATGTACCCTGAAAAAGTGATGAAAAGAGAATCGAAAAGCATGAGATTTTGCAATTATAGGCAGTCCTCGACTTAGAAATGACCACCGTATAGATTCACCTTTGACTTTGTCTCCCTCACCCCACCATTAAAGAGGATACTCTTACTGCCATGGAAGCCGTGAAGAAAAATGCGGAACTTTCAGAGGATCTATGAGCTCAAACGAAGGAGAAAACAAGAAATGGGAAGAACTTGGGAAAACAGACTTGGAGATGGACTTTCAAGTTTGAAGAACCTCAGCCCAAGAATCTCTGCCTTTTCACGCATGAAGGTTTTCACTTCACTGGATTACAATGCCTAAAATTTTGCCAACTAAAAATTAAATTGAGGAAAAATATTTTCTACACAGGGGGAAAAAAGACTAAAAGGAAATACACCAGAATTTTAAAGAGTAGTTATCTCTGAGTGGTGGGATTGTGGAAGATTTTTCCAAATCTTCTACAATGACAATATATTTACAAGCAGAATACCAACACTCTATAAAAATGCCAATGAAGTAAAAATTTAAAAATACGGTCTGGTAAATGAGTTAATCAGACTGCTTTCCTCAAAATTTAAATGCCCGTATCTGCTGCACTGAGGCAAGAGAAATTGTGACCAAAGGTAGAAGAGGAAGATAATTTTTACCAATAGTGAGGTCTGAGTGGAACACGGGAGTTGGAGACACCGTACCATGAAGGTACTAGGAGCCCGAGGAGAAGGGTAAAGAAAAAAAAGTGGAAGGAAAGAACACCAAACTAAACAAAGGCCTTCAACTATTACACAACTTACCCCAGATCTTGTCCTATGCCAGGCAAAGGAAAGGAAACTATCCCCTTCACTATCCTTCACTGAATATGGAGAATCCCACCCTCAAAGGCTCAGCACTAAGGGTAACTACTAGCTCCGAAGAGCGACTTTGAGATTTATAACATAGTTTCTACGGGGAAAACAGAACCAACGATGAACAGCGATTCTCAAGAACTGATTATCTAGAACACAGTTCATTCATAAATTGGGGACTGCCTATGATGGTTGTAGCCACACATCATAAAGTCTTCATATGTATACGAGATGAAAAGGGCTCTAGTCATGCAAACAAAATGTGAGCTATCACCACAAAGTTACAGCACTAACCTGGTGTCACCGCCACATTAAAATATGGAAGATGAAGGTCTAGAAAACTCGTTCTTATTCCCTTGTAAAATACGTATATGTAAAGGCATATAAATGCATTCAGATTTTTGTGATTCTAGCAACTAAGAGTTTGTAAGCCAACTCTTTGCAATTCCATTTTTTTAAATAACCAAGACCATCAGATTATCTAATTAATACAGTGGCTTCCAAACTTCTAGAGCTTGTACAACCCTTTGGCATGACTTTTCACGTCATGAGCATCAATCTCTGGCACGTTAGGACTGGGGCTGGGACGATGGGGCAAACACATTTATCCTGACCACGTTTGCTTTTAATAAACATACAAAAATGTGTTCCAATGCCAGGGTTCCATGGAAGACAATTTGAAATCTACTGATGGAGTGGAGCATCTTTGGCCTTCATATACTTCACAATATAAATTCACACTACAAAAGCTTATATACCTTCCATGTCAGGAGGAACAAGGTGATCACAGCAGAGAAGACAGATGAATCAAAGAAAGTAAGCAATAGGCCTGATCGGGTTTTTAGGGTGCCTAATTAGAAAGTCATAATTGTGTCACACAAATCCTTCAAACACCACTTTAAAGTGATAGGCAAGTTAGCAATGCTGTTCTCTTGATTGAAAAGTATTAGTGAAATATCGGAAGTCACAAATATGGCTTAACGAAGAGCATTTTCCTTATTCACAATACCTAGGAAGAATGGACATATAAAGAGTCAGGTTGCAGTCAAAGTTTATAAGTATGTAAATGTAATTCCCCATCCATTAAAGGGAAAACACCACCACCACAATTTTCTGAGTACCTACTATGAAGCCAACAGTGTGTTAGGCACTTTGATACGTCTCATTCATCCTCAACAGGCTTTCAAAGTAGACATTATTTTACACCAGGAAACCAAGGAGCAGAGAGGTTCAGTAACCTGTCCAAGTTCACACAATTAGCAGTGAAGCAGAATGAGAGCAGGGAGCATTCCTAAGCCCATGCTTATGACAATATGCCACAGCTCCTCCTGACAGCACATCAGATTTACAAAAGGCTAAAAGACAGAGGAGTGTGCTAACCTGGTAAACACTGTGAGTACATGAAGGAAACGCAATCTCATGTCATCATAGAGGCCTAGATTTGTAGATTATGGATTGTTCTTAGGACCCTAATTTTAATGCCTCTGAATATACCTTTCACTCATTCAAACAAGTATTTGTTTATAAACACCTGCTGTGGTTAAGTACCATGGATCTCCATTTTTGAGTGCTTAGAATTTCTACTTAAATGTGTATAGAATTTTTACCTAAAAGCACACTAACGCTGGCTAATCTTCTAGCTCTGACTTCCAGGTGAGACTCACTCTGAACGTCTTCCTTGTGTCAGCTCCCTACACAATAACACCCGCACAGCCAATTTTCAAATATCTTCTGAGAAATTATCTTCACTGAAAACTATAGCTCAGTAAGAAAGACAATTCCAAATTCTACTTAGATTATTCACGTATACTTTGGATGTGGGGGACAGGGCTGGTAGCACACAGGGAGTCTAGTAAAACGTTTAGAGTAAAAAGACTATGAGAAAAATGGAAAGAATCAACATATTTAGAAAAAACCATTTCTCATAGTTGAATAAGATGTGTACCCTTTTTAAGAGAAAAAACTTCCCACACTCTCAAAATTACATCTATAGACCCCATATGAGAAATACAGATTTAATAAGCTAAATCTCAGTCTATAAAAAAATCTTATATTTATGATTGTTTCTATTTAAAAGCCCTTTCACCTTACACAAAAAGGTTAGCATTAAAAACAAAAACAAGAGGGGCCAGGCCGGTGGCCAAGTGGTTGAGTTCGTGCACTCTGCTTTGGTGGCCCAGGGTTTTGCTGGTTTGGATCCTGGGTGAGCACATGGCACCGCTCATCAGGCCACACTGAGCAGGCCACGCTGAGGCGGCGTCCCACATAGCACAGCCAGAGGCCCTCACAACTAGAATATACAACCATATACGAGGGGAATTTTGGGAGAAGAAAAAAAAAAGATTGGCAACAGCTGTTAGCTCAGGTGCCAATCTTTGGGGAAAAAATGAGAACAAGCAACTTAATTTTTTAAATAGATCTGTGGACTCCAAAGAATACATCCACCAATTTCTAAGAAGTCTAAGGACCTTTGTTCCCAAAACCCTGAATTTGAAAACTATTCTTAAATTAAACCTACTGTTTTAATCTACTCCTCCATTCTTTTCCAACCTTATTGTACATGTAGAGTCACTTCAATTTTCACTGTCAGAAATACACAATTAACTGAAGAAAAAATGAAGACTTCACAAAAAGAGAATTTATTTTTCCCTAACAGAAAACTTGTTGTTGGTGCCGTCTGAATAGATTCCGACTCCTGGCGACCCTGTGTCCAGCAGGAGGTCTTTCTGCGCCATCTTCTCACTTTCTGGTATCGTATCAAACAATGACTGCTCTATTGCTATGCATAGGGTTTTCACAGCCAATTTTTTGGAAGCAGGTGGTGGCCAGGTCCTTCTTCCTAGTCTGTCTTAGTCTGGAAGCTCTGCTGAAACCTGTCCACCACGGGTGACCCTGCTGGTATGTGAAATACCGGTGGCATAGCTTTCAACATCACAGCAGCACGCAGCTGCCACAGTATGACAACTGACAGATGGGTGGTGTGGTTCTCTGACTGGGAAAAGAACCCAGGCCATGGTGGCAAGGGAGCTGGATCTTAAGCACCAGACCAAAAGCGCTGGAAAACTTTAGCCAGAAAACTTTACCTAAAAATAAACACCAAACACTTCTAAAACCTGCAGGAGATTTTCTTTTCTTTTTTTAAATTTTTATCTTATTTTTTTTTGAGGAAGATTAGCCCTGAGCTAACTTCTGCCAATCCTCCTCTTTTTGCTGAGGAAGCCTGGCCCTGAGCTAACATCCGTGCCCATCTTCCTCTACTTTATACGTGGGACGCCTACCACAGCATAGCTTGCCAAGCGGTGCCATGTCCGCACCCGGATTCCGAACCTAGCGAACCCCGGGCCGCCAAGAAGCGGAACGTGGGAACTGAACCGCTGCGCCACCGGGCCGGCCCCTGCAGGAGATTTTCTAAAGGATTAGAAACGAAAGTTTCAATCTAGTCTATGGCTTATGTCTATTTCTGCACCAAGATAAATGTTACCTTTACCTTGGTGTTTTCTTCGTTTTGATGAAGGCTCATCTCCCTCAGAGTTCATGATGTAACTAGAGAGATGAATCAAAGATGTCTGGCTCAGGTTCTCAGGTCTCCAGTTCCAGTACTGAAACTGAGTTCTAGACTCAATCAGACAAGGCGGTCTCCAATTTAGTGAAAAATGCCTACTACTGAAGTACGGGTAAGGAGCACGAGAGTAATGTCCAGGCCACCTCATACAACTAGAAATATGTCTGTTCCAGCAACACCTTTGCAGATTCTCCCACGGTGTAGTCCAGTCTCTGCCCAGACTCTTCTGGTGATGGGGTAACATGGGGTATCTAAAAGAAATAAATACACTCCTTGAGGTACCACTTTTTGTTCCACTACAGTACGTAAAACCTAAATCTGTTTCCTCAAGGGAAGATAATGTCTAATATTCAAAATCTTACCTCTAAATCTGTGAAAGATGGGGATGGAGGAGCAGCCAGTATTTAACTACTAGCAGCAATCTCTCAATATCCCTAAACAACCATGAATGGTACCTAAACACTTAACATAGAATCCACCACACTCCCAAAACACCATATATACGTCAAAAAGTCCACAGTCAACCAAGAGGTGGATCAACCATCAAACTGATATACAGAGTAGCTTTCTAGCATCTAATAAAACTCACTAGGCAAATAAAATCCACAGCAAACCTAATACTTAAATCAAATATGGAACACATAAATTGACTATAATTCAAGTGAATCCTCTAACTTGGGTTTGGAATAAAAACAGGTTTCTGCACAGTATTTTTATACAGAGGTTATATTTTCCAAACATCTGTACAGCTCAAAAAACAAAAACCTAACACAACTTCACAACTACCTTTCTTGCTAGTCAGTGGGTGGCTAATTTATTTTTCCATTCTTATTTTTTTTAAAACCATGCTTCTCCTTGAGGGAAACGAAAGAGGACAGAGATTACTTACTAGCAATTCACCAACACTCCAAACCCAAAAGCACCAATTTAACCTATCATCTAAAATATCTCCAAAGTAGTGTTAACACTATTTGAATAGATATGCTGCTCTCAGGCTCTCTCAAGCAACAATGCAACTCAAGGACCACCTTCTTCCTACTATACTATTCTGGCAAAACGTGAGGATTCAGAGGAGGACTTCTATCCTTTTTTCCAGAATTCATTAAGGGTACATTCCAAGATAGTGTCAAAAATGTCCACTTCTATCTCTAAAGGAATTTTGGTTAAATTGTGCCTACTCTTATTTGACTTTTATATGTTCTTTTCATTTTAACAGCATTAAAATATTTTACTTTTTTTTTCAGCTTATGCATTCTCAAACTGTTCTCTAAATTCAACTTAATTGTAGGCATGACATGGGCAGCCTATCCTGCTTGATGACAACTCTGAAAGCCATAGAGATTTGGGCACTTGCTCATTCATTTTCTATCCTAATAAGCTACCCTACTGAAATATAAAACTTGTACTACAAAACTTATTCTCTATATTTGTAGTTACTTATATAGATTTTTCTCTTAAGATGATGAGCTCCTTCAAGGCCAGAGCTTTCTTATTCAGTGTAATCGCAGTCTCTTCCCAAGTGCCTAGCACAGTGCCTGGCACACAGCTGGTACTCAGGAAAACATTGTTGAACTGAACTGGCATCAAGTCCCAGGACTACAGGAGTTAAAACCAGATCCCCATAACTTATGTAATCATTAGTACAGCGCTGTGCTTCCCATGTGTGGTACACCAGTTTCATATGGTACACAACTAAACGTATTGATTTTTAATAGCAAAGTATTTATCTTAAAATGTATTAGGCAAACAGAAACATAATCAGTACATCAAACCCAAGATCTCGCGGATACTGCTTAGGGCGACGCTAATGTAAGCAGCATCTACGAAGTGCTTTTTTAAAAAGTCAGCCAATTTCAAAATACCCAGTAAATAATGCAGAGGTAGAACAAGAATTTGATAATAATCGTAAAGGTTGGTATACAAGTGACTAAAGTTTGAGAGACACTAACACAGCAACAAACAACAAACCCCCCGGGCGCGTGTGCACGGCGCGCGCTCCGCTCCGGGTCAGGCCGCCCCGGGACCGACTGCGGACGGGCGGCCTCCCCGCGGATGGCGAGCCCCCGGGGAGGAGCCGGGACCGGGAGGCTCGGGCGGGCCAGGAGGCTGGATTGGGGGAAGTGGGCCGGGCTCCACGGCCAAGCCCGGTCCGGAAGGCACGAGGCCGGCCGGCGGCCGATGCGCTCCGCGCCGGGCCCCGCAGCCCGCAGGCCCAGCGTCCCGCCGGCCACGCGCCGGGTTTACCTATCCCTCGGGGTCTCCGGAGGCTCGTCCGGCCGCACCACCGCCCCGACCCTCTTCCTCCTCCGTCCGCCCCGCCCCGGGTTACCCCGGGCCGCCCGCGCCCGCCCCTTCCTCCTCCCTCCCGCCACCCAGCACTACTGACCGGCCTCTCCCCACCACACAGCGGCCGTAGCCCCTCCTCACACAGCGCCACGCTTCCATCTTCCCCTCTGCGGGCGGCAGCTCTCAGGCCGCGCGCTCGGCCTCCATCTCTACAGCCGATTTGGCGGCTGAAACTGCCGGACGCTCCCCATCCCTAGGCGTCCGGACTCCGGGCCCGGCCGCAAGGCATGCTGGGAGGTTCAACCTCGCCCGCCGCCAAGTCCCCATCTTGCGCCGCGAAAGTCGCCAATTGCCTTAACCCAGAATTGCCTTCAAGAAGCATGCGCAGAGGGTGTGAAGCCCGGGCAGCCATTGCGGCCTAGGGCAGGACGCCCGAGCTCTGTCTTAAAGAAACAGGGAGAAAGACGCAAACTAAAAAGGCTCAAAAGCTTCGTTAAGGCCTACGGGTGGGCGCGTACCGCGCAGTTACTGTTTGAGAGCTAAGAAGAAAAAAAAATTTTAGCGTGTTTTTATAATGACCTTGGGATTTGAAAGGTGGATGGCCAAAGTGGGGAAATACCCTTCTCTGGGTTCCCACAGAACTGTGGTACCACGGAGTTTTGCAATTAATTTTGCGAGAACACATCCACAGAACTCACTTTTAAATGTACGTGTGTATCTTGAGTGTCCACCTTTATCAAACTTGGTCTAGGACTTTAGATTCTTGAAAAACATTATTTAAATGGGGACCCCTCCGAGAGACAGAAAGAGGGAGAGCTGAGGAGGAATAAAGTGGAAAAGGAAAATGGAAGGCAGGATTGCAGCTTTTCTAGGCTCTTTCGGAGAGCAGTGGAGTAATTTTTTGGAAAGGGTTTTCTTTTTTCTTTTGTGCTAATAAGGAAATCAGACGCATTTGAAAAACACTTTCTGTCGGTTTAAATATGCATAGTTGATTCTCGTTATTTGAGGTAGTCTATGTTCTATAAAGTTACTGCGAGGGAATATGGAACCACTGCTCCTAGGGGGAATACAGCGTTTTAGGTTCTGGTGAGCCTCTGGTCACAACATTTTAGTCACCTAATCAATACATAACCTTGTTTTATATGTGTTTCTGTTTAAAGCCCCTTTATTTAATATATATTTTTGATTTATTAACATTGAATTCATGCCCAGTAGCATGTAACTCATGCCTGAGTGAAGCTGCTTATCTAACGCATGTATTTTCTCCATAAGGCACGTCACAGACTTCTTGCGTTTACGAACACCAGACAACACTTCGGATTAAGCTTGGAGGCCATTTTAAACAACAAAATCACCAAAATGTGAAAATAGGTACTGGAGAGACAGTGAAGAGGACGCGTTTTCAGTGTGAGAGCTGAAACACGAGGGCAGAGAACACACACCTTAGTCAACTACGTTTTTCACCCCTCTGCACGTGTCCGTGAATGACTGCGAAACACTGCAAGTATTGGTTTTGGAGTACCAGAGAAATTTTAGTGAGTAGGCAAATTCGCAAATACGGAATGCACCAATAATGAGGATCGAGTGTACTTCCGTTTTAAACTGCCGTATTTTCTAATTGTACTCTCAATTTTGCAGTTTATTAAATTTATTGACGAGTAGTTTCTTATCAGTATGTCTTATCTCCATAATGAGATTGTAAGTACTTTGTGAGCAAGGACCATGACCCATTATTTTCAAAATTCACCAGACCAACTGCTAAGTACACAGTAGATGGTAGATAAAACATTTTTGAGTGGACGGTTAACACAGGGCCAGAATTACAGAAGATCTGTGAATGAATGGAAGCTTTCCCCTCTAGTACATTCTATAACCTCCGGTTTGTGATATGTAGGGAGAAATGTAGCACTCTGATATAAGCAAAAGAGATTAATGGAATTCAATGGAATGCTGGAGTTCGGGGGGATTATTTGATCCTAAAAGATACTCACCAGGCTGGCTGGTGGCGTAGTGGTCAAGTATGCACGTTCTGCTTTGGCATCCCAGGTTCCCGGTTGGCATCCGGGTGCGGACATGGCACTGCTTGGCAAACCATGCTGTAAGAGGCCTCCCACATATAAAGCAGAGGAAGATGGGCACGGATGTTAGCTCAGGGCCAGTCTTCCTTAGGAAAAAGAGGAGGATTGGTGCCAGATGTTAGCTCAGAGCTAATCTTCAAAAAAAAAAAAATAATAAAAAAAGATACCTTTATCTTGGATTAGACAGTTTTAGAATTCCATAGAGATTAAAATTAATTTGTAGAGACTTGATGATAATGCAAATATTCTTGTCTACAGACATCTGAATGAATTCTCTCTGATGGAGGGAGAACTCTCCTTCTCTGTAGAAAAAGCCTGTTTTGCATCCATTTGATCAGTGAGGTGTCTGGTTTTTGGATTTTCCTTGAACAGATTGTAACATCTCTCTCATTCTCTTATTTAATTAGTCAAAGAAAATTATTTTGTGTGACTTTACTTTTCCTTTTTTTTTTTTTTTGAGAATTATCCTTTAATGGTTCTGCTGTTCCCACCAAGATGCCTAATGTATTCAACTAACAGCCAGATGAACTTTATTGCCAGAGAAGTACCCCTCATGGATTGCTAAATCCAGGTACATTTTTCTTGTTCCCAGAGGTGAACCTGAAGCACAATAGAATTTTTTAAGTCTCTGTTTTTCCTCATTTAAATTTTCTTTTCCACCAATTTTGTGTTTTGTTTTGGTTTGTATATGGCCAATAAATGATTTCCTTCTGCGGCAGCAATGATCAGGAATTTGGTTGTATAGGTCTGACCATTGCTTTCTGTAAAAGGATTCATGGTTTATAGAGATCTGTTTTCTGCTGAGTGAGAGACAACAGAGAATCTGGTTTGTCAGTCTTGTTTGTTTGTCTGTTTGTCTATTTTGAGCTCAACTCAAGAATTCTGTGTCCTCTGGGAAGAACAATTCTTTGATTTCTAGACTAGTGAGTTTTTATGTTTTATGTTTCTGTGATTACTTCTTGACCTGCAGAAATTGTAGAATCGAAGCCATAAACTCACCATATGCCTGTGTGTCTATGTGTCTGTTATTCATAAAGGGCTTTACCTCTCATTATATGAGTATGAGATGTCCTACATCTGGAAGGTAGTAATGAATTAAATTATAAAGTTTATTTTATTAAAGGAACTCTTTTCTAATTGTCCAATAGAGATAAATACTTATAAAAATTGATATAATATATATATTCATATATAATATAAATTTATATATTTATAATGTAATATAAATATATATAATATAAATTTAATTTCTAAAATTACCTGGAAACAAAGAAATAGAAATACTTTCAATGTGACTAACTTAAAAGAAAAATATATTATTTTTATAGAAACTAAATCAGAAATGTTTTAAGAATCCAAGTTCACATAATTAAGGCCAATCTCTAGGGAACAGGTGATTTCTTTCTTGAGGTAGTTTAGTGGTAATAAGAAATGGGTAGGGAGCTGAGACACTGACTGATAGTTCAAAATCCCACCCCACCATAATTGCAAAGGTAACCAGGGATTGAGGCAGGGAAGAAGAGTGGCCAAGAAAATCTCAGGGTCCAAGGTCTCTACTAAAGGGAAACCAAGTATTTTGGACAAGCATACAGAGATTCATCTGCTACTTAGGGGACTGCTTAAGAGCTCAGGAACTTGAATCAACTGGGCTGGGGTGTGAGTAGACGATACGGCAATAAGTATGAGTTAAACCTCACCCAGAGGGACTCATGTTTAGAAGAAAAGAAAAAAAAGGCCACATTTCTGTGATATGAGAACTCTTAAGAATTCTGTGCCCACTGGGAAGGAGAACAGCTCTTTAATAACTGGACTGGTAAGTTTTTGTGTTTCTGTGTTTACTCTTGATCGATGGAAGTTGTTCTTCCTGCCAAAAGTTAAAGTGGGTGAGATTGCCTCCCTCTTCCACTGGAACTGCCAGGGCTGATTATGGAGCAGAGAAGAGAATGGAGGGCTGCAGTGGTATGATGTCAGAAAGTGTCTCTCCTCCTGAGGAGTAAGTCACTAGGGGAGTGACCATTTCAGCTGTCTGGTCTGGGACATCCAGATTGGATCAGCAAACAAGGCAGAGCCAGGATTACGACAGAAGAAAAATCCAGAACAGATTGAAACAGAAACATTTTAATTTAATACATCTGGAGAAGGCCTTCACTAGTCCAGATGACAGGAGGAATGAGAAAATAATACATATCAGTCAAAGAGTACCAACTTTCAGTTATAAGATGAGTAAGTTCTGAGACCTAATGTACAGCATGGTGACTATAGTTAATAATAATGTATTGTATGCTTGAAATTTGCTAAGAGAGTAGATCTTAAGTGTTCTCATCAGTTTCCCTACATTAAACCCAGCATATATGGGGTTAAAACCAAAACACTCATTCCCTGCTTACTCTCTGGCTTCCTAGCTCCAGAATCCATTATCCTCCATGGAGACAGACACCGCCAAGGACAAGCACCTGGATTCATTATCTCCTCCCAGCAAAGAGATACAGGCTGGTGGGAAAGCTGCTGACCAGCAAGGTCACGGGCTCCCTCCTCTCTGCAAGTAGTCTGAAAGCCAAAGACAGGCTAGTGGGAAAGCTCCGACCAGCAAGGCCATATGCTCTCCCTCCCCTACCTAAAACCCCAAATAAAAACCCTTCCTTTTAGCTTTTCTGGGAGTTTGGGATTTTAGGGTTAGCTGCCCTCTCTCCTTGCTCAGCATTGTATGAAAATAAAATTCCTACTTTCCTCCACTACACCCAGTGTCAGAGATTGGCTTGCTGTGCAACGGGTGAGTGAACTCACTTCAGGTTCACTATCAAGGTGATGGATATGTTAATTAGCTTGATTTTGATAATCATTTCAAAATGTGTACATATATCAAAACATCATGTTGTACACCTTAATATATAGGATTTTTGTCCATCATACCTCAGTAAAGCTGGAGGGAAGAAAGACGTTAATACCATAACAGGAGTATAACATTTGTAGTTTGTTAAGTTACAATGTAAATAATCTTTCCAGATATTAGTATAGTTATATCTCTAAACCAGGTGGACTCCAGTGACATTTGCAGTTAAGATTCATTCACTCATTCATTTATCCCAACACCCAGCTTAAGAAATAAAGTAGTACAAATATATTGAAGCCTCTTGGTACCCCACCCACAACTCCTTCACTCCCCAGATGTAACTACTATCCCAATTTTTGTTCTTTTCATTCCCATGTGTGCTGTTATATTTTTCTATACATGTAAGTATTCTGAACAATATATAATATTTCATATAACATATTTTAAAGCTATATATAAATGGCATACTCTGTATCTTTCTGCAACTTGCTTTTTATTTCAACATTATGTTTTAAAATTTACCCATGTTTATACCTCTAATTCTGGTTCATTCGTTTTTCAACACCGTACAGTATTCCACATACAAGCCATGATTTATTAGTCCTTTATTCTGCTGATATACATTTATGTTGTTTGTGGTTTTTTGCTATTGTTGCTAATACTGTTATGAATATTGTTGTATGTCTCCCTGTCCACATTTGTGACGTTTTTTCACATATTCCCGGGGTGGAATTGCCAGTGAGAGGCAATACATCCTTATCTTTACTGCATGTTGCCAAATTGCTCTCCAAAGTCATTGCACTTCCACTAGGTGTGTATAAAAATTTCTATTGCTCCAAATACTAATTTTATTTCTATTCCTAACAAAATTTCTAATAACAGTTTTATCATCTCTATCCTCTTCTTCAAAAAGACAGGAACTTTACCAGACTTCAATTTTTCGTTAATCATTGGTGCCCAGATTTCTTGATTTTTTTTTTGTTCCCTCAAAATTAGTCTTTCAACGGTAAATTCCCCAATATATTTATAGCAGTTTCTTTGTTTTTTTGTTGTTTCTCCTTTTAGGAAGTATCTGTGAGTGATAAAATCTTTTAGTTTTTGTGTCGCTGATAATATCTTTATTTTGGTTCTTCTCTTCAGTGATAGTTTAGGGTTTGGTGTAGTTTGAGAGCCATAGTTACTTTTCCATAGTGCTTTTGGGATGTTACTCATTGTGTGTTAACCTGTGCTGTTGCTGATTAAAAGGCTGCTGTAAGTCTAAATGCCATTCCTTTGCTCCCGAACTGTCTTTTCTCATTTTTAAGATCTACATTGTATATATGGAATTTTTTTTTTATTCTGATCGGCACACAGTGTGCAGTTTCACTCTAAAGATGAATTTCTTTGTTCAGTTCAGAAAATGCTGACCCATTATCTCTTTGAATATTGTTTTTCCACCATTTCCTCTATTATGTTTTTCTGGAATTCCTATTAGACCACTGTTAAAGCGTCTTAATTCTTTTGTCTCTTGACTACCCTTAATTCCTCCTCCTCCTTTTCTTTCTTCTCCTTTTTCTCACCCTCTCTCTCTATGCTAGATCTGGGTGAATTCCTCAGTTTTATTAGTTTACTAATTTTTTTCTTCAAGTGAGACCAGTCTAGAGTGTATTTCGTCTATTGAATGTTTATTTCATTGACTATATTTTGTTATTTCTATGATTTCTAGTAGGTGCTTTTCTAATCAACTTTTTTTTTCTGGTTTTTCTCCCCAAATCCCCCCACTACATAGTTGTGTATTTCAGTTGTGGGTCCTTCTAGTTGTGGCATGTGGGATGCCACCTCAGCATGGCCTGATGAGTGGTGCCATGTCTGCACCCAGGATCCAAACCAGTGAAAGCCTGGGCCGCTGAAGCGGAAGGCGGGAACTTAATCACTCGGCCACGGGGCCAGCCCCCTCTAATCAACTTTTTTGTTTTATTTCTACTTGCTTTTATAATTCCTTGTTCTTTTTTTTCTAACTCTCTCAGAGAATACAAAACATGCTTATTTAAAAACTCATTTTCAGATCATTCTGCTATGTCCATTTCGTCAGTAATGAATTTATCTCCTCTTTTTTGATTCTGTTGATCACTCTTCTGAGTATACATTCCCTCATGTGTTTTGGAATTTTGATGTGCAGACATCCTGACTAGGAGATTTGTTTTTCTTTTCTCTCTCTCTGTTAACCCTGTCTGTTTTAGTTGCCCCCATTTTCCCCCAAGGGACTGTCAGACTAGAGTCAGGTCTTATATTGGTGGCTTAGGCCTCTCTAGCTGTGCTAAGAGATATTTCAGATCCAGTCTCTGAGGTAGTGGACACATTGACCCACGTCCTGGATGTGGCTCTGTGTCACCTTTCTCCTGCTCCCCTAGGCCATGGCTCTGGAAGCAGGCCTTGCAGCTCTTGTCAGCCTGTTTTTCATGGGTGAAGAAGCCCCTAGTTTCAGCAGTGAACCTGAATCCATCTCTTCCCTTTCTTGGGAGGACTTTTGGCTCCTGTTACCCAGCAGGAGCAAAATTCCTAGATGGGGAACCCAGCGGGGTCCAGCTTTGGTGTTTCTGGGCCTCAGAGAAGTTTATATTGGTTCTGAACTTGATAGCATTTTCTTGTTTTGTTTTATTTCTTAATTTCTCATTTTATATTTTATCTCTCATTGCTATGTGTTTGGAGCAGAGGACATCTTAGTACAAGAACTTATAAGGTATCTTACCTGGAAGTACAGATATATTGTATTATGTAATGTCCAGAAACAATTTTTTATAAGCTCAAAGTCTGTGCCTCAAAAATCACGAGGACATAGAGATTCAGTGTAGCACAGGAAATGGGAAGACTCTTAAGAGTCAAATAGACCTGTGTTTTAACATAGACCCTGACACTTCCCAGCTGTGGCATTGGCAAATATATTACCTCTTTGATTACAGTTATTTCATCTCTAAAATGGGGTAATAATACTTATGAAATATTGTGAGGATTAAATAAATTGATAGCAGTGAAGTATCTATTATAAGGCACAGAGAGGCAGAAATGTTTTGTTCTATTTTGTGTCAACTTACTATGCAAAACAAACTTGAACACATAGACTTGGTTAAATAAACTAGCACATACTGAGTAGATAATACACATAGAACAGAACTTGATGCAGACCCTGGAAAACAGTACTGAAGAAATTAAAAACAGAATACAAAAATGTTATAAAATCAAATGAAAAGTGATATAGTATAGATTCAATACATAAGGTATCCATCTGATATTTTCAGGTTTTTTAGCCAAGGATGGGTATGCTAATGTATAATAACCTATTTTGAACTATGGATTCATATAAATTTCTCCTATTCTTCAAGAAACCTTGTATCCTTTGCTAATGAAAACCTCCCAATTAGCGAAGTTATATAATCATATATAGATGTACATAACATTTATATATAACTATGGAGTACAAAAATTATTTTTGCCCTTTTGCTCTAAAAAAACAGGATTTGGCAACATGTGAATTGCAAGGAAAAGCTGAAAAATAAAGATGAAAATCCAAATTTGAAGTGTCTCTCAACTCCCACACATGTTCTTATACTTCACTCTCAACTTCCAAATTCCAGAAAATGTTTCTGTATAACCTACCGACTCTCTCATTAAAAATATCCCAGGTTGTCATGGTGACTGTGGTTCTTACCCCTCCAGAACCTTGTAGTCTGGTGCAGTGGTTTTCTAATTCCTTATTGTTGGAGAATCTTTCCTTTCTTTTTTTTTCATACTGTTTCTCATTTTTTTTCAGCCTAATATTACATCTGAGTCTGCTAGAGTGGTGGCAAATCAAAGATTTATTTTGGAGCAGGGCAGACTTAATTAATGGTCTCTCAGTAGTCGGTAAGTTGGTCTGGAAAGCTGATGGCATCCTCCCTGAGTATATGTTCTGCAGTGGTCCTTGATGAAAACATTGCAGCACCCAGCCCTTGCTAGAATTTCTCATTTCTTTCTGAACCTGTATGGGCTGATTAAATTAAGAACTCTTGGTGTCTAGGCTTTTAACACAGAGGTACACTGATCTGAATTTGGTAGTCAGGATATAAAATTCAGGTAAGCCTTTGTCTTCCCTCCACCCCTTCACCCTTTCTTATTCCCCTCTCTCAGTCCCAGCATGGGGGCTTTGCAGATTTGTGAATCCCTATAGTGCAGAGGCTTGTGGATGTTATGGAATTGAGCTCCCCTCTGGCAAATGATCTTGCTTGGTCTGTTTTAGGGCTCCTAGAGTTATCTTTCCAGGGGAGTATTAAAGAGCAAGGGCAGACCTCAGCAGGGGGTCATTGGACAGAGAGGAGAATGAAGAAGCTGAGAGATGGAATGGCAGAGGAGAGCATGAGAAAGCTGCATGTAAGAAAGAGCAAAAATGCTTTTTATGGTTGTCTAATACCTATTTGAAGAGAGAAACCATGTCTTCTATTTGTCTAAATAATGAATAAATAAATGGCTGTTTGGTGGTACCTTTACCAAGTATTTTCACTCTGCCCATGCCAAAACTAGACATTTAGCTAGAAGCAGTATATGTCCTTTGTGAAGGCTAACATTAAGGTGTAAGGTATGCATCACTTTCTTCTCTTTAATGAATCTTTTGGTCATAAATACTTATCCCAACCTGGGAAGTCTGGGATCCTAGAGGTCAAAAAAGATTTAAGGGAATCTTTGACCTATCATAATATTTTGAAAAATCTAGTAGAAATTGAAGAAAAGTCCTCAACAAGGTAGCAAATGTTTACCAAAATCTCAAGTTTCTTTGCTTTTCACTGATATTGTATGAGTTTAGTATGGCTATATGTGTTATTTCATTCTGGTCAGAAGCTCAGCTCAGTAGTCATATGTCTCTGACTTTGGCAAAGAAGATAAAACAAATAATTATAACAATACATTTAGTTGGGTTGGCAGGAAAAAATCCTTAGAGCCATGGAGTTCATGCATTCAGCAAATCCCTCTTACCTTTCAGCCCCTGTGGCAGATACCGGGGTGCAAATGCAAAGGAAGAACAGCCCCTGCCTTTAAGGAGCTCACAGTGTAGTGAGATAAAAGTATGGCATCCCTAGGGGCCAGCCCTCTGGCGCAGTGGTTAAGTTCTGTGTGCTCTGCTTTGGCAGCCGGGGTTCATGAGGATCATAGGCCCTGAACCCTGGTGTGGACCTACGCCACTCATCAGCCATGCTGTGACAGGCTGTGACAGGTTCCACGTATAAAATAGAGGAAGATTGGCACAGATGTTAGCTCAGGGCTAATCTTCCTCAGCAAAAAAAAAAAAAGTATGTCATCCCTAAATTAGCCTATGCAACATATCACTGCCTTGTAATAGCTGGCTCCCATAGTAGAGATGTGGAATAGAGATGTGGTAGCAGAGAGGAAGGGGCACCTAATTTTCATTGAAAAGGAAGATGGGGGCTGTGAAAGAAGGTTTCAGAGAGAAATTAGTCCCTGAGTGAGCTGATTCCTGAAGGCTGGTTGGGGGGCGGTGTGAGGTGGTGATTTCAAAGGAAACAGATGGTTTGAAGATCTGAAGGTGTGAAATTGCAAAGGGTTTGGATGAAACCCAGAGAAATGAGTGACAGTTGAGGAAGGACCAGACAGGATGGATCCTAAAAACTATGACAGAGAAATCATGGCAACAGGACCCACTAAAGAGTTTTACAGAATTGTTACATAATGACATATGCTTTTAAAATGAATAATTTTAATGGGAAACGAAGGATGGATTGGAGGGGGCTAGGGAGACCAGGGTAGTTTTTATTGCCTTAAAAAAATTGTTTTAACTTATTAATTGGGATACAACATACACACAGTAAAGTGCACAAAACTTAAATGTTTAGCTTAAGTGTTTTCATATGTATACACTTAAGGGACCACTAACCAGATTATGAACTTTTCTGCATCCCAGAAGAGTCTCTCTCATGCTTCCCAGGCAATACCCATTGTACCTTCCACCCCACATCCCTGCTCTCTGTGGATAGCCACTACTCTGACTTGTATCGTCATGGGTTAGTTTTAATTGTTCTTGAACTTTATATAAATGGAATCATAGAGTATGTACTTATATCTGGCTCTTATGCTCAACATTATGTGTATAAGATTCATCGTTGTTGATGCATGTGGCAAGAGTTCATTCTTTTTAATTGCTGTGTAAATTCCATTGTATGATTTTATACCAAATTTAACTTGTTCATTTTACTGCTGATTCACACTTGGTTGCGTCGAATGTTTGGATCTTATGAATAATAGTGCTATCAACTTTCTTATGTGTGTCTTTTTTAATAGATATACCCACAGACTTTTCTTAGGTATGTATCCAGGAGTGAAATTGCTATTACTGTCAGTATTGTTACCTTTAGGTATTCTGGTACCACAGTCTGATAGGTGGACACTTAGGTTATTTCCATTTTGAGGTCATTATGAATAAAGCTGCTATAAATATTCACACATAGGTCTTTATATGGATGTACATTTTCACTTCTCTTGGGTAAAATATGGGATATGTGGTAAGTGTATGTTTATAAGAAATTGCTAAACTGTTTGTCAATATGGCTGTATCATTTTGAATTCGCACTGGCAATCTATGAAAGTTCCAGTTGCTCCTGTCCATGTCAACATTGGGTAGTGTCAGTTTTATAAATTTTAGCCATTGTTGTAGTTGTAAGGTAACTCTTGTAAATTTTTCAAAAAATTGAGATAAAATTCATATAACATAAAATTCACCATTTTAAAGTATACACTTCAGGGGCCGGCCCTGTGGCCGAGTGGTTAAATTCGAGCACTCCGCTTCGGCAGCACAGGGTTTTGCCAGTTTGAATCCTGGGCTCAGACATGGCACAGCTCATCAAGCCATGATGAGGTGGCATCCCACCTGCCACAACTGGAAGGACCCACAACTAAAAATACACAGCTATGTACCAGCGGGCTTTAGGGAGAAAAAGGAAAAATAAAAAAAATCTAAAGTATACAACTGAATAGTTGTTAGTATATTCACAAAATTGTTCAGTCATCACCCCATCTAATTCCAGAACATTTCTGTCACCCCCAAAAGAAACTCTGTACCTCCCAATTCCCTTGTCCCCCTCTCCCCCCATTCCCTGTCAACCATTCACTAGTCCCTTGTCTGGACATTTCATATTAATGAAATTATACAATATGTAGACTTTTGTGTCCGGCTTCTTTCACATAACATTGTGTTTCCAAGATTCATCCATGTTGTAGCATGTATCAGTACTTCATTCTTTTTTATGGCTGAATAATATTCCATTGTTTGGACATGTCATGTTTTGTTTATCTTTTCATCAGTGAATGGACATTTGGGTAGTTTCCACTTTTTGGCAATTACGTATAATATTGGTATAAACATTCACGCACAAGATTTTCTGTGGACATGTTTTCAATTCTCTTGGGTATATAGTTAGCAGTGGAATTGCTGGGTCATATGGTAACTCTATGTTTAAGATTTTGAGGAATTGCAAGCTGTTTTCCACAGGAGCTGCATCATTTTAAATTCCCACCAGCAATGTATGAGGGTCCAACTTCTCCACATCCTTATTAACATTTGTTATTGCCTATTTTTTAAAACAGCAATCTGTGTCATTTTGCTGGGGCTACCAGAACAAAGTCCCACAGACTGGTGGCTTAAACAACAGAAATTTATTTTCTCACAATTCTAGAGGCCAGGAGTCCGAGATCAAGGAGTTGGTAGGGTTTGTTTCTTCCAAGGACTTCTCTCCTTGGCTTGTAGATAGCTGTCTTCTCTCTGTGTCTTCACATGGTCTTTCCTCTGTGTGTGTGTGTGTGTGTGTGTGTGTGTGTCCCCTAATCTCTTCTTGTAAGAACACCTGTCATACTGGATTAGGGCCCACCCATATGACCTCATTCTACCTTAATTGCCCTCTATAGGCCCTATCGTCAAATGCAGTCATATTCTGAGGTAATAGAGATAAGGACTTCACCATATTCTGTGAGTTCTCTTTTCACTCTTTTTATAGAGTCCTTTGCTGCACGAAAATTTTTAATTTTGATGAAATCCACTTTATTTATTTTTAATTTGGTTGCTTGTGCTTTTGCCGTCATGGCTAAGAAACCATTTCCTAATCCAAGATCACAAAGATATACACTTATGTTTCCTTCTAAGAGTTTTATAGTTTTAGCTCTTGCATTTAAGCCTTTGATTCATTTCAAGTTAGTTTTAGTATATGATGTTGGTTAGGTGTCCAAATTCATTCTTTTGCACGTGAATATCCAGCTTTTCCAGCACCACATGTTGAAAAGAGGATCTGTCCCCACCCCGCCCCCCCATCTCCCATTCCTCTCCACCCTTCCCAGCCATTGAATGGTTTTGGGATCCTTGTCGAAAATCACTCGACTCTAAATGTATGGGTGTATTTCTGAACTCTCAACCCTATGCCATTTATCTATATATTTATCTTTATGCCACTGTCACACTGCCTTGATTATTGTAGCTTAGTAGTAAGTTTTGAAATAAAAAAATGTGAATCCTTCAACTTTGTTCTTTTTCAAGATTGTTGGCTATTCAGAGTCCTTTGCATTTTGACATGAATTTTAGGATCAGCTTGTCTATTTCTGGAAAAAAAACAGTTGGAATTTTGATAGGGATTATATTGAATCTGCAGATCAATTTTGGGAGTATTGCTCTGTTAACAATATTCCAATCCATGAACAGGGGATAGCTTTCTATTTTTTTAGGTCTTCTTTAATTTCTCTCAAGGATGTTTTGGAGTCTTCAGTATATAGTCTTGCATTTCTTTGGTTAAATTTATTCTCAAATATTTTATTATTTTTGATGGTATTGTAAAAGGAATTATTTCCTTAATTTTGTTTTCAGATTGTTCATTGCTAGTGTATAGAAATAAAATTTATTTTTGTATATTGATCTTTATCTTGCAATTTTGCTGAGCTTGTTTATTAGCTCTGTTTTGTGTGTGTGTCTGTGTGTGGATTCATGAGAGTTTTCTATGTATGAGATCATGTCATCTGCAAATAAGAGTTTTACTTCTGCCTTTCCACTCTGGATGCTTTTTATTTATTGTTCTGGTCTAATTGCCCTGGCTAGAACTTCCAGTACAATGTTGAATAGATGTGGAAAGAGTGTACATCGTTGTCTTGTTGCTGATCTTAGGGATAAAGCTTTCAGCCTTTCACCACTGAGTATGATGTTAACTGGGAGCTTTTCATCAATGTCCTTTATTGGGTTGAGGAAGTTCCCTTCTATTTCTAGTTTGTTTGGTGTTTTTATCATGAAATGGTGTTGGATTTTGTCAAATGCTTTTTCTGCATCTATTGAGATAATCACAAGTTTTTCTTCTTTAGTCCATTAGTATGATGTATTACAATGATTTATTTTCATATGTTGAACCAACCTTGCATTTTTGGGATAAATCCCACTTGGTCATGGTTTTTAATCCTTTTATTTTATTTATTTTATTTTTCCTTTTTCTCCCTAAAGTCCCCTAGTAGATAGTTGTGTATTCTAGTTGTGGGTCCTTCTAGTTGTGGCATGTGGGATGCTACCTCCACATGGCCTGATGAGCGGAGCCATGTCTGCGCCCAGGATCCAACCCTAGGCTGCTGAAGCAGAGCGTGCAAACTTAACCACTTGGCTAGGGGCTGGCCCTGGTTTTTTATCCTTTTAATATGCTGTGTGATTCAGTTTGATAGTATTTAGGTGAAGATATTTGCATTACTCATAAGGGATCTTGGTCTGCAATTTTCTTTTCTTGACATCTTTGTCTGGTTTTGGTATCCAAATAATACTGGGCTCATAAAATGAGTTCTCTCATCTTCTATTTTTAGGAAGAATTTGAGAAAGATTGGTGTTAATCCTTCTTTAAACATTTGGTGGAATTCACCACTGAAGCCATCTGATCTGGGGCATTTTCTTTGTTGAAGTTTTTAAGTGACTGATTCAAGATTTTTACCTTATAGGTCTATTCAGATTTTCTGTTTTCTTCT
Organism: Equus przewalskii; assembly: GCF_037783145.1. Classification (NCBI taxonomy): domain Eukaryota; kingdom Metazoa; phylum Chordata; class Mammalia; order Perissodactyla; family Equidae; genus Equus; species Equus przewalskii. The sequence continues at coordinate 21,970,752 of NC_091853.1, read as the reverse complement.
TGAGCTAGTTTTGGTTTTGGCTTTGGTCAGTTTATGCATGGTTTTCTTTAGCCCTTTCAACATATTTAAAATAGCTTATTTAAAATCTTTGTCTAGTAAGACCAACATCTGGGCTGCCTCAGGACATGGTTTTTATTGAATGCTTTCCTCCTGTGTATGGGCCATACTTTCTTGTTTTTTAGGATGCCTCATAATTTTTTGTTGAAAACTGGACATTTTGAATATTATAATATGGCCACTCTGGAAATCAGATTCTTTTCCCTCCCCAGAGTTCATTGTTACTGCTTGTGGTGGTTGTTTGTTTAGTAAATTTTTTTAGCTAATTTTGTAAAGTCTCTTATTTGTTGTGTGTTGCCATTCCGTTAGTTTAGTGGTCAGCTAACAATTGGACAGAGATTTTCTTTTTTTTTCTTCAAGATTTTATTTTTTTCCTTTTTCTCCCCAAAGCCCCCCGGTACATAGTTGTATATTTTAGTTGTGGGTCCTTCTAGTTGTGGCATGTGGGACGCCGTCTCAGCGTGGCTCGATGAGCGGTGCCATGTCCGCACCCAGGATTTGAACCGACGAAACACTGGGCCGCCTGCAGCGGAGCGCGCGAACTTAACCACTCAGCCATGGGGCTGGCCCTAGAGATTTTCTTAAATGCTTGAAAATATAAAAATCTCCCAGTCTTGCAAAGGGGCTCTGTTTGTATGTTGGGGACACATCAACACTCGGGGAGTTTATAACTCTGCCTTAGCCTTCTTTTCTTGCTTTTGAAGAATGTCAAAGTCAGCCAGACACAAGAGCTCAGGATCTTCTTAAGCATATGCATTGTTCTGGTTATGTGCATGATTTTCTAGAATCCCAGGAGTATACTGGAGCTTTTCAAGGCCCTTATTCCCCAAAGCTTGTCATTCTCCATCCTTTCCTCTCAAGCTTCTTGGGCAGTCTGTTGTTTGCTCGACTGCTATCTGTTGCCTCAGGTGACAATGACTAAAACATTTGCCTTTAAAAGTTTTTGACAAATGTCCCTTGGTTAGTGGCTTTAGCATGGGCCAAGTTCAATGAGATAAAGACGAGCCTTGTGAGCCTTTCAGGGAGCCTTCCAGGGAGCCGCTGGACAGGTCAAAACAAATAACTATTATTCTGTAAGAATCAGGTCTTTTGTGCTCTCTCCAGTACTGGTACTAGAAATATAGGCTGTTATTTTCCAGGATACCCCTGAGTTGAGGAGTAGGGGATGAGAGTAGGGTAAGTTAAGATACTAGAAAGCTTGCTGTTCTTAGAGATTCAGCTGTTTTTCTTGAATAAGTGCTCCCTGGGTTGCTGCAAGCTTTTGTTAGTTTTCACAGTTCTGAAAAAGCTGATTCTGACAGATTTTTTTCATTGCTTGCATGGAGCAGTGAACTTTTGGAGTTCTCTACTCCCCTATTTTCCCTCATTGTGGTTTAATAGTTATTTCCTTAAAGATGAATGGTGTAAAACATCTTTCTGTGTGCTTATTTGCCCTCTGTATTTGTTTAGCAGTGAAATGTACATTTAGTTCTTTTGCATATTAAAAAAATTGGATTGGTTGTCTTTTGTTTGTTTGTTTGTTTGTTTGTTTTTTGGTGAGGAAGATTGGCCCTGAACTAACATCCATTACCAATCTTTCGGTTTTTGCTTGAGGAAGATTGTCCCTGAGCTAAGATCTGTGCCAATCTCTCTCTATTTTGTATGTGGGGTGCTGCCACAGCATGACTTGATGAGCTCTGTGTAGGTCCACACTCAGCATTGGAACCTGCAAACCCTGGGCCCCTGAAGTGGAGTTTGTGAACTTCACCACTACACCACTGGCCCCTGGTTGTCTTTTTTTAATGATTGAATCATAGAGCTCTTTATATATTTTGGATATAAATCCTTTATCAATTAGATGTTTTACAAATAGTTTTTCCCAGTCTGTGGCTTCTTTTTCATTCCTTAATGCTATCTTTCAGGGTGCAGAAAAATTTAATTTTGATGAAGTCTAATTTATCAATTTTTTTTTAAATTCGTACTTTTTGTTTCCTAAAAATTATTTGCCTAATCCAAAATTATAAAGATTCTTTCCTCTGTTTCCTTCTAGAACTTTTATAGTTCTAGGTTTTACATTTATGGCTATGATCCACTTCATGTTGCTATTTGTAAATGATGCAAGCTAAAGATTGAGGTCCTTTCTTCCTTTCCTTTTTTCTCTTTTTCTCATTTTGCATATGGTTGTCCAAATGTCCCAGCATCTTTTCTTGAAAAAACTATCCTTACCCCCATGGAATTATGTTGGCGTGTTATCAAAAGTCAAATAGTCATTTGTGTGTGGATCTATCTTTGAACCCTCTCTTGTGTTCCACTGATCTGTATGTTTATCTTTATGCCAATATCACACTCTCTTGTTTACTGTAGCTTTATAGTAAGTCTTGAGATCAGGTAGTGTGAGTTTTCCAACTATTTTCTTTTTCAAAATTGTTGATATTCTAGGTCTTTTGTTTTTCCAAATAAATTTTAGAGCAGCTTTTTCAATTTTTGTAAGAAAGATTGCTTGGATTTTAATTGGAATTGTACTGAAGCTTTAGATCAATTTTTAGGAGGTTTGACATATGAACAACACTGAACCTTCCAATCCATGAACATAATATATCTCTTCATTTATTTTCCTCTTCTTTAATTTCATTTAGCAATGTTTTCCATTTTCTGTGTGCAGGTCTTACACACATTTTGCTAAACTTATTGTAAATGGTATTTTTAAATTAGCTTTCTATTTTTGTTGCTAGTATATAGAAGTAAATTACTTTTTGTGTATTTACTTTGAGTCCTGTGATTTTGCTAAATTTACTTATTAGCTCTATTAGTTTTTTGTAGATTCCTCAGGATTTTCTATGTAAATGATCGTGTCCTTTGCAAATAAAGGCACATTTATTTCTTCTTTCCCAATCTATATACATTATTATTATTATTATTATTATTATTATTATTTTTGCACTCTACAGACTCTCTGGTACACACTGTTGAATAGAAGTCATAGGAGCAAACATCCTGGCCTCATTTCTGATATTAGCAGGAAAGCATTCAGTCTTTCACCATTAAGTATAACGTTAGTTTAGTTTTTGGTGTAGATGCCTTTTGTAAGGTTAAGGAAGTTTCCTCTGTTTCTAGTTTGGTAAGCATTTTAATCATGAATGGATGCTGGATTGTTTTTCAAATGCTTTTTCTGTGTCTATTGAGATGATTATATATATAACATTTATATTATATTTAACATATTAAATATTTTTATATATAAAATCATCTCAATATATAAAAACTATATATGTATTTGAATATATATATGTGTGTATGTATATATATATATATTTGAATGTTGATCCAACCTTGAATTCCTGGGGTAAAACTCACTTGGTCATGATGTATAATCCTTTTTATATTTTGCTGAATTTGATTTGTTAATATTTCTTAAGGCTTTTTCCATTTATGTTCATGAGGGATATTGGTCTGTAGTTTTCTTTCCTTGAAATGTCTTTGTTTTAAGGTAAAGTTGACTTCACAAAATAAGTGGTAAGTGTTCCCTGTTCTATTTTTGATGAATTTTTGTAGAATGGGTATCCTTTCTTCCTTAAAAGCTTGGCAGAATTCACCCCTGAAGTCATATTGGCTTCAAGTTTTCTCTGTTTTGAATGAAGATTTCAAATTCTTTAACAGATATAGGGCTATTCAAGTTCTCTATTCTTGAATGAGCTTTGGTAGTTTATGTCTTTCAATAAATTTATCCATTTCACCTTAGTCATCAAATTTATTAACATATAGTTGTTCACATAAGTCTCTTATTTTCCTTTTAATAACTATCGGATTGGTAGTGATGTGTCTTCTTTCATTCCTGATATCTACAATTTGTTTTTTCTCTTTTTCCTTTAGCCCTTTGGCTAGAGGTTTATACATTTTGTAAACTTTTTCCCAAAGAATCAGCTTTTGGTTTCATTGATTTTTCACTATTGCTTTTTCTATTTTTATTTTCTCTATTGCTTGTCTATTGCTTATTCTCTTTTCCATTTCATCAAGTTCTTGCTCTTCTCTTTATTTTTTTCTTCCTTATGCTTCTTGTGGGTTTAATTCAATCTTCTTTCTCTAGTGTCTTAAGGAAGAAGCTTAGATTGTTGATTCACGCCCTTTCTTCTTTTCTACTATAGGCCTTTAAGGCTATAAATTTCCCTCTAAGCACTGCTTTAGCTGAGTCCCACAAATTTTTGATACATTATGTTTCAATTTTAATTCAATTTTTTTTTTGGTGAAGATTGACCCTGAGCTAACATCTGTTGCCACTCTTCCTCTTTTTGCTTGAGGAAGATTGTCTCTGAACTAACATCTGTGCCAGTCTTCCTGTATTTTGTATGTGGGATGGCACCACACCATGGCTTGGTGAATGTTGCATAGGTCTGTGCCCGGGATCTGAACCCACAAACCCCAGGCTGCAGACGTGGAGCTCACAAACTTAATTACTACGCCACTGAGCTGACCCCAACTCATGAATTTTTAGGATTATGTTATTTACTTTCCAACTATTCATGAATTTTACAGGTAACTTTCTGTTATTAACTTGTGTTTAATTCCCTGAGGTCACAGAGCACATACTATTTATAGTAGTCTTTTTAAATTTGCTGACATTTATTTTATGGCCCAAGGTATGGTCTGACTTGGTGAATGCTTTGTGTGCACTTGAAACAAATATATTTTCTGCTGGTCTTGAGTGGAGTGCTCTGTAAATGTCAATCAGGTGGAGTTGGTTGATAGAGCTTTTCAGGTCTTCTCTATCCTTACTGATTTATTTTTCTACTTGTTTTATCAACTATGGAGAGAGGAGTGTTAAAAGTCTGAACTAAAATTGTGAAGTTGTCTTTTTCTTCTTTTAGTTCAAATGGTTTTTACTTTATACATTTTTAAGTCTTATTATTAGGCACATGCACATTTAAAACTGTTATGCCTTCTTGATGAGTTGAACGCTTTATCATTAAGTTTTGTCCTTCTTTATTCCTGGCGATTCATCTTCTTTCTTAACTCTTCTGCGTACAGTTTTCAGGGTATATTGTTTTCCTATTCTTTAAATTTTAACCAATGGCATTTGCCAAATCAAATTTGGAGAAAGTGGGAGAGAAAGTTGCTAAAGATGATTCCCAGATACCTGGCTAACGTAATGCAAAAGAGAGTAAAATCAGTCATGAAGGCAGGGATAGCCTTATGAGGAAAATAAAAGTTCAGATTTTATTTTATTTATATATTTATATTTTCTCCCCCAAGCTCCAGGACATAGTTGCATATCCTAGTTGTAAGTCAAAAGTTCAGATGTTAATCTGTCCTGTTTCAGTGGTAATTGGATATAAAGGTAAAGATGTAGGTAACTTGAGTCAAATCCCAGAAGAGAGACATGCCTGAATTTAGAGATTTGTAAATCAATGGGAATAAAGAACAAAGGATCAAAGCCAAAATCCTGAGGAACAGGAACATTAAAGGGTTCCTGGAAAGAGGAAAAATCAGCAAAGGAGACTGAAAAGGAGTGAATGACTTACAGTGTAAAAGAAAGAAAAAGAGAATGCTGATTCATATGCTAAAGACGGAGAGGAGTTTTGAAAAAGTGAATGATGCGGGGTCAGTGAGCCGAGGAGTCGAAAGAAAGATTTCTTGGACTCTCAAGGTCTGGCAGTAGTGCTCTTTTATTTAGAGAATAGTATAGAATAGCATGGGGACAGGACCCATGGGCAGTCAGAGCTGCTGCGTGGGGACAGGGCCCACGGGCAGTCAGAGATGCTGCCGGCATGGGGAGCTGCTGCTGCCGCCGCTGGCATGGGGACAGGACCCATGGGCAGGCAGAGCTGCTGCCGGCATGTTGCTGTTGCTGCTGCCGCTTCTGCTGCAAAGTTGGGTGGAGAGTAAGGCTAAATTTAAGGCGTAGGTATGTGAGTTATCTCTTTACGAGACAAAGAAAAAAAGTTAAAATGGTACCAGTGCCGGTAGGGTCTGGCCATTGGGCGGTCCCACAACTTTTAGATAAGAATCAAACCGGATTGAGTAAATGGCAGAAGTCACCGCTCAAATATTATCTTCAACTAAAGACAAAGGAGGATTTTGGGGTGGGGGGTCAGTTACATGAGGTTGCCAGACAGTAAACAACTTAAGTTCTTGCCTTCCCCATTAAGAGTTTCCAGAGATAAGGCCATCCCCCCTTCCTCCTGGTGCAGAGAGGGAGGTGAATTCAGGTTTAATGAATGAGTAATAGATAGATTTAGGCATATGTAGGCTAAGAAGAAGGAGCCAGTGGTAAGAAAGAGATTAAAGATACAAAAAGCAGAAGCGGCATGCCACTGATGGAATAGTGTCTTTAGGTCTGCCAAAGAGTACCCGTTTCAGCGCACAGGTGGACTGATTAGTCTTAAAAATGGGGAAGGGATATATCTACAGCTCACATGGGAATAGAAATGTGAGAAGATTGAAGCAATGTTACTAAAGGCTCCTTTTTTTCCTCTGTAAAGAAGTCGGGGACGGGGAGAAAAGGGTAAGAAGGCAAGACGAGGAGGAGGAGAGGTGAGGAGAATGGCAAAGACTTGGAATGAATGTTACGGGGAATGAGAAAGAATCCTGATCAAGGAAAGGTAAAGGAATTGCCAAGCAGTACATAGCAACCAATTGAAATGGGAAATTATCTTCGTAGTAGTTTTGAGAGGTGGTGTGATTTTTTTTCGCCCCCAGCTAGACGCAGGCTCCAGCTTGTAGAATCTGAGGGGTGAATTTTAAGATTGATATAGGGTTGGGGGCTTGTTGTGGAGGTAGAAAGACAGGTGCACAGGTGCGTGGGATTTGTCTTAGAAAGAAGGAAGCGTTATGTCTGCGAGAGTTCAGATGTTGTTGTGGGTATTTAAAATGATAGGCCGTGAGGGGCTGGCCCCGTGGCCGAGTGGTTAAGTTCGCGCGCTCCGCTGTAGGCAGCCCAGTGTTTCGTTGGTTCGAATCCTGGCGCGGACATGGCACTGCTCATCAGACCACGCTGAGGCAGCGACCCACATGGCACAACTAGAAGAACCCACAACGAAGAATACGCAACTATGTACCGGGGGGGCTTTGGGGAGAAAAAGGAAAAAATAAAAAAAATAAAATCTTTAAAAAAAAAAAAAAAATGATAGGCCGTGAGTAAGGAAGGAAAGAAGATGCTCAGCTAGGATATCCCTCCATCCCTTTACGACTTCAAATAAGTTTGTACACGGGCTGGGCGGGGGTGCGGAGGACCAAGCTCTCGCCAGTGTGTCGCGGCCATCATAGCTCTCGCAGAATCTAAGAGGGGACGGAGCAGGGGCACAAGGAGACTTAGTAAAGATGTCTGGGCTCGCCGCAGTGACGAGAGCGGCGGCATGAGCAACCTGGTCACCGCCCGCTTGCCAGACCCACTCTGGGATGGGGGTCAGCGGGACGCTGCCTGGCCCGGAAGCTTCTTTGCCGACCCGGAAGCAAAGCCGGGCGGCGGAGGCGCCGCGGTGGAGCCACCGCCTCTTGGCCGCTTCGCCGCTGCTTGGGGATCCGGGACCGCGGCGGCGCCGGGTTGCCCTGATGATCCCCGGCAGGCGGCGGCGGCGGCAGAGGCGGCGGGAGGATGACCTCTCCTCGGGAGCGGGGTGCCGACCTCGCCCGTTTCTACACTGTCACCGATCCCCAGCGACACCCGAGGGGCTACACGGTGTATAAGGTCACCGCCCGGGTGAGTGCCAGTGTCGGGCGGGGGTAGGAGCCTGAATTGAGACATGCGTGACTGGGGAGGGGACCCTGGTGTAGGTTTACCTGACCCCGGGTCAGAGCCGAGGGTGGGTCTGGGTGCACCTAGTGCCGAGACAGGCGTCGGAGGTGGGGATTTCAGGAAGGCTGGGGTAGGCGCTGAGTACGGGATGCCCAGGACTCCGCTGGAAAAGGTCGCGGTCGTGTCCCCATTCCTGGGTGGGGCAGAGGTTGATGGTTTTAAATTGATGACTCAGCCCCCATTCCATTTAGCTTTCTCTTCTGAGGCTGAAATTTGCAGAAGTGGTTTTGCTTGTTTCCCAGGGAAAATGCAAATTTAAAACATTAATTTTTATATTATTTGGTATGTGTAATGGAAGGTATTTCTTCTCTTGACTGTTTATACAGCGTCAGGGTTGCACTGAGGCAGACAAGACTTCTTGGGAAGGATGTCAGTGTTAGGGCCACCAGCCTGGGACCTCGGTCTGGCTGTGTCTTTTTGCCTTCTAGTTTTTCATGGTTTACAGAAGGAAACGTGAGAAATTGTACTGAAGGTGTCTTGTGTGAGTCGTCTTGAGGGCTCACTTAGAAGTTGCGAGCCTCCTTTGCATCAACTGACCGATCCATTTTTAAATACCCACTTTATGTTTCACTGCTCTTGCGCTTTTCAAAGAAAGTTGTCATCTCTTCTTAGAAAATACGAATAATAAAATCAAATAAGTATGTATGTAATGTATGTATGAGTAGGTGTGTATGTTAGACATTTTGTACAGGTCACTCAATCCTAATTTTAATGATGAGGAAACTGAGATTCAAGGAAGTTTCGTTAACTTGGCACACGTGGGGTTTGAGCCCACTTCTCCTTAACTCCAAGTTATATAAAAAGTTAAGAATTAACTCTATCATTATCATTAATTGTTAAAAAAAGAGAGGTACAGATAGTAGTAATAGTATAATATACATTTGGAGGATGTAGTAATCATATGTGATAGAGAGCTCAGGAAGTAGGCCTTGAGAAGAACCTTAAAAGTTAAGTAGATTTAGATAAGCACAGTGGGGCATAGAAGTGGCATGTAATTTATGGAAATGGTACACAATTCAGACATATGTGAGAAGATGGTGTTGATGCAAATAACCCATAACCAGACTATAAATGAAAATGTGGGTGAATTTATTCTGAGCCAAAATGTCAGGACCACATAGCCCACGTGTGAGGACTGCCTGCCCCAAGGAAGGAAGGGCACCAAAGAAGTGGGGTGTACAGAGTGGTTATATACCCTCAAAGAGCATGTTTCACATGATTGAAATGTCCCTTTTACAGTAGTCACAAGACTGGGCACAATGACTGATGGACACAGCAGGGAGCAGGTCTGTTGTCTCCAGCTGGGTGGTCACAGATGAGCGCAGCACTCAGTTCCTAGCCTAGGGAAAGATGCTTATCCTTAAGGAAACCTTTATCTTAAGGGCATTTTCAATGCATGTGCCACGGCCATGTCAGGCCCTTTTGGAAAAAGTCAGGCCGAATTAGGTTTACACCCGGTGGTTTCCTCATATACTCCAATATGTCCTATTGCTTGTCGTTTCTATTTGTCAATGGGATAAGCAAGTTTGTTTAAAGATACTAAGACTAGGCCTGATCATTGCAGAGGGCTGTCCTGAGAAGAGAGAGAAATTCACTACTCCCTGTTTGCAAGTAAGGTTGTTATATAAGTGGAATGTTAGTTTCAGGTTATGTAAGAAATTTCTTAAGATTAAGGGGCCCTTATAATACTGCTCTTGAGACCTTTCTAGTCATTGGGTCCTTCAAAAAATCTAGACTTAGTTTCCTAATATAGTTTATGGAATTAGAACAAATTTTAACATACGTATGTTCCCCTCACAGCACCTGTTCATCCCTTGTTATAGCACTTACCACAGTTATATTGTATCAATCTGTTTACATGTCTGTCTCTAGTAGATTTAGAGCAGGTCTCTATCATGGTTATTTGTTTCCTTTTATATCACTTAAGGCAGTGGATGGCACATAGTGCATGAAAAACTATGGTTGAGTGTTTTCCTCTCCATTCTAGGCAGCACACCCAATAAATGTTTAGTTCCAGACACTAAGTGCTGTGAGGGATACAAGGCTGAATAATGGCCCTCCCTTTCAAGGATACTCGTAGTAGAAGAGAGCCTACTGGACTTGAGGAAGTATAGTACAAGATAGAAAGGGTTGAATGTCCTAAGAGACTACAGAAAAGAGCTATGGGATTTCGGAAGACAGAGAGGTTGCTTCTGGCTCCAGGGATCAGGGAACATGTACCAGTTAAGACAGGGAGTGAAAGATGGGAAGAATCCAACAGGTGGATAGAAGGAGAGGGCATTGCAGGTAGGAGGGATCGAGCCCGTAAAGGCCTAAAGAAAGCAGTGTGAGTGTGGAAATTGAATAGGAAACACTGAGTATGATGATTACTTGTATTCTTACTTTACGAAAGGAAAGGTTAACCCAATTTAGGTCTTAAATATCTTTTCTTAAGCTGTGAACTGTTTACAGAACTATTCTGGCTACATAAATTAGAAGATAAAGTAGCATATTGCCCTAGAACCAACCAAATCCTTGTAATATGCATGCCACACATTGCTGTGGTTATTTGAACTCGAAAATTCCTTACGTTGCCTTTTTTCTCCTTGTAAATGTTTATGTCCTCATTTATTGCTAATGTTACAGATTTTATTTTTTGATTTTGAGGTTTAAGCGTCAACATTGAGAAATACTTTAAAAATAACTGTGCTTAATATTATAAAACAAGTAAAATATTTATTGTTTTTTGAGGCTTAAGGAGAAAAACATCTTTCCTTAGGAGAATTAACCAGGTAAGTAGTGGTCCCCTGAGAGAAGCTGATGAGATAAAAATTAGGAATGTCTTCTGTATGTTTCCTACTGCTGATTTACTTCTAGCTTTAAGGAACAAATCTCTTTATTCTTGATCCTTGCAGGCTTCTTTCTTTAGCAGGAGAATTAGAAGCCTTGGAAGTACCAATGCTAAGTTTTGGGGAGCATAACAACTCTTTTGTCTTAAATTTCCTTTGTACTTTTTTTCACTTCTCTGGAACCTGGCAGGCTTAGAGAACCTTGTGGTCAGTGAGCAAACTTGCTGACAGATTTCTTAGTTTAATTCTGTTTCGCTTCTTAATTTTTACCTAGAATAAGTACCTCTATTCAGAATTGGAAAATTCTGTAGATTTCTTTTGATTCTTTAGTTGAAGGAAACATAGATATAAAAGAACCATTAGCAGTGTTTTTGGTTGTTTCATCATGCTAAGTTTACAAAATTCTCATATTGTAATCTGGATTTCCCAGCAACGTTAAGTGCATGGTAATTCTTGCCTGTATTCTTTCAATGAAAATGGGAAGCAAAAGACAGACTTTTATTCCTAAAAGACAGTGCCACCTTATGACTTTATTTTGTTTATATTGAGGCATAATTTTATATACAATAAAATTCACCAATTTTAAGAGTACAGTTCGATGAGTTTTGGCAAATGTATATAGCTCTGTAACCACCACCACAGTCATCACTGCAGAAATTCCCTCATGTTCCTTTGCAGTCAGTCCCTTCTCCCCACCCCCTGTTGCTAGGCAACCACTGGTCAGCTTTCTCTCATTATAGATTAGGTTGTATTTTCTAGAATTTTATATAAATGGAATTATATGGTCTGTACTTTTCTGGGTCTGACTTTTTTTAACTCAACATGATTATTTGAGATTCATCTATGTTGTTGTGTGTTTTTATTCTCTTTTATTGCTGATCAGTATTCCATTGTATGGTTACCCTACCATCAGTCCATTTACCTGTTGATGGACGTTTTGAGTTGTTTCCAGTTTTTGGCTATTATGAACATTTGTACGCAAGTCTTTGTGTAGACATGTGCTTTCATTTCCCTTGATAGCTCACATCCTTGTTTGCTATAGCTTTATACTAAGTCTTGAAATCAGGTCATCTAAGTCCTCTAACTTTCTTTCTCAATTTTTTGGCTATTTTAGATTGTTTGCGTTTTCATATAAAGTTTACAATTAGCTTGTAGGTTCTACAAACATGCCTACCCAGATTTTGACTGAGATTACATTGAGAATGTAGATCAATTTCAAAAGAATCGATGTCTTAACGATATTGAGTCTTCTGATCCATGAACATATATCTTCCATTTATTTAGCTCTTTAGTTTGTCTGAGCAATGTTTTCTAGTTTCAACGTGCAGGTCTTGCACATGCTTAAAGTAATTTGGGTTTGTTTTCAAAATGTGAGAATACGTAAGTCCTCATTTTACATAGCTAATATTTGTTGAGTAATAATTGCAAACACTTATATGGTGCTTACTATAAGTCAAGCACTGTTCTAAGTACTTTATATAAATTAGCATATTTTTCACGGTAGCCCAGTGAGTAGATGCTATGATTATCCTCACGTTGTCAATGAGGAAATTGAGGCACAGAGAGATTAAGTAACTTGCCCAGGGTCACACAGCTAGCTAGTGGTAGAGTCTAGATTTGAAGCCAGGTAAACTGGCCCCAGTCACAGTGTGTGCTTTTGATCCCAGTCCTGTGCTGCTGAATACCTATATTATAAAACACATTTCATTAGATTCTGTAGGTGTACATATGAGGACTCCTGTTTGTCCCCTCAGGGCCCTTACTGTAATTTGGCAAGAGTGATGGATACATGGATAATACAGTGACCATGATGACGTGAACAAAGGGGAGCAAGGGAATGAATGGAACAAGTGCTCAGCTTGACTTAAGTCTGAAAACGGACATTTCCAAAGATGCAAATAGAAACTCTGTTTGTATTGCTTGGAGGGAACCTGCTTTCAGTTCCTGACCGTAATCTTATGTGGCCTGCTTGAGCTTGGGAAGGGAATTATTTGTAGTTTCCCAGGTGTGCTAGTATACTGTGTTTTCCCATGCCGCTCTGTTAGGTGCTGTTTCCTCTGTTTGGAATGCTCTTCCCTGTTGTCTTGGCAATCCCTGTCCATCTCAAGTGTGTTCTCCTAGAAGCCATTCTTACCTGCAGGACTCCGTGTGTCTTTTATACTCCTGCATTAAAGCCTTTATCATACTGTACGTGTCTGCCCCCTCCTCTGAGGGCAGACTCTGTCTTTTTAACTTTGGATTCTTGGTGCCTCGCACAGAGCCTGGACTATAGTAGAGACTTGAGATAAGGCTAGAAATAGGCAATACTTTTCTTTTTTAAGTTAGCATACAGTAAAATTGATTTTTTTTGTTATGTAATTCAGTGAACCTCGACACATGTAAATTCGTTCGTCCACTCACCATAATCAGCCAGCAACAGTTCCATCATCCCCAAAACTCCCTCCTGCTCTCCCTTTTTCACACTCTTTTCCCCACCTCTTAGCCTCTGGCAACCACTCACCTACTCTCCACCCCTCTACTTTTGTCTCTTTTAGAGTGTCATATAAATAGAATCATATGGTGTTTAACCTTTTGAGATTATTTTTTGCCCGTTTTTTTTCGTTGGGTTGTTTGTTTTCTTACTGTTGAGTTTTGGGAGTTGTTTATTTGTTCTATATGTAAGTTTTTTGTCAGATACGTGATTTGCAAATATTTTCTCCTATTGTTTAGCATGTCTTTTCATTCTCTTAACAGTTTCTTTTACAAAGCAAAAATTTAAGTTTTGGTGAAGTCCAGTTTATCATTTTCTTTCTTTTATGGAGTATGCTTTTAGTGTCATGTCTAAAAACTCTCTACTAACCCCATGTCACAAATATTTTTCCCCAATGTTTTCTTCTGGAAGTTTTATTGTTTTGCCTTCTACATTTAGCTCTATGATCATTTTGAGTTTATTTTTGTATGAGGTGTGAGGTTTAGATGGAGCTTCATTTTTTTTTTATTAAGGTTATGAAGGTTAACATCCTTGTGAAATTACAGTTGTACATCATTATTAGTCATGTTGTAGGTACACCACTTCACCCCTAGTGCCCTCCCCCCACCCGCCTTTCCCCTGGCAACCACTGATCAGTTCTCTTTGTCCATATGTTAACTACCACCTATGAGTGGAGTCATACAGAGTTTGTCTTTCTCTGTCTGGCTTATTTCACTCAACATAATACCCTCAAGGTCTATCCATGTTGTTGTGAATTTGTCCTTTTTTATGGCTGAGTAGTATTCCATTGTATATATATACCACATCTTCTTTATCTAATCATCAGTTGCTGGGCACTTAGGTTGGTTCCATGTCTTGGCTATTGTGAATAATGCTGCGATGAACATAGGGGTGCATGGGACTTTTGGAATTGCTGATTTCAGGTTCTTAGGATAGATACCCAGTAGTGGGATGGCTGGATCATAAGATATTTCTATTCTTAACTTTTTGAGGAATCTCCATACTGTCTTCCATAGTGGCTGCACCAGTTTGCATTCCCACCAAGGTGGAGGTTCATGTAGATATCCAATTGCGTGTAGATATCCAATTGCAACAAAACGCCATTTGTTCAAGAAACTAGCCTTTCTTCATTGAATTGCCTTTGCACCTCTGTCAGAAATCAATTAGCCATATGTGTGTGGGTCTGTTTTGTTCCATATAACATTGTCTTGATTATAGTAGGTTTATACTAAGTCTTAAAATTAGGTAGTATGATTTCTCCAACTTTATTCTTCTGTTTCAAAATTGTTTTGAAAATTCTAGTTCCTTTGCTTTTCCATGTAAATTTTAGAATCAGCTTGTCTCTATCTACAAGAAATCCTGATGGGATTTTGATTAGAATTGGATTAAATTTGTAGATCAGTTGGGGGAGGATTGACATCTTTACTATGTTGAATCTTCGAATACATGAACATAGTTTGCCTTGCCATTAATGTAGGTGTTCTTTGATTTCTTTCATCAGCATTTTATAGTTTTCAGCATACAGATTTTGTACATGCTTTGTTAGATTTATTCTTCAGCATTTCATCTTTTTGTAGCTATTGTAAGTAGTATTTTTTTAAAAAAATTCAGTTTTCAGCTTTTTATTGTTAGTATAAAGAGATTTGGTTCATTTTTGTGTTGACGTTACATTCTGTGACCTTTCCACAGTGACTTATTAATTCTAGGAGTTTTCGTAGAGTCCTTATTTTTTCCTACATAGGCAATCCATGTTGTCTGGCATAAGGGATAGCTTTATTTCTTCTTTCCAATCTGCATGTCTTTTATTTCCTTTTCTTGCCTGTTGCACTAGCTAAGACTTACAGTGCAATATTGCATAAAAGTGGTGAGAATGGACATCCTTGCTTTGTTCATGATCTTAGGAAAAAGGCATTCAGTCTTTTACCCTTAAGTATGATAGTCACTGTGGAGTTTTTGTATTTGGGTGGCAACATGTTTTAATTTTTAGTTTAGTTAGCTTTTTATTTTGAAAGTAATGCATATTCATAAACATTTCAAGTAATAATTTGAGTTACTTTAAAGAAATAAAAGAGCCTACTAAATTTTAAACCCTTAACCTCTTACATTATTACAAATGCCCAGTGTTAAAGCAGTGAGAATTATTAGTGTTCAGTTGTTAAAACAGTAGCTCTGTGTAGATTTCATGAAGAAATATTGGTTTTGGCTTAATTTGGAGATATTTTCAGCAAATGAAGTAATTATGGGGGTAGAGAGGGAGATTAGTTTGTTGTAAAATGTAATTATGCTTAAAATCTTTGAAAAATCATGACTCTCAAGTTGTTCAGTTTTTCCCAGAGTCTGTTTTATTCTACCCTTTGTTTTTGATTCTTAATATTGTTAAGTAGAAAACTATGTTGTGTACCAAAAATTTAGTAAGTGGATTTTTAAAAATTCCTGTTTTTTGTTTATTGACAACTTGTATGCTCAGATATTAAGATTTTATGTTAAATTGCAAACTTTCTTTAACATTGAGAATTTTGATTCTCCTTGAACTTTGAATGGAAAATAGTTTACCTTAGAGTGGTACCATATAATTGGTAAAATTTAAGTGAGAAAAACAAGTTTAAGTGAGAAAGCAAATGTTTGTTGAGTACATAGAGGTAACTTGTTGTAGTTTCTTTATTCTCTCTTGAAATTTTCAGATTTTAATAATGTAGAAAACAGCAATTCCTTACTTTCAACATACTGCTTTTGTCAAAACTTGTTAGAAAGTTGAACGTCTGAAATTTTTCCCATTGGCTTATCTATCTTATGTTGGAGTTCTTCCACTCCAGAGAACTAAAAAATGTAAAATGTCTATTATGGTTTGTGCAGGTGCTGTCTCTCGGGTCCAGACTACCTGGCTGGTGGGTCATAACCAGCCCAAATATTCCTGCCAGCCAGTGACACCTGCAGCTCTGCAGGGAAAAGAGGGAGAGAGGAGCTGCGATGCAGGTGATGGGGTGGGAGGGAGCTTCAGCTGGGTAAGGGAACGCCTGCCCGTGTGCTTTGGGCGCTTTGAGGTACCTGCTCTTCTTGCCAGAGTTGTTTTTGTGTGTGTATGAAGTGCAGTTTAAAGGTTTCAGTATATTTATACGAAAGTGCAGATTTTATGAAAGTCAAATGTCTGAAAGTCAGGATTGCATGCATTATGTTGATGAATGTGCCATTCGGTTTACCTAACCCCCACGATGGGAAATGTTCAGTATAGCTTAGCCTTCCATTTTTGTATATCCTGTTGTACCTGTCCTACATTTGGAGAGTCGTATCTTTGAGAAATGAAGAGTGGGCCTGCCCCTCCTTTTCTTTTCCTTTTTTTTCATGTTTGATTACTTGTATCTTGACATTTAATTTTTAAAAAATCTATGTTACTCTTGGACTTTATCTTCCTAACCCTGCTGCTATTACCCTAAACTAGCAGCTGAACACCAATAGTGAAGTAGCCATCAGAAGACTCGACACATAAATTGGTCAAAAAAATACCTTCTTAAACTATGTGTTTAACTTATTTCTGTTTGTTTCTAACGGGAGTTATTTTGTGATCATTTTTATTTAGGAAATCTAATAGTTAGATTTGAATAATTTTTGTAGTTTTGTTTTCCGGTGACTATCTCTTACTCTTATAGAGAAGACAGTTCTTCTCAGTCAAAAGGATAATTTCAAATCATTATTATAATAGTAATTAGATAAAAGAGTGCTTTTGACTTGACTTGTAAGGAGACTTGGTAATGTTCGTTAAGAAGTAGATAAAACAAGTCAGCTCCCTAGAAAGGATATAGAGGATTAGTGACAGTATGATCTGTTGATTATTATGGGCCTGAGTTAGGCCAAGCCACATCTGGTCTTTGTTTTAAACATTAAAGAGGGCTCATTTGAAGGTTGCTTTTTCTTTGGTTTATTACTGAACTGGCGAAAAAGCAGTTCGTGGCTAGTGTCAGAGCCAGTATGCAAACCCCTGCATAATTCTTTCCATTCTCCCACAGTGGTGCTTCAACTTCTACTTTTTGGTTGACTTAATTTCTTTGTAAAAGACAGAATGGGTTTACCTAACAGGCATGGGGAACGTGACTCGCATGCCTGGGATTTTCATCTCTTGGAGGGCCGATTTAGTTCTATCCTGGAAAGAGCATTTTGTTTGGAATCAGGGAGTTGTGAGATCCCGTCCTGCCTGTCCTGAGTGTATGATGAGGATGAGTGTTCGTCTGTACTGTCTGCTCTTGGGCCTTGGAGAGCTCATCCTACCGGGCAGGGCTGTTGTGATGAGCCAATGAAGGACGGGAGTTAATTTTTTAGCACAGTAACAGATAGTTACCTTCACTGTGAGCCCTTATTTGTTTTCCTAAATTCAGAATTTGCTGTTGGCATTAACAAAGGCAGATGGACTACAAGCACTGCAGAAGCATTTCTCAGCTGTTTTCCAAATTTTGGGAGGTGTTGCACTAAATGCATAAAATAATAATAAACAAGATAGGAAAAAAAGAAGTAGTTGAGTGGATAGATTGTCTTGGGAAATACTACATATCTTCCTTTTGGAGATTTACTAGGCATGGTAATGTATTAAAGACTTTGAGAAATTCTGCTGTAAGAAAGTTTTTTTAAACAAAAGTAAACTGAATTGATCATTAAGCCCTTCCTTTGAGAGCACTGATTTTGAAGAATACTGGTATTCCGTGCAGCATGGTTTATGAAGCACTGCTTCAAGGTGGTAGTTTTCAAGATGATTTTGTGATAGAATTCTCTATAGCAAAAGGCTCTTTAAGGTACTTACTGAGCCAGTGGTAGTTAATGCTTGCAGTGGAAATTTATGAACTTTAAATGAAAGGAATCACTGCTTTAACTTCCAACTTTTTTGGGAATATATTCGCTGAATTTTATGACAAAATATTGAAATTCACCCAGAAAAAATTACTAAATGCTAGCAGTCTATATCTGGGGAATTTATAGTATTTTTGTTTTAAAGTTGATATTACTTGTTGAGATAATTGGTAATATAGTATTAAAAGTTATAAAAATCTGGGTCTGAGGGCTCAATTTTGTTCATTTTCAGTATGATCGTATTCTTTCCTCATATTTCTGATTGATATTCTTATTTTTCATCAATTTTGCAGTCCCTAATTGTTGTTACTAATGGACATTTGGGCCCAATTCATCTTATCCTAACCCTTTTGTGTTTTTGGTTTCCATTTCAGAGGACACATTGTTAAGTTATTTAAATGAGATTATACATGTGGGAATGCTCAATCCCTTACATTGGGGTGCTAAGTGGTTGAACTGGGTAATGTACTTAGCAAGTGATTATATTTTTATAATGTAGTGGCATGGGAATCAGATCTAGTGTATTCTCCATTGACTTCAGTACCTAGTAACAGAGTAGGCACTAACATTTGTTAAATGAATAAGTGAAAGAATAAATAAAACCTAATAGTGACAGGGTTTTGTGGAAGTGAGAAAACTTAATTATTGCTGCAAATTCTAGAGATAAATTGAGGGATGCAGTATAGTGCAGTGGAAAGAGCACTGGACCAAGAGTCAGAAAATCTGAGTTCTAATTCCGAATCTAAAGGTGAATAACCATGTGACCTTACACAAGTCTCTGGATCTTGTTTCCTTGTTGGTAAAAGGGGGACTCATAATAACCACTCCTGCCTAATTCATAGGTTGTTGAGGGAATGAAATGAATCATTGATATAAAACGCTTTGCAAATGTAAATGTGCGAAGTGAAGGTTTTTTCTCCCATGCCTAGCACAGAGCCTTGAACAGCGTTAGAACAGATAAAGACTTTCTCTCTTAATACTGAAAAGGAGGCTAAGAAACAGAGTTTAGGACTGATTCTTGGCGTGCTCACAGAGTGCTGAGGGTAGAAGGAGGAAGAGAAACCTACAAGGGAGAAGCAAAGGAACCAAAGAGGAAAGAGAAGGGTCAGGAAGTGTAGCCCTCCACTTTCCAGACATGATTTTCACTCAGCTTTGTTTATGCTGTTGGGAAAGGGATATTTTCATTTGATTTTCTGAACTCTGCCTAAGTAAAATGTCCCCCGTTCATATGAGAAGTATTTGAGGGTGAAGAGAAATTCTTAGAAGCTTAAAATTAAAGACTTTCACTTAGGTGGTGTAAGAAAATTTCAACTTTGATTTTCTGTAATAGCCACGAGTAACTTATTACCATGAAAACGTTAACAGTCTTAAATCCCTGAAGTGTTCTTGACTGCTTTGGGGATGCCACTGTAGTCTGGACAGCGAGCACTCAGTGTCGTGGCAGTGCTCTGGGATGAAGTGCTTCCCAGTCTGTTGCTTAGCACACTGCTGTTTTCTGAGATACTAAAATAAGTTTGGGAAATGCACCCCACTCCATCTGCATGCCCCCTGCCCACCAGCCATGCGAACCGCTAGGCTGTGAGGTCCCGCAAGGCAGGCGCTTTGTTCTGCTCTCCAGTGTAGCCCCAGCACATAGCAGAAGTATGCGAGACACTGAGAGTGTGGATGAGAAATCGTAATCAAATTGGTTATTTCTGACAAGATGATTTTAAAATTGTAGATATTGTTCAGGGATGGCTATCATATTTTTGCTTGTATAGTACACATGTATTTGATTTCTAGCAATGGCTTACCTGGAGAAAATCCAAAATGTAATTCTTCTAATATGTACACTAAACCAGGAAATAATGTCTTTTGTCACAAAAATTTCATTTGCATATGTAAAGGACAATTACTTAAAATAGTAGGATACTTTGGTATATTTATAAAATGATTGAGGGGCTGGCCCCGTGGCCGAGTGGTTAAGTTCGTGCGCTCTGCTGCAGGCGGCCCAGTGTTTCTTTGGTTCGAATCCTGGGCGCAGACATGGCACTGCTCATCAAACCACGCTGAGGCAGCGTCCGACATGCCACAACTAGAAGGACCCACAACGAAGAATATACAACTGTGTACTGGGGTTTGGGGAGAAAAAGGAAAAAATTAAAAAAAAAACCTAAAAAAAAAATAATAAAATAAAATGATTGAGTTAAATTCAGGAAATCTATTAATTTTTCCAAAAAATATAATTTGTAGAATGTAAGGTGTGCCTGAATAAACCCTATTGCCAGTGATCATATCAAATATATGTATACTCTATAAACAAAAAGATGTTAGCCATCCCTTAACAATAGTGACTATTTTTGGTGGGTGGATTATTAGTAGGTTGATTATCCCTGACTTTCTTCTAATTAGCGCATTTTACAAAAATATGAGAAGGATTTTTAGGAGGCAAAATTAAATCATTTAATAATGTGAAACAACATAATTTTGCAAAGGTGTGTGTGTGTTTGGTGGGGGGGGGGCTGATATTTGAAAGTAATAGCTAAAGTCCAATATTTTAATAATATATAGTTGTTAGTTACTTGTTCTAGCCTCTTATTCTAAATTTCTGTTGTCTAATATGGTAGCTGTTAGCCAGATGTGGCTATTTTTGTTTAAATTAAGTGAAATAAAATTAAAAATTTAGTTCTTCAGTCACAGTAGCCATGTTTCAAGTGCTCAGTAGCCACACGCACGCTTGTGGCCAGGGGTTACTGTGTTGAACAGCGCAGATAGGGAACTTTTCTTTCCATCATCAGAGAGAGTTCTGTTGGACAGCACTGTTCTAAATTAATGAAAGTTGCTAAGAGATTTCACCAAATTTATATATCCTGAAAGTTGGAGGATAGAGTAGCAAGAAATTGGAAACCTTTCCTGTCTGGAATTCTTAGGTGGAATTCAAGATAGTTAAATTCTCTAGTAAGGGATTGAAGGAGCTAACTTTTTTCTTTTTAAGATTTTATTTTTTTCCTTTTTCTCCCCAAAGCCCCCCGGTACATAGCTGTGTATTCCTATTTGTGGATCCTTCTAGTTGTGGCATGTGGGGTGCCACCTCAGTGTGGCTTGATGAGTGGTGCCATGTCTGCGCCCAGGATTCAAACCGGCGAAACCTTGGGCTGCCGCAGCGGAGCACGTGAACTTACCACTCGGCCCCGGGGCCGGCCCCGGAGCTAACTTTTTAATTAGAGAGTTCTTGGTGCCTTCTTGTTTATGTCCACCACAGCCAGGCCAGGCAGGGAGCATTATTCCTGTTTTATAGAGGAGAGCAAGCCTGTCAGTGGAGGAATCAGAAGGTGAACTCTGGTTTGTCTGACTTTATAAGAACATTAAATAAAATGGCATAAATTTCAGATGCACACAACTACAACTTTTTTTTTGGTAAGAACATTTAAGATTTAAAATTGCATACATTTAAGATGCACACGACTACAACTTTTTTTTTTGGTAAGAACATTTAAGATTTAAAATTGCATAAATTTCAGATGCACACGACTACAACTTTTTTTTGGTAAGAACATTAAAGATTTAAAATTGCATAAATTTCAGATGCACACGACTACAACTTTTTTTTTTTGGTAAGAACATTTAAGATTTAAAATTGCATAAATTTCAGATGCACACAACTACAGCTTTTTTTTTGGTAAGAACTTTAAAGATTTAAAATTGCATAAATTTCAGATGCACATGACTACAGCTTTTCATTTTGGTAAGAACATTTAAGATTGTCTGACTTCAAATGGTACGTTTTTTGTTTTTGTTTTGGACCTCCGGAGTAGTGTTGATTTGATCATAATCTCCAGTTCATGGTATTGTCACCAGTCATGAAAGACTTTTTTCGTCTTCTCATCCATAGGAAACCATTTTAATATGTCTGTATCTTTTTTGTTTGTTTTTGCAAAATGCGTATTGTCGTATCAAGTTGATAAATTTTACATTTACGTGGATGGCGTTATGCATCTAATGTGAGATTTTCCCACTCTGCAGTGCTGTTTGATGATAAGCACCATGCCTTCTTCTTTTCCTAGGTTTTGTGAGGAAATCTTTCTAAATAGTGTTAGACTTTTTGTCTTTTGTAATTAGAGAAATCCGAAAGAATCCCCCCTCAGGGGATGTTGGTGGGATTATTTGTCCCTGAATGTGGTATATAATTTTTTATAAGTTGCTTTTGTTTTCTTCTTTACCATTAGGTGGTCAGTGATTCCTTCTCATGGATATTGGTGTGTCTGAGCATTGTGGGTGCTCTTTTTAATTAATTGAAATTTTTATTAAGCTAATTGTAGATTCACGTACAGTTGTAAGACATAATACAGAGCAATCCTTTGTGGACTTTGCCCAGGCGCAGCTGCTTTTTATGCTTCCAGTGTATATACAGGCTGGGAAGAGGGGTAGACAGGCTGGTTAGAGTGATGTCAAGGAAGAGCGAGGGCCTGAGGCCTTCTCTTGTGAATGTGTAACGTGAACTTTAGAGTGTGGACCTTACTTTATCTGCCTTTTTGCTTAATTTTTTAGTATGTGTTTCAGATGGTGAAGTTACTGTGTGGCTGAGTTCTGCATAAGTGATATAGTATGGCATCTTCCTTTAAACAAATTGAATCTTTCATACAAATACTATTATAAGTAATTATACAAATGTGAGATCTTAAGTTTTGATAATGATTAGATATTTCTGTGTATGTTTTATTTTAGGTTGTTTCACGAAGAAATCCAGAGGATGTCCAGGAGGTAACATGTTTATCCATATGAAAATTTTATTTTATGTATTTGACACAAATTTAATTAAATGCTTTATTGAAGTAATTGAATTATTTGTATGTCAGTCTTTGTATTTTATGTTTGTTATGTTATGTTGTTTGAAGATTGTTGTCAGCTCACAAAATAGTAGCTGAACTGTCCTATTTCAGACCTATGAAAATGTACGTGTTAAATTTTAGTAGGTGTTAAGTTACATAAATAAGAATTTCAGGAATTATTCACACCTGTTAAGTACATATTAAGTTTTTGTAGGTATTAAGTTATATAAATAAGCATTTCAGGAATTCTAGTGCCGTTTAATAATGTGATAATTTTTCTGATAAATAGCACTCATAAAATTTCAATAGTAGTTAAGGGCCCCTACTTACTTATTTCAAAATCATGATGCCTGTTTAATAAAAAAATGAAAAGTATTTGGTAACTAGTATTAATTTTAAAGCTGATAATTATAAATTATGGATTTCTCTTTACTTCCACTTTTATATTGAGTTGACGTATTGACATCTTGGAAAACTGCTTTGGGCGTAGATATTTCTTTTTAAAATTTCGTAGTTAGTTCTTTTGCAGACTCTTTCCCTCTCTCTAAAATGATACCAGCTTGTTATGTTTTTGTTTAGAACTGTGGAATTCTATATTTGTAATTACTTTGTGCTTGTTACATATCTTTAGGAATCGTAACTGAGGCGTTTACTTCTTTTAATGTTTTTTGACTTGCTTTCGTTTTGGTACTTGTTCATTTACACTAAGATTAGAAGGACATATATTGGGGATTTTTTCCCCCTTACTAACGTGTTTAAAACAGATGCTGTAAATTGATAGTCTTGATTCTGCAATGTTTTTTTTCCCCCAATTAAATTTTAATGTTTTTGAGTGGGGTATGTACTTTCTATTTAGCCACAAGCCCCACTACTCCTTACAGACAAACCCGGCTTTCTTTATAGATTTAAGTTGATTGTTTGGTACTGGTTGGTTTGAGTGTGTGACAGCAAGTTTAGACAATATTTTAACTTCTATACATTACCATTTCTTGCTACTTCTGATCTGATATTTGTCTTTCTTCTGTGGTTAAAAAGAGTTCAATAAAAGATACCTTTTTAAAAGATTTCCTACTATTTTCCTTACGGGTTTAAGATAGCTTACTTTACCCCTGCCAATAGCCAGGAAGAGAATATTGTAATACTGTTATTTTGGAAGAAAAGGATATATATCTTTCCAAAATAACTAGATATATAGATGGTAGTGAAAGTAATTTGCACCATTGATTAATTAAAGTGTCTACAAAAGGGTCAATTGATTAGTATGTCCTATTCTTCTGAATTCCACTAATTATGTTGAATTAATAGTCAATACCAGGCTATTCTGCTTTTGAAAATTTACCACTCTGTTCAGATTGAAACTGGGTTGTGTTTCCTTTGAATACACTGTCTGATTGCTGTGCTGTAGTTTGTAGCTTGATGTTCCCCTTTTCCAGGGAGAATCCTGAACCAACCTACCCATGAACATACTCTCTGCCATTTCCTTAATCCTTTTTTGGGGAAAACTCTTTTATAATAACAACTGTTGGTGAACCATTCATCATAAAACTCTTGTAAGTGTCCTTTAGTTAGATTTGCATGGTCCTTTGTTAGAAATGGTATAAAATTAAAAAAAAAATGTCTTCTCTCTACCTGGCTTCTTAAAATATAGAGTAACCTTGAAATTATATCAATTTTTTTTTTTTTTTTTTTTTTTAGTTTCCCATGTGTTTCATTTAAACATTGTAATTCCCATTTAGGAGAGGAATTCACCACCTAGAATTTGTTTTCATTTCCTTTCCTTTTGCTTTCCCTTTCCGTTAACTAATTCATTTAGTTACTGCTTTAGAATTTAGTTAGGCTTCACAAGGGCTATTGAGGATTGGTAGATCCACTGTTAGTCTAACCAAATATGGGGCTAATGAAATGCTGTTCTTATAAGACTGGTTTTCTTTTATATATGTATGTGTGCGTGTATATGTATATATATGCACACACACACACACGCTTGGCACATGCTACCAGATATCAGTGTATTCGTCCTAAGAATGCTAAAATACTCACATGGAGGAAATGGTTTAAAATTGTCTAGGATGGCTTGCTTGCTTTCTTTTTTTTAAAAAAATCTTTAAAAAATTCCCTCTAAATTTTTATTTAGTAAGAGCAGCAGAAAGGGGAAAGAAAGAGATGGAGATATTGGGCCCTCCCTCCTCCACCTTAAAAAAAAGTAATCTAAAGCTCTGTTTCTATATAGGTAGTAAATTTCACTGGTGAAATTTGGGAAAGGAAAAGAAAAGAACTGAAATAGAACTTTCTATGTATCATGTCAGAAGGCTCTAGCTTTTAAGTCATTTCATGAAATAGTTTTAGAAAAACTATTTGAGAACATTCAGAAATGTGTCACGGGAAAAAAAAGGCTCTTGAAAATTGGGAAAAGAAAATCTGTAAACAGATAGTATGGTAGTGATGTTGGTTGCAAGAAAAAGTGATCCAGCAAGTTTTAAATACTATGAGGGTAAAGAGGACAGTTAATTGAATGGAGTGGTTTTGTAAAATACAAGAGATCTAAAGGTTTTTTGGTGTCGTTAAGTGAAATTATCTGAAAAGAAAACATTTATTTTATGTAAAAAATACTTAAGTGAATGTTTTTAATGAAAATTAAACTTTTGTTATTATAGTCTATGTATGGTTGCCACTGAATTAATATTTAATTGAGGAATTTTATTCAGAGTAACTTTAATGAATAAGAAATTTCTGCAGAGTTGGTTCAATAGAGCTATGGCTATTATACAACTATTTTTTTTCCAATAGGAAAGAATTGATCATTTATTAGAGAAAGTAATTTTCGCGTGTGTCTTTTGGGACTTTGTGTAGTCCAAATATAAACATGAGTACTTGCTAATATAATGGAAGTGTGCTTTTGTTCACTTTTCCATTTTGAAGATTTCTAGAAACATCAAAGTTTAAAAGGAGTGAGAAGAAAAGGAGGCAATGGATGTGACATGTTGAGATGCTTTGGTTTCCTGCATTTCTTGAGGGTTTACATTTGCTCTTAGGTATTTTGATTCTGTAGTCCCTGTGTTGAGAAGAAGGAATATGGAGTGAATAAATGAGGGCATGGTGGAGAAACACACATTCTCACTGTTGGGGTTCTAATTCTTGCTCTGACAGACTATCTACTGGTTTACATACCATGGTATTATTATCATTATTGTGATTAAATTATTAACTTTTTCTCCTTAAGTTACTCTGCCTTTATTTAAAAATGACCCTAATTAGAATGTAAGTTTTATCTGCAGACTGACTTCTTTCCCTGTACTACAGCCTTTTGAATAGCTCTCATGTCTAGTTCATAATGGCTTTGAGGATGGCATTTACCTTATGTAAGATACTACTTTCACAAGCCCATCACCATCATATTTGATCTATTTTAAATATATGAAAATAACATTGTTTTTTCCCATGACAGAATTATATACATGTATCAAAATTAGAAACTACCGAGAAGCAAAAAATAGGAAAATTAGAATCACTTGTAATTGCACTATCCTGAGACCTTTTTCTTTCCAATGTTAGTTGGTTCTCTTGGTTAGTTCCTCTTGCTGTGTCTTCTCCTGAAACTGTTGGTTCTGCGCTGTCAACATTTATCTTGTTCACCTCCATTTTAAAGTAAGATCTCTTCTTCCATCCAAATGGCCTATCTCGTGGCACAGCCAGGCTTCTTAAACACTTTGCACTTGGTTTCCTCTTCCAACTCTCCCTGGGCCCTCAGGGTTAGGGTTCCCCAGCATTCTGTTGTTAGACTCCTCATCTCGTTACAAATCTAAGAAACTGTCCTGAGTGATTACCGCGTCTCTGCTGATGAGTCCCAAATTAATACATCTTGCTAGTCCTTACTCTTGCACTCCAAACCCATCTACCCTTTTGGACATCTCCAGTTAGACACCTCACAAGCACCTGAATCAAATACATCTAAAATTGAACTTTGTTCTTATCTCAAAACAGCTGCTTCTCCCTTGCTCTACACCTTAGGGAACAGCATCACCATTTTTCTAGTTGCAAAAGCCAAAATTCTAGTAATTATATTTGGCATCTTGCTCTTTTGAAAGCATCCCCAACCCCTTCTCTTTCTTTACTTTATATTTGTTGGTCTCATCACTACTTCCCTTCAGTCTGCTCACCTAGGGTATTACTTTCTCTAAGCCTTCTTAGATACCCAAGGCTGGCTTAGGTGGTCCTTCCATAACACCCTTGGGCTGCCCTTCTCAGCATTTATCACGCCGTCTTGTAATGTAGTTACTGTCTTGGCTTATTCTTTCTCACTACTCCAGGAGCTCTCTGAAGGCAGGGACCATGTTTCTCATTTTTTCATCCCCTTGTGCCAACACAGTGCCTGGCACAGAGCAGGGTTGTGAAAATGTTTGTTTTTGATGACTATTTTTGTTCTTGAATAAATGAATAAAAGGAAGCTTCAGGAGGAGTAGTTTGTTTAAATTAATTCATATTATAGTCTGACTAGTCTCCTAGGATTATAACTATATTAAACAGGAAACTTAGTAATCATGGCAAAATTTTTAGTAGTATAACAAAATTTAATGAAGAATTTCTTATATGCGGAGAGTGAATATTTTAACAAGAGTCTCTTAAATCACACTTGGTTACCTGCTTGGCCTAAGATTTGCTCGTTGCCATTACACTATTGAGTTTGTTAGAAGTGAGGTAATTGGGATTTTCAGAAGCAGAGGCCCCAGTATACCAGGTAACAGAATTTAAAACTCAGTTTTACCCTATTTTGTGGAGACTGAGCAGCTGAATCAGTGATATCAAGGCCATGTGTCAAATTCTTTTCCTTTACAAAGTGTTTTTTTTTTTTGGAGTCTGAGTAAGGTAGAACGATAATTCAAACTAATGAAGGTAAACTTTAATGTATTATATAATCTAGGTGATTGTTATTTTGTTTTTGAAATATACTAATTTTAATGGCATTCTGATCAGGATTTACCTTGTCTTCAGAAATCTTATTACTACTTTAAATTGAGATTTATGAAATAAGATTTATGAAATGTAAAAGTTCATGTTAATTACTTGCTACATGGCCATTTCTTCAGTTTTATTCAGTTTATTTATCCTTTTAGGCAAATGCTGAGTATGTACTTTGCTTAAAAATTGCCTAATTAACTATTTTGTGTTTATAAACGTGCTGTTTTTGAGACAGAATCTATATTTTGATATCTAGCTCATTTCCAGACCAATAGTAATTGATTTTTGAAGAAGTTAAGTGACATTTTATGTAGTATAGATGTTCTTTGTACTAGGTTGAATATTTTTCCAGTATGAAGAAAACGGTACTTGTTTAAAGTGAAATGTAAAAATCAAAACAGAGCAGTTGGAGGAAGAATTGCTGCTTTGTGTTTTTAAAACAGATATTAGTGGTTAATTCCATACTGTTAACCGTATTGGTTAGAACGTATATTTCTTGCCTTTGCATAACAGGTGTTAGTACTTTAATGAGGATTGTTTGTGGTTCAGATGTCTGAACCTAAATAGTTCCACTATGAGATACCCATTTGATTTTTTTCTCTCTATAGATAATCGTATGGAAGAGATACAGTGACTTTAAGAAACTACACAAAGAACTATGGCAAATTCACAAAAACTTATTTCGACACTCAGAATTGTTTCCTCCCTTTGCTAAAGGAATCGTGTTTGGTAAGTGATTATTTTGAAATTGTGATTTTATAAAATGATGATTAGCTGATTGTGTATATATGCTGAACCTTGAAATACTGTCCCATGAAGTCAGAAGCCACTTATTAAAATAATTCATATCATACAGTAGGCACTTGAAGTTGTTTTTTTGTTCTTGGTGTAATTTTGTTAACTCAGAATACATTTATTCCTCCCTTCCATGAAAGAATAACACAACTCCAACTCTAGCCAATCAAGCAAATAAAAAAATGATGTAGGAACATAAGAAACGATGATATTGAATCATTCTTAGGGCTCTGAAAGTTTTGGATCTTTAAAAAGTAAGTCTATCCTGTGTATATTTTCCTGACATGTTTCTCATAATATGAATGGTTGTGGTTTGAGGCACTAGTCCAGATATGACCATTTTGGGACGGTGCTCTGGGTGTGTTATTGATTAACAACTGTTAGATTCCCAGAGTGTCTGAGACCAGTCAAGTAAAAAGAATATTTGATATGATTTAGTTACGTATTTGACATGGAATAACAAATATATCAAAAATAGGGACAAAAGGTGGAAAACGTGGAGAAGTACAAAGAAAAATAATGATGACAAGAACAGAACAAAAACCACTCAGGGATAAACATAATTATGTGGTTAATATTTTGGATTATGTCCTACCAATCTTTTTTTCAGTGTGGTTTGTATATGTGCACAGTGATTTAAATTAATGTTTTACTATGTATATTGTTTTGTAGGTTGTCCTTTTAAAACATATCAATTTGTTGGGAATACTTTGCTATGTCAATAAATAGTCTTCTGGGACATGTTTGGGAATGGCAACATGTATATATTTATCACAATTTACTTAGCAATCAGTTTTCTGGCAGACCTTTAGATTGATTTTAATTAGTTAAGAGCATGGGGGTTAGGGTCATTTGGATCCGGATTGAGTTCCACCTTTGCTATTTACTACCTGTGTAACTTTTGTCAAGTGACTTCTCTTTTCTAAGCCTCTGTTTTCCTATCTTAAAAGTGGGCATAATAATGTGCGGATTAAACAGGCAATGTGTATAAAACATTAGCATGTCTGGTACGTACTGAGGGTCCAGTAACTGGTATTATTTATATTATTTATCATTATTAATATTTTTACTGGTTAATAAGTCTGTTTTTTTTTAGGTTTAAACTTACCTTTTTATACCTTTTTGCAATCCCACTCTCTTGCCAGCAGTTTTTTGTTAGTCTCTGGCAAAAGGGGGCATTGGAGGGAGCCTGGAAGGCTGGAAGAAGACACAGCCTGCCTGGTCCTGTCCACATGAACCCAGCAAGCCTCTTCGTTTGTTTCAGCTGCAGGACTTGGTTTCTGGTTGTGTTTTTCCCGCATTCCCAGAACTTGTCTTGTCATGTCCTCCCTCTTGCGGGCTGCCTGCGCCTGGGCTGCAGGAGATACCAGCACCAAGGTGCCCTCCTCAGAGGTCTCAGTTTCAGTTCCACGGCCCCTCCTCTAAGCCTCTCAGTGTTAATAACTCCACCCTTTTCCCTTTGTATTCTCCAGAACTAGGGCTAGTGGTTATATTTTCTTTCTTTTGAGCAAGCAAAATTAAGTTTAATAGGGAAAATGTAAAGTACTATATTTAGAAAACCAATTACACAAATACAGAATCTAGTAGCCTTGTGGCTTGATAGTAGTTCAGATTAAAAACAAGTAATTTTGGGTAGTTAACTGAAAAAGATCAGAATTAGCCAATAGTTTGACAAGGTTGCTATTAAAGCTTTTATAATCTAGGGGTTTATGTAATTAAAAATTTTTTTTCAATTGGGGTAAAATATACAGAAGGTAAAATTTACCATCTTAACCATTTTTTTTAAAGATTGGCACCTGAGCTAACAACTGTTGCCAATCTTCATCTTTTTTTAAATTGCTTTTTCTCCCCAAATCCCCCCAGTAAATAGTTGTATATTTTAGCTGTGGGTCCCTCTAGTTGTGGCATGTGGGACGCTGCCTCAACATGGCCTGACGAGCGGTGCCATGTCTGCGCCCAGGATCCGAACCGGCGAAACCCCGGGCCCCTGAAGGGGAGTGTGTGAACTTAATCACTCGGCCACGGGGCAGCCCCAACCATTTTTAAATGTATAATTCAGGGGCCGGCCAGTGGCACATTTACAGCTTCCAGGGATTAGAACCTGCTGTCTTTGGGGCCCTTTTTCAGACTACCACACACGGTATATTTGTCTTCCTTTCTTGCTTGCTTGCACCCTTTGGGCAACAACTTTTAAGATCATGAAAATATCCTGCTCTTCTGGAAAATTGCCCCTTAGACGTAGCATCCGTTGATGATTCTTGCATGAACCAATGTTTACATGATGGTTACAAAATAATGGTTGTCCAATTCTAGCAACCCCCTCCCCCTACATTTGCCATTGTCGTTCCTTCTCACTTCTCTGTGTATCTTTGTATCTAGGCTTCTGTGTATCTGTTTCTATGTGTCTGTATCTGTATCTGTATACTTATTCATCTAGCCATTATTTATTTGGACTCGTGTACTACTTTTTTTCCTAGTAGTGTAGCATTCATTAATGTTCTTAATTATTTTGATGCTCAGATTGTCCCAGTTTTGACCAGTAGGAACCCTTTTACTCTGGCTTCTATGTCCTGTGACTTCTTCCTATCATACTAGATTTTTTTTTTTTTAAGCACTTCTGATTTTTAGACATAACAAGATGTTCAGTGCTCATCTTGAGTTTATTCTGCTCCAGCCTTGGACTTAGCCATTTCTTTAGGGAGCTCTGGTTGCTTTTGTGGGCAGTGGCATTAGAAACTATGGTAGTTATCAAAGTATTGCATTTTAGCTCTGCATCCACCTTTCATTGCCTTGTTGGACATACTTTTCCAATTTGCGTGTATAAACTTACTCTGTAGAGGGTGTTAGAGAGACCCTGTAGGAGGTAGGTTTGAGCAACCCAGCTAACTTCTCTCATCCAGTGTGCTGCAGCCACACTGTCTTCAGTGAGATCTGAATCCCAGCCTTGGGGAGGAGGCACCCCTTCCAAGTACTGCCTTTGGTTCTCTCCCTCAACCCTAGGGTACTCCTTAGAGTTCTCTTTTATTCCCTCTTAGTAGT
Source organism: Equus przewalskii (assembly GCF_037783145.1). Lineage (NCBI taxonomy): Eukaryota > Metazoa > Chordata > Mammalia > Perissodactyla > Equidae > Equus > Equus przewalskii. The sequence goes on along the minus strand of NC_091853.1, from coordinate 21,939,198 downwards.
TAATCCTGTGTAAATAGTTAATAATTCTTTGTAAGATTTTCCCTGTTCAAATTGCTGGGTGGATTCCATTTTCTGGCTGGATCCTGGCTGCCACAGAGATTACTATCTGGGTAGATGTGCTCGTTGCAACTTCCTTCTAGGCTCTTTCAGCAACTAGAGTTAGGAAACATACCGCATTTATGTACAAGTGTATGTACAACACACACATTATACATACTTCCATTTATATACAAACCTGCATACATACGTATTACTGTGTGTATATGTATTTGTATATACACATAGATATACGTATTTTATGTTTATGATAGCTTTTGCCAAACAAATTTTTATATGTTCAGTTCTATTTATGCCCCTTTCTCCCCCAAGATTTTGGATTTCTGGTCTTCATTAGAAATGTCTCCCAACACCTGTTTGCTTGCAAGATGATTTTCATAGCTTAAAAAAAATCCTTTTAGGGCCAGCCCAGTGGCATAGTGGTTAAGTTTGTACTCTCTGCTTTGGCGGCCTGGGGCTCACTGGTTCAGATCCTAGGCGCAGACCTACACACTGCTTCTCAAGCCATGCTGTGGCAGGCATACCACATATAAATTAGAGAAAGATGGGCACAAATATTAGCTCAGGGCCAGTCTTCCTCAGCAAAAGGGGAAGGATTGGCAGCAGATATTAGCTCAGGGCTAATCTTCCTCAAAAAAAAAAAAATTCTGGGGCTGGCCCCTTGGCAAGTGGTTAGGTTTAGCGATCTCCGCTTCGGTGGCCCAGGGTTTCACTGGTTCGAGTCCTGGGCGCGGACGTAGCAGTGCTCATCAAGCCATGCTGAGGTGGTGTCCCACATGCCACAACTAGAGTGAACCACAACTGAAAATACACGGCTATGTACTGGGGGGCTTTGGGAGAAAAAGGAAAAATAAAATCTTAAAAAACAATCCTTTTAATAATCGATGTGGAATTTATATTTGAATGGGATGTCAGATGATGCTCCATTTTACTTTTTTTAGATGGATTGACATCTGTTCTAAGATAATTAATTAAATAAATCCATATTTTTTTCCCAATAAAATTTAACTACCATCTTTGTTATATATTACCTTTTTGTATGCAGTGCCATTTATTAAAGGTTTTCTCTATTGTGACATTTATTTGTCTATTCTTATGTTAATACCTATTTCTACACCATGTTGATTTTTTTTGTAATGACTTTATAGAGTGTGTTCTGATACAGACTATATTTCTCATCAACATTGGGGAAATTGCTGCCTTTCAAGATCAGTCTGGAATACCTGGGGCTCTTACACTGCTAATTCTAAGAAGCCATGCCAGTTAGCCATTTATTGCCTCTTAGCTTCCAGTCTCTTCTTTCATTTCCTATTCTGCATGAATGGATTGGACTTTTAAGTATTTTTGCTTTACAGTGAATATGTTGTTAAGCTTCACAATGGAGGGCACTGGAGGGACTTTGCAGAAGGATAGGGGCTTCTCTGCCTTCTTCCAGTTTGCTTTGGATTTTGTTTTTCTTTTTGCTTCTACTGTGCTTTTGCTAGAGGCGTCTGCCTCAGACGTGTACTTAGAACACAGTCTCTTAACAAGCTTGCAGCCCCAGCCAGTTTGGTGGCCATCTAGCTGGGCACACCAAGGCACCCTAGTCCTACTAGAGAGTGAGCTTCTGACTGTGACTCCCTCTGTGTACCTGCCCCTCAGCTTTAGCCTGCTAGTACTTCGGAAGGTTGCTTCCTGTGCGCCTCTTTACAGGGACACCGTCGACCCCAGACTTGTCGCCCTGCAGGCGAGCAGGCTCCTGATACCTCTTTCCTTCTGCGTGCTTGTCTGCCAGCCTTCTCCTGACTTTACCCCAGAAAGTTGTTTCCCATGGTCTTCCCAATGCAGATCCTCTGTACCCCGGGCCTTGCATTACCTTGCTTGTGAGTGGGCTCCCAGCACTGTGACTCTCTCTTTTTGCCCGCCTGCCAGCAGCCTTGTCCCATCTGAACTCTGGAGGGGTCTTTCATGCTTTCCTGGCAGCTGTGGACCAGCTCTGGCCCGGGAAACCCAACTAACTTCTCCCTCATTCAGTGGCTGCAACCACACCTTCTCCCAGAGGATCTGAGTCCCGACCTTGGGGAGGGGTTCCCCCTCCTAAGTCGTTCCTTCCTTGGGTACTCTCCCCACCCTGGGGCATTCTTTAGAGTTCTCTTTTCACCTTTGTCATTATTCCAACTGTCATGGTTAATAATTCTTTATATTCAACTTTTCCTCTTCAAATTACTGTGTGATTCTGGTCTCTTAACTGAACCCTACTTGTGCTCTATTGGATTAAGGAGGGATCCTGGATGATCTGAAATTGTCCTGTCTCCACTGACTTGTGGCCCACAGGGTTAGGGGTTTCCCCAGGCTGACTGAGAGCCACGGTGCTCACTGAGCTTCACAGTGACTTCTGCAGGATGTTCTGCATGTCTCACAACTCCTTGAGATCTGGGGAGAAGATGCAAAGCATCTTATGTAGTATAGCATCATCAGTGGCATTTATGACAGAATGAAGTCATCAAAAGGTTGTTGCTACAGTTCTTCAATTTTTACAAATACTTAATATTAACAATTTATGACATATAATGATATCTTTTTTTTTTTAAAGATTGGCACCTGGGCCAACAACTGTTGCCAATCTTTTTTTTTTCCCTGCTTTATCTCCCCAATCCCGCCCCATACATAGTTGTATATCTTAGTTGCAGCTCCTTCTAGTTGTGGGATGTGGGACACCGCCTCAACGTGGCCTGACGAGTGGTGCCATGTTCGCGCCCAGGATCTGAACCCTGGACTGCCGCAGCGGAGCGCACGAACTTAACCACTTGGCCATGGAGCCGGCCCCTATAATGATATCTTGAAATATAAGTAATAGCAAAGATATTTTGGTGCATAATTAAAGAAAGCATTTGTATTTTCTTAGGTAAAAAACAGTTGAGGGATGTGGGCAACAGGTCACTAGCAGTAGAACCATTAGTTCTGATGGGACCATCAATTCATTCTGTTCCTCTACTAAACATTAGGGGATCCACAAACTCTTGTTATTGTGTAGGCTGTTAACCTTTGACTCTTTGCTTTTGGCCTTTGAGCCCACACATTCAATGATGCTTCGCATTTCTGTTCCCTTCTCTTCATAGTTACTGTGCAACATGTGTGGTTCCTTTTTTTCTTGGCACCTGATTAAAGTTGTAGTTGCTCTTTGCCATTGAACTACTGCCTCTTTTGACCATGATTTTGCTTGTTCTGTGCCTGGCAAACATGGTTGCATGCGACAGTCTGTTATTAATAGAATCATCTTTGATTAATTTCAACCTAATGCTTAATTATCTGGAAATTTTATGGGCACATTTAACTCAAGAAATGTTTTAAAAATAGGCACTGTGAATACAATGACTCAAATAGCCTGTCTTCTGACAAACTTAGTCTTGTAGTTGGAGTGAGCATCATGGTCCAGAAGTCGAGAAAGGGAAGTGCTTTAGGATGTGACATTCTCACTGTCAAGTTTTTTTGTTTGTTTTTTGAGGAAGATTAGCCCTGAGCTAACTACTGCCAGTCCTCCTCTCTTTTGCTAAGGAAGCCTGGCCCTGAGCTAACATCCGTGCCCATCTTCCTCTACTTTATATGTGGGACGCCTACCACAGCATGGCGTGCCAAGCGGTGCCATGTCAACAGCCGGGATCTGAACCGGTGAACCCCAGGCCGCGGAGAAACGGAACGTGCGAACTTAACTGCTGCGCCACCGGGTCAGCCCCCTCACTGTCAAGTTTTTCAGTCTTTTGGTACTCTACTTTAATTATCAAGATGCAAATAATTTTAAAAATTCACCAGTCTGAGAAGTTTTAAGAACTGTGCTTCTAAACCCACACCAAAAACTGTTTTTTTATATTCTAAAAGTAAGAAACCTCCCTTATATTGTACTTAACTCTTTTCCTCCCCCATTCTCTGATTCCTTGACATTAAGCTGTGTGAGTGAGAGACTGCTTCATTCTTATGGAATATCTTCAGCATGTAGGCCATGCCTGATAGATAAATGCTTGAAAAATAAGTTGAACAAAAACAAAGAATGAGTTAAGATTTAAGAGGTGGAGTAGTTACAGGCAGTGATATCACTGAAGGTCAATCTTAAAGCAGAAATTAAAAAGTTTGATCATACCTAGTGTGGGAACAGAGATGCACAACAGGAGGAGTATAAACTTGCGCAGTTTTTTGGAGGACAATTTGAAATATACCTTTTCTTAGCAATTCTGTTTTTAGTAAATTTTACTGCACATCTATTCTCATTTCTGCATAGGAGATATTTATCAGTGATTATTAGACGTTTTGATCTTGAAAGTCTCCTTTACACTCTTAAAAAAATTATCAAGCACCTTGAAAAACTGTTATGTGGTTGTACCTATTAATATTTACCATATTAAAAATTAAAATGTACTATTGTATTAAATAAGAAAAAATACACTGCGTGTTAATATTTTTATGACAAATGACTTTTCCAAAGCAAAAAAAAAAAAAGGAAGAGTAGCATTAGTTTACCTTTGCAAATCTCTAATGCCTGGATTAAAAGAAGATAGCTAGATTCTCATATCTGCTTCTGGATCTAGTCTGTGGTGATAGAATGTTTTGGTTGAAATATATGACGAAAATTCAGGGAGATACAGGTGATTTAGTTGAAAAAGGGAGGAGTATTTTAATAGCTTTTCAGATAATTGAAGATATTCATCTTTGATACACCAAAACTTGACAAGTAGTAATTTCTTGAAGGTTTAGTTGCATTATGGAATCTGAAACCCTATCAACGAACCTTTGGTACTTTGTTATATTAAGATCCATTAGTTTGTCTTAGATTTGAATGGATCTTTTACCTATGCGTGAGCTTATAACATCAAGCATTGGTCATTTGAAAAATATTGGTTCCCCGAGTTATGCAGATTTTGCAAATGTTGACCCATTTCATTAGAGTACCAAAAAATTGTTAGTATCACAGATCTCTAAAGGAAATTTTTTAAGTATTGGGAAGCTGTCAAGCTCACAGTGACTTGACAGCTTCAATTTGATCACTGACAACAATGCTGTTGGTAGTTTTCCTTGAAGTGTCAGGCTCACTTTGTTTATTTTATTTTATTTTTTTGGTGAGGGAGATGGACCCTGAGCTAACATCTGTGCCAATCTTCCTCTCTTTTGTGTGTGGGATGCCACCACAGCATGGCTTGATGAGCTGTATGTACTGCACCTGGGATCTGAACCTGTGAACCCCGGGCCACTGAAGTGGACTGCACAAACTTAGCCACAAAGCCACTGGGCTGGCTCCCTCACTTTGTTTAACTTTTGAGAAAATATCTGCGAAATATCCAAGTCTGAATAGTTATAGTTTGTTTATCTCCCATAAACTTTTAAAAAGAAATGGTCTCAAGGGTTGAGATTTAATAAAGTTAATAATTTTTACTGCTTCGTCAAGGACGTTTTCCTTTTGAAATTTTATTTATTTATTTTTTAATTGCAATAACATTGGATTATAACATTATATAGCTTTCGAATGTACATCATAATATATTTTGAATTCTGTGTAGATTACATCATGTTCACCACCCGAAAACTAATTATAGTCCATCCCCTCACATGTGAGCCTAATCACCCCTTTTGCCCTCCCAAGGACATTCTTAAGTGAAACTGGCATTTAAAAAAATTTTGATATGAGAGAGTGGCAGTAAGGAATATGCTGGTTACTAGTAAGTATAGTTTGGTGCCGTTGTCTTGATTCATGCTAAGAGGTCAGCAATTTTACTGCCATTGCTTTTAGATTATCAGGGCAAATGTCAATGTGGTGAAAAATGCAACTACTGGCTTAGTATTATTAGAAATGATTTGACCTCGTTGATCCCTTGAAAGGCCCTCAGGGGATCCCCAGGGGTCTGTGGACCATGTTTTGATAACATACACACACAAATACGTGTACACATGTATGTACATACACATAGGTGTTCCTTGCAAGGTTTTCAGTAGAAGAGAACTGAAAATAAGCTGAATTTTCTCAATAGGTGATTGTATGGATGTGCCATAATTCAGCTCATTAACAGAATTCTTCAGCTATTTGATATACACTGGGATAGAAAGATGTCTAAGATGTATTTTTAAGATACAGAAAACAAATGTTGCACAGCTATATGTTTAGTAAGATCCCATCTGTGTTTAAATAGACATATGTATTTGTGTGATGACATGCCTAAACACGTCTGTGTAATGTGTGTAACCTCTATGGGCATGGGAGGAAGGGTAGTTTTGCTTTTTGCCTTATACTTTCTGTGCTGTGGAAATTAACTGCACACATATACCTTTAACTTTAATATTGGAAGATACACAGCCCAGCTTCTTAAACAGTAAGCTTGTCACTGGGTAAAAAGGGAGTGGCTTCTAAATTGGTTGAAGTTCTTAGCTATTATTGTCTGTTACTAATGGATTATCTTCAACTTTTCTGTGCATCCTTTCATATTATAGAGTGAAAGTTTCTTATTAATCTTAATAAGTAAGCAATTTATCTCTTTCAATAAATGGTACAGTCCATTTGTAATACTTGATGACTGCAATGAACCCTGCAGGTAGCAGCTGTGGTTGTGTGCGGGGAATTGTTGGTTGATCATCTATCTTTTTAGCTACTCTCACATTTTTTAGTACATAAACCTCAGCAGCAAAAGAGAGTCCTATTGTAACTTACAGAACCACCAGAGATGTAGTTACTGTTATAGTGGTATAGTGAAAAGAACATGCCTTTTGGAATCTGATGGGTTTGGGCCCAAATCTTCTATCCACTATTTACTAGTGGTGTGATCTTGTACAAATTAACGTCTTAGTCTATTTTCTTATTGGTAAGATAGGGATAATACCTTCGTGTTCTGAGGATTGTATCTGTGGCGTGTCTAGCTCAGCTGCTGGACACGTATGAGCTATTGTTAGCTGTCATCTGTTGCTCAGTTGCCATTCCTCTCGTGTACCAGATTCTCTGGTGTCTCCTTCTTCAGTGTTGCGTTGCTCCACTGCCAAATTTCTGGTTAGCCTCTCAGACTGGTAGATGTGTCCTCTTCTAGAAGTTCTCTGTTTCCTTTAGGCTGAGTTAGTTGTTTTCGCCTTCTGGTTCTACATCTCACCAATATAGCACCTAACTCATTTTGGTTTTCCCCAGTTTTTTTAATTTGAAAAATTTTCAAATTTACAGGAAAAAAACCAAAAGAATAGTATAGTGAACACTTTTGCTCACGTTCCCTGAGTGTTAACAATTTACCACATTTTTGTATAACTCTCTATGTGTGTGTCTCTCATTTTTTTCCTAAACCATTTGAGAATAAGTTGTAGATATTGTGACATTTCACCCCTACTTCTCATATTCCCCTACGGCCACAATTCCATATCACACTCAAGAAATTTAACATTGATAGAATAATATTACCAAATATGCGATCTGTATTCATATTTCCCCAGTTGTCCTAAAAATGTCCTTTCTACATTTTTTTTGGATCCAAGGTTATACCTGTAGGTTTGTTTCTTTAATCTAGAATATTTCTTATGCATTTCTTTTTGTTTTTCATGACATTGACATTTTTAAGGAGTATAAGACAGTTGTTTTGTAGGTTTCACAATCTCCATCTGTCTGATTTTTTTTTTGTGATTAGATCATTGTTTTTGTTTCGTATCTCTTATTAAACTATGATTTCCCATGAGAAGGAAAAAAGCAGCTCCTGACAGCTGAGAAAGAACTGGCCTGGCACTATCCACCTGTTTGACCTTGGTGTTTCTTAGAGTTGGCCTGGCCTTCACAGTTAGGCTGTGTCGTTATTCTGCTGAACGTAAACAGTTTCACAGAACGTGAGTGTTTGGCAAGTCCACTCTGTGTCCTTGGACCAAGGCAAAAACAAGACTACTTCATAATCATGATCACAGACAAAAACATGAACACTGTTTATGTCACAAAAATAATCAAGCATATCTTCATCCTGGCTGCCATGGATGACTACTGCTTCTTTATAAATCACAACCTTAGCCTCTCTTCGTTCTTGTTGCCTCAAAGTAAGATTTATTTAAATCATAAAATCGTAGAATTAGATAGAATTCACAGCATTACAGTTACCCCAGCCTCCTGACAGCATCCAAACCAGGGCAAAGCCCCACTTCCGTGAACTTTTTCTGAAAGCACCTAACACAAGCCCAGACCTTATAAGTCCTTTCTGATAACCTCTTAGTGAAACACCCCAGAGTTCCCAGGGTTCTCCCTAGTTGTAAGAAGTAGTAAATCCAACTTGTTTCACTAGAGGTGTGTTCTTGGTGCTGTTCCCTAAAGGGAATTCATGCCTGAGATCCTTGGCCTCTCTTTTACTCTGTGAATGGATTTTTATTACAGTTAAGAATCAGCATCAAACTATTTTAATTTTTTACTGGTCAAGGATAATTTTTAGTTCTAATAACTAGTTTTTGATCATTGATATTTGCATTTTAAAAAAATGGTAAACTCTGCTGGCTAGGAGTTGTTCTGCATAAAAAAAAAAAAAACCAGACATAGAGAAGATCCCAAAGGCAGCTTGTAAATCAAAGAGAGACACTATTTCCAGTGATTTATTAGCTTCGTTAGAATGTTTGAATTTAAACCCCCCCCCCCCAACTTTTAATAAACCATTCATTGTTGGGTAATTGGGAGCAGGAGAGTGACTTAGATATGATATATACACACTTATACACAAATAATATAATACATAATATATAATATTGCCCAATAAATCTTCTTAGGAAAAATTTGTTTTGCATTTTCTATCATAGATTATCTATAATTTTTCTACTCTGTTTACAGAAAAATTAACATTGACCTCGTGAATGGAAATTTAAAGCAGTGATAAGAGAAGCACCTGTTTATGATTTCTCATTGTGGCTGCTTTTCAAGTGAAGCTTTGATGATATTAAAGGATTAACAAGTAGAGAAGAGCCACTAGGGTGTTGTCTGCCATTAGGATGACTGTTGAATCTTGCTACTTAAAAAAAAGTTGTTTTTAATTAGGTGGCTTTGTTATATATATTAGGGCCAGTAGTTATTGCATTAAAATTCATCTGCTTCTCTTTGGTTATGCTATCGATACTAAGTATTTTTTCTTATTTTGAAATATGTTAGGAACAAAGAAGTGAGTGTGTTCTTTCACCATATTTGTTCTGATGATAGGATTCAATGTAATTGAACCTTTTAATGCATAAGCCTTTATTTTTGCTTGTACTCCACTCTGAAAAATGTTTTATCTCTGCTTGTCCAAGTTTAGTGGAATGGAAATGCATAGATCAATAGAAGTACAATGAAGACGTGCTTTTGACGTATTTATTCTATTTAGAAGTTGATATATTCATTGCTTAAGCATATTAGTCTAGCTTAATGGGGAGGTGGGAGGAATCATTGATCACACTAGGAGTAAAGCTCCCAGATTTTTATGTATTTGTTTCAGCTACTAAATAAGATTATTTTAGGGTGGCGTTAAATATTCGGGAATTTTCCATTAAAATTTCTCAACAAGTAGTTAATGTATTTAAAGATAATATCAGTTGGTTTTTGGGTTGAAACATAGTATAATAGATGCGTTTTTTTGTGTTTCTGTCCTAAGATTATAGATGTTCACAAAATTATTAATATTAATTATTAATAAATTAATATATAATAAAATTATTACTATATAATAAAATTATTAATATTAATTCGCAGGCACTAGAATTTACTTTTTTGTTTAAAGGATAAATATGTTGGACTATAATCATAACCACCAGTGTGTACTTAATTTCTTATTTAGGCAAAAGAAAGAATAACGTACAGTTACCGGTGATGTTAACCTGTTTGGCCAGTAGATTTTCCCCAAGATTGAATAATTTAGATTATTTTCTGGCCAGAGAATTTGCTTTATGGGTTGAGGAGTTTGTTTCCAGATGATATTATTGATAGGTAAGCTAGCAGTGTCATTTTAGGTGTGCTTTTGTCATTGGGAAAGTCAGGTTTAATTTAATTGTTGCATATGAACTGGAACTAATAGGAAAACAGACTTAGCATAATGGACTATATTAGGTGTGGTGACTTGTGACAAAACTTAAAACCAGATAGAAGTCAATTTCTTTCTCATGGTCTAAGACCTGGATGTAGCCTCAGGCAGGGCAGCTCCACAATGATAGGAATCCAAGCTTCTGCCTTGTTGCCGCGTCTTTTTTAACTTCTCATTGCATAGTCCTTCCTGGAAAGGGAAAAGGAGAAAGAAGAAAAGGTGAGGAGAGAGGGTAGATCAGCTCTCTCTAAAAGACATTCCTGGGGAGCCAAATATAACTTTGTTTCTATGTTATTGGCCATAACTTAGTCCACGTCCACATGTAACTGCAAGGCAAGCTGGAAATTATAGTCTTCTTTTACTGTGCTGCTGTGTCAGCAGTTAGAAATGGGGGATTATTTTACTAAGGAAGAAGGTGAGAACAGATAGTGGGATAGCAACTAGCAGCCTATTCCCTGGTAAATAAAGCAGTTTACTGGATGTTAGGAATCCTCTAATTGACTGCCACTTGCCTCCTAACCTTTACTGGGCCCTGGGCTCTTTGAGGATGCTGATAAAAGTTATAGACCCTTTCCCTAGAAAATGTGTCTGTGGACATACTCATGAAATTTTGTAGGATTGTGTCTCTGAAACCCACCCATTAAGCCTGGGGGGTTGTTTATGGACCCACTGTTAAGATTTTTTTTGTTAGTGAAAGATGACTGACTTATATTCTAGGATAGAAGGTCCTGCTGTAAGACTCCTTTTTAAAAAAGTTTTTCTGATTTTCCATTATTCACTCATACCGTCAACAAAAATTAATTAGCATGTTCCGTATGGTAGACACTATGATGGTACTTGAAGGTTCAAAGACACCATGATTAATTTATTAAGTGCTTACTAGGTGCCTGGCATGAAGCTGGAAACCCTCAGTACATTGTTCATTTTCTCCATTTTACAAAGGAGGAAGTAATCTGCCTAAGATTTTATACTTAGTGAATGATGGAGCTAGTATTTGAACCCAAGTTTAACTCTAAAACCATTTCTTTTAGTTATCATGAAGTAGACCCTTTGCCGTAAACATAAGACACATTGAGCAGAGGGTATTTAGTGGTTCAATTTTAAATTCTTGCCTTGGGTTATATAACCAGGAATCTGTTTCTGCCTCAGTTTTCTGTTAACATTTTGCAAAGCCACTTAAAATGTTTAAGTATGTGATGATGTTACTCTTGATTTTGCATTTTTTAAAACCTTTATTGCAATCAGTGTGATACATGGCATGTGACAAATGCCAAGCGGTAATCTGATCTAAGAGTAGTACAAAATGATACTTTAAAATATCTTATCAGCATTCAAATTATATGTATCGTAAAAAACATTTTATGAAAACCACCTTTCAATCGCCTTAGAAACCAGAGCTCACTGGTGCTTTGTGTTCCCTTTTTTCTCACAAGCGTGCTGTCATATATGCTGACAGCATCACACGTTGAATTTGGCTCAAAAGCTTTTTGCTTCAAACTGAGACTTTTGACCCCACTGATACACAGATGTCCTCATAATTTCCTCTCTTCAACTCCTTTATAAATAAAAAAGAGTTGGAAAGGGAAAATTATATAAGTGATTACAGTATTAAATAACTATAGAAAACCATTTGAGTTCTTCATAATTCTCTTTTCAGCTTTGGTTTCAAATCACCAGCTTCTTAAATGGTAAGTTTCTTACACTGAGGCCTTAGATTGAGACTGCGCCGTTATTTATCGGTTGACACCTCTGCCTCTTGCCTTATCAGATACGTGATTTTCTTTTCTGGCGTGAGTGCTGCTGATTCCAGTTGTAGACTAGACTTGACTTCAGAAGAGTTCCTAATAAGCACAGCACATGGGCCGTGGTAGGCCTGCTGCTGCTTTCTAATCTGTGGACATACACTGTCGTAAACTGGTGTTCGCTGCTGCTTTCCGTAAGTGTTGATTCTTATTGAATTCTAGGACGGTTTGATGAAGCTGTGATTGAAGAGAGAAGACAGTGTGCCGAAGACCTGCTGCAGTTCTCTGCCAGCATTCCCGCTCTTCACAACAGCAAACAGCTTGCAGACTTTTTCAAGGTTTGCTAGTCTTTCTGAAATATTCGGTATTTTATTAAATACCTTTGTCTTCTAATTCATAGTAAAGTGAGATTCAAGTTTTTTTTAAACAGAAAATGTCATTTACTTTTGAATTTCATGATTCAATAAAATAAGTAGAAGTTAGTAAAGTTAGTAGCTAGATAACAATGTCTATGGCATACCTTCTGTTTTTAGTATAGAAATGTACAAGATTTTTGATTCATAGATTTTAAAAAATTTATGTGAAGGGCTTAGAGATTATCTAACTTTATCATAATTGAAATAAATTAAAAAAATTTAAGTACTATGAATTTCCAGTAGTTATCTTCACTTTTTGAGATGTCTTTCAGTGGTAGATTTCTTTTTGGACTAGAAACCACTGTAAGTTTATGTAAAATTTATTATAATTATATTAATTTGTGTAAATATAGAAAAAATAGTCACTGTGCAATTTTAGAGAGTTACGCTAGTACAAATTATATTGCCAGAAATCATTGGATATTAGTGTTTTAAGTTTCTTGACATGTAATGCCTTCATTCTGAATTCTTTATTATTTTTAATAATAACTTTCTATTTATTTTGAACTGAATCTGTGCAATTGTTGGTTGATATCAATGTCTTTAACAAGCACAGTTTTCCTCCTATAGCCTTATGTATTTTCTAGCATTTAGCCTTCTATAAAAATGCTAGCTGATTGTGCCATAATTGTTTTTCCTTATTTAACTAAAAATCTGCTCATTTGTATAAATGTATTTCTTAGAACATATGGTCAGCAAGGTATATGAGCAGTGGGATTTTTAAATTTTCTTGATGCCAGTGCATCTAAAAAGGAATTTATTTATTTATTAATTTTTTAAATTTCATAATTTTTATTTGTTAATTAAAAAAATTTTAATTATTTTATTGAGGTCATAATACCTTATCACATTGTGAAATTTCAGTTGTACATTATTATTTGCAGTCACCAAAAATATGTGCCCTTTTACCCCTTAGGTCCACTCCCGACCCCTTTCTCCTCTGGTAACCACTAAATGGTTCTCTTTGTCCATGTATTTATCTTTCACATATGAGTGAAGTCATATGGTGTTTTTCTCTATCTGGTTTATCTCACTTAACATAGTACCCTCAAGTTCCATCCATGTTGTTGCAAATGGGATGATTTAGTCTTTTTTATGGATGAGTAGTATTCCATTGTATATATATATATATACACACCACATTATCTTTATTCATTAGCTGATGGGCATTTGGGTTGCTTCCACATCTTGGCTATTGTGAACAATGCTGCAGTGAACATAGGGGTGCATAAGTCTCTTTGAATTGTTGATTTCAAGTTCTTTGGATAAATACCCATAGTGGAATAGCTGGGTCATATTGTATTTCTATTTTTAATTTCTTAAGAAATCTTTATACTGTTTTCCATAGTAAGCTGCACCAGTTTACATTCCCACCAGCAGTGTATGAGCTTCCCTTTTCTCCATATCCTCTCCAACAATTGTTTTTTATCTTGGTGATTATAGCCATTCTATCAGGTATGAGGTGATATCTCATTGTAATTTTGATTTATATTTCCATAATAATAGTGATGTTGAACATCTTTTCCTGTGCCTGTTGGCCATCTGTATATCTTCTTTGGAAAAACGTCTGTTCATATCCTCTGCCCATTTTTTATTGGGTTGTTTGTTTGTTGTTGGTTGTATGAAGTCTTTATGCATTTTAGAGATTATCCCCTTGTCGGATATTTGATTTGCAAATATTTTCTCCCAGTTAGTGGGTTGTCTTTTTGTTTTGTTCATGGTTTCCTTTGCCTTGCAGAAGCTCCTTAGTCTGATCAAGTCCCATTTGTTTATTTTTTCTTTTGTTTCGCTTGCCTGAGTAGACATCGTATTCAAAAAGATCCTTCTAAGACTGATGTCAAAGAGTGTGCTGCCTATATTTTCTTATAGGAGTTTTGTTTTCAGGTCTTACATTCAAGTCTTTAATCCATTTTGAGTTAATTTTTGTGTATGGCGAAAGATAATGGTCTACTTTCATTCTTTTGCATGTGGCTGTCCAGTTTTCCTGACACCATTTATTGAAGAGACTTCCCTTTCTCCATTGTATGTTCTTAGCTCCTTTGTTGAAGATGAGCTGTCCATGCATGTGTGGTTTTATTCCTGGGCTTTCAGTTCTGTTCCATTGATCTGTGTGTATGTTTTTGTACCAGTACCACGCTGCTTTGATCACTATGGCTTTGTGATATGTTTTAGTGAGGGATTGTGATGCTTCCAGCTTTCTTCTTTTTTCTCAGGATTGCTTTAGCTGTTCAGGATCTTTATTGCCCCGTATGAATTTTAGAATTCCTTGTTGTATTTCTGTGAAGAGTGTTGTTGGGATTCTGGTTGGCGTTCTGTTGAATCTATAGATTGTATTAGGTAGTATGGACATTTTAACTATGTTTATTCTTCCAATCCATGTGTATGGAATATCTTTCCATTTCTTTATGTCATCATCAATTTCTTTCAATAATGTCTTATAGTTTTCATTGTATAGGTCTTTCACCTCCTTAGTTAAATTTATTCCTAGATATTTTAATCTTTTTGTTGCGATTGTAAATGGGATTGTTGTATTCTTGAGTTCTCTTTCTGTTAGTTTGTTATTAGAGTATAGAAATGCAACTGATTTTTTTAAGTTGATTTTGTGTCTTGCAACTTTGCTGTAGTTGTTGTTTATTTCTAAAAGTTTTCTGATGGATTCTTTAGGGTTTTCTATATATAAAATCATGTCGTCTGCAAACAGTGAGAGTTTCACTTCTCCCTTTCCAATTTGGATACCTTTTACTTCTTTTTCTTGCCTAATTGCTCTGGCCAAAACCTCCAGTACTATGTTGAACAAGAGTGGTGAGAGTGGGCATCCTTGTCTCGTTCCTGTTCTCAGAAGGATGGCTCTCCATTTTTCCCTGTTGAGTATGATGTTGGCTGTGGGTTTGTCATATATGGATTTTATTATGTTGATGTACTTTCCTTCTATACCCATTTTATTGAGAGTTTTCATCATAAATGGATTTTGGATCTTGTCAGATGCTTTCTCAGTGTCTATTGAGATGATCATCTGGTTTTTATTCCTCATTTTGTTAATGTGGTGTATCACGTTGATTGATTTGCAATGTTGAACCATCCCTGCATCCTTGGTATAAATCCCACTTGATCATGGTGTATGGTCCTTTTGATGTATTGCTGTTTTCGAGTTGCCAATATTCTGTTGAGGATTTTTCTATCTATGTTTATCAGTGATATTGACCTATAATTTTCCATTTCATGTTTTCCTTGTCTGGCTCTGGGATCAGGGTGATGTTGGTTTTCTAGAATGTGTTAGGAAGTATTCCATCTTCTTCAATTTTTGGAATAGTTTGAGAAGGATAGATACTAAATCTTCTTTGAATGTTTGGTAGAATTCTCCAGAGAAGCCACCTGGTCCGCGACATTTATTTTTTGGGGGGTTTTTGATTACTGTTTTAGTCTTTTTACTTGTGATTGGTCTATTCAGATTCTCTATTTCTTCTTGGTTGAGTTTTGGGAGGTTGTATGAGTCTGAGAATTTATCCGTTTCTTCTAGATTGTCCAGTTTGTTGGCATATAGTTTTTCATAGTATTCTCTTATAATCTCTTGAATTTCTGTGGTATCTGTTGTAATTTCTCCTTTTTTGTTTCTAATTTTATTTATTTGAGCCTTTTCTCTCTTTTTCTTAGTAAGTCTGGCTAAGGATTTGCCAATTTTATTTATCTTCTCAAAGAACCAGTTCTTAGTTTCATTGATCAAGAGGATTTATTTTTTGTGACCTATTTTAGTTTACTGAAGAGAGTTGATCTTTTGAAAGGTATTATAAACTTATGGCTTATAGTGATAGTACTAGCAATAAAAAAGTTTGTAGGAACAGTAAGATTCCTGCTGATTGACTTTGTTGCTTAATTTTTCGTTAGTCTGCAAACTAGGCTGAGATGCATTTGGCTTCTGCTTATGACCTAATGCAGATCTTTAGGATAAAAGCCCAGTCAAATTGATAGAGTATTTAGCTTTGCTGTTCTTGGTTACAGCTGTTTCTCTGTGGCAAGGAGTCTATGCATAGAAAAAGGCAACGTTATTAAGAAGAATATTACTTTATAGAAATTGTGAAAGGTAGTCATGTAAATTAGCACATGCCAAGGGCTAAAAAAATCAGTCAAGGGATATAGAAATCAGATTGTAGACTTTGGAAAATTTAAATAAAAGTTACCAGTTCATTCCTTTTCTTTTGGATCTGGGAATTGCTGATTGTAACTGCTGCTGGAGGACACTTATGTTTAGGCTTTGTGAAACTGGAGACAAAAGAAGAGGAATAAAAGATTGGGCAGTTTAAAAGAAGTCAAGCTAATCTTGGAAAAAAGCAGTGTGCTGGGCAGGAGAGGGAGACTGATTTGACAATATCACAACAGTGGTATTCATTCTCTTTAAATAGAGATAAGGAAATATGGTTTTTGAGGTTATTTAGCTGCAAATAAACAACAAAAACAATGAAGCTGGCCATGTAAGAAAGGAATTTGTCTCGTACAACAAGAAGTCTGAGTGAGGAAGATAGGACAGGGCTGGTACAGAGCTCAGTAATGTCATCAGAGACTTAGGTTTTGGGTTTGAGTGTGAAAGGCAAAGGGCCAAAAGAAACATGGCAGTTTTTGAAAGCTGTCCCAGAAATTCTACCTGGAGATAGTCTTTACATGTCATTGGGCAGAACTGGGTCGCAGGACTATCTTTAGCTTCAGAGAAGTCCTGGCAGATGACTCTTTTTAAGTGTGCAAGTCAGTTATTTTCAGTAAATTTATAGAGTTGTGCAGCTTCTACTACCATCCAATTTTAGAACATTTCCGTCACCTCAAGTTCCCCTGTGCCCATTTGCTGGCAACCGCTTTTCCTAGCTCCATCCTTGGGCAGCTACATACCTGTTTTCTGTGTATGGATTTGTGTTTTCGGGACTTTTCAAATATGTGGGATCCTACCGTATGTGGTCTTTGTTCTGGTTTCTTTCCCTTAGCATAATGTTTTGAGTTTCATGCAGGTTCCATCATGTATCAGTATTCCATTCCTTTATGGTTGCTTAATAGTATTCTATTATATAGATTATACCACATTTTGTTTATTCATTGACAAATTAATGGACAGTTGGATTGTTTTCAGTTTTTGGCTCTTTTGACCAATACTGCTGTAAACATTTGTGTACAGATCTTTGTGCAGATATCTGTTACATTTCTCTTGGGTAGATTCTGAGGATTGGAATTGCTGGGTCTTATGGTAAGTTTAAGTTTTTAAGAAACTGCTAAACTATTTTCCAAAGTGACTGTACATTTTACATTCCCCAGCAATGTATGAAGGCTAGTTCTCCCATAACCTCACCACCACTTGGTATTGTGTGATTTTTATGTTATAACTGTTCTGGTACGTGTATAGTGGTATCTCACTGTAGTGTTAGTTCCAATTTCCTAGTGACATTGAGCCTATTTTCATATGTTTATTCATATATCTTCTTTAGTGAAATGTCTATTAAAATCTTTTCCTTTTGGGTTGGGTGGTTTGTTTTATTATTGAGTTACAAGAATATATTCTGGATACAAGTGCTTTATTAGATATGTGAGTTGCAAATATTTTCTCCCAATCTGCAGCTAGTCTTTTCATTTTCTTAATGGTGTCATTTGAAGTGCAAGAGTTTTTGGTTTTGATGAAGTATAATTTATCTTTTTTTTTTGGTGAGGGAGATTGGCCCTGAGGCAACATCTGTTGCCAATCTTCCCGTTTTTGCTTAAGGAAGATTGTCTCTGAGCTAACACCTGTGCCAGTCTTCCTCTATTTTGTGTGTTGGACACTGCCACAGCATGGCTTGTTGAATGGTGTGTAGGTCCTTGCCTGGGATCCGAAGCTATCAACCCTGGGGCACTGAAGCAGAGCACTTGAACTTAACCACTGGGCCTCTGGGCTGGCCCATAATTTATCGATTTTTTTCTTTTTTGAATCATGCTTTTATTGTCATATCTAGGAACTCTTTGATTAAGCCAAAGTCAAGAAGATTTTCTCCTATGTTCTTTTCTAGAAGTTTCAGTCTTACATTTAGTTCTGTGATCTATTTTCAGTTAATTTTTTTAGGTGTGTAGTGACAGTCTGAATTTGTCTTTTGGCGCGTGAGTATCAAATAGTCTGAGCACCATTTGTTGAAAAGACTATCCTTTCCCTAGTGAATGCCTTGGCACTCTTGCTGAAAATGAATTGACTGTAAGTAGAATGGTTTATTTCTGGACTTCAGATGTGTTCTATTGATCTGTGTGCCTTTCTTATACCAGTATCATACTGTCTTGATTACTGTAGCTGTATAAAAAGTTTTGAAATCAGATAGTATAAGTTGTCCCACTTTATTCATATCTTTTCAAAATTGTTATGGCAATTTTGAGTCCTTTGAATTTCCATAAAAAATTTTAGCATCAGCTTATTCATATGAACAAATAATTCTGATGAAATTTTGATTAGAATTGTGTTTAATCTATAGTTCAATTTGGAAAGAATTGTTTTCTTTTTTTTCTTAAAAATTTTTTTCCTTCTTCTCCCCAAAGTCCCGCAGTATATAGTTGTGTATTTTAGCTGTGCGTCCTTCTAGTTGTGGCATGTGGGATGCCACCTCAGCTTGGCCTGATGAGTGGTGCCATGTCTGCCCCCAGGACCTGAACGTGTGAAATCCTGGGCTGCCAAAGTGGAGCATGCAAACTTAACCACTTGGCCACAGGGCCGGCCCCAAGAATTGTTTTCTTAACAATACTGTCTTCCAATCTATGAACATGAAATGACTCTCCATTTATTTTGGTGTTCTTTAATTTATCTCAGCAGTGTTTTGCAGTTTTTCAGGGTATAAGTCTGGCACTTCTTTTGTTAAATTCACTACTAAGTATTTTATTCTTTTGAGGTTATTGTGAATGGAATTGTGTTCTTTCACTTAGCATTATGCTTTAAAGATTTATCCATGTTGTAGTATGTATCAGTACTTAATTTTTTTAATGGTTGTATAATATTTCTTTGTGCAGATCGATGGATATACTGCATTTTGTTTATCCTTTTATCCATCGGTGCACGCTTGATTGTCTCTCCCTATTGGCTATTATGAATGATGCTGTTATGAATATTGGCATATAAGTTTTTGTGTGGGCATATTCTTTTAGGTATATACCTAAGAGTGGAATTGATTTGGGAAGATTTAAAATTCTAATTCAGTTTATTTACTTGTTACAGGTCTATTCTGATTTTCTCTTTCTTTCTTCTTAAATCAGCTTTGGTAACTTGTGTCTTCCTGGCAGTTTTCATCTAAAATTGTGTAATTTGTTGGCATAAAATTCTTCACAGTATTCCCATATAATGCTTTTAATTTCTAGATGGATGATATTGATGTTTCCTCTTTCACTCATGATTTTCGTAATTTATGTCTTGTCTGTTTTTTTCTTGATGAGTCTAGCTAAAGTTTTATATTTTTGTGGATCTTTTCCCAGGACCAACTTGGTTTCATTGGTTTTTCTCCATTTTTCTATTTCACTTCTTTGATTTCTGCTCTAAACTTTATTTTCTTCCTTTTGCTTGCTTTGGTTTTACTTTACTCTCTATCTAATTCTTTAATTTCATTAAATGGGGGCTTAGGTTATTGATTTGGGATGGTTCTTCTTGTCTGATACAGGCATTTACAGCTATAAATTTCTCTGTTAGCACTGTTTGAGCTTTATCCCTTACATTTTTATGTTTTATTTTCATTTTTATTCAGTTCAATATATTTTCTGATTTTTTAAAAATGATTTTTCTGTTGACCCATTGGTTGTTTAGAAATATGTTCTTTAATTTCCAAATATTTGTGGATTTCCTAAAGTTTTTTCCTGTTGTTGATTTCTAATTTTGTTTTCTTGTGGTGTGGTCAGAAAACATACGTTGTGTGATTTGACATTTTAACTTTATTGAGACCTGATGTATTTCCTAGCATGTGATGTCTTGTGGAGAATGTTCCATGTGTGCTTGATAGGAATATATATTCTGTTGCCAGGTGGAGTTGTATGTGAATGTCGTTTCGTTCAAGTTGGTTGATAGTGTTACGTAAGTCTGCTATATCTTTACTCATTTTCTGTCTAGTTCTATCAGTTATTGATAGTGAAGTATTGGGGTCTCCAATTATTATTGTCGAATTTTCTGTTTCTCCTATTAATTCTGTTAAATTTCACTTTAATTATTTTGAGGCTCTGTTGACGTGTGCTTATATGTTTACAATGATTGTAGCTTCTTGATGAATTTATTTTCTTAGCCTTATGAAATGTCCCTTTTTGTCTTTACTAATATTTATCTTAAAGTCTATTTTGTGTGATTTTAATATAGCTACTCTAGGTCTCTTACAGCTACTGTTTGCATGGTACCTTTCTTTTGATTCTTTTGCTTTCAGTCTATATGTGTTATTGAACCTGAAGAGTGTCTCTTACATGCACTTCATAGTTTCATCTTATTTTTAATCCAGTCTGAAAATTGCTGTCATTGATTCAGTTATTTAGTCCTTTTATATTTAAAGTAATTATTGATATTGATTGAATTTTTGCCTGCCATTTTGCTATTTGTTATGTCTCTTGTTTTTTGTTCTTTTCTTTCTCCTTTATGCCATCTTTTGTGTTAAATAAATATTGTCTGTTATACTGTTTAAATTCCTTTTTTTTGTTTTGTTTTTGAGTTATATTCTTAGTGGGCGATCTAAGGATTAAAATATGCATTTTAATTTATTTGAGATTAATACTAACTTAATTCCAGTAAAATATAGAAGGTTTGCTCCATAAAGCTCTATTTACTCCCCCTCTTTTGTGTTATTATTTTCATATATATACCTCAAATATATTATAAACCCAACAATACGGTATTATGATCATTGTTATTCAATCTGAGGTCTATTAAAGAAGTTAAGAAAAGAAAAGAGAAAAACATATATTCATATAGTCTTTTATATTTACCCTCATATTTACTTTTTTTGCTAAATGTCTGTTCTTTATTTGTTCAGGTGGATTTGAATTACCATATGCTGTCATTTTTTTTCAGCTTAAAGGATTGTCTGTAGCTTCCTTTTTCTTGCAAGGCAAGTTTGCTAGCAACAGATTCTCTCAGTCTTTGCTAGGAATGTTTTTGTTTACCCTTCATTTTTAAGGAATAGTTTTGCTGGACACATAGAATTATTGTTTGCCAGTGTTTCTTTTAGCACTTTGAATTGATCATTCCACTGCCTTCTTCATTGTTTTTTTTTTAATGAGAAGTCAGCTGTTAATTGTACTGTAGTTCCACTGTATAAGTCTTTTTCTATTGCTACTTTCAGAATTTAGCCTGTGTCTTTCAACAGTGTGAGTCTAAGTGTTGATCTCTTTCTATTATCTTATTTGGGGTTTAATTTTTCTTCTTTATTTGTAGATTAATGTTTTTCATCAAATTTTGGAAACTTCCCACCCTCATCTCTTCAAATATTTTTTTCAGCCCCTTTCTCTCCTGTCTGTCTGGTACTCCCATTACATGTAAGTTGGTATGCTTGATGTTATCCCACAGCTCTCTCTGTTTCTCTTTATTATTAGTTGGTCTTTCTTTTCTATGATTTTCATATTGTATAGTTTCTATTGATCTTCAAGTTCATAGATTATTCTTCTTTCTCATATTTGTTGTTGAACTCCTCTAGTGAATTTTAAATTTTGTTATTATGCCTTACAATTCAGGATTTCTATCTGGTTCTTTTTTTAAAATTGAGATTAATTCACGTAAAATAAAATTTACCATTTTAAAGTGTGCAGTTCAGTGATTTTTAGTACATTCACAAGGTTATGTAATCATTATCACTATCGAATTCCAGAACATTTTCACCACCCAATAAAGAAACCTCATACCCAACTTAAAGTCAACAATTCAAAGACACTCATGCACCCCTATGGTCATTGCAGCATTATTCACAATAGCCAAGATGTGGAAGCAACTGAAGTGGCCATTGACTGATGACTAGATAAAGAAGATGTGGTATATATATACAATGGAATACTACTCAGCCATAAAAAAGACAAAATTGTCCCATTTGCAACAACATGGATGGAACTTGAGGGTATTATGTTAAGAGAGATAAGCCAGACAGAGAAAGACAAATGCCATATGATTTCACTCATATGTGGAAGATGAACAAACTCATGGACAAAGAGAACAGATTAAAGGTTACCAGATGGGAAGGGGGTTGGGAGATGGACATAAGGGGTAAAGGGGCACATATATATGGTGACTGACAAGTAATAATGTACAACTGAAATTTCACAGTTATAAACTATTATGACATCAATTAAAAAAAAAAAGAGAAAAGAAACTTCATACCCATTAGCATTCACTCTTCCTTTCCCACTTGCCCCAACTCCTAGCAACCACTAATCTACTTTCCGTCTTGATGGATTTGCCTATTCTGGACATTTCACATGAATGGCATCATGCAATATGTGGTCTTTTGCATCTGGCTTGTTTCACATAGTTTAATGTTTTCAAAGTTCATCCATGTTGTAGCATGTATTAGTATTTCATTGCTTTTTATGGCTGAATAATATTCCATTGAGTGGATATGAGTATAGCACATTTTGTTTATCCATTCATCAGCTGGTGGACATTTGGATTGTCTCCACTTGTGGCTATTATGAGTAATGTTTCATTTTGTTCTTTTTTATAATTTCTCTTTATTTATATTTGCTATTTCATGGTCATAGTTGTCATACTTTCCTTTAAATCTTTAATCATGATTTCCTTCCATTATTTGAACATGTTTATAAACACCTGCTTTGAAGTTTTTGCCTTCTAAAGTCCAACATCTTTCTTCTCTCACAGTTAGTTTCTGTTGACTGCTTTTAGTCCCCCATGTGTGTGGAGCACACACTTCTCTGTTTCTTTGTATGTCTCATAATTATTTTGTTGAAAACTGGAAATTTTGGATAATATAGCAACTCTGAGTTCTGATTTTTTCCCTTGAGGGTTGTTGCCATTGTTTTATTAGTGTGTTTAGGAACACATCTGAACTAAATCTGTGGAATCTATTTAATGTGCAATGTATGACTGCTGATATCTCTGTTCAGTTTTTAATTTTAATTTTATTTTTAAGCCTGACTAATTAAGGGTTAGCCCTGTATTAGCATAGCTTAGTGATCAGCCAGTAATTGATCTTTGCTTGTATTTAAACAGTTTGTTCCATTATGTGCTTCTCCTCTCTGCATGTCTTCAGAGTTCAAGCAGTTTTTCAGTTGGCCCTGGCTTTTACTTTCCTTTGGGATGTCTTGTATTTCCTGTGTATGTGTGTGTACCATCTCATGACTTGCCAGGCATTTGTAGATAGCTTGATCTCTCTCTGGTTTCTCCTGTATGGATGGGTAGAGAGCTTGTTAAGAACCCCCATGGCTGTGTTATTTTCTGGATCTCCCTGCTAAATATCTGGCTAATGTGCTAGTCTTTTGCTTACCACAACTTCAGTCTTGCTGAGCCACTATTCCTTGCCATTTGTTTGGCACTGAGATTGCTACTATTGCTGATAACACTGTTTGGTGTGGACTTTTTTCTGTGCTTCAGTCTGAATTATGCCAGCCTCTTCTGCAATTGAATCTGTTGGTTTTCAAGCCTTGCTTTGCCCTTGTATAATTACCATGGCAACCCAGCTGGGATGGAAGATGGGAGCAACCCCAGGCAAGAATGCCACAGACTCCCACAGTTCATACCTGTGGTTCTCTGGTTTTTCATGAGTAACCGCTTCTTCATTTGCTTTATGTTTTTGGTCAATTTCCAGAGCTTTCAAATGATTGTTTTGACAATTTTCTCTAGTTTTATCATGCATTTTGTGGGGAGCATTTGCTGATCTAGTTATTCTACCATACCTAAACTCCTTCTCCCCTAGGTTGACTTTTCATTAGCAAACTTTGAGATGCTGTGTAAGAGTTTCTTTTCACTGCATACTCAGGAACACCAAAAAGTTAATGTTTTTGAACTAAAGATTTAAAATAGAATTGTAGCATATTTTCCTACTTCCCTCAAGTTCCTGTAAACGATTTTTGTTATTATTTTGTTTCATTAAAGATTTAATCTTTATTATTTATTTTGTATAATATTGTGTGTTAAATTAGGTAGATAAAATTTCTGTAGATTTATCAGCTAAAACATTTTCACATTCTTTAGTATTTTGTTATTTTGTCATGTAAGCAGATCTTATATCAGCTAATAATAATAATAAAAATTTATTGAGTGCTTACATTGTCCTTAATGCTTCACGTATGAAATCTTTTAGTCTTAACAAGTCCTTGTGTTATTTATACATGTTCTTTCCATTTTATAGGTAGGCAACTTAAAGTCACACACCTGGTGGTGGAAGAGGCAGTTAATTAGTTGAAAGGCACTTTCTGTTAAATGAAATTGTAAATAAAATCAACTTTGTCTATTAAAATTCTCAAGAATACTTGCAGATTTTTCTTAAGATTTGGTTTGGATGTTGTTAAAAGGAAGGCTTAGTCTAGAATAGATGTTCTTTTTTTTGGAGAAAAAGATGGAAGCTGTGATTTCAATATTTTAATAAATAAAGTAATATAAATTCTTGCTTCTAAAGAGAATAATGATTTTTAAAGTTTCAGTTTAACTTAACACTCTGGGAAGTAAAATTTGGTAATTTGAGAGGGACCATTTCAATTTCTCTTTTTTAAAAATAAGCTGACAGAGAGACTTTTGGTTAGTTAAAAATAGTTGTTGGGTTCTCTGTGTTCTCTGTGCTGACGTAGAGAGGAAATAGGGGTCTTGTCTTTCTCTTGGGTTTTGCTATTCTGGTAGTAATGTTTGGGGGCATAGAACTATTGGTGGAAGGTAGAAGGAAAGATTTTAAGGGGCAGAAGAGCTATCATTTTCATTAGTTATAGTTATTTAAGGATTACAAGCTCTTATATCTGTGATTGGAGCATTCAGTCCGTAAAGCCACAGCACAAAATCACATGGCCACTCGCCCGATAATAACATTCTCTAGTTGCGTGAGGGTAAGAGAAAATAGTCTTTTGAAGCCTGAATTTGCAAACCTAAATATAGAATTAAAATGATGGTCACATGGAGAAATCAACTTTATATTTATTAAAAATGTGTCTCCTTAATAAAAATATCTGACATTTGGTTTTACCTACATTGTATTCACATGGTTTTCAAATTTAAGGTACTTCTGGAATCGTTGGAGGTGCTGTGTGATAAGTTGTAGTTTTTAAATTTGACAAAATTAAATGACTTCTTAATGGAGTCTGTCACTTATCACTAATTAGAATGACCAATCTTCAAGGATGCTGAACAATATTCTTTAGCTGGTGTGTATTTTCTCTTGCAACTTTTTTGTGAGCACTATTGATAGATTAAAAAAATATGCTTTCATAAAAAGCGACATATTATAAACATAATATTCCTTTTGAATTTTTTGTAATAGATGATTTTTTAGAGCAGTTTAGGTTTATAAAAAATTGTGTAGAAAGTATAGTTTTCCCATTTATCCCTCTTTCCCCTCACAAGGTTTTTCCTATTATTGACATCTTGCATTGCTGTGGTACATTTGTTATAATTGATGAACCAGTATTGATATTGCTACTGATTTTTTAAAAGCAGTTGTAATTTAGTTTGACAGTTTTTGTAAGTCTTATGCATACTCAGTTGAGATTACTATATTTCATTTATTACTGATTTTTCGATACTCTGATTGACAACGAAACACAATTACTCTGATCTTTATAGGGTGGGATAATTAATGATGGTTCTGAATTGATTGGTCCTGCTGAAGCCTATTCGGATTCCCTCACTGATAATTTTCCTGAGTGTAGTACAGAAGGTAAGAGATTTTAATATTTTTCATTTAAATGGTTTTGATTGCAGAAGACTATAAATCATATCTGCATTGCACAAAGTAGATGAATATAGGAGTTTGAGAGTATTTCACTAAATCTAAGATTTTTTTTTCTTCACTTTTTTTTTTTTTTAAAGATTGGCACCTGAGCTAACATCTGTTGCCAATCTTTTTTTTTTTCTTCTCCCCAAAGCTCCCCAGTACATAGTTGTAGATTCTAGTTTTGAGTGCCTCTGGTTGTGCTATGTGGGATGCCACCTCAGCATGGCCTGATGAGCGGTGCCATGTCCGCACCTGGGATCCGAGCCGGCGAAACCCTTGGCCCCCGAAGTGGAGCGTGCAAGCTTAACCACTCAGCCATGGGGTTGGCCCCTCCTTCACATTTTAACATCACTGATATTGGGTGCATAATGTTGGGCCGATGATATCTTACACTTAATTGACAGTTTTTTTCTTTCTTAATGATATGTAAAATAATAATTCTTCCTACAATTAATGGCATCTTAGATTTGATGAAATGTGGTATAATGACTGTTTAGAATTTGTATTGTCTAGTATAAGAATGCCTTGCTTTAGTTTATTTAACAGCATTTGACTTTTAGACAGTTAATTTCAAGACTGGGTTTGAAAGTTTAAACCTAGGGCAGTTTTCATTGTTTTTGATATTTTATAATAACATGACTCTAAACCAAAACAATTTTTGTACTTTTAGTCACTTTAATTCAAGAATGCTTCATCTCGTTTCCTTCCTTTATTAAGCCGTCCTTACATTTCTGTGAAGATTTAAAATACGTGCGTTTTGATCTTTGGATTTCGTTAGCTAGTTTTCTTCCAGGGAAGATTTTGGAATTAAAAAATAAAGAGATCTAAGGATAAGGGTGGGGAGAATCTTGAAAAATAGATTTGTTTGAGGTGGCTTAGGTTTGGTTTATATAAAAGTAAAATCAAAGAGTAGATGATATTTGTTCATCTCTTTCACGAGTAAGAGTTTATGCTGGAGGAGGAGGCTTTGTGACTCTAACATGAGAGGTAGCCATGATCTTATTCCAGTGATGTTTTTGTGGGGATATGTGCTGATCTCATGTATCAACAGACACATTGACCTAGATCTGTTGCAGTAAATTCCCATCTTGATTTGGTAGGAGCAACAAGTTCCCATCCGTTGTGTGGGCTGATGATCTTAAAATGTATGTTATGTTTTGGTGTTACCACATTGAGAAGTGATTAGCTTTTCTTGTTTTTCATGGTGGCCCCCATTGCCTTAAAAGCAAAGTCCATTAATTTACGCCCAGTGCTCTGTATAATGTCTGGAGACCTCAGGCTTGGATCTCAACTGATTCCCAGTACCTTTGACTCCGTCTTGAATCAGCCAAGATCATAAAAAAACATTGTTGACAGTAACTTTACTTTACAATCCGTCATGTTTTTTTGGGTAAAAAAACCAATCTATTTTTCATCACCTGTTTTGATCCTGAGATCCTTTCTAGGCTTTGGAAAATTTAATCCCTGCTTGGGATCCCAATGTCATTCTGTTAATAGAACTAGTGTCCTTGAAATGTGACTTATCTGGGATAACCTGATCTGGCTATTGCCTCAGAGATACCCTACTCCTGAGACAGAGGGAGAGGGTGTTTTCTGCCCATAAAACTTGCTGATTCTGTGATGTCCAATAGAGGGTAAGTAGGAGAGCTAGGAAGATTTGTAGGAGAGTATTCAATGAGGAGCACAGTTCTTGGAAATTGCAAAATGCTTCTTTTCTCTCTCTCTTTACTTTCTGATACAGGAATTGAAGGTTGCATGATTTGGGAATGTTTATATTCTTTTGATATCCATAATAAGCCTTTATTACTAAGTGGGCATCAGCCATGGTGAGAGAAGTGTGTCTCTGGAGCCTATTTTAGTGAAAGGTCATTCATGGATGGGAGTGGTCCAGAGGTCTTTTGTCCTTTGCTATAGTCTAGGAGAGGAGGGGGGAGCATTATTATTAAGAATGACTTTTCTTGAGACGGAAGAGTATTTTCTAAAATATGGAAGGCTGTTCAGGATAAAAGGGCGACTGTATTATTGTTAAAGGAGGTATAACCTAAAGCTAGGGTGAGCTCTTAATTTATTGTCCAAACTAAGACACTTCTGAGAGTTAAAGAGGATGCTATTAATAAGTAACCAAGACAACAAGCATGAACCAGGACTGCTTCAGGCAAACTAGGCAGTATGGGCCACCCTACCTACAGCATTTGTTTCAGAGTTGACCTTTGAAGTTTCAAAAAGATGGGTTTTCCTTAGAAGGAATTCTCTTTTATGAATATGCTTTTATAAGAGAAATTGGGGCAACATTGCTGTTAAAAACACAGCAAAAGACTTATGCTGCCTAAAATACTGCCAACTTATCCTTTCAGTGCATAGTTAGTTTTCCAACTATATTACCATCTCAGAAACACACTGTGATCCATGAAGAATGAAAAACATGAACTGGAAATGCTGTTAATGCTTATTTTTTTACCCCCTCCCTTTGAAAGCCTTTATGCCTAGCTAATTAATCCTGCTGAAAGACGCCTTCTTGACAAATACAGATCAGTGTCATACAGTTTGCAAATTCATTGTTATTTGAGAGGGGAAATGACTTTTAAATATCATGAGATTGTCTGGCCTACTGGGCAAGTGGAAGATTTACTTTCATACCAAAAGGTCTGCAAACCCCGGAGACAACCAGGGAGGGGGCTTCTAGCAGCAAAAAAGCAGGAAAGCCGGCAGCCAGCCAAGCCCCATAGGATGCAGCGAAATGAAGGGTTGTAGAGGGATTGTGGTGGCAAGTGCTTGTGATTTGGATTTAGACGCAAAATGTGAGGAAGTGATTCACTCCGTAACAACTCCTCTGAGTGTAGTATTTTAAGTGGTGTTTTGAAGGTGGATTCATTTTTCATATGTGTAATTTAGTTTGCCAGTGGAATGAGCCAGAGGCACAAATCTTAATATATAGTCTGCTGTTTCAAGGTCCTTCAGTAAGAGTTAGAATGACATGGCAAGTATATCACCTCTCAGAGAACAGATGTAGAGGCTAAGTGATCATTACTTTTATTAGTACCATAAAAATGCAATCAACAGGTCTTAATTTACCTTGAAACAAAGTTTTCTGAGGAAAACATAAAGAGCTGGATTAGTGGTTTTTTAAAAAATTATCATTTTGTAGTACAGTGGGATAAAGGAAACCCCTTTAAGGTTTCATAAAAAACAGTAATTTGGTGCTTAACTGGTAAATATATTTTGTCTAACATGAAGTTGAAAATTATGAAATTATTCAGTAGATTTTTAGATAAAAAGTTAGCTTTGTTTTATGTTTTTAAAATGAAATGCTGGTTACTTTTTATCTCCTTTGTTCAGAGAAATTATATATTTTCTCAAACATGAAAAAAGATTTAATTGATTGTTAACATCTTATTTCCTTTTGAAACTTCCATCTTTTTTGTTGGATTAAACTTAGCTGTGAAGTTACTGTGACATTTGTGGAAATCTGGCCAAAATGGTACATGAGCGTTGAGCTTCTTGACATTTTTCTCTCATCTGTTGGCCTTCTTGAAGGTTGTAGGTTGCTTTTTACTGCCATGCTGGCCTTGATATGGGAGCCTTTGATGTTGGTGTAGTCTCATCTGGTAACCCGTGTCATTTCCTCTTCCTAATACGTTCTTGGACTTTCTTTGCAGTTTTGGGAGGGACATTTTCCAGGTGTCTGCAGCAAATAAGAGAAAATAATTAAATCAAATGGAGAGAGCAGCTTCTTACATGTAGCATGTCTTGAGTGAATATTCTTGAATGTCTCCAGAGTAGCCAAATTTACCTTTTATTTTTGTGCCTGTAAGTTGTGGATTAAGGTTTCCATAGGTGCTCATTGTTAACACTTGTAGACACAAGAAAGGATCTATTAAACTGTGTTGAACTGACTGTAGTAAATGAGATGTGTATTTTGAGAATAGCATCTATCACTGGTCTAGACAGAAAGGGATCTCTTAAAATCATTTTCAGTCCAAGATTTGTGTATTTTTTTGATGGCAGGGTAATAATTTTTTCCATTACTTAGGTAAGGACAAGATAATGAAAGTGTGTGAAATTGAATAACGTCGATTATACTTAAAACATTAGGGGGGACTAACTGGAAAGGTGTATAGTTATTTAAGCTTGAAAAGAATTCTTCTGTATCAAAATACCATTTTATTTTATTATATTTTCTTTTTCTTATTGGTGTTATTTTCATTTAGTTGATTTAATGTTGACTGGGGCAGGATTATTTTAAAAAGAAATATTCTTCAGTTGATTGATTACTTAATAATCCAAATCTATTTTTAAGGCAAACGTAAAATCTATGCACTACACCGTGTAGTGTAGGATGACAAAATATAGAAAGCCCAATTAAAAGGAATTAAAATTTGAAGTAGAATTTAGTGCAGATGTCCACTAGGTGGCGCCATGAGAACTCTAAATCTTGATGCTGAGATTGTTCTAGTCCCTCCTGTATTATGTTAGAATATGCTTATTTAGTTTGATGTTTCTTTTTCTCTTAAGTGCTTATCTACTTAACTTTTACTTCACTGTCCCTTATTACTTGAATTTTCTTTGGTGGGGGAGCTTAAAATAAATAGGAAAAAAAGAACAGGTCATTATTCTCGAGATAAGTAAGCACAAATGAGAATGTGTCATTGTGTGTGCGTGTGAAACAAATGATACAAATTATGATTATTGACTCTTAAAAACCCTAGGGCTATTGAGGATAATGTTGGATATTAGGAGTTTAGGAGTCAAGTGGGACAATAACAGATGTCGTAGGAATGGGAATGATACAGATAAATCCTTTTATTTTACAGTTAAAAATGGGTTTTCAGAGAAGTTAAGCCATGTGCCTACGGCAGTCAGGGCACTCCAGCTATTTAAGAACAATCGCAGAACTATAGTATGAAATGAAGAGATTTAATTTTACGGAGAGGAAGGCGGTGAGAATACGTATTTGGTGTAGAAAGCTCAGCGTGAGCTACTCGTGTGCTGGTAGCAGGTTTGGTTTGCAGAGAAGATTATGGAGAGAGAGGAGCTGCGTAAAAAGTTCATTGGGTAGAAAGGGCAGCCAGCTCATAGATCTTTGTTGTTCATGATAAGATAACAGTATTAGGGTTGTAATTGTGATTGATGTGTTGTTTTCTGAGCTTATTCTGTTTTTCACCAAATATACAATAGATATTCTGATGCTCTTTTCATAAATTTTCAAGGGTAAAGCAAAGACGTGTCCCAAGGACGTTATCAAAATGTGAAACATCAAAGGAATGGTTCTTTTCGGTAACAATAGCTATTACTAAATGATTACTCCTGAAACGAGTACAAGAATCTTAACTAGCATCAAGTTTTAGATTTAGGTATTCGCTTAAAATCATATTTATAAGGGCTTGTTTCTTAATGGAGATTGATATGTATGTCTTCTACCTCAGGGTGACCTTTGTTCTGCTGGCTAGATATCTTGCTTTGTGTGTGAAGCATGAGTCATTGCTACTAGGAAAAGTAGAAATTCCCTTTTGTTGACTGTGGCAATATTTGAAGCTCAGGGCTCAGTGAAAGCTATCAGCTAATAATAATGAGGCCATGTATTTTATATATAGTCGGCCATGAGAGACCACCTGTTGTTATAAAGGAAACTGATCTCTTTTTGCAGATGGTCTTCAAATACAGATTTCTGATAGTTTATAGTATAAAGATTTCTTTCTGTGGCAACTCAACCTTTTCCCCTGGTGCCTTTCAGAGATGGTGTCCTAGACAGATTTCACTATACTGCCCGACTCTGAGCAGTTCAAAGCACGGAAGGTGAGGGTAGGTAGGTGAACTGGGATGCTAAATAAACCCCTCATGTCTGTAGCTGCCTTTTAACCAGTCACCTGGGGCCCTCTAATAGCCCTGAGACTTGAATCTCTGTGATAGGAACCCGGAGGCAGAATGCTTTCATAGAACCTTTGACTTTCCCCCACCCCTGTATCCCTTCCAAAAAAGGCTTAGGTTTTTGACTTGATGGTGTTGGGGAAGGATGTGTCTTTTACTCTCCTGATGGCCCAGAGGGCCCCTTTAAACATGGATTGACTTCAGGTTGGTTTAACTTTTAGCAGATAGTCGCTTGTATTGTCACTTGTTGCCCTGCCTTATCCACAATGTTCTTCCTACTCACCTTAACTGAGAACCTCCCTGTATCTTACTTGTTAACTTTCTTTCTGGGTTTTAGGGAGCTAGACTCTACTTTATGTGATATTTCTATGTAGCTTTGTATAAAACAGGTTGAATGACAAGATTGTGATTTCAAGGAGTTAAGCAAGCACTGTAATTAGGATATAAGAGGAATAAACTAGGTATTGAGTGTGTATATATGTAATTCATTGTTGTGGGGGTGAAGGGATGTTTTCTTCTTGAGCTGTTTGGGGAATGCCTCATTGAGAAGGAAGGAATTTAGAAATTGCTTAAATATGGAAGAGAAAGATATCAGAGAGTATTAGAAGATGATTAGTTGCAGTGTATGGTCAAGGAGATATGATAGGGTTAGGCTTTTCAGGTATGGTAGGGCGTATCTGAAAAGGAGTATTAAAGGGAGAAGATAGACAAGGAAGAAATGTTAGGGGTTCATCTGCTTTAAACAGATCTGTCTTTATAATCATTTCTATCTTCTCTCTGAAATTAGCAGTTCCTTGGCACTGGCTGCTGGGTGATTCATACAGGTCTATATTTCATAAGTGTTATCTGTGTAACAAATCTTTGTTCTCAAACAAATTCCCAGTTTTAGTCCTCACTGCATCTCCTTTGATATCTTTCATATGCAGAGCCTAAGGGCCTTGCTATACACATACAAGGAATATTACGAGTCACCTGTAATCCCACCATACAGAGAAAATTACTCTTAGGGCTTGGTGTACCTTTCTAGCCTATTTTCTTTGTGTGTGTGTTTTTTGGTTTTTTTTTGAGGTAGATTAGCTCTGAGCTAACATCCAGAGCCTGCGAACTTAACTGTTGCACCCCTGGGCCGGCTCCTTTGTGTTTTTAAGTTAGAATATAGTGTGTGTGTGTGTATGTATGTATATATGTACACACACACACACACACACACTACTTTGCAGTTTGTTTTTGCAAAATAGATCATGAATAGTTTAGCATTAAACATTCTTCTATAACAATTTTTAATAGTTGTATAATATTTTATTATAGAGCTGTACCATGATCTCCTATTGTTAGGAATTTATTTCCAAATTTTCATTAATTTTTGTGATGGGTATTCTTCTATATAGATCTTTTTTCACATCTCTAATTGTTTTTGGTAGAAATTGCTGTATTTCTGGGCCAAAGATATAAGCATTTTCTACATCTGATATGAGCTGCCAAATTGTCCTCCAAAAAGATGAACCCAGAGGAAGTCATTTTGTTTCCCTTTGCTGCTCCCAGTTAGGCTAAAACCAATTTCTCTTCTTAACCTGCTAGTTTTTATTTGTTTGCTTACTTTGAAAGATTCTTCATTTAGAATTAGGTAGAGTTTGAAAAGGAAACAATTTGTATAGAATATTTATGACTTTACTATCTGACTTTCTCCTTAGGTATTTTGATGGTCTCACTTTTCTGATCTAATTTCATTTAATTATGATTTCCTTTGCTAATAAAATAAGGTTGGAAAGGTAAGAGGAAATATGACTATGTCACTAGATTTTTGTGGTCAAAAGTCAAGAAACTGAGTACACATAACTTTACCCTCTTGCCCTTTGGTATTATTGTTCTTGTTGGAAAGGAAAATCAGGCCAAGCATGAAACAGTACAATGTGATAGATGATGTGAGGGTTACAGTGGCAAGACACTGGAGAGCAGACGAAAGATTGATAGCAGCATTTCCTTTCTTTTGTGATTAGCCATATAAACCAGAACATTTTCTTAAACTTTGTCTATTTGTTTATTAATTTCAGTGGACCAGCTTATATAATGACACCATTTAAGGAAATAAGTTGCATTGAAATATATAAAATATTTTAAAGTTATTTAAAAAAATCTCTTATAAAGTCTATGTATTTTTCAGAACAGTGGATAAATAATTTTATAGATTGCTGTAAAAGTTTTTGATTTTGAAGTACTGTCTGTACAGTTGAAATGTCAAGGAATTGAAAAGATTTCCACCAGGTCCCATGAATCTCATCTGAGATTGAGGACTTAATGAAATCTCTTGCTTTTAGGGAACAAAATTGGTTCTTTATGGGCATTCTAAGGATTTGGAAAAAAACCCCTGAAAACAGGATATATTGACAGGGTGCCAAAGTACTGCCTAAAGCTGATTTGAAATTTGAGCTAAGCTGCCAGTAAGCATGTTTTTACCCTAGCTTATTTTATTTGATATGAAGTAAGCAATTTACATCTCTAACAGGGGTTGACAAACTATGGCCCGTGGGCCGAATCTAGCCTGCCACCTGTTTTTACGTGACCTACAAGCTAAGAATGGTTTTTACACTTTTAAATGGTTGACGGAATTCAAAAGATATTATTTTGTGGCATGTGAAAATTATATGGAATTCAGATTTCAACATCCATAAATGAAGTTTATTGGAGCACAGCCATGCTTCTTCATGTGGCTGCTTTCATGCTACAACACCAGAGTTGATTAGTTGTGACAGAGATTATGTGGCCCACAAAGCCTAAAATAATTCATTCTCTGGCCATCAGAAAAAAAGTTTGCTGACCCCCCCATCTAGAGTTGTATAGTCTAATCCACCTTTAATTTTGACTTTGTATATGATTCTGAGGAAGTAATTTTCTTCTTCGTACATTTTCTTTTCTGAGAAACTTGGCAGTCAGTATTCATGGTGATAAAGATCTCCTAGTTCTTCCCAAACCTAATTTTTACAAAACCCTATTGTCAGTCTTATTTACTGATAGATCAGTGCCTCTCAAAGTATGATCTTCAGATCACTGAGTATTCCTGAGGTCTTTTCAAGGGGTCCCCAAGGCAGAAACTATTTTGATAATCTAGGAAATTATTTGCATTTTTCATTGTGTTGACATTTGCACTGATGATGCAAAAGCAACGGGGGGTAAGACTGCTGTGCCTGAGCATGAATCAAGACAGTGACACTGACACCAGACTGTAACAGTAATCATTGCACATACTTACAGTAGTAACTAATTTCACCTAAGAATGTCCTTGATAAAGCAGTAAAAACCATTCATTTTATTAAATCTCAGCCCTTGGGTGCATGTCTTTTTGATATTCTATGTGGGGAAATGGAAATATACATAAAACACTTCTGCATGCTGAACTACCGTGGTTGTCCTGAGGAAAAGCACTTGTACAGTTGCTTGAACCATAAACTAACTGCTTTTTTTCCCGGGACACCATTTTTGCTTGAAAGAATGATTGACAGACAAACTGTCATTATTCAGACTTGGATATTTGGCAGATATTCTTTGAAAGTGAATAAAGTGAGCTGACACTTCAAGGAAAACAACTGACAGTATTTGTTGCCAATGATAAAATTTGAATTTTCAACTCAAGATTAGAAGTTTGCAGAATTTGTACCTGCCACTTTAAGCTTGACAGTTTCCCAATACTTAAAGAATTTTCTGATGATATTGGTGGTGATTTTGGGGGGATATTGTAATAATGAAATTTGTCACCATTTAGAAGATCTGTGTAACTCAGGGAACTGAGATTTTCACAGTGACTAATGTGTGATGCTACAACTCATGGATGGATAAAAGACCCATTCAGTGTGCAAGACAGACCAATGGATCTGAACGTCACAGAAACAGAAATTTCGTTGACAGGAATTTATATTCTACATAGCAACTAAGCTTTGAGAAACTACCACTTGTCGGGTTTTTGTGTAGTATCAAAAAACAATATCCACAATTATTTGAAAAGCTTACTAAAATATTCACTCCATTTTAAATTACACATCCATGTGGCATTTTCTTCAAATCTTTCAACCAGAACAACGTAAGACAACAGATTGAGGGCAGAATCAGATATGAGAATCTGGCCATCTTTGGTTAACAAGATTTGCAAAAATATAAAACAGTGCCACTTCTCTTACTAAATAATTTTTTGTTTTGGAAAATATAGTTATTTTTTATAAAAATTATGTTAACGTGTAATGGGCTTTACTGTTTAATTAAAAAAATTTTCAGTCCTTTTTCTAAATATCAATATTGGTAAATATTTGCAGATATCGTTCACATAAACAAAAGCTCTTTGAGGTCCTCATTTTTAAGAATGTAAAGGGAAGTCCTAAGACCAGAAAGCGTAATAACTGTTGTGTTAGGTCATGCTCATTTGCTACGAAGTCAGTGAAATGGCAGAGGTAGTTTTCATTGCTGAATATTTCAATAGCACCTCTTACTCATTTTCTGTCAGAAAACTAAGATGTGAGTACAGACCAAAGCTCTCTAAAAGCTTGTGGAAGACACTGAAACAAAAATTTCTAAAAGTTCAGTCCTTTAAAAAAAAACCACTAAATGACATACATTTTCCAGATATGGATGGTTACCTAAAAGCACACCTCTGAGGATACATTGTTTAATAGTTAAATAATTATTATATAATTGCTGTAATAGTTAGAATTTAATGATAGTCTATTAGGCTTTATATGCCTTAAGTCTATTCCTCGTTTAAAGCCTTGCATAATAAGTAATATTATTAAGTAACTTGCTCATGGTCACATGGTAAGTTTTAAGAGCTGGGATTCAAGGTCTTCTTTTTGTATTACTTTTTTGCCCCCTTTTCGTAATGTTGTTCACAGTAGCTGTGTGTACAAGCATCTTTCTGTAAACAGCTTTGTGTAAACAGTTTACAAGATCTTGTTGCTCTTTTTGACAACAAGCCTAGATAAAGACTTGTCTTCAGTTTTAGTTTGATAATTAAGACAGAGAGTCTTCCAGAGCAATGGAGAGAGAGTGCAGAAATGAACGAACTAAGCTGAAACAAATTGCTAGACACCGTCAGTAAATTACAGCCTTCCTAGTTGATTTGGATAGTATGAAAAATTGAATAGTCAGCATGATTTATATTCTTTTGGCTGATTCTCAATTTAATATCAGTTTTCTCTTTTGATAATGTTTCCAGGCTTCTCCAGCGACAGCGATCTGGTATCTCTTACTGTTGATGTGGATTCTCTTGCTGAGTTAGATGATGGAATGGCTTCCAATCAAAATTCTCCCATTAGAACTTTTGGTCTCAACCAGTCTTCAGATTCTTCAGCGCTAGGAGCTGTTGCTTCTGACAGCGAACAGAACAAAGCCGAAGAAGAACGGGAAAGTCGTAGCCTCTTTCCCGGCAGTTTAAAATCCAAGCTTGGCAAGAGAGATTATTTGGAGAAAGCAGGAGAATTAATAAAGCTGGCTTTAAAAAAGGAAGAAGAAGACGACTATGAAGCTGCCTCTGATTTTTATAGGAAGGGAGTTGATTTACTCCTAGAAGGTGTTCAAGGTACAATTTTATCTGTATTAATATGTTTTGGCATGTTCTCATGTTGGTATCTGGAAATAAAAGCATACATGTATAGCTGTATCTTGTGTATAATCCTGTGTAAAAACAAGGCTGGAAATGAGAAATTACTGAAGATTAAATGACCTAAATATGGACAGTACTTTTAGTTACATGAGATGGAAGACAGTGTCAGAGATA
Organism: Equus przewalskii; assembly: GCF_037783145.1. Taxonomy (NCBI): domain Eukaryota; kingdom Metazoa; phylum Chordata; class Mammalia; order Perissodactyla; family Equidae; genus Equus; species Equus przewalskii. Next base: position 21,901,479 of record NC_091853.1, on the reverse strand, counting down.
CTTATTTCTCTACTTTGATTAATTAATGAACAAAAATAGGATTAAAAAAAAAATCAAGCCTCTAAGTCTCTTGTGTGAATAATAGTCTGTTTTTTCTGACATGGCCAGTGTTCACCAGCCTTCACCTCTCTCAGGAGATTCACAGAGATTCTTTAGTGCATTTACTCTTGATGGCCTACAGAGACGAGATGAAATGGGTTTTTAAAGTGAGCATGTAAAGCATTCTTGGATTTGCCTACCAGTCTGTTCTTTGTTAGTTGCAGTAAATTCTCAGCTGATTATTGGGGATGATATGGGACATGTAGAGCTGAATGTCTGTAAGTAGAATTTACCTTTTTTTGGGCGGGGTGGAGATTAGCCCTAAACTAACATCCACCGCCAATCCTCCTCATTTTGCTAAGGAAGATTGGCCCTGAGCTAACATCTGTGCCTATCTTCCTCTATTTTATATGTGGGACACCTGCCACAGCATAGCTTAATAAGCAGTGTGTAGGTCCATGCCTGGAATCCGAACCAGTGCACCTCAGGCTGCTGAAGCAGACAGAGCATGCGAACTTAACTGCTACGCCATTGGGCTGACCGCTTACCTTTTTTTTTTTCACAGCGTCAGTTTTTCTTTCAGTCATTTACCTTTTCCTTATAGAAGCAGAGTGAAGCATACTGCAGTTAGTTACATAATTTTTGGGACACAATAATCAAATATTGACAGGACCTTCTTCCAGTGGTTTTCTTTCCAGAAAATCGTAATTTTCATTGTTATTCTGTAGTCTTTGACTTGTTAGTACCATTCAGATTACCAGTGTCCTGTATTACTAATGCTTTTCTACGACGGTACTTCCGCCCTCGTTGTGCTGTAGTCCAGAAGCCTTCCTCGAGTGTGAACTTTCAGTCTTCGTATGTGGGGTCAAGATGAATACTTGGCGTACGGAGTGGAAGAGGGAGTGTGTGCAGTGGCATCCTAACTGCTTCTGAACCAGGATTTTGACTCATTCTCCTGTTGTTAGCCTCCACTCTCACTTCCACACGCAGCTGCCCAGTGCCACGAGTTCTGAAGTTTTGGAGAGATTTAGAGTGCTGTGTTAGCTAGGCAGCTTTCTTCAGTTTCCCAACTCAATAACCACTCATACTTTCTAGCTTCTAAAATTTTGTTTTTGCTATTTTCTCTCTCAATCTCTTTGTCCTTGTGGAATTTTGCCTTAAAAATAATTCTTTTATTGTCATGTTAATGGAGTTTCAGGAGGGAGCATTTCTTGTGGTTTCACTGAAGAGCATTTTGATAAAAATTTCTGTTTTTCAAATAGTTTCGTAGTCTATTGGGGTTTTCTGTTTGCTAGTGGAGCAGCCTGGTCTTAAAGAACTATTCGTTTTTCTTCTTTGTCTTAATTCTCATTTTGGGTTGGGGGTTTAAAGTGGAAATGAGTTGCAATCAGCTCTGATATTTTCCCTTTTCTTTTTGGATAACTTGTGCTAAAACATCAGTAATGTTTAATTAATATAGATAAAACACATCAGTGTGATATTTTTCTGTGTAAAAGTTATTTGCATTTAACCTTAGAGCACTTCATAATGTTACCACTTGATGGCACCAGAAAAATAAAAATCTTTGCTTCAAAATGAGAATTAAGGATGCATATCAGCAAATAACAAAAAATATATCACTTAATTAGTTACATTGTGATTATGGTAGTGAATTATTTCTCCACTAGAAATTGATACCAAACCTACTTAGACCTCTATCTTAAGGAATGTTACCATTTAAACATGTTTTTCCTTTTTGTTGTGTGCTTGTCTTTCTGAAACCACGATATCCATTCCTACCCTGGATTGTTTTTTTTTTTTCTTTTTGATGAAGAAGATTGGGTCTGCGCTAACATCTCTTGCCAATCTTCCTTTGTTTTGCTTGAGGAAGATTGTCCCTAAGCTAACATCTGTGCCAGTCTTCCTCTGTTTCGTATGTGGGATGCTTCTACAGCATGGCTTGATGCGCAGTGTGTAGGTCCACACCTGGGATCCGAACCCATGAACCCTGGGTAACCAAAGTGGAGCACATGAACTTAACCACTATGCCACCAGGCTGGCCCCCCGGATTGGTTTTTATTGTTAATGTGCCATCAAATCAAAAAAGTTATTAGCCTTTTATTGTTTATTCGTAACGTGACCAATTTTTATTTATACAAACCGTGGGAATCATAATCACAGAATTCTAATTTTTAACCAATATGTAAAATAACCTCTGTTTCAGTCCTCATGGTTATACGTTTAACTATGTGTCAAATGTAATGTCAGAGCAGTACTTCTGGTCTGTGGATTCTGTTTACAAGTATACCAGTCAACACCTAACAGACACACGGACATTATTCTTTTTAAAAAAATTTTTCCCCCAGTTTTATTGGGATATGATTGACATATAGCGTTATATTAAAGGTATATATCATGATTTGATATATGTATATATTGTGAAATAATTACCACAGTAAGTTTAGTTAGCATGCATCACCTCACATAGTTAGAAATCTTTTTCCTTGTAATGAGAACTTTTGAGGTCTACTCTCTTAGCAACTTTCAAATATACGATACAGTATTGTTAACTGTAGTCACATGTTGTACATTACATCCCCAGAACATATTAATCTTATAAATGGAAGTTCGTATCTTTTGACCGTCCTCACCCATTTCACCTATCCCCCCCCCCTTGCATCTGGCAACCACCGATCTGTTCTCTGTTTCTATGAGTTTGGTTCTTTTTAGATTTCACATATAAGTGAGAATGTACAGTATCTGTCTTTCTCTGTCTGAGTTATTTCCCTTAGCATAACGCCCTCAAGGTCCATCCATGGTGTCTCAAATGGCAGGATTTTCTTCATTTTTATGGTTGAATAATATCCCGTTAAATGTACGGTTGTGTCACTTAACAGTGGGGATATTTTCTGAGAAATGTATCCTTGGGCAATTTCGTCATTGTGCGAACATCATAGAGTGTACTTACACAAACCTAGATGGTCTAGCCTGCTACACACCTAGGCTGTATGGTACTAATCTTAGGGGACTGCTGTCATATGTGGTCCATTGTTGACCTAATGTCGTTATGCGGTATGTGACTGCATATACCACATTTTCCTTATCCATTCATCCATTGATGGACCCTTAGGTTGTTTTCGTGTCTTGGCTATTGTAAATAATGCTGTGATGAACATGGGAGTGCTGATATCTCTTCAAGATAGTGATTTTGTTTCCTTCAGATATATACCTAGAAGTGGAATTGTTAGATCATATGATAATTCTATTTTTAGTTTTTTGAGGAGCCTTCTTAGTGTTTTCCATAGTGGCTCTACCAGTTTACATTCCCACCAACAGTACACAAGAGTTCCCTTTTGTCCACATCCTCGCCAACATTTCTTACCTCTTTTTGGTGAAAGCCAATTTAATAGGTGTGAGGTGGTATCGCATTGTGGTTTTGATTTGGATTTCCCTGATAATGAGTGATATTAAGTACCTTTTCATGTACCTGAAATTTGACATTTGTATGTCGTCTTTGGGAGAATGTCTATTCAGTTTCTCTGCCCATTTTTTAATCAGATTGTTTTTTTTGATATTGAATTGTGTGAGTTCTTTGTATTTTAACCCCTTATCAGATATATGATTTGCAAATATCTCCTTTCATTTGGTAGGTTGCCTTTTCATTTTGTTGATGGTTTCCTTTTCTATGCAGAACTTTTTAGTTTGATATAGTCTCACTTATTTATTTTTGTTTTTGTTGCCTTTGCTTTTGGGGTCAAACCCAGAAAAATCATTGCCAAGAGCCATGTCAAGAGCTTACTCTCCTGTGTTTTCTCCTAGGAATTTATGGTTTCAGGTCATACATTCAAGTCTTTAATCCATTTTGAGTTGCTTTTGTGTGTGGTGTAAGATATGGGTCCAGTGTCATTCTTTTTCATGTGGCTGTCCATTTTTCCCAGCACAACTTACTGAAGAGACTATCCTTTCCATAGTGTATATTTTTGGCTTCTTAGTCATGAATTGATTGACCATATATGGGTGGGTTTATTTCTGGGCTCTCTATTTTGTTCCTTTGGTCTATGTGTCTTTTTTATGCCAATACCATACTGTTTTGATTACTATACAATACTATACTATAGCTTTATAATATAGTTTGAAATCAGGAAATTTCATGCCTCCAGCTTTGTTCTTTTTTCTCAAGATTGCTTTGGCTTTTCAGGGTCTTTTGTGGTTCCATACAAATTTTAGGATTGTTTCTTCTACTTCTGTGAAAAATACCGTTAGAATTTTGATGTAGATTGCATTGAATCTGTAGATCGCTTTGGGAAGTATGGACATGTAACAATATTACGTCTTCCAGTTCATGAGCATGGAATATATTTTCATTTATTTTTGTCTTCACTGAGTTCTAATTTTCAGTGTACAGATCTTTCACCTCCTTGGTTAAATTTTTCCTTAGTATTTTGTTCTTTTTGATGCAAACGTAAATGGGATTGTTTTCTTAATTTCTCTTTCTGATAGTTCATTATTAGTATATAGAAACACAGCTGATTTTTGTATATTGATTTTGTATCCTGCAGCTTTACTGAATTTGTTTATTAGTTCTAACAGTTTTTGGGTGGAGTCTTTAGGGTTTTCTATGTGTAGTATCAGGTCATCTGCAAATGGAGACAGTTTTACTTCTTCTTTTCTGATTTAGATGCCTTTTATTTCTTTTTCTTGCCTAATTGCTCTGGCTAGGACTTCCAGTACTATGTTGAATAAAGTGACAAAAGTGGGCATCCTTGTTTTGTTCCTGATTTTAGAGGAAAACCTTTCAGCTTATCACTGTTGAATGTGATGTTGAGTATGATGGACATTATTCTTTAATTTGTGAGAAAATTGGAGGCTCTAGCTTACAAGCTGACTTGATGTTTATGAGCAGAAGAGATGTTTCCTTGGGGATAGTTTGTTCTAGTGTGGCAAAACTGTTATTGAAACATCACTATAACCAGTAATACCTATGAATCATTTTAATTTAACTCTTGCTGTAAGAATTGTGACCTGTGACCTTTGTTTGGACTGGCATGCTCCATGATAAAATAATATTTCTGGGTATCTAATAATCCAGAGAAAATAATTGTTCAGAGCTATATAGGAGTGCTTTATACAGGGATTCTTATGAGTTGGCAAATTTTGTTATCCTGAATACTATAGTCATCTTAAGTAAGTTCACCCTAGAGGAGTTTATCTGGGTTGTTTGTACATCTAATAAAGATGGCTTGATGTTTTTCTTACCTAACTGGTGTTTGCACAGCTGAGACTAGATGGCAAACACAATAGCAGCAGTTCTGCTTGCTCGTCTAGCAGAGAAGAAGCGTACCCTGATAGTAGTAACTTTGAATTCTCTTTTTGAACCCAACGCTTTACTTATTCCCTCAGTCTAGAAATGGCTCTTGAAATTAGGGTACTTTCTACTCTTCTAAGTCCTCAGGTCTTTGTGGATTTAAGATAAAAAATGCAAAAGTCAAGATTGAAGGAATCAACTTGAATCTTTGAAGAGAGTATTTCAGTACATATCCTTTCATTTCTGTCTTGTTTATGTAGTTCTGCAAGTGGCTCATATGATTAATCTGTATTCTCAGTGTGGGCTTATTGAAATAAATAGTTGTGATAATGTAGAGTGGCAAATACATGACATAAAGGTATGAATGAAATGTTTAAAAAACATCAATAATATATTATCTATTACATACTTGTCACTGTACCAGAGATTTTTCTTAATGTTATTTTTAGTCCTCAGAACGAGCTTATATGCTGAACTATGGCTGGTCATAATGGACTTTGTCTAAGGACACCAAAATTCAGAGGGTGCAAACATTTAATGTAATGATTCTAAAAGCTTGGCACCTAGTTAGCAAGAGTAATTATTTAAAACAGGAAGCTACCAGATGGCGAGCATTGTTAGTAACACCCATCTGTGGGCTACATTTTGAATTACAGAATTGATTTGAGAGCTGGTTTTGTTTAGTTTGTTCCAGGTGCCAACATTTCTGGTGTATTGTGTTTGTAAGGTAGATACTGTAATCCCCATTTTACAGGTGGAGAAAACTAAAACTTACATAAAGTAAGCAATTTGCTTAATGACACAAACCGGTAAAGGTTTCAGCCAGGATTCAAATCTAGGTCTTTCTGAGTTCAAATCTTGTCTTCTTTCCACTATACCGTGCTACTTCTCACAGATTTCTCCCCTAATTAGATTAGCTATTTGAAGTGGAGAAACAACAAGTCTTCTCCAGTATCGAACTTTTTAAACTTTCTTATTTTGAGTATTCATTCTTTTCCTTCTGCCCATTTGTTTGTTTGCTTATTCAACCATATATCCATCCAGTTGACCATTCAAACAACTTTTATTACTTCTATGTACCACGTGCAGTGATAGTGATTACAAAACTTTTTGAAATAAAAATATAGAATAAAATTGAGTGATGAGCCTTCAGAATGAGATCTCATCTCTTCTCTTTGTTTCTATTTAAATCTCCTGCGTAGACTATGAATCTTACAATGAAAAGAGCTCCTGGATGTTGTTGACATCTAGTTTTTCTTTGATAATCTTGTTGATGTTTTTGACCAGTGAGACTATTTCTGATGTTACTATTCAGCTAAGGTAAGAGATGCAAACAATCTTCTACAATTTTCAGTCCGGTAAATGGTATAATAAGCAATACCAAGCCATTTTTTTTTAATAGTTTACCCCATCCCTGCGTACATGTGCTGGGCTCTCAGGCATATCCAGACGTATTTAAAAAACTATGACCCAGTGTGCTGAGGTACTGTATCATTCTGGGTCTCTTACTGGGTCTTGACTATTCTTCCTCTTCCCACAATGAGGAAGAGAATTCCTGGAGAAACCACAAACCCATATATACTTCTAGATTGTCTTTGAGTCATTTAGACTAGCTCAGAATTGTGGGTTGGTTCTAGAACATGTCCAGGCGCTATGAATGTGGTTAGTCTCTGTGCACGCATAAGGATATATAGTCAACTGCTGTAAAAAGCAATTTTGGCCATTGATTTATTCCTTTGAGTGAGAGTTACTTAAATATTAGGAAACTCAAAGGATAAACTTGTCTGCTTTAGAATGGATGGATATATGAGAAAGGTAGTAAGTCTGTTTGATAAAGGGAAGCAAGTCAAATGATTTCTTATTGCTGAATTTCAGAAATGAAAATGTGTAAGTTTACAAATAAAATTTTTGACTTATTTATGGTGTTTGTTAACTCTGAAGATACTACAAAAATATTGTCTAGCCTACTTTATCTAAAAGGGATTGCCTAGTTCAGTACAAAGTATGGTGTAGTATAAGGCTGATAAGACCAAAAGCTGTATTTTTAATATGCAATGGTGGTATGATATTCTTGTGTTTCAATGCGCTGACTCCCAGCTTTTTTGATTTAGGATCCCTTTTGAGAACTTTGTTCTTCTTTCTCAATAGTGTTTTGTCTATTTGGGTCCCCTTACAACTCTATATAAATTTGAAAATCACCTTTTCTTTCTTTTTTTTTTTTATTGTGGTATAATTGACATTTTGTTTTTAATTAATTTTTCAAATCAGCTTTTTAATTTTTGCAAAAAGGCTGTTGGAATTTTGATAGTGATTGCATTGTCTGTAAGTAAATTTGGGGAGTACTGCCATCATAACGATATTAAGTCTTCTAATCCATGAACACAGGATATCTTTCCATTTATTTAGATCTTCTTTAATTTCTGTCAGCAGTGTTTTGTAGTTTTCAGTGTATGAGTCTTTCACCTCCTTGGTTAAATCTATTCCTAGGTATTTATTCTTTTAATGCTATTGTAAATGTAATTCTTTCAAAAATTTTCTTTTTGGATTGCTCATTCCTGGTAGATAGAAACAGAAGTGATTTTTTTTTTTTTTAAAGATTTTATTTTTTCCTTTTTCTCCCCAAAGCCCCCCGGTACATAGTTGTGTATTCTTCGTTGTGGGTTCTTCTAGTTGTGGCATGTGGCACGCTGCCTCAGCGTGGTCTGACGAGCAGTGCCACGTCCGCGCCCAGGATTCGAACTAACGAAACACTGGGCCGCCTGCAGCGGAGCGCGCGAACTTAACCACTCGGCCACGGGGCCAGCCCCGAAACAGAAGTGATTTTTGTATGTTTATTTTATATCTGGCAACTTGCTAAACTTGTTTATTAGCTCTAGTAGCTTTTTTTGGTGGATTCTTTGGGATTTCTATATATAGGATTATGTTATCTGTGAATGAATATAGTTTTACTTGTTCCTTTTCAATATGGATACCTTTTTATTTCTTTTTCTTGCCTAGTGCTCTGGCTAGAAGTTCCAGTACAATGTTTAATAGCATTGGGAAAGTGGTCATTCTTATCTTATTCTGAATCCTAGAGGGAAAGGTTTTAGTCTTTGACAATTGAGTACGATGTTACTTATTGGTTTTTCATAGATGCCTTTTATCACGTTGAAGAAGTTTCCTTCTATTCCTAGTTTTCTGGATGGTTTTATCATGGAAGAGTGTTGGATTCTCTCAAATGCTTTTTCTGCATCAATTGAGGTGATCATTTTTTCCCCCCTTCATTCTGTTAATGTGGTGTATTATGTTGCTTTTCTTATGTTAAACCACCCTTGCATTCCTGGGATAAATCCCATTTGCCACAGAGATTTTTATCTTAGGTTTAAACCCTGATGAAGCACATGAACTGAACAGCCTAACTATAAGATGTGAGAGGAGTGGATCAAAATGAGGAAGGGTAATTAGGCAGACACAAACAGAACAAATTGGAATGTCATTCTCTGCTGACCCTTTCTGACCCCACAGTGACACTTAATATGCTTTCTCCCCCTTCCTGTTAGAAAAATGGTTGTTCATATGTTTTCTCTTATATGTTTCTTAGACTGTAATTCTCTAGAGAACTCCATGATATCTATTCTTTTTACTTGTGATTAAGTTGTAATTAAATATATAGAAAAGCACATATCATAAGTACGTAGCTTGATGTATTTTAACACACGGAGCACGCCCATCTAACTGGCACCTGGATCAAGAAGCAGAACGTGACCCATACGCTAGAAACTTCCTTAAGTTCCTTTCCAATTACTACCTCTCCAAAGGTACTGCCCTGTCTCTACCAGTGCTGATTGCATGAGGTTTGCCTTTTTCTGTCCTTAGTCCTTACGAGGGCAGAGTTTTAGTTTCTGTCCTTTTCTGTCCATTCACCCCTCCTCTGTGCAATATTTTATGCATGGTGATGAGGCGAGGGGTTGGTGTCTTGCTTCTCTTTTTCTGTAGGATCCTTACCTTTCTCCTCTCATTTCCATCTCTCCCTTCACCCCTTCATTGTCATGTCTTCAAGATGTGGCATCCTTTTTTATATATCTGATTCTTCCCAAGAAGAAAAGCTTTACCAAAGCTCTCACTTTTAGTTCCACTCACTTGTTTATAGCCTGTGCTTTGAACTACGAAGTCCCAACCTGTGTTTAGTATTTTGGCATTTAATTGGACTGTCTCTCTCTGGGGGTATTTTTTTTTTTTTTTTGATTCTGTGCTTTGGTGTAAATCCTATGTACCCCTCTAGACATCTCTTAAGCTTTTCCTCCCACAGTTTCCACATTCACAGGCCTGCAGTAGTGAGGCCCTGGGAGCTCTGTTGTGATGTGGTTTATTTCCCTATTTATAGATAATCCAAAGATCATAGTATTCTTCATTTCTTAGTAATGCTGAAGATAATGGATCATATGTGGTTTTATTTGCTCTTTTGATTTTTTGTTTGTTTTTTGAGAGGTTATGTGGACAGGTTTGAAATTCGGTGACTGCCCTTTTCCTCCTGACCTGAGATTCCACACTGATTGTTTTTTTGAATGTTCAACAACCTTTGCATTTCTGAATTAAACTTACTTGGTTGTGATCTATATCTTTTGTGATCTATATATCACTGAACTTGGTTGCTATTACTGAAGATTTATGTGTGTATTTTTATTTTTCATGTTTATCTATATCTATATACACACATACAAATATATATATATTTACTGAATTTAAAAATAAATTATAGATATCATGGCTTTGACCCATAACTAGTATATGTCTCCAGAAAATAAGATCATTTTTCTACATATCTGCAATGCAAGTATCATACTTAAATTTAAGAACAGTTCCAGGAGAAGGGTTTTAATACTACATTCTCTTTCTTTAAAAGATATCCAACTGTGGAAATTGTATATATTTCTTTTAGCAACTTGGGTAAATTGTATTTTTCAAAGAATTTGCCTATTTCATACAAACAGACAAATTTATCTATCTCTGCTCCTTTGCTTTATTTTAGTTTTTAAATTGAAATGTAATTGTCATATAACATTATATTAGTTTCAGGTGTACAGCCTAATGATTTGATATATGTATATATTGTGAAATGATCACCATACTAAGTCGTGTTAACATCCGTCACCACATAGTTACAAATTTTTTTAATTGAGTTCATAATAGTTTGCAACATCAAAATGAAATTTGTCATACATTATTATTTGTCACCATATAAATGTGCCCTTTCACCCCATGTGTCCACCTCCCAACCCTCTTCCCCTCTGGTAACCACTAATCTCTTCTCTTTGTCCGTGTGTTAATTTATCTTCTACATATGAGTGAAATCATACGGTGTTGTCTTTCTCTATATGGCTTATTTTGCTTAACATAATACCCTCAGGGTCCATCCATGTTGTTGTGAATGGAACGATTTTGTCTTTTTATGGCTGAGTAGTATTCCATTGTATATGTATACCACGTCTTCTTTATCCAGTCATCAGTTGATGGGCGCTTGGGTTGCTTCCACTTCTTGGCTATAGTGAATAATGCTGCAGTGAGCATAAAGGTACATAAGTCTCTTTGAATTGTTTATTTCAAGTTCTTTGGATAAATACCAAGTAGTGGGATAGCTGGGTCATATGGTATTTCTATTTTTAATTTTTTGAGAACTCTCCATACTGTTTTCCATAGTGGCTGCACCAGTTTGCATTCCTACCAGCAGTGTATGAGGGTTCCTTTATCTCCACATCCTCTCCAACAATTGTTATTTTTGTCTTGGTGATTATAGCCATTTTCACGAGTGTAAGATGATATTTTAGTGTAGTTTTGATGTACTTCCCTGATGATTAGTGATGTTGAACATCTTTTCACATGCTTATTGGCCATCTGTGTGTCTTCTTTGGAGAAATGTTCATATCCTCTCCCCATTTTTTGATTAGGTTCTTTGTTTTTTTGTTGTTGAGTTGTATGAGTTCTTTATATATTTTGGAGATTAACCGCTTGTTGGGTATATGATTTGCAATTATTTTCTGCCAGTTGGTGGACTGTCTTTTCGTGGTTTCTTTTGCCTTGCAGAAGCTCTTTAGTCTGATGAAGTCCCACTTGTTTATTTTGTCGTTTGTTTCCCTTGTCTGAGTAGACATAGTATTTGAAAAGATCCTTCTAAGACTGATGTCAGAGAGTGTACTGCCTATATTTTATTCTAGGAGTTTTATGGTTTCAGTTCTTGCCTTCAAGTCTTTAATCCATTGTGAGTTAATTTTTGTGTATGGCGAAAGATAATGGTCTACTTTCATCTTTTGCATGTGGCTTTCCAGTTTTCCCAACACCATTTATTAAGGAGACTTTCCTTTCTCCATTGTATGGTCTTAGCTCCTTTGTTGAAGATTAGCTGTCCGTAGATGTGTGATTTTATTTCTGGGCTTTCAATTCTGTTGCATTGATCTGTGTATCTGTTTTTGTACCAGTACCATGCTGTTTTGATTACTACAGCTTTGTAGTGTATTTTGAAGTCAGGGATTTTGATGCCTCTAGTTTTGTGCTTTTTTTCTCAGGATTGCTTTAGCTATTTGGGGTCTTTTATTGCCCCATATGAATTTTAGGATTCTTTGTTGTATTTCTGTGAAGAATGTCATTGGGATTCTGATTGGGATTGCATTGAATTGGTAGTATTTAGAATCTCTAAATAATACCATCTTTAGGTAGTATGGACATTTTAACTATTTTCAGCCAATCCATGAGCATGGAATATCTTTCCATTTCTTTATGTCATCATTGATTTCTTTCAGTAATGTCTTATAGTTTTCATTGTATAGGTCTTTTCACCTCCTTGGCTAAATTTATTCCTAGGTATTTTATTCTTTTTGTAGTAAGTAAGTGGGTTTGTATTATTGAGTTTTCTTTCTGTTAGTTTGTTATTAGAGTATAGAAATGCAACTGATTTTTGTAAGTTGATTTTGTAGTCTGCAACTTTGCTGTAGTAGTTGGTTATTTCTAATAGTTTTCTGATGGATTCTTTAGGGTTTTCTATGTATAAAATCATGTCATCTGCAAACAGTGAGAGTTTCACTTCTTCCTTGCCAATTTGGATACCTTTTATTTCTTTTTCTTGCCTAATTGCTCTGGCCAAAACCTCCAGTACTTTGTTGAATAAGAGTGGTGAGCTGGGCACCCTTGTCTCGTTCCTGTTCTAAGAGGGATGGCTTTCAGTTTTTCACCATTGAGTATGATGTTGGCTGTGGGTTTGACATATATGGCCTTTATTATGTTTGAGGTACTTTACTTCTATACCCATTTTATTGAGAGTTTTCATCATAAATACATCAAATGCTTGCTCAGTGTATATTGAGATGATCATGTGGTTTTTATTCCTCATTTTGTTAATGTGGTGTATCACATTGATTGATTTGTGGATGTTGAACCATCCCTGTGTCTCTGGTATTAATCTTACTTGATCATGGTGTATGATCTTTTTAATGTATTGCTGTATTTGGTTTGCCAATATTCTGTTGAGGATTTTTGCATCTATGTTCATCAGTGATATTGGCCTGTAATTTTCTGTCTTTATGTTATCCTTATCTGTCTCTGGGATCAGGGTGATATTGGCCTCATAGAATGTGTTAGGAAGTGTTCTGTCATCTTCAATATTTTGGAACAGTTTGAGAAGGATAGGTATTAAATCTTTGAATGTTTATTAGAATTTTCCAGAGAAGCCATCTAGTCCTGGACTTTTATTTTTGGGGAAGTTTTTGATTACTGCTTCAATCTCTTTACTTTTGATTGGCCTATTCAGATTCTCTATTTCTTCTTGGTTCAGTTTTGGGAGGTTAAAGGACTCTAAGAATTTATCCATTTCTTCCTGGTTGTCCAATTTATTGGCATATGGTTTTTTATAGTATTCTCTTATAATCCTTTGAATTTCTGTGGTATCCGTTGTAATTTCTCCTGTTTCATTTCATTTTATTTATTTGAGCATTCTCTCTTTTTTTCTTTGTGAGTCTGGCTAAGGGTTTGCCAATTTTGCTTATCTTCTCAAAGAACCAGCTCTTTGTTTCATTGATTCTTTCTAATTTTTTTTGCTTCAAAATTTTTTATTTCTGCTCTAATTTTTATTGTTCTAATTTTTATGTTCCTCCCTGTGCTGACTTTGTGCTTTGTTTTGTCTTCTTTTTCTAATTCTGTTAGGTTTGTTTAAGATTGCTTATTTGGAATTTTTCTTCTTTGTTAAGGTGGGCCTGTATTGCTATGAATTTCCCTCTTAGGACCACTTTTGCTGCATCCCATATGAGCTGGTATGGTGTATTTTCATTTTCATTTGTCTCCAGACATTTTTTGGTTTCTCCTTTAATTTCTTCAAGGATCCATTGGTTGTTCAGTAGCATGTTGTTTAGTCTCCACATGTTTGTCCCTTTCCCCATTTTTTTCTTATACTTGATTTCTAGTTTCATAACATTATGGTCGGAAGAGGTACTTGATATGCTTTCAGTCTTCTTACATTTATTGATGCTTGCCTTGTTTCCCAGCATATGGTCTATCCTTGAGAATGTTCCGTGTGCTCTTGAGAAAATGTGTATTCTGTTGTTTTTGGATGGAGTGTTCTATATGTATCTATTAAGTCCATCTGGTCTAGTTTTTTCTTTAAATCCACTAATTCCTCATTGACTTTCTGTGTTGACGATCTATGCATTGATGTAAGTGGGGTGTCAAGGTCCCCTACTATTATTTTGTTGTTGTTAATATCTCCTTTTAGGTTTGTTAGTAGTTGCTTTATGTACTTTGGTGCTCCTGTGTTGGATGCATGTATATTTATGTGTTATGTCTTCTTGATGGAGTATGCCTTTTATCATTATATACTGCCTCCTTTGTCTCTCATTTCCTGTTTTGTCTTGAAGTTTACTTTGTCTGCTTTAACTTTGGCAAAACCTACTTTCTTTTGTTTGCCATTACCTTGTAGTTTTGTCTTCCATCCCTTCACTCTGAGCCTGTGTTTGTCTTTAGAGCTGAGATGTGTTTCCTGGAGGCAGCATGTTGTTGGGTCTTGTTCTTTAATCCATCCAGCCACTCTGTGTCTTTTGACTGGATAATTCAATCCATTACATTTAGAGTGATTATTGATATATGAGGGCTTAATGCTCCCATTTTGTTTCTTGTTTTCCAGTTCTTCTGCATTTCCCTTGTTTCTTGTCTAGTATATTTTGGACAACCAGTTCAGTTTGGTAGTTATCTATGGTGCTTTTCCTGGTTTTGTCTTTATTTATCATTTGTGTCTCTGTTCTGATTATTAGTTTAGTGGTTACCATGAGGTTTGTATAAAAAATCTCGTAGATGAGATAGTCCATTTTCTGATAGCCTCTTATTTTGTTAGACTAAGCCGATTCCATTCTTTTCCTCTTCCTCTTCTAAGTTATCATTGTTACAACTTATTCCATCTTATATTGTGAGTTTGTGGTTAAAATGATGAGATTATATTCATTTGTGATGTTTTCCTTCCCTTTATCTTTAATGTTATGGTTGTTTGCTAACCTGTTCTGACAGAGTGCTGCAGTTTTTTGGTTTTTGTCTACTTATTCATCTCCTTACTCAAGGCTTCATAAACCCTTTTTTTTTTTTTTTTTCAGATATGAGGCCTTCTTGAGCATTTCTTGTGTGGGGAGGTTCTTGTGGTAATGAACTCCTTTAGCTTTTGTTTATCTGAGAAAGTTCTTATTTCTCTATTATATCTGAAGGATAGTTTCAGTGGATAGAATATTCTTGGCTGAAAGTTTTTGTCTTTCAGATTTTTTAATATATCTTCCCACTCTCTCCTAGCTTGTAGGATTTCTGCTGAGAAATCCACTGAAAGCCTGATAGGCATTCCTTTGTAAGTTATTTTCTTTTGCCTTGCTGCTCTTATTATTTTTTTTGTCATTGACTTTTGCTCCCTTTATTACTATATGCCTTGGAGAAGGCCTTTTTACATTGATATAATTAGGAGATCTATTAGCTTCTTTCACTTGTATTTCCAGCTTCTTCTCCAGGTTTGGGGAGTTCTCAGCTATTATTTCTTTGAACAAGCTTTCTGCTCCATTCTCTTCCTCTTCTTCCTCTGGAATACCTATTATACTTATGTTGCATTTTCTGATTGAGTCGAATATTTCTCGGAGAATTTCTTCATTTCTTTTTAGTCTTAATTCTCTCTCCTCCTCCATCTAAAGCATTTCTATAGTTCTGTCCTCTAGACTGCTGATTCTCTTCATAATATCAGCCCTGTTGTTCAAGGAGCCCTGATTTTTCTTTATTACATCTATTGTGTTCTTCATTTCCAACATTTCTGATTGGTTTTTCTTTATAGTTCCAATCTCTTATGTGAAAAAGTTCCTCATTTTATTGAACTATCTGTATTTTCTTTTAACTCATTGAGATTTTTTATGGTAGCTATTTTGAATCCTCTGTCATTTAGATTATAAATTTCTGTGCCTTCAGGATTGAATTCTGAGTGCTTGTTGTTTTCCTTCTGGTCTGGAGTATTAATATAGTTTTTCATACTGTTTAATGGTGTGGGTTTGTGCCTCCACATAGTGATAGTATTCGGTTGCAGCTTCTACCTGTCGCCACTGGGTGTGGGTTGAGAGCTGTATACTCTGAGCCTGCCGCAACCCCAGCTTGCTCACTCACAGCTGCTTTTCTATTGTATGTGCAGGTGCTCTGGCTGGCTGGCTGAGTTGGAGTGCTGGGTGGGAAGAAGGGGCACTTTGTTTCACATGTGTAATCCCAGAGGCATTCTCACTGTGCCCTTTCTATTTACTCTCCTAGGGTGCTGGCTTGATGAAGACACCCCTGCAATAGCTTAGGCACCTCCATGTCGGGCTTTCCCTTGCACTGTGAGGGAACTTGGAGAGCAGAAGTGTTCCTAGAGAGGGCTGCCCTCCCCGCTCTCCTCTTAGAGCTGTGCATGGTCCCAGGCTCTGGGTTGTTGCCATTGGGGGAGGGAGAGATGACCTCCTTGTCTCTGTCCACTTCGTGGCAGCCCAGCACCTCCACCTTCAGACATATGGCTGCATAGGTCTCTCAGATGTCTTTTGTGTTGTGTGAATGTCCTCTGTTGGTATATGAATGTCCTTTTCGTTGTATCTTTGGGGGAGAGTCTAAGGGAAGAGCTCATTTTGCCATGATGCTGACATCACTCCTAGTTAACAAAACTTTTTTTCTTGTGATGAGAATTTTTAAGATCTGCTCTTTTAGCAACTTTCAAATATACAGTACAGTATTATTAACTATAGTCACCATGTCGTACATTATACCCCCAGGACTTATTCATTTTTAACTGGAACTCTGTACCATTAGACCCCTGTTTCCCATTTCACCCACTTGCTACCTTCTGTTTCTGGCAACCACCAATTTGTTCTCCAAACCTATGAGCTTATTTTTTACCCCACATATAAGTGAGATCATATGGTATTTGTCTTTCTCTTTCTGACTTATTTCACTTAGTGTAATACCCTCAAGTTCTGTCCCTGTTGCAAATGGCAGAATTTCCTTCTTTTTTATGGCTGAATAATATTCCTGTGTGTGTGTGTGTGTGTGTGTGTGTGTGTGTGTGTATACCACATTTTCTTTATCCATTCACTCTTCACTGGGCACTTAGATTCTTTCTATGTCCTGACTATTGTCTATAAGGCTGCAATGAACTTGGTGGGGTGGTGGTGGAGATATCTTTCTGAGCAAATGTTTTAGTTGTCTTTGGATAAATATCCACAAGTAGAATAGTTGGATCATATGGTAGTTCCATTTTTAATTTTTTGAGGAGCCTCCATACTGTTTTCCATAACAGCTGCATCAATTTACATTCACACCAGCATTGTAAAAGGGTTCTTTTTTCTCCATATCCTCGCCAACACTTCTCTCTTGTCTTTTTGATGATAGCCATTCTAACAGATGTGAGGTGATTTTTCATTGTGGTTTTGATTTGCATTTCCCTGAGGATGAGTGATGAGCACCTTTTCATGTACCTGTTGGCTGTCTGTATGTCTTCTTTGGAAAAATGTCTGTAAGATCCTCTGCCTATTTTTTAACTACACTGTTTATTTTTTATTATTGAGTTGTGTGAGTTCTTTATGTATTTTGGATATTAACCCTTTATCAGATATATGATTTGCAGATATTTTCTTCCATTTGGTAGGTTGCCTTTTCATTTTGTTGATGGTTTCAGTTGCTTTGCAGAAGCTTTTTAGTTTGGTGTAGTCGCACTTGTTTATTTTTTGCTTTTGTAGCCGTTGCTTTTGGTGTCAAATCCTCAAATTTATTGATTGTAGAATTATTTCTAGTATCGTTTTGTGTTTTTTGATAGCTATTGGATCTTTCCTGATATTGGTAATTTGTTATATTTTCTTAATCGGCCCTATCAGGGATTTATCAGTTTTATTAATGTTCAAAAGAATCAACATTTCTTTATTTTTTTAATACTATTGCAGGTTAGTTTTCTATTTTATGAATTTGTGTTCTTTTAGTTCCCTTCTTCTCAGGTCTTGCTATTCTTTATTTTTTGAGTTAGGATCTTGCGTCTTTGAGTTTTGGCCTTTTGTTCTATATATGTTTAAGATTATAAATTTCCTGGTAAGTACTGCTTTAGGTACATTCTGTAGGTTTGGATATGTCATATCTTCATTATTATCAGTTCAAAATAGTTTCTATTTTTATTTTATTTTAAAGTTTTAATATTTTCTTTGCTGACGAAGATTCATGCTGAGCTAACATCTGCTGCTAATCTTCCTCTTTTTTTTCATATATGCACTGCTGCCACAGCATGGCCACTGACAGACGAGTGGTGTAGGTCTGTGCCCAGGAACCAAACCCAGGCCGCTGAAGCAGAGCACGCTGAACTGAACCAATAGGCCCTTGGGGCTGGCCCTTCTGTTTTAATTTTTTTATTTATCCCATTTTATTAGTTTTCTATTGCAGCTGTAACAAATTACCACAAACTTACAACACAAGTCTATTATTTTATGGTTCTGCAGGTTAGAAATCTGACGTGAGTCTCATTGGACCAAGATGACTGTGTGGGCAGACTGTATTCCTTTCCAGAGACTCTAGGGGAGAATCTGTTTCCCTGCCTTTTCCATCTTCTAGGGGCCACCTGCATGCCTTCCTCCATCTTCAAAGCCAGCAATGTTGTCTCTCTCTCACATCTCCCATAGGTACAACTCACTCTGATCCTCAGCAAGGAAAGGTTTTCTGATTTTAAGGACCCCTGTGATTTGGTTGGGCCCACCCTGTTAATCCAGGATAAACGCCCTATCTCCAGATTCTTAACCTTAATCACATTTGTCAAGTTGCTTTAACCAAGTAAAGTATAATATATTCACAGCTTCCTGGGTGAGGATCTGGACATCTTTAGGAGTCCATTAGTCTCTTTCTCTGTCTGACTTACTTCACTTAGCAAAATGCCCTCAAAGTCCCATGAATTACTTCTAAGCAATATACTTCTAAGTCTATGATAAGTAGGCTATTTAATTTCCCAGCAGTTGAGATTTTCTAATTATCTTTTTGTTACTGATTTCTATCTTAATTCCATGTTGTTTAAAGAAGTTTGAATGATTTCATTTTTTTGAAAGTTGTTAAGGCTCTCTTTATGGCCAAGCTGTCCTGCCTATTTAATCATTTTAATTGGGGCCTTGAAATGGGGATGCTTGATACATTCAAAAAATTGCTTGGTGGTTTCATGATAGTTTTTATAAGATGGCTATCTTCTCTATGTTTGTAGGGCATTTTCTTTTTTTTTTTTCTCTTGAAGAAGATTGACCCTGAGCTAACATCTGTTGCCAATCCTCCTTTTTCTGCTTGAGGAAGATTGGCTTTGAGCTAACATCTGTGCCAGTCTTCCTCTATTTTGTATGTGGGATGCCCCCACAGCATGGCTCGATGAGCGGTGTGTAGGTCTGTGCCTGGGATCCAAACCTGCAAACCCTGGGCCGCCAAAGTGGAGCGTGTGGACTTAACCACTACACCACCAGGCCGGCCCCCATTTTCTTACCTTTTAGTAGTCTCTGCCTTATTTTTAGTAGTTAACCAAACATTATAGAACAGTCATAAGTACTTATGATTAAATTGATTTTTCAACTATATGAGATGTCATTAAATTATTCTCTGATTAATGGAACCATGCCTGTTTTACTGGCTGTGGGTGAAAAAGCTAACAAATATAATAAAATCTTGCTCTAAAATAGTTATCTTAAATGAGTGCAGATCAGTAATAACCTCTTCCCGTACAAAAGAAAAGCACACTGTAGGACAAAAACAATGAAGACTTTGAGTACCCAAGGAAAGATAAAATTAGAGATTAGAAACAAAGAACTCCAAATTGGATTTTTTTTAGTTGATTGGTCTCGTACTTGGATGGGGAACAATGTCCTGACTTGCACTGTTAATAAAACGCCTGTCTTTACCCAAGCAACAAGAAGCAGGATTAGAAAAATGAATAATGAGAGGGGGCAAAGATGTGACATGTCAGTATATGGTAATAATCCCTTTAAATGAAGTGGTTCAGTAATATAGATCATAGACTGTTGAATTTGCATTATGTGATCTAGCAAGTTGGGTCAATTTATAGTCTAATTCAACAAAACATTAATGGATGACTACTATACTCACTAAAATCAATGAGGAGCTTATAAGTTATTAGAGGAGAGAGTGTGGTAAACAGTTTAATAAGTGCTATTACTTTGTACTTTCCTAGTCTTCAAGTTACTTATTAACCCTTCTAGATGCCTGACCTACCCACTTTTTCTCTCTAGCATTTCTCAGCTGTCCTCCATTTCTCTATTTATCTTAGTTTTCATGATGCATCATTTTAAAAAGTCTTTTGGCAGATACCTTAATCTTGCTTCTGACGTTCTATCACATTCATGTGGCAAAATCCCAGCCCTGGATTAATTTATCCATTTGTCTTGGAGTATCCATGAGTTTTCCTTATTTCTTGCTTACAGAGGCAGACACCTGGGCCAACTGAGTGCCAGTGGAAGAAACTGCACGCTCTGGACAAATTGATAACCAAAATAAATTCATTGTTGCCAATCTTAACTCGGCCTTTATTAGTATTACTTATCCTTATTGTTCTTTTGTTAACTCATGTGTATACAATCTGCAGTGACTATTTCATACAACCTCAGCTTTCCTAAATCTCTTCTATTATTCCAATGACACCACACTTTTCTTACTTTAATAATTCTTGGGTTGACCTTTCTAAGTCTACTTTGCCAGCTCCTTCTTCCCCACTTGACCTTTAAATATTGAAGTTTATTGAGACTTGGTTGTGAACCTTCTTAGGCTCCTTACCTTACCTTCTTAGGTGATTTCAGCATTATATAATTGTATTAACTATCTCTACTAACACTGTATAGTAGAAATATAATGTAAGACATATGTAATTTAAAATTTTCCAGTAGCCACATTAAAACTAAGACTTCCACTGCTGGCCAAGGTGGGTAATGGGGACTGTATCCACCTTCCTTCCTGAAGCAACTGAAAGACCAGACAAAGTGTATATAACATGGTTTTCAAGACATTGGACGTTAGGCAGTGAAGGACAGTGGTTTCTGAGAGACAGGAAACAAAGGAAGTGAGTCTCATGATTATCCAGCTTACTGTGTTGAGTTTCCAGGCTGTGGTTCAGGAAGAGGGAAGCCAGCTGGATCATGGCAAACTCCAAGTTGAAGAGATGGAGCTGTGACTCCAGGAAGACCAAAGCTAGAGTTTTCAGTTAGAGCTTGCAGGACCATTGGCTAATGTCTAGTGTTTTATCTAGAGAGGAGATGGCTGTACAGAAATTTGCAGAGTGTCCTCTGGAATATTCAGCAGAGTACTGATTAGTGCATAGATGTGGAGAAACTACCCAAGACCAGGGAAAGATTCAGCGAAAGGATAGGGGAAACATTCTGGACACTCACCCAGCAGTGAGAGTAGTGTCTATTCCTGACGGTAGTCTCAAAAACCTCAATCATGGGGCACTGACTAGAATACGCAGAAGAGTCTTTCCCCAGTAGTGTGGAGTAACAGTTAGCTCTAGGCCCACCCTAACAAATCTTAGAAGCAAGAATCAGAAGGATCAGACTGCTTCCAAGAAACCTAGCTATCTCACAATGAAGCCCAATATTTGTAGGAATTAGAAAAATATTCACCATATGATATAGTAAAATTCACAATGTCTGGCATCTAATAAATTACCATTCATTCAAAGAACCAGCAAAAATATGACCCATAAGGAGGAAAAAAATGAATCAATCAAAATGTACTCTGAAATGACAGATGTTAGAATTATCAGACAAGGACTTTAAAACTTATTATAAGAGTATTCATTATGCTCAAAGAGTTAAGTAGAAAAATGGAAGATTTTAAAAAGACCCGTATTGAACTTCTGGAGATGAAAGCTATATTATCAGAAATGAAAAATACAAGGAATGGGATTAGTGGCAGATTAGATACTACAGAAGAAAGGATTAATGAACTGGAGGACATGGCAATAGAAGTTATCCAAAATGAAACACAAGGATTCATAAATAAAGCAAAAATTAATATAGTATCAGTAAGCAATGGAACAACTTCTCTCCATGTAATTGTAACCCCTGAAAAGGGAGGGGGAGGGGGAGAGAGAAAATTATTTGAATAAATAATGCCTGAAACTTTTCCAAATTTGATAAAAGCATTCTACTGGTCCAAGAAGCCCAACCCAGCCCGAGAATAAGAAACATGAAAACTACACCAAGACACATTATAATCAAATTGCTCAAAATCAGTGATAAAGAGAAAATCTTGACATTAAAAACAGACAGAAAGAAAAGACATATATTGAAGAACAAAGATAAGAATGATGTCAGATTTCTTGTCAGAAACAATGCAAACAAGAAGACAATTGATTAACATCTTTAACATATGGAAAGGAAAAAAACCCTATCAACTGGGAATTCTATACCCAGTGAAAATATATTTAAAAAATGAAGGCATAATAAAGAATTATTAATTGAGAGTGATGGATATGTTTGCTATTTCGATGGTAGTGTCTTCTCTCTGTTTTTCTTGGTTGCTCTAGCTAAATGTTTGTCAGTTTTGTTGATGCCTTTAGAGAACCAACTTTTGATTCATTTGTGTTTTCTATATTTTTTTTATGTTCTATGTCATTGGTTTCTCTTCCTTCCTCTGCCTTCTTTTTGTGTAATTTGTTCTTCATTTTCTTTTTTTTGAGGAAGATTAGCCCTGAGTTAACATCTGCTGCCAATCCTCCTCTTTTTGCTGAGGAAAACTGGCCCTGAGCTAACATCTTTGCCCATCTTCCTCTACTTTATATGTGGGATGCCTACCCCAGCATGGCTTGCCAAGCGGTGCCATGTCTGTACCTGGGATCTGAACTGACCGGTGAACCCCGGGCCACCGAAGCAGAACATGTGAACCTAACTGCTGTGCCACTGGGCCAGCCCTTGCTCTTCATTTTTTAGATCTCATATCAAGAGTTGGAAGCTTAGGTTATTAATTTGAGATCTTCTTTTCAATATAGGTGTTTAAAGCTATGAAGTCCTTCTAAGCACTGCTTTCACCGTATCCCGTAAGTTTTGATATGTCATTTACATTTTCATTTAGCTTGAAGTGCTCTCCAGTTTCCAGTGTGGTTTCCTCATTGACATGTGTGTTACTTAGACATGTATTTTTCATTTTCAAGTAGTTGTGAATTCTGCAAATTTTCTTTTGTTGTCAATTTGTAGTTTAATTCTGTTGTGGTTGATGAATATAGTTCATATGATTTAAATTATTTTAAATTTATTGAGACTTCTTTTGTGACTTATCACATGATCTCTCTTGGAGAATGTTGTATGTGCACTTGTAAAGAATGTGTATTCTGGTGTTGAGTGGAATATTCTGTAGGTATTGGTTAATTCAGGTTGGTTGATATTGTTACTCAAGTATTCTACGTCATTGCTGATTTTCTGGCATCATTTCCCTTTTTTTCCCCCTATTTCTTGTAAGGCAGTCTACTAGCAACAAATTATCTAAATGTTTATGTGGGAATATTTATTTTGCCTTTTTTGTTGAAAGATAGTTTTTCTGCAGTTTGTTTTCTTGGTTGACAGTGTTTTTTCCTTGTCCGCCTTTTGAATGTGCCATCCCATGGCCTTCTGGTTTCCATTTTCCTGATAATAAGTCAGTTATTAATCTTGTTACGATTCCCTGGTACATGATGAGTAATGTTTATCTTTTGTTGCTTTTAAGATTTTCTCTTTTGGCTTTTGACAGTTTGGCTATTATGGGTTTAGGTGTGGATCTCCTCGAGTTTATCCTTTTTAGTGTTTGTTTCCTTGGTATTTGATGACTTTCTTGGATACGTAGATCAGTGTTCATCAAATTTGGGAAGTTTTCATTTATTATTTCTTCAAATATTTTTCCTGCCCCCCCCCAACCCCCCATTCTCTTCTGTTTCTTGGACTGCATTATGTGCCTATTAGTGTGCTTTATGGTTTCTACAGGTGTCTGAATTTGTGTCTTCCCCCTTTATTGTTTAATTTTATTCAGCCTGGATAATGTCTGCTCATCTGTCTTCAGATTTGCTGATTTTTATTTCTGTAAGCTCAATGTGCTATGGAGTACTTTTTAACTCTAGATTTTCTATTATTTTCTTTTTTACAAGTTCTGTGTTTTTATTGTTAAATCTGTATTTGATGATTTATTGTCTTTGTACTTTAATTCCTTAAACATGGTTTCTTTTAGTTCTTTGAACTTATTTATAACAATTGTTTTGAAATGTTTGTCTACTAAGATTTACGTACAAATCCCCTCAGAGACAGTTTTTTTTTTTCTGCTTTTTCTCCACAAACACTCCTTGTACACAGTTGTGTATCTTAGTTGCAGGTCCTTCTAGTTGTGGGATGTGGGACGCCGCCTCAACGTGGCCTGACGAGTGATGCCATGTCCGCACCCAGGATCCAAACCCTGGGCCACCGCAGCAGAGCACGCGAAGTTAACCACTCAGCCATGGGGCTGGCCCCAGAGCCAGTTTTTATTGACTGCTTTTTTTTCTTGTTTATGGGCCATACTTTTCCTGTTTCTTTGTATGTCTTATATTTTTTGCTGAAAACTTGACATTTTAGAGAGTATAGCAACTCTAGATTGTACCCCTCCTCCCCCCATTTTCTCAGGTCGGTTGTTGTTGCTATGTTTTTGTTTTGTGGTCAACCAGTGATTGTTTAGAGATTGTGGTTAAACTGTGTGAATCAGTGAGGCTGCTACCATTTGCTGAGAGTCTCTGTGTATGGGTTAGGGCATTCAAAATTCGATCAGTTTATAAGTCTGTCCTGGCTTTTACTTTCTGCTTGTGCAAGGCTTCCCATTCACCAGGAATGTGTGGATAGCTGGGGCCCTCTGTGGTCTCTTCTGTGCTTGTGTGTAACTTTCAAGATCCCCGAGAATATGTGGGAGCTTATCAGAGCACACTATGACTATCTTATTCTGCAGATTTCCCTGTTAAATATTTAGTTGTCTGTTGTTCGTCATTCATTGCTGTTGGTTTCAATCGCATGGAGCTTTTCAGTGGAGATCCAAATCATACTAGTCCCCTCCAGCAGCAGGAAGGCTGTTGATCCTCACACCTACTGTTGTGTTGTACTAGGGGTTGGAAAGGAGTAGCTCCACGTTAAAACATTATTGTGTCTCTTATTGCAGTTTACTACTTTTTCTTATGTAAATATTTCTCAATTTGTTATATATCTCTAGTCAATTTCCAGAATTGTTGTTTTGATAATTTTGACCAGTTTTGTCTGGGGAAAGGTCTGCTGAGCTTTTCATTCTGGCATTCTGGAAGTCCCACCTTCCATCACCACTTTTATAACAACTTTATAACTGTTTATTTTGCTCCTGCTCTCACTTGATTCTAATCCATTCTTTCTCTACCAATAGCCTGAGTGATATTTTGAAAATGGAGTCTGACCATGTCACTTTCTTGGATTAAACCCGTTGCTTTGAGGCTAAAACACAAAGATATTACAGTCTACAAGGCTATGAATGATTTGGCTTCTGCCTCTCTCTGCAGGCTCATCTTGATCCCTCCTCTGCACTTGTTCTCTTTTGGCCACAGGGCCTTCTTTTACCTCTGGAAGGCACCAAGGTCCTTCCCATGTTAGAGCTTTCATAGAAGCGGTGCTCCATTTGAGTGCTTTACTGTGCTTCTTCAATTGATATCTTCTCCTTGTCCATCAGGTCTCAGTTTTCCTGACATTTCCTCAAGGAAGCCTTTCCTCAGCTCTGTTCAGACCAGAATGGATTTCCTCAACTTCGTCGTCATTGCACACTGTTTTGCTTCAGTACTTAGCATATTTACAATGAAATATATATTTGTGAAATTATTTGTTGAATTAATATCTCTTTATTTACTTGTAATGTCTTTGAAGGCAAGGCATTTTCTCATTCCTTATTGTATCTTCCAGCTTAGTGCCTGTTACGTAGGAAATTCTCAATAATATATGAATGAGAATGATTCTATAGATACATATGAATGGGCACTTGACCAGGGGAGGAGAAAGCCTATAGGGACAGCTTTGGAGGAGGTGATAAATAAGTTGAATCCTAAAGTATGTGTAGTAAACAGCCAGTATGCATTTAAGGTAGCTTCTGAAAATATCAGTGGGTTTAAAATGCCTCCTGTCTGGCATTGCACAGTCATTAGTATATTTGTCCCAAAGGTTTGACAATGTATAGGATTCAACCATTTAAAATGGCATTAATTATATGCATTATTACATTTATATTTGTAGCTATATATGTAGTGGAACTCGCTACTGGGACTTCTTGCTAATCTGACCCTGAGTTTGATTTCTAGCTTTAATAGTAAGCTTCTGTCTTGTTCGCTTTCCTTGTCTTGGTCATGTGTTTCCTATTCCAGCATCCTTGGAACTAGGGCTCTGTTCTCTTTGGATAAGACCCAACCCCAAATTCTCCAAAATAGGCATTTGACCCAAAACTCAAGCTTGGCAGCTGGGAAGCTGTCATTTGATTTGCTATAATACCTTTCTTAGGATTTTTGGAAACAAGGTGGGGATGGAAAGACACCTATAGCATATCCCTGTAGCTGATTAGACACCTGTAGCACATCCCCATAGCTGATGTATTTCACAGTAGCTAATGTTCAAGGAAAGAATGGAGTAGCTCAGTTTAGAATTATTTGTATCAAAGTAGAGTTACATAAACTTGGACCTGAAGGGCTAATTCCACACTATCTCTAAAAAATTTGGTTGTGAAAATAAACAAACAGAAAACCTTGTTCCCTAAGAGTTCTTTATTACCAAGGTTTTTCTATACTGCAGATAATCACCGTTGATATTTTAAAAATTGCCTTGTTTAAAAAGAGAAGGGACTCTAGGAAAATAGTATAGAGTTCTGCTTCTTCATTGAGTTTAGATTTTGTTAGCTCTGGAAGCAGAACTTTAGAGATTACGTACCTTGGGCCTTCAGGAATGTCCATCTGAGGATGATTGTTGGTATGCAATATTAACATTATGTAATAATAGTAATAGTAATTGTAATAATTATGATGATCTTTCATGTAGTTAGAACTCAGGCAGGATAAACTGAATATGCAACAATATATTTTGGGCAGGGTTTGGTTCTTCATTTGTTGGTCTCACGTCAAAGATATATGCGTTTGGTGGGTCTAGGTGAAATGGCTATTATACATTAAAAACAATAAGGAACCTTCTAAACTTCTGATACTCAGGAAGTTTAGCATACTGCAGCTGATTGGCATAAACTGCTGTATTTCCCACAGAGTTAAAGCTGAAAGAAGAAAGTCTGGATGAATCGTTGCTGGGCATATGTTTCTTGAATTGTTGGCTATTTTGGTGTCAACTTTTATGTTGAAAGTTTCATGTTTTAATGACAAAAATATTTACTGGAAATTATAGCTTGGAAAAGAGAACCACTTTCCGGCTTCTGCAAAAAGCTAGGTAAAGCATTGATGTGGGGTAAAGTAGCTGTGGAGTTTTATATTCAGATTGTATGAACAGTAAACAGAGCATCTAAAATAACCACTTGCACATTGCAACAAACACATCATCATTTGCTTAAAAAAGAGTTATAATTACAGTTGACGAAGCATGGACACCATAAAAAATGCATTAGTTTGGCTTGACACATTAATTACCTGTTTTTGCAGATGTTTTTATGTATTGTTGTGTGAACAGTTTACAAAATAATTACAGGAAAGTCATATGGAAAATAAACTAAGTGGGTGGTTTCTCGTCTAAATATTTTCATTCATGTGGATCTGTGAGGCACAGCTGCTGTGTAGCAAAAGCAGAGAGACAGATGAGGATTCTCGAAGGGTTTTTTATTAGATGGTCTCTGTCATCAGTATCACCACATTTTTATATCTTTAGTAACACAGTTTAAAAACATTAAAATGAGAGGGTTGGTTTAATCCCTGTGATTACTAAAAAAAACTTGGTTCGGACCAGAAAAAATGTAGATATCTACAAGTATTTTAAAGTAAACCAAACTAAACTAAAAAGCTCTAAATGGAAAACTGCCACTATTTCAGCATAGTCATGTACCCCATAACGATGTTTTGGTCAACGATGGAGCGCATTTATGACAGTGGTCCTTTATATAAGACTAGTACCGTAGAGCCTAGGTATGTAGTAGGCAAAACCATCTGGGTTTGTGTATGTCTACTCTATGATGTTTGCACAAGGACAAAATCATATAAGGACACATTTCTTGGAACGTATCCCTTTTGTTAAGTGATGCATGACTGTACTAGCAGGTTATTAGGCACTCTGAGAAAGAGTTAATCATATTTTTGTAATTACTGGAGTTACATTGTTTTATATAACTTATAGCTTAAGTTATATCTTAACAATTAAAAATCGAGTCTTGTATAAATTGCACAGAAGTTCAGCTTATCTATTCTTTTTTAGGAAGTATTGAACATGTAAACCTGGTTTTTCTCGGAAGCTTACTTTGTTGCCATTAGTGGTCTCAAACTGTGTTTCATTTGAAAAATAACCAGATCATTGTGTAGACATATTGTACTTTTACTAATTGTTAAGAAACACATTTTCCAAAATTGTAATTGTGAAACAATAAAAAGAGAGTTTATAGACTTCATTCTATTTTATGTAATGGTTTATAATTACTTAGAAAATCTGCAGTGTATTTCCCTCATTGATACTGTTATGACAACTTTTCATAAAATTAAATTAAAATGTAGCATCTCTTATTAGACCAACCATGCCACTTCTATGCTCTGTTCCTCTACATTCCTTTTCTATGAATTTTGCCTACACAGATGATAAAGACAATTATTGTGCATGTTTTCTGACATGTGTTTCATATAACTATCGTTTAAGTTAGAGAAAGGCACTAAGTTATAGAAAGAGGTAATTGGAGCATCTCTAGGCAGGAAGGCATCGTTATCAGACCATGTAAATATTGGTGCAAAATTATTCATTTACGTTTCCATTCATTTGTTTAACAAAATGTTGTTGAAGGTCCTCTATATGTAATGTTCTAGGACAATGTTGAGATGACTATAAGCATTGAGATGACTGCGTCTGAACGTAATAGATGCTCAGTAACTCTTAGGCAGCTCTCCTTCTGAAGGGGTAGGAGTGGCAGGAATAAGTGGTTTGGAGAACTTTGTCACTCTAGTGGCTTACTTAAAAACCAATTGTTGGGGAGGATTTTCTTTGTTATCCTGAGATACTCTCAGAGGATTGAGTGACACATTCTTTGAATTGCTTAGATGTGGGAGATACATCTGTTCATGTTAAATCAATCTGAAGAAAGATGGAGTGGAGTCTGTTCTAATTCTGGTATGCACTAAGTTGATTTATTTTTTAGGGTGGGGATGCATTAAAAATGTGAAATTTGTAGGATTGAGAAGAATTAACTGCTCGTGATCAGTAATTCTGTTGATCACTTTACATCATCTCTAAGGAAGAGTATGTGATTCAGTATCATGACTTAAGGAAAATAATTGTTGGACTTTAGAGTCTTCCATGGATTTGCTACTTCTCTTAAGGTGTCTCTTATACTCAGTGAAGGAATGAGCAAAAGCCTTTGTGGGGGTTGGGGAACTTTCCATATTTACCGGTGTGGCAGATAAAAAGTTCTTAGTTTATGTGGAGTTTCGTTTCCAAATTTTCCCCTTATTTTTATTATATCTCATATGGCAAAATTTTAGCTCCTTGGTTTTAATTTGTTCCTTTTTCCTTTAGTATATTGCTAACTCTTTTTAATCTTTTTACCTTAATCTTTTAAAAGCCATTTGATTACAGCATAAGGGAAATTTAGAGGATTATTACTGTTTTCTTAAGGGACACTTAGGGGGTTGATTATTTATTTACTTTATTTATTTATTACTTACCAAGAGTTTATTGTCACAAAGAGATGGGCCAGGCAATGTTGTTTTGAAGAGATTGAGTGATTAGTGGTTTGGGTACTACCCTTTAAAATTGCAAAACAAAGAAAAATAGGTTGGGGAGCAGAAAGAAATGGTTGAATTTAAGAGAAGGCTGACTCTGTAGGTGTTTAGCACTCTATGATTTAATGATGTGTTTGTTTTCATTCAGTATTAGTGATAGTGGAAAACCTGCTGAGCAGCATTGAAAGTGATCATAAGTGAGGCGGCGCCTGGGTATGAATATTATTATGACTTTTGCTTTTACTATCCTTTGATGACTTTGAACTTCGAGGGGTCACATTACACTTGGTTTTGAAAAAACATTAACAGGGGGTTGGTTAAATGCGAATGGGAAGCCGATTCCTTGACTGACCACGTTCGTGTTATACTCGGAAAGGCTGATGGCTCCAGAGTTGTGGTAGACGTGTAGAACCATAAATTACTGTTCTTCTCAAGGTTGCCTTTTGTTGTCAGAACACTTAGCATAAGTCAGAAATGGTAGGCTATACCTGAAAAGAACAAAAAGAACCCATTAAGTATAATCAGTCAGCACTTAAAAAGACTATAACCACCAAGGCCATCTCAAACAGTCATTCTTTTATGTGACTGAAGTTATAAAAAAAAAAAAAAAAAGGAAGCACCAACAAACAAAAACTCATTCCAGCAAACCCAGGTTGATTTCAGTGTTCTTTCTAATGTGATAAATCTGAGTGAAAACCGAGCGTGCTTGACCAATACAGCAGCATAGGGCCTATTGAAGAATGTTTGTGGAGTAGAGAAATAGAGATAAGAATATAAGATGTGGCTAAGTAGAGTTTTATGTGGGGATTAATTCTGTGCATGTGGTGAAAATCAAGTATAGTTAAAATACTCTTAAAATATCTCATAAAATACAGATGTAGACATACTGTCTTTCAAGAAGTCTAACATCGCCACTCCTTCCTCTAGCATTGCTCTTGTTTTGCTGGTCCAATGGTGAGGCATTAGCTATATTCTTTTCAGTGCCTAAGGGTAAAATAACAGAATTGGAAGAACTGCTATTTATTCTCGGTTGTGAAACTGATTTTCATTAGTTCTGTGAGTAAAAATGCCATTTTGGCTTTTTATGGGTAAATGAGAAAAGGCCTTTGTTTCCCAAAGAAGTCTTTGGGTAACAAGGATGTTTGAGAGACCAGTTTTTCTCAGAAAGGCTCCTTCTCTTTACATAGTGTGGAATTTATACCTCTTTGTAGCTCTGATTTTTTTCTGTGTGCTTGTCTGTCATCTTCAGTCTCTCTCCTTCTCTCTGATTCTGCTCTGCTACGTTGTCTGATAGGCTCCTGTCTCAACTCCTTATGTTTATTTTCTCTTCATCTTTGTTCCCATACTCACTTGTACTTGTCCTGTGCTCTGTATTTTGCTTGTTCTACTCACTAACAGCAGGATAATCGAATTCAAATTCAGTTACCTGAAGTGTGGTGTCAGAAGACCTGACTTAGGTTTAGCTTCGTATTAATTTTGTACCTGAGAAGGCATTTCACATCCCTGAGCCTCAATTTCCTTAGTTATAAAAGGAAGGTACTCTATCTTCTGTAAATAGAATTTGATATAATGAAGGAGTTCCAAGTGGTGATGACTTCTTGGATAACTTAGAATTTCATGATCCTATTATCTGTAGACTATGCCTTGTATAAAACTTCTCTTAATAACTTAAGTCAGAGTTGGTGCTCTGAGAAACGCAAGATAGGCAATCCAGTGTTTCTAATAATTTCAGTGATAACTTTGGAATTTCTTCTCATTTCTATTCAGTTATACTCTCTTCTTTCACAGATCACACTGTATAACCACCTTATATCCATCCTTTCTCCTGACCAGAAATTGATAACATAGAGTAAAGAAATACACGTTGACACAGTATACATAAGACGTCTTTTATGGGACACCAGAACTTTTTGACATAAAGATTTGTAAATAATGGGAGCAATTTGTCTCTTTTGAATAGCGAAGACTGGTGGAAATTCTTGCTTTATATGAATGATTAACAGAAATGTAGAGAAACTTATTGAAGATAGTGGTTTATCTTTAAGTAGAATGTAAAATATGTTTCCATTTTTAAAAGCATTTATTAAGTGTCTCCCTGGATATATGACTGAAGAAATAGTATAGCCACATGAGATTTTAATGAGATTAAAAGTTGAATTCCAGATAACCTACTTTTCCTTAAAAAATAATCGTTATGTGCTGTGTGTCTTAAAATGAAGATAAATTAAGGGCAGGGTCAATTAAAATTTTTAATCAATATCTCTTTAAAGTCACATTTTTCAATAATTTGATCAGTTAGAATTATTCTGGAAATCTACAGAGTAATCTTTTCTTTCCTGGTACTCACTGTCCTCGGTAAGTATCCAGCAGCAGAAATCTACAAGAGGTATTTTTCATCCTTGGCTGCTGCTATTGATCAGTAGTGGTTGTGACCTACTTTTAAGGGGCTGATAAGGAAGGAGTCGTAGTATGTATATTTAAGGTTACATTTAAAAAGCCTTCCAGTATTTCCATCACTTTGTTGTTTCCATGGAAGCGGAACCACTATCATCAGCAGGAGTCCATTTCAATTGCTGGCTTCCGGTTCTTGTTTCTCTGTTACTATGGAGACTGCCCAGAAAGTGACAGAAAAACCAAAAGTTTAAAAAACAGTGATTTGATTACAAAATATGCTTTTAACTCTAGCTTTAATTAGGTGTTCTATAATCTTGGCAGTTTTGAATTTCAAATTATTTTGGGGAGAAGTTGATTTTTTTTGACAAAAGCAAATTTCAAAGTTTTATTAAAGTTTAATCACACTGAATTAAAAACTAAATTGCCATAGTTTCTATTAGAGTTGAGCCCAAGATGAATCAAAAATTCTAAATGGGAATTTAAGTTAGGGCTTGAAAGGTATAACCTAAAATGAGAAGAGCTAATGATAATGGGTATAGCAGTTAGAGTTTACGAACGGTAAAGTCAAAACTAAAGTACTAGTAGTATGTATAAATAGTGAGTATTTCTTATTTATATGGCACATTTTATCTTCAAAATATGTTTATACTTAGGTGATTTTCACAGATTATGTCCATTTTTCAAATGAGTAAAGATAAAATCCTTGTGTTTAGAAATTAAGTAAATTTTAAGAACAGAGGAAGGAAGTATACTGAGAGTAATTGAGATTTGAGGAGTTGGAGAGTTAATAAATTTAAATTGTTCCAGTTACAAAGCAATAGAGATTTTTTTCCTTTACCAAGACCAGTTATATTTGTGAATTACTCATAAAGGAGAGAAGAGATGAAATAGTAATGTAAAAACTGTAAAGGGAAGTTATTTAGCAAAATTGTAGTCCCAGCTTTG
Source organism: Equus przewalskii (assembly GCF_037783145.1). NCBI lineage: Eukaryota > Metazoa > Chordata > Mammalia > Perissodactyla > Equidae > Equus > Equus przewalskii. Next base: position 21,868,399 of record NC_091853.1, on the reverse strand, counting down.
TTGCAGTTTTTCTTTGAGGTCTGTATTCAGTGAGGGTTCTTTGGTTTGCATGTGACAAAATCCACATTCGAACCGCCTTAGGCATAGAATGGCAGGAAAGTAGGTACAGCTGAAATCAGGGACCCCAGTCACACTAGGATTTCTTTTTTTGTCTCTTTTATCTGCTTCTCTCTGTCAAGTTCCTTCTTTCTGATTGGCTTTTTGTGCATTGGCAGAAACCATGGCTGCTGGCAGTTCCCACTCCTCTTATTTCCATCATCAATAACAGAGAAGGACTGATTGGCCCAGTTTGTGTTGCGCCAATTCCTCCCTTTTCCAACTGTGGCCAAAAGGGTGGGATTCTAACATTGGCTCAGCTTGTGACAAAGGAGCTCACCCTTGGCTAACTAGTAGTGACTGGGGGACTGAGATCTGCAACGAGATACCGGCTTTCATTCAAACCGTGTTGTTAAGAGTTGATAGCGGTGGCAGTGGAGAGGTGGAGGAGCATGCAGGGGAGGAGAAAGGGGCATTTCCCAGAAGAAATAGAAGATGCTGTTCCAGGCAGAAATAAGAAGAGGTTTTTCCACTAGTAGTCTTTTGGGGAAAGATGTCTGCTTTACTATGAATCAGTTCATTTCAATTCAGCAAGCCAGGTAATATTATTTTATAGGATTTGGTTTTGAGAGAAAAACCAAGATCGAACACCTTTACAATTTAGTGCGTCCAATATTACTGGCTCTGTTGTAGTTTCTTTTATGTCTGTTGTCTCCATTAATCTCCACAGTCACTTCAGGTATGTATTTCCATTTTAGAGAACGAGGAAGAGGTTCAGAGAGTTGAGATGACCTATCATCAGTCACATGACTAATGAGAGGCAGAGTCAGAATTCAGATAACCAAGGTTTCTGGAATGTAATCTAGGGCACTTTCCACTGTATGATACTTGCTTTTTGGTTAACTTCATTCAGAAGATGCATAGGGTGGGGGCTGGCCCCGTGGCCGAGTGGTTAAGTTCCCGCACTCTGCTGCAGGTGGCCCAGTGTTTCGTTGGTTCGAATCCTGGGCGCGGACATGACACAGTTCATCAAACCACGCTGAGGCAGCGTCCCACATGCCACAACTGGAAGGACCCACAACGAAGAATATACATCTATGTACCGAGGGGCTTTGAGGAAAAAAAATAAAATCTTTAAAAAAAAAGAAGATGCATAGGATGAATTATAAAAACAGTACTATGTATTAAGTGCTTTGATAAAAATGAATCATGAATAGTATAGAATATTATTTATGAAAGGAACCTTAGAGATCATATCCTGTAGTGGTTTTTAAACTTTTTGGCTTTCGGCCATGGAATCCTTTCTTCAAATGAAATGTTATATCACAGCCAAGCACATAAAGTGGATAAAAGCATAGGATCATCCCACTTTGGAGAGGAGAGAACCCAGTGCTTCATGGGCTGGTACACCTCTTTTTTAACATCTTGAGGTCTTTGGAGGCCACACTGAATACCTTTTGTTTAGGGAAACTGAGAGCCAGACAAGGTAAATGACGTGTTCACTTTCTCATAATTGTATATTACAAGGATTTCACTCACATTCTTGTTTTTAGTTGTAAAGTGGGTAACAATTTATTGTTAACGAAAAAATCATGAAGCTTTTAAAACTCAATTAGAGTGAATCAGTTACCTTGAATAATTTTACTCTCTAGTTTGGTGATACTTTTACAGCATGTTATATCCATGTCACAGCTGTTATTAAACATCTGTCGTATTTAGTCCTATTGGTTGAGTCGGACAACGGTATAGTGTCTGGACTAGGCTAGTCTTTTGTCTTCAGAGCTTTTTGCACTACATTTCTCGTATAGTGACTCATCCTATAAATTATATCAAGTTCTCTGTACATGTTTAAATGGGAGAGTTTCAGATTTTGGATAAATGAAATTCATGGGGATAATATTTAGATTTTGCTGAAATTAGTAACTTTGACGTTTGTTCCAGTTTTGAATCTCCCTTCTTTTCAGTTAGCAACGTGTACAAACAATGAATTGGGTAAAAGGGAGATAATCTTCAGATTGGATAAAACAAAGTTTATTTATTTTTTACATGTCCAGAATTTTGTTTTCTTCTTTTAGGAGAGTCAAGTCCTACCCGTCGAGAAGCTGTGAAGAGAAGAACAGCCGAGTATCTCATGCGAGCGGAGAGTCTCTGTAGCCTTTATAAAGGAAAACCTCAACTTGATGACGTAGCTCAGGTATGTCTCATCTTTCATTTTGTACTTTCTTTAGCCATTTTTCCTGTCTTGTCTCGGCTTTATTTCTAATTAGAATGTTTGAGAATTTTGGTCTTTGGAATTTTATCAGTAATTTTCTTAAAAGTTATTGGTGGAAAGAAAAGTGTTAAAGCAAACCAACCAAACATGGAATAAAATGGGGCTTGCTTTCTCCTTCTCTTTCTCAGTCCGTTGTTTCTTACTCCTTCCCTAGTATCCCCATGTGTAGGATGACAGTAATTTATACTGAATTTTATTTGAATTTTTTTAAGTTATGGTTCTTGTACAATTTCTTTATAGTTTTATTGATTCATGCTAAAATTAATCATTTAAGCATAAGCCCTACAAATATCTGCTATAGATCACCTAGAATTATAAAGGCATAATTCTAACAGGAATGTTTAGCTTATTTGGGACTACCTAGTCTTGTCTTGTCTAGAAAGCAGATGAATGCACAAAATATTAGAACATTGTGAATTATTATTATTGTTTTTATTTCATTTCCATCTGGATTTGGCAAATTCTGGAAGAAACTTTTCTGTTATTTTTTCTTTATATTAAACTAATTTTTTTCTGATGCAATTTAAGAATCATATCTTCTAGAGATGGGAGAAACTGTTTATTTTCTTAACTGATCTAAGAGGCAAGCAGGCTTGGATGTCTACATACAAATCAAGTGCCTGCCTTGTAAAAAGATCAGCCTCTCAGCCAAGCTTTTGTAACTTTATAACTAACTTAATAAGTTTTAGCCCTGTTTTTCATCTCTCTCCATATATGGCTTTATATACTTTTTTCCTCTTTTTTTTTTATGCTTTACATGCTTTTTCAAAATTATAAAATGTCTCAATTTTCTAGTTTATAAACGGCCCCAAATTTAATCTTGATTCATTGGACCATTAAAACTTTTTGTTGTTTATTTTCTGAGTCCTTTTCATTTTCTGGGTGACCTTTTAAAACATGCAGTTATCAAAACTATCCATATTAGTGAGAATTTTTGATGTTAAGAGTTTGACCATTCCTTTTACAACAGAAAGATTATACTCCAACTTGGAAGTAATATACTCTCGTTACTTGCTCTAACATAATGAGTATGCTGTAAGATATCTGCTGACTCATTTTCAGATTGTTAATTATTGTGACTCTTTATTCTGTATTCTCTTTGCTAATTTTTCCTATTTTCTATCGTTGATTCTTAAATTATATTACTAAATTTATTTCCTTTAACTCTATACGATTGAATTTTATCTTTTTTTAAATGGAATATTTATCTAAAGATTACTTAGAATTCAATTTCTTATTTTCTGTGCAGTTGGCAACCCTTTTCATTCGCAATCCTGATGTATACATTCTTAATTCTGTTTTTGAGGACATTGATAAAAGTATTAAATAGGATGGACCCCTATGAACTTACTTATTTTACTAAATCCATCTTGTGTATAAATATTCTAAAAGTTTTACAGAGTCAAAATTACCAGTATTCTATTCTTCCTGTTAGCGTTAACTTTGAACATTCTACCGATATTACTCTTTCAAACTCCCTACTTACACATTTCCTGTTTTAGTTCCCCATAATCATGTCTATGGAGGAATAATTTTTTAGGCAAATAAATATATAAAGCCTTCTGTGTAGCTTTTGACTTGGAGAAGGGAACCATGAAGCATATCAGCCAGAATTTCCCTTCAGTCATAGCTTCTAATGGAAATTAAACAGAAGATGGCAAATACAGGAAAGCTGATTGTATTAGGTTGTATATTGATTGACTGAGCATCTGTTAAGACTCTGTTTGCATGCACTATCAAACTAGGAACAGTTTGGAGTTATACAAAGATGATGACACAGTCTCTGCTCTTGCAAGCCCTATAGCATAATTGAGGACCAAAATAGGTACATAATTGAGGAAACAACACTTAGAGAGAATGGTGAGAGCTATATAGAATGATGGCAACTTAGAAAGGGTAAAAAGGGGTACCTAGTGAATCAGATTTTATGATCAGTTCTTAGGCAAGGAGGCTAGAGGAGAGTTTTTCTTGCTAGAGCAAGATGTTTTTCTTTTATGTGAGGAATTGCTTTTGATTTTCAGTTTTGTATTTTATTCTCTTAAATCTGGCCCTTATTTAGGTCAGGGACATGCTTGATTATTTTCCTATCCATAATTTAACTTAAATGTCTTCTAGAGGTTGGTTCTTGATTAGCTTGGTGAATTCATTATTTAACCATCTTTGGGCCTCAGTTTTAACAAACACAAGGAGAGGATTGATAGGAATGATTTCTAAGGGCCTTTTAGCTCTTAAATTCTGTGCAAAGCACATATTTCTCTCTTGAATCCTTGTTCAAACATTTCTTTCTAGCCTGGTTGGTTAACAGAATAAAGGAATCCTTTCTGATTTAAAAAATATTTGTGATTACTATTTTCCTCTTTGCTGCTGTCTGGGCCATGGCAACCTCCACCCAAGTTTTCTGTGAACGGCTTAAGCTTTTGCTTTATTGAATTTATTTATAAGACTTATGTGGTAAATATAAAAATTCTGAATTTCCCAGTCATTGATGGTAATATTCTTTTCAAAAGAGCCCAAGAAGGAACGAAAGTGCTCTCCTGTTCTTTCTTTTCTTCGTTACTTCATTGCTAAAAGGCTCCCAGAAGCTGTAAGGAGCAGCTTTCAGAAGAAAAGGACGTAAGCTTTGTTTGATGCAAAGGTGAAGTCTTAACTGAAGGAGACAAATTTTTTTTTTCTTCTCCTTTTTTGTTTTTAAAATTGTAGATGACTTTGAATAATTGAAGAATTAATATTAAAAGGAAATTTTCCTGCAAAAGACTTGGAATAGCTTTTATGCTATTTTTAGCTCTAGAAATTTTAAATTCAAGATGAATGAAATTTAGAAAAAGATAGTAAATGGTCTAAGTTTAGGACATAAAAGACTGTATAGTTTCTAAAATGTGAATACATTTTTTGTTATGCAGTTGCAAGGTGTGAATGAAAATTAATGTGTAAAAGGTATGCCTTGCCTGAATCTTTTGTAGATTGTGAGTACAATTGCTATAATGATACTGAAAATATATTTCTATTGTGCATTTTATTTCCTGGCATTATTGGTATTTCTCAATTCTTCTTTAGAAAATACTTGAAAATGAGTATTGTGTCATCCTCAGTGAGACGTGGGCTAAGTGGAGATGGCAATCAGGGGCATTTTAAATCAGTAATAAGACTGCGATTAAGAGTCACGCTTGAAATGTGATCTGAGAGAGGCTTAGGAGGCTGGGTGTTGAGGGTTAAAGATTGACAATGAAAGTCTTGGCAAAGCCAAAAGTCTGCAGATGAAGCCAAGTTTAGAAACTCGAGTGTATTAGCTCTCAGGGTTCACAGTGTGGTTTCTTGGTATGTTCTTTGTAATGCTTTCTTTTTGCCTTTGATTACTTATTTTCCCCCAAATAATGGAAACTTTAGTTGTTAGTGTCGTCAAGTCGATTCTGACTCCTGGTGACCCTGTGTAGAGCAGAGTGACACCTTGTCCAGTCTTTTTGCTCCATCCTCTTATCTTCTGGCATTATATCAGACATTGCTCTGCTGCTATTTGTAAGGTTTTCATGGCCAACTTTTTCAAAAGTGGGTGGCCAGTCCTTCTTTCTAGTCTGTCTTAGTCTAGAGGCTCCACTGAAACCTGTCCCACCATGGGTGACCCTGCTATTGTTTGAAATACTGGTGGCATAGCTTTCAAGATCACAGCAACATGCAGCCACCACAGTATGACAACTGACAAATGGATGATGTAGTTCCCTGACCAGGAACGGAACCTAGGCCTCGGCAATGAGAACACTGAATCTTAACCCTTAGACCACCAATGATGACTTATTCTCAGACTGTTTCAGGAGGAGTAGCTAATCCTACTCCAGATGTGGTTGGTGGACCAGCTTGTTGGAAATGCAGAATCTTAGGCCTCTCCACAGACTCACTGTATCAGAATCTCTGTTTTAACAAGGTCCTCAGGTGATGTGCATACGTGTTAAAGTTTGTGAAGTGCCACACTAACAGATTGGTGAGAATAGAGATAGAGCTCATTGAGAATAGGGAGTAATATCAGGTGAAAAGACTGTGGACAGAATAAATACTTCAAAAAAAAAAAAAAAAACAACCAACCAACCCAAACCAAAAACAAAGCTTCACTTAGCTGTTTAGAGAATCTAGAACAAGAATAGAAAATAGACTTTCCTAGTGTGCTAACTCTAACCCACAAGTAGTAGCGTTCAAGAGCACTGTATTGAGCGGAGTGTGAGACAGAGTGTGGGGTTAATAGATGTGTCTGCCGTGGGCTTGCCCAGTTGAGTGATATGTACTTGCCATCTTCGGTTTTGAAGATTATTGGATCATCATATATTCCCGCCTCTTCCCCCTCCTTGCCCCTGTATTTAGTTTTGGTGTAGGTGAGTACAACTACTCCTTGCTTTTCTAGGCATCTTCTGCTATGGTAGCTCCTACATATAAGTGGAAATCTTACTTTTTTCATTAGGGAAATCAGCCATGTTGCCTAGAAATACACTGCATCTCTCTTCCCCCACCCTCACACCCACCTTATAGCGTTGGGCTAAAGTTTCCCCAAACAACGCTATATTATTTTCTAAATAAGATTTAATCCCCTCTTATCTGTTACTTAGTTTTGTCGTCTTAGACAAATTGCTTAACCTTGCTGCTTCCCAGTTTTCTCATCTGAAAAAAAAAGAGAATATTGGACTTGATCTCTGTCTCTCTTTGTTCTTAAATTTCTGTGGATTTATGTTTCCTTTTGCCTTCTGAAAAAAGGAGTAGATCTATAGGGATTCTACCCAATTTAAATGCTGCATATAAGAAATACAGGATTTTTTTATTGATGATTTTATTTTATGATCTTTCTTTGTTCATTTCTCTGATCTTAAGCTTTTATAGATGGTTAAAGTAGAAAGAGAGCTTTAATGATCACTTTGCCTTTGGTCTTTCCCATTACCGTTTCACCATTCCCATCTTTGCAAAGGAAACCTTGCTAAATCACTGTTTTCATTGGTTTGTTTCTCGTATGAGACTTGTTGTCTAGACTCTGGAGAATATGATCCAGACTTTTCTTCCTGGCATTCAAGGCCTGTGAAAACTGACCTTAAGTGTATAATTTTATTTGCCTCTCTTCTCCAATTTGAATATTTTTTCCCCACCAAGCCAGTTTCTGTCCAATGCTGTATATAATATCCTCCTCCTAAGCTAGTTTCTATATAGCATTTAAAATCACCTTTAGTCTCACTTCTTCCTGAGACGACAGTTTATCATACACTAACTAATCACTTAGCTCTATTGTCTTGTATTTTTTTAAAAAATTTTACTGTTATTTAACTTTTTATGTATTTGGCTTTTCTGCTCAAGTAAGTTGTAAACGTCTTGAAGCTAGGGACCGTGCCTTTTGGTGATATAGCTCCTTTTTGGTTATCATGCACATAATGGGCACACAGTAAGTATTTATTGAAGGTGCAGTAGAGATTCTGTAGTTTGTGATCTTCGCTGTTGAAATTGCTGAAGTGAGCTGATAACTTTCTTTGGGAACTGAAAGATCCAGTGACATGAGTGAGTAAAGAGGTGTAAGTAGGAGATAGGGATGTTGGAGGCATATTTTCAATGACTAATGTAATGGATAAATTATCATTTAAAGTATTCTTTTCCCCGTATAAGTTTTCTTCAACATCTCTTTTAACAAAATCACAGGCGGTTCTTACTCTTTCTTGATAATAGAGTAGGAGGAGATGAATTTTCCGTCATCAGACTGTGTTGCGTAGTAGAGGACTGCAGGCGTAGAGTAAGGAATTGGAGTCTAGTCTGGGATCGTCTACTGTCTCTCTTTCTGACCACAGTCAGCCACCCTGAACTCCCCTTTATTAGCTGTGAAACTGGGGATTGTAATAACAACTTCCTGTAAGTGCCACGCTCAGGGTGGCACGAGGGATGAAGATGAAATAATGTAATATAAACTAAGATAGAAGAGACTGTTTCTGTTATATGTCTGTTTACATGTATGACGTTAAGATACCTTGCTAAATGTTTTTATATCCTTAAAAATTCCCCTTAAATTTTAGGCTTTTAGGGAGGCAGAGATGTATTTGTTTTTTGTAGCATCTAGCTCAGCCCCTCATGAAGTGAGAAATTAAGTAAATGAAACATGTCCTAGAAGTATAAATTAAATCAATTTTAAAAGATTATTGTTATCCAGTCCAATTTCCACTATCACTGGTGTTCTCAAGTTAAATGTCTTTAAAAAATAAAAAGTCGACGTCGTCTTTTTCTTAAAATCAAACATCACCTCTTCAGACATATTGAAGTTCTTCTTTGCTTGCTAAAACAAAAAACAGAAAAATTTGAAAGCCATTCGAATTGCTACTTTTAGAAAATTTCACAAGTGGTAGTTTTCCCAGTTGTTGATGATGCCTAATTTATCTGTGCGAACTGCTCCGCTTGTTTCCCTCTTCTCTTCTTCCTTCCTCTGTTTTCTACTCCTTCTTCCAGCTAGCATCATAGACACGGTGAATATAAAGATGAATAGGGCATATTTCCTGGTTCTCAGGGAGCTTCCTGAATAGTGATGTTGGTCCGTACAAGGACCTGAAGTATCAAAAATAGTATCTCAATATCTCTATTAATCATGACATTTGATTAACCAGGATATTTCTCTTCCACTCATGGGGATCACAGTGTTTCCTATATATTCTAATAATTTTTTTGACAACAAAAATATCTGCTTTGGGGATATAATAAGGCTTTGTGTCTCTTGTCATCCTTTGCAGCATCACTATTTTCATATAAGGATTAATATGGCATTGCTTTCTGGTTATAGATGCCAAATGGAAGTATCTTTGGAGTGTATCTAGTCTCATGTCTTCTTTACTGATAGGGAAAAACTAAGACCAGTTGGATGGGAAGTTAGGATCACAGATGTTTGAATATTTGAAAAAAAGTTTTCTTTATCCTGTAAATCATCTCTTTTCCAGGCTTAAACGACCTCAGTTTTGATAATTGTTGGTTCTATGGTGGAGTTTCTGAATTTTTTATCATTGTTGGTAATTCTTGTTGAACATGAATCAGCCAATCGTTCTTAAAATACATAGTATATATTTATAAAGTAACATTAAAGGACAGTAGTTTCATGATGAGAGAGAATGACTTGGGTTCCCTCTCTCCCCAAGTTTATCTATTATTACGTTGTTTTTTAGTCCCCTCCTCCCCCTACCTTCCAAATTACTCTTGAGGTCCAGTCTGGGGTAAATATAAGGCTGTGATGGATTGTTGGCTCAGTTATGCATTTGTTACAAAGTTTCATTATAGCTGCACAGTTCTGCATTGAGTTATTGCTCTAGAAACTCTATCAGCTCATTAATTTTTCTTTTTAAAATTTTGTTTTCAGTGTTATCATGATTTATTTACTTGCAACTTTTTTCTTGCTTTTTCTTTTTGATTTTCTTTATTTTTGATTTTGTTATTTTTTTATTTTACATTACAGACAAACAGAAACTTCCTCCTTTCATCTTTCCGTTCTCTGATTTATGATAAATTTAGTTTCCTTTGGCCTGGCATTTGCTTTGGCAGGCAGTCTTCCTTCAAGTACCTCCCTGATTGATGTATAATCTTTGATATCTTCCATTAGCCTCCAGGATCACTAAGTTCAAGGCCCCCTTGGAACCTAAGGAGCCCTGCCGAGGAGCTGAAGGCCTTCAGAGTCCTTGGGGTGATTGACAAGGTAATTCTTCAGTGTCTCTTCAAGAGTTCAGTTATAAATCGACTGCATGCTGACATTATGTCTTTGAAGCTTTGGATCTTAAGGATATGAAACAAAAGGAGAAAATGACTCAAATGCATCTGCACTTTAAAATAACAAAAGCAGAAGAGAAAAAGCTTTTATCTAAGCAATTCATGTAAGGTCATGCAAAATATATTTGAGCTAAAGGAGAAAGTGCCTATTTATTGGCATTGTCAGAGTAAGGGGTTTGGTTTTATAAACCTGTGATAGCAGGGTAAAGATACATTTTGTGTTAGTTATAAAAACTTGTGAGTTAGTAGTTGTTCAACATTAACTGGTATAGTCAGCGTAGTGGTCAGAAAGAAAATTCCCTTCTCCCGATAACTCATTTATTGAGCACCTACTGTGTGGCAGACCATATAGTAGGCATTTTATATAAAACAACTTGCTTAATCCTTCTCACAGCCCTGTTCTTTGTATCTTAGTGGGAAAGTGATGTTTATAACAGGTTAAGTAATGTGATCAAAAGTCACAGAGCTAATTTAGGGTAGTGCTGGAATTCAAACCTAGATATTTGTGACTCCAAAAGCTGTGCTTTTTCCAGTACACCAAACCCCCCCTCCACACACACATAGTTTTATATCGGAATAAAAATACTGTGATAACAGAGATATCTGCCATTGAATTTTTACAAATTTGGTGACATCTCATAGATGCCAAACATTAACAATACTGGACCTGTCAGAGAGTTTACGAGTGTAATTTTAAAACCATACACAATAAACCATGTTTTAAGTATATATGATCAACCACTACTTTACCTTTCAAAGTAAAAGAAAATACTTTATTTAACATTAGATATAAATTAATTTAGATTTTTTTACATTAACTATCTTTTATGAAGCACATTAGTGTTCACTTGTAACTTAATGTTCGTTGGGTACTTGTTGTGTTCTAAAGTGTGTGTGTGAGTCCATGCTAAAACTGAACAATGTGCAGTATATCTCAGGCAATTTAGACAGTAATTAACAGTTTGTGGTATTTCAAAGGGGACGTTAGGTGGGATGTTACATGAAGCTGTCAATGTCTTACTAAATTCTTACAAGCATCATTTTTCTCAAATAAATTCATGTGACTGAATTTTGAACTTAAAGAATTCTAAGCAGTAGGACTTTTGAGCCTGAAATACTCCCTTACCACATTTTTTCTAGCTTTTCCAGTTCGGAGAACATTCTGTTTGAGAGTACAAAGAAGCAAAATAGGAATTCGATAGTTCCTAGGTTCTTGGGTTTCTCTGCATGCAAATATGCTTTCTTGATGTACAGTGTCTGCTCCCTCTCTTATAGCTGTTTATTTTGACAAAGTGTGACCTTTCATTGCCATGCTCTAAACATGAGTAAGTCTCCTTGAAGTTCTGGTAATAGCTCTGAGTCTCAGAGATTTACCCAGGTAAGGGCTTGACAGTGGAAGAACTCCTAAATTCTGTGCTGAGGCATCATTTATTACTGTTTTTATTCTGTTAACCTGGGAAGTGTGTTTGGTTTTTCAAAGGTGACATTTAATTTTTTTAAGTAGAAATAAGGAAATACGTATTTGGGAATTAATAAGCTTTGCAAATAATCTTTTAGAATTTGTAACAGTCTCTACTTTATAAAAACATGAACAGATAGAATTTTGAAAATTTGAGTGGTTTTTTAAGATAAATTCCTTTCCATTGTACTGAGGAGTACCTAAAATTTGGGTTTTAGAAACTTAAGGTTTGGAAGAGAAATGTTGAATAAATTCAAACACTAGAATATACACAGGGTACACTCATCTAGCCTGTACAGAACAGTTTCTCTGATTCTGTTTCATTAAATTATTTGTTCTATATGAGTTATTTTGAGTATTAGCTATTAACTTAGGAAAATAAAATTTCCCTAGGAATAGGATTTTGCAAACTTTTATATAGAAAGTAAATAAAGCAGATTTGTTCATTAATGTCTAGACTGTAAACTCCATGAGAACAAGATTGTGTCTTTCTTGCTCACCTCTATGTTCTCAGCACCTAAAATCCTGCCTGGTGCATAATGGGCGCTCAATAAACATTTGTTGATTGAATGAATTGAAACATAAATAACTTTAAATACATCATATATAGAGTGACACCTACTGGTCTAATATGAGACTGCTTCCTAGCATCGTTCAAGATATTCAGGTGTCTTTACCCAGAGGAGCAGTAATTCTATTGCTGTATCTTGGCCTAGTATTTAAAGGGAAATAAATGACTTTCTGTTCTTTAATTGGTATTAGAAAATCCTTCATTAACATATATATGCAACAAGGATTTTAAACCTTAGGGTTCTTGGAATATAAATAAGCTGGTGTACATTCAGAAGCAAGAATGATAAGGCTAGTGAAGACTCTCAAAATTGTATCATGCAAAGAACAGCTGAAGAATGAGGGAAGGTTAACCCAATAAAAGCATGTGTGGTCTTCATATTTTTGAGGGCTATCCAGGATAGAGTGACTGTATAATTTTTTGTTCAAATCTTGAGGGCGAAAGAGGATATTAACTATGCCAGAACCATAGGTGCAAACTGGGATCATCTTAGGCAAATCAGGTTGTCTGGCTTTCCTGGAAGAAAAGTAGTGAGGGAGAACAGTTGCTTGTTAATATTCCCATAGGATATAGCTGCAATTAAATGAGTGCAAGTTTTCAGAATTTTGCCGAATGAGTGGAGATACCATTCAAAAATTAGGATTGACCAAAGGCAGACTGGACTCCTTCATATCTTGTTTGTTTGTTGCATTAGAGATATTCAAGTAGAGGCTGAAGGATCGTTGATGGGGATGTTGCCTTCATCCAAAATCGTCATACAACAGTTGATATTAAAATTGTAAGAGATACAGGAGAAACTTGTAAAATTGTAAGAGATACAGGAGATAGCCAGTTAGCTCTTACAATTATGGGCCAGATCATTGTAACTTTTTATATTACTTGAGTTTTCTGAGGACCAAACTCTTAGGATTACATACTTCCTGCATACCATGTACTATTCTAATGTCTGCACATAAACTATTTAATGCTCTCAAACTTCCGGCAGATAAAGAACCTGAACTCACAGAGATTGGGTGTATTGTCTAGAGACACCTGGCCACTAAGTGGTAGAGCTGGAGTTTGAACCAAAGTCCGTCTCTTTCCAAAACCAGAGAAGTCTCTCATATTCAGAGCTGTATTTTATGTGATTATAACATTTATGTCCTTTATCAATTTATTGTATTTCAATATCATTATTTTTTCAGCTTTCCCTTTTTAAAATCAGTATGCCCTTATTACTATAAATTAATATATGAATAATAAGAATTTTTTTTTTTTTTTTTTTTATTAATGTTATGATAGATTACAACCTTGTGAGATTTCAGTTGTACATTTTTGTTAGTCATGTTGTGGGTACACCACTTCCCCCTCCGTACCCTCCCCCCACCCCCCCTTTTCCCTGGTAACCACCAATCAGATCTCCTTCTCAATATACTAATTTCCACCTATGAGTGGAGTCATATAGAGTTCGTCTTTCTCTGACTGACTTATTTCGCTTAACATAATACCCTCGAGGTCCATCCACATTGTTGTGAATGGGCCAATTTCGTCTTTTTTTATGGCTGAGTAGTATTCCATTGTGTATATATACCACATCTTCTTTATCCAATCATTAGTTTCTGGGCATGTAGGCTGGTTCCACGTCTTGGCTATTGTAAATAATGCTGCAATGAACATAGGGGTGCAACGGTCTCTTGAGATATCTGATATCAGGTTCTTAGGATAGATACCCAGTAATGGGATGGCTGGGTCATAGGGTATTTCTATTTTTAACTTTTTGAGAAATCTCCATACTGTTTTCCATAGTGGCTGTACCAGTTTGCATTCCCACCAACAGTGTATGAGGGTTCCTCTTTCTCCACAACCTCTCCAACATTTGTCGTTCTTGGTTTTGGATGTTTTTGCCAATCTAACGGGGGTAAGGTGATATCTTGGTGTAGTTTTGATTTGCATTTCCCTGATGATTAGCGATGATGAACATCTTTTCATGTGTCTATTGGCCATATTCATATCTTCTTTTGAGAAATGTCTGTTCATGTCCTCTGCCCATTTTTTGATCGGGTTGTTTGTTTTTTTGTTGTTAAGTAGTGTGAGTTCTTTGTATATTATGGAGATTAACCCTTTGTCGGATAAGTGGCTTGTAAATATTTTTTCCCAATTAGTGAGCTGTTTTTTTGTTTCAATCCTGTTTTCCCTTGCCTTGAAGAAGCTCTTTAGTCTGATGAAGTCCCATTTGTTTATTCTTTCTATTGTTTCCCTCAACTGAGGAGTTACAGTGTCCGAAAAGATTCTTTTGAAACTGATGTCAAAGAGTGTACTGCCTATATTCTCTTCCAAAAGACTTATTGTCTCAGGCCTAATCTTTAGGTCTTTGATCCATTTTGAGTTTATTTTGGTGTGTGGTGAAAAAGAATGGTCAATTTTCAATCTTTTGCATGTGGCTGTCCAGTTTTCCCAGCACCATTTGTTGAAGAGACTTTCTTTTCTCCATTGTAGGCCCTCTGCTCCTTTGTCGAAGATTAGCTGTCCATAGATGTGTGGTTTTATCTCTGGGCTTTCAATTCTGTTCCATTGATCTCTGGACCTGTTTTTGTACCAGTACCATGCTGTTTTGATCACTGTAGCTTTGTAGTATGTTTTGAAATCGGGGATTGTGATTCCGCCGGCTTTGTTTTTCTTGCTCAGGATTGCTTTAGCAATTCGCGGTCTTTTGTTGCCCCATATGAATTTTAGGATTGTTTGTTCAATTTCTGTGAAGAATGTTCTTGGGATTCTGATTGGGATAGCATTGAATCTGTATATTGCTTTAGGTAGTATGGACATTTTAACTATGTTTATTCTTCCAATCCATGTGCAAGGGATGTCTTTCCATCTCTTTATGTCATCGCCTATTTCTTTCAAGAGAGTCTTGTAGTTTTCATTGTATAGATCCTTCACTTCCTTGGTTAAGTTTATCCCAAGGTATTTTATTCTTTTCGTTGCGATTGTGAATGGGATAGAGTGCTTGAGTTCTTTTTCTGTTAGTTTATTGTTAGTGTATAGAAATGCTACTGATTTATGCACGTTAATTTTATACCCTGCTACTTTGCTGTAGTTGTTGATTATTTCTAATAGTTTTTCTGTGGATTCTTTGGGGTTTTCTATGTATAAGATCATGTCGTCTGCAAACAACGAGAGTTTTACTTCTTCGTTACCTATTTGGATTCCTTTTATTTCTTTTTCCTGCCGAATTGCTCTGGCCAGCACCTCCAGAACTATGTTGAATAGGAGTGGTGAAAGTGGGCACCCTTGTCTTGTTCCTGTCCTCAGAGGGATGGCTTTCAGCTTTTGTCCATTGAGTATGATGTTGGCTGTGGGTCTATCATATATGGCCTTTATTATGTTGAGGTACTTTCCATCTATACCCATTTTACTGAGGGTTTTTATCATAAATGGGTGTTGGATCTTGTCGAATGCTTTCTCTGCATCTATTGAGATGATCATGTGGTTTTTGGTTTTCATTTTGTTAATGTAGTGTATCACGTTGATTGACTTGCGGATGTTGAACCATCCCTGTGTCCCTGGTATAAATCCCACTTGATCATGGTGTATAATCTTTTTGATGTATTGCTGTAATCGGTTTGCCAAAATTTTGTTGAGGATTTTTGCATCTATGTTCATCAGTGATATCGGCCTGTAGTTCTCCTTCTTTGTGTTGTCCTTGTCAGGTTTGGGGATCAGAGTGATGTTGGCTTCATAGAATGTGTTAGGGAGTTCTCCATCTTTCTCAATTTTCTGGAACAGTTTGAGGAGAATAGGTATTAAGTCTTCTTTGAATGTTTGGTAGAATTCTCCAGAGAAGCCGTCTGGTCCTGGACTCTTGTTTTTGGGGAGGTTTTTGATTACCGTTTCTATTTCCTTACTTGTGATTGGTCTATTCAGATTCTCCATTTCTTCCTGATTCAGTTTGGGGAGATTGTAGGAGTCTAGGAATTTGTCCATTTCTTCCAGGTTGTTCAATTTGTTGGCATATAGTTTTTCATAGTATTCTCTTATGATCTCTTGTATTTCATTGGTATCTGTTGTGATTTCTCCTCTGTCATTCCTGATTTTATTAATTTGCGATTTCTCTCTTCTTTTCTTGGTGAGTCTGGCTAGGGGTTTGTCAATTTTGTTAATTCTTTCGAAGAACCAACTCTTTGTTTCATTGATCCTTTCTATTGTCTTTTTTGTTTCAATATCGTTTATTTCTGCTCTTATTTTTATTATTTCCCTCCTTCTACTGACTCTGGGCCTTGTTTGTTCTTCTTTTTCTAGTTCTGTTAGGTGTCGTTTGAGGTTGCTTACGTGAGCTTTTTCTTGTTTAGTGAGGTGAGCCTGTATTGCGATGAATTTCCCTCTTAGGACTGCTTTTGCTGCATCCCAAATGATTTGGTATGTCGTGTTCTCATTTTCATTTGTCTCCAGATAATATTTGATTTCTTCTTTAATTTCTTCAATGATCCATTGTTTGTTGAGAAGCGTGTTGTTTAGTCTCCACATTTTTGCACCTTTCTCTGCTTTATTCTTGTAGTTGATTTCTAGTTTAATAGCGTTATGATCAGAAAAGATGCTTGATATTATTTCAACTCTCTTGTATTTATTGATGTTTGCTTTGGTTCCCAAAATATGGTCAATCCTTGAGAATGTTCCATGTGCACTTGAGAAGAATGTGTAACCTGCTGTTTTTGGATGAAGTGTTCTATATATATCTATTAAGTCCATCTGGTCTAATTTTTCATTTAATTCTATTATTTCCTTGTTGATTTTCTGTCTGGATGTTCTGTCCATTGGTGTTAATGGTGTGTTGAGGTCCCCTACTATTATTGTATTGTTGTTGATGTCTTCTTTTAGTTCTATTAAGAGTTGCTTTACAAATTTTGGTGCTCCTGTGTTGGGTGCGTATATATTTATAAGTGTTATGTCTTCTTGGTGGAGAGTCCCTTTTATCATTATATACTGTCCCTCTTTGTCTTTCTTTATCTGTTTTGCTTTGAAATCTACCTTGTCTGATATTAGTATAGCGACACCTGCTTTCTTTTGTTCATTATTAGCTTGGAGTATTGTTCTCCATCCCTTCACTCTGAGTCTGTGTTTGTCTTTGGGGCTGAGGTGTGTTTCCTGGAGGCAGCATATTGTTGGATCTTGTTCTTTGATCCATCCTGCCACTCTGTGTCTTTTGATTGGGGAGTTCAATCCGTTTACATTTAGAGTGATTATTGAGACGTGGGGGCCTACCACTACCATTTTGTGTCTTGTTTTCCGGTTTTCTTCAGTTTCCTTTGTTTCTCGTCCCATGGTTTAATCTGTTCTGATGTAGAGCTGCTACTCTCTGTTGTTGTCCTTCTACTTATCTCCTCTGCTCTTGGTTTTGTAGCCCCTTTCCTTTTTTGGATTTTTCAGGAATGAGGGTTTTCCTGAGGATTTCCTGAAGAGGAGGTTTTGTGGCAATGAACTCCCTTAATTTTTGTTTATCTGGGAAAGTTTTTATTTCTCCATCGTATTTGAAGGATATTTTCGCTGGGTAGAGAATTCTCGGCTGTAGGTTTTTGTCCTTCAGATTTTTGAATATATCATTCCACTCTCTTCTAGCCTGTAAAGTTTCTGCTGAGAAATCTGCTGATAGCCTGATGGGGGTTCCTTTGTAGGTTAGTTTCTTTTGCCTGGCTGTCCTTAATATTTTCTCCTTGTCGTTGACTTTTGCTAGCTTCACTACTATATGCCGTGGAGTTGGTCTTCTTGCATTGATAAAGTTTGGAGATCTATTGGCTTCTGTCACCTGAAGATCCATCTCCCTCACCAGATTTGGGAAGTTCTCAGCCATTATTTCTTTGAATAGGTTTTCTGCCCCTTTCTCCTTCTCTTCTCCCTCTGGTATACCTATAATCCTTACGTTGCATCTCCTAATTGTGTCTGATAATTCTCGGAGAGTTTCTTCATTTCTTTTAAGTCTTGCTTCTCTCTCCTCCTCTGCCTGCAACAATTCTATATTGCCATCTTCCAAATTGCTAATTCTTTCCTCCATATTATCGGCCCTACTGTTCAGAGCATCTAGATTTTTCTTAATCTCCTCTATTGTGTTCTTCATTTCCAGTATTTCTGTTTGGTTCTTCTTTATCGTATCAAACTCTTTTGTGACATAGCTCCTGAACTCGTTGAGTTGTCGGTCAGAATTCTCTCTTAACTCAGTGAGTATTTTAATGATGGCTGTTTTGAAGTCATCATCATTTAGGTTATATATCTCATTTTCTTTGGGATTGTTTTCTGTGTATTTGTTACTTTCTTTCTGTTCTGGAGATTTAATGTATTTTTTCATATTGCTTGATGATGTTGATTTGTGCCTCCGCATGGAGATAGAGTTTAGTTGCTCCTTTCACTTGTTTCAGCTGCTGCAGTGGGGGGAGCAGCTGTTTATACTTCACCAACCAGGAACCCTGTCCGTAGTTGCTAACTGGGCCTGGGCCCCTCTTCGTAGCCACAGTGGCCCTTTGGATTCCCTCCTCTGCCGTGGGGGCCGTCACGGGGGGCTTCAGGCTGCAGGTGCCTACTGTTGTTGCCCACCTAGATGCGCTCTCTCCTTGGGGTCTGCAACGGTGTTATGGGCTTTTCCAGCGGCCAGGGGTGGGATCACTTTTATTTGTCGCTCGGTTGCTGTCGGCACCCACCAAATCTCACTTGTCCTCTATGGGTCGCAGGAGAGCTATTGGCATCTTCTACAGTCTGTGGTTAGTACACCTAGCTATGCTGCTTTTGCCCTGGGGTCTTCCAGCCTTGTGGCTGGCGGCTGGGTGCCTTCTACTGGTGCTGTGCAGAGGCTTTCCCTAAGGCTTCTGTGAGCCTGTAGGGTTTCCCCCTAGGCTACTAAGCTGGGTCTCTGGAACTCTCTCCAGCCCCAGTCCTCTCCGAGATCTCCGGCAATCCCTAGCCTCACCGGGTGGGCAACGGCAGCTGGGGGTCGCCCCGCCCTCTGGGCTTCTCTCCGGGCCTCTGCCGGGAGCTCTGAATGCTCGGCGTGGCCCCTCTGCTACCGGCAGACAGAGAGTTTTGTCTGCTGCCTGGCGGAGCTCCGGCGCTTCCCCTCCGGGTCGCCGGACCCGCCTTTGAAAGTTCCCCCGCCCCGGTCCTCTCCGAGATCTCCGGCAATCCCTAGTCCCACGGGGCGGGCAACGGCAGCTGGGGGACGCCCCGCCCTCTGGGCTTCTGTCCGAGCCTCTGCCGGGAGCCCTGAATGCTGGGCGTGGCCCCTCTGCTACCGGCAGACAGAGAGTTTTGTCTGCTGCCTGGCGGAGCTCCGGCGCTTCCCCTCCGGGTCGCCGGACCCGCCTTTGAAAGTTCCCCCGCCCCGGTCCTCTCCGAGATCTCCGGCAATCCCTAGTCCCACGGGGCGGGCAACGGCAGCTGGGAGACCTCCGTGCCCTCCGTGTCTCTCTCTGGGACCCTCCGGGCACCCCGAGCACCAGGCCGGGTCTCCCCGCCAATGGCGGGGAGAGACTCTCCCCGCGGGCTCAGGTGTGCAACTCCAAAGTTTCCCTCTGCGTTTAGGAGCAATTGCGGGGGGTTTAAGTAGGGTTCTGGTCACCTGTTTCCACCGTCGCTCCTCTGTTGTGTTCTCGCTCCTGCCCTAGATGTGTGTGGATCCTCTGGGGGCGTCCGTTGGAAGAAAGCCGCTTGCGGGTACTAGGCTGCCCGTCGGGGTCGGAGAGTTTCCACCTATTTCCACATCCTCCCGGAGGAAAGTCCATCCGCCTTCCGATGTATAGTCGCGTGGGTGTCTCAGACGTCCTGAGATGCTGTCTGGATATCCTTTGTCAAGCGATAAGTGTCCAAATAATTGTAGACTCGAAGGGCGAGAGACAAAGAGGACTACTCACGGCGCCATCTTGGAATTCCTGAATAATAAGAATTTTTAAACTACAGCCTTCAAAAACTCCCACAGTGATTAATAGGGTTTTGCTGTAACTAATTGAATGCGAGAGTCAGGTCTTATTTGATCCTTACTAACCACTATGCATTACTTGTTTTATAAACACTTTGATGCTTTCAAACTATACTAATTTAAAGGTAAAAATATTGAAATAATTATTGCATTTATTGATTAAAAAATTAGAAATTGAGATATACACCGTTACCATCTTTAAAGTATAAACCTCAGAAACTCTGTGTGATCCAATTGGGAAATGCTATTCTAAATTATTCTCTTTGATGGTTTCATACTATTTTATCATATACTGTAGTTTATTTAATCAGTTCCCTATTGTTTGGCTCAGTAGGTTGTTTTCCTATTTTTCTCTGCCCGTAATGAATATTCTTAGAGATAAATATCTTCTATTGTGATTCCTTTAGTGTACTCTTTCAGAGTTGGAGATCATGAGTCAGAGAGTATGTGTCTGTGTTTGAACCTCTCCAGAAATATTGTACTAATACAGGCACATGTCAGAGATATGGTGGGTTCAGTTCCAGACCACTGCAATGAAGTGAATATCACAATAAAGTGAGTCACACGAATTTTAGGTTTCCCAGTGCATGTAAAAGTTATGTTTACATTATACTGTAGTCTGTTAAGTGTGCAATAGCATTACATCTAAAAAAGTATGTATACCTTAATTAGAAAAACACTTTATTGCTAAAAAATGCCAACCATCATCTGAGTCTTCAGCAAATCATGATCTTTTTGCTGGTAGAGGATTTTGCCTTGATGTTGATGGCTGCTGACTGATCAGGGTGGTGGTTGCTGAAGGTTGGGGTCGCTGTGGCAATTTCTTAAAATAAGACAACAGTGAAGTTTGCCACATCGATTGACTCTTCTTTTTGCAAATAATTTCTCTGTAGCATGCGATGCTGTGTGGTAGCATTTTACCCACAGCAGAACTTCTTTCGAAATTGGAGCCAATCCTCTCAAACCCTGCCGCTGCTTTATCAACTTAATTTATGTCATATTCTAAATCCTTTTTTGTCATTTCAACAGTCTTCACAGCATCTTCACCAACAGTAGATTCCATCTCAAGAAACTGCATTCTTTGCTCATCTAAAGAAGCAACTTATAAAATGTTTTATCATGAGATTGCAGCAATTCAGTTACATCTTCAAGCTCCACTTCTAATTCTAATTCTCTTGCTCTTTCCACCAAATCTCCAATTTACTTCCTCCACTGAAGTCCTGAACCTCTCAAAGTCATCCATGAGGGCTGGAATTACCTTCTTCTAAACTCCTGTTAATGTTGTTATTTTGACCTCTTCCCATGAATCACGAACCTTCTTAATGGCATCTAGGATGGTGAACCGTTTCCAGAAGGTTTTCAGTTTACTTTGCTGAGATCCATCAGAGGAATCACTGTCTATGGGAGACAGCCTTATGAAATGTATTTCTTAAATAATAAGACTTGAAGGTTGGAATTACCCCTGGATTCCTGGGCTGCAGAATGGGTGTTGTGTTAGCAGCCATGAAAACAACATTGATCTCCTTGTCCATCTTCATCAGAGCTCTTGGGTGACCAGATCCATTGTCAATGAGCAGTAATGTTTTGAAAGGAATCTTTTTCTGAGCGGTAGATCTCAACAGTGGGCTTAAAATATTCATGTTACAACTGTGTTATAAACAGATGTGCTGTCATCCAGGCTTTTTTGTTCCATTTACAGAGCACAGGCAGGATAGATTTAACATAATTCTTAAGGGCCCTAGGACTTTTGGAAAGGTAAATGAGCATTGACTTCAACTTAAAGTCACCAGCTTCATGAGCCCCTAACACAGAGTCAGCCTGTCCTTTGAAGCTTTAAAGCCAGGTGTTGACTTCTCCTCTCCAGCTATGAAAGTCCTAGTGGGCTTCTTCTTCCAATAGAAAGCTCTTTCGTCTGCATTGAAAAAGCTGTTGTTTAGTGTAGCCCCTTCAGTACTGTCTTAGCTAGACCTTCTGGATGACTTGCTGCAGCTTCTACGCAGCACTGGCTGCTTCCCCTTGCACTTTCATGTTATGGAGACGGCTTCTTTCTGTAAACCTCGTGAACCAACCTCTGCTAGCTTCAGACTTTTCTTCTGCAGCTTCCTCACCTCTCTGAGCCTTCACAGAACTGAAGAGAGTTAGGGCCTTGATCTGGGTTAGGCTTTGGCTTAAGGGAATGTTGTGGCTGGTTTATCTTCTATCCAGACCACGAAAACTTTCTCCACATCAGCAATAAGGCTGTTTTGCTTTCTTATCATCTGTGTGTTCACTGGAGTAGCACTTTTAATTTCCTTCAAGAACTTTCCCTTTGCATTCATACTTGGCTAACTGTTTGGCTCAAGAGGCCTAGCTTTCAGCCTGTTGGCTTTTGGCATGCCTCCTCACTAAGCTTAATCATTTCCAGCTTTTGATTAAAAGTGAGAGAGGTGTGACTCTTCCTTTCACTTGACCACTTAGAGGCCATTGCAGGGCTATTAATTGGCCTAGTTTCAATGTTGTTGTTTCTCAGGGAGTAGGGAGAACTGAGCAGAGGGAGTGAGGCGGAGGAATGGCTGGTTGGTGGAGCAGTCAGAACACATACAACTTTTATCAGTTAAGTTCTCCGTCTTATATGGGCGTGGTTCGTGGTTCCCCAAAACAATTACAGTAGTGACATCAAAGATCACTGATCACAGATCACCATAAGTATAATAATAATGAAAAATTTTGAAATATTGTGAGAATTACCAAAATGTGAAAGAGATACAAAGTGAGCAAATGCTATTGGAAAAATGGCACCAATAGACTTGCTCAATGCAGGGTTGTCACAGACCTTCAATTTGTAAAACGTACAGTGTCTGTGGAGTCATTGAAGCAAAGCAAGATACAAAGAGCTGTGCCTGTATCTGCTCCTGCTGCCAGTGTATTAGAAGGCCTATTTCCTAACATCCTTACCAACAAATGGCATTTGCTAGTTGAAAATTTGGATTTCCTTATCATTTTCATATGCAGTTTTAATGGCTAATGAGGATGAATTTTTAAAAATTTTTATTGGTTCTTTGTGTTTCTTCTTTAATGAAATAACAGTTTCATGTCCTTTTTCCATATTTTTTAATTAGAGGTTTATGTTTTCTTAGTGATTTTTAAGACTTCTCTCTTTATATAAAGATTTGTAAACCTTTGCCTTGAATATGCAGGAGTTATTTTTCTCATGTTTCTTCAACACAAAAATTTCAATAATACATTCAACAATACATTGTTTATTGTGGAAAAGTTGTGAAAGAAAGCTAAAATTAAAAAGATAGAATTCACCCATAACCCTGCCACTCGCTGAGAATCATTTTTACATTTTGATATATACTCCTCCTGTCTTTTTTCTGTGTGTAACACACACCTAGGCCCCATACACTATGTTTTCAAATGATGTCATAAAGACATTAACATCTAAATTATACTGACTTGGTAGCTCCTACCTGCATCGTGGTGGGACCTCTTTCTCTCTTTTCTCCATCCCAGGAGTATTTCTGAGATTCTTTATAGCCTCCTATGAGTTTAAGAATGAATCTGCATCTGTGAGAAACTCCTGTTCTTCCTCCAGCCTTCCAGTTTTCAAGGAGCTCTCTGAAGGTCCCATGTCTGAATCTTTTTTGTTCCAGTTGCACCTGTAATTCTGCAGCATAGAACTTATTATAGTGTTTGTGATTGCCCTTCTCCCATGCTGAACTTTAAGCTTCTGTAGAGACCATACCTGGTATGTTCATCATGCTTTCGACCGTGTTGGGTACAGTACCTGAACAGACAGACAGTAAATAGACGTTGAATTGATTTGTTGACTTTTAACGTATGACGGAGGTGGGAGACAACCCCTACGTATTAATTTGCTTTTTAATTTTATGTATGATGTTAAATTTTTATCCACTATATTCTCAATCTTTTCTTTATGATTTACTTTTAGTGTTGTTTCTTAGTTTCTTTTTAATAGTCAGAAAGAGAACTTTTTGTGTCCGTTGTGTTTTTGCAGCACAGCACTTGAGGTTGGTTTTAGTTTTCAGTGTTAGTGATCCTGAGTAATTAGCATGTTAGAGTATATTGGAACAGATTACATAACTACCTCTAAACTCTCTCTTCTAGCAGCCTAAATCTGCAAAAGTTGTAAAGAAAACAGTTTTTCACAATTGTCAGTAAGCAATTTTTAATGTAATTGTTAATTTTTATAATAGACTTGAATGAGTCCAGTTGCTTTGCAAGTACAATGGCATTTGGCACATGAACGCACCTCATTTTAATACTGGCCAGACTATTTTGGGCATTGTGAACATTTTACCAATCCCAGGCAGCTTGTGGTATGCATTAAAGTGTGAAATACTTCTTTTTGGATTCATACATAAGTAGAATTGTGTTGTGTGCCTTGCTTAATCTATTATTTCATGCATCTTTGTTGGAGGATGACACAAAGAAAGTTGGTGTCAGAATGTGATTTCTGCTTGTAGTATACTCTGTTGATTTATTAAGACAGCCATTAGGAGACACTTGATCTTGTGCTGAAGACAGTTATATACTGAGCAGGAGGGCAGCAAGTTGGACAGACAGAAGTCGTAGTTTTAAGAATCCCATGGAATACCAGTTATTGTGAACGTGGGGAAAGCAATAAAGCAGTTGCATGAGGCAGTTTAAAAGGCTGTGTTGTGGGTGGAGGAGGGAATCCTCTCAGTCAAAGCTTTAAGAGTGACTAAGAGGCTAAGGAATCGTTACTAATAGGGCCAGATAGTGCAGATAACGTTAATAACCACAAATTAATTTATGTATATTGTTGAAGAGAATGTTGTTTACCCCTAGGTTTTATGTTTAGAGTCAGGACAGGCTTTGATTATAATTAATAATGTCATCTTTAAGGAACTACGTCTAGTATACCTGTTTTTTAAAATTAGGGACATCTTTGATACACACATGCGTTTTAGTTATGTTTCATAATGTTCAGTGCTTTGATGTGTTATTCTGTCTCCCTGTTGTTTAAATACATATCTTAATTATAATTAAGAGTATATATAATGAATTCTATACTTTCAAAACCCTTTATATGTGATATTAATGTTAATATATTGGATTAATAATGATTTTGTTCCAAAGAACTTAAATTCTTTTAGTATTTAAAGTATGATCCTCTAACATATTTTTAGGGATACGTTTGTATGGGGAGTTTTATAATAGGACAACCTAAGTAATTTTAAAGTAAAGGTACTAGTTTCATTTACCCCCTATGGCCTGGGGAGTATACATCTCAGAGTTAGAAAGGACTTTAAAGTCATCTGACCGAGTATATTATAGATCTCGTGGCCCATTTGTATTGTACCCTTGAATACAGGCCGTTCAGCTTCAGGGCCTTTTATTTATTAATTTAACAAACTTCTTTTGAGTGTTGCCTGGGGCAGGCTGTGTTAGATGCTGGGGATATTACGGTCGGTGTATAAGACATGGTTCTTCTCTTTGGTCCAGCAGGAGACGTATCGGTCAGTATGTAAATTCTAAAGCAGCGTGGAAGGGGCTGTAAAGAAGCATGAATAAAGACAGAGCTGCTTAGTGTTTCAAAGTCAGTCATTCCATTTTACACAGTTGAAACTCTTAGAAAGTCCTTTTTTCTCTTGAGCTAAATCCTGCTACTTTAGGTCTTAATTCTTCCCTTGTCCAGTAACCATTTTTTAGTTATTTCAAGATAGTTATGTTGTCTTTCTGATTGGTATTGTTTTTATGTTTATTCCTTCTAGTTTTATTTTGCTTAAATTTGGCCTAAATTTCAATCTGTTGAAATATCTCTGGGTCTTCCTTGTAAAAAATTTTGGTTTTTCTTAGGGTTTATAAATTGTCTCATTTTTTAAATTTGCTTAATTTTTCCTATGTGCCTGTCATTATTTATTCCTACATCCTCCCACAGAACTTTAAAACGTCTCTCAATACAATCAGACACCTCAGATAATCCTTCAGATCCATGGTTTTCTCAGAGCCCTCTCTCCTGGATTCCTTCTGTGTTCTGCTCAAGTCTGGATGACTTTGCTCTCTCGGCCTGCTACACAGCTCTCCTCTTCACTCTGCCACTTCCTGTTATTCTGGGAATTCCCTTCATCAGTCTTCTTTATTGTGTTCCAATTCCTGATCCTTTGTATGTGATCTATTTTTTCTTCCTCCCTCTCTTGTCAGGGTTGTATAGGATCATCTCTTTGTCCTGACTGTTCTAAAATTTCACATGGTATGTTTTAGTGTGGGACTTTTTTTCATTTGTTGAGCTGGGCATTTGGTGACTTTCAGTTTGGGTAACAGTCCAGATGTTTTGTTAGCAGACCTAATAAATGTCAGTATCTATGTCTTATTTTTTAGACCAATTGGTTTCCTTAGAAAAGAACCTTACAATTGCCTACCTACAGATCTAGTATAAAACCAGCAGCATTCTGGGAGCCCAGTGATGGAAGGGGGACTACGTCCTCACCAATTCGATGTGCAGATTTTCACATAATGCCTGTTTTAAATACCACTCCTCAGTCCCACCTTCAGCTGTCTGTACTGTCTGTCTGATTCCACAGCTTCAGAGAATGAACCGTAGTCTTCTGCTGGGGAGGAGCAGGGCAGCTACCTAGCTGGCTGTGCAGTGGCAAAGAGTATGTAGACTTTTTCCAATCCTTCTGTTTTCAGGAGATATCTGATACCTCTCATTTCTTGAGTTCTGCAGTAAGAATTGGCTTGCTTTTTGTTGGTTTATCCTCCGATAGACATTTAGCATCTGTTTTCTGTCTTCTAAAGTTTTTCCATCTTTTCTCGTCTCCTCTCTTGTTTTTCTTTTGTAGTATCACTCTATGTCTTTTAAAATTTCTTTACTGTTATTTAATGTATATGTATGTATGCATATTTAATGTATTTAGTGTTTCTATAGGGGATAGTGATTTATATTTAAGAGAATGTTAAATTTATCACATTATGTAGCCCTCTCAGCTTCATGGTGTCCATAATTTTGATCAACATATCTTTGTTGACTTTTTTTTTTCTGCTTTATCTCCCCAAATCCCCCCGGTACATAGTTGTATATCTTAGTTGCACGTCCTTCTGGTTGTGGCATGTGGGACACCACCTCAACATGGCCTGACGAGCGGTGCCATGTCCGCGCCCAGGATACGAACCAGCGAAACCCTGGGCTGCTGCAGCAGAGCACGCAAACTTAACCACTCGGGCACAGGGCCGGTCCCTTTGTTGACTTTTTCAAGTTGTTAACAAATTTTTTTTGACAAAATACAACGGAGTCTTGTAGGTGCCATATAGCTAGAATAATTATTTCAGGTTGACCCAGTACCCTCTGGGTACTGCTAGTTACATCTAACTCATCTTTCCTTCATCTGTGTTTCAAATGAAAATTTAGGCATTCCAAATTATTTGTAATTTTAAAGGTATGCACTCTTTTCTTTATCCCCCCTTTTAAGATGTACTATTATTTGCCTCTAGTCTGATTTTCCTCCAGTTCATTGTCAGCAGTGCTGCCTGAATAAGTCATAAAACTGATGCTTTAGAAAAGTGATCTTTCTAAAACTAATAACTCTCTTGCTTAAAATCCTTTAATACTTTCACATAGTTTTTAGGATAACATTCAAACTTCTTAGCTAGGCCGACAAAGACCTTTGTGATCTGGCCCCTGCTTTCTCTATTGGTTATCAACTTGTTTCTTCTCCCTCGTTCCCCAGACCAACACCACATGCTTTCTTGGTCATAGCCTTGTTGAACTTGTAAGGTATACAAGGCATCATGTTTCACATGTGATGTACACCTCTACCTGGAGTGACCTTTTCTTCCTCACTTAATTTCATCTCATTCTTAATTATTGTCTTCTTCTCCTGGAAGCCTCCCTTACTTACCTCTACTGTCTCTTTTCAATGTCTTTTGCTGTGTCCGTTTAGTGCCCTGAACTTATCTGTCACAGCATTCATCCACATTGTATGGTAGTTTTTGATGTTATTTCTATGACTCCTCCAGCAAACTGTCATATGCCTTAAATGACCAAGCATTTTTCTTCTTCTTTCTAAAAATTAACATTTTTCTTTATTTTGGCACAGTGTTTACAGACATTTATTAGACAGAAAAGATAATCTAGATCCTGTGCTCAAGATAGTGTCTGGGGAGAATAAGTCTCTATAACATGTCAAACACCACTTAGTGACTATATCTTATTTAATTTTGTATTCTTGGCATTTAGCATAGTGGTTTGTAAACAGCAGATATTCAAATATATGTGTTGAAAAAATGAATGAATGAATGATACTTCCTTACTCACATTATCACAGAAAAGGTAGAGGGACCATTTATTCTAATTGGCCTGCCTCCTCACGTTCCTCTGCATGTCTTTTCCATTTCTATCTCATTTAGTTATTTATTTATTTATTCATTCATTCATTCAGCACATATTTACCGAGCTCCTGTATGTCAAGTGTGGTATTAGCCACTGGAGGTATAATGGTGAATAAAATACACCTAATCTCTACCCTCTTAGAGTTTATACTCCACTGGGAAATATAAATAAATAAACTGGCAGTTACAATACAGCGTGAAAAGTGCTTTGGGTGAAGGAAGTTGATAAATAAATGACAAGCAATAGGATATATTGGAGTATATGAGGAAGCCATTTGGTTTAAAACTAATTCGGCCTGACCTTGTTTTTCCAAAAGCACCTCATGTGGCCTGTTGAGCATGCATTGTGTATCTGCTTTAAACATTTACTATGTCCCAAAGACAAGAACGATGCCCCTAAAGAGAGGGATGTAACTTCCCCCCATACTGGCATGTCTTTAAGGATTTATTACTGGGAACTAAGGATTTATTACTGACCTGCTGTGTTCACCTTGTGACCACTGACCTGCTGACCACTGATCTGCCAGGCCAGCTAAGCATCTCGTGACAGTTGTAAAAGGGACATTACTGTCATATGTGATGTATGCTCTTTGTCCCAAGACAGTATATAACCACTCTGTACACCCCACTTCTTTGGTGCCCTTCCTTCCTTGGGGAAGGAAGGCCCTAGGCTATAGTCTTCAGATCTGGCTTGTAATAAACCCACCCCAGTTTTGATTTATAGATTGATTATGGATTATTTGTGTCGACAGAGTAAACTTGGGTATTGTGAGAACATATAGGAGGGGCACCTTGTTTGGGGCTCTCCAGAGGCTTCTGAGAGTAAGCAAAGCAAAGACATGTGGGGTGAGTAGGATTTAGCTCATCGAAGAGTGTTCCAGGCTGAAGGAATTGCACAAACATGGGTGTGGCAGACTCATAGAGCGTGCTTTCTCTCTAGTGTCTTCAACTTTTTCAGTTCTTCCTTTTTTTTTCCTTCTTGTCCGTCTATATTTAGTCCATTCTTTAGGACTTAGCTGAATGCTTACCTCCTCTGTAACTTTTTTTCCTTTCTTTGAGTTAAGCTTAGCATACAATTGTGTATTATTTTCACTCGTATGACTTTGGTGGCTTTAAATATATTGTTAACCTATCCTAGAGAGCAGGAACTATATCTTATTCCTCTTTATTTTCTCTGATAATGCCTAACTAAATATAATACTGTCCATGTAGTCAGGATTCAATAAATGCTTGCTGAATAGTTGTAAAGGGAACAAAAAGAGACAATATATGTGTTTTAAGATTTCCAACACTCTGTACCTCAAAATATACTACAGCCGTAGGATCAGAGCAAAAGGTTAGTTTGAACTGAAAACTGTCAAAACGTTCCTCCTGCTCCCCTTTTCACCGTCTCTCCTAGAACATACCTGTAGGTTGTTGGCAGGCTACTTTGTTGCAGTCAATAAAATTGCCAGTTTGAGAATGAGTGTTTTGTCTTTGTGTTTCATATGTACTTTAAAATATTTTGGAAATTTTCAGAACATGAACACATTGTATTCCTATACTAAATAAATGTTCTGGGTCATATTAAAACACTGTTAAATTTTAATCAGTACCAGAAGTTCAGCTTCATCTGTTCCAAAAGCACAAACCATTGAAAACATTTAAAAATAATAGCATTTAAATCTTCCTTGCTCTTAAGGCGTTTTCCTCTGAGTTGGAACTGGGCTCCCTTTGACATGGGCAGCTTAGCTGGACATGTGTGATGGGCTTGAAGATGTAGCCTCTGTGTCTGGTAGCGTTGTAAGATGGCGTTTATTAGCTGAGCGTACGCTGCACTGATTCTGAACGCTACAGAAAAACTATGTGGATGTATTTTTTAGGCATTTATTTCCATTTTCAGGGCCTATAAATTGATTTGAGCATATTTACAGAGCACATCTGGTAGCAGAATGAAAATATTAATACAGGCTATGAATGGACATAGTTTATAGCAGCACTAGAGTATTAGGTTTTTCTAGCAAATGCAAATAAGGATCTAAAGCTAAATACAAGAGACTATACTTTTTATTGAATTAATTTTCGTCTAAATTTAAGTATCAAGTCATTATCCCAAGTGAACTTCAGTATTCAAACCAGAGAAATAGAATAAATGGTTTCATTATGGAATTGAATGGCTTGAGTTGAATTTGGGCCTATAAACCCAGAACTTCAGAGTTTTAACCTCTCTTTAGCATAATCTCTTTGTGGCCTTGGGCAAGTTGCTTCGCAAAAACAGAAAACAGACGATCAAAATGAGAATGACAAAGGTGTAGAGATCTAGCTTTTAAAGCATTTGGATCTGAGAAGAGCCTCATAAGCGGATGTTTTTCCTAGCTCTTCAGTGTTTCTGTTTTAAACCCAATTTCTCTGTCTTTTATATTCTGCCTTCTGCTATATTTATATCAAGTTTTCTTACAAAGACACATCATGTCCTTTGGAAGCAGGTTTTATGAAGTAATAGATGTATAGGCCTAGGATTTGAAAAATTATACAGAGTAGAACTCTTTTAGCATATATATATAAAAGACATTTGTGTGATAGCTTCATTGTTCACTAAATCATTAACTTCACATCCTAGTGTGAGACATCATTGAGAAATGGCTCCCATTCATTGACATTTGGCTAATAGGAATATAAGAGATTTTTTTTTTGATTTTATGTATTTATTTATTAATTATTTTTCCTTCTTCTCCCCAGAGTCCCCCAGTACACAGTTGTGTATTTTAGTTGTGGGTCCTAGTTGTGACGCGTGGGACTCTGCCTCAGCGTGGCCTGATGAGCGGTGCCATGTCCCCGCTCAGGATCTGAACCAGCGAAACTCTGGGCCGCCGAAGCAGAGCGCGCGAACTCAACCACTTGGCTACGGGGCCAGCCCCAGAATACAAGAGATTTTAAATTCATGTTTGTGGTCAAAATAATTACTCTTTGAATTATTTTCTGGAAAATAATGTGGTATTTTGCATTGCTCTAGGACAGGACTAGATTTACTTATTTGCCTACAGATGAATAAGCCAGGGGCTTGGCCAAGTTGTTACCGCTAACCGACGTGCATAACAAGCCAGTTAATTACAGCATCAGCTTTTGGGACAAGAGACCAGCTTTCTTCTGTGAGATTGATCTGCAGGGAGACTGGGGCTTGTGCCCTCAGATCTGTCTCCCCGATTCAGGATTTGGGGCAAAACTTAAGAGATTAGGGAGGACACGCTGGCACGTAGAAATACAGGTGGGACAGGTTTTGATTGGTGGGCTTCCAGCATTTATGGTAAGGTTGTAAACATTTATGATGAGGTTCCAAACTTTTATGGTAAGGTGGGGAAGGAATTGTAACACAGGATCTTGCTGAGTGACGGACCGCTCGCTCCTGATAAGAGTCCGACTTAAATTCTAGTCCTTTGGTTCTGTGGGGAGGAGAATCTTTGGTCCCCTGCTCATTTCAGGTCAAGATTTCTTCTGTGCATGCTCTGGCTACGTGACTTTACACATTTTCTGAAAGGCAATTCTTAACTACTCTTGATAAGATGGAGTCAGTTGAACTGATCCTGGAGGGCCCATGGTTACAAGGTGACTTTTCCATGGGAAATGGAGGAACGTTTTTTTTTTTCTTTTTTTTTGTTAATTTAAGGATTGGCACCTGGGCTAACAACTGTTGCCAATCTTTTTTTTTTTTTTCCCCAAACCCGCCCCCCCCCCCCCCCCCCCGGTACATAGTTGTCTATCTTAGTTGCAGGTCCTTCTAGTTGTGGGATGTGGGATGCCGCCTCAACGTGGCCTGACGAGTGGTACCATGTCCGCGCCCAGGATCCGAACCCTGGGCCACCGCAGTAGAGCGCGCGAACTTAACCACTCGGCCACGGAGCCGGCCCCGGAACGTTTTTTAAATCATTTTATCTTTCCTGATCCTGATATTAGCCTGTCAAAGAAGACAAACTTTGC
Source organism: Equus przewalskii (assembly GCF_037783145.1). Taxonomy (NCBI): domain Eukaryota; kingdom Metazoa; phylum Chordata; class Mammalia; order Perissodactyla; family Equidae; genus Equus; species Equus przewalskii. Next base: position 21,836,064 of record NC_091853.1, on the reverse strand, counting down.
CAACCATATTTCAATGCCTTGGAGGAATGGAAAAATGTAGGAATGACTGGCCTTTGAATTTTGAGTAAATTACTTGTATTTGTAAGTCTGTTTTAGCACCACCAAAATGTGCTTGTTTTCTTTTTCTAAAATTATGATTCATAATGTATCTTGGAAGATAAAGTTATTCTGGTAAGATTTACTCTATTTTTAGCTATCACAATGACAAACTATGACCCTTAAAAAAAGTCATGACTAGGGGCTGGCCCCGTGGCCAAGTGGTTAAGTTTGTGCACTCCACTTCGGTGGCCCAGGGTTTCACGGGTTCAGATCCTGGGCGGGGACATGGCATCACTCATCAGGCCATACTGAGGCAGCATCCCACATGCCACAACCAGAAGGACCCACAACTAAAATATACAACTATGTACTGGAGGGATTTGGGGAGAAAAAGGAAAAAACAAATCATGATTAATATTGAAGTTACTAAGTATATGAAGGCTTAAATTGAGTTTAAATGGGGCATACACACACAGTACAGTATTGTATTAGGTTATAGAAACTGTAGGTAGTTGCATTCAACAGGTTGTGGTTGTTTTCGGTTTAAATAGAGGGCAGGACAAATGGGCTTCATTATGACAATTCTTTTTTATTTATTTTTTTGTGAGAAACATTGGCCCTGAGCTAACACCTGTTGCCAGTCTTCCTCTTTTTGCTTGAGGAAGATTGTCATTGAGCTAACATCTGTTCCAATCTTCCTCTATTTTGTGTGTGGGGTGCTGCCACAGCATGGCTTGATGAGCAGTGTGTAGGTCTGTGCCCAGGATCTGAACCTGTGAACCCTGGGCTGCCGAAGTGGAGCACACAAACTTAACCACTATACCACTGGCTGGTCTCATGACAACTCTTATGGTACATGAATGTTTAATAATGCCCTAGTTTTAAAGTAATTTATAACTAATTCCCTGTGCAAGCTTTGAGAAATTTTTAGATATCTGGATTAAGATTAGAATTAATGCAAACTAAATGCATCTGTTGCCATTTTAAAACCAAGAATAAAAAGATGCTTTTTGTATTATTTTCTGTATTGATTTTCTTTTAGCTGCATTTAAAATACTAAAAAATAAATCAGAAAGCAAATATGAAGCACAGGAAAATTTCATATTAGTTCATTTCTTTTAAGATGAATATATGCCAGTTATTCAATATTATAATCGAATATAATTAGGTTCTTGAGAATCTCTGTTTTTAATATTTTAAAAGACACCACAGTATTTTGTCTATATGAGGTATTGTGGTAAATGTGATCATTACCATAAATAAATGGCATTTTTGAGTAGCCAGAAATCAGAGTTTTTAGTTGGTATCTTGTGTATTTTATAAAGCCCTGTCTCAAAGTACGTTTTCTTTGGGTAATGTTTGGAATGTGGGTATGATAGTATCCAGAAAACAAGCCTTTCACAGCAAAATGCCTTATTTTATGACTACATAAAAATTGTATACCTGTATTATTATTCATAGACAGACTGATTAAAACACCTTAAAGTTTATATTTCATGTTACTCATTGTACAAAGCTTATTTTGAATAAAATTATAGGTGATTTTAAATGTGACTAGACCCTCACCTCTTTTTTTAAAAAGAAAAATCTTCCCATTGACTTAATTTACTTAAGTAAATTTCGTTAGTCTTAGTATTTCTCTTGTCTTTTTGTTTAGCTGCTAAAGTCTCTTGTGACCTTGGGTACATATTCTACAGGGTGACTGATGCTTCATGATGTTCCGTATTTTCCGGTAGCTTGGCTGTTGTCTGCCTCTGGGTTCGCCATCCCCTTCTGCTGACTTAGGCAGTATTTCTTCAGTCTCTTATCTTGGGGCTTTGATGCGTCTGTTCTGAAGGCGGCCACAGTGACTTTGGGTAGCAGCAGATGGTAAACCTTCAGGCTGCCACCGGCTGTACTGGTGTTAAGTTGGAAAGTTAGCGTTTGATGAAGAATCAGTAGTGCATATGAAAGAGCTTTCACTGCTGAAATGTCTTTTAATTAAAAAATTAGCATACTAAAACCTTTGCAAATGTCTGGGCATTTAAAGAAATCTAAAATCAGTTGTTTTCTTATAGAGATATTAGTTATTTACCAGCTTAGTTTTGTGTTGCTTGCTCTTCCTAATGTGGTTCTTTTCCCCCGTCCCTACCCCAGTTTGCTTGTAGTTAAGATAATTAGATAACTGAAATAGAGGATGATTTTAGGAGTTAAAGGTATTTGGATAAACATTTAAAGTATACTTTGAGTTACGATATTTTGGGTTTTAACAACTGAAGGAAATGTGGGTCTTGAGTACTGCCTCCATAGAATCCTGGTAGATGTGGTCTGTTGTTTCCTACCTTTGAAGATAGTTCTAGGTTATATAGAAGCCTGAAGAACTCAACCTGCCTCAAACAGATAATTCACCTTGTTCTGAGCTGGTTGGTGATTTTTGACTTTGCCGTCAATCCACAAAGCAATACCTTTTCCGGATTGTTTCTTCACTTACTTCATGATAATGTGCCCTCTTGGAAGTTCTAGCACAAATAAAACACTGATAAGACTCCAAAGGATGTTTTTTCTGTTCCCATTAAATCCTAGGGGTACATTTTATGCTTTTCTCTACTGAAAATATATCCTTCAGAGTAGTAAATGAAAATATTCTTTAGGCCAGAGTTATAAGTATCCATGTCAAATTTTACTCTTCATACTTCAGTTCTCATTAGTGAAACAACTTTTGTGAGCATATGACCACCAAGAGCAGATTGGTTTCATGGCATAATATGAGAGGAGTGCCTCTGCACAGTCTGTTCATGCTGATGCTCTTAACGCTGCAACTTCTGATGGACAAAAGCTGTAGGCTCTACATCTTTTGCTTTTGGAGTTGCTGGGCAATGGTACAGGGAACATTGCTAGCCTTCTGATGCCAGAGAAAGAGAAAATTAGACCACAGTGGGAAGAATTGTCGGTATTAAAGGTCACCTCGTACTGTTCCTTGTTTTCTGGTGGTTGAATGAGATGGTGGTTTTATGAGTTATCTTATGAGAATAAGGTTTGGAATGAACAGTTAAAGTAGAAATACGTTTTGAATATTTGAGATGAGTCTTCAGCAGTAAATATAAATAACATTGGATTATCATCATGTAGTATTGGGGGCAAAGCGAAGGTCTAGGCTTGTTGTTCAAAACCGTTTCTACAGAACCATAGCATTACCAGCTTCTGTAAGTCTGTCAAGATGAGTTTAGTTAATAACTCGTCTAATAATGGTCAAGAGTGGACTGTTTTAAAAGAGAACACGGTATTGTCTTATTCATATAAGTATTATCTTATTCATCTGAAACTTATTTTGAGAAAAACTGCCTAATTTGGAGATTTGGACTGTGTGTTTTCTCTGGCTTCTTTATTATGTTGATCCCATTTTTTTCTGGTATGTTTATTTATATTGAATTCCCAGTAGTATAACTTGCACAGTTGAAGTCCGTTCACATAATATCTAGCAAGCACGAATAGTACTGCAACATAGTAAGGGAAAGGCTGTGTTTGTCCAAAGTGATTATCTCTGTAGACTTTTCTTAAACATTTTTTTAACTTTTATTAATTGTTTTGGAGTCCCGTGAAGTAATAGGCCCCAAAGTAGACAGATGTTCCCTCAAATTATCCAAGTAGTCTTTCTTTTTAAAGGAATTGGAGCTGAAGTTATTTTTAGAGATTTAAAGACTTGGAATGTCAATGTTTAAATTAAATATCTAAAAAGGTTCCAGAATGGGTGACACTTAATCCTCATTGAAGGGAACTCTCCATACTTCCCCATGACAATTATAGTGACTTTATAGTAGCATTTCTCTCTTTTTTTCCTCCAAATTTATTCTTCATATGCTTAAAAAAATAATGATCATTTGGTGATTTGATATACTCCCCCACCCCTCCTGTCTTTCCAAACATGGTACCTAGTTAAATATTAGGCCTTCCCTATTCTAGTTAACAAAAAGACCCAGACCTATAATCATTTGGAGCTTTTGCTACTACTGTTAGGAAAGAAGAGTGGACAAGTCTCATTTTGCTGGTGGAATTGAAGAACAGATGAGGCTAATCCTTAAGGGATAAGTTGTCTGCTTTTTTTCCAGTTAGGAGCAGTCATTCTTTGTATTACTACAGGCAAAGATGGAGTGATCTCTTCTGGTAGACCATATGCTAATATAGTGCTGATAAGTAAGTGTGAAAAATGAAAGGGAGAAATACGTTAATTGTATTCTCTCAATAAGGTATGCTATCCAAGATAATTATTTCATGACAGTTTTAGTTATAGTACTTGTTTTATCATGAAATAAAAGATGGTTTTAGGAGCCTTTTATTGGAAAGACAATTGTATCAAATTAGTACCAAATTAGATTTTTGTCTTTATAAAGGTGAGCAAACCCATGAGCAGTTTTTAAATTGATGTATTCTAGTCTACAAATGAACAAATTCTGTTTGAGGGTTAAAGAAGCTATTATTTTGTCCTTTATGCTGACAGCTTCATTACGGATTGGCCTACTGTTGGCATTAAAAAAATGTTTGGCTCCTTATGATCTTTGCGCATGCAACTATAATATTAATGCAGTGCCATAGCACTGTTCATTAACAAATGACTTTAAATGAGGTTGAAGCATGTAAATTTGGAAAGATACAGATGTTAAATGCAGTCGTTTCTCTTTGTATACAGCCGTATGGCTAATAATTTCCAAGTGGCTAAAGCTCTTGTTAGCAGGAGTGCTGGTGTGTTAAGAATGGCTCTATAAATAACTTTAAGAACTGAAGTTGAAGGTGCTTCTTTTAAAGACCATTGTTAACTAAACATTATTGCCAAACAGATGGAAAGCATTCACCAGCCTGATGTTTTTAGGTCTAATTATATTATCACCAGCCCTGTACGGCTCAGTTGAAGAGGTGTATCCAGAGGCCAATTTATAATCATTTAGCCAACACCTGTTTGGGAGAAATTGACAGTCAAAGGGCACATTTAAAAAAAAATCACATATGTTCTTGTGTTTATTGCCTCAATGTGAACGTTGTCTAGTTGCAAACAAACTTGGTAGGAGAAAAAAGTAAAAATGTAAACAAAGCAGCACTTCCTATCCGTGTTTATCCATCTTAATTTGGCCTTTTATCTGATCCACTTCGTGCTTCATGGATAAGTGAGACCAGTGAAGAGATATCACTCGTAATTTATGTAAGCATATTCTGTTTAGTCAATTAAGAGGCTTCCAGTAGGAAAAAGAAGTTCTTTCCCTTGTACAGCTTCCACACCTTTAGTGAAACATTTTCTACTTCATGTAGATATATCTTGTTTAAGAAGGATTGGCCTTCTGGTGAGTGGCTTAAAAGGGTCACAACTTGATGTAAAAACAAATGAGATTTAAGGAACACGAAGTGTCTTCACAGACTCAGTAGATGTGCTCTGAGCCCTCCTTTGTAGAAAGAGGGCTGTGCTGCCTCCTTTTTGCACTCATAATCTATTAATTTAACTCTCAAGGTTCAAGTTTTTAAAATGTGTTTCCATGCCTTGGAGGTTCAAGATTGGTAGAGAATATAGCTCAAAGGGAAATTATGGGGAGAATAGGTCTACCCTATCTCAAAATAGTTTGAACCTGATGATCCTATCAACTCTTCCATTTTAGTGTTTTGCCGAGTTCTGACGTATTTCGCTGTTGAAGGTTTTGTATATGTCACTTCCGTTTTCTTATCACCTGTTATTAACTCAGAACAGTCTGGCTTCTCTCCTTCCCAGTTCACTGCATAGTGCAGTATTGAAAGTTACCAGAGGCTTCCTAACTGCCTGGGGCAGTAATCATTTCTCAGTCCTCATTCTTCATGGCTTCTTTTTGTTGTTTGGCACAGGCGATTACTCTCGTCTTAAGCTTCTCTTTCCCTGACATCTGAACCACTATGTTTTCTTTGTAACTTTTCTCACTGCACTTTTGGTGGTTGTTGTCTTATATGCCCTCAATATTTCAGCTATTTATAATTTTCAAAATTCAGACATAAGTAGTATAGCTTAGCAGTTTAAAGAGGAAGAAGTCTGGAGCCAGACTGCGAGGGCTTAAATTTTACCTCTATCACTTCTTAGCTTTGTGAGCATGGGCAAGTTAACAGTTTTATGTTTGTTTCCTCATCTGTAAAATCTGCTAATAAAAGTATACCTCATTGGATTGTTGAGTGCATGACATGATTTACTTTTTTAAAACCGAGTACAGTGCCTGGTATAAAGTAAGCACTCCAATGGGGTACATTTTCATGTCTTTAGTTGTTTCTTTATGGAGAATGCCCAAATAGAAATCTTTAATCTCAACTTATTTTCTAAGCTCCATTCCCATATTGCCATTTACCTTCCAAACTTTTACAGTGAATTCATTCGCATGATTATTGAACAGTAACTATGGGAGAGGGATGTGTTATATGTTGGAGGAAATATAACTTCTGCCCTATATTAGTTTTCTATTATTGTCATAACAAATTACCACAAACTTAGCAGCTTAAAACAACGAAATTTATTGTGTCATGTTTCTTTGGATCAGAGGTCTGACACGGGTTGCCTTGGGCTCAGATCAAGGTGCTAACAGGGCTGCATTCCTTACTGGAGGCTCTTGGGAAAAATCTACTTTCAAACTCATTCAGGTATTGGCTGAATTCTTTTCTTTGCAGTTATAGGACTGAACTCTCTTCTTGCTGTTTATCAGCCAAGGGCTGCTTTTTGTGCCTAGAAGCTGCCTGTTCCTTCTTATTCTTGCTATGAGCTCATAGGGGCCTCTCTCTGGTGCTTACATGTGGGTCTTCTAGATCTTAAAGCCAGCAACTGTGCCTCCCTCTTATACTTCCAATTTCTCTGATTTCCCCTTCTGCCATTTCATTTCTGTGCTTTCCACTGCTGGCCAGAGACAGTTCTCTGCTTTTAAGTGTTTATGTGATTTGACTGAGCTCACTCAGATAATCCAGAATAATCTGTTTTAAGGTTTGTACCTTAATTACATCTGCAAAGTCCTTTTTGCCAGTAACGTAACATATTCACAGGTTCTGGAGATTAAGGTATGAACGTTTTTGGTGACCATTATTCTATCTACAATATGCTGATAAAAAGCTTGAAATCTGGTTGTGAGATAGACAGGTGAACAAATAAAACCAAAGTGAAGGGTTAGAAATGCTATAATAGAAGTTGGTACTGTATGCAGGGGGAGAACAAAGAAAGAAGAGTCAGTGTCACTGAGAGATAGACATTTGAGCTGAATATGGAAAGATGAGTACTTGTTTGATAAGTGGCTGGGGGAGCATTTCAGGGAGAAGCTGCAATAACAGCAATAGCAATATTAATAACAACTGGCTATACCAAGTACTTTTCAAGATTCTATCACTGAAAGTCTCAGAAATGGTAGACATCTGTTATTCTACCATTGTAACTTCTGCAGATGAAGCTATAATGTCTTCATACCCAGAGTAGGAATGGTAAAGTGATCTCATTCAGTGGTTGAAAGAATTAACACTGATTACACATGGCTAAAGCATACGCTTGGTAAACACTTAAGACATGGTGGGGAAAAGAGTGGAGGGTGGATCAGAGAGATACTTAGGAGGTGGAATTGACCGGAGTTGGTCACTGTCTATGAAGGTAAGGGACAGGGGAGAACTCATAGTGGCTTAGGGAGCTTTTTAGTTTGGGGGGGTTACCTGAATGGTGGTGTTATTCAATACTGTAGGAGGAGAAACAGGCTTTTACTTTGCTTTTAGGGGGGACAGGGCTTTGGGAAGCGGAAGGGATGAGTTCAGGCAGTATCTGTGAGAATATGCAGTTGAAATTAAATGGAGTCTTACGTAGTATAAAAATCAAGCACTGAGAAAAGAGGTCAAAGATGTTGTCAATATTACCTCAAACTCGTCATGTCTAAGATGGAATTTACTATCTTTTTCTCAAACTGCTTCCCCATCTTAACTCCCCTGTTTCTTCTCACCATTCTTTTATTTTTCTCAAGCTTGACATCTGTTTTTCATCCTTCACTCCCAATTCTCTGGAGAGGGGAAAAAGCCCTGTTTACAGTGTTTGCAGATTTTTGTGGTGTAAATACTCCTGCCATGGCCCGTTTCAGACCGTGGCTGCTGTTGTGCTATGATGGCAGAGTCGAATAGCTGCAACAGAGACCACATGGGCCTACAAAGCCCAAAATATTTACTATCTGGATCTTTATAGAAGAAAGTTTACCAGCCTCTGATATAGTGTCTCCAAAATAATAAAATATTAATATGGTAGGATAATTCCCTATCCCTATTCACTCCTATCCGTCAAGACCATCAAGATGGGTGTGGGGAGCGGGTCATTTGAGAGGGCAATGTGTGAGATCATGAAGGGACTTAGGCTTTTGCTTTGAATGAGAGGAATGACAAGGTCTAACTTATGTTTTAAAAAGAAAACCTTGGCTGCTATTTTGAGACTAGATCATAGGGCAGAAAAGACTGAAGCAGACAGATCTGTTGGAGGCCATTGTTGTAAATTCCAGTAAGTCTTTGTTTGGATCAGGGTGAAAGCTGTGGAAGTGGTGGGGTGAGTTCAGATCCTGGATACATTCTGAAGATAGAGCTGACAGGATTTGCTGATGAAAAAAGAGGAGTCAAGGATGAGTCCAGGATGGAGAAGTAGCACCAAAATGATGCCTTAGGCTGGAGCCTGAGTTGTTGAGATCACGTTATAGCAAGTTGCTATATAAGGAGTTTTAGGAAGAAAATTGAGACTTTACCAATTCTCATAATTTTTTTTTACTTCTTCTTAACCATATATGTTTCATGAGGAAAAATTCTTTGTCTAAAATAATTTTTACTTTACTTTCAAAAAATGTATTTTAAGGGCTGGCCCCGTGGCCGAGTGGTTAAGTTCGCGCACTCCGCTGCAGGCGGCCCAGGGTTTCGTTGGTTCGAATCCTGGGCGCGGACATGGCACTGCTCATCAAACCACGCTGAGGCAGCGTCCCACATGCCACAACTAGAAGGACCCACAACGAAGAATATATAGCTATGTACCAGAGGGGCTTTGGGGAGAAAAAGGAAAAAAATAAAATCTTTAAAAAAAAAAAAAAGTATTTTAAAATAAATGTAGGAAGCATAGTAAGGTTTCTGAAATATATCATTTTTAGAAGAGGAAACCATGATAAAACCCATGTTAGATAAGACTACTTTAATCCTGTGATTCGGTGGCTTTTTAAAAAAAATATATTCAGAAATTAACAATTTTGGCATAGTCAATGCCAACACCTCCCCCCAAAATCTTGAAGTGTAGTTTTAAAAAGTAATGAGTTAATGTTTCATGATGTTGTGAATAAATTATTACTCATGTCTTTTATGTAGGTTTTACTTGTAGTGGACACAAGGACAGAGCAGACATTCATTTTAAAGGTGAGTAGAATTTGTATGTTTAATGAATTTAGAAATTTATTTTCAAATTATGCTTCTGAAAGAAATAATATTTAATGTGTTTTTCCTGGGTGTTGAATGTTCTCTTCTGTCTGTGATAATCTGTATTTGTTTTACTTTCTGTCCTTCCATCATAGTTGATAAATGCTCTATAGCGTACATTTTAAAGGAGTTTTAGATTATAGAGAATGGGGAAAATAATTTGGATAAGTTGAAGACTCATTTCATGCTGTTGAAATGTACAGTGTGTAGTTTAAATACGTCTCAATGCATTTTGAAGACCACGCACAGTCTCACCTTTGACTATGATTGCAGCTCTTAAGAGCTGAAGTTTTGCCTTAAAGTCTTTGTTGCAGGTATTTGGGAAGAGTTATCTACATCCCTGGCCCTCTTCTTGATATAAATTCAATTTTGATTCTCTATATAACTCAATTTGTAACTAAATGAATAAGGAAAGAAAACTCCCTAAATTTTGTAATTGCGAAATTGTATTTGAAATGGATTGTGACAGTACCTATTCTAAAAATATCCTAATTTAAGCATTTCTACAGCATCCCAAATTAATCAATTTCAGATTAATTTTATCTTTCTTTTTCTGATACTTTTACTTATCAGTATGGCAATAGGTCACGTTGACATACACTGAAACAAATTTCTTTTTATGAGTATACTTCATCGCTGGGCTTTCCCTGGATTTTTAAACCAGGGTATGACACCAGAAACTACACACACCTGTTCATTTGGGGAAAACTTAAAATAACCTTTGTACTGTTTTGGAATAGAATTTGGAAATTGCCTGTTAAATCTGGGAATATCTTTTGTGTCTTAGGAATTTGAATTGATTTCACAATGTCTACTGCTTTAAAGATATACCTAAGTAAAATAAAACTTAAGGAAAAGGTCATAGAGAAATAACTGTGTGTCATCCTGATGACTTAGTTTGAGAGCATCTCTAATAAAAACACTGACCCACGTAATTGATTTTAATGGCAGCTTTGTGGCATCTTCCGTTCTCTGGATCCGCGCCAGATGCCATCAGCAGAGCCTCCAGGGACCAAGGGGCATAGAGCAGCAGATGAGTGGTTTCTCTGAAGCCCAGAGTAACTCGGATAGATTAGTTTGGTTGATAAACACAGAGCACAGCAGGCTCCAAAGGCAACTGAGGGTACAACTGACCTTTTTGTTCTCTGTCAGGGTCTAAGGAAAAGCAGTGAATACAGCAGGAACAGAAAGACCATCATCCCCCGCTGTGTGCCCAACATGGTGTGTCTGCACAAGTACATCGTTTCTGAGGAGTCGGTGTTTCTTGTGCTGCAGCACGCAGAAGGTTGGTTTGTAGTTTAAACTGTTTATGCAGCAAAGACTGTCACCTGTTTAGCTTTTCAGTTTCTATAATGTCCTTCTTCTGCCATTACATGAGCGGATAAAACATATGAAATGTGTGAAAAACTGTTTCCTTATTCCTCTGCTCTCCCTCCCTATTTTGAGTTGTGGGGGAAAAGAAAACCCAGGTGAGGAGCAGGTTTCATTTGAACCACAGCAACACTCTTGGATAGACAGCTACTTTCTCCTAGAATTGATCCGATAGGATGAGAACTTTAAGGTGAATCTGTGCTAAAGAGAGCCAGGCTTTATTTTAGGGATTTCATTTTGTTCTCTGCTAAAAAGATCATAAATGTTAGATGACTAAAATAAAAAGCATCCCCTGAAGAATTAATTAATTACCTCCTTTTTTAGAAGGCATGGATATTTGCTTAACATTTGACATTACCCAGTGATTCTGATCTGAGTTTTTACGAATACAGCCATTGGCATCACATATGGGTACAAAGCAGAGGTAAAGTGCTCTGCCTTCGAACTATTTATGAAATTTCAGCTCTTAGTAGAGGGAACAGGTGGCAAAAAAATGTTATGTTTTGATTTGTTTTTGCCCTTTAACATCTGAATTTAAGTAAATAGTCTTTTATTTAGAATGACTGAATACAGCATATAAATATAAATCCACATAATAAATATTGACTTTTGGCTTTTAAGAGGTGTTCTTAAAAATAGTAAAAAAATTTAAATTATTTGCCGTATTTCATGAAGGTATTATTATTTTTACATTACTGAGAATAAAGAACTGTTGTGCTTTACTAATAGGCATAACATTTGAATTTAATGCATTTTCCCAGGAAAATGAGTCATTGCTTTGTGGAATGAGGTCTCTTATAACTAATGCAAGATTTTTGACGGGGGCAATAAACTATTAATATTGTTTATTATGAAGTACAGCACAAGATAACTACAGATGGAGGGAAGACCTCCATATGTAGTGTTTAATAGGAGATTCAGAAGGGGCTCCATGGTCTCTCAGGTATTAAGAGAGTTAATTGCGTGTGTGAATTGGATAACTAATTCACCTTTGTTCAGACATTATAGACAGCTTTTATCTGAGGATACCAGTGCATTACAGACATTATTGAATTAGAGGTCATGTCATCTGATAGCGAAATACAGCCACCTCTGGTGTGGAACAAAATAACTTGCGTAGTAATAATCCATAATAATTTAGAACAAGGTCAGTAGGATGAATGTAATTATAGTCAATATTCTATTACCCAGTGTGGATTATTCATGTTGGAGATTATCTGTGGCAAATTTTCAATCTTGGTTTACCTCTGCTATTTGCGACTTCCTCTTCCTGTTCCCCTTCCTCTTCCTTCTCCAAATCATACTTCAGGTTTTCTTCTCCCATCCTCTTACCTTCTCTTATACTCCTTACAGCTGGTATTTCAACTAATTTTACTTTTATACTATAGAAAATCTTTATAATCTGTCTTAAAGACATAGACTTATGGCTTTCAACTTTTCCACTGTTTTAGATTATCTTTACCAAGTCTCTTTTCCTTTATTATTGACTGTGCCTGCCTTCAAATGGTCACATGACCATAGCATTTGTTCTGGGTTATTTAAATTTGGCGGGGGAGGATCTCTTTTGATTGTCATTTCAGGTGTCTGTGGTTTAATTTTAAGAAGGTTTTATGATACAAAGATAGTAAATTATAATGCAAATAGGGACTCTGGCTTCATTTACTATTCAACAAATTTATTGAGCACGTATTATGTACTAGGCTTTTAGGTGAACAAGACAGGAAAAGAGCCTGTTTCTTTGAAACTTACATTCTTGTTGTGGAGAGTCCAACAGAAAAACAAAAAGCAAGAGAATATTGGATAATAATAAGGAGTATCCTGATCTTTAACTCAGAGAGATCTAATAGAGAACGATTGGTGGGGGACTACTTTAGATTAGTAGTCAAGGAAGTCAAGGAAGCCTGCTCTAAGAAAGTGACATTTAAGAGGAGTTCTGAATAACAAAAGAAATAACCATTTGGATGTAAGGGTGAAGCACATTCTAGCTGCATGGGTCAGTGTAAGAAATCAAGATAAAAACAAACTTGGAAATGTTTGATGCACAAGGAGGGAGACCGTGTGGTTGGGGTGTAGGGGTGAGGGCAAGAGTGGTCTGTGAGGCTGTTGGAGAAGCAGGCAGGAGCCTTTCCGGCAGGGTTAGGACTTTGACCTTTAGTGACAAGATCTGATTTACACTTTAAAAAGATGACTCTGGCTGTTGTAAGGGGAAGGAAGTGTAGAAACGCAAGAATAGAAGGCAAGAGCTGGTTATGGCATGGCCTTCTGGGGTACTAGTGAAGATGCTTTGAGGGTAAAATCAGTGGGTCCTGTGATGGATTTGAGGTTAGGGAGAGAAGAATCTAGAGTAATTTCCTGGATTTGGCATGAGCAGTTGAGTGAACTGGATGATGGACAATGTGTTATCTTTTACAAGTCGTGGTACTTTCTTTGTTACCTCTGTGAGTTAGGCGGGTGTGCCTATATCATAAAAAATGTCACTGTCATATGTGCATATTACTGAAAAAGTTAATGTTGAACAATTGTTTTCTCCATAACCTGAATGTTTGAATATTTATGATTTGTGGCTTTAGCTTTCCTCTGCTTACAGAACTATTCATGATTCACATGAGTCTCTTGGACTCATTTTCTTTTCATTTTTAATTCATTTGGTTAGAAATATATTGACTGCTTACTGGGATACAGGCTTAGTTCTAATATGGTAGTGGACGAAATAGATGCAGACTCTGCCCGCATGGAGCTTACGTTACAGAGGCAGAACAGGCAATAAGCAAATACATGGGTAAATATATGTCAGATGGAGATGAGTGCTATGGAGAAAAATTAAATAAAGGAAAGGAGAAGTGGATGAGGTAGGAGTTGCTATTTTATATAGAGTGGTTACCTTATAGAAGGATGTTTGGCCAGTTACCTGAAGGAAGTTAGAGAGAGAGCAGTGTGGGTACATGAGGGAAGAATATCTTGGCAAGAGAGAACAAGTACATAGGCCCAGAGGCAGGTGTGGACTTGATGTACAAGAAACAGCAAGGTCAGTGGGTTGGAGCAGAATGCGAAGAGTGGCAGGAAATGAGTTTAGAGAAGTGGGGAGGCGGGGTGGCAGATCCCGTGTGGCCTTATAGGCCGCTTTAAGAACTTGATTTTTATTAGAATACATGGGAAGTCACTGGGGGCTATTGAGCAGAGGAGGGACAAGATGAAGATTGTGCTGGCTGCTTTGTGGAACATCGAATACAGGAGGACAAGGGCCAAAGCAGGAGGCCCGGCTGGAGGTGGTTGCAGCAATCCAGGTGAAAATGATGATGGCTGGGGTAGAGTGTGAGTGGTGCAGGTGGTGAGAAAATGGTTATAAGATTCTGAATATATTTTAAAGCTAGAACTGACATGATTCTGCCTTGCATGGCTCCATGGTTTTTGGCTCAAATAACTGAAAAAATGGAGTTTCCATTTATTAAGATGAGGAAAGCTATAGAAGGCATAGATTTAGAGGAAAAAATCAGGATTCCGATTTGGACATGTGAGTTTGAGATGCTTATTAAATATCCACTTGGTCTTGGGTAAGCAGTTGGATATACAAGACAGGATTTTAGGATAGAGTTTTAAAATGTCTATTGTTCCTATTAATGAATCCCTTATTTTAACTTTGAGGAAGAAAAGGTGGGAAAATAATTGTATTCAGTCAAGGCCATGTGTGTTATTAAAACTTTTAAGTTCCTAAGATTAGGCATTATGTCATATTCATCATATATATTCCAGCATTTAGCAGACTGCTTGGTACATAGAAGGTACTCAGTGTATGATTGTTGAACACTGAGTCAGTCAGAGAAGAGATGAATGACTAAGTGAGAAGAAAATGATTTGACAAGTGTGGACCCACCTGGCAGATGGGGGATGGGAAAGAATTCTCCCCTAGTTACTTGGGGACCCACGGTTCTCTTTTTATTAACTAATTAAAAAAAATTATACGACTAGTATATAAAGAAATAAATTCAAACTGTATAGAAGTATATAAAGTGAAAATAAAAATTCTCCCTCCTTATTCACTTTAATGCCCAGTTCCATTCTCTAGAAATAGAGGAAGAAATTTCCTGTGTGTACTATAAACATATTCTCCCTACCTGTCTGTTTTTTAACAAAACAAACATAAATGGATCTTACATATTGTTCTGTAGCTTGCTTCCCCCCTCATCTTGGCAGTGTACCTTGGACAACTTTCCTTGTCAGTATATAGTATGTGTAGGTCTGCATTAAGAGAGGCAGCATAGTGTAGTGATTAAAAACAAGGATTCTCGAGCCAGACTAAGCTCAAAGCCTGGCTCACTATTTACTACTTGTATGACCTTGGAAAGTTATGTAACTTTTTTTGTGCCTCCATTTCCTTATCTATAAAATAGGGATGATAATAATGACCTTCCTCACAGGGTTGATGTGAGGATTAAATAGTTGAGATATGTAAAGCACTTAGAAAAATCCTGGTACATGGTAAATGCTATGTAGGTATTTGCAAATATTGTTACTATTTTTTTTTAGTAGATACAGAGTATTTGTTGTGCAGATTTACCATAATTTATTGGGCCACTCCCCTATTAATTGGTGTTTAAATTTTTCTGGTACTTTTACCTATATGTCTTTGTGTATTTTAGGGTTTTTTTGAGAACTATTTGTAGGACAGATTTCTTGAAGCAGAATTGCTGGGCTGAAAGATGATCTTGATCATTGGTCCAGTAATATTTTATTGTACATATTAAATTAAAGTTCTAATTCTGGTCAAGCAAATTTAACGAATTTTCTTTGCAATCTTGCAGAAAACCAATAGATTAAAAAATGACGAGAGACAAAGAGTGAGTTTTTGTTAAACCTTATGAATTGCTGTTTTCATAGTGGGAAATAAGTAATGCCTGCAATTGTATATGCTTCATTGGGCCTCAGAAAGGTGTCATTTATATTTTTAAAGTGTTAACTGTAAAGATGTTAGGTATTTTTTATTTATATTATGTGAGTTAACAATAACAGGTTTCTTTAGGGTTACTGTTTTTAATGTCACAATAATAATGTTGACATTTGTGTAAGTTTGTTTATTAGGCCTGATCTTAACTCTACAGAAAGGAAAACCCACTCTGCTTTAGTGGGTGAGAAACTTCACAGGGAATAATGTATTCTTATAAGTTATGTGATTTTCATGATTTTTAATTTAAAAAAAGTATATGATAGGACCAAATTTTATTTCTTTAGCTTGATATCGAGCATTAAATTTAACTGGGCACCCTGCAAAGAGTGGAGAAGAGCTAAGAGTTTTTTTCTTTCTTGAAAATGTAGAGTTTTATAATTCATGTTAAGGTACTTGTTTAGGCTAGGGACAAATTCCATAAAGAAAGTGCCAACAGTCACATTTAGAAATTTTATCTAATAATGAAAAGAATGGAAATTAAATAAGATGCCGTATTTGATTAATCAAATTGGTAAACTTGCTAATATCCAATATAAGCAAGTTGCTTTGAAGATGGCATTAATACGCATTGCTTATAGGAGTGGATTCTGGTACAACCTTTCTGTAAAGCAGTTTAACAACACATTTCAGAAGCATTAAAAGTATCTATGCTTCTTCATCTAGTATTTTCATTTCTGGGATTCTGTCCTAATGAAATAATCAGAGACGTCAAGTATTTGTATGTAAAAGTATATATTATTTTAATTCTTCAAATAGTAAAAGACTGGAAGCAACTTCAATGTCCAACAATAGAGGAACATTTAAATATATCGTAAGATCTATCACGTGGATATGCTATATAGCCATTCGAGTTCATAGTCTCATGAAAATTAGAAAATATTTATGATATGAGGTTAGTCGTGAATAAAAAGACTGAAAATAAACGTGCTGATGGTTAATAGTGTTTATGAGTGATTTGTGTATTCTGATTTTTTTCTGTTTTCCTTGTTATTTTCTGTATTTAAAATTTGTCTTACAATAAACCCATATATTTGTTTTAAAATAGAAGGTGTGACCAAAAATAAAGATGATATTAACATGAATAGACCTTTTTCCTTGAAGGTTTTCAAAAAATTTGTAAAGATGTCATCTTTTTATAACCCACTTTAATAAATAATTACTTAATACCTATTATTTTACATGCTAGACAGAATCCTCTTCCTGCAGTTGTGAAGACCCTGCAGTTTGGTAATGGAGACAATAAAAGCATAAAAGTAACATTACTATAAACTGGAATGTTGTAAATGTCCTAAGAGGGATGAAGTGGTATAGAGGATTCAGAGAAGATAGGAGTTGTATCCAGTGAGGGGATGCAAAAAAATTGGTAAAATAAAACAAATTTTCAAGGACCTTCAACAATGGGTAGGATTTTGACAAGAAGATATTGGGGAAACTAATAGGGAAGAAAATTCTAAGTGGTAGGTATAGTTTGAGGAAAAGCCCAGCATGGGTTATACATGGAGAAATCCAATTCAGATGAATTGTGTAGTAAGTTGAGGGAGAGGACCAATTCATGGGTTGATACCATATAACTGAGGGGTTCAAATGCCTCTGTGGAGTTGGTACATCATTCAGTAGGTGGAAGGGATTTGGGTTCTTGAATGGAGAAATGACATGATAACATCCGTGCTAAAATGGAAGATTAATTGGGCAGCGGTTAGTCTGATAGAGTGATACAGGAAGGACTTGAAGTAGCGATCTAGTTGTGGCTCTAACATTATTCGAAGAAACAGAGTGGTTAAAGGAATTGAAAGGAGGAAGACTGGTAGAACCATTATGGGTAGATCTTCTCGGACTTGGAAACTTGTCACATGTAAAAAGAACAAGGGAGAGAAAATAATCCAAGTTTGGTCCAAAGTTTTTGTGCTAGAGTGGCTTGGAAGTCAGAAAGAGGAGGCAATTTTGGAGGCAAAAATAAAGAATTTAAGCACATTGAATTTTAGATTTCAGCAACTCATTCCGGTAGACTTTGCCTAAGAATAGTGAAGCTTCTGCAGGAACTTTTGCAGGTCGGGTGTCTTGCCGATCACTGAAAACTTTACAGCTACAGATACTGTTTACTCTGTGATGGCACATTTCCTTCTGATGAGTTGTCATCTGAGTTAACAAGCATTGACTGAGTGCCTGTCATGTCCTGCACACCGTCTAGGGAGTAGATATACAACGATGAAAAAGACTTGGTCCTGTCCTCACAGTAGTCACCATCTAGGAGAATTGAAAACAACACGTCATGTTTTATTTGGATTGTATACAAGAGTCCCAGCTTCAGGTTCGGACATTATTCTTAGTGTGCCATAATAGAGGTGTTTGCGATAAGAGGAATGGGGTTATTGTTGTCAAAAGACTAAAAAAGGTGGAATCAGTGCATAGCTTCTTTTGTGAATGAGTTTCAAAGCCATATATGAATCCTAAAACTTTAGTTTGAATATGGGGAAATAGGAAACTCCGAATATAATCTAGTGAGGACAGAAAGTTAGCTAAGAAAAAATGAGAGGGAGAAGTCAAACACCATAATGTCCTATAGCACTAATTATTGTCAAAGTGGGAGAAAACCGTTAACTAGGTCACTGAAGAGGGGCTGTATCAGTACCCTAGGATTAATATTATGACAAGTACTCTTTATTGAGCATTTACTCTATGCTAGGCACAAGTATCGGGTGCTTTATCTGTTTATTGAGTTCTTCTAAATGAAATGAAATATGAAGTAAAAAAAGATTTTTTGGATGCTTCCATTGACCTTTTTATACATACAATTGACTGTCACTGATTATTACCCTTAAGATTTAGTATTTCCTTTGGTATTTGATGTTTAATAATGACATTAAAAATATGCTGAAAAAAATTGCCTTCTCAATGTTAATAGAGGGATTCATTTTTAACACACTGTTTCCCATTTTTGGAAACTACAGTTACATCTTCACAAAGTATGCTTCTGCAATTACTGTTTTTAAGATTTCTGGATCAAATTTAACTATTCTTTCTTTTTATAATACTCTTTCTAATCAGTAGAGCTTTGGTAGGTTTTTGATACTTATTATAGTTTATTTATTCAAAGATTCTAATTAGCAAAAGAGATTGAGTTTTTAATGGTTAAAACAAAAGAAAAATAAGATGAAATAACTATCTAACGTATTGCTGGTAAAATATTGGAGTATTTCTTGTTTATTTGATCTCTATATTTGTGAAATTGATTTATATACGTTTCTGATATATATCAGAATACCGAATCCCAATTACAATAGCTTGCCTCAATAATGGCTGCCCAGTTAATTTTCCTCAGTTGCTTTACTTGCTCTTAATACCACACATGATATATATGGGGAAGGGAGAAAATGGGGAAAATGTTACTAGTATGTCATTTATAATAGTATAATTATATACCAGATGCCGCATCTCCTTGCTGATCCTGGGCTGGGGCATTTTCAGAATGGAATAATGTTGATTTTTTTCCCCACTGTAGTATACAATTTTAAGCAGCACTTATTTGTATATTTCCGTTTGACCAAGGGGTCATACTTGAAAAAATTATTACATAAACAAATCAGAACATAATCAGATGTTTCTAAAACTAAATTATATTTAACTTTAAAGCAGAATTTTACTTGTATTTCATACTAGTATTTATTGTAACTGTTTTCCCTTCAAAGTAAGAAATAGGTTGTCCTTTTTTTTTTTTATTAAAGATTTTATTTTTTTCCTTTTTCTCCCCAAAGCCCCCGGGTACATAGTTGTATATTCTTCATTGTGGGTCCTTCTAGTTGTGGCATGTGGGACACTGCCTCAGCATGGTTTGATGAGCAGTGCCATGTCCGCACCAAGGATTTTAACCAATGAAACACTGGGTCGCCTGCAGCGGAGCGTTCGAACTTAACCACTCGGCCACGGGGCCAGCCCCTAGGTTGTCCTTTTAAAGATAATTGTTATCGGGAGATATGGTTGAAACTATACTTACCAGTCGGCAATAACAAGAAGGCATTTTATTAAAATGCTTGTCTTACACCAGACTTGATATTAATGGTTATTATTGACTTGCCTTTGATTGATTATTAGAATATTAGATACTAGAATATTAATATTAATAATATTCTAATATTGATACTAGAATATTAAAATTTTGTTTTTCTAATGGCTTCAATAAGTAACCACTAATTTGGGGATCTTAAAATTTTTTTTTGGTTATACTTGTTCACAGGTGGCAAACTCTGGTCATATATCAGTAAATTTCTAAACAGAAGTCTTGAAGAAAGCTTTGACATCGAGGAAGTGAAAAAATCTACACTTAGTAAAGTTCACCTGCAACAGCCGACTTCTGGTCCTCGGGACAGCAGCAGCTTTGAATCCAGAGGAAGTGATGGTGGAACCATGCTTAAAGTTCTGCCCTTGAAGACTAGTCTTACTCCAAGCTCTCAAGAGGATAGCTACCAAGATGATGATGGCCAAGATAGCTCTCCAAAATGGCCAGATTCTGGCTCAAGTTCAGAAGAAGAATGTACTACTAGTTATTTAACATTATGCAATGAATATGGGCAAGAAAAGATTGAACCAGGGTCATTGAGTGAGGAGCCTTTCATGAAGACTGAAGGGATTGGTGTTGATACCAAAGCTATTGAAAGCTTCCCGGCATGCCTTGCTCCTGACAGCGACAGCCCTAGCACACAGCTGATAGCTCACGAGCTAAAGTTCTTCCCTGGAGATGATGGCCTAGAAGCAGTTAGTTCTCCAGGAACATCAGATTCCCTCAGTAGATCTAAAAACAGCCCCATGGAATTCTTTAGAATAGACAGTAAGGATAGCACTAGTGAACTCCTAGGACTTGATTTTGGAGAAAAATTGTATAGTCGAAAGTCAGAGCCTTTGAAACCATTTTTCACTCTTCCAGATGGAGACAGCACTTCCAGGAGTTTTAGTATTAGTGAAAGCAAGGTAGAGTTGATAGCTCAGGACACCATTAGCAGGGGCTCAGATGATTCAGTCCCAGTTATTTCTTTTAAAGATGCTGCTTTCGATGATCTCAGTGGTACAGATGAAGGAAGGCCTGATCTTCTTGTAAATCTACCTGGTGAATTGGAGCCACCAAAAGATGGTGCAGCAATGGGACCTACTAAATTTGTACAGACTAATATAGGCATAATGGAAAGTAAACTATTGGAAGCCCCCGATGTTTTATGCCTCAGGCTTAGTACGGAACAGTGCCAAGCATATGAAGAAAAAGGCACAGAGGAATTGAGTGATCCCTCTAGGCCTAAATCCCATAGTTTAACAGAGAAACACTATGCACAGGGCGAGCTTGGGATGTTATTTGCAGCAGCTGTTGATCACTGTAGTTCAGGAGACAGGTCTTTGTTACACAGCTCAGATCCTAAGTTTCAAGGGCTTGGAGTGGTTGCATCGGCTGTAACTGCAAACAGCACAGAAGAAAGCTTATTCCATATTTCTAACCCACTCTCAGGTGCTAATGAGTATAATGCAAACACGGAGACTTTAAAAACTGAAGAAGTATTGCTGTTTACAGATCAAACTGATGATTTGGCTAAAGAGGAACCGACTTTATTCCAGAGAGACTATGAGACTAGGGGAGACAGTGGGTTAGCACTACAAGGAGACAAGGAAATACATCACATTTTTGAGGACCTTGATAAAAAATTAGCACTAAACTCCAGGTTTTACATCCCAGAGGGCTGCATTCAAAGATGGGCAGCTGAAATGGTGGTAGCCCTTGATGCTCTGCATAGAGAGGGAATTGTGTGCCGCGATTTGAACCCAAACAACATCTTATTGAATGATAGAGGTCAGGAACTTTTGCAAATGCATTTCTTTTTATTCGCTGTTGCTTCCAATTAACTGAGTAGGCGTTTTATCTTGTAATTAGTATCTTCATTTCCTGTCTAGAGCTTCATTATCAGTGCAGCAAATTCACCCCCAGTAATAGCTTCTAGTACTTAATGATGCCATTATTCTTAATGATACTGTTTTTAGCTACAAAAGGAGTAATTACAGTTCACTTCTGCAGAAAATGGAAGAGAAAAATGTTTTGATTTCTCCTGTCGTTTTGTTTTTAGGACACATTCAGCTAACGTATTTTAGCAGGTGGAGTGAGGTTGAAGATTCCTGTGACAGCGATGCCATAGAGAGAATGTACTGTGCCCCAGGTTAGAGCAATCTCCTAAAATGTTTCACTTAAAAAAGTAGTTCGGCAGCTCTCATTTCTTTATAGAAGTTGTATTTTTCACTAGTAGTTCACATATGTGTTGGATTTGATTGTCTTTTTAACTCTTCAAAAAAGAAAATTGGGAGTTAAAACCATTATGTAATCCATAGTTATATATGTGTATGTATATGTGTGTGTGCGTATTTGTTGTTGTTAAATGAGTAAATGTTGAGTTAAATGAGTCTATACTTTTCTTGGAACTGTCAATGAATTCTGTCTTTGAAATGTCTTAACTTCTTAGTGTTTAGAAGGACCTTTAAATACCCTGAACCTTTAAATGGAGAGAGCTGACTAAAAGGGTAAGATTCCTAAGGCTAAAAATGGATAAAATGCAGAATTAAAGAAAATACAGTGTTGTAACTTTACTGTTGAGCCAACCTGGCATTTTAGAGCAGATTTTAAAGAGTTCTTTCTATATTTGACCAGTTTTAGGAAGTATGTTCTTTTTGTTTTAAAATAGTCTATTTAGCCAAGTATTTGACACAGAGGTTTCTCTTACTCTATTTACTGTATAGTCTTTATTTTCTAAAAAGTAGAGATTTATTTCTGGGGGTGTTAGATCCTTTGTTGATAATTACAGGTCGCTGAGGCATCTGAATTGGATTTGAGTTAGTTTCTCTCTGTCTCAGTGCAGATGGGGCTGTATTTGAATTCAAAGTCCCTTCACCTTTTGCCTAGTGTTCAGCCTCTTTGGATGGCCAAAGTTGTTTCACTCGTCACCCCTCTGGCTTGCAAAGGAGGTTCAAGCTGATTATATTGACATGATCTGCTTAGTTGTTGATTAATACAGTATTTAATGCTTACTAGCTAACCACCATATTATTGATGCTAACATTGTTTCCCTGCATCTTGGGAAATGATTATAATTAGGATCAAAAGAAGTATATTGTTTTTAGTTACAACCTAAATTGTTAAGATTTCTGTATTGGGGAATAGCAACGTGTTTCAACCTACAAAGCAAATATCCTAAAACTATTTCCTGAAAACAATGATTTGGATTTTCTTCTTACTTATACTCTTTCTTCTTTCTTCCCCCAAATTAGAGCTGTTTGATTTCATTTCTTCCTAGGGGCAATAGAACATGCCTACATTTTTTGTTTGTCTCAAATTTAGATAATGTTATGCTGTTTTTTTGAAACCTTATTAGTATGATTTAGTTAATGGGATAACAAAAAAAATTTCATAGTGAAAATCACTTTATTATGTTATCTGGTTCTTTTTTATCTTTATTTTTTAACAGACCCTCCCTCTTTTCTAATTTGATAAAAAATAAATCTTAATGTGGCCAGCCCAGAGGTGTAGTGGTTAGGTTTGTGTGCTCCACTTTGGCAGCCCAGTAGTCTCAGGTTTGGATCTTGGGTGTGGACCTATGCACCGCTTGTCAGGCTATGCTGTGGCAGCGTCCCACATGCAAAATAGAGGAAGATTGGCACGGATGTTAGCTCAGGGCTGATCTTCCTCAGCAAAACGAAACAATAAAACCCCCCCCAAAACTCCCCACAAAACATCTTAGGTACCAGTGTACAAAAATATGTATGTTAATTATAATGAATTTGGAGGTTTTAGGATCAAAATTAAATGTGAGAGTTCTTTTAAATGAAACCTGTTAAATCCTGAAGTCAAGTGCAGTATAAACCTCACATCAAAACCAAATGTTTATGGGGCGTGTTAATGTTTATAACTGACTCCTTATTTACTATTCTTATTGTCACTTGCCTACTGGAAACTCTGTAGGCTTGTCCTTTGGCATTCTAGCAGACTGTTTTTCTTTAGTTCAAAGTGCAGTCATATTTACTTTAACATCCGTAGCATATTGACCTCCTAAGAGTTTTAGTATATGTGGAACAAAACCATACTACGTTCATCAACAGATGCACAGTTTCAATTTTGTATACTGAAATACTGAGTTTAATCCAGACCAGTTTCCAAGTTCTAATTTTTAAGCCTTTTCCCAGAAATCACAATTCTCATAGCTTACCAGCAGGTGGCAGTCTACCATTAATGGATCTTTACTGTCATCTTCCAGGTTGTCCTTCACTAACATTTGGAAAAAGCTGCAGTCTGAAGAAGGGCTTTGTGTTAATTATTTGCATGAAACAATTGTACTTTCAAGCTTTGTGAGTTGCAAAAGTGTTCTAGTATAGTGGCATGCATTGGACAATGTGAGAAGTCTCTTCATTCCTTGGGCCTATTAATTTGTTTTATCAACAGGATAAAACAAAACCAGTAATGGCCTTAACTGAAAAGTAACGCTAGTGTTCTGATTTAGATGAGCTTAAACCTGGAGAGTTGCAGAACTCAGTTGTCTGTGTACTCCGGCCCCTTGTTTACAATGCAAGAGGAATTGGAGCAAACATTTGTAAATTACTGTTTGTCTTGAAACTGAATAGCAGTGATACTGATGAAAACTACAAGTAGGCTTTTCTCCTCTTCTCAAAGGAGTGGGAGCAATGATAATAAGCTAATATTTCAACGCTTAAAAGTAACAACTCAATGAATACCTGGGGACATAGAGTACTTAGTCATCTTTTGATCTATCCTTAGAAACGCTATGTGTTGAAGTAATTCTCCCCCTACATCCCCCCTGCCCTCCCATTTCCCAACTCTAACCTTAGTGTTATTGTCCAAGTAACTCTAAAGCATGTTAAGCAGCTGATGTTTGGTTAGAAAGTAAGTTGTCACAAGATTATGATGAGAACGATTCACTTCTGTTTAAACAGCATGCAACCTCTACCCCTACCACTCCTCCCTCCTGGGAATCCTTATCACATATTTGTCCTAAAAACATTATCCACCTGCCCTGTACTTTATAATATCAGCAATGTATCTTTTTATCTTGTGGATGATGTGCCTTTATATTTTGAGAAAAATTTCCAGTAACAGATTCGATTTATATGGACAGAAATTTGAGCAAATGCCAGACTAGCAGGGGGGCCATTATTCTACTCTATAAATAAGTTTAAAAAAGAAAAAACACACACACAGAAACCTGTGAATCAACATGTTTTGGTCTAATTGAGGGGAAAAGCAAGATAGATAAATTTTGAAATGCAAATGATCACCTTCTGTTATTTAAGTTTAGTTTCTGCCAAATTTGTGATCTTAGATTTTAAAAAGTGACAGTCATTTCAACAATGTACACTACCAAGGACGTCCAATATTCACAAGTTTCTACAACAAAACGAAGAACTTTTTTTAAAAAGTTGCCACGTTTTTTACATTAAAGAAAACAAATCCAACAACAAAAAGACAAAAACGATGGAGCTTTCTCTGTCTACATCTGTGAAAAAGCCAGTAAATAAATGGCTGCAGCTGCAGGCCCATCAAGAGGGTCTTGAGAATACGAATTCACTGATGAAACCCAGCCCTGTTTTCAAAGTAGAAGCCATTCCTTTTAGGTTCACTTTGTATCCTTAGATTATCTAGGATGATTCTCTAGAAAGGTTTTATTTTAAATAAACATCATTTGTGGTAAATGGGTACCTTTCATACCAGAAAAACACCGGATGGAGTTCAGGAAGAGAAAAGGCAAAGAAATAGTTCCCAAAGTAGGAATAGATTGTGTGGCATGACATTATAAATATAACACTGTCTAGTTTCCATTTTAGGAGATTTTCAGATGCTTTATTAATTTAGATAGGTTCTCCTATTTTTTGTTGTGAGAGATTATAGAATAACAACTGGAGTAATTGGTTATTCTTCTCTAGAGGACTTCCTTGTAGTTACTCTGATTTTATTTCTAATTGTACATGCACACTTGCACATACACACACACAGGATTTTATGTGCTTTGTCATTGGAGCTATTAATTTATCATAATTTAGAATAAATTTTTGTTACAGCATTTTAAGTATAAAGGAAAAATAAAATGTCAAGAAAGTATTTTTTCTTTTACCAGTATTTTTTTCTTAGCAGTCTTGACTCTCCTCATAAAAAAGCAGCTAGAAAATAGAACCTATAATATTAAGCAAATAAAATACAAAAGACTGTATTTGAAAGTTTAATATGCAATCTAAGACAAGTGAGTAAAATTGTTTATATGTTAGTTATTATGCTAATATAATAATCACTTAAGTTTCCCATTCCAGTCTTAACAAGTTGATGTGGTACCCTATCAGTGTGTGTCCTTCACCTTTATTTTCCACCCCATTATAAGCCTTTATAAATGCTTGAAATTTACATTGATATTTCTCATTGAATACTTTTCATACTTGAGTATGTATAGGTGAATATGTGTGTAAATTGAAGAAGTCCAAAATGCTTTTCACTGCAGTCCAATCTCCATGCTCCCAGATGTCAAATGACAGCTTTGCTTCCTCTCTTAGGCGATTTCACACTTGGAAACAGCTCACAGCTGACGGTGGAAAGTGAAACATAGAAAAATCATGCTGAAAACTATCTGCAAAATTCAGTTTTAGAGCATGACATTTATTTACTACCACTCTTTGCTCTTCTGGCCTGACTGTATCAAATAGTCCATGAATATATTTTTTGGGGGGTCGTCTCCCCTGCTCTTCTCCATAAACATGTTTTACTTGCGATTTGTTGCTTTTTAAGCATGGTGCTCTATGTGATAGTTAGGTATTTGATAATTAAATCTAAGATTCAGACCAGGGATGGTTTAAAAATATCATGAGGCCATCAGAAGTTTAAGTTTTAGAATATTAGGGTGGAATTGAGAATTACCGAACCTTGATATTTATCCCACATCAGCCATGAACTCATTGCATGACCTTGGGCAAGTTATTTAAGACTTTGTAGGCCTTAATTTACCATTAGTAGAATAGATTTGTTGAGTATAAAAAAGATCACAGATGTCAAATCATCTAATAACCTTCTTATACAAAATTTAGTCTAAATTCAAGTCCATCTTATTAAGGCAAGAATTTTTTCCTCCAAGGATAAATATTGGTTTCTGGTCTAACATTAGTAGGGTTAAAAGAATTCTTTTACTTGAAGGACTTCTTAAGTATGTATTTTTACTCATTTATAGTGTTTTTACATAAAGTGTATAATGTAGAAATGAGGAATTTATAGAAAATATTTTCATTTAGAGGAAAAAAGCCAAGACAACTTGTGAGTAGGGTGAAATTTGAATGCCGAGATTCTCAAAAAACAATATTGTTTAAAGAAGAAAGAATCATTTAGATCTGAGAATTTTTAGGTTCTGGGTAACTTTGCTAAGCATGAGGAATCTAATCTTAGGAATGCAAAATTGATGAAGAAAGCAAATGAATATAGGTGTATATTTTGAAATAGTAATGATATAAAGAGGAAACATGGCTCTTCCTGGTGTAGTGTCCCCCCACCCCCCACCCCCCCCCCACCCCCCGCCAAAGAGAAGGAAGAGAAAGGCAAGAGGGAGCTGTAGAGATAATTTTAAAAGAGTAAAATATTTGTGGTTAATATTTAAACATTATGTTTCAAACAGTAACTCTTTTGTTTGATTTACCTTTAAGCGAAACTTCAACAGTAGCTCCCTTGTACATAATAAACATTTTAATGTTTTCCTTGAATGAATAGCAAGTACTTTTAATCTTTTGCCTTTAGTTCCTGTTGTCAGAAAAACTAAATCTATATCTTCTTTGAGAGAACCAGTAACTTTTCAGGTTTGCCATAGAATAGAGAAATTTTACACTGAGGAGAATTCCCTGATGCATTTCACTCCTATGTAGTAATGAAGCTTGTGCCGTGAGTATAGAGCCGTGTTAGGATAAGGAGAAAGAGCTTCAAGTCGACTCAAGTCTTACCTTGTCCAGGCAAGGCCCTGTGGTGGAAGGAAGGTTAAAGGGTTGCTTTATACAGGTCTCAGGGTCTGGAATCTTGGGATTCGTCCCTAAAAGATACATCCTGGAGCCCTCACAACCTCCCTAATGATGGGCCGGTCACCTTCACCTTTGCGTTAAGGTCACTCCATGTTGAAATAGGCTCCTTCTGAAATCGTACTTCTCATCCAGCCAGAATGTGATTTGTCTCTAGTGGTGGGAATGAGACAGAGTAAGAATAAAGTGTTCAGTCCCTGTTATTTGGCACCTTAGTGAATAACACATTAGCCCTTCTCAAGAGAAGAAATTCTTCAGCTGTTAGAACTAGAGAATTTATAAGGGTGAAAGAATTGATACAGTATTTTATCTCTTCTGTATGAAAACATTCTCTCTGTGCATTTCATAATACTACCTGATACTGGAGAGTGGGGGTTTTACCTCAAACTTCAGGTTATTAAAAGGAAGTTAATTTTAACCTGTTTACTCCAAACCTTTTTCTTTATGATCTTGGACAAATTTATTTTTTAGAAGAGGAACAAGAGACTGGATACTTGTAGTTTTAAGTAATGGCTGCATTGTAATGCTTCTTAATTTTCGGGTCTAGATTGATATTTGGCAATTATTCAGTTAATTGGCCTCACCACGATATCGTAAAGAAGAAAGTGAACTATCTTTTACTTCTGATATTCAACAAAGAAGATGTAATGCTGAGTTACACATCATGTACCAGAACTATTGCCCAGCTACTCTGACCAAATCATCAGTTTCTATTCCGTGTAAAATCTTGTCAGTTTGAATCTCCATGAAGTAACCAGGGCTTACTCCTTCTAAGCAATTATTCACAAATACTTTCTTCAAACAAATGATTAAAAATGCTAAGGTTTTAAAAAATTGATGATAAAGCAAATAGAATTCCTGATGTTCCTTTAATAGCAATGCCTGTAGCTCTGCCTGCCGAACACAGCAACAGAGCAGCGGAGAGAGACAGAGAACTGTGTCTGTCATTTTCACAATTTTCAGTTAGCCTTTTTCTCATCAATCAACTTTAATGGCTTTGGTT
Organism: Equus przewalskii; assembly: GCF_037783145.1. Classification (NCBI taxonomy): domain Eukaryota; kingdom Metazoa; phylum Chordata; class Mammalia; order Perissodactyla; family Equidae; genus Equus; species Equus przewalskii. The sequence continues at coordinate 21,807,208 of NC_091853.1, read as the reverse complement.
GGGTAACACTGTGACACCCGATGGCTATTCAGAATGGAGTTGTTGTGATATGATCAATGGAAAATGGAGCATGCTGTTGGTTTTTTTCCTACGAGAAATGCAGGGAGAGAGAGAAAGCAAGATTGTATAGAGCTCAGAATTATAATTATAGTCAGTCAACCAGAAGTCATATGGTAGTTACTCATTTCTTATTTTATCTCACAAGAAAACGGTATAGTAATGATAACTATAAACTCCCTTGAACAAGTAATTCTTGGCTCTGGAATGCTGAATAAGTTAAATGAAGGAGTTTTGACCCAAGTTGTGCAGATAATTGCAGGAAAACTCAGAACATGGTTGCCAGGTCACCACGACAACAAGAAATTCAGAGCTGGGTAGTGGGAGAAAAGCAGAATTAGGTATTTTGCAAGCCTAGCTTGAATTAGCTGAGCGTGGTGTGTACTTACATCCAAGTCCCAACGATACAAAAGGCCCAGGGTTTCAGATAACTAAATTACCTGAAAACCAACTGAATTAATGTGGTGGTGGCAGGAAGCAAGGCTAGAGCCTGGGATGAGCCAAGAAAGCAAGGGTGTGAAAGGTGGAGCAGGGCAGTATCTCTCCCATCTCCTGTGCACTGTGGAGAAGAGTAGAGACCCCACTGCTGAGGACTCCTCTCTCTGGAACGTGCTGGCCTCTGTCATTGGTCTTCTCTAGATAATCCTCTAACGAATTAGAGTGATGTGATATTGGTGACTTTTAAACGGTTCACGTGCCCTACTCGATGAATATGACATTTGAATAATCAATTGCGTACAATGTTGGAGGACTTTACGGAACGTGGAACAGATAATTGGGCAGCCAATATTTTCTGAAATAGTATAAAATAAGAGAAAAGGAGCAAAAGGCCCATTTGAAAGGATGGCCTAGGAAATGCAAATTCCAGGCTCTAATTAGTCTGTCACTCTGAGAATTAAGATCTTCTGCCTCAGAGACGTGAGACCTTAGGCAAGTAAGTTTCTTCTGTCCAAATTACCTCATTTCAAATACACGATCTCCAAGCAGTTGTCTACCTTCAGACTTTTAAACTTCGATAATTTATAGGTATTAGAGGAACAATCCAAACCTGAAATTAAGTGAGGTTTTATTCTCAGAGTTGCTATGGCTTTTAGTTTTGCATTCAGTTGTAGCATTTTATCTTGCTGTTTGTGGAAACTTTAAAAACTGTGTCTCTATATCAAAATAATACCCTTGGGAAAACTAGGTAGTATATTTGTCCTACAATGCACTTCAATGAATTTGTTTTTGATGACACTTAAAAAAATTTCTAACTGATACTAGTTATCCCACCAGACCAGCTGCTGAACATTATAGCCAGCTTACACATTTGTAATACATTTCATGTAACGGTGTGCCTGAATTCCTTACACTAGGCAGAGGCAGGGGAAACCTTGAGTTATCCCTCACTCCTGTCTTCTTCCTGCTCCCAGGCCTTTTCAGCTTTTTTTCCTCGTCACATGCCCTCTGTGCCAGAGCAAACTCTAGCGGTCGTTGGGTTCTCCAGAGGGGAGCACTGGAACTTGGCCACTCCACCACTCCCCTTTAAGCATCTCTTGCCTAGACTACTGCAGTCATCAACTGACTGACCTCCATTCTCACCCTGCTCTAATCTGTGCTTCATCCAGCAGCCAAAGTATGCTTGTTCACAACTTTCTAGCCTACCACATGTAAAAGCGTAAAAGGACTTGAGGTAGATCTCTCTACTTAATGGGGCTTAAAGAAAATGAATGTGATGAGGTCTTTGTAGGTATTTTGAATACCTTGAATGAACAGTGCTACAAAACACAAAATGGTTTTATTTATTCAACAAACATTTATTAAATGCCTTCTCTGTCACAATCACTGTGCCTAGAAGCTAGAAATAAAAGACATAATTGGTATAATATTGATAGTTACTTTTGAAGATTTATATGAAAAAAGAGACTACCCAAATAGAAGACATATGCAATTGGTTAACTAGGACGTTAATAGACCTTTATAAGTAAATAGTTGTATTTATAGAACTGTAATTTACCAAGCTAGCAAAAGGTATGCTTAGCTGTCCCTCTTCTCACGGTTTGGTTCCCTATATTGTTGGATACAAAAAAAAAAAATGCTTTCTTCCATGTTTCTTTCTCTTTGCTCTTTAGTTATCAGCTGTAGTGGAAGACTAATGCTCAGCCCCTGCGTAGAAAATCTTTATACACAGCAAGAGCTGGTGAGAGAAATCGACTAGAATTTTGTAATTCTAGTCCCTTTCAATTAGCAACAGATGCTGCAGGGAAAGATTGTCTGTGTAGGAACACAGCACTAATGTCTCTGTGCTCTAGCTGACACGGAATGCTCATTGCAGAAGAAAGATGTTCTTTTCCTTGGTCCAAGTATGTCACTAGTGATAGATCAGATTTTTTTTTGTTTTTTACTTTTCTCTACTATCTAAGGCCGTTAATGAAGGCTCACTCCCTTGGAAGAAAGTTCACAAATTCTTGACTATTTGTAATAGCATTTTAAATTTTATTGGTCCCTTACAGAATTTATGGAGAGTTTAGTGCTTAATTTTAAGGTTTATAAGAACATGGCTCAATTTTTATTTTGTTTTATTCACAGAGGTCTCTCTTTTATTCCAAAAGTCTAATGTATTTACCTTACTTATGTTTCTTTTCTAAAAGAGAGAGTTGGAATCCATAAGGTCAGATATTTAAAGTCAAATTTTTAAAAATTATTTTGGAAAAAAATCCTGTGGCATTAGAAAATTACATTTATCCTCCCCTTTCCCCAAAGTCTATTCACTACTGATTATCATTTTGATGTATTGTATAGGTCTGTGCCTTTAAAATTTTCCGTCATTCTTATATTTAGATAAAGTGCTGTATCATTTCTGTGACAAATTCTCCCAGCATCTAAAGGTTGGTTTAATTTGACTATTACATAAACCCTTTATTTGTAACAGTTGTTACTCTTCCTTGAGTTTTAAATGACCTCTTAATAACAGTTCCACAGTTACTATAATTTTGAGAGTGAAGAGAAATGAGGCTTCTAAGATTCTATTTATTAAAAAAGTATAGTTGAGGAAAACAGTTTTGGAGAAATATTTAAGTACTTGTTCTGAATTGAAATAGAATTTCTCTATATGTGAAATTCTCTTATAAGAAAGTTCTGCACTTACTGTATTTCCTACTATATCCTGGAAGGAAGATGGTAACAACAGAACATACAGCCCGAAGGAGGTTATGGGATTGTCTCTGGAGATTTTGGAACGGGGATGGACAACTCCATTGTTAGTATTCGTAGAGGTCAGGGGAAGGCTGAGATGACCTGTGTGGGCCTCCCTTAGTGGAAAAACCTGGGAACAGAATCAAGTGTCATCAACAGTCTGAAGTTGTGCCTTAACAAATCCATCAGCAAACTAAATGTAGACTATCAGACTCCCTTGTTTATCAAGCTTCATAGCAGTAATGTCTCTTACAGAAAAGTAAATTCCGAATTTGGGATGTTGAAGGCACCAGAATTGCTTAAGATGCAAGATGATTCATTTTTAGAAAGCTTGGCCTTCATTTAAAGCTTGAGTTTGAGACACATTTTCTAGCTTTTTCCATTTTCTATGCAGTTTCCAGCATTGTTTTAGCATTATCTGTGGTTATTTTAGAGTCACGTCTTTGATAAATCCGTGTAGTTTAAACTGTATAGTCCTAAAAGTCAGGGCCTGTGCCCGTGGATAAGCCTATGCCCTGATTTCAGTAGTGCCGGGATCGCATGGTCTCTCCAGTGTCTTTCAGACGTCCTCCTTCTCATGTCTGAAAGTGTACATTTTGCTTCTTTCCCATCATTTCTTGTACATAGATACACACATTTTATGTTTTCCTGGCTTTCTGCTTTTTTGCTCCTCTCGTTATCAGAAGTGATGCTTATCATAGTCATGGTTTTGGGGTCAGGTTAGCTTTATTATTTTTGGCTATAAGAAGGAGACTTAGTAAACTCTGATTATCGTAAGGACTATAAAACTCTCTTGTTCTATGTTTTAGCAAGCCCTTTGACAATATTGGTTACCAAGGCAGCATTGTTTTTCTGAAAAATATCCTGGCTTGTTGAAAAGTGTTCTATGAGGTGTTAAACATGAGTAAAACAAAGGTAGGCAAAGCACATTTTATGTTGTGATATCTTTATTGTTTTATTTAAACTTGTTTATTCACTTGTGAAATCTGAGAGTTTGAATCATTAGTATGAATCAATAAGATTCTACATTGTGTTAGAATATGAGAATTGATGCTGCTAAAATGAGAGTTCTAGAATTTTACTAAACTATTCTCAGATGTTTGATGTCCTTAAAAGATTTTGGATGAGTTGAAATCTAATCTGGATCTGATTCTGTGTCTTCCTTATGTTAAAAGATGACAACGGTTAGGTTCAGCGATGCGGATTCATTTCGCTTGCCACCAGGTCTCTAAGGGAAAGGGAACAGTGGCTGTGTAGAGAAGGGAGAAAAGGGAAGATTGAGGAATGCCAGCTCATTTTAGCATAATCCCACTCTTTGGGCATCTTAAGTTAATGGAGGGAGGAGAAGTTATGAGAAAGACTCATGAGTGCTTTTGAAAACACTTTCAGGATCATAAAATTACAGGTAAAAGAATATCAGAGGCCTGGCTGTCCTCATTTTCAGAGAAGCTAAGTGCCATACCCAGCCAGGCTCAAACGGGAGCATAACTAGAGCCTTGCCAATACATTTCTTTCACTCAAAGACAAAAATCCAGGATTCTTTGATATCACCATCTCTTTTTGAGTTTTTTTGGGAATCATCCGAGAATGCGTTTGATTTCTTGGGGAATAGTTTGGTTTTGCCCCTGATCATTTTGCTGAATGCCTCTAGTACTGCTGCACTTGCAGAGGATAAGCATAGGATTTACCACCCTGGAAACTGCAAACGTAGAATGTCGTGGTGGGGGAAGGGGTGGGCACGGAAACTTGACACGTTGGGTTTTATAGGAAAACACCTTGAAAATCGACAAAGCAGTGGTGCGATTTATCCTTTAAAATGATTTTTTTCTGCTCTTTTTTTTTTTTTAGAGATTTTAAAAATTCAAGGTAGGAGTTTAAAGGGACTTCTCAGCTTCATTATGTTATACTTTTTAAATAGCCTCACAAATCTATTTGGTGTTTCTTTATATTCTCTGTTTCTGACGATAGACACACATCCCTGACTCTTCACCTGGTGTTTGTCGTAGTTATCATGTAGCTCTATATAGAAATCAGTGCTCTTGGTTTATGCTTACATTTTTGGTATAGATTTTGCAGGGAAAGCAGTTGTAGAGCTGTAGTTTTGACAGCCACACAACCTCAGGCTTCTTTTTGGCAATGTAATTTCAGGGTATATCTTTAAATTTTTAATCTAAGAATTATTGGTCCTTAAGGGATGTTAAAAAGACAACCAAAATCCTTTATTCTGATTATTAAAAGAAGAAGAAAATTCTGTTTTAAAACCCTAAAGAAGAAATTTCACAAGTACCTGCTTCCACTTGTTGTAATATTTAAATTTCCTAGCTGTTAGAGGTTCTTTTTTGTATCTTACCTAAATAGAGAACTCTTTGGTGTAGTTTAGAGTCATCTATGAAAATCAAGACCAGTTGGATAAGATGTCAATTTCACATTAATTAATGAACCCATGCTTAATACAAAGTCATTTTGACGCGTTTCAAGCTACACTGTTAAGGAGAAGGACTTAAAACTTGTTCACTGTCTTTTTTCTAGATTTCCATGAAAAAAATTACCTTTTCAAAGTTGTTATCCTTTTTTACTAGCCCAGTCAGATTGCAGATGGCTTTTAGCCTCGTCGCCTTCAGACTTTCGGAAGCAGTTTTTCTTAGATTGGGATCAGCCGTCTCTTTATGCTTGAGTGCCATTAGAAAGCTTAACTAATGCCATCCAAGAGGAGGGAAGAAAGAGAAAATGAGGGGAGAGGAAAAGCAACAGGCTGTCATTGGGAGAAAGTAGAGGGGAAGATAAGGAAAGATGGAAAAAGAAATGGGGAGTGAAAGAAGTAGACTAAGGTTGACAGTGTCGAGTGTCACCAGCAGTTATGTCAGGCGCACTTGCCGCATCCTGGACTGAGTAGCGAGCTGACTGAAGAATGGGAAGTGAATTGGCTTTAGGACCTGCATGTGTCTCTTGCTACTGTCTGTGTTGCCTCACGTTCAGATTGGGGCCCATCAGGTGCTGTAGCAGTCCACGTTTGAGGCAGTATGTTGGTCCTTATCTCCCTGTTAAGGACTCTGGCAGAAAATTGCGAGGGATTTCAAAGCCGCATAAAACCAGTGAACCTAGTTGTTAGTCTCCTTAGTTGGGCAAGTTCACGGAAACCAAGAAAGGAATACCCCTTGTCTGTCTCATGAAGTGCCTCTCAAACTGTTCTGCCCAAGTGCTTCTGACTGTAGAGGTGATATGAAATGGGTACCCCAGGGGACTAGTGAAAGATGATCCTCAGTTTCTTTGAAGTCTTTTTATCTTGCAAGTCTTATGCAAGTTTTACTTTCTGTTTCATAATAGATCTGTGTTTCTTGTAATAGTAAAACAATATCCCACCGCCTCCTACACATATAGAAATCTTTGATGCTCAGAAGATGCACTATGCTTATCTGGTAGCTTCAAGGCCCACCCCTCCCAACCTCTCCCCTACACACAGCAACACATTTCTCCTTGATAATGATGCACATTCCCAGCAGCGACATGGGAAATAGTCGCAACATATAGCTTTCGATGGTCTAGGCTGCACTGGTGATGGCACTTTGGACTTTCGCTGAATTTAAAAGGTGCCTTTATTAATTAGGTTAGCCGTTGATTACATTACATAGACTTGACTCAGCGACCTTCTGCTCAGTTCTAACAGGAAACCTTTGTGAGCAGACACTTAGGGTGTGGCTCTGGTCTAAAGCTCCTCAGGGCATGTTGTTAGACCCTAAAAACCCATCTCCGTTTTCGCAGCTTTCCCTGAGCTGACCAGTCCGATGTTCCTCTTTTCCATAGACATAGAAATGCAATATTCTTTCTCCTCCCAAGTCACTCTACCCAAATAAGTTCTCTATAAGATTTCTTGGAAATTTTAAATAATTCATGTAAAATGTTAAACACAGCTCCTTACACACAGTCAATAAACATTGGCTGCTGTTTTATTGTTGCAACTGTAATTAATTGTAGTGCGTACCGACTACAAGCAGAGCAACATTCATACAGGAAAGTGAGGCTTGTTGGTGGCACATTTGAAACAGATGGTTGATCAATAATTTCAGATCTTGAGTTGTGAACAGATAGCACCTCTGTAAAGCTGAGAAATATATACCACTTACTGTATGATCAAAGAAAGTGCAATAGCTTAAATTCTTGAGCAAAAAGATTAAAAAATAAAACCATTGACCATGTTAGTGGGAAAGCTGATTTTAACTTCATATTATTTAGCAATGTGGCCAGCACAGAGAGTTCTGTGGAGGAAAATGCCTAGCATAGTGCCCGGTTTGTGCTGTTTATGTCTGGTGGGTGAATCAATCTGATAGATTGAGACCTCATTGTTGGGGCCTGAATATATACATGCCTGATTGAGCAAGACGTTTGAATGTTACTTAATGGTTAATGAGAAGCCATTTCAGAATTTTGAACAAAAGGAGATAATGTAATCTATTGCTTGCTTTAGACTGGAAAGAAATATGCGAAAGGTTCTATTTGATGACAGGACTATGGTAAATTTCTTTTACTTTTCTGGTTTCTAGAGCACACACCAAAGGTGATAATGGCTCTCCTCTCCATGGGAAATGGGGGTGGGGGCAGTGTATTTGAATCTGAGAAGGGTAGCTTGAGTACTTTGAGAGTCCCCAAGGAATTGTCCTTCATGAGAATCACTATTTTAGGAAATCCTTGAGTATCAAAATTGTAGAATTTAGAGTTGAATTTAACCTAGAGGCCCTAGCTCTAACCCCTCATGTTATGGATGAGATCAAGTGAGTTCCTCAAGGGTCTTAACCCAGGACTCCTGGTTCCTAGTCTGTTGTTCTCTCTAATATCTAATAAAGTTGTGGGGGAAACTGTGTGGGCAAACAGACTCTTAGGGAGGATTGGCCTACATAGCTTTGTCTTCCCTGCTCCAACAAGCCTAAATGTTTTCATGTCATCTTGCTGTGCATTTAAAATTGTACCACTTAGAAATTCATGTAGGTTTATAAGTATAAAAATGAAAATAAAAATCTCACCACTCCAGAGGCAAATTGCTAAAACATTGTCATATTTTCTTACTAGTCTTTTTTTAGAATACATACTTTTAAAATTAGAATTCTGTTGTTTTATAGCTTGTTTTCTTTAATATATCCAGACGTTTACTTATATACTTAAACTTTGTATGAATACATCATTTTAAATCCTTATGTAGTATTCCATCACACTGATGTGCCGCAGTGTATGTAATTAAACCTGTATTGTTAGATCATTAGGTAGTTCTCAGTTTTTTTTAAACAAGCTATTTTATAAATGCAGATGGCTCTGGGAGGATTAGGAGACTTTTGAATCACACAATAGTTTGAGTTTGTTAAATATCTATATTTTCTTTTTACCACCGAGCTGAGAGCAGCTAGTTAGAGAATGGAAGTTCTGATTTGGCATGAAGCAAATTAAGAAGGGCAAAGAGGGCCTGGCCCTATGGCTGAGTGGTTAAGTTTGCGTGCTCTGCTTCGGCGGCCCAGGGTTTCGCTGGTTCGGATCTTGGGTGCAGACCTAGCACCACTCATCAAACCACGCTGAGGCGGCATCCCTTATGCCAAAGCTAGAAGGACCCACAACTAAAATATACAACTATGTACTGGGGGGCTTCAGGGAGAAGAAGGAAAAATTTAAAAAAATAAATACATAAAATCTTTAAAAAGAAAAAGAAGAAGGAAAAAGACTGGGTAGGGGCTAGTTGGAAGGGGTCTAGTTCTACACAGGCCATTTGAAGCCTACAAGAGGGTAGGTGCAGATATGGAAGAGGGTTGCCCAAATGGAATAGTATCAGTATTTTGCATAGGAATGGCTGCTTTTTCTTTTTCTGGCCCACATGACCTTTGCTTCAAGACTTTACACTCAAGCTATTTTATGAGTTTTGTGGTTCTCCCACACAGTAGATTTACAAGTATTGGTTATAAGGCTGGGCACCTGAGCACCACTTCCAGTTATTACTTTCTAAATTTCAGCCTAACTACTTAAAAACTTTTGAGCATCATTGTTATGAGTTGTGGACTTCCTGCAGACAAATAAAAAGTGTATTTTGTCAGTCAAATGAAAATGTAGGGGCAGATATTGACAAGGCTTAGTGACTAATTGAATGTTGTTAGGAAAGGACAAGGAGACATCAAACATGACTTAAGAGCTAAAAGCCTCAAAAATGGTGAAATGAGGAGTTGTTGATCTGTGGAGAAACCTCAAAGATGATACCCGAAAACTGTATTACATTTGAGGAACTCGTGCTGGTGAGAGAGAGAGAGAACACAGATAAAATTGTAATTTGGAGATATTCTAAAAGCCTTTATCTTAGCCAGTAGTTTCACTTGTGGCTTAAAACAACATATCTATCTGTATTTCTAAATAACAAAATGGATAAATTTGCATTTCACATGCTTCATCTTTAGTTGGGAACAATTGATTATGTAAGAGAAGGGTGATACTAGAAACTAGGCCTTAGTTCTGCTACTGCTTTACTATGTGACATTGGCCAAGACATTTCACCTCTCTGGTTTCTGATCTCTAACTAAAAGGCTAATTAATACTGGTTTAAATGATTTTTGAAGTTCCTTCTGAACTTAGAGTCTTTATTTCTAAAACAAACAAAAAAATGGCCCCTGAGGTAGAGTTGGTCATACTTTCTCGAATTTGAAAAATCGAGCAAAATGCTGATCTAGTAGATTCATATAACTTTTAAGTACAGCGTCTTGAAGGTGTCCCTCTATCAACTAAAGAACAAATGTCCTCGGTTTAATATATGACTGCATCAAAAAAGAAAAAAAATTGCAACCACAGTAGGTGACCAAAGGGATAAGTAACTTTCAGGAATTTTGAAAGCCCAGGAGTATTTAGTATCTGCTCTCTCAGCATTAAAAAGGTCACCTTGCTAATATATGTTAATTTTGAAAGTTTAATTGACCTTTGGAATTTTAATATCAACCTTTTTTGGTGTGTTTAGAGGTTGGAGCAATCACGGAGGAAACTGAAGCCTGTGATTGGTGGAGTTTGGGCGCTGTCCTCTTTGAACTTCTCACTGGCAAGGTAAGCAGTGACCTGGACGATTAATAAGCTTGCCCAGATGCTACCTGGATTTCAAATTGAGAACATTTAGCCTTTGCCTTTCGTTTTTAGATCAGCAACTAAGTAAGAAAACCTGTGATATCAAAAAAAGCAGAAAAATGCAAGTTTATCAAGATTCCAGATTTTTTAAAAAGTAGAATTGTATTACATTGAATAAATTGATGGTAAAATTCTGTCATGTCCCAATGTTAGTACAAAGTGAAATATAAGACTAAACATTTTTTCTCTTCATTTTCTATAATTCAGTTTTAACAGAGTAAATTTGCAAGGTTCCTGTAAGGGTATGTTAGAATTCTCTGGATGTTTTAAACATCTTACCTGAAACCAGGAGGGAATTCTCATTTTAGAAAATTAGTGTAAATATTAAAGGTAACATGTTTTTTCTCAATACTGTAAATTTTTCCTATCTGTTCTAGCTTAAGGACAGAGTTTATACTGTCTCTGATAAATAACTTTTAAGTAAGATGTTTGAGGTTGATAGACTTTAATAGAGTGTTGTGTAGATGGCCTCCTGGGAAGAAAACAGAGAAAATGAACATACTTTTGTAAGTAGTCATCTACTTTAAATATGTAGGTAATACTGAACTCCTAAGGTGGTTGTGTAATTTACAAATCACCTGTACATACATGTAAATCGTAAGTTGCTATGCATATATAAAGTATTATTAAGAAATTCTAAACATTGAAGGTTTTTAAGAACATTAAAAAGTTTCAGAGATATCAAGTCCCTTTTTAGTTTCTATGTGTAACGTCAGCCTTTCTATTACGAGCCATTCTCGTTATAACTAAGGGGAAGAGCTGGCAGCATATGCTTCTGATGTGATTTCAGCGATTGCCTTCACCTCAGTGAGAAGTTCTGTAGCTCATGGCCCTCGTCCTAAACCGTTCAGGCGGCACTCTGTTGGTTACTACACCTCCAGTGATGATGGTTGTTGAGCTCTCTGTACTTGCTGTCCATAAATCCTGTGATAGAACAGAATATGATGTTATTTGGGATAAGAAGTGTACCTGATTGATTGTTTCAGACTCTGGTTGAGTGCCATCCAGCAGGAATAAATACTCACACTACTTTGAACATGCCGGAATGTGTCTCTGAAGAGGCTCGCTCACTCATTCAACAGGTAATTTAATTGACCTATTGGCCAAGTATATCAACCATGCAAATTAGCAGAGCCCACAGCTTCAAAACCTTAAAGAAATTAGTCTAGGGCAAGAAAGACCCATTACTAATTACAAATTCGGAGCTAATACTTCAGGCTTCTGCTATTTTCTAAGTATTGGTGAGGTTGGAGAGAACAGTTAAAGCTTATTGGTATTAACATTTTTTTTCCCCAAAAGTCCAGGCTAATGTTTAGTCACTTCCATCTATTTGTGTAGGTGTGAATTTAAGTACTTTTGCTTTTAGCTTGTCTGGAGCTGCTCTGTTTTTGCTATTACATTTTGTAACTGTGTCTGAATGGCTATTTTCAGTCTTTCATTCATATTTATATTAGGAATGGGCTACTCAGGTTGCTTAGGAGAGAAGTAGTGTTAGAAAATCTTGCCAAGTTAGATCACTCCAGCTCCATCCGTTTATGCAACTTGGGCATTGGTGTCAGTGCATTTCTGGTGGCTTTGAGGAAAGAGACTATGAGCTTCTTAAATTGATTCCCCACATTTAAAATGCTCCTCTAGTTTTGGTGAGTACGCTGAGGGTTGTCACCATTGTGCTATGATAGGCTCATAGCAAATCAGCAAGAATTGTCAGGCCTGGGATCCTTGTACTTTTATGAAAACAAAGGGAAAGTTTATTTAAAAAAGGTCAAGAACTGAAATTTTTGTTTGATGAAACATGAATTATTTCTTTCATCAGGGGACAAAATTTAAAAAAAAGGGGAGGAGGGTAGACTATATTAAGAAGAAAATCGCCTAGTATTCTCTTGAAGACTATTCTTGGTTCCATTCAACAAATCTATGCAAGGCACAGTGCTGTGAGCTACAAAGGAAAGACTGACGAGTAACTATATCACAGATGGGTCTGATAAAGGCTCTCAGAGAGGTTTAAAAAATACTTCGGCAAGTCAGGATAAGGAGGGGTTATAAGTTGACGCAGTGGTTGTATTAGGAAAGTTTTGTGTAGTGGATGTTGTTTTTGTGGAGCCTTAGACAGAATTTGGGCGTGGCAGGGTTGGATGTGGGGGGAATAACTAGGTGGAATGAACAGCTTCAACGAAAGAAGGAGTCTGAAAGACTCAATTTGGGCAATCAAAAGTTTGGTTTATCTAGAGTAGAGGGGTGAATATGGGGATGAATAATAGTAGTGGATAAGTGTGGAAAAATAAGTTGGGGTTCTCTTATAGGTTCTGCTATCATGAACACTAGTGTAGAGTGATAATATTTAATTCAGTAAAAAACTTGAGATTTGGAGTTTTCATGCAGAAGAGTGAAGGGATCAGGTTTTTGCTTCGAGAAGATTAATGCCCAGAGTCTGTAAAATATGAAGAAACATAATCAGGTTGGAAATACTGAGATGAAAATACTCTGAGCACTTTGCAAAAGGGCTAAGAGGTAATATAAAGATATATAAAACATTTCATTCTAATGGGAAAAAAGGACAGCTGCTCACTTGATTTCGTCTTATTTCTTGTGGCACAACAAGGTAAACTCAAAGTATTTTTTGGGTAAATAATTTAAGGAAGGCTAGCAACTGCTATTTTTTGTTTCTCTTTCTTTAAGAAGTAGCCATTATTACATAATGTTGAGAATAGAATTCCTTGCATTAATTCGTAAAGGTCTGCTGCTCCTGTCTTTATTAGCAATTATGTTGTAAAGGAGTCTATGCTTAAGGTATGTTAAATCTCCTAGTACACATACATACAGCTTAGATAGTAAATCAGCGTTCTATCATTGGCCTGCCTGAGGAAACTACCAGTCATGTTGAGGAAACATCATCAGGAAAGGGAAAAGGGGTCTCTTGGCATGATTAGCAATTTGTCATTTTGACTTTCCTCTTCCACTACCTCACAGGTCAGAGAGGTCATTTTAAAAAATCACAGAATGATTTATATGGAAATAATTATTCTGCTTTGGGGAGATTTCCCTTTCTTTGGTCTTTCAGCTCCTTGCTCTCTTCTTAGATTTCATAATCCGCAGTACTTATGGTTCAGTCATCTCGGTGAAGTGAATGATGCTAAAGTAAACATAGTTACATTTTAAGTGCAATTTAAAAAAAAGATACTTAACATTTTACAAATCCTCAGAGCATGTGTGTTTGTACTTCACAGTATACATTTAGTTAATTATGACACAGGTGCTTTGTCAGTTGGAAGATATATATGAGAAAAAGATCTTCAAAACAAATTTCTGTGCCTTTATTGCTCAGCTTTATTGCCTGTTCTTGAGGAGAAAGGAGGTTAGTGGTGACTATCTTGGATTTGTCACTGGCTGACACATTCTCTTAAGCAATAGAATTTGTGTGTAATCTCTCTTGAGGCCTGGAATAGTATTTAAAATTGCAGAATATGCAAGATAGTCATGGGTAAAACAATTATGCCTTTGTCTATAGGTTTGTGCTTGCAAATTTATAGAGGAGTCCATGAACTAAATAAATTGACTTTAGTAAAAGTCAAAATATGAACCTTTATTGGAATTTCCTAATGAGGTCATGTTTTGGAAAGAATGGGGGTGAAAAATTGTAACAAAGAAGAGAGAAATTATGTTTCTTGAAATGTTAAAAAGTGTGCTATGGTTATAGTTAATTTTTACCAATATTTGATATTTTAGATTTATAATAAAATGTCTGATGCCCCCCACATTTCTGTCAGTAGACATGAATTGTCTCATTTTGAAAATGGATTTGATATATTTAGGATATTTTTATGGTGTATCTTTTATAAAACCAGCTTTTCTCTTAATGCATTTTAGCAGCTTCTAATATAAAAATTCTGGGAGCAGTTAGCTTTAATAAACAGTGGTCATTTTGAATGCTAGGTGTAACAATTTCAAGTGAAAAGACTGTGAGTGCAGTGTTTTGAAGTGTATGCTTCCCCCTCTCTGTGGATTTGGTAATATCAAAGTGAAGTCATAGATTCTTGGCATTTGCAGGCCACACACTTGTGAGGCAGTATAGTGTTGCGGTTAAAAGCATAGGTTCTGGAGCCATAGTGCCTGAATTCATATCCTCTCTTTGCTACTTACTACTTGTATGATCTTAAACAAGTCATTTAATTTCCCTGAGTTTCTGTTTTCTCATCTATAGAGACAATAGTGGTAGCTATTTATAGAGTTGTTGTGAGTTAAATGAATGAACCTATGTCAAGCACTTAGAATAATGCTTGGTACACAGTAAGTGTCACTTAAATGATTTGTATTTTTATTATTGATAGGGCAATGTTGAAGGTTCATGACATACAGTAATTTGTAATTTGATGAAGCATGTAGTTGAATTATAGGGCTGCTAACGTAACAGTGAGGCAACTGCTGGTGAGACAGGTAAAAAGGTCTGAGAACCCTTATGTTCATCACAGCATTATTCACAAAGCCAAGACTTGAAAACAACCTAGGTGCTCATCAAGGGACGAATGGATAAAGAAGATGTGGTATATATACACAATGGAATACTACTCAGCCATAAGAAATGATGAAATCCGGCCGTTTGTGACAACATGGATGGATTTTGAGGGTATTATGCTAAGTGAAATAAGTCAGAGGGAGAAAGTCAAATAGCGTATGATCTCACTCATAAGTAGAAGATAAAAACAACAACAGACAAACACAGAAACAGAGATGGGATTGGTGGTTACCAGAGGGGAAGCAGGGAGGGAGGAGGGTGAAAGGGGTGATAGGGCACATGTGTGTGGTGATGGCTGGTAATTAGTCTTTGGGTGGTGAACATGGTATAATCTACACAGAAATTGAAATATATAACAATGTATGCCTGAAATTTATATAATGTTATAAACCAATGTTACCTCAATAAAAATAAATAAAAAAACCCAAAACAAAACACCAAAAAACAACAAAAAAGAAAAGGTCTAAGAAAGTAGTAGACTGGCCTATAACAGGAAGTCAGTTGATATTTTTCAAACAAATAATTGAATTAATGAATGAAAGAAAAATAGAAATAAAGGAAGAAAGAAAAGAAATAGAAGTTTTGGTTAAATTTAAATAGTGGGATTTCCTATATGTATAGAACCATTAATGTAAAGAAATCAGTTAGATATTTCAGTTGCAATTGGCTAAATTTGTGGAAAAAATTATTTGCTATAGGAATATTCTCAGATTTGAATGGCTATAGCAATATGAGTAAGTTGGCAAATTCTCTCTTCAAAAAAGGAAATTATAAAGTTGGACAGAATTGGCAAAAACAACCATCTCAATGCTCTGGAAATTGATCAGAGGTATACAACAATCTGAAAAGTGTTTATGCTTGAAAAATAGCTTCACTGTAGGAAAGAACAGTGGGACTCTGTGGCATTCTTATCTGGGGCTGAACCCATTCTCTCTTTCCTGCTTGGTCAGGTGTAAAGGTTCTGCCAGATTGGGGTAGGGCGTGAGGACCAACCCTGAGGCTGCATGTATGTGCATAGGAGCAGGGAGAGATTCCAGAGGAAAGTAAAGAACAGGGCAGACTTGAACATGGCCTAAACTTTGAATGTGTTCTCCTATCCGCTGGCAGATGATGAAAGCTTTAATGGCTGAAGTATTCAAATGCAACCTCTTTTCAACCGCTGGTTGACCACTAAGCTATGCAGACACAGGGATGACCCCTAGGAAGTGAGGCTTAAAAATAAAAACAAAAAAATAAGCAGAGATATCAACAGTTGCTTGTTACAGTCGAGTAGGGGAAGCAGATTTACAGATCTAGCTGAAAGAAGTTACCAAACAAAGAACAAACCAGCCAACAGCAATGATAACAGTCTTTGTGGGAAAAAAATCAGATCCAGAGTTGCTAACATATGTTATTTAAAATGTCCTGTTTTCAGCAAAATATTATGATATACACAGAAACAAAAAAGTATGACCCTTATGCAGGGAAAAAAAAATCAGTCAATAGAAATTGTCTTTGAGTGTCCCCAGATTTTGGATTTAACAAAGACTTCAAATCAGTTTTATAAATATGTTCAAAGAACTCAAGGAAACCATGTTTAAAGAATTGAAGGAAAGTATGACAACAATGAATCAACAAATAGAGATTCTCAATAAGGAGATAGAAATTATATTTTAAAAAAAAGAACCAAGTAGAAATTTTCAAGTTGGAAAGTACAATAATTGAAATGAACGGTTCACTAGAGGGAAAATAAATTCACTAGAACATCTCAACAGCAAATTTGAGATAGATGAAAGAAGCATCAATGAACTTGAAGATAGAATGATAGAAAGTATCCAAATGGAAAAACAAAGAAAGTTGAAGACAAATGAACAGGGCTACAGAGACCTGTGAGACAATATCAAATATATCAATATACATATAATAGGACTCCCAGAAGGAGAGAAAAGAGCAGCAAAAATATTTGAAGAAATAATGGCTGAAAATGTCCCTAATTTGATGAAAAACATTGATATACATCCAGGAAGCTCAGTGGACCTTAAGTAGGAAAATACAGAGAACCCCACCTGAACATATTATAGTTAAGTTGTTGAAAGAAAAACAAAGAGGAAAATGTTGAAAGCAGCAAAAGAAAAGCCACTCACTGTATATAAGGGAACATTAGTGTTTGACGTCTCACCAAAAACAATGGAAAACAGAAGACAGTGGACTGATATAGTCACAGTGCTGAAAGGAAGTAACTGTCAACCATGAATTCTATATATCCAGTAAAATTATCCTTCAAAAATGAAAATGAAATAAAGAAGGTCCCAAATGAAGACTGAGAGAATTCATTGCTATCAGACCTGCCTTACAAGAAATAATACAGGAAGTCCTTCAGGTCTGAAAGGAAATGACACCAGATAGTAACTTGAATTCATAGGCGCAAATGAGGAGCACTGGAATGGTAAATATGAGTTAATAGAAAAGACTATATTTTTTTCTCATTTCTTGTCTCAATTTTCTTTAAAAGATGTAAGATTGTATGAAGCAATAATTATAACATTGTGCTCTTGGGTTTATAATATGTAGATGTAATATATAATGTATATGACAGTAATAGACAAAATAGGTATGGAGCTAGAGTAGACCAAAGTTTCTACATTTCACGGGAACTGTTAGTGTTAAGAAGCATAAATTAAGAAGCATAGCAATCATAAAAAAATAGTAAAAGAAAATTAATAGAGGAACTGAAATAATACAGTAAAAAGTATTTGACACAAAAGAAGGCAGTAAAAGAAGAACAAAAAAGAAAGTGGGTGTGGAAAACAGACAGCAAAATGGCAAATGTAAACCCACCGTATCAATAATTACATTCAATGTGAATGTCTAAACATGCCAAACAACAGGCAGAGATTGTTAAAAAAGTAGGAGCCAAATATCTTCTGTGTACAAGAGACACTCCTTAAGTTCAAAGACACAAATAGGTTGAAAGAAAAAGGATGGGAAAAGATGAGCCATGCAAACAGTAACCATTAGAGAGCTGCAGTGGCTCCAATAAATACCTGACAAGATAGGTGTGAAGACAAGAGACTTACTCGAGACCAAGACAGGTGTTTCATAATGATGAAGCGTTAGGACGCAGAAAGAGAGAACAAGTATGAATGTGTGTGCTCTGATAGCAGCCTGAAAGCATAGGAAGCAAAGTCTGACCAAATGGAAGGGAAAAATACACAATCCGGTAATAATAAATGGAGGCTTCAATACCTCATTCTTGATAATTGATAGAAAATCAGCAAGGATATGGAGGAGACTCACATAACATTATTAAACAACTCTAACTGACACATAGAGAACAATGATTGCAGAGTACATTCTTATCACCTGCACATGGAACATTCTCCAAGATAGATCATATGCTATGCCATAAAACAAGTTTCAATATTTAAAAGGATTGAAATCATACAGTATACTCTAACCATAACAACTTAATTAGAAATCATCAACAGAAGGAGATCTGGTGAAGTCACAAATACTTGGAAATTAAACACCACATTTCTAAATAACCTATGAGTCAAAGAATTAATACCAAGAGAAGCTAGAAAGTGTTTTTATCAGAATGAGACCAAACGTACAATATATCAAAACTTATAAGATGCAGCTAAATCAATTCTTGAGGAAAACTTATGGTTTTAAACACCTATACAGTAGTCCCCCTTTATCCACAGGGATACATTCCAAGCCCCACTGTGGATGCCTGAATCCACAGATAGTACTGAACCCTGTGTGTACTATGTTTTTCCTATACATACATTCCCACGATAGAGTTTAATTTATAAATTAGGCAGATTAACAACAATAATAAAATAGAACAATTATAATAATATACTGTAATAAAAATTACTGTACATCTTAGCAATGTCAGCATACAATTTTTTTTCTTATTAAGTGGAGAATTCTCACCTTTTCAGTTAAAGGAACCACTTTACGGCTTGTCTTTGGCACATCTGAAGTGCCAGCAGCACTATTCTTTACTTTGGGGCCATTATTAAGTAAACTAAGAGTTACTTGAACATAAGCACTGTGATATCATGACAGTCAATCTGATAACTGGGATGGCTGCTACATGACTAACGGGAGGGTAGTATATACAGCATGGATCTGTGGGACAAGGGGATGATTCCCATCCTGGGCGTGATGGAGCAGGACAGCACAAGATTTCATGGTGCTACTCAGAACGGTGTGCAATTTAAAACTTAGGAATTGTTTATTTCTGGAAATTTGCACTTAATATTTTTGGACCACAGTGGACCACGGGTAACTGAAACTGCAGAAAGCGAAACCAAAGGTAAGGGGGGACTCTGAATCAGAAAAGAAGAAAGATCTCAAAAAAAAATCTCACCTTGCACCTTAGGAAACTAGAAAAAGACTATGAACTATAAAAAGCAAAGTGAATCCAAAGCAAGCAGAAATCAATGAAAAAGAAAAAAGAAAAATAAGGAAAATCAAGGAAATCACAAGTTGAGTCTTTGAAAAGATCAGCCAAATTGTGAAAAAATAGTCTTTTCAACAAGTGGTGCTGGGAAAATCAAATATTTACATGCTAAAACCAAAATGAACTAAGACCCTTACTTTATACCATATGCAAAAATTAACTCAAAATAACTCATAGACCTATATATGGGAGCTAAAATCATAAAAATTGTAGAAGAAAACAGAGGAGGAAATCTTCATGACCTTGAGTTAGGCAAAGTTATTAGATATGATACCAGAATCACGATCCATAGAAGAAAAAAGTTCCTAACGTGGGCTTCATTAAAATTAAAAACTTTTTGCACTTCAAAAGACATCAGTAAGAAAATGAAAAGATAAGCCACAGACTGGGAGAAAATATTTACAAATCATATAACTGATAAAGGACTTGTATTCAGAGTGTATAAAGAACTCATAACTGAATAAGCAGACACCTCAGGGTAAAGCAGGCAAAGATTCGCTAAGGAAGCTATGTGAATGGCTAATAAGAACGTGAAAAGATGCTCACTCTCATGAGGCATTAGGAAATGCACATTAAAACCATAAGATACCGCCAATACCACCCACTAGAAGGGCTATATTCAAAAAGATAGTTTCAAGTGTTGATGAGGATGTAGAGAAACTGGAACCCTCCCACATTGCTGGTCGGAATGTAAAATGGTACAGCTATTTTAGAAACGTTTGGCAGTTTCTTAAACAGCTAAACATAAACTTAGCACATGACCCAGCAGTTCCACTCTTAGGAATGTCCTTAAGAGAAATGAAAACATATGTCTGCACAAAGACATGTATGTGAATGTTAATAGCAATATTATTCATTATAACCTCAACCTAGAAAGTCTACATGTCCGTTAATGGGTAAATAGATTAACAAAATGTGTTATATCTAAACAGTGGAATGCTATTCAGAACTAAAAAGGAATGAACTGTTGATACCTGCTACAATGTGGATGAATCTCAGAAACCTTAGGCTAAGTGAGAGAAGGCAGCTGTAAAAGACAACATACTTCCTGATTCCATTTACGTGAAATATCCAGAAAGGGCAAGTTTATAGAGACAGAAAGCAAATCAGTGTTTGCTTAGGGCTGGGGATGGAAGTGAGAATTAACTGCAAACAGCATAAAGAAACTTTTTAGGGTGATCAAAGTGTTCTAAATCTGGACTGTGATAATGGTTGCACAACTCTTTAAATTTACTTACGATCATTGAACTGTACACTTACGATAGATGAATTTTATGCTATATATATAAATTATCCATCAGTAAAGCTGTTAAAACAAAATTTGAGGATACATGAATGTCAAGACACAGTCTTCCAGCATGCCCAGGGTCTACTATAATTGTATGTGACGACTACTGCTTTCTCACATTTAACAGTCCTGTTCCATGTAACACTATTAACTTATTTTATACATGATTCCTATTAGTGAAGAAGTCAAAACATGTTTCACTCATTGGATTAGATTATTCCATGTGAGCCAGCTATTCCAAAGAAGGTTATTTTGCAATACAAATTGGCTTATTCAGACTAGGTAAAGTTTAGTCTCAGTGCATCTGTAATTCACTAGGAGTTGAAAGATTGCGCGTCTCAAACTTTCTAATCATGAAAGTAACTGGATCTCTCAGAATTTGGTGCAATATCTAATTAATGTCACAGTGTGTTTTTGGAATAGGAAATTGATAGGTGTAGCTATCCTATTATACTCTATGAGGATGAGAGAAACAAAGTGAGTTACTCAAGGTCATACTTCAAATCAGTTGAGAAGCCGTAAACTCAAATTTGCCCCCTCACGCCACAGCTAGAGTGATGTTAGACATAGCTCCCTTTCAAGGCAATATAGTCAGTTGGATATTAATCAAGTCCATTTGTCACTGGGGTTGAATTTGAAAGTTCTTTCCTTTCAGATATTTTTGTTTTCCTTTGATTTGCTGGTTGGATTCCTGTTACTCACTAAATCCCTCTTTTTTAGCTCTTGCAGTTCAACCCTGTGGAGCGACTTGGTGCTGGAGTTGCTGGTGTTGAAGATATCAAATCTCATCCATTTTTCACCCCTGTGGATTGGGCAGAGCTGATGAGATGAACATAGTGCAGGATTATCTGCACACATTCTGATCTTCTCCGTGATGGGCGTCTCCAGCGCAGAGGCAGCTCTGCTTCATAGTCACTTACGGAGCACCGAAGCTGTGGGATAAAGACCTTCAGAGGAAATGGGGGAAGGAAAAGGCTGAAAGAAAACAATTCCTTTACCGTTACTGTCTGGACAAGATATTGGCTTCATTTGCAAGGGGCTGTTATGTGCAAACCTTTAAGCAGGTGTGATCCCTGTTTTATCTGCCTTTACATGGTATTTCAGATGAGTTGTAAACCCACCTGAAAGAGGAACGCCCTTCAAGAACTTCCTCTGATATGAAGCTCCCAGTGTGGAATTAAGTGTTACTTGAAAGGAGGACCTTTACATGGCAGCTAACTGCTAACCAAGATTGGGTTATATGATCAAATTAGTATTTGCTGAATAATATATTAAAAGTGCTCCATGAATAATGTCATCTCTGGAGCTTAAAAAGTGAGAAAGAAAGAATATACACATCATGTCTGATAGGAAACCTGTACCACAATGCTATATAACTAATGTATGTTGAATGTGGCCCGATATTGTTTCATCCTTTCAGAAGTCCACGTGAGAGGGAAACACTTCATGTTGTCACCTTGGTGCATTGTTGGTTGGTACTGCTTACAGAAAGTTCTTACAGGCACTCACTGGCTCTCTCTTTGACTTCATCTTTCTACTTCCTACACCCTTTGCCTATTCTCTCATATTCTGTTCTTCCTACCCCTACTAATACATATGCAACAGAAGAGGGAAGGGAGTATTTATTTCCCCAAATTGTATCAACGTAATAAGGACTAAGAAATCATGATGTAAAATAAACATGGTAAAAACTGAAATCTCTCCATTTAATTGCTTAAGATTTTTTTTTTAGGAAAGCCTCTCTTTCTTTTATTTTGGAATGTTAGCAATTTCTGCTGCTTCTTATGCTTGACTTTATTGTAGTTTTTGGCTTGATGTACTAAGAACCAAAGGATCTCATCTAAGTGGAATTGAATGGCAATCCTATTTTATTACTTACAGTGATGGGATTTCCAGATTTGACCTCCTAATCTGCTTGACTTTGTGTAGAAAGAATATGAGTATTTACACATCTCCAAACATTTATATTTATCTCTTTCGTGTTGCTAAGATAGCTCCTGTAGTCATGCATTGTTTACAACAATTTTCAAATGGTTTAAAAGTGTTAATATCTGTTTTTTGAACTTTATCCAAAGAAGAAATAAGGTCACTATTTCCAAGTTAGGAGCCACCAGAAATAACGAAAGTTTTCTATATATTCTAATCCTTTGTATTTTTGCTATCTGTGTGAGACCCCACCCCTACTGCAAGAGCATCTGTACAGCTTCCATCTGCCATCAGCCAGGTCCTCCCATCAAATTAAATGGAAGCAGCAAATGCTTTAGTGAAACACAGGAAATGTGCAAGCATTTTTCCTTTTTCTATTATCCTGCTCCCCCTTTTTCCTTTTTGGTCCCCTTATAACCTGAACCCCAGCTGAAGAACTCCGACACCACCAGGATGGGGAGCAGGTCACCAGGATCATAGCTCAGTCAAGATGACATCACGCCCTGGAACTGGATTTCAACTCATCAGCCACTGGCCTCATAACAGGAACTCATGCAGGTGAGACACAAGGATGACTTCCTGTGTAGGACTAGTAGGAAATCTGCAAGTACTTAGAGCTGGCCATTACAGAGCTTCCTTCCAGAAGTGCCCTATGACATGAAAGTAGGACTTCACAGCTAAGGTGAAGTTCCCAGCCCTACCACATGATTTTGGTCACTTGGATTCAGAGAACAGTAATGTCAACAGATGGTTGCTGTGTCAGTGTGTTGACACAATTCCATTGCTTCAATTTCTCTCTGTGTGTTTGATTGGAACTTGTGGTTAATGAAAATACATTATTCATAATCATGGTGGACAGGAATTATTTTAGTAATAAACACACAGGATAAGTGGCTTTGGAGTGATGAACCCAAGTCTGTTTTTATTTGATGATGTATATTAGAAATACTAGTATTTCTAATGCTGTGGGTGATACTGTTCTTCTTTTTTGTATTTTTTTTTTTTTGAGCATATATAATCTGGGTCAAAATCATAAAAGAACTTGCACTTAGTATTTCTCATTTGATTTTGTTATTTTTATTTTTATTGTGGTAAAATAGACATAAAATGTACCATTTTAACCACTTTTAAGTATAAAATTCAGTGGCATTAAGTACATTCACATTTTTATTCAACCATCAGTACTATGCATTGCAGAACTTTTTTTTTTTTTGGTGAGGAAGATTGGTCCTGAGCTAGCATCTGTTGCCAGTCTTCCTCTTTTTGCTTGAGGAAGAGTGTTCCTGAGCTAACATCTGTGCCAATCTTCCCCTGTTTTGTATGTGGGATGCTGCCACAGCATGGCTTGATAAGCAGTGTGTAGGTCTGTGCTTGGCATCTAAACCCATGAACCCTGGGCCACTAAAGCAGAGTGCATGAACTTTACCACAGGACCAGTCCCCATCTCAGAACTCTTTAATCATCCCAAACTGAAACACTGTACCCGTTAAACGCTAACTCCCCATCCCCTCCCCCTGCCCCTAGTTACCACTGTTCTACTTTCAGTCTCTGTGAATTCGACTCTTCTAGGTCTGTCGTATAAGTGGAATCATGTAATATTTGTTTTTTTGTGTCTGGATTATTTCACTTAACATTATTTTTTCATGGTTCGTCAGTGCTATAGCATGTATCAGAATTTCATTCCTTTTTAAGGCTGAGTAATACTTCATTGCGTATAATACCACATTTTGTTTAGCCATTTATGTGTCAATGGATGTTTGGCTGTTTCCAACTCTTGCCTGTTGGGAACAATGTTGTTAGGAACATTGATGGGCAAACATCTGTCCAAGTCCCTGCTCTCATTAGATTTTATATTTTTATATGAAATTACCAATGTCCTTATTATTTTAACATGCTCTTTGTGAGAAAGCTTTTCTAGCAGGTTGCCAGTAACATTATGGTGTATCACCTATCTTAAGTTATGATGTGAAAATCTACCATTTCTATTTCACAGATGGGTAAGTGAAGCTCCCTAAGAGTAAAAAAGAATGCCATCATTTTAGCAATTTGTTTTAACTCTGACATGAATTAATACTTCTTGAGACATAAGTCTTTTCAACTTTTGTGTTATAATAACTAAACTCTTGATAACATATCTAAATCTTCCTTTTAAATGTTTTTAAATACTACAATTCCTGTTGTGTTTTGCCCCTCAAGCTTTTCCTATCCTATTTCAGAGTCATTGTGAACCAAGACTGAGTTTTGCTTTCATATAATGCATGTACTAAAGATTATAAAATTTATAATAATACTCGTGCTGTGACTAGTAACACTACACCAGGACCCCACACATAGTATGTCTTAGTTGAATTCACTTGCCTATAGCTTATAAATCCAAACAGAAAGAAGTCTGACTATAGCATTAAAAAGCTCTTTGCTTCTCAGGGGGCCTCTTATAGCATCTTTATTGGACTCACTTAGGAATTACTTTATAGCAAAGGCCAAGGCATAAGATGGATTATCTTTCTTTTTAGAGTAGTTGATAAAACCCCTGATCTATCTATATGCTCTGGGTAATGAAGCAAGCTCTTTCTCTGAGGATTGTATAATATAATGGAAAGTCCTAGAGTGGAGTTCTGGTCTTATCTCTGTGACTAACTAGCCTTTTAACCTTAGGCAAATAACAATATTCTAGACCTGTTCCTTCTCCTATAGAACGAAGAGGTAGGTGAGTGCTAAGCTCCACAAGCCTACACTGGACTTTCTATTTTTCAGAGTGAGCTGATTTGATAAACCAACATTGTAGGAAGACAAGGTTAATGAAAATCTTTAATTGGTACTTAACTGTTTTCTTATAATTATTTTTCTAGTAATCCCAGATACTTGGGTTGCTGCCATATACCCGTTCAGTAGCATAACCCTTAGTGGTTATGTGGCTATAAAATTTATAAATAGAATGGAACATTAAAAGGTTATTTCTCAGTCAGCTCTACACTGGAGAAGGAGAGTTGAAGGTCCCGATAGTCGTACATGAGGTGAAAGGAGGTTAGGACACACCTACATTTGCTCACTTCTAGACCTTTCTCAATAACTGTGGTGGTATTCCTACCCCAGTTGCCCTCATCTCTCATATTTTATGTGTTTGTTTGACTCAGTTCTTTAGCAGGCATAATCAGAGTACAAAATTGATACTTTCTGTTCCTATTTAATGCAGAACATTAACCTCTACCAGGCTAGGTAATTTGGACTTTTGAGTATTTGATGTCCACTCAGCTCATTTTAAGGATTTCATATTAAGTCCTTATGCTGAAGGGTTACTAAATGGCAAAAGCTGTGAAGTCAGCTATTTCTGAATCAAGTTGTAAACATAACAGCAGTAGGGAAATGGGAAGCAAAGTACTACAGGGTTTTGTGCCTCAGCATCACTTATTCGCTCAAGGACAGTAAAGAGGAAACCAGAGAACAAGCTTCCTTTTGGGGAGGGTTTACAATGGTGGTGATACACAGTCAGATGGCATGGCTTTGCTTTTTTTGTTCCTATCACATGACTTCTTCCCTTGTTCCAGGGCTCTCAGCTCAGGGAGAAGTAGAGGCAGAGAAGGTTTGTGAAGGTGTAAGAAAGAAAGTAACTCGAGGGAGGTGGTCTAGGGAAATGCCGCGGCGCACTCGTCAGGCGGTGCACTCGTCAGGCACGTTGGGCCGGGGATCTGGAGCAATCGAGAGCCTTCTTTGTTGAGCTAGGTTGGAAATGCGATTCTTTGTTCTCCCTCCAGGAAGAGTTAGGCAGAAACGGAAACTGTTGCAGC
The DNA here is from genome assembly GCF_037783145.1 of Equus przewalskii. NCBI lineage: Eukaryota > Metazoa > Chordata > Mammalia > Perissodactyla > Equidae > Equus > Equus przewalskii. The sequence goes on along the minus strand of NC_091853.1, from coordinate 21,780,881 downwards.
CATCCCAGGAAAAGGTGCTGAACTGCCTCTTGGGAGAGGGCTAAGTGACAAGCTTATCTAGAGTCAGGGCATCCCCATCTCCTTGCTGAAGACAGCTGGGAGAGCTGGGGTAAAGGGAGAGGCCGCGAGTGTCTGCGGAGAGCTGCTGCGATTTCTTTGGGCAGGAATCCCTCTTAGTGGGTGTGGTAAGGAAGAATGACACCTGGACCAGCTTTGGTCACAGAGTTACTGGCATCCTGCTTTTGTAAATCTCAAAACATTTTATAGCAAAATGTTCAGATTCCCCCTAAAGCTAAACTACAAGGCAGGAATTCGACCAACCCCACCAAAGAGGCAAAAGTCGAAGGAGATTCGACAGATGTAAGGGGGTTTGAACCTGTTTCAGTGCCAAAATAATAATGACCACAATGTGATGTTGCCCTTGTCACGTGGGAGATATACATGTAATTGACTCAATGGCGACATAGAGGGAAAGCAAGGAGAAAGGAGGTGAGGTGGTGGCAAAACAAAAGAAAATTTGTATGACTATTCAGTCTCTCGGGATTGTTCTGGAAAGAAAAAGTGTTAGATATTTGAAGGCTCTGTCTTCAGCAAAAAGATTCTCAATGCCAAGGAAAACTTTAAAACTGAACTTTTTCCCCTCACCATGCTCTCCTACTGTTATCTCATTTCTTCTGCTTCTTCCCCTCTTCATGTCCTCTTCATCTACCCTCCGCCTCTGTTATGGGCTTCTCTGGTCACTGAACAAAAGACATGGTGCCCGTCTTCAAGGACCTTATCCCACCCAGGGGAAGGAAGGCATAAATAATAAGTAGGGCAGAATGTCGTAAGTGGCATAGGTACAAATAGAGGATGGGAGCGCACAGAGGAGAGATCTGAGGAGCTGCAGGCAGGCTTCCTGTATTGCTGCAGAACCTTGAAGTTTGAACAGTATTTTTAAACATAAGGACTTTTTTTTTAAGATTTTATTTGGAGAGAAGGAAAGTTTCCAGGGGAACCGAAAAAACAGTTGTGTACAAAGGAGATGGGAAATGTAAAGCTGTGCATATTCTGTTTGGGCTGGTTTGTGGGTACGTGAATTTGAAAGGTAGGTTAGGGCCAGAGGACAGCCATGCTGAGACACTTGGACTTCATTCTCTATGTTGTAGGGAACTGGAGAAGGTTCTTAGAGAGCTGACATTATTGCAGCCTGCTGTTAAAAGGATAATTTTAGGGTTAGAATGGAGAATAAATTGGAGAGGGCGATTAGAGGCAGAGAAATCAGTTAGGGGTTATTGCAGAACCTCAGGCAGGAGAGAGAGTCCTGAGTTAAGGTGCTAGAACACAGAGGGCCACGTCAGCGTCCTCTTGTCCATGTCTCAAGTGGACAGTTTCCCTATCAAATAATTGCTTTCCTTTTTTCTTGAAGCCACTCTATACTAGGAGACTATGGATTTGTTGTTTGTAAATTACCCCCAGGGAACCACCAGAGAGACAAACAGTTTCCCCCATTGGTTGATAATGATATTTGCTATTCAGAGCTTAAAACCCCTGGGTCCCAACTCACTTTCTTTCATCGTTTCGTGGCACTCCTTCCTGCCTTTTGCTTTAAAATAGCTGGTTTGCTTTCTGTTTGGATTGTGTTCTGCTCTTGCTTGTGGAAGGAATTCCATCCTGCCAGGTGGTTGCTCCCTGTACCAGACCCCTGACATAAGTTCAGCTTAGCTCAGAGGTTCTCAAAAAGTGGTCTCAATCTGGGTCAAGAGAGTGGGGTGATTTTTACTCCTCTTGCAACTTTTCTTTAAGTTTGAAATTATTTCCAAGGAAAGAAGTTTTAGGAAAGTAAAAAAAAAAAAAAAAAAAAGTGATGCCCAGACCATCAACATTAGCACCCCCTGGGAATTTAGAAATGCAGATTCTCAGACCCTCTTCAAATCAGAACTCTGGGGCTGGCACAGCAATCTGTTTTAACAAGCCTTTCCAGGGGATTCTGATGCACGGTTAAGTTCGAGAGCCACTGGCTTAGTTGAACGTCAGCTTATCGCCTCTGCCTTGTGTTACCATAAGCCTCCTTCCTTGTGGTATGTGTTTGGAGTTTGAAGACATTTCCCAACACTTAATATATTTCCCAGGAACTGGCCCTGGAAGTCCTTGCATCAGTGGGAATGACCAGAAGTGACAGGGGAAGATAGATCATGAGGACAAGCAGGAAGGGAAAAGGCAAGGGGAATAGCCAACTGGATAAAGAAATAAAACAGAGGAGGGGGCAAAAGGAGGAGCCCGTGATGGGGAGTGATTCCATTCCCCCAAAGAGACTCAGCCCCTTCTGTCATCGTTCTCTAGCTTCAGATAACTCACCCTCTATAGATAGCTTCTCTTATCTCAAATCCATTTTAGAAATAGAATAAATATCAAATTATAATGACAATTCTTTTGATTACGTGTTGTGTATTGTTGGCTTTTTTGCTCCTTCTTAAGCAGAGCCACAATGAAACTTAGTATTTAGTCCCTGCGTTGCTCAAAATCTGAATGAAAAGAATCTAAACTGTAAAGTTTGGGAAAGACACCAGAATGTTCTCTTCGGATTCTGAAGTGTGGCAGAGCTGCTCGATTGTCTCTTTAGAACTGAGGGACTCAGCTGGGGATGCTTTCTCAGTGGACTTGATTTGCCTTTTGAAAATGGACATCAAGCTTCCCAGGAGTGAAGTGAAATGCAGATGTTCCCCGAAGGTCAAGTGTGTTTGCAGGGGGCATGGGGAATGTGGGTGACCCACTGTCTCCGTATTTTTCACGTTAAGGCTCTTTTGTTTATAAGGCACCAAGATTATTAGATGAGACTGTTAATAAATTATATTTTGACCAAATATGTATTTGACCTGTCGTGAGCGTCTGCAAAGTGTTTCCATGATTTTGTGTTTTCGGTAGGTGAGACTTCATTGTCGGCGGTTGTGTCATCTGTCTCTGCTCTTGCCATGCTTGGACTCAGCCTCAGTAGTAATGTGCTGTCCTTCTTTAAAAAAAAAACGACAGTATGGCTTAAACCGCCATCGATAGGACATGCTTTGCACAATTTTTCCAATGGTAGGCTGAGGTTCCCACTCACACCGCACCCCCATGCACTAATTATGACCAGAGGCACACCCGGGTGGTTCTGGTTAGGGAGTACAGTCCCTGGTGAACAGAGAAAAGCCACTTTGCCCCTAAGAGAATCAACCCTCCTGTTGGTAAATGGCCTTTGGGGCTGTTTCCCCCAGTCTTCTGACTGCAGAGGCCAGGACTCTTCCCACCATGTAGTCTTCTCTCGTTCTCTTGCTCCTATAATCTGTCTTTCAAGTGTAAGGCCCTGAGCTACTCTTGACAAACATGATGTGGGTAAAGGGGATGCTACATAGAATTTGATATTTTGAGAAAGAAGAACTGCTGCCTGCTTTTTATTTTCTCGCCTCTTACTTCAAAGCCTAAATTTACTCAGTTCAGCGCACCCCTCCTGGGCCATACCTCCACCTCCTGTGACTCCATCAGGACCTGAAGCCTCATTCCAGCTGGGATCATCTTAGCATGAAAAGTCACCATGAGGCACAGGGCTTCCTTTTGCCTGCACCCTGTTCCTGTGATCAGCACACCCCTGATCACATCTTTCTTGATCGTAAGTATCCCTTCGAGACTGCTGGTCTGGATCTCGTCCTCAACATTCAGTTGGCCTTCCTGGCGCTGGTAAATCTTGGCACCCATAAAGCAGAAGGTGGCAGCCATCCTGATGTTGCCACTCTGTCCCTTTGCTGCAGATTTACGCTATATCCAGTAGCTTATCTCCACTGTGGGCTATCATGGCGTGAGGGAGAGGAGGGGAGAGTGCTTGCTGCCTGCTGCAGCTGTCTCCGTTTGAATCAACCACCCCCACTCCCCAGGTGCCAGAATAGCTCGCTGGGTTTCGAATGCTCCCCATCTCTACCTCTCCCGCCCATTGCAGCGTTGGTAGCAGCTTTCCAACCGGTCTTTTGTTGTGGAAGCTCTAAATCCATGGTAGGGAAATTACCGAGAGACTCTTCCACAGTCTGCCCTCCCTCCCCTTGCTCCGTCTCTTTCTTTCCTTCCTTTGTCTCCTTCCGTAGCTGGGGTCAGAATCCCTAGCCAGACTGAGAACATGGTTGCTATTCCAGGACCCAGATGCCAATATGTGGCAGCATCTGGCTTATTGGCAAGCGTTGCCGGCAGTTGTGCTGGCTGCTTCTAGGCCTGTCATGTGGCTGAGCCTGCTAATGGGGACCCTGTCACAAAACGGAGTTTCTTTGAGAATATGGTTTCAACCAAGGAACTCACCAGAAAACAATGAGCTGCACTGAGAGGACATGAATTATTGGGCAGGGTGACTGCAGACCGTAACTTTGATGCTGATCCTAGACCTGTTTTGCGAAAATCCCTGTTTCATGTTGTTGGAGTCTGCTCCTCGCGTAACCTTACCTTCTTGTGCTGTTAGTGTTTCAGGTGCCTTAAGGCATGGAGCTCCTTGAAAGAGAAACACAAATCACTAAAAATGTTGAGATAAAATCCTGCTCCTCAGAGGCGCCTGTTTGGCACGGGGAGTGCATGATAACAGCTTGCTTTAGAAAGGTGACATTTCTGCTGAAGGCTGAATAATAAAAAACGCATTTAAAACTCAGCTCTTCCGTGTCTTCTGATGGTTGACTTTTGGAGTCAAGGCCATTTCTTCGATGTGAAGGGTCTTTTTTGAGGCTAGCCTCCCCAGCTCCCAAACGTGTGTATTAACTCTTGTCATCCTTGATGAGGCTGAGGAGCTTTTTAAATTAATGATCACATAATAGGACTGTTAAGGCTTTTTTCAAGGTGCAAACATTGGGTGCTCAGAATGTGTCAAGCAGTGTCCGAGGCATTAAATCGGGGCAGAGGCAAAGATGAAGAACAGTTGGTTCCTGCTCCCCAGGACACAGGTCATTGGTGACCAAATTACTCATGCTTCCATTATTTTGTTTCTTCCCCACAGCTATACATTGGACAGGGCAAGAGATATGCACTGTCTTTTACAAATGGAGAAACTAAAGTCCTGAGAAACTGACTTGCCCTGGTTGGCGTGGCAAGCTAATAAGAGCTGTGATTGGAAATTAGGTAGTTGCAGTTCTGCCTCACTGAGTGGATGTCTGCTGGATTCTTAGGTTATAAACTCCTAAGGGCAGGGACTGTGTCTTTAACTTTTGCAACTCTGCCCCCAATTAGCAACCTCTGCTCACCCATGACCCCCTCTCCACACATCTCCCAAACACACGCACACACTATAATTCAGGGGCTCCTTACAAATGGAGGCCAAGTTCTTCCTGTGACAGGCTGACGGAAGGAATCAAGAGGAAGTATAGAGCAAAAATTAGCTTGAATTAAAAGATGATGATGATGCTGGAGGGATGGTGGTGGTGATGGCAGTAGCATGCTGCCTACATAATCCCGCATAAGCACAGCACAACTAGATGGCAAAATCAAAAATTCGTAGACAACATTTACAACAAAACTAGGTGACAAGATACCAAAAGTCCCCAAATAAAAGCAGTTGGAGACAAAAATACCAGTAACCACAAGACTTGCATGATACGGGTATCGTGTGTGTGGGAGACAAAAGAAAGCAACAGTGTAGCTTCTGACTGGACCCGCGAACAGGAGAACCCCACATAGCCAACTGGTATTCGCTAGGAAACTCAGCGGGCCGATTTGAGAACAGCCGCTGAAGGTGAAGGCGTTTTGCCTGCTCTAACACCTGGTGAGTGCAAAGAGCTTGCAATAAAAGGCATTAAAGGGGCTAACCCTTTGAACTCTCCAAATTGACCTGCCAGAACTGCCTTCTAGTACAGGGCCCTACGCTGAAGAGAAATTGCCGGGAATGGAATCAAAATTGAGCAGGGCAGAGACCAGAGAAAGGTCCAGTTCAAAGGAAGGGAAGAAAAGCAGCCAGGAAATCTCAGAAAGCAAGATGTCATACTTTTTTTTTTTAACTCTTCACAAAAACAACAGAAGAGGGAGCTCTATGAAGTTAGAGCCTTTTAAAATTTAACCCACTTTTTTTCTCATAGTTTTGAAAACTAATTTCACATAAAAATGCACAACAGAAAAGAATCAACATCAAGTCCTGTGCAAAGCGATTATAAGAAAAGAGAGAATTAGGAATAGAATAATATCCTTACAGACAATAAAAGCATTCCAGAAAGATGTGCTCACAAAACAGATGAAAACTAATTTGCTATTTCAAAATGAACTGAAAAGCATTAAGAAAATTATATAAGACATGAAAGAACAACATAAATCATAATTAGAAAACTCAGAACAGAGGTGACAATTCAGGAAAGAATTATAAACAAAAGAAAAAAATTATTTCAGAAATGAAGACTAAACTACAAGGACCAAAGGAGGGAATAAACACGACAGATAATGCCCTAAGAGAAACGTAAGGTGAAAAGGGAAAATTAAAAAAAGATTTTTATTAAGATTTTTAGAGCAGTTTCAGGATCACAACAAAACTTAGAGGAAGGTACAGAGATTTCCCATACGCCCTTTGGCCCGCACATGCATAGCCTTCCCAGTTATCAACATCCCCCACTGGAGTGGTAAATTTGTTACAACTGATGAACCTTCTTTGACACGTCATAATCACCCAAAGTCCATAGTTTGCGTTATGGTTCACTCTTGGTGGTGCACATTCTGTGGGTTTGGACAAAAGTATAATAACATGTATCCATGATTATGGTATAAAGAGTATTTTCGCTGCCCTAAAAATTCTCTGTATACCCCCTAATTCATCCCTCCTACTCACCGACCCCCAACCCCGGTAACCACTGAACATTTTACTGCCTTCATAGTTTTGCTCTTTCCAGAATGTTGTATAGTTGGAATCATACAGTATGTAGGCTTTTCAGATTGGCATCTTTGAGTTGGTGATACACACTTAAGATTTCTCCATGTCTTCATGGCTTGATAGCTCATTTCTTTTTAGTGCTGAATAATATTATTCCACTGTAGATGAACCACAGTTTATTTCTCCATTCACCTACTGAAGGACATCTTGGTTGCTTCCAAATTTTGGTAATTATTAATAAAGCTGCTATAAACATCTGTGTGCAGTTTTTTTTTAATAAAGATTGGCATCTGAGCTAACATCTGTTGCCAATATATATTTTATTTTTCTTCTTCTTCTCCTCCTCCTCCTCCCCCCACCTCTCCTCCCTCCCCCCAACCCCCAGTACACAGTTGTATATTCTAATTGCAGGTCCTTCTGGTTATGCTATGTGGGACGCTGCCTCAGTGTGGCTTGATGAACGGTGCCGTGTTTGCGCCCAGGATCCAAACCAGTGAAACCCTGGGCTGCCGAAGTGGAGCGCTCAAACTTAACCACTCAGCCATGGGGCTGGCACCTGTGTGCAGTTTTTTGTGTGGATGTAAGTTTTCAGCTCCTTTGGGTAAATACCAAGGAGCATGATTGCTGGGTTAAATGGTAAGAGTATGTTTACTTTGGTAAGAAACTGTCAAACTGTCTTCCAAAGTGGCTGTATCATTCTGCATTCCCTCCAGCAATGAATGATAATTCCTATTGCTCCCCATCCTTGTCAGCATTTAGTGTTGTCAGTGTTCTAGATTTTGGCCATTCTAATTATTGTTTTAATTTGCATTTCCCCAATGACATCTGATGTGAAGCATCTTTTCATATGCTTATTTGTCATCTATATATCTTCTTTGGTGAGGTGCCTGTTGAGGTCTTTGGCCCATTTTTAGATTGGGTTGTTCATTTTCTTATTGTTGAGTTTTACCAGTTCTTTTTATGTTTTGGAGAACAGTCCTTCTTCAGATATGTCTTTTGCAAATATTTTTTTCTCAATCTGTGACTTGTCTTCTTATTCTCTTGATGTCTTTTGCAGAGCAGAAGTTTTAAATTTTAATGAAGTCCAGCTTATCAATGACTTCTTTCATGGATGGTGCTTTTGGTGTTGTATCTGAAAAGTCCTCACCATAGGCAAGTTCATCTAGGTTTTTCTTCTATGTTATCTTCTAGGAGTTTTATAGTTTTCCATTTTAGATTTAGGTCTGCGATCCAATTTGAGTTAATTTTTTGTGAAAAGTGTAAGGTCTGTGTCTAGATTCATTTTTTTTTTTTTTTTGCTTGTGAATATTCAGTTGTTCCAGCAGCATTTTCTTCCAGTTTCATTGAAAAGAAATTGACATACGTTACTATATAAGTTTAAGGCATACAGCATGATGGTTTGATTTACATATATTGTGAAATGATTACCACAATAGGTCCAACTAATATCGATCTTCTCATATAGACATATAGACATATATCCATCTTCTCATGTAGAGGAAAAGAAAACAGGAAAAAAATATTTCTCCTTGTGATGAGAACTCCTAGGATTTACTCTCTTAACAACTTTCCTATATATCATACAGCAGTATTAGCTATAGTCATCATGTCGTACGTTACATCCCTAGTACTTATTTTATCTTATAACTGAAAGTTTGCATCTTTTGACCATCTTCTGTAATTTCCCCCTCCCTCCACGACCTCTGCCTCTGGTAACCACAAGACTGATCTCTTTCTATGAGTTTGGGGTTTTTTTGTTTTAGATTTCACATATCACTGAAATCATACAGTATTTGTCTTTCTTTGTCTGACTTACTTCACTTAGCATAATGCCTTCAAGGTCCATCCATGTTATTGCAAATGGTAGAATTTCCTCATTTTTTTATGGCTGAATAATAATTTCATTGTGTGTGTGTGTATATAGATATACTCATATATATACATATATACATATATACACATGCATATACACACACACACATATATTTATATATATGCACACACAAAATATAGAGATATATGTATCTTTTTGACTTAGTGTTTTCATTTCCTTTGGATATTCCCAGAAGTGGAATTGCTGGATCTTATGGTAGTTCTATTTTTAACTTTTTGAGGATCCTCCATACTGTTTTCCACAGTGGCTGTACCAATATACAATGCCATCAACAGTGCACAAGTGTTCCCTTTTCTCCACGTCCACGCCAGCATTTATCATCGCTTGTCTTTTGGATAATGGCCATTCTAAGGGGTGTGAGATGATATCTCATTGTGGTTTTAATTTGCATTTCCCTAATGACTAATGATGTTGAGCATCTTTTTATATACCCCTTGGCCTTTCCTATATCTCATTAAAGAAATGTTTATTCAGGTCCTTTGTCCCTTTTTAAATTGTGTTATTTGGTTTTTTTTGTTACTGAGTTGTATGAGATGTTTATATCAGATATATGGTTTGCAAATATTTTTTCCCATTCCATAGGTTGTCTTTTCCCTTTGTTAGTGGTTTCTTTTTTTTTTTTTTAATTTTTTTTTATTGTTTTTCCCTTTTCTTCCCAAAGCCCCCTGTACATAGTTGTATGTTCTTAGTTGTGGGTCCTTCTAGTTGTGGCATGCGGGACACTGCCTCAGCATGGCTCAATGGGCAGTGCCATGTCCACGCCCAGGATTCGAACCGATGAAACACTGGGCCGCCTGCAGTGGGGCGCACAGACTTAACCACTCGGCCACGGGGTCAGCCCCTTGTTAGTGGTTTCTTTTGCTGTGCAGAAGCTTTTTAGTTTGATGTAGTCCCACTTGTTTCTTTTTGATTTTGTTGCTTGTGCTTTAGTTGTCATATCCAAAAAATCATTACCAAGACCCACGTCAATTTATTCCTATATTTTCTTCTAGGAATTTCATGGTTTTAGGTCTTACATTTAAATCTTTAATCCATTTCAAGTTAATTTTTGTGAGTGGTGTAAGATATGGGTCCAGTTTCATTCTTTTACATGTGAATATCCAATTATCCCAACACCATTTATTGAAGAGACTGTCTTTTCTCTATTGAGTATTCTTGGCTCCCTTATCAAGTACTATTTGACTGTATATGCTTAGGTTTATTTCTGGGCTGTTGTTATGCCACTACCATACTGTTTTGAGAACTGTAGCTTTATAGCATAGCTTGAAATCGGGAAATGTAATGCTTCCTGCTTTGTTCTTCTTTCTCAGGATTTCTTTAGCTATTCATATAAATTTTAGGAGTGTTTTTTATACTTCTGTAAAAAATGCCATTGGAGTCTTGATTGGGATTGTATTGAATCTGTAGATGGCTTTTGGTAGTATTGTGATATTTTAATATTAATTCTTCCAATCCATGAACACAGGATACCATTCCTTTTATATGCGTCTTCTTCGATTTCTTTGATCAGTGTGTTGTAGTTTTCAGCATAGAGGTCTTTCATCTCCTTAGCTAAATTTGTAAGTATTTTGTTGTTTTTGATGCTATTGTAAATGGGGTTGATTTATTTCTTTTTCAGAAATTTTGTTGTTAGTATATAGAAATGCTACTGATTTTTGTATGTTAATTTTGTGTCCTGCAACTTTACTGAATTCCTTGATTAGATCTAACAATTTTTGGTTGAGTCTTTTAGGATTTTCTATATATAAAAGCATGTCATCTGCAAACAGAGGCAGTTTTATTTCTTCCTTTCTAATTCTGATACCTTTTCTTTCTTTTTCTTGACTGACTGCTCAAGCTAAGACCTGTAGTACTATGTTTATAGATCTTGTCTTTTTTTGTTCAATTTATACCTAAGCATTTCATTTTGGGGGGGTGGGCGGTCATAATGTAAATGGGATTGTTTTTTTAATTTCAAATTCCACTTACTCATTACTGGCATATAGGAAAATATATCCTGCAACCTTACTATAATCACTGATTATCTCCAAGAGTTTTTTGTCAGTTCTTTCAGATTTTCTACATAGACAATCATGTAATATGTTAGTAAATACAGTCTTATTTCTTCCTTTCCAATCTGCATACCTTTTTCCCCCTTTTTTCTTGTATTATTGGATTAGCTAGAACTTCCAATATGATGTTGAAAAGAAGTGGTGAGAGGGGACATCCTTGCCTTGTTCCTGATCATAATGGGAATGCTTCAGATCTCTCACCATTACGTATGATGTTAGCTGTAGGTTTTTTGTAAACATTATTTATCAAGTTGAGGAAGCTTCCCTCTATCCTACTTCACTGAGAGTTTTTATCATAAATGTGGTTGGATTTTGTCAAATGCTTTTTCTGCATCTACTGATATATCGTGTGATTTTTCTTGTTTAGCTTGTTGATGTGATGGATTCCTCAATTGATTTTTGAATGTTGAATCAGCCTTGCATACCTGGAATAAATCCCACTTGGTCGTGGTGTATAATTCTTTTTATACATTGTTGAATTTTATTGGCTAATATTTTGCTGAGGAATTTTGCATCTATGTTCATTTGAGATATTGGTCTGTAGTTTTATTGTAATATCTTTGTCTGGTTTTGGTATTATGATAATGCTGGCCTCATAGAATGATTGGGAAGTATTCCCTCTGCTTCTATCATCTGGAAGAGATTATAGAGAATTGGTATCATTTCTTCCCTAAATGTGTGGTAGAATTCACCAGTGAACCCATCTGGATGTTTTGTTTTGGAAGATTTTTATTATTGATTTAATTTCTCTAATAGGTATAGGCCTATTCAGATTGTCTATTTCTTCTTGTGTGAGTTTTGACTAACTTTGTCTTTCAAGGAATTGGTTCATTTCATGTAGGTTATCAAATTTGTGGGCATAGAGTTGTTCATAGAATTCCTTTTTTATCCTCTTAATGCCCATAGGACCTCTAGAGATATCCCCTCTTTCATTTCTGATATTAGTAATTTTTGTCCTTTCTCCTTTTTTCTTAGTTCAAAAACAGATATTGTATGATTTCTATTCTTTTAAGTTTGTTAAGACGTGCTTTATTGCCCAGAATATGAATATCTTGGTGAATGTTCCATGTGAGCTTGAGAAGAATGTGTATTCTGTTGTTGTTGGATGAAGTAGTCTATAGATGTCCATTGTATCCAGTTGATTGATGGTGTTGTTGAGTTCAATTATGTCTTTACTGATTTTCTGCCTGCTGGATCTGTCCTTTTCTGTTAGAGGAGTGTTGAAATCTCCAACTATGTTAGTAGATCATCTGTTTCTCTTTGCAATTCTATTCATTTTTGCCTCACATAGTTTGATGCTCTGTTGTTAGGCACATGCATGTTAAGGATTGTTAAGTCTTCTTGGAGAAATGACCACTTTATCCTTATGTAATGCCTCTCTTTAACCTTGCTTACTTTCGTTGCTTTGAAGTCTGCTCTATGTGAAATTAATATAGCTACCCCTACTTTCTTTTAATTAGTGTTAGCATGGTATATTTTTCTCTATCCATTTAATTTTAATGTGTGTGTGTCTTGATGTTTAAGGTGGTTTTCTTATAGACAACATATATTTGGGTCTTGTTTTTAGATTGACTCTGACAATCTCTGTCTTTTAATTGGTGCATTTGGACCATTGATGTTCAAAGTGATTACTGAGATAATTGTATTAATATCTCTCATATTCAGTACTGCTATCTATTTATTGTCCTTGTTCTTCCTATTTTTGTCTTCCATTCCTTTCCTGCCTTTTGTGGTTTTAATTGAGCATTTTATATGATTCTGTTTTCTCTCTTTTTTTAGCATATTGGTTATATTTCATTTTTAGTGGTTTCCCTCAAGTTTGCCATATACATTTACAGTTAATTGAAGTGCTCTTTCAGATAACCCTATAGCACTTCACAAGTATTGTGAATACCTTATAATAACATAAGCATCCTAATTCCTCCCTTCCATCCCTTTATCATTGCTGTCATTCATTTCACTCACTTATAAGTGTATATATATGTATATATGATATGTACATATATGTATACATATCATACAGACATAAGCATATATAATCGAATACATTGTTGGTATTATTTTGAATGAACTGTTGTCTATTAGATCAATTAAGAATAAGAAAATAGGGGAAAGGGGGCTGGGGAGAGGGCACAAAGGGTGAAGTGGTGTACCTACAACATGACTAACAATCATGTACAACTGTAATTTCACAAGGTTGTTAACTATCATAATCTTAATTTAAAAAAAAGAATAAGAAAATAAAGTTTTTACTTTACCTTTACTTATTCCTTCTTTGATGCTCTTTGTTACTTTATGTGGATCCAAGTTTCTGGCCTATATTATTTCCCTCTCTCTAAAGAACTTCTTTTAACATTTCTTACAGGACAGGTCTATTAACAACAAATTCCTTCAATTTTTGTTTGTCTGAGAAAGTCTTTTTTTCTCTTCCACTTTTGAATATTAATTTCTCAGGGGTCAAAATTCTAGGTTGGTGGTTTTTTTCTCTCAACACTTTAAATAGTTTGTTCCACTCTCTTCTTCGTTGCGTGGTTTCTGAGAAGTCAGATGTGATTCTTACCTTTGTTCCTCTATAGTTAAGGTGTTTTTCTTCTCAGGTTTCTTTCAGAATTTTTCTTTATCTCTGATTTTCTGTAGTTTAAAATGATATGCCCAGGTGTAGTTTTTTGGAGTTTTCTTGGCTTTTATCCTGCTTTGTGTTTTATGAGCTTCCTAGATCTGTGGTTTAATGTCTGACATTAGCTTGGGGAAATTCTCAGTCCTTATTGTTTCAAATATTTCTTCTGTTCCTTTCTTTCATCTCCTTCTGGTATTCCCATTACACGTATGTTACACCTTTTGTAGTTGCCTCACGGTACTTGGATATTCTCTTGTTTTTTACACTCTTTGTTTTCTTTGCTTTTTGATTTTCAAGGATTCTATTGATATATCTTCTGGCTCAGAGATTCTTTCCTCAGCTGCATCCAGTTTACTAATTAGCCCATCAAAGGTATTCTGTATTTCTGTTATAGTGTTTTGTTTTTTTTTTTTATAAATCTCTAACATTTCTTTTTAGTACTTTCTTGGGATTTTTATCTCGCTGCTTGCATTGCCCATCTGTTCTTGCTTGCTGTCTACTTTATCTGTTAGAGCCCTTACCATATTAAACAGCTGTTTTAAATCCCCAATCTGATAATTCCCTGCCATGTCTAGTACTGGTGCTTGTTCTGTGTCTTCAAATTGTATTTTTTGCCTTTTGGTCCACCTTGTAATTTTTTCTTGATTGCCGTACATGATGTACTGGGTAAAATGATTTCCTAAATAGGCCTTTAGTAATGTGATGGTGAGGTGTGGGGGAAGGGGAAGCAGTCTATAGTCCTATGATGACGTCTCACTCTTTTAGTCAAACTGTGCTTCTTGGACTGTGAACTTCACAAGGGTTTCTCAGGTTTTTTCACCACCCTTAGGTAGGACAGGATGGCTAGAGCAGACTGGAGTTATTTCCCTTCTCCCAGGAAGGCTAGAGGTGACTGGAGTTAGGTATTTCCTGTTCCCAGGTCAGTTAGGCTCTAATAATACCCCGCAGGTTAGACCCTAGTTAACTAGTTTCCCCTAGGGCAGGTCTTATTAAGAAGAACAGAGTCCTCTGGTGTATTTCAAAATGGTTCCTCTTCCCCTCCTCTGCCAGAAGTGTAGAAGCATGAGAGGATTCTTCTTTTAGATTTACTGTGGGAACTTGGTCGAGCTCCTGGAGGTAAATCTCACAGCGTTGTGGAGACCTCCCGCATGGCTGAGTCCCCTGGGTTTTTAACTCTCAGACTTGTCCACAATGAGCCTACAGCAATTTGTCAAGAATAGTTCAGTTTTCCTACCACAGCATTGGTTCCCACAGTGGTTACCATGTGTGAGTCTCTGCTCGGCTAAGCCACAACTCTCTGTATTCACCTGTCTGTCTCTCCAATCTTGGGGGGCAGTGATTTGCTTTGTTTCTCTCTTACACATCCAAGAAGAGTTGTTGTTTAGAATTTTACTTGTTGTTAGGATGGAGTGACAACTTCTAAGCTCCATACATGTGGAATCGGAAACTGCAAGTCAGAAAAATTTTAAAAATAAAAAATTAAGAGAGAGAGAGATAAAAAAAGATTCAAGAGAAAGTGCCAAAAATTGAAGTAAGCAAAGAAGATCAAACATATGGTTGGTAGGAGATAACAAAGAAAACCAAAGCAAGGCAAGTGAACTAATGAAAATTTTCCTGAAATTAAAAAAAATTGAAGCTACATAAGGAAAGAGCATCCTGCATACCTGAGAATGTTGACGGTATGAGTAACAGCAAGAAAAGGACAAAATGCTTTAAGCTTCTAGAAGAAAAACTGTGCTTGATTTATAAGGGAGAAAAATTAGTTTATTATTACACTTCTCAACAGCAGTGCTTTTTTGAGGGGGGAAAAATGAAACAACATATTTAAAATAAGGAAAGAGTCAGCCAAGGATTTTTATACCCTGCAAAACTGACTTTTTTTTTCAGTGAGGAAGATTGACCCTGAGCTAACATCTGCATCTGTTGCCAATCTTCTTCTTTTTGCTTGAGGAAGATTGTCCCTAAGCTAACATCTGTGCCAGTCTTACTCTGTTTTGTATGTGGGATGCCACCACAGCATGGCTGGATGAGTGGTACTTAGGTCTACACCTGGGATCCAAACTGGTGAACCTCAGGCTGCTGAAGCGGAATGCACAACCCTAACCACTATGCCACTGGGCCAGCCCCCAAAACTGACTTTTAAGTATAAAGGGCATAAATAGTTATCAACATGCAAGTACTCAGGGGGTATTGTTCCCATGAGCTTTTCCTGAGAAATCTAGTAGAGGATGTATTGTAGATGACTAAAGTGATGAGAAAGACACCAACATAAGAACTTAAGCATTAAATAAGTAGTTGCCTAGAACTAGGACTAAAGGAGGACTAAGGGGGAAGAGAGTACAGTGTGTAATGGCTCTATCCTCTGACAATGTAGATTTAATAGAACTATGTTTTTTTAATGGAGAAAGTAGGGAGAGCTTGTACAAAAAATTTCTGATATTTTTGATAATCATATTGGTGGTGACGTTAGTATTGTCATTCTGAGACCGTTGTGCTGTAATGTGGGATAAAACAAGTGATATTAGCATGTTCTAATTCTAACATCCCGTTTTAAGAACTAGGCTTCTTAGAATGGAAGAAAGGAGATTGTCATGTTATAGAGAAGAGGTTAAGTAAAAGCTCTGTAGTATTGAATTTGAATAGAAAGTGTCGATGCACATTTATGAGATGTTTTTGTCTTTGAATCAATAATATTTCCTAGTTTATTTCACTGAAAAGTCCTAGAAACTATGTCTAACTTAGTTAAGAGCATGTCTAGCACCCAGATTGTGGTTTTGAGATAACGTTCTCTGTAAAATAAAATAGGGCTTCTTAGAGAAATAGGTATGTGGCAGGAATTTTACAAAATGAAGCTGGAATATCTTAGATAACAAGGAAGCTATCAAAGATTTCTAGGGTCATGTCAAAAAGATTCAGAGCCTCCTACTGGCCAAAGATGGGACAGTTTGACCTTCAATAATGATGAGAATTGAAACTCATCAGATATGTTTTAAAAATCCATGATTTAATAGTGATATTATAAAGAATTAACTACCTTCAGAGAATTATAGGGAAACAATTCATTACCTTGAAAACTGGGAAATAAAGGGAAGGAGTCAAGCATTTCTCCTGATTTTTATATAAACTATACCACTGGGTATCCAAATAGTAAATGAGGGCAGAGTCTCTTATAAACCTGTTCCAGCTACAGAGTGAAAAAAGTGATAGAATTAAAATATTACCCTTTGTAACTGCCAATGGATGGATACAGGCGTTCAGCATCAATGGCTGCTAAGATCACAAAAAGGAAGACAACCAGACATTTGTGCCTCCTATAGTATTGCTAGACACCACTGATAGTCTTGCTAAAGTGCTCCAAACTGGGTCTGATCCTTAGGCACTGAGCTTCCAATTTGCAGGAAATACTAAAGATACGGGAACTTGTTGAACTTTTCCATGAGTATGCCATCAGCAACATCAAGACTCTGGACAACTGTAGGTCAAGTTGCCTAAATTCTTCAACAGATAATTTGTTAAGAAATGAAAGGAGTGGAGGAGAAATCTATAGATTAAAATAGAATGAAAAGATATTGAAATTTTTAAGACGGGCAGGATGAAACAATAGTCTAGAGATGCACATTTGGGAGATAAAATGGTTTAAAAAATGCAAGGATGTGACAATTGTAACAGGATAATTGTCACTTTGGGTGAAGTGAGGGGTTATGATTGAGTGGAGCACATGGAGGGACTTCTTGGGTGTATATATATATACATAAAATTATATATAAACATTATAAATATGTAAACTATATTATACATTATATGTAAAATATTTATATATTTTATAAATATGTATAAAGATAAAAGGATGCTGGTTACCTTATTTTATAAATAAAATAAATACTTTATAAAATAAAGTAAATACTTTATAAATAAATAAAAAGATAAAAGAGGATGCTAGCTACCTGTCCTCTTACAAGATAGAAGTTTCTACAAAGCTACTGCTAGCCTTCATTGATATCTTTGTGCAATTTGGAAAAAGGCAGCCTTTCCTCAAGGCATTTAGGCTATTGGCCAGTAAATACAAAAATCTGTAATGCCTGTGATGTGAAAGCTGCCTCTTTGATGGTGCTCTTATGCAGTGTATAACCTGCACAACTTTGTGAAATGACATTGAGTCTCTGTGTTGGTTCAAGCTCAACTCCTTTTGGTGTTATTAAGGAAAGGAATTCTTCTTGCAAGCACCATTTTGTTCTTTGAGGAATTTTACTTCAATGCAATTTAGCAATCCAGGGGGATAGAGAAAGTGCTATTCTAGCCAATATTTCTCTTGCTCATTTTAGCATGCAGCATCCCTGAGGGAGAATTAAGTACTTCCTGAGATGTTATGTAGTATTAGAAATGTTTAAGAGAGCTGGCTGCCTGCGGAGGCAGGAAGTTCCATGGTATACCCCTGCTGTAGCTAGCACAGTTTTGGCTCTAGACCCCATCTTGGCCAGGTCCAGAACTTGATTCACCATAATTCATCAGGTTCAGAGACATAGACACACATTAGCAAAAGTTTAAAAGATTGTGATATAAATCAGAATGTCAGTTTATTAATTTTTCATAATAATGGTAACTGCTAAATGAACTAGAGTGCTCGTGTTAGCTCTATTTTTCTCCCTTCTAGGCAAGCCCCTTTGAAGCCAAAAAGTGTGTGGTTTGCAATGGGAGGTGGATGATCCTAATGGTTGGTGACATTCTCATCACACTCTGATCCACCCATCTCCACTCCAGGGAGATACCTGCCAGCTGGACCAAAACACTTGTGTCAGCCGTGTCAACATCGTGCAATACACGCACTTACAAATTCTTGCTTTCTAGCTCATCTTTTCCCAGGTTTCACAAAGAGGGAGGAAGGGAACACCTTCCCAGTCAGTCAGAACATCTGGGTCAACCCTAGTGATTAGTGGCATGACAATTGAA
Source organism: Equus przewalskii (assembly GCF_037783145.1). Lineage (NCBI taxonomy): Eukaryota > Metazoa > Chordata > Mammalia > Perissodactyla > Equidae > Equus > Equus przewalskii. Next base: position 21,762,540 of record NC_091853.1, on the reverse strand, counting down.
GCAGCCAGCTCACCTCACATGCAAAGAATTTCAGGTAAATGTATCTAACAAACATGGAGCCCCTTCCATGGACTAAACACAAAGAGGAGCCAGCAGTGGTTCCTGGCCTTATGTAGCTTACAGCCTCGTAGGGCAAGATTTAAACACAGCTTCCCCATTTCCAGTAGCTTCCTGTTATTTAATAGCTTACAGCCTGGTAGGGCCAGTTTTGAACATCCTTCGCCTGCTTCTGCTAGTTGATATATACAGTGTGATTGAATCAGAGAAAGCATCAAAGTAAACTTCAGCTGGGCCTGTGTCTGAGCTATCCAAAATTCAGATTCCTGGGTTTCTAAATAAAGTTTTATTGGATTTCTTTTCATGGATTTTTGTATAACAGGACTGAACTATATCTGAACCCAATCCATAGACTTTATTAGATTGGATTGGATTTATAGGATCTTGTTGAATGCAGCCTTATCCGATAGAAGCCTGCTGTTTGATTGTGTATTTAGAGAAATAGCAGTAACTTCCTCTGAGGGTGGCAAAGCGCTGAGAAACGGGGCTGCACCTTCCTTTAAGGCTGCAGGTATGGGGGATGGAGTTTGGCTGGGTTTTTGTTTGTTTGTCTGTCTGTTTAAATCCGGCATAGAACGTGGAACTGTTGCTGCTGCTCCAGACTCTGGGCTCGTCCTGCTCTGAGCTCAGGTGATCACGGTGTGTGAGGCTCAAGTCTGTTCCTCAAGCCTGTCAGCTACACGGCCACTTGTATTATCTTCTCATAGGCCTGGCACCAGGTCTGGAAACATAGTATCTAAAATTACAGAGTTCTTTCCGCCCTGGAATTTTGAACTAACCTTTAGAACTCAAGTGAGGGCTTGGCGAGGGCAGCGAAAGAATTAATCTGGAGAGTTGAATGCTCAAAAAGAAGACTTAAAGATCCCATCCCTTAAATATATTGGACCTGAAATGGAGAAGATTATGTATATTTTGGATTTAAAAGAGTTTTGTAAAGAAATTTTTTTTCCACGAGTTTTTGGTTTAATTGCCTGGCAGGGCGGGAAATCCCAACACAACAGCGTGGAACTGGGGCATGAAAAGCAGCAAGTGAAACGGATTTATGAAGCCCATAAATAAAAATGAAACTCATTTCATTGTCCAAATTGAGTGGAAAGGCACAATCTATCCCAATTCTGATAAATGGAAGAATGGGACACACATAGGGGAAAGATCTTTCCATTTTAATAAGGCAAGATAATGGGTGGAACATAACTGAGGAATTTCAGAAAAAGGGACATTTCATTTTGCCAGACTTGACCAAGAAGGCATGTTTCCCATATTTACTCTCTGGGGGAAAATGCACTTTTTTTCAAAAAGAAGTACAATTGACTGCATGTTTAAACAGTGCCCCAAATGAGCATTTTCCTATAAAGGCGACAGCAGTGAAAGGAATGGGAAGCCAAAGGCCAAGGTGGCAGCCACGTGAGGCAGGAGATTTCCATACTTCTGGAATTTGGGGGGTTGCCAGCCTTTTGTCATTCTCTCCTAAGAAGACCTTGGCGCTTAAGTGTTCTTTGAAGCCTGTTTGTTCCTGTACAAATGGATCAGATAAGACAGAGGTGAATGTCAACGATGAACATCTATATTACAAAAACAAAAGAGAGTGATGGAGAGTGCCTGCAACTTGAGGGCCAGGATGTTGGTGCTCAGTGGCTCCTCATGAGGTTTAGGCCACTGTCTGCTTCCTACTCCACACCGATTTCCAGCCCCACCTTCTCTCGTGTGTCAATTTAGCCTGTTCCCTTCCCAACTAAATTCTTAGGTTATTTCAGATTTTTGTTTGCAGTTTTTTGCTGGTCCGTTATCTGTCTCTCCCCAGGCCTAGTGTGACAAGGGCAGGTGTGCAGGTTGGTTGGTGTAAATTAAGAGCACAGTCACTGGTCCTGAAACGAGAGGGAAGCCAGTGGGTTTATAAGGGGATCCAACCCAGGCATGAACTTATCGTTTGATATGGAACTAAAAACTCACTTGTCATTTATTTAATAAACATTTTGAACATTTGTCTTGTACTACTCATCCTGCTAGGAATTTCCATGATTCAAGATAAATTAGCCCTGGCCCTCACCCTCAGTAATCCCACAGCAAATGGCAGTGTTTTCTTCCTCCCTCAGTTTTCATCAGCACCCCCAGGCCACCCCAAGATATGTTCGATCTAGGTAAAAATAGCAGGTTTGCTTTGCAAATGTTTCTTCCAGACAAGTTCTCTAAGCTCCTTCCAACTGAATTGCTCCCTAAGCCTGTCTTCAATAGAAATTCTGAAGCTGCTGCAGCCTCCCAAGTCTACACTGAAAATGCACCCTGATGACTAAAAGGCCACATCATCAAACCATCTCTTCATCTGTCTCTTTATCCATGCCTAATGGGAGACTTAAACTGAGGCTAAGAAGACAAGGACATTCCCTCCCCCTTCTTTGTGTGAACTCCTGGAAGCATCCTGCCGCATTTTTGTACGTTAAGGAGAAATCACCCTTCTCTGGGAGAGGATGAAGTCTCTTCACCGCCTCCTCTAGCCTCTTAGCTTCAAGAATCGACTCTGCAGCAATTTAGCCATCTTGATATAAAACACGTCCAATGCACACTCCTGGAATTGATCTTGCTTGGTTGGTGGTCTATCCTTGGATCGTTAAAGACCGGGACTGGGAAGAGCTTCCCGTGTAGTGAGATTTTGACTAATTGAATTACCACAACGAGAGGAACTTTGTTAGATGAAGCAAAATATGTGTCCATGAAACCAGGGAGGTATCTGCACTGAAAACCGGAGTCCAAAGTCAGCTCGTTTGCAGCACTGTGCAAGGAAGAGGCACTGTGTGCGAGGGATCAGAGCACTTTGACCACAAGAAAGAGGTTCCCTGTCGTGCCGAGGGGAAATTCCATGGGCCAGAACCCTCCCACACCATTCTGCTTTCCTGCTCTGCTGTTGAGTTCACCAAGGAGCCTTCTGATTAATAACTGAGCTTCCTTTCCTGAACACATTGATATTGGAAAGGGGATCACCTGGATAGGGAGCATGAGAATTCCAAGATCTAGAAGGGGAATTTCTGAACTCCTCCATGATAAATTATGATTTATTGGTCAATTGTGTGTTAATTTTGTTAGAATAAGGTCATCACTGAGAAAATCTGATTTGTAAGGTTGAGGATCATTCTCTGGAACTTGTTGCCTTGAGGTTCTTGAGAGCTCCTTTCCTGCAACTACCCCCATGGCGTCTTCCTGGATGCTTCCCCAAATTCCAGCACACTCCCCATTACTTTGGACTCAAGGATGAGACCATCCGTCAGACTATGTGCTAGTTAGGTTGTGAGTCTTAAAGATTTTATGTCTTTCTCTTCCTTACCACCTTATGATAGACAATAATTTTCTAAAAGGAAGTCGGATAGAGGGAATAGGATTATGCAAATTAACATGATTACTAAGAAACATAGGAAGACCTGCAGGCCCTCTTGAATCCTAATTGGGTAATAGTTCTGATTTGCTAGTGGAGACTTGACTAACACCTTTCTGATCAATGAGTGCTCCCCCACACTGCTCCCTATAAAATGGGGAGAGAGAAGAAGAGAAACTCATCATTAAAATCAGGCCAACCTCCTCGTTGAATAACTCTGACATGGATGAGGGAAAAACCCAGAAGAAAAAAATTTGAAAAGTTTACTTCAGGTTGAGAATTTCTAATTCCACCACTTTTGTGTGTGTGGTGTTGTTTGATAGACATGACAGCATCTCCTCATTATTATGGAAAATATAGGGTTGGTGGTAATTACTATCTGAATATGAATGGGAGCAGAAGTGGGCATAGCCTGCACTGGCCTTTCTTTGACAAGGTATAACTTTCTTCTGAATTTCTGTGTTAATTAATGCTTATTTAAAAACCACTTTAATTGGTAGTAAACACCTCAACTTTTTGTACTCATTAAAATGCAGCCATTGATGTGTGATGGATTTTTTTTAAAGCTTAATTAACTTTCCTTCTGTATATATAACCTATAATAATGACAAACATATTGGGAAAAAATTACCCCTGCTTTTTCCCCCTCTCTCCCTACCCCCATTATAAAGACATTTTTAGCTGTGGATGTCTCACTTTGTTAGGCTCAGATGCCATTAATTTGGCATTTTGGAGAAGAGTAGGTGGCAGGAAATCAAAGCTTTTTGAGATCTTGGTTATTTCTAAACCAAATAGACATGTTTCTGATGAAGAAACAGGCTATTTTTTTAAAGTAAAGAAAATAATACCCTAGATGGTTCAAAACTTATCTTGAGTATCTTCGTGGAAAACATCAAATTTTTAAGCTTTTTTGGAAGTCTTTTCTTGGAGTGATTATAATTGTATAGGAATCAAGTAATGCATCCCTTCCCTTTTTCATTAGGAGATATAATAATTACTATTAAGATAATATAACTACCTTAGAGAAATTTTGGAAAATAAGAAACGATTTTCTTAATAGTCTCATTATCCTCACACATCAACAGTTTTTAATTTTTCATAATCTCCTTGTGTTCTTTGTCCATATTGGGCACAAAATTGTTAAACAGTAAAACCACAGTCAGCAATGTAGAAGGAAATTGACCAGAGCACCATTAGGAGGAATTGGAGGAATGAGGTGGAATGATCCTGTGGTTTAACAGCCATTGGATGGGAAACTTGGGTTTTATCCAGAAGGATGGGAGGAACAGCTGCAGGGGCCAAGTCATACGAGGGCCACTGTGGGAAATTTTCAGTCACTTAGAGGCTCTTGCAGTCCCTTCTTTTGGTCAACAGGGAGAACAAGGCTCAGCATTTGATCAGATTCTGATTTGTTCACACCTCCAAATTATGTATCTCATGCTAGTTTCAGTCTCAGACTCATTGGTGATGACTATTAATCAGAGTTTCTTGTGATTTTTGCCCTTGTAGCTGAATTTCAATCATTTTTTTGAGCGAATGGCTGACCAGAAGCATGTAAGACTCTGGAGAGAACACAGTGAATGACTATGGAGACAACACATATTAAAGAAATTATCAAATGGCCTTGGATAATGCTTATTAATCAAGATCCTGACTCACCTAAGATCAGCCAGGAGAACAGTTCCATCCCCAACCCAAGGAGAAGGGAGGTTTGATATTAGTAAATTTGCCCAACACTTTGTTCATCCTCTTGATTTACTGAGGTTTAATCTCTGGCATCCAGAATAACATTACAGTATTAGGGAAAGGAATTTTAAGAATCTCATTTTAACAAAGTTTTAAACCAAGAGAGAAGGGAAAAGATAGTTATGAAAAGAAGAAAGAGACAAATAAGGATATGGCAGTCAGTGGCTTCCTGTGTTCTGGGGTCTTGATCTGGAGGTCATGGGCCAAAGCTGTCCATGTCTAGCTGTCTTGGGATTCTGGGAGATTCTTGGGAAAGCTGTGTCCTTTGGGATGCCATTTGCTTCAGAAGAATTCTGAAGGAGTCTCTGTTTTAGATCTCCAGTCAATATGGAAGTCCAGGATGTGGGCGTATCAGATCTTGGGAATCACGAATCCAATGGAAATGATTCCTTGGTATCTGACTGCAGCGTTTCTATTTGATGGTTCCTGATAAGGTCCCTTCCAAGAGGTACACCTCAGGTTTAAGACCACCAACCCAGAAAGTAGATAAGACAATTGTGATATCTTTATAGGGAGATCAGAGTAAGCCTGGAAGGTGAGATAATTAATAGTCTCTGAGATCAGGATGGCTTCGTTCAAGGACTGGATTTTTGACCACTCAATTTTGACATGAAAGATCTCAGGGAGAGCTGCCAAGAGATCTGTCAAATACTTTTGCCCTTTTCATATCCATCCGTGTTCAAATTTTGATCCACGTATTTGACATCATTTTGATAATCAAATAAACTGATAGGAGTCCCAGGATGTATGTTCCAAGGACAACCCTTAATTCTTTAGTGAACTTCTGTCTTTCCTTATTACTAGGGGTTGGGAAGTCCTTAACTAGCTGGTGCAAATCTGATCTTGGCCAAGAATTAAAGTTATAAATCCATTGGCCTTGGGGGTGATCTTCATCCCCATCTATATTAAAAACCATTGTGAGGAGACGTTGTCTATTAAGCAGGATGTGTTCAGGAAGGGGCAGCAGAGGAGAGGAAGGAGGGTCTAGTGACGGTGCAGAAGGAGCAGAGCAAGAGTGAGGAGGAAGGCGAGGTTCGGGCGACAAAGAAGAGGCCAATATGCAATCAATTGTGTTAGGAGACGGAGAAGGGAGTTTAAGTTTGGATTTTAGATCATCCAGGGTTTTATTAGCCTTTCCTAAGGAGTCCTTAAAAGAAGCAACTTTAGAATTTTCCTGTCTCTCAGAGGCCTTCTTATACTAGTAATAAATACTGACCATTGAATATTTGAAGTCTTTGATCCCTTTGATTCTAAAGTGCCATGCAGATGGATTATTTTACCCATATCCCAAGTTCACTAGAGTGGCCTCTGAAGTTCTAAATTGTTCTTGGTAAGATTGCATCAGAGCTTCAAAGATTTGGTGCTGTTGGCACCATGTTTGTATATGTAAGAAGCTGGAGAAAGACCCGGAGGCTCATTGAATGGCTGGGGACTCTCAGAGTCGCAGCACCACATAACCATCTTGTTGTTGGAGCCCTGAGTTGTGAAATAAATCAAATGAAAACTTTTCACCAGGGCACTTCAGAGAGAAGAACAAAGGCTTAGGTGGTGCTTCAATGTAAAGAGAGCCAAGTCCTGTGTCAGGGGCAGGACTTACTCAGCTGTCCAGTCCCTGGGACTCCCAAAAGGAGAGACTCAAGGGGTCTGCTGCGTTCTCTGTCCTCAGTGGAGTGGTCTGGGCTGAGCAGCGGTGGATCCAGGCAGTGATTAGAGTCTTGGCATCAAAAACTGTGGAATATAATCCACCAAGGCACCATTAGCATAAGCCTTTGTTTAGAATGCTACAGAAGGAGAAGACGGAAGGAGCGTTCTGCCTTGGGGAAGAAGGGGATCCCTTTTATAGAGCTTTTGCAAGAAGACTCAGCTGAAGCTCAGCTAGTTTGGGGAATAATTGGTCAAAGGTGGTTCTCAGAGCGGGAGGGATCATTCTTATGGTTTAGCAGCCATTAATTGGGCAATTAGAGTTTATCAAAATGGGTGGGGAAAACGTTTACAGGCTAAGTTCAACTGAGGGTCATGGAAAATTTTTCAGTTCTTTAGGATCCTTTATACAGGCTTGCTACAGCGACAAAAGAAACAACTCTAGTGTGATGGGAGAAGAGCGAGTAAAAGGGAAGAATCTTCCAAGCGGCCCTCTGCTCAGCAGTGTTGTTCTTTACAAAAGCAGGGCTGGGGAGGTGGAGAGGGTTGTGGTGTCGATTCTTCCTCTGTATGCCTTATCCTTATCTCCACCCTATTAGTCCCACAACTCTACCAAAGCAGCAGGAAGAAGTGAATTTATAACTAAGCAGGGATAGAGAGCAGTATAATGCAAAGTTCCAAAGAAGATGTTATGGACTGAATGTTGTGTCTCCCCATAATTCCTGTGTTGCAATCCTAAGCCCTGATGTGACAGTATTGGGGGTGGGCCCTTGGAAAGTAAGAATCTAAACACAAATATCCCTTGTGCCAGCCCAGTCCAGATACCTCTGCTTGCAATGTCTGCAGCAGTCTCTTTAGTTGAGGACCTTATAGAGTCAACGAGAACGATTAGCTGAGTATACCTGGGCCCACATGATGGAATGAACCGCATGCATTTAATAAACAAGTGATGTAAGCCTGAGTGTGCATACCTAGGAATAACTACACGTGGTTTGGTTTGGATGTAAGTTTCCCATCCTTCCTCTAGTTTTGCTGCTTCTTTCTCTGGTTTTGCCTTATCCACTGATCTCTGAGCATCGCAGTCCCTGTGCAAGCTGAGCCTCCCCAGCTTGGCTGCCTCAGGGTGAGTTCCAACTTGGGAAGATCCTCAGCCTGGTTGCAACAGCTGGGCCGCTGTCCTGAAGCTCCTTCACTATCATCCTGGGAATCCATGAGTCTCTCCTGTGTTAGATTTCCAAATTCCTGAATCCCACGTCTTCATCTTCCGTGTTCTAATAACTTCCAGAGTAATGGTTCAGAGGAGATAACATTTTTTTGAGTGTTTTGCCTGAGAGTGTATAAGTCCTTCAAATTTGATAGTTTGGCTAGACATAGAGTTTAAGCTGGAACCATTTCACTCAGAATTTTAGAGACAATTCTCCTGGATTTTACTCGTATTCTTGACCCTCTTTTCCTTTTTGAAAGCTTTTAGGATCTTTTCTGAATGGCTATTATTCTGAATTTCCCCCTCATGTGCCTTTTTCTCAGTGTCCCAGTGATGAGGCGTTTGCGGGACCTTTTGATCTAGAGACGTGTATCCTTCAGCCTAGAGACTTTATTATATTATTTCTTCTGTTTGCTGTTCTTTCAGGAATTCCTGTTAGTTTTGGGCCTTTTTGAGTGATTTAAACATTTTCTTTCTTTTCTATTTTCTTTTTATTCTCTCTGGGAAATTTCTTCAAATTAATTTCCCAGTGTCTCTATTGAGTTTTCTTTTAGCAGTCATCTTTTTAATTTTCAAGAATCTTTCTTATTCTTTGGATTCACTGATTTCATAGCATTCTGTTCTTATTTTATTAATGATGTATTTATGTATGTTTGTCTCTCTAAGGAAAGAGGAATTAGAGTTTTAGTTTTCATTTTTCTTATTTCCAGTGTGATTCCCTCTGTTCTGATTATCTAGTGCTGTGTAACAAACTCCCCTCCCCCTGATCTCAGTGGCTTATAATAATATTTGTGTTGCTCATGCACCTTCGATTTAGCAGAACTCAGTATGTACAGCTCATCTTTGGTCCATTCAGTGTCACCTAGGGCCAGAATCGTCTGAAGCCTTGCCCACCCGCATGTCCGGCATCTGGGTTGGGGAAATTTAGACAGCTGGAGCGTCTCTCTCTAGCAGCAGGTGTTCCTGCCAGCACAGCAGCTTCAGGGGCATCAGACTTCGATGTGATGAGTCAGGGCTCCTAAGGCACATGTCCCAGGAGTGTGAGCTGGGTGCAAGCTGCATCCTTTTTCTTACCCAGCCTCAAAGGTCACATAGTGTCATTTCCCCTAAACTCTACTGCAGTTCTGTGCAACTGAAATATAATGTGAGCCATTATATTTGCCACACGTGTTACTTGAAGCTTTCTAGTAGCCACATTAAAAAAGTGAAAAGAAATAGTGAAATTAACTTTAATAACATATATTTTTATTTTATTATTACTTTTTTATTGACGTAACATTGGTTTATAACATTCTACAGATTTCAGGTGTACATCACTATATCCTTATTTCTGTGTTCACCACCCAAAGACTAATTACGTCCGTCACCATACACATGTGCCCTAAAGTCATATATTTTAATTAACCTAATATATTCAAAATATCATTGTAATGTGTAATCAATATAAAATTGCTAATAAGGTATTGTACATTATTTTTTCCTAGTCTTCGAAACCCAGTTTATATTTCATACTTACAGCACATCTCGATTCAAGTGCTACATTTTTTTAAGATGCTAAATTTTGAATAGTTAATGAAATGTAGTCCTCAAAACAATCAAATCAGTGGAAAAATATTTTATACTGCTTCAATTTTTGAATTTAAATGATTTTGAATTGAATAACATTATCATTTCAGTTCTTCAGTTGCGATAGCTGCATTTCAAGGGCTCGATAGCCACATGTGCCTAGTGGCCACCATCTCTCGTATTGGACACTATGACTCTGTTAGTTGAAGTCCCACCCAGATTCCAGAGGAGACAACTTAAACCCCACCTCTCAATGGGAGAAGGGGAAAAGTTTTAAAGAAGATGTGGGAACAGAAATATTGTGGCTGCTTTCGGAAAATACAATCCATACCCTCCAAGTTTTCCTTGGTTTATTTGCTTTGGTTTCTGTATTTCACGGTGAAGACTTTCCTCTGACATCTATTTACTGCAACTGAAGCTCTCAGAGGCTGATTGCAAGCTGTGTGTGTGGGACCAGGCTTATCTACTGGGAGACTTCACTGAAGGGTGATTGACGGGGCCAGTTATCTTATTGGGGATGCGTCACAGGTCAGCATCAGTTGGTTGTCTCTCTTAGGTCAGATTGTTCAGAGAAGAATCAATCTCCTGGGGGCATTTAAGCCTGGCTGTCAGTGTTCTGGAGGCAGTGGAGGAGGCAGGGGTGGTGTCACTTTTCACCTAACGCCATCACTTCAGTAAGGCACCCCACCTCTGCCCTCTGTTGCACCTGGTGTCAATACCAGAGCTGCTCTAATCTAATTAGACAAAGAATAAGCCTCTCAGGGCTTGCTGGGTTGGGAAGGAGTCTCCTGGCTGCCACAGGTAGGGTTGGGGAGCAGCCAGTCCTCTTCTTCCAGCTCCACCTTCCCTAAGCCTCCGGAGGAAGACTCCTGAGCGCCTCCGGGCCCTCTACTGTGAAGCTGTCCCACTTCAGGGGCCTCTTCTCTACAGGCTCTTATCTTTCATATTTTTCCGTGCTACTAAGCCAGTTATCACTCCTACATCCACTTTCTGTCCCCAAAATATTTGGAGACATTCGTTATGTGCTGTCTTCTCCTTTCTTGTTTTCCTTGTCCTTTGTATATCCCTTTGCTTACTATTTTAGCAGGGTTTTAGAAGGAAGCAGAGATAGCTTTAAGGAAGGAATGCCCCCATGTCCTGCTAATATGACAATGCCATGCGAACAAATATCGGGGCCATTTGGTGCCTTAGAACTGTTAGCTGTCGGGCTCAACAATTGTGCTGCTTTAAAAATTAAAATTTAGGGTCCAATTTTATGATAAATTACGGTTGATATAGTGACCAGTCAATAGATATTCACTGAGCAGCTGGTATACGCTGAGCATCGTCACTGCCATGGGGATGCAGTGGTAAACAGGGCCGAAAGGCACGTCGTCCGGCGCTCCCAAACTTTTGTGTGTGCAGGTCACTGGGGATTTGTTAAAAGTGCAAATCCTGTGTCAGTCAGTCTGGGGTGTGGCCTGAGATTCTACCGATAGAGAAGACTTATCCCCTCACACAGGACTCCCAATCAACTTCTGAACCCGCCACTCAACGTGAGCAGACATTAGAAGAAAGTCTCTAACATGAAAGATGTTTCATTATAAACTTCGCATGGGAGTGGCATGCTCTGCCTGTCTATGCTCTCACAAGGCTTTGCTTGGCCAGAAGTTGATGAATGGCCTATTATAGGCTTTCTCTATCCATTGTGTTTATAGGCTCCTGGAATCTCGGGATTGGAAAGGACCTAAGAAATGACTAGTGCAAAGGCCCCTCTGTATTACTTACATTCCTGTTGTGGTTTCCTTGTGGGTCAAGCACCAGCCCCCAAGGTTGCGGGATCGTATCTTCATATTGAGCACCCAAAAGCAGGGTTGAGGTGTGTTGGGAGATTAATACGCCAACTGCTCTAACTGTGGCCCATCCACGTGTGGGCACAGGTTTGATCATAGGCACCATCTATCTGTCCCAGTGGCTTCAGTGTCCCTCCAGACCCCTGTGACTAAGATCAAATCTGGGAGAAACCCAGGGACAGAAGTCACGGTGCCTGGAACATTGTAAGTATTCAAGGATAATAGCTCACTTTTTTGCGTATATCTTTCCCACTGGACTTTTAATACTTAAAATATTGTCTAAGGGCCAGCCCTGGTGGCCTGGTGGTTAAAATTCGACCTGCTTGCTTTGGTGGCCCGGGTTCAGTTCCCAGGCATGGAAACACACCACTTGTCTATTAGTGGCCATGTTGTGGCAGTGGCTCACATGAAAAAAAAAGAGGAAGGTTGGCAACAGATGTTAGCTCAGGGTGAATCTTCCCCAGCGGAAAAAAAAAAAACAAAAAGTGTAAGTACTAGAAGCATCACCTGGAAGCTTGTTAGACTCTCAGGCCCTACTCCAGATCTACTGAAACAGAACATGCAGTTTTACCAACATCCCCAAGTGACATGCGTGCACACTTAAGAAGTTTGAGAAGCAATAGACTATATGCTTTTTCCTGCTTTGTTTGCTACAAAACTTTGTCAGTACCATACCAGTGCTTGGCATCTGCTGGCTGCTCAGTAAGTGCTAGTTGACTGGCTGACTGCTGGTCACTGCCTTAGGTCCTCAGCAAGTCAGGCTGCAGCATGAATAGAGCTCGAAATCCATGCCAGGATGGGAGGCAGGGAAGAAGAAAAGTCTTTGCTTTGTGCCTGAGAACTTGGACCTATTTGGAAGCACAGTAGCAATAACTAGCATTCCCTTCAAGATGCATCTTAGGATCTTTCAGACTGAAACTGACCTTTGAGATTCCCCCATTTCTTAAACAGTCCTGGAAACCTGATGCCATCCCAGACTCCTTCCAGCTCTGAGGTGACTTGGACATTAGAGCAGATTTTGAGCTTGCTCAGGGGCAGCCCTGAGGACCGGAATTCCGGGCGCTGCTCTTCCCCAGACATGACCCACACGCTGGCTGTGTTTCCTACGACAAAAGGTGAGCGTAGGATGTGCCAAAAGCCAGGAGAATCCAGGACCTTCCTCCCAGCCGTGCTGAATTATTTTAAGAATCCTTGGATTTCAAATTACCTAATTTGAGATTAGCCTTATCTTACCAAAAGATTTTATAAATAACGTAACAATAAGTTTCTGAATAGTGTTATAATAATATTTTATTTAGTTAATAACATACCAACTGAAAAAATATAAAAATAAAATGTCTCTTCGATAGACCCATCATACTGAACACTGATGACCATTGTCTAGGATTGCATTTAAAAGGTACAGATTGTTGAACCAAAGCTTTCCTCACCCCAGAACGTAGCCTGGAATAATTAAAATCACTGAAGTCTTGATACAAATTTATTTTTCTTAAAGTAAAAATTTTCCCAAATTTAAAATAATATGTATTCATTAAACAAAATTTGAAAAATGTAGACACTTTAAAGAAGAGATAAAAATGTCTATAATCCACCACTCAGAGATAATCACTGGTAATGTTTTTAATATATTTCCTTCTAGTCTTTTTATGCAAATTATATATTGTTATACAAAACTGAGATTATTCTGTATAGAAAATTTTGCATCTTTTTGTTTATCTAACATTACATTGAAATATTTCACATTTCACTATTCTTCAAAAACACTATTTTGCTTTACCCATAATATTCTGTTACAAGGGTATCCCCTGGGTTTTTTTTTTTTTTTTTTTTTTATGATTTTTCTTTTGCTGATCACTTAATTTCCATTTTTTGCTATTACAAGTAATGCCACAATATCCTGGGACCTGTCTTTGGGAAACAGTCTGAAATTCATGCAAAATCTTTTTTACTGGATCAAGCTGGGATTTAAGCTTATTTAAGACTCTTGCTATATACTTGCCAAACCAGTCTCTGGAGTAAGGTTCCACTTTGCTCTGGCTTTATGGAACTAGTTGTGTTTTCTTTTTTTTTAAGATTGGCACCTGACCCAACATCTGTTGCCAATCTTTTTATTTATTTATTTTTTCTTCTTCTTCCTCTCCCCGAAGCCCCCCAGTACATAGTTGTATATTCTAGTTGTGAGTGCCCCTGGTTGTGCTATGTGGGACGCCACCTCACCGTGGCCTGATGAGTGGTGCCATGTCTTTGCCCAGGATCGGAACCGGCAAACCCTGGGCTGCCAAAGTGGAGCGTGCGATCTTAACCACTTGGCCATGGGGCTGGCCCCTGGAACTAGTTTTTTGAAAAGTGAGGGTCAAAAACCCCAACTCCAATCAGTTGAGTGTTCTGCTTAGCTCAATTTAATTCAGTGGAGGTGGCGCCTATGGCTGAGCCTGAGGCAGGTATCAGAACACAGAGCAGGGGAGTGGAGAAGAGTTGAGAGTGGTGGCTGGGGTTCACTTAGTTGGTATCAGTGTTTCTGGTGTCTTAGGTAAGGACAGATCCCTCTAGACTAATGTAGCGCCACGAATTTCCTGGTAATGAATTCCTCTGTCCCTACCATCTCCTCTCACCTGAGTCCCCTGACCTCTCCATCTCCACCTCTTCTGTACCAGTGACTTTGCTCTTCCACCGACTTGTAACTTCTGAGAATCTGGTCATCACCACTAATGCACTGGGCTGAGGTTAGGGGGCAGGGGCAAGTATTCCATCATGGATGACAGACCTCATTCATTACTGTGGTCAGGATAAGCTAGGTAATGTTATGGTGACAAATAGTTTCAAAACCTTAGTGGCTTTATGTCATCAAGTTTATTTCTCCTTAGGCAACGGTCATCCAATGAGGTGTGACTCAATGATCCTGTTTGCTTGGATTTTGTGGCACCTTGATCTTAAGACGTGATTTCAGGATGACCATGGCAGGTGATGAGTGTACAGAAAATTGAACATTGTCTCTTAAGTACTTGCAACTGGAAGCAACACACAGTTCTAGCCTTCGGATCAAGACTAGGCACATGACTTCACCTAATTGCCTGGGATCAGGAAAAAGTGATCGTCTCTACGTCTAGGAAGGAAAGACAACTGGAAATATTGGTGAGCATTATGATGTCTACTTGAATTACCAAAAAAGAGATCTCAAAATGTACTCCAAACACAGTAATTAGAGAAAAACATCATTATTAAATATGTGCAGGCAGTGTCGATAAATAATGACTTATGAGAGCACCCATTATATAGGATTCATGTTTCAAACAGAATTTGTTGTTTACAAATATATGAAATTGGATGCCTCATGATGAAAACAACTACATCAAATTAACCTGGATGTCATGATGGAGCTCCAGGTAACCCAGGGATCTACTTATATTTTCAGATGCAAATCGTATCACTTAAAGGGAGAGTGTTACGATTTAGCTAATTGTGAAGGGATGGCAAACAGGTTTCTATTTGTGTGCCACAGCTGCTTGATTGGTAGTAAGCAGCTTGGAACTCAACTGCTGTGTTGAGCAGGACTCTAAGGCAGTTTCTAGGCTCAGTGGGGAAGAGTGCAGTGATTCATGCATTCAACAGATATTGACAAAGCACTTACTACGTGTAGACATGGTACCAAGTGCTGATGCTTACAGCTCACATGGAAGTTACAGTGTCAATGTCATTTATCGATGTCTGTCATGGGATGCTTGCGTGCATGCATGTGTGCATGCTCATGTGTGTAGTGGGTGAGGGAAGTGGAGGCACATTATTTTCTTCATATTTCCACCTCTAAGCTGAGATGACTGTTCAGTCAGTGCTAGATTAATTCAAGCATAGGAGTAATTGCTAATCAGCTGTCTCTCACATGCACTCCCATAAGAAGTATGCAGATTTTGAAGTATTTTTCTCTTGTCATGAGAGTCCTGCAGAACTAATCATATGCTTTGTCCCTGTGACATGTGTTTTCAAGGAAACTAAAGGTGTTAATGGATTACCATCTCCTTTTAAGTTTCTCTTCCCCCGGCTCATTCCTCTGGCTGCTATGTAAAACTTTGCTTATTCATATTAGGTCCCAGATTCTGCTCCCTCACATGGAATTTTCTACTTTCTTAAAAAGCTTAAACTAGCAAATGGGAATGAAATTAGCTTCCCCTCTCTGTTCCTATAATTTTTTTTTTAACCCACCCAGGGCAGAGCAGGAGGAATGCTACTGTTCCTCGTCCATTGCTTCAGCAGAAGTGATCTGAAGACCAGCAGTATCTCCAAAAGGGGCTCATTCTAGGCTGGGGCTCTTGGGTGGCTTCCCCATAGTTTCTCTACCATGAAACTCAAGTGAAATGATAAAGGGCACGAAGACAGCCTCAGCAAGACCAACACCGTCAATTCACTGGTTTCCTGTCTCCCTTTGTTCTTATCTGCAGCCTCTCTTGGCTCCCCAACCTCACTCCTTCCAGAGAGCACAATACTTGCTTGGGACCTTCTCTGGTTTGCAGTGGGCAGTAAGAAAGGGTGGTGCCAGCCTCGAATGGTAACAAGGCTGTATAGTGTTGGCCTATTTCCAAATTAAAAAGAATGAAGAATTTATTTCTAAAGAAAAATAGGAAATACATTGTTACACATTTTTCTTCTTCATTATTTTGATGTCTATATAATAAATATGAGAAGTCAAGGAACAGGTTTTCTAAAATATTTTCTCTATTGGGATCCACTGAGTATTTAGTACTTGTAATTATAATGATATATATATAGAAACAGATTTGGAACTAGATGTTAAAACACCATGTCTATCCATTAAAAGACATTTCACACCCACTATGGGAAACTTTTTGAAGCTGTTTCATTGGTGTAAGGATCCTTTTGTCCTCTGAGTATTCATTATCCGAATCCCCAGCTGCATATGGAAGGAAAAATCATCCTAATAAGAAAATTCTCAATAATGATGTGACTGCTTATAAAATCAGTCTCCACTCAAATGTCCCTCCGTACTTAGCACTAGAGTTTGAACCCTGCCCACTGGGTCAATGTCTTTAACATTTTTGGCTCTCAGTC
This sequence comes from Equus przewalskii, assembly GCF_037783145.1. Taxonomy (NCBI): domain Eukaryota; kingdom Metazoa; phylum Chordata; class Mammalia; order Perissodactyla; family Equidae; genus Equus; species Equus przewalskii. The sequence continues at coordinate 21,746,069 of NC_091853.1, read as the reverse complement.
CATCTCAGCTAATTTCAGGGTATGGGAAACATTTGAAAACACTAAGGCAAATAACGTGCAAATAGATTGCAAAGTGAAATTGCAAATATTGCAGAAGATCCAAGTTTTCATAAAGTTGTTGATAGTGATGCAGAGAACAGCAAAGCGCTTGACAGTGGAGATCTGGCAAAGCGGGGTTTAATAAAAAATTGAAGAAGAGACAATTGAAGTGGTTGATGACAAGATAGGTGTTTAAAAGAGAATTATTTGAACCCTAAGAACACTGATATTATACCTAAGTATTTAAAAAATTATCTGCTTTGTGCCAGCCCTGGTGGCCTAGTGGTTAAGTTCAGTGCTCTCTGCTTCAGCAGCCCAGGTTTGGTTCCTGGGTGCGGACGTACACTGCTCATCTGTTAGCAGCCATGCTGTTGCGGTGGCTCATGTAAAAGAAACACGAGGAAGATTGGCAACAGATGTTAGCTCAGGGTGAATCCTACTCGGCAAAAACACCCCAAAACAAAAACATCTGCTTTGTACTCTTATTTCATGCCAACAAATAAAGTAAAACAATATCAGAGTCCATAAGAACTTTAGAAATGTTTAGTCCAACCCTCTCACTTTAGAGATGAAGACCCAGAGAGGCTGAAGATGTTGCACAAGGTCATGCTGCTAGTGATGGAGCAGGACTAGCCCTCAGGTCTGCCTACCTTGCCAGTTCCTCTAGTCACTCCAGCTAGAGTCGTACTTGACCTCTTTTTTCTCATAGCCCACGTCCCACCCATGAGCAAATCCTGCTGCCCTCTCTTTCAAAACATACCTGGAATCCGACCGCTTCTCCTCCCCACTCTCCCATCCACCCTGGAGTGTTGCAATAGCTTTCCACCTGGGCTCCCACTCTCATCCTTGTCCCTAGACTGTCCTCCTCATAGCTGTCACTGTGATCCTTTTAAAACAAGTTTATCCCTCCTCTGCTCAAACCTTCCAGCTGCTTCTCATCTCCCTCAGAATAGAATCCCAAGTCCTTCCTGAATTTATAAGGCCCAACTGAGTCTTGCTCCTGTTGACCTCTCTGATGTCATCCATTTCACTGTCCTCCCCCTACGCTGTGCTCCAGTCACCTGGCCTCTTTGCTGTTCCTCAACTCCCCAAGCTCACCCCCCATTCAAGGCCTTTGCTCTTCTTTTCCCTCTGCCTGGAGACTGTTCCCCCAGATACCCCACTTCCTTTTGGTTCTTTTCACATGTCCCGAGTGCCCATTCAAGAGAACACTCCACCTTGTCATCCTCTCCTGCTGTCTTTTTCTTCATAAGAGAAAAGATCAAGACTTGACAAGTATACGTATATGTTTGTTATCTGCCTTCCCACCAGAATATAAACTCTGAATTCATTGCCTGTTTTCAGTGTATGCATCGGGCATCTGTACCTCTCTTGTTTGCAGGTCCTGTTAGAGCACAAACACTGTTAGTAGATGCTAAATAAGTAATTCTTGAATAAACAAAGAAATAAATTACAAGAACCATGAAATGAATAAGTTATCTATCTACATTAGGGTTATGTGTGAGAAAATTTTTAAAAGTCAGAATGTTTTGTCCACTTTCTTCCTCCAACAGCTCTGCATCCTGTTGTGTGTTTATCTATCCCGTGCACTCACGCGCTGTGCTCTTTGCCGGGGAAGCTCACCTGGGGAACCAGGAGACTCAGCTCCCTGCTTCCCAGTCTCTTGGTGAATAGATGGGGGCAAAGTCACTTGCTCACACTTCAGGATCCCAGGCTTGCAAGGACACTGGGAGTCTTGCTCACCCACAGCCGTTGGGGCCGTGGAGAAATCACTTACATGGATGAAGGACTTCTTAAAAAACTTTTAAATTCAGAATGTAGGCAGCTCTCTCTTGGTCAGTGAGTTTTACGTAGTTTCAGGGTGTTTGGCATCTCTGTACTCCTGCATTTTGACCAGAAGGAAGGAGAGAAGTTCCATCCAAGTTGTCAGACTTGTAGTGAGAAAAGAGGTTGAAATTCCTGGATTTCAAAATCAGCTTCGCTGGATTTTTTTTCCTTTCTGAGGGAGCTTGGGGTTAGAGGTGTACTGGAGAGCGGGGCCGAAGCGGGAGCTCCCACGTTAAGGTGCAGATACTGTTTGGGGACATTTGTTTTGAAAGTTTGGGAAACATTTAAGGACTGAGGGATTTCTTTTTATTATTATCAATTAGTGGTGGAGCAGGGAAAGGGAGATAACGAGGTGAGGAGAGGGGAGCTCAGCGCAGAGTGGCAGCAGTTATTACGGTTGAAGGAGGTCAGGCCAAGCACGAGGAAGAAGTGTTACTGTGCACACGGAGAGGCCGGAGGTGTCACCCCAGAGCAGTAGAGCGGTTGCATGGCATGGAACAGCTGGGTCAGTCTCTTCTCAGGGGACAGAGGTGTCTGGGAGCAGAGATGACTCTAGGTGACTGGCTTTTATAATCCTTGATTCGAGGTTAGTCCCCTAAATTTCAGGGTCAACAATACTTAACTCATTTTAGTGGCGATTGACCTGACAAATTGGCACCTGGGAGATTTTCAGGGTTGGAAGATTCTATCTCATCTCCAGACCCTTCTCCCACAACAGAATCAACTTGGGGAAGTCGGCGAGTGGCGCTAAAACTCCTCTCCTGCCCTCGGCTTTGCCCTGTGAACCCCTGCCTGTAATACCCTGCAGTGTGGAATTTCCTGGCACTATAGAATGAAAGCGAGCCTGGCCCTCAAACCTCGGTCCTGATTGAAGGATGAGTGAGCCTACTAACTGCCATCTAAGCAGCTTCGCCAGCCCCACAACGTGAGGACGGGGTAATGATGTCCAATTTTACACACTTCAGATCCATTAGTAGCAATTACCTTTCTCGAGGTGTTTTGAGTTAGTTTTAACATAGCATTCTTACAGTTGGTGGATAATGACAGTAATAATGTACACAACATTTTCAAGTCGCTGTTTTTAGCTACAATAACGCCATTAGTAGGTCTATTTAACAGATGCATTTCATGCTAAAAGTTAAGGTTCTCGTGATTCCTTTCCCTTCCCCCATGCGAACCTTAACTGCTGTTTTATTCAAGGGAGATTTTTCACTCCCGAGTTTCAGAGATATTTTTCCTATTCTGGGTCTTCCTGTTGAAACGGGATGGTTGTGTGACTGGTTCCACCTAGAATTGTATTTGTTTAGCTGTTCTTATTTAGCTCTTCTTTTCATGACATGCAAACTGACCCAGAAACCCACAGCTCACAAAAATGGAAAATGCGTGTATTTTCTGAAACTCACTTGGGATGTCTGTGAGAGATTACTGGATTTTCCATGCTGCTTCAAGGCAGATAGATGACCACTGAGCTGCTCGGGGGAGAATCTCTCAGAAGGGACGTGTCGGTCTCTTCTAGGGACTCCATCGAGTTGTGTGTGTGTGTTTTTAACTCCCTCCAATGAGCCAGAAGAGGAGTGTTTACTCCTCTCCGCCTCTGCCACCCCCGCCTGGGAGCCGTCTCTGACCGCTGCAGCCACCAGACAGCTCTTCTCCTCTCAAACCCTGCATCCGTGTTAGCAGGACTCCTTTTTGGACACTCTTCTGCAGGGCCTCCTCCCATCCGGGCCTCTTGCTTCTGTTGCTATTTGGGCTCCATTTTGTAGCTGGTCATTCATGTGTCTCATTTCCTGTGTTAGTTTCCCAGGGCTGCTGAAACAAAGTAACACAAACCGAGTGGCTTAAAACAACAGGTGTTTTATTCTGGAGGCTGGAAGTCTGAAACAAAGGTGGTGGCAGGGCGGTGCTCCCTCCCAAGGCTCTAGGAGAAGATCCTTCCTTGCCTCGCTCAGCTTCAGCTGGCTCCAGGCTTCCTTGGCTTGTGGCAGCGTAACGCCCATCTCTGCCGCTGTCTTCCCATGTCTTCTCCTCGTGTGTCTCTGTCTCTTCACACGGCATGCTTTTTATAAAGACACCAGTCATATGAGTTAAGGGCCCACCCTAATGACCTCATCTCAACTTGATCACCTTTGTAAAGACCCTATTTCCAAATAAGTTCACATGCACAGGTAACAGGGGTTAGGATTTCAACATTCCTTTTCAGGGGACATAATTCAACTCATAACACCCCTCAAGGAAAGTGTAACCTTCTTGAAGTCCAGAGTATTTGATGTACTTCTGTAAGCAGTGTTTCCTGAAACCTCGGCTAGGGAACAGGAATCCTTAGGTTCTTGTTAAAAAGAGTGTCCTTAAACAATTAGAGAATCGTTATATCTATGTCCCTGACCTGGGGACTCAAGATGCCTGTTAGCATATTAAAGGCTCTGAGAAATCTTGCTCTAAAGACACTTGCGTAAGTCAAGCTTATTTTCACTAGCTTTTTTGACCACAGGAACTTTTTTTTGCTCCAAGTTTCCTCCATTAACAGCAGTGGAATAGACTTTGGGTGAATATAGTGCCATTCAATGTTGTTTCTGCCATATGAATTGCCCCAAATGAGGTAAGCAGAATAATACGACATTCAGTTGAGTAATTTTTTTTTTTTGGTATAGTATGAAATGGGCACTGAAGAGCAGGAGCGATTTTTAAAAGACTCAAGTTTGACTGATACTCAAATTCAGTCGAAAGCTGGACAGGATCTACTCAGCTGACCCCTGTGTGGTTGTATTTCCTCGTTTGAAAATGGGGACAAGCATAGATGTTAAAAATGTACAGTGCATAATTACTATTTGAGCCTAGTAATTCAGCCAGGAAAATCAGCGAAGTCAGTAGGTCCTTATGCTATTCTGTGCTTTCAATCACAATGATTTTAAATGATGTGATAGAATGGTGAGCTGCCTGGGGAAAACTTCATTCTCTGCTTGTATTTAAAGGAACATAATGGTGATAATTTTCCAACAACAACAACAACTCCTCTTTTTGACTCTTTCAACATCATGTGAGTTCTTTATGCATCTTTTTGGAAAAAGTTCGATCCCAGGCGGACTTTGCAGTAAACCTGTGGTGGTTGTTTCTTTTTCCTCTCTGCCCATTGGTGTGATTTGGGGTTACAAATCCATTTCAGTACTTCCCTGGGCAAAATCTTATTAGGAAGCTCAATCTCTGGACAAGAATGTCACATATTATATTCCAAAGGCAAATGAAAATGTTTTTGGAATCATGGGTGTGTCCTGGTTTCAGATGAAGCTGGTATATTTATCACAAATGGATACATTAGAGGCCTATTTCATAAAAAGCATTATCTGTTTATTAAAATATATGACTTGGGGGGCTGGCCCCATGGCCTATTGGTTAAATTCAGTGCACTCTGCTTCAGTGGCCACAGTTCAATTCCTGGGCGCAGACCTACACCACTTGTCCGTGGCCATGCTGTGGTGGTGGCCACATACAAAATAGAGGAAGATTGGCACAGATGTTAGCTTAGGGCCAATCTTCCTCAGCAAAAAAAAAGAAAAAAAAATTAAAAAATAGATAAAAAATAAAATATACAAGTTGGTATTCATAGCAAGCTCCCTTTAAATAGTAAATACTCCTTGTATATTTCAGTTAAGATTTAATTCACGGATATCTGATTTCTATACCAATTTTCAGATTGTATCAGTAGACACATACAGTGGTTAAAAGCACTGGCTTTGAAGTCAGTCAGACCTGTGTTCAAATCCTGATGACTACTCTCCTCGCTATCCCTGAGAGCTGGTCCAGATGGCTTACTGTGGGAGCTTCAGTTTCTTATCTGTTAAATGGGAATAATAACACCTACCTCAAATGGTTATTGTAGGGACTAAATGAGATGATGTCTTTAAAGCTCTATTACTGGTATGTAAAGAGTAGAGTTTAATGCTCAGCATGTATAGATGCAACATATATAGAAAGCTTAGCTCATCACTCAATAAATATAGCCAGTATTATTATCTACTCCCTTATAACCATTTGCATTTTCCACTCATTTAAGAAAATACTTACTGAGTGTCTACCATGTGCTAGGCACTATTCAAGTTGCTGGGGATATAAGAGAGAACAAATAATTTCCTGCCTATATGAGCTGGTGTTTTGGGGAGAGGCAGACAATTCAATTAATAAGCAAATAGTATGTCAGGTGCTGAGAATTGCTACAGAGGAAAATAAAGCAGAATGATGTAGGTAGGGTATACAGTGTGTGTGTGTGTGTGTGTGTGTGTGTGTGTGTAGGGGGTTATGGGGTGTTATTTTATAGAGAATGATTAGGGAAGGCCTCACCAATAATGTGACATTTGAATAGAGAGAAAGGAAGTGAGGAGAGAGTCTTCATGCATAGCGAGAAGCAGATGCAAAGGTCCTGAGGTGGGCATATGCTTGGCTGTGTTTGAGAAGCTGCAGGAAGTTACACGGCTAGGAGAATGAACCAAGGGGAGGAGATGGGGATGAGGTCAGAGAGGGAGCCTGGGCCTGGTCAGGGGGACTTTGCAGGACCTGGTGCATAGCCAGGATTTTATTCTGAGGGAGATGGAGCCATTAGCAAGTTCTGAGCAGATGAGTGGTAAGATCTGACTTACGTTTCAAGAGGACCTGTCTGGCTCTGTGCTGAGAACATATTATACTGAAATACGAATGGAACTCATGGTGTATATACATTTAAATCACGGGCTCTGAAACATAGCTTTCTGAAGAAGTCTTCTCTGACTTGTTGCTTGTCTTCTCCTTTTCCTAGCCCTAGTCTTCAGTACCCTGTTGGGCACTCTTCTTTTGTAGCTGCCCCTTCCCAGGGTGGCTAAAGATCATTGATGTTAATGGCAGTGTCTCCGGTCGGGTGACCATAACAAAATACCATAGACTGCGTGGCTTAAATATTAGTTCCGGAGGCTGGAAGTCAGAGATTAAGGTGCTGGCAAAGTAGTTTTCCTTCTGAGGCCTCTTCTGTTGGCTTGCTGTGTCCTTACATGGCAGAGAGAAAGAGACAGAGAGAGATGCTGTGTCTTCTTATAGCGACACTAGCCCTATCCGATCAGGGCTCTATCCTTATGACTTCATTTAACCTGATTACCTCCATGATGGCTCTATCTCCAAATTCAGTCATATTGGGGCTTGGGGCTTCAAAATATGAATTTGAGGGGGACACAAATGTTCAGTCCCTGACAGAAAGGAAGTGACATATTAAGAGTTCAGTTCTTTTGTTACCAGAATGGAGAGTATGCTCATTTAGCTAAAATAAGATTTGTCACCCCCCCTTAGGAGAAACCCAGTGGTTGCCATCATCTGTCACACTGAGGCGCAGCCTAGCAGAGTTGCCCTGGATGTGATAACATCTACAGGGATTGAGAGCCAAGGACAGGGCTTCCATGGGGATGATTTGACCAGGTTGCCTTTCAACATGAGAGGCTTTGGGAGGAGATGGTCACCGGATCCCCTCAGCAGGGCTGCCCCAGGCCTTGCGCAGGCCGTGTTCCATACACCGGCTCCTGCCGAAGGGGCGATGGAGGGCTGACCCCCAGCGGGCTCCTCCCGTCCAGCCCTCATGACGGGCGCCCTTCTCTGTTCACACAGACGTTCCTGTGGGCCGGCCGGCAGCAGTCTCCTTACTGCAAGGGTGTGAGCGGACAGTAACGACGTCTTCTCTGTCCTCAGAAGAAATTTCTCTCCGGTGTGAGTATCAAAAATAGTTGTGCTCCCCTTGGGCCACTGTTTCCTTTTATCTTCTGCATCCATCCAGTGGCATGTTGCTCTTCCATGGATTGTGAGAAAGCTGGGAATCAGGTTGGGGCCTCCTGGCCAGCAAGTCGATGGGATGTCGTGGTAGACATTCCGAGCACCAAGGGCCCTTATCATGCGGGATTCCTGGCCTCTGAGCTCTATGGGTGGGGCTGGGACACCTTATACGGTTATTAGTTTGAGAACATGTTTTCCACATTGCTTGGACTGGGTCCTGAGTTGAATTTTGGTTTGCTTACTTTATGGAATTATGATGTTCACATTCATTCCTTGATATTCATTGAGTATCCCTCTCTGTGCCGGTCACACAGGGGCGATGAAGACAGGCTCCTGCCCCACCCTCAGGAGCTTGCAGGCTAATTAGGGAGGCGGCAGGTAAACAACCGAGCAAGGGGATTGTAGACTGGAACAGCGGCCTACAGGAAGCAAGCAAGGTGCTTGACGGAGAGTTACTGTGTGGGGGGAGGGGGTGGGGGCTTCTTTCGACAGAATAAGCAGGGAAGGCTTCTAAAGAATGTCAATTTAGATAATGTAAGTTAAGACCTCAGCTTGGTGCCTGACACATGGTAAGCACTCAATTCTTGATAATCTGCTATCACTAGTATTACTGTCACCTCTCCCTCATTATATGCTGCCCAACACATGAAGGGCAGAGGAACACATGGCCAAATTTGAAGAAACGATGAGGGCTTTGCCGATGTGCCAGCCTTGGACGGTCGGGGACCTCCAGCTCATAATACCTGAGTGTGTCTTTTCCCTCTTTCCATCTTGAAAGGCAGGCCTTCCACGTTGGGTGGAACTAAGCAACTGCTGTGCATCTGCTCTTGGGTTTATCTTTTGAACCCTCTCCAGCCATCACCCCCAAGCATCCTTCTGCTGCAATTGCCCAGTATCTTTAAATTTGCATTTTCCTGATTGTTATTGTAGTGCAAGTTTCAATTCATGCCCATTTAGAACCAAGGGCAATTAAATCCTGAATTAATGCGGGGACAATGAATAGCAAAAGACCCTTCTTTGCAGAGATAACATTCAGTGTACAGGAGTGTCATCAAATGGGTTGAAATATATCCTCTCTAACTTCATGTTTTCAAGCACTCTCTGAGCTTCTAGAACAGTTGGCCTATCTGGTGGAAGACGAGGGAAGGTTTAGGGCTGGGAGTTTGGGCGAGTATAATAGGCTGACTTCACTGTAGTCCTAGGAAAGATGCGAAGCACCTGAAAGTTTGTGAGCGAACCTGGTTGAAGTACTTGGAAAGGCAGTGGCCTCCATCTTGCCCACAACTCGGTGCCTTCCCTTGGTTACCTGAGGGAATCCGCTTACGACTCTATTACCCGGTAAATTAGGAGAGTGATTCAGTCAGGTATATTTATCATGAAGAGAACTGAAGATAATTAATACACTGCATTGAATGCAAATTGCACCCACAGCACTTATCTCGTTTTCAATTAGCACAAATGTTACAGCGCTGCAGGCTTGTTATGGTTTTACCATGGGCTGGGTAATTAATTTCCGTGAGCCACATATCAGGCACCTGGTAATGCCGTTTATTAATAAATGTCACCCCAGGTATCGGTTTGTTAGAAGAGGTAAATAAATGGAATGCGCAGTTGTCTGCCCTGTGCAAATCTATTTTTACACCTTGCTGAATCTTTTCACTTGTTTGTTTATTGACGAGAGTGACGACTGAGATTACAATTGCAAACAAAGGAAAATCCCCACCCCTAATGTGGCCTCAGAGGGGGGTTCCTTTTTCTTCCCCCTCAGGGAGGGTCGGGCCTGTGAGCGGAGTTGTCACAGGTGAGCTTCTGTTGCTTCAGAAAGTGTTTTCCCACAAGAGACCCACAGGGGAGAGTCGGAAAGGAGAGGCTGCTTCTGGAGGCCTCCCCTATCTGACCACAGACTTGCTCGCTTGGACAGCGCAGCTCCCGTTTCCACATCTACGATTCTTTGGGGAGCAAGAGGTCATACAGAGCCCCTTCTGGTGTCCCTGTCCCAACTCCCCTCTGCCCGCTTTCTCTGGTCTACTTCTCATCCCTACTCTTAGCTCCCCAACCTTGTGCTATTTGGGCTCCAACATGAGCAGGTGAGTAGGATTTAGATGCTTTTGACAACGGGGGGCTGTTGAGCAGAAGTCTCATATTTCTGTGAGCTTGTCCCCTCTCTCCATATTGGCAGGTGACGTTAGAATTTTTTTTGTGAAAAAAAAAAACTAGCAGATTCTGACTGCGTATCTACTATGGGTTGGATAATTTCCGGAGCTGGAACGTTGTTGGCTCAGATGCCATTTTATCAACACTCCTGGGATGACATCAGTTTTTCCCAGGAAACAGTTTCTTCTTTTTGCTCTGAACCAGCTGGGATCAGCAATCAGCAATTCCCACCCCACATTTTGAATTCCGTTGCTCCTTGAGGTCCTTTGAGGACCCTGTGTGAAGAGCCACTGTGACTCGATTAACTGAGTTAATACGTGTAAAGCATTTACCACAATGCCTGGCACTTAGTAAGTACCCAGTGACTTAGCTGTGATTAGTATGATTGTTGTTATCTGCACTGGTTATAGCCCCTCATGGACTCCTACAGGGAAAGGCTGGCAGAGGGTGATCATCCATTTAGCAGATGTTACTGTGTGCCAGGCACTGTTGTGGTAAGATACAACAGATAAAACAGACAAAAATTCTGGTCCTCATGAAGTATACATTCTGTTGGAGACAGGAAATAAGCAGATAAGTAAGGCATGTGGTAGGTCAGAGAGTTGAGTGCCGTAGAGAAACAGCAGGTAGGGAGCGGAAGGAGGTTTCAGCTGTAAAGAGGGCCCTCAAGGAAGGCCTCACTGAGGAGGTGCATTTGAGCAACAACATGAAGGAGGTCGGAATTCAGCTCTTGAATGTCTGGGGGAGGGAGCCTTCTAGACAGAAGGAGAGCAAACATAAAGGCTCTGAATCAGGAGGATGCCCGGAGCCCCAAGGAGACCCGTAAGGCCAGAGGGGAATGAGTGGGAGGAGATGGCAGCAGAGAATGCCTCAGAAGTTACAGTGGCTACGTCAGAAAGGACCTTGGGGGTTATTTAAGAATTTTGTATTTTACTCTGAGATAGGGTGCCAAGGGAAGACATGGAGTAGAGAGGGATATGATCTGACTTAGGTCTTAAAAGAATCACTGTGGCCTTTGTGTTTAGAAATAAACCACAGTGGACAAGGGCAGAAGCAGGTAGACAGTAAGGAGGATGTAGGAGTTTCTTATTGCTGCTGTAAGAAATTACCACAAATTTAGTGGCTTAAAACAACACAAATTTCTTCTTTTACAGTTATGGGCATGAGAGTCCTAAAATCAAGGTGTCAGCAGAGCTGTGTTCCTTCTGGAGTCTCTAGAGGAAAATTCACTTCCTTGACTTTTCTGGCTTCTTTTTTTTTTCCGTCTGTTTTATCTCCCCAAATCCCCCCTGGTACACAGTTGTATATCTTAGTTGCAGGTCCTTCTAGTTGTGGCATATGAGACGCCGCCTCAACATGGCCTGACGAGCGGTGCCACGTCCGCACCCAGGATCCGAACCAGCAAAACCCTGGGCCGCTGCAGTGGAGTGCGCGAACTTAACCACTCGGCCACGGGCCACGCCCCACTGGCTTCGAAAGACCACCTGCATTCCTTAGCTCATGGCTTCTTCCTCTATCTTCAAAGCCAAGAGCATAGCATCTTCAAATCTCTCTGTCTGGTGTCTGCTTCCATCATCACATCTCCTTCTCTGACTCTGACCCTCCTCTTTCCCATATAAGGACTCTGGTGATTATATTGGGCCCATCTGCATAATCCAGGATAATCTTCTTGTCTCAGGATCCTTAGCTTGATCACATCTGCAAAGTCCCTTTTGCTTTAAGGTAACATATTCACAAGTTTTGGGGATCGGGACGTGTTCCTCTTTAGAAGGCTGTTATTCCGCCTACCACAGGGGTTAATGCATTAATGGAAGTAAAGGATGAAGGGGGCCTGGCCAAAGGTGGTGAGAAGCAGTTGGATCCTGGTGATGTATCAGGCTGCCTCATGTCTTGGGCCAATTTCACCCCAAGCTGAAATAATTCTCTGGGAAGCTCCGATAATTCTCTGGGCCTGTGGCATGGGCATCCCCTTTTTCATTATCATTTCCACTGACTTGGGGTCTATTCCTTATCACAATAGTTTGCCTAGAAACTAAGGAACCCATAGACAGTTGCAGCGGGAAGGGACTTTAGAAGATATGAAGTCCTCAATATCACTTTATAAATTCCTGCTTTGTCCTGGGCCCATTGAAAACTTCTTGGGTAGTTTTTACCAACTTTACCTATTTATTCTTTTATTCATTCATTCAGCACTTCCTGGGCATCCATCTGTTGAGTGCACTGCTCTGTGCTATGTAAAAGTGGAAATAGAAGACGTAAGAGTCACGATCCTTATCCTCAGAGATAGGGGTCTATCTGTAATCTATTTGGAAGGAATCAGAGAACAATTATAGAACTAAACGTAAGTGAGTGAAAAATGAAATGCAAGATTCATGCGTCAGTACCAAGGGAGGGAGGGAGGTGGAGAGGCTTCTTGGAAAAAGTAACAGGTCATAGATTTTTATTTTTTAATTGGGGGCCAGTCAGAGAATCTCCAGCTTTTAATTTTGCTAAGAATAGACATTAGAAAAGTTCTTACTATCTCTTATTTCCATCATTTCACAATAGGTAGGACATCTAAGACGTAAAAAGGACATGATCTCAGAATAAAGAGGGCATCCTTATGATTAAACATATTTAGCTTTATAAAAACTCACTATTTGTCTTTATTTTTCTCATTTCACTGAGGGTCGTTGAGGATGGGCACAGATCTCTAAACCTCCACCTAGAGACAAAAGGCTGTTTGAGTTGTTTACAGTTTGGATTTCTGACTTTGTTAAACACGATTATCTCCTTGTACTTTTTGGGGCTTCAACCTCAGATAGCTGGTGCCCAGATGACTAGGATCTGTGTCTCCCTTGTGTATATTCTCAAACCTTGTCACTACTCATTGGTTTCTTCACCAGAGGGAGCTTTGGGAGGCAGAGGCGGGAAGAGAAATGCAGACCAGTTTGTGTTGGGGCATCTGTGGTCATCTTGTGGTAAGCAAGTGGTTGGCTCAAGTGATAATCTAATTCTACATTGAGGTTTTGGGATTTTCTGTGGGTTTCAGTCATCGTGCTTGTGTTAGTTTCCTCTGGCTGTTATAACAAGTGACCACAAAGTTGATTGCTTAACCAACAGCTTAATTCTCTCACAGTTTTGGAGGCTGAAGTCTGAAATCAAGGTGTCAGCAGAGCCATGCTCCCTCTGAGGGCTTAGACAGGAATCCTTCCTCACCTCTCCTACCTTCAGATGGTTTGCTGACAATCCTTGGGGCTCCTTGGTTTGCATCTGCATCACTTCAGTCTCTGCGTCTGTCATCACTTGTCATTCTCCCTGTGTGTTTGTGGTTACGTTTGTCTCCTCTTCTTATAAGAACGCCAATCATTGAATTTAGGGCCTGCTCCAATCCAGTAACACCTCATCTTAACAAATTACATCTTCAAAGGCTGTATTTCCAAATGAGGTCACATTCTGAAGTTCTGGTGGATATGAATTTTGAGGGGATACTGTTTGGGGCTGGATCGTATTCTCTCAAAATTCACATGGTGAAGCCCTAACCCTCAGTACCTCAGAATAGGAGTGTATTTGGAGATAGGGCCTTTAAAGAGGTAATTCGGTTAAAATGAAGCCATCGGGGTGGGGCCTAATCCAATCTGACTGGTGTCCTTATAAGAAGAGGAGATCAGGACACACAGAGACACCAGGGATGCACACACAGAGGAAAGACCATGTGCGGACACAGAGAGAAGGCAGCCATCTACAGGTCAAGGAGAGAGGCCTCAGCAGAAACCAAACCTGCAGACACCTTGATCTTGGACTTCCAGCCTCCAGAACTATGAGAAAATAAATTTCTGTTGTTCTGACCATTTCTATTATTTGGTCTGTGGTATTTTATTATGGCAGCCTGTCAGACTGATGCAGACACTATTCAACCCAATACAATGCCCCATATCCTTTATTTTTAGTTTAGACAACCCAGCGTATGACTGAGGGATTCTGAAATGGATTTCAAGATGTCAGTGTTACACTTGTATACCTTTTCTTACCATTTGCTCCATGTCTATTCCTACAAATGGAGCAGAGATGCCACCCTTAGAGGGTGGGTTGGGTGGGGGGAGTGAGCACCTTTATATGTGATGTTGGGAGATGGTGGCACCAAGATAGACTTCTGTAGGCCACTGTCACTGGGGAAATTCTGCTTAGGTAAATTATGGATTTGCCACATTGAGAGTTCTCTTTAGTCCCAGCTTCAGCAGACGTGTGTCCATGTTGGGGGTCAGGTATGAGTGGAGGGCTGGGGTGGTGTGGGGGCTCTAACAGCCCTGGTTTCTCTGCTCCCAGCCTCATTATCACTCTCCAGGGACCTCAGTCTCACCCAGGCTAGCCCTGCCCCCTTTTTGCACCCAGTAAACATTGCCAGTTTGCTTTCTCATGAATATGGATTTCCATCATCCCTCACTGTGGGGATAGATGTTGGGGGCAGAGCTGTTGATTACATTTCCAGCCAATCATTGCCCATTAGCAGGGAAGAGCGGTGGGCATTATGCCTCTTCAGTGAGGAGCCATTTGCATTTGGTTGGGCCCCCGCTTTCTTTCTGAGCATCTACGGACCCTCAGCGCACTCAATTACTCCTGTATCCGGCTCTTCCTCTGTGATGCTCTTTTGCTTTCTAAGTGTCTTGATTGGATTCACCAAATAGCTTGGTGCTAACTACAGCTGTTTAGCATATCCCTGGGTGAGGGTGATGAGGACATCAGGGCTTGGGGCGGCTGTAACCATCAGGAAACAAATACCTTTTCCTTTCCCTTTCTGCTCACGCCTCTCCCCGCCCTGCTCCTGAAAGAATCCCCAGTCATTTGGAGGGAATAGCCCCAGCAGGCTGTGGGGTACATGCTCGTACATCTTTGCATCTTTTTAGGGGAGGACTGAGGCCCCTTCAATCCAGAGTTCTCTGCTCAGTGCCCTTGCGCATGGGGATGTTGGTCTCCTGATTGCTTTGGAGGGGGATCCGTGGGGTCTGGCACAGACAGATGCTGGGGTTCCCTCATCACTTCCATTTCTCAGGAAGGTGGGTAAGTGGGTCTAAAGAGAACCCATTGGGGAAGCAGTCTCCCCTCCTTTCCCAGATCTTCCAGCAGAGCTGCTGGGCCGTATGGGAAAAAGGGAGGCCTGACCTGGGAGACAGGCATTTTCACATCCTGTTCACAAATCCTCATCATCAATAATGTGTGAAGACAACTGGGAATGACAGAGGGTCTCTTTCTTTCGCAGGATCATGTTATCTTTAACCCCCTTTCCGCTGCTCGTGGTCCTCTGGACAGCCCTTCTCCAGCGTCACAAACATTTGCTCTTGTTAAGGTTGGAGCCGTTTTCCCTCCCTCCTCTGGGCCTTGCCCGCCCGTGCGCCCCCAACCCCGGCTCCCCCTCGCCTGTGTTACTAGGGATGCTGTTTTGTTTTCTTTTCTCCCTTTGTTTTGCCTCTTTAAGGAAAGGAAAGTGAGCACCTGAGAAAGAGAGCGAGAGGGAGGCCGAGGGAGAAGAGATGGCGAGCACCAAATGATCTGAGAATGATAAAGGAAGGTTACCTGTGTGTTTGTCAACAAGAAGAAATAAATAAGAGCAAAAAAAAAAAAAAGAGGACAGCAGTCAAAGGCAATCAAATATGTATTTAATTAAAGCAAACATAAAAATAAAAGTTACATGTTGAATCAATAAACAGCACTTTTTTCTACATGCATTTTGAACAAGACAGATCAGAATCTTGCATGATGAAGACATAATGTGTCATAATAATTAGGAACACAGACAAAAGAACAGCTAATCAGCATGCAAATGTATGCAGTTCTGGTGATTCAGATGAGGCAGATTTCTACCTCTTTTTTGCTTGATTCATCTTCATTGCTAATCATCTGAAGGCTGCCAAATGTTCACTGACACTAATGTATTATAGGTCAAGAGAGGCAGGTCTTCACCTATCACCCCCCGAACAATATGCTTCCCTTCCCTGTTTCCTCTTCAGGATTTTCAGCAATCACTGCCAGATGCAATCAGACTCCTTGAATAGGAGCAACTGAGGCTTGTTTGTGGCTCGGATTCATTAGAATCAGGAGGCTGAAGAAAGGAATAAATTACTTAATTGCACAAAAAAGTTGCAGCCAAAGTGATGGTGAGAGAAACCGATTGTGTAGATACGCATTAGGCCACTCTTGGAATGGGGCGTCTTAGAATAGCTGGTACTTTGGCCTCACAGATTCAGTCAGATTTGGGTGTCCTCCAAAACAGATGGCTCCACATGCCATCTATTCTTCTCTTTGTCAGGTTTTACCATTTATTTGATCTTGGTCCCTCTCTGATGCTGGTTGTATTAGTTGTAACACAAATATGCATTCAGATCATATCCATTTAGTCTGGCCTCTCCCAACTTTTGTTCTTCATCTTTTTTCTTTTTCTTTCCGTCTCTTTTTTTTCTTTTGAGGAGATGATCAAGTTGAATAAAACCCTTGTTGTCCACCTCCTGAATGCTCCTTCGCACGAGATGCAGGAAACGGGAAGACCTCACCGGCCTGCCGCGCAGGGACGTGGGCCCCAGCCTGAACTGAGGAGGAGAGAGGGTTTGCTCAAATGGGGCAAAGAAAGAAAGAAGTTGCTCTATTTTCTAACCACTGGGATTCCTTTCTTGCCTCAGACTAACTCTTAATCTGTTAAAAAAAAATAAAAATAAAAAGGCACACTGTTAACCAGTGCTGTTCACATAGAAACAAGGGAGAAGAAACAAAACCGCTCAGAACACTCTCACGTGCTCCCCCCCATTTCTCTGGCACTCCGCGCGTCTCTGGCCGGGGGGCCTCTGTCTCAGGCGTTGCACTCAGGTTTTTGGTCATGTGCCCGACTTGTGGGTGGTCTTCAAGTCTTGAAGAAGGAACTTCATTTTCTCTCTGAAGTCCTTGCATGGCTAGTAGCTGTGTCTCTCTGTCTGTGTGTATATGTGTGTGTATGTAGAGGGTGTGAGAGGAAGAGGTTGATGCAAGACGAGGCCCCAGCAGGGAAGAAATGGGGAAAGAAATAATGAAGATGGATTTTTATTTGGAAAAAAAATTCAAAAAGATGGGATTTTTCTGGTACTGTTGAGAAAGTGATTGGCTAAGCTGACTTACCCAGGTTTGCTCTGAGACGTCCCCTCAACCTCCCTTTGCTCTCGCTGTTCCCTCTGCCTGACAGTCCCTTCCTCCAGCTCTTTCCAAGCCTGGGTCATCTCATCATGCAGGATCAATCCCACGTCGTCCATGGGGCCAGCTCTGCCCTCCAAATGTCAGTTAGTGGTCACCCTTCCACCCCATCTCTATCATGTTAGTGTTTTTATTCCCTTTATAGCTTTTACTACTATCTGAATTTTATTTGTATAAGCATTACTTACTTATTTAATTTTATTTACACGTATATTATCTGTGGTCCCTATTAGAGGGTAGGTTTTGCGAGGGCAGAAATACTATCTGTCTGTTTTAGTCCCGTATCCTCAATGTCTACACCAGGATCCGGCCTTCAGAAAGCAGGCGATTCTTATTTGTTTTTTAAACAAATGATTTCTGGAAATGAACGCTGCCTAGAGGTCAAATCACATCACTCATCAGCTCCAAGAGGTTGCTGAAGTTATTTTCCTGAGCCGTGATGCTGTGACGAAATTTCCTGGAGGCTAACCTGCGGGCCACTGAGCTCTTTCAGTTACACACGGACATTTTTCCCAATTCTTCTTTCTAAGTCTGGTGCTCACTGGTTGGGGAAGCGAGGTAGTGACTTCTCGAAAGGAAAGACACTTCTTTTGGTGAATTCATGGTCTGTGTTGTGTCCGTTTAGTGTGAGCCGGGAGGCAGCCATCTTTCTAGTTGTGTGAAGACCTTGGGGTGTGGGTGGGAACCACTGGGAGGTCTGGGTGATGTGAGGAAAAGCAGGGAGCAGAAAAAGGAGGGAAGAGAAAGGAAAGACGTCCTAGACAAAGGAGGGTTAGAAGGCACCTTGAGGCTTGAAGTTGCACGCATTAGAGACCCTGGGAATGGACCGCACAGTGGCTGAAATGCTGAGTGAAACGCCAGGTTGATCTCTATTAGATGGGTGGACAAGGGCTAGCTGCTTTTTTCCAGGAGGTGAATAAGCCAAGAGAGTCACGGGGAAAGGCATTTATTTCCTCCTCTGGTTTTTTTTTTTTAAAGATTTTATTTTTCCTTTTTCTCCCCCAAAGCCCTCCAGTACATAGTTGTATATTTTTTTTAGTTGTGGGTCCTTCTAGTTGTGACACGCCACCTCAGCATGGCCTGATGAGCGGTGCCATGTCCACACCTAGGATCTGAACCGGTGAAACCCTGGGCCACCCAAGCAGGGCACGAGAACTTTACCACTCAGCCACAGGGCTGGGCCCTCCTCCTCTGGTTTGATCATGCCCTTTTAAAATTCCTGTTACAAAGACCAAGTTTCCAGGTGCTGCCAGTTTCAGCTCCCAACTCTGAGCTCCCCACTAGGACTGGGTGTTAGTTGCAGCTCTTGTAGGGAAGTGAATAAATCCTTTCCTTCTGGTTTAGGGTACCACTTCAGCCCTTAAAAACAGAGTAAAACCAAACAAGTTCTTCTTTTTCTGGAACTTGCCATGACTGATATAAATGGAAATTAAATTAATCCTGGGGCTTGTTTTGCTTTTTCCGTCTTACGGTTGGAATGATTCCTTTCTCCCAGGAAGCTCAGTGAGGCATCTCCCAATGGGCTTGATCTCATTCCCAACTTCAGGGGACCCATGGAGCACAGATTTATTGGGAGTGGGGAGTGGAGTGGGAGGCAGGTCCCGAGGGGGCAGCTCAGCTCCAGGCATTTTAATTCCATGTGGAGTTGGCAGGGAGAAGGCCCGAGCAGGCCCCAGACCATCTAATCCGTTATCGCGAGGGCCCCAGCTCCATGCCAAGAACGCGACTTTTGGAGAATAGCAGTCGTCTTGGGGGAGGCTCTCCTCTCTGCAGGAAGCCAGCAGGCAGAATGGACACCACCAGATAGAGCCTTCTGTAGCCAGTCCAGAGGCATCTGATTATTCAGTGGATGCGTTTTTTTTTCTGATCCAAATAAGCCTTGTATCCCTTCATCAGAACAAAGCTGAACTTTCCCACTCTCCGGCTGGCGGAGATCGCTGTCTTAGGCTCCTTGGAAAAAGCTCCATGGTTACCTTTCTTTCCCTTTTCCTTAGATCTTTTTGTTTGTTTGTTTGTTTTCTTTCTCATAAAGTAAGAAAGACATTCTTCTGGGCCTTGGCAGACAGCTGTCTGAGGTCCTTCCCCTACTGGGGTCTCACCGTTGGACCCCCCAACCCCTCCCAGTCGCACAAGCGACAAAAGCTCCTCCTGCCTTGCCTTTCACATCCCATGTCTGAGGGAAGGAGCGGATCTCTGTGCCAGCAAGTGAAACCTTGGCACCCTCTCAAAGAAACCTGAAGTGACAAGGGTTCAAGAGGGAGGTCGTTTTGTGTGGAAAAGCTCTCGCCGCAGACCTCTCCACCAGCCTGTCTGAGGGCCTCCTGGGGGGGAATGGAGAGATGGAAACCCGTTCACACTGGGCATTGTGTCCACCCTGGCTCCTTCAGCCATTACTTTAACTTTAAACAGATGAAGAAAAGGATTCCCGTGGGATGTAGGAGAAACCTAACCCCACTCCCCTCCCATCCATGTCTGCTCTAGATTTGGTATTTTAGTCTCAAAATGCCTCATTTTTCCTAACCACCAAGTTAGTTCACGGATTCTCTACCCGGAAATGCCATAACCGACTGGCCTTTTTGTTCACGTCTCAGGTTAGCACTTCTTTAGCACAAATACACGTTTATTGCCAGACATTGGGGAATTGGATGATTAAATCGCCGTCCTGTTGGAGTCCAGTAGGTGAGTGAGACGTGTAAACAATTAACTTACAGCGCAGTGTGATCGGTGGCTGGATGTCTGTGGCTTAGCCTGGAAGTTCCTGAGAGAAGCTCTTCCCGCACAGCACCTGGTCCCTGTGCAGTTGGAGTTGTTAAAGGCTCATTGATCCTGGTGACTGGTGGCCCTACCCTTCTCGACTGGGGTTCTCAGACTCAGGAGGAGGGAAATTGGTGGTGTTAAGACTACTGGAAGAACAGAGAACCCCGCTGGACCCTTTCTCATTTCACTCATACAGGGTGGTGACAAGCTTGGAGGGCAGAGAAGGAAATTTCCAGCAAGTCATGGGAAGAGAGTGTGCTGTCTACTTTCCTCTCCACTCCTCCTCCTTCTCTGGAGAAGGTGATCAGTGAGGACTCCATGACTTAAGTGTCCAGGTCTTGGGTTTGAATGTCTTCATTTTCTC
Organism: Equus przewalskii; assembly: GCF_037783145.1. Taxonomy (NCBI): domain Eukaryota; kingdom Metazoa; phylum Chordata; class Mammalia; order Perissodactyla; family Equidae; genus Equus; species Equus przewalskii. The sequence goes on along the minus strand of NC_091853.1, from coordinate 21,725,959 downwards.
CTGGGGAAAGAACTTTTCATGGCATCTTTAGCTACTTTCAGAAGAAGTAATTTGCTAAAGCAAGAGGAGATCAGATCTCTGCTGAGCAGTTCACAAGCCAGGGAAGCTGCTGGAGAAGTGGAATCAGAAGGCAGCATTTTACCCTGGCATGTGAAGGAAGGAACAGAGAAGAGGTGGTGGTGGTTTTTCTTTGTCATTTGAAGAAAAAATAGAGAAATGGGCATTTAGCTATTGCTTTGTCCATGGTAGGAGGTGAACAAGTGTCCCTCTTTGGGTGCTACTGTCCTGACACAGGAGACCCATGACCTCAGCAAGAGCATAAACCTTTTCTGTTGTAATGGTGTGTGGAGAATTCATGTCTAAGAAGGTTGCACTTGATGAACTCTAGGTCCCCATCCAACTCTTAAAGTTCCACTTGCCATGAGTTAATCAGCAACATGGACTGGGTGCCCACTCTGTGCAGGAGGGTCCTCTTGGTGCTGCCCCTCTCAGCTGTGGGTGGGTACTTTGCTTTAGTTGGAGCTGAAAACTCGGCCTAGGAAATGAGAGTGATGTTGCAAGAGTATTGGGTGGTGGAGTCAAAGCTATGTTAAGTTCAGTTTGGTCAATTATTAATTGGACAAGTACGTATTACGAGCCTGGCCCAGTGCCCGTGCAGGGATACGAGGATGAAGCTGATGAATGAGGGCATGCGGAGGGCCTCTGTGATGGGGCTGGGCAAAGCTGGAACAAGGCCTCTGCACCCGAATGCCCACAGCACTGCTGTTGCTCCATGCTGTTAATGTCTGGACGTTAGTCGGTCCAGACAGGCAGGGTTAGCTGCCTGGGTAGGAAAGCTGGTGGTGTTGCTGTTATTTTGTTTTGAAGGAGGCCATGGCTTTTGTGTAAAACAGAGGTGAAACGGCTGTGGACCTTTTGTGTGGGCATGGCGCTACGTCACCCTGCAATTCTCTGAAGACTCCTGAGGAACTAGTGCCGGCAGATGAACTCCTGGCCTCTCCCCTGGCCTCCTCCCCTGGCCTCCTCCCCTGGCCTCCTCCCCTGGCCTCCTCCCCCACTGCCCGCCCAGGCCGCCTTTGTTTTGACATCTTTTTACTCTCCTCTCCATGTTTCCTGTTTTCATGGATCTTCCCCTTCTGCTGTATTTTTCCTGTGTCTGTTTGGTCTCCCAGATGTTGCAGGCACTGGTTATTTTGGTAGCTATCTGGGCATCACAAAATCTAAAAAAAAAAAAAAAAAAAAAAAGGACAATGGAAAAATCCTATATTGCAAAAAAAAATTTCCATACATGTGACCCAGGTTGCATAATGGACCATCCCAATATTTCAAATGCATAGCTTGGGTGTTGTTATTATGACAGAGCTACCAACTGAAGTGTAGCAAATTCAGTTAAAAGGTCCACACTTCTTTCATATTATGCCACTTCCTTGGAGCACATCACAGCACCCCGCACATAGTTGGCTCTTGCTAAATGTTGGCTGAATTAAATTTATTAAGCACTAGACCCTCCCTGGAGATATGGTTTTAGGTTTGACAGTTCACAGTCCTTTAAAACACCTCTTCTCCACTAGCTGTCATATAGAAAAAAATCCATCGATACAGCAACCCAATCAAATGGCAGTGAAGGCCATGCTTGTCTGTATATGCAAATAAAAGAAATGCCACAGAAGACATATGCTGCTCCAATGGGGACTCTAATAGATCTCTGGCACCAGGATGGCCAGCAGTGCCTGGGAATTTGGCCTAAGAAAGGCCTATAGGAAGAGTCTCATTAGTTAATTCTGTGTGGGCCAGATCCCGCAGGTAGGTACACTGTTTCCTTAGACACCATTTAGTCGGCTCCTCTGTGGGTGGCTGTGGCGGTGGCATAGCTGGGCCGTGAATTCCTCCCTGTGTGGAGGAAGTGTCTTCTCTCTGCCCTGACCACAGACCACACTCCCATCCAGAAGGCCGACCTTGGATGGTGTGGCAGGACAACCTGCTCCTTATACACCACTCTTTCACACCCATGGTGAGGTGGGTCCAGAATAACAATTGATGAAAAAGACACAAGTCTCTCAGTGGATTTTCCCCCCACTCCATGGATTAGGTAGAGGAAGCCTCATTATCTTGCTTGGTTAGAAAGAAACTCAGGGGTCTAAGGGGCCAAGGGACACAGCTGGAAGAGCAGGGCTGAGTCAGGGCCTGGGAGTTCTAATGGGATCTCTTCCTGTTCTCGAACTGCTCGCCCCACATGCTATCAGTGGAAAAGTCTTATTGATTCTCCCTCCCAAACTATTTTCTCAAATCCATTTCTTTCTTTCCATTCCACAATCTTAGGTGAGTCCTAGGCCACTAGTTACATATTTAAAGAGAAATCGCTATTTCAGGATTGCTCTTGTGAACGGTGTAGACCCTCAAGCTTCTACAAGAAGATTTGGAAGAAGAGCCTGCAAACTGATCCTGCACATTTCATCTCATATTTGTGACCACAGTTCTCGGCCTTTCTCTCATTACACGGAGATCTGTATTTTCTAAGAGTGAAAAGTTGAATTTGATGTAATAAATTAAGGGAAAAGCCTAATGTATGACCCATGTTGGGGGTGTGAGACTTCCTTGCCCATGTGGTGATTGTCTCATGTTCAGTGAAAACGTCCAAGTCCATCATCTCCATGTACACAGGAGACTTCAGTTGATCTGTAGGACAATCAACCCTAACGATTTATCCAGCTGTGTTGAATTGTCTTGTGAGGTGCTCAGGGTGAGATTTAGGGGCGTCATGTGTTTATTTGTAATTTTTTTTGCTTGATTTTCTTCAGCTTCGTGTATGGTGTTGCTGTGGGAATCTTCTTGAGATTTTCTCCTATGCCCCTGTGATGCTCCATGTTGCTGATCAGGGACATTGTGGCAACAGAAGGACTGACTTTTTAATGTAACCAGAAGACACTCACTGTAGACCTTCCAGAGCAGGATTGAGACCTCCTGGTTCCAAAGGGGAAGCAGCTAGAAAGCTCTTCCAATTTCATAATGATAATAATAATAGAAGTAGCATTTGTTGAGGTCAGGCTACTCTTCAAAGTTCTTCATATGAATGAACTCCTTTCATCTTTACAACTACCCCATGAGGTAGATTCTATAATCTTTACTTTATAGATGAGGAAACTGAGGCACAGAGAGGTTGATTAGCTTGCTGAAGTTCATACAGGTGGTTTCAAATTTTGTCAAATTTGGAGTGATGTCAGAATCTTGGTGGAGGGAGTTGTTCCCTTTGTCTCTCCCCTTTAATTTACAACTAAATGGACATCCATTAACCAGCAGAGGACTTCTGAGAGATGCATGCAGCTATACATCTGAAGGTGGGTGGATTGGATGGCCAGGAGGGAGTGGAAGTAGGTGAGGACACCCCTGCCCCTCCCCAGCAGCAGTGATCAAGTTTGTGGGTCCTCACACAGAGGCTTGTGTGACTATAAGAGGAGGCAGGGGCATCCTGGCCTTCGTGAATGCTTTTGGAGTTGTAGCCCAGCCCCATGGGAGCACCCACTGTGCTGTGGTGGCCCCACCCATGGGAACACTCCCCATTGAGTGGCGTGGCTTAGCCCCCACAAAGCACAGCAGCTCAGTTGAGTGGCCCACAAACACAGAGCCAGTGTGTGTGGAAGAAAGCATCCCCTTCCTGCCTAGGGCACCAGCGCATCTGGTCCCCTGCCAAGTGCAGTGGTCCCACACCAGAGCAACCCACCAGCAGAGCACAGAGGCCCCACCTGTGCATGCATGGGTGACCCGCCCAGTGGCTGCAGCCAGTGCGCAATTGCAGAGAAGCCCTACTAGCACAACTTCCAGCAGGTGGAGTGGGATCAGAAAACACATCTCCTAGGGGCTGGCCCAGTGGCGCAGCAGTTAAGTTCTCACATTCCACTTCAGTGGCCTGGGGTTTGCTGGTTCAGATCCCAGGTGTGGACATGGCACTGCTTATCAAGCCATGCTGTGGCAGTCATCCCACATATAAAGTAGAGGAAGATGGGCACAGATGTTAGCTCAGGGCCAGTCTTCCTCAGCAAAACGAGGAGGATCAGCAGCAGTTGTTAGCTCAGGGCTAATCTTCCTCAAAAAAAAAAAAAAAAAGAAAGCTTCTACTCTGCCCAACTGTGGCAGGTGGAATCTGTGACCTGATACTACCACAAATGCGCTGGCAAAAGATCACTTCATCAAACACCATGAAGAACTACATTAACATTTCAGAGCAGAAGGAAAATGATAAGTCTCCAGAAACCAGTCCTGAACTCACAGAAATTTACAATCTAAATGACAGAGAATTCAAAATAGTTGTCATAAAGAAATTGAATGAGTTACAAGAAAACTCAGAAAGATAGTTCAATGAGCTCAGGAATAAGATTAATGAGCACAAGGAATACTTCACCAAAGGGATTGAACCACCCCCTCCCCCGCAAAAAAAAAAACCAAACAGGGGCTGGCCCCATGGCCTACTGGTTAGGTTCAACACACTCTGCTTTGGTGGCCCAAGTTTGTGGGTTTGGATCCCTGGCATGGACTTACACCACTTGTCAGCCATGCTGTGGCAGAGACCCACATAAAAAGTGGAGGAAGATTTGCATAGATGTTAGCTCAGGGCTAATCTTCCTCAAGAAAACAAAGGAGGAAGATTGGCAACAGATGTTAGCTCAGGGCTAATCTTCCTCAGCAAAAACAACAATAACAACAAAAAACCCCCAAAGAAAACCAAACAGAAATTCTGGATATGAAGAACACAATTAATGAGATAAAAGTAATCTAGAATCTGTAAAACTAAAGCTGACATTATGGAGGACAGAATTAGTGATTTAGAGGATAGAAATATAGAAATGCTTCAGGTGGAAGAGGAGAGAGAACTAAGATTTAAAAAAAATGAAGAAATTCGTTGAGAACTATCCAACTCAATTAGGAAAAACAACATAGGGATCATAGGTATTCCAGAGGGAGAAAGGAGCAGAGAGCTTGTTCAAAGAAATAATAGCTGAGAACTTCCCAAACCTGGGTAAGGAACTGGACTTACAAGTACATGAAGCCAATAGAACTCCTAATTCCATGAGTGCAAAAAGACCGTCTCCAAGGCATATACTATTAAAACTGGCAAAAATCAATGACACAGAAAAAATTTTAAGGGCAACAAAGCAGAAGAAAATAACCTACAAAGAACCCTATCGGGCTTTCAGCAGATTTCTCAGCAGAAACATTACATGCTAAGAGAGAATGGATTACATATTCAGAATATTGAAAGACAAAAGCTTTTGCCCAAGAATACTCTATCCAGTGAAACTATCCTTCAGATATGATGGAGAAATAAAAGCTTTCCCAGACAAACAAAAGGTGAGGGAGTTCACCGCTACTAGACATCCCCTACAAGAAATGATGAAGGAAGCTCTTCTACCTGTAACAAAAAAGCAAAGGTTGACAAAACTTTGAGCAAGGAGATGTATAGACAGATAGAATCATAAAATTGCAGCTCTATATCAGAATAGGTCAGTAAACACTCTATTATAAGATAAAAGACAAAGGGAAGGAAAGCATCAAAAATAACTATAAACACTTCAATTTAGTCACAAATACACAGCACAGAAAAGAACGATTTGTGACAAGAATAACTCAGAAGGGGAAGAGGAAAGGGATGGAACCTGCTTAGGCTAATGGACATAAGAGGCTCTTGGAAAATGGACTATCTCATCTACAAGATCTTTTACACAAACCTCATGGTAACCACCAAACAAAAAATCAGAGCAGAACCACAAATCATAAATAAAGAGAAAACTGAGAAAACCATTGCAAAAAACCACCAAACTGAAATGGCAGTCAGAAATACAAGGGAAAAGAACAATAGAAATATAGAACAATTGGAAAACAAGAGATAAAATGGCAGTATTAAGCACTCATATGTCAATAATCACTCTAAATGTAAATGATTGAATTCTCCAATTAAAAAACACAGAGTGGGTGGATGGATTAAAAAACAAGACCAAACAATATGCTGCCTCCAGGAAACACAGCTCAGCTCTAAAGACAAACATAGGCTCAGAGTGAAGGGATGGAAGATGATACTCTAAGAAAATGGCAAGCAAAAGAAAGCAGGTGTTGCCATACTTATATCAGGCAAAGCAGGCTTCAAGATAAAAAATACAATGAGAGACAAAGAAGGGCAGTATATAATGATAAAAGGGACATTCCACCAAGATGACATAACACTTATGAATATATACGCACCTCACACAGGAGCACCAAAGTATATAAAGCGACTATTAAAAGATCTAAACCAAGAAATTGACAGCAAAACAATAATAGTAGGGGACCTCTACATCCCACTTACATTAATTGATAGATCATCCAGACAGAAAGTCAACGAGGAAACAGTGGCCTTAAATGAAGTAGTAGACCAGATGGACTTAATAAATATATATAGAACATTCCATCCAAAAACAGCAGAATACACATTCTTCTGAAGTGCACATGGAACATTCTCAAGGATAGACCATATGTTGGGAAATAAGGCAAGCCTCAATAAATTCAAGAAGATTGAAATCATAGCAAGGATCTTTTCTAACCACAGTGCTATGAAACTAGAAATCAACTACAAGAAAAAGGCTGGGAAAGTCACAACCATTGGATCAATAAGAAATGAAAGGAGAAATAAGAAAACACCCAGAGACAAATGAAAATGAAAACAAAACATACCCAACTCTTATGGGATGCAGCAAAAGCAGTGCTAAGAGGGAAATTTATGGCAATACAGGCCCACCTCAAGAAAGAAGAAAAATCTCAAGTAATCTTAGACTACATCTAATAGAACTAGAAAAAGAAGAACAAACAAAGCCCAAAGTCAGCAGAAGGAGGGACATAATAAAAATTAGAACAGAAATAAATGAAATAGAGACTAGAAAAACAATGGAAAGAATCGATGAAACTAAGAGCTATTTCTTTGAGAAAATAAACAAAATTGACAAAGCCTTAGCCCGACTTACTAAGAAAAAAAGAGAGAAGGCTCAAACAAATAAAATTAGAAATGAAAGAGGAGAAACTACAACAATACCACAGAAATGCAAAGGATTATAAGAGAATACTATGAAAAGCCATATGCCAACAAATTGGACAACCTAGACTCATACAGCCTCCCAAAACTGAATCAATAAGAAACAGAGAATCTGAATAGACCATTCACAAGTAAGGAGATTGAAATAGTAATCAAAACCTCCCAAAAAACAAACGTCCAGGACCAGATGACTTCTCTGGAGAATTCTACCAAACATCCAAAGATTTAATACCTATCCTTCTCAAACTATTCCAAAAAAATTGAAGAAGATGGAACACTTCGTAACTCATTCTATGAGGCCAACATTACCCTGATCCCCTAACCAGCAAAGGACAACACAAAGAAGGAAAATTACAGGCCAATATTACTGATGAACATAGATGCAAAAATCCTCAACAAAATATTGGCAAACTGAATACAGAAATACATTGAAAAGATCATACACCATAACGAAGTGGGATTTATATGAGGAACGCAGGGATGGTTCAACACCCACAAATCAGTCAATGTGATACACCACATTAACAAAATGAGGAATAAAAACCACATGATCCTTTCAATGTATGCAGAGAAAGCATTTGACAAGATCCAACATCCATTTATGATAAAAACTCTCAATAAAATGGGTATAGAATGAAAGTACCTCAACATAATAAAGGCCATATATGACAAACCCACAGCCAACAACATACTTAATGGTGAAAAACCAAAAGCCATCCCTCTGAGAACAGAAACAAGTCAAGGGTGCCCACTCTCACCAATCCTATTCAACACAGTACGAGAGGTTTTGGCTAGAGCAGTTAGGCAAGAAAAAGAAATAAAAGGTATCCAAATTGGAAAGGGAGAAGTGAAACTCTCACTTTTGTGGATGACATGGTTCTATATAGAGAAAACCCTAAAGGATCCACCAGAAAACTATTAGAAATAATCAACAACCACAGCAAAGTTGCAGGGTACAAAATCAACTTACAAAAATCAATTGCATTTCTATACACTAATAACAATCTAGCAGAAAGAGAAGTCAAGAATACAATCTCATGTACAATTTCAATGAAAAGAATAAAATTTCTAAGGATAAATTTAACCAAGGAGGTGAAAGACCTATACACTGAAAACTATAAGACATTATTGAAAGAAATTGAAGAAGACATGCAGAAAAATGGAAGGATATTCAATGCTCATGGATTGGAAGAATAAACATAGTTAAAATGTCCATTCTACCTAAAGCAATCTACAGATTCAATGCAATCTCAATCAGAATCCCAATGACATTCTTCATGGAAATAGAACAAATAATCCTAAAATTTATATGGAACAACAAAAGACTCTGAATAGCCAAAGCAACCCTGAGAAAAAAGAACAAAGCTGGAGGCGTCACAATCCCTGACTTCAAAATATACTACAAAGCTATAGTAATCAAAACAGCATCGAACTGGCACAAAAACAGACACACAGATCAATGGAACAGAATTGAAATCCCAGAAATAAAACAGGCACGGACAGCTAATCTTCGACAAAGGAGCCAAGAACATACAATGGAGAAAAGAAAGTCTCTTCAATAAATGGTGCTGGGAAAACTGGGCAGTCACATGCAAAAGAATGAAATAGACCATTATCTGACACCAGACACAAAAATTAACTCAAATTGGATTAAAGACTTAAAGGTAAGACCTGAAACCATAAAACTCCTAGAAGAAAATATAGGCAGTACGCTCTTTGATTTCAGTCATAGAGGCATCTTTTCAAATACTGTCTACTTAGGCAAGGTAAACAAAAGAAAAAATAAATGAATGGGACTAGATCAGACTAAAACGCTTCTGCAAGGTGAAGAAGATCATGAACAAAATGAAAAGACAACCCACCAACTGGGAGAAAATATTTGCAAATCATATATCTGACAAAGGGTTAATTTCCAAAATATATAAAGAACTCATACAACTCAACAACAAAAGAACAAATGACCCAATCATAGAATGGACAGAGGATATGAACAGACATTTTCCCAAAGAAGATATACATGTGACCAACAGGCACATGAAAAGATATTCAGCATTACTGATTATTAGGGAAATGCAAATCAAAACTACAATGAGATATCAACTCACATCTGTCAGAATGGCTATAGTCAACAAGATAAGAAATAATAAATGTTGGAGAGGGTAAGGAGGAAAGGGAATTCTCATACACTGCTGGTGGGAATGCAAACTGGTGCAGCCACTATGGAAAACAGTATGGAGATTTCTGAAAAAATTAAAAATAGAACTACCATATGACCCAGCTCTCCCACTACTGGGTATTTATCCAAAGAACATGAAATCAACAATGTAAAGAGATCTGTGCACCCCTATGTTCTCTGTAGCATTATTCACAATAGCCAAGACATGGAAGCAACCCAAATGCCCATCGTCCAGTGAATGAATAAAGAAGGTGTGGTATATATTTACGACAGAATGCTACTCAGCCATAAAAAAAGACAAAATCATCCCACTTGCAAAAACATGGATGGACCTTGAGGATATGATGTTAGGTGAAATAAGCCAGACAGAGAAAGACCAACACTGTGTGATTTCACTCATATGTGGAAGATAAACAAACACACGAACAAACAGATCTATTTAGTGGTTACCAGGGGGTAGGGAGTTGGGAGGTGGGCAAAAGGGATAAAGGGGCACATATATACGGTGATGGATAAAAACTAGAATTGATGGCAAGCATGACACAGTCTATAGAAACTGATATGTAATAATGTACACTTGAAATTACACAATGTTATAAACAATTTATTTTTATTTTTATTTTTTTGAGGAAGACTGGCACGAGCTAACATCCGCTGCCAATCCTCCTCTTTTTTGCTGAGGAAGACTGGCCCTGAGCTAACATCCATGCCCATCTTCCTCCACTTTATGTGTGAGATGCCTGCCACAGCATGGCTTGACAAGTGGTGTGTAGGTCCGCACCTGGGATCCAAACCAGCGAACCCCGGGGGCCGCCAAAGTGGAATGTGGGAGCTTAACCGCTGTGCCACCGGCCCAACCCCTGTTATAAACAATTCTGACCTTAATAAAATAGTTGAAAAAAAATTTGTCAAATTTGGGAACACCTCTACAAGTTTTCCTCATATCCTATTCTCAAACACTGTACGAATTGATGATTTTAGGAGTATTCCTGGGAGCCATTCCTACACTAGAACCACTAGCAGTAAGTATACAAGGGATTGCAAACCACACAAATATACCCCACAAAACCCAAACGTAATGTGTCACCAACTCAGCTTCTCCTCAGCTGAACCCCAAAATGCCTGCAGCCCTTCCTCCACCACCTGAGTGGAAGTCAGAATGGAAGTCAGGGTGGAACGAGAGAGAAGTCTTAACTGACTCTGGCTGAAGTATCTTACTTTTGCAAATTTTATAAAAACATATGAGCCTGTGAACACCTTGCAAGGGCCTTTCTTGGGGTCTTTGAAATGGTCTGCATGAGGGAGGGGCTGTGAGGCTTATGCTCTTTAGCTTTATGATAAATTTGCTCCTCGTCACAAGAAGTTTACAGGATTTATATATACATATACGAATGGGAACAGGATTCACGTCTGCAGGTGTGTGATGGCTGCCCTTCTGCTGCCAATCCTATGGGGCACTGCTGTGACAGTGGGATAATACCTCACCTGGAGATAAGGTGAAAAGGCTACATTTAAAACCCTTTGTGAAACTGAGACTTGGATCAAATGATTTCTCCATCCCGCCTCTTCCTACAATAACTGTGTTAGACAGGAATTATTATCCCCATTTTGCACATGCGGGAGCTGAGGCTCAGAGAAGGGTACAGGGTGAAGAACCAGCTCTGACAGTCACTTGTTACTCGTATGAACTAAGGATGGCTTCTATAAAAAGCACAAATAAGGATCACATTTCATGGCCTCAAGAGGATGAGAGAGCTTGTTGTTCCTCAGGGGAAGTTAAGTACGTAATGATAGGTTGTAGTATTAGTTAGGATTAGTTTTGGCTGTGAGTGGCACAAATCCCTAAATAACAGTGGTTTAAATCCCATGGATATTTATTTCTCACTCACAGGTCCAGATGGGTGGTCCACCATCGGCAGAGGCCGAGTTCCTTCTATTTTATTGCTCCAGCATCCTTCACATGTAACGTCTAACTCATGGTCCCGGGTGGCTGCTATAGCTCCAACCATGAGGTCTATGTTCTAGCCAGCAGGAAGGAGAAAATGACAGAAGGAAGACAGGCTTCTTTTTAAGTACACTTACTGAGAACTTTGTGTAGACACACCTGCACACACCTTCCACCCCATCTACAATCCCATTGACCAGAACTTGGTCAGATGGCCACGCCAAGATGCAAGACAGACTGGGAAATGTATGTTTTGTTCTAGGCAAGCATGTATGCGAGTAACACTGTGGGAAAAGGATAGAAATGATATCGGGACGGCTAGCACAATTGTCTTATGCTGTATTTCATCATGTTTTGCTTTTTATCTTCTCAAGAAGATTGTATTCTCTGTGAAGCCAGGGATTCTGTTCTGTACTCATTCACAGAATCAGAAATATTTCAGAGTGTGAAAGGGCCATAGAGATCATCCAGCTCAGTGATTTTCAAACTTCTTTTTATTAGTCTATTTCCTTTTTCAAAAGAAAACCTTTATGAGACTCCAATATGTAAGACACAAAAGCAACATATTATTAAAATAAATTTCTGAAGTTCAAAGTTGTAGTGTTTTCTTATTTTAAAATCAATGAGAACTCAAGTAAAAGCATTGAAGGTATCCAATGTGCTAATATTCGGTACCTAGTACATTTGAGTGTGTGTTTTCCACCGGTTTATAGTTTAAAACCCACTTTTAATAATGAAATTCAATACAGTATTTTCAGAACTTGTTCAAACTTGAGCTTGAAAACAGCTGATCTAGTCCAAACTTCTCATTGTACAGCAAATGTTGTGAAGCTCAAAGTGGTAAAGTGGTTTGGCAGCAGCCCAGAGCTGGGCAGTGACAGAACTAGGCTAAAATCAAGTTTGTGAGTCAACAGTGTGGGCTTAGATTCCCACATTGTGCCAGGTGCCAGTGCTCCTTATGAAATCCGTCTATACTGCCTAGGAGACTGTTGGGCATAGAGACTACGTAATATATATTTGTTGTTAGAGAAAGACCTTTTCTTAATGATGGCTATGCCCATTAATGAGAGTAGAGACCCTCAGGGTCATTATTTGATATGGAGGGAATGACAATACCTAACATTTGTTTGGCTCTTTACATATTTACAAAGTGCTTTCACGTACCTTATCTCATTTAATCCTCTCAAAAAGCTTTTCAACAATCAGGGCGGGTAGTATTCCTATTTTATAGATAGGAAATTGAGGCTCAGGCTGTTGAGTGACTTGCCTAAGAACACAGGGCAGGTGAGTAACGGAGCCAGGCGTTACACCACATTTTCTAACTCCAAATCCAAATGTCTATTTCCATTTAAAACCCTTCTTGTTGAGTTTTCCATACACTTACTCTCTTTCTTGTGTTGCACAGCTCTGGGGAATACCATTCCCACTGTGGTCTGTGGAGTTATGTTCTAGTCTATTTACACAGACAACAGTGCAAATGGTAGACAAACTTTGGGAGTTACCCTTGCCCATTCACCCCTTTAAGTCCTGCCCTCCTCAATCTCTCTGGCTTAACGCAGGGTAGAGCTCGGAGATCACCCTCAGCCAGCCCGTGTATTGCAGCAGCAAGCGCAGTAGTGGGGTCAGCTCTGATCTGAAGCCAGAAGACCTGGGTTTGAGTCTCACCTTCATCATTAATGAACTCTGGGGCCTTGTATCAGTCCCTTTGTCTCTCTGAGCCTTAGTTTCTCCTCTGTAGAAGATAGAGATGCTCTGCCACTGTTTGTGGTGATGTTAATAGTTGTATGATCCAGCTCTGTGTCTTTAGACAGCAACATTTACATGAGATATGAACCTCCACCCCGTCAGCTTCTGGAGGACAAATGGTGGGAGCAGTGAGTAGAGAGGGACACAGGTAGGTCTGGTTGGCTGATTTGACCTCCATGTTAATGCACTAGGGAACGATCATAATACCATGGCATTTCTTCCAGCATCTTGTGGTCACTGTGGTTGTTGATTTTGGTGCTGTTCTTGGTGAAGTCTTGACCCGGCTGATTGGTTCCTGGCATAGAGTGTATGTTCCTTTACTCATTCATTTGTTCAACAGATATTTATTGAAGGTCTGCTTTGTGCCAAGTATATTCAAGGAGCTGGGAAACACAAAAGCATGTAATACAATATAAAGTAGTGACTGTTTCTTTGAAGATAACAAAGCAGGGTAGCGGTTAGTGAGGGCTGAGGCTTTTTGTCTGTATATGAATGACACATGTGTATGTGCATGTGTGTGTGTGAGTGTGTGTATAAGCGTGTACGGGCCAGTTGGGAAGGGCTCCCTGAGAAGGTGACCTGTATCAAGAAAAGTGAACTGTGTGGTTACCAGGAGGAAGAGCTGGGTTCCTGGCTTCTTAGGAAATGTTTGTTTAATGTGGAATAAATAATTATTCATGGCTCTTGTGCCAACTCTTTTTGAATCCGACTTTGCCTTCCCAGGCTTCCCCACTGCAAGTCCATATGCCTCCAAGGGTCTTTCCGCCATGAACCTCACTTTCCTCTCCATCTGACTGTCTCATTCCCTCCTACACATCAAGTGCATTCTCACACCCTGCTTTGGCCTGGTCTAGGACAGCCTCCTTGTCTCGACTGCTCTAATCCTGTCTGCTCCATGAAGTCTTCTCTCATTACTCCACTGGTCTCTCTTTTCTGGGCATTTTTATTGTTCTTATAGCCTACACCTCATGGTTTTCACACACTCTGCTTCTGTTTCATTCATGAGTGTTGACTTTGCCTCTTCAACTGCGGCTCAGCAGTTTGGGGGTGAGCCATGTCTTAAACTTCTTCTGGATCCTCTGTGGGACCTACCACAATGCTAAGTCCTTAGCAGGTGCCCAATAAACCTTTGGTTACTGACTAATTGAAGAGTTATTTTCTCCTCAGAAAGAATAGAGTGGAGGTAAGCCTGTTGTGGTAAATTGTAAACAATGGCACAAACTCCTCTCAGCAGAATGTGGCGTCTGTTTCCCCAGCCCTTGAATCTGGGTTGGCCTTTTGAGGCGTTTTGACCAATAGAATGTGGTAGAAGTGACATTAAGCAAGTTCTGGGTCTAGAAGTCTTGTAGCTTTTGATCTCGGGCTGGAAATGCTTCCAACACTGAACATGCCAAGACTAGCCTTATAGAGGACAAGAGGCCACCTGGAGAAAGGTCTTGGCCATCCCAGCTGTGGTTCCAGACACGAGAGTGAGCCTAGCCAAGAACAGCTGAGTCTGGTTCAGATCAGAAAGATCACCCAGCTGAGCCTGGCCCAAATTGTCCATCCACACAATTATGAGCTAAATAACATGGTGGTTGTTTTAAGCCACTGAGTTTAGGGTGGCTTGCTCTGCAGCACTGAATAACGAATACATTCTGTGAGACCACTCTGGGAGCAAGGCAAAGTGGTTCTAGAAATAATCCCTTGCATTCATACAATGCATTCATTATATCCTTCAGATCCATTTCACGTCCATCACCTCATTTAATTCTTGCAAAACTTTTTGAGGAGACAGGCACTTGTCACTGCACCTATTTTACAGACTAGGAAATCAAGACTTGGAGAGGTTGCCTCAGACATGCTAGCTGGCAGAAGATGTAGGACCAGTGCTCAGCCCACCATCATGCAGAAGTCCCAGGACACATGGTGGCCTTCCCTGTTGAGGGCAGTAGCCTGAATCAGACAAAGAAAGTGGAGACCTGAGGGCCTCACTTTGAGGCTGCTTGTTCTAATGAGCCCTGCTACCCCCGGCTCCTCTCACCTCTGAGTAAGAAGGTTGTATAACGAGAAACTCTAATGAGGCTTAGCAAGTCCTTGTTTTTTCCAGAGTAGCTCTGAGCCTCTGCTTTGCTGCAGGATTGGGCTGCTTGTGAAGGTTTCTAATTCGAGGTCTTAATTTTTGTAAAGCGTGAATTACAAGAAGTCAGAAGAATGATGCAAAGAGCATTTAATAATGCACATTCACAAAAGAAGTGGTGTAACTACATTAATTAGGCAAGTCTTGCGTAAAGATGCAATGTAATTATATATTTGAGACAGTTAATTAGAGAGCTACTTGGAAATTTCAGTGAATATTAAGGTAATTATACATAAATACTATAACCATTAAGACTGCACCCATAATGAAAGCAATAACTAATTACATAAATAACAGCATACTTATGTTTTTACATTACCAACACCTAACAATGCTTCCTCTCCCCCGCCTCCCTTCACCATGCAAATGACAAATCTTCCATTTTTAACTCAGATATTCTTGCAAATGGTTGGAAACAATGACCTTTCCTCTTCTTTCCTCTATTTTGACAAATCTGGGCCTGCTGTGGGAGCTTCCAGTGAATGGACAGAAATGTGGGATGTGAGGCCCCTGCCTGACAACACCTGTCAGTAGTTGTGCTTGTGGGCAGGAATAAACCATGGCCACAGGGCGCAGCCACTGGAGAGGGGCAAGGCAGGACCACGGACAGAGTCAAGGTGTGGGTTTGGGAGACCGGGACTCCAGTCCCGGTCCTGGCCTTTATCAGTTGAACCACCTCAGAGAAGTCACTTAGTGTCTCTGAGCCTCAGTTTCCTCATTATATCAAATGAGGATAACAGTAATCCCTGCCTCCCAGGGCCATGATGGACAGCAAATATAAACTGTCAAACACCATCTTGTGTAACAGGTGGAAGTTAGCATTGGAAGCTCCTGATCATTGACTTCTGTGCCTTCTGCTCCTTTCAGCATGTCCCCTTATCTTCAGGGCTCTCAGATACTCATCAAGCTGCCTACACCACCCTCCCAATTAAGAACTGCTTTCCTGAGAGGATCTGGATCTCATTCACACTCAAGTGTGACTGACTAATGACTTAAACTGCTGGGAGGGCCTGGGGATGAGGGAATGTATTTATACTTTAAAGGAAGCAAAGTCCTCAGCCCTGTAGAATGCCCAGGCAACAGGCGGTTAATGAAATGTTTGGGTAGTACTACTTCTGGGCACTCCTGGTTTCTCACCATGTAGGCATTGCAGTACCGTGTGAGAGGGACCACACAGAGTGGTGGGTAAAAGCATGAGTTGAGGAGTCTGACATATCTGGGGTTCACATCTTGGCTCTACCACTAGCACACTACTAGCCCCTCTAATAATAGTAAAAATCCTAGCATTTATCGACCAGTTACTATGCTTCAGGCACTGTTTTACATGCATTAATTAATTTAATCTTCATAACAATCCCACAAGGTACATGCTATTATTGTCCTTATCTTATAGATAAGAAAAGTGAGGCACAGAGATGTTAAGTAACTTGTCTTGGATCACATAGCTAGGAAGTGCAGGAGGCTGGATTTGAATCTCAACTCTTGGCTCTACAGCCTGAATTATTTGCCTCTGTGATATGTTTTTTCTCTTCAAATGCAAGATGATGGCAGTCATCGTCTTTACCGCATGCGGCTGTTGTAAATGTTATGTGAGATGGCACAGGTAGAAGTCTTATCTCAGTGCCAGCACATTGTAAATATTCTATCCTTCAAAGTTTGCCTCCTACCCCAAATGTCAACAAATGTTCACTTCTCTGTTTCACTCTTCTCTTGGCAAGTCAGTCTCTTCCATGCTCCCCATTTCCCACTATCTTTCATTTTTTGCAGTTCAGTCAATTTCTCACTGGGGGGTCTTTCCTGCTCCTGTGGGGTGTGGACTTGAGGGGTGGGTCTGATTCCACCTGATCCACCACATGAATGTTGACTGTTCAAAGAGTTCAAAAGGGGAGCCACACACTTGATCTGGCATTGCTTCCATTGCCCAAAGTCTGACTGGTACCATCCCCTCCTGTCACAATCTGCTGATTACCTGGAAATCACACATCATTTTTTAGTGGAAAAGTTTGACAATTTCACTTATTGACCAGATTTAGATATGAATTGTTTCCAACTCTTTTGAGAAAATCAAATCTTCTCCCTCTGGAGTGAGAGGCAGCAGTAGTATTTGGTACATAGAGACTTATTCTTTAAAGAAACATGAACAGTATGTCTGGAATGAGAAAAGGCTCTTAGTGTGGCTCTTGGTACCCAAGAGTGAAGGCTTTCTTAATTTGTTGTGTTTGGGGACCAGCCTGTTTCCATCTCCCCACTCATGCACCCTAAAGTAAAGTGAGTCAATTTCCAGCCTTCCCATATAGTCATAGCTTGTAGTTGGTATGTGTTTTCATCCAGAGGGGGGGCATGCTGGGAAAAACACTTACACAACATCAGAGGAAAGTTGTACCATCTACCTATATTAATCAACCTTTAGTCACAAGTATAAATAATTCATTTATTCCCAAGTATAACAGACAGTAGATGATCTCTAGACATTTAGGGGCAAAAATGTAAATAACAAAAGAGAAGAACCAACAAATGGAGCTAATTCCAGAGAAAACAGATAATTTAGAGAACAGAAGAAGACGAATTACTTTCAGTTGTTATCCTCAGAGGAATTCAAGATGGATCGTATTTATAAAATAACTACTTCTCTAAAAAAGAGAAACCAAAGAACAAGAAAGAATTTTTGGAATTAAAAAAAATATGAGTACTGACATAAGCATTTCAATAAAAGTTGTGGAAGAAAACCTGAAAAAAATCTGTCTGCTTATGGAGCAAAAAGACAAAAACACATAAGATACAAATGAAAAGTTAAGAGACAGGAAAGATCAAACCAAGAGACACTGTCTTATTCAATAAAAGTTCCAGAAAGAGACAACAGAGAAATGAAGAAAAGGAAATAATCAAATTTCTCAAAGTTCAGGAAAGATAACTTTAAAAAGAGTTACGTTAAAGGAGCTGTCAGTAAATGAAAAAAAATACCCACACCTAGATATTTGTTCATCAAATTTCAGAACATAAGGATAAAGGGAAGATTCTAAAAGCTTCTAGAGGGAAAAACCACATTACCAATTCAAGAAAAAGGGCCAGGTTTCCATATGATTCTTGTTAGCAGCATTGGTTGCTAGAAGAGAATGAAGCAATGCCTTTCAACTTCTAAGGGAAAATGATTTTTCTTTTTAAAGATTGGCACCTGAGCTAACAACTGTTGCCAATCTCCTTTTTTTTTTCCTGATTTTTTCTCCCCAAATCCCCCCAGTACATGGTTGTGTATTTTAGTTGTGGGTCTTTCTAGTTGTGGCATGTGGGACACCACCTTGGCGTGGCCTGATGAGCAGTGCCACGTCCACACCCAGGGTCCAAACCGGTGAAACCCTCAGCTGCCAAAGCAGAGCGTGTGAACTTAACCACTCTGCCACAGGGCCGACCCTAATGGAAAATGACTTTGAACCTAGATTTCTATACCCAGCCAAATTATCATTCAACTATGACGTCTTAGGATGCTTTTCAGAGATGGAAGGATTCAGAAATTTTATCTCCCCTAGAACTTTTCCATAAAAAACAAAGCAAAGCAAAATAAACCAAACAAAAAACCTGAGCACCTAATCCAGCAAAATAAGAAAAGAATGGAAGAAGGGGGAAAACACAGGATCCAATGCTAAGAGTGTGTTAAAAAAGAAATCCCAGACTAACAGCTGTACAGCAGGCCAAAGAAACAATCAGGTCAGGTTAGGACAGGATGTCAGGTAACTCCAGAAGAATGTTTTTAAGAAAAAAAGTGGATTTTGTTTACTAAGTACTGTGATTACAAGCTCTCAATATCTCATAGACATGACTTTTTAAATGTGTACTTCTTTTCATTAAAAGAAAAAGAAAAATTTAGAAATTTCAGGAGAAACAAAAACTATACCCAAAATTATGGCCCAAATATGAAGTCAGCTAAAATACGGCATGATTTTGAGTAATTCTATGGATGACTTTTTCTCACAGCATTTAGCATCTTTTAGCACTCCTTATAATTTATCTTCTTATTTGTTTTTTGTTGGTTATTTATGCCCCCACTAGAATGTAAGCTCTGTGAAGGGAGAGTCTCTTATTTTCACTGTTGTATTTCCTGCACCTAGAAAAGTACTCAGCACATAGTAGGCACTCAATAATTTTTAAATAATTGAATGTATCAAGAAAATGCAAATCCTGTTGATCCTGACCCTTAGTATATTTTTCTTCAAGTTACACAGGTTTTGTGACAGAGTGTCATCGATTTTCCTTTGAGTTCAATGACACTGGTTCTACGTGAAGAATATTTACATAAACTTAATATTATAAATATGTTTATTTTTTAAGAATAGATTGTTGAAATGTAATCTATATTCACGAATCAAAGGGTACAATTTGAGGAATATTATTGCCCAGATTAAGAAACAAAATACTACCAGCATCCTAAAAATGTCCCAGTTAGTTCCCAGTTTGATAAAATTACCAATCTTTTCTTCTACTTTCTTGAACATAATAATCACGGTTATTTCAAAGTTCTTATCTGAAACTCCAATATTTGGATTTCCTTTAGGTCTGTATTTTTGTGTGTGTATTTTTTATAGACAATTTTTTAGAGCAGTTTTAGGTTCACAGCAAAATTGAGTGGAAAATACTGAGAGTTCCCATCTACCCTTTCCCCCTATCACACGCCCACAGACTCCATCACCACTAACACCTGGCACCAGAGTGGTACATTTATTACAGTCAATGAACCAATATTGACATGTCATTATCACCCAAAGTCCATAGTTCACATTAGGGTTCATTCTTGGTGTTGTTTGTTCTATGGGTTTGGACAAATGTATAATGACAGGTATCTGCCATTATAGAATGACACAGAAGAGTTTCTCCCCACCTGCCCATCCCTGCCTCCTTACAAGCCCCTGGCAACCACTGATCTTTTTAGTGTCTCCATAATTTTGTCTTCTCCAGAATCTCGTATAGTTGGAATCATACAGTATGTAGCCTCTTCAGATCGGCTTCTTTCACTTAGTAATATTCATCTATGTTTCTTCCCTGTCTTTTCATGGCTTGATAGGTAACATTTCTTTTTAGTGCTAAATAATATTCCATTGTATGGACGTACCACAGTTTATTTATCCATTCACCCACTGAAGGACATCTTGGTTGCTTCCAAGTTTTAGTAATTATTAATAAAGCTGCTATCAACATTCATGTGCAGGTTTTTGCATGGACATAAGTTTTCAGCTCCTTTGGGTAAATACCAAGGAGCGTGATTGCTGGATCGTGTGGTAAGAAGATGTTTAGTTTTGTGAGAAACTGTCAAACTGTCTTCCAAAGTGGCTGTACCATTTTGCATTCCCACCAGCAGTTCAGAGTTCCTGTTGCTCCATACACTTGTCAGCATTTGGCGTTGTTGGTGTTTTGGATTTTAGACATTCTAAGAGGTATGTAGTGGTATCTCATTGTTGCTTTAACTTTCATTTCCCTAATGACATATGATGTGGAGCATCTTTTCATGTGCTTATTTTTCTGTACATCTTTTTTGGTGAGATGTCAAGGTCTTTGGCCCATTTTTTAATTTCGTTGTTCACTGTCTTATTGTTGAGTTTTAAGAATTCATTTTATGTTTTGGAGAACAGTCCTTCATTGGATATGTCTTTTGCAGATATTTTCTCTCAGTCTGTGGCTTGTCTTCTCATTGTCTTAATGGATCTGTTCTTACTGATTGTTTTTTTTTCCTGTTTTGGTCATTTGGTCTTGCCTGTTATCAAATAATTTTTGATTGAATTACGGATGCTGTGAAATAAGGATTGTGCAGTTGATCTGAGGCTCTGGATGGTGTGTTCTTCCAGAGATTGCAGGCAGTGCACCTGAACCCAGACTAGGATTAAGTTTATTTGAAGCTGGGCTTCTCTCTTGGTAAAGGCTTGGTAAAGGTCTGTTCTGGTTTGTCTTTACCTCTAGGGAATTGTCTTTCTGGGGAATGACTGGGATGTTTTCCAGGGCTACTTCATCTTGATGGGCCCTAAACTCCAATTTTCACTCTTTCAGCCATGTGAAGTTGCCTAGAACTCTGCTTATCCTCTTAGATGTGGGGCTGTCACCTTCTGCTCTGCTTCTCTGACGCTCTGCTTCTTGGCCTCTTGTCTGCAGCTTTAAGAATTGGCAAATGCCTCGAGGCTAGAAACTACTGGAGTGCTGACTTTCTTCTGTACTTACTTCTCTTTGATATGTTGGTCCCCTGAAATCTTCCTGTCTTGGCAGCTTTCCAGAGCCTTCAATTTCTTTTTCTTTTAATAAATTTTTATTGTGAAATAATTTTAGATTTACAATAAAGTTGCAAAAATACTGTAGAGAATTTCCATTTATCTCTCTCAGCTTCCCCTAATGTAACATCTTACATTACTGTGATACACTTGTCAAGACTCAGAAACCAACATTGGTACATTACTATTAACAAAATTTCTCACTTTATTCTGATTTCACCAATTTTTCCACTCATGTTCTTTTTCAAAATTACTGGATTCAATCTAAGATATCACATTGCATTTAGCAAATGTATTTTTAAAATCTAGCTCTTTAAGGATTCTTGGCAAGAGGGCTGATCTGTTATTTATTGATCTCCTATTTATTGGTTTTAAATTTTTTATAATTAACCTGAGGATAAGGCACCAAAGACTTAATTTTGGATTTCCATCATTATAAAGGTAACCAATAGAACAATGGAAAAATATAACCAATAAAACTGGGAATAGATGTGAGGTAGGAGGTAGTATAAGGGAGTTAAATTTTCTCATATTTAATAGAGGAGATTCCGTTGATATCATCAAGTTCCCAAATTGTGGCACAGAAATACAAGAATTATAACAAAAATGATTAGAAAAATGGAAAATAGAATTGATTATCTCTGAGCAATGGGAGAGAAAGTTGTGAAGGGATAAGAATTTTGCTTTTCTTTTACTGAGGCTGATATGCTTAAAGTTTTCCCTTTTTTTAACCATATCAAGTAGAGTCTATGTGTACTGACAATGCCTATTACATAGTTTAAGTGGAAAAAACAATGGGCGATAGAGTATGCGTGGTATGATACTCTTTACTTGAAAGTTCTATGTGCATATGTATGTATATGCCATGATTTTACAAACTTATGCTTGTGTGCTGCTTTCATTCTCATGAGAACAACATGTCCAGGTTAGCCCGCTGGTCCTGCAAGGAGGATGAGAGACACAGGGAGCAGAGCGGACTTACACACTTCTTACAGGAAATTGTGTCTGAATCTGAATTACCCATCCCTCTATTACCAGTAGTGAAAGTCAAGAATGAAAAATACAGTGATGATACATTTCTCATAAGTAACTATAAATACAAAGGGATAATATCATCCAGTGCTGAATGACAACAGCCATTAACTCAGCTTCCATAGCCAAAACTCCCCCTAGTATTTAAGATTCAAGATGGTACAGAGACCTTTTCACACATACAGAAACCCGGACCTTCCTAGAATAAATTAATAAAGGATGTACTTCAAAAGAAGAAGAGTGATCCTGAGGGAAGGAGTTGGATGCAAAAAAAGGTGGTGAAAAATGAAATTAGTATTTGTTGGTAATAAGATTAATTACTGTACAAACTTTGTTTTTTAACAAGAGTTGCAACAACGAAAATTAAGGTTATTGGTTCTCAGGAGATGAAACAGTTCTTGGTTTATTTTGGAAGAGATTAGAGACATTGAACAAGTTTAGAATTAGGAACATATATAGTTATGTATGTATATTAAAATGGATAAGTAACTAGGATAATAATAGAGGTAAAAGTCTAGCTTTCAAAAATCAGCAGAAGAAAAATAAAGGCGTAAAGAAAACTTTATCAATCCTGTAGTGGGTAGGAAATGGGAAAGAAACAAAGACCAATGTGACTTAATCACAGCTGCAAGGACCCTTAACATATGCACAGGTTATGGGGACAGAATATGCACATTTTTGGGGAGCTGTTATTCAACCTGCTCCAGGAACATACATGCAAAGGCCCTGAGGTGAGGATGTGATTGACAGGTTCTAGGAGGTCTGTGTAGCTGGAGCAAGGATGGGAGAGTGAGGAGGGAAGTGGGAGCAGTTCATGAAGGGCTAGTAGGTCGCACTAAAGACCCGAGCCATCTCTCCATAACTCGAGGGTGGAGTTTAATATTCTCTAGATCACTGAACGTGAGAATCAACCGGAGACCTTGCTAAAATATACATTTCTGAGCCCCAAAGGTTCTGATTCAGTAGTTCTGAGGAAAAGCCCCAGAGACTGACATTTTCTAAGGCATCCTAGCTGATTTCACAGATGGTTCCAGGGATCAGCCTACAGCCCGTAACTACTTGCTCCAGATGAAAACAACGCAGAAAGGTTTGATAATAAACACCCTCCGTCTAACTCTTTCTCTTCTTTATCTTCACGGATGGTTTGTTCCTCTTGCCAGTGATGGGTTTTGGAAAGGGCACGGGACCTCATTCTGGCCTAGGAGTCATGGGAAGAAAGTCTTCCAAAGGTGCTTCTACAGAAATTGTCCTTGTCCTTAAAAGAAAACCTATCTTGATATGGCAGCCGTCATCGTGAGGGATACCAACACCAAGGATGGCGGAAAAGAGACGTAAAGAATGTGGGATCTGGCATGATTAAGCTGCGGAATCCACTGTCCTGAGCTCACCTGTCTTTGAATGTTCTGCTATGAGGAATAATACATTCCCATATTGTTGAAGGCAATTGGAGTTGGTATGCCTGCAACTTACGGTTGAAGTATTCCTAACTGATGCAGCAAGACAAGCTATAGCTTTTCTCAGCTGCTCTGTAGCTCTCCTTTGGGTAGAATGGAAAACCTGTAACTCTGCTTCTCTCTCTCCATTATACAACAATAAATGTTGTCGGGCAGGCTTGTGAAGGGATGAAATGAGATAACGTCTTTAAAGTGCTTAGTACAGTGTCTGGCACAGAGTGAGAGCTCAATAAGTGCTCCTTGAATTGAATGAATGAGTGAATGGGGGGTTGAATTTCCTGAAGGCTGTAAGATAACATAGAAGTAACACCACCACATACTGGTCTTCATTCCCAGGATTCCCTTTCTCAAATCGGGATTGAAGATCACTTTGGCTTTCTTTGGCAACTACCCTATTGTACTCATTACTCTTTTCTAACAAATTTTGTATTCGCTTAGGAAAGGCTAAGTATTTACTTTAAATTTATACATTTTTATTAACCAGAGGCAGTTCTTTTGGATGTTTTTTTCTCCTAAATCTGTGCCCACACCCTGTGCCATCCATTGATGGCCACCAGGACTGATCTGTAGGAGGGTGACATGTTGCCACTGGGCTGATCCAGGATGGCAAAGAGAGGTAGGATGGATGTGGCTGTATGATACTTGAGTGCATTGTCAAGATGCTTATGTGACAAGCCTGCTTTCCCCGCCCCAGGTTTCTGGATACTTTGCTGGCTTACAATAGTTGCAGCAGGCAGGGTTTAGCCTGAAGTCAAATGCTAAGCTCATCAGACCCTTCAAAGCATCGTAGATTAGCAAATAGGTCCTAAAGACAGAAGGAGGGGTCCCCATGTAATTCACAGTCATGTCTTCTTTGAACCCAAATTTGTAAAACCTGAAAACCTTCTCAAACACAGACCACATGGGAAACAAAACAGTGCAATATTTCACTATTTCAAGAATAAAACTGGAAAACAGGCGTCCTGTCCTTTATGGCAAAGTTGCTTAGAGTTAGTTGTGCTACTGGACCTGGCAGTGACGAGATCAAACTTGTCAGGGCCATGAGCAAATGACAAAAAGTGGTATTATTAACATTTCTATCCCAAGAGACAGAGAATCTCATCACGGGAAATATAAACATTTGTATTGATTGTTAGACTGTTTTCGTAGTGAAGGTCATGACTGCATACCCGGCCCTTCCCCAAATCCTCACCCAGCTCCTGGCTGACCTCTGAGTGGTTTGAACAATCTCATAAGTCTCCAGGGGTTTGGGAACTGGGCAACTTGGGAGGTATGCATTTAGACCCCCTGAAAAAAAGTATAGGATGGCGTATTACTGGATTCTGCCTGGCTAAAACCTTGATCCTAATGTTTATTGCCTTGCAGTAAGCTTGGGCACGCATATGACTCAGAAAGTTTTTCTCCTTCGTTTTTCTCTTTCTTTCTTTTTCTTTGTTTCTTTGTTTCTTTCTGTCTTTCTCTCTGTCTCTCTTTCTTTCTCTCTCTCTCTTTCTTTTTCTTTCTCTCTTCCTCTCCCCCTTCTCTCCCCGCTCTCTCCTTCTCTCTCTCTCCTTTCCTAATTAAAGCCCTACATCTCTAGGGTCACATGTAGATGAAAAGTAAATCAGAGATCAGTCCTACAGCTTTGCATTCAGAATTGACGTTGTTCTTTGTTTTCATCGTATGCCTGTGCAGCTACACAGTATTGTGATACTTTGATCTGGGCGCAAACAGAGCATTCTCTTTATCAGCAAAAGAGCAGGTAAGGGTCATGGTAGATAAAGCAGGATGGGTACTTCTTGGGCAGATGTGGCTCTGTGTGTGTGTGTGTGTGTGTGTGTGTGTGTCTCTCACACACACAACACATACATTGAGAGACAGTTGCCTCTAACAGTGAGAAATCAGATTTCCCAAAAGTGGACACCTGGAAATCCTGTGTCATATTGGCTATTGCGTCTTAAGAATGACATAATGGAGCTGGAGAAGATCCAGGAAAGGACAGCTGAATTAATTAAAAACTTGGAATGGTTTCTAAAACACTTTTATTTTCAGATTATAAAAGTAATATGTATGCACTATAGACAATTTGGAAAATATTCAAGGGAAAAGGAAAATAAAATTATATATTATCCTACCACCCAGAGGGAGCAATGTTTAACATTTTGTTGTATTTCCTTTTTGTCTTTTTTCTATGTACACAAACATACATGTGAAAAAATTGATGTTTATCTGTCTTTTCATATATACTCTTTTCATATATCTTTTCACATATATATCTTTTCATATATATATTCATATAATTAGTGTTTATCCCTCTATCTTTTCATATATATACATATAATTTTGTAATCTATTTGGTGCATGTTTTGTATCCTATTTGGTGTATTTCTTTCTCATTAAATATTTTTTGGAACATTTTTGTGGCTGCATAATACAGCAATTATACAAAATACAAAATTGTATTTTTCTCCTATATTACTTAGATTTAGTTTCTTTTTAGATTATATTTAATAAATTAATTACATATTTATTTTTATAATTAACACAACAATGAAATGTTTTCTACCCAAACCTTCATGGGCACCTCTGGTTATTTTCTTAGGATCAATTCTTAGAAGTAGAATTATGGGGCCAAAGTTTTGAACATTTTTAAGATTCTTGCCAGATTGCAATACAGACATATGAAATGACTTTAGAAGTTGATTTGTCAGCATGAAAAGTTAAATGCCAAATGGAGACATAGATGAAGTCCATAGCAGCACAAAGGGTCTCTACTGGTCAAGTAGAGATTTGCTCAGTAAATTGAAATACTGCAAATGTGCAGCAAGTTTTGGAATTCAGTGAGGGCGGCTTTGGAGTCAATGCAGAGAAGGTCTGATTTGCCCAGCAGAGGGGGATCTGTGTAATTCTTTGTCTTGAAAAGTGGGAACTGGCTAAAAATACAGACAGACTAAGATTTTAGACGATGGTTATGGGAATGGCAAGGTGTTTGGTGGGTTTGTCATTTTGAGCTGGTGTCATCAAGTGCCTAGAACTGAACGGCACAACCATGAGACAATGCTCATTAACGTGCATTTTGACTGTGTGGCATGGCACTGAGTGAAGGGACCATGGGATCTCTGTAGCCTTGGTACCTGGGGACTGTGACGCAGAGCTCTTCCAAACTGCAGAAATGGCTTCTAGGACTCCGACAGTGGAAGCAGGGCTCAGTCTTTGGGAAAGACTCTTTTATTTTATTTTGGGAGAGAGTCACTTTTGTGAGTACTCTTAGCCACATAAATGTGATTCAAGCATCTACCCTATCTTCTTAGGGAGAAGTGATTGAAATATAGATATTGGCATGTTAGGTGTTCTGTTTATTAATATCAAAAACTATCCCAGGCTGGGGCCAGTGGTAGGACACTTCAGAGGTTTTTTTTTTTAACCAGAGGAGATTGGTGGTTTTTTCTTGTGGGCTGGGAGATAGAGTTTTTTGGGGAAAAGCCTATGGAGGAAAGAAGCAAGTCAAGAATCAGCTCCAAATTTGTTGAAATTACTTCAGCATGGGGCAGCAATTTCCTTCCTCCTTCGCTTCGTCCGCCCTCCCTCCCTCCCTTTCTTTCTTTTTCTTTTCCTTCCTTCCTTCCTTCCTTCCTTCCTTCCTGCCTTACTTCCTTTCTTCCTTCCTTCCTTTTTTTTCTCCCTCTCTCTCTCTTTTTCTTTTTTTCTATCTCTCTTCCTTTCCTTCCTTTCTTTTTCTGCAAGTGCAAGAAGAATTTTCAGTGTCATTAACAATATGTGGAAGGATGAGGAAGAAGAATGTGCGTGGAAGTGGTGCAAATGAGCTTACGTTTTCTTCAACATTCTCTACTGTTATTCTGAAATAAGAGAACTATAAAAATAAAATATAAAAGCTGCATAGCAAGCAATAAGGACAAATTCTTAGTTGAAATACGCAAATGATGAAAAATTAAATATATTCACTTTGAGATCCTGTATTCCCAAGTTTTCTGTATTGCAGGAGGAGAGTGCCGGGAGTAAGACTGGGGCCCTGGGGAGAGAAGGGCCAAAAATGCTACGGGAAGTGAGGGGAGGGAAGGTCTTTTTTCTGAAGAAATTAGATGAAATGATCACAGAGACCGAAAGAAACTCATCATCTTGCAACCACAGGCTCTTTGAAGCTACTCAGCAGGGACAAGGCTTCTGCAGTTCCTGGCTGCGAATGGGCAAGAAAACAGACCCAGAAGGTGACTGCTGATCTGCGTTAGTTCAGTTGGCTTTTAATATCAGCTTTCCCCATGATTAATATTAGATTTCTATTGCTTGAAGCCCCACTAACCTTAATGCTCACCCTCACGGCCATGCTTTGGTGCTGCTGTCAGGAACAGAAAGCCCACCTGGGTGGCTGAAGAGACTTGGGCAACAACAACAACAACAACAATAAGAACAAGCGAACCCTGCTGGTCCTAGTGTTCAACTGGGTGGGATCTCTGGAAACTTCCATTCTTAGATGGAACCCATGGCATTGACAAGGTGTTCAAAGTATGCGCTGTTAGGTACTTACACTATTTAAGACTCAGACAATCAATTTATACTTGCTGTGCACCCTTCACGTGCAGGACCCTAGAGTGACTGCAAAATATCTGGAAATACGAGCAATGTGAAGGGTGAAATAGGTGAAGGGGGTCAAAGTACAAACTTCCAGTTATAAAAGAAGTTCGTTCTGGGGATGTAACGTACAGCGTGGTGACTATAGTTAATAATACCACATTGTATATTTGAAAGTTACTAAGAGAGTAGATCTTGAAAGTTCTCATCACAAGAAAAAAAATTGTCACTATGTGTGGTGATGGATGTTAACTAGACTTATTGTGGTGACCATTTTGGAATTAAAAAAAAGAAGACCAGCGTGAAATGAGAGGGTTGTCCTCAGGTACTTATGACATGACGCTGTTGCAACTCCTAAAGTAAAGGATGTCGAATTTACTTATTTCTTATGTTTATTGCCTCTCTCCACCTGCTGGATTGTAAGCTCATCAGGATAAAGACCTTTGTTTTGTTACCCCCAGTGTCTTGAACAATGCTTGGCACAGAGTTTGTGTTCAGAATGTATTGAATATCTATTGGAAAAATGAATGCTTTGCAATTCTCCAATTGTGCTCATCCATTCATACTTATGAAAATACACTTATATCTCACTTAAAATGTGCCAGGCACTGTTCCAGCCCTAAATATACATCAGCTGGTTAACCAATCCTCTCATGTAGTATACTTATCCTAATTTTACATGTAAGGAAACTGAGGCAGAGAAGAGGCAGTAACTTAGCTAAGGTCACCAGTCAGTAAGTGTTAAGACAGTGATTCTAACCCAGGTCGCCTGGCTCCTGCATCCACCTCTTCACTCTAACTCCATTTTCCTTCTCAGGAACTTGGGTGCAAGGTGTCCACTCAGCATTAACGATGCAGTCTGTGGCTGTGAAATGGAGTGAAATGAACCAGCCAAGTCCTTTCTGACTTCCTGCCCTGGAAGTTGTCCTTAACATTTATCTCTGCTCAACTGAATTATTAACATCTCTCAGTGTTGAGCTCTTATTGTCAGTCAGGCATCCATATTAACTTTTCATCTTATAGGGGAAAAGATAAGATGCAAAAGCAAACAACTTTTTGTATTATGTAGAAAGTGGAGTCACCATGAGAAAGGGATGGAGAGAAATGTTATGGAAGTTCAGAGGATGGTGCTGTTATTTCCGTATGTTGAAAGACACGGGAAAATGAGATGGAAAGATCTTCAGGGGAGAGAGAACAGCATAAGCAAAGAGGTGGAGGACCATCTAAGAAGACCTCTCGTTGGTTGCTACTCAGGGTCCCTCAGAGCCACAATCTTTCCTCTCGTGGGCCAACAGATCTCTCACTGAGTCCTGGTGTGCCTGCCCTTTCAGCAACCTAAGGGTGTGGTCCAGCACATCGGTTAAGAGACCCTTAGCTGTTGCTTCTATTTCTATCACGTGCCCATTGATGAACTTCTCTGAACCTCAGTTTCTTCATCTGTAAAAGCTAGTAGGACCTACCTCAATTGCTTGCTGGAAGGATCAAAGGTGGTCACATATATGAAGCTCTTAGCTTCCCCTGACGCCATGACCGCTCAATCACCTTGCTGCTGTTAGCCGCCCTAGTTGTCTGACTGCTGGTAGGTGATGATAGTAACGACCCTGGGCACTGGTACTGGGCTCTGGAGTTAGAATCCTTTCACATGCGTGAACTCATTGAAACCACACAACTGTCTGCCTGGGCAGGCCTGGGAAAATCACCTTGTCTCTTCCTTCCGCAATGTATATTTTAATTCTGATGAGCTACTTCAGGCTGAAATGAGCAGTAAGGGCGAACTTGGAGAGAGAAGGGGGTCAGAAAGGAGTGGCTGAGGAGTCTGGTAGAAGAAGGCGAGGTGGGATGTACAGGTGAGCACCAATTCCAGGACCAGCTGGCAGGGCCCCTTCTTGCCACAGCAACCCCTCCTGAGGCACAGACCCTCCTCTTGCAGGAGCGAGGCTGGGGTGATGGCGCGGAAGCCCAGGCCCTAGATAGGGGTCTACAGCCTGGCATGGCACAGGGCAGTTGATGTGAGTGCCCAGAGTCTGAGATACTCACTTCTCAGGGAGACTCATAAGTCATTTTTGGTGAGAAGCAAGTTACGTAGCATTTTGTAAAAATCATCTCTGGAGTAGATTTGCATAAATGAATGTATTGTATTTTTTTTTTTTTTTTAGGAAGCATGAAAGCTTTAATTACCTAACCTCTAATTAAGCTTGTCTCTTGCAGGAAACACAGGATATTAGCTTATTTTGTACTTGGCTCAACTTTCCTGTTTTCATGTATTGGGTGATCTTCTCTATTACTCTCACGTAAACTCAGTGGAAACACTGCAAGGATGTTTTCAAACCAAAACATATTTTATTGAGCACCTACCATATGCCAGCATGGCTTAGTATGTAAGAACACAGGGCCCTGGGAGCCGAGTGCCTGGGTCCATTCTTGTCTCAGCCACTTACTAGCTGTGTGACCCTGGACAAGTTATTTAACTAGCTTGTGCCTCAGTTTCCCTATCTGTGAAATAGGTATTATAATAGTACCTATCTCATAAGGTTTTTATGAAAATCAAATGAGATAATATGATTAAAGTGTTGAAGATAGTGCCAATACACAGTAAATACTCAAGCCAGGTCAGCCTAATACGTCCTGGACACAGGGCCAGGAGGTGGAGATAGAGCTGCCGTAGACAATGTCCCTGAATTCTCGGAGCTTGCAGTCCAATGGAGAAGCCAGCAGCTAATATTAGTCAGCAGGAATAGTGGTGCATAGGATGAAAGGAGCAGACAAAGTGTTCTGCGGGTTATCATAGGCCGCTGTAGATACTCTGGGTGTTTTTGTTTTCCTATTTTATTAACATAGACTGATTCATTTAGTGTCATAGGTCCTCGGGGTTGAAAAGAGCTTTCCGAGGTCACTTGTCCATTTCAGTGAGCCAGGTAAAACCCTCCCTCAGATGGCACCACGATCGCGTCTGCTTCCTTCTCTGGCTCCATTACTGCACGAGGATCTGCGGTCCCCACGTTCATTGATCAGCTTGGAGTGGTCTGCTTTCAGGAACTCCCTGTAGAATGGCTCAGAGCCCGTTTGGGGCAGATCTTGTCAGCACTTGTCTGTGGAAAGGGAGCTGCTCTCTGTGTGCATCTGTGACCCACAACCTCTTGATTCCTGGACCTGGGCATGATGCCTTGACCATTTTCTGGGCCTGTGGCTGTTGGCAACTCTGCCTGGTCACCTGGGCTATTGTGAGCAACAGGACAAGGATGGGCACAAAGCAGGGGCCAGAACCAGGACTAGGGGGGCAATAGCCACCTCCCCCGGTGTTCTCATCCTATCATCTGTGGACCACCTGCACCAGGATCACCTGGGGGAACTCTAAAATGCAAATTCCTTGGTCTCAGACCAGTGAGGCCCAGGAATACACATATTCTAATAAGCATCCCAGGTGATTCTTAGGGGCCCACCACCCAAAGGCTGTGCCCTTTTGCCTGCTTGGAGCCATTGTTGGAGATAAATGCTTCTCTTTGCTGGTTCCTGAGAGCTGCACTCCCACTGGATCTTCCTCCTGCAAGGTTTCTTCCCAATACACAGCCCCATTGGCTTAAGGGCCTCCCTATACGCACCGGGAAGGGGGGAAGGAGGCAAAGGGGGAAGGGTGTTGGAATGACTGGCAAATTGGGGATAGTTCTATGGATCACAGAATCACAAAATGTTGGAACCTAAAACATCTTAGAGATGGTCTTATCCAGATTCTGTATTTCGTGAGTGCAACATCGTGCCTGGAGCAGTCAGGGCAGGCATCCAAGGTCTGACAGACAGTAGAGGGCTGGGCAGGGCTAGAAGGCAGACCACCAGCTCCTTGTCCAACCAGAGTGGTCCTCCAACGAGGGCCAACCCTGGTCTGGTTTATTTAAGCTGTGGGGACCAAAGAAAGTGCCACTCAGTTACACATGTCTGGCTTGTACTTTGAATTAATTTTGCCAGTATCGGATGGGCCACACTGAGGTTGGCTCCATCTGTGGGTAAGAGCAAGTTAGGGAGAAGCACAAGCCAGGCCAGGATTCAGGCTGGAGTCCAGAAGAACCTGGCTGGCTCTTTGTGCTGGTGCCTTCTTCTAGGGCTCCTGGGGTGGTGGTGAGGGGCGTGCACAGCACTAGGCATACTAGTAAGCTACTGTGTGGTTGTGACGAATATCTGTGGTTGTTCCTATTACTCACTCAGCCACACACATGAAGACACCCCTAACTTACAAAGACACCCGGCTCCAGGAAGGAGAGGGCATTTTCTTCTCCCGTCTTTGCTCGCACTACTCTTACCAAAAAAAATGAGCTGTCAAGGGTGTGTCTGTTACAGGGCAGGCTTGGGTTGTGAATGGCAGTGGATTGCCCTCTACAATGCGTCCACATGCATGAGTGCCTCCGTGTGTGTGTGTGTGTGTGTGTGTGTGTATGTGCACGTGCACTTGGGGCTGTGTGTGTGTTTGAGACTTGCACCAAAGTGACTGACGGATGGCAAATTATTTTAAAACATTTTTCCCCCTTTTTGAGCATAACCTTCCCCTCTGGCTTGTTGCATGCCAAGGTACCAAACCTGGAACAGAGCGGTGTCAAGTTTGAGAAGTAGAATCTGTTCAAAGAGAGCCATTTGTGCAGCGGGGGAGGGTGTAGCAAAGGGGAGGATGGAGATGGGCATCCTGCTGTTTGCTGAAGGCTTCCAGCACCCATTGGACTATGGCGGCGAGGGGGTTTATGCTGCACTTGAGAGACCCTCACGGAGAGTTAAAAGAAATTTTGCACATCCTTTCTTTACTACATTACTCTGGAGCTTCCTGGTGTCTTCACATCTCCAGCTGTAAAATGGGCCCAGGCACGCTGAGTGCCATGGAGACTTTAAAATCCTTTCTCACATCACATCTCTCAGGGTTAGAAAGACCTGAAGACGTCAGTTGGTCCAGCACCCCACTTTCAAGCAAAGAAGACCCGAAACACCCAGGATAAGAAAGCTCAACCCTGTTTTTAGAACTTCTGGGCATGGCAAATTCAGCGATTTAATTTCAATTAGTCAGAGCTTTATCACTTGTGGGTGACAAAAACCCAACTCAAACTGTCTTAACTGTAAAAGGGAATGTAGCGTGTCTCCCATGCATGGAAGGATGCTGGGGGAGCCTGTCGAATTAAAGGCAGAGTGGTAGGGACTGGCTTCAAGGACTGAAACTCAACATTGCCCCTTCCTCTTGGGACATCTATGAAATCAACTCGCCTCTGCTGCCCTTGGGTTTTGGCCCTTTTCTTGCTGCCGCCTGGCTTCCTCCATGCTGCTCAGAAGATGGCAGCCAACAGTCCTGGGTTCACATCCACATAGTTCTCAATCCAAGGGAGACGGGTAGGTGGTATTATTATCTCCCTTTTACAAATGAAGAAATGGAGGCACTGGGGAGTTAAGTAACTTACCCAAAATCACAAAGCTAGATGTGATAGATCCTAAGCATTCTGGCCCCAGAGTCTGTGCATTTTCCTACTACATTCAACTGCCATGCCAGGAATGACTTTTGTCTTCATGGCTGCAAGATGGCTGCTGCATCTCCAAGTGTTGTGTCTGTGTTCCAGGCAGAAGGTGCCTGGCAGAGAAGGGAGAAATGAGAATGGCAAAGGGAAGATCTTCCCTTCTTTAGGCTTTTTTGGGGGAGGAAGGAGGGGCATTGAGGGAGGGAAAACCTCTCCAGAAACTTCTACCTACATCTCATTGGACAGAACAGTTTCACACTGCCTCCTCTACACAGCCACAAAGGAGGCTGAAGTTCAGTATTCTGCTTCCTGGCCTTTACAGTAGAGCAAATCAAAGCACAGGTGAGTCAGAATATGGGTGCTTAGTGTGGGGCTCGGTAACCTTTTTTGGTAAAGGGTAAGATAGTAAACATTTTAGGCTTTGTGAGCCATATGGTCTCTGTCGCACCTGCTCATCTCTACTGTTGTAGCATGAAAGCAACCACAGACAATACATGAATGAATGAGTATAGCTGTGTTTCAGTACAACTTTATTTACCAAAACAGGCAATGGGCTTATGTCTGATTATGGCCCACAGGCCCTAGTTGCCAACTCTGGTTTAGTGATTCAGCCTAAAATATCTGCCATTGGACCCAAATATTTCAGCCAAAATGTTATTCTCACAAACTGGGTTGCAGACATCCCTGAAAGATGGGAGTGGAGAATGGATCTCAGACGATGATTGGTGACCCCAGGGTTGACTCTGACAGCTGACAGCCAAGTAGAGCGGCTCATCCCTCTGCATTACTCACTGTGTGTCCCTCCCCAGACCACAGGGCTGGTCAAAGAGATGAACAACGGACCGCCCAGCTTGGGAAGAGAGAACAGTAAATGCAGTAACTGAAAATCGGAGGGTTGAATGGGTACATAGGACTCATTGAGCGCCATAAATGTCTGTTTCCATATTTTCGAGCTCTTTAGTAACCAGAGAGCTGTTAGCTAACAACAGACGTTTGGGGTGTGGGTTAGAGAAAACTTCTCTAATTTTCCCAACCTCACAACATTTCACATTTGTATCTGGCTTCACCTTTGCTAGAGTAGAACCAGCATTGAGACAGTGTGCATTATATAATCTCGCATCAAACCTTTGTGTTTATCATTAAAAATATGGCAACATCATTGCAGTTATAAACAGAGTTACCAAGGAAACCAGTTTATCATAATTAGCTATTTATTCCCTCTCCTTTCTCGCTCTCTCTCCCCCTTCCACCTGAGCTTTCTTTGGGCAGAAAGGTATGATAAGCTGTTATCAGCCTGGGCTCAGTGGCTAATTAGGTCCTAATATTGATTCATAGAATTACATTGCTCTTTTCCATAACTATGCTGTAGTGCATTGTCTGTGCTTATTGCAAACAGACACAGTGATGGAACAATTGGTTTATTATATGTGTTTTAAATAGTCATAATAGCTGTCCCCAGGGCAGCGGTATATCAAAACCCAACAGATAGAAGATAAAAACTTTTCGTCTAAAAAAGACTTGTGGTTCTTGCTCTTGCATTAGGAGATGGTTGTGAGAGGAATTGCTTCCTGGATAGGGTTTCCCAGTCCTGCAGGACTTTTCTCATTGTTGTTGTCCATTACAACAGAGAACATTAGCTGGTATCCACACTCCACACTGGTGTCCTAGAGCGGGGGTTGGCAAACTTTCTCTAAAGGCCCAGACAGTAAGTATTTTAGGTTTTGCAGGCCCTTTGCCCTCTGTCTCAACTATTAAACTCTGCCTTTATAGCAGGAAAACAGCCATAGAAGATAAGTAATGAATAGGCGAGGCCGTGTGCTCCAATAAAACTTTATTTACGTAAACAGGTGGCAGGCCAGATTTGGCCCACTGGTTACAGTTTGCTGACACCTGTCTGGAGCCTCAATCCCTAATGTAGGGAATAACCTTGCAGTGGGGCCTTTGAGAGTGGGAACAACATCTGGGGAAGGCTGGACGAGCCACCAGGGGCCAGTGTGCTGCTACTCAGCTGTCCTCTGTGTGGCTCTCTTCCTGCCTGTCAATCTCTCATCAAGAGGGGAGGTTTCTCATGCTGACTCCGTACCCACGCCACAGAGGGATGGACTAGGGATCAAGTGACCTGGGGTGAGTCCTGACTTGGATGCTTAACTGGATGACGTCTTCTCATCTGCAAGCCACTCTACCTGCCCCAGAGAGCTGTAAGAGTCAACAGAGACAGTGAATGGGAGAAGGCTCTGTGAAGGGTAAACCACCACACCATGTAACCATTACGGGGCGGCTGAGAAGATGCGGCTGTAGAGCAGATGGCACAGATGGGACGGGAACAACCTTCAGGGTTTAGTCCAACTCTCAATTGAACCCTGACCCCACCCTACACTCCTCTTCCCGGAAACCGTCCAGCCTGTGTTTTAATCCCCTCAGTGGCCAAGTTCCAGATAGCTTGTTCCACCTAGACACAGTTCTGGTGGTCATAAAGTTCTTGCTGATATTGAGCCCAAATCTGTCTTTCTAGGTCTTCCACTCATTGGTTCTGGTTCCATGCCTCAGCATTTTCCAGAACAAGATTAAGCTCTTCTTCACTTGTCAGCTCTTTGAATATTTGAAGACAGAGGTCATTGTCTCCAAGTCTTCTCACCAGGCTAAATATCATCAGTTCCTTGAACTATTTCTATATGACATGGCTTTGAATCTTTTCACTATTCAGGTGGCTCTCCTCTGCACAAGTTCCAGTCTCTCAACACTCCTCCTGATTTGTATACCCACAATTGGACACAACATTCCATGCATGTTCTCACTATTACAGAGTAGAGCAGGTTCATCATCTCCTTCGTTCTAGATTTAATGTTTCTGTTAATGCAGCCTATAATACATGTGACTACATAACAATGCTGGATTTGATTGAATTGTAGTTGACTAAGACCTTTAAGTTTTTTGGTCACATTCTGCTAAGTAATGGCTACCCCATCCTGACTAGTGCAGTGTAAATTTTACCTGGATTTCCAATAAAAAATTTTTGGCTGGATTTGGCTCCTTTTTACATAAGGCCAAAGTCCTTTTGAGTTGTGGTTACATATCTTTTTCAATGTGGGTAGTCTGTTTTAATGAGAATGCTGACTGTGATGTCAACCACATCTTTATATAGCCTACCATGGGTTTTGTTGTGGTCAAAAGTACAGTCTCTAAACCAGTGAGACTCAATTTTTACTGGTCTGTGCAAAGATAAAGAGTTTAGTCCAGAATGCATATAAAAGCATTGCGTTGGGGAAGTCTAGGCCCAACTAAACGCTGTGCTTGGTGACGTAGCTGATTTGCAGTTTGTAGATGAGCGGCAGTCCTTAGACCTCACTTTGACCAGTGTGGCTCTAAATGATACTCTACGATTCTTTTTGCAGGGAAAGATTCACCCTGAGCTAACACGTGTTGCCAATCTTCCTCTTTTTTTTTTCCTCCCCAAAGCCCCAGTGCGTGGTTGTATATTCTAATTGTAAGTCCTTCTAGTTCTTCTATGTGAGCTGCCGCCACAGCATGGCAACTGACAGACGAGTGGTGTGGTTCTGCAACTGGGAAGCACTGAACTTTAACCACTAGGCCATCAGGGCTGGATCTTTAAGATCTGGATTGGAATCCTAGATGCTGGTTCAAGGAGGGTAGATGAGAAGAAAAACATCTGCAAAAAGAATAAAAAGGGTCATGGTGATTAGATGAAAATTACCCTTGAGATTCCGTCTAAGTCAGGGTCCTAACGGATAACCTCCTCAGGCTGGATTTCAGTGGTCATTCAATGCACATTTGTTGATTTCTTGATCTGTGAGCAGCCTTGTGCTGGGCCCTGGGGGGTTACAAATTTAAGTCAGATATGGGCTGAGCCGTG
The DNA here is from genome assembly GCF_037783145.1 of Equus przewalskii. Classification (NCBI taxonomy): domain Eukaryota; kingdom Metazoa; phylum Chordata; class Mammalia; order Perissodactyla; family Equidae; genus Equus; species Equus przewalskii. The sequence continues at coordinate 21,688,271 of NC_091853.1, read as the reverse complement.
GTTGGGGATCCTTAAATGTTAAAAAACAGAGAACAAATTGTGGTGTAGACTGGAAGTGGCCTCCTCCAATATCATTCTCTCCTTTCACCTTAGGAACAGAATCCTGATTTTATTCATGGTAGCAGTGTCCTCAGGTAAAAGACTACATATCCCAGCATCCCTTGCAGTTAGACTTGATCATGTGATTTCCAGCATTATCTTATATCATGAGGGAAACTGAATGATGGGAGTTTCATGCTATATAGATGTTGGAGCAGAACATAGAGGACCCTTGGTCTCGGATGACTCTGTGGCGCTTCCAGCCCTGCCTAACTGTGGACTTCTTTTACATGAGAGAACAAATCCTCGTGTGTTCCATCTTCTATTCTATGCAGCTGAACCTCGTCCAAAGTGATAGAGAATTTGATATTCAGAATGTGGTTCCTCCAAGAAGCAGAATTTAAAGTGTGATATTGACTGAGTGGAGGAGGTGTGAAGGCAAATATTTAGAACTCAGATTTTGCAAACTGGAAAGCTGGTGACCCTCGTTATGCATTGATAGAGCATTCGATTGAACTGTTGCCAGCTGTAACTGGGAAAGCAAACCACAAGTTGACTGAAGCTCTTGTTTTAGGGGAAACGGCAGAAAAAACTCAGAGTGTTGGTTTGCCGTCTCATGGCCACTTTTAGCAAAGTCCTCAAAAGAGAGCCAGCCAGCCTGAGGGCAGATAAGGAGAGAAATGGGAACCCCAGAAGCTGGCTTTAGGGGGATAGGACCCTCCTACCCTCTAGGGCAGCGCCTCTACCCTGAAGAGGGGCTCCCTGTCTGAGGCCCCTGCAATCGAAGTTTGTTGAGAATCTTATAACATGAAACTTTGTTGGCTTTTATGCTGCAAAATGAAGTGGGAGTTATAGTGAGTTCAAAACCAACACCTTGGAAGGAAATAAGGCTGGTGCCGATCACAGTAAAGACAAGACCAAGAGTGCTATCTTCCACGCTGTGGACTGCCTGCCTCTGAACGAATTGATGTTAGGGAGTAAGTCCTTGTCTTTAAGCTTCTGAGATTTTGGATTAATGTAGTGGAGCTTAATCTTAATTGACACTTGTGGTCTCGGGGCGACTGTGAAAGTTTTCTTCTGTCATGCTGATGACATGGTACATTATCCTCTGGGCAGGGGGAGTGGCCTGGCAATACCTGATGAGAGCAGGTTTAGGCAGGTAAGGAGTGGGCCACCTCTAAGATGGTACAGGTTATCAGGGGTGAGCAAGGCCTCCCAGTCCGCATCTTCCTGCAGCCTGGCTTGTTTGGCTCCTGACATGCCACCATCACACTTGTATTCCTTTCGTTTTTGAAGGCATTTCAGATGTTGAAAGTCTTTTCTCAGTGACTTTCAAATACTCAGTAGGGGGTGACACAAGAATGCTCCAGCCGCAGACAGCTGCCAAAGACCCTGGCCCTCTGGAGCCCAGCTCTGGGGAGCGAGGTGGAGATGTCCCGGAGTGGGAAGGGCACCAGAGGGGAATGGAGGGGGTGTCACAGAGAAATGTCCCCAAGCTCACAATTCCACACGCTAAAGGCCGGTGCAGCCTGGGGTGCCCCGATCCTGGGATAGGTTTTCCAGTCGAACCCATTCTCTAAGGCTGAACCTGCGCTGTGTCACTGAAGTGGAATTTGATCCATGTAGACAGCTGATCTGGACATTTTTGGCCTGGATTATTTGTTTGGCTGTCTCCACTGATCAAATTAACTGGATAATTGCCAAATCTCTTCTCAGTTGTGCTCCCGTAGGCAGCTGGTGCGGCCAGCAGGATGGGGTGGGCCTCCAAGGACAAGCCAGATTAGAGGATTAGCACATGCTTGCTACCTGGTCGACCCAGGGAACTGGCCGTTTAATCAGGGGTGAGAACTGAGGGCCGGTGGGGGGAAGTGGGTGATAGATGGGCCTCAGCCGTCCCGGCTCCACAGCAGGAAGATGCAACAGTGGTGCAGCCTGCATCTCCCCAGGTAGCCCTCCGGACCAGCAGATGAGACAGGGCCTAATTAGAATCAGGAGCCGCCCTGATTCTGCTCTGGCTCACCGTGGTGTGTGTGTTGACCGCGTCTTATCTCTAAGCAATTATTGTCTGGGGAGATGAGTTTCTTAAACTCGAGGGGCAAGAAAAACTTCAAAGAAAGAGTGAAAAAGACAAGGAGAAGAGGCCTTCCTTCTCCTCCCCCTCCTCTGGGTGGTTGAGATCCCAGGCTCTAGCTCGCATGAGCACAGTAGGAACCTTGACTGTTACTTTGATTGTTTTACGTGTGTCTTGTCTCCTCAACCAGCAAACATCTTCTTGAAGAGCATGATTCTCTGTTGGTTTCTTTAGCACCTGCTAGTGTGTGCGGCATGCGGTCAGGGCTCAGCGAGCCGGATGGTCTATTGCTTAATTCAGTCAGATTTATTGAGCACTTATGATGTGCTTGAACGCTCTGGGGAGAACAAAGATGGTCCAGCCTAATTTATGAGGAGCCCCCAGTTTCATGGGGTGGTGACAAGTGATCACAGTGCAGTATGGGAAGAGAGACAATAGTTTTGAATGGAAATGCTATGGGGGTACAGAATGGCGTTGGAGGCCAACACGCTCTCACTGAGCCAGAGCCCTGAGAGGGCTGAGGAAACAAGGGAGGTGTTATTAGCCCCATCCAACAGATGAGAAAGCTGAGGTTCAGAGAGATTCAATGACTTGCTCCAGGGCAGAGCAGGAACTGAAACTCAAGTTAGCTGTCTCCCTTTGTGTCTCAGGACTAGCCCTCTTTTGATGGAGTGAGTGCATCTGGGCTTCAGAGAGGGGGGCAGGGGCATTGGGTACCTGGATGGGGCAGAGATCTCAAACTTGTGCCCTGCAGCATGAAGCAGTCTGCATTCTGCAGGGTTTGTTAGGGTCAGACTCTACTGTTATTATTTTAAACCACACTGATATTTGAAAATCAGGATATTTCACATAAAATTGAGAAGACACCACTTCTGCATAACAACAATTTGCTGGTGCCCAGCGGTGGCCGCCATCCCTGAAATGGGGCACAGCTGTCCAGGTAGCTGTGGCGCATGCTCACCTCCTCCATGCCTGGTCTGACCTCTTCAGGCATTTGAATTTGAGAGTCTGGGGTTGAGGGACCAGAATGCCGACCCCTCTCCCAACTCTTACCCTGGGTGGTCTTAATGAGCATATGTGTTCTAACAGACAGAACCCTGGACCAGGAGTCAGAAATCTTGGGCTGTCGGTCCAGCTCGGCGATTTTGGGCAGATCACTTCAGCTCTCCCTCACAGCAAAATGAAGTCCTGCTATCCTCTCTGTGTAGCTCCCAGTGTTTCTGTGTAATGGAGGAAGGCGGTGGAAAGCTCTTCATAAACTGCTGACCAAGAATAAAGGAAAGGCTGGTGGTTGTGACAAATGAATGGTTGAGGTCTGTTTGGGTAGGTGCTGCAGAGAGATGAGGTGTCTGCCTGCACCCCCTCACCTCCGCCCCAGGCTGGAACCTCAAGCCAGCTTTCAAACGGGGCACTGGGAAGGGGTTGTCAACAAGCTCAGGCCCAGTTTCTGGTCAAGTGACCCAAATGCTTGCCTTCAGATCCATAGAGAAGCCACCGACAGGTGGGGAGGTGTGTGCAGGAGGCTCTCAGAGGCCTTTGTCAACAGACCCCTTGGTCCCCGTGCACATGGTCTGGCCTCGAGGGCCGGTACATCTGCACATGGCCCATCCTGGCACGGAGGAGCGGGCTGGGTGTCTGCCTGTCTATTCGAGCTCTGTTCTGTGTGAGTTCCGCAGCAATTGCCCTCAAACCATTTCTGTTGGACTCGCTCTCTTGGGAACTTCTGCTTTGTCATTTAAAATAGTTTGGGAACTTCAGATTTAGCTGAGTGTCAGAGCAGTTTATTTGGTCTGTAGGCGTTTTTGTTTTTAAAATTCATGACAAGTTCCTTGCAACATGTTTTATTTTATTTTCACCACCTGTTCTACCTTGGGGGTGGTTTTAAAATCTGGGACTATCTATCTATCTGTCTTTTTTTTTTAAGTTTCCTTATTTGCCATTTATATGTGTCTTGCAAACACACACGCACACACATGCGATGTGAATTTAAATATGGGTATGAACATACATACGTGTGTATATATCTCTCTCTCTCCCCCTGTGGTTCAACTGGCTTTAAACTATGGTTGTAACGTTGAAGGTGTACGTTTTGCCAGGCTAATTATGGAGTTTTAAGTGATAAATTTGTAAAACAAATAAATACTTGGAAAACCCTTTGCCAGTCTAAAGTGCTATCTCACTGAACATTAATAACAACAACAACAAAAATCACAATATTTAATCTTCTAAGGAAAAAAGCCTTTGAAAGCTTTACATCCTCCTCCACCCTCCACTGAAGTGGAAAAGGAGAAGTAGCGTGCCCATTTTCACAGATGGAAAAATCAAATCTCAACAAGGGTAGCTGGAAGGCCAGTGGTGGAGGTGGGGCTCCATCCCTAAGCTCCTAACATCCGTCTAATTCTTTGCAGTATCTCTCCACGTCAACCAGGATAAGGGACCAAGGCATATTTATAGCACTAGATTCTATTTCCTTTCTTTAAAAATATAGGTATCATGCATCTAGGTTTAACGATGGTCTCATTTGAGCCCCTGGATCCAACTGTGCCTGAAGCCTGGGCTTTTATATGAGCCAATAAATTATCTTTGGGCTGCTTCTACTTGAAACTGAGGAAAAAAAAATTAAAAAAATTTTAAAACCAAAAAACAATTTATGCTATCAGAGTTTAGCTTTTAACATATTATGTACTTAAATTTGACCTAAAAATAGGAGATGGGTATTATCATCTCCATTTTTTTAATAGGTGAAAAAACTCCAGATAGCCACATGGAATATCCGGTTGCTCATAAAAACCAGGCCAACAGGTATATAAGACTCAAAAGAAATCAAGCTTCTTTTAGAAGAAATCCAGAAGTCATCTACTGTATTTTCCATAACATCATTGGAAAATATGTATTAGGGTCCCTGACATGGTGCCCTATCATGATCCTCTTGCTGAGATTTTCAAGAAGGATTTTGTTTGCGGCATTGAGACATTGACTCTGTCTTTATTGCCATGGAAACCAAAGCTTCCCAGGAGCAGTGAGACAGCCCCCTATATCCTCTGTGGGCCCCTGCTCTTCCTGTTCCACAGGGAGGTGACCTGTAGTATTACACGACTGGTAATGTGGGAACAAGTAGTGCGATGTGCGTGAGTTGCATAATTTATGCAAGTGTAACCTGCAGACTAATATCCTGGGACACATATAAAGCCAGGATCTTGTAATGGTTAAGAACACGGACTTTGGTGTCCTACAAGCCTAACTTAAGCAAGTTATTTGACCTCTTTAAGTGTCAATTTCTCCATCTAGAAATGGGAATACTATGATTGATATCACGTGCTCAATAAATGGCAGCTATTCCTATTGTTTCCCAAACTCTGATCAAATATATCTGGGCATGCTGAAATCTTATCCTGGAGATTCATAAGGTTCATTATCACGTTAAGGATTTGGAGGAGTCCACGAATAAAGCAAATTGCTTTTATTTGTCCCAGGGTTTTCAAATCTAACTTAAGCATAAAATACTTTTCTCTTCTGCTATTTTGTGGTAGAACTGGGGGTCCCATGGAACACACTTTGAGAAACCCCAGGGGTGCGTAAACTACAGCAATCAAGGGGGATTCATTAGGCGACCACTAGGGGGTGTGCCAGCCAAGTTTTCTGGTTCTCAGTCAGAAAGGAGGGTTTGCTCTGGGCTTCCAAAGAATGGAGCTTTTGAAAGCTTCACTGGGGAGGAAGGAGAGGCCAAAATGGCTACAGTTTAGGGGAGCAAGGGAAATAAAAAGAAGGGGTCACACCATGCGGAGAGAAGGAAGTTTTCCTGTTTCCCTTCTGTTAAGAAGTGCCAATGGCTGACCTCTGGATAATGAACCAGTGGAGACCTCAGAGTGGCTGAAATGGGAGGCATGGCTTGGAGGCCCAGGCCACAGCCTGGGTGGGGACAGTGAGGGCAGGCCCACAGCAGTGGCCTCCGGGAGGTGTAGCATCAAAAAAACTAGCATTTTCTAGGATATTGGGATATTAGTTTCCAGTATATCCTATGTCTAGGACATTGGTTTCTATTGGATATTGGTCTATCTATCTATCTATATCTTCATATTAGACGTAGAATATATATTTAATAAATGTATATTTTCTGTTAACTAAAAGTTTTCCTTTAACTTTGTGCACAGTATGATGTTTATGTGTCAGTGAGTTAGAGTGGTGGGTTAGGAGGTGGACGCTGAACATCGGATGATAAAAATGTTCATAGTAGAGAATTTGGAAAGTCTAAAAAAGCAAAAAGAAATCACTTGCCATGAAGCACCCCTCCCCACTGACATTTTGACGTATGTAGGGGATGTACAAGTAATTGGGTTTTTGAGGGACAGAAATCCAATTCAAATGGCTTAGGTAGCAAAGGAAGCTTTATTATAAGGATCCGGGATTGTCTGTCTCATGGACTCTGAGGGCAGGAACGTGGCCAGGCCTCAGCAACGATGGGAACAGCAGGGACTCACGTGCTGTCAGGACACTCTCTTTCTCCGACTCTTGTTTCTTCTTCTGTGCATGTGCCTCCTGCTGTCTGTTCTCTCCGTGGATGTGCTGCCGGGGTCTCTGGCCCACAAGGCAGGACATGTGGTGGGCCAACATCTGCAGCTCCTGGGCACTCTGTCCTACTGTTTCTGCTGCTAGAAAGAGACAGATTCCCTCAGTTCCAATTCCAGAATTACTGGGGAAGGAGAGATTGTCCTGGCTGGGGTCAGATGTCCACCTTGGACCAATCAGTTGTGGCCAGGAGCCAGCCACACTGTGCATAATGCTCGTCTGTGGCAACTATATATATGTGTGTGTGCGTGCATGTGCATGCTATGTGTGTGTGTGTGTGTGAAGTTCCCAGAAAAGCTGGAGGTGCAGAGAGGGGAAGGGGACACTGGCAGACAAAACAACACCTAGTACTGTGTATATTCTCTATATTTGTATAGCTGAGATTAAACTATACGTAAATGCATCCTGTTTTTAATCAAACATTATGTCATCCGCATTTCCTCAGTCCTCAAAATCTTTGTAAATAGCATTTTAAATTATTGTATTGTATTCAATTATTTGGATTTACTTAGCAAATTTCCAATTGTTAGGTATTTAGATTGTTTCCATTAAAAATTCTTTTCACTATTATTAGTAATGCTATGATGGAAGGAAATTTTCCTGACTTCATGCAAGGATTAGCTACATTATTCTGAATAAAAATAAACAGGATTTAGTCCACAGCCCCCCCACCCCATTTCACAGTTGGTGCAAATTATTCTGGATCTCACCCCCTACTTGGCTTCACTTTTCCCTTCTATCCATCCCCAAAGTCAAAAATGCTGGTGGGAGTTGAAGGCTGAGCAGTATGGGGGAGAATGGGCAGGAAGACAGCTTTGGTGGTTCCTGCCCGTTTTCCTTCTGGAAGCAGGTTTAAGTAAAGCAAATCATCTGTGAATAAACCCTTCCACCCAGTAACGGAAGAGGTCAACATCCTCAAGGCAGGCTTCTGGGGAATGAGGCTCCATTTGGATCAGGCTGGGTGACCTAAGGCAGGGGAATCCAGGAATGGAGACAATCAGGGGAACGGAGCGAAGGCTGGGTCCTCAATCTGCGTGGCGTTCACAACCACCCTGCTTTGGGGAGCAAGCAAGGCCTGTCTAACCATTAACCTGCCACGTTCTCCTCTGGGAAGGGCAGTCTTGGAATGTTGGTGGTTTTCAACATCCCATGATTTTTCCCAAGATGGAGTTAAAAATTTGCTCAGGGTGAAATGTGGCTTTAAAGGCCCTTTGTGCAATAATGAGATTTCCTGGATGTGGGGTCATTGGGTGTTTTGTTGTGGAGAGCAAAGAATTCCTGAATGTGATAACCTGTGCTGGAGAGTGTAGACTATTTCAAGGAAGCACCACTGAATGCCACTAGAAAGGGAGGAAACTAAAAATGATGTCCTACTGTGTGCCGGCGTGCGGGCCCTTTATGTTTGACCCTTCTGGGGCTTTAAATGGGTTGCCCTAGAGAACCTTCTGTGTCGATTTGCCTGGACACCCATTGCTGCTCTGTTATTTCAGGTGATCTCTGTTTTGGGGAAGGTTCAGAATGTCCTCTGCCATTGTTATTCTGCATTTTCGAACACTTTCTATTTGTGGAATACTATGGTTTTTATTAGATATTCCAGTTCCTTCTGTCCTGGAGTGGCTCCAACTGATGTTTTATCATTCCTATTTGTTTTGAATAATAATAAGTGAATAATAATACTAAATGCCGTGACTCTAGGAGGTGGAACATTTCTCAGGCTAGGGCTGCGTTTAATTTTGTTTTGGAAACTGTTGAAATCATTCAGCGCAAGAGGGCCAAGAGGCACCATGTCTCTGTCGGGGGGAGGGAAATAGGAAATAAAAATATTCCTGCTTCGTTTGGGAGGAAGGGAGTGTGCTACCTGAATATGATGCTTACCTCCATGGTGAGGTCTCACCTCTAAGCTTGAGAGCATCTTGGAAAATCTTGAATGTACAGGAAAATCCCACTCATTTGGACTTTCTGCTAAAGCTTGGAATTTGGGGACATTGATCTATATTTTTGTGCTATGTAAGGAAGAAGTTGGTGAGTAAAGAACAAATAGGATAGTAGGAGCAATGTTTAACTCCCGTAAGACACTTCCTTCACGGGTCCTGTAAGGGAAGCTCTGCCAGGCCTTCTGTCTGCTTAACTGAGGGGTTGACACCTCAGGTTAACTGAGGCATGATTTCCAACCAATAAAACCGCATTTCCTACAAGACAAGCTCACTGTGACTTTCTCCTAATTCAGGTGTCCCTCTGAGTAAGTACAACTCTAGTTAGTAAAATAACAGCAGAGTTCTCTCTGTTAACTGACTTGGTTCAAGGAATTACAGCAAGTCGTTTAAGCTTTTTGTTCTGTTTCCTCATCGATGAAGTAGGGATAACAATGCTCCTCCCATATGGTGGATTAACTAAGCTAATTCATGTAAATTGGTTGAACAGTGCCTGGTATGGAGTAAGTGATCAATAGATGCTATTTATTTGTTTACTTAGGTGATGGGCATGTATGTAGCAGTTGCCTGCTGAATTGCATTGGTGTTTTGCAATATGGATATAACAGTGAGCTTGACAATGAGTTCCCTGAGCAGACAGTAGCAATAGTGGGGAGAGGAAGCTTGGAGGCAAGCTGAAACAGGAAATGGGAAACAGACATTTATTGAACCCCAACTATGTAACACGGCCCGCCCCACTGTTATTTTATCATTTAACAAATAATGAATGAGTATTGAATAATAAACAAATGCATGATAATAAAGTACAGAATATTTTGTCTCCTTAAGAGCTCAGGAGAAGAGAGGAATTGTGCCAAGCAGAGGCAGGGTGTGTGTGAGAGAGCCAGGCTCCGACCAACCGCCCCTGCCCCCCATGCCCATCTAAGGCTCCGTACCCGCAGACCACCTGCCACGTTTCCTCTGGAGGAGACACAGCTTAGTGAATGATTTATGTCGGAATCTGATGGAACCAAGTGATCCTAGGCCAGGCTGCTCTGGACAACATGCCTATCAAGAGAAGGCTGAGGGGGAGGCAGACCCGTCATCAGCCCTAGGGTGGAAGGGTGGCCTTGGCCAACTCCGGGTTCTTAGCAAACGTCAGGTGGTTGTATTCAGATGGCCCTCTTGTTGTTTAACTTCAGGCAAGTCCCTGACCTTCCCGAGCCCTGATTTCATTCTCTGCAAAACGGGGATGATAACACCCACCTTGCAGGACTCTTAAAGGCTTAGAAACAATACTTAAAGTATGCAACATAGACATAATAGGTACCCAACTGTGTCCCCACTAAATTTATATGTTGAAGTCCTAACCCTCAGTCCCTCAGAATATGACCTTATTTGGAAACAGGGTTATTGCAGATGTAATTAGTTATGATGAGGTCATACTGGAATAGGGTGGGACCTAAGCCAATGTGACTGATGTCCTTATAAAAAAGGGGAAATTCGAGCACAGAGACATACACAAACATGAGGAGAACAGCATGTGAAGATGAAGGAAGAGATCAGAGCTTTGCTTCTACAAGCCAAGGAGACCAAAGATCGCCAGCGAACCACCAGAAGCCAGGAGAGAGGCATGGAACAGATTCTCCCTCACAGCCCTCAGGAGAAACCAAACCTGACGACACCTGGTTCTCGGATTTCTAGTCTCCAGAACTGTGAAGCAATAAATTTCTGTTGTTTAAGCTGCCCAGTGTGTGGCACTTTGCTACGGCAGCCCGAGAAGACGAATATGCCAACCAACAGGAGCCCATCACCATCCTTGATCATCGCCAGGGCTCCCTCTCTGCCCATCTTCCTGGTGGCTTCCTCCAAGGGCATCCAGCAGGCAACCAGAGCCACCATTTGGAGGGATGCACAAAGAGAATGTGCTGTGGGGTGGAATGACCGGTGCTAAGACCAGAGAAGTGATGATCCTCCCTCCGTGTATAAATGTCTCCACCGCCCACAGCTCAGCCTGGGCAGGCTCTCCCCAAGCTCTCCTTCCTCTCGTGTCCCTGTGCGCATCTTCTGCTCCTCCTCTGCCTGCATGTTCACTTCATGCCCATCTGTGCCCTGGGGTCTTAGAGAAGACTATTTCTCTAAGTCCCAGCAAGGCTCCTGGATCCACCAAACAGGGATGCCTGGCTTGGTGGAGGGATCACAGAGAATTGTCATGACAACTCCCTAGGCTTGGGAAGTGCTTTGGCCAAGTGCTTTCTCAGTATTGGCCCTTGGTTGAGTCACAGATACCTGGAGCAAACGGATCCTGGGAAGGTGGGACTGGGAGAGGTTGGCAAGCAGCGAATAACTTTAAAGAGAGAAGAGCAGGAATCAAGGTGGTGGTCTTCTGATTTCTTTAAGATTCTGTAAGCCTAAGGGTGGGGGAGCAAGGACTGAGTGTCCTGGTATGGCTTGGGAAGAGCTCTGGAGCAGTGTCTATTTTTCTTTCCTTCTTTCTCCTTCCTTTATTTGCTCCCTATCTTCTGCACATTGCTCTCCTCTCCTCCTTAGCTGGGTGCGTATGGGGCCAACCTTATGTTGCCCCTGCTGAGTTCTCCCATTAATCTGGTCTGGTTCCCAACTTGTGATTTAGTGGTGGTGCGTGCCCTGAACGCAAGCAAGGGGGTGGCAGCAGGGGAGAAAGCGGGGGAGGGACCGTTTGATCTGCTAAAACGCACCTTAAGAGCAAACCCATCCACATTACTGAAGGTATCAGCTGGGTCCTGCCTACAGTTATGTCAAACAAAGTGTGCTGCGAAGTGCCAACTCTCCCTTTGTGCTGTGACACCGAGAGCTGCCAAAAGATATTAAAAAGCTTGCATGAACTAGGTGATGGCAGCTGTAACTATCTAAGTTATTGCCTGGCAGCTGCAGCACTGCCTCGCTGCTGCTGGCCGCCTGTATCGTTGGTTCTCCATTTGTTTGCCCTTTCTCTAGCAACCGAGAGCACCAAGCCTGTGGTGGGCGAGTCGCCGCCCCAGCCCCCTCGTGCCTGCAGGAGAGGATGCTTGCAGCGAGTGGCCGTGGACAGACACCCTCGTGCAGGTCCTGGGAGAAGTCGTGTTTCTCTTGGCCCGGCCCCAAGCTTGGTTTTGCATTGGTCAGCTCCACTGACTCCAAGGAACCTTGGACGAGCGGATGGCACAGCGGCGAGCACGCACACCCAGGCGCACACACCGAAGGCAGCTTTTTGTGTTGGTGTGTGTGGCTTTTTTTCCTTCCCTGTTGGCTGGGAGTGAGCTAGAACAATATCGCCAGCTCCAAGCCCTGCCAGTCCTACATCTGCTCCCTAAAACCTCCAGCAAATAAGAATACGGTGGGGTTGTTTAACCAACACTTACAATATACACACTTTTCAGCTTTTCTCCCCCTGGGTTGCCCAAGCTCAGAGATCTGGATGCTGGTGGCAAAGGGTTGAGAGATAAGGGGCTAATGATCCCTGTGGGCATCTGTCTCCGAAGCCTCTTCTCTGGCATGTTGATCTGTGGCATAAAATACATTTCATTGTCATGGGCTTCGGGGAAGGTGTCTGTACCGAGCTGGTTTTTTGTATTCTTGTGTTGAGTTTGGTCTTTTCAGCTGTCTGTTAAATAATTCATACAGCTCATGAAAGTAATATTTCTGGGATGTAGGGGGTTCCATTTTTCCAATTCCCTTTCACTCCATCTTTTTTTTTCTTTTTTTTTGAAACGGTTGTGGGGAGAACTTGGCAGGCGTGGCCCTGGGTGGTATAATAAAACCTTCTGTCTTTTCCTCTCACCTCTCCAGCTCAGGCTGGGAGGGCAGGAGGAGTGGCTGACCTTCAGCAGGCCAAGTCAAGGTCGAGGCTGAGGTTTGAGTTTGGTTTTCATCTCAGAGTTCAGCCATCAAAGGGATCCAGAGGCACAGGCCTTTTTCATTGCCGTCAGAGCCATTTTCCTGCTGGGAGGACCTTTCTTTTGAATATTCTCCCAGATGCTTGCCCAGTGCCTAGCATGGGGCTTTGCCCCCAGCAGATAGTCAATGAGCATCTAGCAAAATGGATTGAACTGAGGCCATTCTGGAGGAAGGCAGGACTCAGCATCCTTAACCTCTGTTATGGTCAAGTCCATCAAACAGCCATGTTGGCCATTTGGTTTATCTTCACATGTCGGCTTGGTGTTTAGGCTTTGTCAAGGCAAAAGCAAAGCCTCTTGTTCTAGAATGAGCAAGGCCTCTTCATGCTAGCCCTGCAGAGCCCCAAAGCTGGGTTACATGTCCCACTGAGCGCTGGCCCCTCTTTCCGCGTGGATTGTGGCTGCCTATTTGTCTGTAACCCCCAACCGCACTGAACATTCCTGAGAGCAGGTGCCAGGTCTATGTTGTTCCCTACTGGATGCCCAGCATCAAAAACAGTGTTGGACAAGTAGCAGGTGTTCTCTAAGTGTTTGTTGAATGAATACATGAAACAATATTTTCTGTAAGCAAAACAGGTTTTTATGGTGTTGTGGACAACCTTCCTGAAAGTCTGAGTGGGAGGGAGGTTTCTTGGTGTCCTCCCATCCCACTAGAATTGCCTTTATCCTGGGTCCCCCTCAGCCCCCAAGGGCCTCTTGGAGAGCCCCCTGCCCAGGTGCTCTGGCCTGCATGAGGCCCTTCTCTTGAATGTGGACCTTTGAGGAGGCTAGAAGACACAGGCTCTGGAAGTGGATGACTGCCCACTTACTGGCTGTGTGACCTGGGGCAAAGATCCCACATCCTCATCCATCAACTCTACACCCACCTCAAAGATTGATTGGGGTGTGTGATGGGCTGAATGTTTGTTTCTTCCCAAACTTTGTATGTTGAGGCCCCAAATCCCAGTGTGGCTGGATTTGGAGATGGGACCTCTAAGGAAGTAATTACGGTTAAATGAGGTCGTAGGGTGGGGCTCTGATCCAATAGGATTAGTGTCCCTATGGAAGAGGCACCAGAGCTTGCTCTCTCTCTCTCTCTCTCTGTCTCTCTCTCTCTCTGCACGCTCACGGGAAAGGCCATATGAGGACACTGTGAGAAGGTGGCCGTCTACAAGCCAGGAAAAGAGCTCTCACCCAAAACTGAGTCAGCTGGAACCTTGATGTCAGGCTTCCAGCCCCCACAACTGTGAGAGAATACATGTCTGTTGTTTCTGTCGCGGTACACATCTATGTATTTTGTTACGGCAGTCCTGACCCACTAATGCAGGGGATTCAACGATATAAAAGTAGAAATCTCAGCACAATATTTGGCACATAGTAAGGGAAATAGTATAGGTTAGAAGTTTTTCTCAAGTATCTGTGGCCTAAGAGGTTGAGGACACAAGGCTGGGGGTGTGGAGAAGGCAGAGAGAGCCCGAGGAACCTCCACGTCCATATTAGGAAAGGGCTGGGAGGTTTTTAGAGGAATCTTGGAAGGCTTGTGGGGCAGGGGGTGGGTTTCAGTGGGTGTGAGTGGTGGTTAAGAGGTCTTTGGAAGACAGAGGCGAAGTGAAGACCTTCTGATCTGTCACAGACAGAGGAAGAAGTGGGAAGTGGAGGGGACTGTCATTTATCAAGGGCTGACCTTGTGCCAGACCTGTGCTCCGCATGTCACACATGTCACCTCATTCAGCTCTCCACTCCTTCTCCCGCCTCCCAGTAGGTACCACCATCCCCAGTCTACAGACGAGGACGGTAATGAGAAGAGGTGGCATGAACTGCACACTCATAGGGGTCCACATACATGCACATTCCCCCTCAGTCCCCACAGCAGTCCCCTGAGGTGCCTTGGGACATCATCCTCATTTCATAGATGAGGCCATGGGAGCAGAGCACTGTTAGGTAACTTGCTCGGGGTCGCACAGTTAGCGGTGCTGGTGCAGGGACTTGAACCCAGGCAGGTCGACTTCTGACCCTGGGCTCTAAGTCATGTGCTTTACTGCCTGGGTCATGCTTTCCATTTCCTCGGAGCTTAATAATGGGTCTGGATCTCACATTGGCAGGACTGAGATTTGAACTGGCTTCTACTTGGAATCCAAACCTTTCCATTATATTACACTGTGCTGGAGGCAGGAACGTGATCCCTGAATAGTGGGGGGCTGCCGCAGCGGCAGCAGCAGGAATATTAAAAATAGACCAAGAGAGACGATGACGAGTGACTTAACATAGGGGGAGAGACAGGTGGGTGCTGTTGTCTCCATTTGACAGATAAGGAAACTGAGGCACAGAAAGGCTAAGAAACTTGCTCAGGACCACACAGTTACTAAATGGCAAAGTCAGGATTTGAACTCAGTGACCTGGCTCCTGTGCCCATCCTCCCAACAGTGATGCCATGCTGCCTCTAAAGGAGATCGGATGATATCATTTGATAAAGCTGACCTGGTGGAGGATTTTATAGGCAAAATAAGGAAGATAGAGGGAAAGTGTTGCATATCTCCTCGCTGGCTGAGGACTGGAGAGAGCAGGGATTTGTGGAATGCATTTGTCCCCATGTCAGGGAAGCTGGTGGCATTATGGGCCTGGGTACTGCCTTGGGGAGTGTTTTCCTTGGCTCAGTGCTGAACAAATAGGTTTGTACCAATGACAGCAGACCTCGCAGGACAGGTGCACTCCATGACGCCCGGGGGTGTTCCCACGAGGCCCCTATTTCCCTTCTTCACCCACTGCAGGTCTCTGTGTGACATGGGAAGGAGCCCCATTGCTCCCGCCCTTCCTGGGTGCTGACCTCAGCTGGCAGCTTCCACAAGCCACTGTTTCAGAGCGGAGGCTGCGGGGCTCCAAATGCAGCCAGCTGTTCACCAGCTCTCTCACCATGGGCAAGTTATGAATCCCGCTGTGTCTCGGTTTCCTCATCTGTGTGGTGTGGCGAGTCCCTGTACCCCCTTGCAGGGTGGTGGTGAGGATGAACTGAATGTCTGCTTGGAGCCATGATTCACACAGTGCCTGCTATTACTCTTCTTGCTACTACTCCTACCCCAGCAGCCCTGGCTGTCTGCTTGCTTACGACTGACTCACCATCGTGGCATGCCGGCTTCACAGGTCCCCTTGTCATCACTGATGATTGGGGGCTCGGCAGGGATTTCAAATGCAGTAGGTGAGCTCCCAGGCTCTCCTCCATGGCTGACCAGCTGAGTGGTCAACGGCCGATTGCCGTAAGGGCTGAGGTCAGAGGCCAGCCTGGCTCAGCTCTTCAGTTCCACCTCTGGTTCCAAATGACTGTGGAATTGCTTCGTTTTCTCTGTTGTCAGAAGGTGTCATTGTCTTTTTTCCCCTTCTCCTTAGATGTTATAAGTCAAGTCATCAAGGCCTTCAGACAAAATGAGGGGAAGGAATCTGAGGGCAGAGACTCAACTCTTGCATCCTTGTTCCCAAACGGCCTTAGTATTCAACACTATCAGTTTTTGTGCCCCTTTCGTCAGAGCTCCAGAATCCAACACGGACGAGCTGGACACAGTCTCAGCCCACAAGAGCTTTCAGCCCAGGAGGGGGATAGTCAAAGAGGGATGGAGAGAGTCCGGTGGACAGAAATCCCAGACAGAGCTCTGCTGAGGGGTTCATCTGTAGCAGGGTTGCTGAGGGGGTTGCATACAATACGCCAGACTGACCAGTGTCTGAGGGACTCTTAGAGCAGGTTTTGTCTTAGTATTAGTAATAAATACATTTCAGGGTTTAGTAAAACCCACAGATTTAAGTTTTTCATTTTTATTACAACTGTCTGGCTTCTAGTTAGATGCAGGCGGGTAATCCACTCTGTAAACTGCCCATGGACAAGTTTTTAGCCTCCAGTTGACCTATTTCCATCAGTTTAGTTTTCTCAAGTCACCTGTGCTGCCTTCCCAGGGACCCCACCTTGCACATCAAATATGTCCCATTCAACAAACATCATCCATAATGAGCCTACTATGTGCCAGGCATTGCAGTAGGCCTGGGAACTGAGAGTCAAATCAGACACAAGTGAATCACATCTGATTCAGTTCAAAGAACTGAGAATCTTTTCCTGAAAAGCTCAAATTAATTTTTCTAAATCTGATATCAAATGTATTGAGAGTTTACTTTCTAAAGGAAACTGCATAACCAATGTTTGAATTTCTGTACATTCAGTGTCTTTAGAGTAGAGCATACCCAAATTCATATTAGCTAAAGCTAAAGAAAATTAAGAAGGCAAGGACATAGATTTCGAGAACTGAAGGGACCCAAGCTGTCCAACCCAACCGTCCAACCCAACTTCTGGATTTTTTTTTTTTTTTTTTGGTGAGAAAGATTGGCCCTGAGCTAACATCTCTTGCCAGTCTTTCTCTTTTTTGTATGTGGGATGCCCCAAGAGCATGGCTTGATGAGCAGTGCGTGGGTCCACGCCCAGAATCCGAACCTGTGAACCCCAGGCTGCCAAGTGGAGCATGTGAACTTAACCACTACACCACTGGGCCAGCCCCCAACTTCTGGATTTTTACAGATGAGACCATTCAGGCCCTGAGACATGACATGAATGTCTCTGGTGGCTGAGCTGGCCAGTGGCAGAGCTGGGCTCATTGTCAAATGCTCCTTCCTGTGTGTCCCGCTGCTCCTACAGCAGTTATCTAGGCTGTCTGGGTTATCTGCTGGTTTGCACTATCTGTTCCAGGTTCCCTCCCTAGTGTAAAGAACTGGCTATACAACATTTCCATAAAACCAGATGGGACTTTTTAATCTTGGGCCAAATTGCCCCCAAAAGCACAGGTCCTTGTGGGCCCAGGGTGGGGCCCTCTCCTTCCCCTTAGAGCTTCTGTGCAGAAGTGCAACCCTGCCGCAACATTTGGCTGCTTGAGTTCACTCCACTCCAAGAGCATGTGTGATGCTGACAGACCTCTCCCTCTTGTGCCCAGAAATCCCACTAAAGGAGCAAGGACAGATGCAGCCACCACTGCCCTTGGTGGAGGAGGCCATCGAACAGAAGGGCACGAGAGCCGGGAAATGGCACATGAAGGCTATTGTCCCGGCCACGCAGCCCTGGGCATGTGGGCGCCTGTCCTCCTGGGCTGCTACCACTTGAGGCATGTGGAATGGGGATGCGGGATGGGCATGTGGCCCTGGAGCTGCCCCTGCCAGCGGTGGCCCCGGTGGATGGGGGGAGCAGGAAAGGGCTTTGCAAGTTCTTCATGCAATTCCTCATCTATTTTGAGTAGCGAAGTATTTGACTTTGAGACTTTGACTCTCCTTGCAAAAGAAAACCTGAGGGCTTCGGGTAGATGAGAGGTGGGGCAAGATCAAGAGCCTTTCTTCAGAGTGGCCCCCATCTGTAGGGGCTGACTTGGATTTTGGCTGTGTCCTTGTCACCTCCAAATTGTCTCCTGGCTGGGATCCCATGCGAGTCCTGGGAAAGGCGGCGTCCTTACCACACACATTCAGAGCAGAAAAAGGGGGAGAGGGTCACCCTGGGAAAATCTCACGGTCATCTGGAAGATGCCGATCTTCAGCCGAGCATCTGTAAAATGATAACCGGCCTGGGGAAGAGCAGAATGGACAAAACCGGATAAAAGACCCAAACAAAGAGCGTTGCTTTCGGCTCCTCTATCTTCTTTCAGAGGAAGACTAACTACACGATTGTTGTGAACTAGAGTTAGGATGAAGGGGACCGGAACATTCTCTGCTGGTTTTCTTTCTGTATGGAGGGGTGTGTGGAGGCATAGTGGGGCGACGGAAAAACTTGTTGAAGAGAGCTGTACAAACAATGGCTGGTGAATGCCAAAGCTGGCAGTCAGTGGTTCTTAATGTTTGAATGGAAGTGGCTGGAGCTTGCTTTTTTTTTTTCCCCTCCACAGTCAGCGTTGCCAAGAAAACAAGGAGTAGCTGTTTTAAGCATTTACAAATGGTAATGTACCAACAGCTGGTCTCAGTCCAACCGAGCTATTGTAGGGGTATTAAAAAGACAGGCCAGAGTTGGAGATGTACTGCCAACCTCCCTTGCAGAGTTGGGGAACATTTTCCTTGGAAAAAAAAGGTCTTATATTCCTGCAGAGATCGACAGGACGGTTCTCCCGTGGAGTCAGTGCCTTGCTTGGCAGAGGAGGCCGCGCGGGCAGGCGAGCCAAATGCTTCGGCGACAGGGAAGCGTGGAGTCGGGGGTGGGGGTGGGGGGGCCTTGGGGCGGGTTTCTCAGCGCATCCCTGCCGCCTCCCTGCCCGCAACGCGGTGCGCGTGCACGTGGGTGTGGACGCGGCCGTCCCGCGTCTCCGGGTCTGCGTGTCCTCTGTCGGCTGGCTCGAGTACGTTAGCGCTGGCCCCCGGACCAGTGTGTCCCTGTTGCTCTGCGTCCCGGCTTTCTCCTGTAAATCCATCACTCCTTTCCTTTGCTTAGAGAAAGCAGCAAAATCTCATGAAAACCCTGTCCTGCCTTCCTCTTTCCTCACCGTCTGCCCTCCGATGGCGTAGAGAGGCCCCCGAGGAAAGGGCAACCCGTCTTTTCCTCCTGCTGTTCATCTCGACCCCCAGTCTGCGTGTTCTTCAGGGTTTTGTTCGTCTCAGGAAATTGTAATACACAGAGCATGCTTCTTCGCTAAATGTAATTACCAGCGGCCCTGTGTTTATGGATGAGGCATGGTGGAAAGTAATAGAAAATGATTATTTTTCGTTCTGAAGGCCTTCTTTATTAGTGGTGCGGTAGGGACGTCAGCTGTCTTCTCTGAATGGCAATGCAATGTTTTGCTTTCCCCAGCAAGATAAACGATCTTATTTGTTGATGTTTGGTGCTTGAGATGACATTTATGTGAAATAAAAGGGACCAAATTAATAATAAAAAAAAATGATTAGCCAGACACAAATGAAAAATGTACATCTCTTCCCCCACCCCAGCTAAGTTGTTTGTATTTACATGCTATTCACAAATAATGGCAAAATGCCCAATAGTTGGATGGCGAGGATTTTTTTCTTTTACAATCATATGGCTTGATTCCGTTTTCCAGATCTTGTCTGTGAGCTGCTATTTGAAATAAAAATGTTTGCATCCGTTTCCTCATTAATCCTTCCGTTGTAATACAACCTGCTGCAGAGAAATGGCAAAACAGATGCAACAATGAAAATTAAAAGGGATGGACACTTATCTTGGGCTATAAAAGCTGCTAACCATGTAGGAACTAGAGAGGCTTTTGGACAGAAAATATGGCAAATGATAGAAACAATCATCGGACTAAGAGTTTGCTATTTGGAAAACTCTGGTGGGACATTTCTCTGCTCGTAACGGCTGGAGGATCACTCTTGAGTTTAGTGCACACCAGAGAGAGTGCTTGTCTGCTTTGCCTTGAGGCCTATCTTCAATATTTGGTGCATCTACCCATCTGGTTTCTCATTGGGCTGGAATTTTCTCGACACAAAAGCACTTTGCAAAGAACCTGTGGACCTCATGTTTTGAGAGCTCTAAATTTCGCTTGGAAATACTGCTTCCTATCCTCCTGGGAATCATAGATTCAGAGAAAAGCTGCATTGACCTTGATCTTAATTTTTGCAACCAAATACATTCTATACTGGGGAGGTGAAAGGCTGACAGCATGTGTGGAGGTGAAGGATCATGTTTCCATATTGTTCAAACAACTTGGCAAAAAGGAAGAAGCAGCTTCAAATGCACCTTTTTGGGGATAGGATACCAATCTGTATATCATTCTGGGTTTTCTTTTTCTTATAATTGTCTAATGTTATTTCATGCCTGTACTCAACTCCTGAATTCACTGGGATTTGGTGTCACAAGTAGATTCAGCCTTTTTGTGTGTATTTATTGAGCATCACCTGTTTGCATTCTGGGAGTATTAGAGAGACAGAGAAAGGCAGAAACATGGTCTTTGCCCTTGTACAGCTTATAAACCTCTTGGCAGAGACTGGATTGGCACAGTTAAATACACATAGAGACAAAGAGCCTACCAGAGCCGTGCACACGAGAGCTGATGAGTGGGGTGTGAGATGATAACACGGCTTGGGGCAGGAGGTTTATTGTGGCAGAGTCTCTGTATGGGGTGCTAAGAGCATGAGGCCGCTACCACTTTCTGATGGATGGATCAAACCCTAACAAGTGAGGAGGCGGGAGTCCATGCATGTGCAATGTTTGTCCAAATGTGTCAGACCTCTGGTGACTAGCTCCTGGCTTGAGTGATACAATGGAATTACTGTTTTGGTCAGGATGGAGGTACATTTCAGACCTGTCTGGTAAATTTAGTAGACAAAGACTAGGGGGAAAGAGGCCCTGTACCTGGATCAAGTCTTGGGTCTGCCTCCTACTAGCCAAGCATCCTTGGCCTTAATCTTTTACTGCCTCCATTCTTAAATCTGTGAAATAGGTAGAATCATAGTGGTTACTTTACAGTAACGTTATGAGTAATGGATGATAGAGTATGGCACAGTGCCCAGCACCAAGTACATGCCAAATAGACAAAGAATTGTTCTTATTTTATATATATTTACTTCATTTTTCTTTCTATTCCTGTCTAAGATGCTGGGCTGAGCGTGTATTAATTGTTCTGCTTAGGATTGTTACTTGACAAAGAAGATTCTTATCTTTCCACTATAAAGGAACCCACTCCAAATTATGTAGCTGAAGGCGGGAAGTTGAGCTGAATGACCTCTCACAGTCAGTTCTAGAAATTTGCTTCTTGAACCTTTTGAATCCCTCTGCTTCAAAATCCTTAGCAGGTGTTGGCAAGAGGGAAGGATGCCTTTCGGCGAGCAGCAGGCAGAGGTTAATTTGGCACAGCCCCCAGTACAGAGAGAGTCCCACTCCTGATGTAGTTGTGAGTCTGGTTCTGTTGAGCCCTTGCATCTCTATTTCAAACAGTTTCATCAGCAGAACTGATGATCTGCTCATGGCGCTGCAGAAGCTCACCACATCTAGGCAGGCAGCACCATCCATGCACTACTGCAGGGGGAGAGCTGGGAAGGCAAGAGAAGTAGTACCGTAGTGCCTGAAGCCCAGTCTCGAGTTGTGCAGGCCGGCAAACAGTGGCAGCAGAAGGACGAAGCTGGCATGGTGCAAGCAGGGATGGATTGGAGGGTGGGAGAAGGAGGTTCAGGGCTGGGGACACTGCTCTCGTCAAGCTGAACCTGAGGGCAGCTCACAGGGAAGGGAGCCGAGTAACGTCCTTGTCGATCACTAACTTGGATGTGCTCATCAGCTGGTTGCGCCTGAATTATAGCCTCCCAAAGGTTGATAGGCCTTAACTAATGAGCTTCTCAAGGGCAAAAGCCACATCTTATGCATCTTCATAGCTTTTTCAGTGCCACTTGGAGTCCCTGGCCCAGAGTAGGCTCTTGCTCTGTGTCATTAGATCACTGACTGTGTGAATGTTGCATACTTGTAGTGTGCAAAGGAACACTGCTTCCACAAACTCACATTAACTTGTCAAATTTGGATGCCATACCAATGTGTGTAGCTTCCACAGCCAGGAAGAAAATTCAGGAATTCTGATTTGGCTTTTACTCCTTTGGTCAAGTGAATCGTTTCTGGAACAGGTTTCTGTGTCTTAAGTTTGGATGTCAGTGTACGAAAGGGCTAGCTGGATCTTTCTTTTCCTTTCTGGGAAGGGAAAGATATGTGAAATTCAATGACATCTGCTGAAATTCAAACATATTTTTATTTATTCATGGCCATGATCAGGGCAGAACCTCTAATTTCAACCAATAATTAGACTTGACAATAGATGTGGAAATAAAACATTTTTTGCTGAATTCACTTGTCATTCCTCCCTGCTGTAGCTGGTGTAACCCAGATGTCAGCTGTCCCCTTATTTTTCTCTTTGAGCTCCCCCTCCCACAATCCACTCATACTAATGCATTAGTGAGCCTGTGGCATTTACTGAGGGTTTCGTGGGGGAGACAGAGAGAGGGCCAACATTGCATACTTCATAGTCACCCACTCAAACATCTCCTGAGGTCCAAGAACAGTTTTCTAAAGCATTTTTATTGCCACTCCACCAAGAATCCTTTTTCTTTCTCTCGCGCATACCCAGAGCAGTAGGTTTCAACGCTGTGCTCTCTCCTTCCACTCCCAACCTCAAATTCCTCCCCTTGCTATTATTATGCAATCTTTTATTTCGTTCTCGATTTAATGCGATCCTGTGTGCTGCTGTTCACAACTGATTTAAAGACCTTCTGGGCAAGAGGCCCACCCGCCTTTGCAACTTGACTAGCATTCTTTCTGGAAGGACTTGAATAATTGCCATTTTCCGCACTGATCACGCAAGTGTCTGTTTATGCTTTTTGCTATTTGGTCCTTGGAATGAAGGTAAGGATTATGAGATGGCCATATCTGCAGAAAGTCCTTACTGGCCTTTCCCTGAGCTTTCAGAGGAGTGATGGGGCAGGAGGCAGAAGGTAGGCAAATGGAGAGTGAATGAGAGATGTGGAAGGATAGGCAGTGAGAGCAGACAACGCTCACAGGAAGTTTGCTGTGAAGGAGAGGTGAGAGATGGGGGTGGGATGGAGAGTCAAGAGGCTTTTTTTTAACTTTAATAACTTTTTGCATTTTTTATGGTTTATTTAATAAAAGAGGAAGATACCAGTGTACGTTCAAGTGCCAGTGGGAAGGAGAAAGTAGAGAGAGAGAGGTTGAGGATTCGGAGGAAGAAGGCATCCTCATGGACAAATGTCCCTGAGAAAGTGAGAGGGCACAGGATCCAGAGCACCAGAGGAGGAGTAGCCATAGCAGAAGACAGATGTGATGGAAGGAGAGAGGGCAGAGGGTGCGGGGCTGTGGACACGTTGCTAGTAGAGCTGAGGATGAGGGAATACAAATGAGGCTGGGTGGATGGCGACCTCATGGTAGGCTATTTGAGCGCAGTCTGAAACTCTTTCCAGGTTTGGGCTATCCTGCTGGTTATTGTTATTTACCATGTGTGCTCCTGGAGCCCACCTACAAACCTGGTCTGCAAGCCCCTTATGGACAAGGGTCTTTGCAGTGGTCTGCTGGATCCAGCTCATGCTGGTACCGATTGTCAAATCTTTAGGAAGTTTGCAAGCCAGTTGTTAAACCATTGGGAGCTTGGAACCAGCCGTGGTGAGAGAGTGTGTACACTACAGAAATCAGCAACGGCTACAAATCAGGGCTTTTCTTTCCCTGGAAGCTGGTTGTTAAACGTTCATCCGCACACCATTGCTTTTAGCTCTGGCTCCTCACCTTGCTCCGTTTGGTGCATTGTTTGTCCTTGTCCGCCCTTTTGGTGCACTGCCTACACCTCCTACACTGCACATGATGGCTTTGCTCTGCTGTGTCTCAGCTTCCTCCTCTGTTCCTGGGTCTTTGCAGCCTGGGAGTCCACATAGAAATAGGACACATGTAGGGTAGAATGTGGTTTCTGTGAGGTTGGCTGCACCTCACTGGGGGAATGGCTGCACTGGGGCATTCATGGTGCTCTTCTGCAAGAGATGCTCCTCTGTAGAGAGGCTGCTGTTCTCTCTGCCCACTGGCAAGTCTGGCAAATTTGGGCTTTCATTATTTATATCTACGCCTGCATGCTGGAGAAGAGGGATTTTCCCATCCCTCCCAGGTCCATAAAACACACGCACAGAAGCAAGCAATGCAGCCGCCCCTCTTGCTGAAGGTGAGGACACTGTCAGTGCGGTGGCAGCTTGTAACTCACCAACAGAGTGGTAGGCATGGGCTTCTAGGAGTGGCTCTCTTCTTCCCAGTTCTCCAGCCTGTCTTCGCACCCTCCCTCCCCTGCCACAGCTTCTCACAGCTGCTTCTGCCCAGCTGCCATTGGCCAATAGCAAATGTAGAGGAATCTGGAACTCAAGATCTGAAATGTCATTAGTCTGTAGGGAGTGTAGTGAAGTGGAGAGAGCCCCAGCTTTGGAGCCCGACAGGCCTGGCTGGGTTGACTTTGGGCTCTGACAGGTCATCTTTAAGTGACCTTGGGCAAGGTATTAAACTGTCCAGCCTCAGAATTCTCCTCTGTGAAGGATTTAATGTGATCATGTTTGTAAAGAGTCTGGCATGCGGTAGGATCTCAAAAAGTGTTGGTGGAAGGGACGACGTGGGACTGGGGTAGATTAATTATGGATTCACTATTCCCATCCCCCAGGAAGCGTTCCTGGACTGCTGCTATCCTCCTCTGGTCACTAGTCGCTGACACTTTTGATGATGCCCCACGTCGACATGCTTCTATCGCGTGCTGCCAATCAGTATAAGGATGAACACATTTTATGGTGCGAGAAACTGGGCAGGGAGTGAGGTGGGGAGCAAGAGCTAAAAGCAATGGTGTGCAGCTGAATGTTTAACAACCAGCTTCCAGGGAAAGAAAAAGCCCTGATTTGTAGCCGTTGCTGATTTCTGTAGCGTACACACTCTCTCACCACGGCTGGTTCCAAGCTCCCAATGGTTTAACAACTGGCTTGCAAACTTCCTAAAGAGTTAACAATCAGTACCAGCGTGAGCTGGATCCAGCGGACCACTGCAAAGACCCTTGTCCATAAGGGACTTGCAGACCAGGTTTGTAGGTGGGCTCCAGGAACACACGTGGTAAATAACCACGACCACCAACAGGAAAGCGTCTAAGAGCAGTTCCAGAGCAGCACAAGGGGGTGCAAAGAAGCCGTTTACATTTGACGGTGTTACATAAAAGGGAGGATTGGACCGAGTCAGGGCTGGCATTCCAAATGAGAAAGACTTTGGTGGAGGGAAGGTAGATCTCTCAGAGTAGGCCAATGGCATTGGTAAAGCCTCAAAGGAGGAATCTGGAGTCAGGCTCTGGGGTGAGTTGGGACTCGCACAGAGAAAGAACATGGGTGAGTCAGTGGATTAGGTCTTGAGCTCTGCAGTCTGAGAAAGGCGGGTTTGAATCTTGGTTCCACCACCAACATAGGAGGGTTGTGAGCCTAATCCATAAAATGGAGGTGCCACCTACCTGTTAGTGATGTGAGGACTGAATGAAATGAGGCAGGTAAAATGCGGGTGCAGTGCCTGGAGTTGGTGAGGGCTCAGTGAATGGGACCCATCATTATTGCTGTTTGTCTGTCTCTTTCCTCATGCCCCAGTGCCCCCCAAGAACAGAAATCCTTTTCTCCATATCCAGTGCAGCGCGTGGCACGTCCTGGGTGCCCACCTCGAGAGCTCTGTTTGACTGAGGACACGTCTCTGGGCCCTGGCTGGACAGCAGGGCATTTTTGGATTGTTTTTTCTCCCTACCCTTCCTGGCTCTGGAGACATGGGGCAGCTTTGAGAAGCTTTGGGGTCACCACCTTGTTTTTTGTGGTGGAACCTGTCACCTGGAGAGTTCCAGAGGGGCTGCTACTCCCCAGGCCCTTTTTGTCTGCTCATTCTCTCCTCTGGGAAGCGGCATCAGGGAAGGTGCTGGCAAATGAGATCCTTTGGCTTGTTCCATGCATGTTTATTGAGCACCGGGGCCTGACACTGTGCTCGTCACTGGGAAGCAAGACGAGCAAGACTTAGCCCTGCCGTCAAGGTCTCAGCTGATGGTGAGCGGGGAGGGCACTCAGTTATAAGTTGGTGCTTACGTGCCGTCGTAGAGAAGTACATCCATGCTATGGAAGACGTGGGCAAAGGCTCCACCTCAGCCTGGACATCAGGCCTGTTCATGCGACTTGCCAGCATCTCCAGAAACCATAGAGGCTTCCACAAAGCCCTTTCTAAATTCTCAAAACACAAATCCTTTAAAACAAACAATATGTAAAATCTATCTACATCTTTTGGGAGAGGAGGTACTAGGGGTGTCCATCACATCAGATAAGATGTTAGTGCTATTAAATGGTTGAGAATTGTCTTGGTACAGCAGGCCCCTCCCCAGCCCCTATCTCTGATGATCCAGCTCTGACATCAGTTAGCATTCGGTGAAAGACTATAATCTTACTCTTTCTTCTCTCTCCTGCTTTTTTCATTTTTTTCCTGTTTCCTTTCTCCTTTTTTAAAATTTCTTCTCCCCTCAAACCTTCAAAGGCCTCTTAGAGGTACCACTTAACCCCCAGTAGTTCTAGAGTTGAAGAAATTACTCATTCTCATTTAAATTTTTTTGCACTGCGTGGCAGCCTGTAGAGCAAAGTGTTGGTTCCAACTTACTAGCATTCCATTGAGAAGGATGGTCTGTTGGCACCAAGGGCAGTCCTAGGAAGGCAGGGAATCTGAGGTCTGAGGGATGCTGAGGTTAGCTCAGGAGTCACAAACACACACACACACATGCACACGCACACACTCTGAGTTAGGGTGAGTCAGAATCCAGGGAGGCCAGCAGATGATCTAAAATTCTGGAGGTCAAAGCAGAGAGGCAGAGAAGAAACCAGAAAGGCATTTAAGAATCAAATGGATGCAAGCTTCAAAGAGCTAGGCAGGGTAGCTTCTAATGGGTAATTAGGACCCAAAGAGGCAGGGCCAGGAAAGGAGGGATGTGATGTGGAACACATACTCTGGGGAGACTTTCATACTAGTCAGCTCCTATCCAAACAGAAGGTCTTATGTGTCCTGCTGGAGTGAATTTTCCCAAGGCCACAGGGAAAGAAGGACATGGGCAGGAGAGAGGGGACATATGGATGGAACACAATGGCAAAAATTGATAGAGATGCCTCCATCAGCTTTGAGTTTTATTTCTGACTCAACTTTTCAGGTTGGTGGGTGACCGAATGTATTTTGTGGTGATCTGCCATGCTTTAGACAGAAATATGGCACCATCTCTCTCATGTTGGCGAGGACTTGCACTTTGACCTGTGTATTCGTTAGTGGAAATGGGTCTCGCTGGACCGCTCACGCTTCCTTCACAGCTAGGTTGTGACCTAAGATGCACGCTTCTGACACTGGATTCAAAGGGCTTCCTTTATTTATTTATTTGACTTTTGGACTTTGAAGTTTGTGTAATTGATGATGTTTTCTTCGTTCCTCGGCAATTCAGAACCAAATTGCAGTCTGTTTCTAAAGGGCACCATTTTGTTTATAATTCACCCTTGGCTTCATCCTGTTTTCCTCCCTTATATTTCCCTCACCCTAATTTCCACACGTATTTTTCTCAATCTCTTTGTGTATATAATCCACCTCAATTCTTTTAGAAATCAGACTTAGAGTTAAATAGGAATGATCCCTAGAATATTCTGCCTCTACCTTGAATAAATGTACATTGAGAGTCCATAGGACGGTTTGTGAATCAATGCCTGAAGTCTCAGCAAGCAATATTGGGCTCTGAGGGCTAGTAAAGAAAACACAAGTGCCTGCCCTCAAAGAGATTCTAGTCCCAAGTCATAGACAAAACAGATAGATTCAAGCTAACAGAACTGTTTAACTAAAAAATTGTAGAGGCATTGTCAGTGGAAAGGTTTTTCTTGGTCCACCATCCATGGAGAAACATTACCTACAACACATGAGGCACTGCATTATTTCCTGCGGTAAAGCTGTTGGTCCACATAGATGGTATGTAACTCAGTCATGGTGAGGGTGTGGGCTGGGCTGGCTTTCTGGAGGCGCTAACTTGTAAGACTGTGCCAGCAGACAAGAGTAGGTTGAATAAATCTTTGGCATCTTCCTGAAGATGTGAGCCTTAACTATTGTTTTTGAGTGAATCCAGCATTTTCTTCCTTACCTACTATGTATGGCTTATTTTGGTTGAGGAGGTGAATGTTTACTCCAAAGACTGCTTAAACTCCCAGTTGTAGGCAATATGGCTTTCCCAAGCTGTTCTGTTGCCTTTTCCTGCCTCTGTCACCTCTTCTTAAATGATGTCCAGACCTTGAGCCAGACAGCATGGGGGCCAGTGCATGCATGAGGCAGCCAGCCCTCACCTACCCATTGCCATAGATGCCCATCGCTGTTGAGATGAGGGGTGCCAGGGCGGGCCAAGATGGCAGATGGCTTAGAGGTGGCATGCTGTGTTCAGGCCCCTCTACCTTTGTTGCTGGTGCCATTCGAAGCTGCCGGCTACTGTTTTTAGCTTGGCTGTCCGTGGGCTTGAGGAGAGTGCTTTTGTCGTCACTCAGGAATGCAGGGTATTTTTAGTGAAGAGATTCTGCTTTAGGCACGTGCATTGCGTTCTTCCAGTTACAGGCATGGCAGAGGAGGGCTGACCACTGAAAACTTGGGGCATCAGCTGGCTCAGCTGAGAAATTCATGGAAAAAACAGATGGGGTGGGGATGTATCACTGGGATCCTTTAAATCCTGCCTCCTCAGAAGCTTATGCCCAGGCAAAATGGAGGTAGACTCCAGGAAGAAAGGGAGGATGGGAAAGAAACTGCCCTGAGGTTGAAGAACTTCAAAGAGGAACACCTGAGCCACGAAGCCACATTTATTGGGTCCTACGGTAATGGAACAGCCAGTAGTGCTATAGTGACATGCAGTTTTTACTCTGGGGGATTTATGAATCATCCAGCTTCATCCATCCCTTTTCTTCTCTTCCCTGCCAGACACCCGCCTCCCTGCCCCTTTAAAAGCTGAGGAAACCAAAGCCCAGAGAGGTTAAGTGACTTTCCCAAGGTCATACTGATTAGCAGCAGCTTTGGGACTGAAATGCAGGTGCTCTGACGCCAAGCCCTTGGCTTTCTATATTGTTTCTATATTGTCTATATGTGTCATATTGTTGGAAACATCTATGTTGCTTACTTTTTGGTCTTGTTTTAATCAATGAATTAAAATAAGAACTTAAAAGACTTCCTGAGATGAAGGTGAGCAGGGGCCGTGCTTAGAGTCTTGGAACTACGAGAATGTTTCTAACTTTCCTCTTGGTTACTTTTTCTTGGTTTCCTTCTGTTCCATGTAGCTCCCATTTATTGAGCACCTATGATACAGAAGGCGCTGTGCTGGGTACAATCACACAGATTATTTTGTGAACACAATAGCCTTCAAGGGAAGCATCAGACACATCTTTTCAGATCTGAAGACTGAGATACAGATGGGTTGAGTGGTTTCCTCAAGATCAAATACCAACAAGTGACAGAGCCAGAATTAAAAGCCAGGTCTGTCTGCCACGAAGACTGGTGCTCTTTCCCCTGGCCCTCAGCTGTTCTCGCAATGCCTTGGGAGCTGTGTTGGTCTGTGTCTTGGGTGTGGCCGTGAGCCCTCTGATAGTGGCATATGCTGTGTTCACTAGCAGTGTGGATTTTCATGGAAGTGTAGAAGGAGATGTAGTCTGTTCCTTCACACTCTTACATCTCTAATAAATAAAATGTCTTCTTTCCCCCAGAAGTCTCTCCAGAGGGAGCCCAGCCATTTAGACCATCTCCCACATCGGACCCTCAGCTTAGCTCTACAGCTGGTACCTGCACCCCTGGGCTCTTACCTCTGTTCCAGAGCTCTTTATGTGGATGTTTTGTCTCCCCAGTGGATTTAAAAAACACGGTTTAGTATAATTGAATGAGTGTCTATTGAGTGTCTCCCAAGTTGCTGGAAGCTGGGTCGCAGAGGTGGCTCTGTACTTTGGATCTCATGACAGGCTGGGCTCTGAGCCACTCATTTGTTCTCTTAACAAACACCTTGCCAGGCAGCCTCAAGGTGCAGACAGTTTAGTAGGGGAGGAAGACAAGTACACAAGGTAATCTGAACATTCCAGACACCTCCAGCTTCGCAGGTCAAGGGAACTCACACTGACATTGGCTGCTCAGCGGACCCAGCCCCACCTGCAAACCGCTGATGTCTCCAAGTCTCCAGGAGATGGCTCACTGCCTCCCCTTGACCTCTTCAGATGAAGCGGACTTCCAGATTAGGTTGTGTCTTGCGCCCTTAACTTGTCATTGTGCAAAGATGTCAACATCTCATTTGTAATACTGAGGATACTGAAGGTCCTATAATGAGGAGAATTGAGGGTCTAATTTTCTCAGGTAGTGAGGTTCCCCGGTTGGACAGGAGGAGGAAAACCATAAGCTCCGTGGGTTAGGAGACCTCTCTGTCTTGTTCGTCTTCGTATCCCCAGCTCCTACTATGGAACATGGCTAATACATATGATGTTGCTTGAATAATTAGATGCATAAGAATGGATTTAGCAAGTTATTTCTTCCCTATAAACTCATAAGGAGACCTATAGTTGTCTGAAGGGTTGAAAATTGACGTGTTAGAAAAGAATAGAATGGACTTGGGATCATTTGCATTAAGAACAGATCATGGGGGAATTAAGAAATATTTTTTTAATTAAAAAATATTTTAAAAAAATTTACAAGATGCTAGCTATTCTCCGTTTGTTCTTCTAGATCTGCTCGTCACCGTTTCCTGCTCTGCCCTCCGCCCCTCAACAGGACCTCCTCAGTGGCTCCTTTGCCCTCTGGCTCCTCCGTGGGGAATCCTAGTAGGAGGCAGAGGGAGGAAAGAGGGTGGAATCTGGTTCTTTTTCCCTCTGGCTCTCTCCCTAAGGGATGCCCCTGGACCGTCTGTGTCTGTGACTCTTCTTTGCTCTTGTAACCACTCTCCCCGTGTCATTCCAGTCCC
Source organism: Equus przewalskii (assembly GCF_037783145.1). Taxonomy (NCBI): domain Eukaryota; kingdom Metazoa; phylum Chordata; class Mammalia; order Perissodactyla; family Equidae; genus Equus; species Equus przewalskii. Next base: position 21,657,331 of record NC_091853.1, on the reverse strand, counting down.
TCTGTTACTAGCCCTGGGTATTACCCTTGTGGATTCCGTATACTTTGTCCACACTTTTGAAAGACTTCCTATATTAGACTGTCATCAAATTATCCTCACTTGAGTATGCTTGCAACCTGGATAAATGGGTGCAGCAACTCCTATCTTGAAAATGCATTTAAGATTTCTCCTAGCTTATCCTTGTTCGTGTGTCCCTCCATTTCCTTCATTTTATTGATAGTATGCGAACTAGTTGCTTCTACCAAATTTATTTTTTTTATTTTTATTTATTTATTTATTTATTTATTTTTTTATTAATGTTATGATAGATTACAACCTTGTGAGATTTCAGTTGTACATTTTTGTTAGTCATGTTGTGGGTACACCACTTCCCCCTCCGTACCCTCCCCCCACCCCCCCTTTTCCCTGGTAACCACCGATCAGATCTCCTTCTCAATATACTAATTTCCACCTATGAGTGGAGTCATATAGAGTTCGTCTTTCTCTGACTGACTTATTTCGCTTAACATAATGCCCTCGAGGTCCATCCACATTGTTGTGAAAGGGCCAATTTCGTCTTTTTTTATGGCTGAGTAGTATTCCATTGTGTATATATACCACATCTTCTTTATCCAATCATCAGTTTCTGGGCATGTAGGCTGGTTCCACGTCTTGGCTATTGTAAATAATGCTGCGATGAACATAGGGGTGCAACGGACTCTTGAGATATCTGATTTCAGGTTCTTAGGATAGATACCCAGTAATGGGATGGCTGGGTCATAGGGTATTTCTATTTTTAACTTTTTGAGAAATCTCCATACTGTTTTCCATAGTGGCTGTACCAGTTTGCATTCCCACCAACAGTGTATGAGGGTTCCTCTTTCTCCACAACCTCTCCAACATTTGTCGTTCTTGGTTTTGGATGTTTTTGCCAATCTAACGGGGGTAAGGTGATATCTTAGTGTAGTTTTGATTTGCATTTCCCTGATGATTAGCGATGATGAACATCTTTTCATGTGTCTATTGGCCATATTCATATCTTCTTTTGAGAAATGTCTGTTCATGTCCTCTGCCCATTTTTTGATCGGGTTGTTTGTTTTTTTGTTGTTAAGCAGTGTGAGTTCTTTGTATATTATGGAGATTAACCCTTTGTCGGATAAGTGGCTTGTAAATATTTTTTCCCAATTAGTGAGCTGTTTTTTTGTTTCAATCCTGTTTTCCCTTGCCTTGAAGAAGCTCTTTAGTCTGATGAAGTCCCATTTGTTTATTCTTTCTATTGTTTCCCTCAACTGAGGAGTTACAGTGTCCGAAAAGATTCTTTTGAAACTGATGTCAAAGAGTGTACTGCCTGTATTCTCTTCCAAAAGACTTATTGTCTCAGGCCTAATCTTTAGGTCTTTGATCCATTTTGAGTTTATTTTGGTGTGTGGTGAAAAAGAATGGTCAATTTTCAATCTTTTGCATGTGGCTGTCCAGTTTTCCCAGCACCATTTGTTGAAGAGACTTTCTTTTCTCCATTGTAGGCCCTCTGCTCCTTTGTCGAAGATTAGCTGTCCATAGATGTGTGGTTTTATCTCTGGGCTTTCAATTCTGTTCCATTGATCTGTGGACCTGTTTTTGTACCAGTACCATGCTGTTTTGATCACTGTAGCTTTGTAGTATGTTTTGAAATCGGGGATTGTGATTCCACCGGCTTTGTTTTTCTTGCTCAGGATTGCTTTAGCAATTCGCGGTCTTTTGTTGCCCCATATGAATTTTAGGATTGTTTGTTCAATTTCTGTGAAGAATGTTCTTGGGATTCTGATTGGGATAGCATTGAATCTGTATATTGCTTTAGGTAGTATGGACATTTTAACTATGTTTATTCTTCCAATCCATGTGCAAGGAATGTTTTTCCATCTCTTTATGTCATCGCCTATTTCTTTCAAGAAAGTCTTGTAGTTTTCCTTGTATAGATCCTTCACCTCCTTGGTTAAGTTTATCCCAAGGTATTTTATTCTTTTCGTTGCGATTGTGAATGGGATAGAGTTCTTGAGTTCTTTTTCTGTTAGTTTATTGTTAGTGTATAGAAATGCTACTGATTTATGCACGTTAATTTTATACCCTGCTACTTTGCTGTAGTTGTTGTACCAAATTTATTTTTATAGGTGTGTAAACACTAATCTGGGAAGAAAAGGGGCTGTGATGTCATCCAGACACATACCATCACACACAAAATTACTTAATTTAGTGATGACTAATGCAGAAAGCAGCCTTGCTCTTCGTCTCAAGAGAAAGCTAAACTGGAGGAGAGAGACCCCTCTGTTCTCTCCCACCTTCTCTCTCTCCGACCGCTCTGTCTTGATTTGGATCCCCTCGAAGCAGAGCTTGGGAAGGGATCTGAGTGTCCATGGCTTACAGAGGGAGAACCTCAGGAGAAAAAGTGAGGGAAGTGGGGTAGCACCAGGCAGGTGCAAAGCAAGGATGTGGTCCCAGCTGGAGTCCGGCCTCGACTTGGTCCACAGGGAGCTCTGGAGCATAAACTGCACCACTGAGTTGGTCCCAATTGGAGGCAAAGGGCTGCCTTTGTATCCTTGAGTCAGTCAGTTAATGGCTGTGGGCTGACTGCAGGAAGGGGGTGTCACCTGGAGGTGAAGTGGCTGTTGTTCCGATGAAGGCAATTCTTTGAAGAAAGGGGAGCATCTGTGAGCCAGTATTCACAGCAGGTGGGGGATGGGAGCACCAGCCTGGGAAAGGGCACCTGGGCGGGGCCTGACAGTGTGGGCTATCCCCTCCTTCTCCTTGTTCAGTGAGTACATAACTGCCATTGCTTTTGTTTTGCCAGTCAATACATTTTTATCTTCTTCCTCCCTCTCTTTCTTTATTTCTTCCATAAATGTTCCATGAACCCCTGCTCTGTAAGCGCCAATGGGATATTCAGGAGAAGTCTAAGGCACAGGCTCCCTCTTGCAGATTCTTACTGTCTCATTGGGATGACATGACCTGCTGCGGTAGGCATGCGTGAAGCAACATTTGATTGAATATTAACTCGTGTGGCTGAGATAAATGTACCCTAGGAATTTAGAGAAAGCAGTGGTCAGTCAGGACTGGGATGATCATAGAGGTTTTAAAGGGGAACCCAAATGCCAAAAGCCTCTGGTGAACTGATTGGTGCCAAAAATGGCACCCAGGGTCCCCACTCCCCCTCCCTGGGCTTTTCCTTCTCCAGCGATACCGATGGAAAACGAATGCTGTGTTCAGTTCACATCCCTACTTAATTCAGTTTCTTTTAGGCCACACAGAGTTTCTGTTTCAACAAAAGTCTCCATAGGGGAGATTCCCTCTTGTTCTGCCCTAAAACAATGGGATGGGGACAGATTGTGGCAGAGTGAGGTGGAGGCTGCGGCCGCCCTGCCCGAAAGGCACAAATGCTGCCTTTCAAGTTCGGGGCGTAACCCAATCCCTCTTTCAGCTCTATTTGTGGGATGAAACCAGGGGGAAAAGAGAGGGGGGAGGAGACTGTGGCAGTTTTGACCTCTTCAGGGTGTGTGGAAAAAGGTATTTTTCTTCACCTGGGAAATAAACGTGTCCTTTTGATGCTACCCATGTTAGTCTCTGTCCATCTCTCCCTTTAGGGCCACCCACTTGGGCACTAGGACTTCAGGCCAGGCTGATAAGAATTGGAATATGGAGGACAAAATCCTTCGGCACAGCAACAGGGCTTTCTCCAGGTTCTCTGGCTCAATTCCGCCCAACCGGTAATCGACATCTCCAAGTCACAAAATGTCGGCTTGGAGCTGCTGTCATTGGAGAGAAGGGAAATTGGCACTTGGTCCTTGTTCATGGCAGTGATCCTGAAAGGTTTCCTGTTTAACATTTTATTTGCATTAAAAAAAAATAGCCAGCATCTCAGAACTGGAGCGGATTCAGTATGTGTGCGTATGCTGTTCACGGGCTGAGGGTGGGGTGGTGGAATCTTCTGTAGCACGCCGGAATCAACTCGTCGACAGCAGCCATTTTCAACATGATCCTTGTGTTTGCTTGGCAAAATCTAGGATTGGAAAAACAAAAGGTTTTCCTGCCAGATTCCATTAATTTCAGCAGCAGTAGCAGCAGCAGCAATCTGCTTCTCTCGGTTGAACATTTGACAAGAATGGCCAGGACTGAGGTCTGGGAGTCTTGTGGGGTCTTTTTCAGTGAAGGTCTAGGTTCTCTCTGCCCATTTCCTCCTCTGTAAGAACATGTGACTGACAGAATGATGGGCAAACGAGCTGGCAACATACCATAAGTAGGTGGGGGGACAAGGGGACTGTGAGAGGGAGCAAGAATGTGGAAGAAATGAACACTGTGGGGTCACGGTGGGGGTGCCTCCTTTGACCCAGCCAAGGTAGACGTCAAGGGTCACTCCCCACCTGCTGGGGCTGGAGAGTGTCCAAGGGGCCTGGTGCTGGAATGTGAGACCAAAGAGTAAGTCCCGGGGTATCTGCTCTCTGGGGTCGCAGAACACTGTTTGGAAAACAGGAGCTGCCCAGTTACAAAGGATGACACAGACAGAGGGGCCAGCAACCCAGAGTGAGCAGGAATGGGGCTGGGGAATTTCCACTGGTTCCACAGTGAGGTCGGCTTGTGTGTGACCCGCCTGGAATTTTTTAGGAGTCCTGTAAGCAGACTGGAGACGCCCCACTCAAGGGTATGGTCCTACAAGCTGGTCTGCCGTTTGATGACAATAGTGGACAAAGGGCTATTTGCTCAGTTATTTTTTAGTTGTATTTTTTTCCTCTGCCTTTGATGATCTGGGAAGGAACTTTATGGAACTGGAAAGATCAATGATCATGTGACCAGCAGAGTGAGCTCACTAGATGGTCACCAGCCTTTCCCAGGAGGTCAGAGGAAAGGTGGATAGTGGCCCCTGGAGAGCTGGAACTGTTCACTCTCATGTGTGAAGGGCTCCTTATCAACCCAGGAGAGAGGGCGTTGTTGGATTAGATCACCTCCCTGAATTTTCTGGTTAATCACAGCTCTTCTATATGGACTGCAAGCGTCCAAGAGGTTTTTAAAAACCACCAGCCAGCAACACCTCCATCCTTCATCCCCCGAAATATCTCACAAGCCCTCTTACAGAGCACTAAGTCCTTCTGATGATGGTCACTTAGCAATGATGATAAAGCAACTTCACTTACGGAGTCCTTGCTGTGGTCTCTTGCCCTGGGCTCAGTGCCACATTGTCACATTTAGTCCTCTGTCATTCCTAAAGAGGCATGATTATCTTCATTTTACAAATGGGAAAACGGACTTGAAGACCTTAACTTGCCTAAAGTCATATAGAACTGAGATTTTAACCCAGGTTTGTTTACCTACAAGGCCTGGCCAGAGCACTCCAGAGGGTGAGGGGGTCGTGAGGCTGAGGATCCTCTGCTCACCCAGGTGAGGGAGAAAGGAGCGGACATCCCAGGCCCCAAGGTCCTGCCTGCAGGCCTGACATCCGGGAGGTGGGCTCAACCTACTGAGGGTCATGTCAGTGCTTGAAGCTGAAGACTGCATCTGGGTTCCTCACTCATTCTGGCAGCTTCCGGGATATGTGTGTGTGTGTGTGTGTGTGTACATGCATGAGAGAGAGAGAGAGAGACTGCAAAGGAAGGTAAGTTTCCTTGGAGTAGATTACCTGGGAAGCCCCTATGGAGTGGATTCTCATGGAACGGATGCTCATTCCCTCTGCATAAGTGCGAAAGTGAAGGACTATAGCAGGGATAGAAAGGGACTGAGATTGAGCAGAAACCAGCCCAGGTAGCCATAACTGTTATCTGGAATTCTAAGACCTAAGAATCACATGAAATAGCTTGTCCGTTGTTATCCAGCTCTTTGACATGCATCCAATATGGAAGCCGACCATGGGAAATTTATTTTTTCTGAGACACTGAAAACGCTTCACAAGTTCTCTTTAATCAATTGACTGACTACTGAAGATTATGGCAAACGTTGCCCATTTAACATTGCCCCTTTTAAATATATTTTTGTTCTAGTGTTTTACAGTGTTCTCTGTGGATGTCTCTTTTCTAAGTATGAGATCTCTTCTTTCCTTGAGTTGGTCTATGTGAGTATGACCCTTTAAGATGAATAAAAAGTCCTATGGGCTGCATGGAAAGAGATATATGTCGTGCCTGGGCTATCTATGTGAGCTCATGCATTTTCCAGCACCCTCCCTGTTAGGCAGGGACACAGGACTGGGCCATGGACTGTAGCAGAAGTGATGGCTGTCAAGTCCAGGGCAAAGCATAGGAGAAGCGATGTGAGTCCTCCTTTACCGCAGCCATTCCGGAAGCTGCGTGCTGGAATGTTGGTGCCACAGATGGAGGTGAGACCCACTGATCTGCAACAGACTCTGAAAGAGTAAGAAATAATGGATTAAGCCACTGAGATTTCAGGATTTTTTACCACAGTGTGGTCTAGCCTAACTTTCTGGAAGAAAATTTACCACCAGGTTTTCATCCATCCTTTTATTTTATTTTCAAGGAGGTGGAAAGCAGTGTTAAGATGACAAAATGGAAAGGAGTACATTTTTGGCATTTGAATGTATATTCCATTTGTCCAACATTGCTCTCACCCCTCCCCAATGACTTGATACACTCCTTGTCACCAGTGATTTACGGTTCTTTGCATCCTCCAAGTACATAGTAGAGGCTTGATAAATAGTGGTTGAATTGAGATGAATGGAACTTGGCCCACTAGAATACAAACTCTATGAGGTAAGGAATTTGCCAGTTTTGTTCATGGCTGTATACCTTAGAGAAGTTCCTGGCACATAGTAGATACTTAATAAAAAACTATTGAATGAATCCCATAGCTACAGACCTGGAAACTCTATCAGTGACCTGACTCTCAGTTTCCCTTACTGCTGGCAGCACTGGGAGACACTTAAGACATCTATTCTTCTGTCCGTATAATGTGAGGACTTGCCTGTCTCTTTTTTAAACTTGAGAGTCTTTCCTAAGTCCAGCCATAGAATTCTGGGTAAAAATAGCAAGCAGGAAGCTGAAGATTAAAATCACACTTTTAAGTCCATATGCCAGGAAAGATGGGTGGCCCTGTGTAGGTTTGCCATGATACGGGACCTCACATCCCTTCACTGCTGATGGACAAGGTTGGTGACACATTCCTATATCCCTGTGGATGTTTCCATTGATTGCTTCATCTCCTTCCATGGAATGATGGTCAATTTTATGTGTCAACTTGGCTGGGCTATAGTACGCAGTTATTTAATCAAATAGTAATGTAGGTGCTGCTGTAAAATTATTTTGTAGATGTGGTCAACATCTAAGATCAGTTCACTTTAAGTAAAGGAAATTCCTCTTGAAAATGTGGATGGGCCTCATCCAATCAGTTGAAGACCTTAAGAGCCAAAAGTGAGGCTTCCCAGAGAAGAAGAAATTCGCCTCAAGGCTGCAGCATCAACTACTGTCTGAGTTCCCACCCTGCTGGCCTGACCTAAAAATTTCAGACTTGCCTGCCCTGTGGATTTTGGACTTGGCAGCTCCCATAATTGCATAAGCAAATTCCTAGAAATAAATCTCTTTATAAACACACACACACACACATTCTACTAGTTCAGCTTCCCTGGAGAACCCTGACTCATACCTGTGGGTCTTTTATGTAGGTCCTATTAAACCATAAATTCATAATCCCATAGGAAGGGATTGTCTTATTATTATTGCTCAATAATTACATTTATTGAGCACTACAGTGTGATAAGCTCTGTGATAAAGGGGTGTTCTGTGCTGTGCTTTACGTTATAGAGCCGAAGGGGGAAAGAGCATGGCTTTTTCTCTCAAGGGACTTACATTACAGTTGAGAAATATCACATCCCATTTTCTCCTATTCTTTGGCATCTCCTCTCATAGCCTTTACGATTTCGCTGGGAGGGTCTCTGTTTGCTCAAGAGGTAAAGAATTTGTCCTGCCTGGGACGGAAACCTCCCGGAGATGGTTGAGGCAGTGGAGGGCTGAAGGAGTGATGACGTAAGGGCCTATTCGAATGGAATGTCTTAATATTTGTCTTCTGCTTTCAGTTCAACCTAATTCCACACATTTGTTACTGCCTAACTGGGCAAGTCACACTCTTGTCCTCCAGAAGTTCCCACAACTGACTAAAATGCAAAGTGTGTTCTGAGGCTGTCATGCCAGAGCCTGAACCAAGTGTTAGGGATCCCAGGAAGGGGAGGTAGCTCTGATGGGGAAGCCAGGCAAGCCTTCTCAGAGGTACCATTGTAACCGAGTTTGGGTGAGGACTCACCTTTGGCCAGTGGGACGAAGATGCGGGTGGAGACTGTTCCTGAGACAGATGATAGCTCTAGGAAAGGCACAGGGGCCAAAAAGCATGAGGCTCATTCACACAGCTTTGAAAGTATGTTTAACGTTCAACTTAGTTGATGTATGGGTTGAAAGAAAAGAAGAAACACCAAGTTGGATGTGGACCTGAATAAGAACAGAACTGAATTTCAAGTTCAGAGTTAGGGTCATACACAGGGCAGAATGATAACATTGTGAGAATGGGTGCTATTTCCCATTTTAGTTCAATTTGTTACATGGCTCCAACATGGTTAGTGAATACTCTGTGTTATAGGAGTCAGAGGGGGCATCTAAGAAACAGAAGATACAGCCACAGGCCTAAGGAGTTTGTAGTCATACTGGGAAGATAGATTTAGCATTTAACATTCATTCGAGAAGCTTTTATTCAGTGTCTGCCATGCTTCAGAAACTGTTAAAGTATATAAAATTGAATTTAAATGTGGTCCTGCATTCAAGGAGCTTACAATCTAGTGGGAGAAGACAGACAGGTAAATTATTTGTTATACCTCAGTGTTTAAGTGCTGTGATGGAGGAATAAGACTGGCGATTCAGGAGTCCAGAGGGTTGATTTGAGGAGGTAAGAATGAAAAACTCTCTGGGAGAGCGTGCTTGTTTCTAAATGGGAGAGACAAGCACGTTTAGGACACAAGCTGGTGGAAGAGAGGCAGCAGAGAGGGAGAGACTAAAGACAGAGGAGAGGGGAAATGATGGATGGTGAGAGGGGTGGAATCCAGAGCCGGGTGACAGGATCTGCCTGGAACAGGAGGAGGGACATTTCAGAAGGAAGGAGGAGAAGATAGGTTAAAGTGTAGATAGGTAAGTGGTGAGGAGGAAGTTGAGGGAGCAGGTGCCTTAGGGTCTCAGTATTTTTACCAAAGAAGGAGGCAAGGCTGAGACAGAGTGAGGAATAATGTGGGAGAAGAGGGATTCTGAGGTGAAAGAAGATTCTAGAAAGGTGGATGAGGAGAAGAGAGGAAGGGCTTGACGGCAGGCTTGAGGTTGGAGATCCCAGATTCATGGAGATTCTGGCGCAAATAATTGTGTGGTTTCCTCTGGCTGTCCTCAGGGATCCAGAATTTAGGATTCCAGGTCAGGGAAGCAGACCTCAAAGATACTGGCGAGCAAGTTCCTGAAGGGACGGGTCGTGAGGTGTTGGTTACAAAGGGAAGAATGTGAAGCCAGATGGGAGTTGATAAATGGAGGGAAATTTAGCTTGTCATGGACAGAAAGTATCCATGAGATGAAAAAAAAAATGTCAATTGAACAAAAGAAAGATAAGAGACTGTGCTCAGAGCAGGCGATTGACGATGTTGAAAAGGCAGGATGCGCATTTGAAGGGGTCAGAGTCAGTGTATTGAAATAGGCCAAGGAATATAAGCGTGTAGCATGGAAGGGTTGTCCTTCTATCTGTGAAGACTTCCTGGATGATGACAGGATCAGGATGCAGAGTAAGATAGCCAGATAAATGAGGGGGAGTGACAATGCGGTCAGAGCATGTGAACTCCCTCCTTCTCCTCCTGAGTGTTGTCATCCACTGGCCTCTTTTCCTGCCTCCCCTCATTTACCTGCTGTTTTAACTCACCGGTCCTGTTTTTATGGAAAGCATTTTTATATGATGGTAAGGCCAGATTTCAGAGGGCCCATGAAAGCGGCAGAGGGAAGTCAAATGAGGAGCAATGTCAAGGCAGGTGCTTGGCAGAGCTGAAGGCTCACCTGGTGGAGAGGCAGGAGCTGTGGTGTGAAGGTATTTCTGAGTTGCAGCAGGTCCATGAGAGGACGATGTCCCCTCATCGCTTGTGGTACAGTGGGCCATTGGGCTTTTGCTTACAGTTCCAGAGAGAACATTAGAAAGGTTGCTTTGGGCCTTTGTAGAGCTCAGGCTTGCCTGGGTGGAGGGATTGCTGTGGCCTGAATCAGAACAGAAGACAATGGGTTTCTCAGTGCTCTCTGACCTTGGCTAAGGTCATCTCTGAGCCAAGAGGTAGGATAAAACTGGCTGTGCCCTGATGGGAGAGGTGGGCATTCCTGGGCATCCAGGCTGGTGGAGGTTGGCTCCAAGTGACTGAGTGGTTGTTTGATAACACAGCAAACCTTCAAGGTGGCATTTAATCAGTTGTTGAAGCTGGTGGCACAGATGGAAAGTGCCACGGGCTATCAGGCTAAAGTGGTCAAAGAGGAGTCCGGGGCAGTTGGGCCACTAAAAATGGGTGCATTTCTACAACTGGGAGCAGAGGTGGAAGCGGGCTGAGCTCCACAGGAGACAGTGCTTCAAAGAGGTCAAAGACTGGGTCAGATGAAAGGGCCACTCAGTGCCCTATTTGGCTTCTGGCAGCCACACCAATGGGCATGAGACTGTGGCCAGCATCTTCAGGGGATAGCAATGGGTTTGGTGAGTCGGTTACTCGGCAGATTGGCACAGTTTATCATACTGGCCTTGTGTGTTTTGTAGGCATTCAGAAGTCTTATTGCTCAGACACAATGTTCCCACTTGTTTTCATTGCAGGTACAAGATGGCCGCTACAATCTACTACCCCTGGAAGCCTGGGTAGGCAGAACCGTGGGCCTGGCTGCTCCCCATGATTTTGTTTGCATCATTGGCTCCTGCTGAGACCAGTTAAGTCCCCTTTGTTTGTGCCTGGCAGGCCATGATGGGGCATTCCTGTCTGTCAGGGAAGTCCTCACTAAGTTCTGTCTGCAGAAACTAATTCTGTTTTAGACCATCCATCCTTAGATCTGCAGAGCAAATGGCAGATGGGATGGGATTGGGGTGAGGGTGGGGGAAGGCGAGAGAGAAAGCTTCACAATTATGGTGAGCAAGATGGAAAGGAGGGAGGGAGAAGACATCTTCCTGCCATTTCTTTGATGAAGACACTGAGTATGATGAAGCCTAGCCCAAGGAAGCGGAGGAGTGAGCCGCAGTTCCCACCCCCTTACGTCATGCTTTTCCTCTGCCCCCGAAGGACCCCTTCCCTCTCTGCAGTGATGTCTCAACATCCTAATATGTTTCCTGTTTGGGGGCAATTCCCACATTGTGTAGAGGTCTCTGGTTCCCCCTTCAGAAGCTGAAGTGGGGCAGGCATGCCCTGTCCTGCTCCCTTGTATCTGGGCACATACAGGTAATGTAGTCTTGGACCATTGGATGCTCCCATCTACCTGAGACTGGAAGCAGGGAGGGTCCACAGGGGCAATGCAAGCCAAGTGATGGGAGTGGTACCTGGGGTAATAAACCAGACTGTGCCTGGGTGGGTATTGGCTGCCTGTCGGCTCCCTGCCTCCTTATTATGCCTGTTGGCTGCTTCTCTTGTGTTTCCATCACCTCTATGAGCTCTTAGTTATCCTTGCAATAAATCTCTTTTCCACTGAAGTTAGAGTGGCTTTCTGTTGTTGGCAACTGAGAATCCAGATTGAGAAGCACCCCCTGGAACCTACAATGCTCTTTCTACCTTTCCTTAAATTTGGAAGCCCTTGGTACATGTTGCTTTTTGAGTTGGGTTTATAAATCCTGTCTTCCTATGTTATAAGCTCCTTGAGAGAAGAGATCATGTTAAAGTTTTCTTTCCCCAGAGTACCTATCTTGTTTTATTTGCTCTGTAAATATCTATTGAATGATGAACAAATGAATGACAATGTAGCTGAGTATGTGTGTTAGCTATCTATTAAGGCACAATGAATATCCCAGAACTTAGTGGCTTAAAACAAGAATAAACATTTATCATCTCACTGAATTTCTAGGAGTTAGAAATTTAGAGTGCCTTAGCTGCATGATTCTCTTATATTAGTCAGCTAAGATGACGGCTGGGACCATCTTTTGAATGCTGGACTAGATTTGGAGAATCTAATACCAAGACAGTTCATTCAGGTGAACTCAGCAAGTGAGTGCTGGCCATTGGTGGGAGGCCTCAGTTTCTATCCATGTGGATCTCTTATTGGGCTACTTGAATGTCCTTACGACATGGCAGCTGGCCTCCCCCAAAGCAAATGAACCAAGACAGAGCAGAGCAGAATTTGCAATGTCTTTTATGATCTAGCTTCAGAAGTCTTACTCCTTCATTTCTGCAATATTCTATTGGTTATACAAGCCAGCTCCATTCAGTGTGGGGAGGGACCAAACAAGGGTGTGACTACCAGGAGGCAAGAATGATTAGTGCCATCTTCGGGGCTGTCCACTGCCACATGGCTCACAAAGACAGCCAGAAATGGATTTTCAGGGTTAGGGCCTACCTCAGTCAGATACTTTGGAGACCACAGGGGAAGCTAAAAATGATGTTGTCCGAGCTAGCTTTGAAGATTAAAGCCGGGGGTCTATCCCCTGTGGTTGGTTGGTCTTGCCCAGGGGTCTTCACAGCTTCCTGCTGTGGGGGGTGAGGCAGACCTAATGATCTCTGTGACGTGCATGCTCTGATCTCAGAGACCTGGACTTGGGGTGGGGGAGGTGAGCTGGGCAGAACGGGAGGCTTCAGTTAGAGGGAGCTCACCCATCGCCTCTCAGTCCCAGCAAACTTTCTCATCGTTTACTCCTCTTGTTGTGATCAAACTAAGTTCTTCTCTTGCTGTTTGGCTGTAGGAAGGTGGAGTGGGTTGAATAGTGTCCCTCCCAAAGTTCTGTCTGCCTGGAACCTCAGAAGGCGACCTTATTTGGAATTAGGGTCTTTGCAGATAAAACTAAAGTACAGATTGAGACGAGAACATGCTGGGTTAGAGTGGGTCCTAATTCCAGTGAAAGTGCTCTTAGAAGAGGTAGAAAAGGACACACAGAAACACTGAGAAGGAGATGATGTGAAGATGAAGGCAGAGATTGGAGTGAGGCATCTATGAGCCAAGGAATACCGAGGATTGCTGGCTAGGAGAGACGCATGGGAAAATTTTATCTGTAGATTATTTTTGGAATCTGTGTGTAACCAATTATGTATCTATGAATAATGACAGTTTAATATCTTCTTTCCAAATCTTTCTATTTCATATTTCTTTTCCTGGCCTTATTATACTAGCTAGGACCTCCAAGAGTCTATTGTTAACCAGTAGCCATGATAACGGACATCCTTATCTTGTTCCTGATCTCAGGATAAAAACTTTCAAGATTTCTCCTTTAAAGATGCCTGAAGGAAACAATCCTGTCCACACCTTGCCTTTGGACTCCTGGCCTCCTGCCTTGCATGAGAATAAATTTCTGTTCTTTGAAGCCACCCAAGTTTGTGTTGATTTGTGACAGCAGCCCCAGGAAACTAACACAGTAGGAGAGAGAAAAACACAACCTCTGAAAGACCTTCTAAGCCTGACCACGGTTCAGGACGGGTCCCTGGGAGCAGCAGTGGGGTTTGGGCGGGTGTGCTGTGGGGGAGGAGGGGTCTTTCTTCATAAGCTGGAGCACCTCAGGGCAGCTTGTTCACCTCCCGCTTTGGGGAGCAGAGCTTCCACCCCGTCGCCCCACACAACGGTGCTCGGCCACGAGGTCCTGGGACTGTCGACACTTTGCAGCGGCAGTGGGGCCCGAGGCCCTTGCATTGGCTTACCTACTCCATCTGAAAAGGGAGAGCGGCAAAATGAGACCCATCCTATCCAATGGCCCCTCCAGTGACTTCATCAACAATTCATTCATTGATTAACTAGTTATCTAAAGTATTAATTCAAGGTTGACTGTGAGCGAAGCTGTGCAGTTTATTTCTTCCCTCTTCTCTAGAGTTTATTCCGACCTTCCACCTTGGAATCAAATACTTTTCCTAAAATCAAAGCCATTCCCTCACTGGAAAGGCTCTGCTATACTAATTCATCCCCACTTAATCGTACTATTGTTAGTGATCAGCGGGTTTTTCCTCAACATGGTATTTACATTTTAAAAGTGAGATCTGGAAAACTCCTTAACCGCCCTCTAGTGTTGGGCATTCCTTAACACGTTAATCAAGGTAAGGCTCCTTTTGTCCTACAGCTCACCCCAGAGCAACGATTCTGCCTGAATTCGTGGGTGACAAGCTAAGGGAGTGGGCTTCCCTGTGCAATCTGAGGTGCTACAGGACTGGGGTTGGTGACAGGAGAAATCAGAGGAGCCATCTCTGCCCTTGGGCGGTTTCACCCCTAGTCCCACAGGAGAAGGCTGGAGTGGGGAAGCCCAGGGCTTCCTCCTGGGAGTGGAGTTGACCTTGAGAGGGGCAGTGGCATCCCACAATCCCTCTGAGGCTCTTTAACGCCAATCTGAACAGTCTGGAGATGGAATCCCTGGGACCCGTCTCCATCACCACTGTTATAATAAACTCCAGGATTGCAGCCGCAGAGCCGCGGGCTTCAGGAATGCAGCCTGTAATTACCTCGCTTCTAAACGCTCGTGGTAATGGATGATGAGGCCTCGTGCATCAGACCAGTTAAATTGCTGTGCGACTCCACCGCAATTTCACTCAGCAGACAACATGCTCAAACTTGGCAAATGGAGAGAATGTGAACTATTTGGGAATTGTTAGCTTTTAGAACAACCTAGAAAGTGCCGGAGAAGCCTCTGGAAAGGAAAAGTTAAGTCAGTGAAGTGTTGGACCACCAGGTGATTATCCATGACCACCTCCCCTTTACTACCCAGCTGGCCCCATGTCACCGGGATTACAGCCTGGAGGCTGCAGGGATGACTCACATGCTCCAATACCATCACACACCGCACCGGGCACTCTGCGGGATGCTGGGGATAACGAGTGCTGGAGATAGGACCACACTGGGTCTCTGTCCTCCAGGAGTTTACGTCCGGTAGGGGCAGAACCACACACGTCTGTTTCACGGGTACATGGGATATGTTCTATAGAGATACAGATCGAGGATCTGGGGCCTCGTGGAGACTGAGTAATCTTGCCATGGGGTATGGGGAGATTATGGAAGGTGTTACAGAGAAGGGGAGGTCTGAATTGGACATTGAAAAACGCACAGGGTTTGGGAGGGCTGAAGGGGAAAGTTAGGGAGTGACCTAGATGCCAGCTTAGCCAGGGCTGTGAGCAGGGTGGTGGATGGTTAGGTGAGCTGGTGAAAAGGAGTGGGGAAAATAAGAGGATGGCATGGTTTCCAGTAAGCTGTGGCTGGGCTGTGAGGACAGATTCATCCCCTTTCCCAAGCTGACATACTGTGCGGGCACAGCAGTCACAATCCAGCCACCACACCCGAGCCCTGGGGTTGTGCCTCAGCTGGGACTGAACGTAGGCCGGTCAAGCCAGGTTGACACGTAGGGCGAGAGGCCTGAGTTAGCTCAGGGCTAACTCAGTCCTGCTGCAAACCAGCTGGATGGCTTCAGAGCCCCCAGGCTCTATTCCTCCACTGGCCCTCCGGCCATGTCCTTGAAGAGGGACTCCGGTGCGCCTGGTCGTTCCTACCTCTGCTGGGATCCTCTTCTCTCCTCCCCACTCCGCTTCCCTGGCTTATGTTCTGAAAGGGTCAGCCCCAGCTCCAGAGAACTTGACCTTGGGGGGAAGACCCAGGAGCAAGGAGCTTTGCAGGAGGACTGCAGCTGGCCGTGTGGAGGTCTGGGGCAAAGCGCTCCCTGGGGCCTGTTCTGTCGGCCGGGAACCGATATGCGATGTGGCACTTGCCACCACCCCGGGCACGGGCTGCTGTCCCTGCTCCCAGAGACCACAGGGCTCTCGCTGGCCTCACCTCCACTGTCTTTTCCTCCTTCTCCCGGCTGCCTTCCTTTCCTTCACCAGGCCCTGACTGCTTCCAGAGCTCCTTCTACATTTGCGATGAATCTTTATTTCCAGATTAGCCACCATGCACACAAAATGGAGCGTCCCTGATTTGAGGAGCAAAAACAGTGATTACGAGATTGGTTCTCTCTCGCAGAATGTGGAGGAACAAACAATGCCACGCAATTTTAGTTTGTATAGCATCTTTCAAACCATGCGATGCCCCGGGCACAGCGCAGAGTTGCTGTAAATAATGCGATCGCCGGGATAAACATTCTAAACATCTTTGCATCGAGCTTCATTTCGTCCTGCCAGACTGGGCCAGGGAGGCTGGAAGGAAAGGGATGGGGCAGGCGCGGTGCTCAGACCCAGGGGGAAGCCAACAGGGTGCAGCTGGAGGGGAGGTGGCGCCAGGAGAAAGGGAGATGGGGACTGTGGTTAGGGCTGCTGAGTTTAATGAGGTCAGGAAACGGGGCACAGAGTGGGGAGACATGGGTGGAGGGTGGTCCTGGAGAGGGAGCAGGAGCCCAAACAACGTGGGCCTGCTTCGGCAGGGCACTCCTCCACTTTAGACAGGACTAGGGAGAGGTGGGCAGAAGGACAGGAGAAATTGTTCCTTTTCTGGGAGTCTTTAGGATGTCACAGAATGAACATGCGGTGGGTAGGTCCTGGCTGTTTTATTAACATAATCTGCTGTGTGACTCAGGTTTGTCTTTCTGAACCTTGGTTTTTCCGTGAGGGGGTGGTCTCGGTCATTAAATTCCCCTCCAGACCTGACATGTGGAGTCAACTGTCAGAGTCCCCTCTGAGTCAATGATTCTGTGTGTGAATCCCCCTGGTGTGAAACCATCAAGGGCTCTGGCCACTTGTCCTCTCCTCCATGCCAGCAGCAGGAGGTGCCCTCAGCTTCCACTGGAGCAAAGCCCCCACCCCACTCCTGGGCTGGCTCTGGAGAAGGTGAGAGTGGGCCTGAGGAACTGACCTTAACTGAATAACCAGTGTGCCTCTGAATCTTCCTGTGTGACCTTGGGCAAAAAACCACCCTCTCTGACCCCCAATTTTGCTAACTTTAAGTAGGATACATATTCACAGGGTTTTGATGAGGATTAATTGAAATAGCTTGTGCAAGTTCTCTAGCATATTGTCTGGCCCACAGTGAGTGCACAATAAATGGTTGTTATTATTATTACTATTATTTTAATTACTGGCGATGGTGATTGCATCCACTGAGAGGGAACACACCTTGCCCCGGGGTGGGGTGGGGGGAGCCTTTGGGGGCTGAAGGGAGGTTGCAGTCCCGAGGAGAGGAGGTGGGAGCTCCCCTGCCCTGCTGGACCGCCCGGAGGGGTGGGGCCCAGCTGCGGCTGCCTTTGGGATGGGCTCCTGGAGCTCGCTCTCATTTCCAAGTTGCTGGATTCTTGTTCGTCAGTTCCTCCTAATTTGGGTGAAGTTCGCCATATGGAGAGCAGGGAACAGTGTTACAAAAGCTTTCACACGTAGATAGCGCAGCGCTTTCTCAGCTAAAGGAGGACCGTCTTCCCCAGTGCAGATTTCACACGCCGATCTCCAGGGTGTTGAGTTCCCTCGTCAACAGGGGTGGAGTTGTTAAGCTCTCCGAGCCATTGTCTCCGGCCGGCAGGGTCCTGTTCCGACCCCGGGAGAAATCCCATCTTCTTTTTCCTCCCCAGGGTGACGGTTTTCCAGCCCTCTCAGGTGAACCAACTTGTCTTCCAAGACCGTGGGGAGCGTGCCCGGCTCCCCCAGCCCCGGCGGCTCGGCTGGCAGGCCCTGCACGCGGGGTCTCCCCGGGGATCCCTCTGGATGCTGCTCTGGTTTCCCGTCTGGAAGGGAGCTGGCTGTTCTGAATTGAGCCCAAGCCCCCTGTTCCCCAACCCTCGGTGCGTTCTCTAGAACTTTCTCTTCCAGCCAAGACATCTGCCGCAGTCTGAACCTTCCCCGCCTCCCCTTGCCCCTCCCAGCCTGACTGCTCCAATGTGCCTATTTTAGTGGTTAAAAATAAATCTCTTCATTTTTCTCTTGGAGGCTGAAGTGAGCCGTCCCTCACCTCCAAAGATGGCACCCTTCCGGCAGGTGCTCCTGAGGGTTCTTTCTTGGCTGACGGGACAGTGTTCCTTCCCAGTGGCCACATTGTCCGGCTTTGTTGCCCCGGTGGAGGTGCAATTAGCTGGAGGTCAGTGATAAAAATGGTTGTGGTAACCAGCCATTTAAAGGGCACTTACCATGTACTGAGTCCTATATATTATTATCTCATTTCCTACCTAAAATAACCAGGCAAGATCTGTGCGACTATCCTGACTTTAAAGAGGATGAACCTGAAACTCAGAGAGGTTAAGTGACTGTTACAAAGTTGCACAGCTAGTTAGTGGTAGAGCTGACATTCAAACTCAGATCTTCTGACTCTACATCTTGTACAATTTCCATCAGCCGCCTCCCCCCACCCTTGTCTTAGTGCTAATACCCGATTATGCCCAAAGATGCCCCACCTTGGGGTCAGGGACAAAAATTGCACAGAAATACAGCTGAAGACTGAAACGTAAGGGCTCTGGGAAGAGAGTCAGCACTCTCCCAGGCTGGCTGGCTTTATGGAACAATGTCTCGTGTTAGGACCGAGAAGTGAGATGCAGCCCGTCAGAGTCTGTGACTTTTCCGGTGGAACTCTGCCACCCACATGAGTCTGGCTCTCCTTGGCACCCCTGCACAACACTGCAGAGTCTGCCTTTGCCACCCTGTGGGAGGAAGAGGAGCTTGAAATTGTTTTTGAGCTGTTCTCATTGATTTTCTTTAATGCACAAAAACATTTCCGTTCACACATGGGCTTCGTTGAGGGGGACAAAAGAAAAGATTTGACAGAAATTTAGGGGGCTAGGTAGAGCTCAGGGAGGGAGCCTGAGTGCCTCGTGGATTGCTCTTCAATTTATCAGTATTTTCCTGGAGTTCCTTTGCAAAGCCGGCTGCTTAATCTTGCCGCTGGGTCGGGGATCCGAAGAGGAGATGTGGCTTCCTGGGTGCCTTGGCTTCTGGACCAGTTTAGGCTGGCAGCTCTCTACCCCTGCTCTGTTTAAACCATAGCCCCAGAGCTGTCCTGTTTTTCTCAGAGAGCAGCTGGCCTTCAGGTAAGCGTTCAGGCCCCCAAAAGAAAAAAGTGGGAGAAAGTGATGCAACCCCCGCCCCGCTGTGGGGCGCAGGACCTGGTCTGAGGTCTCAGCACTGAGGACATGGGTGCTCTTGCACCTGTAATTTACAAGGGGAACAGCCCCATGCCGTGAAACAGCTGTCAGGAGGCCGATAACGTTCCAACGATGCTTACAACTGAGACAGAAATAAAAATAAAAGCAAAACATCATGGATCAAATTCTTAAAAGAAAGCTGCTCTGGGTGAGTGAGCAAGAGCAGGGGATGGCAAGAGAGGAGAAAACGGGGATCCCAGCCCTCTGCTCCCTGGCATCCTCCCGCCTGAGGGCTGTGAGGCATCCCAGCGTCCCCAGGCGAATGTTCTCCAAAACCTCAAGGAGGCCTCCCTCTCAATTTTTCCTGGTCGGCTCCTGTCTTAGTTTGCTGGGACTCCTGTAACCAGGTACCATAGTCTGGGCGGCTTAGAACAGCAGAAATGTACTCTCTCATGGTTCCGGAGGCCAGAAGTCTGGGATCAAGGTGTCTGCAGGGCCCTGCTCCCGTGGACGGCACTCGGGAAGGGTCTGCTCTGGGCCTTCCTCCCAGCTTCCGGTAGTTTCTTGGCTGGTGGGAGGATAACTCCCATCTTCACGTGGCGTTTTCCCTGTGTGCATGTCTGTCCTGTCTCTTGCCCAAATTTCCCATTTTTATAAGGACGCCAGTTCTATTAAATTAGGGTCCACCCTAACCATCTCATTTTAACTTAATTACCTCTGTGAAGACCGTATTTCCAAATAAGGTCACCTTCTGAGTTCTGGGGATTAGGACTCCAGCGTATCTTTTTCGGGGGAACACAATTCAACCCCAGTAGCCCCTCTCTCTCCCAGACCTGTTTTTTCAGTTAGCTGTCCCTTAAATTTGAATGAGACTTTACAGTCCACAAACTACTAGTGTAGTCAGAAAAACACGGGCTAGAAATTCACAGGACTGTGTTCAAACCCTGGCGTTCCAATCTACTAGCTATGTGGCTGTGGAACACCCATCAGTCTCTTAACCCTGTTTGCTCATTGGAAAGTGGTGGCAAAATGTCCGCCTTATTGGTCACACATGAGGTTTGATGACCTGAAGGGCCCGGTGTGGTGCCTGATACATGGTAGCTGCTCAATAAATGGAGGCTCGATACAAAGAGGAAAGTTATCTCCATTTGTAGATGAGGAAACTGAGGCTTAGAGATAACCTGCTCTGGGGGCAGTGAGACAGCATCTCTGCAGACTCTGAACCCCCTTCCCCTTAGACTCCATTTCATCTGTGTCTCCTGTGGTTATGGTACTCACCTCATGGTATTGCACTTACTATATATATTTATATAATATATATAAATTTTTTTTGAGGGGTGAGGAAGATTGGCTCTGAGCTGACACCTGTTGCCAATCTTCCTATTTTCTCTTGAGGAGAAGTGGCCCTGAGTTAACATCTGCACCCATCTTCCTCCATTTTGTATATGGGCCACAGCCGCAGCTTGGCTTGACAAGTTGTATAGGTCTGCACCTGGAATCTGAACCAGTGAACCCCAGGCCACCAAAGTGGAGTGCACTGAACTTAACCATTATGCCACTGGGCCAGGCCTGACTATATATTTTTTAACCCATCTTCTTTCCTTGCTAGATTCTGAGTTCTTTGAATACTGTAACTAACTTTACTCACTTTTTTGTATTCGTTTTTTATTGTGGTAAAATATACATAACATAAAATTGACCATTTTAACCATTTTTAAGTGTATAGTGAAGTGGCATTAAATACATTTGCATTGTTATGCAACTATCACCACCATCCGTCTCCAGAATGTTTTCCTCTTCCCAGACTGAAACTCTGTACCCATTAAACGCTAACTTTCCATTTCCCCCTTCCCCCAGCCCCTGTGTCTGTGAATTTGACTACGGTAGGAACCTCATGTAAGTGGAATCATGCAATATTTGTGACTGGCTTATTTCACTTAGCATAGTGTCTTCAAGTTTCATCCAGGTTGTAGCTTGTGTCAGAACGTCCTTCCTTTTTAAGGCTGAACAACATTCTGTTGTACGCATATACCATATGGCGTTTATCCGTTTATCCACTGATGGACGCTTGGGTTGTTTCCACCTTTTGGCTATTGTGAATAGTGCTGCTATGAACACGGGTGTGCAAATATCTATTCAACTTCCTGCTTTCAATTTTTTTGGGTACATACCCAGAAGTGGAATTACCGTGTCTAACCTTATCCACCTTTGTAGTCTCAGGGTCAATAACAGTATTGATGGAACCGTATTACTTAATAAGTGTTTGTTGAATGAATAGATTAAGGAATGAATGATTGAATGAGTAATTGAGTAATGGACAAAACAAGAAACAGAAACCTGGCAAGGTAAGAGGTAGTCGTTTTAACTGTGAGAGGATCCAGATGAGGCCCCTGGACCAGATTAAAAGGACGGGGAAGGGAATGGTCAGACTTCGCAAGAACTGCCCAACACATCATCTGTACGGGCTTCGTGTTACAACCATAAAGGATTTAACCAAAACACTTGCCTGATGTTTTCCTCAAACAATTCTTTCTGAAGTAAGGAGAGTACCATTCGGTGGATGCTCTTGTTTAATTACTGTGCTCTAGGACATATGTGAAAGTGATCTGGAATTTTGGACTTGGAGGGAACAGCCTTCCACATCTCCTCACCCACAGGCTAGTCGAGTCTCACCGGCAAGGATTCCCCACGGCTTCTTCCAGCGCCCACTCCTAGGAACTCTCCAGAACCAGCTCCTGCTTCACGCATCTGTTTTTTGCCTCCCAGAATCGGCTACGAGCACGGCCCATATGACTCGCTCCTTTTCCCACTGACATGAGTGTCATGTGGCTGAATGTGACTTTATTTGTTTTTCTTTTGTTCAGAGCTGAGGACAAGCTGCCCATCTTCCTCCTAGCCCTGGATGCTGGGAGGCCGTGATTGGCAGGAGTCCAGGATGAGAAAAGAAATGTGCCTCAGGTAGCAGATCTGCCAGAAAAATTCTGGCTGGTCGGAGCTCGTCTCACCCCATTCTTGATGGCAGGAGTTTGCATTTCTCTGGGCAACTCCCTCCTCTCTTCCCTCAACCAGCCCCCAAGAAACTGAAATCCCAGAGGCGGCAGCGTTGGATCTGAAGGTTTCTTCTCATTTTGTCAGCTCATCGCTCAGATTTGGCCACCAGTTTGACAAGGAGAGCACCCGGGAGGGCAACATTGCGGGGGGTTGAGGATGGCGACTGTGACGGCATAGCCAAGGCTCACGGCTGCAAAGTTCATTCAAAAACTGCAGTATCTCCCCGACCTTCTCTCTCTAGGTAGATAAATAAGATGCGGTGAGAGGAAGGCTATCTTTTTCACATCAGACCTCAGGTCAGATCCAAACGAAGGCGAAAGGCCATCTTGAGTCCCAGTTTTGGTTCTTATTTTGCTGTTAACATGGGAGAGTTGGTGGTGGGGGGGGGCAACAGAGGGCTGAGGGGGGAAGGCAGCCCAAAGGGGAGCCCGGGGGAGGAGGGGCCTGGGCTCGGTGAATAGTGAGCTCAAGAGCTCTTCTGCACAATGAGATTAGCGCGATGTGAGCATTTCCATGCCAAGGTGCTAACGCAATAATACACGCGAGTTTGCCAACTTTTCAAATTGAATGTATTTGATTATTTGCTTTTAATTAGTGTGAGTTTTGGAGTATGTACAGGATTGTCAGGGATACACGCAAAGCCTCCTACAGCCCAGGAAGCCTCCCCTTGGTAAAGACGGCCCCGGATTGTTCTTTTTTAGCTGTGGAGAATGAGATTTAACAGCTCTGTTAAATGTTTTAGCCCATTTCCATTGTGCCTCTGTTTCAACCTATTGGCAAGACCAATTGAAGTGAGAAAATAAACCTCTTATCTGATCTGAATGCTGAGAGCTGCTCCTAAGAAGAATTTTCCAGCTCAACTTCGGCTTTCCGTGAACATCCCTGTTTTGTGTTTTCTTTTCAGGGTTGGCTATTAAGCTGATTTTTTCCCCTCTCCCTTCCCTATAAGTATGTTTTAGGAAACATCTATACACAAGAAAAAAAACTGGGCAGGAAAGAGGGAGAGGAGAAGAAATTTGTTTATATAACTTAGAGGCATTTCAAGAGTGCTTTCTATCTCCCAAAGACTTGGGAGCATCCTAGGTTTGGAGTCCTTGCACACCACAGAGGGGGCACTGCTCAGGATGATTCGCAGCCGTGTGCTAAACGGGGGGGACAATGAGGCCGTGGAAAGGCTAGGCTCCCCAGGCCAGTGAGGGATGGAGTTGGATTTGAGCCTTAGTCCCCAGGCTCCATCTGCATCTTGGGAGACATTGCTAGCCTGGCTGGTCTACTAGCTACCTCATCTTTCATTTTGCTGTTTTAACAACTATTTCCCACTTCTTTCCATGGGAATTTTGCAGGCAATGGTCATTTATCAAAACAAAACAAGTCCTTCTTTAGGCCCAAACTTAAAGATGCAGGACGAGGTGGAGATCTCAGTGCAACAGCTCTATCTCCTCTCTCTCCTTTCCATCTTACTTTGCTAAAGGAGAGAAGAAGGATGTGGCATGAGGCTTTTTCCCAGCACTGCTCTCCTCTCAGCCTCCTCAGGCCTGTCACTCGGCTTGCCTCTGTCCCCAGGACACTGGGGACATGGGCAGAGACTGAAGCCCACCCTGGCATGGCCGGCCACTTTGTCCCTTCCTACCCCAAGCGCACATTGCTGTCCCAGCAGCTCGCCAGGGCCACGGAGGAGCCACCATGTAGCAGAGAAGCAAGACCCCCCATACACATTCTGAGGACGGCTGCCTGCTCACCCATTACCTACACAATCTCTCAGTTACATTAAAAAAAAAATCTTTCCCCCCCTTAACAATAGAGAGGAACAAATGGTTGACAAATAACAACAGCGGCAGCTCTGCAACAAAAGCACGCAATTATTACAATTATACTATCCTTGATTAGGCTGCCATGCATTGCATTTCAATGTAATTGATGTTGTAGGTTGACACATCGGACACCAAATATTCTCGCCTGTCCCTTCTCTCTTTTGTTTCAGAAGCTGATTTGCATTTTCTATGCTTTTAGTAATGAAGACTTAGCACTTTTCCTCCATTAGAAAAAAAAAAGAGAGATACAATAATCTGCAACTCGGCACTTGTTTAAGGATTCTGACCCTCGAAAATACCACTTTGCTTCGCACATTAGCTGCTTACAAAGAAGGAAGCTAATGTATCATCTAATTGGGCAAACCACTGCATCTGATTTCTCTCAATCAGACTATTAGCTTCGTAATTACCCATCTGCCTCGTGTGGAAAAACGGCAAGGCGCACACCCAGCTAATAACGTTCTCAAGAGCTCTCCACCACAATGAGAGGAGGCGACGTGGAGGGAGATGGTCTCTAACCATTTCGGTGCCAAGGTGGTCACACAATGCAGGGGGGCTTTGCCAACCTTCTCCCGCCTGAATGTGATTAATTATTTGTCTTTAGTTAGTTGGAGTTTTGCGGGTCTGTTCAGGATTGCCGTCACGGCTGCTGCGGTGGTGGCCGTGGCGGATGCTGAAGGATAGTGACCAGTGGGAAGGCAGGAGATGGCTTCTTGTGGCCTCTGCAAGAGACACTTGGGTGGAGGCAGGAATGTCGCCTGGCTTGGCGGGTGTCCTCAAAGGGAATAAAGATTTCCCCAAGATCGAGCGGTGTGTTTCAGTTCTCTTTTTGTTCCTTTTCTCCTTCTGGCGTTGGGCTCCCCCTCTTCCCACGTGGGTGAAGAGGAATCCTTTGTGCCCCTGCCCGGGCTTACCTGAGGACGAGGACGTCAGGGAGGGGCCCCGGAGCGCCCGGCCTGTGTGTGCCCTCACTAGTGCAGTGACTTCTCTCACTTGTCATGGTTTCTTCTGGCTCCCTTTCCTCTGGGATCGTGTTCTAAATGCTCTTTTGTTCAGTTCGGTGGCTGTAGGGCTTTCCTGTGGGCTGA
Source organism: Equus przewalskii (assembly GCF_037783145.1). Classification (NCBI taxonomy): domain Eukaryota; kingdom Metazoa; phylum Chordata; class Mammalia; order Perissodactyla; family Equidae; genus Equus; species Equus przewalskii. Next base: position 21,632,247 of record NC_091853.1, on the reverse strand, counting down.
AGATGGTGTGACCTTAGGCAAGTCCCAGGGTGCCTCCTTTTCTCCTCCTCTGTAAGCTGGGAGGGGAGGCTGGCCAGCTCATGTCCTCAGGGACAGGGGTGGATGGCATGTGGGTGTGTCTGGGAGGGCAGTTGGGGCTGGTTTTGGTTCAACTGGAGTGAGTAATTGGGGTCCCCTACCCCTCAGCTAGAGAAGCTCAGCTGTTATTTGTATATTCTTCTATATCAATTCTCTTTGAACAAAGGGTTCCAGCCAAAAAATTTTGAGACCAACTGGATACACATGGTCTGGCTAATAATGTCTAATGACTACATCTATCTCAAGTCCATAACTGTGCCTGGGCCATACCAGTATTCACCATGTTATCGGTTGGTTAATTTAGCCCATAGCTGCTGCTGTTTAAATAGGAGTTTGGCATATGAAAATGGAGTCTTTTAAGGCTAACACAGTGATGAAGTTTGCCTCTGTGTCTGCTTTTGTAGCCAAAGTTTAATTCTGACATGATTTTCAAGACTCCCTGATAGCTCACACTAAAGCATTAGGTTAAGAACAGAAATTTACACATTTATTCTATCACCCAGGATACATTTCTAAAAACTCTACTCTATATGTGTTACGGTGAAGGTCTTGTAGATAATATTTATATTGGGCATAGTCCCAGCTTAATGTAACTTCGAGTGGTAAGTAAAGATAAGTTTGTTCCTTACACAAGTAAGAGACAAAGTCCCAAGATTCATCTGGTCTTGCTAAATGCCCCATCAAGCTAGCCAGGGTTTTCCATGGTGGAGGCAGACACATTCATGCATGATCCCACCTCAACCAAATTACTTCCATCTCACAGTGCTCAGGCTTCCTGCAGTCAGTTCTATTTACCTTCACAAAGCCCCAGTGAAAAGAGTTCGGTTGATCTGTGATATCTTTCCTATTCTATCTGGAGGGAAATTGGGGACTTTAACAGCCACATGTATCTCTTAGGGTTTAGGAATTTTGTGCAAGATGCTCTCATTGCATCATACAGAGTCTTATTTATAAAGATCTTCTAAAAATTCCTTCTAGGTTTCTGTTTAAGGAAAGGCTTGGCTTCCCCTGCACCATATGTATATCCTGTACTTTTTGACTGATCATCCTTTCCTCTTTGCTTTGGCTGCTAGGAAGCTCAAAGGCCAAATTTTAGCTTATCTCCATTGACTTAATAGGGCTAGATGTCTTATAGTTTATGTATGAATGCCACTAAAACTGTATTACTTTTCTATCTGTTTATAATTATATTTTTCCTTTGCTCTAACACCTGAAATATTTATTTCTCTTGAGTCCTTTTTTATTAAATGCATTTCTGTATAGTATTTGAATACTTGGTGGGAAAATGTTCTGGTGGAAATAGACCAGAGAGGTTAAGTAACTTGTCTAAGTTACATAGGAATGAATGCAGTCAAGAAATCTTTTTTGTGCCCAGAGCTGATGTTTTTGATGTTAACTATGAAATCTGCTAAAATCAGTTTACCTTGTGGTCTGCTATGATTTTCTAGTTTTTCTTTGGCAAGGTTCACATAATTTGTCAGCCTCCCTTACAGCTTTCCTACTCTCCCCTGAAAGTCTGGGATGCTAAGGAGTCTGAATCCATCCAGCCACATCCAGGGACAGAGGCAAGGGAGAAGATGTTCTCAGGGCCTTCCATGCTGTGGGTTGAGTTCCCGATCTTTGCAGTTATGGTACCCACCACCACTTCTGTTGTGTTCTGAGCTGCCCCGTCAGGGCTCCTCCTCAAAGTCAGCGTTCATCACAGCCTCTGCATGGCCCTGAGGTGGGGTGAGAAGTGACTTGTGTATCGCTCAGTGAGTGAGTGCAGAAGAGGAGGGAACAGGTTTTCTGCTCCAGGCTCTGGGAGCCTCATATTGGCCACCTCCTCAGAAACGCTGTCATGAGAGGAGCCAGAAGCTGTGAAATATGCTGCCTGGGACCTGCTCTCATTTTAGCCCCAAATGCGAATCATCTGTTTGGCAATCGCATTATTTTTCACTTGCCTCCAAGCATAGTCACTATTCTCCAGAGGCCAATAGGAGGTCTATTCTCAAAGGACTTCCCCAGGGAAAGAGGTTCGGTAACGGAGCAATTCTTAACCGTTTTAGAGTGAAGACATCCTATCCATTGCTTTTGACACTGTCCTTTCCCTCTCTTTTAATGAAAAATTTCGTATGACCCATTGACTTTTTATTATAATTCTTTCGAGCATTTGATTATCTTCGTCTCTTCGCCATCAACATAGACCTGGGAAAAACTGGACATACAGGGCAGGGACTACAAAACAGAGCCCACGTAGCAACTCTGTAATGTGTTCTAGTTTGAACGACTCTCAGGAAGTTCTTCCCTATCTCTAACCGCTATCCCTCCTATTGCATTTTATCCTGTTTCCTCTAAGTCCTTCCTCGGAAGAGATGAACATCATACCAATACCTAGATAATTAGAAATACAGCCAACTTTCTATTGATTATAAGTAGATTATGTTGCAGTTTATCTCTGGCAAATCTTGCCTCCATCTCTTAGTTAACATCTCTGTGGCTTGCTTAATTTCTTTATTGCTTTTATAACCATTGCCATCTGTTACTGAAATTGGAGTTTAATGGGAACTAGAAGATGGAAACGTCCAAAATGATAATAATTATTTTGAGGCCAGTCAGACTGGGAAAGGTAGTGGTCTTAGAGGAAGGGTGAGCTTGGCTTAAACTGACCACAGGATGCTAAGAGTCAGGTTGGCCTTTGCGGTCATCTGGTGATCTTCCAGTAGGTTTGCTGATGAGGAAATCAAGACCTTGATTAGGTAAGAGTCTTGTCAAGTGACGCAGCTACGTGGAGGAAGCTCTGATACCGGGATCCAGGTCTGGATATCTGTACAGTCCGTCACGATTCTTACTTATCAATCTGAATGGTGAAATTACCCATTTCCGGCATGCAAAGTATGGCTGGACAGAATTGCATTTGGGGACAGAGCTGAAAAACAAGATAGTTCTTAGCGTCCCAGCTTCTCTGGAATTTTGTCTTCATGGTGCAATTTCATTATTTTGTGTACGATATCATGAATAACTGGGACATCAGATATCCTCACAAGAAAAGGCAACACATAGACTCCAAAATAACCTAACACACAGAAATTATTTCATATTTATCTACTGTTCGGGTTACATTTGTGAGGCCTCTCGAATTTCTATGGACGATGAGGAATTGGTGTTATTTATGCCTTCGTGCAGGAGTCAGAAAATGTGCAACATCCTCAGCATCTGGACCAAGTCCAGTCTGTATTTTTTTTGCCCATCTGCTCCCGGTATTTTAAGTAAAAATGTTTGTATCTGCATCCCCCAAGCCCTGTTGTAAATTGTAAATCATGCCATTATATCTGGTAAAACCACAATGTCAAGCAACAATTCACAAAGCCACAAAGATTCTCTGGAGTCATTTTCCTGTTCTTGTTGATCAATTTTATATTTTCCCCTTGGCCATATGCACACATTAAATGGCACTAATTCAGTGAGAAAACTCATAAGGGATAATATTTGAAGTGGCGCAAATGGCAGCGATGCCTTTACAAGTATCTATTTTGTAATTGCCTCCGCGCTCTACCTGCATCGGCTCTTCTCTGTTGTTTCAGTTGAGCGAAATGGACGCAGAAATGAGGTGGGGGTGGGGGAGTGAGGGAAGAGGGAGGAGAATGTTTCAGATAAATTAGGTGTAAAAACAGGAAAATCTCAAGTCAAAAATTGTGTGGCTGCAATTATTTCTTTCTTCTGGTGAGGATGTTTATTATCCGATCCGGAGCGGTGACAGGTGGGGAGAGCAGACTAGTGCTGGCTAGTCAGCATGGGTGCTTCCTGTTGAATACCCCCACCCAGAACTTGATGGCAGGCCTTTATCTAGGCCATTGAGTTCTTCTTTTAAATTGTTCGATTAATTTTTTAAATGAGAATTTTTTAGTAAACTTTTTTATTCACGTATAGATGGTCCCCACCTTACGATGGTTTGACTTGCGATTTTTTGACTTTGTGATGGTGTGAAAGCGATACATGTTCAGTAGAAACCGTACTCCATATTTTGAATTTTGGTCTTTTCCCAGGCTAGCAATGTGCAGTATGACACTGTCTGGTGATGCTGGGCAGCAGTGGTGAGCCGCAGCTCCCAGTCAGCCACGGGATCGCCAGGGTGAATAACTGATACACTTATGACCATTTTGCTTTTCACTTTCAGTACAGTATTCAATAAATTATTTGAGATAGGAGATATTGAGCACTATATTCTAAAATTGGCTTTGTGTTAGATGATTTTGCCGAACTGTAGGCTAATGTAAGTGTTCTGAGGGCGTTTAAAGTAGGCTAGGCTAAGCTACGATGTTCTGCAGGTTAGGTGTATTGAATGCACTTTCGACAGCAATATTTTCAACTTAGGATGAGTTTATCAAGACATAACCCTGTCATAAATTGATGAAGATCTGTACAGTATATACACAGAAAAGTACATAATTCATAGTTAAAGAAGATGGTAATTTTTTACAAAGTGAACACACTTGTGCAACCACCACATCCATCATGAGGCAGAACTTATCAGTGCCCAGAATTCACTGTTACCCTCTTCTGGGCATTACTTACTCTCCCCCAAAGGTAACTACTCTGCTGACTTCTGTCACCATTCATCATTTGGTATGTACTTTTTGGGGTCTTGTTTCTTGTACTCAATGAACATTACGTTTGTGAGATTCATTCATTTCTGAAAGTATGGCAGTATTTTCTTTGCTCTATTGTATTCCATTGTGTGTTTGTCTCTATATTGTGTGTTATTTATCCATTATACATTGATAGACATTTGTATTGTTTCAACTTTTAGGCTTTTATGAATAATGATGTTATGAACATTTTTGTACACATCTTTTGATCCACATTGTGTGCATTATGTTGGGAATATACAAAGGATTGAATTACTGATTTATAGGGACTATATATGTTCAGACTTATTAAACGCTGACAGTTTTTCAAAGTAGTTGTACCAACTTACACTCCCACCAGCGGTGTATGAGAATTCCAATTGCTCCACACTCTCACTAACATTTAGTATTGTCAGTTTTATTTAAAATTTTAACCATTCTGGTGGGTGTGTAGTGTATCTCATTGAAGTTTTAACTTTCGTTTCCCTGATGACTAATGATAATGACCATCTTTTCATGTTTTTATTGGCCATTCAAATATTCTCTTTTGAGATGTGCCAGTCCAAGATTTTTGCCTGTTTTTAAAAAATTGGGTTCTCTATTATTCTTTTTTTGATTTGTTGTTTTTTAATGTATTCTGGATACAAGTCCTAAACACACACAATTTCTTAATATTTATATAGCAAATATCTTTCCCCACTCTATGACTTGCTATTTCACCCTCTTAATGTTATATTTCGATGAGCTTTAATTTTTAATTTTAATGAAGTTCAATTTATCAATCATTTCTTTTATAATTATTGCTTTTTAAGGAAATCTTTATGTATATCCAACATCGTGCGTATATTCTCTTATTTTATATTCTGTAACTGCACTATCCAGTATAGTAACTAATAGCTTCATGTAGCTATTTGGATTTCTTTTCCTAGATTTGTTGACATACAATAAACTATACATTTTACAGCATATGATTGGATAAGTTTTGACTTATGTACACCTGTGAAACCATTACCACAATCAAGATAATAAACGTACCCATCACCCCCAAGAGTTTCCTTGTGCCCCTTGGCAATTCCTTTCTCCCACCCCTCCCCCTGTCTTCAGGCAACCACCGATGTGTTTTCTGTCAGTATGGATTAGCTTGTATTTTCTGTAATTGTACGTAAAAGGAATCATACAGTATGTACTCTTTTTTTTGGCTCTTGCTTCTTTCAGCATAATTATTTTGGAGATTTATCATGTTCTTGAGTATATCAATATTTCATTCCTTTTTATTGCTAAATAATATTCCGTTGTATGGAGATATCACAGTTTACTTATCTGTTCACCTTTTGATGAACATTTGGGTTGTTTTCGGTTTTGACTATCATAAATAAAGCTGCTATGATACACGTATTAGTTTTCTATTGTGGCCATAATGAATTATCACAAACCTAGTGGTATAAAACAACACAGATTGATTATGTTGCAGTTCTACAGGTCACAAGTCTGACAATGGGTCTCACTGGGCTAACATCAATGTGTCAGCAATGCCGAGCTCCTTTCTAGAGGAGAATCCATTTCTGGGCTTCTTCCAGTTACTAGAGCCTACCCGCATGCCTTGGTTGTGGGCCCTTCCTCCATCTTCAAAGCCGGCAATATTGAATCTCTCTGACCTTTCTTCTGTTGCCACATCCCTCGATGACCACAACTGGGAAAGAATCTCTGCTTTTCAGGACTCATGAGATTAGACTAGGCCCACCTAGATAATCCAGGCTAATTTCCTCCTCTCAAAGATGTGATCTTAATTGTATCTGCTGAGTCCCTTTTGCTGGTAAAGTGACATATTCACAGGTGCCAGGGATTATAGGGTGTGGGCATTTGGTGGGGGGGCTGGCAATTATTCTGCCTGTTCTGTTGAGGTCCATATGCCTTAGTTTCTCTTGGGTAAATAGCTAGGAGTGGAATGGCTGGATCATGTGGTATGTGTGGGTTTAACTTTTTAAGAAACTGAAAAACTCTTTTTGAAAGTGGTTTTAACGTTTTACATTCCCATCATCAGTTTAAGAGAGTTGTAGTCGCTCTGCATATCGACACTTGGTATTGCTATCTTTTTGATTATAGCTGTTTTAGTTGGTGCATAGTGGTATCTCATTGTGGTTTTAATTTGAATTTCCCAAATGACTAATGATTTTGAGCATCTTTTCACATGCTTATTTGCCATCCATAGATCTTCTTTGGTGAGATGTTGGTTCAAATATTTTGCCCATTTAAAAATTGTTGTTTGTTTTCTGATTATTGAATTTTGTGAGTTTTAAAAAAATATTCTGGGCTTAAGTCCTTTATCAAATATATAATATGTAAATATTTTCTCCCAGTATGTGGTTTGTCTTTTCATTCTCTTAACAGTGTGTTTTGAAGATTTAATTTTGACAAAGTCCAATTTACAATTCCTTCTATTATACATCTGTTTTTGTTGTATCTAAGAAATCTTTGCCTGACTCAAGATCACAAAGATTTTTCTCATTTGTTTTTTTCCAGGAGTTTTATAGTCTTAGTTTTTTCATTTAACAACATAAAAATAATAAGAAAGAGTCTTACATATTTGCTCGTTTAGCTACCATTTCTATTGCTCTTCTATCATTTGTATAGATCCTTATTTTCATGTAGCATCATTTGCCTTCTGCTCAAAGGACTTCATTTTACATCGTGTAGTATGGATCTCCTGGTGATGAGTGTGTCAGCTTCTGTATGTCTGAAAACGTCTTCATTTCACCTTCAGTTTTGAAAGGTATTTTCATTGGAAGTAGAATTCTAGTTAACAGTCTTTTCCCTTAAGCACTTTAAAGATGCTGCTGCACTGTTTTCTCACTTACATCGTTCCTAGTGAGAATTCTGCTGTCATTCTTACTTTTGTTTCTCTACATAACTGCTTTTTTTCCCTGTGGTTACTTTTAAGATTGCGTCTTATCACTGGTTTAGAACAAGTTGATAAAGATGTGCCGTGTTGTATTTGTCTTCATATTTCTTTCCTGTGGGAGTTCATAGAACATTTTGGACTTGTGGTTATGTGGTTTTCACCAAATTTGGAAAAGTCTCAACCATTATTTTTTCAAGTATTTTTTCTTTTTCCTCCTCCTGTCCTTCAGCAATTCCAATTACTCATGTTATAATTAGGCTACTTGAAGTTGTCCCAAGCTTACTCTTGTTCTCTTTATTTAAAAAATTATCTTCTCTGGTTTCATTTTGGATAGTTTTTATTGTAATGTCTTCAAGTTCACTAATCTTTTCTTCTAGAATAGCTATTCTGCTATTAATTTCATCTAGTGTGTTTTCATCTCATACATTATATTTTTCCTCTCTAGAAATTTGACATGTCTTTTTATATCTTTTATGCCTCTACTTAACTTTTTGTACATATGGAATATAGTTACAATAACTTCTAATTCTTTGTCTGCTGATTTAACATCTGGGTCAATTCTGGGTCTGATTTAATGATTTTTATCCTCATTATTCGTGGTTTTATCCTGTCTTTTCATGCCTGGTAATTTTTTTTTATTGAGTTAATGATAGGTTACAATCTTGAGAAATTTCAGTTGTACATTAACGTTTGTCATTCGTGTTGTAGGTGCACCACTTCACCCTTTGTGCCCACCCCCCACCCCACCTTTCCCCTGGTAGCCACTAATCTGTTCTCTTTGTCCACATTTTTAAATTCCTCATATGAGTGGAGTCATACAGAGATTATCCTTCTCTAGCTGGATTATTTCACTTAACATAATTCCCTCAAGGTCCATCCATGTTATTGCAAATGGAATGATTTTGTTCTGTTTTACAGCTGAGTAGTATTCCATTGTATATATATACCACATCTTCTTTATCCATTCATCTGTTGATGGGCACTTAGGTTGCTTCCATGTCTTGGCTATTGTAAATAATGCTGCAATGAACATTGGGGTGCATAGGACTTTTGGAATTGCTGACTTCAAGCTCTTTGGATAGATACCCAGTAGTGGAATGGCTGGATCGTATGGTAGTTCTATTTTTAATTTTTTGAGGAATCTCCATACTGTTTTCCATAGTGGCTGCACCAGTTTGCATTCCCACCAGCAGTGTATGAGGGTTCCTTTTTCTCCACAACCTCTCCAACATTTGTTACTATTAGTTTTAGCTATTTTTGTCATTCCAATGGGTGTAAGGTGATATCTTAGTGTAGCTTTGATTTGCATTTCCCTGATGATCAGCGATGATGAGCATCTTTTCATGTGCCTATTGGCCATCTGTATATCTTCTTTGGAGAAATGTCTGTTCATGTCTCCAGCCCATTTTTTGATCAGGTTCTTTGATTTTTTGTTGTTGAGTTGTGAGAGTTCTTTATATATAATGGATAATAAGCCTTTGTCAGATATATGACTTGCAAATATTTTTTCCCAGTTAGTGGGTTGTTTTTTTGTTTCAATCCTGTTTTCATTTGCCTTGAAGAAGCTCTTTAGTCTGATGAAGTCTCATTTGTTTATTCTTCCTATTGTTTCCATTCTCTGAGAAGATATGGTGTCCGGAAAGATCCTTTTAATACTGATGTCAAAGCGTGTACTGCTTACATTTTCTTCTAGAAGTCTTATGGTTTCAGGTCTCACCTTTAGGTCTTTGATCCATTGTGAGTTTATTTTGGTGAATGGTGAAAAAGAATGGTCAATTTTCATGCTTTTACATGTGGCTTTCCAGTTTTCCCAGCACCATTTGTTGAAAAGACTTTCTCTTCTCCATTGTATGCCCTTAGCTCCTTTGTCGAAGATAAGCTGTCCACAGATGTGTGGTTTTATTTCTGGGCTTTCAATTCTGTTCCATTGATCTGTGCACCTGTTTTTGTACCAGTACCATGCTGTTTTGATTACTGTAGCTTTGTAGTATGTTTTGAAGTCAGGGATTGTGATGCTTCCTGTTTTGTTCTTTTTTCTCAGGATTGCTTTAGCAATTCGGGGTCTTTTGTTGCCCCATATGAATTTTAGGATTCTTTGTTCTAATTCTGTAAAGAATGTCATTGGGATTCTGATTGGGATAGCGTTGAATCTGTAGATTGCTTTAGGTGGAATGGACATTTTAACTATGTTTATTCTTCCAATCCATGTACATGGAATGTCTTTGTATGAGACATTGTAAGCTTTTCCTCATTGGGTGCTAGATGTTTTTATATTCCTATAAATATCCCTGGGAAGCCATTGAGTTACTTGGAAACAGTGGGATATCTTTGGGTCTTCGTTTAGCTTTTGTCAGGCAGCTGAGAGCAGTGTTTAGTTTAGGTTAAGGTTCACTCACTGTTGAGACAAGACCTTGTGAATACTCTACCTGACACCCTGAGAATTATGGGATTTTCTGGTTTGGCTGGTGGCAACAGGTACTATTCTCAGCTTTATGTGGGTGCTTGGTATTATTCTCTCTGACCCTTTGTTGTGGCTCTTTCCCTGGCCTTGGGTAGTTTCCTCTTACTTGTCCTGATCAATTGTCCGTTCAATACTTGATGCGACCTTCTGTAGATCTACAGAGTTCCCTCTGTGTGAAGCTATCTTTTCTTCTGGTACTCTTTCCAGAAAACTTTTGCAGCTTGGTTTCCTTAGATTCTCAACTGCATCTTCTCTACTCCAGAAGAACTCGGGGCTCTGCCTGGATTTCCTCTCCCTGCATTGCTGGAAACTCTCTCAAGGCACTATGCAGAGGCAATCATAAGACTTGCGTTGTTTGTTTCCCATTCTCAGGGATCACTCTTCTTTGTTGCTTAATATTCAGTCTTGAAAAAGCATTTTCTTATGTTTTTGGTCTTTTTTTTTTTTTGAGGAAGATTGGCCTTGAGCTAACATCTGCTGCCAATCTCCTCTTTTTGTTGAGGAAGCTTGGCTCTGAGCTAACATCTGTGCCCATCCTCCTCTATTTTACATGCAGGACGCCTTAGACAGCATGCATTGATAAGCGGTCTGGGTCCATGCCTGGGAGCTGAACTGGTGAACCCTGGGCTGCCAAAGCAGAGCGTGTGAACTTAACCAGTGTGCCACTGGGCCAGCCCCTCTTTTTTGATTTTTTAAGTGGGAGTGTAAATTTGGTTTTCCAGTCCTTCTAGGCTGAAAACAACAGTCTTTGTGACAATTTACATTTGAACTATTTGAGATGAATAAAATTAAAAGCAATTTCAGTTCCTCAATCACTTCAATAAACACATTTCAAGTGCTCAAAAGCCACATGTAGTTAATGGCTATGGCATTGACTATGGTGCAGATATAAAACATTTCCTTCATTGTAGAAAGTTTAATTGGACAACTCTATTATAAAAGTAAAATTGTTTCATGTTTTACAAAAATATCTGGATCTATTGTTTTATATGGTATGAATTAATGGTCAAGATGATATTGTTTTTCCAGTATGCATGTTCAAAAGTTGTGCTCTTTATTCTTGACCTTCACATTTCCACTGCATTTTTGGAAGCAATTTATCCATTTCCAGAAAAAAAATGCTGGAATATTGGTTGGAATTGCACCGAATCTTTATATCAATTGAGGGAGAATTGACATCTTTGAAACTTACATCCCTTCCATCTATAAATGTGGTTATTCCTTTATTTATTTTGGTCTTCTCTAATTTCTTTCAGTAATAATGTTTCATAGTTTTCCGGGTAAAGGTCTTGGATATCTTTCATTAGATTTATGCCTAGGTATTTGATATTTTATTTGTTTTTGTAAATGGCATCCTTTTAAAATTCCATTTTCTAATCTTTTGTTTCTAACATGGAAATGCAATCCGTTTTTTATATTGATCTTTTATCAGTGACCTTGATGAAATCAATTATTTATTTGAAAATTTTATCTGTAGATTATTTTTGGAATTTGTATCTAACATATTACGTATCTATGAATAATGATAATTTAAAATCTTCTTTTAAAGAGAAGAGAAATAGAAGAAATTTTTCTTTCTTGCCTTTTTATGCCAGCTAGGACCTCCAGCAGCCTATTGCTAAACAGTAGTGGTGATAATGGATATCCTTCTCGTTCCTGATCTCAGGGTCAAAATTTTCAATATTTCGTCATTAAGTATGGTGCATGATAGATTTTTTTTTGGAAGATAACTTTTATCAAATTAAGGAAGTTCCCTTTTTATTTCTTGTTTGATTAAAATTTCTTTTTATTTCTACAGGTGTTGGTGTTGGATATTACCAATCTTTGGTTTTTGCTTTTATTGCTATGATTCCATCTTTTAGTCTTTATTTTTTTGTCAGTGTGATAAATTATGTTGATTAATGTTCAAATTCTGAATCAACATTTTACTTTTGGATTAAAATAAGTTGTGTGTGATGTATTTTCCTTTCTAGATGTCACTAGATTCTATTTGCCTATGTTTTTGCTGAGTAAGACTTTTTAAAGGAGACTTTTGAGTTTGTTTATTAGAGATATTGGCCTGGTTTTTTTTTCTTGTGATGTGTTTATCTGGTTTTACTAGCAAGATTATGCCGGTTTTAGTTTTATATAACGAGCTTGGAAATGTTGGTTTAAGATTAATGCTATTTCTTAAATGTTTGGAAAAATTAACTGCTAGCTATCTGGGTCTGGAATTTTTCTTTGTGAGTAATTTTTAAATTATAAATTCAATTTATTAAGTAGATATAAACTATTCAGATTTTTTTATTTGTCCTTATGTCAGTTTTCCTCGGTTGTGTTTTTTAATTAATTTGTGCATTTTGTACTTTCTTTGTGATTAATTTACTGTTATTTTTTATTTGTCCTTATGTCAGTTTTCCTCGGTTGTGTTTAAGATTAATGCTATTTCTTAAATGTTTGGAAAAATTAACTGCTAGCTATCTGGGTCTGGAATTTTTCTTTGTGAGTAATTTTTAAATTATAAATTCAATTTATTAAGTAGATATAAACTATTCAGATTTTTTTATTTTGTACTTTCTTTGTGATTAATTTACTGTTATTTTTCTAGCTTCTTGAGCTAGATGCTTAGATAATTGAATTTTCAGCCCTCTTCTAGTATGTGCATTTAAACTGTAAGTTTCCCTCTAAATATGTTTCAGTTGTATTTTACATGTTTTGATAATAGTGTATTTTATTATCTTTCATTTCAAAATGTTTTCCTTTTGATTTCTTCTTTGGCCTATGGGTTATTTATAATTTTTTACCATTTTTTTTTTTCTCTGTGTGCCTGTCTACATTTTCTGCTAATCTATCTTCCAGTTGAATAACCTTCTCTTCTGATGAATTAATCTGCTGTTAAATTAATCTCTTTCACCCATAATATCCATAATTACATTTTTTATATTAAAATTTACATTGTATTCTTTTAAAAGAATTCACTGGTGAAATTTCCATCTTGTCATACATTTTCTTGAACAAATTAATCACAATCATTTTAAGTTCTGTGTCTGATAATTCAAATATCTGGATCATCTGTGAGTGTTTCTGTTGTCTATTTTTTCTCTAGATTTTCAATGGTTTGGTCCTATCCTCTGGCATGCTTCATGATTTTTGATTCAATGCTGGACATTGTATTTGAAAAATTCTAAGAGTCTTGAAGATGTTGTCCATCTCTGGAGAAGATTTGTTTATTTTTATTTATTTGGCCAGCAAGTTCACTAAGGGTGGGTTACTTTGGTTCAGTCAGGTCTTGGATGGTTCAAGACAGTTTCAGGTTTTATGTAGACTCTATGTCGGCCACTTAATTTCTGGTTTCTCACTTTGGCGTCTCAACTAAAAAAGTCTTATGTGAATGGAGGCTATTCCTTCTTGGTGGGTCCATATTCTAATTTTAGTCTTTGCATTCTATACAACTGACACAATTTATTTGTTTTTTAACATTTGTAGCCACTTAGCAGCTATTTTCTGCTTGGGTTCCCAGACTCTTATTCAGGGGCTGCTTAAGACTCAGCAAATACTTCAGGAGCAGAAGCTGCACAGAACTTTAGGCTTCTTTTGCTGATGTTCTCTTTTCTCTGGGATCTTGGTTTATTAAGTCATAACTACCTTGGGATCCCTGAATTCCAACTTTTGTCTTCCCAACACCATGGGACTGTCAAATGCTCAACGTTATTGCTTGGGGCTCAGCCTCTGGACCCAATGATGTGAACTGGCAAATGCTCTTACAGGAAAGAGCAGCAGAGAAAAGTCTTGCTTGCTTTAATGTGTTTTTCTAATTTTTCAAAGATCCTGGACCTTCAAATCCTAATTACCTTGATTTCTCTCTGATGCCTTCAAACAGTTTGTTTCCCCCTAGGTTTTATAATTCTTCTTGGCAGGCAGATTGGTTTGATGAAAGCTACTCTATCATAGTTGGATTGATGATTAATTTTCTTAATAAGTTTTTTTTTATTGGTAGAATTTGGAAGTATTTATTGCTGTGAGTATTGCGTCCAGGTCGTGGTTTACCACGGCTAGCAAAGGGCTCTTGTGTTGTGGGTTGGGCTCAATGGAACACACACTGGGGTGTAAGATGTTTATTAAGGATCAGCACCTGTGAAAGGAAGGAAGAAGTAGGATCAGGAAGGGAGAATTAGAACTTGGGCCTATCAAGCATGACTGACAGTGATTCTGGAGTGAATATTGACATTTATGCCCCTGCCTCGCTCAGTCTTCACATGTGGGAAGCTCCAATTTCCTCACGGGTAAAGTGGGAGCAGCTACTCAGCCGCATTGTGGTGAGGGTTAAATGACACAATGTGTGTATGTATTAAATGTCTGAAATGACACAGCGTATGTGACGTCTGCTTTGCATGGTGCCTGGCAGGTGGCATTAGCTATGCCGGTGGATCCGTGGGGCTGTTTCTGCCCCGCCCCATCTCTTGTCCTGCGAACTGCCCCTTCCCCTCAAATGGCTCCCCTGGGGATTCCTGTGTTCCTGCCTGGCCTTGTTCCTGCGGCCATACCTAGCTGCTTCCTTCTCGGCCCTTGGTACATCCTGGGCCAACCAAAATGCTGCCCCTCTGCCCGCAGGTCAACCAGTGCATTAGAGAGTTTCTCTCCCTCTTTCTGGCAGAGGTGGAGGTAGACTTTGGGAGCTGTTGGTAGCCGTGTTTCCATTAATGAGCAAGAATCAGGCCAACATTCTGACAGAGGCAGAGGTAGAGATGGAAAACATTTTGACAGTCCCGATACCAGACATACCTGAGAGCCAGCTCTTTCCAGCCCTTCCCAGGCTGTGGTGGTGGCAGGGCCAGCCCACGTGGTGCTGTTGTGTGAACTCGGAGAAAGCTCCCTTTCTCAAGACCATAACATTTCCATTTATCAGGAAATTGCATCAACCATATGAATGTTCCCTTCTAGAAAATTGTTGTAGTATGACAACTGATGTTCACATGCTGCTTTCTAGGGTTGTGCAGTGCACAACCTACACAACAGTTCACAGTGGTCCTGTGCATTGGACCAACCCTTTTTTGGCCTGAACTGGATTTCTGTCAGTTTCAGTCAAGGGACCTAACTAACACAGCTGTTGTCACACGGTGACATAGTATCTCGGCTATAGGAGGCAGTGATAAATTTGTGGAATAAATATATGGTTGAATAAATGAATGAATGAGCCTTGCCAACATACATTTAACATGGTAACTTCTAGAGTCCTCTTCAGATTCTGGGCTTCTGGGTGCTGTGAGGACTCTTGGGTATTAAGGTACATGATGTTCCTTAGAGAGCAGTGAATACATCTGCCTCCTCCGTCTCTGTACCCCTCTCACAGGCCTCTGGGTAGCCCCAGCAGGTCACACACAGTACTTATCAGGATTTTTGTTTGAGTGGTGAGCTTTGTAAATTGTTCAGGCAGCTTTGCTCTTGCTTCATGCAAGAAACCTGTGGATCCTGGTACTTCATCTCGCCCTGGAGTGGTAATAACCCCTTCCCCTCAGACCTTATTTCAGCCAGGCCTTGGCTATCTCCCTGCGGCTGTGTCAGCAGCACGGAGCCACTCTGGACGCCCTCCCATTTTGCCTGAGCCGAAACGTTCTGGGCTTTCCTTTCCCCTGGGAGCCTGGCTGGGGGGCTGTGGGGAGTTCCATTGCTCTGTCTCTTCCTGCTTAGTCTCCTAGAGCTGCTATAACAAAGCATCACAAAGCGGGTGGCTTAAGCAACAGATGCTTACTGTCTCAGGGTTCTGGAGGCCGGAAGTCCGAGATCAAGGTGCCGGCAGGGTTGGTTCCTTCCAAAGGCTGGTCCACATCCTTCCCTTAGCTCCTGGGGGCTTGCTGGCATTCCTCGGCTTGTGGCAGCATGACTCCAGTCTTCACACGACACTCTCCCTGCGTCTCCACTAGTCTTCCCTCCACGTGTGTCTGTCTCTGTGTCCAAATTTCCCCTTTTTCTAAGGATGCCAGTCACATCAGATTAGCGCCCACCCTAATGACCTCATTCGTACCTTAATCACCTCTTTAAAGATCCTGTCTCCAAATAGGACCGCATCCACCGGTACCGGGGGGTTGGGCCTTCCACATCTTTTTGGGGGACACAGTTCAAACCATAACACCTCCCTTGGGATGTTCCTTCTCTGTTGTTGGTCCCAGTTAAGCTGGTTTCTGCAGAACCATTTCCTGAGCTAAACTGAGGCTTCCTCCAGGTGTGGTGTATTCTAGAACTGCATATGCCTCAGGTGCAAAAGCTTTAGCAATCCCGTCTCTCGCGTTTGGGGGTGTGTGTCCACCATGCGGGTGAGATTTTTTCTAGTGAGGTTGGCGGGCCGTGGGGTTCATCCGTGTACCTATTTTTCGATCACAACCTCAGTGCAATCTTTGGGGCCTGGCAGAGGCTCTGACATAGATGATCAAGCTTCTCCCAGGAAAGGAGAGTTTGCGAAGTGGAGCCGGGAGAAGCCCCCTCATATCTCCTTCTGGGGGTGAGAGACACAGGCTCCAAGGGGGATGAAATACAGTGTGCGCCCGTCACTTCCAAGGAGCTGTGTTCTCCCCAAGTGGGAGATAACACGCACCGGAATTCTCACGTGGAACTCTTCAGTGTGACACTCTGTGTTGTGGGTGTGTCTTTCTCACCTCTAATGTGTTGGCTAGTTGTTCTGTATGCGATGGAAGAGGATGTGTCTGACAGTCTTAAACTTGTGCTTTTAGTCATTTTAATAATAACAAATATCATAATGAGAATATTTTCTTTCATTTCTGGAGTCTCTAAAGACTTGTTTGAATCTCCAGATAGCTCTCTGTATTGGCGTATTACCCTCTCCTTAAAGGGCAGGATGGCCTGCTGGTCAAGCGCATGAGCTCTGCTGCCCCAGTGCTTTGGTCCAACTTCATGCCACCATTTACCAGATGTAAAGACTTTTGGCTTTCCTCCCTGTATCCCACTTCCTCTTCTATAAAATGGAACTAATAATATGACCTAACCCATTGGGTCATTGTGAGTGGGAAATGCGTTAACATTTGTAGAGCACTAAACACGGTCATTCGAGGCAGCTTATGTTAAGTGCTACACATTAGCTCTTATTTTATTTACAGATGAGCGAACCGAGGCTCTGAGAAGTTAAGAGAATTCTTCAGGCCACACATGTCTCGTAAGTAGCAGGCCCCCCAGATCCTAATCCCTGGCAGAATGACTTGAAGTTAGGGGGTTTCACCTCAACTGCGTTGGCACAAATCCAAGCGCATTCTGCCGCTCAGTTTGTCTTGGCAAAAATCTTCTTGCCATTTTCTCCCTGGCCCACGCCCACTCCTATGCGCGTCCGACACCTGCCCTCATGTTCCCAGAGCCCCGGGGGCCTCCTCTGACCTACAGCTGCCTGCTTGTCTCTGTCCATCCAGCCTGTGGGCCCTTGAGGACCCGCCAAGTGCCTACTGAACGGATAAGCAAAGCTGTGCTTTGCACCTAGGAGAGGAGCAAACGCTCCCTGAAGTGGGAAGACAGTCGGCTTTGGTCCTAGAAGGAAGCGCTACCTTTCACAGGGAGCAAGGTTTTGATGTTTTGTGAGTTGCATGGGGAAATTTACAGTTAAGTCCAAAAAAATACTGCAGACTACATTTAAGGACAATAAGCTGGGTTAGAAGTGACCTTGAAGGTGTCTTTCACCTACCTGTGAAAATGACATCACAGAAGCAGGAACCACATCTTCCTGAGAGAATTCCTTGCAAACACTCCTGATAAAACAGCAAAATAGGGCACTTCCTAGGGGCGGGGGCAGCTGATGGCCTCGAGGCGCCACACAGTGTGTTGAAATTTTCCCCCAGGTGAAAATCACTGGCATTAATGAGGGTGAGACCCACAACCTTGGCTTCATCAGCTGATGCTCCCCAAGTGCTAGAATAGTGCCTGGCACTTAGTAGGTGCTCAGTAATTATTTGTTGAATGAATGAATGAATGAGTGAATGAAGTACCACGTTGAAAGTGACTCAGCAGTGTGTTGGCCCTACATCTACATATAGGATCTCCCCATTTTACAAATGAGGAAACTGAGGCTTAGAGAAGACAAGGTCACTCCGCTTAGTTCAAAGCCATGTGAAGATGGGGACTCCTTTCTCTCTGTCTATAAGCCATCACTGGCCGCTGCCCTCCCAGGACTACCGCCTTGTTGTGGGTTGGGTGGGGTCGGTCAGTGACTGAGTACCAGGACTCTCTCTCCATGGGAGGCCGATCCCAGGGAAGGAGTGGGGCTGGTGTCCGCCCTTGGGGTTAGTGGAATGAGCACAGGCAGGAAGAATGCACACCATGGACAAAGTCTCAAGGCTGTAAGAACCAGAATCCTCGTCCATACTCCTCCATCTGATCGTTCCAAATTCCATCCAGTTTGGCATGTTTTTCTCTGTGGAAGTGACATTGTTGCCTCATCTGTCATTTCAGTGGCTGAGGAGAAACTGGTGAAATTCAGGGACTTTCTGCGGGAGTGAAGGGCCGAGGACTAGAGCACAGGCAGGCGGGGCAGGGTCGAGCAGGCTGCAGGCTCCAGGCTCCAGGGACAGACCCTCCTGAGAGGGGAACAGGCCAGCCTGTGCTTTACTGGGAAAACCAAACACAGCAAAGCGGGAATCTGAAGGTGCTGAGGAGGCCACATCCCAGTTACTGTGGCCCACGCTTTCTCCTGGAAAGGGGTGCTCAGGAACGGCAGAGGCAGGATGCGGCTGCAGGCTGACTGCTGAGGGGCTGTCTCTGGCTCCTGGTGCCTGGGAGCCCTTTGCATTCACGGTGCACAAAGCCTTCCTGCGCCTTTCCTAATGGGAGGTGTTATCTCCGCTTTTCAGACCCAGAAGCCCTGTGCCGAGGAAGCTGGGCTTTTCTGCCCTCCCCCCGCCCCTTGGCGGGCAGAGGGCGAGTTGCGGGTGGTGGTGCAAACGTGGTCCAGCTCTTCTGCTCCAAACCCGAGCTTTATCTCCCTGACCGTGCTGCCTCTTGGAGCCTTCTGGAGAGGATCATGCTGTGGAAATGAGCATCCGTCCAGACTTGGAGCCTGGGCTTCAAGGGCCTGCACGACCCTCCACCCGGCTTCCAGCCACCACCATTCCTCATGTCTTCCCCTCACCTGTCTCCATGCTGCCGAGGGGACCTGCAGGCTATTGACTTGCTTCTGTGCATCCAGGCGGACCTTTGCCCACACCCCCAATTCCCCTCTTCTCCCCACTTTGTTTTCCCCTGGAGTCATTTAAATGAAAGTAGATGGATCCTGGACAATACAAGGGGTGATTTTCTTTTACACACTTCCATGTTTGGTCTACAATATTTGTCGTCGGTATAGTCTCTTCATTCGTTCATTCAGTCGCTCCTTGATCCATCCTTTGGCATTCACTTATTGAGCTCCTATTGCATGCCAAGCATTGTGCTAGATCTGAAGGACTCCTGGCCTGAATAGACAATTGAGGAACTAGAAATTTGTAAGGATGGACCAAGTATTTCTCCAGAACACACAAATCCAGAGGACAGTCAAGGATCAAACTGTTGATGTGTTGATATGCTCAGGCCCCCGAAGAGCTGCAGGCACCCTAGTCCCTGCAAGCATCCTTCCTCTGGTTCAAGATGGAGTTGGCAGGGCTTGTAATCCATCATCTTGCATATTCTGTGTGGCCTCCTCTCTTCCCGGGCACAGTGAGATGTCCAAACTCTCCTCCAGATCAGGTGCTGGCACTAACACGGCTGCCCCAGGAGTGCAAGGACTGCACCTTGCGGGGTGCTTCTCATCAGCACCTTCAAGGGTCTGCTTCTCTGACCAGCTTTAGCTCTGGGCGCTGAGGCTGAGCCTCCAGAATGACGCAATGTCCCCTCATGCACAGCAGACACCTGTGCAGTCAGGCCTCCTAGCCAGGGCCGCGACCAGTACTGTACCCACTGCAGCCTGAGGCAGCTTCAGCGGGCAGTCCCCAGCGTTTCATGCCTCGCCAGTGCCCTTGTGCCCACTGCCTTCTCTCTGGGAACACAGGAGAATAGTATGAAAACATGGGATTCGAGTCAAACAGATCAGTTCCCAGGCCTAGCTCTGCCACACACTGGCTGTGAGATATTTGGTAAATTCACTAATCTCATCTATAAAATGGAGCAAATGATGCCTCCCCGTATCAGTCAGGGCTCTGCAGAGAAATAGAAACTATAGGAGATACACATTTATTTTAAGGAACTGGCTGACACAATTTGTTTTAAGGAATTTAAAATTATTTAAATTGGCTGCCAATTGGAGTAATTAGTTGACGCAATTATGGGAGCTGGAAAGTCCAAAATCTGTAGGGCAGGTTGGCAGGCTGAAAACTCAGGCAGGAGGTGATGCTGCAGTCTTGAGGTAGAATTCCTTCTTTGGGAAACCTCAGCTTTCACCCTTAAGGCCTTCAACTGATTGGATGAGGCCCACCCACATTATTAAGGGTAGTCTTCTTCACAAAGTAGACTGATGGTTAGATATTATCCACATCTACAAAGTACCTTCACAGCAACACCTAGATTACTGTTTGATTAACTGAGTACTATAGACTAGCCAAAGTGACCCATAAAACTGACCATCACATTCTCTCTTAGGAGAGTTATAAGGATTAAGTAAAATAATATATGCAAAGGGCTAAGCATAGAACCGATACATGGTTCATTGTTTACATTGTTCGCACAAGGAGTAAACATTTACTCATTAGTATTATTATTGTGGCTATTATATTTATTTTCCACTTAGTTTTGGTCTGCTGCTGATTCGACAAAAGGCTTGTGCTTTGTTCCAAGGTGTTTGCTACTCAGATATCCCACACATAAGGTGGTGTTTGCTAGTGGGCAGAAGTGCGCTGTGGGAACTCAGAGATGGGAGTGGACCCAACAGTAAGCTCCTGGAGGGCAAGCCCAAGTCTGGTTTACACAGAGCTCAGAGTAAATGCTCCACACATATGAAGAAATGAAAACAAGGTCCTTACAAGCATGAGTATCCAATGCACATAGATTACAGCCTCATATGTAATTTGAACTTTCCTAGTAGCCATATTAAAAAAACAAACAGATACTAATACAGTCCCGTGCCATATAACATTTTGATGAATGACAGACCCCACGTACAACAGTGGTCCCATAAGATTAGTACCATGTAGCCTGAGTGTGTAGTAGGCTATCCCGTCTAGGTTTGTGAAGTACACTCTGTGATGTTCGCACAACGAGGAAATCGCCTAACGACGCATCTCTCAGAACGCATCCCTGCTGTTAAGCGACACATGACTGTATCCAAAAGTATTACTATTTCAAAGCGTAATCAATACATAATTATTAATTAGACATTTGACATTCTTTCTTTTCACACTAAGTCTTCAAATGCAGCTTGTGTTATATTTATGGCACCCTCCATTTGGACCGGCCATTCCAAGTGCTCAATGGCCGCATGTGGCTAGTGGCTGCTGTACTGGACGCAAGCTTAGTTCGTGAATGGTTGCATCCTCATCACCGAGGCTGGGTGTGGAGTGGGTGGCATGTTGGTCACGGACTCCACTCCAGAACAAACTCAGTAGGATTCGCTGACTCGTGCCTGCCTGTTCAAAGCCTGCTCGTGACCGGTGGTCGGCTAGATAAGAACAGAAATTGATAGCAAGCATTTAGTGAGTTTTATAACAATTTGACAGTAATTTTACATCCATTGAATCTCATAGTAAAAAAATTGAGGATTGCATTATATTTTTTTTAAATTTAATTTTTCTATAAATTCATTTGTACTGTATTTTAAAAGCTATCTGTCTGTGATGGAGTGGAAGTCAATAAAAACTGGTCCTTCACAGAGATAGTTGAGAAGCAGTGCTCTAGGTCACTAAAGAAGAGTCTTTGGGGTGGATCCTGGGGATCTGTGCTTTTAACAAACCCCTGATGATTCCTAGGCACATGGAAGTTTGAGTCTTCTGAAATTAGGTCAAAGACCCCAAGAAATGTAGATGTCATTTAATTTTCATTTTAATTTTATTTTCTCCCCCAAATTGTTGTGTGTCCAGAGATCGAGCCTCAGGCTGGGTGGGTCTTCATAACGAGGGCAGCTCAGCTCACTTCAAAGACACCATCCCAGTAGCAGTGGGGAGCCCTGGGCCGCCTTGACATCCACACAGGCCAGAACACAAGTTCCACACAGTCCTGCTTCTTCTTGAGACCCTTTGTGAATCCTCCAGGATACTGGGATTTTCAAGGTTTTCTCTGATCCTTCACACAGAGAATACAACTTTTCAATCTCCATCTCTTGGAGCAGACAGGCAATCTGTTAAAAAAAAAAAAAAGGGAAAAAAAATCTCTAGACCCAAAGGAACTCTATTTTTTCTTGTCCTTGCTCAAAGCTTTTATAGAACATCTTGGCTTTCAAAGGCAGTGCATGTATTGATTTTTTGTCCCTGACCCCCAGGGTTCATTGCTGCTGTGTTTTGGGCTAAGGCTCCCTATAGAAATCCCAGTGGCCTCAGCTCGGGAAGTCTTGGTGATTGGCTGATATTGGAAGCAGTTTCCTTATATAAACCATCACAGACGTCCTTTGTAATTTGTCATCTTCTCTTTCTGTGAGGTTCTCCTCACAGGATCTTTCCTGCATGGCTCGACACTTTAAATCAGCCTTCGGGCCAGAATTTCTGCAAGGAAATGGAAGCCTTTACCTCTGGCTCTGCCACAGCTTCTAGAGAAGTTGTTTTAGCTTCTGGCCCCCACCCCTGCCAGCCCAATACTCACCCAGAGATAGATTTCGTCTCTTCCCACAAAATCTCAATATCCTACCGTATTAATTCACCAGGGCTGCTGTCACAAAATACCACAGCCTGAGAGGCTTAAGCAGCAGAAATTTATTTCTCACACTTTTGGAGGCTGCAAGGCCAAGATCAAGGTGTCGGCAGGTTTGGTTTCTCCTGAGGCTCCTCTCCTTGCCTTGCAGATGGCCACCTTGTGGCTGTGTCCCTTCGTGGCCACTCCTCTGTGCATGCATCCCTGGTGTCACGTCCTCTTCTTATAAGGACACCAATCTTATTGGCTTACTGCCCCACACTTAGGACCTCATTTAACCTTAATTACCTCTTTAAAGGTCCTCTCTCCAAATACAGTCACGTTGGGGGTGAGGGCTTCAACATATGAATTTTAGGGGGGCACAATTTAGTCCATAACAGTTACTAAGTTGGCTTCTGCTTGTTGTTAAGCTCCCTCTCGGATTCTGGGGTTCTCACACCGGACGATTGTGGGCCCCACCTCAGTGACCAAGGTTTGGTTTGGTTCCCACCTCATTGCCCCCTGGAGGCTGTTCCTGCACTGGGTAGAGGCCTGCTTGGACTTCTTTGAGGGTTGACCAGGGTCTTCAGCCCACTAAGCCACGCTAGATTCTGCCTGTGGTGCCATTGCTGGCTCTCAGAAAAGTGTTTTGTAGTCAGCTGTGAATTCTATCAGAGACTGCTCTCTACTCCCGACTCTTCAGAAATGATTCCAAGCTTTAGGTAAAACTTGATTTTTGTGCACACATCACTCATTCCCCTGCTCTCTTCTCCCTTGGTGGTCTGTCTCCCCTTCACTGGCCCAGTCTCTGGCCAAATTCAATGGGAGAACAGAAATTAGTCATCTTAATCCTTGCAGCCATGAGCACTCCTATTCTTTCCATTAGAAGGCTGGGCATCTACTTATCTCTTATTTTCCAATCTATTTTACAGCAGGAACCCAAGACCATTTCTACTTTCTTTGCAGTCATCAAACAAAAGACAAGAGAGGGCAAAATAGTCAGATTCAAGTCTTTAGTGACAGCTTATTTAGTGACCTTGAGAAGTAAAGAAACACTAAGCTTTTGTTTGGCACCATTCATCAACCCATTGATCCATTGATTCATTGATCAAACATTCACTGAGCTCCATCAATGCCCCAGGCAGCGTGCTGAGCATGATGGGTGATAGAGATGAGACACACTGTTCCTGTCCACCAAGAACTTTTGGTCTGGGCATGAAGGGTCCAGTAAGCAGGCAATTGGGATACAGTGTGGAAGGAGCGGCAATGGGCACAAACCCAGCATGCGATCTGAACCAGAGTGCAACACAGCCACACTGGGAAATTCAGAAAGGGCTTCCCAAAGGAGATGAAGGCTGGGCTGAATCTTGAAAGGAGAGTGGGAGTTAGCCTAGTGCAGAGGTCGAGGTAAGAAGAGGAGAGAGGCATGAAGGCTATTCCAAGCAGAAGTCACAGCATAGGAAGGGTTGGAGGTGTGAGGGATGTGGGGCAACTGACGAAATATGTAAATATTGCATGTAGTTTCTGGGAGGCCAGTAATTAAAGCCCAAGGATGGTTCTCCTGATAGCCTGGAGGTTGAGGGCTATACCTGATGAGGATTATTTTAGGCTGGTTACTTTTAAAACTGCAGATGAGAAGGGGGCTGGTTACTTTTAATAAAAGCAACTCTGAGGAGCGGAGTTTGCTTGCCCTTTGTTGGGAAACATTTACATTTGTAAGGGAAAAAATCTCCATCTGTAAAGATGCCTCCCTCTCTGTGCCAGGAAGAAGGGGGATAACCTTTTCTCTAGAAACTCTTAATCAATGCCAAAGGCAAGAACTTAAGTTGTTTACTGTCTGGCAACCTCATGTAACTGACCCCCCCAACATCCTCCTTTGTCTTTAGCTGAAGATAATATTTAAGCCGTGGCTTCTGCCATTTACTTAATCTGGTTTGATTCTTACCTAAAAAGTTATAGGACCACCCAATAACCAGGACCCTACCAGCACTGATACCATTTTAATGACTCTTTTGACATATTCTTTCCTCTGTCTTGTAAAGAGATAACTCACATAACTATGCCTTAAATTTAGCCTTACTCTCCACCCATGTTTGCAGCAGCAGCAGTGGCAGCAGGAGCTCTGACTGCCCATGGATCCTGTCCCCATGCTATTCCACACTATTCTCTAAATAAAAGAGCACTACTGCCAGATCTTGAGAGTCCAAGAAATCTTTCTTTCAACTCCTCGGATCACTGACCCCGCATCATACCTACCTCAAGAGGGGAGTGTGCTTTGTGTGTGTGTGTGTGTGTGTGTGTGTACAGTAAAGCTCCTAAAATTAAAATGGCGCTCCACTAGCTCTCTTCCTACCTTTATGACCATATGTTCTATAACTCCTTCTTGGCCTTCTCCTGACCTCCTTTCTTCCCTCTGTTGCTAGCCACCAAATCTCAGCCCTTGGACCCTTCTTCTCTATAGAAAAAGATGTTTTAGAGAGTGACCCTGTCTCAGAGCTTCACACTCTACATCTCAGTAGCTAGCAGAGACCACGTTCCATTGTCCTGTCTTCCCCCCTCGGTGCTCCGGACTGGCATTGCCGACTGTCTGCTGAACATCTCCACTGTCACCTAGTCTAGGCTGACCATGGATCCTAGTTTGCCCTGGCAGTCCCAGTTATGTGTTTTGTCATGTAGTAATTATTAAGAATGCCCCCTTTTCACTTTCAAAAGCATCCCAGTTTAGACAATAAATTATATGATCACCCTACGTGTGTTTCACTAAGTCTAAAACCAAACTCTTTTTCCTCTATCCATTCCCGCTCCAAAGATCCCTTCTAATTTTGTTTTTGACGATTGGTGCTGAGATGATCTATTGACTGCACCTTCTTCCTTGCAATCATTTTCAACCCATCACCCTTCATTCTTCATTAAATCTCTTCCACATTCGACCTGCCCTTTCCACTTGCATTGCCACAGTCGTGGTCCAGATTCTTACAACCTTAGGCCCTCTCCTACTCCCCAAATCTGTTCTGAGCAATCTATTTCAAACACAGATTTTACTGAGTTACTCACGTGTTCAACTCATCCAGTGCCCCCCCAAAGTCTACAAGATAACATCTCTGCTTTAGCTGAACACTAGCATTTGGCTTTTAACACTTATATGCTTTTTAAAAATGTTTACTGTTTAAACTGTTACTTTATTTCAGCCAGATCAGTCTATCCACTGACCCTTTGAAATGTTGTGCATGTTCTGACTTGCGTATCTTAGCTCATGCTATGTTCTCCTTTGTTCAAGGCTCTCTTTCTACTTCTCTTCCCAATCTTTCTCAAACTTGGAGGCCTAGATTGATTCCATCTCCTCTAGGAAGCCAGCTCTGAACCTCAAACCCTGAGGAGTCAGTCACTTTGTCTCTCCTGCCATCCCTTTCTGGGCCTGTGGATTCCTTGCTATATAGTGCTCAGCAGAGTGTTGATGTCCATGCTCATGCTGCTTGAGCAAATGGAATAGTGATTGACTTGAGGTCTTGGAAAAGACATCACTTTTGTCAAACTCTTATTTTGCCCAAGACGAGATGCTTGCAGCCGGCACTATCACCTCAAAATCCATGGTGTAAAAACACGATTTCCAAACCTAAGCTGTTTCCAAATCCTGTTCTGCCACTTATCAGCTGTGTGACTTTGGGCAAACTACTTAACCTCTCTGTGACTCAGCTTCCTCTTCTATGAACAGAGCTAATAGCGGTATGCACCTTATGGGGTTGTTGTCAGGATTAAATGACATAAAGAAAGTTAAAGGCTTAGTATAGCACCTGGAATGGAG
This sequence comes from Equus przewalskii, assembly GCF_037783145.1. Classification (NCBI taxonomy): domain Eukaryota; kingdom Metazoa; phylum Chordata; class Mammalia; order Perissodactyla; family Equidae; genus Equus; species Equus przewalskii. The sequence continues at coordinate 21,605,647 of NC_091853.1, read as the reverse complement.
AAAGAACTCAATACTATTTTGTTATTTAATTGTTTACTATTATTATGGTCAATTATTTTTTCCCAACAACCAACCAATCCTTGGTAAGAGTTCCCTGTTTTACCATTGGTTCTCAAAGCTAGCAGATTAAAAGACAGTAGTAGCAATAGCTGAGCTTGTAGACATTGGGGATAACCGTAATAAACTCCCTTCCTGATTCACCCCCAAATTAGCACCATCAGGTGGAATACAAACCCCATGCCTGCATATCACCTGCTCTACCTAATTCAGGTGGGTCTTTAAAATAATCTGAGTGGGATGCCCTTACTCTTGCCTGCACCAACCCCACCTCTTCTTGGGCTGATCCCCTACTGTGCTTGTTCTTCCCTCTCTCCACTTACCTAAATTTGACCCATCCTGAGAGACCAATTGGGATCCATCTTAGAGTATGTGTCGTGGAGCTCAGCCCTTAACAATTGTCTCCTGCAGTTGGGAATTAAATTTTATCATTATTTTATGGAACTCAGAGAACTTTTCTCTGTCTTGAGCACATACCAAATGCTTCCAAAATATTTATTGGTTAACTGGTTGGTGATTACAACCATTAGGTTATCCGGGGGAAGTTCTTTGGAGAAAATGCTCACCTATTCCACGTTCCAAAGAGCCCTCACTCCTGGCTCATGTCTAACCACCAGTTCTGATTCTTCTGTTGGAGTGCTAGCCTGCTGAATTCAGGGCAAGGAGAGGAGGAGAGGACCGTGGGCGTGTTTTCAGATTTCTCACTAATTCAGTATCCCAACTAAATATAGTGTTATTTAGCATTATGAAATCGGCCCATTTTAAAGTCATTTTAAGTAAACCTGTATTTTGAAGCTTCAGTATTTTATGTGGGTCACCTGGATTCTCAGGGAATGTGAGCAAATGAACCAAATATGTTTTAAGCAAAGATTCCTGTTAGATTTTACTTCCTTGATGTCCTCAGGCTCAACCCATGCCTGAAGGACGTGGTTTAGTCTACAAGCCCATTTGACAGGAGGACCACACAGAACTGGGACGCTCCCATCCCCTCCCCTTCTGCTAAGCCACTGCTGACTTCAGCTGCCCTGTTTTCTCCTGGGCTCCCATAAAGCCAGCGTGTGAGAGTGGCACATGGCCGCTGAGTCTACACTGACTTTTCATCTTTTAAGGCCTGTTTTTCTAGCAGGTTGGGTATCCACGTTCCCATTGGCGACACAGAGGCTAGTTGACCGCCACTGTATTTTCCATCCCCATCAGCCTGTGATGTTTAAAAATGCAAGATGGGCGTTCCTGGAGTTTCTGTCTAAGGTGAGCCAGGTAAACCCTCTCTAGCAAGCCTGCCTCTCCAGCCAGGGCGGGCCAGCTGCTCTTCAGGGAGAAGGGGAGGGTTCCAGCTGAAGAAGGCTCTTTAAAAACACCAAGGCTGACGGCACGATAACCACTCCAGAGCCAACAGAACAGCTGCAAAATATGATAAAAATCACTTGAAAAGTTCATTGATTTTGCAGCAAAACTGCAAGTACTTCGCTTTATAATAGTTGTTCCCTCGCGCTCTTGAATCTTGTACTCGAGCTACAAGGGCGTTGGGGTCAGGGCGGCATTCAGCAAACAGGCCCGGGAAGACAATAGCACAAGGCTGAAGAGACACTTTAATCATGAGCTAATTTACAAACCAAAGCAAAACAGAGTCAGGTTTTGTCTAAGATTATTAGAAGATGTTAATTCTGTGCTTAAATTATTTCTCACTCCTTTCCCCCCTGAGCTCATAACCAGAAAAAAAAAGGAACATCAACCCAATCTCGCCCCCCAGTTCTTATCTTCCTAATTAAATTTTGTGACTTGGCGCACACGGATGGGGGGGTTACTTTTTTCCCTTTCTTCTTTTCTCTCTGAGGACGATGTACCTGTTATTCACATTCTTATTGCTTCTTGGTGGGAGCTTCTCGCACTCAGATGGAATGGCTGTTAGCTCTTTCTCTCCACTTTTTGTCTGGGTTGAGCGAGACAATGATAGAACTTGGTACAGAATGAGTTCCTCCTGGGTCCTTGACCCAATAGATCTCCACCGGCTGCTCAGTGGCCAGCACTGTCCTCCTGCTCTCCTCCCCTCCGCGGCAGGGGCTTCAGCAGCAAGCTCTGCCCTGCCCTGTCCTGTCCTGTCTTGCTGGCCCCACTCTCCTCCCAGGCTGGCCAGATCCCATGGCCAGGATTTAAAGGGACATGAGCAAACAAACCCCAAACTGGACTAACTCTCAATTATCAGCTTGAGTGGAAGTCTAATCCAATAGTCATCTCTACTTGGCTTTGGAATGCCTTGCGTGATTCATACGGTGCTGACGTACCTGGCTGTTTCTGCTTTGCTCGGGTGAATAGCGTTGGCATTTTCAATATGCCCAAAGACTGCTGGTGAGGATAGCACCCCAGTAACATTCTGAGGTGGAAGGGAAATCAATTTGGGCAGGAGAATCTGACAAAGGTAACCCCCATATGTTACCACGCAAAGGGCAGGATCTGCTCGTCACAAGACAAAAGCCAATTGTCAAGAGGCAAGATGGTGGCAGAGAAAGGGCATTTTATTACAGCTCGCTAGCAAGAGGGAAGATGGCGCCAACGTCCAAGAGAACCATCTTAAGGGGGGCACAGAATCTTGAACCAGCCACTTCAAGGGGCTATTTAAAAAAATATGTATTTTTTTAAGATTTATTTTTAGATAAACTGATTTTCTATGAATAAAAATTGTATATCTCTTTCTTTGTGTTCAAAATAAGGAGTTAATTTTTCCCCCCCGAATGTAACATAACAATTTAACATATTTGGATTATGTTTTTTTCTGTCTAAACTGATACATACCTGGAAGGTATTATCATGCACAAGTGTAACTCACACAAATGTGGTTACTTAATCTTCTTCTTTTTTTTTTTTTTAAAGATTTTATTTTTTCCTTTTTCTCCCCAAAGCCCCCCAGTACATAGCTGTATATTCTTCGTTGTGGGTCCTTCTAGTTGTAGCATGTGGACGCCGCCCCAGCATGGCTCGTTGAGCAGTACCATGTCCGTGCCCAGGATTCGAACCAACGAAACACTGGGCCGCCCGCAGCGGAGCGCACGGACTCAACCACTTGGCCACGGGGCCAGCCCCGCAATCTTCTTTTTTTTTTTAAAAGTATTTTTTTAATGTCTTCTTTTTGCCTTCATGTAGACAAAAAGTGTTCTCACTTTTCTGAGTTCTTTTCTTCTCTCTCCTTTTTCTATTTGCTGTGTGTGTGTCATTTTCTGAATGTAGCAACTTCTTGCGAGGCTTAAAAGGTCTTCAGATTTAGGTGAAATAGACCACTTGTTTGCTAATCAGAACTGTGCCATGAATAACTGTTTCAAAATTTCAGCAGAGATGAGTGACTTTCGATGGCTGCCCTCTGGCTGGTCTCAGGTTGGTGATGTGGCCTAGATTTCACCAAACAATCACATTGTGGCTCTTAAGAATACTGTGTAGTGCTAGGTCATCTCTCAAGGGGACACCATCTACTTTAGCAGGATTGGGACCATTTTATATTTTGTCAGTGATGTAAGTCACACACAGGAATCAGAGTTAGCTGGCACCATGTCTTTGATCTACTTGAGCAATAGCTCAGGGTGTCTGGTAAAAAAATAAACTGGTGCCCCAGGGCGCTTCCAGGTCATCTGGCCCCATAATCTGGTTCTGTCTTACTCCAGTGTGAACGCTGGGTTTGAAGGGAGCAGGAGGGAGAAGTGTTGGTGGCCTGGGTGAGGGACCGTGGTGGTCTCAACCAGGAAATTCTTAGTGGAAACAGAACAAACCAACTTAAGAAACACTAAAAAGAGGACTTGACAGAACTTGGCAATTGGGTTTGGAGGACGAGGGAAACATCGAGGACAGTGCCCGTATTTCTTGTTTGAGCATCTTAGTGGATGGTAGGAGAGAGGCAGGAGAGAGCAGAGAGGTAGATGTAGGGGATAGGTGTCCACAGCCTGGACATATGAAATTTCAGGTGCCTGTGGCCCATCTAAATTGAGACGTCACAGAAGCAGTTGAGTGGATGGGCTCTAGCTCAGGAGCCTTATCCAAGTGAGAAATATAAAACTTGGATGACATTCACGTAGAGAAGGAAGTCCTGGAATTAGAAAAGGTCACTCAGTGAGTGGAGAGAAGGGCTCAGCATGGAACCTTGAGGAAAACCAGTTTTAAGGAGCAATCAAGGAATAGAAACTATAAACGATATTAAGAAGGAAACAATAAAGAAAATTAACCCGTTCTAAGAAGCAATTCTGAATCTTTGTCTCATTGCGTCTTTAAAATTTTGTTTATGCTTATTTATTTTGATCATTTATTTTTTTACCATGAGATATTTCAGACATTTGAAGGGTATAGTTTAGAATAATACAGGAAACACTCACCATCTCCCTACTGCTTGAGAACAGTTGAAGACTCTCCATGAATCACTTTCCTGATCATTCTCTCCACCTTCCCTCAGGGGTAACCAAATCAATAACTCTCATGCTCATCTTTATACTTTTATGGCACCTTGTGGCATCATCATGCAAAAGGAAACAGTCTCCTCCATTGCTAGTGGGACATGAAACTCAAATTCCAAAGGAAGGAGCATCTACAGATTGCCTTTCCAAAAATCACAGGTGTGCTTCTCTTTCTCAAAGGGCACTCACATTTGATTGCTAAGTGTAGCCAGTTATCAATTCATTGTCTCTCAGCTCCAAATCCAGCCCACCTTGCCCTGCTTTGTGGCGCTGGAGCTGGGCACTGTAACATTTTTTCTTCACCAGCTGGTGCAATACTACCCTTGCCAATAGAGGGCGCTAAGGAGGCACTTCAGGAGGCAGAAGCCTCTCTTCCTGGTTCTGGTGTGCTTCCTCCTTCTTGCTCCTGCCCTGTGGCCGGTGACTTTGCACGTCATCTAGTGGTACTTACCCTCTGGTGAGTTTCACTGCTGTCCCAATGGGTGGCTTTCCAGGGAGTCTCCCTGGTGTCCTCTCCACCCCCAGCAGACAGTTTTCTGCCCTCCAGCCCCAGCATACAGCACCCAACATCTCCACCATCCAGTGGGCCTCAGCCACATCCTCCCCAACGAGGCCTGGCCTTCAGCCCTGGGCTGGCGGTCCTTCCTTAGTTGCTGTGCCTCTGCCTTAGAAGTAGTGACTGCTCCTCTATCTGCTCCCTGTACTCGCTATCCCTTTATTCTTCAGAGGTCTCTTTATCCTTGAGTAATTAACTCCCTGTTACTATTTAATAAGTCTTTATATTAAACCTTCCTTGTTCAAACTACTGTGTGGATGCTGCCTCCTCACTGGATCCTGACTAATATGATAAACGATAGAAAGAACACGGACTTGTGGCCCCACACTGTGACTTTGCATTCTTCTCAGTGGTGAGACCTTGGAAAGTCATTTCATCTTTCCGAATTTAAATTCCTCATCTATAAACCGGGGCTAGGAATACCTTCTCTACCCCGTACCAGGATTGTTCCAAGAATCACATTGGATATGGATGTGACTTATTAAGGGGTAGAGTACAGGATACACATTCAGTCTAAGTCCAAGTAGGGAAAAACAGAAGAGTTGGAGAGAGTAAAAGAAGATGAAGTAGAAAAGTATTGGGGAGCAAGACTCTGACTGGTATTTATGGCTTTATGTCACCCAAAGCCTCCTCTCCCTGTGCCTTCTGCTCAGTGGAGCGAAAAGAAGCGAGACTCGGAGAAGAGGGAGCTGGAAAAAACAGAGTTCTTTCCTTTGATGCTCTTAGAAGTCTGGAAAGAAATGGCTTCATAGGGGGCTCCCGGGAGCTGAGTGGCTCAGGGGCCTTGGTGCCAAGGAAACCTAAGAGCTAAGGATAAACCAACTGCAGGGGCTTTGGAGTAATCTAGAATTCAGGGTGAACTGATAAAATTGCAATAAAGATCAGAGAGAAAGACGCTAAATTGTACCTGAGGATTTTTTAACTTCAATTTTTTTTTTGCTTTAAAACAATTATCTATTTTGGGGGGCCATGTTATATTTATGAGTTTTAATATCAAATTTTTTTGTTTTACTAAAAGAGGAAGTGTTGGAGCCTTGGTATTCAAAATGTGTCTCTATGGCATGGCTGGCACGTAGTGGCTGAATATCTAAATTGCAGGTTTAATTTTTTGTTTGGTGGGCAAAACAGGCCGCAGGCTATAGCTGTGGTGACCATATGGAGAGGTTACAGGCTATGGTTAGCAACCATATAGATCAGATCCTTCAGAGAAAGTCTTGTTTTTGTGTAGTTTATTCTTTTTGACACAATTTGTTAAATGAACAACAAAAATGTAATTTTGTTTGATATCTATTGAGAGTATTCGTAGAAATAAATTTGTTATGTGTCCTGAGTTTTCTGTTCAGAGAGCATGGTTTTTGTAGGTGGGTATGGCAGAAAGACTCAGACTAGGATATTCCTCCTAGGGCATTCTTTCTGTGGTCTCTTCCCCTTCTTGGTCCTTCATTTACTTACCTATAAAAGAAGAAGAGTTGATTGGGCAGTGACTTTACAACTTTTTAAAACTGTGACCTAGTGGAAATCACCTATGCAGACATTATTTACCTGTCTCTGTACGTCTCTGTCTCTCCCTATGTCTCTCTGACACACACCCCTCCAATAAATTTCCTAGAAACAATGCCTAGCCTTGCTAAATGCAATGCATTTGGTTCCATTCCACACCATGTCACTCCACTCCACTCCACACCACTCCATTCCATTCCATTCCATTCACAACAGAACTTAGCAAAAACTGATGGGTTGAGAGCCACTAAGGTCATGACTTACAAGTAGGTCTCACCCCAAAGTCCAAAATACACTGGACAAAATAATCTCTGACATACAATCTATGTCTGTGAGACTATTTGCTTCTTGATGATAAAATCTCCTCACAATGGTCCTTTACAGCTGCTACCACTGCTCCAGCCCCACCAAGCATTTGCCGTTAGCAGATCCATTGCCAAAGAGAACCAAGTCTGAATGTGGAATAGGTGACCCATTTCTACCAGTAGATGGTATTTGGAATTCATTTTGTGCTCAAACTTGGCATGTAGTGTACCTCCTCCACAGGATGTCTTCTTGTTGGGCTTCTGCCTCGGTTTCCTTTGCTCTGGAGGCCTGGCTCCCTGTTTAGTTGTTGAGGTTGGACCCTGCCTCCTGTGTACCAGCCCCTGGCTGTGTCCTGCTTCATTCTAGATAAACCTTCCAAGAAGCATAATGATACCACCTGTTTGGCAACTGGACGCTTTTGATTCTGATGTCTGTCCTGAACATATCTTCATTCATCACTTTTCTTTGGGTATTCCAATTCCACCTGCTGGTCTCCCTAACTAGGACCGCTGTTTCCTCTCCTTTCTGCCACATGAAGATTTCGGTCAGCCTCATGGTCCCGATGGGTGGATTGGGGAGTGCAAAACCCATGAATTTATGCGTTTTCGTGATTTATAGATACACAGTGGACACTGGGTAATTTCACTGCTAATTTGCTTATTACAAATTTCTATGAAGCAGTTACTATTGTAAACAATCTCTAAAATATACCATGATAATTCACCTTCAAGAATCATGAAATAATTCCATTTTTAAAATAACCCCTCTTAGTAACGTTAAAATGTATCTTCTCTTTTCTACTTACCCCTTCTCCCACAACTTACGGGTTTTATAAGAACACAATTTTGTACATAGTTTCTTTAAGTGCGTGTGAATCTCTTTTCAGCCCAAGGAAGTTTGTCAATATATATGTGGGGCCTTGTATTTCATCTCCACCTCTTCTAGGGATAGAAAATGTTTCAAAATACCCCAAAGAGAGTTTGGGCCGGAGCTCGGGGAGGGAGAACTTCTGACAGAGGGAGGTTGTGGAATGTTTCCTTTAAAATAACACAGTCAGCCCTCTGTTCCCCAGGTTCCGCATACCCATGTTCCACCAACTATGCATTGAAAGGCCCACGATGGTTGCGTCTGTACCCAACACGTACAAGCGTCTTTCTTGTCATTATTCCCTAAACAATACAGTATAACAATGATTTACATAGCGTTTACACGGTATCAGGTATTATAAGTAATCTAGAGAGGATTTAAAGTATGCGGGGAGGATGTGCGTAGGTTATGTGCAAATATTAGGCCATTTTGTAATGGAGACTTGAAGATCCTCATATTTTGGTATCCCTGGGCGTCTGGAACCAATCTCCCGTGGACACCAAGGGACGACTGTAGCCATAATTAAAAAAGGGGAGTGGGGTGAGGAGGTTGTCCTAATCTGTGAGGGCTGGAGGGGGAGAGTTAAACGATTTCTCAAGGTCTGATCCAGCCCTAAGATTCTTTGATGTGACTGCTCTGTCTCTTCCAGCTGTCTGTTTTTGAGCCAAGGCTTTGCCCGCTGGAGCCCCGAGCTCTGAGTGAGAAACTCCCAGCTTGGCAGCACCCTCGGCAGCCCAGGAGCTTGTGCCAGCTGGCTGACCTGTGCTCTCTGGGAATTCCAGACCTGCACTAGTCGGCTCCCGTGATTTGCTTTGACTATTGGGCTTCCCGGCAAGGCCCATGGCTGTGGAGCTGATGGACCGCTTCCAGGGACCTTCTGCCTCCGTTAGTTAACTCATTAGGGGCCTCCCGGGCATCCTCCCGCACTGAGCAGAGAGAGTCTGCTCTTCACCTGTCCTTTTGAGCTTCGCTGGTTATGCATGGTTGACTGGACAGCTCAGTTCTGCAGCCAACCATCTCATCAGAGTTCAGCCTAATTACTGAGTCCCTAGGTATGAGTTAGGTTAAGTAGCTGCGCGATTAATCCCTTTTTGGGTATACAGTGAACCAGCAAGTGGAGTACTCTAGGTATATTAATAAATGATTTGGGGCTAGAATGATTTTAATTTAATATATGTATGTCCACTGCAAAGAACAATGGGATCAAGAACTTGTTTGCTGGGTCAGCTTATGTTTTAATGCAATCAACTCTTGAGTAGGCTGAGAGCCATGTGAGTCCCCAAATTCATAAATATAAAAATATTTATAAGACTCTTGACTTTCTCCTGAACCAAATTCTTGTCTTGTGATTTTTCAGCTTTTGTGAACATTTTATCTCTTACTCAATGAGATATTTTTCTAACAGTAAGTGAACTTCCTGAAACTGTGTTCCAAGTTGCTTTTATTCGTATTTATGTATACATATATTTCTAAGTAGAGATCTCCTTCTTGGTATAGAATCAGGCCCCCACTGAATTACTTTTTTTCTAATAAGGTTCATTACTTTCCTTTTAAATTTTAGTTGTTATTTTGGAATTCCTGCGCAATACATGAGTTTATTCTTGTTAAAAATTCAAACAGTACAGACAAAGCTAAAGTTCCCCTGGGCCACCACCCCAAACCCAATCTCTAACTACAAGTGACCATTGTTAAAAATTTCAAGTGCACATTTGAGCCCCTTTCTCAGGCATCATCGGAAGTGCACAGATTCCGGGGCCCATCTCCTTGGGTTTGAATTCCAGTCTTGTCACTTACCCACAGCAATTTGGGCAAGTAACTTAATTTTATGCCTCAGTTTCTTCACCAGCAAAAATGGGGACAATGATAGTACCTATTTCCTAGGGTTTTTGTAGGATTAAAAGAGTTAATTTGTGTAAAGCACTTACAACAATGTCTGGCATATAGTAGTTGCTCAAAAGTGTTGCACATATGTATATCCACATATTCTAGAAAATTATAATGTTTTATATACATGGTACCATACTGTGCATACATTTCTATTACTTGCTTTTTAAAAACTCTTTCCATATTAGCACAATTAAATGTAACCTCACTCTTTTTTAACTGCTTCATGGCTTTTCACCATAGGTATATAACATAAATTATTTAGCCATCCCCTATTGCTGGATATTCGTGCTATTTTCAATTTGTTGCTATTGCTAATGAAGCTGCAATGAATACCCTCGTACCTGCCTCCTCTTGGATGTGTACCTTAATGTGTTTCTCTAGGGCCAATACTGAGATGTGGATTTACTGGGTTATAGGATATACATGTCGTTGGTGTTGGTGTTGGTGTATATGTACTTGCTATTTTGATGTTGTTAATATTCTTGCTCTTAAATGCCTTTAATATTTGCCCACACATTTACCCTTTCTAGCATTGTTTATTCCTTTGTGCACTTCACTGCTTCTTTAGCCTGAAGAACTTCCTTTACTCCAGGCCAAAAGTGGGGCTGATGAATTTGCTCAGTTTTTCTCAGTTTTGCCTTATTTGAGAACATTTCTTTTTCTTTTGCCTTCATTTTTTCTTAACGAAAATTTTTATCTTGAGATCTCCATAGATGTACATGCACTTGTAAGAAATAGTACAGAGGCCTCCTGTGTACCCTTTACTCAGTTTCCTCCAACAGTAAAATTCTGTAAAACCAGATAGTGAAAGCCTGGGATTTTCCCCAAGATCTAGCCACTTCGGCTGGACCTGAACCTCAACATCTCCCAGCAGTGTACAACTTCTGAAATCTGCCAGTTCTTCACCTCCCAGTGGCTGTGCTCTGTGAGGTCTTTGGAGGTCTTGCCCTCAGGAGTTGGATAAAAGCTTAAAGTGAATTTTATGCAGATTTTTTTTTGTCTTCTCTTCCCCAGCTCCCTTTTTTCTGAAGCTCTACCCCCTAGGCTTCAATCACTGTGGCAGCTGTTAATGCGATTCTCTGTTTCTTCTAGCCAGTGAGCTAGAAAAAGATGAAGTCAGAGTTATAACAGGAGGCTAGATTGTGTTGGTCCTTGCGAGTCATTTAAGCCACCGCAGGCCATTGTAATCACTGATATCATAAATAATCAACATTATAAATAGGTTGTTGATTTGGGAGTGGGAATCTATTGAGATAATTATATTGATTTTTCCTTTAATATATTAATGCAATGGGTAACATTAATAGATATTTAAAGCTTGAGCCATCTTATATTTATAGGATAAAATTATCTTGACTATGATTCATTATTATTTTTAATATGTTGCAGATAAATTGCTAATATTTTATTTAGGACCTTTGCACATCTGTTCACAGGTGATATTGGCTTTTAGTTTTATTTTCTTGTGTTGTACTTGTCCAATTTTGATGTCGTAGATATGCTAGCTTCATAAAATGAGTTTAGTAGCTTTCCAACTTTTTCCATGCTATGCAGCGTTTGGTATAAATTGGGTATTTTCTGTTCTTTGAATGTTTGGTACAATTTTTCCAAAGGTTTTGGTCCATTACCGTTTACATTTCTTCTTGAGACTCTTATAATTCATGCTTTCTTATAAAATCATTATTTTAAATCAAGATTTCAAATTTATTGGCATAATATTGTACCTAGTATTCTCTTATAATTAAAAACTCGCAGCCATAGTTAAATACCCTTTTCCATTCCTTTGTAGCTTTCCTTCTTTTTTTGATCACACACAGCCAGTTTATTTTTTTGGTCTTTTCAAAGAATTAGCTGTTAGTTTTATTGATCAATTCTTTTAAAAAATATTATCTTTCATTAGTTTCTGGGTTTATCTACATTCTCTCTACTTTACCTGGTTTATTTATTTTTACCTTTCCAGATTTTTAGTTAGTTCAATTATCAACGATTTTATTTTCTATAAATGTATTAAGGCCATAAATTTTCTTAAGATTCATATAGGGTGCATGCCATTGATTTTGGTGTGTTGTGTTCTATTTGTTGTTCATTTCTAAACAGTTTATGATCTGTATATTTCTTTCTTTTCTTTTGTTTTTGCTGAGGAAGATTAGCCCTGAGCTAACATCTGTGCCAATCTGCCTCCCTTGTGTATGGGGGTTGCCACCACATCATAACCAACAAGTAGCATAGGTCTGCACCAGGAATCTGAACCCATGAACCCAGGCTGCTGAAGTGGAGCATGCTGAACTTAACCCCTATGCCCCGGGGTCGGCCTCTTGCACTTATTTCTTTCTAATCCAAGATTTTTTCAGAAATGTGTTTAAATTTCTGGCTCCACATTTTTGGAGGTAGAGGGGTGCTATAGGGGAAGCCATGGTGTGCCACCTAGTTCTTCCTTTAGGACCAAGATATTCATTCTCCCCAGTGAAGAGAATGTTGGCTGCTAATGGGTCATGGCTAAGTCCTTCTTTAATCATTGCCTTCAGCCAAAGGGAGCTGCCAACCCAAAGTCACACCCCTTCTTAGGTTCCCAGGGCAGCTCACATCCAGTGCCTAGTTGATGAAGGGTACAAAGGCCTGAACTTCTTGCCTCCATTTGGTACACCTTTAAGGGGCAGTCTCAGATCCAGAATTCTCTGTTGGATTGGCTGAGATCTCTGTGACTATTGCAGTGCAGTTCAACCTCTCCCTCTGCCTCATCCTATTTCCCTCATTCTTTCACGGGTATTGCTCCCAAGAGTACTGCTTAAAACCTGCTGCACAAAATCACCTTGCATGCAGATATCCATCTCAGATCCTGTTTCCTGGGGAACCCAGTCTCTGACTGGGTTATCTTTTGGTTGTTATTTCTAGTGTAATTTACATTAATGAACATTTTTCCTCATGCTCGTATAAGAGAGTTTCTATACCTAGAAGTGGAACCACTGGGTTAAAGAGAATATGCATCTTCAGCTTTACCAGGTGTTGCGAACTAGTTCCCTGAAGAGGCTGTGCCAATTTACCCTCCCATCAGTAGTGTACTTCACACCCCTGCTAACACTTTATGTGACCATCCCTTGGTTATAGCTTTCTGAGGTCACTCTATTTGTACACCTAGGTTATACCTAGGTTATAGTAGTTTTTTAAAAACTCAATCAACGAGACTCCAACTTTCACGAGGTTAATTCTAGATATTTACTTTCATTATTAATATCATTTTTATTAAGTGGATATAGTTAATTGACTTAGATAGTTCAAAATATAGAACCAAGGGTCAGGAAATCTGGATTCTAATCCCTATTTTGCCTAAGATCAACTCTATAGCCTAGAGTCAGTCATTTATCCTCTCTGGACCTCATTTTTCTCATCTGTTAAATACGGAATTTGGACTAAGAGAATCTCGTAGGCCCATCCACTCCGAAAGCAAATGATTCGCAGGGTTCAATCCCTATTCCTCTTCCACCACCATCCCCACCTCACTGCTGCCTACACTGAAGTCATACCCAGGGGCCATCCTCTCTCTTCTTAGAAGAAGAAGCAATCTTTTGCTTCTCTTGGTGAAAGGTGTTCGGGGTCAGGCTTAGGATAAGAGAATGCCCAGAAGTTGGAGTGAGGATGACTGAGATGGATTTCTTCGTTCTCTTTACTACGTACGTCCCTCCCATCCCCTCAACCTCCACCTAACTCAAATTCCGACTGACTTCCCACTTCCTGGTCTAGAGACAGGGTTCACTAATTACTACTTAATAGCTTTTATTTAGTTCTGCTTTGAGATATCTGTTAAAATAAGTAACAAACATCTGGTCCTTTAAAAGTAAAGGTTTTAGATGGATCAATATTTATTGAAAAAATATTTATTGATGCTATTTTGGTAACTCAGAACAAGACTCTGTCTTTTCTGTCAAGGCACACAGTCTGGTGGCAAGATCTGGAACACCAGCAGCATGCTCCCGAGGGAGTGCTCCAGGTATGGCCAGGAATGAACGCTTCTCAGTTCTGGGGTTGCCAAAGGAGTCCTTACTGAGGAGATGGAGTTTGAGGTGGCACCAGAAGAATGGCAAAGAGGAGGGAACAAGCTGCTATTATGTATTCTGCTTCTGGTTGTATATGTTTCATGCTTCTTCATGTGGAGAACTAAATAGAAGCTAAATTCATAGCCAGTTTTTCAAGATCCTCCAAGGTCCTTGGAATCTGCCCTGGGTAAGGCCTAGTGTCACCCTTATGTATAGTTATCATCAGCAACACTCTTTTTCTGGTTCAGAGACTTAGGATCCTTCCTTCGGAGATTTTGGGGTAGAGATAAAAATGTAAGGAGGAGGCTGCGGAAAGAGCTCTGGTTTTTCTCTGACAGGCAGGTTGTTGGTTTCCTGTGAGAAGATGCCCAGTCAGCCATGAAAATAAATGACCACGTGTCCTGTCTACAGACCGGAAGAAAACCGGTCTACAAATTTAATAGAAAGCAGGCCCAAGAGCCTTAAGGAAATGAGTCAAAACCTATTTTTTTTTTACTAGTCTCTTTTAGACTTTTGTTTTTACTTTTGTGTGTGTGAGTGTGAAATTCCATATTGGCAGAAGAATTGATTGCCTCCAGGCAGATGTCTGTGTGCCTAGAGCCTGCTGATAAAGGGACAGGAGAAGGAAGTGGAGATACTAGGAATTGACAAAGGAACATATGGGAGGAATCAATACAAATTATACCAACTGAATTGGAATTCCAGTGACCAAGCAATGTTTAAACAAAATAGCTGGTCAGTTTTCGTCTCTGATGGAAATGTCATCCAACAGTTCCCCTTCTGGGAATAAAGCCACAAACAATTATAGAAAATTGACTTTATACCTGAATTCCCAAATGAGAGGGAAAAGTTCCAGGCACCTGAATTCTCAAACGAACACAAAAATACTCAGATGAAATGATCTGGAAAAATGTTCAGCAAATTGTGGTCTTTGAAGCAATACATCAACATGTGCAAAAGTTCTGTACGTACATGGAACCCAAGCGGAGTGACCAATGTGGATGGGAAGATTTGCTAAAGAAGAATTTTACATTTTTTTTTAAGGCAAATGAAGACATAGATTGGGGTTGCGGACAGGGGAGAAATTCCAGGTGGTGGGATCTGTTCCCTTCAGTGGTGGTTTCAAACCGTGGAGATCTCAGACGATCATCTTCCCATCTCCATTGATCTGCATTCCCTGCACCCATAGCCTATACGTTGCAGGAAGGGAGACTGTAGCCCAGGTTATTCTTCTTTGGAGCCCAAGTCCGAGTGAGATGGGGAATAATGCCTCTTGGTGCCCCCTTTACCATTTGTTTCCCCAAAGGTTTATATTTTATTGCCCACATTAACATATCAATACCACCAATATGCATATATTTTCATTAAACTGCTTTCAGTTGGAATAACTAACATGCCCTTGCAATGCCATTAAATGTGAACAATTATGAAGAAAGAGAATGCTCCATTTGTCCTCTCTTTCAAGACCTCAAACTAGATTGCCTTGTTCTCCTAACAGGTGAAATTCCTTTTGCCCAACAAATTAGACATGGACAAATTGCTTCTATTTCAGGCTATTTTGAAAGCCTTTCCCCTCTGTTACCTTTCCCATTCACTTGTATTTGAGGTGTAATGTTAATTCTTGATCGTAGGCATGAAATGAGGGGAACTGTACCACAAATAATAGAAAATGGCAGATAATCCAAAAGACATTTTTATTTGTCTTTGGAATATACATACATACTTACCTTTGAATATGGGGATGTTGGACATTCCAGAAATTTATTTCAAACCAGATTAGGAAGCCAAAGTGGGAAGACTTCATGCCTCTGGAACGAAGAGGCTATGTCCAATTTCTAGTCCTGCCAACCCCAATTAATTCCACCTTGCAACTCACTTCAAGCTGTGGAAAAGCATGAAGGACTCAGGCTCATTGACATTTCCCTCTCTGCCAAACCTGTGCTGAAGCAGGGAAGGAGTTAAATAGATTGGTTTCAGCGGGTTTCCTGGAGTCAACACAGAGACTTGCAAAATTAGCAGAACTGTGGTTAATATTGTTAAAAGATAAACTGAGGCATATTAAAAATGTTAAGAGTTCATTTGAGCAAAAATGACTTGAGTCAGGCAGCATCCAATCGAGCAGACAGAAAGGAGCTCTGAGGGGCTGTAGGAAATAAAAGGCTTTTATAGGCAGAAGGGAGAGGGCACAAGAAGTTATACTAGGCAAAAGAGTGGGTTGGTTATTGCAAAGTTACTTTTCTTTAGGGAATGGCAGGGGTTTATCAGGCAGATGACCCAACTAGCGCTGATCAGGTGACTCTCGATTAACTAGTTTTTGATTCTGTTTCTGAGAGAGCCAAAACTTTAATTAAGTCTTGATTTGGTGACATGGAATTTAGCATAAGCGACTCCATTTTGGGCCTGTTGTCTTGTTTTTTAACAGCACAGATTTAAGAATTAATCCATAAAGAGCAAATGTCTGAAGTTCTAATAGAACAATTTTACAAATATAGAAGCAGTTAATCCAGATCAATACACTGAGTTTATTATGCACCAGACACTCTGATTGTTGTAGTGGATATAGATTAAAAAACAGACAAGTTGGGGCCTGCCCACTGGCATAGGGGTTATAGTTTGGCATGCTCCACTTCGGTGGGCTGGGTTCGTGGGTTGAGATCCCAGGTGCAGACCTACACCACTTGTTGGCCATTCTGTGACAGCGATCCACATATAAAATAGAGGAAGATTGACACAGATGCTAGCTCAGGGCTAATCTTCCTAAAGCAAAAAGAGGAGGATTGGTAATGGATGTTAGCTCAGGGCCAATCTTCTTCAGCAAAAACAAAACAAAACAACAGATAAGCAAACAAACATGATGTTCATAAAGCCTTAAATGATCTAGCCCGTGTCTATCTTAACCTTATCTGCTCCTCTCTGCCCCTTGCTGACTATGTGCCAGCCCCACCTATCTTCTCTTGTTTTCTTGAACAAGCCAAGTCTTTCTTGACTTTGGACCTTTGTGCATTTGCTTCCTGAGGCCTCTGCCTGAAGTTCTCCCATTTCTTCACATGGTGATGCCTCTTCTTTTGGGCCTCTGCTCAGGTAGCCCTACCTCAGAGAGGCCTTCCCAGCCTCCCGTCCTCAGTACACTCCCTATTGTGATTTTCTGTCTTATCAACCCCTCCCTTTTGTGTCACTTTGTTTCTTTTCATCTTTGTCCTTTACTAGAATATAAGCATCCTGTGGGCAGGGATTTTCCTGTTCAATGCTGCATCTCTGGCTCCTAGCACAGGGCCTGGCTCATTGAGATGCATGAAATGTATTTTTGAGTCAGTCAATCAAAGCTGAATAAGATCCGATGTGAAAGAGCTCACAGTCGAGTGCTGAGTGGTAGTAAACTTGCAAACAGTAATTACTGTCAGTTATTTCAAAAGTTATTGTCAGCTTGCATTTTTTTTTTTTTGAGTAGCATGATCAGTTTTGAGGATTTTTAAAAATTATATTTTTTTAATAAAAACTTTCAAATCTCGTTTCATTTATACTCCCAGTCATCATTCTCTCCCCACTATTGGATTATTTTGAAGCAAATTCCAGACATCACAGGCAGGCCAGGACTATGGTGAGTCAAATGAGGCACCTAGGATGCAACGCTGAAGGGATCCTCGTCCCAGGTGCTGACCTTGCCTTTGCACCACCTGACAACCGGACCCCAGCCCCACTCCTGCATCATATCATTTCACTAGTAAATATTTCAGTATGTATATGTCTGTATAAGGCAATAACTCTTTAATTAAAAAGACACACATAACTACATTACCATTATCACAGTTGAAAATCACAATTCCTTAATATCATTGAATGTCCAGTCTGCCTTCAAATTTCTCTGATTATTTAATAACATTTTTTTTAGGTTCATTTGTTTGCAGGAGGATCCAAACAAAGTCCACACATTGCGTTTAGTTGATATGGTTCAAAAAACGTCTCTGAATCCATTAGTTCTTCCTATTCCTTTTTTTGTTGCTATTTTTGTTTTGCGTTTTCTTTGTGATTTACGGATGAAAAGAAAAACAGGTGATTTGTCCTGTAAAGTTTTCCCCATTCTTAGTTTTGCCAGATGCATCTGTGTGATATTGTTGAACATGTTTTCCTGCCTCCAGGATGTCCTGTAAGCTGGTAACTAGGTCTAGTGGCTTGATCAGTGTCTTGGTCAGTTCAGGCTGCCATAACAAAATACCATAGGTTGAGTGGCTTATAAACAGAAATTTATGTCTCACAGTTCTGGAGGCTGGCAGTCTGAGATCAGGGTGTCAGGCTCTGGGAAAGGCCCCCTTCTGGGCTCTAGACTGCTGACTTTTTGGATCCTTACATGGTGGAAAGGGAGCTAGCTAGCTCTTTGGCCTCTTCTTATAAGGGCATTAATCCATCCATGAGGACTCCACCTTCATTACCTAATTACTTCCCAAAAGCCTCACCTCAAAATACCATCACATCTGGGATTAGGGTTTCAACATACGAGCTTTCAGGGGACACAAACATTCAATCCATTGCAACCAGATTCAGTGTTTTTGCAAAGATACTTCATGGATGGTGCTCTGCATATCCACCCAGAGGCACATAATGTCCGGTCCTCTTTTTTTTTTGATGTCAGTAACCATCAAAGATCATTGCCTAGATTCATTACTTATTAGAGTTACACAATAGTGATATTTAAATTTTTCTATCCTTCCTTTATTTGTCAGCTGGAATACTTGTATAAAGAGGAACTTCTCCTCATCAACTATTTGTTTACTTTGAGGTACAGTTCATATAGAAAAGGCAGATAAACGCTTGATTCTTTCCCTTTGTGTACCAATTTTCAGAGAAATGAGTTGATTTTCCTTTATTCTTCAAAGATGACCAATGAGGTGTTGTCATTGTTGTTTTGTATCATTAGGCAATCATGGATTTATAATGTATTTGGTGTGTTTCAATAAAGTTGCCCCAAATTTTGCAGTCAGAGCCCCTTCGAATTGGCATCTGAGTCTTTTTGGCAAGGCCCTAGTAGTCTTGCTGGTCGCCTGCTGTGACTAGATGTTCCAGGTTCCTCTTGTATATTTCATGCCCTCAACCTAAAATCAGTCATTTCACCTAGGAACCTGGATTTCTTTTAGTGGAGAATTATGTTTAGGGACCACAATCTGAATGTAGAATGATTTAAATCCAGAATCCCAAATGTTGGCTTCTATTATTAGTATATTTATTTATTAAAGCAATATAGTTAACAGTCTTTCATAGTCCAAGGCATGGAACCAGTAGGAAGAAAGCCAGTTAAGGTTGAGGCCAGTGGAAGGAGGAAGGAGGAGAAGAAAGACATCTATTCCAATTTTCCCCTCCTCGTCCTCCCATTTTCCCTACCCTGTCATTGTCCTACCCCACATCTCTGAACATCATGAGAAGCCTTTTTCTAAATGGAAAATTACTACTGGTCTATCACATCTGGTTGGGGTAGCAATGGAATTGGGTGTAGAGAAGTGATTAAAGGACCTCTGAGAGGAAATTCCACTTTTCCTTTCTAAAAAGAAGGCATTCTCCTCTATTTATAGTTCTCTGTTTCCATTTTTTTTCTTGGATTATGGATAGCATCATTCTTTTTGGATTTGATACCAAAGAGGAATGTAAAAGTTTGGTTCCAAGTACAAGATATCAGAAACTCGTGGAAATGGTGAGGGAGCAGCGCTGGGTCTTCTCAGGGCCCCCAGGGCACAGGAGGTGGAAGGCATGGCAATAGTTCTCCATTTAGACCTGGAGCTGGAGAGGGCGTTTCGAATGGATCAGGAAGAACCTGGGGCTCTAATACTTCTTCTCTGTGAGTGTGTCTGTGCCACTACAGCTGTCACCTCACTGGGATGTCATTACCCCTGGGGTCAGGAGCAGTGTTTCAGATGGAGGGAAAATAACCACCTCTTCAAGCTGCCTGGAGTTATTTTTGTTGTTATTATTTCAGGGGAAAGCAATAATAGCATTTCTGAAAGTAGAGTGGTTGCTTCCTTTACTGTTACCTGATATTTCTTAGTTGATATTTTTTTCCAGGATGCTTTTCCACAAAACTTATTGTTCAGGGGGAGGCACAATTGAAATCAATTGCTAATTAAATTTGTGTCTAAATTAATAAATCACAACTATTCAGATCATAGCTATCTGAATAATTTCTATTATGGGGAACATAATTGTCGGATTCAGCATTTAATGAACCATATTGTTAGGTAAAATCCTTATGACAATTGGGACTAATAGAATATGTTAACCTTTATTCTTCCCAGCTTGGCATTACATTGGACCATGTTAATATGAAAGCACCTGGAAGAGTTCCATCATTAGGTAGCCATTGTGACTCTGCCGGCCTTCTGAGGGAGCTTGTGAGGCTTTGGGAAATTAGTGATGTTTGATGTTTGTCAGTGGTGTCCTTGTCTACAATCAGTTTTTGGGGCATTTGGTTCTGTGTGCATGTGTCTTCGTAAGATAGAAACTGAAGTAAGCCGGAGAGCTGGAAAGCCCTCATCAAGGGTCAACAATCTGTTTGGAGCATCCATCTATAGGATACTCCGGGTTTTGGATCCCAGGATGGGTATATTTGAGGTGATGATAGAAGAAATAAACATGACTCCTTTCCTAGGGAAGCACATAGTCCAAGGGAGAAAACAGAAGAGCTTTATAAGAAAGTATCAAGGACACTCATTCCAAAGAATTCCGGTATGTTTAACCAGAAGTAGTTTCATGGACCTATATCAAGATGTGACTCTACAGTTCTGTGATGGCTTTCTTAGAGAATGCATCAGAATTTATACATCTTCTTGAATGTCATCTCCAAAATATCAGCACGTCAATATGAATAGCTAGCCCAGTGAACCCTGCTTTGGGAGACGTCTGCAGAGTTTGGCATCTGCCATTTTTAATGCCTAGGATGGAACATCTGCTCTGCCTTTGTAACCAGGAAAATGACCTTATGACCCTAGTTCACAGAACCAAGCAATATTGGGCAATGTTACAGTTAAAGGTGAATGCCAGCCTCCCTTGTCTACCTGTGATGCCAATCAGCCCAGCAATGACAACAGCCAGTGCCAACCAGGCCTTCCCTGATGCTCAGAGTCAGGCCAGTAGCTCAGGAGTCAGACTTCACTGTTCTCTCATTGACTACAGAGCAGCACTGTGCAAAATCCTCTATCACTGAATAGTGGCCAGGGGCCTTTCGGTTTTGCATTAACCATAAAACTGGCCCCAATAAACTGGAGAAGGCACGAAGTCATTTCTCCTCACCCTAGTTCCTGGCTTCCCTTTTCTACCTGTGAGTGGGTGTGGGAGGAAGTGGAGGATGTACCCCAGAGCATCACCTGTGTAGCAGTGACTGCCAGCTCTGTTTTTGTTGTTTCTTTTGTTAAAAGTAATAAACCTCTTGTAAAGGACACGTGGGTAGGATTGCTACTTTTGCTTTAAGCAAATTCCTAAGAGGAAGACCGGACCCCAGTGGTCTGTAGCGGCAGGAGGAGGACGAATACTAAGCCCTAGCAGATATATCCTCCCTCTCCAAGGCCAACAGTCTGGGGGCACGTGCACAAGCCTACATTTGATGCTTACGTGCCGCTTAGGACTTTTAATCATCTGCTCCATTTGACCATTTTAGACTATGGTCTAAAAACCCCAAATTTTCCCAAACCGATTAGGATTAATATAGGGAAATTTTCACAAAAAATGTAGAAGAGTTCTGAAGCATTAGAAAGATAGGAGTTAACGGAAAGGTGTGGGAAAGGTGTCTCAGAGGGGAGGCAGAGAACTGGATCCGCCTCTGTGGAGCCTGAGGGAGCAATTGACCCCAGGTGTATCCCGAGGTTCCCAGGTGGCTGCCGTCCAGCCCCATCTAAGAATCCAGCCTTCCCTCTCCCTCCTGAAGACAGAGCGAGGAGAGACTCAGTCTGCTTCTCCAAAGCTGGTCTTCCAGGCTGTTCTCGCCCTTCTCTCTCTTATCCCCTATTCTCCTTCCAAGCAGCCTGTCCCCAGGCCGCTAATTTTAGCCCAACTGTTACAGGGCTCAGGGTAGATGGATCAACTGCTCCTGTAAGTCTGCCTGTGGGTGGTTGGTGGATGTCAGCCATTGGCGGGGTTCTCCTTGGCCAGGGCCAGTCCCAAACAGAGCTGGGCTTGGAGACAGCCAGCAGAAGGGACCTGGAGCTCGCGGTGAACAGGTGCTCTGATCTCTTCCCGAAGGTGGTTTCTGAGAGTGGTTGCAAGGATATTTCACATGGTTGGTTATGGGAGTGGGAGAGCCCCGCTCTGAAACCGAAAATAGTACAGGCAGGTTTAAAGATGATGTTCTCCCAGCTGCTTTTTCAAAGCCATCAGAAAGGGCATCTGGAAGGTGGTAAAATGAGGTGTAATCTATCAAGCAGGCTGAAGGGGACCTTTCCAGGACACGGTAGGTATTTCTCTTTGGGTCCAGAAATATTTAGTTTTGAAATTATTAAACGTCATCATCATCTTCTTGGTGATTTTGTCCTTTTGGTAATCTGAGCAGAGCGCATACATGTTTGTGTCTGCAAATTACTTTGGAAAATGCATATTATTTACTTGTTCTGAAGAGGCTCTTA
The DNA here is from genome assembly GCF_037783145.1 of Equus przewalskii. Taxonomy (NCBI): domain Eukaryota; kingdom Metazoa; phylum Chordata; class Mammalia; order Perissodactyla; family Equidae; genus Equus; species Equus przewalskii. The sequence continues at coordinate 21,583,416 of NC_091853.1, read as the reverse complement.
GGCTCTGTTGTCTAAATAGGAAATTTGGATCTAATAAAATGGGACTCTTACGGACTCCCAGACAAATAATAGCAGAAGCTATTACCTTTACAAATTCAAAATTTAAAAAAAGGTCATTTTGGTTAGGTATCAGGACAAAATTCAGTATAAACCTCTACAAGTCATTTCTTTCTTTCCCCATTCTCTCCCTTTTAACACAGTCATGGCAGATCCCTGGATACGAGAGAGTTGCTTCCTGTGCTCTAAGAAAGAGCTGAGGCCTCCAAGCCTCATCACCCATAACATCTCCAGTAACTGGGCCCTGGAAGCTGTGAGGAGGAGCAGCAGGATCTGTTCTGAGCATTGATCCTGAGCGCATCCGTGCTGGCAGAGGGAGTGGCCGGGGGAGACGTGTCTGACTGGCTATCTTATTGGTACCTGGGGCAAGCACAGGTCCGTGTCTCTAGGGTGAACGTCTTCACTCCGCACGAAAGGGGCCTGTGAGGCAGGTGTGTGGTGCCTCTGAGTTGGAGAGGATGTCTGCCATGGGTCCCCTTTCACCACTCACAAACTTTGGTGCAATTTTTCAAATATAGTTACCAATCAAACTCGGGGATGCAGAATCTTGACTTTTCTTTCTCATCTCCTCTTTCAAAGGCATATTAACTAACAGGGGCTTTAGGATCCCCTTGATGTATAATCTATTTTTCTTCCTTTGAACTCCTATGGTGTTAAAACTCTTACATCTTCGTTAGGTACTGTGCTCTGCACCTCAGTTTGTCATTTGTAAAATGAGCAGAGGCAACCTTTCTTTTTCCAAGATATCTTACACAAAATTTCAATGGATGGAATGTGTCCCAGTAGAGCTGTTTGGCTGGAATCAGGTGAGGAGCCACCGGCCCCTCTTTACCTGCCTCTCCCTCTGCCTCTTTGGTGGTCCCCAAGGCCCACAAGGACATGAAGGTGCAGGGTTCCACAGGTCACTGTTTGGATCCCCAGGACTAGATGATTGCTAAGTCTCTCCAGCCCTAGGGTTTGGGGGTTCTAGGTATTTCATGGGTAGGTGGCCATCTCTGGCCTCCAGTGTTGGCTCTGATGTATATGATGAAAAAAGAGGGTGAGGCTGTCGGCTTTTGCCCTCCTACTCATTTGTCCTTTTCAGATGGAAAGGTTTCATAACTTGGGGTGCCCTAAGTCAATCTCTCAGAACTGAGAGGAGAATCTTCTCCCACACAGCATATTTCTAGTGGATTTTGGGTGCCCCAAGGCAACACTTGCATTCTTTCTCTGAGAAGGAACCAGTGCCTGTGTCCGTGACTTCTACTTGTGGAGTACCGTGCCTGGTGTGGGGGTTTGACTGGTCTGCTTTGAGGGGTGTCAGGAGCTGAAAGAGAGGCCCTTGGGAAACACTCAGCAAAGGGGCAGGCCTCACTTTCTGGAAAGTTCCACAGTTGTAAGTCTCAGGCATCCCTCTTGGCGGACCAGAAAGATCAGTATTTACCATGAGGTTCTTGGCTGGGGCATGGCCTCTCCTTCCACCTCCTCAGCACCTTCCTCTTGGCCACGTGACATGCGGGCTGCTTTCTTCTTGAGTCCTTGGCTTCCTAAATGATCATGGATGAAAGATCAAATCTGTCCCACACAGGTAATCTTTGCCATCTTAATATTTGTTAAGCTTTTTGATTTACTGAGGAGTTAAAGACACGTCAGGTGACAAAACTGCACGTTAGATCAGCTTCATGAAACACTCAGAGCGAACGGTTTAACTCATTTATTTCACCATCTTTAAACCAATGTAGCTGAAGCATCGCACCACCCCTTTATAAATCTTCCCATTTATTTCTGACTCATGTTTATGGGAGGGTGCAGACCTGGTCTGTGCTGGGGTTTTACATATGGCCACGGAAACTGACATGTCCTGCTCATAGTGGTGAGCAAATCCAGCGCACACACGGTAAATTAGCCAGAGAAAACTTTCGTCTAGGAAGCCTGAGGCAGGTGCGTTGCTAATAAGACTTCCCTTCTGTGTTTGAGATTCCCCAGTTCCTTGCCTTCCTCACGCCACTAACTGTCGCCCCTGGTGTTCTTTTCCCGTTTGCCTCTTTCACTTTCAAAGTGCAACTAATTTGAAGGGAAATTTAACCAGCAAAAGATTTACAGAGAATCATGGCAGGTTGCTCTAAAAAGAGAGGGTTTAGAGGCTGTGATTTGTGACTTAACTCAAATTAGGTCAAGAAGGATCCATCTTGTGGCTTTTCTCCATTCAATTCAGTCCCTTACTCTTCCTCAGAAAGGGAATTTCCAAGAGGGACACAATGGCGCTGGGCATCTTTGGGAACCCTGTAGGAGGAGTGGTGAAACCTCACCCAGAGGGAAGATCTGATGGTTGTGCTGAGTGCCTTCGTGGTGCTGAGATTGGCAAGGGGGCCCTTCCTGGCAGCCTGACTCTCTCCTAATGTGACCTAATATAAGGCCAGAACACCTGGCTTTTCATATTTCCATTTTCTACATATTTCAAGTTCTATTTGTGGTCTAATATATAATCGACTTTTAAAAGTGTTCCATGGATATTTGAAAAGAATTTCAAATATCTAATTCAAAATATGTAATGTTTTACGTTGCAAAGTTCAAAATATATTTATTAAACCGGGCTTACAATGGTTTCTTCATATTGGTTATATCCTTATTTATTTTTTATCTGTTTTATCTATTGATATTTTGAAAGGCAAGTGAAAACCTCCACTACTGTTGAGATTTTTCTCAGTGCTTCTTGTGTTTCTAATAGATTTTGCTTCATAAATTTCTCTGATTTTTGAAAGTGTAAATGTTTATGATGGTTTTATCTTCTTTGTGAATTCTACCTTTTATCACTATAAAATATTCATTTTTATTTTCTTTAAGTTACAGTTGTTGATATATAGTTTTGATCCTTTTTTCTTTAAAAAGCTTTATTTGAAAATCAGAAATAAACACAAAGAAAGCTACAAAGGACGATACAGTAAAGCCTAGATGCTCACCCATCCCAAATGAACAAATTTAACATTTTTCGTGTGTACTTCAAATTTTTAAAAAATTTAGTAGACTTTACTTTTTAGAGCAGTTTTAGGTTCATAGCAAAATTGGGCAGAAAGGACAGAGTTCCTAAATTGGGCCCTGCCCCCGTACACACACAGCCTCCTCACCGTCAACTGCCTGCAGCAGACGGGTCCATTTGCTACAATCAATGAACCAACGTTGACACATCATCACCAAAGTCCATAGTTTATGTTAGGGTTCATCCATGACATGGATCCACCGTTATAGTATTACACTAAGTTTCACTGCCTGAAAATCCTCTGTGCTCTGCCTAGTCATTCCTCCTGGCTCCCTAATTCCTGGGAACCACTGATCTTTTTGCTGTCTGCATAATTTTGCCTTTTACAGATGTCATCTAGTTGGAATCAGACAGTATGTAGCCTTTTCAGATTTGCTTCTTTCACTTAGTAATAAGCATTTAAGTTTCCTTCGTGGCTTTTTACGGCTTGATAATATTGAATAATATTCCATTGTCTGGATGTACAATAGTTTATTTATCTATTCATCTACTAAAGGACTTTCTGGTTGCTTCCAAGTTTTGGCAATTATGAATAAGGTTGCTGTAAACATCCATGTGCTGGTTTTTGTGTGGACGTAAATTTTCAACTCATTTGGGTAGATACCAAGCAGCGTGATTGCTGGATCATATGGTAAGAATATGTTTAGTTTCGTAAGAAACTGTAAAACTGTCTTCCAAAGTGCCTGTACAGTTTTTCATTCCCACCAGCAATGAATGAGAGTTCCTGTTGCTCCACATCCTTGCCAACATTTGGTGTTGTCAGTGATTTGGATTTTGACTGTTCTAATAGGTATGTAGTGGCATCTCATTTTTTTTTTTTTAATATTGGCACCTGAGTTAACATTTGTTGCCAATCATCTTTTCTTTTCCTTCTCCCCAAAGCCCCCCAGTACATAGTTGTATATTCTAGTTGTAGGTCCTTCTGGCTCTGCTATGTGAGATGCTGCCTCAGCATGGCCTGGTGAGCGGTGCCGTGTCTCTGCCTGGGGTCTGAACCCACGAAACCTGGGCCGCTGAATAAGAGCACGCGAACTTAACCACTCAGCCAGAGGCTGGTCCCTCGTTGTTTTAGTTTGCAGTTCCTTAATGATGTATGATGCGGAGCATCTTTTCTTATACCTATTTGCCATCTGTATATCTTCTTTGGTGAGCTGTCTGTTTAGGTCTTTTGCCCATTTTTTAGTTGGGTTGTTTGTTTTCTTATTGTTGAGTTTTAAAGGTTCTTTCTATATTTTAGAAAGCAATTCTTTATCAGATACGTCTTTTGCAAATATTTTCTCCTAGTCTGCGATAGATTTGTTTTGAAAGAAATAAAACATCATAAAGTTTAAATCTCCTACATTTCTGTCTCTAGTCCAATTCCCTTCTCTCCATCCTCAGAGGGAAGAATTATCATGAATTTGGTGTGTATTCAGTCTAGACTCTCATATATTCACTACACGTATACGGTAACACATAGTAATGTTTTGTGTATTTGAAAATTACTTGAAAGATCTCATACTGTACATTACATTTTAAGACCATTTTCCCCCCACTCTATGTTTTTTTAAAGATGCATCTGCGTTAATATATATGAATATGTTTATTCATTTTAACTAATGCAGAGTTCTATCATATGAATATATCACACATTTTATATCCATTCGCCTATGTCAAGCATTTGAATTATTTCTAATTTTTTGTTCTTATGAACAAAGCTTCAATGTCTCATTTTGTTTGTGTGAAAGAATTCCTCTAGTGTATGAAACTGGAAGTGGAATTTCTGAGTTATAGGATTTTTTTGGTACTAGACATTGCCAAATTTCTTCTCAATGTGATTGTGTCAATATACACAAGAGATATTTGAGGTTTTCATTTTTCAGTATTCTTACCAACAATTGGTATGGTCAGACTTTTAAATTTTTGTCAGTTTAAAGGATAGCAGCTAGCTCTGCACTGATTTTTTTTTGTTTTTGTGTGTGTTTGTTTTTTTAAACTGCATCTCCCTGACTACTGTTGAGACAGAACATTTTTCAAACTTATTGGCCATTTTCTCATTTGTTAATGCCTGTTCATACTCTTTACCTATTTTCTATTGGGATGTCTATTTTTTTACTAATTTATAGGAGATATTCATGTATTCTAGATGCAAAGTTTTTGTTGGCAGAGGTGATGTTAAAAATATTAAACAATAAAATATGGAACACCAGCACAGCATGAGTAATTGTCAATCAAAATAGATGCCATATCCAATTAGAACAAACTGAATTCATGAAGACATTCTTTTATTTTTGTTCTAAAATTATAGAGATTTGTTCCTTTATATCTAGATATTTAACTTAATTTTTAATGAATATGATGGGAGGTAGGATCAATTGTTTTCTAAATAATAAAATCCATTGTCCCAACCTCTTCTGTTGAACAGTTCATTATTTCTCTGGCCATTTTTATGCCTCCTCTACCTTATACAAAGGTATCATATATTTTGGGTCTGTTTTGATGTTTCTAGTTTGTTTCATTGATTTATTTGTCTACCTCTCTGCCAATATCACACTGTCTTTTTTTTTTTTTTTTATTAAACTATAACTTTAAGGAATTCTGATTTTTCCTCCTTATTCTTTTTCTGAAGTATCTTGGATATTTGTGGACATTTACTCTTCTATGTAAGTTTTAGAATCAGTGTTTAAATATCTAGGGAACATTCCATTGGGATTTTGATTGGAATTACATTGAATTTATAGAATAATTCAAGGAAGAACATTTCCTGGTATTGAGTTTGCCTATCCATGATCATGGTTTATCTTGCCATGTATTCAGGTTTTCTTTTTATGTTCTTCAATGAAGTTTCATGCATTTTTTTCCCCATAAAGTTTTACTTGTAGCTTGTGAGGTTTGCTTTGATAGTGACCTTTCATTGGGGTAGCTTAGATTTTTGTAGCTGTCGTGAATCCTATTTTACTTTCTATTATATTTTCCAATTGGTTCCACCTGTGTTTGAATGCTACTGATTTTTGTGTGCTTATCACATGTCTAGCAATCTTGATGTATTTTGTATCAGTCCTAATAGTTTGTCTGCAAATAAAGACAATTTTGTTTCATTCTTATCTTATTGCTTTGGCTGACTGAGTATCAGGATAAAAACTCATATGGACGGAGAATAGAAGGGAATGTCCTTGATCTGACAAAGAGCATATACCAAAAAAACCCAGCACGAACCACATTTAATGGTAAAACTTTATGGTAAAATTTCAGGCGCTTTCCCATTAAAGTCAGGAAAAAAGAGATCCCTGCTCTCTCTCCTACTATTCAATATTGTATAATAAACAGCTTTTTTGGTAGATATGTTTTGTCAGGTTAAGAAAATTCCTTTCTGTTCCTAGATAGCTAAGAGTCTTTCATGAATGAGGTTTAATATTATTAAATTCGTAGTCTGTATGTATTGAGATAGTCATGTGCATTTTTCTCCTTCAAACTCTTATTGTGGGGTATTACTTTAGAGGCGTCTGATGTTAAACCATCCTTTCATTTCTAGGATAAATCCTTCTTTGAAATTAACATATTTTAATTTACTGATAGATTCAACTTGCTAAATTTTATGTTTGGTTTCTTTTCTATGCTCATTAATGAAATAAGTCCATATATTTTTTGTTTTGTCATTTTTTTGTTTGCATATGAAAGCTATCCTGGTCTTGTATAATACAATGATGGGGCACTCTCCCTCTGATACTATTTTTCTTTAAAAAAATTGTGTAACATTTTCTGTCCCTGAAAATTTAGTGATACTTACCTGAAATAACCGCTGATCTTGGTATTCATTTTTTGGAAAGATAGAGGCAAGAATGGGAAAATATTTTGGCTACCAATTCCATTTTTAAAAAATGACTTTTGGTTTGCTTAGGATTTCCATTCTACCTGAATTTTGATAATTTCTATTGTATATTTAATAGTTTATATTCTTCTGGAAAATTATTTATTTCATCTATTGTATAACGTTGTTCATATAATTTATAAAATATATATGATATTTGTAGTTAAGTTCCTCTTTTCATCCTTAATATTGTTTATTTGTGCCTTCTTTCTTTTCTCTTCTTTATTCTTCCTACTTTTCCAAACAAATGCTCAACTCATTTATTTTTAATCTTGTTAATTTACTATTATTATTTCTTTTTGGTGAGGAAGATTGGCCCTGAGCTAACATCTGTCGCCAGTCTCCCTCTTTTTTGCTTGAGGAAGATTGTCGCTGAGCTAACATCTGTGCCAATCTTCCCCTATTTTGTATGTGGGACATTGCCACAGCATGGCTTGATGAGTGGTGCATAGGTCCATGCCTGGGATCCAAATGTGTGAACTCTGAGCCACTGAAGTAGAGCGCACAAACTTAACCACTACACCACCAGGCCGGCCCCAATCTCATTAGTTTTCTGTAAATGCATTTAAGGCTGTCTATTTTCCACTAAGTAATATGCTGTCTGTATCTTTGAAGTCCTGATAAATAGAACCTCTCTAGTTAGAAATCCTTTGTAATTTCCTCTTTAATTCAGGAGTTGAGTGTGTGATTTTTAGTTTCCAAATGTTCGGTTTTTAAGAAAAAATGCTTCTTTATTGTTGAATTCTTATTAATTGCACTGTGGTCAGAAAACATGGTTTATATGATGTCAATTCTTTGAAATTGTTATCTAGAATGTTGTCAATTCTTTTAAATGTTCCACGTAAAATTGAAAAGAAAATCTAGACAGAAACAAGATTCTTGAATTGTAAATGAGATAATTTATATTAAAAGTTCAATTGATGCAGCAATATAAAATAGACACTGCTCACCAAAGTGAACTGCATTCCCAAATACAAATTTTAAAAGTAGTTGAACCAGAACCAGTTTCATGAGTCTTGGGCCCTTTGCTTGGGAATCATGACTGTTATATCTAATTGATGTTTTTTTCCCAATATGTTGATGTCCTTTTAAGGTTTTTAGTCCTTTTAAGGTTTTTCACCTAAAATTCCATTGCACCTGATGACATTAATGCTAAATCAGCTTTATTTTGGTTAGTATTTGTCTAGTATATTTTTCTTCATTGCCTGTTTTTTCAAATGTAACGTTATTTTATCTTGGGTGTAGATCTTTTAAGCGGCATAATACTTGGATTTTGATGTTGTTGTTGTTGCTGCTAATGTTTTTAACCCAATTGAGGCCACTGTCTTTTAATAGGCCCACTTAATCCATTTAAATTTATTCTGATTACATACAAATCATGGATTGTATCTACCATCTTGTTTTATTTTTCTGATTACTATTCATTTTCCCTGTTGTTTTGTTTTTCTTCTCTCTTTTTGATGCTCCTCTTGACTTGGTAAATTTTGTTTTACTCTCCCATCTCTGCCTTTGCAGAGGTTTTTGTTCCACTTTTGGCCCATGGAAATGCGTGTTCATTTTGGTGTGTAAATGTGCCTCTTTAAAACTCGATAAAAAGTCTATTATTTCTATGTTTGAAATAGAGGAAAAAATTTTAGATGTAAAATCGCAGTCCCATCTCTTTATTTTCAACACTTTGTTTTGTATCATTTCAAGTCAATCTCTAACAAAGAGCTTATATGTGGCTTTGGCTTTTATTTTTTCCACATACATTGAGCATCTTTGTCTTTTATTAAGGGAATTTAACTCACTCACTTCTGTTCTTTTGGGATAAGTTCGGTGTCTGGTATGGCTCCCATCCTTTTTCTGTTACATGTCTTACTGCCCTTCTTTCCGTTTTTCCCAGCTTTTACTTGAGTGGCACCTCTTCCTCGTTGTTCTTCTCCACCCCCACACAAAGTGACTTGGAATTTTAACATCTTAATTGTATTCTACTAGTGAGAATCTTCATATTGTTGATAAATGTTTTAAAATGTATTTTTCTTTATTAATTTCATGAATTAAAATTATCATCTTAGACAAAAATTGTTTAACTGTGCCTTTATTTCTTTTTCCCATCTCCTCTTGAATCTCATAAAAATTTGAGTTTTTATTTCCAGATTAACATTTATTTTACTATTGCATTATATCCTCTTTTAAACCATATTTTTTCATAGCCATATCATCAAGACTTGCTTAGAAGTAATTATACATATTAATGGTTTCATTGATCACAATTAATTCATGTATATTTTGTCCTTTTCTTTCATGGGGTCTTCATTTGAATTCATGTTCAATTTATCTGAATTTTTCAGGAGTAATTTTTCTCATAAAGAGACAGAATGGTAAACTTTCTGAATACTTGCATGTCAAAAATCCCCTTTCTTCTGTGCTCAGGAGAAATAATTGCTACACTGGATAGAGAAGCTATGGCAAACCTTTGCCATAAGAATTACATATAAAACATCTTTCTACTATCTTTTATTTTTTAGTGTTACTTAGGAGAATTTAATGACAGTCGGAGTTTTTTTTTAATTGTTGCTAATCTTGTCCATCTGGAAACTTACACAGGGCGTATGAAGCTTTAAGTTTCATCAGACATGTTCACTTTGATCCTTTTCTTACTCCTCCTGATACTTGACAAGCCTTTTCGGTGTGAAGGATTAGGGTTTTCTTCAGTCTGGAAGACTTTGCTTCTATTACTTCCTCGGTTATGAGCTCTCTCTTATCCACTACTTTCTTTTCTTTTTGGACACCTTTGTGTATTGATATTGGTTCTCTTGACTCCGTCCTCCATGACTCCTACCATTTCTCTCTTAAATCCCAGTACTTTGTCTTTTTGCCCTGTATTTTGTGAGAGTTTCTCAAGGCAAGCTTCTAAATCACAAATCAGTTTTCATTAACACACATTCTACCATTCGCGTCCTCCACTGAGTTATTATTTTTGAGATTTAAAAAAATTTTTTTTTTAAATTCAAATATCCTCTTGCACTCAGATTATCCCAAGTCTTTAAAAAATAGAAACGTGCTGCTATTTTAAAAAAATAAGTTCATTAAGGAAAAATTTGTGTATAATAAAATTCACCGTTTTTGAGTATGCAGTTCAAGATTTGACAAATGTATGCAGTTGTGTCATCATTACCACAATCATCATACAGAATATTTCCATCCCCCCAGAAAGTTCCTTTTTGCCAATTTGTAGTTAATCCCTTTCCCTTATCTTAACTCTTTGTGATTACTGACCTGTTTTCACCTTAGTTTTACCTTTTCTAGAATTTCATATAAATGGAATTATTTATCTATAGTCTTTGGTGTCTGACATATTTCATTTAGCATAATGATTTTGAGATTCATCTGTGTTGTTGCATGTATCAATAACTTGTTCTTTTTCATAGTTAAGCAGTATTCCTTTTTATGGATATAGCACAATTTGTTTACCTGTTCACCAGTTGATGGACATCCCTCCCTCTAACGCCGGTTTTGGACATAATGAATGAAAATGCTATGAAAATTCATATACAAGTCATTGTGTGTACAAAGGTTTGTATTTGATTGGTCATATAGTAAGTGCATATTTAATTTGGTAAGAAACTGCCGGAATGTTTTTCAAAGAGATTATAGACTTTGCATTCCCATCAGCAATGTATGGGATCTCCATTTCTTCTTGAGTGAGCTTTGATAGTTCGTGTCTTTCAAAAAATTTATTTCTTGGATCTAAGTTGGAAGCTCTTGGAATGGCATCAAGCCCAGAAAGGACCCCATTAAGGGCAGTTGTGACAACTTCTTCTGACCCCTATCAGCATCTCTACAGCAACTGTGTTCGCAGTGGATATAGCTCTTAGCATGAGGAGTGACTCCTGAGGAGTGGGAAGGCAGCTGTGGAGTTATTGTATACAAACAAAGCCCCATGGGAAGGTGGGTGGCTCTGGGGACTTCTCCTTTGCATTGTATAATCCCTTTTTCTCTAGCTGCTTGCCTGGCAGAGTCTAAGGTTGTACTCAGATGTGGTGAGAGTGTGAGCAGGAGCTCTAAAAAGCTGACATGAAAGAAGGGTCTCTTCCAGGTGTAGACAGTGTAAGCCCGTGGCAATCTTTCCTCCCCTTTCTCAGGATCCTATCTTCATAGGAATCCAAATTTTCTGATATGTAGATGAGATCCCTTCCCTATTTTCAGTAATGTAACTAAATTTTATTTTGCACTAACTGAATTGCCTCAGGAAGAGAATTAATAAAAGGAGGAAGATAGCCCATGATATAATTATATCTCCATCTTCCTAGAATTCTATGGTATCACTTGTATTAGTTATCTATTATTGCATAAGAAATTACACAAAACTTAGAAGATGAAAACAGCAAACATTTATTATCTCCCACAGGTAAGGAATCTAGGTGCTGCCCAGCAAGGTGGTTCTGGTTCAACATCTTTCGCAAGGTTACAATCAAGATGTTGGCTGGAGCTTCAGTCATTTCAAGGCTGGAATGAGGAAAGATCTGCTTCCAAGTTCACTCACTTGGTGGTTGGCAGGCCTCAGAGATCTGCTTCCAAACTCATTTATGTGGCTGCTGGCAAGCCTTAGTTCCTTGCTACGTGGACCTCTCCCCAGGGCGGCTTCACAACATGGCAGCTGTCTTTCCCTAGAGAAAGCGAGAGAGCACCCAAAATGGAAGTCATTGTCTTTTTATAGCCTAATCTTGGAGATGACATCCCATCACATGTACCATAGTCTATTCACTAGAGACAAGTCAATAAGTCCAGCACACAAGCCCACATTAGAGGGATGAGCATTACATAAGAGTGTGAATACCAGGAGGTGGGGATCATACTTCTTACTTAATTGTTTGTTCTCCAGTGTCCTGGTGTGAGTTTCTCCTGAAGCATACCCTGAAGAAATGATTCAATTGTAAACAGTTTTTTTAGAGGGAGATGATCCCAGGAAAATCTAGTAATAAATGGGGATGTGAGATAGGAAAGGCAGGAAAGCCCATAAAGGGAATGTTTTCAAGTCAATTACTACTCTGGGTGGCTGGAGCTCAGTTCTGCTGAGGAACTCTGGGAAACAGTACAGAGCATGGCGTAGTGTTATCCCAACCAATGATGGAGGAGGCTGGGGTATTTATCTACAAACTCTCCATCCATCATTGGTTGAGGACTGCTTGTAGGGGAATTAATTCTCTGGCACTTCTTCTTGCCTTGCATATGCTAAGAGTGCTCTCCTTCCCACCCGTCAACTTCTAATCCTACTTTCTATGGAGATAAATGCTGAAACGATACAGGTGGGACACCAAGAACATCTGCTATACTCAACTAGACTGTAAGCTTCATGACGGCAAGAACTATCTGTCCATAATTTTCTTTCCATCGCATCGTTATTATCTAGCATATCACCTAGCACATACTGTCGCTCAACAAATATCCTTTGAAAGAATACAGGCCGTTGATAATGGCACCAAGAAGGAACTCACAGTGCAGTGAGAGAGACAGACTTGCACACTGCTGACTACAGTAGGATCAGTGCTGTCTTGTAGATATTCACGGGGTGCTATCAGGGTCTAAGGCAGCAAGTGTCAACTCTGCTGGAGGTGGAGACGTAGCTAAGGAAGGTTGCACACAACAGTGGAAGTCTGAACTAAGTCTTGGACTTAGTCCATCTACTAATGATGGATAGGATTTTGTGATAGGCTTTGTTAGTTGGAAAAAATAGGAAGGAGTGCAGGGAGAAAAAGATGTGTGGCAGAGGTATTTGCTATTTCTAAAAAGAGTATAGTTTCTCTAGATCCTCTCTCACATTTGTCCTTACTCTACTCTGGAAGTTTCACGTAGTCTGAGCTTTTGGTGCTCTCTCTGGCACATCATCTTGTCCACAAAGCCATCATTGCCCTGATAGTCTGAACATGTCAACACATTAACCTTCACTCTTCTGCCTCTTTCCCTACAAATGCACACACAACACAGTGGTTTAAAGTCCTTATGGCAAAGATAATCTTTTCTTGATCTTTGAAGAGGCAGGCACAGTATATATACACACATAACAAATATTTTCTTTAGGTATTTACTGTTTGTAGGAAATCTAACCCTAATCCTGCATTTATTAAAACAAGACAGGATTTATTAAATTGGTTTAAGTTTATCAAATATGTACAGATCTTTACATAAATTAATTCGCTTGTTAAATATTTGTGAAATTTATTAAGACTTTGGAGGAACTTAAATAATACCTGAACTGTCCAGCTTAATTTGGCTTAATTTTTTTTTTTAACCTAAGGGATTAATGAGGCTATGAGGTGCAGACACAGGACTCTACTTGGTCAGGTGAGACAGGGCCAGTGGGCAGGTGTCACCAGCTGGGGCCTGATAGGCAAGCAGAGAAAGCGATGCTTTGGTGCTTTGGAGTGAACCTTTCTGTTTAGTAGGCCTGGAAGATTCTGATGGTGCTGCCTGGGGACAGTGGGACCTGCCAGTGTGTGATGATGTCATAAGAGGCAATGTCAGGGGCAGAGCTGGAGCCCATGGATGACTTTCTCTTGCTCATTAATTCAATAATTTATTGAGCCACTGCCATGTGGCAGGTATGGGCCCCATGAGCTTTGAATACAATATGACCAAGATGTGAGCTTAGCAATCAAAGAACAGGAAATATAGATGTATGTGTATATATACATATATATATATATGATTCTAATTCTAAGTTCAAATCCTGTCTTCACCATTTACAGCCTCTCTGACCTTGAAATTATGCATTTTTTTAGATCTTCATTTCTCAGTGCAGAAAATTAAGACAAATATATAGAATTATTGGAAATAGTAAGTTAAGCCATATGAGAACATCTAGCTGAGTGGTAATTTCTGCCTTCTAGTTATATCTAGTCAAAAAGGCAGTCCTGACATCTTACTACCTGAACCACCTGAACGTCTTTTGAGTCCATCCACTTTGCTTCACCACCACTACCTGCTCCCAGACACCATCATCTCTCCTTCTCTGTGGTCTCCTTGAACTCATCTTTGTGTTCTTCCAATCCACTCTCAAGATAGCAGCCCGAGTGATTTTTTTTTTTTTGCTGAGGAAGATTCACCCTGAGCTAACATCTGTCACCAATCTTCCTCTTTTTGCTTGAGGAAGATTAGCCCTGAGCTAACATCTGTTGCCAGTCTTCCTCTATTTTGTATGTGGGTTGCCACCACAACATGACCACTGATGATTGGTGTGGATTTGCTCCTGAGAACCAAACCTGGGACACCTAAGCTGAGCATGCTGAACATAAGCACTAGGCCACGGGGCCAGCCCCTGAGTGACCTTAAGGTCCAAGAATGATCATGCCATTTCCTGGCTTACAACTCTTTAATTCCTTCTCATTTCTCTTAGGACGAAATCCCACACAGCCCTGTCCCACCTGGCGCCTCACAGGGAGGCATAGTGGTTAATGCACCTGCATGCAGCCTGCCTGGGTTTCAATCCTGGCTCTGCCACTTTGTGCTATGGGGTTGTGCATGACGTAACCTCTCTCTGGGCCCTTCCTCCTTCCCCTCCTTTGACTATGCTCTATGAACACTTGGGTCTCAATTTAAAGTCACACACTCCAGGAGGCCTTTCCTGACTCCCTCTCCAGAGCAGCTTCTCTCTATTATATGTGCCCATAGCAACTCGTGTCTTTCTTCCATAACGCTCATCGCACTTGTAGTCACCTAAACAAATTCTGTCTTCTTGGAAAGATCCAAGTTCCTTGAGTCAGGAAAGCCACGCACTTTATTCACTGTGCTACCCTCAGCTCATGCACAGTGCCTGGAGGTAGCTGGCATGGGATGACTGAACTAGCAATGAAACATAGCTAAACTGTAGCATAGTGTAACACGCTATAACAGGACTGTTTATAAACTATTATGGGAGCATAGACATCTGCCCCTTAGAGGTTCAGCCGTGTCCAAAGAAACATAAAGTGTCCTGCTGAGAGTTCCTGACAGATGTCCGACCCCTCCAGCAGCCCTCCCAGTGGTGGGGAGGTGGTAGTCTGGATTTCATTTGGTGGTGGTGGTGGGCTATCTCTTGCAGTGTCTGTTTCTCCATCCCCAGAAGATTTTGGCAACCTCTTAGATCAAAAAGTAAACTTTCCGAAGAAAATGGAGGTTCCAAATGCCCTCCGGAGCAGACGGACTCCACCCACAGGGAACCAGAGCAGGAAATACGCAAATTGCGTTAGGCACGTGGACATCAGGATTGGGGTCCATGATCTACGAATATTTCATTTCCCACAAAGCTGTATATGAAAAATGATTCTGGAACAGGGAATCCTATCTGTCCCAAATTTCCATATACTCTTTTCAAAGATTTTGATCTTCATTTGGAGTGACTCTGAGTTTGGCTTCTAACGCTTTAGTTACCTGGGGTGTTAAAAGCCTTGTGATCTGTCAAAAAAAAAAAAATTAAAATACTCTATAAGAGTGTAACACTGCAGAGTATCCTTTGGTGATTCATGTAATTGTCCCCGAGTTAAATTTGAAGTAAAGGGCAGATGGTTTTACGTTACTCCCCTTCCCCTTAATGTGATCACACCTGTTGTAATACAGTGGGAGGATCCAGAAGTTTATGTTCTTAGGGAGACAGAGCTCTTGTCAATGGCGTGGGACAGAGACATCCAAGAGAGAAAAAATATCTCAAGAATCTGGGGGTAGAATAACGTAGTACGAAATATGCCTCTTCATCTGGTGGGCTATGGCAAAGGGAATGACCAGACCTGAGTGCAATTGCGTAAGGAAGGCTGACAGAAGGTGGTGAATTTTGAGCGTCTTCCCAGGTGTGGAGAGATGGTATTCTAGGTGTGAAGAGTCCCGGGGGGGGGGGGGGGACACACAGGTGGGCTGTGTGGGAAGTGAAAGGCAAGGAGGCCCATAGGAGAGAGAATCAAATGGAAGTGGGTGATTGCGGGGTCAGAGTCACAATGTTTAGGAATCACCCTCCCTGGCAAGCTGGGTATGTGGATGAGATCACGGATCTAAGAGTGGAGAAGGCTTATTTTCCTCCTAGCTTCTTCACTCAGTAAGCACTTATTGAGCATCTACTTGATTACAGACTCTAAGGTAGATGCTTAGGATACAAAAACCATAAGGTACCATCCTCACTTGGGAGGAGCCCAGAGTTGAGTGGGGGAGACACGGAAATGGCAAATTACAATACAGTCTGCTGCAGGCTAGAACACAGGCGTGCAGGGCAACCCAGAGCAACTCCGAAAGGACTTCATGGAAGAGGTGAGGAATGGCTGGGAGATGTGCTCACAGGCATAAAAGGCATTTCAGGCAAAAAGCATTGCATCCCAATGGCTTAGAATTGTGAATGAGTCTAATCTGTTCGAGGAGAAAAGCAAGAAGTTCAGGGTGACTGGAACTTTTGGGGAAAAATGAGGATTTTCTGGACATGAAGTGGGAGAAGGAGTTTGGAGCCAGATGGAGACAGTCAGCCTCTATTCTGCAGGCAGAGGGGCTGGCTGGGAACATCAACAGGGGAGCAACGTGATCGCGTTTATTTCCATGATAAGAGCTCTGGAAATGCTTTGAAAGACAGAGTGGAGCCAGACAAAACCCAGGGCAGGGACTGCAGTTAGGAAGAAGGGTTTTGTGACAGTCCCAGGAACTGAGTGACAATGGGCTTGGAATGGGTTGGGGCCGGAGGAATGGAGAAGGGGCTATTTCTGAAGCTCTGCTTGGTGTGGTTTCTACTTTTTCCAGAAGAAGCTCTTTCCCTCTTGTTTCCATTAATGTCCTATTGAATACAGATTCAGATCCTTTCCTTCAGCCTTCACCCTTCCTTCCCCTACAGGAATCAATAGCAGCTTAATGTGGCAAGACGTACGATGAATCCCACTCGGAGGGAAAGCAGTGCTGATGTGGATTTTTCACGGGCCTGGCAGAAGAAGCCAACATTAAAGCACGTTTGACCTGCTAGAAGGGGCTCTTGGAGACCAATCTTTTCTTGCTTCCTTCTTGACTCCATTGAGAGGTGAAGCAGGCGTTGTTTCCTCCGCCTGGAAACGGGTTCATTGTGCTTGGGCTTTGGACAAAGGTTCTGCTTCCAGCACAAGAAGTGGCCCCTTTTAGGAAGACCTGGAGCTCTCTGTGGTCATCAGAGGAGGGGAGATGCATTGACCTTTGGCTGCCTGGACAAGGCTGACACTTTGCCACTGGCTAGGATGGGAAGTTCAAGATGGCAGCACCGTGAGTGCCGTAGAAGTGCAGTGAGAGGTAGAATTAATCACTCTCAAGGGCATCTGAAAAGCAGATTGTCTTAAACAGGATCTTAAAAGGTGGCAGCAGGTTGTCTTTGTCTTAGCAATTGGGGAGGGGAGTGTTCTCTAGAGAGGGCAGGGCTGCAGAAGAGCTCAGGTGATGGCCCGCTGGGGTGAGATCTCACCTTCACAGAATTTTCAGAACTTACTAAACAGAAGTGAAGCAGAGGATCCAGGAGACAGCGTGCCAAACCTCAGTGGGATGTGATGGGGCAGAAACAGGGTTGGGCTTGTTGTAGGGTGGTTAGAAGCTGTGTCAATTGAGGAGGAACTGAGATTTCCTTCCTCACCCACCTCATGATTCACCTCCCAGCCTGGTGGTGATGAGGCCTTGAAGGCAGCTGTTAAAATACTTCCTTTATGTGGAACAAAACGCATCTCTTTTCTGGCAAGGAGGTGGGTTAATCTATCAGCAGCCATCAGTGCCTCAGCATCAAATAGATCCTTAGACTGACAGAACTGGGGTCCTGAGGGAAGACTTTAATGGGACACCTGAATCAGGTGTGGGGGCTTGCCTGGAAAAGGGCGGCTCCAGGAGAGACTCAGAGCAGGGAAACAGGCAGCCACCATGTGCACAGAGGGGGTATGGAAAGGACAACAGACAGACTTCTAAGTAAAACTTCACCTACTTCTGAGTTTTGCTAAGACCCAGCCCAGTTGGCCGAAGGCCTGGATTCCTAGTCGTACTGTCTACACTGGGGCCCATCTGCTGTTTTCTGCACAATGGCTGCCCATTTGAGGTTGTGACCCAGGAGTCACTATGGTTATCAACTGGGAGTGCTCAAAGTGACACATGAAAAGCAGCTTCGTTTAGTGTCCTCGACATAACTAACCACATCTTAACAATGGAGCCTTGTGGGATTGAGGCTCCCTGTTTGTTCAGAATCTTAATAGGTGGGCTTTGTGCACACAGATTTCTAGTACTGCTTACCCTGTATTTTAAGTCAAAGTGGATCTTTGTGTGAAGGATTCTCCACCTCCTTTTCCCTTTCTACAAAGGAGATAAGTGTTTTCACTCACCTTTCGTGACTTACAAGCAGCTGAATAGCACTTGTGGTGTTTGAATGTCATATAATAGGCATTGTTACCGATAGAGAAATGTCCTTTTCCATGTTTCTGAGCGCCCCTGTGCTTACTACCTTTCTTGCCTGTGTGCTTTCCCTCCCTCTCTATAAAGTGGCTATGAACAATTCCTGAAAATGTTTGTCCTCCATTTTTTAAAGCATCTATGCCCTTATAATGCTGTGTGGGAACTGCTGCTCCTCTGGGGAACTATTTGCAGCTGGTACCTTCAGCAGATTCCCCAGGCAGAGCTCAGCTGGGCATGTGATAGGCGGGCAGAGTGCTGCCCTGAGATGGTTGATGTGGCTTAAGAGGAGTCACATTCTAGAAGAGTCACATGGTGGGGGTAGGGGTAGACAGAGGGTGGTGATGCTGTTTGTGGCGATGTTGGGGTCTAAAATTACAAGACAAGACACCATTTGCAGTCATAGTCACATGTCCTGTATAATACAAAAGGCTCGTTTCATAGCACCATTTTACTCTATTTTTCATAAAGGATTCTATTTAAGTTGCTTCTGGTATGAAGTTAGTGGCAGTTGGCTCTTAGTCACAAAAGCTTTGGCTGCATGAAGTTTATGTCTTTGGGTTCATCATTAACGTGGAGTCAGGAATTGGGCTGGATGTCAAAGTAAGAAGTCAGGATCCCTGAGCTTTCGATTTTGGTCAAGATGTGTGAGAAAAGTTTTAGTTCAAAATGGCGCCTGGCCAATGGACTCTGAGAGAGCTTTCACCAAAGATCTACTGAAACATTTTGGACATTAAAAACAGAGTCCAGACAGCCAAGTGCCAACATTTAAGATGAAGTTGTACTACCTGCAACAAAGAGCTGCATAAATAAAGATGGATACATTCTTGGCTGCACAAAACAGAGATGATCTGACAAATGGCGGAAAGGCACTCCATGCATTCCTCTTTCTCATGTCTCTGAGGCTCAAACGTATGCAAGTATCAACCCAAAATACAGACATTAGGGGAGCTGATGTCTTCTCTCCCATTCCTCCCCACTCCCCGTCACCTTTTTATAACTACTTGAAGTCAGAGATTCCCAGAAAATACCTGGGTAGGAAGTGAAATGGGGGATTGTGGAGGCATACTCTATTCTAAAGAACCCGGAAGTGAGACACCGTAGGGCAATGCAGAGAGAGGAAAGCCTAAAAGAAACATGTGCTGGAAATCACTGCATTTCATGCACTACATCATTTCAGAGGATCAGAGAACCAGACAGTGGTTTTATAGATGAATAGTTCTCAAAGTGTGGTCTTGGAGAAGAAGCATCACCTTGGAACTTGTTAGAAATGCAAAATCAGAAATCTGGGGATGGAGGTCAGCAATGTGGGGTTGAACAAGACTCCTAGGTGTTTTTGATGCATGTTAAAATTTGAGAACCATTGTAGTAAATGATGCTATTTCAGAGAACAGTGGTGACCTAGCAGAGGAAAACTTGCTGTATTTGGGAATTAAAAGTGGAGATCTGCACACTGGCCTGACCCCCAGCTGTGAAAGTGATTGGGATGAGATTGCCAAACACATTTAGAAATGAGACTAATGCAATCAGTTCACCATGTCTTTTGACAAATTCTGAGGGTAGATATGGTTCACCTTGTTCAAGGATAGTGAGGCCTATCAAAATGCTGAGAATAAAGAGAAGAGTCAAGGAAATGCATACTGCTAAGAATTGTCAATGTCAGGATTCAGATTTAAAATTCAGAAAATTCTTTAACATCTTCAATAGAGGGCAAATCAACATGGATAAAAGAAAGCTGCTGTAGGATGAGGTAAAAAGAAAGGTGGACAGAAATGGAAGGATAGAAAAAACTTTAAAATTTTAATAGCTGTACTTGGATGCAAAATGGAGTCAGTGAAGAACACTACATGATATATTGGAAAGTCATAGTGTTCTGAAGGACAAATTTTAAAGGCAGAGGAGGAAAATGGATCAAAGTTGTGAGATAGAAAATGATAGAAGTGGAAGACAGAATGGAGAGCCAGCACATGAATAATTGGTGGCTCTGAAGCAGGGGACAGAATAAATGGAAAAGAGAAAAACCCAAATATATAAATATGTGAGGAAAGACACGTTTTTTGAACTGAATAAAAACTTGTAAGACTACTCCAGACAAAATTAATGAAAAGAAAACCATACCTAGACATTCTGATAAAAATTGTGAATTACAATGATGATGAAAAATCATATAAAAATTCACGTAGAACTAGATTATCTACAAAGAAGCAAAAATAAGTTTGGCTTTAGACTTCTTAGCTACATTAAATTTCAGAAAGTAATGGAGAATCATCTGTTGGGCTTTGAGGGGGAATGGTTGTGACCCAAGAATTTAAAGCCCAGTCATATTGTCGTTAACATGTGAAGGTAAGAGAAAGATAGCCTTGGCTACACTAGGTTTAGAAAATATACCACACACGCCCATCTTGAAAAATTACTCAAGGATGTTTTCCTGAGGCCGTTCTTAGAGAGAGAGCAACACTAAAATTCAGTCATAATAATATTAGCAAACACATACAGCGCTTACTGTGTGCCAGGCACTGTTCTAAGACCTTTGTTCATATTAACTGATGTAAACTTCACACCACATTATGGAGTATGTCCTATGAATATTCCCATTTTACAGATGAGGAGCTGAGGGACGGTGAAGTTAAGTAACTTTACTCAAGGTTGCACCACCAGTGGAGGGTGCAACCAGCATTTGGACTCAGGGAGTCCGGTGCCAGAGTCCTTCCTCTTTACTGTTATGCTCTGTTGTCTTCCTGTTATAAAAGGCCGATAGTCAGCTCTAAAATTGTTTTAGTTGCAATTAGGCATATATTACTTTTTAATGTGTGATTATAAAAATGAACGCAAATATCTTATTCTTAAAAAAAGAAATATATAAATAAAAATAACACAAAGTAATTATGATAATCTGGGGTTAAAAACGTAGGGAACATAACTGAACTCCAAAACATTTGCGTGTTATGAGTGCTCTTTTTTTTCACAAACCCTTCCTGGGTCCTACGTTTCTGATCCCAAATAAGAGGATCTTAAAAGATACTTTTTCATTCTTGAATCTGACAATTAGAGAAGTCTATATTTCACCAAGCTCTTGAAAAAATGCAAGGGAACCCATGTTAGAAATAAAAACTAGAAAAGTAAATGTGACATATATAACAAATGATAGAAAGCAAAGAACAAAATAAGGAAGCAAAAGAAAAACAAACCACAAAATAAAACAAAAATGTAGGACCAAATATACCAGCAAAAACTATAAATATAAATACGTTAAACCTATTATAACATAAAAAAATATCAGAAGGGGTCTTAAAACAAAATATGGTTCACAAGAGATGTATCTGTAAAAAAAATGTGATATGACTAAAAATGAATGAATAGGCAAAGATGTATCAGGCAGATGCAAATAAACAAAAAAGCAAACATATATGTATATGTATATATTTATTCTTAGTACTAAAACAGACTCAAAAGCAAAGATCATAAAACATAACAAAGAAACTTACTTTTGGTGGTATGGTGGAGCTGGCTTGTGCTGGCTGTGAGAGCTCATTGTGTCCATCTCATTCCAACTCCGAGTTCAGTGACCACATCAATAACCTGAAATTAGCCATGATGGGAGCATTTACACCACAGAACTGGCAAATGCTACAGATCATGGCTTTTAAAGTTTTTCTTTAGAGAGCCAGTTTACCAGCATACAACTTGTTACCTTATATTGATTGAGTAAAATTCACAAGGGAGATATGCATCATATATTTCTATGCACCGTGAACATTGTCTTGAAATATATAAGGTAAAATTGCTGGGAATACATAGGAAAATCAAGACAGAAACAATAGTAATAAGCGACTTCTATGTTTCTCTCTCATTCTTTGGATAAAGAGTTCCTAACCAATGCATATGTAGAGAATTTGAATTATATAAAAAATTAAGTTGATTTAATAAATATGTTTTATTCAGCAGTGTATGCTACAGTATATGCTAGTTCTTTTCCAGCATCCATGTGACCTCTAAGCCTCACCCAAAAATCTCAACAAACTCCCAAAAGCAGGTATGGGACAGGCTGTCTTTTCTGGTCACGCTGTAATACAACTAGAAATTAATAAGAAAAATTTAACTTAAGAAAAAATATACCCAACCACATGGAATTTTGCCCCAAACAAAAAAGCAGCAATGAAACCTCCAATCAAAGCAGAAAATAAGATAACAACAAAACAGCCACCTCCAATAGCTTCTAAATAATATGAGGATATTAAAATTTCAATTACATGTAACTTAGAAGATCATAAAAAGAACACTACATATCAAAACTTGGATGCAATCAAAGAAGTAACAGAATTAAAATTCTTTGTCTTAATTGTCTTAATATTAAAAAATTAATGAAAATAAATGAATTGTATTTCAGTTCAAGAAATTAGAGCCAACAAAACAGTCTCAGGGACAGCAAGTTGAGGGAATTAAAGATAAAAGCAGAGATTTATAAATTCTTTAACAGTTACAAAGTAATGTAGTTAGCAAATAGATCCAAGATCTGGGATTTTGAGAAGACTAAAAAATTATTAAAACTTGGAAAATATAATAAAGAAAAAAACACAATGTAGGAATCAAAATGGGATATAATTGAATACATAGAAAAGTTTCAAAAATTTTGAGACTACTAGTTAAAATGCTGTGTTCCTAACTGTAAAAATTGTGTTAAGATAAAAAAAAATAAACTAATGACTAAAAAAAGTTGAAAAAGTTCTCAAACAGTTACGTTAAGTAAGAAAAGGCCCAAGGTCTTTCCATGTTGAGTATTTTTAAGCTGTTAAAGAACACATAATTCCTATCCTTTAAAATTACTTCTAACTAGAAAAATAATGTGAAAGTTTGTAATTTCATTTCCTGAGTAAGCGTAATCCTATACTATAACTTGACAAAGATAACAACAAGCAAAATTAACAACCAATTTCTTTGAGGACATATCCATGATGAACATATCATAAAAGAAATATAAGTGATATATTAGCAAATAAAATCTGCCAGTAAGTTAAAAAAATAGGTTATGGCCAAGAATTTTTACTCTAGTTATACAGGATCTTTCCACATTAGGAAATCTCTTAATATAATGACTCAAAATAGCTCAGAAATTTTAAAAAACGCTTCATTGTAATGGATCTCGAGAAAGACTTTTGAGAAAATTAAGCAACTCTTCCTAAGAATATGTGTGTTTTCTTTACATGCTGAAGATTACTTATTTTATGTCAACATTTAGCATCATAAACAGTATTACAACACTTGAGGAAGACCCATTAAAGATCGTGCTGCCCATTCCCACCTCTATGTTGTAATTATTCTCCAGTGGTACCAAAGCATAAGACAAGATAAAAAGCTAGAAGTATAGAACGGGAATGGGCTGGACAAAATTATAATTATTTTCAGATGATATGATTATACATCTAAAAATGTAAAGTATCAAAAAATTTTAAAATAAATTATGGCGTTCAAGAGGGTGCCAATATATAAAACAAACCTAAAAAAGTTGTCTGCTTTTATGTCTACCATAAAATCTATTAAAAAATAGAAAAAATGTATCAATAATAGCAACAAAATCTATAAAATACCTAGAAAAAAAACGCATTGAAAGAAAACTATAAAGTGTTGTTGAAAGACATAAGAGAAAATCGGAGTGAATATATGAAAACAATCAATATTTAAAGCTATCAATAATCTATAGATTTAATTCAGTTTAAATCAAAATTTCCAAATGACCATGTTTGGAACATAACAAAATTATTCTAAACTTAACTAAATGATTAAACATGAGATAATAGAGTTTGAAGAAAGAAGAACAGAACACTAGGTTTGCTCTATAAGACATAAAATGTATTATAAATGTTGAATAAAGTAGTAAGGTGACATCTTAAGTCAGTGAAAAGAAAAAAGATTACTCAGTAAAAGGTGTTTTAAAAATCAAGATTATAATTTAGAGAAAAAAATTAGATTCTCCCAATTCACTCCATAAGACAAATTCCTGTATGAAAGAGATACTTTCCTCACACCAAAAGTAAAATGGATGCAAATGTTAGAAGCAAATACAGATGAATATTGACATCATCTTTGGTGCGAGGAAAATATTTCTTCACAGGTCAAAATGCATAAAGCATTTATTCATTTATTTTTCTGGTACTTGTTTGGCACTTAGTAGACTTATAAAGAAAAAAATGGGTAGATTTTATTACATTAAAAATTATGTTTACAAAAACTACCATAAATTTATTAATTAGGAATATCCATGGCTAGTAATAGAAAACCTGACTTAAATCTGTCTTAAATAGGTATTAATTTATTTGTCTCATGCAATAAGCAATCTGGAGATTGGTAGCCTATCTGATAGTGTGGCTCAGGAAATCTGTGCTGTCTCCATCCTCCTATTTCCTATCCTTAGAGTATAGAGCTTTGTCCTCATAGAAGTCACTTCATGGTTGCGTAATGATTGTTGATGTACCCCTAGGCCCATATTCATTTTCCAGATAGAAGGCAAAGAGGCAAAGTCACCAAGAGGCATGCCAGCAGATTCTATCCCTTAGTAAAAGAATATTTTTTTTCCAGAGCCTCACCCAGCAACTTCCATTAATATCTTGTTGGCCATAAGTGGTCACATGGCCACTCCTAGCTGCAAGGGAGTCTGGGAAAGTGTGCTTTCCAACTTCTAATACAGAGGAGAATTAGGGAGATAGAGATTATAAATGACTTTTGAATGTCCAATCCACAATAAAGAAAATTCAAAGACAAATAAATTGGAGAAAATATTTGCACTGTATAAAACAAGGTCAATATCATTAATAAATAAAAAGCTTCTAGAAGTCATTGAAAACAAACTCAGTAAAAAATGATATAAATAGGATATTAACAAAACAAGGTATAAAATGGCCAGTTGACACATTAAATGTTTAGCCTTTCCCGTAATCCACTAAGTACAAACTAAAACAATACCACTTTTTATGCATCAAACTTGCAAAGATTATAGGAAAAGATATCAGTACAAGGATTTTTATCCCCCTATGTAGTGACAATTAAATAACTGTAAATTCCAAAATGGGAGCATTGGTCAAATAAATTGCAATTCATCTATAGATCAGATTATCACATAGTCAGTAAAAATACATTTTCCATAATTACATGGGAAATGTTTATAATATATTGTTAATATTATTAATATTTTCATGTTGTTAAATGTTCTGAAAAATCATTTTACAAAATAATATAGGCCATACGATCCCATTGAAAATTAATAGAAGAAAAGATAAAGAATATTTTATGGTTATCTTTGGATGATAGAATCAAGGATGGATCTTTATTTCCCTCTTCTATTTATTTGCATTTTCTACATATTCCACAATAAACTTGAACTACTTTTGTAATAAGAAAGACAAGCAATAAAATTATAATAATAAAAAATAAAGATTGAAACTGGAATAGAAACGAGGAACCAGGAAAGCATTAGGAATTAAGGCTGATTGAAGAGCTGGCTCGTCTCTTTTTCTCATAACCAGGAACTCTTCTTACTCTTATGGTTTCTCTGCTTTCCTTATGTTCTTCTGCCTAAGAAGCGGCTTATTTTTTCTTTGCACTCTCGGTATCTTTTCTTATCTCACAACTTTTTTGTCTATGGCTGCTCAATCTCTTCTCTACCTTATTGTTGCAACTTCTTCCTGATTTTGGCTTGCCATGACTCAACTCCCGCTCTTGGCCACATAGTTTCATTCACCACAGTGAGCCACAGAATTGTTTCCATATTTCCTCAATTTGAATTCCCGAGAGTGAGAATCTAGTTAGGCTAGCCAGTCTTTCACCACCAAGCCATGTTAGAGACAGCTGACAACTTGTGGATCTGTCATCCTCAGGCCAGCTTCCCTCACTGGTTTAATCGAGACACCGGGTGGGCAGGGTGATCATGTGGTACAAAGCAGGGTGACATGGCACTCTCCTTCAGCAGGGACTCAGATGAGATGCCTGTAGCATTCACTGCTGTCACTATGATTGACATATGTAGTACACTTCACCTCACGCCTGCTCTCACACTCGCCCTCTTTCTCACATCATTGCTCCAGAAAAGACGTTCTTGCCTATCAACATTTAATTATCACATATAAAACCAAAAAATCCTCATGCTGTATCTATATTTGGAGCCTGCGACATTTCAAAATATGTTTGCCAGAATTAAAACAATGATCAGATACTACTGTCATGCAAGAGATTGGCAAAACAAACAAACCAAAATTGATAACATCTAGCGCTAGTGAGGAGATGTACAAACTGTCATTCTTAGTGGTGTAAGTGTGAGCTGCTAAAACCTTATGGAAAAATAATCTGAAAGTATCTGTGGAAGTTACAAAAGCATATATTTTTATTCTAATCACCCCACTTCTAGAATGTATTCTGTAGAAATAAATATATCAGTATGTAAGAATATGTACAAGGATATTTATATAGTATCATTTGTAACAAGGAAAATCTGGAGGGGCCGGCCCCATGGCGCAGTAGTTAAATTCGCATGTTCCGCTTTGGTGGCCTGGGGTTCGCCGGTTCAGATCCCCGGTGCGGACATGGCACTGCTCAGGAAGCCATGCTGTGGCAGGTGTCCCACATATAAAGTAGAGGAAGATGGGCATGGATGCTCTTTCTTGTGGGACTCTTTTGTTTTGCAGGAGCACATCCTCGAGTGATTTCCTAATACAGAGTATGGGAGACAAACTTTCAGGGTGAAAAATGTCCCACTTCATGGACAATTTAAGTGGATATTAAATCCAATTACCCTCAGAATTTTGAAAGTATTATCTTCACCATTTTCATCATTCAGTGTTGCTCTTGGGAAATTGATGCCGTTTTTAGTCTCATTTCTTTGCAGGTGACTTGATTTTTTTTCTCTCTGGAAGCTTCTAAAATCATCTCTTAATCCCTAAAGATCTGAAAGTTCCCAATTTTTATAGTTCCTTTTTCATTCATTGTGTTACTCACAGTGAACTTGTTTATCAAAAACTTGGGTTCTTTGGTGCAGGGACATTCCTCCTATTATTTGTTCTTTCTACTCTCGCTGAGACGCCTATTAATTAAGTATTGAAGCTATCAGATGGATTTGTATTTCTTCTCATCTTTTCTCTGATGTTTTGCATTTCTTTCTTTTTAAATTACTTTTGGTGATTTCCTTGATTTTACTTTTCAAACTCAATCTGAATTTTCTATTTCATCAATCCTGTATTCCATTTCCCTGTGTTTTTTCTTATACCCTCTTCACGTCTTTTTAAATAGCATCCCATCTTTGTTTTATGGATCTTCTCAGATCTTTTGAACTCATTAATTAAGGTTTTGCTTTTTTTTTGTTTTTCTTTATTCATCCCAGAATTTACCTCTTTTCTCCACAGACACTTTTTGGTTATCTTGAACTTTCTCTTTCGTATTTCTGTCTTTCTTCAAGTAGCCTGTAATCCTTGCTTGTCCATTTATTTGTAGAGTGAGGCAGTGGAATCACTGACTGGGATCTCTGGTCCTTTGGGTGGGGCATGTTGCCTGCCAGCCTTCCTTTTAATGTAGGCAGTTTAGAGAGCTGCCTTAATGCTGAGGGTCCCCTAGATGCCAAAATGTCCCTCACTAGCTGTCCTCATTCTTCTTGCTTCACTCAGTTTCTTTAGCCATAAATTGTTGATTTTTTTTAACCTGGGCTAAAAACACCTGGTTTGGTAAGGGGAAAATGGAGATTGATGAGTCACTATAGAGAATTTCAATGAATTCCTTCTTTTTCTGCCCCCTTTCTTATTCCCACCCCATCCCAGCCCTCAGAGCAGCTCCTCCTGGGCCTCCGGCTCCTCCACGTGTGTTCTGAGTCTCAGCTCCCTCCGCCCCGCCTCACCATCACTGATCCACAATGTGCTTTCATCCTCTAGAAGGAGTGGCTGGAGACTGCTCCTCTGCTTACGAAATCCTCTGCTTTCTTTGCTGGTAACTTCTAACATTTTATCATTTGTGATTATTTTGTGTGGCTCTTATAGCCTATTTTAGAATTTATAAAACAAATAGAGAGGAGGAGACAAAGAAAACAAATCCTTTCCTGTCCCAGGCTCGGTTTCCCGCACTAGCTGTGCCTGCCTTTCTTCAACCTGAGTGAGTTCAGTGTAGCAAGCACACCTAACTTTACCAGCGAAGCAAATCAGGCACCTGGCATACAACCTCTTATTTAGGAAAGAGGGGAGGTGCCGCGTTCCCATTGTAAATTGTCTGATACGGCGCATCGCATCCATCTGCCTTGTCGTCTTTACCTCATTCCTAATCCCGTAAGGCTGAGTTAAGGCCAAGTCCCCCACAAGCCACCGTCTAGTGGGCTCAAGATCCCTAGCTTCTGTAAAAGAAAGCCCAATGTTCGCTCTGTCACCATCTTGGAGCGTGGGGCTGCGGGGCTTCCTGCCTCTCTTCTCCCTGTCACTGTGCATTGTCCACTTCCACCTAGCCCATGTGTCTTCTGAGATCCTCTTCTGTGTTCCGCTAGTGCACCTCACTGTCACCCAATTCAGGAGCAATTTCAGCTTTAGTCACGCTCTTTCAGTTTCAAGAAAAAGCGACCCACGCAGACCACCTGAGGCAAAGGGAGGAGGGTGCCTTGCTGGACACTTGTGAATTGGGACTAAGTCTCTGGCCAAAGTACCTCCTGAGCCGCCATTTCTCTGTTGCAGGTCACGTGCTCTCTCTTTGACGGTGTCTGTGCTTTTTTTGCATGGCTGCTTTAGAGCTGGGTTATCTGGATTCAAATCCCAGCCCTGCCACTTGCCAGCTGTGTGACTTTGGACAAAGGACTTAACTTCTCTGTGCCTTAGTTTCCTGATCTGCGAAATGGGGATAACAATAGTGCTTCATAGGCTTATTGTGAGGATTAATTGAATCAATACATGTAATAAACTGAGAGCATTTGTCGGCACATTTTAAGTGCTCAGTAACAATCCCTAACGTGATAACATGTACATGGTGTTCCCCACATGCCAGGCACTGATAGAGAGGTGGAGCAGCTAGCCCAAGGCAACACTGTAGGAAAGGATGAACTGGGATTCAAGCCCAGGCAGTCTGGTGCCATAGATCACACTCTGACCACTTCCTTATTCTGTTCTTTTGGTTTCTCTTCTTCATTGTTCCTGCTCCCATATAACTGTAATTTGCTCTCATTCCTCATGGCCCTGATTCTACCTCATGGCTTCTCTCTTTATGCACATTTCCTGCCTCTGGCTTCACTACCAACTGTCTGATTTTTCTCTAATCTGAGAGAGAGAGATTGAGACAATTGACCAACTCCTCTTTGGTGTCTGGCCGTGCCGTAGGCTGTTGGCCGGCCCCCGTATCTGTTGTCCTGAGATCATCGCCCTCACTCCTCCAATCAGCTGGGGTTTGGAAAGGATCAGAAAGTTACTACTTCAACAGTGACTGTGACTGGAGCAAATTCTCTTAGAAGGGAAGCTGAGGGCAAGATGGCACCGTGATTCACCTGCTGAGGACACGGCAGGAAAGGCTTTCGAGCTTGCAGTCCTTTCTTCTGAAAATGGATCTCCTGGTTTTGGACCTAGTTTTGAATAGGTGAGTAACAAGATGGAACGATGGCCTTGGGAAATGGATTTTGTACATGGAAGGATGCTGGTAATCTGTCCTCAGAATTTCAGGTTGTGGTTGTGATGGAAGCTACATTTTAGCGAGCCACTCATATCACAGGCAGCATCATTTGCAGAAGTAACACCATTTCTTAATGGGTTGGAGATGCAATGATTGTCCAAACTCTCTTACCACGCACCAGGTTGTATTCTCAGAACGTCATGTCTAGCATTGAGTAACCATCATGTAAGGTTCATTTAACCTTTCACTCAGTCACTCATTGAACCTCTGTGGGGCACCCCCCCTCCCCCCCCCCCGTTCTAAGGGGTGTAAGACAGCCCCTGTGACTGGTGGAGATGATTCACTGAAAAAGGAATCAGAAAATAAACACCTGTCCATTTTTATTCAGCCAAATCCAAGAGAGGGAAAGGAAGAGAGAGAGAAAGAGAATGAGAGCTTAATATTAATGTCTGGTAGTTATTATTGGTCATCATTATGATTAGCAATTAGTTAGCAAATAGTGTGGTTTTGATGCTATAACTCAGGAACGATGTGGCCTTAGATCAGTCCCTTATATTTAAAAGGGAATTATAATTCCTGGGAGATTTTATAAGAATTAGAGATAATAGATGCCTGGCTTGGTGCCTGGGTGCTATTACTTTTAGGCAACATTTTCCCTGGAGTGGAAAGTGGCAATTCCTCCCGTTCCTTTTGCTCTCACTTTATATTCATTAGGCAACTTTCTGACACGTAATTTGCTCGTCTGAGGCAATCATTCCAGGAGAGAGTGTTCTGAATGACCACTGTGAATTATCCTCTAAGATATATTTCCCATTGTAAATTGATAAATCAATGAACATATTAGCATTCTGGTTGGCAAATTAGGCTCCTGCTAATTTGGTTACTGGAATAACTTCCCCAAGTGTGACCTATTCTAAGTGAACAGGTTTAATCACATTTCAGGATCCCCCAAGTTTAAGGACTTGAGTCATAACTAACACCTGTTGGGTACTGCCCACCCATGAGGGCCGCCCTGAGTAGGCAGCCAGCCTCATCTGGAGCTCCCACCTGGAAAGGGACCATTGACTGGGGGATGCTGTGTGGGTTGGTTGAAACAGGGATGCCCTGGGAACACATGCCCAGGTTAGGCCCCTCACCACTGACCAGGTAAAAGGTGAAACTGGCCTGAATTAAGATGGTAGCAATGGGCATGCAAAGAAGGAAAAGGACATGTGGAGAAACTGAGAAAGAGATGGTAGAGTTTAGAATCGTAACTTCATAAAATTTCACAATTAGAGATTTTCTGGGTCAACCCGCTTGCTTTTCACCTGTGAATCGTGAGCCGCAGGTGATGTGCTCTGGTTCTGTGTCAGGTACCAGGGTTCAGGTCCCTGGTGGACACGCTACATTGCGGGGCTTCTGACTGATTCTATTCTGGCCTCGAGTGTTTTGCTAAAACACGTTGCACAATAGCCACGTCAAGTACACCCAGGCATGGCTTGAGCTATGGATATAGACGCTGGGTGTATTAATCTAGTTTAATAGACCCCAATGTTTGAAACAATACCTTACATTTTTTTTTCAGAGACTGCACAGAAGTGTAGCATTGTACAGCAAATGAAAGTGTTGCTACAATGCCTGTAAATCAGAGCTTTAAACTATGTTTCAATTATCCTTCTATTATCCAGCTGGTATTTAAACATGTTTATTATTCAAATCAGCAGCGAATGTGCTGCTGTTGTGTAAACAACTGTCACTTGCTGAAACAATGATTAGGAGGCACCATCCCATTCAGGTGTACTTAGGAGTACTTATACCCCAGCCACTTGTATTTAAATATCGTGCAAACACAATGCTTGAGTGACTACTTTCACTCCTGTTCCCAATGCCTCATGCCAATTCTATTACATTAAGAGGGAAATCTATTAAATTTTTCATTTATACACATCCGTACACTGTTTTTACCCATTGTATCATTAAGGCTTAGATTAATATAATAGATATGCTGAGAGAGACAGTGTGCATTGAAAAAAACCCGTTCAAAATAAAAGCCAATTTCTCTGCATTATTCGGGGGTGCTGGAAAGCTTTTGTGAAAACAATGCAAAGAAAATTATTTTCTGAATAAAAAGCATGACATGGAGAAAAGAAAAATTTGGCCCCCAGAAAGAGCAGTCTTGAACTTTTATTAGCTCCATTACCAATTCAGCCTATGAAAAATTGAGAGACAGAAAATAGGACATTTGTCGAATGAATCTGCGTCTCTTTTGAAGGTTCGCTTCTACCACTGGGAAAGGGTGTGTGTGTGTGTGTGTGTGTGTGTGTGTGTGTGTGTGTCGGGGCAGGGGCTGTGGGTGGTGGTTGCTGGGCAGAGCTTGGAATTGCTACTAGGTAATTCCCAGTGAGTTTATTCTTTTTTTCTTAAGCCTCAGTTTCCACATAGAAACCAGGAAGACAAGTTTGTGAGTACCGGGGCATTATAAATGGTGAGGAATCATAGTCTGATCAAACGATTGATGCTACTAGGCGTTTTGTATTATCTGAGACATATTTTGGGGGCTCAATAAATTCCTGTTGATTGCTTTCAGTTGCTAACCTGCAAATACTATCTACTGTGCTTAGGGAACCACCGACAAAAGGAGGTGGTTGTTAGAGAGAAGGGGGTACTGATAGATGTGCATTTGGTTTTGGAAATGCACACCCAGAAAACTCATGGTTGTGGCTTGTGTACTTAGCAAAATCTCCCAAGTGGGTTGTAAAGAGCTCTGACTTCATCCTTAGAGGTAATGGGAATAATGTCCAAATACCGCCATCTTAATTGATTTCAAAATACAATAAATGCCTAGTTCCTTAGAACCTGTAATATACGTGGTAACAATATAATTTATCATACAACTTGGGACGTTTTGAGAATGAGAGACATAATTATGTCAGGATGTCAAGTGTAAACCAGCACTGTCCTGGGCAAAACTGGACATATGATCACCCTAAAATCACATGGCTAAAGACCAACTCTGGCCAAGACTTAAAGCAAGGAAGGAGAAGGAAAAAGTAGCGTCTCAAGGGTCTGACTATATCCTTCTTTTGAGATTGGTTATTGTTTCATCTTTAAAGAAAAATAGATGATCTTTTTTTGGCTAACTAGAACTCACAAAAGCAAGTAAACTCAACTTTCAGAAAATACAATAAGCAAAAGTCCGTTTTTACATATTAGATAAATTAGCAAACAGTTTACTTGTTTTTTTTTGTTTGTTTTTGTTTTTGGTTTTTTGCTGAGGAAGATTTGCCCTTAGCTAACACCTGTGCCAATCTTCCTCTATTTTGTATGCGGGTTGCCGCCACAGCATGGCTGCTGACGACTGGTGTAAGTCCACACCTGGGAACCCGGGCTGCTGAAGCGGATTGCCACACTTAACCACTAGTCCATGGGGCTGGCCCCATGAACAGTTTACTTTTCAAAGTAATTATTGCATAATGAAAAGGTTTACCAGATTCCAAGCCAGCAACCTGTTTTTGTATGTGATTTAACTTATTCAAATCTTGCCTAGAGAATATCTTTGACACAAATGTGAAGTCTTTACACACAATTTTAATTTCTTCGCAGAGACTTGAGTTCAGTCAACAGAGTCAAATGATGACACTTTGGATCCACATATGTGATATCAAACCAATAAACACCAATTCTTAGGTATTAGAGGGTAGGCAGCACCTGGGTTAATGAATTTTATAATTTTCTCCCCAGCAAAGACAGCACCCAGAGATTGCAAACTTTAATGCTAGCAATACAAAAATCATTTTCACCTCTTAGATAACCAATTTTTATACTGATGTCCCATGATTTCTATGGCCATCTTTAGCCCTTTAATTATGTTCATAGATGTATTTCTTTTATTGAAGCCTGTGTTCTGAATTATTTTCATTGGTGGAAGAAGAACGTCAGTTAGTTGTTTCATATATTTCTCGAACAGCAGAGTATCTGATCTCTTTCCCATGTAGGCAGACTGATTCTCACAACCCTGCCTCTACTGTCTCAGGCAACAAGTTCCTGGGTTCCTGCTTGCAATAGCGTGCTGACTCATTTACTGGAGGGCTAATTGCTGAGGTGACATGGAACAGCATTATTATGCCTCTGGGTGTAATACTCAGCACCAACGTAGTCCCCCTCAATTATGTGCTCTGTCGTCTCCTAAGCCCCATACATTACCCGCACCTGTTTGTAAACAAGTTTCCTCCATTATGTACTTGTGGGAATTCCTGGTGCCAATCACCGGATCCTGCACACCTACAGCAAACCCTTCAGTGTCTCCAGCTGCCTGACCTCTTTTATCCAGAAGTTAGACAACACTTTTCTCTTTGTCATTTAAGCTCATTCTCTGGAGGTAAGGACAGTGTAGTTTGTTTTTGTTGTTGATGGAACATTGATAGGATTTCTGCTGAGGTCTATTCTACACACCTCAACTAATTGTTGTGAAACTCGAGGCGAGGGTTACTGGCCAAGTCATAGACGTTAACAAGGGTGATTTTGAAATAGCCTAGGCAACACAAATTGTGGCTGCCAATAACTCTGTATGTCCCTCGTTTTGTTTTTTTTTTTTGAGAAAAATTAGCCCTGAGCTAACTACTGCCAATCCTCCTCTTTTTGCTGAGGAAGACTGGCTCTGAGCTGACATCCATGCCCATCTTCCTCTACTTTATACGTGGAATGCCTACCGTAGCATGGCTTTTGCCAAGCGGTGCCATGTCTGCACCCGGGATCTGAACCGGCGAACCCCGGGGGCCGCCGAGAAGCGGAATGTGCAAACTTAACTGCTGCGCCACCGGGCCGGCCCCTGTATCTCCCTCTTTAATGGAGTATGGTGACTCCATGCATCTTGTATGACCTTGTTCATCCTTCAGTGTTTCCAGTTTACGTCCTGTTTTCTCTGGGAAACCATTCTCCACTATTCTGACCTCACTCAGTTCCTCGTTGGATTCATGGGAGCCAGTTTCTAATGTCCAATTCTTGTACTTAATCATATGCTACCACCATTTGACACTGTTTCCCAGACTTTCCTTATCCACCAAACATATTATAAGCTTCTTTGAGGGGGTAGGTGGGGGTCCCTTCACTTCTCTGATTGCTTTAGTGCCTAGCACAGGGCTTGAGGTCATAGGGAATAAATAAACATAAATTTAGCCAATATTGATTGAGTACTTACTGTATGCAAAGCTTGGTGCTCAGTACTGGGGGAAAATACAGTGAAAACCGTATTCCCTGACATCAGAGGGGTTTCCAAGATAGGATAAATCCAAAGGAGAGGTGGTAAAAGAAGCTGGATTTTACACTCATATAGCTAGACTTCAAGGGAGTAATATGCTCATGGAAAATGGAGCTATGACATGACATAATTCAAGAAAAATATTCAATTATAAGATTAGGATATCTGTTAGGAGTCTTTTTTTAGGAATAGGAATGGCTCACTAGCCTGGCACGAGGGCTAAATGCTGGGGGAGCCTTTCTCAGACGGGCTATGAGCATCTTTGTTGAAGTTGCGTGGCTTTGGGAACAGGCTCTTTGAGGGCAGGATGGGGCTGGGAGGTCACACCTGCATGGCGCTGCTCTAGCACACCTGGGCTGGCTGTTCAGGAGCATCAGGGAGCAGCAGTCTGGCCAGGAATTGGCATTTCATAGGGGACGTTGGCGGTGGAGGCAGGGAGAGGTGTCTTGACTAGGGGAGTACCATGGGGGAACAAGCCAACTTGTAGGCACTGCTTTGGGGTTCTCCAGAAGCAACTAGAGAGACTTTTGACATAGGAAAGGCGTTCCTTCACTCCTCTGCTCTGAATCCCCCAGCAGTTCTTTATTCCTCTTGGAAGAAAGGCTGAAGTCCTTACAACGGCTTATAAGGCCCATATAATCCAGACTCCTGTGACCCCTATGACTTCATCTATTCTGTCTTCTCCAGCTACACGGACCCCCTTACTCTTCCTCCACTAAGCTAGACCCCAGCCTGCCTCCAGGCCTTTGCACCAGCTGTTGCCCAGGCCAGGATTTCCTCCTGGCTCACCACTCTCCCCTCCTTCAAGTCTTTGTTTAAATGCCACCTTCTCAAGGAGGTGTCCCTTCACTACCACCCTCCCCCCAGCACTCCTCATTCTCCCTCCCTTGCTCTATCTTTTTCCATGCACTTCTCACCCTCTAATATATCATTTACTCATTTGTTGTTATTTTCAGTCTTTCCACTTACAGAATGTAAGCTCCGGAACGGCACAGAGTTTTGCCCATTTGTTCTCAGCTGTTCTCCCTTCTACAGCACCACCGGCTGTGTGCTCAGTAAGTCTTCATTGGATGAGCGAATGAGCAGGTGGGTCCTGATTGGTGGTAGTGACGGTCAGCTTTTAAGGTGACCCTGACTTCATTTGCACTCTATGCTGGGGGACATTTGTATTACGATTGTCATGAGGCTCTATCTTCATTTCTGACTGATTTTTAAACAGTATGTCTTAAAGTTCCGTTAAAAAATGTATCTATTCCTTAGTGTCTCTGGAAATAACTCAGGGTCTGTAAACCAACATTTAAATGCCCAAAGGAAGAACCTGGCAGGGAACTTCAGAGCGAATATTTTCATGAAGGGAGAAATTCTTTGGTAACTTGAACAATTGCTGCCTTGGTATTTGGAGGCAAATAAATCAACCTTTAGGGGAAAGAGTTCTTGCCCCAATTTAGGGGCTTTTATAAACTGAGACGACAGCTCAATCTCAGGGGCTGTAACTAGAATCACAGGCTCCCCCAGTCTGCTACTTAAGAAGCTGTTAATGGCCAGCTTATTAGCCCATTAGCAACTGCTTTAGCCCATTAGGAGACGTTTAAGTGGTGCAAACCGCTGGCAGTTCCAGCAGGGTGAGGCTTGGTTGACTTCACCGTGGTGATTCCTTGCTTTGGCAAATTATCTGAGTGGGTCAGGGCAGCTTTCCTCGTGTGACGTTTACTTGTAATGAGGCACGCCTGTACTCCGTGTCCCATCTGGGGTGGAATTCTTAGGGCGATCATTTGGAAAGGGGTAGTTTTGTTCTTGTAAACTATAGACTCTCAGCTGCTGATGACCCGACCACTAGCCACCTACCTCTAATTGCCACCCCTCTCCCCTGCGGCTGCTCCCAACCACAGAGGAATTAGTTAAAAACTCTGGTGATTAGAGGAGATGTTGCCAAACCTGGAGGGGTGGCCTGTGTGTGGACTGCAAGAAGTTAGCCTGGCTTGATTCTTGATCTGTTTTATGCCTATAGTAGGGAGACTAGTGGCCCCTGCTAAAGCTGGACCCTGCCTGAATCCCTGCAACCCATGAATATGTTACCTTACATGACAAAAGGGAATTTGTGGATGTGATTAAAGACCTTGAGATGGGGAGAGTAACCTGCATTATCCAGGTGGACCAATGTGCTCACAAGAGTCCTTAAATGTGGAAGAAGGAGGGAAAAGAGGAGGTTAGAGTGATGCAATGTAAGAAGACTTCCCTGTTGTTGCTTGAAGATGGAGGAGGGAAGGGAGCAGAGGCATGCGGCAGCCTCCAGAAGCGGGAAAGGGCAAGGACGTGAATTCTCCACGTAGAATTCTTCCGCAGAGTCTCTGGAAGGGAACACAACCCTGCTGACACCTTGATCTTTGTCCAGTGAGCAACATTTCAGCTTCTGACCTCAGACTGTAAGGTAATGAATTTGTGTTGTTTTAAGCCATCACATTTATTAATTTGTGACAGTAGCGATAGGAAACTAATACAGTACTCAGGGTGGTGGGTGGACTTTGTGGCAGGGTAATTGAAAACGGAGAACGTAATCCCTGTTCTTAAGGTATTGGGGTGGCAGAAAATGGGCACAAAAAGCAGGTTTTCTGCAACAGTATTTGGAGAGTACAAACTTTATTCTTCACCCCATCCTTAATATGGTGCTTTAGCAGGAGATAAAAAAACAGAACAAAAAAACAAAACAAAGACCCCCAAACTTTCCACCCCAGACTCTGTGGCACGCACAGCATTTTAACAGAGGAGCATAAACACATCTACACCTGGCATAACTTGAAACATGAAGCCACTTGGTCAAAAGCAACCATCGCAAGAACGGAAGAATATGGCTGGATGACACAAAGTAATGCAGGTGAGTAGCTTTCTCAGTGTAACATGTACTGGTCCAGCCATCCTCATAGCCGTTGTCAAAATAGATTCCACGGTGGCCCTTGTTCCCGATGCCTTGCACCGAAATGCTCACAGATATTAATAGTGCCGTGTCTTCCATGATGCTTATTGCTTGTTGATCGTTTCCACCTATTTTATTAGTTTTCAGCTATTTGATTGGTTCTGAGCTGTTTCAGTGGTCTTCTCAACTCCAGTCATTCTTTTGTTTCTTGACTGTTCTCAGAATGCCTTTGGTATTTGGAATTTATTTTGA
Organism: Equus przewalskii; assembly: GCF_037783145.1. Classification (NCBI taxonomy): domain Eukaryota; kingdom Metazoa; phylum Chordata; class Mammalia; order Perissodactyla; family Equidae; genus Equus; species Equus przewalskii. Next base: position 21,545,111 of record NC_091853.1, on the reverse strand, counting down.
TCTTAGAGCCATTTTGAATCTTAAGCCATCTTATTAGGATTTTTTATACCTTCTCAACATTCTTACACCTGATTCCCCAGTTTAAAATCAAACTTTTAGCCTTTGATTGATAAATACCGAGGGAGGTATATATTCTTGTAATTAGTCTTTGGCATTGCATCAAGTTCAAAATTGGTGATAAGTACGTGATGTTACACATACAAAAATCCTAAGCTTAATTTTATCAAACTTTCAGAAAAGCATGTTCTTCTTATTGTAGTGTGTTGAATGGTGGCCCCCCCAAAGATATGTCCACATCTTAACCCCCAGAACCTGTGAATATGACGTTATTTGGAAAAAGAGTCTTTGCAGATATCATTAAGGTTCTCAGGGTGAGATCATCCTGGATTGCCCAGTGCGCTCTCAATTCAATAATGAGTACCTTCATAAGAGGTAGAAGAGGAAAAGACACAGATGCAGAGCAGAAGACCATGTGGAGATGGAGGCAGAGACTGGAGCTATGTGGCTCCAAGCCGAGGAATGCCTGAAGCCACCAGAAGCTGGAAGAGGCAAGGAGGGGCTCTCCCCCAGAACTTTGGGAGAGGGTTGCTGCTCTGCTGACAGCCTGTTTTCAGACTCCTGGCCTCCAGTTTGGGAGAGAATTAATTTCTGTTGTTTTAAGTCAACAAGTTTGTGTTAACTTGTTATGGCAGCCACTGGAAACTCATACAGTCATAAAACATTCAGTGCCTACTTATTACCTGTTAATGTCAACATTCATACGACATCAGGCATGGCTTTCATGAGATCGTTGACTCATTGGACCACCCTGATTCGCTGGAATGATTCTACGAAAAATCTCACCCAGCTGAACTTTTCAAGAATACCCTGAGAGTTTTGCATATATAGGGCAGCTATTATCAGTCCAGCTTACAGAGTATTTTCATATACGTGTACCCATGTGAGGCATGGAGTGGGGGTGAAGTCATTTTAGAGAAGGATGATTGTAGGTAAGTTCTGGGTAAGACCTACATTGCTGTATCCTAGAGGGAGAAGGTGGTAATATGAGTCTCAGCTGATCCCTTCATTTTGTAAGAAAATTTAATTACTGGCCCCAGGAAGCATTTTCTTTGAGTTTTATGTAACAACTGCACTCTCAGCAGATAGAGGGAGGCAGACCTTGGGGCAAGCAAATGGGAAAAATAACCTATAAAATGTGTTCACAAAATATGATGTTATTCCACCCTGGAACTTAATAGAAATCCTTTGACTGTTGTTCTGCAGTCAACAAGACTCATCTAATTGGTGACCATGGTAACAAAATCAGGTCATGGGGAGGTTCATGCTGAGATCAAGCATATGTAGATCTCCTAGTTCAAATATACATAAAGATAAGAACCTGTTGGTAAGAGTCTGAAATGTTAGGTTGAAGATGGGCTCTCCTACGCCGGGCTTATAATATCGAGAAAATGATCATTTGTTTGCAATAGCCATACGTTTTGCAGAAAAGGAAGAGATTTTTCACATTCACTGGGGGGGAAAGAGATAATTCAGAAATGTGAGACCAGACTGAGTGCATAGATGTTGCTTCATAGATCTGTGTAATTTACTCCCTGGGGTTTGTAGTGTGTCTGACTTATATTTTAGACATAATTAAGTAATCAGCAGTGTACATTGTAAAATGAATGTTTAGGCTGCTTGAGGTTAAATTTTCACAGCCATAGCAGCTGCGTGGTACCAGCGACCACCCCTCCCCGCAGCCAAATCCTCTCCCCTGCATACAGTCAGTTATTTAAAATCTGTGAATGGGACTCAAATTATTTCCAGTCACCATTTTTCAGCAGATCTGAAGAGCAACCACATGGTAACCACTGGATACCAGGGTGACTGCGCCTCATGCTCGTGAGCATCCTCTGTTCTGGCTCAGTAGCTGGAGTGCCAATAAGAATGTCAATTATAGAATGAATAATACTTTTATTTATGTAGGATCTCATTTGATCCTCAAAAAGCCCTGGGAGCTAGGAAGTTTTCCCCATGATACAAATGAGAAAACTGAGATGATGAGAGAAGTTACAGTTCTGAGAAATCATGGGACTTCCGCTTTTTAAATGCAAAATTAGGGATTAAATTCCTTATCTTGAGCCGCTGTATGTAAAAGGTCCAATCCAAGAACGTGCACCTCAGGACGGGAGTTGTTATTGTTATGGTTCTTACTGTTCTGTGTCCAAACCCTGTGCTGTTCTGCCAGTCCCGCTGGCGCATGCACCCTTCCACCTGGTGGCATTCCCTTCCTTCTCACTCCTAATGGCTCTTGCTCAGCAACTCTTGGAGGGGCACTTGGGGAGGAGACGGAAATAGGAGGGCTCCTTTTCTTTCTTCCTTTCTTCTTCCTCTCTTCTTCCCTTCCCCCTTCCTTTCTTTTGTTGCTTCCTTCTTTTCTATCAAACTTGACCCATACTCATTTTCCTTCGCCACTAAATCCAAGAGAATGTAAAGTGAGAGGTGGTGAGGGGTGATTTAGAATCCTTGTCTGCTTGCTCCAAGGAAGCACAAACCCAGCCTTAATTGAGGCCCTGGGTTCATTGGGGGATTTTCAAGGAGTTGGCTGGGTGCTCTTTCTCTTTTAAAAAACAAAACAAAATATAACGCTTTTTTACTGTCAAACAAAACAAATAGTTACTGGTTATAAGAAAACATTCAAACAATGAAGACACATAACAAGAAAAAAATAAAGTCCTTCTCTATTCCTACTCCTTAGAGGTAACCACTGTTAACAATTTGATGTATATAACCTTGATTCATTTCTATTCTTAGGGAATTGTATATAATATACCCAACACATAATATTCGTATGCATTTAAAATGTAAATTTTCTTCCTTCTATACATTCTGTTCTGCAATTTGCTTTTTTCGCTTAATAACATATCTTTCCATATGAGTACATGTAAATCTACCTTATGATCCTTTAATAGCTGAACAGTATTCCATTGCAATAGATGTAACAAGATTAATTATATAAGCATGTCAGTAAACATATATAAGGATAATCTTTGTAGACTTGTGCAAGTATTTGTAAGATCAATTCTTAGAGCTGGAATTGCTAGGTCAAAAAACGCACGCATTAAGAACTGTGTGGAGGCACTCTTGGCCTGGCTCCTGCATCCCAGTCCCATCCTGCACCATGCTCCCCCTTGCTCTCAGTGACTCCTTTCCTCTGGCCTCTCTTAGACCATGAATTTGTCAGGTTCCCTTCCATTATGGAGACAGCACATTCCATGCTTCTCATTTGGAACACTCTGCCTTTCTCTGCCTTGTTAGCTCCTTTACCATGGCAGCCTGATTGCTGCTTCCTCCGAGAAGGCCGCCCTGAGCTCCCTAACTAGGTTAAACACCTACTCCACACTCTCAAGGCACTGTGTACTTCCCTTTCATTGCACTTCCCACAGTTGTAACTTATATGTATTTCTGCCATGAATTGGTTAATGCTGTCTCTTCCAGTGGACTGTAAACTGCAGAAAGGCAAAAACTGCCTGATTTCGCTCACCAATGTGGTCTTATTGCCTGGTTCCCAGTGCCTGGCCCACAAGCAAAGATTTTTCTGTGTGTAACTTGAAGGAGTGAATGCATCAATGAATGCTTTGCTTTAGTTGCATTCCTAACACCAGTGTCTTTTCCAGGGGACTTCTAAAGGGCTAATGGATAATCGGTACCCAAAGTCTTTTCCTTCATTGCTTCCGTGGACCAGAGCCACTGAGGTCTGTTGTTCATGCTTCTCAGTCGTGAGGCTCTTGAGAGGACCCAGGTCAGAAGCACACCTGACCTGCGGGAGCAGACACAGATGAACCAGAGAGTCAGGGCTGGAGGGGTCTGGGATGTCAGAAGCCAGCCTCCTCATGCTACAAATGAGGCTAATGAAGCATGGGAAGAGGAAAAGGCCACAGTGAGTGGTGGAAGCAGAATGAAGACCCAAGTTTCTAAATTTGGGGCCAATGCTCTTTCTATTCTTTTCCCCAGATGTCAAGAGCACATGAAAAGGGTCTCAGGATAGGCCATGATTTGCAGAGTGGGAATGTTCTGAGAATCGTGCTCAGCTTCTATGGAGCGCTCTCCACCTTCTCCAACAGAGTGCGCTTCCTTAGTACCGTGCCACCTACTCTTTAAGTCGATGATACCTACCCACTGGTAGTGTGCCTGAAAACTGGGCTCTAGTCCCATGTGGCCACAAGTCCCATGAGGCAGTGGAAAGACAGTTGGTCTGGAAAGAAGGCTCTGTCACTTACTGGCTCTGGGTCCCTGGACAGGTCTTAGTCTCCCTGTTCTGTGAAGCAGGATGAGCATCTCCACTCCACGCACTTGCAGGTGATTGCAAAGAACAAGCAAGACCACGATTTAAAGTGACTTATAAGCTGTGAAACACTGCAGCTTGGGAGGTGTCAGCGGGAGAGTGTCTGACCCGTCTACTGAGTATTTCTCTCTTTTGCGTTGTGCAGTGGTCATCACCAGGCAAAGCAAATTGGAGAGAGAGTTCCAGACCTCTAGGAGCTTCACAAATGCAGACTTTCAAATTATTCACTAGATTTTGAGCTTCTCACATTTTGAGCCCAAGTCTTAGTCACCTTTACAGCATCCCCCACCTTCACCCAATGGCTTGCCTAAGGCATCTCTTTTTGGTGAATGGAGTAAAGTAGTGAAAGGGTGTCAATTAAACACCCGATGAGTTAGCTAGGGACCAGAAAACCTCAGGGTGTCATTCACTTGTGGAAGGACTGCTAGTCTAAAATAAAGAAACATTTTTAATTCTAGAGTACTGTTTTAAAGAAATGCAATTTTGACTTTCAAGAACAAAGAGTAACTCAAATTGGACTAACAAAGTATTTACAAGTAGCGTTTTGGCTTATAAATGATGCCTTGCTTCAATTTCATAAATTACTTTCACATCTGTAATTTCATTTTCATAAATGTCCTGTGAGGTGGGCTATGATCCCCATTTTATAGGTGAGAAATGGAGGCTCAGGGAGCAGAGGCAACTTGGGTTCATCCACTTTGTGTTCTATTTGGGATTTTGGACTGCGGTGTCAGGACTATTTGCAAGCTTTCATTCTTTCTAATAGGTTTCGTTCTTTGAGCATACATGTCCTCATCTTCTTCAACTCCATCTCCCTCCATCATGCTTGCTTGGCAAAATCCCAGCCCTAGTTAATTCAACCCTCCTCTCCTCCTGTGCTCCACCTAGACACCTGAGCCTAGCTGGAGAGAAACATGGACCATAATAACCGCCTTACTTTAGGTTCCTGACTGGCCAAGCTCAAGTGGGCCCTCAATGCTCCCCAGCAATCTACAACACTACGCTTCCCTCATCCATCACCTTCCCTGTCTCCTAGTTGACAATATCACACGTGCTCTTATCTTTCCACCTTCCAACATCCTCACTGGGCTCTCTGGTGATGAGCTTGCTTCACATTTCACCTAGGAAACAATGCAAACAGAAGAGAAGAGAATAAACACTTGGGCTAGCACACCTTTCAATCCACCTGCCTTTGTCCTGGGTAATCTGCACCCTTCTCCCTTGGTTGTTCTAGGCCATCACTCCTAGAGACATCCTTTCTTTCTCCTGCAATTTTCCCTCTCTTCTGGGCTGCTTTTGCCAGTGATCAAACATGCCGTAATATCTCCCATTAAAAAGGAAAAAAAAAACCAATTTGTGACAACATGGATGGACCTTGAGGGTATTCTAAGTGAAATAAGTCAGTCAGAGAAAGACAAATATTGTGTGGTTTTACTCATGTGGAATCTGGGAAAAACAAGACAAAAACAAACTCATAGATACAGAGAACAGATTGGTGGTTACCAGAGGGGAAGGGGTTTGGGGGGTGGGAGAAATGGGTGAAGTAGATCAACTGTATGGTGATGGATGGTAACTAGACTTTGACGGTGATCACTGTAGTGTATACAGATGTCAAACTATAATGTTGTACACTTGAAACTTATATAATGTTATATATCAATTTTACCTCAATAGAAAATAAAAAATCTAAGAGGAAAGAAGAGAAAAACAAACCAACATGCTAAGATCCTCCCTGGACCCTGCTTCTCCCTCCAGGATGACCCCATCCTTTTTCTCTGTACCACCAGCACAATTCCTTAAAGAAGGCGTCCATACTCACTGTTTCTACTTTCTCTCCTCTTGGACTCACTCTATTCAGGCTTACCTCCACTTCACACTACACCAAAGAAGACACTTTCCAAGTAACCAATAACCCCACGTTGCCAAGTGCAGTGTCAGTCCTCAGCCCCATCTTCCTTGGGCATCAGCCCTGCACTGGGCACAGTTGATCAGTCGCTCCCTTTGCCACAAAACCCTTTCCTTGCTTATAGCCAGAGACAACGTTTTCTCTCTTTCTCTCCTGCCATCCTGGCTGCTCCTTTTGGTTTTCTTGATGGGTTTCTCTTTACCTTCTGACCTCTAAGAGTGAGAATGTCTGGCTCAGTCTTTGGACTTCTCTTTATCCATTCCCAGTCTCTAATAATGTCATCTAAGTCTTGTGGCTTTAAATACAAGTTTGCATCCTCAGCTGGTCCCTCTCTCTGAACTCCAGACCTTTACCTACATCTGCCTACTTGATATCTCTAGTTGGATCACTAATTGCTCCTATAATCAAGGACTCCCAATTTCTTCCCTATACCTGCTTTACTCTCAGTCAGTAAACGGCAACTCCATCTTTCCAGTTTCTAAGCCTTGCACTTTGGGGTCACCCTTAACTCTTCTTTTTCTCTCACACTCCTCAGCTGATCTTTCAGCAAATACTGTCTCTCTACCTTCAAAATATATCCAGAATCCAAGTGCCTCTCTGCAAGCCTGTGGCCACTCTGATCCAAGCCACTGCCTCTCACCTGTTCATCACAATACACCTCTAATTGGCCTCTCTGTTTTCACTCTGCCCCTACAGCAGCCAGTGATCTTTTCATAACCCAAGTTAAAATAATACCATTATTATCATAGCAAATATTTACTGGGTGCCAGGCATTTTATATATATATATATGTAAATCTATTTAATCCTCATAACAATCCTACAAGATAGGATTTATTACTATATGTGTTTTGCTGATGAGGAAACCAAGGTAGAACATGGTTAAATAATCTGCCCAAGACTACACAGCTAGCAACTTAGGAGCACACGGGTGAGCGGTAATTGTGAGAGCTCAAAGTCAGGGTTGTTAGCTCCAACTTCCCTAGGGGATTGATCCTCCTCATCCAGTGTAGATCAATTGGGTAGTAATAGCCATGCTATTGACCCTTTGTTGAGTATGTGTTAGCACTGTGTGAAGTGCTTTACACACATCACCTCGTTTATCCTCTTGGGGTAGTCCTGCGAATAGCTGGTGTCAGCCCCATTTTGCAGATGAGGAGATTGAGGCTGTTTCACAGTAAGTGGTAGAGACGGGATTTATACTTCAGTCTTTGAGACTCTTGAGCCCCGGAGGGACTCCGGTGGAGCCTGGAGGAAAGACTCAAGTGTTGCTTCAACACTCCCTTCTTCTCTCAGAAGGGAGATTAGTGGATCTGCTGAGTCTAAGACTGGCACCGTTGGCTGTTCCCTTTAGGTAGGTGGTAGACCTGGCTGATGAGAGCCGTGAGACCCTCTCAGACAGAAGCGAGAGTACTGTGGCACTGACTGGCTTGGGGTGGGATAGGAACTCTGCTTCCGGGTGATGGTGTCCTCACCATCAGGAGAGGAATGGGCAGTTCTATTTTTTCCCGGGCCTGGCAGCGTGCCTGGGCTCTGCTGGCACTTAGGCAGCTTATGAGTTCCAGATCACGGTGGAGCTATGCTGGGTGTCTCTGGCAGCCATCAGCCTGCTGTGCCCAGAGAAGCTGGATCTCCCAAATCTTTTTTCAGCCTCTCCCGACATAATAAGGATCGTGGTTCTGCCATTTCTTACCTCCTGGGGCTTCCTCTTTCTGTCTTATGCCCTCTGGGAATTACCAACTGTCCTGTAGGGATCAGCTTCTTGTCTCAGGGACTTTACCCCAGCAGTCTCACCTGCCTGGAACCCTGGTCGCACCCACCCACCCACACCCCCTCGCTCCCTTTGCCATGATTGACATCCAAGCAGCTCTCAGTTCTCAGCTGCAAGGCCATTTCCTCAGCGAAGTCCTTTCCAATTTCCCTGTCAGGACGCTGGTTTTCACTCTCAGAGTACCATAAATGACTTGTTTATGGTGATTCTCTCTTACCACTTATCAAGGTTTGAAATGACATTTTCTGTGCTTATATTTGATTAATTTCCATTTCCCCAACTAAACTTTGAGACAACTACTACCGATAATAAAGAACATGGTAAGGATAACAATGACAATGACAACAAAAATAGCAGCTGACGTTCATTGACCCTGTGTTCCGGGCAGACCACTGAGCTGTTCCCTGGACTGCCTGACTTAATTCTCACAGCAACCCTGCGAGTTACACACTACTTTTTATTCCCATTTTACAGATAGGGAAACTGAGCTTATGTAACTTGCTCAGGTTCGCCCAGCTCCTCAGTGGAGTTGACAGGCTCTGAATACAGGCTTCTCGACTCTAGGGCTTGTTTTAAGCTCCATGAGATTAGGGACTATGTTTTAGCTCACCATTGACCCCAGGAAAGACTCAGAGGGGGAATATATTAAATGATTTGTGAATTGAATTGATTGGTTTCTGGCGGCTCTATTCTCCTCTGGGTCTCCTGTGGACACGAGAGCTAGGTTCTGCTCAGGATTGGGCTATCCATCCCATGCACTCTGTGCAAGCACCCTGTGCCCCCTCAGGGCTGTGGGGGCCCACACTCTGTTGAAAGTTCTGAGGCATCCAGGAACAGCCCTACAAGAATTTTCTTCGACTTCCAAGACTTACTCCTCCATTCTCAGCCCCTGGCCCATCCCATTTCTCCTCTTTACCTACCTCCCCTGCCCTGGGAAGCAGGCAGAGTTTTGCCTGTGTGTTTTCTTCCAATGGTTTGCTCCTCTTCCTTTTCTGCATCACTTACCTCATCCAGCACTTAGGATCATTCCTCGGGGAAACTCCTTGGGAATCTCTGGCAGATCCAAGCTGTCTTTCAAGCTTTTGATACAGACTCAAGATGGCCCCATGCTGGAGGGCAGGTGGTTCCTACTCTCAAGGGCCTTATGGCAGGAGGCAGACCTGGCACATTAGCACCAGCCAAATGTGGAAGGCAGAGACAAATTAAACAAACAAAAGCCGTGTTTCCCCAGAGCTGTTTGCTTATGTCTTGGTTAGCGCTTCAGTCCAGACTGCCTTGCTTAAGGGCTATTTGAGCTCATTTCTGCCTCCTGCACTGAGAACCTAAAGGGCAGGACTTTTGCCCACGTCACCCTCCCTCTGCCCAGCACTGACGTTGGCACATTGCAGGCACCACAGAATAGTGAACGAGAGAATGACAAGGGCTTGGTGTAGGATCGTCTTGTGTACATACATAGGGCCTTAGATGATGAGAATTCGTGATGTACTTTCTAATTTTTATTTTTCTGAGCAAGTGTTGTGGAGGTGTTGGAATGAAAGAGTGGGAAGGCATTGGCGAGCGGAGGTGGGGATGGAGTGCGTGAGCTGTTTTTGGAATGAGGCATTGACATGGAGTGCAGAGATGGAAGGGAACCCCAGTTTCCTCCTCTCTTCTTTCCATCCCTTTCTCTTCCCTCTTCTCTCCCACTGTGTTTACCTTGGAATGTCTCCTGCTGCTTATTCCCCATGGCCTATTCCTAGACTAACATCTGTAATATCATTTGGCTCCTGAAACACCTTTCCTATTTGGAGTGGAGAATGAAGGAAGACAGGGACAGCGGGGCAGAAAGGACGGACACCTACAGTGTGTTAGATACCACACTAGCCACTTTACTTATGTTGCCCCATCTCACTCTTGCAACAATCCAAGGAGATAGGTGTGGTTACTCCCATTTTGGAGATGAGAAGCCTGAGGCTCAGGAAATGTCAGTAACCTGCTCAAGATCAGCAAGTGGAGCTGAGCTACAAAACCAGGTCTGTCTGACTCTGGAGCTGGGCTCGTGTTCTGGCTAGAAAACAGCAATTCTCTGGGACAGGTTGGGGAATGAGGAAGTGGAGGTGCCAAGGTAGACCGGACATACGTTATCAGGGTTCAAAGCACTGTAGGCTATTCATAGAAAGAACTTTCCTAAATCTGACCCAAGCTTCCCTTTGCTTCTCTTCTCTGGCTTGGAGATATGGCTGTGTCTCTGCTGAACCGTGCCTGTGCTGCAGTCTCTCAGCTGCGTACCTTTTCCTTAGTGAGCACAGACCAGTGTTAGAGGACAGTAGAGTTACAGACTAGTGCTGGACAGAGCAATTCCAGTGCTGGACACGGGTGTGGTTCTGGATCTGGTGGACCCAATCTCTCTAGGCTCTGTCTGCCCCCACAAGGAAACCCAAAGAGGCTGGTGCTCAGAGAATGTCATCTGCCCCCACCATTGTCCCTAGCTCAAGTATGCTTTTCTTGGCACTGGAGAGTCAACAGGTGTGAACAAGTGTACAGAGACCTGGCATGCCAGGGCTGGCACTGCTTATGGCCTTCACTCACAAGAGATGGCAATTGCCACCTTCTGCAGGCTGCCCATCAAAACACATTGTTGCCTGGCACCTCCATAGGCTCCAACCAACTTGTGAGTGGGCACCATGCCATCCCAGCAGATGGGCAGAAAGGGTGGGGAGCGGCCAAAGCAGTCCCATCCTGGAGGTGCATAAAGTGGAGGTGGTGAGGGCTTGATCTCCAACTGAGGATGTTTCAGGATGACTCTCTCCACCTTAGATTTATAGGACAGGAGTTAAAAGGAGATGAGGGCTATGGTTTAGCCTGTACCTAGTTGGCTGGAGTTTGTTTTCGGGGGAAAAAGTGACTTGGAACCCATCAGAATATTGTGGCTTTGTCTTCAATGGCCTTAAAGGGGATTTGGGAAATCAGGAACAATACTGAAGGTAGAAGGAGGCAAAGAAGGACAAGAGGGGATTCTAGAGAGATTTTTATCTTCTATGACCCCTTTGCCAACCCCTTTTCCATCACACCCCAACTGTCCTAACAGCAGGCTGACAGATCCCCCACTGCCAACAGGCAGAGGCCAGTCAGGGTTGGGGTCAGGGCTGGAGGAGCCCTTGCCGTGGGTGGTTGGCAGTACAGGCAAGGAGTTCCTAGGAGGTAGAAACAGACTCCCTACAGCCCTTCAGACAGTGCTCCCATTGCCTAAGGAAGGGTGTCATGATTTTAGAACTCAACGGGGTGATTGTCAGCATGTTTAAATATCTCGAAGGAGTCACCCAGGCCTGGCCTTCAGAGTCCGTGGGGAAGGCATTGAGGTGAGGGAATAACCAAGCAAAGCCTCCAAGAGGAGAGAGTATATCTCAGGAACAGCTTCTAGGCTTTTTGGGGAGAACAGAGGGAGTGGGAGGAAGTGGCAGCAATTAAACCTGAAAGGTGAGTGGACTGTGTATTGTACAGGACCCCGAATGCCAGGCTGGGAACTGGGGCCTCCCTTCACAGGCAGGGGGTGCCATGGAAGGTTTTTGAGTGGAGAATTGCTTTGATCAGAGCTTTCCCTGAGAAAATGGAAAAGGTGGTCATGTTAGGGAGAGCCAGAGGCAGGAAGTCAGAGCCCAGGGGCTGCCATGATGGCTCATGCCCGGATAAGGGCAGTGGCAATGGGAATGGAAAGAAAAGGAGGGTGGGAAGGCCTTCACTAGGAAACGGTGGGGATGGGATGAGAACTGGGAGGGAAGGAGGGCAAAAGAAGACCTCAGAGTGATTGCGAGGACAGAGGGAGATGGAGAAAGGGAAGCTAGATGGCTGCTCTCGCTGGATGGGCACAGCGGGGTTATTTTTGTCAAAATGGTATGTATTATTTTGTTTTATTTGTGGATTTTCACGGATGACTAAGAATTAGTTGTCTATAGCAGTTTGTTATTCTCACAGGTAAACTGAGGCTCCTGGTGAATGAGAACCCACAGAGTGAGCTTCAGCTGCCCCCTTGTATTTCTGCCCAAGGTTATTCTTCACTTTTATACAAGGTTGTTTTTGACTACCCTGCCTTCAAAGCCGGCCTCTTGTTTCCCTGAAATGTTCTCTCCACTTCCACACGTCGCTATCATCTTTTGGTTATCAGGTTGAATAATTTAAAGTCTCTGCCGGTCTGAAATTACATGTGGGCTTGCTCTGTTTGTGGCCTACTCAGCAATTAGCCACACACCATTTTATCTCTGCAATTACACTGCGAGGGGAGAAAACAGTCCAGTCCTTGTCCCAGGGGGAAGCTGAGGAATAGCAAGGTCTCCGAGCTGCGTGTCTGGAGGGGTCAGTTGATCCAGGATGGTACCCAGAATAGCTCTGAAGGTCTCGTACAGGCTGATTCCTTTCCTTTCCCATGGCCTCTGTAGCCCTGTCTCACATCTGTTTATGAAGAATCACAGAATCACAGCATCTGTAAGGTAATCTCTTCCCAGGATAGCAGATAGGTTTTATTTCTTGTGTTAACTCTGAAAGACTGGCAGTGCCTTCCTGGAGTATCGCCCTGGGAAAGATTGCAAAGCTATGACTGGACTCGGTAGGAGAGAGTGCTGTGATCAATTAGTGATGTCTGTTATGGGCAAAGAATGAGAAAGTAGTGATGAATGCTGCATATCGGACGTCTTTCATCCAGTTCAAACGTGACTCTTGAGACATGTAAAAGTTAAGGCCTAAAAATACTGTGACTTATTAAAGATAATAAAAGCAATATGAAGTTTAGCATGTGCTACGGAGTGTTCTAAATACTTCTATATACAGTTGGCCCTCTGTATCTGGAGGTTCCACGTCTGTGGATTCAACCAAGTGCGGATGGAAAGGCCTGCAATGGTTGCGTCTGTGCTAAACATGTACACACTTTTGATCTTGTCCTTGTGCCCTAAACAATATGGTATAACAACTATTTACGTAGCATTTACATTGTATTAGGTATTATAAGTAATCTACAGATGATTTAAAGCATCCGGGAGGATGTGCAAAGGTTATATGAAAATACCATTTTATATAAGGGACTTGAGCATCTGCGGATTTTGGTATCTGCAGTGGTCCTGGAACCCATCCCTCATGGATACCGAGGGATGACTGTAGCACCTCAGTCCTCACAACACCTCCTAGGTGTTTACCCTCATTTTAAAGAGGAGGAAATAGGTGGCACAGAGAGGTTAAATGACTACCCAAAGACAGAGCAGGAGAGGAGCCAGGGTTCAAATCCAAATAGTCTGACTTCAGCTGCCACCTTCAACCACTGCTCTTCTGCTCTGTGCAAATCACACGGCTCCTTAACAGTGGGGCCAGAGCCCAGGCGTCCTGAGTCCCAGCCCAGAGTTCTTCTCTCCTGTGGAAACACACTGATACGCTCCCCAGTGTTCATGGCTGTATGCCTCCAAATTGAAAGGAAAACAAGGAATAGTATTAAGGGAGAAATCACAATTTGTTGAATGTTTGGGGTGTGCCAGGCACTGTGCTAGGAGATGAGGACTCAAAAATAATTACGGTCCAGTCATTGCCCTTAAGAAAGTCACACCTCAGAACAAAAAAGGCCCATCCAAGGTCCCATTCATCCATGAAGTCTTGGCCTGTGACAGCCTACCCTGTTTCAGGCTGGTCTATATTCCGGGGGCTGTTAATAACGTTCTCGTCTTCCGTGCTCTCAGCATCATTGCCACCCCTGAATCATGGTTAATCCATGGTTGAGTCCACACTGAGGGCATACTGTGTCGACACTGAGTAGGGTTCTAAGCAGTCTCCTACTGACCCTGAAAACTGTGCAGCGACTCGACTTCACATGGATTTGTGCACTTTGCTTTGAGAAAACCGATCAGCTTAGGTCAGCAGGCTCCATCTGGAGGTTCATTTTATTAATTCCTCTTCAGACACTGGTCCTATGGCTATGTTATCAGTTAGTTTATTTATACCTCATCCCCTTTCAGGAAGAATCTAAAGTGACCATGTACAATGAGGTTAATGGAATAGAATAAAAATAGAAAATCTCGATTGAGACAAAGAAAAGGGAACAAATTGCCAGTCATAGGGGCTAACACAGTTGTTGTGAAGAAGTAGCAGGTTTCATATTGTGCCTCCTAGCAGCCAGAACAAGATGGAAAGCAGAGTAATATGTCTGCCCTTATTGGAAAGGACAAGCGTAATAACTCCTCAGGGGGCCCCCAACTCTCTAAGGCAAGAGAGATACCTTTATCACACTTGGCTCTTATGGTGTAATACAAAATGTATTTGGTCTTTATTCCCGGCACAGAGCTCCTAAAACCCTTGGAATGTCCCGCGTGGTAGTAGGAGTGTTTTGTGTTATTTACAATGAACCTCTTTTGGTCAGATCTGAGTTTATGCTAATGAAGTGACTTAAGGTTGGGCTGGTCACCAAAAAGACCAAGTGATTAGAGGGCTGGAACTTTCAGCCCCACCCACTGACCTCCAAGAAGGGGTGGGGGGACTGGAAATGAAACTTTATAAAAAAGCTTGAACAGGACATTTGAGGAGCTTCTGCGTTGGTGAACACATTAAGGTGCTGGGAGGGTGGTGCAACTGGAGAGAATGGGGAGGCTCTGCCTCCCACCACACCTCGCCCTATTTGGCTGTTCCTCAGTTGGAAATGTAAGTAAATGCCTTCTTGAGTTCTGTGAGTTGTTCTAGCAAATTACAAACCTGAGAAGGAGGGGTGGGAACTCCTGAGTTGTAACCAAGTTGGATGGAAGTGTGAGAAACCTGGGGGTCCACTACTTGTGGCATGTGCCTAAAGTGCATGTGTGGAGGGCAGTTTTGTGGGGCTGACCCCTTGAGCTGTGGGTCTGAGCTAACTCCAGGTAGTTAGTGTCAGAACTGAATAGACCTGTAGGATACCTAGTTAGTGTCTGCAGAGAATTGGTTGTGGAAATGGCCAAATCTCTGATTTTGGGGAGATCCACCCAGGACAAGGGAATCCAAGGAGATGGGGAGGACGGCCACATCAGGGGACTTTAATCCCCAGGAGCATCTCCCTGCAGGGCATCTGACTGTTAAAAGGGAAATTCAGCTCCCTCTGAGGTTCTTAGCAGGAATGGATTAGTTCCTTTGGGGAATTTCTTGGTTCCCAGGTTTGATGGGTGTCTGTGAGACAACTGAGCAGGAAGGAACTATCAGGTCCTTGGCAAGCTTGCAGAATGAGTCTTGGGTCTGGCATCTCCTTCAAGCCTGAATGTTTTAGGATTTTTATTATGACTCTTCTATTCTAGGACACACTCTCCTGTCCTTTGTGTAATAAATATGTCTCTTATTAGCGAAGGCTCACAGAATCAGAGCTGAACTGAGCACTGTATGGGGTTTACAAGGACAGAGAAAACATATCAAATGAGCCCACCCATGCCAAGTGAGTATGTGAGTGAGTGTGTGACTGTGGGTTGTGGACAATGTGTTTAAGGGTGAAGAACTGCCTGGTGAAAGGTAGAATTTAAAAAGGGATGAGAAAATAATTTCATAGAAGCAGTGGGAGTGGAAATGACCCTTCAAGGATGAATAGAGTTTAGATTGCTGTATAGATGAGGGGAAGGTGATTTTGGAATGAAGGAACAGCTTGAGAAGAGGTGTAGAGGTAGGAATGAATATGTCTTGAGATGGGATAGCAAGAAGATGATCACAACTACCAAGTATGAGTTTATTTTGTGCATCAGTCACTGTTCTAGATTCATGCCAATAGAGAGCTTGCATTCTACTGGAGGAGACAGACGAATATAAACAGCAGCAACAAAAACAGAGACTTCCAGATTATGGTAAAGGCCATGAAGGAAACACATTGTGCTGTGAAAGAGAGTAATGGGTTGTAGTTTAGTAAGTGTTCTCTTATCCACTATTTCATCCACACCATAGCTCTTTGATGGAGGCAGGGCAGATATGACTGTCCCTACTCTACAGACAGGGGACTCTGAAAGGACACAGTCCTCAGCCCTTTCCCCTCCAGCATGCTCTGACTACTGCAGCGTCGGGTAACTGACGATGCTCAATGAATGTTGGACTACCCAATGAGCCTCTTCTTCCAGTGTGTAATCTGCATGAAGGGAGGCCTTTTTCTCTTTGTTCCCTTCTTGGGGGGAACTGTTAGCCTTGGAGCCCTCATCTGAGCCCTGACACCCATCCAGCTTCCTGGTGATGGGCCACCAAAAGTTAGTGATCAGCATTTTGTCATGTTGAGCTCAGAGAAAACTTCCATTTCATAAATGCATGATGACATTGTAAACAGTTGAATAAATTGGCCTGGTTTCCTTGCAGAAAAATCAGCATATTCTGAAATGATGGAGGCCCCCTGTCAATAAGAGTAATTAATGTCCCTCTCTGTGGTGGTGCTGTTGCCACAGCTCCTTTGCCTGACCCGAAGCACAGCAGTTTCCTTTTCACAAGCCATTCCAGTTGGCAAGTAGATGGGGTTTTGGGGGTCTTCGTTTTGTGGGCCCCGCTCTAGATTGGGATCTTAGTTCTGACTGTGGTGTTCCCACAGAGCGAGATGGGAAGCAGATGAGCACCAGGTCAGGTTGCAGTCGTACTATTTGAAGAAAGTGATAACAGACATGGTAAAGGATAAATTGAGTATTGTTCTTGCATAGCATGCCCAGCTACCTCTAGAGAAGGGCATTAGGAGATGGGAACAATGCTACCATCATAAGGCATTGGAGCCGTCAGGTTGATCCATTGGATCCAGAAGCCCCATTGAACAAAATGATCAGGGGCAACATGATGAAGAGACCTGAAACTCAGTTTATCCAGTAAGAAAATATGCATAATGCTAATTGATTGGGTTTTTTTTAATGAGGAAGTTTGGCCCTGAGCTAACATCTGTTGCCAATCTTCCCCTTTTTGCTTGAGGAAGATTGTTGCTGAACTAACATCCGTGCCAGTTTTACTCTATTTTGTATGTGGGATGCTGCCACAGCATGGCTTGATGAGTGGTGCGCAGGTCTACAGCTGGCATCTGAGCCTGTGAACCCCAGGCCATTGAAGCAGAGTACATGAACTTAACTACTACGCCACTGGCCTGGCCCCTATGCTAATTGATTTTTTAAATCAATAATGCCTTGAGACTGCCCTTTGAGAAAGCTTACAATTTAATAGTAACCAAAATTCATTCAAAGCCCTGAGTGAAGCCTTGAGAATACAAAGTTGAATGAGACTCAGGGCACATGTTCAAGGAGCCCTGAGTCTGGTGAGAGAGGCCGCTGTGTAGAAACTAAGAATGGTGTGTGTCAATGGCACAAGTATTATAGTAGTGACAAAGGCCAGTCCTATTATAATAGATGGCATACACTGGAGGACCTGGGGAAGACTTCACCAGAAAGTTTAAATTTGAACATGTCCTGAAGGCTGAGCAGAATTTTGCCAGGTGGAGCAGGGGATCCCAAGTTCTGGAGGCAAAGTTTCATGGAGGTATTTCTGAACCTACAGTAGGTAGTGTTCTTGATTCTGTAGTAGGTAGTGCTCCTGAGCCTAGAGTAGGTAGTGTTCTTGAGTCTAGAGTAGGTAGTGTTTCTGCGTCTAGAGTAAGTAGTGTTCTTAAGTCTAGAGTAGGAAGTGTTCTTGAGTCTAGGGTAGGTAGTGCTCCTGAGCCTAGAGTAGGTAGTGTTCTTGAGTCTAGAGTAGGTAGTGTTTCTGCGTCTAGAGTAGGTAGTGTTCTTAAGTCTAGAGTAGGAAGTGTTCTTGAGTCTAGGGTAGGTAGTGTTCCTGAGCCTAGAGTAGGTAGTGTTCTTGTGTCTAGAGTAAGAGTGCTTCTGAGTCTAGAGTAGGTAGTGTTCTTGAGTCTAGAGTAGGTAGTGTTCTTGAGTCTAGAGTAGGTAGTGTTCTTGAGTCTAGAGTAGGTAGTGTTCTTGAGTCTAGAGTAGGTAGTGTTCTTAAGCCTAGAGTAGATAGTGTTTCTGAGTCTAGAGTAGGTAGTGTTCTTGAGTCTAGGGTAGGAGTGTTCCTGAGCTTAGAGTAAGTAGTGTTCTTGAGTCTAGGGTAGATAGTGTTTCTGAGCCTAGAGTAAGTAGTGTAACACTACATAATAGCTATTATTTTGAATGTCATTTACTAGACAGTATATGATCATGTGCACTAGCATGAGTGGGCAGTTAAATTCCATAGGAATCCAATGCTAAGATATAGCCTGGGCCTCTCCCCCCCCACCAAGTGCCAGGCTATGAACAGGGACAAATAAACCAGCCTTTACACTACAGTGTGACAGGAGCTATGCTACAGCGCTCTCTTAATGAGAACAGGGGAGCAGGGATAGCTGAAGGCAGGCATTAACCAGGTGATGAAGGTTTGAATGACATTCCAGGGGAAAGGGACAGTGAACACAAAACCAGGGAGGAAAGAGAATGGCCCACTCAGGAACTGCAAGGAATTTACATGGATATAGGCCGGGGAACCAGGAAGTGGCAAAAGGTGAGGCTGGAGAGGTTCATGAAGGACGTATAAGTCTTGTTGAAGGGTTTGGGCTTTGTCACGAGGCTGGTGATGAGCTGTGGAGGCCGAGTGAGCAGAGGAAAGGCAGGGTGGCATCACTGAGGAAGTGGCGAGGGATGGATTGGAGAAGTGTGATGGTAGGGGCATGGAGTCTACGTGGGAAGCCACTACAGTGACCCAGGCAAATGGTGACCCACGCAAACAGTGACCCAGGTGCTAAACAGAGGAGAGCCGCCAGAGAGGAGAAGGAGGAATTCAAGACACAATAAGACAGTAGGCAGGGCAGGATCTGCTAAATGACTGTTTTGGGGCTACGTGGGAGAGAGAACTCACCGAAGGCTTCCAGATGCTTGTTTGGGGTGGGATTTGGATATGGAAAGAATATTCAGGTTGGGATGATGGCTGATAATTGGGGTGAAGAGGGCGCTTTGAAGGTTAAAGTCCAACTTCCCGCCTTTAGCCATCATCCACGTCAAATTTAACGCACCCAGGATTAACGAGGGTCTATCTGATTTACAAAGAGTAGCAGAGGAGACCACGTTTTTCTCTTTGGAATGGGAATCTTTTCTTTTCGGGGTGGAAAACTGTACTGATTTGGAATGATTCTTCCAATAGAGATTCTATTTAATTCAGCTAGACTTTTTTTTTGTGGTTATTACACGTAAATTACTGTAGGACTCATAGTCTTCTTTCCTGTTCCTGTTCCCTTCATCTCTTAGTCCTCGCAGATGCGGGGCGTGGACTCTGCTCAGGGATGGCCACGATGGGAAACTCCAGGAACACATTTTACAAAAGATCTCCCTTAGCTGCTGAAGTTTCATGTAGCCCTGGAATGACTAATGAGGGGCTAACTAATCCACCTCGACGCAGTATTGTCTAGCAGACACTGGTTCGTCATCTGCAGCATATCCAACAAAAACCACAAATGCACACACATTTGAAGAGAAGGAGGAGGAGGTGGAGAAAGAAAAGGAAAAAAGGAAGAAAAGATGAGAAGAAGAGGAAGAGGGAAAAAGGAGGAAGAGAATAGAGAAGAAAACAGAGAGAAGGCAATGGACTGAAGTGGAATAAAAACACATGTCACATAAAGTTAGGGGAAGGATGGACTGACGTGAGAAAGAGGAGACAGGAAACCTGGGATGAGTGAAGCCAAGGGAATCCTTCAACTGTAGAGGTAGAGAGGAGGGCAGGGGTGGTGCCTGGACCCGGGATGGCAGAGTGAGATCAGGGATGCAGAAAGGTTGGTCTCCAGTACATATCTGAGCTAGCATAACAGCACCGGCAATAATGTTAGCCCACAGATTACTAGGGGTGACTGCTTATAAAATCTTTTCTTTTTTTAAAGGAATTTAAGGTTATGATTTTTATTTTTAAGGTTTTTGTTAGGCAGGGGATGTCAAGAGAAGGAACAATGCCTCTAGCAACGCCGCTCCCCCATCCTCTTTGTTGGTTTCAGCAGTAGCAATAGACACCTGAGCCTGGGCCAGTTACTTACTCTCCAAATCTCCATTTTCTTATCTGAAAAAAAGAGGAGAGCAACACCACGTTGGGGCTTGTTATAAGTGCCACCAAACACCAGTGACTATTTTCATTGTTATCCAACAGAGCTTCCGAATATGACCCAAGCCCTTATCAGCTTCACAGAAGCAGGAACCGCGCCCAGGTTTGCTTCTCTTTAAGCTTGTGGGGTGTTCAGGCCAGAACAGAGAGGGCAGCTGAGAGAGGGATAGCAGCGGATAAGGGGAAGAGAGATGCATAGTGGCACACAGAGCCCGAGTTTATGGTTGTTTTTCCATTGAAAAGATAATTGTGTGCCAAGTCATTATTAAAATAAACAGGTCTCATTTATTGAAGTTCCATCGTAAGACTTATGGCACCAAAGTCCTAGTGTTGTCCAGTTTAGGGTCTTGGTCAGAAGCAATGGGAGGCATGGTGTAGATGCTGTGAAGTGAGATGCATGAGTAACATTGTGGTGTCAGACTCGGGGAAAGAAACACTATATGTATATTTTGTTTCTTATGAAATCCACTCACGAGAGAGCTTCTCTCTTCAAGCAGGTAAACACATTATCCTCCTAATAGGCTTTTTTTCCTGTTGGTAGTAGACCATTCACTTTGGAGAGGTCCTCCTTTTTGAGGAAAACTGCTAAAGGACGTTAATTGAGATCAGTGCAATATGTTAATACACGGTTTCCTTTCCCCAGCGCATCCCGAGACTGCAGGCTGAAGCTCGCCTTGTCACTCTGTATGCGCAAGACTTCCACACCCGAGGCTTATCACAAGCAATTATCTTACCCAAATAAAAAATGAAAATGGAAAAGTTAAATAAATAACAGGACATCTTGATGGAATCGCAGTAATGCTCATCTTGGTTAACATTAGCCCTGACTTTTGGACAGCTAGATTTGTTAATACGCTTGTCCTTTGTTTAGGTACCTATCTCCGTAAATCTCATGACTTTCCAAAATGATGGATGGCAGCCATCTCTGCTCTCTCCTAAAAATACATCCTCCAGGAAACTGGAAGAAGCAAAATGGACACTGTGGACCTGACCTAAGTATTTCTTAGATTGGAGAAAACCCTCAAAACTGAATTCACTAAAAATTATTATGGTTTTCTCCACCACGTGCTCAGCCTTCTGTTGTTCCCCGTTTTCCTGCTGTATAAGGAGCTCTGCACACCTGCACCAGTGAGGCCTCAATGAACTTGAACTGGAAAGCATAGCTTGGTATAGCAGTAAGGGTGGACCAGCCTGGGCTCTGGCAGCAAACGATGCTGAACGTCAGGGGCTTAACACAGCTGAAGGTTTCGCTGTTCTTCATGCAAAGCCCCCATGTGGTGCTACTGGTTTGTCTTGACAGTTGCCCTTAAGATCTCCAGGCTGGCCTCCCAGACTGCTTTGACCTGCTAGCATCTCTGTCCCCGCGTGCGCTTCCACCATGGTCACAGCCGGGAAAGAGAAGCCTGGAGATTCAGGCACTGACGGTTACACGCTTTGGCAAGAAGTGACACAGGCTGTTTCCATTCACACGTCATTGGCCAGAACTGGTCACAAGGTCAGCCCAACCACAAGAGGGTGGCAAAGTGCACCTGGAAGGAAATGAGCTCTTTACGTTGAGGAACGTGAGTGACATCTAATGCCTCAGGAAGTTCTGACCCCTGACAGTTGTTTCTCTCTGTTCCCCCTAAGTGTGACTGAGTAACTTAACCCAGGTGTCAGCCATCTGGGAGTTCCTGTGTCCCACAGACTTCTGAAGTCACCTTTCATTCATTCGTTCATTCATTTATATTGAAATATATTTGACATGTAACATTGTGTAAGCCTACGGTCTACGTGTTGATCAAAACATGTTGATTTGATACATTTCTATCTCGTAATATGATTGCCACTGTAGTGTTAGTTATTGCCTCTATCACATCACATAATTATCGTTTCTTTTTTATGGTGCAAATAATTAAGATCTAGTCTCTTAGCCAGTTTGATAATTATAATATAATATTGTTATCTATAGTTACTCTATTGTGCATTAGATCTCCAGGACTTATTTATCTACTAGTTGCAAGTTTGTAACACTTCTTTATATATATATATATATAACATATACATATATGTCATTTCAAAATAGACTTTATTTTGTAAAGCAGTTTAGGTTCATAGCAAAAATGATTTCTACATATTTCCTGCCCCCACACATGCATAGCCTCCCCCAATATCAACATCCCTCATCAGAATGGTACATTTGTTATAATTGATGACCTATATAGACACATCATTATGACCCAAAGTCCATAGTTTACATTAGAGTTTGCACTTGGTGGTGTACATTCCATGGGTTTGGACAAATGTATAAAGACATGTATCTACCATTATAGTATCATATAGAATAATTTCACTGGCCTGAAATACTCTGTGATCCATCTATTCATTCCTTTCCTTCTGCTAACCATTGATCTTTTTACTGTCTCCATAGTTTTGACTTTTCCAGAATGTCATATAATTGGAATCAAACAGTGTGCAGCCTTTTCAGATTGGCTTCTTTCATTTAGTCATATGTGTTTCAGGTTCCTCCATGTTTTCTCATGGCTTGATAGCTCGTTTCGTTTTAGTGCCAAATCATACTCCATTGTCTGGATGTACCACAGTTTATTTATATATTCACCTACTGAAAGACATCTTGGTTGTTCCCAAGTTTTGGCAATTATGAATAAGGCTGTTATAAACATCCACGTGCAGGTTTTTATGTGCATATAAGTTTTCACTCCTTCAGGTACGTACCAAGGAGCCTGATCGCTGAATTGTATGGTAAGAGTATGTTTAGTTTTGTAAGAAACTGGCAAACTGTCTCCCAGAGTGGCTGTACCATTTTGCATTCCCACCAGCATTGAATGAGAGTTCTTGTTGCTCCATATCCTTGTCAGCATTTGGTGTTGTCAGTGTTTTGGATTTTGGCCACTGTGAGAGGCATCTTGTTGTTGTTTTAATTTGCAATTCTCTTATGGTGTATGATGTGGAGCATCTTTTCCTATGCTTGGTTTCCATCTGTGTATCTTCTTTGGTGAGGTGTCTGTTCAAGTCTCTTGCCCATTTTTTAGTCAGGTTGTTTGTTTTCCTATTGTTTAGTTTTAAAAGTTCTTTGTATATTTTGGATAACAGTCCTTTATCAGATATGTCTTTTGCAAATACTTTCTTCTAGTTTGTGGCTTGTCTTTAACATATTTTTTTTTTAAACTGATTCATTGGGTCCCTATGAAACCCAATATTCCCATCAATGCCTCTGAAGATTCTTGGAAGACGGGCTTATATTTTTCTTAGTCACCTCTAGCTGAGATTTCTGTATCCAGAGAATTTTTGATCTCTACTCTGAATATGTAGATGCAAACATGAAATGTAGACTTCTTTTTCTCATAACTCATTTCAGCTCTAATGCTTCTCCCTCTAAGCATCACTGATCCACTGAAGGGTTGGGCCATAAGAGGGGGTTGTAGCATGGCCCTGTGCAACAATTTAAAATGCAATCTTAGGTATAGCCATTCTTCAATGTTTATCAGCCATAGCCAGCACCTGGAATCTCTCAGTTTCCACCTTTTCTTCTCCCTGCATGTTGCTTTTTTTCCCTCCTGCTTCCTCTCTTCTTTGCTTCTTTATATCTCCTGGATTGTCTCTAGTCCGTCAACCTCTTGTCTTCTTCGTTTCTTTTCTTTTTTTTTTTTTGAGGAAGATTAGCCCTGAGCTAACATCTGCTGCAAATACTCCTCTTTTTGCTGAGGAAGACTGGTCCTGAGCTAGCATCTGTGCCCATCTTCCTCTGCTTTATATGTGGGACGCCTGCCACAGCATGGCTTGACAAGCAGTGCCATCTCCACACCTGGGATCTGAACAGGTGAACCCCAGGCTGCCAAAAAGGAATGTGTGAACTTAACCGCTGTGCCACCGGGCTGGCTCCCTTCATTTCTAATTATAGGTACAGAAAAAAAATTCCTCTCATTTCCTGACACAGAGATATTCAGTCAATCTTTCCTTTGTTTTAGTCTCTCCTTCTAGAACATACTCTAGGGTCTATCTTTCATACCCACATGACCCATTAGGCATGTCATCAAAACATCAGTGACTTTCTTTCAGAAAGAAAGAGACTGCTGATTTCTTCTGCTGACTTTTGAAATATCCCCTTACTCACCTTTATAGGATAATCTAGCCAAGTATGATGTGGAGACAGGGTTAAAAAGAAAAAGTGTAGAGATAACCCACCTGAGGAAAGCTGAGTGAGCCCCACACATCCAGCTTTGGGTGTGGGAAGTGGTATTTTATCCACGGTGCTCGCTCACAAGCACATCTGTTCACAGAAGAAATCTCATCATAAAATAAGGTGTTCAGCTTGTTTTTGGGACAGTTTACCCAGAAAGTCTTTCTGAGATCCTCCAAAGGGCAGCCACAAAGAAAAAAATATTTGAAAATGTTACAACTTGAAAACTTCATTGAAGGGTCAAAACAAACTAGGGGCCCATTCCTCTCATGCCCACCCCCCTCCCTGGCAGCAAGGCCTTTGGCAGTAGATGGCATTAGCAAGAGCAACACATGGCAAAGCTCTTAGGAAACACTGCGAAAGATACCCATCTGTTGAGAAGAGGACACCACGCCGTTTTATACACTTTGGGCCTCTGCGAAACTCTGGGAATTGCTTGAATATTTCATCATTGCTATTTCTTATTAATGTTTACCAACATTTGGTTGATTACTAATTGTGAATAGTAATATTTCCCTTTTTTGATCTTTCAACAAGTCCTAGCGCTGTGCTGGATACCGTGAAGTGTGGTTACTCCTAAGTGTATCCAGAAAGCCAAGGAGATTCTATTTTGGATTTCATATACATTCATTCTACTTAACTCTCTCCAAGTAAAATCCATGTTACCACAACATGTTTCTCTTGGGCTGCTTTTCCTGTTCTAACCCTCTCCCTGGCCCCCTTTCCTTCATCCCGTTACTAGGAAAGCTTGGGCAAGTGCTTACGGGGTTTCCTCACTGCTGTGGCCAGAATAGGACACAAGACTCCACACCTTCAGTCTTCTCCTTGTAACTTAATCTCCTTCCTTAAAAGTCAGAGACACCACCCGGCATTGTGTGAAGTCCTCTTTGTTTGAAACATTATTCAGGACTCTTGGGAGAGGACTAGGATATTTGATGCCTTGGAGTTAAAAGATCCAATATATAAGTCAGATCGTTTACTGGGTGTTTCACTTTGGGGGTACACACTTTGTCCTTAGCCAGGTCTGAGTTGGAATTTTAAGAAAGGAGCATACGTGATTTTCGTTTTCTTGTTTCCCTTTCCCTGCCCTGGAG
The DNA here is from genome assembly GCF_037783145.1 of Equus przewalskii. NCBI lineage: Eukaryota > Metazoa > Chordata > Mammalia > Perissodactyla > Equidae > Equus > Equus przewalskii. The sequence goes on along the minus strand of NC_091853.1, from coordinate 21,519,816 downwards.
TACGTGGGGAGGAGTAAGATGGGAAGGCGGAGTGGGAATGATAAAAGATGGAGAAATATGTAGAGAATGGGGGTTATCTGTATTTATTTGTTTTTCCTTTTTTCACCTCTTATTGTGAAGTGGAAAAAATTAAGCAATAATAGCAAGAATAAATTATTTAAGTGTCTCCTCTGTAACAAACATGGTGTTAGGTACTTTGCACTAGCTGTCAGGACAATCTGAGGGGTTAAGGAAAAAGGACTGTTAGATCTATGTGGAGGACAGACTTGCTGCTCCAGAGAACTGGGCTACTGCACAGAGCAGATGAACTGTGTTGGTGGACGGAACTTACAAGAAGGCAAATATCAGGACTATAAAGAAATTGCGAAGCAGTTAGCATTGTCTGATAATCCATGGGCCACCCTGGAGGAAAGTGACTTTCGGGCTGAAAACTTAGAGGTTTGTCCTAACAATTCCCAACAAGACAAGCCAGACATCAGCACCATCTAAATACATCTATCAATTTTTTATGCTTTTATGATCAGAAAAAATAATAAGCATTATTTTAAAAGGCACTGATTAAGTTTCATTGCCCACGTGGAGCCATGCTAGGGAATGTGCTGTGGGAATGCCCAAGCATGAGGCCCTTTGCCTTCTAGAGACTGTCAGGTCAGGAGGATAACCCTGAAACAGAGGATGCCATTCATTATTGCTTTCAATACCTCCATTTCAGATTCAGGAGGGCCAGCAATGGAGCTCAGGCTTACTCCAGGTGGGATGGAGACCAATGTGGGTTATTTCCTCGCTAAGAATTGGGACGCTCTTCTTAGAGAAGGTAGCGTGTTTATAATGGCTCAAACAATGGAAAAAAGGAGCACGCTCAGATAAATGGGGAGGTAGAGATACTTCGTTCCATCTTGAGAGGTGGCCCAGGGGTGAAAGTAGGAGGTTGGGATCAGCCCTGCCCATGGACTCAGCCAGAGGGTCCTCATCCTGGCTCTGTGCTTTCTGGACCTTGCTTTGTCCCTCTTCTGACTGTGACCTCTGTGGGAGGCAAAGAATCCTTAGGTCTAAGGACATGTGTCCACCCTGAGCTCATGCTTCTCTAACTCCACTCTCTAAATCATGCTCTGGGTCCAGAAACCTGGAATTCCTTGGGCTTCCAGGGCTGGCATGGCCTCTTTCCTGGGTCAGTCCTCCAGGGCAGTACTCTCATGGACACACTGGGCCTGCCGGGGACAATGGTTTGTAGAGGGAATATTTGGAGATTGGGAGTGTGGACTGGAGTGTCCGTGTTTCTGGGAGGCTTGTGCTGTGAGGACAGAGCCACAGATTAAAAGGGCAAAAGCAGCAGCGTGGAATCCTGGGATTGGCTTTCTCCGCACCCCCCCATCCCAGGCAGAGCTCCACGGAGTCTGAGAACTCTAAATGTGAAACAGGCCTTCCAGGTTGATCTGAAGGGGTATTTGTAAGGTATGAGCACAGAAAATATTTTACTTAACACTTTGTAAGCTTGATACATATTAGACATGTCTGTGCGGCCTCCATTTGTATTCCTGCCCTGGGCATGCAAATATTCCCTCTCCGTCTTAAGGTTACTTTTGAGTTTTCTTCTGAAGGAGCTATTCACAAGGCAGAGGACAAAGGCAGCAGAAACCTGGCCGCCTCTTCCCGCTGACCGGTCAGACTCGTGCAGGGCAAAATGCAACATGCGTCCTAACAAGTAAGGCTAAACTCAATGAATTCTTTTCTCTGTGTGTTTGGTTTGTCACAGCCCTTATTTTGCGGTACGTATAGGAGAGATGTGCTGCTCATGCTCCCGAATTCCTCTAGCACCTCTACTTATCCTCTCTCTGATAGAGAAGGAGAACTTGGAAGAAGGATGAATTGCCATAGAGATCTAACTACACACACGCGTGCACACACACACAGTTTGTGGAGCTTCCTCCCCTTGCCTTTCTCTTTGTACCCTTGGGAGGCTGCACAGTGGCTTTTCTTCCACCTGTTTGCAGCGGTTACAAACGGGGCTTGCGAAGAGAGTTGCTATGGCACAACTTTGCAGATAATAGGAGCTGGCAGCTGTTTTTTAATTAAAGAAATTCAGGTTATGAAAAAGACGTCATGGGTAGAGAGAGTGGGAAGTTGCCAGTCACAAACCCCTGCTCACATCACTGCTCCCCAGCTCGCAGCATCTGCCTCTGGGTTCTACGAAATGCCGTTGTCAGGAGTGGGAGGGAGGGGGGAGCAGATGTAGGTGTTAGGAGGCTGCCAGCTCTTGAATGTCTACCGGTTGGGGTACAGGGCCAAAACTCGGGTGATCTACAGCCAGACAGAACACAAAGCAACACTGTAGCTGAATGTTTTGACTTCTTTCTTTGACAAACTAGCCACTGGAACTTTTCAGAACTTTGAGTCTTCTGCTGACTCTCTTTCCCTTCCTTTGGAGCCAACTATGGTGAGGAGATAATGTACAAAGGAGAGAGAAGCACGTGTCTTCAAGTCCTGCTCTTCCAGCTAGCTCTCTCTGATTACTTTTGCCAACAAACCATCACATTTAGATCTCCAGAAGGAACTTTGAGGCCTTGTAGTTCCATCCTTCCCTTTGCCATTGAGGGAACAGAAGCCCACAGAAGGGGACTGACTTGCTCAAGGTCTCCCAGTGAAATCAGTGACAGAGCTTGTTCTAGAACAAGTTCTCCTGACTCATAGCCACCATGCTGGCCTCTAAGCTCTTTTGCTTTTTTTTTTCCTGAGGAAGATTCACCCTCAGGTAACATCTGCCAATCTTCCTCTATTTTGTATGTGGGTCACCACCACAGCATGGCCACTGTCGAGTGGTGTAGGTCCATGCCCGGGAACTGAACCTGGGCTGCCGAAGCAGAGTGCACCAAATTTAACCAATAGGCCATGGGGCCAGGCTTCCCCAAGCTCTTATAGTCCTTTTGGGTCATACAGATTAGCATTTGGTTGAATGCTGTTCTTTGGTAACCCTCCTGTGTTAGTACCTTTTAATATGTCCCACAAAAGTCCACAAGTATGACTTCAAGGGTCACAAAATTTAAAGGCTTATAGAAGCCAGTTGGGTAACATAAATGTGAAATGGGCTGGGTGAAAAACAATGGGGAGTGGTGGGGCCTGTGGCATCCTAGAAGATACATGCCCCTCTTAAAGGCATCTGAATAATAAAAATTTGAACACTGTGCTGGCCAAACCCAACATCTGTAGGACACAGTTGGCTCTTGTGTTGCCAGAATGCAGCCCCTACTGAGGGGCTTAGGACTTCAACATGGCCATGTGGACCAGCACTGATTGATAGTAATAAAATGCAAACTTCTTCCATATGCAATTTAAATTTTTCAGTAACCACATTAAAAAATCAAAATAAACAAGTAAATTAATTTTAATAATGCCTTACTTAATCAAATATATCCAAAATATTATAATTTCAGCAGGTAGTCAACTTAAAAATTATTAAGGAGATGTTTCAAACAGTAAGGCTTTTTCATGCTCAGTCTTTGAAATCTGGCATATATTTTATGTCAAGTCTTGGATTTGACTTTATCCTTGTTACAAGCTACTTACATTATTTCATGGATGCTGGCAGAAGAGATGAGATGCTTGTGTCGGAGATAAAGGATGTTATTACTCATGGCACAGCAAACAGTGTGAGCATCAGCCTGTTTGCCTCAGTTCCCCAGGTCACCTGTAATAGGCAGAATTCTAAGATGGCCCTAAAGATTCCTAGTCCCTGATGAACACATACCTTCTCCCAGTTAGTCAACCAATCACTGCTGTGAAGGGATTTTTGCAGATATAATTAAGGTCTCAAATCAGTTGACCTTAAAATAGGGAGGTTAAGCAGGTGGGCCTGGCCTAATGACATGACCTCTCTAAATCTGGGTCTAGAGTCAGAGACAGAGAAGTCAAAGAGATTAAAAGTGTGGGAGTGATTTGACAGTAAGAAATTCTCCATTGTTGGCTTTGACATGGAGGGGGCCACATGGCCGGGAATGCAGGCGGCCTCAATGAGCTGAGAGTGGCCCCTGCTGACAGCCAGCAGGGAAAATGGGGACTTCACTTATACAACAACAAGGGACTAAGTTCTGCCACAACGTGAATGAGCTTAGAAGTGGATTTTTCCCCAGTGTCTCCAGATGAGAAGTCAGCCTGTTGATATTTTAATTTCAACCTTTGGGACCCTGAGCAGAGAACTGTGTGGCCTCCTCACCTATTGATAGTAATAAAATGCAAACTTCTTCCATATGCAATTTAAATAAATGAGCTAATAAATGGGTATTATTTTAAGCTTTGAAGTTTGTGATGGTTTGGTACTCTGCCAGAGAAAACTAATACACCTCCAAAGTCCCATGAGGGCGACACGGCGGGCCCAGATGGATGCTGCACACGCAGTGGGTTTATGTCACAGCCGAGAACCTGAGCTTGGGGAAGGTACCCCTTCATAAAAGCAGCAGGCAAGCCTGCTCTTCGTCCCAGAGGGACATTTTATCTCATCCCTCAAGTTTTCTCACCTCAAACACAACTCTGATAAGTGCCCCAGGTAAAAAGAGATCAGAGCCTTACATTCTTGGCACACTGCTATAGACTGAATGTTCATGTACCCCCCCAAATTCATAAGTTGAAACTGAATCCCCAGTGTAACGGCATTTGAAGGTGGGGCCTTTGGGAAGTGATTAGGTCATGAGGGTGGAGCCCTCAGAATGGGATTAGTGCTCCTAAGGAAAGAGGCCCCAGAGAGCTCCCTCACCGCTTCCACTAGGTAAGGACACAGTGAGAAGGCAGCCATCTATGAATGAGGAAGTGGGCACTCAAAGGACACAGAATCTGCTGGTGCCTTGATGTTGGACTTCTAGGCTCCAGAACTGTGAGAAATAAATTTCTGCTGTTTAAGCCACACAGTCTGCAGTATTTTTGTTATAGCAGCCAGAATGGACTAAGACTCATACCGAGCAAACGGCGTAGAGGCAAGAGAGATGCACGAAGGAATGTCTCTCAACAGTTTACATTCCCAGCACATCTGAGCTTGGGCCAGCCACATTTCAAGTGCTCAGTAGCAGAGGTAGTTGGTGGCTAGCCTACTGTACAGCACAGATGTAGAAAGTTCCAAATAAGCATTTGTTGAGAGGTTGATTAGAAAACTGAAAATGGGGCTCTGTGGCCCTTTGTCAATGTGACTGATGCCTTTTCCTGAAGTTTAAAAGCTGTTAATGAAGGGGACGTTAGCTAATTATTCTGGCAAGTGTTCTAGATGTAGGATTCCCTTAGGGCAAGATCTGGTCGCCAAACTCATATGTATCTGCCTATTCAGGGCATCATCCTCTAGAGCAGTATTTTTTAATGGTTTTTTTTTGCCCCCTCAGGGAGCCTTTTTAGACCTTTTTCCCTTAATTGTGCTTCCTCTCCCATGAGATTTTATACCACAGGTATAATGTATATCTATTTATGTGCTGTGGCCCTTTTGAAGAACGTAAGCCATTGTAATAAGTTTTCTTGCCTTTCTTCCCCCGAAGAATTAAATTTTGGCCCCTTAGGGGTGCTATTGCTCCTGCTGAGACTGTACACTCTAAAGGACTAGAGTTATATTTACCAAACTCACCAGAGACAGAGTGATAAATTAGGTTGCCAGTCTATTTCATTTAAGATGAATAACTTACTCTGCCGTTTGTACCGGGATGCCCTCCTGGTATGTCAGGTGCTCAGAGCAAGGGGATGCTGGGTACGTGCAGATTAGCATCCAGAGAGCTGGGTTCCCTCACCATTGTTGCCCTGAGTCCATGTTGCTACATGAAGTGTCCCACTTAACTCTCTCCTGGGACCAGTGTCCTATTCTTGGGGACAGCTCTGGATAAACACTGAAGCATTTTTCTTCCTAAGGTCCCTCTCACCCATCAGTTCATACACTCTGATCCCAGTAAAGATTCTCCTTTTGTCTCAAGCATTTGAGCCCAATTCAGCTTTGAGACAGTTATTTCGTCCTTTGGAAGAGCAGGAGGGAAACTTTCTACCTGGATGCATCTCCCAGGAAGAATACAATAAGCCAAACTCTCCAGGTGGAAGGATTTTTAAATTCCTGGAAGGTAACTGTTGGGCAGACAAGCCTAGGGGAGTCAAGATTGCACATCCGATATCCTTAGAGGCCAGGTTCTTCTCTCTGATCGGGGCCCACAATTTCATTTCTAATCTGTTTTTTAAATTTGGCACCTGAGCTAACATCTGTTGCTAATATTCTTCTTCTTTTTTTTTTCCTTCTTCTCCCCAAAGCCCAAATAGTTGTATATTCTAGTTGTGGGTCCTTCCAGTTGTGGCATGTGGGATGCCACCTCAGCATGGTCTGATGAGTGGTGCTATGTCCGTGCCCAGGATCTGAACCAGTGAAACTTTGGGCCGCTGAAGCGGAGCATGCACACTTAACCACTTGGTCACGGGGCCGGACCCTCATTTCTAATCTTGAGGAGCCATCTACAAAACGGTAGCCGTTAGTGATATGAGGAACTTGGATTGACGGTATCAAGAGGTGGATGAAAACTAATCTTAAAGCACCTATGCTGTCTCAGGGGCAGTGTTACCCACTTTACTTAGAAGCATGCTTTTGAAATCTTCCAAGTTTTTTGTAATTAACTTCTAACTTGTATAAAGGTCAGGGCATTTGGTCTGTATGATACCAATTCTTTGGTATTAGTTGAAACTTGCTTTGCAGCCTAGCACATGACCAAATTTTGTTAGTGCTTCATGTGTGCTTGAAAAGAATACATTCCATAAAATTACCTGAAAATTTCTTCATATCTTTAGATAAAGTTTGTTAATTGTGTTGTTAAATCTTCTGTCTTTAATGATTTTTCTATGTGCTTGATTTACTAATTTGAAAGAAATATGTTATCATCTCTCACTATGATAATGGATCTGCCAATTACTTCTTGAAATTCTATTAATTTTTGTTTTGTATATTTCAAAGCTTATTTATATCAACAGAAGTTTTTAATTATCTTGTTTATCTATTGACTTGTTCTTTTTATTACTATAAAGTGCATCTCCTTATCTCTAATAATTCTTGAAGTCTATTTCTTCTGTTATTAATATGGTGACAACAGCTTTCTATCATATTAGATAATATATTATATTATATTAGATAGTATATCCAGTATGTCTTTTTTTCTATCCATTTACTTATAATATTTCCATGTTCTTATATGCTAGCTATGTCTTTTGCATCATATATATAGCTAATTTTTAAAAGGACAGTAAGAAAATCTCTGTCTTCTACTTGGCAAGTTTATTTCATTCATATTTATTGGAATTACTGATAAATTTAGATTCATTTCTCCCAAAGATTTTGGGTTTCCAATTTGCTGTGATTTAATTTTTTTTCTTTTTCCGCTTCATTTCTACTTTATTTTGAGTTGGTCACGTTTTCTTTATTCTCTTCTCCATTTTACTGGTTGTTTGTTAAGACTGTTCATTTTATTTCTGTTCTTCAGTGGTAACCTTAACATGATAGCACGTTTACTTGACTCAGAAAGTATCATCTAGGATTGTGTTGTACATTCGCAGGGGGCACCAATCACATTGTTTCCTGGATTGTTAAATGGTAAGAACTTGATCTCCATCCTCTTTCCAAAAATACAAGGAGCTTGAGGCATTTTAACTCTGATCATCTCTTCCCATCTCCCATATCGTTATCCAAAGTTTTAATTACCCTTTGATTTTATATCACAAATTAGTCATTATTTTTTATCATTATTAATTTATACTATCCTTTCTGATTTACACGTACCCTTAAGTTTATAAATTTCTTTGCTTACCAGTTTTTTTCTTGCATTTTACTTTTTATTGCTAGATTTAATTTTCTCCTTCTTTAGGGGAAGCACTTTAGTAGTTCCTGCATTTGGGATCTATTAACAATTCGTTTTCAGTTTTTGATTGCCTGAAAAATTCTTAATTTACCTATATGTTACATATTTTCTCTTGTGTATATTCTATAGAGGATAACAAAGAAAAACCATTTTTAGCCATTGTTGTGCCTTGAATGATAGGTTAACTGGGTATAGAATTCTAGGTTCACAGGTATTTTTTTTCCTCAGCACTTTGAAGATATTTGTACCTGATTTTAATTTATTGCCTCCCTCCTGCAAATCCACCCTTCTTTGCTATACTTTGTGATATCAGACCTGAACTCTGTAGATTACATTTCTCACTTGCCAGAAGGCTTGGTGTCAGGCTTTGCCAAGAGAGGGCACCAGAGAGACACCACAAGGCTGGAAGAGGAAGAAGAAGAAAAGGAAACTTTTTTCCTTCTGGTGTTCTGTTTTTTGGCTCAGCAGTGAACAGATCAGAGTGTAGAGGTCCTTGTTCATTTGAGGCAACCTCCAGCCAGTTTCTTTGTTACCACATTGGGGGGTGTCTCTTAGCCCTCATGGCTCATCAGTGGCCAATATCTTTCTCATCACATCAGCGGGCATCATGTTCTTATGGCAACCACTCCTTCTTAGAGCCTTGATCCCCAGCTTTGCAGGGTCCCCTCCTCTGAGATTTTAAATTCCTTTCTTATTCCCTTTTCCCTTATCCCTAAGGGTAGCGGTTTCTTTCTGTGGTTTCTCTCTCTCTACATCTTAGAGTTTGTTTTGCCCATTTTAATTATTAATCACCTTTTAATAGTTAATAATTCATTATGTGAAATTTCCCCTTTTTAAATTGCTCGTGTGGTTTAAGTCTTCTGACTGGACCCCAACTGATGAAATATTATTCTATTGTTTTCTATTTTAATTTTGTTGCTGTACAAAAGACTGTTTCAGCAAAAGATTTGCACAGACACTTCATAAAAGAAGATATACAACTGGCCAATAAGGCCACGAAAAAGCGTTCAACATTATTAGTCATCAGAGAAATGCAAAATAAAACCACAGCAAGATACTACTACACAACCATGAGAATAACTAAAATTAAAAAGATTGACAACAGTAAATGTTGGCAAAGATGTGTAACAACTGGAACTCTTGCACATTGTTGGGAATATAAAATTGTACGACCAATTTGGAGAAAAGTCTGCTAATTTATTATAAATGTACACGTACCCTATGACCATAGCAATTCCACTCTTAGGTATTTACCCAAGAGAAGCAAAGACATACATTCACAAAAAGACATGTTCAAGAATGTTCATAGCAGTTTTATTCATAATCTCTAAAATGAAAAGAGGTTAGGTGTCCATCAATAGGAGGATAGATGAACACACTGGGTATTCATATAATGGAAAACTACTCAGTAACAAAAAAAAATGAACTACTGATACATGAACACCATGGACAAATATGAAAATCACTGTGTTAAGCGAAAGAAGCTCTATACAAAAGCGTAGGGTTCTACTTATGTGCAATTCCAGAAGAGGTAGAACCAATCCATAGCAGAAAAAATCAGAATAGGTGTTGACTTTGAGGGAGTGGGGATGGAGATTGACTGGAAGGGTCCATGAGGGAGTGTTCTGTGAGTGATGGCACTGTTTTTATATTTTCTAGAAGTTTGGGTCACACAGTGACTTACATATATGATTTGTGCATTTTATTGTATATAGTTTGGCATCAAAAGAAAGCACCTGTAAATCGATATTGAACTCTATTTACTGATATCCTCACTGAAATATATAAGGGGAATTGTAGTAATGTCTGTAATTTGCTTTGAAACATACACTACGAAAACACCCCAAAATAAAACAAAATAACAACAAAAAGCTAACGAGGGACTGATGGATGAATACAGAGATGAATAGAAGATAAATGTGTGATAAAGCAAATATGGTAAAATTGAGTAACATATTAATGGTAGAACCTATGTGGTGGGAAAACAGGTGTTCTCTGTAAAATTCTGTCGACTTGGCCCTATATTTGAAAATTTTATAATAAAATGTTGAAAAGAGGGTTGTTGTCACTCTAATATCATTTTTAAAGTAATCTGTGTTTTCTCTATGGTTTTATTTAACATCTTTTCTTTTTTTTGCGTGTGTGTTCTGTACTTTCACTGAAATGAATTTAGGTATGATTTAATTTTTATTGTGCTCCGGACTTACACCCCTTTTCACTTCTTGAAATGTCTCAGCCCTTAGTTTTTTGAATATTGCCTTTCTTTTTTTCTTCTGGAATTCCCATTACATCTGTTGAAATTTCTCATCCTTCATCTTCATATCTTAGAATTTCTTTCACATATTTCGTTGTCTCTCTTTGCTGCAATTTGGTTGCCCTCACCTTGAATCTTCAGGTATTTCATCCTCATATCCATTTTTCAGTTTATTGACTCTCTCTTCAGCTATATCTAGTCTGTTGGTTAAACTATGACTGTCTTTCATTTCTAGAAATTCTATTTAATTCTTTCCCCAATAAAATTGTAATTTTATTGTACCTTATCTTTTTGATTCTTTTGTGTATTTAATCATTTTAAGCATATTTAGTTTTAAGCTTAATTCTGATAGTTATTTTAAGTGAGTGTCACCAGGGGTTAAAATTTTGCTATTTGCTGTATTTTCTGGACTCTTGCTTATCATGGATTGCTTCCTTGTGTGCTTCATAAATTTGGATTGTGTTTTACAGACACTTATCTGAGGAACTCTTCCAGGTTGAGAAAAGTTACTTCCCTCCAGAGAAATTTTTTCACTTGCTTCTGCCAGGCACAACAGAGTCATAGGCCCTAGTCACTTTTTATATTAATTTTATCTGTCACGCATTTAGAGCAAAGTTGAACCCAAAACTCATATGAAGGCAAGCCTGTGCTCACGAATTGTTAGAGGAAACTATTTCTTTTCTACATCTGGAACCTAGCTTGAGACAGCTAAGCTTCTTGATCATCTTCCTGAGTCTGAGTGTAGATTGTGTTTGCTTCCTCCTAAGACTAAGGCAGCTCTTCATGGCTTCTGGCTTTCTGTGGGGGATATTGGGTGGGGGGAGAGGGTGTTGCATTCTACTTTCTTGCAGCACGTGGACTCAAGGCCTGGACTCCTGACCCCATGTGGACATTCACGCCCAAGCCCTTGCATTACCAGATCTGGCAGCCCTCCCGCAGGAAGCTGCAGCATCAGCTCAGGGTTTCTACTCTCGTTTTCAATTCTCCCTTTGTTTCAGGTCTCTGGAAATTTCTCTCACTTTCTTATAAACCCAGTTATTGCTTTTAAAAGGATGTTCATTATAATTTATTCAGCAATTTCTAGGTGTTTCATATTGGGAGGTCTTCAAGTAATCTGATCTTCCATAATACCGGAAATAAAAGCTGTGTTAGGCATTTCACGTGGGTTATTTTATTAATTCTTCACAACGACTCTATAATATATGTATTATTAGTCCAGGTCTAGGCATAGAGGGATTAAGCAGCTTCTCCAGGGTTTACAAGCTGGTAAGTATGGAAGATGTGGGGTTCCCTCAATGTCTAAATGATTCTAGTGTTCAGGCTTTTGTTCTCCTGTGTTGCAAGGGTAGAGAAATCCAAACCTTGACCTGGGAATGTTGCTTTGCTGGGTCAACAGTGTCAGTAAATTAGCACTGTAATGACCTCACTTCTGGGTGTGCATTTGCTATCTTCTCATTCAGCAGCAAGGCCTGAAGAACGTTCTTTGCATCATAAGAAACATGCGGCTTTTGGATTTCCCTTATGCCTGTCATGTCCAGCCCGTGGGCTGGCTGTAAGAGCAGCATTTGAGGTCCCATTGGGACCACTCTTAAGTGACCCTCTGCTGCCTGACAAGAACGCTCGGCCACAAGATCATGTGCCTCCTGTGTCTCATGTTGATTTTTGGCCGAATTTTATTTAAGTTGCTTGCTCTTCTTAGCAAATCTGAGAAGTTATGAGCTCTCTGTTTGTCTCTGAGACTGCCTTGCAGACAGATAAGGTGACCAACTGCTCTGGTTTACGTGGGATGAGGGGTTCCAGGGATGCAGGACTTTCAGTGCTAAAACTGGGTGAGTTCTGGGCAAACCAGGATGTCAGTGACTCTGCAGACTGCTCTGGGGTGTTGTTAACCAGATCAGTTCCAGTCCTTTGCCACAAGAGGCCAGAACATCTTCTGGTTTCCAGATTTCCCCAGAGATGAAAGGAAGAGGGTTTAATGGTGAGAAGAGGAGCACAGAGGACAGAAGATTCATTTCAAGGACATATGGAATGAAGCAAAACCTCACCAGGTATTTCCCAGCTGTTCCTAGTTACCCCCAGCAGAAGACGGAGCCGCTTAGGAGGGACAAAACGTAAGAACGACAGGGAAGGGGAACGAAGATTTATAGAGCATGGTCTCCTGTGCCAGATATCTGTTAGATTCCTGGTCCTGACCAGAACACCATGAGGCAGACAATATTATGCCCATTTGGAAGAGGAGGAAGCCAAAACTTCACAAAATTCAGCCACTTGCGTGATATCACAGGTTTGTAAACAGCGATGCCTGGATTCAAACCCAGGTGGGCCTGACCCCAAAGCCAGGGCTTCTTGCACTAGACCACAGCGACGGGGTGGGGAGGAGTGCTTTTGGTGGATCTGTGAGCCAAGGAGGAAAGATGAAAAGAGGCAGGCTCTGCAACCTGTCACAGGCCTTGCAAACAACCCCTACCATCAGGAAGTAGCAGTTAGTGGCCACCGCTCCAAGGGCGCCATCAGTCCTGAGAGATTCAGGGAAGGGTGCAGGAGAGCATGAGATGCTGTCTGCCAGGGCCCAACTCTCCTTTCCTTTTCCCTCCCCGACATATTCTCCCCACTGTCGAGTTTGGGTGGAGAGGTCAGGATGCTGGGCTTGGAGATAAAGCTTCCTTCCCCTCACCTGTGCTATTTACAGACCGTCACGCAGAGAGTCGCAGCCCCTGGTGCCTGGTCTCTGCTCCTTGCCCTTGGGTATCTTACTGCAGTCTGAGGTCATGAGCTTGGTCCATGATGTATCCACTTGCTCATCTTCAGAAAAACAATCTTCTATGGCCTGTCTGTTGCACTGCAAAATGCTGTATCAATATTAAACATTATTTGGGCATCCTTGCCTAACAAACACATCCTAAGGGCCCAGGAATCAGGCTGCTTTTAAAGGTCTCTTCTAATATTTACCTACCCAGCTTCCTTCTATACTCCTGGTTGTGTTTTTCTGAAACAGCTGTGTCCAGAACAGAAGGCTCTTTTGTGTAAACTCATAAGTCACCTGTTCTTATTTTGTGTATCCAGAGCTGTTATGTTCCGTAGTGAGCTATTTTTTTTTTAAATAGGAGTGGGTATTTGATATAATAGATTATTACATGCTCAGCATATAAATTACTAGGTCTTAGAAGCAAGAAATGAGTAATTTTGCCCTGAGGTAATATAACAGCTATGGCACAGTCACTAAAATCAATTAAATAGATCATTTGTGGTCAGGGCAGAAGCATGCAGTTACTACCTGAACAGCATTCAGCCGTCGTTCCCCCATTTAATCACTCAACAAACAGGTCTTGAGAACCCGAGGTGGGTTTGAGACACTGTCTAAGTGTTGGGCAGGGCTACAAAGAAATATAAAACATACAGCCTCAAGGGGACCAAAGATTTCCCCAATCCTTTCCCTAGGAAGTTAACGAGTCATTGCATTCCTTGCCGGATAAGCCTAAGTGTGAGGAAAGTGGGCTGTCTTAGACAGCAGCTGGATGCGGAACCCGAAGTACGAGGGGTAACCTGTACAGTTTTGTTTAGGAGAGCACGGAGTGAGGAAGAGGAGGCAACCTGGATCAGAAGCTGAAGATTCTGCCTCGAGAAGACCAGTTATAATGCAACATGTATTTGAGCCAGGGGGCCTGGGTGCTAAGCCCAGCTCGGTTGCTTATTAGCTGAATGATTTGGGACAAGTCACTTCACCTCACTGAGTTCCAGTTTTTCCATCTGTCCAAAGGGATACTGGTACTCCTTCCCTCAGTGTTATTGTAAGGATTAAGTGAGATACTGTATGTGAAATGCCTGACACATGCTGGGCACTCAGATAAAAGATTGCCCTTGATGCTTATAATACAGGCCCACGTGAAAGGGTTGGGCACCACTCTGGTCGTGGGGAACATCCTACCATGCTCAGAAGACCAGAGCTGTGAGGGTCTAATCTTGCCCTTGTGACTGACCTACGTTCCAGCTGGAAAAGGGACCCCAGTTTTCTCCTGGTCCCCAAAGAATCCAATTCTGTGTGAGAATCATGGAGATTGCAGCATTCCGCATCCAGGATAGAAGGCTGTTGGCTACCAGTTTTTTTCCCTGGGAAATACTTCATTCTTGGCCAGTGAGGAGCTTGTCATTTGTCTGTCTAATTGAAATGGGCCCTCTGGGTCACTGGGTCTGTGTCTTCTGGGCTGTGAGTCACACAAAGCAGTTGTCCACTTTTTAGCAAGTGAGTCAAGAATGTGTTGACCCCGATCAAATGGTGTGGAGGGGTGAAAAATTATGTAGCGAATCTGAGCGATCGAGTCCTACCCCTAGACCACTTGAGGGGGCGTGACTCCCTTCAACCCTGATCCCACCCACTCTTCCTTGTCACTGTAAGACCAGTCTAACAAGGATGGGGGGACCAAACTGGACTTCTTTTGTAAAGCACCAATGCATGAAAGATGCTCAAATAACTCATGTCAAAAACCAAAGTTAAAGTAGTGTCATCCTCTGATAATTAATACTACCAGGCTTGACAGCAAAATATGCTGAACAAATTAGTCTTTAAATGCTTATGTTTCTTCCAATTATAGGTTCTTGGTCAAATAATCGCTTCACCGAATAGATGAATTGCCTCAATATTCTGCTTACTTTTGTTTGTAAAGATGTGGCCTTTATAAACCAATCTTCAATAGAAACATCTTTTTTTTTTATTTGTTTCCTGGCCTCAATCTGTAAAATAGAAGACTTTTGTGAATGACAATTAAAGGAATTCATGAGAATGACTTTGATGAGACAACCAATTTTTACTGGGTATCTTCTCAGCGTAAGGAACAGGGTCAGCCACTGGAGGGGACACAGAGACAGAGAAGGGAGGGGTTGTGCATCTCTGAGTGCAGTAAGAGGAAGAAAGGGTCTTGAGGAGCAGCATCCAAGGAAAGCAGCGTTTTCAAAATGGCTCGTAGATGGCTGGACCTTGGGAGCAAAGATGAGGGTAGGGCAGAGTTTTCTGGGTCGAAGACATGGCAGCGAGAGGGAAAGACAGAAGGAAATCAAGGACCTCAGACACGGCCCCTCCCCAGGGTCTTTGAGGAGCCTTATTGCATATAGTCCTTGAACATTAAGAATCTGTGTGCCTTTAGCTCATTTCTAACCAGCTCACGGTCACTGGCTGATAAGTGAGAAGTCAAAATTGCAACTTGGGTCCCTATGATGCTTTTGAGCGTCTCACTACTGGTTCTTAGACTCCAGGCAGAGACAGTCACCTGGGACACTTCTGAGACACAGAATCCGGTCCATCCCTCCCGATCGTCCCCAGAACCTCAGGCTTGGAACCTGGGCACATGCGTATTGCAAAACTCTGGGGCAGCGCTTCTCGAATCTTATGTGCACACCGGTCCCCTGAGGAGCTGCTTAAAATGCAGATTCTGAGTCAGCAGTTCTGAGGCAGGGCCTGAGCATCTGTGTTTTCTACCAGTGACCACGTGAGGCTGAGGCTCCTGGTCCTTGGGCCACTCTTAGATTAGGCGGACGCTGGGTTTCTGAATCGCACCCAAAGCTGAGGATCATTGCACCGGTCTGCACAGTCTCTTGTTTAGACTTCTCTAAATAGGGATAAACCAGCTGTAGGGGACACAGAGGCACAGAGCCGAGAGGCAGGAGGAGCACAGGCTGGGGCTGGGCCATGGGGAGCAAGCTCCCAGCGACTTTCAAAGCTGAGGGCCGGGAAGGCAGAGCTGCCTGCTTCACAGGTCCCGGGGGCCGAGCTCCACGGAAGGCGGCCAGAGCTGGGATTCCATCCCTGACAGATCCGACACGCAGGACCCTCCGAAAACTCACTGATTAAATAAATGTGTTCTCAGCACAGGAGGAAAGCGCCAGGTTTAAAACTAATTTCCTTCTGTGGGGCTTTCCTCCCTTCTCCGGGATAGACACGCAGAGACATTCTCAGAGGAAATAACCCGGGCGGGGGGCTCGGGGGGGCTTTGAAAGAAACCCACATGAGGGAGGCACACACACTTTGATAGAAAGACGGCCCTCCTGATTTTCTCTGGTTCCCAGACTGGGGAAATATTTTGTTACAGTGACGTTGAAATGAAACACATTTTAAAGTTTTTTTTTTTTAATAATGGAAAAAGCAGGTAATCCGAAGAAGTGAATATAATTCCTTTAAACAATTCAAAAAAGGAATTTAGTTTTTTTTTTTAATCAGGAAATAGCTTCATTGTTTGAATTTAGATATAATTAAACCATTGATTTGGCCTCATTAGAAAGTGAAGGTTTATCTAGGAAGCAGAACCACTGGGACAGGGGTATGGATGACGGGGACGCACTCTCTATCCAAGTACATCCTGTTAATTTCTTTATAAAAAGATAAAAATTAGGGTTAGCGAGTGACCTCAATAGGAAGTGCAGCGAATGTCTCCTCGCTTTCCCGAGAGCCCCCATCTTGGCAATATTGTGTTGCTTAGGAACTAACAAAACACGTCTCTCTGTGTGTCTCTTTCTCTTTCTTTTTTTTTTAATGGTCCCTTTGTGCCCTGATATTTTTCCAAGTTGGCAGCTGTGAGGAAAAACAATGTGATTTGGTTAGATGCAGCCTCCCCCTCTCAAGTCTGGAGCAGAATAGATAAGAACTTGTATGTCAGAATACAAAGTTTACTCAGCACCAGTGAGAAGCTTTTGATGTCGCCTGCCCAATCTGGTCTCGCATCTTTGAAGTTCTATTACACATGCTAGGGTTCCGTCAATAAGAAACAGACCTTTCTTTCCCCGGCTAGTTAAAACATCTGCCTCGTGGAAACGCCCCACATTAAAGCAGGTTACAATAGTTCCAGGGCTCAGAGAGACCTGTGCTTTGCCACATTAGTGACAAGAAGGGAAATGTTTAAGGAATGGAAACCATTTAAGAAAACCCTCAAGGATCTGGGGATGACGGTATTTTTCCCATTCCAAGACTGTAAGGACAAAGATTCAGCTGGGTTGGTTCTCCCGTAAGCAGAGGGACAGCCCAGGGTGGCCTTTGGGGGCAGCTCTTCATACAGTGCTGTTTTCATGTTACAAGTCACATGTGGTCTACACCCTTTATCTGGAGCATTAGCTGTTTCTCAGTGAATAGGAGCAGAGAAAACAAGCTCATCGGTTTGTAGTGTCACTCTTTGCAATGTCATTTAAACTGCTCAGCAAATGGCTTATTTGTCAAAGAATATTGCCTTTTCCTGGAATAAAACCCAGTTACTGATTGCTGAAACCTATGGATATCAGAAATGATATCACGATGTGCTCCTGCGGTTCCATACTGTGCCCTTTGAAGGGACGGGAGGTGGGGGCAGGGAGCCTTTGTTCCTGGAAATGAAAGCATCTAGACAATGGATTCTCTGAAGGACCTCACATGCCAGGCTCTGTGCCCCAAACTCTGGCTTGCAATGAAAGCTTTCATCTCAGAGTCCAATTCTGGAAATGTCAGAGGTGGGTAGAGGTCCGAGGAATGTTGGTGAAGTGCAGGTGGGCAGACCAGCAGATGGAGTGCAAACCCACGGCCCGCCAAGTCCTAGCTGCAAGTCCTAGCTCTGCGGCTGTAGAACTGCCACATCGGCTGATAGGGAGGTGCTGAATGAAAGCCAGAAGGAAAAAAGTCATGAGCCCATGCCTTGAAAGCTCTTTGCCAAAATGCTGAGCTCAATATGCAAGTGGTAGGGACTGGGGCAAGTTGGTGTGCTATGGGGCAACAAAATCATTAGGCAGATAAGTTGTTCCAGAGCATCACTAGCACTCCATCTCTGTGCCTTTTCCTCTCTTGATGGTTATCTTTTTTCTTTCCTGATCCCTAAATTTCGTGCTCTCATACTCTTCTGTTCTCCTTATTTCCCTCCCTTCCCTCAAATGCTGATATAGGTATAGGATCTTTTCAGCTTACCCGTTCTAAGAACAAATAGCTGGAAATGCTCAATTGGTAACTTCTTCTAACAACATTTTTATTTTAAGGGAAGACAAAACTTAAGCCAAAGAAATGAATCTCTAATGGTGGAATTTTAGGCATTGATGGGCAGAATTTCATTTCCCGGGAATTAGACCACAGAAAGTCTCTACTAACCTTGCTGAGGAAAGATAAATAGTCCTTTCCCTCAGTCCATTTGCAAAATAATAGGGAAGAAAATCATAAGAGATTTAGAATTCTTACAGATAAACCAGGTCGTGGTCATATTTTGATATGAATAGTGGAAGGTCAATGATGAGGAGGGGCCATGCAGGCTTAGTCACGCCTCCACAGCTGATGTAAGCAGTTCTGATTCAAGTTTTAGGGATATGGTGACATGGGAGGAAGTTTGAGGCCCAGGAAGTGGCATATGGGCCAACTTGGTGGCAGAACCAGACAAACGATGTGAGGATGCTGGACAAAGGAAGGGAGATGAGGACGCTGATCCCCAGGCCTGTGTGGGGTTGGCAGGACCAAGCCATTGTGGGCTTCAGCCCAGAGGGGGACATGATGACATCCTGTTTGGTGCAAGCCACAGTGCACAGGCTGGACTGGAAGAGGCAGTTGGAGGCTGGAGGCAAGGAGACTGGCTGGGGAAGCTCCCAGAAGGCAATGAGGGGCGGGGTTGGAAGCACAACGCTACAGCCTGACTGCCAGCTGACATCCCAGCTCTGCCCTCCTGTAGCTGTGTGACCTTGGGCAGATTCTCTAACCTGAGCACAGGGTCTTCTTCTGTGAGATGGGATGACGATAGGATCTCTCTTTCAGTGTTCTCACGGTGAGGGAATGAATTGTAATGTATGTATTTTTTATCACGTAAAGCACCTGACCTGTGCCTGCCGCATAACACGTGCTACGTCAGTGTTAGTGTTTATCGCTGTTATCGAAGTGTAAGGAGGGCAGGTGCAAGCCCTGGGTATCCATCAGGGATGGTGCTGGTGAAAGGCCCCATGGGACCTGCAAGGGGGTCTTCAGCACGTGCATGGGAAGCTCCTCAGGTCTGGCTGAGGGGGCATGCCCTGCAGAAGGCTGGCACGGCCCGTGCAGTCGCTGGACACCCCGGGCCCACTTCATTCCTCAGACAACTTGTCGGGGCATTGAGCACGCAGCTCAGTGGGAAGACGCCAACCTTCGGTTCGGGGCTCGCGTCCCCACTTAGGGGAAAACAAGAAGAAGTGGGCTCAACCTGCAGTTAGACGCGAAGAAGTACAGGCTGCAGGCTGTTTCCCACGAATGAAACTGGGATTCTTGGACCTCCATTCCCAAGATGGAAATGGATTGCCAGCACCTCTGGGATGGCCTAGGTGAGGACGTGCGGAAGGGGTGGGCGAGTTGGACGGTCTCACATATCTGCCGGGGCCACCTTGCCCAAGGCAGGGCATGGTGACAACACGGCCCAGAGAACAATTTCTGCGCCTGGAGCCTCATTCTCTGCTCACAGCTCCAAAGCCCCAGTGACTGAGGGAACTCTCACCTCTGAAAGAGAAGTGGCCTTGTGGCACCCAGTCTGCTCTTCTCTGCTGTCCCCCCCCAACTTAACCTCCCACCCGACCCCGGCGGTCACTAAAATGACACTTTAATGTGGCATTTTTCTTTACTTGCCAGTCAGAGTCCATCCGCTTGCCCCTCTCTACATTGTTTTGGTTCATGAGACATAGCCTCTTATGGGGCTGAAAGGCCAGGAAAAGGAGCCATAACGAAGGACACAAGGTACTTTTTTATTTGAGAACTTTTAAGACCTACTCTCTTAGCAACTTTCAAATATACAATGCAGTATTTTTAGTTACTGTGCTGTATATGACATCCCCAGGGCTCATTTATTTTATAACTGGAAGTTTGTATCTTTGGACCCTTCCACCCATTTTCCCAACTCCACTCCCCACCTCTGGCAACCACCAGTCTGTTCTCTGTACCTATGGGAGCTCATTTTTTTTAAAATATAGATTCCACATATAACTGAGATCATATGGTATTTGTCTTTCTCTGTCTGACTTATTTCACATAGCACCATGGCCTACAGGTCCATCCATGTTGTCACGAATGGCAAGATTCTTCTTTTTTATGACTGAATAATATCCCATTTTATACATATCACATTTTCTTTATTGATTCATTCAACAGTGGACACTTGCTTCCATGTCTTGGCTACTGTAAATAATGAACGATGCACATGGGGGTACACATATATTTTCAAGTTAGTGTTTTCATTTCCTTCAGATAAATACCCAGAAATGGAATGGCCGGATCCTACAGTAGTTCTATTTTTAATCTTTTGAGGGTCCTCCATGCTGTTTTCCACAGCGGGTGCACCAATTTACACTCCCACTGACAGTGCACCAGAGTTCTGTATTCTCCACATCCTTGCCAACACTTGTTATTTCTTGTCTTGTTGATAATAGCCATTGTAACAGGTGTGAGGTGATAGCTCATTGTGGTTTTGATTTGCATTCCCCTGTGGTTAGTGAAGTTGAGCATCTTTTTATGTGCCTGTTGGCCATCTGTATGTCGTCTTTGGAAAAATGTCTGTTCAGATCTCTGCTTATTTTTAAATTGGACTATTAGCTTTTTTGCTACTCAGTTATATGAGTTCTTTATATCCTTTGGACATTCGTCCCTTGTTGAGGTCTTACTGAGGTACTTTGACTGTCAGTGTCGTCCTAAGTGGGGACAGCAGCTTGAGGAAAAACATGGACTGAGATGATCTGGGTGGTGCTTGCTGAATGACAAGTAGCGCCATTTGGCTGGAATATAATTGATCAAGTACTTTATTTAAATTGACCTCACCATCTACCTCTATTCTTGTTCATCCTTAGAAACCACTAAAGAGAGAAATTTTACCTCCGTTTTATGGATAAGTGTATTGACTTACAGAAAGTGTCAGTAACCGGTCTCAGGTGACACAGCTTCCTCATGGCCCAAACTGTCCTCGGCACTCTGCCTCCACTCCATGGTTTGCATGAGGAAATAGCAGGGGTGAGTTTGAAACGATAAATTGTGGAAAGATTGAGAAGGGACTTGAAAGGTCAAGTCATTTTACTCTGATGGCAATAGGGAGCCAGCCGAGATTCTTGAGTAGGAGAGGGATGTGACCAGAGATCTGCTTTAGAAAGGGCAGCGGAGAAACCGCTTGGTGAACAGGTGACCGGCCAGCCCGGTCACAAGCCCTGCACTGCAGGTGGGGCGGAGGGACACAGCAATGGAGGGGAAGGACCACCGGCGCGGAAATGAACAGGAGAACGGCCAGGAGCTGAGGGGTCGGGAGGCAGAGGAGAGAAGGAGGGAGGGATGGTGCCAAGAGTCCCCTGCAGCCTGAGAGGTAGACCCGTCCACAGATGGCCATCAGACAGCCACGTTCTAAAGCGGAGGCCACTCGTTTCATAGAAGTTCTTGTTTTCTCTCCACGGTGGGGTCTGCAGGGGGCGCACGTGAGGGAAAAAATGAAAGAAAACCAGAAACAAAGTAAATAAGGCAACGGATTAGGGAGCAAAGTTCCCAAGTGCTCCGCTGTTTTGCCTGTAGACTGAAGCCCGGGCTTCTTGGCTTGGATTCTTAGGTTGGGTTTCCTCCAGGAAGCGCTCAAGTGATTTATTGAGGAAGAGTTCCCAGGAGAGGCCTGTAAGGGGGTGAGGCAGGCAGGAATAGGGCAGGAGAAGCCAGACAAGGGCTCTCTTTCAGGAGCTGTGCAGCCGCTGTGTGGTCCCAGGGGGCGCTCTGGAGGACGAATTGCACCTGGGCGGAGGCTGTCCCACCAGAGGTAAGCGGGATGGCCTCCACAGCTGCGGTTCGGTTGGCCACTGGCTACGGGTCTTCTGGAGGTGTCAGGGATAAAATCGCCCAGGCATCCCTAGATGAGGCGGCTCCCACCCGCCTGGGGCAACCTCTAGCGAAGAGTGCAGGCGTGAGCCTCTACAAGCCAATATCTGCAGCAGACGGGGACCGGAGCAGCCTCCAGGGAACGGGGTCCACCGCCCTCATACACGGCTTTCACCTACTGTCGTCTACTTCCGAGTTCACTTCCACCATCAATTTTTTTTGCCTTCCCTGCCCTTATCAGGCTTTTTCAGGCCTCTGTGCTGTTCCACCTGCTATTCCCTGTGCTCGGAAAGCCCCTTTCCCCCTTTTCTCTGTGGGATGCACTCCTAGTCATCATTTCAGATGAAGCTAGAATGTCAGTTTCCCGGTGGAGCCGTTCTTGTTCCTCCCAAGCAAGAGCTGATCCTGACTTCCCCTGGAACCCACAGCACTTGACCTCTGCCTATACCATAGCATTGCAAAATGTTGAGTTTATTTTTTTCTTGTGTATCTGTGTTCTGAATAAAGGTTGCGCTCTGGCCGGGCAGGAAGTACATATATTTTTCAAATTCATTTTTGAATACCCAATGGCTGTCCTCTGTGCCTGGCACATATTCTAAACACGTGCTAAGTGAGAATGTACTGGACGCGTCAATGAAGATGCTGTAACCCTAAGGTGCAATTGAAAGGTGAAGGGCATCCCTGTTTCCTGCATAGGATGCAACCTGTGTGGGTAATTTGGGGTAAACGGCTTAATTCTGTGCTGTAAACACTATCGGTAAATATGTGAGCCCCTGGACATCCCCAGCTAAACCTATTCTCCAGTGGCTTTGGGATCCTCCCGCCAAACAAAACTGAAACCCAAGCAAAGATGGCTTCTAGCTACTATTTCTCAAAAGCACCTAAAATCCTTCCTGACTACATGTGACGTTACTGCTGAACTTCGTCAGCCAGAATCATGTTATCAATGGCAAACACGTCCTTAAAACACCAAGAACATTTAAAAATTGATATAAACATTTGAACAGTGACACTTCCCTATTTATTTTAAAAGACAGCTTTATATAATCAATGCGGCTTCCAGATTTTTATATTAGGAAAGATGGTTTTGGGTTGAGAGGCACAATGGAATTTTAGAAACTACCTTGAATTGCGATGAGGAGAAGGGAACAGGAAAGTTAAGTAATTCAATCAAGGTCATATAGCTAATAAATGATGGGGCTTTTTTTGAACTTTAAAAAATATATAAAAATCAATGTTATTGAGTTAAAATTTACATGCAATAAAATGCACCCGCTTTAGATGTAGAGTTTGATGAGTTTTAACAACTACGCTCACCTTTGTGACGCCTCCATATTAGCATATTGTTTTTGAGAGTCACCCTTGCTGTATCACTAGTTTATTGGGTTTATTGCTGAGTAGCTCATTCCATCGTGTGGATGTGCTACATTTATTCCTTCATTCACCAGGTGTTGGGTGTTGGGCTGTCTCCGAATTTGGGGCTATTATGAATCAAGTGCTATGAACACTTGTGTACAAGTCTTTGTGTGAACACATTGTCATTTCTCTTGGGTAAATACCCAGGAGTGGCATTGCTGGGTTGTATAGGAAGTGTCTGTTTAATTGCACAAGTAACAAACTGCTTTTCCAAGTGGTTGAACCATTTTGCCTTCCAAGCAGGAATGTAGGACTCAAGTCATGGCACTGGGTTCTGAGCAAAGGTCTGTCTGATGGTGAAGCCCAGGCCCTTTCTCCCATGTATACCAGGCATGTTCCCAAAGCTGAGTGCATGGGTGAATCATCCAGGGAGTTTGTTAAAAATACAGATTCCAGGACCCCATCTTCTAGAATATTCAATTCAGTAGGCCTGGTGTAGAGCTTGGGAATTTGCATTTTTAACAAGCATCCCAGAAGTTTTGGGCACTGGTGGTCCCTCAAACACTCTTTGAGATACCACGCTGTGTGCTTCACTAGATTTTCCAGAGAAAATCCCTCCAAACAGGGACATCTGGTATTCTAATGGGGAAATGGCTGCAGTTAACAAATGCCAACATCTGGCTTGTCCAGCTGTTTCTGTATCCCCATTATCTATGGATGCTCTAGATGAAGAGATAAATGACACTGAATGGTGGATAATTTCCAAATCTTTCTGAAGCGACTTTGAAATGTGTGTTTATACTTATATTTTTCTAATATTATGCTCTAGGAATTCACATCAAACAAATAGAGAGGCTGCATTTTGAGGAGAGAAGTCAGGAATTGCAGGGAAACTGTCTAATATCCCTTGCTGCTGCAGTCCTCCAGGACACTGACTCCAGGCTTTGAAAAGATGAGTCGTTCTCAAATATTACATGCCTAAGAATCTCCTAGGCACAGGCACGTGTTCATATGCAGATTTTGGAAGGCCCCCACCAGGACACTGCATTTGATTAGCATCCCAGTTACAGCCGACGGTGGTGGTAGACGGTGAACCTCACTTTGAGAAACACTGAAATAAACCGTTGTTCTCCAGGGCAAGAGGAAATGGTCAACTGTCTGGGTTCCAAAGGATTGCAGACAAACTGACAGAGGCTGGGTGTTTTTTTTATTTGCAGTCTTCGGAGTTGGTGTTAGGATGCGGTGGGTAGGAAGCTTGGCCTTAGAATCAGACCTGAATGGGAGCTTCACCTCCATCGCTTACTAGCTGTGTGATCTTGGGCTACTTGCGCAGTTTCCTAAGCCTCAGTTGCCTCATCTGTAAAATGGCAATAGTAACATCCACTTCGTTCACCCTCCTTAATTTTCAAGGGCTCTGAAGGTTGGGATCCCATCCAGAGCCTGGCACGGAGTTAGCACTCAGTGAATGTCGGTAGGAAGGAGTGTTGCCCTCTCTAGTTCCCCAGGGCCACGTTGGTCCAGGCTCGTGAATCGTGAATCCTCATCATGTAGATTTTCCCTCTGCAGACGCTGGGCCTTCAGGGACACACAGGGTTGGTTTTCCTCCCCTCCTGACACGGGAGTGCTGGGGCAGAGCATTTATTCCACACCTCCTTCTTCTCCCAGGGGAATGGAAAGTGCCCCCACCCCCAGCCCTCAGCCCCAGGGCCTCAGCCCATTTCCCCAGTGAGCCAGGGCTTATTGCTACTTGTCACTTCTTATCTGATCTCCAAAGAACACAGAGGCAGCTCCTGCCCAGTGAAGGTCTGATTGCAAGTGACCTTCAGACACCCGGGCGTGTGAATGTGTGAGAACAGCGCAGGCTGGCGCAAGGAATCTGTCTTCCCCCAGCCCCGCCTCACTCCCTGGAGCGCAGAATCCTGCCCTCTCTCAGCCACCTCTGGGGGGGCCTCCCACAGCTGGGCGAACATGTCTCCCCTCCTGAGGTCTTCCACCCCAGGAGACCTGTGCCTGCAGGTGGAGAGAGGAGCACACTTTTCTGGCACAGCTCGACTTGCCCTTGGCAGAGCGTCGCATGTGGACAAAGAGTGGGTTGCCCAGGAGGATTGATCGATCTTCAGATAAGGGGCCACAGGCTGTGTTTTCTCAGGGTTTCTCAACCTCAGTTGGAGATGGGGCATCCTAAATTGAGAGCAAGGGGTCTCGCCATCAGAAGGAGCCTCCACTTTCCTCTCTCCTGTTCCCCCCAGACACCAACCCTCAAGTTCCTTTCTTGACAGTCACATCCTGTCTCTCCAGGAGAACACTCTTTCTTTGGAATTCTTTGCTCCTGTTCTGAAGTGCATTCCCCTCCCCTCCCCTCCCTTTGCCATACACAGTGACCTTGGCATGTCTGCCAACACTCAACATCGTGGGGCTTTATAAACCTCATATCTCAGAAGGGGCTGACATTACATTACAAGAGGATCTGTAAACCTCCCCGGGATGACTGATGTCTTTTTTAAACAACAGACCAAGACTTCATTTAAATTAGTAACATGGAGATTAGAGGCGCTCTCTCAGCCCTGGCTCGGCCACGCCGCGACGCTGGGAATATCAGTCACATGAAAGCTGTTAAGTTTGAGATGGAAATAAATCTGGGAGCCTGTAAAAACTGTCAGCAGGTCAGGGAAGTTTATGAACTCTTGCTGTATCTAATCATAAATCATCAGAATAAGCTAAAACTGAGAAGAAAAATGTCCTCTTTTGTAATCTAATGCTGTCTGTTAGGGCAATAAAACTCAAATGAAATGCATGCATTGCAATTTTTAGCTGATACTTTACATTATTAGCAAAGTGAAGGAAGAGACTCCAACTTAAAAGAGTGAGACAGATGAGGGGACGGCCACCATCCTTCTGCGGCTCTGGGCTCTCAATCCTCTGGCTGTGTGGCTCTTTCCTCCCCTCCCAACTCCTTGGGCCTCAGAAAGAGGAAGTAACTGATAAAGATCCCAGGGCCTTGGGTGCTAAGTGACAGGCAGTGAGAATGTCCTGGTGATGGCCTTGAGAGGTCACATGGCCCCGTTCTCAGCTCCCAGTGGGGGTTCCCACACGGCCCTTGTTGACCCAGTCGACATTCCCACATTTTCAGACTGCGGAGGGTGGAAGGCGTGTGCCAGCTTCCCTTGTTCTCATCAGTCTGAACAGGTGCCCTAATTCCCCCAAGCCTTTTGGGGGTGACTCACCTCTAAGCCGAGGTTCTTGGGCACTCGTCTGTATCCCTGGAAACCTTCAGCGATAACTCACGTGTCCCACACTTCTCTCCCATTGTCTGCCATGTTGGATGTTAAACATCACCTTTTGCCTTTGTGTTTTCTGAGACCTGCCCAGGGGTTGACAAAGCCCCAAGCAGGCCCAGAAGTTGTGTGAGGAACAGGATTGCTTTATTTATATCAACTATTTATCGAGTGCCAGATCTAGGCTGGGTGCCAGAGACCCAAAGGGGAATAAGTCAGTGCTCCACCAGAGGGTGGGGGTGGGGAGGAGGCTGGGGCAGCCCTGGGTTGCTGCTCTAAACATCAAGGGTGGCATTCAGCTTGCTGAGGCTTCTCATTGGTCTTCCTAAACACTGGGAAGGTATGAATGACCAGAGATGGAGTGGGACAAGAGGCAGAGAGATGCCTTCAAGGAGATGATGGGTTTTCGTGATGCAGATGGTGAGCTGCCATCATCCATGACGGCCGATACCTCTGCAAGAGAAATGGGTTAACCCAATGCTTTGGCCATTGTAGGCACTGGAGTATTTGATAAATAAAAGAATGAATGAATAAAAGGGTTTAAGGTAAAGCAACTGAGGTTTTGATTGGCTATACAGTAGAACTTCCTGATCTTTGAGACATTCAAACTTTGGCATAAGGGGGCCCAGGGAGCCTGAGAAGACTCCACCCTTGAAGACCATCCAGAAAATATGCAATGCCCATTTGTATGGGTTTAGATATCCTGCTGCAAGAAAGCAAAAGTCTGACCAACCTAATCCCTGGAAATCCCATTGAGCACTCCTCTCCACCTTCAACTCGGCCAAACTGCAGGGTGGGAGATCCTCCTCCGAGCAGGTGGTGGTGTCTCCCACATCCTGTGCCCCAAAGCAGCCTCTCCCTGGGCTCACTGGTGCTCTGTGGTTCTTACTCCTCTGGTGGAAACCAAGCAAGGGGCAGGTCCCTCTGCAAGACGGACAAGTATCCTGGCTTGGCATAGGGATCAGCATGGTGGGTGGTCATCTCCACAAGCTTGCAGGTTGGGGAACACATATGAGCCTTGTAAAGAATGAGCATCCCAGAGTAGGCTCCTGAAAGTAAACAGAAGGTTTGGAGGCAGGGGAGCAGCTGCTGAAAGAGCAGCCCTAGTTTGGCCTCTTACAGTGGAGGAGGGAGGCAGTGGGAAGTCTTGGCAGAGGCTTAATGCCTCCAGAGACCTCCTTCCCCAGGGGGCCAGCAGCCCCAAGCAAAGAACTCAGACCTGAGTCATCTATGAGCTTCCGGAAGCCTGGGACCCTGAACCAGATGCACCTGCACATGCTTAAATCTAGATGTTTCCTTTAGGCAGCATGGACATCAGAAGAGAAAATTCAAAGGGATTTTGAATCTCAATTTGCCTTTATGGCTGTGTCTCCATTTCCTCTTAACTTCCACATATAAATTTTTAGTTTAGCCTCTTGATGCTCCTAGAAGAGGGTTGGTTGGTCAAGGGATATTCTCTTCTATAAGTATGGGAGCAGATAGCTTGCTTAAGAATAGCTAATAAGTGGCGTAACCATGCCTAAAACCCGTGTTTCTTTGCTCTCAGATCATTGTGTTTTCTTTTTTCTTTCTTTCTTTTTTTTTTGAGGAAGATTAGCCCTGAGCTAACTACTGCCAATCCTCCTCTTTTTGCTGAGGAAGAGTGGCCCTGAGCTAACATGCATGCCCATCTTCCTCTACGTTATACATGGGATGCCTACCACAGCATGGCTTTTGCCAAGCGGTGCCATGTCCACACCTGGGATGCAAACAGGTGAATCCCAGGCTGCCAAGAAGTGGAACGTGAGAACTTAACCGCTGCGCCACTGGGCCAGCTCCCTGTGTTTTCTATTACATTATACTACCCACTAGTCTTCTAAGATTGTGTTGGCTGTATGGAATCAGAGAATTTTTGTGAGTTAAAAAAATGGAGTTAGCCCCGCTTCCGAGAGGCTGGAGGTTATCAGGCGATGGGCTAAAAGATGGGCAGAAAGATGGAATTCACACAAATTTTGTGGATATGTGTTTTTGTCTTCTTTCTATGATAAGGGCATTGTGTACGTGTGTGTGTATCCCAGCAAGGAGGGGATAACATTCCAAAATACAAAGTTTTGTGAAGAATTAGGGAAACTTCTGGTACCCCCTTGACTTGGAAAGACCATTTGCCATATTATTACTCTCTGTTGTATTTCCTGGGGCCAAACAAGAGAAATTGATGCTTTACTTGTAGGAAATGTGAAAAGTAGGAGAGCTAATGACACCACAGCCATCCATTTATGCAGATGTGGGTATAAATCTTTTGCTAGTAGGTAGCCTTCTATTATCAGAAAATCCTCTCTTTCAAGGGGAGGCGACTAAGATAAAACACATTTAGCCTTAAGGAATGGCAGGAAGAAGATGAGCATCCAGAAATGGAGGTGGCAGCCATCGGAGAGGTAGTGGGAATGCAGCATTTGAGAATTTGTTGTCAGTGCTTCTGAGTCGATTCCAACTCCTAGCAACCCTGTGGACAGCAGAGTGGAAGCCTGCCCCATCTTTGTGCACCATCTTTTCACCTTCCAGCACTGTATCTGACAATGCTCTGCTGCTGTTCACAGGGTTTTCATGGCCAATGTTTTGGAAGTGTGTGGCTAGCTCCTTCTTCCTAGCCTGTCTTAGTCTGGAAGCTCTGCTGAAACCTGTCCACCATGGGTGACCCTGCTGGTATTTGAAATACTGGTGTCATAACTTTCAGCATCACAGCAACATGCAGCCGCCGTATTATGACAACTATCAGATGAGTGGTGTGGTTCCCTGATCAGGAAACAAACGTGGGTCACAGTAGTGAGAGTGCCAAATCTTGAGCGCTAGACCATGAGGGCTCTTGCTTTGAGAATTAAGGGGAACTTAAAGAAGCAAAAGTCAGCAAGTCAAAAGCTGAATTTTCTGGAAGCAGATCCTAAGAAGAAGATTAATGTCCAAGAGGCTTTTAGGGAGTGTTTTTGGAATCAACACCATAGATGAGAAGGGAAAGAAGCAGGACTGGGAAGAGGGAGACGCTGAGCTGTGATGCGGTCTCAGCTGAGGCCTCAGATGACATACGGGAGGTCCGAAGTGAGGATGACCTCTTAGAGATGTTCCAAGTTGGGGTGAAGGGACTGAGCCTGTACATCCTATGCTGATTAATCATAGCAAGGGGGCTGCTCTGGCAAGGGGGTGTGACCTTGGGTGAGAGGGAGCTTTTGTCAGCTGAGGCTGTTCCCAAAGGTGGCTGTCATTGCAGGACTGTCTGGGGGCAGCACTCCTGGCAGCTGGGTGGTGCAAAGTCATTCCTGAAGGAGGATCTGGGCAGTGCAATACAGTGTCCACTACAGTCCACCCCTTGCGCCCCTCAGGACTACTTCATAGGTGTTCTGGGAGCAGCTCCTCCAGGATTCAATGGGTTTGAATTTCTTTCTGAGGCAAACTTGGAAGAGGAGAATTAGTGGGACAAACTAGAGCCCCCACCACTGCAGCTGGTCTCGGGGCCATAACTGACACTCCTCTCCCCGTCCCTGTCCTGGATTTCCTTTACCGTCAGCTAATACTTCTGCTGGTCTTGTTGGCTTAGCAGATGACATGACTCAAACCCTTATCCTTGAGAGTCTGAGCCACTGGACACCATGTCCTTCTTAGATGAGGGCTGCAGTACTTGTCTATTTACTGTCAAAACTGGGCAAGAGAGAAGCAAGAGATGCCCAAGAGCATGCCCGAGATGCCAAACATATTCTTCTCTGCCCCCATTCTGTACCAACGGCTCTACTTCCTCCTGCAGGTCAGTGTCAAATCCCCTTGCCAAGATGGTGACTCCTTTTCTTGACTGCTCATCCTTACACACAAGACCCCAAAGT
Organism: Equus przewalskii; assembly: GCF_037783145.1. Taxonomy (NCBI): domain Eukaryota; kingdom Metazoa; phylum Chordata; class Mammalia; order Perissodactyla; family Equidae; genus Equus; species Equus przewalskii. Next base: position 21,489,451 of record NC_091853.1, on the reverse strand, counting down.
ACCAATTACTCAATGCTGAGTCTTTTGTTATCTTTTCAAAGCCTCAATTGAACTTCCTAAGAGCCACCAAATTCCACTGTCCTGATAATTATGTTTCCTGCCAAGTTTCTCCAAGACCTGGTACATCACCTCAGTTAGCGCCTCCCCCTCCACCAGCACGTCATCCCATTTCACCAAGTAGGAAAGTTGTGACATAGCACTGCAACCTTGTGCCAGGGGGTAGCCATGCTTGGCCCAACACCCGGAATGGGGTCCTTGTTGCCAGCCAGGTAGCAGGAGATTCAGTCCAAATTCTCACTTCTTGTACCAACAGTCATACACGGAGTCCCTGGGGAACAGGCTCAGATGAAGATTACATGTAGGAGGTTTCTTAGGGGGTGCTCTTTGGAATAGTAACATGAAAGGGGGGTTAATGAAACAGGGTTAGGCAGAAGAAGTAGTGAGGCTGTGCTGAAGTTACAGCGGAGGCCTCAGCGGACACTGTGGGGAACTCCAAAGTGGGTGTGCACCTTCTGAGATTTCAGTGGATGTGGGCCACCCCAAAAGGGGGCATGGCCTTGGACAAGGCAGCGCTCTTCAGCTTAGATGATCCCCAAGGTGGGCTGGGAGCTAAGGGTTGTCTGCAGGCGACACTCCCAGCAGCTTGGGGGCATAAGACCTTCTTCATTCCTGAAGGGGGACCTGGGTGGTGCATTTAGCACCTGCTGCGCGACGGATTCCCAAGGTATAAAAGGATCAAAGAAGATGAGGATTGAGATAAAAAGTCATTGGATTTGGTACTCAGAAATTCCAATGACTTCTGGGTGACTGATTTGAAAGGAACCTCAACAGGAATGTGAAGAAGCACAAAAGAGAAAATTATGGGTTTCAGGTTGTTTTTTGTCAGTTTCAATAGAAATTGAGTAAGAAATAAAAATTAAACTAAAGGCATTAGAATTCAGTGTTACAAACTGGTAGGCTAAATATATCTAGCAGTCTTACTTTATTTTGTCCATACAATTTTAATAATTAGAACAATTTTATACAAAAATTTGAATGTCTAGCTTTTCTTGAAAAAGCAGAGGTTCAGGTAACACTAGGCTCATATTCTTGTGAGGCAGTAATGATTTGAGCTGAATGATTTTGCCTCTACTAAATGGAGCAGGCACTCTCCAGTTGGCCACAGGCCCCACCCCTCCCTATTGTACCTTACTCATGTACTACTGCTGAGTCTCTGTGGGGACTTGAGTTTGCAACCTCTGTTTTTTTCTGCTTTGTGAATTATGATGACTTAGCACTCACTTAGTATATCATTGGGCTTTACTAACTGTGGGAGTTACATGGGCTTTTATATAAATTCATAAATTAGAAATATTAATGAAGGATTTCCATTTTGCTGGGCCTGTAGGCCCTGAGGTACAGTGGTGAAGAAAAGGGGCAAGCTCCCTACTTATGTTTAGTGTGGAGGCAGACACTGAACAAGCCAATCAATTAATGAACAATAATTTCAAACAGTTGTAGGAAAAGATGAAGAAAAGATCAACAATGTTGTAAGAGCAGATGAAGGAAAGCCAACAGGGAGCTGTGAAAGAGTGTGAATGTAGGGGTTAAGAGAGGGAGGGGAGGCCAGTGAGAGGCCAGGCAAAGTCTTGCCTATGACAAGAGGAAACCAACCAAGCGAGGATCTGGGGTTGGGGCCACGCCAGGCAGACAGAGGGTCCAGCAAGGGCCCCGGGCCCTGAGCTGGGCATAGATGTGAGATGCTCCAGCAGCAGAAGAAAGGCCAGTGCGGTGGGACACAGTGATGGGGGAAAGGGGGTTGTCCAAGAGGCAGGCAGGCCCAGCCCAGGAGAGCTGTAGAGACCAGGCTGAGAAATTTGCATTGCATTTTGAGAAAAACAGTAAGTCACTGGAAGGTTTTTGGCTGGGGACATACATGATCTGATTGGGGTTTTCAACAAGATCACTCGGTGTGGAGGGTGGATTTTCAAGGGGGCCTGGGGAGGAAGTAGGGGGACCAGTTAGGAGGCGGCTGCAACAGTCCAGGAGAGAGGAAAATGGTTTGTAGAGTTAGGAATAGTTCGCTGGAAAGGTTTATAACCAAGTCAGGAAAATAGGAGGCACACACATACATACACACAGCAAACACACATACAAAAGAGTTCAGACTGCATACTGCAGAGCCTTGAGCGCACCAGGTTGGAGAGAAGCCTAGTAAGTTCTAGGTGGAGAGCTGTTGGGAAAGTTTCCGTGGAGGAGATGAGTTTGGAGCTGGAGGAGGCAATGGAAGGGGCCTGAGGGAGAGTAGGGGAAGGCATTCCAGGTAAAGGGAAAAGTGTGAGCTAAGGTCCAACATAAGGAGGAACTAGTGCAGGGGAGTGAGGAGAGCACGGCTGGACCAGGGTGTGCTATGGGGTGGGCGGGGGTGGCGGGAGCACGTGCGGGCAATGGAGGAAGTCAGTGGGCAGCTTAGAACTGCGCAGTCAATATGGTGGCCTCTAACCACCTGTGTTTATTGAGTTCTTGAGATACGGCCAGTGTGACTGAGGAACTGAATTTTAAATTTAATTTCATTTAAATTCATTTAAATGATAAATTGAAGCCATAAGCCTACTTTTTCTGTTAAACAAAACTTCATTGTTTCAGTAGAATTGCATTTGACTTTAACCACCGAAAGATTAGCAGCCAGATTGAGACGTGCTCTATGTAAAAACTATACACCTGATTACAAAGGTTTAGCACAGAAAAAGGTAAAATGTCTCATTAATAATTTTGTATTGATTACATGTTGAAATGATAACCTTTTTGATTCATGGATAAAATATGTTACTTACGTTAATTTCATCTTTTTTTTACTTTTTAATATGTGATTACCAGAAAATTTAACATTACCTGTGACTCCCGTAGTATTTCTATTTGACAGCACTGCTCTAGAGAGCCAAGGTGAGGAGCTCCTGTAATTTCTATCCGATAATTTAGAGTTGGCTTTTAAACAAGGTCCTCACATAGTGATCGCTTACCACCATCTTTATAACAATAACAATCCATTAATAAATCGTCTCCCACAATACCATTAGTCAACATTTGTACAGTGTTTATTTATATAATGTTGTTCTAAGTACTCTCCAAATATAGATACATCTACCTTTTATCCTCAGGGCAACATACAGACCTGCTAAGGCAGACTCCTTGGCTTGGTTGACCAAATGGGATGCATTCCTCCTGGTGGGAAGCACCAGGGGCAAGGTGTTTGAAGGCAGAGAAGGGCCGGCACAGAAGCGAGTGGAGGGTGGGGATGACATCAACGGGAAGCCCATTTCTCTTGGAAAAGTAGCCCGGGGCTAGATTTTGTTGAAAAAAATCTTGGCCTTCTGGACCTTCTGGGGTTGGGGTAATACATCCAAAACATCAAATGGAAGAAGGAAGAGAGCCATTCCAGAACAATACTTATTTATTTCCCACCTTAAGCTGTGAAAAGAGAAATTTCCTGTTTATGAAAAGAAAATTGGACTCCATTCTGGGGCTGCAATGACACCACAAACACCCGCTCCCAGACTCTTCCTCTTCTTTGCCTTCCCTTTCGGGGTACCGCGCCACCACGATCTGTGGCATATATAGTGACACAATGTGCACATGTGGCCTCACACACAGACCCAGACATAAGCACTTGGGTCAAAGAACTCCTTTTGCCTTCCTGCTAAAATTTCCACCTCCAACCATTGTACCCCTGAGGGAATGACCCATGTTGCGTTAATGACAGCGACTTCCTCTTGCAGCCTCCAAAACACAGTTGATACTTGCTCTCCAGTCCCCAGTGGGGCATCAGGGCAGAGGAAAAGGTGATGAAACAGCCCCTTGTCCGTTTCTCCTCATTGTTGTGGCAAGAGGACATTACAACTGCATTTCCTCTGCAAAGGGCAGGCAGGAGAAAGGAGCAGACAGGCACACAGGTGTCCCCTTCCTGACCACACATGGCCGGGACACAAACCATCAGTCCCCCCACACTCTCCTCAGCTGCTTTCAGAAACCACTGGCTTTATCCTGCCAGCCCCTCAACTCGTGACTTGCACAGGGCACAATGCAGTAGTTCTGATGGCTTTTTGCTGGATGTGCACAAGGCTGTAATCTGGGGAGTCATAGTGAAGCCACAGTTGAACAGAGTGCTTATAATAGGAGGTCGAACCACGGGACAGGCTCAGTATTCAACCATTGTTGATCTAACAAAGTGGTAGCTTTATAGATTTTTAACCTAATAATATCTGAAACTGTGCGTCCCTTCGCGTAGTGGGAGCTTCCACATTTTATAGTGCTCCCTAAATGACGTGGTGAAGTGTCCAGTTCCCCAAGGATTTTGTTACAGTGAAGGGGTTTTTTTTTTCTTTTAAATACTGGAAAGAAAGGCAGAAGCGCAGAGACAAAAGAACATGGAAAAATAATTGTAGGAGGTAACTCAATTATAAACATCAGAGAGTTTAAGACTGAGTTATTAAAATGGTAGGAATTGGCAAAGGCTGGCTTGATCAGAAGGGTGAAGCCAGTATCACAAAGAAAATCGGAAGAGGGGATGGGAAGACTTAGGACAACTTAGTAAAGAGGAATAAAGGCGGCTGGCCCCGTGGCTGAGTGGTTAAGTTCGTGCGCTCCGCTGCAGGTGGCCCAGTGTTTCGTTGGTTCGAATCCTGGGTGCAGACATGGCACTGCTAATCAAGCCACACTGAAACATCGTCCCACATGCCACAACTAGAAGGACCCACGTGAAGAATATACAACTATGTACTGGGGGGCTTTGGGGAGAAAAAGGAAAAAATAAAATCTTTAATTAAAAAAAAGAGGAATAAAGAATTTTCTGTCAGGACCAACCCTGGTGGCCTGGTGGTTAAGTTCTGTGTGCTCTGCTTCGGTGGCCCAGGTTTGGTTCCTGGGTGCAGAACTGCACCACTTGTCTGTCAGTGGCCATGCTGTGGTGGTGGTCACATACAAAAAGAGCAAAAAGAGGAAGATTGGCTGTGGATGTTAGCTCAGGGCTAATCTTCCTCAGCAAAAAAAATAGAGAATTTTCTGTCCATCTTTGGTCATGTTCTGGGGTGACACCTCAGGGGCTATCCCATGGGCTGATGGGGGTCAGCGTGAGAGTGGATTTCCTGCCTGGTGGTTCAATGGCCACACAAGCTCCTGCACTCCTGTAGTCCAGTTAGAGAGGATTGTCCTTCCATCTTTAAAGGGCTTTCTCCACCAGCCCTGTAAATGGGGTCCAGTCGAGGAAGAGACCAGAGTAAAACCAATGTATCAGTAAGTATCCCCTTGGTCAGGAAGGGCACCTTTAAGGTGAGAAAACCCTGCGGCTTAGCTGGTGGGCTTTGCCATCAGCCCTGCTTTGATCTTTTAAATTATTTTGGCTAATGATTCCTTAGCATTGAAAATTGACAGCTGATCACAAAACTTTACTTCTGAAGAATTCAAATCCTTAAATGGTTTGGCCTCATGATTTTCATTCTCTTGTTCTGTGAACTATTTAGCAAATCTTTCTCAAATCTAGCACTATGCCAAAAGCAGAAGACACAATTTTTTGCCCTTGTGAAGGCAAATATTGAGATACACATTAAGTAAAACAATGAGAGAATGATCAGGGAAGATGACATACTTTAAGTGTTCGACACTTATGTCCGGCACCCCGCCCCTGTCAGCCAGTGGCCATGGGGACAGAGCATAGTGATGGGGCCTGAGCAGGGGCATTGCTCCAAGGGGAGCCATAGCCAGTGTCAGGATAGACAGTTCAATCCACATTACTGATTAGAGGCTGCGTGGACTGACAGCCAAGGAGGATGGCATGTCTGAACAAGGCAATGGAAGCATGTTGGGTATTTTTTTTTCTTTAACATATAGATGTTTAAATATTTTTTTATGATTAAATCTACTTTTCCTTTGTGGTTCCTTTCACTGCTCTTAGATTTAGAAAGTTCTTTCCCATTCATATATTTAGAAAACAGATAAATATTCACTTGTGTTTTCTTCTAGTTAAGAAAACGTAAAACTGATCTTTGAATATCCAAGTGATGTCCTTCCAAAGACCCAGAGATGCAGGTTGGGGCTCAGGTGCAAGGCAAGAACAGGGTCGCGGGGTTGGGGCCTCGTCGGCCAGTGCCGGAGGGAGAAGGCAGGGCCAAGGCCACGTCTGGGAGAGGGTCTCTCAGGGCATCAAGAGGAGGATGAGTCAAAGAAGAAAATGAAGACTGGCTGGGCAAGAGGACCCAGGGAGTGAGCGTCATAGAAACCCCGAGACGGGGATTTGACAAGAGAGGGATAAACACCCACGCCAAGGTTAGCAGACAATCATCTCGATGATACTATAAGAAGGGCAAACCGAAGATCAGAGAGGCTCCGTGAGTAAGTTCTCAGAGGCTCAGCAGCTGCCGGGGACTACCACAGGGTGCGGAACTGAGGCAGCTCTGACCTCTACGCGCTTCAGGACTCACTGGTCTGTTTCCCCCGCACCAGTCGAATACTGAGAAGCCCAGCGCTGCTCTGACTGAAGGACCCAGTTACTTTGTTGTTAATTAGGAAGGACACTAATAGAACAATGCAGGAAATAAATAACGTAAAACCTAGAAGGACAGAGTGCTTTCCGGACCCTGAGAGTGAGCGTCTCCTGCCCCCTGAGTAGAGAGATGGACTGATATGTAATGACTATCATCGCAATTCTAAAAGGAAGCTAGGCTTGAAGATGTCACCTTTCAACCTCAGGCTTGTTAAAAAAAAGAAAAGTAACACAGAGTGATAGCTTATCCCAAGATGCATGAAAAAACAAAACAAACCAAAAATCTTCTAGAAACACAATCTGTGAGACTCAGTTCTACCAGTGCAAGGAGAATATACGTGAGAGGAAGTGTATCTTTGTTCTTCAGAGCTGCAGATGTTGTTATGGCCCATCTTCTGTATTCCCTAGAAATGGATGGCACGGTGAGACACGTGCTGGGGAAGTCAGAGCATCCAATAGCGTCTATGTGGGAAGTCACCAGCTAGCTTCAAGGGTGCACAACCTCATGTTAATAAATGGAACTCTCTGCAAAGCCACTCAGCCCATCCAAAAGTTGAAAGAGCTTTTAACTCACCTAACCTGGGCACTGAGCCATCTAAAGTTATACGTAAATTCTAATCCCAGCTCTGCTACTGGCTGTCTGTGTGACCCTGCGAAAGTCACTTCCTCCCTTTGGGAATGCAGTTTTTCCAGCTATAAAATGGGTGGGTTGGACTAAATGATGTCCATTGTCCCCATTCAACTTTAGCCATCTACAATTTCCCAATCAAAAGATCGGGAAAAATTGAAACTCTCCCGGAAAAGACTAATTTTGAGACTCAGTATTTCCATCCTTCAAAGCAGAAGAGAGCTTACATTTAGAAACTTGTGACATTCTTAGATTGTTGTGATTTCCCCAAATCTCACGTGAATAAAAGGCACGGTGTTTCATTTGCCCTTCTTGGTGTTTGGCAGTGGGTACGAGGCTCAGATACGAGGGTAGCTTGTTACTGTTTTGCACATTTATGATCGCTGGTTGCATTTGTTATAAACAACTCTGTTCTATTTAGGGAGCTGGTGATCAATAAGGCAGATAATATTTTCATCATATTCAAAAAGACTAATGTTGTGAAGACAGCCTGTTGAGGGGGCCTCTGTTTTCTTAGCAGCTTCACAATTTCCTGCAGACTCTCTCCCATGCCGGCTCTTTTCTTTGCGGGATCTGTCCTCCGTTCCAGGCATCAGAAGAATCATCCCCAGTCATTTGTTAACGCTGGAGAAAAAAAAGTGTCATTTCTGGTAGAACCAGGGGAAAAAAAAATCATGGCAAGATTTTCTTTCTCCATATTTCCAAACAGTGGGGGGAAAATAATGAAATGTTTGCCTTGAATTTTGTGTGGCTTTGGCTGCAATGAAGAGAGAGTTTCTTGAAGGCGAAAATCTGTCTTTTGTCTTATTATTGCCATCTTCAATCCCAGGAAAATCTGTTCTAGCTGGCGGTTTTGCATTATTACTTGTTTCCCTCAAATCTGTCGTTTGTACCAATTGTAGCGTTTCTTGACTCAAACGTGGATTTGAAGGGTATGATGAAGAAAGCAGTTGTGACCCAAAAAACAGATCAGAATTTTCTGCTTCTGGTCCCCCATTGCCTCCTCTTCACAGCGAAGTCTGGGGAAGCCCTGAACTGGTGTGTGTGCTCAGGATTACAGCTGTGAGGGTGAAGAATGCCGAGCCACATCTCAGAAGCATCTCTAATTTGGGCAGAAGGCTCATGACAGACCACATGCCACGGGAGCACCAAGCACGCCACTCTCCATCCCTTTTGCCTTCATGAAAATCACTTTTTAAATTGATATAGAGGCACGAGGTATCATTATCATTCTGGTGGGATTCTCTTCTCGGAAAGTAACTTGTTTTTCTACTCAGGGCTATGGCAATGACGGAACTGGAGACAGGGTGCACTTGAACTCCTTCTCCTAACCCATCAACCCAGTAGGGCTGATATTATTATTTCTCCCTACTTTATAGATGAAGAAAAGGGCTCAGACACGGCTTGTCCAAAGTCACACAGCTGGTTTGAGACAGATTCAGGGTTCAGGGGCAGGGCTGCTGACTCCAGACCCCACACTCTGTTACCTGCCCAGACAGTGCTATCCTGATGCCACCACTGCAACTTCTGACCTCACCTCCTGGATTCCATGCATCAGACTCCCAGAGCTTCAGAGGTAGTTTGAGCAGTAGCTGCAAGTGGCAGGGGGTGGTGCGTAATACGAGGTTGTGAGCAGAAGTGAGGGACAAGGAGCCACAGGAAGAGGTGGCAGCAGGGGGTAGCTGAGTGGTTGGTTTTTTATTTATTTATTTCTATCTAATTTTTTGGTGAGGAAGATTGGCCCTGAGCTAACATCTGTTGCCAATCTTCCTCATTTTGCTTGAAGAAAATTCTCGCTGAGCTAACATCTGTGCCAATCTCCTCTGTTCTATGTGGGATGCTGCCACAGTGTGGTTTGATGAATCGTGCTAGGTCCATGCCCGGGATCTGAACCTGTGAGCCCCAGGCCACTGAAGCAGAGCAGGTGAAATGAACCACTATGCCACCAGACCGGCCCCAGTCTTCTATTTTTTATCCTTCCTAATTCAAAGCTGGCCCTGGTAATTATGCCCAGCATCCATGTAACCCCATCTCCTACCTTCTAGTTGTTTTCTTCCCCTGTTTGTATGGAGCACTAACCAACTGGGGACATCAATTTCTCCTACGATGTTGGTCTGCGTTGGGAAAGGTTATTACTCTAAGCAGCTTTTGTTTCTTTCTTTTTTATTAAAGAAACCAAGGGGATAGTTTTGCTTTTTACTTTAGAAAATTTGGAAAATACAGGAAAGCAGAAAAAAGAAAAATTAAAATCAGCTGCACTCAGTCCATTTACATAATATTTGGTTATATCTCCTTCCAATTGTTTTTCAATTTCCTCTTTCTGCTCTGCTGTTTCTAAATATATACATCGAATAGGCATTTTATTTTACAAATTAGGGTGCAACTTAATGTCTTGATTCAACAGTGTATGTGATTAAGAAATTTTCCTCTACCTGTCACGTTATGGAACACGTTTTCTTTTTTTGTTTGTAATCCTGCACAGTATTCCACAGTGTAGTTTTACCATAATTTACTTAATAATCCCCTACTTTTGGACCTTAAAGTTGTTTCTGATTTTCCCCTGTTATAAATAGACCACTTCCTCTTGGCTGGTCCCTCTCAGCTCTGGTTCTTGTAACCTGACTCCTACTTGGTTCCTTGTCATTGAACCTCCACCCTGTGCCCCAGTTCTGGGAACTGTGTCCCTGCCTGCTTTCTCGCTCAGGGCCTCAGTTCCTTCCAGGGACCAGAGTCCTGTCTCTGAAATCCAGTGTCTCCCTGGCTGGCTCTCTGTCACCTGCTGCCAGACCTGCCACGCGGGATGCAGATTCCCACCCCCTCTTGCCTGCTGCCGGACACTCCTGGGGCTACCGTCTGCCTGGCCTCACTCCAGGAGCCTTGTCAGATCTTTTGGTCTTCATTTTCCCTTCTCAGGTGTGATCCTTGGCCTTGGAGGCCCGAGAATAGGCAGGAAGATGGTGGGGAAGGAGCTTGTAAGGGGAAGGGGTGTGTGAGTGAGCGGGCGTCGTGGGTACAGCAGTGGCTGGGTGGGAGGGTGGCTGAGTGGGGGGAGCAGGAGGCCAGCTCATCCTAGACAACTTACATTTCCCCAACTCACCCTGTTCTCTCTCATATCTGGGCCTTGAACATCATGTTACTTGACCTGGAACATTCTTTCCCTTCCTCTTAGCCCAACTAACAAATCCTTATCCTTCAGGTCTCAGCTTAGATCAGAGAGCCTCAAACTTTCTCTCTCACGGTACTACCAGTGTCTCAGCAATATTTTTGTGGAGCCTTGAGGCCAAGAGGAATCCCTAACAGTGACTCTGATTAAATGGTTAGGTCTGAACAATGTAGTAAGCATTTATGCCCTAATAACTTAGAAGCTATTTGAAAAATAACTCTCACAAATTGAAGGAGAGTATGTAAAATTCATTCTTAAATAATCACCATGACCTACTCATGGGATGTACAGAGCTGTTGGACACTGTCCATGTTCTTAAACTTTAGACTCAGGTTAGACACTGCATTGATTTTTACACAATACTTATCATAGAAACTGCTGAAAACCCGGCTTTGTAGATATATCATTGAAAGGTATGCGCTGTGGTCTAATGTAGAAGTATATACCACCTCAAGCCAGTACGTGTTGTATCTGACAGATGCTGAGTATTGCTGTGTGACCCTCAAAGACTTCAAACATCTCAGAGAGCCCCCGTGAGCTTGTTGAGATGGTCTGGGTCCTTTAGGTCCTTTGGGCTCACCACCTGGCATTGTTTACTTGTCTCTTTCCTGTTCACTTAACTGTAAACCCCACGAGGACAGGAAACATATCTGTTTTGCTCATCTAGAACAGTGCTTGGCACATAGGAGCGGCTCAATGAATAGATGCTCATGGAGTGGAGGAATAGAGCCCATCAGTTTCTCATGCCTGATCTTCTTTACAAAGCAAGGGTAGAAGATTTGGAAGGAAACTAACTGATGTGCTGGGTTTGGTGAGAGCAAGGACGATGCTCCCAATTTAAGAGGCTCTGGTGGATGATGAGGAGAAATAATTAAGGTTGTAACAGAGGACATATGCAAGGGAGACAATGCCAGGTGCTAGGAAGGAGGCTGCCGATTACAGAATGAGGTTGAGGGAGTGCAAACCACGATAAGAAAAGCCCAAGGAGAGGATGAAAAGAAGATTGCACAAGAGGTCAAGACAGATAATGAGAAACGCTTCCCGTACATAGGGAATGTCCGCTCGGGGAGGACGGCGGCAGCGCCCCCTCCAAGACAGAGCAAAAGCAATTTATTGACAGACACAGTTTCTGAAAATTAAATGGATCTTTGCCTTGGTATGTTCACAAAAGAAGGGCAGAGGACAGATCCCACAAAGACACAAATTTCCCAAGGGACGGAGAAGAAATATCGTGGAAAGCATGGAGGGTGAGTGGAAAAGAGAAAAACCCTTATTTTCATAGCATGGCTGTGACCTTCTGGGGCTGGTAAACGGTCCAAATGGGACATCAATTGAGGAAACGAATCTCTTATCGCTGGCCCTGCTGGCCCCAAAGCTGCCAAGTATTTGGTGCCCACATCAGTCCACAGGGACTCATCTTGTCACATTCTGTTCCTGGGTCTGAGGCAAACTGCTCCAAACAGGCTTCCTTGCCAAGTCAGGGCAGTGAGAAAGCTGTACTTTTGAAGTTGCTATTAGTGTCTTCCCCAGCTGAGTTCTATAAGGTATTGTTTTCCGGTAAAGGAGGAATAAGGGAAATACTTAAACAATAACTGCCCTGGGGGAGTGTGTACAGGGAAATCACGATCTCTTATTGTGCCAATAAGTTTCAGGGCAACAAGCCAAGCTGCTCGTATGCTGATGGAGCCCGGCTGCAGCGCTGAGGTTGAAACAGACAAGGAAGGAGTTGGTGCAAAACACCTCCCAGACACGCCCAAACTGTCAGAGGCATATTTGACACCAACTGTTTTTCTCATTGTGAGGATGATGCTTTTGCACTCTGTACTTCAAGGAGAGAAAAGAAACACTCACAATGATGATAAAACATAACAGTTGATGTTACTGAGCCCTTATTCTGTGCTAGGCGTTGTAATAAACACTTTGCGTATAACCTCATTTAAGACTCACCCAATGATAATAATAGGGGGTATGATTATCTCCATTTACAGGTGAGGAAACTGAAAGTTGGACCCACCCCACGCCAGCGTAGGTTTTTTCCGGGGAAGTGATGGTGAGACCATCCAGTTGGCCCAGTTCATCTTGCTATTTCCTAGGCACGTATTAGTATTGAGCAATGTTTTCGGCATTGAAGAGGCCATGCAAAGAATGACGTGCTCTCCTCTGTGCTCTCCCCCTGAAGGAACTTATTGGGAAGAGAAAATTAACTCAGAAGAAACAAGCGTCCAATTAGGGACCAACCTGGCCAAGCTGGAAATAAAGACAATTTCGTTTGAAGTGTTAGGGTGTGAGAATATTACTACAAATTGGAAAAATCGATTGCAGATTTTAGAAAAAAAGAAAATGAGATATAAGCTCTTAGAACAATGTAGTCTTAGAGGAATAAAGAGTTTGGAAATTTAGTACAATCTTCCTTTTTTTTTTAAAGAGGAGGAAATTAAGGGCCAGAATGGTTGTCGCATGGTTTTACCAGTAGAGACCTGTCTCTAGCGGTCTGTATTCCAGCATCGACAGCTAACTTCCAGACTAACTCCTGACTCCCGGCCCCCTGCCTAGGGCTGGAGAAGACAGAGACCAATGGAGACCTTGCCCACCACCCTAAGGCAAGGCTCTGTGCGCGATGTCGGGGACAACAAGCAGGAGGAAGCCCAGACCAGGGGAAATACTTAGGATGCTAGTGTGTTGCTTGGAAGAGTTTCTAGAATGATGACCATAGCAATAGCGATAACCATAAAACAGATAGCTTTCCTCTCTTCTCTCAACTTTTAGACATGTCGGGGACATGCTGAGGGCTGGGAGCTCACAGCAGCTCTCGCCTGAATCTGTGTGCTTCATTTCCAGTTTGAGTAAGACTGGCTTTCCTTCCCGTCTTAGTTTTCTGATACTTAGGGGGGTCTTCTCAATCCTTCCATCGTCTCAGTCTTAGCAGGCTTTGCTGAAAAGAGGTAATTGACATGGCTTGATTTCCAGGGCTTCAGAAAGCTTGCTTCCCTCTGCCGTCCCCAAATGTCTTCTACCTTCAGAAGTCTTGTGTTGGACACACTGCCTTTGGAGATCCCTTCCCTGGCTTAAGTTTGCCATCTCCCTATTAAAAATGAAGACCCTTAGAAGGGTCACTGTTTGTGTGAAATAATCGATCAGATCTTTACCCAGGGATGGAGAGATAATGACAGTCCCTGCACCACAAAGCATGGGGAGGGAGGTGATGTCAGAGGTGTGGGGAGCTAGGATGAATGAAGCGAGGTCTTCACAGTGCACAGGGCCAAGTCCCTGCAGGGAGAAGGCAGATGAGTCTGCTCTGCTTTTGTAAGAGCAGCTGCATTGCTCTCCTGTGGGAGTCACTCTCCCGGCAGCTCAGTAAAGAGTCAGCTTCCCAGTTAGGATGAGGCCTCCAGGGCTGCTGTAGGAACCCAAACATTAGAAGGGAATGCTGACAACTGAGAGGAAATAGCCCTTGGAAAGCAGGATTCCACTCTGGCGACAGGACAGAGGGTCCATTTGTGGATTACGTCAAAGGCCATCAGGGTATGGCTTCCTCATGGAAACACAAATCTGTACAAAGGAACAGAGGCATTTAGACTTTTAAACAAAATTTTCCTGATTATAAAAGTAATCCCTAATCATTCTAGAAAAGAATCCAAAAATAGAAAGAAAAAAAATCCTCATAAACACAGTTAATATCTTGGTGGTTTTTTATCTTATTTATACGTGTATATGTATATTATATAATCATATTTTTAAATTTATATTTATACTATATTATATAATTTTGTACCTTGCTTTTCAATTAATATTGAATCAAGCATTTTTCAGTACAATTCTTCCTTAATCTAAAATGGTTTCACCAATATGATTTTAAAATATTTATCCATATGGTATGGATATATCATAATTCACTTACTTCCCCATTGTTTAGCATTTAGGTTATCTTCATTTCTAGATGCACAAATGTTTGTCAACATTTTTAATCATTTTTTTAAGGATTAGATTCATAGACGTGGAATTACTAAAACAAAGAACATCAATTTGTTAGTATATGGTAAAAAAATAAGAACATTGGGAGAGATTAAAAGAGAGAGACAGAGAGAAAGGAAGGAGAGGAAGAGGAAGAGAAAGGGAAACTGAGGGGAGGGGAGAGAGAGAGAGAAAATTAAAATTGTTCTTAATTCTACTATCCACAGCAGGTCGATCCCTAACACTTTTGTGGTTGGAGGGAATAGTGTAAGAGAAGGCCCACACACCATTTTCTAAATATGTAGAACTTATAAATCCAGCTGACAAACTGTTAAATGAAGTACGTTCTATCCTTACCTTTGTAACAATCTGAAAGTAAAAGTTCAACTTTAGAATTCTAGGACTCCGAAGTTCCGAGACAGAAGGTGGCAGCATGGGGAGAGCTGACCCCAGGGTCCTGACCACCTCCTTTCTTGTCCCAGCGGTGACTCAAGCCTTCACCACGAGGGCCCTTGTGTGCACGTGTGGACACTCCAGTCCCATATGCAAGCGCCTTCTGCACCCCTGCAGAGAGCTTCGTCCCGGCCACCCCTCGGGTTTGAGGTGTGCAAACGCAAAACAATCCACCCTTAGGGAAAGGGACCCAGGAAGAAGCTCGTGCGGCCCTGGAAACGGGATTCCAGGGTCCTGGGTCCCTGAGTGTGTACTCGAAGGAGGATGAGTTAGGGCTTCGGCTGAGTGCATCCCTTTGGCGCTGCAGAGTCCTTGCCCCGTGGAGGAGGGCAGGTTGGAGAAGGGCCAGAGGGAGACCCTCTACATTATGGGCCTCTGGGAAGGCCCAGGCCTAAGGGTGGTATAGATCCAAAGAAAACCAGAAATAAAAGTCGGGAATATATCCTTCCAGAAGCTTTTCTACGCTCATAGCCCCCCACCACCAGATGCCTACAAATAAGATTATTCTGTACCTGCTATTTTATAATCGTCTTTAAAAACCAGAGGTGTTGTGAACGTAATTTCAACTTAATAAACATATACACACAAACACTTTTATTAAGATTTTGTAAAATAACTTGCAGTGGTGCCTTGTTTTAAACCACGCTTTTGTTCACGCTAAGCATTTTAATGTCTGTTTAATTGCTAATGTGACAGCAAATAATGACATCATATTGCTAAGTCACAGTGAGATTGAACATGCTTCCACATATTCACAAACCAGTTTGTTTTCCATTCAATGCCCTGTGTCTTCATGTCCTTGGCCTATTTATTTGAAGGTGTTACAAAAGTGCTTTTGAAGACCTGAAGAAAGGGGAGACGGTGGACAGCCAATGATGGATGAAAAGCTGAAGTTGCCCCATTCCCACTGCTGGTCAAGAACCATTGCTTTGCCAGAGAGCACTGAGACACGGAGCAGTCCCCAGAGGGACGCCAGAGGAACCAGCATCTCCATGCAGGAGCAAGGAGGATATTGGGCGGAAGCACCTCCATCACGGACACAAGACCTGCCTCCCCAGAGGAAAGGCAGTTGACTCGTTTCCTGACCCACGGCCATCTTACGGCTTCCTATATAATGATTTAGCCCTTCTCCCTCAGGAAAATATAATTTGGCTTGTGACCTTGCAGTATATTGGGATCATGGAAGGCAATTATGGTCTGGAACACACTCCCCAGGGCAGGAATTGTTTAAGTGCTTCCCTCATCCTGGATTGCAGGAAAACAATACATGACATTTGTCGGCTGACGAACACGTGTGAGCAATTCAGGTAGGAAAACGTCATTCTCTGAGGGTTAATTTGCTTCGGTGGGACGTATTTGTTTGCGCAAGGACTCAACAGATCCAGTCAGCTGGAGTCACCTGCATTTGCCGGCAGGAGCAACTTAGACCCTTTCCTGTTCTGGAGCCCATCTGCTGGGTACATTGACACAAGCGACATCCAAACGCGTGAAACAGTTCCTCCGCACGATGACTCCTCTTGGGTCGCCTCTGGGGGTTGACACCATAAATGCTTCTATACTGCCTGGTATTGCTCCATGCATGAATCTCCCCTGGAATTATCAAAGGCTCCTTGGAGGCAAGGCTCTTTGCTTTTTTTTTTGCTGGCTCTTTGCTTCTTGCTCAGCCCTGCTGGTGGTGGGGCCAGACGGGCTGCTTCTTTCCTGCCTTGTTTTCCTTCATGCTGATGGAGTTCCGTTTGTGTAACACGCCTGGCCTCTCCCCGCCTCCTCACTCACTCTCCTCCAGGAGAGAAGGAATGACCCACCTGCTTGGTAAATTTGAGAGAAATTCCTTCCTCCTTCTTCTTGGGATCCGGCTGTCCACATGACGCACATTTTTTTTTCTGCCTTTTTTTTTTTTTTGAGGGAGATTAGCCCTGAGCTAACATCTGCCAATCCTCCTCTTTTTGCTGAGGAAGACTGGCCCTGAGCTAACATCCGTGCCCATCTTCCTCTACTTTATATGCGGCATGCCTGCCATAGCATGGCTTGCCAAGCAGTGCCATGTCTGCACCCGGGATCCAAACTGGTGAACCCTGGGCCACTGAAGCGGAATATGTGCACTTAACCACTGTGCCACCAGGCCGGCCCCATGAAGCACCTGTTTTGATCTGTCCCCCCACACTTTGGGTTTTACAGGACAGGCCCCCTATGTGTGTCCTTTGGGGAAGGGGTGGTGGAGGGATAAAGCTGAAACTGAGGAATTATCCAGCCAACTCCGTAGAGCCTGCAACTCTCACCACAATGAAGTATTCCCTAATGGATATCTATCAGAATGCTTTTACCACGTGAAATAATAGAGAGTAGTATCTATTACTTTCTAAGTAGAAAGAGAAGGAGTCTGTAGTCATGTAAAATCGGGATGAATTATGTTAAGCAAAGTTAAACCAGTTGACATCCTGCAGGACTTCTCAGAGCCTTGAGTGTACTAATGCGCATTTTAGATCTCGTAGGGGAGGCTGGGGGACTGTGGTATGTGATCTTCTTTAGCCCCTGGAGCTACTTAGCAAAGCTGCTCCTGTGGCTAAAGCTTATGTTCCTCATTTCTGTCTTAAAGTCTTTGATGTTTCTCAGAACCCACAGTGAAAGGCAAGGATTTATAACCCTAGCCATCGAGCTGGAATCTCACCACAATGGGGAAATGTCATCACTAGTGCAGATATGAAATATGTGGGGAGGAAGGAGGCCCGTGGCAGTCACAGTGCAGGCTCCTTCCTGGGGAAACCTCAGCAGTAGAGGGGCTGGGAGATGAGGCAACAGGCCTGTGATGAATTTGGGCAGAGGCCAGATGGATGGACCAGCCCACAGACAGATGCAGAGGAGGAGGGAAGACTCGCCTCTGTCTTTAAGGTGCTTTCAGCTGAAAATCCCTAGGTCAGTGGTTCTCCAGGTGTGGCCCAGGACCAGAAGCACCAGCATCACCTGGGAGCTTGTTGGAAGTGCGAACTCTCCATCCCAGACCTACTGGAGGAGACACTCTGGGGATGGGGCCCAGCAAGGCGGTTGAACAAGCCTCCAGGGGATTCTTACACTTGGCTTATATAATACCCGTCTGCATCCTGATTCTATAAGAACCTCTGCATCTAACGTTTCTGTAATCAATTACTCTGGTCACTCCCAGTTTCAAGTTGAACTGTGTGAATGAAAGGACCTCAGAAATTTGAGAGACCACATGGTGTAGAGGGAAGAGCTGAGGGCCCGAGATAGGAGACCTGACTTAGAGCCTCAGTCGCTGAGGGTCCTTCAACAATTCGTTTCGTTTTCCTCATCAGTAAAGTGCAGGGATTAAGACCTGCCTTGAATGGATCATGGGATTTTATAGAAGGTAAGCTAAGTTGCTGGACAAACTGCGACGTGCTTCACATGTGTAGAGATTGATATTGAGTCAATACTCTTTGAATCAGACTTTGGCAAAATACAATCTCTCTCTCTCCGATTAATAACTATCGTCAGTACAAATCCAACGTTGTTCTCAGTTCAGGCATTGCTTTTACACTGACGCTTCACCTTAAAATAACCACTTGGGTTTTTCTAGTTTTGTTTTCGTGTATGTAAGGAAGATTGGCCCTGAGCTGACATTCATTACCAATCTTCCTCGTTTGTTTTTTTTAGAGGTTGGCCCTGCACTAAATCTGTTGCCAATCTTTTTTTTCCCTTCTTATTTTCCCCCAAGCACCCCAGCACATACTTGTATATTCTAGTTGTAGGTCCTTCTAGTTTTGCTATGTGGGACACCACCTCAGCATGGCTTGGGGAGAGGTGCTAGGTCTGCACCCAGAATCTGAACTGGTAAAACCCCGGGCTGCAGATGTGGAGCGCATGAACTTAACCACTCGGCCACGGGACTGGCCCTCCAATCTTCCTCTTTTTGCTGAGGAAGATTGTCCCTGAGCTAACATCTGTGCCAATATTCCTCTATTTTGGGTATAGGACACCACAGCAGCATGGTTTGATGCGTGGTGTGTAGGTCCACGCCTGGGATCTGAACCTGTGAACCCTAGGCTGCTGAAGTGGTATGTGCGAACCTAACCACTATACTACCAGGCCGGCCCACCACTTGGGTTTTAATGAGGACATTGGCCGGTCCGTTCCCTCCAGCAAGCATCATGAAGTATATTTGCTTTGGCAAGGGAAGGTATAAAATATCTTTATCCAATCATTCTTGATGTAATCTTTAAGTTCTTCTTTAGGGAAAAAACAAAATGTAGTTTCCACCTTTTAATGCCGTTTTCCAAACTGATTGCTCTGTGATGACAATTAAGGAAATCAACACCCCTTTTGCCTGGGGTTGGTGACTATCATCACTTTTGTGTCTCCTGCCATTGCATTGATTGCTCGTGTCATCAGCAACTATAACTGACTCTCTCCCAACCTACTCTCTCAACCACCCAAGAAGGCATTTATTGGGGGAATTCATCCAGATGTCAGCACATTTTCACTTGGCCAGTCATTGTTATGAACGGCAGAAATTAGCAAAGACGCCTTTATGAGGAACGGGCATCAGCGGCCCATGGACAGAATAACTTTTGAGATAATTCTCTGTCTCAAATTGCACAACCCAGCATCACTGTGCTGGGCTCTCTGCCACCAGATCCCTCCTCCTGTAGGTTCATCTTTGTCCCTCCTTGCTGTCCACGAGGAAAACTTAGCACAACCACTACCCACTTCCTCCTGGGCGTTAGTCTTTGGCTAAAGTAAGCTTAGAGCAAGAAGACGGGTCAGAGGAAGGGTCCTGGAGCAGGGTACAGGTTCCACTTAGACTATTTGGGACAGAAACCTGGGGAAAAGGTCCAGAAAGGGAAAGTGGTGAGCTTTAGACTTCAGCCACTTTTTAACTTCATGAAAGACTATTTCTGGCTTTAGAACTGATAGAACTGGCAGCGGCCAGTGTTGCAGTAAAAATGCATCTATTGGCCTCCCCTTTCTTAATACAAAGGCTCCCTAACAGTGACCTTAAAGGCAGGGGACCTCTACTTGTAAACAAGGGCTTTAGGAGTAAATATAACCCTGCTGCATGTGAAGCCACAGTGCCTCAGGGTCTCTGTGTTGGAATTACATCTCTGCGCAAAGGGCGAGCAGGCTGGGGCCACACGGGAGATGCCCACACCCACTTGCCCAGGTGGAATTGCGCTCACCCAGCAAAGCCATCCCGAGGGCCGGTGTGGTTAGTTCACTCGTGATCGTTGGTTCGGTCAAGCCAGCTGTGCTCCGTAATCCTTTGTGTTTCACCAGCAAACAGGCATTGTTCACAGCCGCAGGGAATAGATGTCCACAGAAGCAGGGAAGTGGCTTTTCCCGGGCCTGGGGGGAGGAAAGATCTTTTCATCTTATGGGAAAGATCAGGGAGGGTCTGTCCAGGCCTCGGTCTTTCTTGACTTATGTCTGTCCCCAGCAGAATTCACTAAGTCACAAAGCCATTGACAGGGTATGGCCACTTTTGTCCACATTGCACTGTAGCAGCAGAAAGTCTGCTTCCCAGAGAGGTAAAATGGCTCACCCAAGCCTCAGAGCAAAATCTGTCAGGCCCGGGGTAAAGTTTAGTCTCCCGATCCCCATTCTAGATCTTCAAGGCCTTACGTGGATGTGTGGAGCAAGAAAGACTCCCTCAGCACGAAAGGGGAATCTTTGGAGAGCCCCGTGCACCAGTTTGGCTTCTACAGAGGGTGGGCCAGGGAGGGCTAATCGCCCAGCTTAAGGGAATTTAGCTATTTAAATACAAGCTAAGAGCTCACCCCTAATTCTGAGAGCCACACCTTAGATAACGATGCCCCTCTACTGCAAAGCTTCCTTCCCGCTTTTGGTCAAACCAGAACTCCGAGGGTCTCTTTGGCAGTGAGGATTAACATCTCCCTCCACCATGTTATGAGATGTTTTGTGTATCTTCTAGGCTGCTGGCTTTGTTTCAGCATTATTCCCAATTCATACTCTTGGAGGGCAGAAATCACTTCTTAATCATTCCTTGGTCTCCCACGTCCTCATCCCTATGCTTCAGTCTTGGCACATGTTTCCTGTTGAATGGTGGTCAGGAGAGAGGGCCGGTCTGCTTTGAGGAAGCCTCCTACACTGCCCCAGAAGTTTGCCATGCCAGAACCAGGATCAGGGACAAGACTTGGCTCATCCAGCCTGTGGAACAAAGTTCTTAACAAACCTCTGGGATTGGGACCCACAGGAGGAAGTGCATTTTACATCATCGTGTGTGTATGTGTGTAATAAAAATCTAATGAAACCATACCATTCCTCTGATGCACTGATGTGTTCTATTCCATTCTATTTCATTAAAACAGTTGCTAACTGTGACCTGGTAAGTTGATTTTATGTTCCGTTGATGGGTCACGACCCCGCAGTTTAAGAATCACTGCCACAGAGAAGGCACCTTCAGCTCCCCCTGAAACAGCATGGAGGAGTGGGAGGCTGCGGGTGGGGAAGCTGGAGCTTTAGACAGCCCAGGCGGGCTGCTCTGGGGGCTCTGGAGCCAGCAGCACATGGAAGGAACAGTACAGGGGCTCTTGCATTGGCCAATGTCCTCGTTCTGTGGATAAACAGAAGATACCAGCCTTCCGTGCCTGCAATCTGCTACCTTTCAAGAGCTTTCCAACTCAGCCTGAGAGAGGAAGCAAGGAAGGCTTGATTAGAAGGAAGAAAGCAACCTCCTCTGCCCAAAATGCCTCCAGCACTCGCAGGCTGCATGTGGCCAAGGCTCTCCTTCGCCATCAGGATGCCTGTTAAGAGCAAGACATCTTGCAGAAGGGCCAGGATGGAGGGAAAAATGATTTAGTGGCACTCAGCCTCCAGGCTGCTCTCCTCCCTAAGCTGGTGCCTCCCTCCATCACCGCATGCTCCACAGAATGCGCCATCTGGGGGCCTTGATGCAGGAGATGGCTGGGACTTTGGGAGCCGACTGAGCTGCTGCTAAGACAGAATGTGTCCCTGTGAGAATGTACACCGAGTCCAGGGGAGGCATCCAGCCTGCTTCCCTTTGAGCATGGCTCTGCCAGTCTCCATGGGGACTTGGGAGAGAGAGCAATTCTCTGCAAGGGGTGACTGTTGGAGATGGGGGTGGAATGCCACCTCAATGACTGTTCTGGGGTAGGGGGAGGTCAAATGATGAAGAAAGGTTAACTGGTTAGTTGACCAACTCTAGTTCCACACCCAAAGTGAGCAAAACACCTCATGGGGCAGGTACTTAACGGAATCCTTTTATATTCTGAGTCCTCTCCACTCCTCCACTGCCATAGGCTGGAGTTTGGGGAGTCAGGATTGGAAAAGCAGCATGAGCAAAGTGCAAGGCCTGGTCCCAGCTTCTAAGGAGCTTACAATCCAATCAGAAAAAGGATATTAAAAACAGAAAGCTATTAATGCACCGTATGTGAGAGAATGTAAGCAAATGCTAAGTGGGGCAGAAGGTAAATGCTACAGGAGTTCAGGAAAGGGGAGGGAATAAGGGGTGGGGGCTGAGCCAGCCAGGTGGCTCTCACAGAGGCCTTGGTGGACAGGAGGAGGGGGGAGGCCATCTGAGGGGTGGGGCAGCAGGGGAAAGGCCTGGAAGTGAGGAGAAGTGAGACCAGGGTGATGGGCACTACAGATGCATGGGACGGAGGAGAGAGGGGTCAAGTTCAAGGGTGAAGCAGTTATTGGAGACATTTGATGACTGGCTGATAAATATCCGGAGGGAATTTAAAATGCAGAGCCTTAATCTCACAGTGACATATATGGCACATGCAACAGACACATATATCATGAGATGGATACCCAGGGCAGGGTAGCCTCTGTAGGTAGCTGATGACACTGGGCTAAGTGTCCAGAGGTTGAGGTCATTGAGAGTCCCTGACCCCAGAGGACAGATCTGTGAGTGGTGGGTGGACCTGATGAGCAGGCGTGGTTCTGGAAGCAGATAGGCCTGCATTCACACCCTTGCTCTGCCAGCTTCGAGTCATGAGATGTTGGTAATGTCTGTGGGCCTCAGTGTCCTCCTCAGGAAGAAAGGAGGCAGCACAGTAGTCCATATAGTTCACCGTCAAATGACAATGTGATGGGTCTGGCACATTCTTCTGCCCTTGCTATGCTCTGAATATTTGTGTCCCCGCAAAATCCTAATGTGATGAGATTTGGAGGTGAAGGCTTTGGGAGGTGATCAAGAAATGAGGGTGGCACTCTCATGAATGGGGTGAGTGTCATTCTTGGAAAAGAGACCCCACAGAGCTCTCTGGCTCCTTCTGCCTCATGAGGACACAATGAGAAGTCAGCAGTCTGCAACCCGGATAAGGGTCCTCACCAGAACCTGACCACGCTGGCAACCTGATCTTGGATTTCCAGCCTCCAGAACTGTGAGAAATAAATTTCTGTTGTTTCCAAGCCACTGTCTGTGGTGTTTTGTGTTAGCAGCCCAACGGACTCAGACCGTCTTCAGTAAAGGTAGTTGTTATTATTAGTATTATTACTCCATTTCTGTCTCTCTAGCCCAGCCCCTACCTCCTAATGCAAAATGACAAACTGTTGCAAAGTTCGCCCTATTTCCAGGGGTCACCCAGGCATGTGTCACATGAGATCACCACCCAGTGGCTGCTTGGCACCATTCCCCTTCTGTGGCAGGGGTTCACCACATCTGATGGGAGCAACAACGTCTTCTGCTGGGGTCCACTGCCAGGCACCACCACTGGGCCCCACTACAACAGAATCAGCATCAGTCAAATGTATGAACTCGACACTGGAGGATAGGAGGGGACAGGGCAAAGCATTGACCTGGATGTAGAGATGGAAAGAGGAATGTTGACTTGGCCTCATTCTGTTTAATTAAAGAAAAAACATATCGAGTGCCTTCCTGTGCTTAGAATTGTGCTACCACTATTTGCTACGGTATCGGAGACACAGCCGTTCAACAACTGATCGGGTGGTTAAATATTGGGAACTTATTATGAGTGAGTTAAGAAAATGGATATTATGCTTTAGATAATCTATGAAAAAGGGATTTTGTTTTTAAGGGGAATGTTGAGTCGGAAAACTCATACTCTCCTGTGAGAGATGAAAGGCTGTCCCTATTGACTCCCTTACCCACAGGCATCAGGTGATTCCTGCTCTGTCTTCTCTTCTAAGGGACCCGTTGAGTGGCTGATGATGAGTGCTGACTGCTTGGTTCATGGGAACAAAGACGTTCCACCATCCTAAAGCCTGGGATGGAAGCAAAGAGATGCTCTAAAGAAGAGATTTCTCTTATTTCTCTGGCTCTATGCCTCCATCAAAGAGGTTTTGACAGAGGGGTCGCCTCAGAATGAAAAATGTGAGAGGGGCTGGAAATTAGGGAATTGCTATCTGCAGCCTTGTTTCTTTGGGGAATTGGTTCTTCCTCATGATTTATTTTTCCACTTTGAAATATTTCATTCATTCATCCCACAATTCATTCATGGCATTTCATCAACATGCCACTATGAAAAATTGGGCCAAGATAATTTTTTTCCTTTAGCACTAAAAAAACTTCTCCAATTCGGCCACCTTAGGTTATTTTCCCTTCTAGAAAGTAGTTCCTCGTTTGAAATGGATTTTAAAAACAATAAACTGGAGGATAGGGAGGAAGAAACCTCTATAATGGTCCCAGTGTAACTTGTATTTGGTTAGCAGCGTGAATAATATCAAACCGGTGTGCTGATCTTACCCACAGCTCCTGGGAGAACACTGAATGAGAGCGTGTGCATAAAGGTACTTTGACAAATATATAAAGCTCAGAAAGGGGTTTTCAGGGAGCAAAATGGGAAGAGCCCAGGCTCAGGGGTCAGACACCTGGGTTCAAATTTTGACTTCATTATTTACTGGCCTTGCGACCTTTAGCAAGTTATTTATCCCTGTTAGTTGGGGGTGATGCATATAGAGGAATGTTTGGGATATGGTGGACTCAGCTAATGGTAACCATTATTATTATGCAAAGGCAAGGCATTACTATAATCATTATAATGATTATTTTTTATTATTCTCAGTCTTAGAATGAGTCATGTGGCCTTTCTGCAACCTTCTTAATGATATATCATTCGGGTTAATATCAAAATGAGATTGTGTTCCGGGACCAGTGATGTTAGTGGGAGGTGAGGCCAAGGGGTACAGAGCATCAAGAAGTGGTTCCTCAAGGTTAAACCTCAACAGGGGACATACCTGCTGTGGCTAAAGTTTAATTTCTCTCTAATTGAAAACCCTGGGGTGAGTTCACTTTAGTTCATAAGCTCTAGACCAGGTGCTGGGAATGCAAAGAATAAACCTCAAGAGGTCCCTGACCAGAGGAGGTAAACACAGAACAGTGTGGCGAATGCAGTGATAAAGAGATATGTGTGGCTTGTGGGCAGAAGAGAGCCAGGGCATATGAATCCACAATAGGATGCTCTTGGTCACTTGTAACAGAAAGCTTGCCTAAAAATGGCTTAAACAATAAAGAGATGCATTATCTTCCATAAAAAGAAGTACTAATAGGGGCTGGCCCAGTGGTGTAGTAATTAAGTTCATATGCTCTGCTTCGGCAGCCCAGGGTTCACAGGTTTGGATCCCAGGCACGGGCCTACATACTGCTCATCAAGCCACGCTGTGGCAGTACCCCACTTATAAAATAGAGGAAGATTGGTATGGATGTTAGCTCAGCAACAATCTTCCTCAAGCAAAAAGAGGAAAATTTGCAACAGCTATTAGCTCATGGCCAATCTTCCTCACCAAAAAAAAAAAGTCCTAACATGGGAAAGCCCAGAGTTGTTTCCTTTAGTGACTGGACACAGAACCAAGTTCTTTTAGTCTTCTCACTTTGCCGTCCTTGCTCAGTATAGTCTAGATCCCCTCATGATTAGAAGATGGCTGCAGTAGCTTAGACATCAACAGTCTCAATAGACTAACACCCAGGGACAGACAAAGGCCTGTTTCTTCCATATGCATCTCTTCCTAAGAGTAAAGAAAACTTTCTGAAAAGTACCTGCTCCACCACAGCAGACTTGTCCTAACAATTCTTACCCAAGTCACCTGGCCACCTGCGAAAAATCACAGTAAAGACAAGGGCGACACCAAAAATGTCATTCAGCTCTATTAAAATTTACCAAGTCGTGGAGGGAAGAAGGGAGACCTTGAAATAATGCTGGAGCTTTGCCAGCACTGAAAAAAAATAAAAGTCGGTCTTTTCAACAGCATCTAACTCAGCCTTGGGGTGAGAGAGTGGGAATCAGGAAGGCTGCCTGGAGGAAGTGATACCTGAGCTGAGACTAGAGCCTTGCTGCTCCAAGTGTGGCCTGTGGACCAGCAGCAGCAGCTTCACGTGGGGGCTTATTAGAACTGCAGGATTTCAGGCCTGTCTCAGACCTACTGAATCAGAATCTGCCTTTTCACAAAATGCCCAGGGGAACCAGGTACACATGGAGGTTTGAGAAGCACTGACAGAAAACATGAATGGGAAGTGGCCCGGTAAGCGTATTTGAAAGTGAATGCGGATAGATAAGGGAAGAGAGAGCAGTATGAACAGAGATAGCAGAGGGAAGAGTAATGTAGTACATTTGGTTAACCATAATGAGCTCAGGGTTGGGGTTTTAGATATAGCTTCCAGTGTTTTAAAATATTCAGGAAATTTAATCCACCGAATATTACTGATAAAGTACTTCCCTGAAGAATTTGGAAGGGCTAACACTTACTGAATACCTACTGTGTTGCGGGCATTGTCCTGTTTTTCTCTATAGGTTGTCCTGTACAGTGCTGTACAGATTGTTCTATTTATGTGTGGCTGCTTAACAAGCTACTTTAAAACAGAACATTAAAACAACAACTGTCTTACTTTATCTCACAATTTCATGGGTCGGAAATTTGGGCGGGGCTCTGCTGGGTGATTCTTCTGCTTCAGATTGTGCCAGCTGGGGTCACTCAGTGGTATTCAGCTGCTGGTTGAGCTCATCTTCGGGGTCCAAGATGGCTTGACTCACATGCTTGGCACCTTGACTGAGTGGCTAGAAACCTGGGTTTGGCTGTGCCCCTATTCTTCTCCTGTAGTCCTACTGTCTCTCCAGGTGGCTGTCCAGTGAGGTAATCAGCCAGAGATGAAAGTGGATACCACCGGTTCGTCTAAAGATTAGGCCCAGAACTGGAACGTTTCACTTCTGCCCTACTCTATTGGCCAAAGCCACGAGAGACCAAGAATCAAGAAGAGGGGGAATAAGAGCCCACCTTTCAATGGGAAGAATGTCAAAGAAATTGTAGCAATCATTAATCCACTGGATACGACTTCATGCATTCCCCCAATAGCCCTGAGGTAGTTATTAACTTATTCATCTACTGATAACGAAATGGAGGCACAATGTAGGTAAGTAGCTTGCCCAAGGTCAATGCCTAGTCAGGGACAGTGTCAAGATTGGAACCCAGTCAATCTGGCTCCAGAAACCATACTCACCCACTGCACCACTACAGGAAGGCCACACTTACCAAGAATTGGAGAGAGTATGTTTTTATGGTTTTTTAAACCACAAGGAAGCTTATAGCTCCTTTCCTCTGAAGAACTATTTCATGGGCCTTCTGTTGGCTAATTCATTCTCCACAACACATGTGTTGAATAGCCCACTTACACTTTTAATACCCTGGTTTGGGCCCCACATTTTTAAAGAGCGTTTGATCTCTTCTTTCTGCATCCCGTAACCCTAGCCTGGGTGCGGAGGATCCAGCAACAGATTAAATGCATTTCAAATAATGAGAAGACAGAACCCTGCCCCACTGCCCCCACCACTCTCCTGGATTGTTGAAGGATTATTTACTGTGTTTGCCTTGACTTGAGCTATTTAATTTTTCCAAAACAGATGCAGCCGATTGATTAATGGCATTCCCACTAAAAGTCAGAAATGTCAGCAAGACTCTTAGAAGCCAGTGTCATTCTGGACGAGAACAATAGACACGGCTGAGAAACAGGGACTTGTGCCAAGTGTTCTTGAGGCTAGGAGGTCATGTGCCACTTTTCTGCTAAGAGAGAGAGATATATAAGGGCAAGGGAAGCGGAGTTTGGGGAGGGGTTGGGAGGGCTGGGCATGTACTAATAATAGGATGGATCACATGACACCTAAGTCACCTCGAAAGAGGCTTAGTTGGTGAGGTGAATTAAAGTGCTCAGAATTAAGGACATTTCTTCAAATATCCCCTAGTGTGTAAAAATACACTGAAGGAAATACATGTGTGATGGAGAGAGAATTGCGAGGTTACGCTGACCTCCCTTCAGAGGGCTTTTGTGATTTGCTAGGATAGAGTTAGGAGCAGAACCAGGCACGTAAATTGCAGGGTGCAGAACAAAATGCAAATGGGGGCCCCCTTCTTAAAAATTTCTAAGAATTTCAAAATGGTGATAGTGGAGTGTTAAACAAAGTGTGAGGCCCTTCTGAGTTCGGGGACCCAGTGCAACTGTGCACATCTACCCCCCTGAGGCCGGCTCTGTTAGGAGAACCCAATGCCGGGTTTCTTTTTTCAGGTGGGGCAGCAATGAGTGAATCTGACAGTGATCCACAGGCTGGCCCCAGGCAGATCTGTGCAGGGGCAGTTTGTGTAGGAGATCATATCCATTCTATACCCCCTCCTTTGGGTCCTTCCTTAGTTATCCAGAGCTCCCTGGCTCTCTCACCTTCTCCATCCCCTCCCTGCAGAAAATGATCCAAAAAGTTCCAGACACTGAGGTGTCAATGACTGATAATATTTGGAGTGCCCCCCTGCATGTTTGTATTTTTACAGACATTTAAGCCTCAGGCAAAACCATGATGGACTTTCAGGTATTATCTGGTTCATGGGAAAATCATTTTTTTTAAAGCTGGGAGGTTTGCCCAGAGCCCTTGAGATCACACTGTCACAGGCATCCACTTATTTTGGCAGTGGTGGAGGCTTGTGGCTCTTTGCTCTGGGGCCATTTATCCTGGAGGGTGCAAGTTGCAGCCTCTTCCTTTGCCAAAGGAGATGAAAGGACCCCTTCTCCCCATCCATAGGCTGGAGAGTGGAACATGCTTAAACACTGTCCATGGGAAAGGTCTACAGGACGGAATTCCATGTTGGTTGCCCATCTGCAGCCTCAGTCTTTCACTCCATCCCCGCCCTGGCCCCTCGATGCCCACTCAGCTATTTCAGAGTGCACAGCTTACCACTCCTCAGACCTGAGCTGTCCTTCTTTCCTTGACACCCTCTCTGAATACCAGAGACACCCCTGAAGCTGGTTGCTCCTGTGACTCAGGGCATTCGCTCTCCTGAACCCCCAACATGCACTTGATCCTGTGGGGGTCTTGCTGCTAGGAGGGTTGGGACCAGGAAGTGCCCTGTGGACATCCCAAACCACGCTTCGCTCCCGTTCTCTTGGGCCTGCTGTGGATTGCCTGTCCTTTCCCAGGCTTAATGTCAAAGGAAACGCCTTCTATAACCACAAACCACCAGGGCCTCCCTTATTTCTCAGATTGACTTGGCTTCTAGGAAGTGGTTGTGGCCTACAAAGCCACGGCATGAGCCCAGGAGCAAATCATTTCAGTTGCACGAGGCCAGACAGAAGCTCGGCCTCACAGAGGAGGTTAATAATACAGCCCGTCCTAGAGGCAGTCCAGGAAAGCCTTTGGAATGTTCTGTCTTCAGATATGCCTTGGATCGATTCATGCAGAAGCACTTTATTCTCCGGGCCTTCTCTGTGCCGACCTGGCTCTAGAAGGAAGGTGATTGCAGTTCTGGTTTTGAAACCTCGGGGGCCATGACTGGTTTAGAGTTTGAAGCCAAAACACATTGAGCAAATGAAAACCTCTGACTCACCAGGAATCTTTGCTTTTCGTTTTCAAACACATCAATCATTCTGTCAACAGCATTGACTGCGGGTCTATTCTGTGAAGAACCATGGACGGGACACGGTGGGGAGATTTGCAAAACCATGTATTAATAGCTTCATTCATCCGTCATTTATCTAGCCGTTTAATTCAATTTAGTGAATTGAGTCGAATCAGAAATACCCACTGAGCCCTACTAGCCACAAAACCCTGCCCTCGAGGGATGCCGGAAACGTAAAGATAGTAACGTATAAAGAGTCACTCTCTGGAGCTTCCCATCTAATGGAGGTGGTGGTAAGGGCAAATACATAAATAGATTAGACCAGGCAAACTAGGAGGAATGTAACAAGAGAAGCTGACCAGAGGTGTTCCAGAGAGTTGGAAAAGGGAACTGTCACAATGAGTGGGAAGATTTACAAAATGAAATTCCTTCTTAGGAACTCACTATTAGGTATTAATAAGGATACACTGAAAATTGCTAAATAAAGTGGGCTTGGTTAGGGCCTTGGAGGACTGGTAAGAATTCACAGGCAGTGGCAATTACTACTAGTAGTGAGACTGGTGAGGTCTCGGGGGACAGAAAGCTGTTCTGTTTACTCATCCGTCATCTTTGTTTAATCCATTCATCCATCCGAGATGTCATGTTTGGCATGAGGGGCAAAACCAGGGGGGCGAATGACACTGAAGAAGCAGGAATAGGAACTGGAAACTATCTGCAAACTAAGAAGCAGCGCAGAGGGTACAGCCAACAGAATGGAGGTCTGATGGCTCGCCAGAGACTTCATGACCCATGGGGGAGGACCCTAAACAGGGGCCAGGGGCCAGAGGCTGGGCAAGCACGTGAGGTGACTGCATCCGGATACCCACGCCTGGTCACTGAGTCTTGGTGACTCAATCTCCAGTTGGGTGCTTAGGCCCGGCCCTAATTATATATTAAGCATTTGCTGTGTGCTCAGCATTGTGCCAGGTGAGAAAAAGATCCAAGAGAAATGTATGAAATGGTCTTTGTCTTGACAGAGCTTATAATCCAGTTAAGCAAAGTGGGATAAACAGAAAAGAAATAAGCAGAGTGTAACATGAGAACAATGGTGAGAGTCAAGTATGAATGAGTTGTGGGAACTGGAAAAGAGTCATTGCAGTCCAAACTCACTTCATAAATATTGAAGGGTGCCTGCCTGCTCTAGGCAGCCACAGGAAGTGGGTTGGAGGAGGTGGGTTTTGAACAAGCCCTTCAGGAGTGGCCAGTCAGGGATGGTCAGGCAGGAGAACAGAGGCCTGAGCCAGGGAACCTCTGCCTCAGCCTACAGCACTGCTCGTAGCCCCAGCCACCTGCTGTCATTGGTAACCCGGGGGCTGAGCAGGTCCGAGGAAACTCTTGGGCTAGTGGCATGCTGGAGCTGGCTCGCACAGGCTCGTACTGGCGCATATCGGCTTGAGAGAGCCGATTTTGTGCATCTCTTCTCAACTCACTTTCACGTCACGTTGGTACCTTGAAATCAACCACGATAGGAATAGTTACACCACAGACGTCAGCAAATGCTGCGAATCAGGGAATTTTTTCCCCCTGGATTTTTGACTTATCAGCACACTTTGCTCCTGGACCATTTCCCCCTGCCAGGGAATGATAGAAATAAATCACCACCTCCAGGATGAGAATTCTCAACCTGGATCTGATCAAGATTTTATTTTTATTTGAACTAATTCAATAAACAGTTCAAGAGTTCATTTCAAAAAACATGCCCTGTTGAGTACCTGCCACATGGCAGGTATTGTGCTGGCACCAGGGACCCAAAGATGAGGACAACACAGTGGTGAGGAGAAAGGGACACACAAATCAATGCCGAAATAAACTGGTGAGGGCTTGGATGCGGGTATCTGTAGGATGCTGCAGTAACAAGGAAGGGGACTGGAGTGGGTGGAGACTCAGGAAAAGTTTTCCAGAGAAGGCAGCACTTGCCCTGATTCCTGATAGATAATTCCAGGCAGAGGAAACACATTAGCAAAAGCAAAGGGATGTCTGAGGGCTCTCGGCTCTGTGCGCTGCCATTTGTAAGGCTGGAATATAACAGGAGAGCCACAGGGGTCCCCTGATGGGGTTGACAGCATTTGAATGCTGTCCTGCAGATGAAGGCGGGCCAGGGAACAAGGCATAGGGAAGCCTCAAGGACCAAAATAAGGCAGGGCCAGAGCTAACCGTGCCTGGTCTGTTTCTCCACCAGCTCTGTCCCTGCTTCTGTAAGGCCCTTTCTTAAGGTTTCTGGGGCTGGGAGGGTGGTTGAGGCCCCTGCTTACTGCAGGTATGGGGCATATCCAGTTCCCCAGCTTGCAAAGCCCGGTCCCTGACCTCCCACATCCACGGTGACTGCACTTTCCTGGTGTCTGTGACCACCTGCTCCTTTGACAATGGCAGACCTCCCGCTTGTCGACTGCCTCCTTTGTTCTAGACTGTGTTCCCTCTAAAAAAAAGTTATTTATTTTTTAACACACAAGTAAGGCATTAACACATTTTCAATGTAAGAAAAAGAAAGAAAAACTCCCAAATCTCTTTAGACACTCCCTATCCCATTTAACTCTCAGAAGTAAGTACTTTTCCTGATTTGTTGTGTATCTTACAGACTTTTTCCCATATTATTATATGTGTGTGCATTTATGAAATATTCTTTTTTATATATAAATGGTAACATGCTATATGCATTGGTTTGCAATTCACTTTTTTCCCCACTTTAAAATATGTCTTGGAGCTCTTTCCAAGCTACTGCAAATATATTTGTCTCATTCTTCTTAAGTAGTGTATTGTATTCCAGAATGCAGATATATATTCTTGGCTATCTTTCTACCAATAGACTTTAGGTTGTTCTCAACTTTTTTGTGATTACAAACAATGCCAGAATGAAGATCCCTGTATAAACCTCCGTGGGCAGGTATATAAGTGTTTTTCTACACAATAATTATAAGGTATAAATATTTAATATTCTAATAGGTAAATTATCCTGTTAAATGACTTACCAATTTAATCTCCCACCAGTAGTCAATTTCCTCCAAACTCTTGCCTTAATAAAGGCTATTATCAAGTGGATTAATTTTGCTAATCTGATGGGTATAAAAACAAGATCTTGGTGTTTTTCTTTTATTTTAAAAAATAATGTTATTTTTGAAAATAGAGATTTTTGCCCCGTAAAATCCTACTTTTAAAATTGTCAGACAATGAAATTGGCTTTTTTTCTTTTGGTAGAAAGTTCTATGAATTTTAACGCATGCACAATTAAGACACCCACTTCCCATTCCTAAAACCCGGGAACCACTGATGCATTCTCCATCACTATAATGCGTTTTTTTTTTTGAGGAAGATTAGCCCTGAGCTAACTACTGCCAGTTCTCCTCTTTTTGCTGAGGAAGCCCAGCCCTGAACAAACATCCATGCCCATCTTCCTCTACTTTATATGTGGGACACCTACCACAGCATGGCGTGCCAAACGGTGCCATGTCCTCACCAGGGTCTGAACCAGTGAACGCTGGGCCACCGAGAAGCGGAACGTGCAAACTTAACTGCTGCGCCACTGGGCCAGCCCAATATAATGCCTTCTTTTGGAGAATGTCATATTAATGGAATTATACAATTTGTAACCTTTAAGATTGACGTATTTTACTCAGCAGCATGCTTTTGAGATTCATGAGGGTTGTTGCATAGTATCAATAATTCGTTCCTTGTTATTGCTGTGTAGTATTCTACTGTATGGATGTCCCAGGGTTTGTTTGTCCATTCACTGAATGGAAGACGTTTGGGGCGATCCTAGTTTTTAGTAATTATGAATACAGCTACTCTAAACATTTGTGCACAAGTTTTTACGTCGATATACATTTTCATTTCTCTAGAATAAATGCCCAAGAGGGGGATTTCTAGGTCAAGTGATAAGTGTATGTTTAACTATAAGAAACTGCCGAACTGTTTTCCAGGGTAGCTGTGCCATTTTGCATCCCACCAGCAGTGTGTGAGAGTTCCAATGGCTTTGCATCCTCACCAGCTGCAACCTGGTAATGCCAGTATTTTTAATTTTAGCCTTTCTATTAGGTATGTAGTGGTATCTCATTGTGGTTTTAATTTGAATTTCCCTAATAGCTAATGATGTTGAGCATCTTTTATTTGCCATCCTTATATCCTCTTTGGTGATGTGTACAAATCTCTTGCTCACTTTTTATCTAGGTTGTTTGTTTTCTTATTGTTGAGTTTTAAGAACTCTTTATATATTATGGATACCAATACTTTGTTGGAATTGTGATTTGCAAATATTTTATCCCAGTTTGAAGTTTATCTTTTCATTTTCAGAGCAAAAGTTTTTAATTTTTCTTTTCATCTTTTTTTTTTTTGGCCGAGAAAGACTCATTTTGAGCTAAGATCTGTTGCCAATCTTCCTCTTTTTTTGCTTGAGGAGGATTAGCCCTGAGCTAACATCTGTGCCAATCCTCTTCTATTTTGTATGTGGGTTGCTGCCACAGCATGGCTGACAAGTGGTATAGGCCCATGCCTGGGATCCGAACCCATGAACCTGGGCCACCAAAGTGGAGTGTGTCAAACTTAATCATTATGCCATGGGGCTGACCCCTAAAAGTTTTTAATTTTGATAGACCCCAAAGCATCAATTTTTCTTTTATGTATCATGCTTTTGGTGTTACATCGAAGAACTCTTTGCATAATCCAGGTCATGATGACTTTCTCCTATGTTTTCCCTAAAAGTTTTACACTTTACATTCAGATCTGTGATCCATTTTCAGTTAATTTTTGTATAAGGTTTGAGGTATAGGGCAAGGTTTATTGTTTTGCATACAGATGACCTATTTCAAAACCATTTGTTAAAGAGACTCTCCTTTCTTCATTGAATTGCTTTTGCACATTTGTCAAAGATTAGATGGACATGTTCTTATGCGTCTACTTTTGGACTCTATTATGTTCCATTGATCTATTGGTCTATACCTTCACCAATACTATACTGTTTTGAGTACTGCAACTTTATAGTAAGTTTTAATATCATGCAGTTAGATCCTGTCAACTTTCTTCTTTTGAAGTTGCTTTAAACATTCTGGGTCCTTGCCTTTCTATATGAATTTTAGAATCTTCTTATTGATATCTGCAAAAGGTCCTGCTGAGGTTTTGATTGGTACTGCATTAAATCTGTACATGGATTTAGGGAGAATTGATATGTTTATTATGCTGAATATTCCATTTCATGAACACGATATGTGTCTCTATTTATTTAGGTCCTCTTTGATTTCTTTAATTTATCATTTCATAGCTCTCAGCATACAGATTCTGTACATGTTCTGTAAGATTTATATCCTTATAAATATTTCATTTTTTTTAGCTATTGTAAATGGTATGGTTTATTTAATTTCAGTTTCCAGTTGTAGACTGCTAGTATAAAGAGATACAATAGACTTTTTTGTGTTGACATTGTATCCTGTCACCTTGCTGAGCTCACTTTGTTCTAGAAGTTTTTTGATAGACTGCTGGGATTTTTTAAATAGATGATCATGTCATGTGTGCATAGGGAGAGTTTTATTGCTTCCTTTAGAATCTGTAAGCTTTTTATTTCTTTCTCTTGCATTATTGTGTTGGCTAAGACTTCCAGTGTTATGCTGAATGAGAGTATTGAAGGTAGATATCCCAGCCCTCTTTTTGATCGTAAAGGGAAAGCATCTTAGGAGGAAATCTTTTACCATCAAGTATGATGTTAGCTGAAAGTTGTTTTGTAGATGCCCCTTGTCATCTTGAGGAAGTTCCCTTCTCTTCCTAAATTGTGGAGAGTGTTTCTTAAGAATGGGTGTTATATTTTGTCAAGTGCTTTTCTGCATCTGTTAATAAGATCACATGGTTTCTTCTTTAGATGGTTAATATGGTAAATTATGTTATTGCTTTTTGAATATTGGATCAGCTTCACATTCCTGGGATAAAAGCCAGTTAATTGTGGTGAATTCTTCTTTTTATTTATTGTTGTATTTCATTCTCTAATATTTTGTTGAGGATGTTTTTTCATCCCTGTTCATGAGAAATGCTGCTCTGTCCTTTTGTGGTTTGGTAGCAGAATAATGTTGGCCTGATAAAATAAGTAGGAAGGTATTTCTCTTTTCTTTTCTGGAAGAAAGTGTGTAGAATTGGTGTTACTTCTGCTTTAAATTTTTGGCAGAATTTTACAGTGACTTCCATTATAACTGGTGATTTTTTGGGAAAGATTTTAGTTGCAAAATTAATTTATTTAATAGTTGTAAGATTATTCAAGTTATGTGCTTCATCTAGAGTGAGTTTTAGTAGTTTATGGTTTATAAGGAATTGATCCACTCAATCTAAGTTGTCAGATTATTGTGCACAGAGAAGCTTGTAGTGCTGTTTTTATTATTCTTTTAAGGTCCATGGGGTCAGCTGTCATATTGCCTCCTTCATTCCTGCTATCAGTATTAAGTGTCTTCTCTCTTATTTTCTTTGTCAATCTTGCTAGAGACTTACCAATTTTATTGATTTTTCTCTAAGAACCAGCTTTTAGTTTTAGTGATTTTTTTCTATTGTATGTCTGTTTTCAGTTTCATTGAGTTCTGTACTTATCTTTATTATTTGCTTTCTTCTGCTTGCTTTGTGTTTATTTTGTTCTTTTTCTCATTTCTTAAGGTAAAAGCTTAGATTACTTATTCAATACCTTTTTCTCTTTCTAGTATAGGCATTTTAATGCTATAAATTTTCCTCCAAGCCCTGCTTTAGCTGTATCCCACAGATCTTCATACATTCCATTATGGTCAGAAAATATTCTTTGTATGATTTCAAATATTTTGAAATTATTAATTTTTATTTTATGACCCTGGATACAGTCTATGTTGGTGAACAATATATGTTCACTTGGAAAAAATGTGTATTCTGCTGGTTTGGGTTAATAATTAGATCCAGTTAGTTGATGCTATCAATCTATTCTTCTATATTCTCACTTATTTCCTGTCTATGAGTTCTATTACTGAGAGAAGAATGTTGAAGACTGCAATTATAATTATGTGTTTGTCTACTTATTCCTTCATTTCTGTTAGTTTTTGCTTCATGTATTTTGAAGCTCTGTTGTTAGGTGTACACACATTTAAGATTGTTATTCCTTTTTGATGAATTGACACTTTCAGTAATATGTAACATTTCTCTTTATCTTTGGGAACTTTCTTTGCCCTGAAGCCTACTTTGATATTAATACAACCACCTGTGGTAGGCAGACTCTAAAATGGCCCCCAATGGTCATTGCCTTCTGATATCCATGCCCTCGTGTAATTTCCTCCTCTTGAATATAGGCTGACCCTAGTTACTTGCTCCTAACCAACAGAATACAGCAAAGATGATGGGATGTCATATTGGTGATTAGGTTACACAAGACTGTAACCTTGTGTAGGTTACACAAGACTTTTGTCTTCTTAGTGGACTTGCTCTCTCTTTCTGGCTTTGATGAAACAAGTCGCCATGTTGGAGAGGCCTCCCTCACAAATAACTGAGGTGGCCTTGAGCCAACAGTCAGTAAGGAACTCAGGCCATCAGTCCAGCAGCTATCAAAGATTTCCCTGACAGCAACTGTATTAGGACTCTCCAGAGAAACAGCACCAATAGGATATGTATAGATATATATAAGAGGAGATTTATGGTAAGAATTGGCTCATGCAATTTGAATATGATTTGTCTGGATTAGATTTCTTTAGGTTTATCCTGTTTGAGGTACATTTAACTTCTTGAAACTTAAGGTTTCTGTCTTTTGCCAAACTTGGAAGATTTCCAGCCATTATTTCTTCAAATATTTTTTTCAGAACTTCCCTCTTTTTTAGTCCCTTCTAGAACCCTGATAACACAAATAGTAGACCTTTTGTTGCGGTCCCACAAGTCTCTGAGGCCCTGTTCTTTTTTTTTTCAATCTTTTTTCTTTCTGTTGTTCACACAGGAATATTTCTATTGATCTGTCTTAAAGTTCACTGACTCCCCTGTCATCTCTAGTCTGCTAATAAGTCCGTTTAGTTAGTTTTAAAATTCCAGTTATGCTATTTTTCAGTTTTAAGATTTCCATTTAGTTCTTCTTTTTATCTTCTATTTCTTTGCTGATTTCTTCCCTTTTAATATTTGTTTGGAGAATGTTTGCATTGCTCTTTCAAGCATTTTTATAACTACTTTAAGGGCTTTGTCAGATAATTCCAATATCTGTGTCATCTCCTTGTTTGTGTCTATTGATTGTTTTTTTCCAAGTGAGTTGAATTTCACAGTTCTTTATACTAAGCAATTTTGGATTGTATTTTTGACATTTTGAATATTAGGTTATGAGACTCTGGGTTTGCTTGAATTATATTGACATTATTGATGTTTTTGCTTTAGTAAGCAATTGACAATTAGATTTAGACCACAAGTTCCCACTTGCCTTCTGTGGGCTATGGTTGCAATGGCAGTTCAGCTTTTAGTCTTTGCAATGCTATTCAGATCTGTCCCATGAGTGCACCACCAAGTGGTCATTCTGGGACCTGGGTGGAAGCCTATTAGCTCAGTTCTCAAAACCTCTGATATGCTTATTAGGAGTAGATCCAAGCATGTGTGGGTTTGGGGTGAGCCTAGAAGTTTACTGGGTCACTGTCCTGAGCTCCTCCCTCTCTTGATTTCCCCAGTACTTCCCAGTTCCCTAGGGCTCCTCGTTTTGGTCTTCTATGCAATTGCAGTGTGTCTCTGGCCAAGTGGTGGGAGGTCAGAAAGAAAGCAAAAAAGCAATGAGATTTGGCCTCACCTTAATGGAACCCTTGCCCAATTGGATGGCGAGGAAAGTTTTCCTCCCTTGGAGTTTTGGCTCCTGCAGGCTACCGTTGCTGCTGTTATGATTGCCATCCACTGTTCCCACCACAGGACTGCCTGTGGGGTGCAAGAGAATGAGGAGAAAGGAGAAGGAA
Source organism: Equus przewalskii (assembly GCF_037783145.1). Classification (NCBI taxonomy): domain Eukaryota; kingdom Metazoa; phylum Chordata; class Mammalia; order Perissodactyla; family Equidae; genus Equus; species Equus przewalskii. The sequence goes on along the minus strand of NC_091853.1, from coordinate 21,451,004 downwards.
AGCAGAATTCCCCTCACTCTCTCTGGGCTTTAGATCTTCCTTTTTAGCACTTCTAGTCAGGACTAGAGGGTTTCTCCTGGAGCTCTCTCAGTCTACCACAGTGCTCACTTCAGGTTTTCCAATGAAGTTAAGGCTAGAGGGGCACAGGAGGGGAGAAATTGTAAAGTTTACTGTTAGTTTGTTGATAGTTTATTTTTGGTGTTCTACCCTGGTCTGTCTACTGCTGTTTACTTTTCAGAGTCCTCTGGTGGTTGGACCATTCATTCTGTCCAGGTTTTACAGTTGCATTCAGTGGAAGTGAAAGTATGGTGTGTGCTTGCTTCATCTCACTTGGAACCAGCTTCCTCGCTGTTGTTTTAATATACATTTCCCTGATTACTTGTGAGGTTGAGCATCTTTTCATATTATTTCTTATCACATATTTTCTTTTGTGACTAATATTCCTATCTCACGCCCATTTGAATGCTTCAGTTGTTTGTTTTTTTATTACTCGTAGAAGTTCTTTTATCCTGAATATTAAGGCTTTGATTATTTTCTGTGGCAGACAGTTTTTACCATTTTTTAGTCTTAAATTGTTCATAATGTTATTCATTGTAATAAAGTATGTAAGTTTGATAAATTGATCAAATTTATCAAGCTTTTCCTTTGACTTGTGCTTTTGGTAAATTATTTTTAGGCTAGAGCTTTTAACTTCAATGTCACCATCATATTCACCTATTATTTGTAATATTCGTAAGTTTGCTGTCTTATATTTAGATCTTTTATGCATTAGAATTTATTTTCATGAATGATATGTGTTAGGGATGTGGCTTAGTACTTTTTCCCAAATAAGTTGCCATTTTTTCCAACACCATTGATTACACATCATTTCATCTGCTGATTTTATCAAATACTAAGTTCTCATATATACAATGCTTTGTTTCAGAATTATATTCTTCCATTGACCTATTTAAATACTCTTTCATAGATAATTAATAAATAATGTTTTAAAATTAAAATTATTATTTTAATAAATATGGCTTCATAATATACTTTAGTAACTAATAGGTCAGGACTTCCTTGAAAATTTTTCTTTCTCAAAATTGTCCTTACTATTCTCGGCATTTATATTCTTTCATATGAATCAATGAATCTTTGGGATATTGATTAGAATTGCATTAAATTTATAGATTAATTTGGGAAGAGTAGTCATGTCCACACTTTTGAGTCTTCTCATCTACAAACATGGTATATACTTTTACTTATTCGAGTCTCCTTTTACATCCTCCAGGAAAGCTTTCTAGTTTTTTCCATGAAGGTTTTGCATACATTTTATGAGGTGTGTTCCCAGATTTTGTATAGTTTTGTTGATATTTTGAAGGGTATTGTTTCTATTTTATTTTATGCTTGGTATTGTAGGTATATGGGAAAGTTGTTGATTTTTTTATGCTTCAGTTGTATCCATGGTTTTACTAAATGTATTTATTAATTCCAGCACTTTTTCAATTAAATCTTTAAGATTTTTTTTAGTACGTGATCATAATTTTCCATAAATAATGACCATTTTTATTTCTTTTATTTCATCTCTCCCTGTCTTTCTCTCTTTCTCTTTTCTTTTTTTGTTGTGCTGACTAGGAATACCATTATAATGTTAAATGTAGAGAGGATAGAAAAGATCTTTGTTTTATTCCAATTTTATCAGAAATTCTTCTAGTGTTTTACTGTTAGGTATAATGCTTGCTATAGATTTCTAGTAGATAGCATTCATCAAGTTCAGGAAGATGTTTTATATGTATGTTGGCTAATTGTCTTTTAAAAATCACAAATGGATATTGAATTTTATGAAATGATTGTTCAGCATTTATTCAGATAATTGTAATTTTTAAGCCTATTAACTATTTTCTAATGTGGAACCATCCTTGCTCTCCTAGAGTAAACCCTACATTTAAAAAATATGTATATATACAAGGATTCAATTCGTTAATAAGTCATTTAAAGATTGCATTTTTTAAACATACAAAGATTCAACTTGTTAATAAGTTATTTAGAGGTTTGCATCTGTATTTGTAAACAAGACTGGCTTCTGAATGTTTTTACAGGGTTTTTGTCTAGTATTGATATCGGAGTTTCTCTCACTGCAGCGAATAAATATTATCAATTTCTTATATATCCATCTAGAGATGCTTTAAGCATATACAAGCAAATGCACATACACATACGATTTATCTTCTCTTTTTATAAACATATATATATATATATACATACATATATGCACACATATATGTGTGTATATGTGTTCTTTACATATATATGTATATATATCCCTTACATATGTGTGTGTGTGTATATATATATATATATAATGTCCCTTACTTTACTGTTTTTATTTAGCAATATATTTGTTAGATCATTTCACATCAGTAGAAAAAGAACCCCCTCCGTTTTGAATTTTTAAATGAGCTCGTGCTACTCCGTTGCATGAATGGACTGTTACTCACTGATCCCTAAGCACTTCTGGAGTGCCCAAATGCTTACATATATCATTTTACACACGGGCGAGTCTATCTGTGGGATAATGTCCTAAACGTGGAATTGTTGGGTCAAAGGACATAATGCACTTGTGATTTGGATCGATTTTGCTAAATTGGCCTTCATAAAAATTGTACAAATTTACACTCCCACAAGAATTTTTGAGGTCTCCTTTCTACTCACACTCTTTCCAATGCAGTGTTATCAAACATTTGATTTTTGGCAGTCTGCTGGCGGAAAAACAGGTACTTCTGTGTAATTTTAGTTTGCATTCCTCTTATTGACGGGGATTGTGACCAGTTAAAATTCGACATTTTCCAGAATCCTTTATAGACAGGAGTGATAATGTGATATGTTTCTGCCAAGGAGATGCAAGAAAAAGTCATCGTGTGAAATCCTTAAAACTTGTAACGAATTCTGTGAAACAGAGTACAGAGATGGAGACTATCAAGGGAGAAGCTACCTCATTATATTGAGAAATCAGGAAAGGCTTCTTTGAGGAGGTGACATTTAAACTAACCTTGAATTTTAAGAAAGAACCAATGAGGGGCTGGCAGAGCATTCTAGACATGTGAAAGATTAAGGCATGAAAGACTTTGGCTTGTTAAAAGAGCTAAAGAAGATATTATAGTGGTAGTGGGGAAAACAGATTTTGGTGGTGGAAGGGAGAATCAAACATTCAGTTTTGGATACATTAATTTTGTTAAGTTTTTTTAGACATCCATACAGAGATGGCTGGTAGGTAGTTGAATCATAGAGCTTAGAAGAGTCTGAACATAGAGGAATAAATCGGGAAATAACAGTATATGGATTACACTTAAATCCACGTGAACGAATGAGATCTTCTAGGGAGAGAATGTGTAAAGAGAAGAGGATCAAGGCCTGAAACAGGAGGAACAAAAGCACTGAGAGATCCATTAAAGAGGAAGGGCCGGCAGGCTCATTGTGTGTGTTTATATATTATAGCTAAAGACTTCAGTAGTTACTATCAATGGGTTAGTATATATAAATATATACAAAAATATGAACACACAAGCTTTCCTTATTCTTCACCCTTTTTCCAAAACGTGTGTAATAGAATGGACCATCACCTCCTTCATGCTGGTAAATAGAATTCCTTCAAAGCAGCTTAGGTTTTTGTTTGAGTTCTTTGAGGCCTCTTTATCCGATGCTGTTGACCTTGAGATCAAGCAAAATTAGTATTCTTTCCAACAATTAAGAAGAATCACTGTAGAAAAATGTGCTTGAAACAAAATTGTTTTTAAAGCAAGGCTACACAGAGTAAACTTTATTGGTGGTTGAGAGCCAAAAAGTGTTTATTGACATGGAGGAATGTTACGATAAGAGTTGTGATTTAGGGAAATTACTCTCGGGGCAGCATGAAGGAGCGAAAGGAGAAGAGAGTATGGAGGCAAGGATAAAAATTAAGAGAGTAGTCAAGATGTGATGAGGGTGTGACCCCGAAGACGGGCAATACAAGGAAAAAACAAAAAAGAAAAAAAGTCATTGAGGGGCTGGCCCAGTGGCGTACTGGTTAAGTTTGCACCCTCTGCTTCATGGCCCAGGGTTCCTGGTTTCAGATCCCCGGTGTGGACCTAGCACTGCTCGTCAGGCCATGCTGTTGCATAAAATAGAGGAAGATTGGCACAGATGTTAGCTCAGGGCCAATCCTCCTCGCCAAAAAAAAAAAAAAAAAAAAAAGTCATTGGCTATAGCTTCCAAGAAAGCAACTTAAGAGGGAAGTGGGTGTAGACTCAGCCTAGCCATTGCCCTTTTTTTGCTCTTTGCCTCCTTTCTTCCTATCTGGAATGTAGTACACCCAATGCTGAAGGTGATGAGCACATGCTGAAGATGACTGAGCAGGAAGAGAATTGTTGAGTGTGGCAAGGAGAACATTCTAAGCACATGGGATCCCACAGCTACCAAATAAGTGGCCGGATCACAGAGAGTTAGAGCAGGAAGTCACCACAGAGGTCAGCTAATCCAGTGTCTTTGTTTTATGGATGGGGATGTTGAGATTTAGAAAAGTGAGGTGACTCAGTTGTGCTGCCTCTGAAACAGCCAGTGCTCACTCCCCGGTCCAGGCACGAAGATCAGAGTGATAGTTTTTAGAAAGATCTTGTGAAGCTGGATCTATGGGGGACCAGAAAAAGAGGAGAGTATCAGCATAAGCAATTATCAATAAGCCTTTTCAGAGGAAAATGATCCAACGCATATTTATCCAGTGATGAACTTCTCAGAGAGGCCATTCCCCAGTGCGAGAAGATCAAAGCAGCGTAAGAAAATCCATCCTTCGCTTTCTCTCATAGTCTGTACTCTCCACACCCTCTGCCAAACAGCTAAAAATATATATTTAAAAAAAATTCTAGGCATCAAGAAAAGGATTGGAAACAAAGAAAAAAATGCATTATTCCATTTAGCACACTCATAGGAGTCAGATTAGAAATACACCTCAGGGAAAAGCTAGATAAAGCAAATAATAACGTTCGTAATGTGAATATTTCCAATGATCCTGGTTCAAAGTATTTTATGTAAACATCTCATTTAATCTTGAGAACAACTTTATGTCCAGATTATGCAGGTGGGAAACTGAGGCTCCCACCTCATTAATTGCCGAAGGTCAGAGACCATGTATTGTCATGGCCGTAAGTGGCAGAAACCCAAACGACTTAGCTCAGGCAAGACGATGAATTTAGTAGTTTGGCTGACAAAACTTTGGGGAGGCAGAGAGTCAGCTGGTGTCAGGAAGGAGTGGAAGCTGCTGTGGAGGCCTCCAGGGTCGTCTCTGCGCCTCTGGAGGGTCAGCCTCATTTCTCAGACCAGCTTTCTCTCCTCATGGGACTCAGGGCAGCCAATGGCTCAGGCCTCACATCTCATAGCTTTGCTCTCAGACGGGGACGAATCTCTTCTTTTAATGGCGCTGTGATTGGTAGCTTCCACTGAAGCTGTATGGTTTGATGGGGGCAAGGAGCAGCCCCCCAAAAGAAGAGGGTGGCCGCTGAGCACAGAAGAAGACAAAGTGTCAGAACCACAGATTCCACTTTAGCCACGATTCACACTCAACGGGACCCTGTTCCAGATCTCTGCGCAGAACCACCACAACGCAAAGAATAGTAACCAAATTGACCAAGAGGGGAGAGAGAGAGAGAGAGGTAGATTTTGACCCTGATTCACATTAGAATCCTCTGGGAGTTTTTAAAAACTGCTGTTGGTCCTGCCCCATCTCCCACCAACCACCTCTGGGGCTGGGGCCAGAACGCTGTATTTTGTCTCTCCAGGTGATTCTCATCGGCAGTCAGGGTTGAGAACCGTGGAGGTGCCTTACTGACTTGAATGTGCAGGTGAATTACCTGAGGAACTTGTTAAAATGCAGATTCTGATCCTATAGTTCTGGGGTGGGGCCACGGACTCGGCACTTCTAGCAAAATAGAAAGTGATGCCCGTGCTGCTTTGAGCAGGAAGGCTATAGAGGGGCTTCTTTGTGAGGGAGACTTTAGAATAAATAAAACAAAATGACCTTTTACATAGTAAGTAGTAGTAGTAAACCAAAAATCTACTTGGGCCCAATACAATAGCCTATCTATCCATCCATCCACTCTGTGATTTTTTTTTTCTTTCTCTCCCTCTTTTTTTTTGGTGAGGAAGATTGGCCCTGAGCTAACATTTATGCCAATCTTCCTCTATTTTGTATGTGGGATGCCACCACAGCATGACTTGATGAGTGGTGTGTAAGTCCACGCCCGGGATCTGAACCTGTGAATCCCAGGCCACTGAAGTGGAGCCCCCAGGCCTAACCATTATGCCACCAGGCCGGCCCCTATTCTGTGATTTTTTTAAGTAAACAGGTATTTGAGTTGAAAGGGTTAGTAAGGAAGGATCTTGGAGGAGGAAACAATATTTGATTTGGGGATGGTTTGGATTGAGAGGAGCTTCAATTGATAGAGGCTGGGGAGGGGCCCGTTTCAGAGGAAGCAGAGATGTGAAGGTGAAAACAGCACCTTGTATCCAGGGCCAACAAACAGACGTGTCTGCCTAGGACAGTCCCCCAGGGTCAGGGTGCAGGGGCCACCTGGGAGATGATGGACTCAGCTTCCTCTCTGCAGCCAGAGGGACTCCGCTGTCACTCTGTTTCCACTTTTGGTTCAGCAAAGGGTATTGCAGCTGGAGAAGTTTGGAAACCACCGGCCTAGAGGTGATAGATTCAATACCATTGGTTAACTGTTGAGCAGAGCAGTTACGAACTGGGACTCTGAAATCAGAGCGGCTCTCCCATTTACCAACTGTGTCCTCGGGGCCGGTTACTTAATCTTGCCAAACCTCAGGTTCCTTGTGTAGAGTAGGGATTGATTTCAATTGTAACCAACTCAGATATGACTAATAGATTTTCTTCGCTTTACTGTGTCTGAACTTCATTTCTACCTTGAGTCTCAGTTCTACAGATGGTGGAAACTTTAACATAGTGAATTGAGAGTAAAGTTTGTCATGCATCTTTTCTTCCTGGGTAGCAGATGGCTTGGGAGATGGAGTGGAGAGTGAGCAGAGGTGAGTTAGGGGGGCATGGGGAGGGTGTGGCCCTCTGTTGTCACCTGACCATCTTCATACCTGCAGCTCCAGGCCGTTTCCTCGGCTCTCCAACCTGCAGCATCCATCCGACTGGCAGCTACAGGGACACCCACAGTCCCAGCTGCTCTCCGGTCTACGGTGTACACCTGCCATCCTCTAGCCCTCACGTCCCAGCGGTGAGGCCACGTCATGTCTCTTAGGCCTCTCTCCATCCTGGGTCTCTCTCAACCACAAGGGAAAATAACTACAGCTATCCAAATTCCAAATCTGCGGTTTAGGACGAGACGTAAGTTTTGGAGTTCAAATTGCTAAGAAGAGCATTTTTTCTTTTTTGCTTTTCCTTTGTTTTTTTTGCTATAGCAATCCTTTTCCAAGAGCTCTGAATGCTGAGGTGTATTTGAGGGGCAGGTAGAGGGTGACTAGGTAAACAAAAGCCATTACAGGTGAAAATCCATTGGTAAATATGTCAAAAAACGATTCTGACACACAGGCCTAGAAACAGTAGTTACCTTTTACAGCGGTTGTGAGAATTAAATGAAACAGTGTATATAGAGCTGCCTGGACCAAAGGGAGGATCCTCAAAATGTATCCACTATTCCTCTCGTTAGCTATTGTCCCTGGGGTTGTAGTCCTGGCTCTGTGTCGTCCCCTTGCCCTGGGTAAGGTCTGCAGCTCGCCTTGATTATGTATGAATAGTAGTGACGAAGTGTTAGAGGCGGAGGGAGGGGCAGGGAGTCATGGGTTTGTGGCAATAGCTCCGTTTTCTTAAAGGCTTCAGTGCAAAGCCTCTGATACAATTTGTTAGCCCACCCAACCCTGCAAATCGGAAATTGGGTTTATATTTGATCAATTTGGCTGGGCCACTGAAGCTTCATGTGTCAACAGCAGCACCGACTTATCGTCATAAAGCTCTCAGATGCCGGACCGGCTGCTCCAGCTTCTGGTTCACACTTTTCACAGTCTTGAACTGGGAAGAAATCAGCCCACACTTCTGGGTGTTGTTTCTGGGTCTGAGACTGTCATAGACGACTCAGTCCATCTTTAGAAACAGTGGCGCCACTAGCTCGAGAGAGAAACAAGTGCAGCAACATCCGAAGGTGGAGTGAAACAAAACACTTTATTTGTCATAGCTTTGTTTTTAGCGTGTAAGGTTTACCTCTAACATGGAAAGTTCTGAATATTTTACAGCACCCTGTTTCACGATTTGTGGTGAATGGTAAAAAAAGGGCCACACCCTGAAGGGGGTGTCGATCTCTGGCTTAGTTGGACAGGTCTACTCGGTTGTAAGAAGCCAGGCATCAGAGTTACTTTAGTGAGTTGTGACAAAAGGAATCAAATTCTCTAATCATCAAAGTGAGAGCAATTTTGGAATTTTCTGCGTAAGGTTAGGGATTGGATTGGGAAAAGAAGATGGAAGAATTGGCCTCTAGACAAGGGGAAGATGTGGAAGATGGTGGAAAGCCGGAGCCTGGGGGACCGCTGCCAGTGAGAAAAGCCTTGTGGGGAAGAGTGGCTGGTGACTTTTTCAGACAGTGATTCCTAATATTTAAATTATGTTGGTTCCTGTTCTGTGCTGTGCCATCAGCCCCTTAATATTAGTCCAGGCCTGATACAGGTGTTGCCTTGGGGAATTAAATGAAAAGAAGAGCTATGCTCCATACTTGGAGCAGACAGCACGGAAGAGAGAACCATTGCGGGAGGCAAGATGCAGAGAGCACACAACCCTTCACCCAAGTGGGAGGAAGAAGTAAGAGGAAGGAAGCAGAGAGCCCTCCCTCTTGCCTTCCTGAGCTCTCCTGGGAACCGTCAGGGATCCTGGGGAAGAAACCACATCTCTCTCAGTATCTGGGATAGGGACCGGAGGTAGTTCACCTGCTTCTAAAAAGTGACTCCAGAATACCATGTTCACGTCTGTAATATTTCTGCATCATGACGTGAATCCCAGAGCCACAGAAGCTGACGTGCAGGAGCTGGGGAGTGAGCCTAGCTGACTGCCCACGTCGGGGTCTTGGGCAGCTTTGTGGTTCTCCACTGACTCGAGCAGGTTATATTTGTCGTATCCAAAACTTGGGGTTTGGGGGAGTTTGGGGAAACTTGACCTCTAGAATATATAGAGTCTACTGATTTCACTTTCAGAATTCAGTCTGACTTGGTCAAAAGAGGCTCCTTTCACTTACTTAGAGGGTCCTGGAAGAGTGTCAGCAAGTGAAGATGTGTCACGGCTAATGTGACCCGATATCAGTGATGGCTCACACCAAGGAGGAAGAGCCAGCACATTCCTGTGTTAGAATTTGTTTTCCACTTCTATAAATAGGTTTTTGAGAGAAAATGAGTGAACCTCTTTATTATTATTACACAAATGATGCGAGTGCATTAAGCTACTTGTTTTCAGCATAAGGGCACGTTAGACAGGGAAAGATGAGACTTGAGTTCAGGTTCTTGTTCTACCAACAACTGATGACCTTTGACGTGGCCCCTGAACCTTGCTAGCCTGTGTCCTCTGTAAAATGAGAGAGATTGTTCTGAATGTTCTCTAAGATTCCTTCCAACCCTAGCTCTCTATGGTTTAAGAAAGTTGTAACAGAAACCCAAGTTTGGATAATCTATTAACCCAAAGGTTCCCAAACTTTCTCCGTTCACAGCATCCTTTTGGCCCCAAGGCCAAAAGAAATGCCCAAAACTTCCATTGGTTAAGTGGTTGGGTCCAAAAACATAATAAGTATTTAAGTACTAATAATTTAGTAGCCATTTGAAAAAATAATACACATAAATTGAAAGAGAAAGTCATACTTGTATTTCATTCCTCTGTAACCACATTTACTTACTCATGGGGCTATGCCTTTTGAGCATCGCCCAACTGCCCAAACCTTCAGTCGAACTGGACCCTGCCCTCTTATTTCCCCTTTCACATTGCTGTTCACTCAGTACTTGCTTTTTTTCACAACAACCACTGAAACCTAGTTTTGCAAGGATATGATGTCCTCGAAAGGAACATAGCACCCTCTATCTTGAAACGGTGAACGACCTCAAACTAATACTTTGTGTAGAGCCTAAGAGATGTTGCTGTGCTTCCTCAAAAGTTAAAACTATCCCAGAGCACCTTGCGAATTTGCTGCATTGCGCCGGGGTGCATAGGCACACAGCTTGGGGAATCACGGCTTTAATTGATGTATAATGTCTGCCTCCCGTTTCTAATGGAACCATATGCACGTCCCTCTTGCAGACATTCTGGGAATCCATGGGCCAAGCACAGAATAAAACAGTTTTTAAAAATTCAGGGCAATGTCTCCCTGAATCCTACTCTGTTCGTAATGGGTCATCCAGGCGATGATGTTGCCGGTGCACCAGCCTCAGGTGTGATGGAGACCTTCCAGAAACCTGCAAGTTCCATCCTTACGCCACTGCAGCCACTGCTCCCAGGCCACACCCTGGGCTTTGTCAGCCTTTGGAGCTCACCACCCTTCTCTGAAACCCCAGGATATGACTCTGCTGTTGCATCCTCCTACCCACCGGCACGCTCAGTCCCTTGCTCCCAGCCCACTTGCTGTTTGACGTCACGGAGACGGGCCATCTCCTCACTGTTTTTCTTGTTAGTCTCTCCAGGGGCCTTCATTTCTCTAGCCAACCCTATGATGGATCACTTCAGCCTTCTGCTCATCGCTCTCAATGTCTTCTTGTCTTGCTCTCTACCACGATAATGCTACAAAACCTCATTCTTGCAGCAGTCTAAACATTTGCTTCATGCCTTCTCTCAACTGAGTTCAGATGAAGCAGTTCCCAAAACGGGCACCTTGGGGCCACCACGGGTGTATGATTTGTGGCCTCAGCTGGGCCCTCAGCTTCCTGGGTAACTCTTTAACATAGCCGAGTAAATTCTCCCAGCTCCTAGAAAAACATTCCAGTTTCTCCACTCTCTTTTCTCATCCCAGACTCTCTTGCTCAGCAGATAACCTGCGTTCTAGCTCATGGAGAATCCAAAGCTCTCAGGAACAAGCACTCAAGCTCCGGCCTCACTCATCAATGTTCCCTTTTGCACCTAGCTTCTCACTTCGTCCTTCCAGGCTTGGAGGAAGAGGTGTCACCCTCCATGCTGAAGGCTTGCCCTGGCTCTGGGCTCTTGATCTCGTCCTTTCCTGGGATTCCTGGATCAGCATCTGGCTCCACTGGATAGTTCCTCTCCCTCCTGTATTTTCCACTTCTCTTTCTTCTTCTTCTTCTTTTTTTTTTGAGGAAGATTAGCCCTGAGCTAACATCTGCTGCCAATCCTCCTCTTTTTGCTGAGGAAGACTGGCCCTGAGCTAACATCCATGCCTATTTTCCTCTGCTTTATATGTGGGATGCCTACCACAGCATGGGTTGACAGGCGTTGCCATGTCCGCGCCCGGGATCTGAACCAGCGAACCCCGGGCCGCCAAAGCGGAGCGTGCACACTTAACCGCTGTGCCACAGGGCCGGCCCCTCCACTTTTCTTTCTTTACTGATTCCTCCTATACAGCCAGTGAGTGTGTTCAAGTCTCCTACTGTTTAAAAAAGTCTCTAACAGTGTCCTTTCAATAACTGACCCCTGGTCGTCTTCCCCCCATGGGTCCATTGGCACACAAATTCCCTGAAGAAGAGTCCGCAGTCACTGCCTCCATTTCTTGACCGCCCACGCAGCCCTCAGCTCCCTGCAGGCAGCCCCATCTCTCAGTTCACTCGGCCCCCACCTAGCCCTCCAGCCGCAGGAGCCACATGCCATCCTCGGAACAGGCTGTACCGTCCACACTTTGATGTCATTGTTCCCCGCCCTCGCTTTCTCCCTTGTCCTCCTGGCAAGCTGCACTTATTTCAAACGTCCCCTGAGACACCTCTCCGGACCCTCCCTCCCTTCTCCACCCACCAGGGAGAAATGGTCACTCCTCCTTTGTCTTCTCAGCTGTCCTTTGAGTCACAGCCTGTGACCCCTTTTTTCCGTGCTTTTCTCCAGCGAATATTGTAAGAGCTGGGCCTCCTGGAGAGCTGGGGCTGTGTCTGCATCGCACCTGCATTCCCGGGGCTGAGCACCCCCAGCACATCTCAACAGCCTGTGTTCAGCGAGTGAGTGAATGGAGTTTGTTGATGCACAAATACCCACGGCAGCAGCGGGGGTCCCTGTAGCAGACATTTGATCCCAGGCAGTTTCTTCTAGATCTCTCAGCCCTCACAGCACTTTATAGATGCCATCTCGTTCTTCCTCATAGCAACTATGAGGTGGGTTTTCTGACCCAAGTTCCACAAATGAGGAAACTGAGGCTCAGAGAGCCTTCGTAAGATTGCCCTGGTCATACAGCTGATAGTGGAGGACGCAGGATTCCAGCCCAGCTCTGGCCCCTGTCCACACACCCAGGCAGCTCCACGATGTCTAACCAGGGTGTGCTCCCCAACTGTCACCTCATTCACTGTCAGCCTTTAGAAATGTAACTAAGATGGCATGTCAGAGGCAAAAGAATTAAATAATGCATTCAAACCCTAGGAGAGTCATAAATGCTTGTGGGTTATCAATGACTGGGGCCATGAATTTGTGCTACAAATATCGCCATTGGCTTTATTTTTGTTAACTTAACAATATCATTCCTTTAACTAACAAGCCAACCTTAGTGAGAAATTAGACTTTAGCAGAACCGTCAGCAATAATAGCCTGAAAAGCCTTTTCACACCATTCGCAGAGGGATGAGCTGCCCTCTCTCATTTTTCCTAACACACCCACCCAGGGATAGTCTGAAGTCTACACCGTCTGCTAGCCTCTCACCTTGTAGCATCTGCACTTAAGCCCCCATCCGGCCCCTCTGCCAAGAGCCTCGCTGTTGCCAGCTAAGGCTGAACTGAAGCCTGGGGCAGGGGCTGGAGTGATGGGAGGGGGCTGACCCTTCAAGGAAACTTGGGGAAGTCTCTCTTGCCTCCTGAGCCCGTCAGTTCATGTCCCCCTCCCAACCCCCTTCCTATTTTGTTTAGTTTGACCTTGGTCACTGATGACAAGGCTTCTTTTCCTGCCAAACCAATCAATAAGCTAAACAGACAGAAGATGAGTATTTAGAATATGGAAGCCAAACTCAAACACAGATAGGTTATCAGTCTAGCCCAGAGCAGACTTCTGAGCAAATATTTCATTAACAAATTTTTCATGGCAACCTGCATGTTAAAAAAAAAAGAGGGGAGAGGGAGAGAGAAAGAGAAAACAGCGGTGGTGGTGTGAGGGGATAAAGAGAAAGGCTGGCTGACTCCTTGAAGCTGCACTGCCCTGGGAGGGGGTGCTTCCAGGAGTGAGGGCCGGAGGGTTGGGAGAAAGATGGGATGGCAGAAAGGAGCCCCCAGGGAGGGAAGCCCCATCCCCTTAAAACTTTTCAACTTCAAACCTCCCTCTTGTTGCAGGGCTGGCCCGTGTAATTCATCTTCAGCCATCTGCACGGGGCTGGAGCTGGTTAAGTCTCATGGATACAAACCCTGGTGACCAGTCAGCAGCTGGCTGTGGAGCCCTGGGCTGGTCACCCCGTGAGGGGGCTTGGGAGGGGAGAGGAGATATGGTCTCTGGAGAACCCAGAAGGGGAACTGGGGGACAAAGGGGACACTAAACATAGACAGTAATAACAAGAGCAGCTGTTTACTGGCTCCCATTATCTTTTAGGAGGCTTGAAGGCTCTCCAATATGTTATATCTTTTAATCCTCATGACTGCGGTATACACTGGCACACATGTGCTTTGGTGTCAGTTCTGATCGCTCAGTACTTTGCATATCATACCGTGTTCACAACAACCCTAAAAGTAAAGCACTTTGGTTTTAATTTATAGTTGGGCAGCCTGAGATTCAGAGAGGTTAAGCAACTTGCTCAAGTTTGCACAGCTGGTGAACTGAAGAGGCAGAATTGGGAACTAGGCCTGCTTGTTTCCAAAGACAAACAGTTTCCAGCTCCTTTCTACTGCATCCCTAATAGCTTCAAGAATACTTTAAAGGAAAAGTTGGCAAAACATAGCATCGGTACTCATATTCAACTCTCGTAAGCAAGTGCCAAGGGAGCGAAAGAATGAATGGACTGAATTCAGTTCCTTGTGTGTGGTGCTCCTTCCCACCTTAGCATGTGTATACATAGCTCCTGCATCCTGGAAATCCCTTCCCACCTTTGTCTGGATCCATGTCAACTGTTCAGCCTTCAGCGGATGGTCACTTCACAGGGCAGCTCCCCGATGAACCCTGTGCTGTTTGTTCTTATCACTTTCTGTCTTTCCTTCAGAGCGTGTACACGATGCTAACTCAGTACCTTCGCGTGCAATTCATTGGTGACTATCCGTCTCCCAGATAGACTGGTTAACTGCTTTTCAGTGCTTGCTACAAGCCTGGCATGATCTCAACGGCTTTATTATGTTAACTTATCTAGTCCTCTCAAGGATCTGGTGAGGCAGTAACTGTTACTGTTCCCATTTTACAGATAAGGTAACTGAGGCACACGGAGGTAAAGGAACTTTCCCACTGCTACTTAGTGAGTGAGTGAGTGGGTGACAGAGTAGGATATGAACCCGGCTGTCTTTGGTTCCAGGATCCATGCTCTTAATCATGATGATATGGTCACAAATTCTTCCCATCTTGGTATGGGGTCTGTTTCTCTATCTCTTGAGTCTGGGATGCTCATGGGATTTGCTTTGAGCAGCAAAACACAATGAAAGTGATGCTATGTGACTTCCCAGGCTAGGCCTTAAGAGGCTTGGCAGTGTCTGGCTTTTTCTTTTTTGGAATGCTGCCCTGGGACCATTGCGTAAAGAAGCTGGCCTGGGCTATGGCTGCCTGCGAGGCTGTGTGGAGGAGAACCGAGGCACCGCAGCCAACAGTCTGCACGAATCGCTGGCCATGTTGCTTGGATGAGGCCATCTTGGACCTTGCAGCCCAGCCAACTTTCCAGCTCATGCAATCATGTAACTGAGCCAGACAAAAGCAGCAAGGATATCAGCCAGCCAACCTACAGAATCATGAAAATTAATAAATCATGCTTGCTCTGAGCCAATAAGTTTTGAGAAGTTTTGTTGCACAGCAAAGGTTAGCTTGGCAAGAACTGTCTCATTCATGTTGCGTCCCTAGTGCCTAGTGGGATGTCTGACACACAGCACTTTGCTGGTAAAAATGTGTCTACTGAGTGAATAACAGAAGCGGAATTGAGCTAGGGAGACCCCCCGGAAGATGGTGGCTAACTATATGACACATTGTGGAATCCATTTTATGTGACACATTCTGGAATTCCAGAACAGATGATGATTTAAAAATACTGGCACTCAATTTTCTGTAGTTGCTTTGGAGTTCTTATCCACCTAATTTCAGAATACATTATAGAGTCATTTGTCGACATTTTAATTTTTTCTCCTTGTGTTCTCTTCCTTTTTGGCTCTTCAGCCATTATCTGGATATACTTTCATATTAGTTTGTATGATTATTTGACCAATGTGTCTCTTCGCCCTAGATGATGGACTCGGAGAGGGCAGGGACCCTGTCTGCTTGTGCTCGTGCTTGTAACCTTCGCTCTGGCTCATACCAGGCATTCAGTATGTCCTGTTGAATGCACTGAATTAAAAATGTGAATTTATTTATTTTAATTTCCAGTTTCTTTAGGCTAGTATTAAGCTCTCATTTGCACTTTTGAGTTTTCCTTTTTAAATTCTGAATCGTAGAATGCTAGAGGTGGTAGGGACCTCTTTTGTAGGCGAATGAAGTTCAAAGGAGAGCATGTTGTCCCATTGTCACACAGCTAGTTTATAGCGTAGTCAAGACTTTAGGTCATGTCGTCCTTGTCCACTGACTTTGCATTCTTCCAAATGGGTAGACCCTGAAGTCCCAATTGTACTGATGGACAAACTGAGGCAGAGCCATACCTACCACAGATTACGCATTGCTTAGCTGACGGTTGTTTTCATGAGTCTAAACTGACTGTAGGGTTAAGCCTCTGACAGCTCCGAGTATTTTTTTCTCTTTCATGTTGCTCTCAAATATATTTCTAGCCCCATCAGACCATCCCCCATTCCCATTTAACCTGAGAAAGTTAAACCCACTTTTGATCATCATGTGAAAATCTGAAGCAAAGTGCTTTCTTCAAGGCAGATGTTTGGAAATGCTGAGCTGCAGGCGCTCAACTTGTCAAGTAACTTTTCAAATGATGAAAAAGGGGGAAATGTAGGTCAGAAAGCAATAAACTATATTCACATCCAATATATCCTTCTGGTTAAGGAGCCGTCTTTGTGTCTCCACCTTTTACTAAAATGAAACAAAAATCTAAATCCAACCCAAAGCATTACAGCTTTAAGTACTGAAAGTATTTATTATTCCTATTCAAGTAATCCAAAAGCATAATCTCAAGAACATCTACGCTCCAGGAATGTCTCCAAACACTGTGGATTTGATGAGATTCCTTTATCCAGATGTTTGTAGAAAAGGCTCTGGATGGCATGAGGGGAATTAAAGATTTATTTTTAATATTTGAGAAAAGTCATATTTCTAATAACTGTGAGCCTTAAAATGTCCCCAATCTTTGCTGCCTCTCTGATCTTTCTCATTCCTGTTTTCCTTAAATAACAGCTCTATTCTCCCAAATGACCAGCCTATAGGCTTCTAAATGTTAATGTTTAGATACTGGAGGGACAAGGTCACTGAGGTCCTTTCATAATAACGGTGGTATTCACATCAACTTCGTTTCAACAGACAATTTTCACCCACTGTGTAAGTTATAACCAAGTCCTGTAAAACATTACTTTTCATGGGGCAAAATCTCCGATAAACTGCCTGAGTGTCCCAGCCTTGTGGAATAGCGTGACTCGCCTTTGAAGACTACATCTAGATGTGTCACCCCAGAGACCCCAACAGTTACTGTGTCCCTCCTGTGTCCAGACACCTAACAATAAGAAATCTGGGTGCCATGAGCGTCGTCTTATTTGAAGGCATCGCCCTCATCTGTTATCCCCTTACCTGTAGAGAAGCCTATTCTAAAACATGCCAGATTTTATGAGTTGCCTGAGTTTACCAGCTGGAGAAGATACATTTCAGGTTCTAGTGGCAGAGAGAAATTTAAAATTAGGTCACCTCATGCTTACAAGTTGTAGCTATAACAGAAACTAAAAGGTCTCGGAGATCACACACATTCTCTGGTTGGGAACCCAAAAGGGACCTACTGTGAAATATTCTATAATTGGTTTGTTACACTCAAAATAAAAAAATATACTGAATATTTCTAGGGAA
This sequence comes from Equus przewalskii, assembly GCF_037783145.1. Taxonomy (NCBI): domain Eukaryota; kingdom Metazoa; phylum Chordata; class Mammalia; order Perissodactyla; family Equidae; genus Equus; species Equus przewalskii. Next base: position 21,433,708 of record NC_091853.1, on the reverse strand, counting down.
GCTGGAGTTTTGATATAAAATCATACAGCTGGGTTAAAATCTAAGATCTGAGCTCCCAAATCAGTTCCCACAGGACCTGCGTGTGTGCTTTCAGAGGACACCAGCCTCTGTGCTGAGATTTTAGGAAAACATAAGGGTCCTCCCTGGCCTCTGAACCTTTCATTTAGTTTACTGTTTCTTGAAACTGATGCATTAGAATCCAGGCTTTCATTTTAAGATTTGGAATCTTCTAAAACACAGACTTGATATTTCTTTGGCTGGCAATCACCTGGTGCTTACTTCCTGCCAGGTATTCTGCTAAGGCTTCATGAGCATGCATTAAATTCCTTAATCCTCTCAGGAACCTCCTGACTTAGGTCCGGTGTCATCCTCATTTTGCAGATGAGGAACTGAGGCACAGAGAGGCCCAGTAACCCATCAAAGGCCATAGAGGCACCTGTGGATCAGGAAGTCTGACTCCGGGATAGGCTTTACCCTCCACTGCACGCCTCTTCAGCCGCTCGAGCCTCCATACTCGAGGAGGCTTCCTACTTATGGAAAGGCCCGGGAGGCTGAATATTACAAAACACCATAGCACTGGTGGGAATGTAGTAGGGTAGGGAGGAAGGGAAGGCTAAAAGAGGGCAAAAAGAACAAAGGGAGGGTGTGAATAACGAGGACAAAGTCTGCTTATGTCTTAATTATGGCAGCAGCTGAGACAAAATTGTCACAATGGGCGCCCTTGGAATTGCAGGCAGGATCCTTAATTATGGAATTCAACCCCTCATTTTACAGGTGAGGGAAACTGAGGTTGAAAGAACAGACGGAGGGCAAGGGAAAGGAAGGTGCTGAGATTTCACACCTAGTTAGTGGCAAAATCAGGACTGGGGCTCCACTGCCTTGATTCTGGGTCCAGGGCTCTCTCCTCTGAAAGCAGCCTTGTGGGTTCCAAATTGCTGAGGGGGCTGGAGGAAGCCCAGCAGAAGGAACCTTTTTATTTCTGTGGTTCTCCCTGTAAAATGTTTGCTCCCAGGTGGCATATGATTAGACAAGAACACATGGAAGAGAATTTTCATCCTACTATTTACAAGGATTTTTTCTTTTGGATACATTTTCTGGGACCAGAAAAGCACCTTCTTGTCTACCTCATATTACTTTTGGGGAGCAGATAATGCAGCTGAGGCTAGAAGCAGAGTTCATTGTCACTATCCTGTTTCATAAAGACGCCGTGCATTCTGAAGAGCATCAGAGGGGCCAGGTGAAAGCATATGGGCTGAAGTGAGGGAAGAGACGAAGAACATGGTGGAAATGAAAAGTATTCAAACATAAATTAATAGAAACCCAGGGGTCATCTTGCATGCAGTCCTGGCAATAAGAGAATCCACAATGTGGAGGAACAAGTGAAAAAAAAGTAATCGAAAGTCAGAAAGAGGCATATGTGAGGCATTACGCATCAGGTACAGAGGCGGCCGGGGAGGATTACCGAACAAAGTCCAGAGAGTGTAAAAAAAGATAAGAAAGGCTAAGGTAGCAAATGCAAAAGAGATAGCACTGAAGGCTAGGATAAGTCATGGGAAAAGTTTTCCAAGTGCATAAGGAACACAGAAGTGGTTGAAGGAGACGCTTGGATGGCTAAGACACGGGGAAGGGTAATTTATTGAAAAAAAGAGGTAGACGTGGTTAAAAAAATTAAATAAACTTTTTGCCTTGGAACTCTCCGGAAGATGGGGGACAAATGTCAGAAACTGACATACGTTTCCTAAGGGAAACCAAAGGAAAATGGAAGAAGAGCAAGAATATGTCACAATGAGAGATTCAGAAATTACAAATGGAAAACACACAAAAAAATTTGAGAATTCAGTCCCAGGCAGAACAAATGCAAACAAACTCGAATAATAAATAATGAGAGCTTAAGAGGTGAGAATTTGAAAAACAAAAGTTTTGGGGGAAAAAAGTCCCATGAGTAAGTGGTTGGTGCTGCCCCTTAGCTGTCTAGCTGTCTTACAGCATTAGACCCTCCCTCCTCTGTTTCTCTCCCTCCGTCTTATGTTCCTTCTACAAATATATAGCGAAAATCCACTAAATGCTAGCCATTATGCTGTATTTTGGGAAGTACGTAGATGAATAAGATATCGTCTACATCCCTGCCTCAGTGAGTTCACATTTGGGTAGAGTGGACATGCACTATTCGTGAACGGTCGTATGGTGCAGCCGTATGCTACAGAGCCGGAAGGGCCAAGTGGTTTAGGAAAAAGAGACTTGGGAAGTCATCTTGGATTAGAACAATCAAATCCCACTTTTATGGAGGAAATGAATAACATTAATGCTTGTTAGAATAATAACAATCATCCCAGAGTTTCAGTTTTATTTTGTTTCCATATAATTTTAAAAGGGTTCCCACAAAGTCGGGTGCCAGTGGTGCAGGTTATTTAGGGAGAGATGTTCTGGGGGCCATCTAGAACACAGTATGTGGGGTAACTTCTGCAAATGCTTGGGGATCTGCTTGTGGATGAGGCTGGGGAGCTGACTGTGTTGCTGATTCTGGTGTCTAGAAGGGGATGAATGGCCCACAGGGAAGAGATGGGGGTGCTGAGCTGAGCACACTTGTCTTGGAGGACCCCCAATTTCCCACACATGGTGAGAGAAGCCGCACGGGAGCTGAAGAGACTGAGGTGTCTGAGGAAGGAACACGGGTGGTCAGTTAGGCAATAAATTCTAAGTGTTCGCCAGGAGAGGTGGGTAATTTGATTAGCCAATTCAGTGCTATGACAAATAAGGTAACGAGGCTAGGGACAAGAAATTCAGAGGTAAAACGGATCCTCCACGGTCACAGGCAGTAGACTTCAGGGGAGGAATCTGAGCACAGAGGCAGATAAAATTTTAATGTCTTTGGCACCAAGATCTGGAGCAATAAAAGAAATCAAATGTTGTTCTGAATTGCAGAAATACAAGGACTGGGGAAAAGTCAAAGGTAATTAGCTCAGAGTTATAAAAGGGAATGGAGAGTGGTGTTTGACCAAGGAAACTGAGGAAGGGCCTAAGATTTCCCCATCCCCTGTCTCTCTTCCCATCCAACTCTTCTCATTGCATTTTGTTCACTAAATTTGGCCTTGACTGAGGTTCTCCACTTTGTTTCCAGCCCTGCACATTTGAGAACAAACATGTATTAGTAATATTGCTCATGCAGCTGATATTCTTAGAGGGAGGCGGGACTGTGGTGAGATGGGATGTGGGGAAAATTGTATCATTTTAATCCTCCTTTAACTTCTGTGATTCTGATAAACTTGGCTAGGAGCTAGGTGCCCCGTGCTGTCTGAGAATTCTTACTTTAGAACCCTTCACAATAATATAAAATATAGGTTCAAGAAAACAATTATTGATTTCTTCTCCTCAAACCGTCTTTCGTGACTGCCAGTTACCAAAGGATGTTTTCTCAGGAAGCTATTAATCAACATCAGGTACAGCTATGTTACTAGCGACCAAGTGGAAAGTTGCTACAATCTTTAAATTCAAATAGAAACTAATGACTTCATTCCTTTAAGAATTTCTCTTCTATTTGGGGATTTTTTAACAGCTTGCTGGCATAAATATTCAAGTTTCAGTTTGTTACAATGTAGCTCTCTTAACATTTATTCTCAAAACAATAATTATATGTAAATGTGCCAGAGATGCATATGTGCCTGTAAATGCATATTGTTTACAACATTAACTCAGAAATAAATACCTTTGGATACCTTTGGATCAATCAAGTTTTAAAAAAGGAAAATGGGGGGCTGGCCCCATGGTGCAGTGGTTAAGTTTGGCATGCCCCACTTTGGTAGCCTGGGTTCAGATTCTTAGCGTGGACCTACACCGCTCATCAGCTATGCTGTGGTGGTGACCCACATATAAAATGGAGGAAGACTGGCACAGATGTTAGCTCAGGGCTACTCTTCCTCAAGCAAAAAAGGAAGAAAACTGACAACAGGTGTTAGCTCAGTGCTAATCATCCTCAGCGGGGGGGGGGGGGGGGGGGGGGGGGGGGGCAGGGGGGAAAAAAAGAGAAAATGGTAGAGAAAGGGGAAGTAGTTTATCTAACTTCAGGCAAGGTATCTCCTCCATCCCTTGTTTATACCTGATAATACATCCACCAATTAAGCATTTAACTTATTTCTTTAAGGTCAGGTTGCAAAGGTGTTGATTCAAATCAGGGTGTCAGGGACAATTTCACGTGGGAAATCCACTTTGCACCTACAGCAGGTGTGTGCCTTGGCTCAGAGAACAGGGTGTCTCAGGTGTGGTGGCCCCCATGTGTGTTCCAGGAGATGGGAGTCTGGTTTAGTATTAGCTCTGGGGGCATCAGCCTGGTTACAGGAGTCCCTGAAGCTGTCCTCTCTCCAGGAGGTGGGTTTATTTTGAAATGGTTGAATGTGTGAGGGACATGATAAGATAATTCACTTAGTTGGAGTGACAGGGAGGAGGAATGGGGAGGGACTGAAATTTTAATGTAAGCCGATATCTCTAGAGAATGTGAAAAATGTCAAGTTCCGTGTTCAGAAGCCTTGGAGGATTTTGAGGCCAGGGAGCTCGTTTTGGACTCGACCCGCCCTCACGAGAAGGCCTCTGGGCGCATGTCTGGAATGCGGAAGGGAAGAAGGTGATGTGTTTCACCTGCAAGTGCAGCCCCAGGATTTCCATTTATAAAAATAAGTCCATTTAGGAAAAAACCAAAATCCGTCATTGCCCGCTGGGCTGATTTAATTCAGCACACATTTATTGAGTACCTACTGTATGCAAAGCTAAGGAAGATTCTAGGTGGCCCACTTTAAGGTGCTTGGGAAGACAGATGGATACATAAATAACTCAAATATGCAGAATGCTGGAATAGTGAAGATAAGGGGAGAATGGAATGGAAGGTTCATGTCCTCTGATTGTGGTTTATTTACCCCTTTATTTACTCTTCATTCTACTGCACTCTGATCTTATAACATAGCTGTGCCTAAAAATCAAGGGTAATACTCAGGGAAAGCAACACCATTCTCCCCAATATACACAGTAGGGCAACGCAATAATGGAAAGGGCTCTATCTGTGGGTTGGGGAACATCGTTCTCATTGATTTTGGGCATGTGGCATATTTACCCAGTGTGCAAATAAGCACAGTCTTTGAGTCCCACAGCGAGCCTTCTAAGGTCATTTCGTCTTTACAGACCAGCCCAGAGCAGTGAGGTTCTGTTCTATATTTTGAACCTTGAGAGAAGTTTTCACAGCCTTCCATGGTTGCCTGTTTCAGTCGGGAACAATTTTCATCTTCAGGAAATTTTTTACATATGGTTGAAACCCCTCTGGCTACTGGTTAATTTGAACCTGCTTCTAGATCCAAGAGCTTAGACCACGCTCCTCTTTCTCCCTAGCAAATGGGGAATCCTTTCCCAGAGATGCAGCCTTTTTGAAATTACAGACAAGTCGATAACTACAGGGCTGACCTGATTACTGGCGCGTGAACTGGGTGAGGCTGAGCCATGTCCTGGTGTGGAAACCAGGGGCCGGTGTCAAAGGAGGCCAACGTGATGGCAGGATCTCAGGTGGAGGGAAATTAAAAGCAATAGGCTCGGCCGAGTGCTGGGGCGATGTGAAGGCGGCGGGGTGGAACGGCCCGGGCGAGCCTCCTTGTCAGGCCTCCAACGGCCCTTTTCAGAGTGTGAGCAGACCTTACAAAGAGGCATTGACCTCGCCTTTCAGATGACTAGCACCTCACCATGATAACTAACCCCGTGGGGATTTCTTTACAGTGATGTATGGTAAAGGTCAGACTGAAATGGAGGAGGAGTTTAAGAAATGTGCTTTTATTACTTTTGAGAGCATATGATAACTCCAGCACACAAACTGAGTTCCATTTAGTATCGAAAGGATCTCCTTTAATGAAACAAGAGGAATTTATAAAGAACACCACATCAGCCATTTATGTAAACGATGCTGGTAAGGATGTGGGGGGGGGGGGATTGCGTGAAAATATTTTACTCTCCCAAATGTGGCAGACATCCCCCCTGAAATAGTTAAACTGGCAATTTGTCATAGTTTATGAAGCATGGAGCTGCTTAAATGAAAGTAAATTTTTGCCTGGCTCGTTAGAAGAATCACAAATTCTAAATTAGTGGAGATTGAATTGATGAGATATCGCTATTTTACTTTAAGATTCTTACTATCTATATTCAGAAAACGCCTATAATATAGATCCTACTGAATTCAATATTTGTGTGATTGGAACCGGACTGAAATTTTGAAGAAAGCTTTCACCAAATCCATTGCTAGTGTCTGGTCAAACGCAGAGGGAACCCGGTGTTTTCAAGATCTTTTCCAGAACGCTTTTCATTCCCCTTTCTCCCCTCGCAACATAAGAGATAGATCCACTGTGTGACTTTGGTGTTGCTGGTATGGCTCCCCTTTTTCCAGGCGCACAGGCTAAATGCTCGAGAAGCATCTTTTTTTATTTACTCCTTGCCCTCCTCACACACCTACACAACGACTCCTGTCAATTCCTGTGAAGTGTATATTATCCATCCCTTTCTCTCCACCTCCTTCGAGCCTTCCTTACCTCCCCTCTGGTCTATCCGAGCAGCTTTCTACTATCTCCTTGCCCTTCTCTGTTTCTTCTCCCTCTGATCCATTCGCCTCACTATCAACTAATTAACTTTGCTAAAGCATGACTTTGATTGTATCTCTTCTGCTTATAAATGTTCCATGGCTCAAGATTATCTACCAAATACAGTGGAAAATCCTCAGCCTGGAGGTCTCAATGTCTGGTCTAATAACTTCTGCTCCCTTTAAGTGCCCTCAGCTCCAACCAGGCTGGTCCACTTCCCAAAGCCCAGCTCACTTCGCCCTTTTCCATCACAGCCCTTTTGCTAATGATCTGCTCCTATTTTGCACCACCCCCCACGAAAGCTTTCCTTTAAATCCAATTCACATTCATTCATTCATTTAGCCATTTGTTCAATTGTGTTCATTCAGCAAACCTTCAAGTCCCCACCAATTTTGGGGCACAGCCTCCAAGAAGCGTTCTCTGATTTCCCCAACTGGGAGAGGCCTGTTCCCTCTCAGTAATATTTAGTGCTTTGTACCACTCTGAGATGATTTCTCACAGGCTGCAAGTCAGGTCCTGGCTCTGCCACTGCATTGTCTAAACCTCTGTTCCCCCATCTGTGGGCTAATAGTTCCTTCCTCCTGGGGTGGCTGGGTTGTTGTGGGGATTAAACGCTTTGTATGGCGTCATGCCGTTGGGGTGAGCTGTTACTGTTCTTACTATGGTTATTTATCGTGTTATTACATCCCATTGCATTCTCCTTGAGACAGCGCTGTGACACTTGATCCTCTGCGTCCTTTCTAGAACCTGTCTTCAGACAGTGTTGGCTTTCCTCATTGAATCAGCTTCATTTCGTCGCGAGATGCAGAGACTGTCTCATGTTATCTCAAGAGAAGAGGGTTGATCCTAAGTCTCTGGCCTGGAATCAAGGACTCATCAGATTCCTGGGTCCCTCTTCCTCTTGCACGTGTCAGCTCCTCTCTACATCTATCTCGTTGTCTCTTTCCTATGAATGGTTTCTGTAGCTCTCTTAGCGTCACAAGCTGCTACATAATTTGCTAGGTCCATCGCAAAATGAAATGAGGGGGTCTCTTGTTTAAAAAACAGAGAAGCATTTCTGTTAAAGGCGAACTAAAATATAAAGCTGCTTCCTGTCTTCAGAGGCCTTTTCTCTGCCTTCCTCTCAGTCTCTTTCTGTCTCCTCCTGTATGGTGTTTTATGTTAGCTATTTAGCATCGTCCTTCCTCAGGCGCGGTGACACTTGCAGGCAGCACAGACCCTCATTGGAGCCGACGGGCCCAGCCCTGCGACTTCGCACCCACAGCTGGGTTCCCTTTCCCTGCCTAGGGGAGGGCTGAAGAAGTTAAGCCAGGCATCTTCCCTTCCCATGAGCCCACCGCCCCAATTCAAAGCAGGCAGGCAATCCCCAAGGCCCAGTGCTATTGCAACTTCCACCCGTGGTGATGCACTAGGTACCCGAGTCAGGGGAGGCCGAGAGACTTGATCCACTGAATAGCCTGCCACATGAGCCGTGGTGTGCCGGGCCAGGAGCAGAGACAGCTGTCAGCACACCCCATCTCTAGATGCCACAGGTCAGAGGAACTCAACCCTCCCTGGCCCACACTCAGCTCCCTGCTGGCAGGTGTGGGGAGGGGAAGGGAAGGAGAGGGTGAGAGGGGAGGATGGGGAGCAGGTCTGACAACACAAGGCAACAGGGCAGCAGCGGGAGCAGGACTGTGGGAGGTGAAGGCACAGCCCCTGGTGTACGTTCCATAGTCCCATCAACTTCACTAACAAAACCCAAACTCAAAAATAAAATTAAGCACTAAATCCAACCTGGGTCCATGTTGAGCACTGGCCACATGCCCCTGAAGCTGGCCCTGTTTAGAGTTTTGACTTTTTAAAACAGGCAGCATACATGTAGAAGAGATATGCTTTATATTAGGACTTCTGGCTGCAGCTTCTACTGCTAACTGGTTTATTCTTTCTCTTTCCGAGTATTAAATTACTAAAAAAGACATCTGACTGGCCCAGCTCTTTTTCTTTGTTCTTTTTTTTTCTAAATAAACCACCTATGCTGTTGGTTGCTGTTCAGAGAATGGATCGGCTCCTCTTGAATCAGGTGCCCATTCCTGGTCCTATCATTGGAGCCTGGAAGGCAAAGTCACATTTCAGAAAATATAGCGCCCTCGGCCCTCTGCTTCAGGGAAGCGATGATTAATATCTTTAGTGGGGGGCTCAACGGATATATTTGAATGAATAAAGTTAATTTATTTTTCATTAAAAAAGGTGCATTGAGACCTCTACTTAGCAATGTTTTGTTGTCAAAGTTATGGTTGCACTTTATATACAGAAGAACTAAATGTTTTGTTAAAATGTATACTTTGGTATATATTATTTTCAGAAATTTATACTGGCTGCCGTGAATTTTGTCTGAATTAGTGAAGTTTTAGTTCATGGAAAATCATGATCTTCATAGAACATACCTCAGAAATTATCTTGTTCAGCTCCTATCATTCCACAAATGTAAAATGCATTAATTCAATAATGACAAAATAGAGCAATTAAAATATAATGCCAAAGCCAGAAAGAGTAAAGAGACATCTTAATAAACTACCAAAACAAACAACCCCCCCCACATTTCTCTATATCAAAATAAAAAAGAATTAAAAATCTAACAAAAGTACCTAAAAGGTGTGGATAAAAGAGTTAATATCCTTAACATATACGGCATTGAAATAAATCAATAAAGAAAAAAATCAATAGGAAAATTGACAACAGGCATGAGTAGACAATTCACACAAAAAGAGTACAAATTGCCAGTGAAATGTTTGATTTCACTATTTAAAAAAGAAATTAATATTAAAATAGATATAATTTTTCTTTAAGTTGGCAAAGATGCAGAGGAATGATAAAGCTGGGATTGGTCTCTATTAGATGGATCAAGAGTACTCACATGTTTAGGAGGATATTTTGGAACAGCCTTTTAAAGGTCAATTTGATAATATTTATCAAATGTGAAAGATACATGAGTTCTGACCCTAAATTTTTACTTCTAGGTTTGACTCCAAAGGAGCATTTATATATGTGGACAATGCTATAATGTATAGAATGTTTCATTCATGTATAGAATGTTGTTTGTAAAAGTGACAAATTTGAAATGTATAAAAATCTATAAGTAGAAGAAAAGTTAAGTAAATTTATGATACTTTAGTCCATTCGATGAAATATCATGTAGCCAATACAAAGAATAAGGAAAATATATATGCACCCCATGGAGAGATTTCCAAGTTATATTGTTAAATGAAAAAAAGTTAAAGAGGGGCTGGCCTGGTCGTGAGGTGGTTGGGTCTGCAGGCTGTGCTTTGTCGGCCTGGGGTTTGCAGGTTTGAAACCCAGGTGCGGACCTGCACACTGCTCATCAAGCCATGTTGTGGCAGCATCCCACATACAAATGGAGGAGGATTGGCGCAGATGTTAGCTCAGCAGCAATCTTCCTCATCGAAAAAAAAAGGAAGAAAAAAGTTAAAGAAAAACATCTATATTATGAATCCATTTGTATAAAAACTTTTATATATATTACTATAAATATTTGTTAATATCTTTTAAAGATTACATATAGTAATATAAAATAGATAATGTTATAGTACAAAATTATACAATAGCATGTATTTTGCATGTATTTGTGGGTGCGTGTAAGAAACGTTATCCGTGACCCCCTCTCAGCAGTGGCATTGGAAGGTAGCAGCATGTTATTCCTGTTCTCAAAGAGCTTACCGTCTACAAGAGGAGATGAAACTTGCTGGTCGCAAAGAATAAATAGTATGGGACGGTGTTCTTGGGTGCTTATTGAATGAAGCATGTTCATGCTCACAGGATCCCTGAGAAATAAATGTCCATCCCCATTTTTCAGATGACCAAACTGAGACTTGTCTAGAAACACAAGGTGGTGCTAAGTGCATCACCGATCATTTCCCATAGTCCTTAGACGACCAGAATTTCACAACTTCCACACCCACATGTCCCTTTGGCAGGGCACATCACCAACCCTGGTGTAAAAAAAAAAATTAAAAGTAACCCAGATATATCCTGATCACATACGTGAAAATTTGCAAAAATTTTCCAGAGAATTCTGCTCCCTTCCACTTTCTCTCTGCTGTAACGTCACAGAAGTTTTTTTTCTTTTTGAATTTTCCTCAATTTCGACAGTGACAAGATCCTTCGACAAGGCCTTGTTCTGTCACTTGCTGCTTGTGGGTTCTGGGCAAGCCCAACGGTAAAAGTGTGCCTAACAGACCTGCCTTGTTTCTCCACTTCCTCATGAAACCAGCTGTGGGGGAGCCCTTTGACTCCTATACAGCCGTGAAGATGACAAGTTTCTCTTCTATAAGACTGGGACCGGGGCTTTCTTCTTCCCACCCCTCTGACTGAAGCATCGTCACTGGGAACCAGGAAGTAAGGATGTTTTCTCTCTAAGAACCAGCTCACGTGCCTCTCCCTGCAACAGATGGAGATCTTGCTTTGCAGAGCCAGCTTGGCCAGGTGAGCAGCTGTTGCCGGGCGCCCTTATGAATAAGCGGCAATAACTCTGAGAGAGCGAGCTTAAGGCGACAGCTTAACTACTTTGCCGCAGGAGTAGGCTTGTTTTGGTTTTTCCTTAGCTTATGCCACCCCTGGATTTATTTCTCCTGCTTTTGTGCATTTGGCGATCATGTAAGTTGGCATGCACTTCGAAAACGCTCTTTGGGAACTCCAGATATTGTAACTTGACAAAATGTATGTTGGCTGGCAAAATGCACAGAGAAACAAATTTTTGTAAAATATAAGTAGGTGAGTAAACATCAGTATTTATCAAATGCCTTAAAATATGTCTGTCCTTTGTCCCAGTAATTCCATTGTGAGGGGTTTATCCCTCAGATAATCTTGGATAGCTGTGAAAAGGGGGTTCATTGCAATCTATTATTAATAATGGCAAAAATGAGAAACGAGCTCGTTGTCTAATAATAAAAATTGGTTAAATAAATGAAGGCACACCACATGATAAAATATAAACAATTATTAAAAATGATGTGGCAGATGTGTGTATTCATATGCACACGTGCACATACACAAATATACGGAGAGCTTGTCTGTTGTTAAAATTGGGTTATGAAACAATATGTGTAGTAGAATCTCATTTTGTTTTAAAATCTCCATCTTCGTATATGAAGTCTGGAAGATTATATACCAAAATGTGGACAGTTATCCCTGGATGATGATGAAAGATAAACGCACACATATACACACACAAACATGTATATGTTTAGAAGATATATACTATGTATTTTCTAAATTTTCCAAAATGATCTTATATTATTATTACACTTGAGTAATAACATGTATTTTTCTTTAAAAATAGAATTATGAAATTTAATTTTTTAAATAAAGATCAAATGTATCAACACAAAAGAATCCCCATTTACTGTATCAAGGACTCTGGTGAACGGATATAAGTAACAAAGACCTCAGATCTGCCAGGAATTATCGTTCTGGAAGTAAATCTGCAGAATTTTCAGACCTTTACATCGCTTTTGAGCGATTTTCCTAGTCCTAAATCTCTGGTCTGTCTTTGGCAGTTTTCTCCCTTTTTAATCCTTAGAGAATGGAATTCGCACATATGCTCCTTACAGATTTGTTCCACTGTATGGTAAGTGCTAAATTACCTGTTTTCCCCACAGACTGTGAGCTCCCTGTGGGCAGGGTGCCTGGCAGAGGATGTGGCACGTATAGGCTCTTCATAAATGTTGGATGAATGAATGCCCTGCCAGAGGGAGAGGTGTAAATGGAATATGTTTGCTAGAGGTTAATGGAGGGAAAGTAATCAATGTGAAAAAGTATGGAATGGTTATGGAGAAGATGATATTTGACATCACTTTGAAGGATTTGTCCAGGCAAAAGTGCAGAGAGGGAGGCCATCAATTCCAGGCAGAGGCAATAGCAGGGTGATCAACCAACCTTGTGTGCGTTGCACTGAGGTGTTTCCTGAGACACGGGCCTTTCAGAGCTAAATCTGAAAGAGTCCTTGGGAAAACTAGGATGACCGGTCATTAGAGGGTAGAACAGTGTAATCAAAGGCAGAAAGACGGAAAAGCAAATTTGGGAAACATGTTGTCCAGTTTGGCTAGAGTGTGGCTTAAGGGTAGAAAAACCGTGGATGGTAAGGCTAGTTGGGTTGGCACTTATTGAAGAGGGTCTTGAATGCCAGAGGAGACTCTTGTCCTTGATTTTGTGCAGTCAGACCCAAGGCACTTGCAAACCCCAAAGCTTCACTCCTCCAGCACACATTCAACTCTCTCTCTCTTTCTGTCTCCAATCTCTCTCTTCAAAGGCAGCCTGACACTTTTGGCTCTTGTCTCTTGACACGGTCTCTTCCCCTTATAAAACACACCTCAAAGTTTGAAACATAATAATCAAATCCAAGTGGGAACCGCCTTCCCTTGTCAGAGGGAAGTTGCTTTCCCACTGGTGGGGACAGACCCGGCTGAGCCCTCCGTCTTCACACCCAGCCCCTCTGTGAGCAGCGACATGAGCAAGAGACGTGGCTGAGATTCAAGACACGGTTGGCGGCATCTGGGGAGCAGAGCAGAGGTGGGGGCCTCCTAGGGAGTGAGAGCTGGTGACCCTGGCCTCATTAGCACCGTGCTGCTGAGCGGAGAGCCACAGGCCACGCCTGGAACATCTGAGAGAAGCTCGTGGTGTTAGAGCATTGGAGTCTACACAGAAGGCCGTTGCCATCCGCATCCTGGTCTCTCTGTCTGTGCGCTATAAAAACTGACAGAAAGGGCCTCACTGCTGAGTTTCAGACTGAATGTTTAATGCAATTAATGCATATTTCATAGCACAATAACTGCCAGCGCTTTGCTCTGCCATCCTCCCTGGCTGAGTTATTTACACAGCCATTTTGAGCCCAGTCACAGAGGAGGTTGACAAATGAGTATCTGTGCAGCGTGTCTGGTCTTTTCCCATGCAGATCAGGGCTTCGCAACTTCAGCAAGTCCCTGAGGAGCATCTCAAACCTACCCCCCTCAGCTGGGGAATATTTCTTCCCTTGAAACCGCCACTCAAAAATCCCTTGCCTTTCGTCCTCCTCTTTTCTCCGCTCCCTAGCCCCAAGAAAAGCATAAAAAAGGGGCTTTATGCTAATATCCTCATGCCCTGAAATGAATCTTCATGATTTCTTTCGTTACAAAATTGCTAAAAATGAAGAGAGTGAGCTGTCCCCTGGTCGGTGACTGTGTTTGTTCGTTGATCAGTTCCGACAGTCCGTTTGCAAGGCGGCTCTGCCCCCAGGATGGTCTGACATAAATCGGGCTCCTCAGCTCACCTGCTCGTCACGGGGGATGGAGCTGGCAGCTTTTCAGGTTCCTGTGAAACAGATCTCTGGACCAGGAGAGCCAGACCAGGCAGCACTCAGCATTCACCATTCAGCACGAGATGGCTATCGGCTGATTCATATCTTGCGCTGTTTTTCACTTACTAGACACAAATCCCGCCCTTTGAGTCTTAGCTGTAACCTCGGATCAAACATCAAGAAGCTCCAGGTGTACTTCTCTTTGTGCGATAGTCATGTTCCTGAAAAGTTGTAGATCATATGATTTCTTTGGTAAACGGGATCCTGTTTTTCTAGTGACTCTCAGTATGGGGAGACATTCCAGGTTGGTCTTTCTCGAACTGGTGAACTTTTTCTGCCTCCCCCTCCCTCCCCTGATCCCTTTGTCAAAATTTAGTGAAAGAAAAAGAAACAAATTTAGAAAAGAACAGTTAAAAAGAACACTGAGACAAATCCTTTTATAATGCGGGAATATTCATCCTTAATAGATCTCTTTTGTCACTGTGCATTCTTAGATGCCGTTTTCCTAAATGGAGATCCATTTACAATTAAGTGCCCCAGCAGGTCAAAACAGCTGGCTGGGTTTTTTTAAAGAATGCATAAAGCTAAATTCAGAAAGTTTGATATGATGAGAAATGCATTCTTTAAAGTACAGTCTTATTTAGCAAGCTCTCCTTTGTATACTGTATTTAGATTGGAAGTCCTGCCATCAGAGAAAGCAACAGGATACTGGAAAGACCCAGCCCTCAGAGTCAAAAACTGCGTTCATCTATGATACTCAGACACTGAAGAAAATAATAACTAGCCCTCCTGGCCAATGAGAGGGTGGAATTAGACAAGGAACGTGAAGGTTTGTGAAACTCTCATGACACCAGTGAGGCAAGGCACCATCACGGAGTCCTACAGCCCTGGGCTTGAACACCAGCTCCGCCTCCTACCAGCTGTGGGACTTTGACTTACTTGTCTTCTCCAAGCATTACTTTCCTAACTATAAAATGGGTTTAAAATAAAACCTACATATAATGCCGTTTTGAGGGTTACATGAAATAATGCACATAAGCCCCTTAGCACGGTGCCCGACCATCACAAGCATTCAATAACTACTTGCTTAAACAAGGCAGAACTGTGGTTTGGTCTGTTTTGATCTTCCCAGCCTCTCTTTGAGGATGGCAGGACATAGGGCATTATTCACCCCATTTTGCAAAGAGGACATTGGAATCCAAAGAACTTCAAGGTCTTTCCAGATCACACAATGAGTGAAACGGGAATAAAGTCCAATGAGCTCCAAGAGCTTAAGGGTTGTGACACTTTCCCTTGCCCCTTGGACACAGGGAAACATTGCAGAAAATGAAAGTCCTCACTTCCTTGAATCCGGTTGTCTGTCCTGAACTGATCAGGGCTGGAGAGAGAAGGAGCCAGCTTCACACTCCCTAGATGTCAGGCCTCTGAAGTTTAGGCTACTCCTGTCCCTTCCCCAACATGGAAGGGATGCTTAAATGGTAAGAGCTTCCAATTATGGAGGGCTCGCTTTTTGCCAGGGATTGTGCTAAATGTTTACCCACATGAGCGCCACCCTTTGTGGATTTAACAAATGGCGAACTGGGCTCAGAGAGGTAGGGTGACCTGCTAGAGGGGCTAGCTAGCAAGGGGTTATGCCATGACTGAAATTAATTACTTTAGTGAGTTGTCTCCAATAGGATTTCAATCTCTTCACTATGTGCTGATTCAAGTTCAAGTTCAAGATTCCCTCAAGTATTAACAATCAAACCTGACGTATCGTCAGGATTGCCTGAGGGGCTTATAAAATAATGCAGATTCCTAGGTACTTTCCTTGAAGACTCCAATTCAGTAGGTCTGGGTGGGGACCAAGAATCTGTATTTTTAAGAACCCTCAGGTGGATCTTTTGAACAGCCAGGGTGGGAAGCCATCTTTAGGGCACATGCCCAGCTGTCCTCTGGAGCATCTAATCTTACAGACGGGTCAATTCACTACTTCCTTGTCCTATGAGACCGTTCTTATTTCTGGTGCCTTCCTCACCTTCAGGCTCAGAGTTTCAGTCTGTACATCAAACATTTATGGAGCGCCTACTGTGAGCAGGACACACGGGGCCTAAGAGACCAATAAGTTACGGCCCCTGAGCCAGCCGTGTTTATGGCCTAGGGGTTGACGTGTCTGCAAGTTTCTGGAAATGTGTTTCTTTGTAAAGGTTTTAAGTTATTTTGCCTGTGTTTCTTGTGTCATCTGTTGTCTCAAGAATCCAGGGCTGGTTCCCTTTTATCTGTGTTTTCACAACAACCCATGCAAATTAATAACACCTAGTACCTAGCTCCATGCCAGTAAAAATGGCTGATAGCATGAGTTTGAACAAAATACAAAATTCCCTCTTCAGAAGGAGTTCAGAATTCACTAGTTAGGGATCTCTGGTCTGGCCCACAGAACTTTTTACCAGAGTTCTTTTCTAACTCCCAATATGCAGCAACTCAGCCTTCTTCTTTCTAAGTGCACCTCCTCCTGGACCACCATTCACATACCCAGTGAATTTGGACAGAGGCTGGGAGAGGAGCTGAGAAGGAGGAGGCACATGCAGTGATTCTGAACTCTAGTTCCACATCAGCACCACACGAGACACTCCTAAATTATACTGATGCTTGGGTCCCCCAAAGTCCAATGAAATCACACCTCTGGGGTAGAGTCTGGGCAAGGGGTTTTTATTAATTTTTTAAAGACCCCCAGGTGATGCTAAAGTGCAGCCAGTTGAGAAGCACTGGCCCGGCAGGAGAGAACTGGGCTAGGAATTGAGAGGAGACCTGGGTTCAACTCCAGCCTGTGGGTTCATTTATAAGACGCTCTCCTTGGCTGAGCTTCTTTCCACAACAGTAAGATGAGGATGCTAGAGTGGATCTCTCGTGGACCAGTCTCTCTATTTTCAGCTGTCACATGCTACGTTTTAATGGTCTGAGGTCAGCTCCGATGAAGAGGGAGGGTCGGATGGGGAATAACAACAGAGACCTTGTTCCCTCACAAGGGCCTAATGCACGGAGGGAGGCAGGCAGTGAGAGGAAAAGAACAGGAGCTGGATGCTAATTGGAAAGGATAAGGGATATGTCGAGTTGTCAGTTTCATTCGCAGGGACCTGGTCTGTAAGGGCTGGGATAGCACTGGCAGATCACAGGAAGGATCTTGGGCATGCCAGCTTCTGTCCTCTCTTCTGTCTGTCTATCTGTTGTCGTGCCGCTCTGTGGCAGAGGGCCTCTGTTTGTTTTCTTAAGATTATTAAGTCCTTCTAAGTCTCCCTCAGCAGAGCCTCTGATTGAAAGTGACAAACAGAGGCTACCCTATTTAAGAGCTGCCGCTTTGCATTAGCAGAAGGATCAGTTCAGTTTGGGGGACAATTTACTGATGCATTTAAAAGCTTGATCACAGAGAGATGAACAGGTGTACACGGGGGCGGGGTGGGGTGTACAGAAAAGAAGTCCAGTTGGAGAAGAAGTGACATGGCTCCATTTTTAGTTTACAGGGTAGCTCGACCCAGGTCAGACCCATTGCCCTCATCCAAAAGAGCAAAGTAAAGTGAAAGACTGGGCAATGAGGAGGTGACTTTGGGTGGTATGAACAGCTGACTGAGGGTCCTAAGGGCCAATGGGACAGAGGAGTGTGACCATCTGTCGGTTGCTGAATTAGAGCTCAACCCTCAACACAATTTAAAGCAAAGTATTCTCAATGCCTTCTCACCTCTCCTTCTCCCACATGAGGACCTCTCTTCCTACACATGCAATTTCTTTTCTCCTCTTCATTCTTCAGTAGAGCACCTACCGTATGACAGGCACTGTCCTGAACACTGGAGACACAAGGATGAATGATTGGTACTCTCCCAAGGACTCTAGGAGACAGAATGGTAATCAAGAAGTAGTGTCACATGTGATGGGTGCTAAGGAGAGAGAAATTGGAGTATTGGGGGCACAGAGCACTCACCAGCTGGGAGAGTAAAGAAGGATGCTGAAGCTGATTTTTGACATTAGGAAGAAGGAAGTTATTCCAGAAAAAGAGAAGGTGGAGGCCCAGATTTGCATATTCCACTCAGAGAATTACATGTTTTTCAATATAGGGGGAAGAGAAGTGGAAGAAAAGCTACAGAGGAAGGTAGGAGCCAGATCACAAAGGATGTCATAGGTTTAGTTGAGTTAGAACTTTATCTGAAAACTAAAAGGAGTATTGAAAGCCTTTTGAGAACGATATGACCTGACATATATTTTACGGGAGCAATATGCAGGATACATTAGAAATAGATATGACTGGAGAAAGAAGAAAAAACCTACTTCATACTAAAATGTAGAGGGCTATTCCAATGAAGCCATAGGTTAAAGAGGGAGATGTTTTTCCAGGGCATTCTGAAACCATGTAACATAGGCAGATAATTTCCATTTGTACTAAGAATCTTTCTCTCCTCTTGAGCTTCTAGGCCTGGGCACAGGGTAGACACTCCAGTCTCAGAATTTCTTTTTCTTTCTTTCTTCTTCTTCTTTTTTTTTTCATGATGAGGGAGGTTGGCCCTGAGCTAACATCTGTTGCCAATCTTCCTCTATTTTTCACATGTGGGTTGCTGCCTCAGCATGGCTGACGAGTGGCATGTCTGCACCAAGGACCCAAGCCCACGAACCTGGGCCGCTGAGCAGAGTGCACTGAACTTAACCATTACGCCATGGGGCTGACCCCTCAGAATTTCTACAGATGGTGCTTATAAGAGTGGCTGACCTTGACTGGGAAACATGCCTATCTCATGGTCAGGAGCCACACATGCCAGGGATATGTCTTCAAGTTGCAGAGTCAAACCTTCATCCCTTCCATCTTCCGACACCCACTGCAGTGTCTCTAGTCTGAGCTTTGTTAGTCTGTCTTGTTCCCAACTGGCCGACAGATTCTCCTGTCTTTTCTCTTCAGCACTGATTAGATTTACCAACAGTGAAAATCTAGGTGGCTTCTTGGAGAAGCAATATAATCCACTGTCATTTAGAATATCTGACTGTGTGTTCCCCAGAGAAAACTTGACTTAGCTACTCCTGCCTTATTCTGCAGTCCCCTGGCAGATGGGAAGTTGAAGCAATTTTTCTAATCAGAAATAATAGTGAAGGACATCTCACTGGACCACTGATCCATGATTATGAATCCAGCATATGAATTCCAGTTGCTGTCAACCCTGCGCGAGAGCTGTAAATCAGAATCACATGGAAACTTCCGTCTTCATGGTTTTGGGCCCATGACAGATTCTCAGTGTGGAGCATTGCAGGCTCTCCCATGCATAGCTCTCTCTACCCAGGGTTTGTCTATTGCTGCACAGTTTCTGTGGCGGTTCTTTTCTCCATTCCCGATACTATATCCTCAGCAGATTTCTCTAGAATTGGGTAGAAGATAACATGTTTTATCTGCATCAGTGCTTTCACTGCCTGAATGTTTGCTGACCCGCACCAGCAACCAAGGAACCAGAGTCTATCGTCAACCAGAGGAGCAAACAAAAAGAAAGCCTTTAACTGGTCTGAGCACACCTGAACCAATATCATCTTTCAATCTGAAAGGCCTTACTAAGAAATTGAATATCTGTAAGGTCTGCATCAAAATAAATTCTGACCAGTTGTATCTTAGGGAGTTCTGTTTTCCCTTAGATTTATTGAAATTATATGATGCATAAGTCTAGTTCTTTTCCTGAAAAATTCTTTACCTAACTATATTCTCCCTCAAATTGCAATTTCAATCTTAATGTGATCTCTTTGAGGTTCCCATGATTTTCTCATAAGTCACCATGGCTCATACTGGGCCACATTCACATCTGTTACCTATAAGTCAGCATCCAGGGGTTCATACACACTCAGCACCAAGGCTGATCATTCTAATTTGGGGTACAGGTGGTGACTACTCCCTAAGTCCAGAATTCTAGACATCAGTTCCACCAAATTGTAATTTTATTTAACTATGAACCACGTGGTCCAGTTCCATTGGGCTACTGCTATTTAAAAAAGTATCAATAAGCAACAGTGTTTCAAATTAAGTGAAATTCTCTACTTAGCGTTTTTAAACATTTTGTCTTTCTTATTCGCTGTTATAGCCCCAACATCTAAGATGATGACTGACATGTACTAAATGCATAATAAATTTTCATTAAATTAATGACTAAATTTAAGGACCATGCCAATTTATCCTTCCCTGACTTTTTTCCTTTCATCCGCTACCATATGTACAACAGCTCCTCTTGAGATCTTTACCACAATCTCTTTCTCTGTCCTTTGCCCCATCTCAGCCTTAAAAGGTAGGAGAGGGGGCTGGCCCAGGGACATGGTAGTTAAGTTTGCACACTCCCACTTTGGTGACCTAGGGTTCATGAGTTTGGATCCCAGGTGTGGACCTACACACTGCTCATCAAGCCATGCTGTGGCAGTGCCCCACATACAAAATAGAGAAAGACTGGAGCAGATGTTAGCTGAGGGACAATCTTCCTCACCAAAAAAAAAAAAAAAAAGAAGAAGAAGAAGAAGAAGAAGAAGAAAAGAAAAGGTAGGAGAGAAAAAAGACCAAATGACCCAGCTAGAGGAAAGGCTGGAAACACTTCTTCTCCCTGAGTTGTTTTGTCCCATCATATAGAGACTGCCCCATAGTCACCAATGAGTTTTCAGTGAAGTATGTTTTGGCAGAATGATTGTGATTTTGGAGACCTGCTCCACTCAGTCTAGCATGAGTAAGTTGACTGGTCCCCTATGTAGAAAGTCCTCCCAAAGAAGGTTAAGACAGTTCTCTTTCCTTTCTACCCCACAGCTGGACACTCATGGGATAAGAAATGTTGCATTTTAGAAAATGAAAATTCTAGCTGTCTGTTTTAAAGAAGTAAACAGAGACAGAAGAGTATATACTGGACTTTGGGCTGGCCCCTGAGTTTTCCCTCGTATAACCTAACTCCATACTCTGGCGTTGTTGACTTCCAGCTTCTAACATCATGATGGAAGTATTCAGGTAGAGAAGGATGAGACACGCCCATGGAAGTGCAAAGCAGAAAACTAAGAAATGAGACTGAGAATGGTGTTGGAGGTCCACAGGAATCTGTCTGAGGTGGTCATAAGACAATGAACGTCTTCAACTAACGAAGTACCATGGTCAGATCTGCATTTAAATGGGTCATTATTACTATTCTGATTGTTTTCATTTTGGTGGCTTTATAGAGGATAGATTTGAGAGAGGTAAGGTTAGAGGCAGGGAGGTCAGTCAGGGGGTTGGAACTAGAACTGGGGTGGGAAAGATAGTGAGGATGAGGCAGATTTTGAGAATTTTTTTTAAGAAGGTACAACTGACAGGACTTAAAGTTTGATGGCATTTGGGTGGAGCAAGATGGATTCTCAGGTTTGGCCTGATGATGGATGGATGGAAATGCCAGCAGTTGAGGTTGGAAGTGGTGGGAGAAATATTGTTTCCGGATGAAATGATGCATCCGTTATTGGATATGTTGAGTGGTCCAACCAGGTAAAAATAGCTAGCCCACTGTTGGTTATACAAGTGTGAAGCTCAGGGCAAAGTTTTGGACTGTAAATATTGATCTGAGAGTTGTTACTTTATGTGTGGGAATTGGAAGACTCAGAGAGAGTGAATAAGGTTAGAAGATAAGAGAGTCTAGGATAAAACTCTAGAATGCCTGTATTTCATGGGTGGGTAGATGAAGAGGTCCCCACAAAAGAGAAGAAGGAATAATAAATCAGAGAGATATGAGGAAGGCCAAAGGAGGATGGAATCACTAGCTAAGATAACCTAAATTTTAAGAAGGGCATTTTCAATGTGTCACTTTAGTAAAAAGGTGTGATAAAGATTTGAATTTGGCAACTGAAAATTTCCAATGACTTTGGCAAGAGAAGTTTCAGTAGAGTAGTGAAGGCTGCAGCTAGATTGAAATTAGTTTGAGAAAGAGAAGGATGTATAGAAGAGAAGGAGATACAGAAGTGGAGGTCCAGAGTATAGACAAGTCTTTCAAGAAGTGGATGAGAAAGAGAGGAAAGAGATCAGTTCATGGCCAAAGAGGGATGTGGAGAAGAATTTTAGTTTGCTTATTTTATGGGATGGGATATGTTGAGCATGTTCATAGGCTGAGGAAGAGGTTGAATATGACCAATGGGGCAAAGTCTTGAAGGTATGGGAGATGGTGGAGTCAAGGGCATCATGATAAGTCTTGAAGAAGAAGAGGGACACCTCATCCTTTGGTGCCAGGATGGGTGTGCTTAAAGACCCCTGGATAGATGGGAACTGTGGATGGAAAGCTGAGATTCATCACCCTCACTGGCCTCAATTTTCCTCGTGAATAAAAATATCTGGTTGGAACTGAGTGCTGTGGAAGGCTCGGGTTGTCTCCCTTCTTCTCTGTGCTCTCCAGTTAAAGCTGCCAACAATCACACACGAATGGCTCGTTCCTGACCACAGAGCGAGTTCCCATCCATTGTCCTGACTGAGCCCCACGGCTCTCCGAAAGTGAATAGGGTAGAAGGTTTGAATCCACAATACTGTTGAGTGACCCTGGCTAACTTGGGACTTGCTCAAGGTTACAAAAGGAATGAGTAGAAATGCTTGAATGGGAAGCTGCTCTGCCTGCCCCATCCTTCAGCCAACCCACAAGCAGGAGGGAAGGAGGGATGTGCGTGATTCAGTGGGACCATCCCCACCGCCGACAAATGACAGGAAATTAGAAGAACAGGTGCACTCCGCAGCTTCCAGGTCAGTCCTCGCCTGGCAGGTGCAGCCCAGGTGCAGATGTTTGCAAACACAGCCAGGCCCCCATCCCAGCCTGGGGGAGGGTGGCAGGCACTCACTCTCCATTTGTTATGCTTGGCTCTTCTTGCACAGGGAATCTGCTGTCTGTTCCTGAGAGCAAGGAGCCTTTGATTCTGGAGGAGCGGTGCTGTTCCCGACTTTGATCTCTCACAAATCAGGTCTTTGCACACTCCCAAGAGAACGTTTTACATTTTAAAGGCTTGGAGCTGGCTGTCTCTTTTACTCACCTTCCCCCCACAGCTCATCCTTCCAGCAAAATGGGCCCCTGGGCAGCCTGCCCAGGACAGAGTCAGTGACAACAGGCTGCCCAAGAGAGCTCCTGAGTGAATGAACAAGCTAGCGGCAGCCTGGATGGCAGACTGACACAGTCCCCTCCTTCGGCGTGGGGCAGAGGGGAGCATCCACTGTTAAGGGCAGAAGAGTCAGAGTAACAGAAATTGGGAAGCCTTGCTCACCTGTGCAAACAGCAGAGGGAAATTGTCAAAGCTCTTACAACATTACCACTGAGGCTTCAATGCCTCTGTGCGGTGGGCCGGGAAGGTAAGGCAACCTCCATTTTGCAGATGATAAAACTAAAACCGGAGGCAAGTCACCTGAACAATTTTGGATTAGGCAGATCCAAGATTATAACACGTACCTTCACACTGCTTACCCTCTACCCCGTTAACCATTCCAAAGGTTCTTTAGCTAGAGCCAGAAGACCCCAAACAGGCTTTCCAGGGCAATGCCAGCCAGGACAGAGAAGAGTGCCAACCTTATAATTTTTAGACTTGATAACAACAAAGTACTGAACTTGGGAGTTAGAAGAAGTGCATTCTGGGGCCGGCCCGGCGGCATAGCTGTTGGGTTCACACTCTTCGCTTCAGCGGCCTGAGGTTCACTGGCCCGGGTCCCGGACACAGACCTACATACTGCTTACCAAGCCATGCTGTGGTGGCATCTCACATATAAAGTAGAGGAAAATGGGCACGGATGTTAGCTCAGGGCTAATCTTCCTCAAAAAAAAAAAAAAAAGAAAAGAAAAGAAATGGATTCTGATTTTGGCTCTCCCATGTATCAGCAGTTGGAATCTTGAACAAATGACATAAACTTTCTGAATTGCATCTGTAATAAAACCTGTCTACCTGTACCACAGGGAAAATTGAACAAAGTAAATTATTTGAAATTCCTTGTAAATTGTTAAGTGCTCCAAGCAAGTAAGAAAGTTATTTGTCTTCACTCTTATTTCTCTCTGGAATCTCACTGGCATTGGCCTGGGGTCTTAGGCGTCAGGAGTCTCTCTAGTTTGTCTTCAAGCGAGGCCAGAAATAGAATGTCCTCAGCATCTACCTCTCAGGCTTTTCTGGATGAGCATTACTCTCCATTGTCCTGTATTTATCCTAAGAATGTTAGAGAGAGGTGGAACAGACCAACCAACCCCTGTTACAAGAAATCCATATCTTGAGGTCCTGAGGCCAGTGCTTTTTCCAGAATATACAGAGTCTGGAAAAGTGCATTTTTCTCCCTACCCCTGACCAGCACCCTCACCAGGTCCTCTTGGACTGAGAAAAACTCTGTAGGTATAAGCTCACAATTTAGCTCGGCTCAGGAGGACCAGTGAACTGGTTAGCAAACAAAAATGATTTCCCTTAATCAGGGCTGGTCACACATGAGAGCTGTAACTGTCCGAGTTCCACCTGCTACTTTCTAATCCTCTTCCCCGACTGCCCCACCCTCTAGGGACCTTGGCCTGGCCCTCCCCAACACTCCATTCCCCACCTGTTGCTGTGATTTCTTTGGTGGTGGGCAGGGGCAGCGGCCTCCCAGAAACCAAACACGGGCAGGGGCAGAGCCAGCCTCCCTCCCCTAACCTGGGAAAGCTGGCTGTACGTGGGGAAGTCCTCCCTACCTAGAATGACCTGGACATCCTTTCCAGGCACCACCTTACAGCCATGAGAAAGGGCCCCCTTCCCAGTATCATCCAAAGAAAGTAAACACCGACTTCCTGAGACCAGGTTGCAGGCTGGATGAGAGCGGAGCTGCTGTGTGTGAGATTTTGCATTCATCGCCCTGG
Organism: Equus przewalskii; assembly: GCF_037783145.1. NCBI lineage: Eukaryota > Metazoa > Chordata > Mammalia > Perissodactyla > Equidae > Equus > Equus przewalskii. The sequence continues at coordinate 21,408,953 of NC_091853.1, read as the reverse complement.
CTTTTCTGTCCACGCAGTCTAATCTGCTTACTATTCCCTGTGCACGCCCTGCTTCTTCCTGTCTCATGTCTCTGCTGATGTTTGTCCCTTGCCTCAAATACACTCTGATATTTATAAATCTATTTCACTTAGCATTTCAAAAGGCTTTCAATCTATGATCTCATCCAATTGGATCATATCATGATCCTCACAGCAACCTGGGAGGTTTTTGTTATTGCTATTATTTAAATTATCATTCCCTGTTACATTTGAGGAACTGAGGCCCAGAGAGGCTCAATGACTTGTTCAAAGTCACATCAGTAGTTACAGAAAGAGCTGGAATTAGAACAAGGACTTTGTGACTCCCCCTCCTGGGGCTTCCTCACTACCCCATGCTGTGCCTCTTTCATCACTAAAACATCTACCTTGGAGCCTCCAGAAGCTGCCTGTAACTCAGCCGCTGGGATTATTTTTGCCTGTCCAGCATGTTCATCCCTATTGGGTTATAGTACCCCAATTTTCCCTTGAGGAACCACCCCCACCACTCCAGCTCATGTGATTTTGTGGGACTGACCTCATCCCTTGGTTCTGTGAGTCAACGTGTGGTCAGAGCTGGCCAATCCGAGCAGTGTATCCCCCTGGCCATAGCGGTTGGTTGAGAGAAGAACATGTGACCAAAGCAGGCACAGTGAAGTGCAATCCCAGGTCTTCTGCTGGAGTTGTCTGGGAAGAGACTCTTTCTGCTGAGATTTCTAAATTTGTAGAATGTAAGCATGGAGTTATAGGGCCACCACTTGGAGATGCCTGCCTGAGGTTAAGCTGACCAAGAGGAATGCAAAGTGTAGCAGGGACCCAAGGGAGCCAAGTCCTGAAGACGTTGTTCAAGTTGATGGATTCCACTGTGTCTGAAGCCATTTTGAGCCAGTTGACTGAAGCTGGCTTGAGTTGGGTTTCTGTCACCTATATCAAAAAACAGAGCCTTGAGTCAGCCCTGATGGCCTAGTTGTTAAAGTTCAGTGCACTCCACTTTGGTTGTCCCAGTTTGGTTCCCTGGCATGGAACCACACCACTCGTCTGTCGGTAGCCATGCTGTCATGGTGGTTCATGTAGAAGAACTAGAAAGACTTACAACTAGAATATACAACTTTGTAGTGGGGCTTTGGGGAGGAAAAAAAAAGAGAGAGAGGAAGATTGGCAGCAGCTGTTAGCTCAGGGTGAATCTTTCCCAACAACAACAACAACAACAAACAGAGTCTTGATTAATTTAACACCCACCCCCCAACACACACACACTCTTTGTAAATCCTCCTTTTATTCCTTGCTCCTACATCCCCTTCTACAGTCCACCTACCTGTTGCCCTGGGTTAAAATGTTGGCAGTATTACGTGCTGAGTCTTTCCCATACTCTATTACAAGCAGTTTGAAGACAGGAACTTTCTTCTCTCTTCTCTTCTTTATACAGTAGAAAGAACACAGCCTTTGGAACCAGAACACCTGGTATGAGTCCTGCCTCTACCACAGCTGAATGTTCTTGAAGGGATAACTTTATTTCCTTGAAACTCATTTTTTTAAAAAAATCTATAAGACAAGACTTAAAACAGCAAACTTACCTTTCAGCCTTATTATGATTACCAAGTGAGGTCATGTATATGAAAGTTCTTTTCAAGCTTTAAAATGCCGTTCCAATGTAAGAGATTACTTGGAACACTGTCTGGCATATAGTGTGTACTATGAAAGTGTCTGTTAAATTGAAAAGTAAAAATAATTGTGGAACTCAGCTTTGGTGTGTTGCCATCCATTGCTTGAATTGTTTGCTTTATGAGCAGGTTGATGGCAAATTGGGAACAGAGCATTTGGATGCTCCAGTGATTTTCTTGTTGAAAACTTGTCATTGGAGTTCCTCGTTACCTGAGCATCCATCACCAGGTGAGAGAAGATATAGTCTATGGGGGAGGTGAGAAGCCATAAGGCATCTCTTCCATCTTCCATTTACATTGAGGCCACACACAAGGCTGGCCTGAGCACCATCCCTGAGTGGGAGCTGGTGTTGGAGGGGAATAAAACTGGGGAGTGTTTACCATCTTAGGAGACAACTGCTCAATCCAGTCCCCCAGTCTGCCAGCTCTCCCCATCCAGAAAAAAGTGCCAACGGAGAAGCAAGATCAGCTTAGGACATTGCCCTCTGGAAGACAACCATGCATTTCAACAGCCTCTGGCAGAGCTTCTTGGTGGCCGCAAAGCCTTTGCACGCACACTTGAGGGGATGTGTGGTGGCCTTAGTTCTTTGTTGGTTCCAGCTGAGAAAGAACTCCTGAGTTGGAAACTGAGGTCAGGGTAGTTCAAAAGCATGCTCCTGGTATCGTCACCCTTTTTAGATTCCTGGCCATTCACCCAGGTGAACTTCACTCAGAGAATTTGAAAATGCCCCGAGGAAATAGTTGTTTATTAAATCATTTTGTGTGGAGGATCAGGAGAATTGAATGTCTTGGTATTATGTTGGGAACTTCCTTCTTTTTTTTGCCACTAGTTTTGAGCACTTGTCTATCCTGGACCCAGTAATGAGCTCATGACATGTGTTATATCATTTGATTCTCAGTTTGTCTCTCTGAAGGAGGTCCTACTATTTCCCCACTATAGAGAGGTTTAAACAACTCACAGAAGGTCCCATTGCTAGTAAGTAGCAAAGTTGGGTCTTAAACCCAATTTTATTTCATTCTAGGGTCTGAGCTCTTCCTAGTTACCACCCTATCTATTCTGAGAATCCGTGGGGCCCATGTCTCCGTCTTAACAACTGGCACTTCATTGAATTACGTACAATATCACATATATGTACGTGTATATTATACAACACAAAAAACTCATCAAAGTTAGAGATTGAGCACTATCTTCTTCTGCATTTCTAGCAATGATAACCAAAGGGAAAAATGCCATGCAATGGTATAAAGGTGGGTGGGCGGAGTGAGGCAGACACAGAAAGAAATGCACTAGAGGGTTTCTGGTCTCAAGGACATGACAATCTGGCGATTGGAGATAGGAGAGACACAGCATAAATATATGAAAGCCTAAAAATTATAATAAGAAAATGTGTAATACAGCCATGATTATTGACGAGTGATAAACTCATGAAATGTTAATTTGTGTAGAGAGATAGATGTCTTTGGGCTGGTTCACACTGGAATATCACTAAGTTTTTTAGTTCTGACTCCCTATTTTACTCCTTCTCTGATTCCAAGGGAGTCTCTGTGACACAGTGGCCTCAGTCCCATCCAGACCCTGTACTGTGCGCCCTTGTGGGGAGATGCTGAGTAAGCCCTAGTTTATGATGATTGATGACCGCTCCCAGATTACTCTCGGCCTGTGTGTGGCCCTGAGCTTCCTCAATTTTAATTTAATTAGCTTCCTCCTTTCTCCAGCTTCTCCCAGGGAAATCAAGTTCTTGTTGCTTCTAAGAAATGCTTTGCAAGTTCCCACCCTTTTGGAAGGCGCCCTCTGGTATGTGGAGGCCACGGTCAGAGAGGAAGTGGTTCTTCCTCTGCCTGAGTGTGCCCTGTTCCCTCCTACTTCCCCTTCTCCAAGCTCAATTCAAGGTCAACCCTAGGAGTCTTGCCTGTATCCTACTTGGGACAGTCCTTAGGTTCCCAGGTGTCATAAATACTCCTCATATCACTTCTTTCATTTTATTGGCCTGATTGAACTTCTTCTTCCTCACTCCCCACCCTCCTTGCACTATCTCTGGTTCTCTGATCCTTCAGTCTCCATAGCTGGGCACCTCCCGAGCGAGGTGCTTCTAACATGCCGGAGGTAAATCAATTTGCTTTCACCTCTCTCAGATAAGGAGCAGGTAGGAAGGATCTGAAGCAGGTAGGAAGGAATAACTTAGCTGCCTGTGTTTCCAAAACTTTGTGGACCTGATGGGTGAAGGTTGTCACACTGTGTTGTTGCCCTTTCCCTAAGAGGACTATCCCAACTGCTCCTTAGGTCAAACTCCCCCAAACTCACTATCTTGCTGTCCCTCTCTCTCTTTCTTGAAGGCATGTATGTATTATATGGAATTCTGTTGATTCAGGATCCAGCGCAGGGGTAACCATGAAGCAAGTGGAGTTTTCTTGGCAGTCCCTCACCTCCCCGTTCGGAACCCCCCTCCCAAATCTGAATTCCCCACACTCAGTCATCCAGGCATCACAACACAATCGCCGCCGGCTCTGGAGTGAGCCTCTCCAGCTTCTTATAGAAAGTACATTTTCATAAAACTGGGAATTCTCCCAGGACTATGGTCTACTTTCCCTCTAACTAATGTTACTCTTTTTTTTTTTCATTTTGGGGGAAGAGAGAGACAGAGAAAGGGAAGGCTGAAGAGAAGGGGATAACAGTGGGATCCACCCCTTGCAGGTAAATCCAAGTAACACTGTACGGAAATGCTACATTGTGTGCTGAAGATTCCTCACTGAATGTTCGTCCTCCTCTTCAGAGCTCCTGAAAGCGGTCAGAGGAGGGCTCCCCGACTAACCTGGGGCTCCTCTCCTCCCTATGTCTGGAACGTAGAGGTAACGCTGGGTCAACCCTCTGCACAGGTGTCTGGGAACTAGGCTGGAATGGAGGAATGAGAGTCTGTGTGTCCCCCAAAGGTCCCTTCTCTTTTGCCTCCCTTTTGGCTTCAGTGCTTCCTCACCTTCCTCCACCCTCAGCCCCAAGACTAAGTCTGGAGACGCTTTCACAGGACCCACTGCTGGCTGAAAGGACAAGCTCCAAAGATACACCTGGTGCTACCACGAAGTAGCTTTCTGCCTTTTAGGTCCCCTCCCTACAGGGTATTTGAAGATCAGGGTTCTTGCACTGCACTACCATGATTCCATAGTCCAATTCGATTTCATTCTATTAAACTCAGGATTGCATTTACTGAGTCCATGTAATGATGGGTGGGGTAAGGCAAGAACCTAACTTCTCAAAGCTTTGCTTTCCTTGTTTGCAAACTGTGGACTAGATCAAAGGTTCTCAAACTCCTCTGCACTTGAGAATTGCTGGAGTGTTGTTGAAAAGCCACTTCATGTCCCAGATCTTTGGGATGCCATGCCATGTTTCTGTCGCAAGGCCCAGGAGTCTGCATCTCAAACCAATCTCAGGTCATTTTGGTGTAGATCATCTGGAGAACACCTTTTGAGAAACACTGGGTGGGGTGAGGTGGTCTCCAGGCTGAATGTCTATGAATCAACTTACATGAGCCCTTCCTTCAATGACTAGGACAGAGCCCCCCTAGAGGGCAAGAGCCTGCCTGTTAGCCCTACAGGAAAAGGGGGTTGGGGTTTTCATTTAGGCATTTTCCCTCAAAGTGGAGAGTCAACTTGGAGGATGAACTTTATGCCTAGTCAGGTGGCTGCTGGCAGGTGAGACGTCTCATGTGCTGATAACCAGTCCCTTCCCTCAAATATTTTTATGGATTAAACCTCTTGAGTTTTGAAGGCTTCAAGAATCCTTGTATTACGGTTCAAATTCTCCTGGAATACATTATTAACCAAAAGTAACTGAACAACTCCAAAAGATGGGTTTTTTCCCAGAAGAACGTTGGTAATACCTGCTTCGTGCAAAGTGTGTAGGGCCCAGGTGAGCCACAGGTTTGGGTCTGCAAAACCACGAGGACAAGAGATATGTGGAATGAAGAGGGAAGCCAGCCAAGGCCTGAGCGGGGTGCTGAGTCTGGAGGTGGGCAGTGTCAGCTTTCCAAATTGGAGCCTTTTAAGTCCTGCCCCTCACGGTGTGGTCCAGGGGCAGGAGAGCAGTGTCATGGAGCATGGGTACTGTCGGACTTTCCTGAAGGGGTCTCCCTCCTGTGCTCCAGCTCTCCATCCTGCAGGGCTCTTCTCCAGGCGCATCCCCTGGCCTCTCAGCCCTTTCTCGCACCATACACACGCTGGCTGGCTCCTGCGCTCTGTGCTTCCTGGGTTTCCTTTGCGCTGGTTGAATGGTTTGTGTTTGTCTGTTGCGTTGAAAGGCCCTTGGATGTTTATCTTGTCTCTCCAACCAGACAGCGAGGTCCTCAAGGGCTTCTGTTTCTTCTCTTTTGTTTCTTCCCACAGTGCTCAGTACGATGCTCAGGAAAGATATTTTCTAATTGTTTCTTTGTCTGCCGAACAACTGACGCCTACTTCTACCTAACAGGCCATTTTCCTTATGGCAGGTGAATCAGTAGATTTTCTGGCAGGGAGGGAGAGGAAGAGGGATTAGAGAACCAGATGCTGCCTGTCCTCCCTATTCCCTCCAGAATATACCATCTCATTAATCAGCCACTAGACACATAACTGTTTGTCCCTGTAATACGGCCACCAAGTTCACTGACTGGCCAATCAAAGGGAGCTTCCACCTTGGTCTCCTAGAGTTGGAAGCAGAGTGGACTGAGCTAAGACAAGGTGATTTCCTTCTCCTTTGAAGAAGCTTCTGTCTGCCCTGGTGGTTTAGAGCCTGGACGTTAAAGTTAGGCAGATATAAATTCCAATTCTGTCTCTACCTGTTGCCAGCTGTCTTGCTTTTCACGAATTTCTCGATCTCCGTGAGCCTGAGTTTTCCTCAGTTGAAAAATGAGGATAAAAACAAAGTATCTCATAGGTTTGTTGAGGGGGAATACACGAAATAATGCAATTGAAATACTTTACCCAGTGACTAGCACAGAGTGGGCACTCCGGAATGTCAGCCATTGAAGGAGCGCTAAAAAGGCTTTCTGCTTTTGTGAAAGCCCAAGGCCCTCTGGGCTGCTGCCTTCTTTACCATCCTGCCAACTCCCCTTGACTGCTTTACCTTCCCCTCCATCTGTTGGTGGACATAATCAGAAGAGCAAGAGAGAGTGTGAGGGAGACCCCTCTCCTCTCCCTGGAAGGGCCCCGGCTCCAAGAGCTGCCCACTCCCTTTTCTTACAAACTGAACCTGCAAGCTCCAGGAATCAGGCAATGTCCCTTCCCTTCCTCTGGTCAGCTCATCCACTGGAGCCTCCTTGGCTCAGGGCCACCCCTGAGGCACCCCATCCTCTGCTCTGCTGAGCCAAATTAAAACTGGTGGGCTCGGCTTTAATTGAAAATCCCCAATCAGGACAGTACAAAGAGATTCTCTTTTTAATGTAAACCTCCAAATGCAAATACTTGAGCGGATGCGTGGTCCTCTTATCTCATGTTTTTCTTTCCTGTCTGAAGCTAACTCCTCTTGTGAGACCTTGGGGTCCCGGTAAAGAGGCCTCTTTGCAATCGTACTTTACACATTTGTGCAAAGGGACTCCTTAGTGGGTTGGTAAGTACCCTTAAAACAGATTTTATAAATATTTCAAGCAGGATTTTCTATTAGATTCCATCTTTTAGAAACTTCTGCTGCTATCTAGGTAGGCAGTTTTTCAAGGATATACTTCCTTTTAGTTGAAATCACAGTCTCAGAGAAATGCCTCTGCCTCCAAACTACCTTCTAAACAGTATGCTTGACCCAGGAGTCCAAATTAAATTACTCTATGTTTTAATGATGGAAAAGATCCAGGGAACAAAATGGCCCTAAGGAAATTGTGTTTTCTTGTAGTATTTGGCTAGTGGAGATGTTAATCTGGGAGGTAGTTGTGTATTGAAAGCACGCAGGGGAAGGAACTTTTCAGGGCTTTTTCATCAGAGGTGTGAGGAAGTAAGCTTATCAGGACTCAAGTCTTTATCAGAACGAATCTTCCGTAAGCAGGAGGCACTGACCTTCTGGCTGGAGAGCTTTCCTGAAGGGGCGGGAAGGCTCAAGGACAAGCAACACAGAAGGGGACTGGGCATCTGCGCAAGAGCTGCTTTCACTTTCCCCGGGGCTCTAGTTCCTGGGACAGACCAAAGGCCCTGCCTTAAGGGCTTAGCAAGGACACCAAGAGAGGCAAAGAAGAATAAAATGTGAAGTCTGGCATTCAAGGCTGGATTACATCAACTGGTATCTAGCCTCCCTCCCCTCTTGCCTTCTCCAGCCCTTTCTCATCAGCCAGAAAGTGCCTTCTGGCTCCACCTTCCTAGACTCCCAGCCTCCTTTCTGACTAACTCATGTTGATTCTTCAGATCTCAATTCAGGATTCATGTTATTCAAGAAGCCCTGATTGACAACCCCTCCCACCCCTCTCTCGTGCAGAGCCTGTGGTTCACTCTGAGTGTGCAGTATGGCGATGGCCCCTTACATGTCTGCCTCCCCATCTAGATGCCAAGCTTTGAAGGTTGGACTTTGTTTTGTTGAGGATGTGTTCCTAGCACCCACCACTCAACATTCAGTTGATAAGGAACTCAATAGTGCAATCAAACCTCTCATTCAAACACAGGGAGAATGGGAAAAACACCGAGTGGTCACTTGGCTGGATAGCAGGAATCTTAACGATCCTGCCCTGGCTGAGGAAGGGACCAGTGGTGTTGGGCAGCCCCTGGTCCTGCTCTTTGGGGAATCACCACTGTCCAGTGTCCTTCAAATCAGAGAAGGGCATGGAGAAGAATAGCCTTTCTGGGGCAGCCCACATTCTGTTGGCGTGAGTTTGGGACCTGGGTATTGCTTTATGTGTTAAACAGCCAATAACGTATTTCTTTTAAAAGCTAGGTTGGCTTCTAATCAATTTGTGCCCAGTCAATTCCATGCGGCAAAGATCTTGTCTAGTCATAGTCCTTCAGTCTGAGAATTTCTGCCCCCCATCTGGCCTCTGGGTTCTGTCCACCCCCTGGCCCCCAGTTCAATGGCCTCTGCCTTGAGGCAATTTGAAACAACAGCATGGCGGGGAGATACCACCCATAATCTGATTTTTCCCAGCCAGCATCTTCACAATAAGCCTGAGTGTCTCCTTTGTCTAGTGGAGAATGCTTAACAGGAGGTGGGGGAGAGGCCTGGGAATCCGGATTATAGTTTGGCTCAATCTTATCTCCTGCTCAATCTCCTGCCTCTTTACCTCTGCTCCCACTGACTTTATCTAAGAGTAGAGAATTCTGCTTTTTCAACCCTGAAAAGGCTTTAAGTTATTGGACTCTTAGTCAATCAATTTAGATCTCAGAGCATAGACAGACAGAAAGCACCTCTCTTAGCAAAGCTATCTTTTCTCCCCCTCTGTTTTAAGATAGGTTGCTTTAGTCTGAGTTGATCTCATTCATGTATAACCCGACCGAAGACTACAAGAAATAAAAGAGATGCCAATATTCTGAATTTCCCCTAATACTACAGTCTCCTAATACCACAATTTGACTGTATATTTTACCACCATGTAACAAGAATCACCAACTTCCCCCCGAGGAATGCTGGGGTCTGCCCTGCTGTCCACATTTTCCTCCTCCATTCAGCCTAGTTCTGGGGTCTGTTTCCTCCAGCACCCAAGTCCTGGTACAAATTCTCTATCATTGGGATGATTTGGTTTAGGACAATACATGACCACATGGAGGAGGAGGATAGATTCCCTGAACAGTATTAATTTTGTTTTGTTTAGTAAGAAAGGAGGAAGAATAAAGGGAATGGTTGCTGGGGAGGCAACCAGTCATATACCGCAGCATTTTACTTAACATTCATATGTTCAGCAAGCATTTCTTGTCTACTGCATCCCAGGCATTAGAAAGGCAGGAAAAACAAAATGGTAAGTTTCACTTCCTAAAACCCCCGCAAACCCGTGGGGATGCAGACATTGACACCCAATGTGAGAATGACATAATCGAGGCACAGAGAGCCATGGGAAGCTCAGAGTCAGGGCAACTGACCCAAACTGGGGGCAGGGGGGTGGCGGAAGGGGTGGCTCCTCCCCTCACTGAAGGTGCATTCCACAAGGCTGGGGTTGCCTGATTTATTCACTGCTGTATTCCCAATGTCTGTCACAGGGCCTGCCGTATACCAGGCACTCAACAAATATTTGTTGAATGAATGATAGTGACACCTGAGATGAATCTTGAAAGATGAGGAAGAACTATCATAGTGAGGAAGCCTAGCGGTGTAGGCACACGTACCACAGCAGGCAGAGTGGGCAACGATGTCTTCGAAATCTCTTGGGCACGAGCGATAGCAGCTGTTTCTTCATGATGCTAATGTTTAAATCAGATTTGAAAATGGGAGAGGTGAGTAGACACAATACCTGTGCCTTCACTGCAGGAGTGGCAGAGAGGCAGAAGGCAGCCCAACTGCGGGCCAGAAGACAAAGCTGGACCCTGGGGATATTGAGAAGTAGGTGTTGGTCTGACTCTGAATGCACCAAAAGAGTTTCAGGAGATGGAAACAGGAAAGGAAATTGAGAGCAGTAAGGAGCCCATTGCGCAAAGGGGTTTCTCTTCCCTTTTCTTAATGTTCTCAGTGTGACCAGCATTCTATTATGAAGACTTATGGATCAGGATTGCAAGTCCAGCTTTCAAGAGGCTGGCCTTGCCTTCTAGGGAGTTTGCCTTCGCCCAGATTGGGTGGCCATCTGGTGATTGGCATAGTTTTATCATCCCATCCTGTGGATGCAAGTAGGAAAGACATCAGCATTCTTTCCTACCCACCTGCAACTCCTTTTGAGGCAACTTAAAAGAACAACTTATTAAAACAGCTATGACCATTTGTTGAAGGGTAGAGTAGAAAGTCCAAAGACTTACATTTTAGGCAGAGCACAAAACATCTTACACTGCTTCAATAACTTTGTTGTAACTCTTATTTCAACCTTAAAGATGAGAAAGCTGGTCTCTCCAGTCTTCGTGAACCTTTGACGGGGACCCCTCCAAAGCTTTAGATCAGATTAAAATCTTAACTTCCTCCAGCGAACTGCCTTCAACTTTTCTACTACTCAGAATCGAAGTCATCTTGTGACAATCCACCATTATTGACCCTCTCATCAGTATGAGGAGAGATTTTTGATACTACCCTCCCTTCAGCTTACTGAGGAGGTGATTCCGGCTCCCCTTTCTCTGTGAAATTCTCTTCTTCAGGAAAAAGTTGAACGAAAGAAGAGAAGACTTGGTAGTCTCCAGTCTATGGCTTATATAAAACTTTTAAAATGTCCTTTTTTTCCCCAACTGAGTACATTTCTCAATCTCATATTTTCACACCTTTCTCATCAGACAGTGATCTGATAATCACTAATGGAAAGGCACACCTTGTTCTATTGCACTTCACTTTACAGTGCTTGCAGATACTGCATTTTTTACATATTAAAGGTTTGTGGCAGCCCTGCGTCAATCAAGTTTACAGGCACCATTTTTTTCCAACAGCATTAGCTCACTTCACATCTCTGTGTCACATTTTGGTAATTCTCCCAATATTTCAAACTTTTTCATTATTTTTATATTTGTCATGGTGATCTGTGATCAGTGATCTTTGATGTTACTGTTTTAATTGTTTTGGGACACCATGAACCACGCCCATATAAGATGGCAAACTTAATCGATAAATGCGTGTGTGTTCTGATTGCTCCACTGCCTGGCCATTCCCCCATCTCTCTCCTCTCCCCAGGCCTCCCTATTCCCCGAGACACAACACGATTGAAATTAGGTCAATGAATAGCCCTACAATGGCCTCTAAGTGTTCAAGTGAAAGGAAGAGTCATATGTCTCTCACTTTACATCAAAAGCCAGAAATGATTAAGCTTAATGAGGAAGGCATGCTGAAAGCTGAGATAGGCTGAAAGCTAGGTCTCTTGCACCAAACAGTTAGCCAAGTGTGAATGCAAAGGGAAAGTTCTTGAAGGAAATTAAAAGTGCTGCTCCAGTGAACACACGAATGATAAGAAAGCGAAACAGCCTTAATGATGATACAGAGAAAGTTTTCGTGGTCTGGAGAGAAGATAAACCAGCCACAACATTCCCTTAAGCCAAAGCCTAACCCAGATCAAGGCCCTAACTCTCCTCAGTTCTGTGAAGTCTCAGAGAGGTGAGGAAGCTGCAGAAGAAAAGTCTGAAGCTAGCAGAGGTTGGTTCACGAGGTTTACGGAAAGAAGCCGTCTCCATAACATGAAAGTGCAAGGGGAAGCAGCCAGTGCTGCGTAGAAGCTGCAGCAAGTCATCCAGAAGGTCTAGCTAACATAGCAAAGACGGGGCTACACTAAACAACAGCTTTTTCAATGCAGACGAAACAGCCTTCTATTGGAAGAAGAAACCCACTAGGACTTTCATAGCTGGAGAGGAGAAGTCAACACCTGGCTTTAAAGCTTCAAAGGACAGGCTGACTCTGTTGTTAGGGGCTCATGCAGCTGGTGACTTTAAGTTGAAGTCAATGCTTGTTTACCTTTCCAAAAGTCCTAGGGCCCTTAAGAATTATGTTAAATCTATCCTGCCTGTGCTCTGTAAATGGAACAAAAAAGCCTGGATGACAGCACATCTGTTTATAACACAGTTGTAACATGAATATTTTAAGCCCACTGTTGAGATCTACCGCTCAGAAAAAGATTCCTTTCAAAACATTACTGCTCAGTGACAATGGATCTGGTCACCCAAGAGCTCTGATGGAAATATACAACAATGTTAATAACATAAACAACAAATAAATAAAATAAACAACAGAATTAATCTTGTTTTCATACCCACTATCACAACATTCATTCTGCAGCCCATGAATCAAGGAGTAGTTTCAACTTTCAAGTCTTATTATTGAAGAAATACATTTTGTAAGGCTGTAGCTGCCATAGATGATGATTCTTCTAATGAATCTGGGCAAAGTAAATTGAAAACCTTCTGGAAAGGATTCACCATTCTAGATGTTATTAAGAATATTTGTAATTCACCAGAAGAGATGAAAATATCAACATTAATAGGCGTTTGAAAGAAGTTGATTCCAATGCCCAAGGATGACTTTGAGGGTCAAGACTTCAGTGGAGGAAGTAACTGCAGATGTGGTGGAAATAGCAAGAGAACTAGAGTGAGAAGTAGAACCTGAAGATATGATGGAATTGCTGCAATCTCATGATAAAACTTTAATGGATGAGGAGTTGCTTCTTATAGATAAGCAAAGAAAGTGGTTTCTTGAGATGGAATCTACTCCTGGTGAAGATGCTGTGAATACTGTTGAAATGGCAGCAAAGGATTTAGAATATTACATAAACTTAGTTAATAAGACAGAACCAGGGTTTGAAAGGATCGACTCCAATTTTGAACGAAGTTCTACTGTGGGTAAAATGCTATCAAACAGAATCGCATGCTACAGGGAAATCATCCATGAAAGGAAGAGTCAATTGATGCAGCAAATTTTATTGTCTTACTTAAGAGACTGCCACAGCCACCCCAAACTTCAACCACCACCCCGATGAGTCAGCAGCCATCAACATGGAGTCAAGACCCTCCACCAGAAAAAGATCACAACTCACTCAAGGTTTAGACAATGGTTAGCCTTTTTCAGCAATAAAGTATTTTTTAATTAAGGTATGTACGTTGTTTTTTAGTCATAAAGCTATCGCACACTTAATAGACTACAGTATAGTGTAAATGTAACTTTTATATGCACTGGAAAACCAAAAAACTAGTTTGACTTGCTTTATTGCAATATTCGCTTTATTGCGGTGGTCTGGAACTAAACCTGCATTATCTCCCAGGTGTACCTTTACAATCATTCTTCAATTGACCAGAAACTATGATCAGAACTGAGAGTTGTGCACAGCTCAATGTATGCTGGAAACTCTTCTAAAACTCTCTCTTTTAGACAAAGAATCATATAGCCAGTATTTTTAGAACATTGTCTAAACAGAAATTTTAGTATGATTAGTAAATAAGTAAATATAAAACTGTATGTATATAAAACTATATGTATAGGTGCAGTTACTCATAGTTACGCATAGCTACATAGGGTATATATATTGATTTCACTATAGCTGGTGGCTGGCCTTTGTGCCCACAGAACCAGAGCAAAGGAATCATAACCTGAGTCCCGAGACCTGAGGTCAGGATTTAAAAGAAATCTCCAAGGTTTTAGCCTTTCGTATGACCCAGTGTTCCCTGTGTGGTTAAGTGTAGTTAAGCAAAATAGAATCTTCTGGTTGTTTTAATATTGTTTAATATATGACATTAGAGGTAAATTCTACTCTCCCTTTCCCTTCATCTCCACAGTTATCACAGACTTTCTCCTCTAAGTAAGAATAAAAGGGCAGTATTACACATACATACACACACACAAAATCAGAACAACATCTAAGCTAGACTGGGAACAGAGGTTAAGTTGCTCTATTTGGGAGAGGCTGCATGTCTGGTTAAGCAACTTAAAGGCTCATCATTTTATATCAAGAACTCCCAAACCTGGCTATGCATCATAATTACCTATGGATTTATTAAAAATGCAGATTATCAGTCTCCAACTGAAACCTGATGACTTCACGACACTAAGAAGTGGGGCCTGGGCAGCAGTTTTTCTAACAGGTTCTGCAGACAAGGCTAACGAGCCAGGTTGGTACCCAACAGACAGCCCGCTCTGGGGAAGCCTTCATCTTCCTGAAAATGAATAACCGTGTGGATTATATTCCTGATTTTTCAACTAGCTGTTTTAGTTATTGTGTAGACTGCGTTATGTAGTTTGGGGACAGATTTGAGGCTGTCTTAATCAGCCTCAAAGGGCTCAAACAAGGCAAGTATGTCTGGATGCAGCAGGTTGCAATCCCAGAGTGAGAAACCCAACAAGATAAGACTGGCTCCCTCTGCCCTAGCATGGCATTCCCCACCTCAACAGGAAGGGTATCTCCCTCAACCCCAGGGTAGGCTGAGATCAGCAGGCTAGGTGTTTCATCTCTGTTGGGCTCTAGGAACGCTTGTCTCTCCATCTCTCAGCCTCTACAGCTCTCATTTCCTGAATTCTATACCCTTCCTTGAGTCTTGCCTGAAGGCTGAGACTGAGTCTAACAAGGAGTGTAGCCTGTTGGGCTATGGTACTTTACAGAGTTCATGGTGACTGTCTTGACCAAAGTAGGACAGTATAAAAGGAAAAGCAAAATCTCTCCCTTGCCTCATGGATCTAGTTTTTCTAATTTCTATCTGTTCTACTGATTTCCTCCATAATTCTGATTAATGTGCTTTTACTTCAATTTTTTGATTTCTCAACTTTTGACAGTATTTAAGAAATAATCTTAGTTCTACTTACCCTCTTGTACTCCCTTCTCTTTCTAATATTATGTCACATTTTCTTGATTATTTATTATACTGATTTTGTTTATAAATTTCAATAATGTGCTTGAAACTTTATTTCTTGATAAATTAGTTTTAGACAACATTTCTTAACTTTTTAGTAAGTTGAAGAAACTAACACCTCTCCAGTTCCCCCCACTTCTTCCCCTTCTCAACCCCCATAAATATCTCAGTGATATTTCTTTGGCCTTGTCAAGGGTTATTACATGTACATTATGATGCATAACTATATTTCAATTTTTTCGGCTTCATTCAAAGTTTAAGTCCAATGGCCAAAAAGCAAACAGTGGTTATCTATTTTGAGTTCCTCTAGGGCCATGATTTTCTTGTGTAACTTTTGGGATTTCTAATTATCTTTTTTTTTCCCTGTTGACAAAACAAATATACTTTCTCGCTCTCTGTAGGAGATGTTTGTTTTTTAGGTTGTTCTATATTCAAATAATTTTTGTAATCCAGGATAATCCAAAAATATGTGGAGGCAAGGTCCCTCCATCACCAAGGCTGAAGAGGGTAACACATTTCTTTTCCCAGAATCCTAATTCAGGATAGGCATGAGAGAGAAGCTGCACCATTTGGATGAAACTGAGGGTTTGAATCTTGATGGAGTGATACATAAGGGGCAGTCTGATCATTTGTGGCAAGCGTGAGAGTCCAGCAATGCAGCACACAGTGGGAAGAGTTCAGAGGTGACAAAGACCAATAACACTGCACACAGCAGGTGTTCAGTAGTGATGGCACTCATGTGGCCTCTGCTGGGTCTTGCTTCCCTTCAGTTTTGACCATTATTCTGAGCCTGTAACGCTCAACTTTTTACGTTTTCTCAAAATAGTCCAACATTCTTCCGATAAATTCTTTTTAGGTTAGCCAAAGTGCATGTCTGTTGTTTACCACCAACATTCTTGAATTATACAGACGTTGCTATTGATACTGAATGAAAAGCAAGAAACATTTGCTCATGAAAGGAAAATAGAAGGAATCTGGCTTAGCACTGAAGACAGCAAAAGTGCTAATATTTGGAGATGGGGATCTGACTTCATATGACATGAAGGGGTGAAATAAGTCATTAAAACTGGAATCACTCTTATGGGGATCTAGGACCAAAATAGATGGGTTACTCACAAAGGTCCTACTTGATAAGAAGAACCAGAAAGTAAACAAAAACAACAGACAACAAAAAACAAAGAGGAAAAAGTAACCCCCTTCCCCCCAAGATAACAAGCAAAAACTCCAAATCCAGTGAATAAAGGCCTAGAGTGATCCCCTCACCCCATTCCTGGACCTCAGTCAGTTTACAGATCCAGAACCTGTTGAATGCAAGGAAGGCGGGCTGGGATTCCATAATAATATTACATGAACCTCCGGTACATCTTCCTCTTAGTCTTTTCCAAAGGGTCTGCTATTTATCAAAGCAACTGTACCCAGATGTCTCAGACCAGAATCCCTGGAAAAGAGAGCCTGAGGCAGGACTTTTTTAGAAAGTAAAATCCCAGAGTAATGGGTAATGGAGGTGAGGTAAAAAGGAAGCAAGGCAGAGAAAGATGGAAAAGAAATGCAGTGTGATGCATTCCTGCACCAACCACTGCTTGATGACAAGCTGCTAAGAGAGTTGCAACTCAACAGATGTAGCCACCCAGTCACGGAGATCCTCCAGAAAGGCTGTATGCAACAACCATGCCTTGGGACAGTTGATCAGAGGGGGAATTCAAGAGAAAATTTATCTCCTGTCTCCTGTCTCCCTTGGCTAGTCCCTTGTACTTCTGGATTGCACTTGGCTCCTTCTGCCGCTGTTTGGGAATTCAAATCTCCTCCAATCTGTGAAGCGAGGCCTCATCAGTTTGGAAGCTGTTGGAGGAGCCTTGGATTCCGGATGTAGCCCTAAGTCCTCATAGGAACTATGTTGGCCCACATGTTGGTCAGGCTGCCACAGTTGAAATATGTAAAAAAAGCCAAGGGACCAGGATATAGATGAGGCCAAGAGACTCCGAGAAAAGTGTAAGATGTGTCCAAACCGTAGAAACCAAATGCTCTGATATTTCTGGACTTAGACAATGGCTCTGAGTCACACTACTTCTTGGAGATCCAGAACATCCTCTAGTCAAAATAGGGACTCCTAAGGCTGGATAAAAAACGGAGTTTTGTACTGAGTCTGCCTCCAGGTAAAACAGTGGTTATTTATCCAGCTCTTGAATATACAGTTAAAATGCATGTCCTTAAAAACTTACATTACCTCCCTGACTTACAGGATAAGCCCTATCTTAGTAGAGACAGCCTAGCAGAAGCTCCAGGTTCTTCTCCTCCCTACCCAAATAGTAAATCAACAATTATACCCTTGAGGGAATCACAGAGATTCG
Source organism: Equus przewalskii (assembly GCF_037783145.1). Classification (NCBI taxonomy): domain Eukaryota; kingdom Metazoa; phylum Chordata; class Mammalia; order Perissodactyla; family Equidae; genus Equus; species Equus przewalskii. Next base: position 21,391,552 of record NC_091853.1, on the reverse strand, counting down.
TATCACCATCAATATGTTAAATGATAGAATGATTGTAATTTCCATCATGTCTGCCATTGGATTATGACAAGATTAATCAGTTGATTTCAAATGCAAATTATGTTCTAGATGTTGTCTCCTCACAGAAACAAATCACTTTGGTTGCTGAAATCTGGTATAAAGCTGGTAATCTAGGAAAAATCTTTTTCTCCCACCCTCAGACACCCAAATTATCAGAATAGTTTGCTTTTACCTGGCAGGGTTAGCAGAACCTCTAAAACCTCAGAGATACAACAGTTGTGCTCAGGGGTACATCAACTATGCTATGATTTAATCTGCAGGCAACTTCTCTGGCTCACCATCCCATAAGAAACCATGCTGAAAATATGATAAGACCCTGAGAGCAGGAAGTAACAGATACCCAAGATTCCTTGCTATGACATTTGTGTGCCGGAAGAGTGAAAAATAAATCCCATAAAATTATAGGGAGCTTCCATCTTAGTAACGTTTCTGGGGCTCTGTTAGCCTAAGGTGTTTTGGATAAGTTGTTGCTCCTTTGGCTTCCTATCATTAAGCTTATTCAGACCTTTAATCACACCACTTGTTAAATAATCAATTTTGAAAGACTGCTTTCTGGAGCTGCTACACAGCTGTCTACCTCAGATGACTTTTTAAAGAACACTCTTGGGTTAGTTCCACTATATTTCTTGGATCCTATATTTTTCTTACATAGTCCCTTTTTCATGTTGCTTGAGTACACCCTTACATGTATATTTTTAAACAAGTGATGCACAGGAGGCAAATTTATTAAAGTCATTTTCAAAAATAGTGTTTGAAAATTATTTGGCTTTAATTAATTGATAGTTTAGCTATAAATATAATCCAAATTCAAAAGCTTTTTCTGATTCTACATGTGTTAAAGGGAAGTCTGGTACCAATGTATTAGTTATCTAGTGCTGCTGTATAACAAATTACCACAGACTTAGCAGTTAAAACACCACACATTTGTTATTCACAGTTTCTGCGGGTCAGGAGTCTGGACACAGCTTAGACAGGTCCTTTACCTTGGGGTCCCTCATAAGGCTGCACTCGAAGTGTCTGCCAGGGCTTGTGTCTCATCTCAAGGCTTGACTGGGAAAGGATCTGCTTCCAAGCTCACATGGTTGTTGACAAAAATGAATTCTTTGTGAGGTGTCAGACTGAGAGTCTCAGCTTCTTGCTGGCTGTTGGTTAGAGGTCATCCTGAGTCCCTTCCCACACGGGCCTCTCTAACATGGCAACTTGCTTCATCAACACATGCAAGCTAAGAAGGCAACGGAGATCCCGGTTGCACGACAAAGGTTGCAATCTTGTGTAACGTAATCATGTAAGCGACATTCCATAACCTTTGCAAAATTCTATTGGTTAGAAGCAAGTCATTGGTCCTTCTCACACTCAAAGGGAGAGGATTACACAAGGATGTGAATTCCAGGAGCTGGAGATCACTCACTGACAGCCATCTTAAATCCTACCTCCCACCAAATCTGATATGGTGTTTTGCTCTAGAAGCTTTTAGTAGCTGTTCGTGATCACTTATGTTCAGATATTCCATGAGGATTTGTCCAGATTTATGTCTTTTTTCATTAATCATGCTTGCACTAGTTGCGTCCTTATTATATTTGGCCTTGGAAAGTTTTCTTATTTCTTTGATTAATTTCTCCCTTCTGTTTTGTTATTTGTCTCTCTTTAGGAAGAGACAGGAGTTGGTCTTCCTAGATAGATCCTTCATGTCACTTACCCATATTGTTAGCTACTTTTCCCCCACTTGATTTGTCACGGATGAGAGAAGTGAGTTACGGTCTTCTATGTTATGATGTTTCTTTATATTCCTGGATTTCTGCTTTCTTAATGAAAATGCTATGTGATTTCTACGTTATGAGTTTCACCCTTTAGCATTCTAAGTTATCATTTTTAATTTTTGTTTAATTAATTTTGGCCTTAATTTCCCCTTGTCTGAACATCTATTCCTTTTTTGTTTGTTTCGTTTGCTGAATTTATCTCTGCATAAAGTTGGGTTTTGCTCTGTAACTCCATCTGAAAAGTTTTTCTTTAGATTGATAATTTAAGCACATATTTTTAGTATGACAAATATGTTTAGTTTTAGTTTGACCATATTATTTTAAATTTTGTTTATATAAATGTGTGTGTATACATACGTATACATGTGTGAATGTGAATGTGTGTATATACATATATATGTATATGTATATGCACACACACAAAGGTATTACTCAAAGTTATAATTATAAAGATAACCACTAAAGTATAATACGAACTTTCCTAAATATCAGAGGAACAGTACACAAAAAGCACATAGAGAACCTGATCTGCCACCAGACCTATTTACCTTACAACCCATATGTGTGTGTGCAAGTCATCAAGACTAGTATGCATTTCTAGTAGTTTCCTGAAGAAGGGCTCATGGAACAACATGAGTGCTTTCATGTTCAAAATTGTTCTTCTGTAACTAAACATAGTTAGTTTAGCTGGATATAAAACCTGTGAGTCACACTTTCTTTTCTTGAATATCATGTAAGTGTTACTCCATTATCTTCTGACATTAAATGTTGCTGAGGAGAAATATGGAGCTATTCTTTCTTTTGCCCCACTTAACTTGATCTTTGAAAAATTTTTTAGAGGAAGATTGGCCCTGAGCTAATGTCTGTTGCCAATCTTCCTCTTTTTGCTTGAGGAAGATTGTCACTTACCTAACATCTGTGCCAATCTTCCTCTACTTTGTATTTGGGACACCTCCTCAGCACGGCTTGGTAAGCAGTGTGTAGGTTCATTCCTGGGATTTGAACCTGTGAACCCTGGGCCACTAAAGCAGAGCACATGAATCCAACCCGTATGCCACCAGGTTGACCCCAAAAGTGATTTGATCTTTTTGTTTTGCTGAAAAAAGTAGTCCTACTCTTTGAAGTCTAAGACTTTACTAGAGTGACTCAGTGTTAACTACCCTTCATCAATTGTCTCTGGCAACCATTTGTGCCCTTCTATATATAGATTCAAATGTTTCTTTATTTCAGGAAATTTTTAGCCACATTATATCTTTAAATATTTGTTCCTTTCTTCTTTGGGTCTGCAATTATGCGAATGTTGGATTCCTTTGTATCTTGTCCATCTTCCATAGATATCATTTTTTTCTTTATTTCTTCTTGATCTTTTATTTCCATTTAATTTTGTTTATTTTTCTTATTAACACCTTCTTTGTCCTTGTTGTTTTTTCTACCATCTAGATGATTTTTGATGCTTTTCAAATTTCATTTTTATTTCTGTGATGGTTTGGTTTTATTTTGTATTTTTCCTTCTATTATGTTAATCATATGCAATATCCAATGTTTGACCACTTTTTGATATACAAAAATTTCATATGGTTCAACCAAATACTTTTCCCCTGAGTTCAGTCAGCTCATATTTTATCTCCTCCTGTTGTCCTACTATTTTTCCTCCCTTAGTTTTCACACTTCTGCTTTGTGCTCTTCCTTCATAGAGGTGATTGCTTCAAGGAATTATTTTTAATTCCTAAGAAATGCTTATTCACAAATTTCATCTGTTTCATAGCAATGCTTTTTAAAGTTTAGTATATTGTTCATTTTTTATTACGTTTTGCTGCTCTTAAAAAATTTTTGGCTATCTTTGTTTCAATACTTTGTAAGCTTGTATGTAACTTTTGTCTTTTAATAAGTTGCATTTTCCTAAAGCCAACATTAGGTCTCTGTGGATGAAGTAGGGTGGGTGGGGTATGTGTAAAAAAAAAAAAAACTAGCTGTTTTTCACAATCCAAAGTCTCTCCTGCTGCCATAGAGACAGTTTACTCCCTGAAAATATGACTTGCATGTCTGAACTTTTTCTAGCCCAACCTCCTCTGCATGTCTGAACCAGCCAGGTATGGAAAAGCTTCTCCCACCAGACCTGTCTACCTTAGGACCCATACTAATTGTTGGAAATTATAGATATATTTGCACTTAGGTGTGCACTCCTTATTCCACAGTGTATTTTGCTGGTAAGATATTTAGCTTTCTGAGATATACCACTACCAACTTCTCTCCTCATTCTCTGTATTTCTTTTCTTCATTTTTGCCTTCTGCTTGATTTAATATGCTTTCACCAGACTTTACACACACTTCAGAAGATGCATATTCCATCTATCTTAGAAGGTAGTAGCAGTCTGTAGAGGTTAAGACCATGAACTCTAGAATCAAACTGCCTTAGTTTTAATCCTAGTTCTTTATTTCTGTGATCTTAGGCAGATTACTTAACTTCTTATGCCTCGATAACCTCTTCAGAAAAACGGGTATGGTAGTTGTGTCTACCACTTAGTGCAGGGTTAACTGATTTAGTGTGCGCAAAGTTTTTAAAACAGTACTTGGTACATAGTGATTGGTACATAAATGTTAGCTATTATTATCATTTTCACCAAAAATGTCATTTGGTGGATTTTTAAAATTTTGCTTTTGGATAATTTCTAGGAAGAAGAACACAGTACTGACTTAAACAGCTGTCTTCAGCCCAGTAGAGTATCCTTCCCTTTTATACTACTTATTTTCCTTAATATCTGCCAATCCTTGGTTGTCCATTCCTATTTAAGAATGAAAGATTCAATTGATTAATATAGATGGCTCATGTGGGTTTCTTCTGCCATTTCTGGCCTTTCTCCATCCTGAGAGTCCTGACTACCTGTCTGGGCAGGTGTGCAGGGCATGACACCCTGTGGGCTTCCCTTCAGGGTGTACTGTGAGCTGTGGAAGTCTAGGTTCATGCCATTTCTCTCAGAAATTTGAATCCATCCTCCGACCAATGCCAAAACAAGGAGGGCCCTATTCTCCAGCGTCAGCTTCCACTCTGGGAACTCGCGGCCCTTCCAGGCAGATCGGCTTGATTTCTTTGGAGAGTATTTCCTGTATTTCACCATTCAACCTGGAGATAAACGTTGCTGCTGCTGGTGGGGGTGGAGGCGGCCAACAGTGCCGCCATTCACAGGCTATTCGCCATCAGGCCTCGCAAGTAGGGGTAACTGCAGGCTCTGTGTGAGTGGGAGGGCAGGACCGTCAGTCTGCAGGCTTCCCTTTCGGGAGGGGGCAGTGGGGCAAGGGGGTGCCTAGAGGATCCTCTTAAAGTCAAAGAGGCAGAAATTGGGAATGGGAGGAGCAGCAGAACCAGAGAGATTGTTCCAATGGATCATGGCCAAGGAAAGAAGAAAAGGCCAACGCTGGGGAGCTGAGAGTCTCCTTTCAGTCTGAGCTGTGAGGCGAGATTGGGAAAAAGAAGGCAGGGCAGGAGGTCAGAAGTGTGGGCAATCGGAAGGAAGTTGAAAGCACTACTTGTGGTGGCTCTCAAATTGGCTATAAATGGTATAAAAGTGTCAGAAGCTCATTTTTAATTTTTATGAGGATCTGACTGTCTCTGTTGAGGAAGGAAGGAATCGGAGGCAGATCTGGGAGCTTAAAACAGCCAGTAGACTGTACACTTGTATATCTACTTATCTTCGTATGTGGGCAAGACCATCTTTCTATCCCTCTGGAGCTAGGCTGGGTCACAGACCGTTCTCTATACATGTTGGTTGAATGGGGAATTGGTTCAATGTCTAAAATACCCTTATTAATGGGTCCAAATGTACAGCACATTCTCACTTGTGTTTGGTTCAGGTCTTCCAGGTAAGTGAGAAGCCAACAGAATGAGATAAGAATGGGGTCCCCACAGAATTCTAGTTGACACTCATGGTTCAGATCCCAGCTGTTTGAAAATTCAGAGGGCTTTAAAAACAAAGATCTCTCCCCGCACGAGGTAAACTCTGGGCAGTGTGTATTTTCCTTGAATTGTTCAAAATCAGCCTGGATCCCAGGAATACAATTGGATCAGAAAGATTAGACCATCATCTGTTTTCATCATTGCTGGCATTTGTAAGAAGGAAAAACATAATAAAGCCAGGCAAGACATTTGAGATTTAAAACTCTGTCATTCCTTCTGCCTGTGAGCCCTTTTTCTCTCTGCTCCCGGGAATCAGTAAGGGTCAAATAGGGAGAGTCGTCCATTCTCCGCAGTGTTCCCTGGCAAATGCTTAAAAGCTCATAATCTATATGCAAACTTACAGGAGAGGTAACCGTTAAGTTTTAGATCCCTTTTTTTCTTTAGATATTTTCTAAAATATTCTATGCAGCATAAGTTCCATGAAATGCTTTGTAAAATGTAAAGTTTTGTAGTCTAATAAGTTCGGGAAATGCTGCTTAATTTATTTTCCTTTTTGAAATTTCTAAAGCACATTGATATGTTGAAAGAATCTGAGACGTTCAACATTATAGGAGTCTATCTAATTTGTTTAAATAGGAGTTTTCCAAACATGTGCTCTTTTTTTCTGTATAATTCTTAGCATCCCATGGATTGCACTTGGGGAAGGCTTTTTACTGTAGTGCCCGTGGCTAAAGCCCAAGCACCCACTTGGATGGTGCTGAGGACCACAGCCAGCCTCTAGTGGGCCGGGATTCCTGGGCTCTTTGCCTAATTCTGAAAGAAGTTTTTCTGATGCCCCTGAACACAGCTTGCTCCAGAACATTCATTCTCCTGAAAATTCAGTCCAGCGCCATTTACCATGGAACCGATATAACCATAACTCATACCCTTCCTCCTTGGTTTTCTTAAGGATGGACAATCTCCTTCAGAATTCTCCAAGCCTCCTGTGAATAAAGTGTCTCGTGTACTTAAGTAGAATCTTGTTACAAAATATTTTAATTTGTAATTAATTTGTACATAATTTGGCAGTTTCAAAAATCTCACTTTCTAAAATAGAATAAAGGATGTCTTACATAATTCCCTTCTTCATGCTTCCGTAGCTCATAATTTGTACTTCTCTTATAGCCTTCAACACATTCTATATATTGTTATTGCCATTGGAGTATACTTTTTTTCCTAATCTATTAGATGATAAATTACTTAGGGACTATGACTTTTCATCTCTTTTTCCTCTCGGTAAAATTTCACACCACATTTTACATGATAGAAGTTTAATAGATGTTTGTTAAATGTTAGGCTAATATTTCTAACATCCCTATGAGAAAGACTTGGGGAAGTTTCTTGACATCTTTTTCAACTTATGGGGGAAACTGAGACAAACTAGAAATATTAAGTCATTTTCCCAAGATGAGCTAATTATGGCAGAAATAAGATGAAAACCAAATTTCATAGACTCTGAATCAGAGGGCTGGAAGGAAAGTTTGAGAAATCCAATCCTGATTCTAAATCCTCTTTTCCTTTTGCTTGTTGCAGGCCTGGGAGAATCCAGCTAATAAAGGCTAATGGTGACAAGTGAGGCTGGCTGGTTAGCAACATGGCAAAATGAATAGGGCACTGGCTTTAAAGCTTGGGTCCTGATTCCGGCTCTGTCCTTAATCCAAGTGCTGGTGATACAAAGACAAAAAAGACACGGCCCTGCCCTCAGGGAGATCACAGTCCAGTGGTGGCAGCTTCAAGTGAACAACTAAATGAATTGTACAAAAGAACCACATACTATTTATGTGCTGTAGAAGCACAGAGGAGAGAGCAATTATTACTGCTTGAGGATGTCAAGAGGGTTATATGGAGGGATAAACTCTCAGATGGGATTTGAAGGTTGAATAGGTGTTGACCAGGCAGACAAGAGGGAAAAAGGCTATTCCAGACAGAGGGATGAGCACGTGTGAAGTTAATAATATCTTAAAGAGAACACTAATCTGGTGGATTGGAAAATGCTTTAGTTGACTTAAGTGTTGAGTTTATTTGAGAGGGATGGCAAGGGTAGGGTTGGCCAGAGAAGAAACCAGAAAAGTAGATTAGGGTCAAAGTTTGAATGGTCAAGCAAAAGAACTTAAATGTCATCTTCATTTTTTTTACCTTTATTGAAGTATAGTTCACAAATAAAATTGTGATAAAAAGTATACAAAGTTATGATTTGATATAGGAATATATTTTGAAAGCATTCCCTCCCTCTAGTTAACACATCCATTACCTCACATATTGACTTTTTTTTGGTGAGAATACTTAAGTTCTACTTTCTTAGCAAATTTCAATTATACAATACAGTATTTTCATGTATATGTTGGCCATTTGTACACCTTCTATGGAAAAAATGTCTATTCAGGTCCTTTGCCCATTTTTTAATTGGTTTATTTGGTGTTTTGCTATTAAGTTGTGTGAGTTCCTTATATATTTTAGATATTAAACCCTTATTGGATATGTGGTTTGCAAATATTTTCTCCCATTTCATAGGTCACTTTTTCATTTTGTTGACCGTTTTCTTCGCTGTGCAGAAGCTTTTTAGATTCATGTGGTCCCACGTGATTATTTTTGCTTTTGTTGCCTTTGCTTTTGGTGTCAAATCCAAAAAATCATTGCCAAGACCAATGTCAAGAGGCTTACCCCCTATGTTTTCTTCTAGGAGTTTTTCAGTATCAGGTCTTATAGTCAAGTCTTTAATTCACTTTGACTTGATTTTGGGGTGTGGTGTAAGATAGGGGTCCAGTTTCATTCTTTTGCATGTGGCTGTCCAGTTTTCCCAACATCATTTATTGAAAGGACTATCTTTTCCCTATTGTTTATTTGTGGCTCCTTTGTTGAAAATTAATTGACTGTATATGGATGGGTTTATTTCTGAGCTCTCTATTTTGTTCCATTGGTCTGTTTTTATGCCAATACCATACTGTTTTGATTACCATAGCTTTGTAAGATAGCTTGAAATCGGGAAGTATGATGCCTCCAGCTCTGTTCTTCTTTCTCAAGATTGCTTTGGCTTTCTGGGGTCTTTTGCAGTTCCATAAGAATTTTAGGATTTTTTTTAATTTCTGTGAAAAATACTATTGGAATCTTGATAGGGATTGCATTGAATCTGTAGATCAGTTTTAGTAGTATGGACGTTTTAACAATATTAGTTCTTCCACTCCATGAACACAGAATATCTTTCCATTTATTTGTGTCTTCTTCAATTTCTTTCATCAATGTTTTACAGTTATCAGTGTACAGATCTTTTACCTCCTTGGTTAAAGTTATTCCTGGGTATTTTATTCTTTTTGATGCAGTTGTAAATGGGATTATTTTTTTCATTTCTCTTTCCAATAGTTCTTTGTTAGTATATAGAAATGCCACTGATTTTAGTATATTGATTTGTATCCTGAAACTTTACTGAATTTTTTAATTGATTCAACAGTTTTTGGTGGAGTCTTTAGGATTTTTTATATATAATATCATGCCATCTGCAAACAGAGACAATTTTACTTCTTTCTTTCTGATTTGGGTGCTTTTTATTTCTTTTTCTTGCCTAATTGCTCTGGCTAGGACTTCTGATACTATGTTGAATAAAACTGGCAAGAGTGGGCATACTTGTTCTTTTTTTTTTTTCCTATTAATAGACTTTATTTTTTTTAGAGCAGTTTTAGGTTCAAAACAAAATTGAGAGGAAGGTACAGAAATTTCCCATTTCACTCCTGACTCCACACATGCATAACATCCTCTTTTATCAACATTCCCGATCAGAGTGGTACATTTGTTACAACTGATGAACCTTCACTGACACATCATAATCCCCCAAAGTCTGTAGTTTACATTAAGGTTCGCGCTTGGGGGTGTACATTCCTCAGGTTTGGACAAATGTATAATGATGTGTATCCACCATTATAGTGTCATGGAGAATAGTTTCACTGTCCTAAAAATTCTCTGAACTCCACCTATTCATCCCTCCCTCCATCCCAATCCCTGGCAACTACTTCTCTTTTTCTTTAGACGTCATCTTCTGAGTCATGGGAATCACTGAGGGCTTTAAGAGAGGAACTGACATAGTCAGAGGTGCTCCTCTAAGGAGGAGTGTTTTCTTCTGCTTTATATTTTCTGACTGGTGATGAGTGGCACAGAGTAGGCACTCAGTAAATATTGATGAAATGAGTGAGTATATTTTAGAGAGTGATGTTTTCTTAGGGCTGGTCTTCTTTTCTGCAAAAACAGTTTGCAGACCAGATTCTGCCTGGGTGTGAGCCTCTGCCTAAGACCATCAGAGCCCCCCTTTCCCCAAGTTGATGGTCATGTGGACAGATTCTCTGGAGACCCTGCTCACCCACCATTATTTCCTCTCTGTGGGTCCCCATTGCTGTCTTTTCACCATTGCCAGAGTCTGCACTGCCTAGGAAAACAGAGAAGAGAAGCTGGGCAGGGATCACCTGGTGGTTCCAGCTCCACTTCTTTCTCCGTTGCCTTTTGTGCTCCATCCCAGGCCAGAGCCACTGACCTTCAACAAGCTGAACAAATTATTTTCTGCTAATGAGCTTAATTACCTAGTTCTGTATCTAAGATAAACTTAAAAAAATTTTAAAGGGCTTTAAAAACCCTCTGTCATACTTGCAGTTACTCATGGAAAAATGGTAGCACTGCTCCAATTCCACACAACCCAGCAGCTGCGACTGCCCAGGTGATGAAGCTGGTGCACACCTGCCTCTTCACACCTGGGACTTTATTGGATTTCTACCACAAGTTGGCAGGATACAAATTATTGTCCCCCTCTTACAGATGAGAAAACTGAAGCCTATGAGGGTGAGTCCTTTCGGCCTCCTCTGGTCCTGGTCTGGTTCCCTTCTGGTTATTATGATGTCCTCTTTACCCGCACTATGGGAAACATGGTAGTCCCTCTCTTGGGGACCTTTCAAATTCTGCATTTTTATACCATAAGAGGATGACTGAATGAGAGAGATGTCACTGGGAAGCAATGACTGTTTTCTCCATTTCCCCATAGGAGAGACTAAGGACCAGAGAACCTGCTGGTCCCCAAGGCCTCAGGGAAGCTGGGCTCTAAGGGTCCCATCCTCCACTCATACTGTCTGCTGGTAACTATCTTCTCCAATCTCGAAAGCTACGTGGTCAATCAACTTCCATTTCTTGAACACCAAGTTCTCATCCAGCACAGGCTGCGCTTTAGAGAGCTGCTTGTCTGGCTTGCACATGAACCACCTGGAGAGCTTTTTAAAAATGCAGATTCAGGTCCTTATAGTTCTAGGGTGGGGCATGGCATTCTGCGTTTATAATAAGCAACCAAGTGATGCTGATGCTACTGGAGCAGGAAGCACACTTTGAGCAGCAGCACAGTAGAGACAAGCAGAGAAAGCCTGGAGGAAACCCTGCCCTCAAAGAGCTCCCTGATGGGTAGAGAAAAAAAGATCAGAGTGGCAGGGACCTTTGTGTGCATTTCAGGGGTTAACAGAGGCCTGTGGCATGGCTGCTGTCTCACGTTGTTGAATGAACAGGTGATGAGAAATTATAAGAGAGGTGTCCACAGCTGTAAACCAACAAGGGTGAACTGGCAGGAGCTGAGTCCAAGGGGCTCAGAAATCACTAGTGATTAAAAACGATTACAAAAGGTGATTTTTAAACATTATACAATAAAGTTATTTCTTTTATTTATTTGATAAGGGTTTGCTATGTGCCTGACACCATGCTAAGCTCTGGGGATACAAAGGTGAATAACAGATGGTCATGTACTCTCAAAGTGCTAAACCAGGGGGGTGGGGGGGAGGTAGGGGACCAAAAGTAAATCATTATGCCTGCCATCTAGGACAGTGACTTTCAAAGTTTTTTTGACCATGACCCACAATAACACAATAAGGGTTAAATGTTACATTGTGACTTGGTGTGTGTGTGTGTGTGTGTGTGTGTAGAGGTAGGTATATATACGTATATATACATACATAATGCTGAAGCAAAGGTTTTTGGAAGTAATATTTAAATTTTGTTAAAATTTAATAGTTTTTTGCCCTCTAGGCTCTCTTGCTGGTGTTCCCCATTGGCCAATGCCAATTGGAAGCCAGGAGGTAAGGGAGCCGAGGTGATAGAGTAAATAAAGGACAACATCCCAGGTCCAGAGCAGGATGATGAATAAATCTTGAGGGGGAGGGGTAAAGGCTGGCAAACAGAAAGTAACCAACCCAAATATTTATGCTTACTGTGATACCCTCTGATATTTTCTATTCGATCCTGTTCTAATATCTTCCTTTCTTTTCCTCCCTTCCTCCTCCACCAGTCATTCCCTCCCTTCGTTTTACCCTCTCTTCCTTCTTTCCTTCATCCCTTCGTTCTTTCCTTCCTTCCTTCTTAATGCTGGCTGTTGCCCACTAAATTAATATACTCATTAATGGGCTGTAACTTGCATTTTGAAAAACATTGGTCCAGGATAAATGAGGGAAATGCATTTTATTTTGGATACTAACTTCAATTGATTGACAATGGTAACCTGGAACACCATGTGAAAAAAGATTCTGAGATTGAATCTAGGCTTGTTGGTAGAGAAAGGCTGACCCATCAGGCCTTCAATTGATTTAGAAGTAGAAGGTGGTAATCCACATGCCAATTATTTGCCACCAATGATCTAAGAGCTTGCTATGAGACTGCAAGAGAGAAACATGTCCATACATCTTTCTGGTACAAGCAATGCATGACAGGTCCAATGGAAATATTTAGAAGCACTATGGGGATTTGAATGACTCAAAGATTAGAGTTAACAAAGAAAGTTTTCTGTCCATGTTTATCATTATTGATTTTTACCATTTTCTTCTATCCAGGCGTAAGTACTCAGAGGGATGAGGCCTTTAGATTAATCAAAAATTGGAAACTAGCTCTCAGGGAGATTTAGAGATTTCAAGAGTGGAGTTTCCTAAAAGAGGGTCACTGTAGACCTCAGCATGCATGTATCAGAGTTGAGTCAGCCCACAGGAATTTCCTGGTAGAACCACAATGGCAGATGGATGATAAATCCACAGATGGTCAGCTTCTTTATAAAATAAGCCCTGAACAAGTAGTCTCCCTAGGGTCAGCCTAATCTAGTTGGTGTTGAGGCCTGACGCACAGTGTATTTTAATTTGAGGGGGCTTTCGTGAGCATCCTCCTGGGGCTCGGCTCTGCTCTCGGCTCAGTGGATGCTATGCCCTATTGTGGACTCACTGAGGAGGAAGGAGGGCTGCAGAGCCCAGCCACCCTGCAAGCAGGAAAAGCAGCAGCCTTGGACAGCTCGCTTCAGTCTCTGAGCAGGTGAGGAAGCTGCCCCTGCGTGACCTGGTCCTACAGGGCTGGTGAAATGAGGAGGCACGCAGAGAGGAAGAGGAGCACTTGGGACTTGTGACAGCTAAAGAATGAGGGAACAAGACTTTCTATAAAAGTTGTTCTGCCAGGTATTCGGAGAAAAAGATCGGCACACGTAGTGATTGGTGGTTAAAAAAAAAAAAAAAAAAAGATAGAATCAAGGGAGACAAACAACGTGAGAAAGAAAATAGTGAAGAGAGTCTTTGAGCATTGGAGGGTGCAGAGATGTTACCTTCTATAAGAGCCCATGGGCTACATGGCAGAAAGTACAAATAGAGTACCGAGGGTGCTGGACTGGAATGCTCAGAAAGTTTCCTAACACCCACCTTCTCCATAAGTTAAGAGAGAACAAAGTCTACCAACGACTAGCTTTGGTCATGCTGATGGCTGAGTGAACCCCTAGCCTACCCCAATTCCACAGGAGTGGGATTGGCTCCTCCTTGTCCTTGAGCCTGTCTTGAGCCCATTGGCAATATTGACTCTTCCCTCTCCTTGAGCCCATTTTCTCTCCTCCTCCTATTTCTGGGCACATAGAATATCCAATAAATATTTGCTTTAATAATGGATATTCCCTGTCAAAAGCAAAATCCAGGAATATAAAAACATTGACCTGGGAATTATTGTGGCAGCCTAGGTAAATGCCAATAATTATTTAAGGTCAACTTAAACACAGAAGACCAACCTACTGGAACTTCCATTAGGACTGTCTGGAGAAGGACACGTTCAGAGAAAGCCTAAAGCATTTTCCTATTCAGATCTCATATATTTGCTAAAGCTTACATCTCTGACCAAAGACCTTTGGTCAGAGAGTCACAAGATAGTTTCCAAAATGTCCATGGCTGTCATACCAAACCCTTTAGTGAGAAATCAAAAAGCGTTACATTTAGAGCCAATTGGGTTTCTTATAAGGAGGGTTGGGAGGCAGGTCTGTGTTAGAAGTCTACCTTTTTGTGTTTTCCCTCTTTCTCTCCTCTCTCGTTCTCCCTGCTCTTGTGTTCCCTTTTTGTCTTCTGTATCTTCACTTTTTCCACCAGTGCATTTCATCTGCCCACATCTCTCCCCTGCATCCTTATACCTAAACATTTATAAATGTATCAAAGAGCTGAGAAATGTAAATGGTTGAGAAGCAACATATTGCAGGAAGAAGTGGGAACTTAATTTTTAGTGAAAGGGTAGAGGGAGGGTTTGATGTTCAACTTTTCAAACAAGAATCATGGGGGATCTTATTTCCTAGTATGTTACTCAGGCTGGAGCAAAGTGGGCAATAAAGAGAGAATATGGTGCTCAAATTCTCATGGCGTTCTCGCCTTCCTTCTACTATATTGAACAATTGACATGGTCAGAGGCCACCAAGGAGCTGATTCTAGGAACGGAGCCAAATCCAGTCAATTAAGAGAAGTCAGAGAGTGTTTAAGATCTAGTCACACCATTTATCATTAGAATTGAAGTGCTCAACAGAGGAGAGCCCAGAGGCTCATCACAATTTTTTCTTGACCGATAGAAAAATTGGCTTGAGGGAATTTTAAAAAGTTCCAAAGGTTCTTGATTGGAATTTTAACACGTATCTTGCAGCTTGATTACAGCTAGAAAGAAGGAAGTAACTCAAATAAATTCACACTTTCAGGTGTCCGGTGCAACAATAAAACATAAACGGCCAGAGAACTCACTATAGGGAAAGAGAGTTGGGAATTGGGCTCATGGAGATGGAAACACAGAAAGAGCTCACCCGAAATGGCTAACGGCTGTCATGATGCCATTGTTTTCAGTACGCAGTTGTACCTACTTCTATCTCAGAACCCTTTGGCAAAAGAAAAATTGAGACTACTATCACATGTCCTGTGATGCAACATCACTGTCCATCCCTTCTTACAAAAGCAAGAAGACCTCTCTCAGCTTCCACCGTTGTCGCCAGAAGAGAGAATATAATGCGTCAAAGAACAGGTCCATCTTCAATGCAGCTCCAAAGCATACATGTAAATGAGTTAACTTAGCTCTGGTTTTGGGGAAGAAAATTCTAGGAAGCTTCTGAGCAAATACTTGAACAAGTATTAATAATAGTAATAACATTTTATCCATGGTAGTGAGGAAAGGAATTGCGGATAATGGAAATCCACTGATTAAAAAGGCAAACCCTCTCTCAGTTCTTGCCTGCTCTACTAGACCTGTGCACGGCTGGGGAGAAGAGCGGAGGTGGCGGGTACTAATGGTGAAGCTTAGTTCCAGGTATGGGAGGCATATATTAAAACTTGATTTGGCCTCCTGTGCCTCCTGCTTCATTGTGTCATCACTTAACGTGGCCCTCCCTTTTACTCCAAGAAGACCAGCCTAGTCACTGCTTGCCACATGTCAGGGGCATCTCAAAGACCTTTGCCCACCCCAGTCCTCCTACTGCACGCCCAGGAGAGTAGTTTTGATAACGTGAGGAGAGATCCAAGGATTATTAGTGGTGCTTAGAAATCCATGCTGTTATCTTGAAATTCATTCATTCTCTCTCTTTCTCATACAGCTGGCATTGAAAGGCAGGTTTGAGGCTGTATCCTGCCTGGGAAGACTTGGGATGAGTGACTGAATAGCTCTTGCAACTTCACCGTCTAATGAAACAAGTTTCTCCCCTCCACGTCCACTTCCTTTCTTTGGTTTACCTGTGCATGCTGCCCAGTGTTGAGACCTGGAAGGCCAGAATTTGTTTGTGTGCTACTGCGGTGGAACTGGGGTCTGCATATAAAAAGGCAGAGAGAAGCAGCTCCATGTGGTCTCCTCTAACTCACCAGGAGGCTAGGAGAGGCTTTGGGCAGAAGACCTGCAGTCCGAAACAAAGTAACTGACCCCACCTCAGATGCTTTGCTCATTTCCTCGAGGAATCCAGTGTGGAGATGGGTGGCTGGTTTTGCCATGTCTCAAGTCTCTTCTCTGAGACATGACAAACACATCTCATGCTCAAACTCTCCTCTGAACGTTAACTTCTGCTTTTGTCCAAGGCTGGAATACTCCACTCTACTCCCATCCCATTAGCAGTCTCAATATTGTGATGTTACATCACAACTACAAGCCCCTGCTCCTGGCCTCTCTTCCCCTCCACTCCAGCCTCAGTCTTCTCTCTTCTCTGAATTACTATAGCATCTTTGTAACTACAGTTTAGGATGGCGATTACAAGATCTTGCCTTGGATGTGTTTCTGCCTCCGTTTGTTTCAAGTTTGTAAATTGTATTATTTTCTTCTAGACTATAGGTTTCACTAGGGAAGTGAGCTTGACTGTATCTCTTATCTTCTCCCAGTGCCCAGCCCAGTGCCTTGTACACAGAAAGCCTTAATAACACTGCTGACATCTCTCAATTGGGAAATAAGAAGGTAAACGAAATGACTGTCATCTTCCTTCTCCAGTGGAACAAGACCCAGAGGAAACAAGGGATACCATCTGTGCAATAAGCAATCCCACACGAGGCCTCTTCAGGAGCCCAAAGCAGCTGAGTGAAGTGTCTGTCCTGCCAGTAGGGGAAGCAGGACTTCCCAGAGGACGAGTCCTGGGGTGCAGCTGTACTCTGTGACATTTCTAGTAAAGGAAGAGAAGAGCTGTGACTGGGCCCTCTGAAAACTCTTTCAAGTCCTTGGACCCCATAAGGATTTGCTCAACTTTTCCAGAGGGTCCTCTCTGTTTCTGAAGGGTGGACTATCGGAGAGTTAGTGCTTCCGGCTGATGGCACCCAGACCTTAGTTCTGCTGCAGAAACCTCACTCAGTGACGGATTAGCTTGCTAGGGCTGCCATAACGGAGTATCGCAGCCTGGGTGGCTGAAACCACTGAAATTTATTTCCTCACAGTTCTGGAGGCTGGAAGTCCAAGATCAAGGTGTGAGAAGAGTTGGTTTCATTCTGAGGCTTCTCTCCTTGGCTGTCTTCCTCCAGTGTCTTTACGTGATCTTCCCAGTGTGCGTGTCTGCGTCCTGATCTCCTCTTCTTATAAGGACACCAGTCAGATTAAATTAGGACCCACCCTTATGACCTCATTTTACCTTAATTACTTCTTTAAGGCTCTAACTCCAAATACAGCCGGATTCTGAGGTGCTGGGGTTAGGACTTCAACATATGAATTTTAGAAGACACAATTCAACCCATAATAGTGGCTTTGGGCAAGACGGGATTTTACTCAATTGAGTTTTATTTAATTCCTTCTATAAGATGTATTGCACTACACCAGGCTGTGTTCAGATGCTGAAGATACAGCAGGGAACACAACAGACATTCCGGTGCAGAGAGACAATTCAAGAAAAATTATGTGGCATGTTGAATAAACATACAGGCCACGGAGGAAATTAAAGCAGGGTTGGGGCGTCGGGCATGTCATCTGACTCACTGTCCTCCTTCAGGCAGGACTGAGTACAAATCTCTGACGAGAGTGGCCACACTGATGAGGGGCAGCGGAGTGCATTGGGGTAGGATGAGACTTGAAATCCTCCCTTTGTAGGTATTAACTCTGCTTTTTCCACAGGCACAGACATGCTCTTTTCCTTCCCTACGCTGGTCATTTGTCTCACCAATCCAAGCCTAGGGTCACCAGGGTCTCTGTGAGCAACGCTGTGGCTGGCTTTCAGCAAACCAGGGCCGCTGGTAGAGAAACAATCCTGGGTGCTCACCCTATGACCTGGGAGACGGGAGCACAATCACCCCTGTGGATGAAAACCTGACAATCTATTAATCTCATTATTAATGAGCGCTGACGTTGATTGCAGGCTTATTATGTGCCAGGCACTGTGCTGTGCCTGACCATATTCATCTTCCCCAAAGCCCAAAGAGCACTATTCTTTTTCATATTTACAGCTTAGGAAACTGTGTCTCAGAGAGGTTATGTAACTTGTCACAAATACATCTGATGCATCAGAGTTTTAGCCTGTCTTAGTCGTTGTGCTGAGCTGGCGAGGGAAGTGTAGGTCACTGATAGAGCTGGACCTAATGCTTTTGACTTTCATCGGCTTCCTAGTACTTTTGTCCTCAATTAAAGCTACCAGTGTAACATCTTACCAAAGGACTAATAAATCGTGTTTCTAGTAGGCGACTGCCAACAGTAAAACATGCAAAATTTTTCAACAGAAGTTTTCTCCACAATTGTAACTCACTACTTTGATACAAGGCATGAGCTACTGCTGTCTGTCCAGGGTGGCAAGGAGAAAATGGGGCATGAGTCCAGCCTCATGGTCTTTGACAGGATCATGACATATTTTTCAACAGTTTCCAGGAAGTTTCACTGGCTGTCCCAATTCTAATGAAGCCTTTTTGAGGACAGCTGTTGCAAGGAGCCTTAACACACACTCCTCCTGGCGCTTCAGGGCCACTCAAAGCAAGTGGATGGCGTGGACAAGAAAACTTCTTTAACACCGTTCCTTTCTCAAAGGCTTCTGGGCTCTCTCAAGGAAGCCTTGGTCAAGGTTTTGAGGCCTAGTCTTGCTGCTCTGGGTACTGCTTCAGCCACAGAAATCCAGAGCCCCCTTCTCTTTTGTCTCAAATAAATCTCTGCTTTGGGGACAATGTCTTTTGCTAAGTGTAACGACCAAAGTTTAGCTGAAAATCCAATGTTGGTGGATAGCCCTGCTAATCAGATAGGTTGAACATATTTCACATGGTTTTAGTCTTCTGGCTTCCACATCCATGGGTTTCCATTTCGTATCCTTTACCGATTTTTCTACTTTGTTTGTTTGTTCCTTACTTATTTTAAAGAGTTCTTTATATATTCTGAATACTAATCCTTTGCTAATTGCATGCTGGCAATATTTTCCCAATTTTTCCCCAATTTCTGACTCATCTTTTTATACTTTTATATAAAAATTTTAATCTTGAATTTGGATTTATCTATTTTTCTTTTATAGTAGGTGCTTTTGATGTTTTAAACATTTACAGACTCCACTCTGCATTTCATAGTCCACCAACAAAAACTATCTGCTTATAGATTTTCTAAAAGTTTTGTTTGAGATTTTATAGTTGTTTTTTTTTAAACATATTTTTCAAAAGGCAAATGGCATTAGCTGTCATAATAAAGAGGTATCTGCCTATGAAGCATATGACTATGTTCCTTGGTGTTCCTTGGGAATGGGATTTCTCTCTTCTGCTGGTGGTACTGGCGTTGGTTGCTGAGCATGTCTCTAATTCTGGAATCCATGTAGATCTCACTTATGGGGCAGCCTATCTCTTTCTCCTCTTGCTTTACCAAGTAATTAAAATTGCAATTGCTTAGGCATCTGAGAAATAAAACCTTTTTCATCCTAGCCCCTCCATGATGCTTTGGCATATCGATGTCTATATCTATCTATTGATGTATTTACCTATCTAGGCTGTGAGATTGGCACACATTATATGTGTGTCTTGGTAACTGATATTTTTCTATGTATGTCTTGTATGGAACAACATTAAAATGAATGCAGGTTTTCAGAACATACTGAAGTTAACTTATAGGAGGCAACTCTTGCTCTGTAGTACCTCATGTCAGAATATTAGTATAGGTTAGGTTGTGATGTGCTACCAACATGCCCAGGGGCTTAACTCATGTTATTTCCTGCTCTCAGCAGGGGTCCAGAACACACCAGACTGCTTCAATCTTGTGGCTCCACTATCTCAACATGCGGCCTCCTCAGTCACTAGGCAGAGAAGAGACAGCTGGAGAATTGCTCTGGCTCTTCCATGCTTTGGCCTGAAAGAGGGACATATCACTTCCACCCACAGCTCATTGGCCAGACTCTGTCATGTGACCTCACCTAACTGCAAGGGGGCAGGGGAATGTGAGGAAGCAGATGGACTATTTGCTAAGCATCACAGGAGGCCAGTCTGAGACTAATAGACCATCCACAAAATTTGCACCTATGCGATTGAGAATTACCTGTAGCTGGAGCTGGATATTTTGAGTCCTGTTTGAGACTCACAGGTCAGGATATTCGGCATGCAAACACGAACTAGGAAAATGTGTCTTCTGAGATGAGGGAAGAGGGAAGAAGTCAAGAATACACAAGTTATCAGAGGTAAGGGAGAGAAAGCATTGAACAGCAGCTATGGCTTAGACTATGCGGATTCCCAGTTACAAGAGAGAGGGTGTCAATATCGAGAAGAAAAGCAAAGCAAGACAATGGGAGGACTTCCAAGAAAGTTAAGATAGATAATCAGAAATGTTCCCAGTGAGAACAGAACTCAAGGGCCGTGAAGGAACTGGTTTCTGAGAAGCCACAGGAGTGATTTATTGACAGGCTGGAAGATACTGTCGACATCATTAAAGTAGTTCTTTGTCAGGATGGGCTCAAGAAAGAAGGGGAGGAGCCACGCCAGAAACACGCATGCATTTTCCAAATCACAAAGATATATGAAAGAAAACTCAAAGAGATTATCCAGTCCCCCATGTCTTCACGCATTCTGCAAAAACTATCATTAAGTTGGCATTTAGGACCAAAAAAAGGTGAAAACAAACCACTGGTGATTTTCAGCAAAACATAAAAAAGTTATAGGGAGAAAGGGAAAAAGTTAGCAGTGAGAGAAAGTGCCGAGAGGAGAGCAGTAATTGTTTTCCAACTGCAGGAGATAAAATGCGTATCTAAGAGGTATGCCTGACCTTCTGGCAACGCATATATCAGACTTCAGGAGTGCGGAGACAAAAGGAAGAAAGTCACAGGGGAGAAGGAGCCAGAATGCAGTGGCTGTATGCAAAGTGGGAGCCATTGTGGGCGAGTGGAGAGATAATAGAGGGAAGCGGAGAGCCAGAGAGCAAAGCAGAGTGATAAGCAATGCACAGTGAAGAGGGAAAAAAAACAGCGGAAGGGTGAGATAAATCCCCCATAAAGCAGTCCTTAGCAGAGGCCAAGAGTTCTGGGAGGAAATTATCGGAGGGGTCAGAGTCTTTGGGGAGCCTCGTGACTCCCAATTTGTGAAGAAATGCAGTGCTGGTATCAAACAATCCCAGTCCCAAGCTATGCTGATGGCAAAGCAGTCACCCCTCGCTGTGTCCTTTCTCTGTGTCAAGCACAGCCCCAGGTACATTAAGTACACATCTCCCTGAGCTCGCCGTGATAACGGAAGAGGAGCAAATAGCAAGTAAGAGCTGGCATTTAGAGTGTGCTCGGTGCCAGGCCCTCTTCTAAAAGCCTTCCATGTGACAACCTGTTTAATTTTCATGCCGCCTCTATCCTCCTCGCCTTTCTGTGTCTCTATATCTTCATCCATAAATCGAGATTATTAGGGGACCCACTGTGCAGTCCCTAAGAGGAAAAGTGAGGCAGGAGCTAATGTCACCGTCTGCAGGCAGCACCAATCCCTCCTCATTGGGTTTATTGGAAAAAGCTCCTCACTTAGGAAGAAAGAGGCAGCAGAGAACTTGGGAATGAGACCAAGTGGGGAGATGGCTGACAGCAACTCTGACCTATGCCACTCAATTCTAGATGTGTCACTCCTGGGCCCTCTTACTTTTCCATATTGGTCACATCTCCTCAGTTGGAGAACCAGAGGCGAAGAGAAGTAACAGGTTGGCTGACACTCACACAAACAGAACCAGAATGAGAGCTCGGGCTTCCTGACTCCTCAGGAAGTGAAGGGGGTTTTTCCGGTGGACCATGCTGAGCACACGGCAGGGTGAACACATTTTAGAATAGAGGGCAAAGGTCGGTACAGAGCACCTGGAGATCAGCAAATATGCCCTGGAGTGCTTAGGGAGAGGGAAAAGTTTAAAAGTTGAAGGTTAGGTTTCTATAGCAGCGAATGGACAGTTCAAAGCCAGAGGTCCTGGACCCTGCAGGTTTGCACACTGACCATCTCATGACCTGAGGAGCCAGGGAAGAGTCAGCGTGACTCTGGACTTCTCCAGAAGTGAGCGGGTTACTCTTTGTTCTTTCCGCTGTCCTCATTCTTAAGTTCGAGGGTTTGAAATCTTGCGGTATTTCCCTGTGGTGATCCAGATCAAGCTTCTCTCACCTTCCCGCAACTCCCTTGGTCTCCTGAGGTCAGGTCATCCATCTGCTTTCTTCCCTATTACACCTTCCATTTGTAGCTGCGATGGTCCTTTGTAATAAGGGATCAGAACTGTACCTGAGCTTCCAAGCGTTTGTTTGTCGTGTCCTGATGCCAAAACAGCTTCCTTGGGTTTAACCTGGTCAAGATTCTCTTATTTGTCATGTTTTTGTTACCATCAAAGGACCAGGAGGAGGGAAGGCTTCCTGGGAGCCTGTTTGTCTCTGAAAATCAGTCAGTTCATAAAATCCTCAAACCAAGAGAGATGTGAACAGATCGTGAAGGCCAGTTTCCTGCCTCCAGGCAGTGATTCCTCTAGTCCAAGCCTGTCCCAGCCCCAACTTGTGCAGCAGGACCCATTGCATCCCGGATCAGTCACTGACATTAAGCTTCTCATTATTCCCAAAGTTTTCTCTCCCCCTACCGCTGTCTGAAGTGTCCACTGCTTCTCAGGGAAGGGTGGAAAATGGACCCTTCCTTCTTCCACTGCTAAGATGTGAGATACTACAGACTTTTGGGAGAGCAAAAATCCTTAAGACATGTGCATAGTTTTTAACCCAGCACTTCCATGTCTAGAAATATATCCTAAGGAAATAATCAGATCACCGCACAAAGATGAACGGACGAGAATGTTCAGTAGAACATCATTTATTGGAAATAACCTAAAATGTCCAACAGTAGCAATTGATTAAATAAATCATGAGAGAGTCAACAGTGGATTTTGTTCATACTCATTTTAGATGATATTTACATATACTTACATGGCAAGATGTTTATGATATACTATGAGAAAAGTCAATTACAAAACAGTATCTAGGGTACAATCCTGCATTTATACACATGTCTAGAAAAACTTTGGAACAATAAATAGCAAGATGTCAATACTGGTTGTCTTAGAGGAGTGGGGAGGTGTGGTATAATTTTTTCTATCTATATATTCTATTTTTTTCTATAATGAATGGGATTTAGAAAAAATAACAAATAAACACATTTACAAAACAAATCTCATTGTTTAGAATTGTCCAGGATTCTTCTCCCAAATCAAGGTGATACCATTTTCTGAGCTATCCATGATTGGGGAGGAGAGGAGGACAATTTCCCCCCAATTGTGAATTTCACTTTATGCAGATTGCAGTAAATCCAAGTGTGATTTTAAAGAGGAGAGGACGTCACAAAGATTTAGCTTGAACGGTGTGTATTTGAGATAGAAAGAGAGAGAGTGTGTGTATATAAGCCTAAGGTAGGAAGGCTTAACCCCTTTGCCTTATTAATGAATGTGGATTATCATTGATTGATGTTCCTAGCCTAAGCATTTAGACTAGGGACCCTTCAAGGCAAGCAGTAATTTAACTTTTTATTCCCAGGTCCTACCTCAGTGCCTGGCACATAGTAAATGCTTAATACACATTTGACATGTGAATTAAGTTTTGAGCCCAAGTATTTGTAGTACCTGCTGGCAAAGGAATTCCTTCTCCTCCATCTGGATCCCTGAGGCTCTGGAGGTCAATGGCATGGTGGGGATAGTAGGAGCAATGGATGTGACGAATTAGGCTGACCTGGATTTAAATACTGGTTCTGCCATATATGAGTAATTTGATCCTCTAATTCCTCTTCTGTAATATGAGAATAATATTGTTATTTATCTTATAAGATTATTGTGAGGATGAGAATTAGAAAACTTCCTACTTTCAAACCTCTTCTTGTGAATTTTATCTTAAGTCTTTGAAAGCTATTTAGCCATTGGCCAATGTTAAAATCCACCCATTGAAGCCATTCTTTATAACTCAAGGTTCAAGTAGCCTTCTCTAGAATAAAACCCAGCAGCCTCTAAGTCTCTATCTGAGAGTGCTTGCTCCTGACTTTCACAGAGGATATGGAAAGAAACTGTGTTTAGCAAGAATCGGTGAATTATTAAGTAGCCTTATCTCAGCCCACCATCTCTCAGTAAATAAGTCAAGGCTCAGAGCAGCCCCGTGCAAGTGCTAGACATGTTCGAGGCCTTAAAATAGCAAAATGCTTTGAAGAAACCCATCTTCCTCATGGAAGAAAAAGAAAGCATAAGAAAAATGACTGTCAGTTATTTTTATACAGCCCAGGCTTTAGGATGTGACAAAAGTGATTATTGCTGATTTACAGTTATCTTCAGAAATTAGCTTTGTGCACCATATCAAAGGAGGCTGGAGATTGAAGAAGGAGCTGACCAGATGACCACAGCCCACAGTTTTTCTTAGGGACGTTCTATGGCTGAACTTCTCAGTGAAATAGCTTCCTTAGACATCACGTTGGCCTGGTTTCCAATGACGTCATTTAAGCCAAAGGTTTCTTCAAGAGATAAGAATGCCCACATGAGCGGCTGGCACAGAGTATGTAGAAAAATGGCCCATGTTCTATTCTTTCCTTTTACTAATATGTTACAAAGCCAAAAACAAAAAATAAGAAATCCTATGTAGTCACTACAGTGAGTTGATCACAGAACAGAGATTTTTCACTGTGTGTGTGTGTGTGTATGTGTGGCTTCTCCCTTATTAAGGTTTTGCAGCAGCGACATATTTCACGCAGCTGTATAAAGACACTGAACCCTAGGACATATGCAAAAAAATGCCCCTCTTTAGTATATTGTGAAAAAAAGATGGACGGCCAGGCCCACTGATTAACATACTGGAACATTCACCTCAAGTAATTTTTAGATTGATCGAAGGTATAAATAAATCTATTCAGTTTCAAAGCAAATAATTTATACTCAGGCCCTAGAGCTATTTTGCCCTGCCCATTGGCATTGGCAGCACCAACATCATGGTTTAGAAGCTGTCTCATTCCTGTTGCCTGTGGCACCGGCTGCCCTGTAATTGAGAAGTCAGGCGAGTTCTTAGGTGAAAGCAAAGTCTCTATGCATGCCTTCCCGGGAGAATGCTTCCCTGATCCTCTCCAACTGGAAAGAGCCCTGAGTTGCTGGCAGCGTCGCTCCTAAACTCAGAGTATCCAGGGCAGCTCCTGATAATTCATGCTAATCTGGGACCAAGTCAATTGCCTGGGGATGTTCACTCTCAGGTCTATGGTGACAAGGTGCTAGGAAGGGGCTCAGCCAACTCCCGTGCGCTGTTGCTTCCACAGGTGGGCATATTAGATTGATGTACTGCCCTGCTTCTATTCCTCTCACTGCATTCTAAAATGGATAATCACACTGAGATGGAGGTCAGGCCAGTCAAACAAAGGAACTCTGAGGTTGGCCTGCAAAGTGAAAACTGTCAATTATCCTATTTTATGTCCTACCTACATTTCTAGTAGCAGGGTCCTCATTTCCATTAGACCAATTTGGTACAATGCTGCATGTTCTAATCCTTTTACCATCTTAGCTGAAGGAGAGAAATGAGTGCAAATGAATGGGGAGGAGGGCAGGGAGGGAGGGAAGAAAGAAAAGGAGAGAGAAAGGAAGGGAGAGATCATTCTGAAGGGTGATTTTTAACTCCTGACTTGACAATTTGCTAAAAGCAAATGTAACATCCTCATGAAAGCTGGTCACTGCGGTACAAGGAGGATAATTCTGGACAGAAGTGACCTGTTTTTAAAACCTTGATTCTCTGAGCTTGAGAATCTTAGTCTATGAACAAGGAAGTCCCTCACTGATTCTGTGTAATTTCTCTATGGAGCACTGAGCATGGCTTCAGGAAGTGATGGCTCAGGGCACAGAGAATCAGGGCCGGTGGTTGGCCTTAACGCCCCACTGGCTGTACTGCCTTTGCAGGAGGGTTGCTGGGAGCAGACCACATTATAGTACAGTGGAGATGTTAACCTTTTCCTGGGTGAGCTAACTCTCCCAGGCATGGGGACATATTTGAAAACACCTTGTATTCTTTTTCTGTGGCTGCAGAGCAGATTATGACAAACTGAGAACGTTTGAACCAATGCACATTCGTTATCCCAGTGGCCATGGGTCAGGAATCCAGGCACTATTTAACTGGGTGCTCTGGTCAGATCTCACAAGGCTGCAGTTAAGGTTTCAGCCAGGCTGTGTTCTCCTCTGGAGGCTCCACCACAGAAGAGTCTGTTCCCAAGCCCATCAGGTTGTTGGCAGAGTTCATTTCCCTGCTGCTGGATGACTGAGAACTCTCACTTTTTGCTGGCTTTCAGCTGGAGGCCACCCCCAGGTCCTTGGGACATGGGCTTCTCCAACATCATTGCTTCTTTCATCCAGCCTGCGAGAAGAGTTCTAGCTCCGTTCTGCTAACACAGGGTCTTCTATAAGGCACCATGATTACGGGAGTGATAGCTACTGCCTTTGCCGCATTCTATTGCTTAGAAGGGAGTCACAGGTCCCACCCACACTAAGACGGAGGGAATTTTACAAAGGCATGAATGCCAGGAGGTGATCATCGGGGGACGGGGGTGTGGGGGGGTCACGTTAGGCTTTGTCTCCCAAACGCCTGGACTCTCTTCCCACCTCTCTCATCACTCTGACCTTATTTGAATTCTCTCCCAAACCAATGAGTCCATCTCCTCTAATGATCTTCAGTAGGGTGACCAACCATCCCAGTTTGCCCAGGACTGCTCTCGTTTAGCTCTGACAGTCCTGCATTCCGGGCAACCTCTCAGTCTCAGGCAAACCCGGACAGCTGGTCACCCTAAGCAGATCATAGACCTTCTTTAATTTCTCTTTGATCAGCATTAGGGGTGAAAGAGAGACCAAAAATCTTTTATCCAGAGCGGTTGAACTGTGCTCCAAGCAGCCCTTGGAGGCCCAGTGAGTTGAAGGAGGTGGCGAGGTGATCCTGATTGGGTGGACTTTTTAGCCCCTTCTCACTTTTCTATCTCTAAGCAAAAGAGCTCCTGACTTGCTTATACATGTTGGATTCTGTGTAATTTGCTGTGTGAAGTGTGGTTTCCATGGCCAAACGTTGATGCCTTAAAATGCTCATCTCACATATGAACAGTCCAGTTCTCCAGAGGAGTTAGAGGCAGGACCCAGCCTCCTGATTTATAAGCCAGAGCTCTTCCAGGCCTCCATGTAGGTAAGCTAAGCCTGTCTCGGCCATCTCCTGTGTGCACTGCTCTGGACTTGGTGCCGAGGCAGTGGAGGAGAGCTTTGGGGGTTTTTTGTTGTTGTTACTTGTTTGTTTGTTTTAAGAAAAGACTAAGTTCTACGCATAGGAGTTTTCCAATCACATTGGCCAAGACCTAGGCTGGCGCTAGGACTTACTCAGCTTGATAGCTTTATCTGACTTAGTTACTAAGGAGTCAAAATGATGATTTCAGCTACCTAGAAACAGGTAGATTTCTCTTACAGTCACACATTATTTAAAATAACATAGGATAGTGTAAATCCCCAAGGTTGAATACACAGCTGATGCCCACGACAGGGACTTTCCAGTCTTTTGAGCACAAAACCCAAGCTAGTGCAAATTGACCTAGTGAGCACAGAGTTCATAAGCACATGGAGAGGCAAGGTGATGTAACTCCTGAGAAGTTCAAGGCAAGGTTAATGTGGGCAGCAGAGTGGCGGTTTCAGACTACATCAGGAAGGGTGGTCCAATTTACTAATCAGCACAGCTCTGCCTGCTGCAGCCAGCTCCTATCCCAGAAACCAATCAGATCAAGTAGCAACTTTATATCTACAGGCAAGAAAAAGGTCCAGGGCAATAATGTACTTTCCCACCTGCCCAGCCAGGCAGATTTTTGTCATTTGACACCACACAGTCTAGGTTGGCTGATGAATAGGTCTCACGTCTTGGAATGCTAATCTCAGGGCAGTTTGATTTGCTTTAGACACCATTTCCTCATTAACCCCAAAGTGAACTGGGGGGTGTTCTAAATAGAGTGGTGGACATAACGCCTCCAGAGGTGTGAAGCTATGTCCTAGGTTACTCAGTGGGAGAGCTTTGCTCTAGGACCTTACATCCCCAAAGTCCTAAGTCCTAGACCCATATGCTGGTCCTACGAGCAATCACACTAGTCAGAAGAGCTCTGGAACCTCAGTTAAAAAAAGCATGTTCCAGTACAAAAGACATCAGGCAGCTGAGTTTATAGACTGGAAGGTGGGGATAGAGAATTGCACTCTCTTTAATAAACTTTCAAGGAAATGCCTGTTTGCAGAAATATTGGCATGTCTTTTATCATCATTTCCCACTGAGTTTTCCATAGCATGTTCCTAAATATCATGTAACAAAGAGGTTCCTCAGCCAAATGAGTTTGGTAACCACTGGTTTGAACAGAGCTCAAGGGGGATGAATTTATTGTGGGACTTTTCAGAGCCGAGTTTAATGTAGTACAACTCAATACTGACTCATAATTGGAATCACCTGCAGAGCTTTTTTCTGTTTCTTGGGAAACTGTTTTTTTAAATAACTTTTTATTTTGAAATTATTTCAGACTCACTAGTACAGTGGCTTTTTAAAGTAAAGAACAGGTACAAACCCATATCGAATAGTACAGAGTTCCATATACCCTTCACCCAGCTTCCCCCAATGAAACTATTTTACATAAATATTGTATGTTACCAAAGCCAGGAAATTGATGTGGATATAAACAATACTAACAACTCAGATACATACTTCATTTGGATTTCATCAGTTTTTACATGGACTTTTTCTTTTGGAGTGTGTATAGTTTTATGAAATTTTATCACGTGTGTATATTTGAGTAACCAACACCGCAATCAGGTTATAGAATGGTTCTATCATCACAAAGAAACTCACTCGTATCACCCCTTAATAATCACACTGTTCCCCTAACCCTAACCTTGGTCAACCACAGATCTCTTCTCCATTTCTATATTTTGTGACCTTGAGAATGTCATGCAAATGGAACATGTAGTATATAACATTTCCAGATTGACTTTTTTCACATAGTGTCAAGACCTTGAGATCCATCAAACTTGTGTGCATATCAATAGTTTATTTCTTTCAATTGCTGAGTAGTATTCCATTGTATAGATATACCACAATTCGTTTATCTAGTTATTAGCTGAAGAATGTTTGGGTTATTTCCAGTTTTTTGTCTATTACAAATAAAGCTCCTATGAAATTCATGTACATATTTTTATGTGAACAAAAGTTTTCATTTCTCTGGGATAAATGTTCAGTAGTGTGATTGCTGGGTCACGTGGTATCCTGCAGAGCCTTTAAAACTCTAGATGTTGACTTCTTTCACAAGATGTTGAATTGATCACAGATGCTTATTCTCCATGAGGAGATCTCATTAACAGACACAAATCCACATCAATAAAGGCAATGCAAAAGAGAAAGAGAAATAGATGAAGAGTTTTCCACAAAGGTTTGGAAGGGATAAAGTGGATGTAGGAGTGACAATTGATGAAGCAGATTACAGGAAGCCTCTGGCTAGGGGATGTGTCACAAAGATGGAAGTAATCAGCCTGCTGGAGCCCAGAGAAGGTGAAGAGGCCAGGTCTTACCTAAAGGTATTAGGTATTTCAGGGAACAGAAGAGAAATTTAAAAATTTGTAAATATATTCTAAAATTGGAGAATATATTCCCTTTATATGTGAGAAACAGAGGATACATAAAAGCAATGACCAGAGAACAAGAAAAAACTCTTGGAATTTAAAAACTATGATTGTTAACATAAAAATCTCTATAGAAGCCTCTAGAGATAAAGCTGGAAGAATGTCTCAGAAAAGTGTTTTACAATGGGAAAAATAAGAGAAAATATAAGAGATATCAAGTATTTACTCGGGATGCCCAACATCTGATTAATAACAGTTATCAAAATAGAAAATAGTGAAAATAGAAGTGAGAACTTTTCGAGGAATTAACCCAAGAGAATTTCCTAGATTCTTCAAATGGAAAAAGACACCAAGGGCAGGCATAATGAGTAAGAGCTTCAACTAGACACACCTGTGAACTTTCAGCACAGTAAGAATAAAGATCTTTACACCTTTTAGAAAAAAAGCAGAAATGAGACTCGTATTGGCATCACACTCTTATCAGAAACACTGGATGCTAGAAGACAGCGGATCAATGCCTTAAAAATTCAGAGGCAGGATGTTTTGAGCCTAGATTTCCATACCTGGACAAATCTTCAGTTAAGTCCTAGAAATGGAGCCTTTTCAGATATGCAAGGATTCGAAATTATGCCTCTTGCACTCTTTTGCAGGATGTTTCTTAAGAATATATTCCAGTAAATAAAAGTAATTAAACCAAGGAAGATGAAGATGTGGCCCCCAAGAAAAAGCAGATTGTGTCTGAGGACCACAGCTGTGAACAAGCCCGGGGAACAACCAACCTAGGCTGGTGAAAAATCCAGAAACTGGAGATGGGTTTCTAGACACAAGGGTAACTAATAGACTAGAGGTGATGATTGAGAGCTTGAAAAAACTCGAGGAAATTATAAAAATGAAATATAAAAGGGAATAATTCCTTCAAAATGGTCTCTAGGAGTATTTTCTTTTGAGCATCCCCAGTGATCATGCCAAGGCTGCTGAGAAGGAAATAGAAACCCAACACAACCAGGCATTTCTACTATAACTTCATATAGGCATTCCTGAAATATTTCATGATCTACAAACTTGCACAGTAAAAATAACAAGGCTTGCAGGAAAAATAGGACTTGGCTGGTGACTCGAAACTTGTGGAACTAAAGCACTAACAAAACCAGTAACAGTCCTAAGAAAAATGTCCACGCTGTTAACTTGGCTGGTATTTGCAGCTGGATCATAGTCAGTTTCTCCTTGTATCCTGGGGTTCTGCTTCCTCCGTGGCTACGTGCATCCTTTGAGATATTCACATCGACCAGAGGCCAGGGTCATCAAAATTAAAATGTACAATGTAGGCACAGCCTTCTTTAGTAATCTTTTTTTTTTTCTAAACACAGGGACAATATTTTTTGCAGCAGCGACATCTGCATTTGCAGCTTCCCTTAATCGGTTAATATAGAAGCTACTAAACCCATCTCCTCTTGAATGGATGAAAGGCACCACTCCAGAATGCTTGCTTTCTTAAGATCTTTATATAATGTCAAGGGTCTCTCCCTAATTGTGAGAAAATTTGTACTTGATTGCTTTAAACATTAACATGCCAGGGGGAAAAAAAAATCGTCCGTGAACTAATACAACTTTCATGTCCTGACGTTATCCCCTATTTATGAGTTGCATAGACAGCAGAACAAACTGTTCCTGGCTCTGCAGAGAACAACAATGACATGAGCATAATAGTATAAATACTGTTTATTGGTTTTCAACTTTTAGAATCAATCTATTGACAAGCGTGATGCCCCCACTCTTTTCGCCAGCACTGCCTTCATCCTAAGATGGCAGAATTTGCAGATAATGTGTTTGGAGGACAGACAGGAAGTGAAGATTTCAGCCTGAGTCTCCCTGATGCGGAGCTGGGGTAACCGAGAAGAGAAGAAGCTTATTTGGGGAAGGATGATGGGAGGGGGTGGTATAAATGAGTCAAATCCTCATCCTTTATAGACACTATCTAAATATTATAGACAGTAACTCATCCATTATAGACAAGATGTCAAATAAAATTGACAGAAATGTGTTACATGACACATGATGGTAACCATCAAAATAACTGGAAGGAGGAAATAGTGAAAGTTGGTTGTTTTGGGATAAAAGCCTAGCAGAATGGCTCGAAGGGTGTGGAGGAGATCAAGGGACTATTGCTTTTCTTTATAAGCCTCTCTAGATTGGAAATTTTTTTAGAGCAACATATTTTCAAGTCCCGTGTCTGACCGGGCAAGGGAAACAAAAGAAAAAATGAACAAGTGGGTCTACATCAAACTAAAAAGCTTCTGCACAGCAAAGGAAACCATCAACAAAATGAAAAGACAACCTAACAATTGGGAGAAGATATTTGCAAACCATATATCAGATAAGGGGTTAATATCCAAAGTATGCAAAGAACTAATACAGCTCAACAACAAAAAAACCAACAATCCAATTAGAAAATGGGCAAAAGATCTGAACAGAGATTTCTCCAAAGAAGATATCTGGATGGCCAACAGGCATATGAAAAATGCTCAACATCATTAGCTATCAGGAAAATGCAAATCAAAACTACAATGAGGTATCACCTCACTCCGGTCAGAATGGCTATAATTAACAAGACAGGAAACAACAAATGTTGGAGAGGATGTGGAGAGAAGGGAACCCTTCTTCACTGCTGGTGGGAGTGCAAACTGGTGCAACCACTATAGAAAGCAGTATGGAGTATCCTCAGAAAATTAAGGGTAGATCTACCATATGATCCAGCTATTCCACTGCTGGGTATTTATCCAAAGAACTTGAAAACACAAAGGCATAAAATACTTGCACCCCTATGTTCATTGCGGCATTATACACAATAGCCAAGACATGGAGGCAACCTAGGTGCCCATCAAAGGACGAATGGATAACGAAGATGTGGTATTTATACACAATGGACTACTACTCAGCCATAAGAAATGACGAAATCTGGCCATTTGTGACAACATGGATGGACCTTGAGGGTATTATGCTGAGTGAAATAAGTCAGAGGGAGAAAGTCAAATACCATATGATCTCAATCATAAGTAGAAGATAAAAACAACCACAAAAAAACACATAGCATTAGAGATTGGATTGGTGGTTGCCATATGGGAAGGGGGGAGGGGGAAGGGCAAAAGGGGGTGGACTATAATTAGTTTTCGGTTGGTGAACATGATGTAATGTACACGGAATTCGAACTATGATGTACATCCGAAAAAATAAAAAATAAAAAAAATAATAAAAAAGTTTTTAATGAAATGCACATGTTAATATGATGGAAATAGAAATGAAATTTAAAAAAATTTGCTCTTATCCCACCCTCCAGTTCCACAAGCCCTGAGAAATTCTGATTCTGGTGGGACCAAGAATTTGTATTTTGAAAAAGATCCACAGATGATTTTGCTGCTCATTAGAGGCTAAGTATTGTTGCTCTGGTAGCTGAGCACAGCGATATGTGGGGGCAACTCGCTAATTATCTAATGTGGGGCAAGAGGGATACAGTGTGCAACTTATTTAATTTAGAATCTTTCTTTTTTCCAGAGTATTTCCCAGGATTTGCATTCTGTGGGACATTCTTTAGGAAATGTAGACCATTTCCAAATGTACATCATTCTCTTGGGCAGGAGGAAGGAGGAAGAATATTTTAGGTGAAAGAAACTATGATAATGAATACCTTTGGTTCAGTTATCGAGATTCCTAACCTCTTATCACTGAGGCAAGAACTTACTGGTCTTTTCACAGGAGAAGGGAGGGTAACACTAACTTATTGGCACGCCCTCGACAGCTCATCTTGCTAACAGTGTGTGTAGGGTTAGGTGGTATAGGTTTGAGCAAAGCTGCCACACCCATGTGGAGCTCTTGCTCATGAAACGAGCTCTATGGGGTAAGACTCATGAAAAGCAGCCCAAAGGGTTCCCTGGTAGCAGGAGACTGGAAGTACCGTATGCACAGAAAATGCCAGGGTCTAGTCAGAGTGAGAAGAGAAATGAAGACTCTCCAAGACAAAGGTTTTGAAATTTCTGAACCAGGCTGATCTGAGTGACATCTATTTCCCCGAAGCCTAGCAGCTGGAAGGGCTATAGACACTGCAAACCGAGCTTGAGCTCCTTATATAGGAGAGGCATCACCCAGCCCATCCCTGGGTGGAACCCATGACCATGTCTCCAGGGCATGCTCTGAGGGAGATCTGATGATTATCTTCTATTACAACGTCCCTGGAAAGGCAGTGAGGAGCAGTGGACACAGCTCTGGATTAGTAATCCAAATTTCTGGATTCTAAGGTGAGCTAAAGAGTACCCGAGCAGAGAGGATCTTTGCTGTCTCCCGTAAACTCTACCAGCCTCCAGCAAGGCCTCCAAAATAAACATGCATCTTAGGTAAAATATAGTATGCTGCATGCAAAAGCAGCTTCCAACTATGTCTTCCTCCAAAATATTGCCCCCGTGAGCCTTTCCTATGTGGAAATTCTGAAGCAAATTACACTCTAGATAGGCCTACCTCTGCTCCCTATTTGCTGTATGGCCTTTTCTCTTTGTTCCATAGTTGGTTCATCTGTAAAATGGGAATGAGAAGGGGATGAATTGATTGACTTCTAATATCCCTTCCAGCTCTGACATCCCAGGATTCTATGTTCTCCAAAGGTGAGGAATGTTCTGGAAGACCCCAATTTTCCATCAGATGAGACAGCTGAAAGCCAGGCGAAAAAGGAGGTGAGAGGCTTACTCCTTACTCCCAGGCTTTCTGGGAGATATCCTTCTTTCCACATAGCTTTCTCTGTCTCTCTAGGGGAGGGAAGTGAGGGCTGCCAGTCAATGTAGAGGCTTCACAAAAGCACAGGAACAAATATGCAGTTCTCAACGCATCTTCAATCTCCCCCGAAGTGCTGAGCTGCCTGTGGGGAGCGGGCTCTCGGCTGACCCAGATGAGCAGACCGGGGTCTGTGATGTCGGTGTGAGGCACTTCAAGGTGTTTCTCCCCAGGACGTCGGGAGGCCGGGCGGCAGTCTAAACAAAAACACACTGGCGGTAGTGTCCCTACCTAGACAGATGCGAACACAAAAGAGACTTTTCAGCTAATAAGACCCTCTGGTGTTTGCAGCTCTAAGCAGGTAAGGTCATTCGAACCCTTCTTTATAGTACATTTTTCCCTCCTCATTCTGATGGAATAAAAATAGGCTGAAGAACTGATTTTATTTCCCATTTAAGTTAGTTCAATAGAAGCTAGATTTTTTTCTTTGTGTGCACGTGCGTGTGTGTGTGTGCAGTGCGCGCGCACAAGGGGTGGGCAGACCTGGGGGAAGGAGAGTTTGGAGATGATGCTATTGGGTTCCTTGGTTAAAGAAGAAAAATGTCAGGCTTGAAATGGTTTCCTCTGGGGGCTGTTTGTGGAATCAAAACGCCTCTCTGGTTTGCAGTTCTGAAACCCACTACTGTGACTAAAAAAAACCACTTTCAATTTAGAGAGGAAAAAGGCTACAGCTCCTGGAGTCCCCACTCGGCTGAGGAAAATGCCGCTGGATGAAGTGAATGCCGCGGGTTTGGATTTCAAACACCGGCACTGATCTCAGCATCTATTGGGGTTGTTCTGCCTCTGTCTCTGAGCTCCTAGCCCCGCCTTGTCCCCCAGGGGAAAAGGATTGATCACAGGATGTAGCTGTGAGGCTGGGATGGAGGAGGAAGGACAAAGGGGGCCAGTCCCATGATGAGGGAAGGACCTCAACATGCTCCTCCAGTAAACTGAAATTCTGCAAATCAAAGTCTCACCCTTAGCAACTCCCGCCCCCCTGTACTTTGTCAACACTCTTCTCCAGGGAAGGCTCAGCGCTTTGAAGGGTGCTCGGGTTAAATCTCTATTTACACCATCACTAGGAGAGGGACATGTGGATAAATGATTAATCCTCCTTTCCTCCTGTACCCGGAACTCTGTACCCATTAGGTTTCTTGGTCTATGAAGACCCACTCTAGGCTCTCACTCTGTCTACTTGGTTCCAGAGTGAT
Organism: Equus przewalskii; assembly: GCF_037783145.1. Classification (NCBI taxonomy): domain Eukaryota; kingdom Metazoa; phylum Chordata; class Mammalia; order Perissodactyla; family Equidae; genus Equus; species Equus przewalskii. Next base: position 21,356,021 of record NC_091853.1, on the reverse strand, counting down.
AGATCAATGAATTATTAATTCATTCAACAAATATTTATTGAGTGTCTACTATGTGCCAGTAGCTTAGTATGACTCAGTGAACAAAGTAGACACAGATCTCCTCCCTCATGAAGCTTATATACCAGTAGGGGAAGATGGATAACAAACAATAAAAATAAGAAGTAGCAAGTTGTCGTATGCTCTAAGGTGATGAATGCTATGGAACAGGCAGCACTGAGAAGGAGACATTAAGAGGACAGAGATGGGGTGCTCCCCAGCTGGTCAGGGTGAGAACATTGAGAAGGTGATGCTTGAGCAAAGACTGCAGGGAGGGGAGTTTGCCAGCTGGTCAGACATCTGGAACTAGAGCCTCCAAGCAGAGGGAACTGTAAGTGCAATGGTCCTAAGGTGGCACAGCGCCTGGGTGTAGAAGGGACACCAAAAAGCACAGTGTGACTAAATCGGGGTGTGTGGAGGTGGTTGAGGGTGAGTGATGGATAAGATTGGAGGGGTCTTCGGGTCTAAATCCTGTAAGGTATTATTAGTCATTGTATGATCTTTGGCTTTTGTTTCAAGATAAACGGGGAGCCACTGGAGAATTTTAAGCAGAAGAATGGCATGATCTGACTTAGGTTTTTAAAAGATCATTCTGGTTGCTATGTTGGGAATAGAGGGCAAGGGTAGAGCAGGGAGACAGAGAGGAAGAGGAGACGGATGATGGAGGCAGCAGAGGTGGAGGCAGTGAGAAGTGGTCTGTTTTCGTATATAGTTTGGGGATGGAGAGAAGGAGATTTCCTGACGGATTTGTGGTATGCTGAGGTTTGGGGCTTGAGTGCTGAAAAAGCTGGGCTCCTCACAACTAAGATGGAATGGAGGTTTTTCAAGGAATATCAGGAGTTTCGTGTTACTCGTGTTGAATCTGAGATGTCTGTTGTAGACATCCAAATGGAGATGTTGAGTTTGCAATTGGACATACAAGTCTGAAGTTATCCTGGAGGAAGACACCCGAGCTTTAAATATAAATTTGGAAGTGATTTGCATACATGTGATATTTAAATGCCATAAGACTGGATGTGATCACCAAGGGAGTGAGCGAAGATGGAGAAGAGAACAGGACTGAGGGCATTCTTGGGAACGGGACCTGGGGCACTCCATTATTAAGAGGTTGGGGAGAGGAGAAGACCGGTAAAGGAGGCTGAGAGAGAGCAACCTGGGAAGTGGGGCAATGTGGGCTTCTTGGAGCCAGGTAAAGAAACATATCAAAATCAACTGGTTCAAGTGCTGTGGGGAGGTCAAGAAGGATGAGGACTGAGACGTTATCCTTCTTTTTGGCAACATGGAGATCATTGGTCACCTGGACAAGAGCAGTTTTGGAAGACTGATGGAGGCAAGTGCTCAACTGGATGGGGTCTAAGCAAAAGTGAGAGGAGAGGAATTTCTAACAATAGAGAAAACTCCTCTGCACAAAATCAACTCAAAATGGATTAAAGACTTGAACCTTAGACCTGAAACCATAAAACTCCTAGCACAAAACAGGGAATAAGCTGCTTGACATCTGTCTTGGCAATGATTTCTTGGATTTGACCACAAAAGCGAAAATAAATAAGTGGGATTACGTCAAACTAAAAAACTTCTGCACAGCAAAGGAAACATCAACAAAATGAAAAGGCAACCTATGCATTGGGAGAAAATATTTGCAAATCATATACCTGATCAGGGGTTAATATCCAAAATGTGTAAAGAACTCATAGAACTCAATAGCAAAAATCTAACAATCTAGTTTAAAAAATGGTCAGAGAAGCTGAATAGACATTTTTCCAAAGAAGATAAAGAAGTGACAAACAAGAATATGAAAAGGTGCTCAAAATCGCTAATCATCAGGAAAATGCAAATCAAAACCACAGTGAGATAGCACCTCACACCTGTCAGAAGGGCTATCATCAAAAGACAAGAGATAACAAGTGTTGGTGAGGATGTGGAGAAAAAGGAAGTCTCATGCACTGTTGGTGGGAATGTAAACTGGTACAGCTATTAGGGAAAACAGCACGGAGGTTCCTCAAGAAATTAAAAATAGAACTACCATAGGATCCAGCAATTCCTCTTCTGGGTATGTATCTGAATGAAATGAAATCATTATCTGGATTCATTGCAGCATTGTTTACAGTAGCTAAGACATGAAAATAACCTAAGTGTCCATCAACAGGTGAATAGATGTTGAAAAGTTGTAGTATATATGTGTGTGTGTGTGTATGTATACATAGGTATATATTTTGTGACTGAATTATATATGGATATACAAACATATTATATATGTATTATACAATGGTATATGTATATATACATTTCAGTCATAAAAAAGAAGGAAATCCTGCCATTTGTGACAATATAGATGGAACTTGAGGGTATTATGCTAAGTGGAGTAAGTCAAACAGAGAAAGACAAATACTGTATGATTTCACTTATATGTAGAATCTTAAAAAAACAAACTCATAGAAATAGAGAACAGATTGGTGGTTGCCAGAGGAGAGGGGTAAGGGATGGCGGAAATGGGTGAAGGTGGGCAAAAAGTACAAACTTCCAGTCATGAGATAAATAAGTCCTAGAGATGCAGTACAGCATGGTGACTATAGTTAACAACACTGTACTGTATATTTGAAAGTTGCTAAGAGAGTAGATCTTAAAAGTTCTCATCACAAGAGAAAAATGTAACTATGTTAGGTGAGGGATGCTAACTAAACTTACCGAGCTGATCATTTCACAACATACACATATATCAGATCATTGTGGTGTACATCTGAAACTAATATAACATTATATGTCAATTATATCTCAATAAATCTGGAACAAAAGAAACCTCCTTTGAAGAGTTTTGCCGCAGAGGAGAGCAAAGAAATGGAGCAGCAACTAGCGGAAGAAATTGGGAAAACGTAAGTTTTTGTTGGCCTGCCTTTGTTTGGTTTGGTTTGGTTTCATTTAGTTTCTTTTTGGAGCATTTAAAGGCATTGGGGTCTTGTGCACATGTGTGTGTGATCAGAACACGTACCCTGAGCTCTCCCTTAGAGGTTCAGGCGTGGGGTGTAATGTTGTTATCTGTGGGTACAATGTTGTACAGCAGACCTCTGGAACTTGCTCATCTTGCATAATAACCAGCAAACTCCCTATGTCCCCATACCCCAACCCCTGGCAACCACCATTTTATTCTCTGTATTTATGAATTTGACCATTTTTTTTTTTTAAAAGATTTTATTTTCTCCTTTTTCTCCCCAAAGCCCCCTGGTACATAGTTGTATCTTCTTCGTTGTGGGTCCTTCTAGTTGTGGCATGTGGGACGCTGCCTCAGCGTGGTCTGATGAGCAGTGCCATGTCCGCACCCAGGATTCGAACCAACGAAACACTGGGCCGCCTGCAGCGGAGCGCGCAAACTTAACCACTCGGCCACGGGGCCAGCCCCTGAATTTGACCATTTTTGATACCTCATGTACAAGTAGAATCATACAGTGTTTTCCCTTCTGTGACTGGCTTATTTCAGTGCGTATAATGTCCTCAATGCTCATCCATGTTATCACATATTGTAGGATTTCCTTCCCTTTTCAAGGCTGAATAATATTCCATTGTGTATATATACCATATATTTTTATCCATTTATCTGTCATGAGACATTTACATTGTTTCCACATCTTGGCTGCTATGAATAGTGCTTCAAAGAACATAGGAATGCATTTAGTTACTTTTCCCATGGGGTAAATATAGCAATGATCAATGAACTAGCCAGTATATGGAATATTTGCCATACATCAACACTGTGCTAAGTGCTGAAGGAGAAATATAAACACAAACTAAATCCTTGCCCTCAAGAATTTTACAGCCAAGTTAGGGGTTGAAAGCATTTAGAAAAGAAAATCAGAGAGCTATCGACATCCCCACGGAAAGGCCCATAGATGGGCATGAAAGCGGGTGGTGTTCAGACTGTTGGGGCCGTGGGAGTTCACAACAAAGGGAGCGTGGAGATGGCATTTGGTCAGATTCAGTGGAAGGTATTTATCAACCACTAAGTGTCTAACGTTGTGCCTGGTGCTCTAGGCCGTGTAGGAAGAGAAATAAACATCTGTCATATATGCTTCCCAGCTCCTGGTGCCACCTCTATCACAGCAGTGTGGTGCGTGAAGGGCTCACGCCCAGCATCAGACTGCCTCACCCGCTCTGCCACATTCAGGCCTGTTCCAGCTTACTGAACCTACGGGAACTCTAAAATGGGGATCCTAATTGTAGCAGATAAGGCAAGTGCTAGGAATATAATAAGGATTTATCTATTGACTATTTTCTGAAATTGTATTGTTAGTATTATAGCTTTGACGACATCCTATTGAAATGATCCGTTTACCTGGCTGACTGCCTTGCTAGTCTCTGAGCTCCTGGAAGGCACAGATTGAATCTTCTTTATCTTTATATTCCTGGGGTATGGTATACGGTAAACACTTTGTTATATTATAGACACTATTGTAACCTCATTGGAGAGCTTCCATGGTTCATAAGCGTCTTCACTGTGTAGGTGATGAGATATTAATTCCGATTTATTAACTGAGCACCTACCATGTGTGAGGAACCATGTGGCTTACAAAGACACCTAAATCCATCTCTTCCCTTTACAGTCCAGTGGGAAAACCAAGACAAGAGCATCAGTGATGCTGGAAGCGCTCTCAGCGGGGCACTCACAGAGCTGGGGGACCCAGGACAGGAGAGATTGCCCTCCATACCCTTCCTCCCTTGCCTCAGCTCCCAGGCAGACCTCCCCTCTCACCTTTGCCCCTGACTGCACTCAAGAGAACTTCCCTAGGTGTTCCTAGAGTCTCTTTTCCCTCTTGAGCTTTTTTCTAGACACAATTCAAATTAGTGAAGAAATAGATAAAAAGGAGCACGTTTTTGAGGGCGTATGAGGGGCTTGGACTGGAATGGGGCCCTCTAGACGTTATCCAGAATATATTTTGAATGATTTTGCATTATAAGCCACTGTGGCCAGAGTAATTCTGTAGCTGGTGAATTCATTACAATTCTCTTCAGCCCTCTGGTGTCTAAATTGTAATGGAAAATTCTCGATGATCCATCCTTATGGAGAGAACTACAAGTAATCCCAAAGATGGATAAATCAATCATTTCTATTGGACTCTGAAATGTATCTCAGGGTTGCTGGAGAAAATGAGTTTGTTTGCTATTCTAGAATCATAAGAAAGATCAAACTAAATAATGATGCTGTGATATAAAGGCCAGCTTAGGCAGTACTAGAGAAATGTCCATTTACCTAAACATCATCACAATTCTCCGCTGTCTGTTCCAGGCAGGAGGAGAAATGTATCACCCTTCAGACTGATGCTTAACAGCAGCCTAAGCAGGACTGTCTCCCCTTGTCCTTCTGACTAACACATTTACTGACACCATGCTCGGTTTTGCATCTCTTGAGAGAATCTCTTGGAACACCTCATGTAGGCAGTGGCTTTAATTATTGTCCAAGGAATAAACCAGAACCTCCACAGTATTGGCTATAAAAATGTCCACCAGGCTGGACAAGCTGCAGAATTTTCAAGATATGCTTTCTCCTCTGGAAAAAGACAAATATTGTAGTCCCCACTCCTGGGATATTCCACAGAACCAATTTATTCATAAGCCGGAAGAAAGTCCTTAGTAGATGCAGAGCACTGTACAAGGTGTTTGGGAGATCAGCACAAATGCTCCAGAGGCTGATGGTCTGGGCAGGGGTTCAGACTCATCAATGAGCATCTATAAGAGAACGTTTGAGGTGGCAGGGCAGCCACATGTGTAGATGAGGCAGGAGAGCAAAGGAGCTTGTGGTCAGTTCTACCTCAGGTAAGGCAAGGAGGACACCTTGAATTGAGACAGAAGGTGAATAGAAGATTTCTGGGTCTAGAACCACGTGGAAAAGCCTTGGTGGTTGACAGGAACAGGAATTCCAGGCAGAGGGAGCAGAAGCCAAGGACACGGGCCTGCAACCACCAGGCATGTGCCCCTGGGCCTGCAGTGGGTTGTCTCTCTGATCGTTAGCCGTTCTCCAGGTTTTCTGCGGACTAGCGGCTGTGCTGGAGACAAATCAGAGTTGGGTTTGAGCCCGCCTTCCATGCCTACCATGCAAAAGGAACTACTGATACCCACGGGCCCCACATTCTCCGGGAGCATCGTCAGCTCTCTCAACTCCCGTCTCCTGCCCACTTTTTTACAACATTTCAATACAGCGTCTAGTGTGGCAGCTACTGTCAGTCCCACTTTAACTGCCACCATCTCTATTCAGGGGACAATTCGGGAGAGGACTGTCCAAAATTGCTGTTGGAGTCATAATGGTGTTATGAGGAGAGCAAATGCGATAAACTGGGGAGATGAGTGACTGCATCTGATGTTGGCGGACGGGACTGGGGGAGAAGACGAGGGGGCACATCCCCACGGTCACTACTTATTTGTTTACCTAACTTCAAAATTCTCCCCGGGAGCTACAGAGACAGAGCCTGCTTGATCTTTCCAAGCATGAATCCCTGGGTAAGACACACGTCAAACGGAAACAGCCTTGTTGGTCACAGTTGATATTTTTAAAAATTTGACCATCAGACTCTGTTATATTCAAGAGCCTATCTCCTGTTTTTGGTTTACTTAGTTTGGGGGGTTTGGGTTTGGGACAATTTACCAATATTTTGTAGCAAACATCAATTGTGACTATAAGGAAGGGTAGCATAGCTGATACTTGGCGAGCTTTCTAGCCCAAAGGGGTGACATCTTACACTTCCACTTCTTCTGAATTTTCTGCTTCCTACACTGGTCAGTTTTCAATCATTCATTTTCCTGGTAGTCAGAGGGCAAATCTTTGTTTTCAGTTCTTTGTTGGCACCATGCTTCTCTCTGTTGACTTATTTTCTTGATTGACGTCTTTATCTCTGTTTGTTCTTGCCTCGCAAGGAGGCTACCGTTTAATACAAGCAGGCAGGGATGTGGGGAGGCTATTGCACCAGCCAGGAGAGATAATGAGGGCCTGGCCAGGGCACTGAGAACAGCAGTGGATATATGGGCTGGAGAAGGGACCGTCCAAGGGGACTCCTAAGTTGCTCGCATACAGGTCTAGGTGGATGGTGAGGGCCACAGCCAATGCAGCAGGACAAATAGCTCTCTTTTGAATTTGTTGGGTTGAAGTACCTGCAGGACATCCAGGTGGAGGTTTAACAGACAGCTGCTGTGTAGGGCTAGGGTTTAGGAGTGAGAATGACAGACAGGGCCAAAGATGTGGTTCCATCTGCACTTGTACCCACATACGGTGGAATGCCAACCAATTCTCCCCCCGCCAAAGCTTGCGATGTCACTTCAGCAACCAAGGAAACATGTTTATTTTGATATCAGTTTCTCAAATCCTACCTTTCATCTTTTCTGCCAGAGACAGTAATGACAAAACAACCTATTGTTAGTCATAAAAAGAACTAAGAACGTGGAACGGGAAGATCTGAAGTACGTGGAGGAACCAAGCAACAAGAAATTCAAACTGCTGAGTGGCACAGCCACTCAGAGGAGCTCTTTGTTCTTCTAGCTGAGTCTCTGGTGGAACCGGATGTCTTGAAGGTCTTGGAAAAAGTAGAGAGACAGCAATTTTAGCAACTTACTACACGACCGTGAATTTCCTGCGCAGACAATAGATTATCACAGTGCATCTGGCCCAAAGTGCCTGTGGTGGTAGATTGAGTTAACGCCAGAGTTATTGGAGAGATGATAAAATCATCCTGGCAGTTAGGATGGGTTGGGAAGGCAAGAGAGCATGCACAGAGCCCGCCGCGCTGGTGGTGCGGTTGCCCGGAGTGGTGCTTCTCTGTGACCCACGGGCTCCAACGTATTGGGAAGCTGGAAAGCTGGAAACACCAGTGCTGATTCCTTTCCTGAGCCAGAGCACGCCGGCAGCTGAGAAACCACGCTTCTCTTGTCTTTTCAGCCAAACCATGCTTTGGTCCATTCTGTCACTCCCACTTACCAATTAGACACCCGGAGTCCCTCTACCACCTGCCACTCTGCAAGGCACGTCCAGCTGTCCTGATGTGGGAGAGAGATGGGGAAGGCTGAGCTCTCCCAGCCTGGAAGAAGGTAACAGAGATGATGAGCTCCCCAGAGGTGAGCAGAATTAACTGCAGGAAGGGGAAGAGAGCAGCCCTTCATCAGAGAGCCTAAGGGTTTCGGAAGGATCGTCACTGGTCACGGCTGTTGTGGGTTATTAGTTTGGGGAACCCTTTATGAAAGCTACAGAGACTTTATACACGAAATAGGGCAGTAAATTCCCATCTGATGGAGTTGGTTTGAAAGTTAAATGTGAAAATGTGGGGAAGTCACACTACATAGTATGTGATATTTAATAAATGCTTGATGCTTGGTAGTCATCATCATTAATTGAGGAGTATAGAGAAGTGGTTACGATCACACGTCAGACCAGGGTTTGAATCCCAGCTCCACCCCTCGCCAGCTGCAAGACATAGGCCACATTGTTTAACTTCCCAGAGCCACACTTTACTATCTCTAAAACTGGGTTCACAATATCTACCCCTGGGGGTATTGTGAGTCTTACGATTAGATAAAGTAAGGACAGGCTTTCATTTGTGGTGGCATTATTATTTTTGGGAAATACCTGAACATAGGGCTCTTCTCGTGCTTCGTATTTCTGGAGAAAGAGCCCTCAGCTAGGGTGAAAGCACATTCTGGTTGAACCACACGCAGGTCTCTAAACTTCAGTGACTCTAAGCTACCTGGTAACCTAGACTGGGGTCAGCAAATCTTTTCTGCAATGGGACAAAGAGTGAATATTTTAGGCTTTGTCGGCCACACAGTCTCTGTCCAAACTCCTCGACTCTACCACTGTAGGGCCGAAAGCAGCCATAAACAATAGAAAAACAAATAGGTGTGGCTGTGGTCCAAGAAAACTTGATTTACAAAAACAGGCGGTTGGTCCGATTTAGCCTGTGGTCATGGTTTGCTGACTCCTGACTTAGACATACGTAGAGCTAAGCTCGCATGTAGGTGCTTGTTGATATGGCATGGTTAGAGGAAAAGTGGGAAAGGACTTCATGTCCCCACTTCCATCCTCTGTGAGGTGCCAAGGACTAGAAATTCCACTATTAGAAAGTCATTTCTTTGAATTAAGCATTGATCCATGGAGAAAAGGGAGATGCCGATCAAAAACACAAATAAAAGGAATAATAGATAAAGATTAAGCTTTAATTTGAATTGGAACATTGTGTACCTTCCAAACTGACAGGCCTTGACTTTGCTAGGGGGCACCAAGCACCTGGAGGGAGGAGAATTAAAAATGGATAGAGGGAAGGAAAAAGGGAACAGATTTGACTAGGACTTTGTCTCACGTCTTTCACATCAAACCTCTCCCCTTAGACTCCTTCCTCTTCTGCATTCCATCCCCACATCTAAGGCAAGATCTCTTCATCACCAAGAGCAAACCAAAAGAGCGGATCCTTCATCGCTTCTTTCTGAGACTGTAGGTGGCTGCTTGTGACAATTCCTGAAGCCTGAATCCTCAGTTTCTGGTTTCTTAGTGCTTAGAACAGATGTGCGAGGGTACAGCCGCCTCTCTGTGCTCCGAGTTTGGTACACAGAACAATGCTGATACTAGTATGGAGGGCCTTCTCTTACCTTCCCATCTTCCAACCACACCACCAGAGGTAGCCCACTTCTTCCCAAAAATTGAGAAGGAGAGTCAGAATTCAGGGTAGGCCTGGGGCAAAGTGTAAGGTCAAAATTATGTTAGAGACAAAATACAAATCTCATTTATGGATCCAGCGAGGGCTGTGGACTGTCGATTAATCCTTGCGGTACGGGGAACAGCGGGCAGTGGAGAGAACCTCAGTCTGGATAACGGGGTAGCAAGGAGTCTGTTTGTGGAGATCACTTGGTCCAAGAAACTGTAGATGGTTTCACACCCCAAGGGCAGTTACAGACAAAATCATGTGGTTCCAAAATAAGAAGCCCATTTTCAGGGTCCCACCAGATTGCTCTGCCTTCTGTCCCCCGGAGGACCCCACCCTCATTGTATCACAGAACTCGCTCACCATGTTTCCCCATGACACATGCTCTCTGACGACCCACATTTGCTGTCTCTTCTTACGCTCACTTTTCAAGGACTACCTGGCCCTTCCCAGTCGCTTCTTCCCTGAGGCCCTCCAGCCTCTGCTCTCTGCTTCTATCCAGGGCCTTACAGCTGCTGGAGGGCACACACACTTCCATGAATCTACTTCTCCCCACCATGACCCCACCACTCCAGAATATTGCCCAACACCAAAGCATTCATAGGTGATCAATTAATGTTTGTAGAATTAATTTACAATGATAACTCTAATGCTTACATTGCATGAATGATCGCCTTGCTCTCCTGTGCTAATGGAGGGAGCAGGGACAAGCATTGGAGGAGCCTAGGAAGAATACTGTGCTAACTACTAACACCTCCCTGCTCCACCTCACCTCACCCCACCCTGTGCCCTGTGAGCATGGTGGATGCTGAGAACAGGCAGCGTCTGCATCCATCCAGCCTCCCGGGAGCTCTGGATCCTTCAGCAGCACTCCTTTCCTTTCCACTCACTGCTGCCCCCAGCCTTTGTAGCTTAGAGACACATCTGGCATCTCAGGTTAGTTTGAACAGAAGTGGAAACGATTCATCAATCTAGTTCAGTTGTCTTTTGCTTAACTTTTCAATCCATAGTGCAAAAGTGTGCTCAGAAAGTGTTAATCCTCGTGGACCCAAGTTGAGAGGTGGAAAAATATTCTAGGAGTCTTTCATTACATTTAGGGTGAAAGTCTTTATTAAGGAGTATTTCTTCCCGTAGGAGTCCACTTGCTGGGAGTCAGGAGTGAGGGAAAAGGGGGGTGAGGCGGGGGAGGAGGGACACCCTAAATGAGGGTCTCTACCACGCTGGCCACTGCTGGGAGGAGCGTACACCTGAACGCTCCAGGTCTCAAGACTCGCTTCCCAGAGGCCCCACCAACTGCTGTCTCAGGAGAGTCCACCGCAGAAGGAAGGGAGAAGAATGCATCCACCAGATCCTGCCCCCCAAGGGACGTTAACTCTCCTACACTTTACAGTTGCACATGTGTGGACAACAAAAAGTGCCCACTGTGTTTCCTGCCTCAGCGGCAACAGCTGGATCCCCCTCAGGAAGGTGAGAGGCACACAGTGCAGGACCAGGGGGCATGGTCAGAGTGTGCTTTCCCGGTGGCAGCTGGAGTGGAACAATGGGTCCGAGGCCTTGGGTACAGGTGAGCACAAGAGGATCTGAGATGGCTCCTAAGAGCTGTCCATTCTATGGAAACTCCCTGCCATAAGGTTGGCGACTCACCGAAATGTAATCTCTACGCATGCACTATTGCTGACACAGATTTTATTTTTATTCAACAATTTATTCCTTCATTCATTCGTTAACCAATTCATGCACTCCCCCCTATATTCCAAACACTGTGATAAAGAAGAATAACCTGGCTTTCTGGAGCAATAGAAGCACCCCATCTACTATCCTAAAGCAACCCCAGTCTCCCTCCTTGGCTCCCCATCCCTCCTGATGCTGCACCCCACCCTCCTGGACCAATCACCCCCATTAGTTTTACTCAAAAGTGTTGAGTTGTCCACAAGTCTCCCACTGCAGGGCCCTAAGGCCACAGGGTGGCCCTAGAAGAGCGTGTGTCTCCTCCAAGGGGAAAGTCTTGTCTGTGAACCCAAACACTGTACCACTACTTACCCCTCCTCCACATGTCATCATTCCAGGGACACTCAGGCCCAGAACATGGGATGAGGAGCTCCTGGGCTCCAGAATGGGATCCTGTACCGCTAATTCAAACTCCACGAGGAAAGTGAGCTGCAGAAGGTTGGAAATGCCTCAGCATCTTAAAATTTGGGGGCTATCTGTGAATAATGGTCCAAAGTCGATTCTTGTGGGTTAAGGCGAGACAGGAAACTAATGACTCTTTATATTTGTGTTTCATCCACTCATTATGTCATTTGACTATGGCACTCCATGACCATGACCATGTAGAATTATTTCCATGTTACCGATGTGGAAACCGAGGCCGAGAGATTAAATAACTGGCTGAAGGTCACACAGCCCATAAAAGGGAGTTCCAGGGCCAGCCCCATGTTTTTTAAGTGAACCTCACCTTTGCCCTACCAAGTGGCTTGTCCGAGCCTGCCCTTCATCCCACTGACCTATCAGCCCAGGGTTGGCTGCTGCCAATCCTCACCCGCCATATGGGAGACAATGGGCCTTAGGACCCAGGGATTTCCCCCAAGGTCCTTTAGCTGCGTACTGTCAGTGGGCAAAATGCCAGTGCTCGGGGCTCCATCTTCCCCTCCTCTGCCCCCATCAAGCCCTCTCTTCCCTCATCTAGCGCGGCGCCAACTCTCTCCCGGTAAATTCAGTGTTTTTCCATTCCGGTGAGCTCAGCCTTTCCTTTGATTTGGGTGCAAGCAGCTGCAGGAGCCTCAAGTCATCATGTGCTCTCTTTCCCCCTCTCTCCCTGCAATGTCATCCATGTTTACTTGCTGCTCTGGACTTTAGATTCTGTCAGAATGCCAATCGGCTGGGCCGCCAGGCACCACAGCTGACAGTCAAATCTGTGATGCCGAATCCTTCTTCTGGAAAAAAGGGCTAAAGAGGTTAATACACTCAAGTCAGGATAAACACACCAGCTGTTAGAGTTTCTAATATTTAATATCATTATCAAATAAATAACTCAGGGAGAAATCACACACACACACACATGCCGCAAAAACCCACTGCTTCATTGACAGTGGTTTAAGAGAATATTAATAAATTATCTTAAAAGCCTCCACAATCGAGTAATGACGGGGACAAAATTAAGTAAACATTTGCATATAGCCTGCTGTTGCTCCTGCAGGGAGACACCCTCCTCCTGGAGATGGGCCCTGAGAGAGGAAGTGGGGAGGACCATGTTCATATCAACAATTTTAGGTTTCCCTCTTGGTCTGGGGGAATCTCAGCTCAAGTAACCTTTGCTTTCACTTTTACTTTCAATGGGGAGATTCCAGATGAATCTCTCTCTACTAAAAACTACACCACCCTTCTATCTACCTATGGAACACAAGACAATTTTTTCTGGAGGAAAAGTTTTTCAGACAAACTTTGCATTCATAACCAGTTTTGTAGATAATGGATTATCTAACTGACCAGTCAACAGTGCTTTGTTGTTTAGTATTCAATCTATTTTGTGCACAGATCCCAGCCAGGGTAACGAGCATCTATTTCTCTCTTGGAGTTCTGGCCTTCTGATTCCCTGAGCACTGATGTTAAGGATGAACAGGACAGAATTTTAACGGCCTGTTAACTGTGTCAGGAAATTGCGAGTCTACTTTTTTTTTTCCCCAAGCCTACTGGCTGCTGTTCACCTAGGCTAAAGGAACAGAAAATGATGATCATTGCATTTGGGGAAAAAAATGAACATGGACCAATTTTTTTTAAGGCTCCAACAAAATGTTTTCCAGGTCACAAAGCACTGAGCAAAATGAGCTCCATATCTCGTTTATGTTGTGTATTATAAGGGAAGCTGGTCTCAGCGACTCTGTGAAGGTTCCATGAGCATTTTTTGAGATAAAGGCTTCATTTCAAGGGCCAGGGTTGAGCTATTTCCCTTCTCATCAAGCAAAAACCTGGCATCCTGTTTGTCTGTCCAGATGTATTTTTGTTTGGGTTTTTACACTGTTTGATTGAGATCAAGTCATGAATTTCTGCTCTCCGGATGGGCACAGGAATGACAATTTATGAAGTCTGAGGATGCATGTTGTTTAGCTCAAAAGCACAGCCAGATGAATTTGTGTGAGAGGAAAGGCTGCCCTGCATGGCCACCACAGCCAATATCAGGGGCAATTTCTCTTTTACAAACTTTTCAAAACCAGAGCCGGAGGGTATAGTTTTAATAATCTCTACTATCTGAGGCTGTATGGACAGGATGGATCAGATGGAAAGAATCCCAATAATTTAAATGGGATTTTGTTCTAATAAGACTTACAAAGTAACTTCCCTGTTGACATTGAGTCCATGTAGAGGCCACCGAGATGACGGGACTGTCCGCACACTTTCTGGTTAACGCGGGGCATGGGGGACATGTAAATGACTTCTGCCCACATGCCTCTGCCTTTGAGCCCTTGATGAACTTCCAATGGCTCAGTGCCCCCTTTGCTCACTCAGGCATCCTCTCCGTGTCCGGCCAGGTCCCCGGTTCTTCAAATGAGTTTTTCAAGCGTGTAGAATAAAATGCGGCCGGGTGGCAGGGATGAAGGCAAGAATGATGGGTCTCCTCAGAGACCAAGTGGGAGGAAGGGGTGTCTCTGAGCCGATCAGGGGTGGCGTGGGGTTGCTGGTCTCCAGTGCCTGGCCATTGTGTATTCTCTGCTCTCAGCATGGGGGTTATTGGAGGAATCAAACCATGCCTAGGAAAGATGCCTGAAGTTTAGATATTTGATTGTTTTTTTCTATTTCTATTCAGATATATCTGGATTGGAGAGGAGACCCAAATTATTGTTAGAGTTGTGAGGATGGAAGAGAGGAAGGGAATGAAGGGGAAAATGGTGGCAGGGAGGAAGGGAGAGGGAAAGCGGAGAAGAGAAAGAGGGGGAAAGAAGGAAAGGGAGGGAGGGAGAGAAGAAGGAGGGGAGAGAGAGAAGGAGGTGGAAGGATGAGAAAAACCAAGCCCAGTTCTCAAACCCAGAGCTGTGTCGGCGGCTTGCCTGGACTTGCGCCTTTGCACAAGCATGCCCTCCGCCTGCTGGCCTCCTCACCCCTCTGGACCCCACCAGCTCCTCTCCAGCCTGCGTCTCAGATCACGCCGGCCTGCTCCTCAGTGCCGAGTCCAGTGCTCTCTTCCCCCGGCTTCATTTCCTTGTGCACGAGGCTGTCTCTGTTCGCCTCTGTCTCCTGGAGGGAGGAAACATGTCTTTACTTAATAGTTTCCCCAGCATCCTGCCCCATCTCAGAAATGTTTGCTGAATAAACGAATGCATGAAAATGAGAGAATTGAAGAATAACTAGAGATTTAGCAAATAGTAGTGTAAATCCAAGAACTCTCCTGTGATAAAGAAATTTAATTTCTATTAGATACCATTATAACCATTTGCTATTAACAATAGAAATAAAAATGTCTTAACGATAGGTCACGCAGTGGTGGTGGTGGTCACTCTAAGAGATGTCTATCTATTCTAACAATAGCTATTTATAATGCCCTTTTAAAAATAGAACATACCTGTCATTAATATTAAAATATAAAATGAATCATATTCTATTAATAAGCTTACAAAGAAGCTGAGTGAGGTCCTTTTTCAAACAAATATACATACGAGTGTTTAGATAACCCAGGCTTAACTAACAGGGGAACTAGACGAATGGAAAGTCTGAGAGGCATTGACTTAAAGGCAGTTTTGGATTTTGTTTCCCATCTGTGAGCGAGCCGCCCCTGGGAGTTCATTGCACCTGAGCTCAGGTCAGCTCAGAAAATAAGAACCAAATAATGAGGGTCCCTCCATTTCTATCAAACTTTCACTTCCTGCCACTCTTATCACCAGACTTTATTCCCAGGAGACCCTTGTAAGATGAGGAAGGAACTGAGCTGCCCCTTCCCTGATGGGGATACAGGAGCCCCGGGAGCTGATGGCACTTGTCCAGGGCAGCTGGGCAGTGCGGCGGAGGGTCTGTTCCACTCCCCTGGCCTGCTACTGCCGGGGAAAGGGTAGCATGGATCCAGGGTCAATTCTGAACAGGAAGAGCTCTGTTAGCAGGACTTGGTCCTCGCCTTCCACTTCCAAGACATGGAAAGCTGTGCAAAGCAGGATGCTGAGCCGTTTTTCTGGTTGTCTTCAGGGTAATAGAGAAGAGACGGGATTAAACAGAAAGATGGAAGCTAAACACCAAGAAGAACTTCTGGTTTCCAGGATGATGTTAAAAGCTGGAAAAAACTAGTAAAATTCTTAGTGAGTTTAACTCTGCTGCGACAATGTCTTCCGTAGAATTACAAACATCTTAGGCTCCTTCGTGCTGATTCTCCCTTCTTAATTCCCAACTCCAGGCAGAGGAAGGGCAAGCAGGCACTGTAGCCTTCTCTCTGAATTCCCAGCCTCCCTCTGGGTTTAAGCCCCATGCTTTATTTATGTGAAATATTTTTTTCATGTAGACATTTTAGTCTCCATGCTGCAGAAGGCGGTTTCCCCAAACTGCTGCGAACGTTCCTTGCCTGTATATTTTATTCATACGGATCTGTTATGGGCCCATCCCTTCCTGAAAGAGCTGAAATTTGCCCTTGAGGCATCAGATGGAGTAGTCAGATTGTCAAACGTGTCTCCTAATTGAAGTGAACATTGGCACAACATTTGTCGACTGGAAATAAACAGCCCCAGCGAAGTAGCAGGTTTACAACCTTCACGCGCTTGTTCAGGTCTTGCTGAGAGTTGAAGGAAACATGCAGAGAGAGTAGCTATTACTCTTGGAAATGAAAACTTTGGGAGGGGAGGGACCCTTCTTAGACTTCGAATCTCCTAGAGCCAAGAACGGCCGACCTGGGGCCAACGCAGCACAGTCAGCGAGGTTGATTTCCACCTCTCCTCCCTTCCCGGTTCTTCTCACTCCCGTTCTGGGGTGCCTCCCCCTCTAACATTCAAGGGTCCAGGATCGGCCTGCTTGCTGTCCTCCATCAAATCCTCTTATTGACGAGTCTCTGCTATCAGAGTTTGAGGAACAAAAAGCAAAAGCATGATCCAGTCCAGAAGAGGCCCGATGACCTCCCCTATCTTTTCCCAACATCTCATAAGTCCCAGCAAAACCAAAAGCTCTGCTTCTAGAATACTGTGTAAGCTCGCCTCGGCCTCCACTGCCCCCATGCATTTGTCCCTCTGACAGCTTTTCAGGGGACATTCTTGGGGGACAGGGAGTCGGGGGAGTCTACGCAAAGCCTTGTGAACTGCAACCCTGGGTACACACTAGAGCGTTGGCTCCCTCCAAGGTCATATGACAAAGCAAGCAAGAGGAAGGGACCTGTGTCAAGCCAAAGCTGAAAACACTGCCTCTCAATAATGCTGTGGAAAGTCACAGGCAGGGTGAGTGACTTCCCTTGCCTCTCACCGCTACTTTCTTGCTTTCCTCAAGAGACCAGTCAGAAGTAGGCCATTTCCTTCCAGGAAAGCTCCCTGTGGGGTGGTTCCTACTCACTTCCTGCTTTTGATTGCCTTTGTGATCTGTTCCAGGAAGTGCCCAGGCCTAGGCCACCAGCCCCTGGACACCTTCCTCCACTGCCACCCTGAGGAAGTTGTCATTCTGATGCACCAGGCTCCTACTAGGGAGTTGGTGGGTCCCCACCCTTGGAATATCCTAATCTATCCTCTTTAGTCTACATGGGGGAGCTGGACTGAAAGAATTAACAAGAACCATAAATCTTCCTTAGCTTTCTCTGGTAGTGACTGGTTTTTCTCCACTCCTCAGAAAGAGAGAAGAGGAGTCGGAAGAGACCAAGAAAGAACGTTCCTGCAGTGACCCTGAGAAGGCATCTCTGCTCAGATCCCTCTTCAGGATAGAAGGGACATATCTCATCTCTAGGGTCCCTTTAACCAACCCACAAAAAAAAAGCCTTTGTGACCTCCCCCACCTCCGGTCAGGGCTGGGAATTCCTCCTAGCACATCTCTTATTTCTGAATGCATCGCCAGATCTTCTCTCTCCTAGCACTTCACCCAGTTTCGTAATAATCTGCCTGTGAGTCCGCCTGCCTGGGCCACTGAATTAGTCTCTCGAGAGAAGAGGGTTTGCTTTCACCACTGCGTCTCCAGTCTCCAGTACAAGCCTGCCTTAGACTCTCACCATTTGTTGACGTGAGGAAACTTTCCCTAACTAAGCAAGCAAATGAACCACAGGTCCCTAAGCCCACCTCCTCCCCCATTCCAGCCCCCAACCCTGACCTTTATCAGAACAGATAATCCAAGTCAGCTGCACTAAGAAACTTGAAATCGTTCCCTATCACCAGCTTTCAGGGACACTATGATAAATATTACAGTCAAATTGTGGTTTTTATTCTTTGTTGTAAGTCATTTGTTCTTTAGGGTTAATTTAAACCAAGTGGTGATGGGGCTACAGACACAGTACCGTTTTTGTACTTTAAGCTTGACCTCTTCTTGTGGATTCATGGCTTTGTCCCCTTCACAGGAATTCCAAGACTAAATGGACAGACAGGGGACAGACATATCTTGGAGATGGGGAAATTTTAAAATACAACCCAAAATGTTAGCAAGTGGCCAACCAGCAACTTAGCATATGTAAGTCTTAGATCAGCTCTGTAGCTAATGGACCCCAACTTCCAACATGTCTTTCTGCGATGAAACTAAATTTGTAGAAGCCCAATACTTGACCAAGATTTGTTTAACATTTTATTACTTCTTTTTTTTTTTCCCTGAGGCTTGAAAGCATGCTATTTGTGAGAGCTTGGTTCTGGAAGAAGGCAAAACAAAGAAGGGGTGATGGCAGGTGTCAGGGATGAGAAATCAGGAGCTCCTTTTATATTGGGTGAAATTAATCAGTAACTGTTGACCTGCTTGCAATTGACAACACAAACTGGGCAACCATCACATGGCTTATAAGTACTTTCCCACGTGACATTCCTTGTGGATTGGAGACGATAAGGGAACATAGGATTTTCCAGCAGGTGCTCTTACAGAAGGCTGAAAACCTGTAAAGTTAACTAGTGAAATAAGTTCCTGCATCGGAAAATTTTTCAGTCCCCTCCTGTTCTTCTCAATGAATTCCTAAGGGGCAGATCTAAAGCCCTTTTCTAATCTTTCCTTCTCATTGACATCTCCTTTGTAGCACTTGAGAGGATTGACCATTCTCTTATACTTAATAAGGATTTTCATCATAGTGATCTCAATACTAATTATGTATCGTGACCTTAACATAGCGATAGGCATTTCAAATATCCTCTCATTTGCCTGAAGTGACTCAGAGTCTTCCCTCCCTTGTCCTAGGTCTGTCTTCCTGAGTACTCCTGTTCCTACTTCTGATCTTCCTCCTCTCACTCCCAACTGATTCATTCACTCAGGTTCTGCCCTTGGGCGTCTGCTCGTCTTCTCTTCTTCAAAGAAGGTTTTCTTCCCATGGTTTTCTCTGTCACCTCTAAGGGGTGACTTCCACATCTGGCATCTTTGGCCCTCACCCACATTCCTTTCTCCAGCCTCACATTTTCCACTGCCTGCTGGACATTTCCACTTGGGTGTTCCATTAACATCTTGAAATAACTGAAAACAGTTTTACTATGTTTCTCTCAAAAATGGCCTCCCTTCCCAATTTTCCTATTTCTGTTGATTCTACCAGAACTCTAGTCTTCACATCTTAACTGCTTTCTCCTTCATCTCTTCATAGCTCCTCAGAGACCCAATTCTGCTGATTCTTGCTTTGTGATAGCTCGTAATTCCCCCTTCCTTTAGATTCCCATGTCCATGATTCTAATTCAGGCTTCATCACCATCAGGTGACGTCCTCTTATTTCTCTGCCACCTTCAGTCTTACATATTGCTGCCTGATTAATCTTCCTAAAATGTTACTTTCTTCAAGTAACACCCCTGATCAAAACCCTTCATTATCTTCCCACTGGCTAATCTTGGCATTTAAGGCCTTCCAAAATCTGGTCCAAATCTCCTTTCCCAGAGCACATCCTTTACTCCTGAGTGCAAACTGGTCTCTTCAGTATCTTTGAAACAGAACTCGCTTTACTCCATTTTCTTCCCTCTGCTGCTATCTTTTTGAAATACTCTTCTCCTCCTCTGTCCAAGCCAATCCTACCAAGCCTATATGCTTGGTAGCTCAGTAGTTTGGTCTTCAATATTTCTTTAACGATCATACATGCACCTGTTCAGCAACTATTTATTGAGGATCTCCTGGATGCCAGCCTCTGTCACAGGCACTGGGCATATGGAGGTGAATAATCAGCCAAGGTCCCTATTCTCATGGAGCTTACACTGGGGAGGAGGGGAGACATAAAATAACAAATAAATGATGAGATGCTTTCAGATAGCAATAAATGCTACTTGATCTCAGCAACTCTTTTCGTGAAAGAGAAACTCTGAGTCTCAGAGAAGTTAAATGCCTTCCCAGCGATCACGTAGTTAGTGAATGACAATGCCCGGGTCATAGATCATGTCTTCTGTGTTCTTTCCATTACCCACATTACTTCTTGTTTCTTTAGCCAAATGTTAAACTCCTCAAGGTCAGGTCATAATTCTTTCAAACTTGTCCTAGCATTAGCACACTGCTGGGCATGTTGCAAGTGCTCAATGGTTACTTGTAGGAAGAAAGAATTAAAGAAAGCAGAAGGCAGGCAAGCAGAAAGGCAGCAGGCAGAAGGGAGGTCGCAGCCAGTTCACAGACACATAGCAGTGATTTTCCTTACCTGAGCCAACGTATCTCGTTAGTATACATGCATATCCGTATCACTTAACGTACCCGAGAGTCTAAGGGTTAATAATGATGCTGTCAGGGGTACTGACTTTTATTTTCCACTAAATTTCCCTTGCAAGTAGCAAATTCTAGCATTTGGACTGTGCATATGACCCAGGGGGGACTCAGTGTCCAGCCAGCTTCCTACTCCTGACGGTGACAAGTAAGAAGAAGATATAGCTCAGCAGGACCAGGACTGGGAGGAGTCAAGACGATTTGTTTAAAACAATCTGTAACAGACGATTGGTCATAAAATGGATTCCTTTCACTTTCCCTACTCCTCTGTCCACTACTCCTCAGGAAGCAAAAAATGGAAACGAGGAAGAAGAAAAAGGAAGGGAGGGAGACAAGAAGGAAAATTGATCACAAGTTCCTATTTATAGAATCGCAAGGCTGAACAATAAGCTGTCCTCAAGGAAAAGGGGGTTTTGAAATCGTATTTCAAATAATCTTCCTTATATCTAAATGATAATTCTGTTCCTTCACTCCAACTTTTAATGGACTCTCTATTGATGGTTATGGTTTAACTAACAAAACCTGTAGAGAGGAATGGCACCCCCCCCCCACGCCGATCTCCCTTTAAATTATTTTCCATTTAGCGTAAATCCTATAGCATGGCATAAAACTTTATTGAATAGCTCATTTGAGCAGAGAATACTTTTGAAAGAATATTAGTAAACTCTTTCAATGGAGTCAAAACACCAAAATGGAAAATTCAAGTTTTGAAGAGAGCCATTAAGTGTGATTAAACCTTTAAAAAGGAGAGAACAACGCCTGCAGAACTCTATTTAGCCATTTCATATCTTTAATTGTCCAAAGATTTACTTTAAAAGCACAGACATGAAAGGATGCTGAATGTTACAGTATTTCGAGGGGGAGCGTGAAGATAAGCCCCGTTCACCAGCAAATGGAGCTCAGCCCAGAAGTAGGGACAACAAAAGCGGCAGGGACCTGCTTCCTTCTACAATATAGAGAGAGACGGAAATAAAAAGGCAGCAATTCTTGACTTAGCTTTGAGGAGCACAATGGCCATGATTAGGGATCCAGAGTGGGAGCACATTTAAGTAGCAGTGACATCTACCAGTTAGCTGGTAATTAGGATGAAAACTGAGGGGAAAGAAGCTGAGAAGCAAGAGATGGAGAAATGAGGGAAACTGGAGAAAGCAGTTTGAAAGATACTTTTCAAAATTTAAGGAGATGAAAATTCATTTGGGGAGCTAATTTTACCATTTACTTTCCTAAAATCAAACCTCAGAGATTTTGATTCGGGAGATACGGGATGAGACCCAGGAAGCTGCATTTTTTAAAAGCCGCCAGGGTGATGCTGCTGCCGATGACCCTTGGACCATGAGAGAGGATGTCTGGAGAAAGGCGGAAGAACTCAGAACAGAAACCTGTAAGAAACACACCACCTAGGAGGGAGAGAGAAAAGTGTTCCCAAGTGGCAAGCGTCCAGCGTCTGACTTTCCTGCCCCTTTCCTCGTTCTCAAATACACAGGGTAATCCAGGGAAGGAAGTTGGCTAAGGAATGTAATAATGGAGAGCATCAGCAAGATGGGGAATTCCTTCTGGAAAAGCACAAGAATGAAAGAAAGTAAAACAATCAGAAAAAAAAGAAAAAGAAAAATGACAGGCACTCAGGAAAACAAAATCATGAGTTGAATATTCTTTAAATGTCCAGAAGTGGAAGTGAACAAAGCAATGTGATAATATGCTTTGATGTATATTGACAAAAATGACTTCCCTCAGTATCCGTGGGAGATTGGTTCCAGGAACTCCCGCAGGTACCAAAATCCACGGATGCCCAAGTCCCTCATGTAAAATGGCTTAGTAACGAATACAGTTGGCCCTTCATATCCATGGGTTTTGCATCCATGGATTCAACAAACCGCAAAAGCCACAGATACAGAGGGCTGACTGTGTTTTAAAAAATATTCGTGTCTTATGTCTAGGTGTTAATAAAGTAGACTAGAAATACGCAAAATTGTGGACTGTTAGATTGATAAGTGGTTCAAGAGAGTGTAAAAATCTTTGGTTTCCAGCCCTAATCTGTGACCTTGAAGATGGGTGTCAAGATTAACCACCAGCCAGCCACCAAGTTGGATGTGGGTCACCAGGCACCGGCCCCTGCCACAATCAGATATTTCTGTTTTGGGTAAGATTCAATTCAAACAGAAAAGTACTTCTAAAATGTGTTTTAAAATTCTTGGTTCTGATCATTTCCCATCATTTTACAGATGAGAAAACTGAGATCCTGAGAAGCAGTGTCTTGCCCAAAGTAACTCAACCTGTTTGTGGCAATTTGGACCTAAGCTTGGAACTCCTTGTTCCTAGCCCAGTGAACATTTCTCCAGGACACCTTGCTCCCCCGCCACCCCCCACCCCACCCCGCTGCCTTTAGATACTGGAACTTGTCAAGCAAGTGTATTTTACAAGACTTCCTTATTGTGTATGGTTGAAACACTTTAAGGGTCATGATTTAATCAGTGGCATATCTAAACACATGTGATAATGAGCAAGGTCATTTCCGGAGTGTTTACGTTCTTTTGAAGTAGAAGAGACCCAATGAAATGAATAGGAATGAATGGGAATCCTTGGGTCAGAAGGAAGTGGGAACTACGCCCGTTGGCTTCTTAAAATGCCCAAAGCATGTTACACACACATTACAAGTTCTAGACCCTTTCACTTCTCATAGGAACCCAATGAAGCCAGATAAATTACCTTCATTTAGCCACAGAGACGAATGAGGCCCAACAGGATTAACTAAATTACCAAATGGGATGACAACTCAAATCTGGGCGACTTCAGAGCCCAAGCTTTTTGTGCTTAATTACATTGTCTTGCTGACTATGGAATGCTTTTTGCTCTTTGTGTCATCCTTTTGCAGGGCCAGATACACCTCACTTGTGTGGTACTAATTCCAATATATATGCTGCCATGAAGGATGGGCGTCATAAAATAAAAGAAGAAAATAATGAGAAAAAATATCAATTAAAAAAATAGTTGAATTTAAACATCCAGGAAGAGTCACTTAAGAGCTGTCATGAGCTGTTCCTGCAACATTTGACTTACGTGGAATTCCAAACAGGTCCTTTGGGATCAGCACATCCCTACATAAAGCTCTTTGCTGGCTTCCACTCTTCTTTAGCTCACATCAAGCCTGGTGAGCTCTGAGCGAAGACAGCAAGAGACGCCCAGTGGAGGGTAAGCTTCAGACTCCCTGGACCTGCTCCCTGGCCCATGGACTTCAACACAACACAGGCTTGGATCTGCGCTCGGAGGGGCTTGGGAGAGGGCTCTTCATGCCCCTCTCTAGCACCTCATTTCTTCCACTTTTCTCTTATATATATGGTGCATAATAGAAAGTCCAGAAGGTAGAGAAAATAATACTTATGCTCCTGACAACCTAATATATCTATTTTCATCTTAGCAAATTCTATTCCCATTCTCTGTCTTCATAAATATAGATTTTACACGGTTACACTCATAATGGGCACCCCCCTCTAACTCTATGTTATAGACTTTGTCCAGGAGGGAGGTTGTCAGCCTCTCTCATTTTTCTCCCTATTGCCTCTCTCCCTTCCTTTCTTTTATTCACTCCTACTCTTCTTTCTTTCTCAGTTAGTCTCTCTCCCCCATGTTTTCCTCCCTTAATTGAATCTGAAACTTGCCATAGGTTCCTGGGATTCCTGGGAATTGGGACGAGCTGAGTTCTCACTGCGTCTTACCTGCGTTCTTTTCTGGGAGCACATGAATCGAGTTCCAAATGGTCTCCTGTCTTGGGTCAGTCTCACGCCAGATGTTTCCTAGAAGTAAATCGGGGTAGGTGAGTGGAGAAGGGGAGCAGGTGGTTTTAACACCGGATCAGAACCCAGGGCAAGCAAAAGGATGACAAAATGGCTCAGGGACTGTGATGTGGGATGAGAAATGAGCGGGTCGAGCATTTCCACAGCATTAGGAGGTGAAGTGTTTTGATCAGAAATAATAATGATAATAATTCAGATGGTTCCAAGCAATGCCTCCTGAGGGGGCGAGAGGGCTTCTTGTTTTGTTCTACTCTATGTCCTAGACTTGGCTCATCGTTGTTATAATACAACCTGTGTAAAGATTGTTTCACTTTAGGAAAGATGTGCAGAATCACAGTAACAGCAACGGATACTCACACAGTCCTTTAAATATACAAGCACCATTATATCACTTCTATCCACAAAAGCAAAGAAAACGTTCTAGATAGAATGTGAGGAAGCTGGCATCTGACAAGAGTTAGCTGAAGTTTACATGATGAAGCTTTCACCAGAGCAATTAATATAAACACTTTGCAACGATAAGCGTTTTCAGAGGAGACAATTGGAACTATAAGAAGCAGCGAAGGTATCGAGGAGGGCAGCATGAATGAGGATGAACATTCGAAAGAGGGAAGGGGAAGATATGGGGGTGCTTTCTTGATGAGAAAACATTACCAGCTCCAAGTACTCTAATAAAGGTAAATTGCAATTTATGGTAAATTGCATCTTTGTAGTTCAATTTCCTTGGCAATTATTATATTAGAGTGACACTTCTATTGAATTAATATGTTTCAATTACTATTAAAAAATCGAAGTCTTTAAGTTCAAGGAAATTATGAATGCAGCTTCTGGAGAGCTCTACCTCTGACACTCCAAGGATAGTATCGTTTATCTCCTTAGCACTCGGAGGCCCATTATGCAGCGCGGGCCAGGACGGAGCCATCAGCACAATAGTGTCCAACATTATCAAAGCACTTCTGGTGGATTCAACCATCTCCGTGCTGTGTTGTGGTAACCCCAGGTGACCTGCCGCCTTTCTTTGCACAGGACACAATGGCAAATAGAAACATTAACTCTCACAATGTCGCAAGAATCCGACTGCATTATTCCCTGACCTCCAGAAAGATAATGTGTCATTTGCTGTACAGAAATAAAAGTTTTCAAAGCAGTTGGAAATATAATTGTGTACACTTCACTTGCTGAACCGCCTGTCTAGGGTTTATTTGTTTGGCCCTTTGGAGCGAGAGAATGGGAGACTTTCAGAGAGGTGACCACGGAGGTTTCCTTCCTTCCCCCACTCTCCCCTCACCGAAGATGGAGTGGTTTCTGAGCGCTGGGTGGCCGTGGGCGGGGAGGAGCCGCTCCTGGATCACAAAGCCAGGGATGGAGGCGCAAGAAGGCCCTGCCTGGTGTCTGAACACACCCCTGAGGCAGGGCTCGGGGAAATCTTCTGATGGGTGGATATTTACTAGAAGTCAATAGTGCAGTGGGCTTTGGTTCGATGCTAATGAGGCCAAGGTTATACAAGGGCCAACTGGTTTCCTTCTGTTCCCTCTGCTATAAACCGCCTCCCGGCAGCAGCCAAGCCTCTCACAAATGCAGGAAGGGAGGGAATGAACGGGCCGGAGGCTTCTCCCAGACAGATGGCTCCCCAGCTGTTTTTGCCGATGGGTAACGGTTGTTGCCACCACTCAATGTCCCCTCGAAAAGGCTCTGTCCTCCAAAGCTTTCCCGTTCAATTCTTCTGTGAGATGCCTCCTCATCAACAGGACCGCTCTTTAGGATTGTTCTCAAGTAGACAACTCCTAACATCTTTTATCACTGCAGGGAGCCATCTCAGTCCCAGGTGGATGCAGAAGAGGTTGACCCCAGCCTCCTGATTCACCTCAACTTGGCTAGGCTTGAAACACCATTCCATCTCCTCAAGGTACAACCTCCCTGTGGCATCTGTGAGTCTCCAGCCTTGGGGTACCTAGAGCTCTTTATTTTCCGATCTGTGAAATGGGCATATTAACCCTTGCCCTTGCCAACCTGCAGAGTTGGCAAGGGAACCAAATGAGGAAATACAGGCACAGCTTTGGGAAGTGTAAAGCATATGCCAGTAAGCATTACCAGTCACTCTTACTTCTCCCCTGACACCCACTGAGGTCCAAGTGACTATGTCCACCACCTTAGTTCCTGAGACAAACACACTGTTCTCTGTTGACATCATGTCCCAGGCCTGTTCCATGTCCCGGTTACTCTCCCTGACTTGGCATGCCCTTCACTTCTTGCAGCAGCAATAGGAATGTCTTTGAATTCCGTCCCCTTTTTCTTTGGTGCACTGTCCCCATCTAACTCCTCCTCTTCTGAGCAGATCCTGTTTTCAACTGTATCAGTCAGGGTTCTCCCAGGAAACAGAACGTAAATATATATGTTTATATGATTTAATGGAATTACCTTACACAATTGCGGGGGCTGATAAGTCTAAAATCCATAGGGCAGGCTGGCAGGCTGGCAACTCAGGCAAGAGTTGACACTGAAGTCGTGGGGTAGAATTTCTTCTTCTCTAGAAAACCTCAGGTTTTGCTCTTAAAGTCTTCAAGTGATTAGGTGAGGCCCACCCACATTATTGAAGGTAATTTCCTTTATTAAAAGTCAGCTGATTGTAGGTCTTAGCCATATTGTTAAAACACCTCCAGAGCAACACTTACATTGACATTTGATTAAATAACTAGGTGCTGTAGCGTCACCAAGTTGACATATACAGCCAACCGTCACACCAATCTTCCATGGCTGCCTCTCTAAGCCCATCTCTTGGGTTAAGCATTCTGAGCAGCTGCTCACTCCACATTTCTGGATGTGTGTGGTTTTCTCCCTTATCTCTCACCTTCTGTCTTCTTTTCTCATATGCTCCTCCTCCAGAAACACACATCTTGGCTTTCAAACCCCTCTGCTCCCTGGCTCACGGTTCCCTGTGGCGGTGACATCAAGATCTCACCTCCTAGAAACAATTCCTTGTCCTTTGAGCAAATTATGAGAGTAAAAACCATAATTAACATTGTACAACCTCGGCTATGGTGAGTTGGTTGCATTGTCGCTCTTTTCTATTTGCAGAGAGGAGGATTTGGGGCTAGAGGTAAGCCAAATAGCACCTGTCAGGGAATCCGATCCTGACCCCAAATGCAAACTTTCTGTCAGTTTCCAGTGCTCCTCAGTGCAGTCTGGGTACCATTTCAGCATGATTTCAGAATAAAAAGTGCAGAGCTGCCGTGATTCCCTCATCCCTACGCCCTTCTCTTCAGCTCCTTCCAAAGGCGAGGCTGTCCTCTAGAGATGCTGGGGACGGCTTCGTTGGGGCTCCGCCCCTGAGAACTCGCCTTCCAATGGCAGGATAGACAGGCGAACAGAAACCTAGAAATGTAAGGTAGACACAAATAAGTAGTGAAATAGAAGTAGAAAAGAAGTGCTCCCCTCTTCATAGCTGAGAGAGCTCACATACCTGGTACAATGATCTTGAGAACTGCAGGCACTTAAGAATCATTTGCGCTTAACTGTGAGCTCTTCCACGTGTGTATTTCTTAGCAGTGTTACCTTCTCTTTCACACCTTGCTTCGGAAAACATTTCCTCAGAGCACATGAATTGCTGATTAAAGAAATCTGTCCCAAAGTTGCTAGAAAAGTGTGAGCAGTGGAGAAAGAAGTTGGAGTGAAATAGGCATTCATTCCACAAACGGCTAGTGAGCAGCGTCTGCGAGCCCGCGCTGCATGAGGAGAGGGCCCTGCCGTGCTGGCTACTGCTTGTATTCTCATGGGGAACAAAGATGACAAACATGCAGAAGTGCCTTTGACAACATAAAGCAATGCCAGGGGCCGGCTCCGTGGCCGAGTGGTTAAGTTCGCGTGCTCCGCTGCGGCGGCCCAGGGTTCGGATCCTGGGCGCGGACACGGCACCGCTCCTCAGGCCACGTTGAGGCGGCATTCCCACGTTCCACAACTAGAAGGACCTGCAACCAAGATATACAACTGTGCACGGGGGGCAGGTTTGGGGAGATAAAGCAGAAAAAAAAAAAAAAAAGATTGGCAACAGTTGTTAGCCCAGGTGCCAATCTTTAAAAAAAATAAAAATAAAAAAATAAAGCAATGCCAGAGGATAGAAGGTTTGGGGGTTTATCTGAGAAGGCCTATCTGAGGGGACATCTAACCAGAGACCTGAAAGGAGGGAGAGAGGACGTCGGCCATGGGGACATGGGAGAGGATTCACAAGACGCCCTCCTTCCTTAAATGACAAGTGCAGGTCCTAATAAATAATACATACTGTATCATCTCTATGAAATAAAATACATATGTACATGTATTTGCGTGTGTGTGCACACAATAAAACTATTTATAAATATAAATCTAAATATTTCCATAATTTACATAAAGATAGATTTTATTTATGTATTTATGTATATCAAGTTATATATGCCCAAATATTAACATGAGTCATCTCTGGGCAGTGAGATTATAAGTGGATTTAATTTTCTTCTCTGGTCTTCTACACCCCCACATTTTATATAGTAAACCTGCATTACATTTTTTGTCATGTATTCATCTTTCATGGGCTCTTCTTAATCTCCCAAATGCAGCAGTTGTCTATTGAGAATGGAGTATTTTTCCTGTAAGCCAGTATAAAATAGTGGTAATATGTGTATCAAATGACTACTCTGTATGTGCCGGGTACTGTTTCAAGTGCTTTATGGGCAGCATCTCATCGAATCCTCACGACGGCACCTGGGCAGGTGTTCTCCTTACTGCCATCTTTCTTCTACAGCTGAGGAGGCTGAGTGGTGCATGGTTAAGGTTGCCCGAGGCCACTCAGCTAGCGGGTACTGGAGCCAGGGTTGCTTCCAGGTGGTCTGAGCCCATAGTCCCCTCCCTAACCCTGTGCCACTGCTGCCTCCCTGGAAGGCCAGGGTACCTCATGGTCTTCCTTTTCAGTAGCTTTTTGGAGGTGGGAAGTAGAAAAGGTCATCGATGAATTAACAAGAGAATGGCCTCAATAATATATCTGCCTCCGTCATTGATGCAGCAAAGGCCAAATGGAACCAGAATCAAAGTATGGAATCTGCCCACTTTCCTGGTGGCTAGTTCATTCTGGATCCCCCCCATCCAGAATGCATTCCCCCCCAATGCAGATTTTCATACCAATTTTGACTGCTCTGATGAATTGCAATAAATCGAATAGGAGCAAAGCCAGGTCTTGGTCTGTGTGGACACAGCCTTCATAGACTTGTCCTGAAATGCACCCTTCTCCTTTTTCCTCTCTTCACACCCTGCGCACCCCCCACCCTATGTAAATTTCCTTTCAGAGGACTCAAGATGCCATGTAGTCAGAATGCTAGCAGGAGATTTTGTCTTTTTTAAATTTACATGACTCCAACTATATGTTCTGATTTTTTTTCACTTTTGTTGTCAGATAAACACATACTTCCAGGATGTCCGTGCATCTAAGGAGCACGAAACCCACACATGCTAGAGACACAGAGTGAGGTGAGTGCAAGGGGCAGCAGTTAGGGCAATCCAAGAGGCAGGGCTCAGACAAAAGCAGACCAAGGGAGGGCAGACCAGGAGAAGGCCAAGCAGCATCTGTTATCCCCTTGCTGTGGCTTGATGTCTTCTGACCACGGAGATCCTTGTCCTGAGGGAAGGATTCCAGGACCAGATTCAGTGCAGAGTATCTGAGATGCTTGTAGTGAGAGCATCCATGCCAGGCTGCCCCTACTTGTTCCACCTGGGCTTTAACTGGGTTCCCAAGGCTCCGGCACTTTCCCAAGCTCTCCGATGTTTGGTTTGGATGTTTGGAGGGGTCAAGAGAGTGGTGACCTCCATTCTCTCCTTGATCCACTATTCCTTGCCACTCAGAGGCCTCAACTCTGAACACCTGAGGAAGGAAGGTGGAGGAGACAGAAGAGGGATATGATCAATTGCTGCCAAAAACTACAACAAATATTCCCCATTCTAGGAGCACAGGAAAGGGATGAGAAGTTGTGACACAATGACAGAGATGTGGTTAAATCAGACTTTCATTACACTGTGACCCTGATCGCCCTAAGGAGGCACAGTAGCCGAGCATCTGGAAGAAGACAGTTGTTGGACAGAAAGACCCCAAAGACCCCTTCCATCTTTAATAACCTCAATGCATAGATGACTGCTGTCTCTGAACAAGCATCCCTCATCCTCCTGCTTGCCTCGCCCCCAGTGCTCAGAGCTGACACTCAGTTGGGTAAACAAAGTCACAGGTCATATGACATTTGCTTTGCCTTGTCTGTGGATTCGTGGTACTTTCCCTTCTTTCTCCTTTTAATGTCCTGTGACTTCACCTTTCCCAGATTACAGACTTGTTGCCTTTGTTGTCTGTGGTAGTTTAAAAACTTGGCTAATTCTTGAAAATGAATCACAACATAAGAATTAGAGCTGAGTTGTCATCCTGGCAAGGAAGCTGGGAGGAAGTTGCAAAATCATGTGTTTCTGCATGCGGCCCATGTACTCATTTGGACCATGGGACCCAATCAGTTCAAGTTGATGACTTGGTATACCAGACTAGCGGTTTCACTCAAAAGGGTTGATAGGACCAAGCCTGGCAGCATAGTGGTTAAGTTCATGTGCTCCACTTTGGCAGCCCAGGGTTTGTGGGCCCTGATCCTGGGCACAGACCTACACACCACTCATCAAGCCATGCTGTGGTGGCAACCCACATACAAAGTAGAGGAAGATTGGCACAGATGTTAGCTCAGTGACAATCTTCCACAAGCAAAAAGAGGAAGATTGGCAACAGATTTTAGCTCAGGTCCAATCTTCCTCACCAAAAAAAGGGGGGGAGGTTGAACTGGTTGCCACATAGAGATGCCCAGAGAAGCTCAGTTTCTGATAGAATCAGCACACTTTCTTTTTTTCAAGGATAAAGGCATCAGATCACCCTTACAGTAAAAAGGGTTTTGTTCTATAGGAAGAAGGAAAAGGTTGAGAAGGAACTCTCCCTGTGTCCTTAGTGTGATATCTTAGTGAGTATGTATGTGGGTCAATGTCCATGTGGGTGTCTAGGAACGGGATGTAAGGGCTTTAAGAAAGAGAGAACATGATCTCGGACTCAGGGAGTTTCAAGTCAAATCAATATAAGACATTCACAGGTAAAATTACACAGATAATAAGCTTTGAGAGGCAGTGGGGTAAATAATTTTTCCATTGGAAAGATGTAAAGCAGAAACAAGAGTCAAGCAAGACAGTCTTTAGAGATGCATCTCTGGAATAGAGCGAAAAAGGCATGTAGTTTTCTCTCTTATGGAATTGCCTTGGACTTGATCCCCAGGCAGGGATTTGAGTGCAAAAGTCCAGAGATGAATAAGTGCATTTTCAAATGCACTGGGGCAAGAAGCAGCAGCCAGTTGCCAGACTGTCCCTCTAGCACCAGCTCTACTCCGATAACCACTTGCAACACAAAGGATGCCACAGACCTCAGGGGCTTCATCTATAGAGGCTCTTTACAGAGGCCCAGCACCATAAAAATAGGTGAAGGTGCAGTCCTTGGCACAATCTGAGTCATATCTACCTGCAAAACTGTGCAACCCAATTGTATTGGGGGGATTGGTACTCTGTTACAGAACCACAATCTGGGCCAAGAAGATTCCTCTAGTAATAAACAGACTATTTTGAGTTTTTTAACCCAGCATTTCCCAGATTCCAATCAGCATCTATTTCAAAAACTATGAGTTGGAAAAGAAAAGGGCCACAACGGGAGCTTGAGAGATGACATTTAGGGGAGGGATGTCTCCAAAGAGAGAGGAATCTAGGAAATGAGATTGAGAAAGAAAAGCCAGAGAAAAGAGTACAAGCCAGGAGAAAATTACATCATGGAAACAAAGTTTGTAGAAAGAGGTAAGAAGGCAGTGCTTAAAAGGTTTACATGGTACAGACAAATGCAGGCAAGATGATGGTCTAAATGTTCCTTTGCAATAACAGGGAGGTCATTGGTGGCCTTTGCCAGAGCAGTTTAAATAGAGCAGATAAAAGCCAGGTTGTTAGGGGTCATGTACTAGCTGGGGAATGAGAAAAACAAAAATGTCAGTGTAGGCCACTCTATCCAAAGGCCTACAGAGAACTTGGTTTATATGCTGGGAAGGTGGAGCCATTGAAGATGGAAATTCCAGGAATAAAAGCAGTAATTAACAGAGCAAAGTTCTAGGAGATGAGATCCAGCAGACAGGTGTGCAGCTCATCCTTGGATGAGAGGAGGAATCCTTTCTTTGAGAAAAGGAGGGAGGCACAGAAAAACTTGTAAGTATGTATGGGTGGGAACTTTAGGGAAACCATGTCAATGACTCTTATTGTTTTACTGTGAAATTGAAAGTAATATAATCTGCTAAGAGGATGGCAGAAGAAACTAGTCAAGGACATGTGACGGAATTGCCAACTGGTATTGAGGAGCAGCTGAGACGAGTCCAACCATCAGCAGTGGCACTCATCAGCAAGGTTGATTTATTCCCAGTAAGTCACATTCACTAGCCTGGGTTCAAGAGCGAAAGAGGCAAATGGTTTGTTAATTCTTAGTCAAGGTGTTGACAGGCAGATACGACTAAAGGACAATTTGCCAAGGGAATTAAGGATATGGGTGGGCATAAATGAAGAGGTGATTCCTCTGTATGATGACTATTCAGTGTTGAGGACTCAGAACTTTGGCTAAATGGAAAATGAACCATTTTTGTGTTGTTATGTTTCCATTTATCATATTGTTATATTTATACAGATTAGATCAGCTGCTGGAAAAAGCTCATTAGCTAGCCAAAATTTCAGAACCACACCTTTTCGATGAGTGCCTAGTCAGGATACTTCTAGCTAAACTAGATATATCAGACATGATGTTTGAGATTCTAGGTCAGTCAGTGGTTTGACCCAACAAAGGTGTATTTCTTGCTCATGTAAAATTCACTGAGACTGGGAGACTCTCTGGGGTCCCTTGTTTTCACTCAGGGATAGAAGTTGCTTTTATCTTGGTGCTCTGCCATCTCAACACATAGCCTCTAAAGGAGAAGAAAGGATGGCCTAAGCATGATGATTATTAGTACCTCAAAGCAGAAGTGATACAACACTTTGTTCACATTCCCATGAGCTCAGGCTTATCCCAAGAACCCAATCCAATTGCAAAGAAAGCTGGTAAATGAAGGAGAGCACGTGAACATTCAGGGAGCATCAATCACAGCTGTTAAACTGGGTCAACCACCAAGTGTCCCAAGACCCGCACTTAGTAAATTTCAGGGAGCTTGACTCTTCAGTGACGAGGAGAAGACTTGGAAAGAGAGAAGTGTGACATTATTTGGCCCTGACTGTGTCCACGTGGTGCCAGACCAAGCAGTTGAAGAGTGAAAATACAAGCCAAACTGTAATTCTGTCATTGGATGTTGTATAGAAAAACAAAGGCAAGATGAAGAATGAAGAGGATGAGGAAGAGGAAAAGAGATGAAGAAGAAGGAGGAAGAAGAGAAGGAAGGAGAAGAGAAAGAGCGACAAGGCCATTTGGAGAAGCTCAAATGCTGCTGTAATCATTTTTCCCCCTAGGTTTAGCCAAACTAGAGTCTGCTCACAGGAAATGGAAACATAAATAAAAGTAAGGCACAATAGGAACGGTTCTAAACTTTCAGCCCTGAAGGCCACATGGAGTTGGCCAGACTAGAGTTGGAGGAATCAGCGAGAACCAAGCTGCCCCCTCTTTGGGTGAGCAGCGTTCATGGGTCTTCTCTGGCTTCCTTCCTTTCTTGCTCTAACTCACCATTTCAAAAGTACATATTCAGCGTGATTATTTAAAATGTTTTCAAGACCCAGAGATACTAACAGGCCTTTTCCACAACCAGCACCACTCTTGCGGGAAACATGTTATTTCTTTTTAATTTGCTCATTCAGTCCTGAATAACTTTTCAGAGGGCTCCAGATACCGCAGTATGACAGCTAAACCAAGGCGCATCGGATGCAATGGAATTGCTCTACAAGCAACCTTGCCAAAGGCCCTTTTCGATGCACAAAGCTGGCTCTATCTTTGTATATTGAGGGAGCTAAATCAATGTTAAATGCTTGGCTCTTTTCACAGGACAATGACCAGGACCTAAGCTGCGTCCTTCCTTTTTGATTGACACTTGAAACGCAGCGCGGGAATCAGCCAGAGGCGCTGCTACAAGCCGAACCCTCTGCTGGGATAACCACTGGTGACATCTGCAGAAAGGCCGACAAAAGGCAGTTGAAAGCTGTGTTTGTTGCTCTCCCCCCTCAGATCTCCTCGCTTTCATGGAGCTCCTTCCTTGCTTTAATATTATGATTCAGCACCTGGCTTTTTTGAACCTTGCTTTAAACTTCAAAAGGCGAGGTGGTATTAACAAACATGAAACGAAAAAGTGGCGGTAGTTTGATTTACTGTTGTCGTCTTATCAAGGGGTTTTTTTGTCACC
The DNA here is from genome assembly GCF_037783145.1 of Equus przewalskii. Lineage (NCBI taxonomy): Eukaryota > Metazoa > Chordata > Mammalia > Perissodactyla > Equidae > Equus > Equus przewalskii. Next base: position 21,321,305 of record NC_091853.1, on the reverse strand, counting down.
AGCTGCCACTTTCTGTCATCTTTGGAACCATTATCATTTCTCTAAAATCTAAAAGACTCCACTTAATAACAGCTTTGAATACAGGCAGGATCAGTAACATACACAGTTCTGGGAATGACAGGACCATCAAATGAAAAGAAAGATGTTGCCAAAAAAAAAAAAAAGAACCCAAACCACACAAATAAGAGCCGTAGTACTTTCTAGTGACCTTGATTTCAGAATTAAACAAATCCAATCCAATTCTATTGTTCCTTTTGAATTCCATTGTAGAGTTTCCTTGAGAAGTTCCTTTTTGTTGTTAGGGTTGGTGGGAGGAAAAAACCCCAGGCCACAACAAGGCTTCACTGCTCCATGCAGAAGAGGAAGCTCTGTGTCATGAAAGGACTGAAATGACCTCTGCTAGTGCAGCCGCTCAGCTAATTACCAGCTCACTTTCACTGACTTTCTAATACTTGGAGCACCCACTTGATGCTGACAGCCAGCTAGACTTGCAAACTCTTACCAAGGAGGAGGTCCCTCCATTTCCACTTTCCTAAGGACTGGCAGCTCTGAGGTTTCCAACTAAACCCACAGGACCTCACGGGACCCTGAGTGTATATGTTAAAGCTGGGTCCACCAAGGTAAGCCCACCTATTCATCCTGCTCTCTGCGTGGAACCTCAGAGGCATGAAATTGGTCAGAGCCACAAGGGACCTTACGATCACCCATCCAGTGGTTTTGATTCTCCCGAGGACCTTTGTAAAAATATTGATGCCTCCCTGAGCTCCTTCCCACATCCTCTGAATCCCAAATGCAGAGGGTGGGCTGTGGGCACCTATATTTTAAAGAGCTCTCTGGATGATTCTGATTTCCAAAGAGAGTTGGGAATCCACCCTTACAGATGAGGCTTCTGAGAAACAGAGGACTTAAGTCACTTGTTTAAGGTCGCACAGCAAGCATGTGGCAGAGCTGGACTGAGACCCAGTGATGGGAGCCCAGAACAGTGCTCATGCCCCGTGGCAGACCCTTAGATGAAACTTGGAGAGTCATAACTGGATGGGGCTTTTCAACAAGGAGGGGGCTGAGCACTGCCTTCCAAAGATGCAGGTCACAGTCCTGCAAATTCCTGCTTCACCTCACTTTCCTTCTTCCCACCTGCTTCCCCATCCTAAGTCAGTTCACTCTTCATAAACTTGCTGATACCGTTAGTGGTGGGTTTCTCTCATCCTCCTTCTTCCCTATTCCCTTAGGGCCTTGAGACACTAAGTGTGGAGGAAATAATTGCCAATCCCTGATGCGCTTCATGAAAGTAAAACATGAAAAAGGTGAAGCTGCTCCTTTAGATGTTATCAAGTGCAAAGCATTTCATTTGTGGCTTGATCTGATATGCCACCTCCTTGAAACCGGTCAACTATATTTGACCATCTGTTTCTCTTTTATGATCTAGTAGCCCGAACTTGCTACTTTATTATGTAGCATTGTTAGGTGTGACATCAAAAATCCTATACTTTATAGCTCTTTTTACAAAGGTAGTTATGTCAAATAAGCCAAATGGATGATTATCAAATAGCCTGGGGTTTCAACCTGCTGACCCTAAGTGGTCCACTTACAGCCAGAGAAAGGGCATGGCTCGTGGAAACTTCACAGTCCTTAAAATAGGAATGGGAGTTAAGTCTGAAAAAGAAGGAGAGCATCTTTGGAGCTGTCAGTAGGCCTGTTCTTGAAATACTGAGACTATGACAACTGTATAAAATGAGAAAATAAACCCAGAACAAAATCGTAAGATCTCTAGTCCTACAGATCAGGACTATTTTGATAATATAAAACAATGCAGCAATGGCAAAGAGTATTATCTCTGTGCCAGCTCTAAGCAAGTGCTGGTGGCGGCCTGAAGGGCTGGATTAAGAAAGATTCTGGGCTCAGTAGTAAAGCTATCAGGAATGGTTAGCAATGTCTGCCATGGATGGGGATACATACACACACGTAATTTCAAGACCTGATAGTGTGGTTAAAACAAGTTTTAGAATCAGCTACGAGTTTATAATCTAGTTCTGCCCCTTGCTAGCTATGTGAGCTTGGACAAATTACTTAGATTCAGTTTCCTTATCTGTAAAAACGCCTCATTCTGTGTTTTGAACGACACAATAAATGTAAAGCCATCATCACACTGCATACTATATAGTAGATACTTAATACAATTGAAGCTCTTAGCATTATTATGGGGGGAACAAACCTACCAGCCTGAGGTCGAGTCTGTATGGATAGGCAGCACAAGTAATTGGATCATGCTCCAAGGGATGAGACCAGAGAACTTTGAGCCATGAAAATATTTCTACCCTTTACTCCCCTTTAGTCCAACAATTAAAAGGGGAAGGAAGGAAGGAAGGAAGGAAGGAAAGAAGGAAGGAATGGGTAGAGAGGAGGAGGCAGGGAGAAGAGAAGTAAGGGAGGGAGGAGAGAAAGATTCAACAATGAAACAGAAGATTGACAGAGGCAGCAGGGAGTTGGTGGGTGAAACTAGGACTGGGTCAAAGTAGCAAAAATTCTGAAACACAGACAGGTCTACTTTTTTTTTTTTTTTTTTTTTACTATAGCACTAGCATTCAAGTCTATACCAAAATTGTTCTATTTTGGATGAAAAGATGATTCCCTCTCCCTCCCCCCTCAAATAAACCACATTTCATAGGTATTCTCCTTGTTAACACATAGTTTCTTATTTCCATGCTTCACACTGTTAGAGGGACCACAGAGAAATGAGATTCCATTTCTGTGCAGTGAGTAGAGACCTTCTGACTAGGATTCAGAAGACACAGACGTCATTTCCTGCTCTGCCATACTGACCAGGTGTCCTTGGACAAATTCACAAAGCCATTCTGAGACTCTGTTTCTTCTTTTGTAAAGTGGGAACAAGGAACCTCACTTGCTAACATTAAAGGGTTATTTTGAGGATGGCAAGGAGATAATATGCGTGAAACACCTTTGTTGGGTGTATATGTGATGCGTGTGTGAAGGATGATGACACTAGTCCACCCTTTGCATAGACGGATCCACCTTCCTGGTATGACTTGAGAGAAGGATATTCATCCTTATCTCAGTGCCTCCCTCCCTGACAGCCCTCTAAACTATCTCCCAATTCTTCTTCCTTAGTGATTGGAATTCTAATTGGAATCAGAGATTGATTCTTTTGGATAACCAAACTGCCGTCCTCAGGCATCCTTTTAAAGAAGTCTACAGTCCTATAAGAAGTAAGGCATTTACTTAGAGAGAATTGGGCTAGACACGGATTTCTTGAGAAACCAGGATCCAGGAGTGATCTCATGGGGAGGAAAAGAGAGTGAAACTTAGTTTAGCAGAGCTGACATAAGCTCCAGTCCTGGTTCCACCACTTGGTAGTTGTGTACCCTTGGGCAAGTTGCTCGATCTCTGTTGGCTTGTGTTTTCTTGTGTTTATTTATTCATTCATAAGTATGTTGAAGTCTACTCTGTGTCAGGCTGTGTTCTACATAATAACAGAGTCTAATTCCTTACCCTTTGGAAGCTTACATTTTACCAGGGGAGATAGAATATAAACAGAGAAATATAGTAGAGTAAGCACTAAGAAAAATAATTAAAGCGACCATAAAAATAACTAAGTCAGGATAAAGACATAGTGAGAAGGAGGATAAGGTGGGTAAGGAGAGGTCTTTGAGGAGATATCTTACCTAAATCTCAGTGAAGAGATGGTGTGAGCCAGGGGAAAGTCTGAGAGAGAAATATTCAAGGGAGAGGAAATGTTAATGAAAATCTTCTTCAAATTTAGGGAATAACAATGGAGTTCCTAAGAAATGGTCCGATTTGAGAAAGATATTGAAAATGGAGTGGATAATACTTGTTGCTGGGTTCGATGTGGGGTTGAGGGAAGGAGAGGAGTCAAAAATGACTCTGGGGAGTTGGTTTAAGAACAAGGTGAATGAGGAAGATGGAATTTAAGAAGCAGCAAGAGTTCTACTTTAGATATAATACATTTGTACAATTTTGGTAACATTTAGAAAATCTGACAAATGGAGATCATAAGAGTACCTGACTATTGGTGTTTGAGATAATCATGGAAAGGGCCTAGCAGATGATCCAGTATGGAGCAAGTGCTCAATAAAATATACTTATATGGAACAACGAATGGAAATGTCAAATCAAGTTGTGGGGCAGGGGTGCTCACTGTACAGTCAAGAAACTAGACAGTGATGACAGAGTGGAGCCAGCATACCAGTAGAAGGGAATCAGGTTTAGGAAGGGAGGCAAAAGAGGACTGAAGACATGGTTTGAATGCTTCACCGTTCTGCATCAATCCATCCTATACAGCATGGCGAAAAATACAGGGGCTATTTATAAGGGGCTACCAGATCAAATGGTCCCTTCTGTAAAAAGATTGGTTTTCAATATCTTCTTGAATTGAGTGACCCAACAGCACTTTAAGGATCATGAAGACATTGCTTTGGCCCAGGATGTAGAAATGATGTGTAGTGACACCAAACTTTCCCTCACTCATTGCTGCCCATGCAGCCTAGGGAATGTGCTTGTTCTAAAGAGGCAACGCATCTTACCAAAAGAAAAATAATTTTTGTTCCTCTGTGTGTAGTATATTTGTGCCAAAGATTTTATTTACCAGCTAGGCATGCCAAACTAACAACATTAGAAGCTACTGTTTATCATCTACTTAGATGAAAATCAAAGTCTTCTAAGTCTACTAGAAAGCTCTGCTAAACTTGACCTATTTCCTATTGCGCATTTCTTCTGAGTTTGAAAATAGCACAGCAATAGCAAAGTGATCCAAAGCCACAGAAATTCCATTCCTCCCCCTGACTCCCTTCCCACACCCCTCTGCACACACTTATCAGAGCCATGCAGCAGCTGTGAGGAAAATGAGAGCTATAGGAAACTTAGAGCTAATCATGCCAAATGGTGACAAATTCTCAGGAGAGGGCAATTCTGGTCACCCATCTGACAGCACACAGATGGCCCAAGCTACAAACTCTGTCTTAAAATCCTGGATCTGACCCCCTAATAAATTGTCTATGGAAACTTCTGAGCTTGGGGATGTAGGTAACTTGGTCTCAGTCAGACAACTGAGGTACACAAATTAGAAAAATAGGGTTGTCTGGATAATGTCTAAGATTTCTATTCTCCATATATAGACATATAGACAGATAAAAATTTCCTTTTTGGGGGGTAGACGTTAAAACCTTCTCTGCCTCAAATAACTTTTTGGAGGTGGAGGGCCCAACAGCTTATCTCTATAAAGGCCTGGGAGCTTGTGACTTGACTAGTCTCATTTGGGACAGTCACTTGGCCCTTACTATGAACCCAGTGAGAAGAAGCCATGCAGAGAGAGGTAAAAGAATGACAGAGAAAAGGGTAGAATTCAGTTGAACTAATTTATTTGAGAAAAGATGGTTTGAATTTAGTCAACAGCAATTGCGTATTTTTTCCTTCTGTTGCACATCAATTATTAATTATGTTTTCCTTCCGTTCTAGACTGTAAGAGCCAAAAAGGGCAGGGACTGTGTCTACATTGTTCAGTCACGCATCTCCAGCACCTGGGAGAGTGCCTGGCCCATTCTAATCTGATGTGAAATATTTGTTGAATTAATGGAAACATTTGTGCATACAGGCACAGACCCTGAAAGAGTTTAGCATTATAGAATTCTAGAAAAGTAAGCCTGAGCTATTTCATGAACTGCTAAGGTAACTCAAATTGAACCAAAGGCCATATGCCTGGGTTTAACTGCTGTAACTCAGGTGATCTGTCTTGACTAGTAATTGTGTCACTATGTGATCACATAGCCCACCGTGCCTGCTCAGCTCTTCCTAACCTTAGACAAATTTTTTCGCAAATCACAGAAGCTTTGGAAAACCATCTGGACCCAGATGATGGGATAAAAATTCTTCCCTTAAAAATGATAAGATATTCTATCAAGTCTGTTTGATAGCGCAGTGTGACCAATTGCTTTAAGTCTTATATCTACCGGAACAGTGACAAGAAAAATGAGAAAAGAATTGACGATACTGTTTTCACAAATTTGCCTAACACCATCCACATTAGCTTCTCACACAATTTCCTACTGGAAACTTTTGAACAAGTCAAACTTAGATTGGCTTTTATTACTCATGACTGTTAAATGAAGGTGTCTTTGTTTAAGGTCAGAGAAAAATTATTTTCTCTTAAAATAACAACTTTCAATTATCTGTAATGTAAGAGGAACTTGATGGTATGGATAATGCAAAGCATAATAACCTAAAATTTCTGGAATGTGTTCTTTCTTCAACCAGCCTAATCACTTTTCCTTGGGATAAAAGTGGGGAAGAGTAGCAGGGTTTCTCTGAAGGGGTGAATTGACCTGGCACTCCAAAGTTATCGTAGATAATTTAATAAGAGTGAACCCACAAGTAGATGATGTGGGGGAGGTGAGATGGCATTGGGCACAATTACAAACCACATTCCAAACTGGCTCATCTTGGATTCCTATTCAGCTCAAATGCCTAATTCTTAATATTTACTTCAGTTTTTAATCCATCCCATGGTCATTTGGGTGATCTTTACCTAGACAGAGCCTGTGATGGATTGTATTTATGACTTTCTCTCCATCATCATTAGTGAGCAAGGCATAGGGAGACGGAGTAGAGAGAAGACGAACCCCTTTTTTCAGGGAACATGCCGTCAAAAAGGAACACACTATTTTGAAATACAGATAACTTTGTGAGCGACAGGAAATGCTAAGTTTAGAAGGGTTGTCAATGTAACCTCAGCTAAAAAGCAGAGGAAGCACTCTATAACTAATTTGAGAGGGAGAAAAAGAGAGAAAGAGAATATATGTTTTACCATAACATCCACTATCCAGGGTTCATCCATGACACATAAATGCCCTGCCATCCAGACAGCAGAGCAGCAGCTGTGGAGATTGGCTTCTGAGTCACGGTCACTGAAGAGGAATGATTTGTACAGGTTCAAAGGCACCAAAGACCTTGGCACTCATCTGCCTGAGTGAATGTCAAGACACAAGATGACATCACTGTAAACGGGTAAACCTGAGAAACATTTCCTATTTATAATAGGGACGCTCTAGGGATGCACAAAGCTTTATTCCTTCCTTTCAATAGTGTCTTCATCTGGGAGTGTCTTTGACCCACCGCCCTTAATCCTATATCGTCCATTCATTTAGCAAATTGTGAGCTCTCCAGAGAGAGGCTGTGGTTTCTGTAATAATCATAAGGTGGCAAAACATCTGATGAAAGTGGCAATTGGCTCTTCAGGCAAAGGAGAGAGAGAGGCTTCTGTATGAAAACAAACTGAAAAATTAGGACCCATCAGTTGGGAAAGCCAAGGCCTTGGAGAACCATGGTAGTAAGTCTATGAAATACAAGGCTCTGGACAAGCTAATGCCACTCCTATTCAATAATCCCGGGAAGGCGTTGTTCATTGTTCCTCAGAGAAGCAGCTTTTCCAGGACAGATAAGAAGAAAACGGTTAAATCAAAGCCAGAACTTGAAATTCTAAGAAATGAGGTAGGCTAAAAATATAAAGAGCTAGAGAAAGAGTTTTAAAAACTCAGAATCTTATTTAAAAGCGAAGTTGGAGTAGTCAGTCTTAGGTTCTTCATTGGTGAGGGCAAGATCTTGGTCAGAAAAGTGACTGATTCTCTGCTAACAAACTCATTGTATTCCAGACATCAACAAAACATTAGCTTCAATGATTTACATTAAATCTAACAAATATTTGCACGTAGGCCACTGTGCCAGGGACTATTTCCAAAGAGTCATTAGTCTGTTCCGATGGAAGAAATTTCTTACATTCTTATGGGCATTTCAATAGGCGGCTGATGCACTGAGTAAAGAAAAGACAAGAATGCAAAGCAGCAAGATGGGAGGTAGAGGGGAGGAAGGGGATGGGGTTAGAAATCCCTACGTCCTAATTTATCTGGAAATAATGGTATGACCTTATGTTTACGTAGTATTTCACTTTTACAAATTGCTTTATGATTTGAACCTCACTCCAGCTTCATAATAACCCTATCGGGTTTGAAGGCAGATATATAACTTCATTTCACTGATGAGGAAGCAGACCCAGGATAGTTAGTTAAGCTCAAGGTCCCTTAAGGAATGAGCAAGCCGGTGAGGTCTAGGTCTCTACTTGCTTGTTGGTGTTCTTCCCTACCGACCTCTGTTGACCGAGTCTGACTTTAATAATTCCCGGTGCACAGGATCCAAGATGGCTCTGCTTTCTGGTAGCTCTGCACTTAGTATGCCATGTTCTAGTGCAGTGCAGTGGCATTTTGATGAATCTATGAGAGGCAGTGAAGCTGTGAGGAACAGTTGAGAGATCACAGACAAGATCACCTGTTTTGGCCACTAACTCTTCAATTCCCCAACACTGTGCCCCGGGCCCTCCCACCCTTTCCTCCTGTTCTACCTCCCATGGTGCATCTCAAAGAACATTCACACATACAAAAGAGAATCACAGAGCCCTATGAAGAAGGCTCAGGCAAGTCCAAAACTCCAGGCTATGTAACCGTTTTGAACACGCACTTTTGATAGTCTCTCCAGTTTAATTGGAAGAGTGAGATTCAGAACCAAGCCAAGTCATGTGAACATAGCCCTGGAACTCAAAACGAGTATGGGCCTTCTCTCTATTTCTTCTCTTCCTGTCGGTCACTGTCACCTGGTCTACAGGCAGGCCAGCTCTCATCTCAGCTGGCCAGCTCTACCTGAAGTCTATGTAAGTCTGAAAAAAAACCCAGGTTAAAGCTTCAGATGCAAGTTTACCTTACCCCAAACTCTCCCTCTTTCTTTTAAATTGAGACATTTCTTTAAACCCAACCCTTCCTTCAAGTGGAGAGAGACACTGTGGGTGGTTGTTTGGATTCCAGGAAAGAGACAATATTGTGTGCACTCACAGATTCTAGAATTTTCTCTCTCTCAATTACATGAGTAGCATAAATATAATGAAAAATGAATGTGAAGGCTATAACACAATACTCACCAAGGAGAAAGAGACCAAGTCCGGATTGAATACTGTAAAGCAGTCCTTTTAACTTTTGAATAGACGAAAAAGCAAAATTTTCGCAGTAACTCAGAGGTTCATGTGGGACTGACTTACCCAAGGAAACCTCCCCCCAACCACCACCACCTCCTTCCACACAAAGGTCACGTGCTCCCTGCCACCTCAGGCACTCCTGACATTTGTGCATCCTGGACAGACAGCCACTCCTGCTGTCTGACCAGGCAGCAGTCTTATCATGATACCCTTAATGGATCTGGTTGTCATTTGATAGATGGGAAAATAGCAAACACAATAGCACATCGAGAAACAAAGTTTGCGGTTGTCCCCAGAGAGCAGATGGGATTCAACCAGGACCCTTTTGCTCCAGGTGATCCCTCTCCCCTACAAGAAAAACCAATTCCCAGTCTCTTTGCAGGGAATTACAGGTTCAGTCATGGGATTGGTGAGCCTTTTTGAATGGTTTGCCCAAGGTAGTAATTTTGTAATCCACCGTAGCTGAAGTAAGTATAGACCTGAGCTCGCTCCGGCCTCCTCCTCGCTCCTCCAGCCAGCACCACGTCCCCACTTAGGTGAAAACACTTTGCATATAAACAAACTCCTCTCAAAGACATCTCAACCTTGACATTTCTTTCTCCCTTTTTCAAACTTGCTTTCTTTTAAAACACCTCGCGCTCTGCCATGCTCCCACATGAGGCCCAATTATCAGAATAATAATTAACAGGCTCTCATTATTTAGAATCAAACAATGCCCCCCTAATGAAGCCAAGAATAGCCAATGTGATCCCTTAAAACCGGGCTTGAGTTTTCCTTACACCTTAGGGCGTCTAATCCACTGAAACCATTAGGCACCGAGCTGCCCATAACGGCCTGGATAACATTGAGTCAAGGACAGTTAATGGATGCCAGAGCACAGACCAAAGTGCTCCAAGCATGTCAGTCAAGACTAACCGGAGGCAAAAACATCAAAATGCAGGTTGGAGTTTTGACATTCCTGCAGGCTCTGAACGCCTCGCCAGTAAATTTTTAAAGTCAATATCCCCCTTATGCTCATGAACACTTTTCTGTCTGATGAGTAGGACTAATGTGGATCTGATTGAACTGTGACTAAAGTAGGACTTTAAAGGCAGCTTTGAATGTGTGGGGGGCGGAAAAGGTTTTTTTTTTTGGTGTGTGTTTTTTGTGTGTGTGTTTTCTTTTTTTTTTCCAGAAATGTCTGTGATAATAATGAAGACAGTGTACACAGATTATCACAGGCTGTGTCTTTCGACTTCAAGGTTATGTGATTAGAAAATTAGAAAAGCGCCGAGATTAGAAAAACCGCAGAACATTTTGAAAGAAAGCTTTTTTACAAATTATCTGTGTGCTGGATTTACACAGAATCTGATAGATGGATCTTGTAATGTTTGGAAATGGATAAATGCAACAATGCAAATAGGAAGGACTGGCTTTGGAGCAGACTCCTGGCAGAAGTTCAAAACCCATATTAAGTATTCTAATTCGCTTAACGCTTGTTACTTATATTTTTTTCTAAATTGCCATGTAGATACATAAAACAAAATACAACCATTCCATAAATATGAAGGTAAAAATAACAATGAGATTGTTGTTTCTCACAGTGCATGACTCTCCCCCAGATTTAGAATAAAACCTTCACCTCTCTGCCCTTTTCTTCTCAGAAGCTGAGAACAATAATTAGAAGGACACGTATCAGGAAGTCTAAGCCGAACTGGGTTTGGGTGGCGGTCAGCATCCTGCTCGTGGTAGTTCAAGGTGTGATAGCTATTTTGGAACTCAAGTCACGGCTTTACTCCTCCTTAAATGAGGGGGGGGGGTGGGGGGCACAAAATGTTCCCTTGTGTAAACCCAGGCTAGTCTAAGCAAAAATTTCATTTAAAAAAATCCCTTTTTTTCACTTGTCTGATGACAGTAGTGGATTTCTAAAATGTATAAGCAGACAGCCGTGTCAGCAAAAAGACTAACTTGTGTCCGATGACACTTTTTTAGGGTCCTTTCAGCACCTAGAAGGTGGCATATGATTGTTTTGCCTGGGGAGAACAGATCTAGACGTCTCTAGTTTCCATGCCCATATAGAAAGGCACAAAAGTCAAATCATAGTGAATCTTAACCTGTTGAAGTGAAACCTTTGAGTAGGTACCATCCTGAAGCTCTGAGCACTCAACTCACCGTCACCTGATTTTGACCTCCTGGATTTTAAAATATAAATAGGCCATAAATGCACCTCTAGATCAGACTTGAATCTTCCAGACCTCTGGGAGAGATATCAGCAAGGTTTGGGTGTGAAGGACATCACGCTTAACGTTTAGGGATGCCCCTAAAGCACGCAAGTTGTCCTTGGTACCTGATGTTTTTATTCTTTGAATCTATTACTTGGAATATTACCTAAATTTTTGAGATTATTTTGATATTCAACTCAATATATGTATCCATTTGTATACACGTATATACACACATGTATGTATCTATGTGTATATAGATACATACATATATTGAGTTGAATGTTAAAATAATTTCAAAAATTTAGAAACATATCTGCATTTTCTATTTATATATATATATATATATATAAAATAAACTCTCAAATAATGAACCCCACAAGTTTTCTGTCATCTTGGTTGTTCATAGAATCACTTCCATGAGGATAGGAACTTTATGTTTCATTCATTCATCCAACCAATATTTATTGAGCACTTATTACATCACAAGAGCTGTTTTAGGTGCTGGGATATATTAGTGAACAAAACAGACTAAGATCCACGATCTCATGAAGCTTACCTTCTAGTGTAGGAGAGAGACAACAATAACAATAACGACATTAATTACATCCTATGCTAGAAATGGATAAGGGCCATGGAAAAGATTTTAGACTAGAGGAAGAGGGATCAGAGATGCCCAAGGGACAGGGGAGGCAGGGCAGACTGCACTGAGAAAGTGGCATTGAACAAAGCCTTGCAGGGGGAGTCTAAGTTAGCCAGAAAGATATTTGGAAAAGGAGCCTTCTGGGAAGTGGAGCAGCTAGTGCAGAAGCGTGAGAAAGCCAGAGGGAGTGTTTTCAGAATAGAAAGGAGGCCGGTGGGGCTGGAGTGGAGGGATGGTGGATTGAGGGGACACAGCGAGGTGACCAGGGTTGGGAGGGGCAATAGAAGATGAGATCTTACTATCTTTGTTTCCCCAGTGCCTAGCTCAGAGGCTGGCACCTGGTAAATGCTCAGCAATTCTTGGTTAGTGAATGAATGAGTAAATAAGTGAAAGAAATGCCAAAGGTTGGAGGTCCTCTGACCCAACTCTCATATGGTGTTTTGGCATACTCCACAACAGCAATTTCTGATTACATTCTTTTGAACATTAGTCCCTGAAGATATTGCAGGAGAAAGGGGTTTCATGGTCAAATAAGTTCTACATTTTATAGATCATTTAGTAGATTTACACATTACAATTAGCATGGGAAAGCCTTGGAGAAATTCTCCAGGAAATGACATGTTTTAACTTAGCATTTTGAGAACTTATTCAACCACACAGCCCATTTCTTCCTCCCACTCCCATTTTTTCTCCATTCCTTTGCCACTCCTCAGAGGATTCTGTAGAACATACGTTGGGAAATGATGACCCACGCTGAGTCAGCATCCAGCAGCCTCCAGAAAGATGACTCTCCATCCACCCACCCCTGATCCTGCTATTTCTGGACCACTCTGAAATTCAGAATCACCTCCTTATATTGAGTGGGTAAAATCAACTGCTTTGTGATTTCTGCCTACCAGCCCTAGTTTTATCGATAGATAAATATAGATTAATAATGGGTTGTGGAAGGATTTCAGAATTATTAGTCATATAGAATTAAGTCTGGCCTTGCCACTTAATTACTAGCTGGGCAATTACTAAGACACTCTGATTTCTGGTTTCCTTATCTAAATGATCTGCCTTATAAGGTTGTTGTGAGGACTGCATAAGACATGAGAAAATGCCTGGCAGAGTGCCCTTTATGTTGTAGTTACTCAGAAAAAGTTAACTCATCTTCCACAATTCCTTTCACAAGTGGGGACAGTAACCATGTTTCCCTGGAATCTTCTCTTCTCCAAACTAAATATCCCTAGTTCTTTCCAACATAGATACTGGCTGTGAACTCTAGATCAGAGGTTGGGTTGCCTCCCACACTCCAAGCATCCCAGGAGACAGAGGCCAGGGTGGGCCAACATGTTCTCTCAACATTCTATGTTTCTGAAGGGCAATCCCTTTTTTTTTAAAGTGAAAGTTCCATAATAATCAATGAAATGTCTTTGAGATCTTCTGAGGGAAAGCATCACATTACTATGAGTACTGTGGAAATGCCTTCTTTTCCTAGATCATCATCATAAAGATTTGTACCTGACAAATGTCAAATAATAAATAACAAGAAATAACAAACAATAAATAATAACTCTCTAAACACAAAAATCTATGCCACAAAAATGAGATTCAGATCTGCCAGCCAGGAAGGTGAGTGTTCGAATTTTCTCTGATAGTGAAAGTTGTGTCTCTCCAGAGGAGGTCAAGTTCATTTTCTATTATCAATACTATTAGACGTCTTACTGGCACAGATAATCTCCAGCAGTAAATAGGTTAAAAATCATTTATGTTTAGCTTCACAGCAGATTGGATTTCTTAGCACTCCTTTTCTAAGTTCATTGGCTTTGCTTTTTCTAGTAGGAGATAATTTAAAAATATGTAGAGTGGCAGCAATTAAACTGAGTTCAATTCATTTGGTGGTTCCTTGCCCCATGGCTGGTGAACTCAATTCCATTAGAGCCATTCCCACTACAGTTAGTACACAGCTCTTCTCTCCCACGCTTATTTAGGTTTCTTAGAATATGTTAGAGAGGCATAATATGTCCTTCTTTATAGTTGAAGAAGTGTCATAGCAGAAAGAGTGGCTTTACTTATTCTGTATTCCAATCCCCAATTTGTGGCATGGCACCAGCTGATAAAATAACTGGGGTTACCAATGTGCCAAAAGATGTTGAGCGTATGCAGCAGTTCCTTACATGTCACATATCTTGGCCTTGTTAATCTAGTGGGCAATTGTCCTCTGTATTCACTTTATTACACACAGCACATTAGCCATTTGACCTTGAACCGGTCACTTCCCCTCTCCAAGTTGTTCCATACTCTTTCCAAAGCCCAGCTCAAGGAAGACTGTTCCACACAAAGATGGACTCCAAAAATCTCAAGTGCACAGCGTTAATCCACCTGTCTGTGCCACTTCCTTCTCCTTAATAGAGCAAGTTATTTACTTCTGAGTTTCATCCTTTTTTCTTTCTTCCTGTGTATTTACATATGTTTAATTTGTAACATATATACCATCACAAATTTCTATATCTACACATAGACATAAATTTAATCAAGATTTCATTTAAAACATTACATGGAAAAGGAAACAATCACAATTATGCCTCAGAAAAGAAGTAAAGGGAAAATGAACTGAAATTTTAAAGCTTGCTTCATATGTGTGCATGTTTGTATATTTCTTTAAACACAAGACTACCTTTTTTTCTCTCTTGGATATGATTCGACCTCTTGGAAGAATGTCATAAGCATGTTGTTGTCACCAGTTCGTGCAGATGGGGCTGCATTAAGATGTCACTCAGATGACAAAATGACAGCAATTTCAAGAAAGAAACCAGGTGATGAAGAGATAGCCAGCTCAGCAGAAGCCTGTCTGTACTCCACGTTGGCTCCTCAGGACAAGGAAGTGGAGATGAGGCTGCTGGGGTATGGGCCGTGAGGGGAAAGAGCTCTGGGCCACAGTAGCCAGGCTGAGCTTGTCACCTTCTCTCAGAAAGCTTTCAATGTGAGTGCCATGAAACCGCCATCCCCTCAGCTGAGGTCCACTATCACTGTCTGGAAGGAAATTAGTTCAATTCCAATCAAAACAAGATGCTAAACAGTAAAACTTGAATAAAAGTTGAAATCACCCCACACCATCACAGGTACTAAATTTTTAAAGTAGATTTGCTGCTCCTAGACTAAAAAAAAGAAAAGATGAAGACTATGAAATGATTTAATGTCTGTTAGGAAAGACTGATGACACTCATGACCAGGAGGGAGTTATTTTGGGGCCTGTGGCTCCTCTGCTCTTCACCATTCAAGCCCATCAGGAGAACTATTCTTTGCTCGAAGTAACCAGATGACCTAGACATGGACAGCACAGGGAGACTGTGATCCCCATTCCCGTCCACAGATTTGTCCAACCTGACTAGTATTCTTGACCATGAACATTGTCCATGGTAGTGATCCCTCCACTAGCAACTCACCTTGAATCCTTGGCTCCTGTTTTTTCCATTTCCATATTGAATCACAAAATAATTAAGGGGATATTAGCCTAGCAAAGGAACTTGGAGGAAACCACGCCAATTTCCTATTCAGTATGTGAATTTATTCTACAAGAGCTGTATTCTCCCTGACTCTTCTTGAATACCACCAACGATGTGGAATTCCTTATTGCAGGAGCATCTCCTTCTGTTCCTTGGTAGTCCTGTCTGTTAGAAAAGGCATCCTTAAGAGAAGCTGAAGCTCCCCTCACTGTGTCTGTCATGTCTTACTCCAGGTTCTCTTCTCTGGAACCCAAACAGAATAATTTTTATCCTGTTCTCCTGTCTCAAATTGCTCTCACCCCACCATTTAATTTTTTGCAACAAATAAGCACATTTGAAGGAGTCCTTAAGTCACCTGTGGATTCCAGCTTCCAGAAGTTTCCTCTCCTCCCCTGAGCTCCTAGAGTACACCATAAAGTTTGACAAAGAAACTTCCCTTAGTTTTCTTTTTTAAATAAAAATTTTCAACTATGATCACATCCATCAATAGTCCTAGTAATCAGGCCTGTTAGGTGGTGGCCAGCCCATTAGCAGCGTGTTAAAGGGGAGCTCGGGCTGGGGTGGTCTGTAAGCCCAACAGCTCAAGTCAGCATTAGCTGCTGCTTAGAAAAAGGCCACAAAACACCATCCCTAATGACTTAACAGCTTGTTCCTGAAAACACATTAACCAAGGGAGCTTTTAAATATTAAGAAATAATTACACCAACTCAGTGTTGTCCTTCCTCAAAAGCATATCACATCAGGGCTCCACTAGATAAATAAATTTGGTAAAGGAACACAGGTCTTCTAAAAATGAAAAACTGGACCCAATGAAATGTTATTTCCAGTTGATGGCAGGAGGGCGGACAGAGGGGAAGGAAGAATTAATGAAAATATTCTGACTGCTTTCCCAAATGAACACTTAGAGTAGCCTTACTCCAGCTAAATTAATTCTCCATTATTGGCATTTCTAACTTGCTTTTACCATCCCAAACCAGGGTGTCAGATTAGAATTGGGAGGGACTGGAGGATGCTTTGGGACCAATATGCTCCAGCCCAACCATGAGAGTCCATTTTAAGCCTAGAACATGGGAGCTGGAAGAATCTGGCACCGGCCTGGAGCTGTCGGCCTACATTACATTAGGGCAGACAGGAGTGGTTTTACCTGTACTTGAATGGGAAATAAGGTTTGGGGACAAGAAAAAGCAGGCTTCTAAGAGTTTAAAATATTGTCCCCACATAAGGGCCACAGTGCCTGAAATTCCACCATTAAATATTGTCCTCTTTCTAGAAAACTGTTGAAATTTCTAATGAACCTAGATAGGATATGTGGGTCATTTATGTTTGAGTGTGAGCGAGTTTAATTGCTTCTCCTTCCCTGCCCAAATAAGACCCTGGGTAATCTGAGGTCACAGGACATGTGAAAGTTGGAAGGACCCTGAAGGAAGGAAATGGAGAGGCACACTTCACAGCTTTGCCCCAGCCAAGGCCAAAGGGCAAGCTCTGGGACTCCCAGGTCTGCTAGCCTTCTGTGGGGAGTACCCTGTCCCCCTCCAGCCCCTGCTACAGTTATGAGGCAGAGCAGACCCCAGCGACAGCCTCACTCTGGGCGGATTCTGAGAGCACAGACCAAGCAAATGGGGAAGCCACTTGGCCTGCTGGGGCTGGAGCAGACTTTTGTGGAATAACCCATCCCAGTAGCCCTTAGGTGTCATGAGACTTCACTATTTCCATTGCTTTTTCCTTTGCTACAAAGAATCGCAGCCTTTTGGTCACCTTTTGAAGTTAACGGCAGGGCAGGGCGTAGCTGCATATCCGTACTTTTATAGGCTTCCTAATGACCTGCTTAATTATTTGCTTTCTTTGGGGCCAGATTTGCTGCTGATAGGCACTGGGAGTCTGGGCACTGATGCAGCCAGGTCTCCCTGACAGGTCCAGCACAGAGTTCCAGGCATCTTGATTATTGAACTCCAAGAGATTGTCTCCCTGGGGCACACAGGCTTGAATGTGAAGCTTTATTTGTATTTTATTTATTCATTAGATTGGCAGAGGCCTCCTCTCCAGAGAGCTCTAGGTGCCTAATACAAAATTAGCATCTACATTTCCCAACAAAGTCAACTGCTTTATCATCCTTTGCAGCCTTTCTTGTGTTCTGAGGTTTAAACAGATTCAGAAACCAAGAACACTTAGATCTAAGCTCAGAATGACACAGCCTACCAACTTTCCCACCATACTCTCAGCAGAAGTTGCCATTTCAATGTAGATTTTTGTTTGTTTTTTCCCTCTGAGTCTAGACTCAGTCTCAGAATCCTTCTTAATATAGTGTTGAAGGCAGCAACTAGGATCTATCCAGACATTGTTTGAGTTGGGTTCTCTTTATTCTTCATCTAAATCCTTCTCATTTCCAAAGGCACTGGGAAGCATAACAAACACTTTCATAAAGATTTCTCCAGTGAAGCATAGACTTGGCCAGAGTCTAGTTTGGATATTCGTACTCCAGAGAGTAGTATTTAATGAAGTGCACACTAAAGTTAAATGTGTGAAAAGGCTTCTTGAACTTTCTTTTAACCCTCTTGTGTTTGCCTGTAAATGTCTAGTGCAGTATCTGACATATAATAGGCACTAAATAAAGTAGGTATAAATTAGCTGAGATCAGCATGGGGTTCATTCACTAACTTGTCTTTTTCCTTATTGTAGCCTACCTACATTCCTTGCCACAAAAGGAGGTCCTCCTCGCCATTAAAATCAAGATCTACATAAAAACAGACCTTCCCTGGAATCTTGAGTATTTAGTTCTTATTTTATCAGGAACTCTGAGAGAGTAATCTTAGTGAAAGCGGTATTTTTATCTGTGTGTCCCCCCCCGCCCCCCCCGCCCCCCCCCCCCACCCCGTCCCCCTTCCTTCTCTTTTCCTGCTGTCTCTGTGCATTGTTACAGATTCTGTTGACTATTTTTCTGGTTGAATTTGACACCTAATAGTCATCAACTGATTGCAACCAATTAACAGCCATTATATTCTTCAGTTACTTTCTGTTTGGACATGAGTTTATTGATCTGGTTAGATTTTATTCTTCAGAAACATAAACAACATGCCATTTAATTCAGCCTCAGTACTGTTTCTAAGCACCATGAGAGAGCATTTAAAGAGGGAGTTTATGGGAGGGAGAGAAAGGCTATCTATTACCTCTTTCGAAGAAGAGGGGAAGAAATCGGGTTAAACTTTGATCACTATCATTTCACCTTTGGACTTTTATTAAAACTGTTTGACACAGCTGTGTTGGCAGATCGAGTAGGAAGATAAATGGGCCTGTGTGAATAGATTTAATATCAGACATGGATATGAGACATGGAAGGTTATTTCATCCAGGAAATGTTCATGTTCACAAGATTTGCAGGTTACTGTTGGTGATCCTTTCGGGCTTAGGGAGCCAAAAGGTGAACACGACTGAAGTACCCTGTGCTATGAATATTTCACAACTCGAGCATCCTGTTTTCACTTGGGGCTGTGTGCTGACTGAGGGATTCCTCAGGATGAGTCCTCAGTTGACTGATGAATACAAAACGCCTCTCTGAACAAAAGGCATTCAAGATTCGCTGAAGACAAGACAACCTACTTTGGTTTCTGTGTCTGGTACCGGGGTATCAACGGAGATAAAGCACTGAGTGACAGGGAAGCGAAATACAGAATAACACAGTCTATTGTTCTCCCCTTGACTGTAAGTATAATGGGAAAGTTAGCGAGTCACCGTAATGTCATGGACCGCTGTGAACTTGGGAGAACTCAAGGATCAGAAAGTAACATGAAACAAGGAGGGAAATGAAGATAATATTGGGTTACTGAACATTCTCAAATTGTACTGAAACGCATCCCATCCCTTTGGAGGGGGCATGGTTTTGACAAGGAAGACAATGGGAAGAAACTGGTGGCTGTAACAATATCACCATTTTCTTTTACTACAGGCCGTAATGTGAACTTCTTAGAAGACACCTTCTTTCACCACAGCTTTGTGTTCAGTCTATTGAAGGGCCCAGAGACCAAAGTCTTTGCCTTGTTCCGGGGCCATCTAAAACCAAGGAGCCTGCTTCTCCCAGCCAACGACAGCTGCTCAGTCGTGAATTACAGAGCAGGTTTGCAGCCAAGGGCAGAGGAAAGGAACTGAGAGGGAATGAGAGAAGCAAAGAGAGGGAACAGACCGGTTGAAGAATTTAGAGCATACGAGGGAAAGAATAGGGAGAAAAAAATTAAGGTTGTGGAGCAAAGGAATGAGAAAAAGAATTTTCATGGTAGGGGTTGGGGAAAACGTGTCTACCATTCTAGGGTCTGAGCAAGGCTCCCCTCAAACAAAACAAAACAAAACAACAACAAAAAGAACTGAATCACTTTTGGAGTGATTTTGTTGGAGTCAGAAATCCACCCTTGGATTAACTATTTTCTGGAAGAAATTTACCTGGTGCTTGGCAACATTTTTTACATCTGTGACGCTCTCTCACTAAAGCCTCCTTTAAGCACATACCACAGAGAAAACACCTATTCATCTGGCGTCCTGACAGAAGGTCTACTTAGAACTCACAGCAGTGCTGATGAAGGCTATGGACTCTCTCGTAGAAAAATGAACATAAATATTCAGATACCAAATTCAGTGGGTTCACACACTCCTGAACCCCATTCATAAATCTTTTGGAATGCCACAGACATAGGTTAAGAATTGCTACTCCAGAGTGTCTAATACAGGGCAGGCGTAGAGTAGATGATCAGTACACTCTTACAGCTTTGGATTAGGCAAGTATTCCAGTAACTGAATATTTCAGTTGGTCAAAGTTTACCGGATACGCCTTCACAGATTTTCAAGGAACTAGAGGTAAGTACAATAATTTCAGTATCAAAAGTATACTCATTGCAATATAACTTTTCATGTTTGTTGTTTTCTGATGATTCAGAAGGCACCTGGGGAATCTTTCAATAAGATAGGAATCTGTACACCAGAGATCATTGTGCAGTAATGCTGTATATACTGAGGATAAACAAGATTGGTCTGAATCTGCTGTCACACTAACACATTCTCTAGAAGTTTTTCTTAACCAATTCTAATTACCAGTATATCCCTTTGTCTTTTCTATCTCCCTCAATAAAAATAGAGAGACTAGTTTTGAAATCTTAGCCGCTAGCTTGTCTAGAATACACTTGTGTTATGAGTATTGATGTGAGGGGTGGAAGTATACCACAGCCAGCCTCTCTCCTCTCTTCACCATGAATACCAACACTTCCATCCTCTACCCTCATCGTTGATTTCTTATCATTGCAACTGAGAAAACTTGCAGGACCTGGCTGCTCAAGGATCAAGATAACATAGAATTAGGCAAGTAGGTGCTTGGAGAAGTAAACTGAGGCACAGAATGAGGATGAAGCATGGCTGAGAAGGAGGAGGGTCTGAACTAGCAAAGCAATACTGGAAGTTGACCTTCAAGGAATCAGTGAGAAGATGTGGTCAGTAATCCAGGGAGGAAGAGCAGTTCCTGGGGACACCAGGAGCATGTAGAAAAAGACACATTATGTAGGAAGGGGAGAGAAGTGTCAAAATTATTCACACTAGAAGAGTATCTTTCTTTTTCTTCAGTGCAGCTTGGCCTTGCAATGGGTTGCCTGGGTGAAGACACAGATCTTGGCTGAATAGGAGAAAGAAGATCCAGAAAACTATGATGAAGTGAATTTCTTTCTGACACAGCAAAATGCTACAAGCTGTTGGTTGATAAGTATGGAACGGGAACCCCGGAAGCTAAAAATGCAGAGATTCCCAGATTACTAGGAGACTAAGTTAACAAATGAATGCTTCAGGACACAAGCACCATTAGCAGAAAGTCAATTCTAACTTGTAGGTGTGTTTGAATTATAATATCTATTCCCACCACCATCACCACTGCAACGAGGACCTACCAGGGGCCAGGGTCTGGTCTCATTTTTTTCTCATTTATTAATTTAATTCATATATTAAAGTGATCCTCGTAATGATCCTACAAAATAAATATTACTACCCTCATTTTGAAGATGAGGAAAATAAAGCTCAGAGGCAGTAAGTCTCTCATTCCAGGTATCCAGCTCGTAAGTGGCTGAGGTAGAATTCAAACCCAGGTTCCACTGAGGTCAAAGAGTAGAAACTCATAGGAAATGGTGTTGATTTCCATGAGCAAAAAGAGGTTTCTTATGACCAGAGGCATCTCTGGATTTTAGGGAAAAGAAATAAGAAAACAGACCCCATGCCTGATCGTCCCAGCTGGACGCTTCCCAGTTTGGTTTGTGGTTATTCATAGCACTTGACTTATAACTCTGGAGTTGTTGGTGATCCTGGACGTGTTGTTTAACCTGCTCAAGCCTTAATTTCCTCTTTTCCTAGATGAGGCAATTACATTTAACATTCTGAGTCCTTTTCACCTTTAGCAGTCTTTGATTTCATTAACATCTGTATCTGCTATGCATGGGACATTCTAGACACTGCTGGAGATATAGAATTGGACATGGTGGGGCTTTCAACTTCAAGGCTCCCCACCAGACCATGATCCCTTCGAGAGTAAACACCATGTCCTTCATCTCTGTAGTTCTACCCAGCCCCTCCCCAGGCCTACCTCTTTGCCCACATATTATAGATGCTCAATGAATGTTCCTCAGAATTATATGAAAGAAGGGAGCTAGTCATCATAAATAGTTATTACAAAACAGAATTTGGCAAATACCTTAGAAACAATCGAGCATAATGAGATAGGCCTTAGGAAGGGAAATTAATATCAGCTGGAGTGATCAGGAGGGGTCCTTGAGAGAGTTGGCTTCTGACCTTGAAGGATGAGCAGGGCCTTGATAGGGAGACATGGAGCAACAGGAGGAAATTTGAGAGACAGCAAAGTCCCCTCTTGGCCGGTTTTCTCTGACTGGTGCATGTAAGACATGTAGCTGCAGACAAGACTAGAAAGGAGAGTGGGGTTGAATTATTAAGAGCTTAAATTTCTAAGCTTTAGATTTTAGACTTTCTCTAGGAAATGATGGGCTACTGAAGGTTTTTAAATAAAAAGTGTCATCAGTGGTTATGGCATATGTATAATTCAGTCAGTGTTGAGCATTGAACAGAAGCACTTTCATGGGTGTTCTTTTCTTTACTCATAAACTTATGACTCAAAACAACTCTGTAAATTAGATCATTTTATTTCATATTAATTATATCTCAATAAAAATATGTAATAAAAATGCCTCCATTTTTGAGATGAGGCTGTACAAGCTCCCACCAAAAAAACAACCAACCAAAACCAAAAAGTAGTCCTCTACTAAAGCTTCATCTTAACTTTTGTGGGTTGCCTTTTTTTACTCTCAAGAGGCAGGAAGAAAGAAAGAAAGAGAGAGAGAGAGAAAGGGACAGAGAGAAAGCAAGGAAGGAAGGAAGAAAGGAAGGAAAGAAGGATGGAAGGGAGGGAGGGAGGGACACCTCAGACTTTCCAGACTGCATGCCCTCTTTTCTGGTCATGTGGGAAGAAATTGTGGCAGATGAAAAACCCAACTGCTGTCCAAATTAACCTCAGGATTGTGTAACAAAAACCTGTTTCTTTCCAATGCTGTCTCTTTAACCAGGTATATGAAGATTTTTTTCAGGTGTTTGGATGCAATTTGGCAGTTTCTTAAACTCCATGTACAGACATACCTCAGGGATAATTGTGCATCCAATTCCAGACCACAATAATAGAGCAAATATTGCAATAAAGCAAGTCACATGAGTCTTTTGGTTTCCCAGTGCATACAAAAGTTATGTTTATGCTACACCATAGTCTATTGAGTGTGCAATAGCATTATGTCTAAAAAAATAATGTACATACCTTAATTAAAACATACTTTATTGCTAAAAAATGCCAACCATCATCTGAGCCTTCAGCGAATTGTAATCTTTCTGCTAGTGGAAGATCTTGCCTTGATGTTGATGGCTGCTGACTGATCAGGGTGGTGGTTGTTGAAGTCTGAGATGGCTGTGGCAATTTCCTAAAATAAGACAACAATGAAGTTTGTCACCTCATTTGACTCTTCCTTTCATGAGCAATTTCTCAGTAGCACGAGATGCTGTGTGATAGCATTTTACCCACAGTAGAACTTCATTTCGTTCAAAATTGGAGTCAATCCTCTCAAACCCTGCTGCTGCTTTATCGACTAAGTCTATGTCATAGTCTAAATTCCTTGTTGTTACTTCAACATCTTCACAGCATCTTCACCAGGAGTAGTTTCCATCTCAAGAAGCCACTTACTTTGCTCATCCATGAGAAACTCCTCATTCATTAAAGTTTTATCATGAGATAGCAGCCATTCAGTTACATCTTTAGGGTCCACTTCTAATCCTAGCTCTCTTGCTATTTCGACCACATCTGCAGTTACTTCCTCCACTGAAGTCTGAACCCCACAAAGTAATGCATGAGCGTTAGAATCATCTTCTTCCAAACTCCTGTTAATGTTGATATTTTGACCTCTTCCCATGAATCACAAATGTTCTTAATGACGTCCAGAATGGTGAATCCTTTCCAGAAGGTTTTCAATTTACTTTGCCCAGATCCATCAGAGGAATCACCATCTCTGGCAGCTATAGCCTTACAAAATGTATTTCTTCAATAATAAGACTTGAAAGTTGAAACTACTCCTTGATCGATGGGCTGCAGAATGGATGTTGTGTTAGCAGGCATGAAAACAACACTAATCTCATTGTACATCTCCATCAGAGCTCTTGAGTGACCAGGTGTGTTGTCAGTGAGGACTAATATTTTGAAAAGGATCTTTTTTCTGAGGAGTAGGTCTCAACAGTGGGCTTCAAATATACAGTAAACCATGTTGTAAACAGATGTGCTGTCATCCAGGCTTTGTTGTTCCATTTATAGAGCACAGGCAGAGTAGATTTAGCATCATTCTTAAGGGCCCTAGGATTTTCAAAATAGTAAATGAGCACTGGCTTCAACTGAGAGTCACCAGCTGCATGAGCCCCTAACAGGAGAGTCAGCTGTACTTTGAAGCTTTGAAGCCAGGCATTGACTTCTCCTCTCCAGCTATGAAAGTCCTAGATGGCTCCTTCTTCCAATAGAAGGCTGTTTTGTCGACACTGAAAATCTGTTGTTTAGTGTAGCCCCTTCAGTACTGTCTTAGCTAGACCTTCTGGATGACTTGCTGCAGCTTCTACATCAGCACTGGCTGCTTCCCCTTGCACTTATATGTTGTGGAGACGGCTTCCTTCCGTAAACCTCATGAACCAACCTCTGCTAGCTTCAGACTTTTCTTCTGCAGCTTCCTCACCTCTCTGAGCCTTCACAGAACTGAACAGGGTTGGGGTCTTGCCCTGGGTTAGGCTCTGGCTTAAGCGAATGTTGTGGTTGGTTTGATCTTCTATCCAGACCACGAAAACTTTCTCCACATCATCAATAAGGCTGTTTAACTTTCTTATCACTCATGTGTTCATTGGAGCAGCACTTTTAATTTCCTTCAAGAACTTTTCCTTTGCATTCATACTTGGCTGTTTAGTGCAAGAGGCCCAGCTTTTGGCCTATCTTGGCTTTCGGCACGCCTTCCTCACTAAGCTTAATCATTTCTAGCTTCTGATTTAAAGTGAGAGCTGTGTGACTCTTCCTTTCACTTGACCACTTAGAGGCCATTGCAGGGCTGTTAATTGGCCTAATTTCAATATTGTTGTTTCTCAGAGAATAGGGAGAACTGAGGAAATGGAGACAGACAGGGGCACGAGCAGTCCTGGAGCAGTCATAATACATACAACATTTAACAATTAAGTTTGCCATCTTACATGGGTGTGGTTCACAGTGCCTCAAAACAATTACAATAGTAACACAAAAGATTGCTGATCACAGATCACCATAACAAATACAAAAACAATGAAAAAGTTTGAAATATTGCAAGAATTACCAAAATGTGACACAGAGACACCAAGTAAGCAAATGCTGTTGGAAAACTGGCTCCGATAGACTTGCTCAGTGCAGGGTTGTCACAAACCTTCAATTTGTAAAAAAACACAATATCATGCAAAACACGGTAAAACAAGGTATGCCTGTATTGTGTCTCCAAGTGGTCTATTGCTGATATATCTTTATCTTGAAGACGAAAATTCCAGGATTGACAATGCTGCTGCTAAAACCTTTCTTGAGACAGTTCATTTAAGGAAGATTGGTTTCCATGGGACACATCTCTTGGAATTAGTTGAGTGTGTTAAAGAGATTTATTTCCAGACAAATTGGTTTATAAATATGAACCAGCCCGTGAAAGGCAGTCCATAGGGCAAGTCTTGAGGGAACGATTCTTTCTACTTTAGGGATTGGTTTTATGAAAAACCTAATAGGTAGATCCTTTCCCTACTACCAGCCTTGGGTATTTTAGCTCACACCGAATGTGACCATTCCTCTTAACATGCTTAATACAGCAGGCCCCACGGGCTTGTAAACCTG
Source organism: Equus przewalskii (assembly GCF_037783145.1). Lineage (NCBI taxonomy): Eukaryota > Metazoa > Chordata > Mammalia > Perissodactyla > Equidae > Equus > Equus przewalskii. Next base: position 21,295,489 of record NC_091853.1, on the reverse strand, counting down.
TCATTGGGCAGCCAAGATTAGAAGGTTAAGAAAACTGACACAGAGAGAGGTTTTATAACTCTGTAAGCAACTTTTTATTGGCTGACGATTTCTTAAAGCACCATTTTAATTGTCTCTTGACAGGCTTCCCCCATCCTATCAGCCACCAAGAGGTAAGTGACAAGAAAAAGCTGGTGAGCCTATCCCACGTTGAGTAACCGTGAACTTCATCCTTTAACTCTCCATTAAAGAAAGACTTTTCGCAAGTAAATGTAGAAGATAAAGTTGTAGTCAGGTTAACACGAAATAAAAAAATACAAAAAGCCACTCGAGGACTTTAATTTAGATTCTAATGCAAGCCTCTTATTTCAAGTGCATTGTTTAAAGAGTCCTGAAACATTGCAAGTTTCTCTTTATTTCTGGAAATTTTACTTACTGTTAGCTTCTGGCTGTTACTTACACTAAAAACCCTTAGCATCCTCTCAGAGGATATGGTCTTCAGGAAAAGGGGGCAGAGAATCTGTTCTGCAGTGTTTATGAGAGGTGGAGCTAGAGATGGTGCTAGAAGCAGGGAAGCAGGAATGCCAATCTTAGGAGTGGGGCAGAGTTGACCTGCAACCAGCAAGTTTGTCTCTGAAAGTCTATAGCAAAGAATGCCCCAGCTCACCACGGCTTCCTCCTCTCTCCACAGTGACCACCTCTCCCCACCTCTAAGTCCCAGATTGGAAGCTCTTTACAGATTGGATGAACCTCAGACTCACCCAGCGGCTGCTGTCAGGGCAGGAGGCTGGGGTTAGAGCAACCTGAGATGCCTGTTAAATCAAGAGAACCTCCCAAGACGGTTCAAGGTCTTTACAGCAAGCACACCTTGCTCATGGATTTTGCACAGAATTAGAACATGTGAGTGTCACACTCAAGGGCCATCAAGGAACCCCAGAGGGAAGAGGCACTAATGTGAGTTCCAGCCCAGTCCCTTCTGCCCAGCTATCTTTCCCAGTGTACCCAGTGGAAGCACACCGTTTGCTACCTGAATCTTTTGCAGCACCTCCCTCTATGCAACACTCCTGCTTGTCTTGTCTGTGGTTTTGCAAAGCTCTAGAATCCCTCCTTAGAGCAAAGACACCCTGTGGGATTGGGGAGAGTTCTGGAGGACCACAGAGAGATGGAGCAGCACACCTGTTGGGGCTGATGGCAGCAAGGACCAACCTATGGGGCTTCTTTCAACTGAGAGGGAGACGTGCCATTGTCCTTTCTCTGTGCTGGCTGGGGAAATGGAAAGGGCTGGTGATGACAGGAGGTTTAGAACCATAGATTCTTAGGAGCAGAAGCAGATATATCTGAACAGATATATTGTCTTGCCCCATCTGGTTGTCGGTAAGGACTTAGACTAGTTTCCATCATGGATCCCAGTGCATGGGCTTTGGAATCAGCCAGGCCTGGGCTGGAATGCCAGCTCCTCCACTCACTTCCCTGAACCTCCATTTCCTTGCCTTTCCTTATCCCACCTTGCTAACATTTACTGAGTGGTTTCTCAGGGTCAAGCCCTGTTATAAGCACTTTATGTGCATTAACTCATGTAATCCTCACAACCATCCTATGATGTAGATTAGTGTCTGTGAGCTTCATTCTACAGATGAAGACACTGAGGCACAGAGAAGCTGAGTAACTTACCCCAAATCACAAAGCTAGCAGATGACTGATTAGGGATTTGAATCCAGGTCATCTAGCTCTAGCATCCATGCTCTGGACACCACTTTACCTTGCTTATGCAGGATTAAATGACAGGGCAGAGCCATAGATACTCCACGACTAATAATTGTTACCACTCTGAGTCATCAACAAAGTAAATGAGCCATGACCCCTCAAGTGTGGTTTGTTTTTAAAGCTAGAAATCCATGTAACCATGTTAGCATCTAGCCCAGCAGACTTCAAACTTTTTGATCATAGACCCCAAGGTGTAAAACATACTTGAGCGTGGGAGCATGCATCCCATAGACATACATATATTTATTTGCGTATAAATTAGATAAATGTCCTTTTGTACATACGACCATTATAAAACATAAAGAAATCAGAAATTAAAAAGAAGAAATGATTAAAAAAAACAGAAGTTCACATAATTATCCCCGCTCTTCAGGAGCTTATGTTGCTCACTCTACTTTGAAGGCCACTGAGAAGCTCACGTTGTTCCATCTGGCCCACAAAGATTGAAGAGAGAGCCCTGATCATCACCCACCCCACCAGGCTGACTGACTCCTTATTCTTCCAGTCCATGTTCTCAACACAATCGTCCCCTGGTTGGGCACCAAGGCCAGTCAGAGGCAAACCTGTGAAGTCGGCAGTGCAGCATCTCAGCTCCTCTGGCTTCCATGTCCTCCTCCCCTCATCAGGACCCTGCTCCTGGGCCCTCTCAGATGCCCGCTGCTGACTCACCCTTGCCTCTGCTCCTGCTGCTTGAACAAAACTCAATAATTTCCAGCACCTTACCTGAACTTAAGTCTCTCACAGGGTTATTTGCATTTCAAGCCTTATCTCTGATTAAATTTTCAAAGGATCATTTTCCTTAACAGCCAAATAGGGATGTAATTCCCCATGTACACAAGTGCTGTGAAGTTTAAATGGGGAATAGCTTATGACCATGCCTACCTGGCATAGTACCCAGAGAGCACTGGGCACTTGGTATGGCCCCGTACATGGCTGTGGAGTCTGAATCTAGAAAGAAAAGAAGACTCTGCTCTTCCTTAGAGGAGAGTAAACAAAAGGATTTATTACCCTGGAACTCCACCATATCCTGCTAAACCCCGTCCAAGCCAAACGGTACTAGGCTGGCTGCTAACTTCTGCCCCAAGAGACTTTGGGTGAGTGGTGCCAATGGGGCTGCCACCTTTGGCTTCCTTGTTTGAAGATGGGACCCCGACAGGAACTCCCTGTCTCCCAAACCCCACTGCGCACACAGCATTAGCTCCCTCCTTCCCAAAGGCCCTGCCCGCTCCTGGACCTCCCTGACCACTTATGAAGGAGGCACCATGCCGAGGCCAGAGAAGGGAGGCGGGGGAAGGCTGCCCCACAGGGCTGAAGGGCAGCTGTTTATATTATAATTAAGGTTTTACAGCATAAACTGAAATGTAGCTTGACTATTCCAACAAGGCGCTGGAGGTAATTACCACTGCTAGAGGCGTTCTCCACTGCCAATTATTTCTCTCCCTAATTGAAACTTAGGCTGCACTGCAGAGGGGCAGGAAAGGGAGAGGTTGCTTTCAAATATGGACATGACTTCAGAGGCCTCAGAACAGCTCGAAGCTTAACACACCTTCTTCTTCACATCCTTTCCCGGCGATGTGGTATAGAGGATAAGAATGCGGATCCTGGGATTCCACCTCTGACCACCTTGGAAGAGTACTTTAACTCCCTAAGTCTGTCATCTGTAAAATGGGTCTAATGGACGCATAGCACTATTGCGAAGACTAAACAAATGCTAGTAATCCTGGCACACAGAGAAGATTTATAATTCTGGCTTAGAGAAATGGCACCCACAGAAGTTATGGCCATGGAGAGGCAGGGCTTTTGTCTTCTCTGAACAGATGGGGGAAATTGAGGCAGAAAGCACACCTCAGTCCCCTGTGAAACAGTTGGGCAAGTGAGGGCCAATACCAGATAGAAAGTGTGCCTCTTTGACTTAAAAGGAGTGAATTCCTTTGAGTTGTGGAGGAAACAGCCCCTCCCAAGAAGGTTGGACAGATCCCCAAAATATCCAGTCCCTGGGAGGGTTCGCTGCTGTCTCCCCTTTCTCTGTGTCCACACGAAGTGCCCAGCACTACACACAGCACCGTGGTTGCCTCCCCAGACTCCCGGCAACCCATGATTCATATCACATACGTTTGTAGAGCACTTCCTCCCTCTTAAATTTTATTCTACTTTCACATACATTATCTCCATCAATCCTCACAACCACCTGGGACAGAAGAGTATCATTCCTGGTTTACAGTTGAGAAAATGGAGGCCAAGAGAGATTAAATAAATTGCATAAGCTCAATCAAGGACTAAAACATAAGTCTTCTGCCCGCAGCCTTCCCACTGCTCCACAGCGGGGAGGCCACTTCTGCTCCCAGGTTAACCACACACTCCCTTCCCAATGTCCAACTCCTCGGCCGTTGAAATCAGAGAATGTGTCTAAAATACCTCCAAAGTCAGAGATGATAGTAATTCTCAAAATTTGTGTGCAGAGGAGTCTGCTTTTAGAAATGCAGATTCCAGGGTCACACTCTCAGGATTCTGATTTCCTGGGCCTAAGTGGGGTCCCAGGAGACTGAAGTTTGACAAAGTCCCCAGGTCTTTCTGATTTCAATGATTTAAGGGCCATCCTCTGAAAAACACGGACTAAGAGAACCTAGGATGGGCAGCCGAGGCCTCTGAATACCACCTGGGTTGACTTCAGTTAGTTGACTTAACCTTTCTGAACATTAGTTCCCATAAATGCAAATGAAGATAATAATATTTACCCTTTTTGTGAGAATTAAATGAGATAGTGAGGTAGTGTATGCAAGGTGTTGAGGACAACGCCTGGTACGTATGAAGCGCCAATGTCAGTAATCGTTAGCATTACTGCTGCTGTTGTCATTAATGTTGAAATACAGCCAAGCCTTGTGCTACTCAAGGGATAAATTACTGTAGCTTAAAACCTTATCAGTTAGAGTCATTAAATCTATAGAAAATTGGGATATAAAAGAGACATAAATAGAATTTGATAAACTTAAATCATTTTTTAATGAGTGACTCATTTATACTCATTTAGCTGCCTTGGGGTGGGGGTGTTAGTAGATAAGCAACTGGACAAACAGGAGTTTGTTCTCTAATTAGCAGACACTGATTAACAGTAGGAAAGGGAGGCAATTGATGGATATGCCAAAAGGGGCTTCTTGAGCTTTAAAGCAATGTGATCTGCACAAAAAATCAGCAGCAGACAGTACTGATATGGACAAGGACGTGAGACCCCGTGCCCAATCATGCCTAGATTCCTCCTAACGCACCTCCATTCTCTCGGCACTTTGGCAAGTGCATCTGGGGACCCCAGGTTGCCTCCAACAGGTCTGATGTCAGGGTGGAGGGGGACTCTGCTCTCTTCCTGGAAAAAGAAGGGAAGCCTTAAAGGAAGCCTGAGGCTGCCTTAAAACTGCTTCCTGTGGTCTCCCCTGGGGAAAAGGAAGAAGAAATATCAGAAGAAAGTATAATAAATGGAGCTAAGTAGATGGCCCACAGAGCGCCATGGCAGGACCTCTCTCTCTCCCTCAGTCTCTCTTCCTCTCTGTCTCCCCTTTAGAATTTGGCAGAGGCTCCTGGTGAGGTGTGAAGCGACTGTGTCAGCAAGGACTCCACAGGCTCACTCACCAGGAGCTGGGAGGCCTGGATTTTGTGAGAGAGCCTCCTAGAAATCTGTCATTTCACCCAGGCCACCTCCCTCCCACATTTTACTGTGGCCAGCTAGACACATGAAACCAAATTACTGATTAGAGAAGGCCCAGAGACATTCTTGGGTTCGTTTTGGCCTCTTGGGGAATGTGTTCCGAGAGAGGAACCTTAGCATTTCCACAGCCCAGTAGGCTGGGGGCAGGCGTACGTCAGTGCTGAGGTGAGAGGGGTCACGCTTCAGCCCACCCTCTGGGAACGTGAATCCCACGACACATTGTTGGGTGAAAGCAAACCAGTCCAGAGAGTTGCCTTCTATTTAAGCTATGCAGTCAGATCCTGCAGAGTGGGAATTGAGAGATCCTGAAAATCCTAACCCCCAAAACCCTCTCCTCCGCGGGACAAGAATTTCTGTCTTCAATGGTCCTCTTCTGGCCCAACATAGTCAGTCCCCAACCTTGCTCTCTGATCCAAGCACCTGAGATGCCCCAAGAGCGGAAGGGGTGCTGCAGTGGGGAAAAAGGCGACAGAAACGGGGGACTCGGGTCAGCCTCACTCTAACTTCTTCTCTAGAATGCTCCCCCCTTTTATCTTCCCTTCCTAGTTTGCTATCCTTCACGACCTTCATTTGTCTCTGTCACCTGCTCCCCGTGGCTTTTTTCATCTCTGAATGCCATGCAAGGCCAGTTCAGTGCCGAGCCCACAGTGGGCTCCATCTATGCCTGAGGAACGACTAGGGAACGAACAAACAACATGGAGGAGTGTGGGAGAGCTACTCAGGGTGAGGGAGCAGCCTCATCCATTCCAGTCCTCTCTCCCCGCCATGGAAGCCCAGGGGAAAACAGACACTGCAGAGAAAAGACTGTTAATCCTTTACCCAAAGTCCAGCTCCACAGTAGCATTCTTTGTGCCAACTGATGGTGGTAAATGCGGTAAAATCACATATTTGCCTGGAAATCTGCTGCCTTTTATGTGGCAACATTCAAGACTGCCTCTGTTTTGTCTTTATTTCCTCTCCCTCTTCCTGTATCTTTTTCTATAATCCCCTTCTTAACCAACTTAACCAGCCTCTCTGTTGCCTTGATACCCTGCAAAGACACCTGTCCCCTTCCCCATCCTCTCCTCCCCTAGCTAGTCCCTCCAGGACAGCGGGCTAGGGAGGCCACAGTCCCTGGGGCCACTCAGATCTCATTTTCTTTGTGATTCATGTCCTAGGAGGTGACATTAGCAAGGACAGGAAATGCATACATGATACCATTGGGGAAATGAGGCTTCGGACAAGACAGGGGTGGGCGGGAATGGAGGTTACCCACTTCACTCGAAGCAGGCAGCTGGGGAGAGGTTGCACTCGATGAGGAATTTCATTTGTTTAATGTTATCGTTCAGAGAAAATATGACAATACCACTCTAAATTTCTCTCAAGGAGGAGCCTCTTCATGATAGGTTTGTAGTGCTCTTAATGAGCTGCCATCCTCCAAAATCAATGCAGCAAGCTTGCATTCAGGCATTAAAGAACCACTGGCTGCAGGAAGTACTCTTGTTGGTCTGACAGTTCCTCATGGCCAGGAACTTTCAGTGGGTGACCCAGGGACCAATGGCTCATGATGCCCTCTGTGCCCTCCCCTCAGCAGCAGTTGACACAGTATACACTCCATCTGTCCATCTTGAAGTACTTTCTTTATCCGGTTTCCAGGGACTGCAAGTTCCTGGTTTTCTTCCTACATCTCAGGACACTCCATTGCTGGGTCTTCCCCCTCTTCCTAATTCCTAATAGCTGCAGTAACTCAGGGCTCACTCCTTGGCCCTCTGCTCTACCTCCCTTTGTCATCACTTTCACTCATGGATTTAAATATCAGGTTGAGCCATAAGAAACATCTGACATTCAATCTTTTTCTCCTATGAAAATGGCAATTTCAATGGTTCCCCCTAATGCTATGTCTATGCTAACTCCCAAATCCATATATCCATCCCCTGACCTCTCCTGGAGCTCCGGACTCGCTTACCCCACTGTCTACTTGACACCTCCACTTGGATGTCTAATAGGCTTCTCCAAATTAACCAAAGCAGTTCAGAGCAGGACTCTAGTCTTCCTTGCCAGGTCTGCTCCACTCCCAGCCTTCTCCATCTCAGCTAAGGACGATTTCACTCTTCCAATTGCGCAGATCAAAAACCTAGCAGTCATACTTGCTTCCTCTCTTTCTCTCACATGCTCCAGAAGTAAGTCCTGTTAGACCTAACCTCACTTCTCAAAACTCCACTCCTCTCATCCTGGAGTTGTTGCCTAGATTAGTGTAGCAGCATCCTAACTGGTTTCCTCTGTGACTCTCAGAGCCCCTATTCTCTGTACAGCAGTCGTGGCGATCTTTCCTAAGCGTGAGTCATACCACACACTCTCCCCACCCCAAATCCTCCAATGTCTTCCCATCACGCTAGAATAAAATCTAAACTCCGTACCCCACCTATCTCCCTGCAAATTTCCCTGCCTCTGCCTGCCTCTCTAATGCCCAGGTCCTTTAGCTTCTTCACTCAGCTGTAAATCAAGGCCTATTTACCTCCTCCTTCCTCTGCCTCTAACACTCTCGCTCCATTCCTTCAAGTCTCTATTCAGATACACCTCCTCTGGACAGGCTTCCCCAGACCATCCCATTCTCAGTAATACTTATCGCTTCACCCTGCTTTATTCACATACTTACCACACGATAGTATATTATATAATCATGTGTTTACATGTTTATTGTCTATCTCCCAACTAGAATCTAAATTCTCTAGGGGCAAGGGTTTTCTTTGGCTTTGTCAGTGCCTTACCCTAGTGTCTGGCATATAGTAGATGCTCAATAAACATCTGTTAAATAAATGAATGAATTTCTGCACGAATGTGCCAGGCCTTCAGCTCTATATGCTGTGAGAGTTCAATATACACTTGATCATTGACAACCTGGGCCAACAGTTTAATAATGATGTGGGATTAGGATAGTACTGCTATGTGAGTTTGTAATTCTTGGAATATTTTGCTTAAATATGATAACTCCTATCTCCTTTTCCCATAAGGACAGAAGATCCCAGAGTAAAGGGTCAGTTTCTCTCCTTCCATTCTGCCTATCTAAAACATTAAGACTTTGCTCCTCTTGCAGTGAGTATGACATCTTTGATGCTGGCTGTCACAACCACACACACACCCCCCAGTAATGACAAAACAATCACAGACTTTTATTAAGAATCTTATGATATAACAAGCTCTACTCTAAACGTGTTCCATATATGATCTAATTTAGATGACTTAACAACCCAGGAAGCTGGTACAAATTCAATCCCCACATTCAGATGAGGAAATTGAGGTACAAAAGGGACTCAGTAACTTTTCAAAGTTGACAGAGCCGGTAAGAGAAAAGGCCAAATGTCTCTGAGATCTTTAGTTTTGGAAAAGGTCTCTTCGAGCTCCTATCCATAGAAAGTCTCTCTCTCTCCCTCTCCCTCCTGTCCAGATTGAGCTCAGATTGTTCAGAGCTCTGAAGAATCCCATAAAGACAAGGACAACAAACATTAAAGACATCCTATGTTGCAGTGAGAAAGACCCCACATCCCCATACCTACTAACAGGATGGGATCCCACCAAAAATGTGACCAGGTCAGTGACGCGTTGAGCATCCTTTCTCTCGTTTCCCGAGAAGGGCCTTCTGCATCCTCACAGCTGACCCTCTTTCCCAGCCCAGTTGAAGGACATGTATTTCCTTTACACTCACAAGTGAACAACTGGAATCTAGGTAGCAATTAATTCACCCCCAGCCTCACCCGTTAGCTCAGCTCCATCTGGTAAACAGGCATCTTGATGCCCCAGGTTCTCAACCCCCTCGCCAGACAGGTAGCCCCTAAAGAAAAACGCTTCTGAAAAAAATCAGTGTCCTCACTGCCAGGAACAGGGTCCTCCAGGCCTGTGTGTCGATGCCCTCCTCCTGCAATCCTGGCAGAGGTACCAACGGGCTGCTTGGAGGCCTGCTGCTTCTCTCGCAGGAATAGCTGATACGAGACCCTGGGGCCCTCTCCCAGCAGGCCTCTGCCCCCTCCCCGACAGTGCCAGACCAGAGAAAAAGGAGTAGGGGAGAGAGGGGGATGTCTCTCCAAGCAGGAGAGCAAGAAAAGATAAATGGAACCGATTTCAAAAGGAGTTCTAGGGCATCTGGGGAAGCAAGACTCCTGGTTGTAGTTAAAGCTCTGAAGCATCAATAATGTGCTTCACATCCATCCCCGCCTTCTCTTGGACTCACCAAACGCTTTTGGGGGTCCCCCCCAGGGTGCCCTCCTCACAGCTAGACAGGACTCACCTTTCACAGCACCAGAAACAAAGACTGCCCATACTCAAATATAGTCTAAATGCGGATACAGGAAGATTTGAAGGCACACTTACAGCACAGGTCTCCCAGGGAACACGTGGATAAAAAGCAGATGTGAACTGGGAGAGAGAAAACATTAGCTTAAGAAATCTCCAGTTTCTGCCCCAGTGAGCTCCCCGACGTTAAATGGCAGCTGAGTCAAGACTGAGATGTCCTTGCCCTCATCCTGTGAGGTAGTCGATGCCTGCCCTTTGTACTGTGCTCAGCCCATTATTACTGGGTTGCCCAGGTTGCACTAACTTGTCTGTGCCCCGGACACTGCCCCACCACATGGATCACCCCCTGTCCAATGACCTAGGACATTGGGGAACCCCTTGCTAAGCACCAATGAACTGCTCAACTTTCAGAAATCACTATCTTTGTGGGTATCAGTCTCCTCCACTGCAAAATGAGGCACTGAGAAAATGATTTCTGAGGCCCTACGCAGCTCCAATATTCTGGAATTTAATAAGGGCCAATAGTGGAATACCATCAGGAAAAATCCTTTGCTCTTCATGGAATGGTTGCTGGCAATTTCCACAAAAATAAGCAGTAGTGTCTCCCATATCATCTAGCTCTTAGAGTTTAATCAAAGCCCATGAACTGAGCACGATCAAAATATGTGATGGGAGAAGAGGCTGATTGCACATTAACTTCATTGTTGCCCAGCTATGTTCACCATCTCTCATGAGCTGTGTGTGTGATTATCTTATTGATCATCTTTAAAATTATTTACTAATGACTAGTTTCCCAGGACTATGATAGGCACTTTGGAGAACACAGAAGACTAATAATATATTATCTCTATCTTTAGGAGAAAAAGGATGAACCTATTTTGAAAAAACTAGAAATTAATACAAGAAATTTTGAATCATACCATAATTTTTAAAGTTGAAGACCTGACTACTGTTCATTTTAATATTGACCGACTACAGCACTCCAGTTAATGCTAAACCTTTGAAGCACAAATAGGAATGAACAATATCATTATCATTAAATTATATCAGTAAAGACAAGTCATCACTGGTTCCAAGCAAATGTGCACAGAATATTTACCTTAGCCCAATTATCAAACAAATTCTCCTCCGAGGAAATCTGACCTTTCTTGATAAGGTAATGGTAAGATTGGTCATTTTAGCATCAATAGTATATAGACTTTAGCACAACCACCTTGTAGATGGAACTAGCTACATAATTTATGGAGTCCAGTGCAAAATAAAAATGTGGAGTTCCTTGTTCAAAAGTTACTAAGAATTTGGTGCCAGCCTGGTGGCATAGTGGTTAAGTTTGCGTGCCCCACTTTGATGGCCTGGGGTTCGCAGGTTCAGATCCCAGGTGCGTACTCATGCACTGCTCATCAAGCCACGCTGTGGCGGTATACCAATATACAAAATAGAGGAAGACTGGCAACAGATGTTAGCTCAGGGACAATCTTCCTCACCAAAAAAAAATAATAATAAACTAAGAATTTCAAGACAGTAACAACAGAGCATTAAACCAAGCACAGGACCCTCTGAGCTTGGGGCCTTTTGCTACTGCACAGATCATATGACCACATGTAACCCACTCACAAATGATCCAGAATTAACCATGGCTAACATTTAACATTTAACCAGTGCTTGCTAAGATTGTTACGTCTATTAACTCATTTAATCCTCAAAACAGACTTAGGAGGCAAGTACTATTATTTTCTCTATAACAAACTATAATAACAAAACTGAGGCACAGAAAAGTTAAGCATCTTGCCCATGGATCCATGGACATAAGGTAGAGCCAGGATCTGTACTGAGGCAGACTGGGTCCAGGTTCTGTCATACCACTACTCTACACTGCTTCCAGTAATCATTCGCCAGAACTGAGTCTGGGAATTATATTCATAGATTTCCACTCTGCAGAGTCTTAATTTTTTTCTCTCCTAAGATTAACACTGGGCTTGAGTAACACTGAGGTTGTCATAGTTCCAAGGACCTGAAATGACTGAGGGCCTTTTGCATGTGTGTCACCGGATGTTTGTGAGCAAAGCAGTATAAGGGAGCTGGGAACCGTTTTTCTTGGAGCCCCATGTGTTACTGAAACCCAACAACTGAAGCCTGCTGAAGCTTGAAGCTAAGGCTCTGGGAAAAAGAGATTCAGACCAAGAAAACTCATCAGCCTCCAATTGTGGAGGAGTCTTATGCTAGAAGGATGGGCTCTCCGGGCAGAACTGGGCTTGCCTGCAACAACCTTGACCTCTAGCTCATGGTTGTGACCTTGCTCCTGGGGAGGTCCCATGGGAGGAACCTCCAAGCTGGTCCCTCCACCTTCCCCATAGGAGGCTGTGAGTCAGTGACACTGAGTGGGAAACGAAGAGCACTGTTCCTTAAGGAAGTACACTAGGTGCCTGGCCTTCTGCCTTCCAGAACTGTGGTTCTTCAACTTCAGTTGTGCATAAGAAGCACCTAAGGAGCTTTTTTAAAAAATGGAGGTCCCCATGTTCAAATCCCTGAAGTCCTGAGTACATAGGTCTAGGGTATATAGCCCAGGAATCTGACTTTTTTTTTGCTGAGGAAGATTGTCCCTGAACTAACATCTGTGGCCAATCTTGCTCTACTTTGATGTGGGATGCCACCAAAGCATGGCTGATGAGTGGTAGGTCCGTGCCCAGGATCCAAACCCGTAAACCCGGGCCGCTGAAGTGGAGCGTGCCAAACTCAACCACTATGCTACTGGGAAGGCCCCAGGAATCAGACTTTTAAATAAGCCCTCCAGGAATTTTGATGGAGGCAGTTCATTCCTTGGGAAACATCATCTACAAAATGATGGGAATGTTCCCAGGGGAGGGTCAGTGACCACTCCCAATCGCACTTCCTTTACCTTGAGAGCACAGTGAGCCTCAGTGCCACTTCAAGGAGAGTTCAAGCAAGTCAGATGAGGCATCGAAAGAAGGAGGGAACGCAACCCCAAGACTCACCAGTGGATGGTAGATTTCAAGGCCAATTTTTTTTTTTTTTTTTTTGCTTTGGCTAATAATCTTAACCAATAGTTTTCTTTTACTGGAGCATAAGTCATGCCCCACGCCACGACTTGCCATCCACAAAATGATGAGGCTTTCTCAGGCAAACTTTTCTCTTGTAAATGACTTTCAGGACCCCTCTTTCTGTCTCTCCCTGCTGGTTCCTCTAAATACCATTTGGCTTCTAAGGCTCCAACTTTGAGGAAATTCCTTTTTGTCAGAATGAATGAGAGTCATCAATCATTGTTGTGGAGAGAGACCGCAGAAAGCAGTCAGCCCCGCACTTTCACTCCACAGGCAGGGAAATGAGGGCCCGAGGAGGCCAGATGGCTGCCTAGAGACATGGACTGGGGTCCCCTCTTACAGGTGTAGGTGAGGCCACGTCAGCAGACCCCACACCCTCAGTTCACAGAGCCCACAGGACGTCCCTTCTCCCTACAGCACCACATCACACCAAGTAAGCTCACACCGCGGGGCACGTCTGGACTCCCTTCCCTGGATTCCCCATTAAAGAGATGCTGAAACAGTTTCTTTAAATCTCTACAAATGAATGGATATATCATATAGCAAAAACACAGCAAAGGGGCTGGAAAAATCCACTGGGCACGTATTTTAAAAAAAGTTATAAATAAACAGGATGGTCAGAAACCAGATTAAACTTCCAAGCGGAAAATGGGAAGGAGAAGATAAAAGACCTGCCCCACCACTAGCTATGGCTCTGGCTCGACTGTAGAATCCTCTCCTGGCTACGCAGCACTGAATTCACAGGACCGCGGACTGTCAGAACTGAGAAAGATCTCACAGGTCAGAGACAGTCTAGGGCAACTTCTCCCCTTGAGGATGATGAAACTGAGGCTCGGGGAAATGAGGACACTTGCCTGAGGTCACACAGCTCACGTCTGTTAATCAACCAGGGCTCCTCCAGCCACTGAAGGAACCACAATGGATGGGTTATTTGGTCTCGGGCAAAGAAAACTTATTACCTAGTAGTTTGATATCTTTTCTGTAGGATATAAAAATCTCAAACAGATCACCTCGTAGGGAAATGTAATCACAGTTTTTAATTAACATAACGCCTCTGCAACATTTTTTTTTTATTGTATTACTTCTATACAGTGTAAATCAATTAGCTGAAACGGGCTAGTGGGTGCAGAGAGTGGCGGTCAGTCACTGGACAGATAATTGCTCTGTTGCTGAGATCAACACCTTATCATGCTATTAGGACCGCTTATGAATCTTGTAGTCCAGACGAAGCCTACAATTTAGGGACTATCCATTCCAGCTGTCTCCGTTTCTGTGGCCTCCTACATGCTAACAATTGTTGCACTAAGTGCTGCATTTAATTAAAGGCCCTTCCCACGTCATGGCCACAGTCACGGGAAAGACAAGAGACCTCGTTTAAAAAAAAAAAAAAGAAAAATACCTCTTGCTAGTGATTAGTTAGCTTTAAAGCAATCAGGATGAAAGTCAGGGAGGCCGCCAATGAAGGATAAAATATTGATGACTTTTGAATTGGAAAATTGCAAAGCACACACTTACTTTTACTTTTATGACTTAGTATAAAGTCACAAACGAGAAATACAACCCTGGGTTTCTTCTCACTTTAAAGGATTGTTTCATCAAAGCTTGGAGTTCTCTGTCTCTTCTGGAAAGTCTGACCAAGCATCTCACCCGAATTGTTTCTAACCACGAGATTCTGATGTGAGAGGCCAGAAATCGTGCTGGATGAGACAGGTCGACTATAGCGTGGACGGAGGCATTCAGATTGGTTGTCATAGCTGAGTCAAAAGAGAAACCCATCTATGACATAGCTCTGCTTCTATTTTAACAAAGGGAAGCTGTTCCTGGGACAATTCTTCCTAGAATAGGAGGCAACCAAAAAGAAAAAAAAAAATTAAGCAGGCAACAAATAATTTTACCATTACCAGGTAATATGTGTTAATTGCTCAGTTTATATACTCAGAATGACATACCATTAGAGACTGTGTATGCATTGTAACTAGAGCATTAATAAATTTAAAATGTGCCTATTAGGATGACAGCTTTGGAGGTGCAAAGGAATAACAGTTATCACTTGGCAGAAGCCGCTCTCACCCCATCTGCCGAGACTTTGCATACATTTTCAGCTTCCTGAGCAATGATTAGGCCTGTCAGAACCTCTTTAACCTTCTAACTGCTGGTCCCCACTGGCCGTAATTAGAGACTAATGAATTCAGAAGATGCAGGCCGTGAGGAAAACTGCCTTGACAGTTTGTGTACAAATTAAGCCCCAATTACTTCATGCATCTTTTGCATCGCTGATACAAGTCTCTGTTATTATTTTTGAATATGGTCATTTTAGCAGAAACGAAGAACTTGGCTAATGTATTTTGTCATTTTTATGGCTCGTCATAAAGAAAAAACATACTGGGAGGGTCATGAATATGTGAAATAAACTACGGCAGATTATAAAAAGAAATTAATTTTCCTCTTGGGAATACCCTACCACCTTTTTATCCCTCCTGCTGGATATACTTATTAATATGGTTATTGTTATTCAGATAATATCTGCCGCCACCCAAGGAGCCTGACTGACTAGCAGGTTGTCTGGTTTAGGTTTAGAGCACTGGTAAGGAACATTTGAAAGTGAGATGCCCTTCGTCTTTAGTACCAGCTACAGAGATTGCTTGAAGAACACTGGCAGAAAAATCTTTGTTCTCTGCCCCCACCTGCTCCTCAACCTTTTACAGCCATGGCAAAGTTTGCAAATCCAAGAGGTATGACTTTCAAACCACAATACTAAGGTCCAATGCCACATTCCCTTAAAAACTCTAGAAATCATATTTAATGTTGTTTCAGTCCCCACTGTCCAGCTTAACCAGATACTCAATCTCCGTCATTTGGGGAACCACTTATCCTACTCGATGGGATCACAGAAGAATCCTGGCTTATGTTTCCAGAATGCCAGAGGAGTAGTAGGGTTTCTGGATGATGGTTATCACCTTTATGTTTTTTTCTTTAGCTTCAAGATGCTGCTGCTGAAAGCTGGCCCTGCCATCTGTCTGTGGTCCCTGCTGCTCCGGGCAGCTCAGAGGTCCCTCTACCGATGGTCCTTCCTCTCAGGGAACCAATCTCCGGCCGCCATCCTCCACTGAAGTTCCTGCATGTCGAGGGACTCCTGTCTGCCCTCTGTCTCTGCTCCACACCAGCCTCAGAAAAAGTTAAAACTCTCCCTTCTGTTTGGCCACCTTCACTTCCTCAGCTCAAGGCACTTCTCTCTATTCCCTCCAGAATAATGGCCCCCCAAAATGTCTACCTCTTAATCCCCAGAACCTGTGAATACGTTACGTTATCTTACATGCTAAAAGGAAATTTGCAGATGTGGTAAGTTCAGGATCGTGGGATGGGGAGATTATCTAGGTGGGCCCAATCTAATCACAAGAGTCCTTATAAGAGGGAGGCAAGAGGATTAGAAAAAGTCGTGGGAGGTGAAGATGGAAGCAAGAGGTTGTAGTGATGCAAGGGGGGGGCCACAAGCCAAGGAATGCAGGTGGCCTCTAGAAGCTGAAAAAGGCCAAGCAGCTAATTCTCCCTTTAAGTCTCCAGAAGGAACTAGCCCTGCCAACACTTTGATTTTAAACTTCTGATCTCCAGAATTATAAGGAAACAAATGTGTGTTGTTTAAGCCACCAAATTTATGGTAATTTGTTACAGCAGCCACAGGAAACCAATGCACCTTCTCCCACAGAAACATAAAGATTTGGGTTTGTGTTCCATTACAACAGTATATGGAACAATATTATATATTACAATAGTTATTATTCCAATAAAAGTAATTATCCCAATAATTTATCTTAGATAAGTTATTATAGTCTCTGTATTCTCATCTCTAAGATTGAAATCATATACTATCCTCATGAAGTTATTATGAGAATTAACGGGATTAAAGAACCTAATTTGACATGTGGAACATAGTAGATACTCAATAAAAAGTTGACAAAGCACAGCTCGAGCCTTAGTGTGAATATAAGCCAAGTGTTTTAGTCCCTGCCTCGTTTCCTCTGTATCTTTCACCCCAGCTCCTTGCAACCGGATCTAGTGATGGTCTCCATGTGCAGGTTCCAGCCTATCTGCTCCTGAATGGCAGGAAGCAATGGTCTCTGTGCAGTAGATTTGAACTTGACCTACTCTCTTAGGCTCTGACTCCTGTGACCCAGACTCATCTATTTGGTTTCTAGCCTCACCTCCAGGTCTCTCTTCCAGCCAAAAATTATGTGGGTCCCAAACCTGCTGAGGAAGATTCTAGTGCTTAAGTAGCTCTGAAGTTTTAGGTGAGCCTGCCTACTACGTTGGTTTCATCCTGGGATTGGGTATCAGCCTAAGCACTTCACCCTTAAGAGGAAGAAGCCTTAATTCTATTTGCTTGCCCTGCTGAGGACTCCTGTTCTAGGACCAGAAGCTACGCCCTCAACCCAACCCAGTGACTAGAGCACAGGGTCCATCTAGCTCTTATTCATCTCTTTTCTGGACTTATTTCCCTCCCTTCTACCCTCAGATTTAACTGTATACATCAGCCGTCCTTGGAAAGCTCCCTGGATAAAAACTAAAAGCCAGCTTAACTCCTAGGACTTGACCCGTACCTTAATGCCTTGCTGTTATGCTCCAAGCAACTCATCAGATACCTTGGGGCCAACATTATTCAGAATTACGACTGAAGTTCCTGTACTCAGTCAGAGTTCTTGGACCCCTGAATTGCCCTCTCCATACCTACCCAGGAAGCAAATTTCCCCCAGATCAGCAAACACCCACTGTAGATTCTCCTCTCCTCATGTCGTACATCTCCATCAGTGCATTGCAATGGTGGCTCCGAGTTCTAATTATTAAAGAGAAAGGCCAAATAAAAACTTGGGCCACGGCTTAAACACTGACTTAGAAACTCATTTCCTTAGACAGATTTATTAAAAAGCAATATTTAGAAGAAGAAGAATATCGATTTCTTTATTCTATTCTATTTAATATAGGAAATGTGGCATGAATTGCAAGTGAATAGTTTCTCCTGGCTCAAAGGATTCATGCTTGGTGGGACACTTTACATTATTCTCAGGGTGTGCGACAACAGATTAGGTTAATCATATGAAATTGCTGATATTTAACTGTTTTTGGCCTCCAAAAACAGCAGTTTCATATGGTTCAACTTAATATAACGTTGTTTGCTGAAGAGTGGAATAGGAGCCTATTTGCTGAATTACTTGAAAACTTACCAGTGAAACTAACCCTTGTGGACTTTCCTCCTTTCCTTAGACATTACAGCAGGTCAAATTCAAAATTCCTATAGAGAAAGTAAAAACCGAAATGAACAGAAGTTACATAATTAGCGTAGTGTTTGCAGACTTAGAGATCCTCTTTACCTGGCTTTGTTGCTCGTTAATATAAAACCTACTGCAGAGTCGACGGCCTTTAGTTGTGGAAAGCCAGTAGGAATCATAATCCTCCTTCTCTGCTTCGCTGTCACGTGAGTGTGGCCCATGTGTGTGAGGTGATGAAAACAGCCACACATGGCTATACGCAGAGGCCGTCTCATTAGCAAATTTCCCTTTAAGTCTGCCCTCACTGACTTTGCACAAAAATTTCTCTAATGACCACTTAGAACCTTTGCCAAAGACAGTTCCTGAAAATCCTATACAGTTCAATTTTAAACTTTTTTTAAGGGTTTGGATGGCTTACAAATAAAAATGACAAGATCCATATACAATTGCAAGTAAGCAATGTCCAAAACAGCATGATCTGGGAAACACCTACAGTGGCCCTCTCTTAGCTGAAATTCCCATCATTCAACACTCTCTTTAATTAAGGTTTTGAGGGCTTAATAAAATTTCAGGTATGCCATATGGGAGAGATACCACATAAAATTATAACCAGACATGTATTTATACCTTAGTGCGAGTTGTGTAGTACATCAGCTATTTTGCTAACCTGCTATGATGGTACACAATATAGTTAGGGTTCAGCAGACAGTGAGGGGAAAGGTCTCTATCACAGGACAAGTTTAACTGATATGTCACCGTGGAGGGCCTATGGTCACTGGTGTGAGGGCAGAGGGCCAAAGAAGAAGGGAGATTCCAAAATGGCAGATAGTCCACAGAGATTTTCCTACATCACAATTTTCATGAAGTTCTACTCTGTCTTATGGGGCAGACTGCCTGCCTTATAAAAGCAGTATATTTCAGAAGAATCAATCTTCTGAGCCATCTTGACACAGTGTGGCTGGTATATAGTGAAGGTTCTATGATGAATACCTGTCAAAGACTTCCTGGGGCATGCCGGCACCCCCACACAAAGGGAATACTTGAAAACCCTATCCCAGATAAGGATCAAGGGTCCCAGGTTATTCTTATTTGTGTTAGAGTGACCTTTCTAGTGATAGTTTTGAATTAGGTTTACAAAAGAACAGACTCAGTCTAGTGGAAAATTATGCCCAGAGACCTGGTCTGCAGTCACAAGGTACAGGTTGTCTCAAACCAGGCCTTCTCATAGACTCCCAACTTGGCTACTGCTTGAAGGGGTGGTAATGAGAAGCATCAGAGTTGGGGAGGGGGACCGGGACAGCTCTCCAGCCTTCCTCAGACAAGCTTTAGGGAGGGCTCAGGAGAAGAAGGCAGACTAAATGACACAATCCAGAACTGTGTGTTAGATTCAAAGAATCCCAGAATGGGAACCTGTGGCCCAGAAAGGCCAAATCATGACGACTTTTTCCCTCTGTGATGGAGACATGGCCCACTAAATCTTTGATGCTTAATTGGCAACTTGAGACACTCCTTTTTTTTTTTTTGAGGAAGATTAGCCCTGAGCTAACCACTGCCAGTCCTCCTCTTTTTGCTGAGGAAGCCTGGCCCTGAGCTAACATCGTGCCCATCTTCCTCTACTTTATATGTGGGACTCCTACCACAGCATGGCGTGCCAAGCGGTGCCATGTCCGCACCCGGGATCTGAACCGGCGAATCCCGGGCCGCCAAGAAGTGGAACGTGCGAACTTAACCACTGTGCCACCGGGCCAGCCCGAGACACTCCTTATGTAAACATATCTTCATGATGATGGTCTTGAAATGAACTTCAAAGAGCGGTACTGTGGGCCGGGGCCAGAAAACTGCACCCCACTGACAGCCAGAGCGCCAGGTTCTTACACGGTCTCCAGCAAGCCAGGTGTTATACCTACCTTCATTCTCCCTCCCAGGAAAAGTGAAAAGCATCTCAGATGATTTCTACTCAAATCTGAGATCGTTCACTCATTCATTCGACTGACATTTACTAGGCTTTTAACAGACCTCACCCACTGATGAGGTCCTGAGGTAATGGCCCATCCATGGTGTCTGGAAGGGCTTCTCTTTGTGTCTCTTCTATTCCCACCTTCCACCTCTTGGCTCTGAGATTTCCACGCTTCTTCAACATAGGATCTCTCTATTTCAGAGGAGATTCTGTGGCCTTTATATGTGTAAAGTTAATTTACATGGAAGCATGGTAAACAACTTAGGCTCCGACGGGGAGGTAGGCCTGGCCCCTCCACACCCTGGCACTACCCAACACAGAAACATCATCCATTCCAAAGCTAAAGGATTCCTCAGGCAGGTGGACTCAAGGGGTAGGACGCAGGGCACATGCAGCATGCTGAGCCACAGGTTTTAACTCTATCTCACTCTGTCTCAGCCACTGGAGGTGTGATGAGTCAGGGCAGCCTGCTACTGTGTAGGTGGAAGCTTTTTAATCTCATTCATGTTCTATCCATTTTTAGAACATACCACAGGACTTTCCTTAGAAAGCCTCATTCATTCGGTGGGTTTGCTTCCAAATTATATATCAAATTATTATTACTTCTTTTAGAGGGAGAATATTAAATTCATCCAAAATGATTTTAAATATCTTAAAGTGTGATTGGCTGGTAATTGTTTATGATGATAAAGCAAACAATGTTCACCATGATACTGGGAGAGCCTGAGCCATAGCCAATGTCCCATAACTGCTCTCTTAGGAGCGTCCTTTCCACCACTGTTCAAGTCCACTGCCTTATTGTGTTTTTATAAGTCTCTTTATCTCACTAAAAACATACTCCTTCAAGGATGGAGATTGGTTTATTCATCTATCTCTCCAGAGTTCCCAGTTTACCTACAGCAAAGTCTTCAAAACACACTGTAAAATCAAATTAAAATGTATCCTTAACAATGAACATATTCTTAACAGTTAAAATGTATTGTTAGCAGTTAAATATATTCTTAAGAGTTAATTTCTAAAGGTCTCCTTTCCATATAGCCCTGCTTGTACATGCGCACACACACACACACACACACACACACACACTAAAATAATTTCCTAAAACTGAGAAGGTAATTTTCACATCACTGCCTTCAGAGTGTAGGCTTTCTAAAGATAAGGACTGATTGTTTTCTGTACTCTGTATTTGGCATGGCACCTAGTCTGTGGGACTACCCATTAATTCAACAAATACTTATTTAGTGCTTTTGTAGGGCTGGAGAGAGAGCAGTCACTGACAGGAGTCTCACTCTCACAGAGTTTGCATTCTAGTGTGTTGTGAGGAGATGTGGGAATGGGAAACAGAAAATTAAGAAGCAAATAAGAAAATAGCAGATACTATAAAGTCTCTTAAAAAAGAAGATGATGGATAGTGACTAGATGTATGGAGAGTGCTATTTTATGTTGAGATTCAAAAAAGGTCTTTTGAAAATCAAAATTAAATTAAAAACTTATTTAGTGTCCACACAACAAGAAGGGGCTGCCATGTGAACATGTGGAACAGGAGCATCCTAGGATCCTAGGAAGAGGTGACAGCCAATGTGCCAAAGGAGGGACAGGCTTGGAATGTTGAGGGCTCAAAGGAAAGCCAGGGTGGCTGAAGCATCATGGATGATGAGGAAAAGTTCAGGAGATGAGGTCAGAGAAGTGGGCAGGAGCCAGATCATGGGGAGCCCTGAAGGTCTGGAAGCATGTTTGAAGTTTTGCAAAGGCAACAGAAGCCATTAGATGTGTGAGGGAGGAAAGTGGCATGACCTGATTTATGTTTTAAAGATACCCCCAATGTCTATGTGGAGAATGGTAGGCAGGTAAGAGGAGAAACAGACTGGCTAGTTAGGAGGCTACTGCAGAAGGCCCCCTGAGAGACAGCTCTGTCTGGGGGAGGCCAGCAGTAGTAACAGCTGCACAAGTATTCTCCAAAAGATGCAGGGGAAGGCATTCTGCACAGAGGAACAGCATGAGCAGAGGCAGGAACGCATGGAAGACGTCCACAAGTTCAGCGAGCTGAGAGTCCAGCACATCTGGAAAAAAAGGTGTCAAAACAGAAAAAAAACCCATATTCACAATAGAGCCAAAACATGCTAAACACATAGGAATCAACAAGAAAGCAAAACATGAAAAACTTTTTAAAAAATAGTGTAAACAGAGCTAAGGGATATAGAAAAAGACCAAAATGAGCATAGATACATGCACACACTTTGAATGGCAGATTCAACTAAGAAAAGGTGTCAATTCTCCCCAAATTATTTTCTACATGTAATGAAATCCCCATCAAATTCCAAATGGGGTTTTGGGATGAGTAACTTGGCAAAAATTTTCTCAACTTCGTGTGGAAGAATATCGATGTGAAAATAACGAAGACATACACACCCACAATCAAATGTGTTACCGGTCGTGGCGTGCATTAACCGGGACAGGAGCACTGCATCGCTCCCTCTTCTCTTTCCAACTGAGGTTGTAGCTAAAGACAACTGCCCTCTTGCACTTGGCCTTGCAGCAGTATTTTTCAAACTTTTTTTGACCATAAACCACATAAAGCATTATGATTTATATAAGGACACATATTATTGAAACAAAAATTTCATAAATAATATATGCCCTTACTACATGTGACTCACATTTATAGTTTTTATTCTATTTTATTCTATTCTGTGCAACTCTCTTTGGTTAAGAAATAATATGCAGTCAGAACCCTCTTAATTGATTTCACGGCTCACTAATGTGCCAGGACCCACAGTTTGAAAAACACTGCCCTTGGGGTGTCTGTTCTGCTTCCTCAGCCTCTGAGATGATCTCATCACCATCCCCATCTTACTGGCCAAGCAGCAACCCCTTTGGCTGAAGATCTCACTCACGTTGCTTAAATACGAGATTTAAATATGAGAGCGTGCTTCCTTTAGATTTCCTTCTAGCCAGAGGATGGAGAGAACAAGTAAATCTCAATTGATTGGGAAACAAGGGAAGGGAAATGGAATGTATTGTTTGTTTTTTCCTATAATGATGATTAAGATTGAATCAAGCTCTCAGCCTTTCCTTGTGGGGAGCCTCAGCTCGCATCTCTGGAATAGCTTTCCTCGTCCACGTGTTAGACCCATTCAGCTCTTCTCTTCCATCAGACCAGTCTTTTAAACAATAGAAGGAGGGTTTAAGAACATATTCAACATATTGCATGGAAGACAGTAACCTTCTAATGCAAGATACTTGTTTTTAACTGTGCAGAACTAAGTACCTTCTAAAAAAAGTCAAAGCTACAACTCTGTTCTCTCTCTATAAAAATTTAAAATCACATTGATTACCCATCTGGCATATCTTCTAATTATATATCTCTTAGTGGACTAATGCTCCCTTCAGAAGTGAAACAGAAAATATACAAAGCGAAACACGATTAATAATTTCTTTTTGTTCTGTTTTTCAGGACAAGTTTCCACTCATTCACACTCTCCACTGAAAATGTTTCGTAACTATGCCCAAAGACAGACGTGATCAAGTGGCCCCTGGTTCTCCGTTTAACAGGAAGGGAGAGACATGGGAGCAAAATTCACTTTTCAGTAGAAAGGCATTGATAGCGCGGGCACCCTGTACTGGTTTTTATCTTTACAGCTGTGTGCGTGTGTGTGCATATGTGTATAAGTGTATGTATGTGTGCGTGTGTGTGTGTTTTGAAACATATTTTTCTGAGTTAACTTTCACCTCTATTCTATCAGGTATCTAATAAGTTCAGTTTTGCCTCAACCAACCAGTTCTCTGGATAATTAGGCAAATGTATTTGGTTGAACAAGCCACATTGCTTACGCTTGAGACAAAATGCTATTTTTTACGAAGCTGCATCATATTCGGCTCACTATTCCAGAATATCTGATATCCCACTAGCCGAATTATGCACACTCAGTCAAAATTGCACGGAGTACCCTATGAATTGCCAGTAATTTACCTTTAATGCTTTTCTATCATTTTCTTTGCACATTTGTCCCCTTTCAGCCCCCTTTCTCCATCAACAGCCTACAAGAATCTATACTCCCTTGCTCCCACCAAAAGAGAAGTCACTAGTTTCCTAGTATAAGTTAAAGTGCAAGTTGCATGAAAACTTTAACATGTAATATTTTTCTTCATAAAGTACATAAAGAGCACAATCAGGCTATGGCTTACACTGTTAGTTATCTATTCAATAGTCACACCTATATTCTTCCTTAAGAACAGAGCCCCAATATTCTTTGGAGTGGCAACATAGTAACTAAATATTTGTTTTCCCAGAATCCTTTGCATCTTAGAGTGACCATATGACCTGTGTCAGGCCAACAAGCCCTAAGCAGAAGGCTTCTGGAAGTCTCCAAAAGAGCCTTTATTTTCTTGATTTTAAAGAACAGGTATGGCTGGCACTGCCTTTCCACCTTCTTCTTGCCCTGAGCAAAAACTTGTGTAACGTCTGGAGCTGAAGCAACCTTCCTTAGATCATGAGGCAAAAAGCGGGAAAATTACAAAGACATTGGCTCTGAGATCTCTGAGCCACTGAACCAACACTGACAGCCTACTCCCTTCAGACTTCTACTTTTACGAGAAAAATGAATCCTTATTTGTTTAAGCCACAAGTTAGTCAAGTATTCTGTTACTTGCATCCTAACTGAGATGCATGAAAGATGTCATGTCAAGTTCCATTGCCCAAAGACTCTAGGGGGGGTGCCTCAGGGACCAATGTGGAGAACAAGTCAAAGGCCAGGCCAGCAGGAGGCACTCCCCCGCTTACCAGCACCTGATTTCCAGAGACCAGCTCACCTTTTATCTTATATATTGAGGTTATAATAGAATTCATCTGAGAAAAATAAATTATTCTGTCTAAGACTGTGTTTGAAACCACCAAATTAGATACTTTTTCCAGCAGATTTGTTGGCCTTACTATGGAAAGAAGCCTAAAGAAATGAATCATTACTAATGGGATTTTAGCAATATGGTGTCTATAAGAGGAGGTATTTTAACAAGAAAAAACTAGCCTGGATCCTCTCTGATTAAGTCACTTTCTCTTTCTCCCCATATGGCCTGTTCTGAGGACCAACCTGATATCATATATTTTTTCCAAATAGGTGGGTTGTTCTACCAAGAGATTCAAAGAAGACCCACAGAATCCTGTATCTTCACTGAGTTCCAGGGATCAAAGCCTGTGTGGGAGGTAAATATAGAGACCTAAAGAATGTTTTTAAATTAATAACGAGTTCTTCAGAAGAGAAGAAGCTGCACAGAGGTGGGGAGGCATCTACCTGCTTTTGTGTCTCTCGGTGACCCTGGCCTTGGGGAAGGCTGGATTGTTGGCAAGTCTTGAGACCAACGTTCTGGTGAGTTATCTCCTGCACCGAAAGGGCTCGATGCGTATTTATGTAATGTTGGTGTCCGGAAATGGTTTGCGTACCCTGAATTTTGGTGTTCAGACTCACATTTTAAATCCACTATGGGCTCTCACAAGTTAAAACAAAGAATTGCTTGAAAGCGAGAATAATGCCTGTCCACCCCCCTCCCCCCTCACTTGCACACCCTCCCCCTCACCTTGAACTTTATCCCTCCTGCAAGGTCAGTGTTATTTTGCTCACTACACTTCTGCTCTCCTCATGCACTCAGTACCTTAGAGTGTGGGCTTTAGAACTACGGACGCCTTAGTTTCGTTCCAGGTCAGCCACTTACTGCCTCTGTGACCTTGGGCTGATCACTTAACATCTCTGTGCTTCAGCTTCCTCATGCCTAAAGCAGGTATAAGAACAGTACCTACCTGGTGGGTTCTTATGAGGCTTAAATAATTTAAAGTATGCAAAGCGCCTAGAACGGTTCCTGGGACACAGTAAGTGTTAAATGAGGGTTCGCAATGATGGTTCTCATTGTCATTACTTCTCTGTTGCCAAGTTTCATCTCCCCATTGGTAACTGGGGATAACAATGCCCCATACCATTAGCTCTGAGCAAGTGGATAAGCATTAACACAATAACTGTTGTTGCTGGCTCGTGCGATGTCCCGCACTGGAAATGCTTCTCGCCTAAGCTCCGCCTGCTCAGAGCTTCTCAGCAATTTAGATCACCCATGATTCAAGCTTCCTTTTTGAAGCCTTTTCCAGCTTCGGTAGTCCACCCTGTCTTCTCCTATTACAAATAACCACAACGACTAATACTAGTACCTAGCAATTTAGTACCAAATCATAGGTTGTCTTTTAATGATCTTTATCACTTCAATTTCCTATGACAACTTTAAACTTCCTACGTGCAAGGATTCGTTCCTCCTCACTTCTTAACACTGTTTAGTATATCGCCCAGTGCTGGGCATATGGGAAGAGCTTAACAAATATTTGTTGATTGCTCTACTCATCTTTACTCTAAGTTCATATTTTTATATGCATACATAGAGTTTCTTTCAAAGCAGGTTACATCTGTAGTATAGCAAAGTACCAGAAAAAGCATCTACAGGATCATACCTACACTAGAATTGGGCATAAACCCAGTATCAGAGGAAGCTTGGAAAGGATTTCCTGCCTCTGTGATGCCAAAAGGAGACAGGCTTTTTATTCCCTGAAACAGAAAAAAAAAAAAAGAATGAGGCAGCGTCTTCTTGATCTTATTTCATGAATCGAAATTTCCCCTTCCCATAGGCCTTACCATAGCCAAATTAAAGAAACAGATGTTTGCATAAAAAAATCTCCCCGGAGTCAGTGTGGCTGTTTATTCAATTTTCACCCTGCCATCCAGACTCAGGTTATGTCCAACAGAACCCAAACAACAAGTTGGAATGTACGAATTTCAGCCTGGGGAAGAGTTCAAGGAGAGGTGAGATGGCCCTCCATCAGAGATGCTGGAGAGAAGAGCTCACCGGGATGAGAAGCAGAACAAGAGAATGGCATTTCCCACTAAGAGAACAACTTCTTTTCTCAGCTCCGGATCCCTAATCCCATGGGCCCTACTGTTTCCTGAGTGAAGACACTGTCTTTGGGGTGTCCCTGTCAGCTTCTATCACCTCCCTATAGTCCCCCAACACTAAAAGTAATGTTCAAATTTTGTCTGGGCCTAATAAGTTCACAGAGCTGTTGCACATTGATGAACTAGTGTGTGCATCTCTTTTTTTGATTCCCTGCTGAGTTTGTACATTTTGATTGTCATATGAGCTGTGAGTAATTACATCAGTGCAGACGATGGCTCTGTCTTAGCGATCCACAAATCTGTTAAGTTTGTCTATTTCAACTTCTTTTCTCCAACATTACCTTAGTAAGATCTTTGTGAAACATGAAGAGCGTAGGAGAGATGTTTCTTAACCCAAGTTACAACATCTGAGAGGTGAGAACTGCAAGCCTAGCTCTGATTGCAACATCTGCTCTGAACAAGGGCACCGAGGGACCCGCCGTCAGATTTTTTTGTCTTAAGGATGATCACCATGTATGTTCACAAATAAAAACATGAAGCGTTCTGACAGCCAAGCAAACCGTGAAGAATTAAACTTCCTCAACAGGAACACACACTGCAACATCCTTGTTGCTATTTATTGGAAGAAACTCCTTCATTCAGGGCCTCTTGACTTCCTTCCCGTGACTGCCTGCCCAACCCCCGTCAGGTTTATCCCTCGTAGACATGTTTCTGCACAAGGGCAAGATTCCACTTGGAGAGGGAACGGTCCAGTTTTGAAGGAATCAGTTTCTTAATGATAAATTCAGACTTTTCCAGTAAAGATGTTTGAGGCAGTGTGTTCAGTAGCAGGGAAAGGAAGTTTACAAAGGAACCAGCGCCTCCCTGGGCAAAAGCTCACAGTGACTCACCAACGCCTTCCCAGCCAGCCCTTGGAATTTCATCCCTCTGTTCTCGGGCCTCAGACTGTCCTTCTTCCCACAGACCCTGCGACACATCAGTGAGCTCCAGACGACCGAGGCCGGCCTGTCTTCCCTGACCATTTTCATCCTCATGTTCTCCTCCCACTGCTTTTCCTATGCCAGTTTTTTCACGGCAAATCCTCTCTCCACCCTCCATTGACCAAAATCCTACCCTCCTTCAATGCCTAATGCAACGGTTTGTTTTCCAGGAGCCTCTCCTGATCATTCCGCTGACGGTGACTGCTCCATCCCTTACGGTCCTGTAGACCCATGCTAAAGCATTTGTCACATTCTGCCTCATGTGATAGACATTTGTACACTGGCCCGATACCCACTGCAACATTGTGGTCTCCAGGAGAGGACCCAATAAAGAAACATCTTGAGCACAAAATAGCGTGCCTTGTTGAATGGACTGAATTATGTCCCCACCCCAAGTTGACGTGTTGAAGCCCCAACCCCCAAAGTGACTGTATTTGGAGACAGGGCCCTTAGGAGGAAATTAAAGTTAAATGAGGTCATAAGCATGAGGTCGCTCTCTCCACAGACATGCAATGAAGAAAGGCCATGCGAGGACACAGCAAGAAGGTGGCCATCTGCAAGCCAGGAAGAGAGCCCTCAAAAGACCCGAGCCCTGTTGGACCTTGATTTTGGACTTCCCAGTCTCCAGAACTGTGAGAAAATAAGTTTCTGCTGTTTAAGCCACATAGTCTATGGTACTTTTTGTGGCAGCTGAGCAGGACACTCCTACATGATGAAACATCAATAAACATATTGATGTTGTACATTGACTCTATGAATGGGGGCATCAGGAAGACAGGAGAGGTGTTATCTGAGGGGTTTCGTCCCCTCTATCCACCACATCTGTGTCCCTTTCACTGGCTAACTGTAGTGTGAGCTAGTGTGGCAGCTGGCAAGTCTACAGCGCAGGCGGTCAGGTGGGAAATTCAGGGAAGAGTTGGTGTTGCAATCTTCAGTCCTAAATTTGCAGGCTAGAAACTTGAGCAGGGTTTCTGTGTTGCAGTCTTGAAGCAGAATTTCTTTTTCTTTGCAAAACCTTAGTCTTTGTTCTTAAGGTCTTCAAGTGATTAGATGAGGCCCACCCCCCTTACTGAGAATAATCTGCTTTACTCAAAGTCTATTGATTTAAATGTTAATCACACCTAAAAAGCATCTTCACAGTAACATTCAGACTGGAGTTTGACCAAACAACAGCACACCATCACCAGCCAAGTTGACACATAAAATTAACCATCACTAATAGAGACAAAACTCCAACTAAATGTATTTAGCTAACAGATATTTTTAGCATAGGGTAATATTGTTTCCCAACAATCCATGGGAATCCCTTCCTCTTGGCTAAGTTTCTTGAAACACCTAAGCCAAAAAAACCTACTGAATCCCAAATTGAAACAGTGGAATGTTCTGGAAGTTCCTCCAGCACAGAATAGTAGAATAAAGTCCCAAAATGCTTGCACTTATCTGGAAGATATTTTAGGACCATCTCAATGAATCCTAGAAAAGTATCGACTAACCCAGTTTTCAAAGAAAAACACTTGATCGGTTCCATTTGAAATAAAGCCTAACCATTTAGGCAGATAATTTTTAAATACTATAACAGGAAGTTGATGAGAGAATAAAGTTGATGACAGAATAAAACTCAATGAACGGATGTTCTGCCCAATAAGAGAGAGGTTATTTTCTCCTCTCCTCTCTTTTCTTCTCTTCTCCTCTCTTCTCTCTCTCCCTCACTTTTAAATATTATTTTTTATGACTTCTTGGCAGGAGAAAACGACTCTTTAAAACTGTGACCCAATGTCACGGAGAAAACAGACTAGTCTCGTAAACTAATGGCTGTTGTTGAGGGCTCCTTGAGTGATATTCAGCTAGAAAAAAAAAGAAAAGAACTTTGCAGTAAACGACCTTCACGGAAGAAGACTATTCATGTTAATTAGTAGCTCTTCTCAAATATGATTCATATATGCATTAGGCCATGCCATGCCGAACAATGCACGCATTGTCATAAACATCAAGATAAGTCTCAAGCATGCTTATCAAAATTTTAGAAAACTCTAGCTAGGGTTTTTTTTCATAAGATTGTGACTTACTGCTCCTAGTGCATTGCACAATAGTCTCTCTCCTAATGGCTTTTAGCTTTGCCACTGCCAACTTTTATATTTAAAATCCATACAATTATGGACAATTTATGAACATTATGAGGCTTTTCTTTTCTGCACTGATTCTTACTGATTCAAGCCAGCTTTTATCCTTAGCAAATCAAATGCATTTTGCTTACAACACTAGATTCATTCTCACATATTCCACTTTATTCTTACTATTAGTATTCCTTATTATGCATATTTAATTTAAGAATGCATTTTCTCCATTAAAAAATTAGAATATGCTGAAAGAAGTACTAGAAGGTGATTATTTGCTTTAGTTTGCTTTTATTAACTATGTAAGCCCTGATACGCTCTTCCCAAAGTTAAGAGCAAGAGACAAAAACGCTGAAAAGGACAAAAAAATTAAAATTAAAATCTGCTTAAATATCACAGACCTTCTTTATATAATGATGCTGTATAAAGTATCAAATTCAAATAAGAGAATGGCTAAAAATCTTTCAATATTATGTGAATGCAGAAAGGATATAAATTTGCTAGAGTTCCTTAAGCAAAAACACCACTAGTATGTTTCTTTAGAGACCCACCTGGCAAGATGCACCTTGAAAAAAGCAAAAGTATGAAGTCAAGCATGGACCTTATCCCCCTTCACACACCCTGTCCCTCCACCAGCCCACTCTCCCCACTAAAACAGGAAAATTAATGGACCAAACCTTAGTGTTTGTCCTTACATTAAACTCTTTAACAAAATAGTTGGGTCTGCAAGAAAATAAGTAACCCGTTAGAGCTCCTTTCTTAATTCTGCAAGCGTTGATTGGAGGCCATCAGCCAAGCGATATGGGTGTTTTTACTATGTGTTGTCTAACAAGTTTGAATCTCCCTACTTCCACTCCGAAGTTTTTGCTTTAATTGGTTGTTTTAAAATTGTAAGGGCAAACCAAGTAACTGAGGTCCCATCTCTACGTGACGGATGGGAGCTGTCGCATCTTCCTCCCCACCTCATTGGCATGGCTTCACCATCACACACACCTGGGTTACTTTGGTTTGCAGACCAGCAGTCCTATATGGACCACAACGACTAGCAGGGAAGAACAAAGAGCACGTTTGTTAATTTCCTGCTTACGCTGTGTTTAAGGGTTAGCATTTGCTATTGGTTTGAGACCTTAAAATCTATAGACACCAGCTGATTTTGTCTCTCCTATGAAATCCAAATAAATTAAGACTGTCTAACATTTTTTGGCACCTACTGAGCATCTACATCAAAAGCTAGCGACTTTTGATATATTATCTGATCATAACACACCTACAAGAATTGCGGCCCCCATTGCATGGATAAAAATCTTGGTTCCTCCACTTACTAGCTCTGCGAATATACACATATTACTTAATCTCTCTGTGCCTCAGTTTTCTCATTGGAAAAACAAGGACAATAACATTACCTACTCCATAGAGTTGTAAGGATTAAATATAATGCATGTAAAACCCTCAGAACAGAGCTTTCTAAGACCAATTCCTCGCTATGTATCCCGGATCCTATGCCTCTAAGGGCATCTGGGATATTTCTCTCCACCTAATATTCCCTAATATTTTGGAATTTTTAATCTCTTAGCTAAAAAATAGAGGGGAATATAGCACAGCCTGCTCTGCAGGACTCCATACCCCCTGCTCTCTCAGCTAACAAATTGTGCCTCTATTTGACAGCCTCACTGCCCCTGGGTGGGCCCTAATGTCTGGAATGAAAACAGAATATTTAGTTAAGACCAATAAATGCCTTGAAAATAAAAATATAAACAAAACTTAATTAATTAGCTTGCTAATTATTCTCTCCTGAAACCATTTTTTTTCAGTTCTCCTACAACCATGATCAAAAACAAAACATCAAAAAATAGTAACGGTGCTCTTTTTTTTTGCTCTCTTGGCAATGAAAGTTAATCAAGTGCCCAACTGATCACATAGCGATCGGTTACTAATATCTGGAAAGTATCATTCAGCAATATCATATATAAATTTTCAGCCTAGTTTTAAAAGCTAGAAGCAAGGGTGAGGTGGGAGGGGACTTTTTCTATAGCCTTGATAATGATGCGACAATGAGTATCAGCGACCTAAGTTTAAATTCTGAAACCCCAAATTAAAATATTGGAAGTGTACCTCATTTATGATCTGTTAGCTGCCCTCCTTATAGGGGTCCAAAGATCCAAGTGTTTGTGTTCGTTGGGTGTTATTTCTAACGATACATTTTAGGATTGATGCCCGGCCTGAAATGCTGTGTTGATGTATCATTTTCCGGTAGTTATAGCTGCCTGTGAATTTGTATCTCTTGACCCTCTAGTGAGGGCTAGGTCTGATTAATCACGGCATTATTATGTCATGCATTCTAGCAGTCTGCCTCTGGAAGAAAGTCATGTCTGCTGCGGTACAATTATCTAAGACTGATGACACAGACCAAAGTCATTATAATAAATTTTATTTGGCATAGATCTTCTCACACAGCTCCAACCTCACAACCCACTTAGTAGGCACATAGGATTCTCCTTAGCAGGACTGCATTTTCACCATGCCAATAGAAAGCAAAAAACTTTTAATGGACATATTATATGCAAAATAATATAAGCTTTTTAGCAAAGGAAGACCAAGGATGTTGCTTGTTGGAGATGGATCTACTCGTGATGTAGATCCATCTCGTGCTTCCATCAGCTGGAGAAAGAACAGATTCAGCGATGCCTCTGAAAACCAGACAAAGACCTATCAGAGTCAGGGCATAAGCCTCTCCGCTTCCTAATTTCTTCACATTGAAATTCTAGACAGTTGCCAAATATTTGTGAGGTTTGGATGAGGAATTCAAGTGTGGATGATAATTAACGGTCAGCAGCGTGCTGT
The DNA here is from genome assembly GCF_037783145.1 of Equus przewalskii. Taxonomy (NCBI): domain Eukaryota; kingdom Metazoa; phylum Chordata; class Mammalia; order Perissodactyla; family Equidae; genus Equus; species Equus przewalskii. The sequence continues at coordinate 21,262,648 of NC_091853.1, read as the reverse complement.
CCTTCGTGCACAGCATAGGGGAAGATGAGGCCTGAAAACCCCCTGAGAGCACGGAGAGGGTTCCTCTTGAATTTTCTGCTCATCCCTTGACCCTCCCGTTCCCAGTGAATCCTTTATTCATCTCTTGTTGACTCCCACAATACTACCCACTCTCCTCAACTAGCAGCCCTTCCAGGACTCTCTCTCAGAAAATGTCATTTTACGACTGTGAGCATTTGAGGTCATCAGACATGGCCACTTCAGACACCTCAAATTTCCCAATGTCCTGTCCTTACTCCTCCCCAAGCCCCATACCTCCATCTGTATTTGGATTCCAAGCCTCTGGGACTTTCTCTCCACCAAAACCTCCCCAGCATTTTGGAATCTTCAATCTCTTCTTCCTCAGTTCATACTCTCTCTCTGTCTCACACACACAGACACACAGAGAAACAATCACAGTTGTGTCCCTAAGACTATTACGACAAAACAATACAAAGTAGGAAAAGAGACAAAAAGCAAAGGAGTAATCAAGATCAACAGATCTTATCCAGCAAGGGACACAGGAAGAAAATAATTTTTTTAACTAACTTAGTGACATATAACTTATATATTATTAATTACATCCATTTAAAGTACACAATTCAAATAGTTTTGACAAATGTGTGTATGCAGGAAACTGCCACTGCTATTAAGATACATAACATTTTCATAATTTCCCCAAATTACCTTGTGCCCCTTGACCGTCCATCGCTCCTCTACTCCTGGCCACAGGCAGCTCCTGATCTGCTTTTTGTCCCTATAGATTAGCTTGAATTCCCTAGCATTTTCCGTCAATGTAATCAGACAGTATGCGCTCTTTTTGTATCTGGCTTCTTTCACTTATTATAATCACTTTCAGATTCATCCATATTGGTGTGTATATCAGTGATTTGTTCTTTTTTATTGCTGAGTAATATTTGATTGTATTGCTATACGGCTATTTGCTTATTTATTCACCTATTGATGGACATTTGGATTATTTACAGTTTGGGGCTATTTCATATGAACTTCCATGAACATTGTGCATAATATTTTGTGTGGGCATATATTTTTATTTCTTTAGGTAAATACCCAGGATGGAACAGCTGGTGGTGTGGTGGGTATATGTTTAACTTTTTAAGAAACTGACAGCTTTCCAAAGTAGTGGCACCATTTTACATTCCCCCAGCAATATATGGGCATTCTGGTTGTTCTACATCCTTGCCAAGCTTTAGTATTATCAGTCTTAAATTTCAATCATTCCACTGAGTATGTAGTGAGATCTCATTGTGGTTTTAATTTGCATTTCCCTGATAATTGATGATTTTGACCATCTTTTCATGTGTTTACTGGCCATTTGTAGACTTTCTTTTGTTAAATACATGTTCAAATCTTTTTTTCTATTTTCAAAATCATATTTTCTTATTATTGAGTTATAAAGGTTCATCATATATTCTAGATACAATTTCTTTGTCAAATACATGCATTGCAAATATCTTCTTTCATTTGGCCTTGTCTTTTCCTTTCTTTTTTTTTTTAGAGATTGGCACGTGAGCTAACATCTGTTGCCAATTTTCTTTTTCTTCTTCTTCTTCTTCTTTTCCCCAAAGCTCCCCAGTACATAGTTGTATATTCTAGTGTGAGTGCCTCTGGTCGTGCTATGTGGGACGCTGCCTCAGCATGGCCTGATAAGCGGTGCCATCTCCGCACCCAGGATCCAAACCAGTGAAACCCTGGGCCGCCGAAGCCAAGCACGTGGACTTCACTACTCGGCCACGGGGCTGGCCCCTTGTCTTTTCCTTTCTTAACAGTACCTTTTGAAGAGCAAAAGTTTCAAATTTTGATAAAGTCCAATTGTTGCTTTTTTTCTTTTATGATTTGAGCTCTTTATGTCCTAAGAAATTTTTGCCTGCCTCAGGGTCTCAAAGATTTGATCCTGTTTTACTCTAGAATTTTTATAGTTTCATTTTTTACATTTAGGTCTATGGTCCAAAATCATTTTAAAATATCTTATGATTATGAGATCAAAAATTATTCTAGGAAAAAAACCGCTAAGTGGCTCACCATGATTACGAAAGAAAAAATCATTTGAGAAAAAAACCCACTAACTCACCAATAATTTTTTAATGGTTGTGCTTCCAGTTCTTATTGAGTTTAGTTCTGTCATGGAGAAGACATTAAAGGAGAGACAAGAGTTGCATATACTACGAAGCCCTTTGATTTTTTTACTTAAAATTTTATTTTGCATAATTTTTATAAGTAGTTTTTATATTCCAGTATATGTTAGAACATTTTCCCACACCTTTTCATATTTCAGAACCATGATTTGAAATAGGTGTAGAGAATCCCATCTTATTAATTTCCAAAAATGTGTTTATCCTGTCCCTTTCTTTGGTGTGTATCTTGTATCCATTTGTTTATTAGTATAAAAATGTCACTCTGGATGTCCTTCAATGTAAGTCTTAGCTCTCTAATCATTTCCTTAGCATAAATTTTTTAAGTGGATTTATTAGTTCAAAAAATAAAAACATTTTTTACCAGAAAGAATTACCAATTTACAGACCTCTCAGGAGTTTGTGAAAGTATAGCTGCACCCTCCTCGATTTGAGGCACTGCCTTTGGTTTTCATCTTAGCAAATCTATTAGGAGAAAATAATAAATCTTGTTGTTTTCATTTTCATTTCCTTGACTTTAGTAAGGCTGAATATTTTTTTCATACACTTTTTGATCATTTGTGTTTCTTCTTTGCGGATTACTTGTTCAAGTCCTTAGTCTATTTCTAATGAAACATTATTTTTTAATTGATTTATAAGAGCTATTTATATAGTAACCTATACCAATCTATTAACACTCTTTAATCTATTTCTGCCAAAGGCATTTCAAGTATTTTCTTATTTGTTATTCATCACGTAATTTTGTTCATGATCTTTCTAACCTGCAGCATTTTAAAATTCTATCAAATCTATCAAATTCTTGCATTAAAAAGATTTTCCACGCCTCAATAACATGCCTGTTTACAGATAGGTAAACTAATATTTTTTTCATCTTCTAATATATTGTGTTTACATTGTGATGCTCTAATGCATCTAGGAGGTATTTTAGTATGAAGTGTGAAGAAGGAATGTGTCTTAGCCCCAGTTCCTTGCAAAGCAGAACCTGAGGAAAAGCTTACATGTTAACAGTTGAGGGGAGAGGCATCCCAGGGCATCAAGAGTGAGAGGAAAGGCAAAGTGAGAAAGGGCAGGAGGAAAGAAAATCAAATGGGGTGCATCATGACCAGGCTGGCCATAGCTTCACAGGAAAACGCAGTCATTGTTCAGTCATGCAGGATGTCAACACAGAAGGTGACAGAGTCAATGCACGAGTCCAATGGAGCAGGGAGGGGGATGAGGAGAGAGGAACTGATCTGTCAACTCTCTGTCTCCCTCCTTTTAATGGTCAAGGTTTGTGCTTCTGAGCTGTGCTACCCAAACACTCCAGGCAGCTGCTAGGGAAGTCTGGGCTCCATGGACTCAGCCGGGTCAGACCTGGTGCTGGAGCTGCTGTGGCTCCTGTGTGCAGACAGCAGCAATGGAGGCTGAACCCTGGAGCCTGGAGGAGCAGGGCTGTTAGGAGATAAGCAACAGTGGCTGAGAAGGTTGGCGGAGCCTGGCAAATCCAGACAGGCTGGTCTAGTAGAGGTTGTGACTTTAATAGTTAACCATTTAGCCTGGCTTCACATAATGGAGAATCAATCCTTTTTGCACTGATTTAAATTTCAATGTCACCATATTCTAAGTTCTTAACTATACTAGGGTTTGTTTGAGGTTCCATCTCTATCTATGAATGTACAAACGTAACTTTAGAATAATTTTTAGCTCTCTGGTGGTATAAATTCCCTCTCATTTTCTGTAACTTTTTTCTTGACTCTTATGAGAATAAGCTCATGTGTGTAGGTAAAGTCATAATTTTAACTAGTTTCATAAAACAATTGGGGATTTCTACATAAGTCACATTAAATTAATGCATCTATTTGGGGACTATCAATATTTTTATACTGCTATATCTTGCCATTCATGAATACAGCAGAAGTGTCAACTTATTTAAGCTTTTTTATGTCCCTCAATAAAATTTTCCATTGATTTTTCATGTAGCTCCTGCAGAACTTTTATTAAATTTATTCCTAGATATTTTAAATTATGTTACTCTGGTGGGCAGGACTTTTTTTTATTATGCTTTTTAATTGATAAGTTTGGCATGTGGTAAACTTTTTATATATTAATTTTGTAACTGATCATTTTTCTAAACTCCCTAACTAGTTCAAATAATTCTTCAACCTATTCTCATGGGCTTTGTGGGTAAAAAAATCATGTTGTCTATAAATCATGATAATTTTCCTTTCTTCTCCAATGATTATATTTCTTATTTCTCTTTTTCATCCTTTTTTATTGGCTGTGACCTCAGAATAGTGTAAAGTGAATAATTATGATGTCATCTTTATCGTGCTCTTACTTTAATAAGAATGCTTCTGCTCTTTTTCTTTTAAATATTATATGGGCTGTTGGTTTCAGAGAGAAATTTTAAATCATATCAAGGTAGTACATTTCTATTACTCAATTACAAAGAGTTTTTTAAATTGATGATTGATGTTAATTGATATCTTTTTGTCTTGATTAGACCAACCAGAACATCGTCTGTTTTACTGGGAAAAGGAGGCTGAAGCTTTTGATCCAATGCTTTTCTTAATTGGACACTGGCCTTTCAGTAAGGACTCAGCTGCTTCTCTAGGAACGGAGACTGTGCTCTGTGCTTCTGCTACACAGGGCACAACAACCCTTCCCTTCGGGTCAGACTGGCCCTCTACCATCTGACACGGCTTTTATAGCCTAGTTGCCAAGCACTCATACAACTGTTCAAATGCGTGTCACTGCAAACCTATCTTGCCACCAGCGTAGTAGTGTTATCCGTATATATTTAGGCTTGGAGTGTTTTTTATTTGTTTGTTTGTCTGTTAGTTAGGGGGCACCATAACAGTGATTTTTATCCGTGGTCCATGCTAGTTGTTTTTCTCATCTTTGATCTTTGGACACTAGTGATTCCAATCCTAACATCTCCCAATGCTTAGTTTGCTTGGCTTTGATTTTTTGTTTTGATATAAAAAGCTTGTGGATTTTCATACTTCATTAAAATAGAGTATGGTTTTTGCTTCACAATTTATTTAGCCAATTTCACGCACTTTAGAAATTTCTTTTCTTTTTCTGACAGTCGGAAACATGTTTTCCCTCCAGGAAGTCAGGAGGTACCCAGGACTCTGTTAAATTCGTCCAGGTCTCTATTATATGTACTTACACCGGGTCAAGTTGCTCTCCCAACGCCCAAAGTTGCTATTCCACCTCTTTATCAATTTTCTTCTCCCTTTCCAACCACCAAACTGCCCCTCCTTCTTTCAGCAAATGAACTTGCCTCTTCCTTTACTGAGAAAATCAAGGTTAACAGGTGGGAATTCCCATCCTTGAATCTATAGCTAAGTCTGGAGTCCTCCCGACGCCCTCCCCAACTTATTCCCTTTTCTCCGGTCTCATGGGAAGAACCATCTGCCCTTCAGTATGAGATCAACACTTCCATCTATTCTTCATCCAATTCCGCCATCTCTCTTTAGATACAGTATTTACCTCTGCTGTAATTTCTACTTCCACCTCTTTGTCGACTTGTAAACTTTGAACCCCTTTAAGTCTTCACTTTGGTTTTGCATCTCTCTAGTTTCTTACTACTTTCTCTCTCTCCTTCCCAGTCAGAAAGGTAGCAACCCAGCAGTTCCTCTTCCCCTGCCTGTTTCTTAGATATTGACACCCTCCCTCTACCCCAGACTTTTACGTTTAGTACTGTTTTATTTCATAATGCATTGAATGCGATTGCCCCTACTAATCTCATTCACTTCCTGAACTGCTATTGGTCCCTTTGCTGCTGACGCCGAAGTTTTCGTTTCTATTTCAAACCTCACTCCTAAACTACACAGTGCCTGCTGGACCATCTTAACAAGGTGTTCTATGAGCACCACTGAACAACATGCACAAAACTTCACTGATCAAGTCCCTTCCCCCAAATCTGCTCCTTCTACCATCTTTTTTATCGTCATAAGCGGCATAACTGTCCAGCTACTTATCCAAGCCAAGCAGGGACTCAATGAGCCCCTCCCTTGCCCATACATCCAGTCAATGTCTACACTCTTTTTTCTCTTTAAGTTCTCCTGTGTCATTCTTCTCTCTTCCGTGCCGCCTGCTGCAGCTTGACCCTTGTCATATCTCTTTGGAACTCCTGGTATGGTTTCTCTGTTCTGAATGGCTTTTTTTTCATAAACCAAGCTTTTTCTGATCTCTTGTTTTCCCACATTCTTCCCACTGTTCCCTCCGCCTAAAACACTTGTCTACTCTGATCTTGACCTTGTCAAACATTCTTAAACAGAAACATCAACAGAGATCTTGCTTAACAACAACAAAAATAATTCTATTTCAATCACTTTTGTGCTTAAAACCCTCTAATAGACCTCTTTTGATCTTGAGATAAAGGCCAAACTCCTTAGCATGACATACACATTTTCTTCTCTAGACTTTCCTTTTACCAAACTTCTGCCCACTCCTATGTTCTCATCACAGTAAATTTTTCACATCTCACATCTCTGTTATTCACAATGCTATTTCATGCCACCATGATCCATCTTTGTTCAACTTTTTTTTCACCTGCAATACTTCTAATACTTCCTCCCCCATCCCTGTCCAGAAAACCAACATCTATTTGTCTTTTTTAAGTGATCTCAAAAATCACCTACTCTTTGAATCTTTGTCGTGCCACCACCTACCACTTAGAACTGATCACCTTTCTCCTTCGCACTCTTGTATAGACTTCTATCACAGCACCTTAATAGACGTCTTTGTTTTCAAGTCTATTTGTTTCCCTGTAATAATACATAAAATTGTTATAGTCTTTCCCTCATTTATTCATCCAAAAACGAATATCTTTATTCATAAACCATTTTTAAGTACTGTGTTAACCATTAGGAACACAAAGATTAGTAACATAGACTCTTTGCTCCAAAGAGCACATGCAGAGAAATGGGGAGAGACAAACATACACATACAATGTAGCAATGTAGCAAGTACCCTGAGAGTGATATTCACCATCTATTTATCTCAGGGGCACAAGGAAAGAATATCTAATTCAGTTATTATTGCCAGCACCTCATACTGTGCTTGACACATTTCCTCAGTAAGTATGTACAGCTTATTAAGTGCATCATAGTTTGTTGGGAAAAAGAAAAGCAGTGAGCAGCCAGCTCACGGAATGACCCAAAGGAAGTCCCCACTGACTCAGTCTGTTTTCCCTCCAATCTGTACCTTTTTATTCACTCAGTTTTGCATCTGGACCATCCCTTCTGGGAGCATGAGGGGCTCAAGGAAATTGCCAAAAACCAGAGCAGCTAATCCATGTTCCACCAGTAAGTTTATGGAAGTTCCTGCCAGTCTCTGCCTTAGCCTGGAATTGAAATCCCTTGTCTGAAATTGTGGCCAGGAGATGAGTGGCAAGAAATGCCTAACCAAGCCATGGCTTTCGGCTTCCTTGAGGAGCCCAGTGTGGTAACTACATCATCCCCCCCACCCCCATCCCGCTCAGAATTTGCCACCCATCAAACTGAATGGAGCCAAGACGATTTGGGACCTCCCTTAGTCCACGAGCACCTGAGGAATTTCTCATCAGAGAGATCTGTATTTGAATCTCAGCTTCACTATTTAACAAGGTGTGGCAATGACAGTCTTCAGCCTCTCTGTGCTCCAAATGCTTCATCTGTAAAATGAGAACAATAGCTTTCTTAGAGTCCTGGTGTCCACAATGAGGTGATCTGAAATGCCTCACTCACTATCTACCACACGATAATCATAAGCTCCTTTAACTGACGGCTTACTCTGGCCTAAAAGAGGAAACGGTTCCTTTTCTGGGGTTTGTCTTTTAGGCTTTGCTGTTTCATTTTTCTTTAATGCTGCTTATGACCTCTTCTACCTCTCCTTGGCTTAGCATTTATCTTCTCTTCAAGACAAATTTAATAAATATTGAATTCAACGTGGTCATAAACACCCCACCATCAGTTACAGTCCTTTGTGATCTAACTAACCAGACTAGATGAAGAGGATTTAGGTTAGACTGACCACTCTAGCTAGCCTGGAGCTAGCATATGGCTAAATTCATTGCTGATGCTCTAAATTCCAATCTTGCCACCACATACTGACTTACCTACCTGAATCCACACACTGCACCTGTGATTCTACTCAGCCCTACTACATCTCTTTTCTTTCTTCACCACAAATGACTCAAATTAGTTCAAATATATCACCAGCACCGAGAAAGGGGAGACTGAAATGGTTTCTTCTTATGGCCCTTTATTAAAAATAATTTACATCTCACTTTGTAAGAGGAGGCAAAGAGCAAAGAAAGACAATAAAGTGGAAGAGGCAGAAAATAACAGAAAATCGGAGGTGATGTCATCAAGATGGTGACACAGATCATTCCCACCTCAGTCCCTCTCACAAGACCAACGAGCAACGACCCATAGACAAGACACCATTATGAAAATCCCAGAACCTGGAGGTGAGGCTGAAGCACTTCCTTGGAATTTGCTATTGGATACACATATAAAAAAGATGTGAAGTATAACATCAATAACCTAAAATGTGAGGGGAGAGAACTAGAAGCACCGTTTCTATAAACTATCCAAGGTAATTTGTCACCAGCTTAAAATGGATGTTATAACCTTAAATTTGTTATGTAAGCCTCATGGTAACCACAAAGGAAAAATCTATAATAGATACACCAAAATTATGATAAAAGAGTCAAAGTATACCACCACAAAAAGTCATCAAATCACAAAGGAAGACAGCAAGAGAGGAAGCAAGGAACAAAGGATCTACAAAACAGCCAGAAAATAATTAGAAAAAGGCAATAGTAAGTCCTTACCTATCAATAATTACTTTAAATGTAAATAGATTAACTTCTCCAATCAAAAGACATAGAACAGCTGAGTAGATAAAAACCAAGATCCAACAATATGCTGCATACAAGAAATTCACTTTAACTTTAAGGACACACATAGACTGACAGTGAAGGGACGGAAAAAGATATTTCAAGCAAACAGTAACCAAAAGAAAGCAGTGGTAGCTATACTTATGTCAGATAAAATAGACTTTAAGCTAAAAATGGTCACAGGATACAAAGGAGTTCATTATATGGTGATAAAAAGATCAATTCATCAAGAAGATATAATAATTATAAATATTTATGCACCCAACATTGGAGCATCTAAATATCTAAAGCAAATACTAACATAACTAAAGGGATAAATAAACAGCAATACAATAATAGTTGGGGGCTTTAATACCCCACGCTCAACAATAGATCATCAAGACAGAGAATCAATAAAGAAACAGTGGATCTGAACACTATAGACCAAGTGGATGTAACAGACTTATACAGAACACTCTATCTAACAGCAGTAGAATACACATTCTCAAGTGCACACAGAACATTTTCTAGGATAGATCATACGTTAGACCACAAAACAAGTTTCAATAAATTCAAGAAGATGGAAATGATATCAAGTATCTTTTCCAACCACAATGGTATGAAACTACAAATCAACAACAGGAAACTGGACAACAGCTGGAAAATTCACAAAAACATGGTGATTAAACAACACACTCTTAAACAACCAATGAGTCAAAGAAGAAATCAAGAGGGAAATCAAAAAATACCTTGAGACAAATAAAGATGGAAACACAACATACCAAAACTTACAGGATACAACTACAACACTTCTAAGAAGAGAGTTTATAACTATACACACATACATTAAGAATAAGAAAAAAGATCTCAAGCAACCTAACATGGTACCTCAACAAACTAGAAAATGAAAAACAAACTAAGGCCAAAGTTAACAGAAGGAAGGAAATAATAAAGATTAGAGCAGAAATAAGTGAAGTAGAGAACAGGAAAACAATAGAAGAGATTTACAAAACTAAAAGTTAGTTCTTTGAAAAGATAAACAAAATTGACAAATCTTCACTTAGGCTAACCAAGAAAAAGAGAGAATTCAAATGAAATTGTAAGTGAAACAAATTATAAATGAAAGAGGGGACATTACAACTAATACCATAGAAATACAAAGAATCGTAAAAGACAACTACAAACAATTATACACCACAAATTGGATGGCTTAGAAGAAATAGATAAATTACTATAAACATACAACCTTCTGAGACTGAATCATAAAGAAATAGAAAATCTGAATCGACCAATAATGAGTAACGAGATTGAATCAGTAATCATAAACCTCCAAAGAAAAGTTCAGGACCAAATTATTTCACTAGTGAATCTTGTCAAACATTTAAAGAAGAATTAATGGCAATTCTTCTCAAATCCTCCCAAAAAGCTGAAGAGGAGGAAACACTCCTAAACTCATTCTATGATGCTAGCTTTATCTCGATACCAAAGCCAGATAAGGACACTACAAGAAAAAAACTATAGGCCAATATCTCTGATGAATACAGAGGTAAAATTCTCAACAAAATACTAGCAAACTGAATTCAACAGCATGTTAAAAGGATTACACACCATGATCAAGTGGGATTCATCCCTGGGATGTAAGGATGGTTCAACTTATGCAAATCAATAAATGTAATCCATCACATTAATAGAATGAAAGATAAAAATCATATATCACTTCAATATATGGAAAAAAGCATTTAAAAATTCAACATCTCTTCATGATAAAAACTCGCAACAATTTGGGTATAGAAGGAACATACCTCAACATAATAAAGGCCATAAATGACAGGACCACAGTTGACATGATACTCCATAGTGAAAGGTTTAAAGCTTTTCTTCTAAGATCAGGAACAAGACAAAGGTGCCCACTCTCACCATTCTTATTTAACATAGTACTGGAAGTTCCAGCCAGTGCAGTCAGGCAAGAAAAAAGAAATAAAAAGCATCCGGATCAGAAAAGAAGAAGTAAAATTGTCTCTGTTTGCAGATGACATGATCCTATATAGAAAAAACTCCAAAAACTTATTTTTCAAGTGTTAAAGCAGAAATTTATTAAAATGTATTTATAAAATGTTTTACAGACCAAAAAAATGTACAAAGTCCTCAACATTCAAGCAATCAACTCTATTCTCAGAAGTGCTTTGAGAGAAGACAGATTTCTTTGCCCTCTCCCTAAAAAGATACTTCTGTTTATATTCCTGCAAATGATGCATTTATTACACTACCTCTTATAAGAACGATCCCCTTGAGATCCCAAAATCTCTGCAGAGAGTAAAGATATTAGCAAAGAATCTCTTCCACAATGCCATGCCCCATCACAGAGGCATAATGTAAGAGACACATTAAATGGTGGTTGCATCAGAGAAGTGTGTATAGCCAGTCAGTAGGCTATGAGAAGAGCCTGAGGGCCTAGCTGGGCAGGCCTTAACTGTGGAGCATGGCATAGCCTACAGGGCCTCTCTTCATCATCTGAGGTGGCCATTGCTTCTGGAAGTTCAGTCTCCAGAAGTATGTCGGTCACATTACTAGGTGGTCTTCCCAAGGCCCCTGCTAAAATTTCAAACAGAATTTTATCAATTTCCATTTCTGCTGCTTTTTCCATATCGTCCTGATCACGCATCCTTTTTAAAGTGTTCTCTAACATCTCTTTAACTTATACATGGTGGCTTGAATTTATGGGATCTTCACAAGACTCTGAATGGCCTTCATTGCTTCTGTGCTCTTCTGCAGGGAATCAGCCACTGGGAAACCATCAGCTGGTTCTTCATCCCCATGAGCGTGGAGTTCATGCTAGCTTTGAATGCATAAACTTTGCTCACAGTCTTCCTTGACCTGATCATCTCCTTGGCCAGAACCACACAGACATCCTGTCGGTCCTTCTTGACAGCATCTCTTACAGAGAGTTTCATGTTTTTTCTTCTGTTTGGATACCTCTTATTTGCCAGCCAAAAACTCTCACTTGCTATCTTAATCAACAAAATTAACACACACAAACCCATTGCATTTCTATACACTAAGAACTATCTGGAAAAGAAATTTTAAAAAACCCAGGTTTATGATAGCATCAAAAAGAATAAAAATACTTGGGAATAAATTTAACCAAGGAGGTAAAATATCTGCACACTGAAAACTACAAAACACTGATGGTAGAAATTGAAGAAAACACAAATAAATGAAAAGATATCCCATGTTCATGGATTGGAAGAATTGATATTGTTAAAATGTCCATGCTACTCAAAGTGATCTACAGATTCAATGCAATCCCTATCAAGATTCCAATGGCATTCTTTACAGAAATAAAAAAGAAAATCCTAAAATTTGTATGGAACCACAAAAGACACTGAATAACCAAAGCAAACTTAAGAAAGAAAAACAAAGCTGGATGCATCACACTTCCCGAATTCAAATTGTATTGCAAAGCTATAGTAATCAAAACAGTATGGTACTGGTATAAAAACAGACACATAGATCAATGGAACAGAATTGGTCTGGATTCTCAAATCCAGAAATAAACCTATGCATATATGATCAATTAATATTTGATAAGGGAGCCAAGAATACACGATAAGGCAATGATAGTCTCTTCAATAAAGGTGTTGAGAAAATTGGATTTCACATGCAAAAGAATGAAACTTGACCCTTATCTTACACTACTTACAAAAATTAACTTGAAATAGATTAAGACTTAAATGTAAGATCTAAAGCTGTAAAAGTCCTCGAAGAATCATAGTGGGTAAGCTCCTTGACATTGGTCTTAGCAATGATTTTTTGGATTTGACAACAAAAGCACAAGCAACAAAAGCAAAAATAAATAACTACATCAAACTAAAAAGCTTCTGCACAGCAGACGAAATCAAAAAAATGAAAAGACAACTTACAGAATGGGAGAAAATACTTGCAAATGATATATCTCATAAGGGGTTAATGTCCTGAATATATAAGGAACTCATACAACTCAACAGCAAAAACAAAAAACAAACAAACAAAAACACAAATAACCCAATTGAAAATGAGCAAAGGACCTAAATAGACATTTTCCCAAAGAAGATACAGAAGTGGCCAACAAGTTCATGGAAAGGTCTATTACTTTCATCACATCACTAATCATCTGGGAAATACAAATCAAAACCACAATATCACTTCACACGTGTTAGAATGTCTATTATCAAAAAGACAAGAGATAACGTGCTTGCGAGGATGTGGAGAAAAGGGAACATTTGTACATTGTTAGGGCAATATAAATTGGTACAGCCACTATGGAAAACAGTACAAAGATTCCTCAAAAAATTAAAAATAAACTACCACATGATTCAGAAATTCTACTTTTCAGTATACATCCTGAGGAGGAAGTGAAATCACTGTCTTAAAGAGATATGTGCACACTCATGTTCATTTTAGCATTATTCACAATAGCCAAGACATGAAAACCACCTGTGTATCCACTGACAGGTAAATGGATAAAGAAAATGTGAGACAGATAGATAGATAATGAAATACTATTCAGCCATAAAAAAGAAGGAAATTCTGCCATTTGCGACAACATGGATAAATCTTCAGAGAATTATGCTAACTGAAATCAGAGAAAGACAAATACTGTATGATGTCATTTATATGTGGAATCCCAAAACACCAAACTCATAGAAACAGAGAGTAGATTGGTGGTTGGCAGGGGTGGTGTGGGGGGAAGGGTGAAGGTAGTTAAATGGTACAATCTTCCAGTTTTGTGATGAATGATTATTGGGGACCTAATGCACAGTATGGGGACAATAGTTAACAGTGCTGTACTGTATGCTTGAAAGTTGCTAAGAGAGTAGATCTTTAAAGTTCTCACCACAAAAAAAAATGTTAACTATGTGAGGTGATAGATGTGTTAACTAACCGTATGTTGTAATCATTTCACAATATATACATATATCAAATCATCACATAGTACACCTTAAACTTACACAATGTCATATGTCAATTACATCTCAATAAAGATGGAAAAAATTCAAATGAATATAAACAAGGGGGAAAAAAGAAAGCAGAAAATCAATAAGGCAAGAAAGCAAGAGATATATTCCATATAAGTCTGTACCTTTTCCAGGACAAGGTGACAGGAGCCAGAGAGCTTGCTATTCCTCTCCATGACCTCAAACACAAATAACATATTACAAGTCATCTCCTCTGAGAGACCAGAGAATCGCTGCCTCCAACAGGAACTGGATTCCCCACTAATCTCTGAGACTGTACATTTTTGAAACTATTCCTAACAAATCATTGAATTAATTTCCTTTTTATTTCCTTATGAGAAAACCAAATTACTAATATTACCAAAATGTTCTCCCTCACTGGAAAATCCCCCTGATTCTAGTGTTTGAGTTTTTATGACTCCATTTGGAGTTGGCTTGAGGAGATGTGATTTTTTTTAAAAGACGAAATATTCAGTACTAAAGTCGGTCTAAGCATTCTACTCTCTGTAGGCTAATATAAGCATTTTTTTCATTCTCAATTCCTTCTCTCATCTTTTATTCACCCTCTGCTTTCATAGTGCTACTTTCCATACAGCGTTTTTCATCTTCAAAAATGTTTACAGACTTTTCAAAATAAATCTTGGTCTCCCAAATACAAACCCTGGGGCTCAGATGGACCATTTGGGGGTAACTCTTCAGCCCCACACCGAAGGTCAAAACTTTACAAACAGCGCTGGCTTTACAGGCTTCTCTGAGTACAGGTGACAGGAGATGGGGCTTGCAGATAAATAAAGGATTTCATTTCCCCCTCTTTCTTCATCTGCTCGGGCTGCTATAACAAATACCACCACGACTGTGTAGCTTAAACAACAGGAATTTATTTTCTTGTAGTTCTGGAGGTCGGGCAGTCCAAGATCAAGGTGCCAGCCTCTTCTGTTTCTGCTGAGAGCTCTTTCGCGGCTTGCAGACAGCCACACTCTCGCTGTGTTCTCACATGATGGAGAGAGAGAAGGAGCTCTCTGGTGTCTCTTCTTATTAGGACACTAATCTTCTCAGAGCAGGACTTCACCTTTACAAACTTGTATAACCTTAATTACTTCCTTCCTCCATTACAGTCACATTGGGGGTTAGGGCTTCAACATATGAATTGGGGGTTGGGGGGGGGTGGGAAGGAGGAGATGATTCAGTCCATAGCATCCCTGAAAAAGCTGTACTACAAAGTCAAAATGGACAAAAACACAGCAGATGTCCATTTCTTTAAGTCAATTACCCAGCGGCAGAAATTAACTATGAAAAAGACTTAGCAAGTTGTATCATCCACCACTACTCCTTCTGCCACTTGGGAGTTGATACTACTTTCTTTCATGCTTCAAAGCACTTTAGGAGGGTTCTTTTGCTCTGTTGAGTTCTGACTCTACAACCTTGGTACTTGACACTGTCTGGGAGCTTTAGAATAGACTACATGTGCTCCTTCCGCCCACCATGCACACCTCCCTCTCCACTGGAACAGCTAAAAACCTTTTCATGGGACAAGCACCTCTCCTTGGGTGCCTTCCATTTTCTCTGTCTTCTCTGGGGGCCCACGTGCCATGCTTCTTTATCTCAGGCTGAAATCTCCACTTTCACCTCTCTTGCAACCCTCCTAGATGTTGGAGACCATCCGATCCCTCTGCAAAGTGCCATCCAAGAGCTGGCTACCTGGTCCACTGCAAATCACTGATCCTTGGCCTCCCAGCTCTGGGTAATGCATCCACAATCAGCCTCTGCTGGCACAGGAGAGCTTTGCCTCCTTCTGTGTGGTCTGCCTTGCAAGCAGAGCTGTACTAGGCTCTGCTTTAAGAGGGCTTCTCCATCTTGGTGTGATCTTCCACATCCATCACTATAGCAGAGTGGAGGTAGCTGGTTTGGTTACAGGAAGTGTCATTGGATGCCTGCAAACTCCTCATCTTCTCCAGGCCCCCTTTCCTGCAGGGAGCTGAGAAAATCTGAATCCCTGCGATCTGATTGGATGATGAGAGAGTCTGGCTGTCAGTCACTCCTCCCAGGCTTAAGGGAACTGCCTATTGGAGCTTTCCCTTTGGTGCCTGGCATGGAGCCACTCTAATTCTGTGGACCCCTTTGGAGGAGATAAAACTATGCTCAGGATATGGTAGTTATAATGTGTTGGGTCACTGTTAGATACTTTTCCTAAAGAACACACTATAAAGGAACAGGAAGCATGAGGAAAGAACATAGGAGATCTTAAAATGGAGAGGTGCTTTCATTCTTCTCTTTACTGCCTCTAAAGAAAACACATACTCACTCACTCACTCACAGTTTCTATCCATACCATCAAATTAGCTTCATATTTTTCCTTCTTTCTCTCTCTGCCCCTCTCCCTTTTCTCCCTCTCTCTCCCCTTTCTTATTTCCTTCCTTCCTCCCATGGCCTCAGACCAATCACCAAGTGCTTGCTCTATATGCTATAATCTGCTTGTTTTGCATGATTTTTACTAAAGTTATACTCATACAAAATCTAAGTGCTGAGGCAAGAATTAAAATGCAATCAGTTAAAGAAACATCTTAAGTGGACATCCCCTTAATTCAACATTTTATTTCTTTTTAAGGAAACACATTACATTTAAATCAAGTCTGTAGTGCCAGCATGTGGTTTAATGGTCTTGGAGTCTGTGGTCTGGGTGGAATCCCAGCTCCTCCACTCCTAACTGTGACCTTGAACAAGTTACTTAGGTTCTCAAAGGCTACACTTCTTTACCTCTAAAAATGGTGATAAGAACACTAACTCCTTAGGCTATTGTGAGGCTAATATTAATCAACACACACAAAGCACTTCTAAAAGGGCCTGGCATCCAGTACGTGTTTAACAAATATCACACATTATTATTATATTAGGCTTAAGTTTTTTTGAATACCTGTTATGTGCCTAGAACTTTGCTAGACAGGTGAGGTGTGTGGAACATGCTAGTTACTGTTGACTGACTTGACTTCTTCTCGAATTGCTTAACCCAGGTGAGTTTTTCAGAGTGGTATGGACAAAGCCTTGCAGGGCACCCACGGGCACCCCAACTGTGAGGCACGGGATACCAGAGTCTCTGAGATATCATTGTTATGACTGGTGGCTGTCATTTTGAGAATCTGGGATTTCTTCCAATTGCATTTAAGACTCCTCATGAAAACCTGGTAGAGAACACTGTGCAATAATCTCTCCTCGTGAAGCAACACTGTGATGTGCTTATAAAAAATAATGGACTTTAATATAGCTACACCTTCCCATTATTTTCAAGGGCAGCCTTGATTCCTTCTATCTTTCCATGTTACAACCAGGAGGAAGATAACTTCACCCAGCCTCCTCAAAGCGTAACCCCAATTACAGTGGTCTAGGTACAGTAGGAAAGCAATAAATGCTTGTTGAGTGCAACCATTAGTCTCACAGGCAAACTGAGGCCACACATTTCCAAACGAACCAGGGAATCATTCATTGTTTCTCTGTCCCAATGCTCCTCCCGGAAGATGGCTCATATGCTTGCTTCCATCTCAACATTCCTTCTCTGGTAGAACTCCTCTTGCATTCCCTCAGTGATTGCTTCAATATGCAGCAAGAAGTGCAGTCCAGGCAGCCTCTGGGCCCCCTGGTTCTGCTCAGGAATATTCCCACCGACACATCAGCTACCTCCTCACTGATATACATCACATCAGAACAACTGCCTACCAATTGATAGGCCATTGGTCTCTCAAGGGTTTAGAAAAATGAACAGTAGCTTCTTCTTTCAAAAATATCAGGGACTCTTGGCCAAAGGTCATGTTGAAATGCTTCTTGACAGATAGGCTCTATAGGCAATTAACCTTCCTTCCCTCCGAAACTACCGTTCCTCACATCTGCCAAGTTGTGCATATTCACAGAGCACTCTAACACCAGTCATTTCATTTCATCTTCACAGCTAGCAGGTACATCAAGCAAGATGTGCATATCAATATTAATGATAATGATAATAATTGCCATAACAAAAACTTTTATCAAGAGCTTACTTGGTGCCAGTTACTGTGCCAAATGCTTTGTATGGATTAGCTTGGTTGTCATTACAACTCTGATTATCCCTGCTGACAAATGAGGAAACCAAAGCTCAGAGAGAGAAAGTAACTTGTTCCCATTTTACGGATGGGAGCGCTGGTGATTAGCCCCAGCGGTATTCCCAGGTGTAAAACCAAGCTCTCCAAGGCCCTTTCTAAGGCACCATGATGTTTTTCAGCATCTCCAAGTCACACATGGGGTCTGAGACGATTTTGGTGCTGCTTTGGGGGTTCCCTGTCCCAGCCCCAAAGCGGTCAGTCACAGTGGTCAATCAGTTGTGCTTGCAGGCCACGGTTTGTGCACAGACACAAAGATATCTCATAACCAAAGGCAAAGGGCATGATCCCAGTTGGAAATGACTAACAGGGATCCTTTGCTTCTTAGGCGAGAGCTTGAATCTATAACTAGTTACCGCCAGTTCCACTGGCATGCTGTCTACATAATGCAAACCATGGCATTTGGCAATGGCTCTTAAATTTGGCACACTCTACACTCCTCCTGGACCCACGAGATAACATAACCAAATGTTTTCTGATGCTGTAAGAAATGAGTGTTTTGCAGGTAGGAGGAAATGCAAACATCATCCCTACAGGGGGCTCGCTCCATCCAATCCCAAGGGCAAAATGGCTCACTCCCTCCCGACCCTTCAAAAGGTTAAATGTGAGCAAGGGCCCAGATAAACGGTCACAATGCAAACAAAGTCATGTAAATAAATGCATCTCTGATCTGTGCGGGCTGGGGATGCCAAATATACCATCTGCACCGTTTCTCATGATGAGTTAATTTTTTTTTCCTGCATGTCCCAAGCAAAGAGAAGATGACCATGTTTATGCAGACCAAGGCATACATCATTTGACATTCCTGGAAATTTTTTTGTAAATTTCAGATCCACAGAGAATCAGTAGCATTTGCATTTTTCTAGGTTAGTTGAAGTTGGAAGAAAGAAAGGATCTCAATAGAAAGCAATTGGGCCTATGTGCAGGGCATGAGAGAGTACTTGCAATTTATTGTGATTTTTAGTGGGTTCTAGTTGCATCTGCAGTCTAAGACTCCTCATCATGTCCATTCATTCATTCACTTAGCAAAAGCACTATTTGCATCTAATTACGTTGGGAGCTGTGTTAGGTGTCATGGATGCAAACATAAGTGAAATGTGATGCTCGACTTGCAGGGACATTCCTTGTGCCGCGAGAATTTGCTTGGCACAATTTATGGATAACTTCTTGAAAACCAAAAACTAATAGTCTGTAATCAGAATCACATGTGGAGCTCCTTAAAAATACAAATGGCCAGGATGTAGTCCTCTAATTACCTATAGATCTAAGGTAGGGCTCAGGCATCTGTATTATTTTTTTAAAACAACAATGAAACTTCTAGGTCAAGGGTCTGCAAACGTTTTCTGTAAAGAGCTGGATAGTAAATATTTTCAGTTTTGTGGATTATATAGTTTTTGTTGCAACTATTCATCCCTGCCATTGTAGCACGAAAGCAGCCATAGATGATACGAGAATAAGAGGCGTGGCTGGGTTCCAATAGAACTTTATTATTACAAAAACAAGCAGCATGCTGCATTTAGCCTGTGGGCTGTAGTTTTCCACCTCTTGTTCTAGATGATTCTTATGGGCGACTAGACTTGAGATCTGCTTGTCTAGAAAATATTGCGACTTTGGAGGGTGTGTGACAGGCCCCACCACAGATATGAAGTACAGTAATACTGCTTTCCCCGTCCGCATTATAGTACAGAAACTGTATTTTATCATTCCTTCAATGCAATCTATGCACGCTTTTTGAATCTGATCAAATACTTTTCAGAGATCCATATTTAAGTGCCATTCTCATTGGAGGTAGGGAGTTTTACTGGATACACAGTCTAAATCAAGAAATCAATCTACAAACTTTCTAAGTTTTTCTGAGGTCAGAAAAAAATGGATATTTCTGTGATTATTAGACATATCACTGCATCTTATGGTCTGCTCTAGAAAAAAGAGAAATATATATCTCTTGGAGGAAAGATGTTAAATTTCAAGAGTAGTTCTAAGCTCTTAATTTATATATTATTATATTTTATGGACTTTAAGGAAAACAAACCAACTTTTGTCCATAAACTCTGATATTCTTTCAGTTCTAAGATTTTGAAATATATTTAGTGCTTATTGAAGAGAAAATTCACTTCAACCAATATTTATGAAATAACAACTTTGGAGCTAATATTCCATCTCTTGCATGATACACAATTTTTGTGGGAGATGCAACAGAAAATACCTATAGCGTAAGTGATAAATGCTATAGTGGGGGGGCAGAGTTATATGAGTGATTAATTCTTCTTGAGTGGGGATAGGGTGGAGGAGGTGGAAGGAGGAGAGAGCACTAGGGGAGTTCAGGAAGAGCCATAGAGAGAAGTTGGCATCTGAGCTGGGCACCAAAGGATGAGTAGGAGTTCTCCATGCAGGGAAGGGGCAAAGGAGGGAATGTTTTTGATCAAGGGCATAGAGTCAGGAAAAGCACATATGTTTAAGGAGTGATGTCTAGGCTACTCTGTCTTGAGTGAAAGATGCCTGTGGATAGAGGAAGAAAAGGAGAAGCTACAGCCTGAAGGGTAATCTGGGGTCAGACAGGGAAGGCATGGTTGGTAATACTAAAGCTGTGGGATTTCTGTTAATAGGCTAGGGAATACTGTTTACATTTTAAAGAAAGGAACTGACCTAATCTTCACTAAGTTTTAGAAAAAGTATACTGGGCTAAGAGCAGAGTGGGCCTTGAGCCTGTCAAAACGTTCATAATTTGCCCCCAAAACAGGGGTGGTGCAACCTTCCCTCAGGGAGCTAAGCAAACAAATTCCCCAAATGACAGGATCCTGGGAAAGTGCACCCAGGGAACAGGCCCTCAGCACCCCATTCCCCTCTAGGAGAGGGCAGGGCACCCACTGGGGCCCGGGGTCCTGCTCTGTCACCTACCTCTCTGACAGCCACATATGGAGGAAAAAAACATTACAGAGAAAGGAAAACAAAGAAACCCACAAACTCAAATCTTCCCAATTGTCTGAGAAAAAGACTTTTTAAACACAGACTTCTATGAGAAAGACCGGAGCTGTGGCGCACACTCTTTCTCCATTCAAACCCACTCCCAGCCACCTCCACAAATGTCCTCAGTTTGTGGAGAGAACAGCATTCGCCACCAAGGCTTCACCACCAAAAGGCTTCATTGTTCTTCGAGCTTTACGTTTTTAACATCCTCTTTAATGAAACATGCCCTTAGGTTTATGTATGAAGCAAAAGCTTCACTGTCCAGTCCTATCCTAAATACGACATGCTTCTGTTGTCTTGACTCTCTGTCCTGTCCGTGTTCAGCGCCCCGGTGAAGCCGACGTCCCGTCCATTTCCCCGCACTACCTTACTGTTCCTTCTGCAGGGCAGCTGCCCCCACCTCTCCGAGGGCCTCAGTTGCCCTCTTTGCACTTCCCTCTCTCTCTAATGCATAGCAGTCATGGGACTTCAAGGAGACCGAGAGGCTGCCCCTCAAGGAGACGCAGGGAACTCTCTGCTGGAAAGGAGGGCCAGGTGAGGGAAGCTCCTGAGCGGAGCACAACCACGGCAGGCAGGCAGGCAGGCAGGCAGGCAGGCAGGCACTGAATTAGGGCTTTTAAGGAGATTCTTTCAGGAAGCATTTATTGACCATTTGCTGTGTCTGCTACAAAATCCTAATAAAGCCCAGCAGTGACAAGAATTTGCTCTGCAGCATCTACTGCTCTATCATGGCAACTAAGAGATTTTTCTGAAATCATGTAAGAGGAAGAATAAAAAAACCCTTCCAGGCCACGAAGGAACCATTTCTCCCTCCTGATGGTCAGCAGTGTCTGACAGGGTTGACAGAGGAAAGGCAGTTACCCGGAGAGCAAGCTGCTGGTCTAAGGAGACAGCAAACTGACAGAAGCATGTGCGCACTTGACTTTATTTCTGGTCATAAAGCAACCAATAAAACAGCAATTTTTTTCATTCTGCTTTCACAATCATCTTTCTTCCCTGTTTCTAAAGTTGATTTGATTCCCATTTAGCTATAAGCCAAACAGAGACCTCAGTCCACTGTTTCTCAGTTCATTTTCCATCATGTAATTTTATTTTAAATTTGTAACCAAAATCCTTCTTTGCTTGTAAATAATTCAGTGCTATTTACACTTATTTAAAAAACAAATAAAAAGAGGCCACTAATTATCAATATTGTTTGATTTATACCATTTATGGCAAAAGATCCTATTACTATTGATTTTCATTTTTCATTTTTTTCATTTTTCATTATTTAAACATAGCTTTTAGCTCTTTTTCTTTTGAGGACTAGGTTTTCATAACTGAGCTTTGAAGAAAGAGTGAAAACTCTTTGGATCTAAATTAGGGGAAAAAACTGAAATGTTAAGTACTAAGCTGTGGTCCACTATTGCCCTTATCTTTAATAATGGAAATACAGTTTAGAGCACCACGCAAAAGAGCATCCTTATATTTTTAAATTGCAAGTGTCCAATTATGTACAAGGGTCAAGGCAGAATTGATCTGAAGGAGCTCAATTTTAAAATCCCTTTAAAAATCAGGGCAAAGGATGCTGTATTATTAAACTAAAATGTTTAAAAACGAAAAGTATTATGCGTGCCGCATGCTGGAAGATCAGATTTTTATTAATGCAAGTTTTAAATGCTGATTAATCCTCTCGAGAGTCAGTTTCCCAAAGCATTGGACTGTATTCAAGTCTTTTTCAAAACGGCACATCACTTCCATTATTCTGAATATTAATTGAACAACATTATAACTAAGGATACAAAGCAAGATTTAAAACATGATTACAGCTGTCAGTGCTTACATCTAAATAAGTCATTGGAAATTCAAGCTTAGAAGAAAAAAATGTTGAAATCAGTCTTAGAATAGCAAAGCTCTATTTTAGCCTTTTAAAAAAATGAATTTGGTGCTTTAGGACTCGAGAAAGCTTCATTTGTGACTTGGTCTTAATACGTTTATATGGGCAATTCTCGATCAGAAATCAGTTATATTTTTTGACTTGTGATTTGGGACAAGGTCAAGGACAGTTTCTTTGGGGGAGAAGGAGAGGATGAGCCAAAGAATAGCATCAGTTGATAGAATTTTCCCATTTCCTGTTTTATATTTCCATTTCAGTCTCTTGTCTATACTCAAAAATCAAAGAATTAGCCCAATTTAATCAAATAAAATATTATCATGGTTTCAAAAATACTCTTTAAACTCAGAGTCAATCAACTACAAGTAACTAATGACTTATTTTCATGATAACCAATAGTCTAAATTCAACTTCTATTATCTCCCAAATCCAGTTTAGGGGTAGATAAGATCCCCATTTCCCCACCGAAAGCAATGTAAAATATTGGCTCCTATTACAACCTTGGGGAATTTTAGTTTTGTTTTGTTTCCTTAAATGGTTGCTGTGTATTTGAGTGATAGCTCTTTGTTCGAAAGGATGCAAAAGCTACTCTCACATCTAATTCTAGTGAGATAAATGGCATTATGAAGGGAATATTAAAAATTTACAGCCCTCTTTACTAAGTTTATTTGTCAGCCGAACATGCTGAATATTGCATAGCACACACACACAAAAGCATGCCATCCTGATGATGAAAAAGATATGAGGAAATAATGATGCAGTGATAACAAGTCGGATGGAGTTTGCATATCTCGGTTGCTGTTTGGCACGTCATTTAATTGTATTGCGCCAAACCGGCAGAATCACACAATATGTTAGTGCAAAGGGTCCACAGTTTAAAGGGAAAATCTAGAAGTGTTAACTATACACTGTCTAATTATACAACTTTACTGTCCCAGAATGTGATTTCAGAAACCATTTCTGACATATGGGAAAAGGGTAGAACAGCTGGTCATTACGGTTTTCTCAAGACTATTTAGCAACACACTTGAATGTAATTAAAGTGAGACACTAAATACTGCACTTGTGGTACAATGTATTTTTAATTTTTATGGCATGTGGTAAAAGTAAATAGATGCAAAGCATTCAAGTTTCTCCATTCGGCATCCAACTTGTCAAAGATGCAGTATCTGTTTGGCTGATTGCAAGCAGGGTCCTGGTGTAACTCATAGACATCCATTTGGGGTGTTTAAGGTGGTCTTGAAGGGAG
Source organism: Equus przewalskii (assembly GCF_037783145.1). NCBI lineage: Eukaryota > Metazoa > Chordata > Mammalia > Perissodactyla > Equidae > Equus > Equus przewalskii. Next base: position 21,238,417 of record NC_091853.1, on the reverse strand, counting down.
TGAATTTGACAATACTCAAAGGGATGTGTAATTGGAACTTTCAGACAAAGCATGAGATGAATTCATTCATTTATTTATTCATTCATTCATCAAACACGACCTGGAATTATTTTAGATGATAAAGTCCTGACCTCTGCCCTCGAGTCGCTCCCAGCAGAGTGATGAAAGGTGATTAAAAGGTGCACCAAGAAAGGGCACTTGGTCAAAACTGGAGATGTCAAGCAAAGCCCCCTGAATAGAAATCATCTTAAGAGGCTAGAAAATGAGGGAGGCGGTGGTGTGGGGTGGAACAGAACAATCCAAGCAGAAGGAACAGCTCACACAAAGGCTTGGAGATGAAAGAGAACATTGTAATATGAATATAATCTTTATATGTATTGAACATTTGCAATGTCCTGGCACTAGGCTAAACCCTTGACATATATTATCTCATTGAATCCTCAGAGAAACCCTATATGGTTAGTACTATTATTATCTACACTTTATAGATGAGGAAACTAACAGGATAGTCCATGGCAAAGCAGTTAGTTGGGTGACTAAACCAGGATTCAAACTGAGGTATGTCTGAGTCCCAAATCAAACTTTCTCCATATTGCCCTCCCCAATTGACATGTAAATAGCATGTCTATTTAGTTTTCAAAGAACTTGGTGTATAAGTTAATTAGTCCTTATAAAAACCCTATGATTAAGAGAAATGAAAAAACAAGCTACAGATTAGGAGAAAATATTTGAAAATCACCTCTCTGATTAAGGATTTGTATCCAAAATATATAAAGAACTCTCAAACTCAACAATAAGAAAATAAATCACCAATTAAGTGAGCAAAAGATTTGAACGGACACTTCACCAAAGAAGAAATATAATGGCAAATAAGCACATGAAAAAACGCTCAACGTCATTAGCCACTAGGGAAATGCAAATTAAAACCACAAAGAAATACCACTACATCCCTATCAGAATGGCTAAAATAACACAAATAATGACAATACCAAGTGCTGGCAAAAATATGATGCAAGTGGAACTCTCACACACTGCTGGTGGGAATGAAAGATTGCATATCCATTCTGGAAAAGTTTGGCAGTTTCCTATAAAGTTAAGCACACACTTACTATATGACCCAGAAAACCCACTCCTGGGTATTTACCTTAGAGAAATGAAAACCTATGTGAATATTTAGGGCAAGATTATTCATAATCTTCAAAAATTGGAAACAATGCAAATGTCCTTTAACAAATGAATTGATAAACAAACTGTCTTACATCCGTACAAAGGAATATTGCTCAGCTATGAAAAGGAATGAGCTAGTGGGACACACACAACATGGATGAATCTCAAAGGCACTATGCCTAAGAAAGAATCTGGTTTCAAAAGGTTGCATACCGTATGATATTCTGAAAAAGGAAACCTGATAGAGATGGTTGCCACGGGTTACGGGTGCGAGGATGTTTTGACTACAAAGGGGCAGTGGGAAGGAACTTTTAGGGTGAGGGAACTCTTCTGTATCTGATTGTGGTGGTGGTTACATGAACATTTGCATTGTTAAGACTCATAGAACTACACGCCAAAAAATAAAGTTAATTTTACTGCATATAAATTAAAAAATAAAAACCATAATAGGTAGATGTTTTTAGTTTAGGTTCTCCAAAAAGCAAACCCTGAGTTAAAAGGAGGCTAGGAATTTATTTGCAAAGTGTCTCCAAGACTTACAAGAGAAGAAATGGGGAAAGTGAGACAGAGGAAGGAGAAAAGTCAAAAAAGGTGCATTAATGAGTGGGTTTCCACTGTGAGCACCTTCCGCGAATCTTCTGGGAAATCACGTGGAGTTTGTCTCAGAATCACTCTCCCTGTAGGCATCTTTCATTTGGTTGAGGCTGAGGTTGCCCCTAGGAGCATGAACTCTTATGCTTCTAGGGTTTTTTTTACAAGTGTCTTTGAAAGCCCTCAGGCAAAGAAGAGGAAAAACCCATGTCCTTGAAGCGGGAGGATATCAACTATCTGTTGCCGCTGCTGGTGAACTCAGGCGGCTGAGGCCTAGGGAAGGCAATCAGCAGCTTCTGCTAACAAGGGAGTAATGGATACTCTACGCATTTGGTTTTGTAATCAAGTGGGAAAAATTTGCCAAACAATAAAAATAAATCTAGGCATTGCTGATAATAAGAACTTAAATCATCAGGGAAAATACTTACAGCATGCTAGCTACCACACTACACTTGCCAGACTTCTTCACATTCTACCATATACTTCTTCCAACAGCCCTAGAGATAAACATTAATATCGCCATTTCCCAAGTAAGGAAACTGAGGCTCCAAGCAGTTAAGTAGCAATTAAGTACGCACAAAGCTAAGGAGTCCTAAGATCAACTTAGAAGCCCATAGTTTTTCCATCATGCTTGGTTAGTGACTACGTTGATTTCTCTTGCTGCATAGCATTACAGAATATATAGTAATTCTGAGAAAATAGTGCATAGCATGGGAAATCAGGAATTGTGATTAAAAAGCCAGATCTAATCACTCTAGGGCTGGGGCCCTACTTGTGGGAATGCTCAGGCCTTCTCTTTCTGGCTATCTACAGGTATTTCATTGCTCATTAGAATCTTCAATAGATAGTGGCTGAGCAAAAAAAAAAAGAAGATATGAAACTCAAACCAATTCATTTTACTCCTTACACAAACGTCTAGAAAATATCAAAACTTTCGCTAATAAACTCTGAAAATTGGCCATGGATAATAATTATCTTAGCTGCTGCTGTGTTCTCTTTAGCATAAATAACCAAACTGATGCTCTTGCTGTAAACATTGATCCTGTAGCATTCTTAATAGCACTGTGGAACTATATCTTTCATTTTTCTTCCTGCTTCTTAATGGGCAGTCCTTCAACTCTGAAGATGACTTTGCAGCAAAAGGACATGAACTGGGAGTTGTTTTCCACTGTAGGAAGAATAGGATTGGAGAATCATCCACATTCTCTCACTCTCCCAATCTCTATTGTCATCATAGTAGCTGGACACAGTTAAAGGATATAGACTTTTGGCCAAAGAACAAAGGAAAGCTAACTGACCCACGTGGGCATTGAACCTCTGACCTCATTAGCATTGTTTTCTCACCACCTCTGCTAACAGACAGCCCAATTATGAACACTGAATCAAACAGGGAAGTCACCTCTTCACCTGGAGCCAAGAAAAGCCTATGATTGCTGGTTGTTAAGAAGAGAATGCTTCTCCAGTCAAATAACCAAGTATGAATATCCAAAAATGATTTCTAAGAATCTCCCCTCCTTGCATGGCTCAGCCTAACAAGAATTGCTGTCAATGTGGTTTCCAGTCTTGGAGGTGATAAAGGCTTTGGGATCTTCACCCTGGGATGGATGTGTTGGAATGTGCTGGAATGCACCTTCTCACAAAGGCTCTCAGGTCCGAGCCAACTTGAATCTTCTGCAGTTGTGATCCCCCCTCCCTAGCCCCCTCTTTGAAACCCTTCCACGCTGTCGGTCCTGACACTTGAAGCTCTGCCTATGAACAGAACACTTCTTTGGAGTGTCCACTGAGGGTTCTATGGCAGAGACAGATCCACAGAGGGATTTAGAATTGAAATGACTCTCGTTACTCTATAACACAGTATAGAGGTTCTTCAAAGTGGTTCTTAAACTGTTAAGTAGAACTTCCTTGTTCTGAAAGGTAGTGAATTTACATGATTTGTGTCTCTGTGTGCATGAGTATATGTGTGTATATAATTGTTTAGGATTTTTTAAAAAACTTAAGTTGAATTATATCTAATTAGTTGTATTCCGCTTTTTGAAAACTGAAGTTATTTCAATAAGCTCCTGGGATGCAGCAACTAAGGTGGTCAGTCAAGGCATGATGCTAATAAAACCAAAGAAGATGTCTCAATTCCCAGATTAGTTGTAGGGATTCTCGATAGCCACAGGCCACAACCCTAGGCAGGGCCAACCAGCTCACACATGGTGTGATTTACATAATGAGGACAAGGAGAGAGAGAGCGTGGACAGTTCACTGTAGAAACATCTTCTCTACTGGAAAAAAAAAAATCTAATTCCGATGGCTGTGGTTTAGCTTTACATTGTCCTCATATAGTAAAGGCAGCACTAATTAATGAATGAGAAGACACATGCGCAGGAGCTAGAGCTGACCCATCCAAAGGTGAATCACAATTCCAGACTCCAAACTCTGGGCGTATTTCAGAATATATTTTACTCTATAGAAGATTTTTTAATCCTATGGATTTAGCTACTAACCTTTCCTTTCCCACTGTTCTTCTCTGCCTAGGACGAGACAACAACGAAGCTTCCCCCAACCTCCCACCAAGCACAAGTATACAATTTACAGCCATGAGTCAATTCTGACTCAATTTGATAAGCATTGCAAGTGTCCCAACATCCCGTTCTCCTCTACTTCCAAGCAGGAAGGAAGCATGTAAGGAAGACTACATAGCCCTGCCCTTTGAACTTAGGTGTGCCCATGTGAGTAGTTTGGGCCAACGAAATGCGAGCAGACGAGTCCAAAACATTTAACGGCTTATATTTACCTCTCTAGACTTTGTGGCAAGAAACCCAGAGGCAAACCGGAGCCTCCTGGTGAGATCTTAGCACCAGAAATGATGGCACCTCATCAGCCTGGGATCCTAAGTGATGTCTATGAGGAGCAGAGCTGCCCTGGACCCTGCACCACCACTTCTGGATGGTAGGGTAAGCAGCAAATCAACCTTTGTTGTTCTAAGTCACAGACAGTTTGGGGTTGTTTCCTTCCACACTCCATCCTGACTGCCTCACCAGAGAAGAAAGTATTTTAGTATCTCAGACTATCAGACAGTGGGAATCAGGTATCTAAAGTCTTGGCAAGAGTCCTGGGAACCTAAGTTCTCATTAAGGCACTCCCTACAATACGGGTCTTGACTATGTAACTGGGTTCATGCCTCAGATTCCCCTCTGAGTAGGGGTTTGACCCTACTCTAGCCTAGTGCTCTCCAGACCTCCATAACAACACCATCAATGTAGCCTTAAGTAGGTCCTGCCTCCACCTGTTCTCTGACACCATTGCCTGCCACCTGGCTTGAGTTTAGACCCCCATCTGAACCTCTCCTGGTTTGCCTCACTCCCTGTCACATCTTCATCGTGCTGCTCTCCTGAGTTCAGACATAGGCTTCTCCTCTCCCTGCCTGTCCTTTCACTTCACGTTTCAGTCGTCAAGTTGCCAATGTACCTCATGCTAAACCCACTTGAGTTTTGATGACACTTGCTCCTCTCATGTCCCAGGATATAGTTAAGTTATATATAAGAGTCAAGAGCAACCTGAAAAGGATGAAGTTCAGAGCAAGTCCCTCTCTTACAGTAGAGCAGGCAGGGACCAGATTCAACAACAGGCCTGAAAGAAGTTGAATCCAATAGGTAGAGTGTGGACTTAGGTGGAAATTAGGCAAAAGATTGGTGTCAAGAGACTTAATATGGCGTAAAAAGGGAAGCTTTACTGGAAAATCCAGGTGAGGTCAACACCACGAGGCCCAGAGAGGCAGGCAGAATCATAAAAATGTAGAAGGCAGTACAAACCCTCAAAAGGACAGATCCTGTCACCTCACCCTATTAGAATGGCTATTATTAAAAAGATAAGAAATAACAAGTATTGGAGAGGATGTAGAGAAAAGAGAACCCTCCTACACTACTGGAAGGAATGTAAATTGGTGTAGCCACTATGGAAAACTGTATGGAGATTCCTCGAAAAATTAAAAATGGAACTACTATATAATCCAGCTATTTCACTTCTGGGTATTTATCCAAAGAACCCAAAAACACTAATTCAAAAAGTTATGTGTACCCCATGTTCATTGCAGCATTATTCACAATAGCCAAGACTTGGAATTAACCTAAGTGCCTATCAACAGATGAATGGATAAAGAAGATATGAGATCTGTACAGTGGAATACTACTTAGCCATAAAAAAGGATGAAATCTTGCCATTTGCAACAACATGGATGGAACTTGAGGATATTATGCTAAGTGAAATAAGTCAGAGAGAAAATGTCAAATACTGTATGATTTCACTCATGTGGAAGATAAAAAAACAACAACAAAAATACATAGATACAGGTTGGGAGAGCAAAAGGAGCAAGGGGAGACATTTGTAACATGATGGATAGAAACTAAACTTTTGGTCGTGAACATGATATAGTCTATACCGAAGTTGAAATATAATGATGTATACCTGAAATTTATATAATGTTATAAATCAATGTTAACTCAATTAAAAAAAAAAAAACAACACAGATCTTGGAGTATTGGTTGCATTCCTGAGACAGAGAACTCAACAGGATCCAGCTCTCAGACCCAGGGAAAATGTGGAGCCTAAGTCTCAGAAAAAAGACCAAAGTCAACTATTCAGCTTTCTAACCTAAGGTCTGGGGGATTTGAACCACAAACAGCTGTTGTAGTTGCTTAAATTTTTCATGGGTAAACTTAAGGTTTGTCCTGAAGTTCCAGAGAGGGATATGCCTATAAGAGGGGCTAAGGGCACTTGACATGAGGCAAAGAGGCTGAGAACCAAGCAGGATCTGACAGTCTTCACAGGCGAAGTACATTGGCAGCATGATCAGACCACTGTGCAAAGCAGGGATTCCAAACTTCCAAACGGAAACAATTTGATGGGACAAGCAACAATTGACGGTCTTGCATAAATGTTGACAAGTGTTTTGATGCATAGAACCTTTCTGGATTGGGTAGAAGGGGTGATAAGTGTGGACTTTAGTGTATCCTCAGCCCGCAGGGTATGTGTGGGGTAGGGCTTCTAGCTTAGATGATTTTGACTGAGGGACAAGGAAAGAATAACTCCATCAGACAGTGCTTACCAAGAACTAGCTGTGTGCCTACCAAAAGTATAGGAAGATAACCCTTCCTTAAAGAGCCTTTATTTTTAGGGCAAAAACAGTTAATGCACATGAAACACTGTGCAAGCACTATTAAACCACAGGGACTTTAGGGTCAACTTGCATTGACGTGCCTCTAGATATGATAGGATTGCAGAGAAGAGAAAGATTAATCTCTGGGGAAAATCAAAGAACTTGCACAAAGAAGGTAGGATTATATGTGGAACTTAACGGAAGGGTAGAAATTGGATAGACCTAAAGCTAGAGCAAATCTGACGAGAGAAAAAGAATGAGCAAAGGCCTTGAAGTAAGGAGCGAGAGCTGTGTTAGACAGTAAGAGGCCAGCTGATGTGAGAATACAGATGTTGATCAGTAAAATAATTTGAGGAAGGTGGGTCATCTAGCATGTAGCGAAACTTGGCAAGCAGAATAGTTAAAACTTGCTGGGGTAGAAATTAGAAATCCGTAGTGTGATTGACAGAGAAGACTGAGAGTTCTCGAAGGAAAGGAAGCCTTAGCAGAAATTAGCACCATTCCTGCCGAGCCCTCTCCAGCCTCTCCATAACATCGCCATGCAAGTAGCTGCAGGTATAGTGTCCTGTTACCTGTACTCTGATACCATTCCATGGAATAAGCCAAGTGACTGTGTCCCAATATTGGGGCTGTGACAGTTTGGAAACAGACATTGTCATCCCATTAATGACGGGCCCCTATTCCTGGACACCTACAAAATTCATCTTTCCATCCTTGTTTGGAGCCCCAGGGAACACCAGGTCCTCCTTTTGCTTCCTGTTTTCAGAGGCCAGGCAGGAGGGCTCAAAAACAGCCTGTAGGCCAGAGTTAAACAGGCCCTGGAAACTTTCCAAGAGGGACTCTGCCTCAATTTGTTGCTAAATTCTTGTCTGTTGATTTAAGAGTCTGTGGTCTCCAAAACATATAAATCTAAGCCCTAAAATTCACTGTCTATTTATATGATAAACATCATGTAATTCAGCTTAAGAGTTATAGTGGAATATCAACCAGTCACTTGGCTATTTAGTCTTTATCAATTTGCAAATATCTGAACATTTTTAGGAAACGTTTTTAATCCAAATTTTTCTGCAAATTGGTGAAGCAGAAATCCCAGACTGTGGTGGCAGATGGTGGACAAAGGGACCAAAAGGCTCAGAGAACTGAGCATGAAAGAATGGCTCTACTAGGTGTGGCGGATGCTGTGATGCACCTCCCAGATCCTCTTTAGGAGCCACGGGCTTATTCCCCAGCTGACTGGAGGACTCTCAGCTGATTGCCCTCAGCTGTCTGCTTTCTCTTGAACTGTCCTCAAACAGAGGGGCCTTTTCCAGGGCCACAGTCCCTTCCCAGCAGTGTCTGCATACAGTGATTGTTTGAGGTAGGAGTATAAATGTCTGGCCCCCTCGCTCCAACTCAGGACAACGTAGAAGGGCTGGCTCAGCCTCAGAGCCCCAAGAGGAGACAGTTGAGGCCTGCTTGGAAACTGTGTTAGAGGCCAACTTCTCCCTTTGCCTCCTTTCTCCCAGCTGCTGATCCCAAGAGCATCCCAAATAAACTTCCAATGCACTAAACTCCATCTCAGGACCAGAGTTAGAGTCTGCTTCCTGAGGATGCCAACTTCCAACACCAGGTAAATGTAAAACATCTAGTCAATGGGAGAACCCAGAGCATGCTCAATTTACCAAAACAATAAGGAATACATTAGTGAGAGAGGCACTAGCACCACTGAGAAACTTAGTAGTGACTGTCCTCTGTTGATCAGAGGAGATGATAGGAATTGCTGTTACAAAACTGGGCTCCCTGACAACAGTGGGGATGATCGAATGGCTGTACAATAGAAGTCAAGTAGTCACACGTAACTGTCAGAAGCAAGATGGGTACAATTATAATAGTGAGCATCCTGGGCCGGCCCCAAGGCTGAGGGGTTCAATTCACACACTCTGGTTCAGCCGCCTGGGGTTCCCTGTTCGGATCCTGGGTGCATGTACACACTGCTCATCAAGCCATGCTGTGGCAGCATCCCACATAGAAGAACTAGAATGACCTACAACTAGGATGTACAACTATGTACTGGGGCTTTGGGGAGAAAAAAAATAAAGAGGAAGATTGGCAGCGATGTTAGCTCAGGGCCAATCTTCCTCACCAAAAACATAATGAGCATCTAGGTCAGCAAGGCAACAAGAGAAAGAGAGCTATGAGATTATTTAGAACATAGTGTTCCTAGGGGCATTCTATATGAGCAGCCAGCAGGGTACTGCTTAGTTTATACAACCAAAGGAATCAAGGATGGATAATCAAGAGGTTGAGGGCAGCTGCCTCAGTAAAAGTTGTGATTGCTTGCCCAGTTTCTGGACCTGAACCCATCACCTGAAGGAGAGGCCAGGTCCCATGAGCAAGGACCTTGCAACACCATATGTCAAAGGTTTGCAATAATCATTCCACCAGTCCTTCCCCTAAAGGTACCTATGGCCATTGATTCAGGTAATCATACAATAGGGAAAGGGGAATACCCAGATATTTGATGCACAAATTTGTTACACAGGTTCTGAGGTGATCTTGACACTTTGGGCCCAAAGTGTCATCATGGCTCCAAGTGGGATCATATGGGGGCCAGGTAATAAATGGAGCCCTTGTCAATTCTGGGTCACTGAGTCAATGGATCCACCCTGTGGTCATTTGTTTATTTCTTTGACTGTTGATTGTATAATAGGAATGGACACACTTGGTAGTTGGAAGAACCCCTATATAGGCTCCTTGGCCTATGGAGTAAGAGCTATTGTAGTATGGAAGGCCATGTGGAAGGCTCTAAAACTGTCCTCATCCCAGGCCCAGATACTAAATAAAAGATAATATGGCTTTCTATGGGGTAATGATGAAGGTTAAAGCCACTCCTAAAACCCACGGTGCTCATAATATCCCAATTTAATTCTCCAATATGACCCCTAGGAAAAAACAGAGGGATCATGTTGGATAATATGAACTCCTGCAAACTCAACCAAGTCATAAACCCAAATGAACTGTTACACTAGATGTGGTATCCTTCTAGAGATTAACACAGCTTCAGGTACATGGTATAGGAGCATTGACCTGACGAATCAACTCTTCTATCTCTGTCAGAAAGGAGAATTAGAAGCAATTAAAATTCAAATGGAATTGATAACAGTATACGGTCTTGCCCCAAGGTGAAATGAACACTCCCATCCTTGTCTCAATAGAGTCTGAAGAGACCAGGACCATCTGGGCAGTCCATAGAACATTTATATTCACTATATCCATAATATCTTGCTAATCTACCTGGATGAGCAAAAACTAGCAAGGACATTAGAGGCTTTGTGGAAAATATATATACATATCCATATCCAGATGGTGGAATAGAAACCTTATGTCAGTATTAAATGGTCTGAGGCATGCCAAGACATCCCACTGCCTCACCCCCACCATGGAGATGTTATTGTACCTCATACCTCACAAAGCCATACAGAAAGAACAATGCTTGGTAGGCCTCTTTAGGTTCCTAACTTGAGAATATACATGAAAGGCTGTCCGCTTTGAGTGGGGCTCAGAGAAGGAAAGGACTCTGCAGCAGGTTCAGACTGCGGTATAAACAGTCTGCCACTTGATCTATGCAACTTATTGGATCTTATGGTACAAAAAGATGTTGTGCAGAGTGTATGGCAAACTGCAACAAAAGAATCAGAATGCAGAACCCTAGGTTCTGGAGCAAGGCTATGTCATCTGCAACAGAGAACTAAACACCATGCTACTAGACCCTGGTAGAGATGGAGTATCTGACCATAAGACATCAAGTGACCACACAGCCAGAGCTACCCACTATGGGGTAAGTTTTATAAGACTCACTATGTCATAAGTTTGGGCAAGCACAAAAGCCATCAGTTGTAAGATGGAAGTAGTACAGCCAGGATCAGACATGAGCAGGGCCAGAGGGCACAAACTGCAGAAGCTGGTGTCCCAGAAGCCTGTGTCATCCACCACTGTTGCATTTGCCCTCAGCTCATGTCTATGACTACATGGGAGGCCCCTTATGACCAACTGATGGATGAGGGAAAAGGCCAAACTTGGTTTATGGATGGCTCAGTCCATGGGTGCTAGCTGAAAATGAACTCCTGCTGAATTACAGCCCCATTCAGTGGTGGCCTGAATCAATGAGGGGAAATCTCCCCAATAGGTAAAGCTTTAGGTGGTATATCTGACCATACACTGTGTATGAAAAGAGAAGTTAGCTGAGGTAAGAACATATCTAGACTCATGTGTAGCAGTAAATGGCTTAGCTGGACAGGGACCTAGAAAGAAGAAGTTTGGAAGATCAGGGACAAGAAAATCTGAGAAAGAAGCATGTTGATGGATCTACAGGAGTAGGCATGAAACATGAACTCTTTCTATAGCGTGTTAATGCCCATCAGAAAGTGATCACCATGGAATAAATAGCCAACTAAATAACCAACTAAACATAATTACTAGGCCAGTCAATGTCAGCCAGCCTCTGTCACTAGTCACCCTAATCCCGGTGTGATAGGTTCATGAATGGGATAGCCATTGTGAGAGGAATAGAGGCCATGCATGTGCCCCATGGACTCCCACTCACCAAAGCCAACTTAGTTATTGTCACTGTCAAATGTCGAACATGATGCTCACAAAGACCAGTGCTGAGTCCCCTACAAGGCACCATTCCTGAAGGAAACCAACCAGCCACTTGGTGGTAAATTGATCAAATTGGATCCCTTTTACCCTGAATGGGGCAGCAATTGTTGACTTAAATCAACATATATCCTGCTTGCAAGGCTTTGCCAAGCTTGACTAAAGATGTTTAATCTACTGACATCCACTTAATGTGTCACTTAATTATCCACTGAATATGCCTGTTACTATCCACTTAATATTCCACTTAATATCACCTCTAACTAAGGGACTCACTTTAGAGAAAATGAGGTGTAGCAGTAGGCACACCACCAAAGGATCCATTGGTCATTGGTCCTATTAAATATCACAAGACACAGAATCTCTAGACCTGATAAAGCAATGAAATGTTCGTTGGAGGGCACAGCTGATGTGCTCGCTTAGAGATGATACCTGCAAGAATGGGGCACTACCCTCCAGAATGAGATATACACCTTAAATCAACAACCATTATGTGGTGCTGTGCTCTGATAGGGAGAATTCATGGGAATGGAGACCAAGAAGTGGAAGGAAGAGTGGCCCTGCTCACCATCACTCCCAGTGGCCCACCCCAGAAATTTGAGTTTCCCATCCCCACAACTTTAGACTGTATGGGTCTAGAGATCCTAGTTCCCAGAGAAGGGATGCTTTCATTAAGAACACAGTAAGAATCTCATGTAACTTTAATCTACAGCTGCCACCTGGTCACTTTGTGATCCTTGTACCCAGAGACAAGCAGGCAGGGAAAGGAGTCACTCTACTGGTAGGGGTAATCAACCCCGATCATAAGGAGGAGGTAGAGTTCTTACAATGGAGGCAGGAAAGAATAGGTTTGGCACCCAGCCTATCTACCGGAACACTTTTTCATACTCTCCTGCCTAATTTTATGGCAAATAGACAAGTACAGCAGTCATAGTCTGAGGAGGACATCGTCTGAAAAGGACATGTCAGGAATCGGAATCTGGCTCATTCCATCAGGTAAGCCACCTACTTAGGCAACTGAGGGCAGGGGTGCTGATGTTAAGGGAAAATATGAAACAGGAAGTGGATGATGGAGATGATGAGTATCAGTTGTGGTCTCAAGACCATGTGTACCATAGGAACTGTAGTTAGTCCCATTAATCTTAATCTCATAAATTTTCCCAGTCAAAGAGACCATCCAGAATCCTGGAGGAACTATTCCAAGATTGGGTAAATTTACTAGACAAATGAAGTGTATTTGAGTGGCTCAAGGAGTGGACTATAATATTTGCCATGGTGTGCCACTCAGCCCTTCACACACACACACGTGTGTGCACTCCAAGAACCATAACACTTTTCCTCTAGCAATGGTGAGTTGGCGCCTGATGGTTTAGAGCCGGGTTCCTCTCTGGGAATTGCCCTCAACTGAAGGGAGCCTCCTTGCTGAGGATACGCCCCTTCACCAGGGGCAGCCCTCATCTATAGCCAAGAGCTGCCATAGAGACTGGCTTATGCTGAATTCCACCAGCTCCCCAGAACCAGGAATTCCAAATTTCTGGCATACTTGCCTCAATTTGGGACAACTCTGAAGGGCTGCCCTGACTCTAGAGCTCACGGTGAGGTTGGTCAAGCTTCTGTTGTAACCGCGTCACAATTCCACTTACCTCTCTGCCCAATCCTGCTTCCCTTGGTCCCTTCTAGGATGTTTCTGAGAGTACTCCCCAATAAACTACATACACAAAATCTCTGCCTCGGAGTCTGTGTCCTAGAGAATCCCATCTAAAAAAGCCAAGGAGCAAGTACTAGAGATGCAGACAAACGTAAAACATCTGGACAATCAGGACAGGATCTAGGCCTGGTTCTGGATAGCTAGATACTATACCGTTTGTCTTCAGAAGTGGATCAGCCCTCTCCCTGCTTAGGGCCAGAGATGAGGTCAGGTGGGCCTGACCTACTCACGTGATAATCATGTAGATTATCCATTGATTCTGAGCAATGTCCAATGATACCCAATAATATCCGATAATGATCACATAGAATCACAAGGCCTCAAGGAATCCATACGCAACTGAATTTCCCTAAAGTAGAAGATTCTTGGGATTAATTTCTTGGGAGCTTTGGAGGCAGCCCTAAAGGTCACAGCATCAGGGACAACCTAGCAATCAGACATTCAGAGGTATGAACAAAACAGTGTCCCTCTCCATTCAGAGATCCTCCCAACAAGGACATCTGGGTAGAGAAAAGCAGTGCTTCCTCACAGGTGTGTCACAACACACCCAGGTGCCATGAATGGGTTGTGGGTGTCCTGGGAGATACTGCTCTCTGAGCCGGTAGGGCTGGGTGTGGTCTGGGGCAGCCAGAGAGCCTTCCAGCAGAAATCAGCACCCTCCAGACCTCCTCAGAAAGTCTTCCTAAAGAAGCAAGACCTGATGCTGCTTCCCTCATGAAAAACTCAGGAAGCATCTGAGTGGAAGAATGAAGGGAACAGGAAGCCAAGTGTGTCCTATGAAGACCTGGTTTTGAGGTTTGCCAACTTACACATACCTTCTAGTGGCCATATTAGAAGGGATCAATGTATGAATAGATTTTATTTAGATTTTCCTAAATAATTCTCCATAGAGCTGTGTTGTTTCTCTATCCTGTGGCCCCAGGGGCCAATTAAATTGGCCATCAAATCTTACTATAAAGAAAAATTAAAAGCGAACAAACAAAACAAAATAGAAACAAACTCACAGATACAAAGAACAAACTGGTGGTTGCCAGAGTGGTGGGGGGTAGGGGGGTGGGCAAAACAGGTGAGGGAATTAAGAGGTACAAACTTCCAGTTATAAAATAAATAAGTCACAGGGATGTAATGTACAGCATAGGGAATATTGTCAATAATATTGTAATAATTTTGTATGGTGACCAACGGTTACTAGACTTATGGAGGTGATCACTTCTTAATGCATAAAAATGTCAAATCACTAGGTTGTACACCTGAAACTAATATAACAGTGTATGTCAATTATACGTCAATAAAAGAAAGTTCACCTGAAAGTGTGTCACCTGGGTAAGCAACTACCCTTGAAGGAGAAGTGCTGAGTCAATTTAGATCTGGTTCCCACTCAGGTAGGCATTGTTCCTTCCTGGGGTGAAGAGCTGTTTAGATGTTGCCCAAGAAAACATCTTCTTCGCTTGTACTACTTGTCCTTGAAGGTATAACCAACATGCTTTTGAATCTTCCCAGGCATGCTTCTCCCCACCCTCTCTTGATGGCACCGTATACTTTCATCTTAGAAAGAAATGCTGGTTTTCTTCTTTCTCTTTATTTGCTGCAGGGCAGTGTCAGACAGGGTGTCTATCCAGGTAGCCAGATTCAAGGACACTGTAGGGGAGAGGCGTTGTCTCTGGCAGAAAGCCAGGCCTACTAGGCTTGAGTCTACCTGGGCCCTCCATCATGGCCTTGGGCAGGCCGCTTGACCTGGTCCTCAGAGGGATTCAGCTCGTAATGTGGAGCTGCTGGCGGTTTAGGGTAAGCGACTGTGACACACAAGGAGAAAAGAAGCCCTGCAATTACCAAGACCTGCTGCTGTGACAGGCTAACGCTGAACCCCTCCCAGCTCACCTCAGCCCAGGAAGTTTCTCAACTCTTGGGAGAGAAGTTTTCTCTGGTGTTTGAGTCAGAAGCAAATTCAGGTTCCAAAGCAAAGTTACACCGGGTCCTTCAGGCTCGCCAGCATTGGCTCTGAGAGCAAAGCACGGGCTGTTCAGGGTTTTCACCTCAAAAACAGTGCTGGTGGTTTGTCTTCGTGCTGCTGGGTGGCAGGCCGAGCAGAGAGCAGGATGCTGAAGGGTCTTTTGTGTTTATCACCTCTTGTTTTTTGTGATAACTTTACGTAGTCTTTCTCAGCTACTGAACTCACACAGATCATGGCAAGGTCTCTTTGCTTCTCCTCTTTTCCTTTGTAACAGCAAACAGATTCTCCTGAGACTGGAAACATTTGTTTTCTCAGCCCACTAACTCCAACTACAGTACATTTCCTCCTTATCATCACTATTTAGGCTGTAATTATTCCAGTCTACTAACTCCCACAGAGGTTGGGGATAGCTGTGGCTAAATTGCATAAATCACTGATTTTTGGTCCTTCATTGTCATTGATAAACTCAGGACATGGGAGTCCCCAGAGGTCCAGCTCCTCAAATTTGATGAACATTTATGTTTATGATCCAAGGACAGAAAGGGAAGCTGTTGGCAAGGACCTTGCCATGAAGATCAGAAATTTCATTTAAATCCATTGTGACTGCAGGTTCTATTTATTCTCTTGTTGTAAAATGGCTAATAATAAGCTAATTTGGGTAAGTTATGAGAATGGCATCTACAACAATGAAGAAATGAAATTCTAATCAGGCACAAACCACCTATTCCCAAAACTCCAGATCACCGTATCTCAAGCTACCCTCTGTTTGACTCCACAGGGAATAGAAGGGAATTGACCTAAAAGACAGTTGCTAAAAATATCCCATCCCTAAAATATTTTCACTTAACCTCACCTACCAAAGCTGTGTTTCATTGAATGGCCAGTGAACCTCAGCAACTGGTGGTGGCAACATGGGGACAAGAGGAGACCTTTAGAGCGTGCTCTCAGTCTTAATTAAAAATCGCACTGGCTTGCAGGCCTACATTAACTTGTAGGACTGATTAAGCTATGTCAGATTAGATTTGCACACGGAGAGCCACCAAAATGAGCAGCTCTGCTCTTCAACAGTCATCTTCATCATCAGCCAGTCAAGACACACAAATTGCATTGAAGCCCTGGATATGCAGAACAAGATCAAAAGCTGCATAAGAACACTGATGCTGTAGAATTATTTATCCTGCAGAAAGCTATACATTTTCCTTCTATATCTTAAGTGAACTTATGCATCAGAAATTGTGGTGTAGCGGCAGAGCCTGGACTGTTACTTGGCTTTGAGTTGGTAATCCATAGCGTGAAGAAAGTGGCCTATGGTGCCCC
Organism: Equus przewalskii; assembly: GCF_037783145.1. Lineage (NCBI taxonomy): Eukaryota > Metazoa > Chordata > Mammalia > Perissodactyla > Equidae > Equus > Equus przewalskii. The sequence continues at coordinate 21,221,905 of NC_091853.1, read as the reverse complement.
TGCAGGGCTCCATGGAAGTCATTTACATATGATCTTTAGAAGTATTCCTCTTTCGCCAGCCCTCGGGGATGTCACAGATGGCAAACAGGGAAGGCTCCCTGAACCCCAACATCTGGTCAAATGGTTCCACATAAGGAAGGAAACTTAAGTCTTTTTTATTAGAGTAGGTTAGACACAATTCCAGAACCTCCATCCCCTCTGCTTCTGGAGGAATTATCTTAAAGTTTTAGACAGATTTTGAAAACATTCAAAACCCAAGAATAGCTGTCTCAGTCTGAAGAACTTATTAACACAGAGATTTACATATTTGCATCTAGTCGATAAGAGAAGAAACTTTGGGGGAGGACAAAAAGAAATTCAATGCAGAGAAAAGGGAGTGAATAACTAAATAGTTCAAGCCAGAGTTTTATTTCCCATGCTGTTCCTCCGCTTTCTAAACCAAGGCTTTTAAGCATTGGGTCTATTGATAAGAACTGGTTAAAAAATAAGGGAGAAGAGAGCCTTAAATAAATTGTAAAGCTAATGGAGATGCAGGGAAAGAGCCTTCTCCCAAGTGCACAGCTTGCTGCTCCACATATAGTATCTTGAAAAATCTTTACTGCCTTCAAAGATACAGCCCTTGGCACCGAGCACCATGCCTCCAAGTTTAGAATGTGGACCTCCATATTTATGTTCCCCAGATGGTGGAATTTATAAATGCACCATGGGGTGCTATTGAAATTAATAATTTAATTCATTTCCGTGATTGTGCAGTGATTGCTAGTCATTATGGCAATAGCAATGAGCAGAGTCTCTCAGTACTGGGATGGAGCTGAAGGGTAATCTCAGTGAGAGTAATTCCTCTGTCATCCTGTTTCAAATGCAGTCAATCCCTTCTGAATGGGGAATAGCCAAAACTTTCTGGAATGAAAATCAAGGCAGTATCAACCTAGTTAGATGATGATGGCTTCAATTTATGTGATTTCAAAAGTTTGAAGTCAGCCCTCTAAGGAACACTGAAATGATTTATGATTGTTTAGCTTGGAGAAAGAACAGATAAGAAGAGACCCAATCACCGTCTCCAAACGTACAAATCTCTCACTCTATGTCTGTGGACAACTACATCCAAATAATTGAGAATTAACTGCACATTTACTTTCTATTCCCATTTGCCTGCTTATCAAGGGAATATACTGGCAGCTGGACTAAATGACTTCTGAAGTCCCTTCCAGAGATTCTCAGAGATTCCCTGAGTCAATGGCAGGGTTGGGGGAGTAGGGGAGTAGTAACTCTCTATTTCCTCAAGGGAAGTACTTGCTTCTCCCAGCCTAACGATCTGGAAGCCTAAATGTGCAAGAGGGAAAATTATTGGGCGCTGGCGCACGTACGCATGGCCAATGTGGATGAGCCCGTTGGAATTTTCAACCCAAGAGGCTGTAACTGCCTTGGATTTATAAAGTACCTTTTCTTCTTCAAAAAAGCCAAAACCCTTTCCCATATTTCCCTCATTAACTTCAAAGTTTTTATTAATCACAAAAGTAAGCCCTGACCTATAGATCCTCATCCAATAGCTGAACAAACTAACACATGAATAATAAAATAATCCGAAAAAAGCTGGAAATAGATTGTTACCCTGACTCCTAGACATTGCTCCATCCATTAGATTTCCCCTTTGGATGCCTCTCTTTCTGCCCAACCCTTACAGCCTGAATGAGTAAAAAGAATCAGAATGATTTCCCACGTCATTCCCACCCAGCAATAACCCTGCACAGGGCCCAAGTTCAGGCTCTGCCCACGACTGGGCAGAAGAGAGAGGAAGGACAGTTGGGAAACAGAGAGCAGAAGGTGAATGCAGCCACTCCTGGCTCCCAAGACGAGGGCAGGAGCTCAGCACTGAAGACCAGACCATGCTTCCCTTCCGCTCACTCTTGTGTGGGTCACAGAGTTCTCAGGCTGGAACCAGGATACAGAAGCATAACTACCTTTTCATTCCAACCTATTTTCAAGGAAAGCTTCAAAAAGGCTGTGAGTTTGGGAAAGTGGCAACAAAAATTTGCGCTACTATTGTTGTGTTTTAGGGACTAGAGAGTAAATGTCCCTGATAAACTAAGTACATGGTAACTGTGAGCAGGACCCACTCTGTCATTGTTCTCAGTGATTACAGTGAACATTACATGCTAAACACCCAGGGCTCCCTCTTGATCTCCCTAAGTGCCTCACCTCTTGCTTTCCTGACCGTTTGTACCTCTTCAGCATTGACTCTCACACCCCTCCTCTCTGTTTAGACTGCAGGCTCTGTGAAAATGTGCCCTACTTACCTCTGTAGCTGTCCCCAGGGGGAACCAGCACAGGAATTCACCCACAGGAGAAGCTCTGTAGATGTCACTAACCACATTCATCCAATTAGCGGAAGCAGTAGGCATCACTGGGGAGTGGGGAGGAATTTGCTGTATTTTCTTTTTGGTCATGAAGAGATGAGGAGAGCCAAAATTCCTTAAGTATATTACAGGAGTCCCAAGGTAATGGTGTTAGGAGGTGGGGCCTTTGGGAGTTGATTAGGTCATGAGGGTAGGGCACTCATGATGGGATTAGTGCTCTGATCAAAGAAGCACCAGAGAGCTCCCTTGTCCCTTCTACTGTGTGAGGACAAAATGAGGAGTCAGCAGTCTGCAACCTGGAAGAGGGCCCTCACCAGAACCCAACCCTGATCTTGGACTTCCAGCCTCCAGAACTCCGAGCAAGAAATTTCTGCTATTTATAAGCCACCTAGTCTGGTATTTTGTTATAGCACCTCAAACAGACTAAGATGATGGATTTTATCATCTCCTCCTCACAAAATTGTCTTAAGGATCAAATGAGATTATAGACGATAAAGATCCCTGAAAACTGCAAAATTCTGTGCATTTGTAGTCACATGGGATTAAGAGAAACAGAGCATAAATAACTAGATATTATTGTATTATGCTCCAATATCCAAAGAAAATTACCTAGTGCTTTCAAAGAATTTTTAAAACAATTTTTAAGAAGGAAACCGACATGAATTGTTTTATTATAAGAAGCCATTTGGGGGGTTGGGTGGAGGCAGTGAAATTCCAAAAGTGATAAGATATCGAATGATGATAGAAGTGGCTCTGATTTATAACCGTATCCTGGCTCATCAGCAAAGTGAGTTCAAATCCAAACTGAAAGTGTCAGAACAAAAGGATGGTCCAATTCCCATTTCAGTCTCTCTTTAGTCATTCATGCCCACTGGAGACTTTGTGAAGATGGATAATAGCTCAAAGTCTTTGCTATGGCCTCCTGCTGAGTGTGCCAGGCATGTAAGAACATCTTTGACACTCTACTTCAGGAAGACAACACTTTCCAAACTCTGGTGCATGGAACACTTTTCCACACAATGTTATAGTGCTCTGGAGTCAAACATGTTTAGGAAAATCTTTACCCCTCTCTGACATTCACAGGGCATATTTGTAGAGTAAAGCTTCTGGAAATCTTGCAGACTTAAGTGCATTTGTTAAACCCAGTATTTCCCAAACTAATTAGACCATAAAACTTTTCCTCTTTCCTCAGGCTACAAAGCCACAATTAATAGCTGTTAGAAAGATGTTGTGTAAACACAAATCCAAGAAGAGATTTGTCCCCCCACCATGGACTCTGTTCTGCTGTACAGTCAATATGCCGCAGAGGAGGGTTGGTGGGTAACAGGGGTTTCAGGGCCTTTGCTAGATAATTGTGCATATTCTCCTGTCAGGGTGGTGGAACCAGGATGCCACTTTGAGGAGCAGAGATCACAGGTACCCTTTCAATATGGCAAACATTCACCACCATGTGGTGCCTGCAGAGGGAGGGTCTTGGGCAAGGGAGGCCTTCACAACCCCACACAGTGCCAGAGCACATTTCCCTCCTGGATTTAGACATCAGGCTAGCCCATAGCCAAGGGGGTGGGTAGAGGGAGAAAGCAGAGGTGCTGCCCTCATTTCAGAGTGATACAGCAAATGCACTGAAAATCCACCCAAGCCACTATTCTCCCTCCCCCGCTCAAAACCATTTCAGATAAAAACAGTAGTAAAACTTGCCATTGCGAGAAATCTGGCATCTTCCAGGTGGTTACACAGTTTTCTAAATTTGCTCTGTGAACATGGCTCTAGTTTAAAGACCAAAAGCTTAAATTGAGCAGTAAAAATCCTACAGGGGAACAGGGCGCACGTTTCACATCCTATTTTCCCAGCACCCTGTGCACACACACACTTATTCTTCTATTTATTTTCCTCCAGTATTCAGATTCATTGGCATCATCCTTCCCTCCCAGTGATGATCTACTCCATTGTCTTCTTGCCACACAATTCAATTCAAGACAATTGTTTCTTATCCACTGTGTGCCAGGCACTGAGCTTAGAGTCATCCGTTCTCAGAGTCATCTTGGAGCAGAGTCATCTTGGATTCTGCCCTCTCATGCACAGTATCTAACTGATCACAAAATCCCATCGATTCCACCTCTGAAATATCACCCAGATATTACCACATTTACTTCCTTACTGCCCTCCCGTGATTCTGGCCCTCATCATTTCTCACCCAGAAAACTGCAGAAGCCTGATGTGAGTTCCTGCCTCCAGCATCAATCTATTTCCATGCTAGGGCAGCCAAAGATTGCAAATAATGCAAAGACCTTCAATGGCTCCACATTATCTACAGAAAACAGCTTTAACTTTAGACAGCAGCATAAGGGGCCCTTCACAGTCTGGCCCCTCACTACATTTATAATTCCAAGTTTCTAGGACTCCTGCCTTCTCCCTTTCCCCTAGCATACCTCACCCAATAATAATTGGGTCTTATTCATTATTATATTCTTAGTATATAATGCTAGGTCCAGCACAAAGCAGGTACTCAGCTATGTCAAATGATATATAATATGGAGGGAGAGATAGAAGGGTAAATCTATTGGTTTCCTTTTGCTGCTGTAACAAATTATGGCTGTACCACAACAAATCTGCTGTATCACAAACTTAGTGGTTTAAAACAACGCAAAGTTACTATATTATAGTTCTGGAAGTCAGAAGTCCAAAATGGGTCAACAGGGCTGCATTCCTTCTGGAGGTTCCAGGGAAGAGTCTGTTTCCTTGTCTCTTCCAGCCTCCAGAGACCACATGTATTCTTCACTTCATGGCCCCTTCCTTCATCTTCACTCTAAACTCTGCCTCCATCATCCCATTTCCTTCTTAACTCTATATCTCTGACTTTGATACTCCTGTATCCCTCTTATAAAGACTTTTGTGATGACATCTTTGGGCCAACTGGATAATTCATGATAATCACCCCATCTCAAGACCCTTAACTCAATCACATGTGCAAAGTCCCCTTTGCCATGTAAGGTAACATATTCACAAGTTTTGGAGATTGGGATGTGGATGTCTTGGGGCAGGGGGCATTATTCAGCCTTCTACAATGAATCAATAGATTTTGTTAATGAGGAGTATCCTAGTAGTATAAGCTGCCAGGGGAAATTATAAAAAGGTGAGTCTAAACTCTGTCTAGAAAGGCAAAGAAAAGCTTCACAGAGGGAATGATGCTTGAGCTAAGTTTGAAGGATATACAGGAATTCTGAAGCGACAAAGGAAGGCAGCCCTCCTAAGTGGAGAAAACAGCACAACCAAAGCACAGAGGCATGGGGACAGGGAGCGGATGATTGATATGACAGAAACACAAGGTTCAAGTGGAGGGGACAGAGAAAGGCAGAGCGGACTAGATGTCAGGATCTTACATGCCAAGCCAAGGAGTTTGGAGTTTAATCTGAAATATGTGGGGAATCATTAGGGAAGCAAGCATGGAGATGACGTGATTATGTTGTAGAACAGCACTATGCAATAGAACCTTATGCAATAATGGAAATGTTCTCTATCTGCACTGCTGAGTAGGTAACCATAAGCCACAGGGGCTATTGAGTACTTAAAATGTGTGGCTTGAGTGACTGAGAAATTGAATTTTAAATTTTATTTAATTTTAATTTAAACTTGAATAGCTCCATGTGACTAGTGGCTACTATTGGACAACACCGTTCTAGAAAGATCATTTGGAGAATGGATTGAAGGTGATTTGGAGGTATGGGAGACTGAAGGGAGGAACACAGAAGGTACCCTCCCAGATGAAAAGTGAGCACAGCCTGAACTAAAACCTAGGCAGTAGTAATAATGGTTGTTGGAGAGATTAGAGAGAAATGTCAAATGTAGTACTAGGAGGGTGTGATTGATTGAACTTAGGTGTGGTCAAGTCTAGGATGAATCTCGGTTTCTCACTTGGGTGACTGGATGGTGCCATTCATCAAGCAAAAGGAGCAGAGTTTAAAAAGTAAGCTCATAATTTTAATTTGTTAACAGATCTAATTTTGAGGTAACTATTAAATGGAGACATTCTAAAATAAATATCTCTGGAGCCCATGAGAGGGAGATCTGGACTGAAGTTATAATTTTGGAGACTATCAGCAGGTAGGTGAGGGCTGAATCCCTGGGTGTGGATGGTTTTGCCCTGGAGTAGTAAACAGCATAGAAAAGTAGAGGGCAGAAGACAGAACCTGAGGGAACACCAGCATTTAAAAGACCAGCAAAGGCTGAGAAGAATGAATTAACGAGCCATGAGGAAAACTAGCAGATAGTGAGGTCATGGACTCTGAAGAAGGGAAGAGACTCAAGGGGGAAATGATCAAATTTTTTCTCAGGGAGGTCAAATGTAATAAAGACTGAAAAGTTGCCATGGGGTTTGAGATGGGTGACTTAGCAAGAACAGTTTCAGCAGAGTGAGGGTTGAGGGTAGACGGCAATGGAAGCCAGAGGATTCCTGTGTCATTGTGAGGAAGAAAGCAGGGTCACCATTGTAGATCCTAAGTGTTAACTCCTGTCTCAATGAGCTTGACTGAGAGAAAAAGAGAAGAAGACCACGGGATAAAGGGGAGCACAAAGGCAAAAGATAGGTGAGATTTGCAGCCATTTGCATGCAGAGGGAAAGGAGACTAAAGCTTCGGGGACTAAAAATACAGTGATGGGCCACATAACGATGTTTCGGTCAATGACAGACCACATATATGATGGTGGACCCATAAGATTAGTACCATATAGCCTAGGTGTATAGTAGGCTATGCCATCTAAGTTTGTGTAAATACATTCTACGATGTTCCCAATGACGAAATCACCTAACAACACATTCCTCGGAACACATCCCTGTCCTTAAGTGATACATGACTGTACAGGAGGGAGGGAAAGGGGATGGAGAAGGCTGCCAGCTGTCCAAACGAGGTGGTCTAGTACTCTAGTTTTCTATATGATAAAAGCAAATAAAAACACAGATATATAGATTCCATTTTAAAAATCTCATTTAAACAATAATTGCATGTGCACAAGTGGGAGAGCCTAATGTAAAATGTAAGCTATAACATAGATTTTTATCAATATGCTCTTCCTGAGAGGTCATTTTTGGTCCACAAATTTAATTAAAGTGTCTGGTATTTCTGTTGAAACCTCTGACACACCAAGGAATGACTGATGGAGCAAGGTCCTTGCATCTCGGAGAATAAGCCCCTTGCCATTTGCTGAGCCAAGGCCAGAATGACCTTCTTTCCAGACGGAGTCATAGAAGACTTTACGTGGAGCAAAGTTATAAGAATATAAGATCATACCCTCCTTGCCCCTCAAGTTCCCCATTGCTCCACTACCACCCCCCACTCCCCGACTCCCCCCACCCCTCCAAACACACAGGCATATGCAAGCCCTATTTTACATAAGAATAGGTGTCTTAGTCTGTTCTGGAAAATACCAGACTGGGTGGCTTACAAACAATGGAAATTTATTTCTTATAGTTCTGGATGCTGGAAATCTAAGATCAAGTCACTAGCAGATTGGGTGTCTTGTGGGGGCTGGCTTCCTGGTTCATAGATGGCTGTCTTCTCACTGTTTTCAGATGATGGAAGGGGCAAGGGAACTCTCTGGGGCCTCCTTTACAAGGGCGCTAAACCCATTCATGAGGGCTCTGGACTTATCTGGCCTAATCACCTCCTAAAGGCCCCATCTTCAAAAACCATCACACTGGGGTTTCAACATACAAAATTTGGCCAGGAGGGACGTACATTCAGTCGATAGCAATGGGATAACACAGTTCTGACCAGGGCTCATCTCCCACCTTAACTCTGATAGCCACCAGTAGGCTTAGAGTTGTCCCTAAGAGGAGGCTTCAGGCAGAGTCAGGGCAACTGAAATGAGGGAGGAGAGGAAGCAAGAGAAGAGACAAGGAGAAAGAGAAGATGGAAACACACAGATCCCTGTAGGAAAGAGTGTGAAAGTAATACTTATGGTTCTCGAAGGCACCTGGACCTTTTTTTATCCATTGTGGAGAATATCAAGGACATCTGGAGAGAGAAATTATGGGAAGGGTGACTCTAGGCCAGTGCTGTGCAAGCTATTGGAGGAAGAGAGGGAGGAGAAGAGGAAAGAAGAGAAGAGGAGGAGAGGGGAAGAGGGAAAGAGAAGGGGGGGAGGAGGCTGCAGAAAAGGCCAGTGCAACTATGCCTTGCTGCTTCATAAGTTCTTCACAAATCACCGCCTCATCAGCCCACGTTCAGGGGTCAAATGCTAGGGCTGAAAATCTGTTCAATGTTAGTGTGACTCTTGTGGAAGATTTTGGTTTCTTTATTGTCATTCACAATGGTGGCAGCCTGGCCCTGTTATTTCATTAATGCCTCTGAGTCAATAATGAAAGAGAAGACAAAGGACTAACAAATGGCAAAGCAACGTTTATTCCTGGGTCTCTGAGAAAGGGAGAACTTTCAAGACAGCCTGGATCTCTTTCTATCAGAAGCCAAACAATAAAAAAGAAAAAAGCAAACTTCTACCTGGAAGAGAAATTATAGATTACCTATCATTTTCAGATAAGAAAAATACGGCGCAGAGATGCCAAATGAATTGCCCCAAGAAACAACCTGGAGCCCAGGTCACCTGACTTCCCATCTAGCTCCCCTTCCACTGCCTGTGAGGTTTTCAAATTCTGTTCCCTGGAGGCGTCATGGAGAAAGGGGTTGGGTGGGAGGAAACCCAGTCAATTGGGTAGACTCTACTTCCCAGACTCCTTCAACCACATTCAACCACAGTAATTCCCTTTTATCCTACACACACACACACACACACACACACACACACACGGCTTCTGCATAACATTGCATTTGAAGAAAATTTCTATTGTTAAAAATAAGTCAAAAAACGACTGCCTTTTACCAGACATATGTTTTATGTACAATAAGCAAGCAGGTTTTGTTCTACAGACCTATTGTCAAATGTAGAAGGTTCTTTTCAATATGAATATGATGTGGAAGTGATGAGGGACCTAACTGAATAGTGAGAGTGGGTGGAAAAATGAGTTAGTTCAGAAAATTCCATATAGCACGTGGACTTTTCACTGGAAAGTGTATAACAGTGATTCTTAAACTTTTTTGTATATCAATCACCTGGAGAGTTTGTCAAAGCACAGATTGTTGGGCCCCACACCAGAGTTTCTGATTCAGAAGGTATAGGTTGGAGCACAAGAATTTGCATTTCTAACAAGTTCCGAGATGTTGCTACTCCTGCTCGTCCAGGGACCACACTTTGAGAATCGTTGGTGTAGAGTATAGACTGCTGAAAAGGAGTAGGTTCTACATGAGGTCCTCAAAATGCTTCAAACTGAACTTTTGGTGTAAAGCAAGAAGGATTTCTTTCGGAGGCAATGTTATTCAGTTAGTGGAAATAGGATCTGGAACTTTTTTTTTTTTTTGAGGAAGATTAGCCCTGAGCTAACTATTGCTAATCCTCCTCTTTTTGATGAGGAAGGCTGGCCCTGAGCTAACATCCATGCCCATCTTCCTCTACTTTATATGTAGGACGCCTACCACAGCATGGCTTGCCAAGCGGTGCCATGTCCGCACCCGGGATCCAAACCAGAGAACCCCAGGCCACCGAGAAGTGGATCATGAGAACTTAACCGCTACGCCACCAGGCCGGCCCCGGATCTGGGACTTTTTAAGACATGGAAAAATGTTTTTGTTATAATGTTGACTAAAATAAGAATATGATTTCAATGACAAAAAAAAAGGAAATAAACTGAAAAATGTCATTATTTTCCCCATGTATACAGCAGAAATTATTTGATCTCTAGACATTATGCAATCATGGTAGTTGGTGGTTAGGGTGAGAATAAATGCTTATATCTATATGTGTATCGAAGGTACTCATCCATTTTAAAAACATTTATAAACATTGGAGTGGAAATAAATCCCTATTTATATGCGTATGAGTGTCATGTATACTCATTCCTTCCACAAATATTTATAAATGCCTACCAGATGCCAGGCATTGTGCCAAGAACTAGGGAAGAGAAACATGTTCATTGCCTTCAGTCCAGTGAAAGAAACAGGAAGTGAGATAAGAGCTAATAGACGTATATGGAAACTTCTACGGAGGAACCATTTGGTTTGACAGATATGTAGCTCCATTTTGGACAATTTAAGTTTGACCCTGTGGGATATGCAGGGATAGATGTTAAGTAGGAAGCCAGAAATATGTGTCTGTAACTCCAACTTGGGTTGGAGATGTAGATTGGCAGTCCCTATCTAATTATGGGTATAAGTGATTTCTTCATGAAATTGAAGTGTGAGAAAAGGAACATCAACATTTATAGGTCAGGTAGAGGAGGGGTAGCCAGGAAAGAAGACCGAGAGATTGACCTTGGGCTAACAGAAATGTAGATAAGATAATGTATAAAATACAGACATAGGAATGTTTCTGTTTTAAACAGTATTGATTTATTTTCTTGAAATAAGATTTCTTTAGTAATTTAGTCAATACGCCCTGTAGGAAAGAGATGACGTGCTGAATTACTCATAACATGTCTTATGCTTCCTGGTTAGAACCAACCTTACTCAGCATTTTCATATAAATCCTGGGGTCTTATTTAAGTAAACAAAAGATTATCCTCATAAACATAACTTTAAAACCCTAATGAATAATTTTTCTAATAGTTTCTCCTTAAGGCCATTAGCTTTCAGTCATTTCATCATACGCATATGTAGTACTGGTCACGTGCACAAACAAGTCAATTTCTGCCATTAGCCGAGTGGGCTGGTGGATCTGTGATGTAATCTCACGCACATTTACACATGTGCACACACGTACAATCTTTCCCCCTCTTCTTTATTACCTTACCTCTCTTTCTTGGCTGTTTTCAATGTAAAATTACAACACTGAGAGTGTCACATCTCTAGTTACAGTTGTTGCAAGCGAGATTTTAAAATTTTAAGTAAAAATCATTACTCAATCAGTGGGTTAACATTCAATTCAACATACATTTTGTAAGCACTCTTATTCGTATAGATACGACAGTGGGTTAGGTCACTGTGCCTGCACTCACTGAGCAATAAGGAAGCCTTTTTGACCAGAGAAAGTTGGCTTTCTAGTTATTTATGTATATAAAAGTATATATATATAAAACCTTGTTTAAAGTGTGCAGATGATGTTGATTTGTTGTAATTTTGTTACATACATAAAAATTATATATACATGATATATATAAATATTTTTGTATATATAGGTATAAAATATGATTTCAGGTCATCGTTCTGGTCTTTGTGCAAGCTACATATGTATAAAATCATATATATAAGGATTTAAGATTTTTCAGGTCTTGAGAGTAAAAGGTTTGACTACAAAGAAACATCACAAGGGATCGTTGAGGGTGATGGAAGTGTTCTGTATCTTGATTGTGGTTATGCTTACACAACTCCGCACTTGTCAAAACTACAGAACTCTATACCCCAAAGAGTAAATTTTACTATATGTAAATTTAAAAATAAAAATTTTTAAATGGTGATCTATAATAGTTACTACTTCAAAGGATATTGTTTAAAATAAATTCAACTTGTCACTTTACGGTCAAACCATTTATACACACATATTCACTCGTCTTTATAGATCTTCCACACAAAGTTATTTATTTGCCTGTAATCTTACTCCAGGAGAGTTCGGTTGACTTTCTCAAGATACAAAGGAAGGTGGCTGTTCAGCCCTTTTTGCCTGTGGTGCCTCAAATTTCTGCTTCTTGGTTAAGAGAATTCTCCAGAGACAGATGTATTACAGCACTTTGAGAACAATATTCACACCCACCGCTGAAGAGTGAAAAGAGATAGCTCAAGGTTCAACTCTGTGAAACAATTTAGTGGCTAAATGTGTTACTTTAGGAACTAAATCCAGGCAGGTGCTTGGAAAGAAGCAGTTAAAAATGGTGACAGATACCTCCCAGAGTACATGGGTATTAAGACTTGCGGTCAAGTCTTCCATCCCAGCCTCTAGACTCGAAGCACACCCTAGACTTCAAGTATACATCTCTTTATACGCTCTATTACCTCATGGCCGTTCCTTGCGGGTGATGAATGCTAGTGTCCACAGAACAGCGCGCTGATGCATTTTTTCCTGCCATTGTATGTAACATGTTTTCTAATTCTTTTGCTCTATTCACCATTTGACCCCAACGATAGGGGATTATGGTATTAACTCTCTACCCAGCACACATTCTTTACAGACTCTCACTAAATACTGTAAGCCTGCTGCAGAGAGGAATAAAAGTGAAAGCATACCGTCTGGTCTTAAGCTGAGCACACAGAGGGTCGTGATCCAATTGGAAGGGAAGCAGAATTTTTAAAAAGAAAGAGGTTTGACCAAATTTTAATCCTTGTCATTTTCATTTCTCTTACCCTGTGGATTTGGGTGATTTTATTTGCACTGTCAGCTTGAGCCTAGGGATTGGAAATCAGGCTTTTATGGAGATTATTAAAAGTACATACAGTACACTAAAGGTTGGGCTAACTGATATATGCTGCTAAAAATATGAATGTGAATGCCCTGGTATTAGATGCCACTGGCGTACATTTCATCCTCCTTAGAAGGTTATTCTTGGGAGCCGAACCTGCTGCAACAGCAGTGAGGTGCAGGCTGTCAGGATATTTCTAATAGGTAGCGAATGACCAGGGATGGAAATTAATTAGCATTACTCAGTTGAAAAGGTAGCTCTTTATACCATTAATTCTAATACAAAGTAATTCCACCATCCTTCTCCTAAAAGAGGGCATTGTAAATTGGGGGGAGGAGGAGGCCAGGGTTAAAGCTTCAAGGATTTATCCACGGGTTGGATAGGCTGCAATGTCGTCCAAGTCCCTAGGCTGGCTTTTGTTTGGTCCAAGCTTCTCAGATGCATCACTAATGACGTTTAGGTAGGTAATGTCATATAGGCCCAGATCACAGGGAGAAAGCTCTAGACCTCACTCACAGTCTTTAAGATCTCAGTAGATTCAAACGAAATGGTTTACCCGATCTCAACATAGTAGGAGAATTCATGCTTTGATGAGGCAGGTTTAAGACCTCAAAGACATGGAAGGACTACTTTACAAAGTAGCTGACTATTTGGGACTTGTGTCCTTGCAAGGTTATAGATTACGATAATCTAAATAGGCTTAAGAGGGTTTTAGAGAGATGCATGGATCACAGCTCTATGATGGACCACCAAGAGAAAACGGGGTATTTTAGGGACTTATTTCCAATTATAGGTGCCAGTGGCATCCCCATGCCTGCTGCATGGCCTCCCTGGGTGCCACTGATAGATCGAGAGTCACTGCTATGCTGAAGCATTGAAATGGGGAGGAAGACAGATGGCAGGAAACAAGTGAACGAGTGTATTTCACTTGGAACTTCCAAGTCCCAAGACCTAGACAGTGATGTCCAGTTTAAGGATTGAGGTCCGTATCCCTGTGTTATGGCCTCCTATGTGTAAAACTGTGCTATCCTGCCATACACCTAGACCACAGAAAAGGAACCACGGTGAAAGGTGGACTTTCACTGCCCTCACTATTTGAAACCTTATTTCTGAACTACTTGTCCCAGCTCACTCATATTCTACATCCTGACTGCTTGTTCCTCATCTTCTTGGCTTGAGGTCTGGTGATTTGTTTTCCCTTTTACAGCCTTACCCACTCACCCCCCAGACCAGCCACCGTCTGGCTAAAATGTTTATTTCCCTCTTAAACTTCGATCCCGATTCCTGATTCCTGCTCTGGCTGGGACTGCCTTCACAAACACTGAGTAAACTCCCCCACTGGTCCAGCTTGCCCCATGGACCTCTCTATGTCAGTGTGCCCTCCCATCCCCCAAGAGTGGCTCTCCCACCAGTTGTATTCCAGCCCACAGGTAGGATCTGTTGGAGGCCATCCGTCTACTGCCACCAGAAAGGAGTAAAATGTGTCCTTTAGTGTGATGGCATACAAACTGCTATGACTCTAGCCCACCTCAACCCTCTTTCATTAACTGTCTTTTCAAAATATAAGCATATATTAGCTATTCATGATTTTTTCAAATCAGGTTTTACTTACTAGATGTGCATAACAATTCTATGAGTCAGGAAGAATAAATGTGAGTTCTCTCTTTAGTACAACAGTGCTAGTGAGATAAAGACAAGTCAGGTGACTTGGTCCATATTACACAGCAAGTGAATTATAGAGCTTAACTCACCTGATCAGTGCTTAATCGGCTACCCACGTTCCCCTGGACTGAGACCTTCTGGAGAGAAAGGATCAAATCTGTGTTGTCACTCTGTATGGAAATTAAAAAATAACTTTGATGATAGGATGATAGAGTTGATGATAATGATTATGAGAGTAGTAAATATGCTTTTCATCTCCAACAACAGAAATCAATTTTGTTTTCCTGATTTTCATATCTGCATGCCTTCACACAAATTGTTTCCTCTACTTAGAATGCCTTCTACCTGCCCTATTTTCCTAGAAAATCCCTCTTCATCCTTTAGAACCTGATACATATCTAACCTCCTCTGTGAGATCTGTACCTATCACTGCCCCTCCCTAACTCCAAACAGAATTAACTATGTCATATGTTAATGGTGTTACACTTAAGATATAATTCTTTATGTCATTATCTGTTTATCTATATTTTCTCCCACCAGATTATGGACAAGGCCAGGAATGATGTCTTATTCCTTTCTCCATTCCAATCTGCCACAGTGCTTGACAAGTTATAGATACTCAAAATGTATTTTTGGGGGGCTGGCCCTGTGGCCAAGTGGTTGAGTTTGCGTGCTCTGCTTCAGTGGCCAGGGGTTTCGCCAGCTCGGATCCCGGGCGCAGACATGGCACTGCTCATCAAGACATGCTGAGGCGGCATCCCACATGCCACAACTAGAAGGACCCACAACTGAAAAAACATACAACTGTGTACCAGGAGACTTTGGGGAAAAAAAAGGAAAAATAAAATCTTTAAAGGCTTTAAAAAAAGAAGGTATTTTTGTAACCAAATGTGATGAAGATGATGGTGACGATGATGGGGTAGGAGGATGATTTCACTCCTTCCAAGAGAAATAAAGAGCTTTTCCAGCTTTAAGAACTAGCCTTCAGTTTAGAATAGTATATTAGTCAAGGTAATCAACGAAGGCCACTGTTAAATACAATTTCCAAATATAAGTGCTATAACCCGAAACAAGGCTATTACTTACTTATGAACCTCTGGTGTAGGTCGAGGCTCCTTCCCTCATGTGGCTCTTTCATCTTAGAGTCTTTGCTTCCGGCTATTTAGATGGGAGAAAATGTAAAGAAGATATACCAGGTTTTAATCCAGTTGGCCTCGAAGTAGTAGTCATCACTTCTGCTCATATTCCTTTGGCCAGAGCTGAGGAGCACAGGGCCCATCTAACTACAGCGTGGCCTGGGAGATGTAATCTTCCCATGTGTCCAAGAAGAGACTCCAAAATGGTGAACATTAAAAGTTTCTGGCCATTCTCTGCCCTTCTGGATGCCGAGTATCAATTTTACTCTTCCTCTCACTCATGGAGCACACTCACCTCATTTTAAGGAAGACAATGCAAGGTCCCCTCCAATCACCACCTCCAGATCAATGTCCAGAATACCCAGGTGATGCGCCATCTTCTCCATTAGTCTAACATTAAAAGGCCAAGTTATCTGCACCCTACTTCCCCACCATCACAACCCATTTATAATGGCAGAAAAGGGGCAGGAAAATAACGCCATTTGAAAAGAGAAATAATAGACAATATGCAGCATCACAGCCCACAGCCAAGCTGAGACTGCTCTGAGTCAGCACTGTGAAGCCCATACCTTCTGGGCATGGTGGATGCATGTGGAGTTGCCTCTCCAACAGACTCCCTTATTTCTTCTTCTCCTTGGCCACAAGCAAAGAGGGTTTGGTGGAACACCCTTCCTTCAGAACAGTGAGCTCTAAAAGCTTCACCTCTGCTCAGTCTAGAATGGGTTGGGAACTTAAGAATGGTTTCAAGCCTTGAATAAACAAAGACTTTTCAAGTCCAGGCCCCTGGTTTCTTTGGCAGTGTGATTCTCAAAAACTTAGAAGGCATGTGATATATTTGCTTCCAAACAGGTCCATGTGCCTGTAACCACTCTTATAGTTATTTTTTAGACATTATTATCAAATATACCTTTTTTCTTTGCCTATTCACCACCGTGCCTTTCTCTCAATTTAATTACCTAAATACACTGAGGCTATCAGAGACAATAGGTGGGAAGTCCATACCCCTAGTTTGATTTTTGCCTCAAATAACTTGATTCAGTTGAGAACTTTTACTGGATATTTGTCACTTAAAGCCTTTTTCGGTACCGTGTCTTGCTATCTGAGTCGAATTTATTTTTTCCAATCCTATAACCCAAATTTCTGAACTCTGTGTTCTATTTCTGCTTGCAAACTCATGAATTCTTTCCTGAGTCATCTCTTTCTTGCAATACGTATCTAGATTAGCCAAAAACACTGCTAAAATTCTGTTTTCTAACCACTTCCCCTAAAGATATAAACTGTGCACATCACTGCCTTCTAATTGATAGCAGGCTCAGTTATACCAAATGTTTGGTCACTGTGTAACCTAAATTTCCATCTTTCCTTTTTCTGGTATTAGTTTCCTTTTGGCCTGTTGCTGAACCACCAAATCAATAATACACATTTAGGATAGCTTAACAGTCAAAGAATATGATTTGGTTATGTTACTATCCCACTTCTGGTACCCATTTTTGCATTAGAGCAATAAATACCATTGCCATAACAACAATCTCAGGGATCTCACATGTAGGTTTATTTCTCCCTCATGTCACTGTCCAGTGCAAGTCTGGCAGCCCTCCTTGGAGGCTCTCTTCCAACTGGTGACTCAGGAACCCAAACTCCTTCCATTTTGTGATTCTGAAATCTTAAACCAGTGGCATCTGAACTCACTGTGGAAGGGAAAGCGAAAGCTGGAGTATTATTTAAGATGTTTTTAAGTGGTGGGACTAGAAATGGCTTATATCCCTCTGTCTTAATTTTTTTGGCCGGAACTCTGTCATGTGACTCCAACCTAACGAGGAATCGAAATGTTCCTGTGTGCTCAGGAACAGGAAATTGGATTGATGAGCTTATTGCTCTCTATCCCGTGTTAGAATGTGTCATTTACTTGACTCCTTACTGTTGACTGACCAAACTGAGAAGAGGTTATCTTTCTTTTCTCAGTCATCAATTACATGTTTGGACAATAATGACATGTTATTTTCATATTAAAAAATGCAGGTTCAAAGTACTTTTAAATTAATTATAACGAATTTAAGGCAAGTACAATTTTTCCCACTTAAAAATGAGATGAAATTGAAACACTGAGAGGTTTCAAGGGACCCACTGTGAATCATCCAACAAGCTACCGGACCTTTGGCTTTGAAAAATAACCTTTGCTGACCAAATCTGTATAACACAGGCAAATTAGTGTGTAAACTGGCCATAAATGACAGTTAATCATGACCATGCAAGTCCCCACATAGAGATGGCTTAGTCTAAGAGAGCTGATTATCCATGTGCTCCAGTCAGACTTGCCAGTCATCCAGCTCCCTCTTTGATAGGGACACCTCAACCCAAGGGAAGAGAGGACCCAATCCATCAACAAGTATCAATCCGTGTAGTAGTGGAGTGGAAAGAGCACAGATTTTGAGTGACACAGACCTAGGTTCTTCCATTGGTTGCATGCCCTGAGCAAGTAGTTGGAACCTCTCTGAAAGTCAGCTCCCTCATCTCTCATCTATGAAATGGAAGATAATATATCTACCCTTTGTAATATTGTGAGCATCTGAGACATATATATAAAGCATGGTTGATATTCAGACAATGTGAATTGGTAGGAGTATTCTCAATGGCCAGTGTTCATGCTACACTACGTATTGACTATTTTAATATCATCCCTGAATGTACCCAATAAATATACACCTAACTATTTATTTAGGCCGACAACAGGCTTATCATTTTTCTAGGCATTATGGAAGATACAAAGAAATTTAAGACATAGACCCTGCTCTCAATCTAGTTTTGAGGCCAACTATATGAAGCTAACTAGAAATGTGACAGGAATTCACAGGATTCATGTCAGCATTGGCTAGAAGGCTCAAAGAAAATTCCATGAAGAAGACAACTCCATGAGTTTGCAGGATGCCAGGTTAGAGACAGTCAGAGGAAGGGAGATGTTTCAGCATAAGGTTTGGTAAAGTAGAGAACACAGAGAAGATCAGTCAGACCGGAGAGGAGGGCAATTAAAGATAAATGAACTTTATCACCAGGGCCCCAAATTCATTCTGAGTTAAATGATAGTTAATTTTATGAATTAAAAAGGGTAATATTCCAGTCCCTGAGTGATCATTGTATTTCCAGAGGGTACTGATATGGACACAGTTATAACAGATTCTGCTAATCACAAACCCTTTGTACAAAGAGGAAAAGAGGAAAATAAAGAAATGTACATCTTTTGTATGATTTTGATGATGTATGCTGTATTTGGTGCTTTTCGAAGGCAATCATCCCTGTCTTTCTACTTCCCTTTCTCTCAAACGTTCCCTTTTTCTACTCCTCCATACTTAGCACTACAACACACACATGGCAAGAGTCTAGAACAGTGGCTTGCCACATAGTAGGAGCCCAATGAATATTCATTAAACGGATTCAATAAAGTTCTGAGACAGTTTTGCTTGGCAGAATTGCAACTTGTTGTAGTCTTCAAATCAAGCAAGGCAAGCAGAAGGTCATCTCCTAAAAAAGGAGACAAAGAAGACTGATCAACGCTTACAATGAGTTTATATGAATCCATAAGGAAGGAAATTCGTAGCTGCTTGTAATAATGAGATATACTGACCAGAAAAGGCAGGCAGCCCAGGAAAAATCCCACCTTTGGAAGTTTCAACATAAGAATTGTCTAAGTGCCACTTTCCCAGGCTCAGTACAAACTAGTAATATGGTTACAGCTTTGATGGGCCAGTCAGCAAAACACCTTCCTTCCCCAGCGCTGTCCCTGAGCTCCAATTAAGTAGCTAAATGACAGCAGATAAGCAGGGTGGGTAATCTCCAAACCATACTAATAGGCATCATTTTTTAAGTTAAAGTGATATAATCTCCCTTTTCGTTTAAATTATGATTCCTATAGTTTCCATCCATCAAATCAATGTTTCTCAGTCTTTAAGTGATGGAAAAAGGAAGTCATTGCACAACACTTACCACCAAATTAGTATTTCTTTTTTGAGTGCTTAATAAAATGATAATCTTGAAAGCTAAGCTTTGAGAAAAAGGGATTTCCAAATTTCAAAAGCTCCCTTTATGTAAGCAAAACAATACTTTGAGCGACAATATGGAATTTTACAGGTACAGAGAATTTAGAATATGACATAAGCACGATTTTCACCTGCCTAGAGAGAAAGTTGAAAGTTGTTCTGAAGCTTGGAGGAGGAAGAAATGGAAAAAGGAAACTAGCCAGTTCTGTGTGTCCCTGACCTCCCACACTCCCCACACTAGGAATTCCCCAGAGCAATAGGACTTATTCTTTGCTTTCCTGTGAATACACCATGAGAATTTGAATCCCAACCTTCCTCTCCCTCCAATTTATATTGAAACCTCTGCAACATGGTACCATTACCAGACAGGATAATTTGTCTGAGACAGTTGTCTAGGTGCCCTGAAGTAGAGCTTCCGGCTTCTCAAGGCCTGCACTTGGTACACACGGAATCCAGAAGTTTCCACATACTCCTTGGGAGGATACAGTAGTACTGAGTGGCCAGAGGACACACAGGGGCTGGGGGTTGGAATAAGGTGGCCACGGAGTGCAAGAACTCCACTACCAGAGGCAAACAGCAGGACCATGGGTAGGATTAAACACAAACTCCAAAACACCAGATGAAGGAGGCACCCCTCTGTGGCCACCAGCCCAGGGGACCCAGGGAATAGACCAGAGCCATCCTGCAGCAAAGGCCAGCAAGGACACAGAGGTAACAAGCCAACTCAAGATCCCTTCCCCCACCACGGTGAGGGCACGCTATCCAGCTGACAGGTGGGAAGAGGGAAGAGAAGGCCTAGGAAACTGGGCGTTTACCCCAAAGAGGCTGTTGTCAACAAGAGAAGGAGTTGCTTTTAGTTGCCAGGTTTAATTTTCATCCAGTTCCCCTCCACTTCCCTATAAGAGAGAGACAGAGGGCTCAGAGCAACAGGAGAAATTATACCAAAAACATAAAATGTGCTATGCTTTTAACTCGGCTGAGTGTAGTGCATGTGATTTTTAACCCCAGACTGTATTACTGATGTAAAGTCCTGGGTCAAAATGCCCAGAGGCCCTATCCCTGCTTTAAATGGGAGAATGCAGGATGGATAGAAATGCATGTGATGTCATCTAAATTGTATGGCTTCGTAAGGCTTTTCATCTATTACTATGAAAAAAATTTTTTCACATCATCGGTCCAATTGGGGGGAAAATTTAGTCACTACATTTTTATCTACAAAATGTTATTTTCTTACCATCAGTGGAGAGAATATAGAAAACACAAATTCTCACACGTAGTTGTGCTACGAATCTATATTTTGTATCCAGAAAGGTAACAGGCCGGAAATTCATAGGAAAGAAATCATTTGCTATGTGTTGTCAGGTACTTTGTTACATAGTGCCATCTTAAACTATCTTACATATTCCTCAAACCACCAATAAGTCAGGCATTATTCCCTAGTTACAGATGAGGAAACCAAAACTCTGATTAATAAATCAAAGTCTACTTGTCGAAGGTCACCAAAGCTAGAAGGTACCAGAGCCAGACTTGCAATGCAGCTGCATGACCTTGGTAGGACCCTTTCTGCTTCCCTGCATGGCCCAGGGTCTCTGCCCCTCTGCCCAGCAAGTCACACAGAGACCTGCCTAACAACCACACACCCAACGAACACACAGGGCTGATGCCTCCTGTTCTCTGGAAATGGACACTGAAACATCTCTTCAAGACTGCCAACCCTGGACTCTATTTGACCTTAGTGAGGACCAGCAGCACAGGCTATCTCCACTCCTAAGACAGGAGACTCGTCATTTCTCCCTCAGGTTCCCAGTTTTTATGCTAGATTGAAAGATTTATTTTTCTCTCTGGCTGCCACATTTGCATCCTCTCCAATTAGCACAATCATTCTTTGAAGAAAAGCCCAAGTTGCTTTTCTGGTTCCTCAACTTCTCAGGCTCCTGGTCTGAAGGGCCATTGTCTTGACAAATCAAGAATGGGGAGCCTATTAGCTGGGCTGCCCAAGGGCCATCGGGTACCTACCTGTTCCCTTAGATACTGGACACTTCACAAGAAGCATGCATAAGCCAGCAGGTAAGGTGTCATGATCCTGGGAACACAGCAGCCTGCAGGAGCACCTGGGGAGAGGGGGCAGGTCTTCAAAAGACACTTAAAAAATGCTTTCTAATATGCAAGGATCGCATCTGGTGGAGCATGAAGCATGTGGCAGGACAATTATGGTGGGCTTTCTGAAGTCGTGGAAAAGACTAAAAATGGCCCATTCCTCAGGACATAAGGAAAAATAGGCATTGAGCCAGTGGAAACCAAGAAGTAAGCCAGAAGGAAATGGAAGCTTTTCTGTTTTTCCTCTCTAGTTCCTTTCTATATTAAAAGCCAATTTTACTAGCATTTTGTCAGCCGGAGTACTTTGTAAACAAGTACTTCCAAATTTTCGGACCAGTGAAAATGGACACTCATACAGATGTTTTGAGGACTGTAACCCTTAAATGCTTTCGTGAATCATTAATACAAATTAACGTGTGCCTTTTTTTAAACCAGGGAGTAATGATACTTGTTCTATGAAAACTAGTAATTCATATTTAGAATGTTAGGACATTTAGTTAACTAGAAAATTTGACCTATGGGAGAATTTTGCTACTAAATAGGCTAAAAGTTAACTAGCTAGCATCATGAAAATCCATGTACTTCAGAATTAGTAGGAAGAGGTTGCCTCCCAAATTGGATAATTTATTACCTGTGTGACCTTCAGGTCCTTTATACTCTCTGTGCCTTGTTTTTCTCATTTATAAATGAAGATAATGATATCTACCATCCCCAGCTATTAAGCTTAAACGAGATAGGCACATGCACACATTTAGCACCGATTGCACATAGGAGACACTCAAACAATGTAACTTCGATTATTACTACGTTATTATCGTCCTTTTAATGCTGCTACTACTGGTTGTGTGAAGTTATTTAATTTCTAGCTCTTTCTTTCTGATTCCACCAGCCTCTGCCCACTCTTGCATTCTGGCCCGACATACCTCCCCTGGACGGCTGAAAGTTTCCCCAGATTCTATGATCAGCCCCTCCTCTTCTCATATGAAAAATAAAGTGTTGTTTGGGAGTGTCTGAGACTCTTGTGGGCAACCCCCCTCCACAGAAACACGGCCCTCTGCCCTGTCTTGGTTCTTCCCAGCATTTCCTTTTTCTCTGGGCCAGACCTGGATAAACTTGTGGTTTCCTTCCTTCGTGCTCTCTGGAGAGCTGAGTACTGCACACTTGAAAGCCTAAAAACTTGTCATTTCCACCTTGAACTAGTGGCTGACCTCGCCAGACAGCCTGGGAAATGAATTAGTGTCCTTAAGCAGAAGCAGAATGTGAGCAGTGACCCGCTCTCCTAAGCAACTCCGGAAACTGTCAAGCAGTAGTTAAAGTTCCCTTTTTTCCCCAACCCCTTTAATTATGTTGAAAACTATGTCATATTGTTTTTGAAAAAGTTAATGAAATAGTAGGTAAAGGTGAACCAAGGAACATAATTTACTTGGATTTCTTTGCAAGCTTTTGATAAGGTCCCTCATAAAAGGCTATTAAGGAAAATAGATGACCAGAGGGCTATGGGCAAAGTCTTTCTGGTGTATTAAAAACTGGTTAAGCTATTTTAGAAGGAAGACTCACTGACGCTGACTACTTCTTGAAGTGGAGAGAGGTTAATCACAAGCTGTCCCCTGTGTTAGGATTTGGACTTGAAGTGTTTAAACGATTTATAAAGGAAAAGAAGGCAAAGTTGGTCAAAGACACAAAATGACTATCATGGTACAAACTTTCCAGAATGTTTGGTATGAATGAAGGCTCCTGGCCCATCAACTGGGAATACAGGCCTTGGAGGGAGGAACTAGGCCTGGCCCGAAGATGAAACCTCCAAGGATGAGAAGAAACTCTGAAAACCTTTCAGAAAAAGACAACAACGCTTCTCATTTGGAGGCTCAGTGCAGCCAGGCCTGAGGCTGGAGGGCAAGACACGACGACCTTGCAAGTGTCCTTCCCACCCTTCCAGCAGATGGTGGTTTAAGGCCATGAAAAATTAGAAATGAGTGGCATGGGTGGAAAGCATTTAAGCAATATGAAGACACTATTTTGCATGCTTTTCATTCCAAAATTCTAAAAGAATAATTCTATTGGTAAAGGAGAACCAAAGGAATGTAATGGGGACTAAGGCATTAAATAGATCTCCTGGGTAATTCTTGTGTTTGACCTGATGCAACAGAAAGTAAGCAAGAGATACTGAGGACCTGTTTACTGCTCACCGGAGGGGCAACAGGAAGTGCTTCTTTTTTACAAAACAAGATAGACCTTGCTTTAAAGTGCTTATAATCTAACAATACACTTATTGTCATAGTTATCCTCACTGCCATCCCCCTCCCCCAAATATTTTCACAGTAAAATGGAACAGAAGGAATTACACAAATATCTGGATGCTGAGGAGGCAAATCCCAGGTCCCCTCCAGGCCACGGCCCTCATTAATCTTTATGACACTTCTTACTGAGTCTCACCTGCATTTTCTCAAGACCAAAAAGTCCTAAACACAAAAGTCACACTGCAACCAATGGCAAAGTTAATTCTAATCTAGATTTGCCAAAACTTCTTTTCTTTTGCCTAGTCAAGTAGTAACTCTAGTTCATACATAGGGTGTTTTTTTCACAGTAGGAACACATTTATTTTGAGAGAGAGAAAGTGTGAGACAAAATATTGGACATAAAAACACTCCTCTCACAGTCCCCTATGAGACCCACACAAATATATTCAACTTACTTTTGACATAGGTGCAAAGGCAATTCAATAGGGAAGAAATAGTCTTCAACAAATTGTGCTGGAACAATTGGCTGTCTATATGCAAAAGAAGCCCCAAAACCCTTGAGACATACTACAGATAAAAGTTAACTCAAAATTAATCGTAGACTTAAATGTAAATGTAACTGTAAAATTATAAAATTTCTAGAAGAAAATCTTGGCAACATTGAGTTAGGCAAATTGTTCTTAGAAAGAATAGCAAAAGCACTATCCATAAGGAAAAAAAATGGATAAATTGGATTTTGAATAAAAATTCAAAATCTCAGGACCTGAGTCATAAACAAGACGTGAAACAAACAGCAAACTTTTCATTTTCCCACCAGACTTGGCAACAGAAAACTTTTTCTCGGGAATATAAGAAGCAGAGTGAGCAACCAAATTAAAAAATGGCAGCTCCTCAGCTAACTTTTCCCTAAAATGGGGCAGGGAGAAATTAATGGCTCTTTCCTTTGCTTTCCTATTAATCTGTGTGCTTTATTGTACTCAACACACTCTATTGTCTAGACTCATCCCATCTCATGCGCAAGTGTCCTTAATGAGCAGTAAGCTCCTCAAGGGCAGGGCCAAGTTTTGCTATATTTTTGTTCTCCTGGAACCTAGCAGAGGGGTTGATACAGACTGTGATCAACAAATGTGTAAAGAATAAAAGAAAGAAAGGCAGAAAGCAGGAAAGTAGGAGAAAGACATTGTGAGAGGAGAGAAAGTAGGAAGGAAGGAAGGAAGGGAGGGAGCAAGGGAGGAAGGAAAGATGGAAGGGAGGACAGAAGGAAGAAGGGAAAGAAGGAAGAGAAAAGAGGAGAGAAAAAGAAAGAAGAAAGAGAGAGAAGGGAGAATGAGAAAGAAGGAAAGAAGAAAGAAAAATGTGCCTTCGGTGGAGGAAATGAGGACAGGTAGGGTCTGTTGAGAGACAGGGCAGTGTTGCTGTGGGAAGCGGGCAGCCATGGGCCGGCCTGATCATCTGAGGCCCTGTTACCCTAATCAGCCTGTGGTTGCGTGGCCAGGCCGTCTCTCTGAAATCATCGCCACCCTTTGTCCCTCATGCTGCAGCCCTGTAGATGTCAGGAGCCATTGTGTGTGCAGCACAGGGCCAAGCCAGCAGCTGAGGCAGGAAGAGGGAGGTTGAAGCTGCTGGCTGGTGCTGCTGGGTCTGCTCCCCCTGCTCCCCGGCTGCAGGCCTGGGTGCCACAGCCAGAGGAGCCAGGTCAGGGTGGCGAGGAGCTGCTGGCATGGCAGGGCTCTCACATTCTCTCCTTTCCAATGGCCGGGCCGGGCATTGCTGGGGAAACGGGAGGGGCCAGGCAGCCAGCAGCCGAGAGTGAGAACTTCCCCTTGCCAGAGCCAGCTGCTGGCTGCCATCTGGGCAGGGGCAGTGCCAGTTTCCCAAATCTGCCTTCCCTTTGGAAAAGGGGAGGAAAACTCTGTGCTGAGAAGATAGCTTCTCCTTCCATCCTGAGGCTCTCAGTTAAAAACCCAACAAAACCAGCCTTTGAAAAAGGAAAGGATGAGAAATGCCACACGTTGGGCTGTTTCCAAAGGAATTTGCTTCTCCTGGGGCCTTTACATCCAAGAAAAATCTCTATTCGCCCTCGATTTCCCTTGGTTCTTTCATTTTACTTAGTGATAACCTTTGCTTTTTAAAATCAAATCTAATTGTTTGCACAAATAAAATGCCAGTGTTTGTGTGTCCTTTATGTTTGTCACATAGGGATGGGATCTTCCGCCGTCAGCTGGAAATTCTCTGAGAGCTGTGATTCTGTCTTTTTAATTCACTCTCTACCATGAATAACCCAGCACCTCACCTAAAGCGGCATTCAATGGATGCTTTCTGATGGATTCATTCATTCATTGAACGTACATTGAGCATTCTAGACATCAGCACAGGACTATCATTGATGAAGAACTGAAGATCTAGCTCCTGTTCTCAGAGTTCAGCCAGTTGAATAGAACCACTTCCTCAGGTCCTCCCAGACGTCAGGGAAATGGACACTTTTTGGCCGCAGCGTGACAGCCCTGTGTGGAGCCCAGGCCCAAGACTACATGCTATTTACGGTGCTACCACTATATTCCCAGGAGGCAGATGGGAAAAGAGCTGGCATCTGGCAAAGCACAGAATCAAGGAGATCTTTTGTAAAACCAAAATCAGGTAAGCTTTATCCAGAGGTGAGAGTCAATATATTTAACAAGGTGCCCACCATGGGCACTGACAAATCAGAACAGACGCCAGCTGGGAAGGACCAGTACAGCCACCCTGGTACATACCAGCTGAATATGAATCCTCGATTTAGTTTTTATTATTGCCTTAGCTCTCAAATCCTTCTTCTCCATCTTGATACCTTTCCTGTTAGAGAAGAACTGAGTCAACCCAACATCCCACCATAGCAAGTGGATGGACGCAGGGGTAGAAGTGCCTAGGGCTTCACGAGGACCTCATCTTCACAGAGATCCTCACAGTGGGGCATCAATTTGGCTTCCCAACTTTGCTGGCATCCTGGTTCTGAAGCAACTCTAAGCACGCCTATTATTCATGTAATAGTTGGAAGAGGCAGGCAGGCTGAAAGCCTGGGAAGGTCTCAAGAGTGAGGTTCGCTCTCTGAAATACAGGAGTTCATCTCTCAGCTCTGGAACCTTAATGTTTAGCCTACCTGGGGGCAATCAGGCCCTAAGAAAAACTAGTTTACATTGTCCAAATTCACAGGAACAATACTATCTCGCATTTTAAGTGTTTCCTAAGTTATTTTACAATCATGAAAAATACATGTAAATGCAGCATGCACAGGACTGAGCATACAGTGAACACTCATTGTTTGGTGAACTTGAATGTGAATGATCTCATTTGCTCCTCACCACAGTTCCTGAGATAGGCAGGGCAGGCATTATTAGTTCCCATTTGATAGCCCAGCGGAGGTAAATAGCTTGTCCCAGCTGGCACAGTAAGAGGCACAGCTAGACCAGAAGTTGGGTCTCCTGACTTCTAATTCAGTGCTCTTTCCACAAGCCAAATTATGAACTGATATTATAAACTCCAGCATCCTAGTGATGATACCCACTTGAGAAATGAAATTAAGATCAGAAGTTGCCATGATGGATACATAGATGAAAACATAAAGGATTTACTGGTTAAGAGCAGAGGGTTTGATTCCTGGCACTACGCCTTGCTAACCATGTGATGTTGGGCAAGTGAACCAGTTTCTCCAAGCCTCTGCTTTCTCATCCATAGGATTGAAACAGTACCTTCCTCATGAGGTTTCTATAAGACTGAACTAGGTAATACAGGACCCTTATTGCAGAGTCCATCCTAGAGTAGGTGCTCAATAAGTGACAGTATTCTTTATTATTTTTATTATTTATTTCTGAGAGGGTGACTTCTGCTCTCAGGCCAGAAAGCCCCCCCCTTGGGGCTGTTCTTGACTGGTCTGTGCTATCAGGAGCTCCTGCTGTCCATTAACTGCCTCCTGCATGAGGTGTGAGGAAGCCATTCATTCACACATTGGTATTTTTCAGTGTGAAACTCATCCAAGTTCTTCCCAGGAACATTTGCTTGTCCATTTATCGAGCACCAACTCTTTTCCAGGCATCTTCTACTACTTTATAAATATTAATTAATTTCCTCCTCGCAACAATGCTGTTAGGTAGGTGTTACCGTTATCCCTATTTAGGAAATGGCAGAGCCAAGACTCAACCCAGGTGGTCCAGACCAAGAGCCTGTGTGTTGACCCACTACACCAGTTGGCCCCCTCATTTTAACAAGGGATGTGCCTTAAATCAAAGAACTGTATGGCCTTGTTGGAAAGAGGCTTGTAGGTAGGATACCTTTCTGAGCCTTTGAAATCTCTCCCGTACTCTTTTACCAAAAGCTTGAGCAGCACTGGAGTCTCTTCCTAGAGGTTCCTTGAGCCCTGAGACTTGATAAGACAGAGCCACTGAAACTGACTTGCCTTAAAGTCCTCAGCCATAAATTCTTCATCAAACTCAATTTTCTAAGTGCTTATCGAGGCATAGGTCTATGGCAGGCACTGGGCTGAGATATTACTAAGAAAGTGTTTCCGGCCCTCTGAAGGCCTACAGTTAAGGAAGACAAGATAGTTGCTAAAGCACATTTGGAAATGCCAACGGACAGATGGCATTCAGATAGAATCTAAAATGATCATAGGGATGGAGGGATGTTTGTATGAGCACAGCCTGGAGGAATTAGACCTACTCATACTACAAAAGCCAACGTGTGTGTGTGTGTATATATATATATATATGTATATGTGTGTGTGTGTGTGTGTGTGTATGTATAAGGGGAATATAAGGGGAACGTATACAATCATGAAAAGTGCAGGCAGAGTGAAAACAGGTTTGTTCACAAATCCAAAAGCTCTGAACCCAGGGGACACCTCCTAGTTTGAAGGAGGAAGTTTCAGGACAAATAAAAGATTATCCTACTTCAAGACACAAGCCGTCTCAAGAGGTGACATGGCGTGAAAGCTACATAGTTTCAAGCAGGGTTTTCATAAAGGTAGGGATGCTAGAGCTAATATGATACGCTAAAGGGAAGTTTCAGATGCTTCAGCTGCATTGCAACCAAGGCTCCAACAATACCTTGCTTTTGAATAGAGGTGGATGTTTCATATACACCTTTGCTTAGGGTCTCAGTAGAGTCCCAGAACATTGTCAAGGCAGGCATTATTAGGCCCACTTTATGTAACAGGAAACGGAAGCTCTGGGAAGTTATCTACCCAGTATTTGCAGCACAGGGATCCTCTCCAACTCGAAATTGAAGGCTGCTCAGGCAAGTGAAGACACCTGGGGACTGCACACTCAGATTCTGCCATTTTCATCTGAACCACCAGGATCCAAGGTGACCCTGAATATGAACTTGTCTGGACTGGACCAAGCCCAACCATTCAGAGGACAAAATGTCCTACTCACTAGCCCTTAGGTCTCCCCCATTAAGGCCAGGCTCCCATGCATACCAGGCTCACGTGAGGATCTCTCAGGGGACTATGCTGTTGATTTAAAAAAAAAATAAAATAAAACAACACAGGAGTTTTATCTCTTTATCTCCTCAGTCCAGAGGGAAAAAAAGGGACACAATCTGTTCTCCCAGTGGGACATCCACCTGATTAGATGTCATAAAACGGAGTAGTCCTTTAGTTAATAATGGCTGGAATACCTCCGACCCACAGTGACTGGAAAGAGAAAAAAAACACCTAACTACAGATAAACTCCCTAGGGTTTCAGATCCGTTTTGCAATAAGCCGTGTTATGAAGGAAACCTGGCCCCAAAAGATAGTTTGAATGCAAAATAAAGATAGTTCACATGCTTTGAAGCAGATAGAGGGCTCCTGTGGAAGCACCAGAATCATATTTTTGGAGGATCATTATATTTCCTGCTTCAGACTTTATTTGGGTCCCACCGTTCTTTTATACAACTCCTATTTTTAGTCATCAGAGGCGCCATGTCCTGCCAGGCAGGGGCCTCAGCAGGGCAGGTCTGGGCAGGAGGGGCGAGGGCTGGATGCCTGGAGAGGCAGGAGAGCTGGGCAGAGGGGAGGCAGGCAAACTTCAAGGAGCACAGATACGGCCCACTGGGCCAGACAGGCTGGAAGTAGGGCCTGGGGAGGCTCACGGAAAAGATTAGGAGAGCTCCAGGGCATTAGGGAGCAGGACTCGAGGGTCCAGGAGGCCAGTGAATTATCAAGAAGGGGCTGAAATGTGGACAAAGCAGAGGTGGGCAAGGACTCTGAGTTCTTTCATGCACTCTGTCACAAAAGAATGGACAGGGGCTTAAATGCACGGGTTTGAGAACCTTGAAGACATTATGCTAAGTGAAATAAACCAGTCACAGAAGAACAAATACTACAAGAGCCCTCTTATATGAGACAGCTAAAATAGTCAGATTCATAGAAACAAAGCATGGGGTGGTGGTCATAGGAGGTAGGAGAAATGGAGAGTTACTAACGAATGGGCATAAAGTTTCAGTTAAGAAGATGAATAAGCTCTAGAGATCTGTTGTATAACATTGTACTTATAGTTAACAGTAATGTATTGTACACTTTAAAATTTGTTAAGAGAGCAGATCTCATGTCAAGTGCACTTAGCACAATAAATAAATTTTAAAAATTAAAACGCATAGGTTTAAGATGAAGAGGTGCAGGGCGAGTCTGATTCAGGCAAGGGCAGATATGCCAGGCTTGCTGGGAAGTTCCAACAATCAGAGGCCTTTGGAGAAGAAAACAAAAACACCTGTGGTCATTAAAAACTGTTATAAAGGAAAATCTTAATCTTCATTTAGCACTCATTCATGCACCCTCTGATCCTATCAGATAGAACTGTTGTTGAAGAGGCAGAAAAAAAAGAAGCATGGGATCTCCTGAGTGAGAATTAGCCAGGGGGAGATGGACAGCTCTTTATCTGCCCAGACTTTAGGCTGATTCTCTATCTGGGTCACGAGCCTCACCTTCTAGGCTGACTCCCTGACTTCCTTAGTTATTGGGTAAAAAGATATACTGAGATTCCTTTCTGACTCCCAGTTACTTCTCACCGTTTCATACTTGTTTGGCATTTTTCATTTTGTGTGTTTCAAAAAATAACACAAAGAAGTTAAGAGGAAATGCCATGGCACAGAGAAAGGAGCCATACAAAAAAAAAATGCAAGAAATGGATGTGAGCCAATCATACAGTCATCTTTATTTCCAAGTAGAACAGGCCTACCTTTCTTCTCCATGGAATCCTCTCTTCCTTCCCACATCCTTCTCCTGCCCCTTCTGCCCTTTATGAAATCAATATATCTCTACCTTTGTCTCCTGATGTCTTCCCCCTCCTGACCATGGTGTGGTCCAAAGAGGCCTATGGAGAAATAGGAAGCAGCAGGGCCTCAGAAGCAGACCCTGGACAATTCAGGCCTCACGTAGGAACGGCTAGGAGGAACCACATTACTGATGGCTGAGGTAGGAGGTAGAGTCCCATGATGGGTCACATTCTGGAAAACAGATCTTAGAAATCCTCTCCTAAATTGGCCCAACTCTTTAGGAAGGAAGACACAAAAGGAATTAGAGAAAACCCTGCCAGCCAACTAGAGTAGAAAGAGAAATGTGCTAGAAGTAGAAGGAAGTGAATGGCTGAATCTTATAGAGCTGATGCCCAACCCCTGGACAGCAGTGGGCATCCCAGCGGTACAGGGTCCAGCTAGAGTCACAGCATCTTACACACTGCATTACTGAGGTCATAAACTAAATCTTCGTCATTTATTTGTCTGTGTGTTCATGTGCCTTCTAAGTTCCAAGGGCTGTGCCAAGTAATGCGAATATATATCAGATTCCTTACTAGCTGGCAAGTATTTATTGAGAACTGGCTTTGTGCAAAGCCCTGGAAGAAGCATGGGGAGAAAAGGAGACTGAGGAGGGACACAAAATTAATGGAAGACATGGTCATGGTTGTCAAACTGGTTAGAGGGACAAAACAAATCCTTGTAAAATAGGTCGGTGGAACAACCTGGAGAAAACCTTACTTTTCTTAGCAGTACATTCTTCCAGAGAAACACATCCGCTCTTGTTGAAAAAATGCTGGCCATTAGGATCAGCTGATGCCTTTGACTAAGACTTTCAGAAGAGAGTTAAATTTCTCTGGAAAGGAAAAGAGGAGATATTCAGTGGCTGCTTGAGAGAAAGTTTCAGAGAGACAGAAGGAGACCCAGAGGCCCAAGACTAAAGAGGAACTTTGATGAGAGAAAGTGAAAATCTTGGTCTTTATTGCTGAGTATCATATCACGTAGCTTTCTCCTCCATCTCCCCATGAAGTTGTAGTCAATTCTGCATTACTCACTAATGCTTTGTGGGTTGGGTCTGTTTTGAGGGAGTGTGATAAAGCCTGGAATCTCATTTCCAAATGTTCATAGGCAAAGGCAGACAGTTCTCAGGTGAGAAAACCTATACATGAGTTACATCGAGGACACATTTTTAGCAATGCATCAGCAAGTTTAGATATGAAGTACCTGTGCTCAGGAAGTTCAGAGACAGGGAAGGAATCTGAAGATGAGTGGATAATCAGGGTAGTCCTCCTGAAAGAAGCAAATCTTGAACTAAATGTCCCTTGGGAGATAGTTTTGGGTTATGGGAATACAAAGGTACTTGTGTAATTTCACAGAGACCCAAAGATACACATACCGTTTCCTGACCTCAGCTCAAGGCACAGACATGTACACAGACAGACACACGTGTGCATTCAGCCATGCCAGCACCTACCACAGAAGAAAATACAGAGTTGCATCAGATTATACATCCATTACACAAACCAGATACCGCTGAGCATCTTTCAATCTATGCAAAAGTGGCCGCTGCTCTCACTGAGATGTTGTACTAAATGTGGCTCATTAGTATTAAAACCGCATCTCTGCCAAAGTGAAGAAAAGTAAAATTTATAACATGTTAGACATTTTTAGTGGAAAATGCAAATACATAGCAGAGAAGGTTGGGCACATGTCCCTTGAAACCATTACCTTACAAAGCTGAACACGGGTCTAGGTCTTTCAGAGGAAAAGGCTATTCAATCTAAGCAACATCCAAGATCATCTTGTCAAAGTCAGAATGGAGGCTTTAAAAGGACACAAATGGTCAACTCAGAAAAGAAGTAATACAAGTAGCCAATGAAATATATGTATATTTTTAAAAATCAGCTTCACTAGAAGTTAAAGAAATGCAAATTAAAAGGACATGCTACCATTTTTGCCCTAATTTGCAAAATTTAGAAAGAATAAAGAAGTTCAGTATTGGTTCAGAGGGGAGTGTGGAGAAATGGGCTCTCTCCTACAGCTCTAGGGATGCACATAAGCATCACAGGAGGCCACATCTGCCAAAAGCCTTACGTATGTATACACTCCCTGAACTGGAACTCCAATTCTAAGACCATATCTTGGTGGAATACCCAGGTGAGTGCATAAAGTGCATACTGGTCTTTAAAAATAGTGAAAAGTTGGAAATTCCCTAAATATCTAGCAAAGGAGGTTATTAAATAAAGCATGGTATCCATTCAACAAAATACTATACCACTATATTAAATTTTATGTTGTGTATGTTGGACCACAATAAAATAAGTAATGATTGACCCATCAACTGACGAATGAATAAATAAAATGTGGTATATATCTATACAATGGAAAATTATTCAGCAATAAAGAGGAATGAAATACTGAAAAAAAATACTATACTACTATTATAGGAATAATATAAAGTTTCATGACACAGAAAAACATTACAATACACGGCAAGATGTTGTAAATGAGAAAAGCAGATTCCCCATGATATATAATATGATACTCTTTGTAATAACAAAACCAGTTAATGTATTTGGTGGTTAAACCAGAATATAAGCTGCAAAACAGTGCTGGATCTTTTGGCTGTTAAATGCTGTCTAGAAAAGTGCTTGGCATGAAATAGGCCCTCAATAAATATTTGTTAATTAAATGAATTCATGCTTATTATGCACCAAGCACTGTTGTAAACACTTGATAGAATATTCATTTTCATAACAGTACTGTGCTGTGAGTCTTATTATGAACTCCACTGAGCCATGAGGAAGCAGAGAGAGATTAAGCAACACGGGCCAGGTCACCCAGCTAGTAAGTGACGAAGCCAGGATTCATACTTAGGCAGCCTGAATCCGGAGTCTTCATTCAAACACTTTTCTACACATATGTGTAGAGAAAAGTCTGAAGGATGTGCACCAACACATCAAGAGCATGATTTGGCCAGCTCTGGGTGATGGGATTACTCAAGGTTTTGTTTGCCTTTCTCACTTGTCAAGAGTTTTCTAATTTCTCTATAGTGCAGATGTAAAAATTAATTTATTTTAAATGTTTATAAATATTACTTTTAAATAACATGGAATTTTCTTTAATAGATGCTTTTTCTGACCAAAAGCAGAAGAAGAGGAGAGAGGTTCCCAAGGGAGAGGGAAAAGGTGAGCAACAAGTAGAGTGGCTATGGCTCTCCATCCCTGGGCCCAAGGACCTTATTGAAAGATCGATTTGGGGCCCGCTCTGTGGCCGAGTGGTTAAGTTCATG
Source organism: Equus przewalskii (assembly GCF_037783145.1). Lineage (NCBI taxonomy): Eukaryota > Metazoa > Chordata > Mammalia > Perissodactyla > Equidae > Equus > Equus przewalskii. The sequence goes on along the minus strand of NC_091853.1, from coordinate 21,187,410 downwards.
CGCTCCGCTGCGGCGGCCCAGCGTTCGGATCCTGGGTGCGGACATGGCACTGCTCGTCAGGCCACGTTGAGGCGGTGTCCCACATCCCACAACTAGAAAGACTGGCAACTAAGATATACAGCTGTGTACGGGGGGGTGGGGGGGGGGTGGGAGGGGGGGTGGGGGACAGTTGGGGAGATAAAGCAGAGAAAAGAAAGAAAAAAAGATTGGCAACAGTTGTTAGCCCAGGTGCCAATCTTTAAAAAAAAAAAAAAAAAAAAGATGGATTTTCATTTTCTAAAACAAGGTAGAAAATTTCAAGAACCTACAAGCCCCCTAACTTCCCATGGGTTCTTCCTTGTGTCCTTCAACCCAAGAGCATTCCGAGCCACGTCCCTGGGGTTGCTGCTCACCTGGACAGACACATGGTGGCCCAAAGTGGAGGTCCTCTTGCAGGGCCACCTCTACATGGACACAATCCTTCATTTGCCCAACAGACATTTCTTGAGTTCTGTGCTGGACAGTGCGGGGTCTTGAGAGATACAACCTGAATAAGATATAGTCCCTGCATTCAAGAAACTCGCAGATTGTTGGGGAGACAGACAAACTGAAAACACACAATTAAAGTAGTATAGAGTTAATACAAGGAAGGTCAAGATGCTACAGGAGCAAAAAAGGGAGGGCATCGAATTCCTGCAACATCTTGGACTTATCTCTATCATAGAACTCATTTCATTCTCTATTTTCGTTGTGGGCTTTCTCATCTATCTGTCCAACAATCTATGAACTCCTTGAGGACTGGTGCGGTGTCTTGTTCACGTTTGTGTCCCAGCGCCTGGCACAGAATGGGCTGCTTAATCAGCAGCTTTGCCTGAATGCTTACCTCTATACAGAGATGACACTGTTGGCAACTTCTCTAGTTTGGCTCATTGAGGATCAGGCCATTGAGGATCTACACCTAGAAGACAGCAGCCTAGAAGGCTCTCTGGCTCAGACAGAATGAACTGGGTGAACAGACAAGAAGAGAAAGGAAGAAATTCCTAGGCTGAGTGAACGCAAGTGAAAGATCGAGTTAAGAAAGAGCCAATTTGTTCCTGAGAAAATAGATGTGGCTGCAGCAGAGAGGAGTCACGAAGGGCTTTTAGTCACACTAAGTTCAGATTTTACCTTACGAGCTAGTAGGATTCCAAAAGAAAGAAAAGATGTGGTCAGAGTCAGTTATAGGAAAATCACTCTGATAGCGCCATGGAAGTCAGAGGCACAGAGACCCGTTAAACTAGGAGATGACTACAAGAAAGCAACCAGAAATAATGAAGCCCTAGATGAAGGCAGGGGTTTCAAGTGGGGAGAGAAAAAGATGCCCCAACGTTATTTTCCTCTGGGCCAGCTTTAAATCATTCACAGACATGCAGAACAGTTAAAAACTGACACTTGAGTGTGAAAAAGGCAAAGACAATCTTAAGGACCTCACCATCCTGCCTGCTCAGCAGCACCATTCCCCCAAGGTTTCACACCTCACTAGCAGCTCTGAGCACACCCCTCCCAGAGGCAGGAACGAAGACATCCTAGCAGCCAGAGAAACACTCAGAAGCAGCAGCAGAGGGGGAAAAAGTGCATTACAGAGCCGAGCATCTGTGTCTAGCAGCTGCCAAACACCCTCCATGTGTTCCTGCAGCTGTCGGCGTGACAGCAATGGAAGATGGAACAGAAGGGAGAAAAGAACGTTCAGCAACAGGCAATGAGTGCCAGGCAGGTAGGTGGGCTCTGGGGTAATCGAGGCCAATCCACTGGGTGATCCTAGGAGCTGCTGCTTGCCTTGGAGAGAGCCCTTTGGTAGCCAGACCATTCCTGGGGCTGTGCAAAGCAGGACACCAATACCTCACCTGAGCCTGCTGACCCAGGAAAGTTGAGAGGACCTGCCTCACCGGCTTCCTTACTTTGATTTCAAGGCCCCAGTCTCCATCTCTCTGAAGGGGCAGACATATCACTTTACGTTCAAATTTGTGAATCAAAGTTAAGTATAGCAAGAAAATTGTTTGAGAAGTTCACGACCCCTTCACCACCAGTAATCAAAGAGATAACCAGGGTATCATCATTCAACCAAAACAAGGAACTGCTAGCTTTGACACTCATCTGTGGGAGGTTGGGGAAATGAACCATGCTGATTATCCACTCACTTATCCATTAATTCAGAGATTTATTAATACCTACCAAATACATAAGAATATGCTAGGCTTTGTGAGCAGCTAAAAGAAACATAGAAGGCAAAATAGCAATGCCTGGAATGTTTGACATGCTGTACAACTTAGAAGGAAGTTCATTCATTATTTTTTACAGCCAGAGCTAATATTCAGTCGTTTGCATGGTATAGTCATTCCAGATATTTACAGCCATTGACTGTTCTGATTGGCCAGTGCCCTCATGGACCAGCTGTTAAATACAGCATTTTGAAAACCAGACCCGGCCACTGCAATGCTACAATGTCACATTTACATTTTCAAAGTATCTGGCCTTTGACTGCCTCCTAGTGAGTGGCACAACCAGGATTAGATGTATTGACGAAAATAATCCATAACCAATCTATAAATGAAAATTTGGGTGACTTTATTCTGAGCTAAAATGTGAGGACCATGGCCCGGTGCCTTTCTTCCCGAAGGAAGAAAGGGCACCAAAGAAGTGAGGTGTACAGAGTGGTTATATACCCCCAAAGAAGATGTTTCATATATGATTGAAATGTCCCTTTTACAATAGACATGAGACTGCTCTGTCAGCACAGTGATTGATGGACACAGCAGGTAGGGCTGCTGTCTCGGTGGACACAGCAGGGTGGCAGGTCTGTTGTCTTGAGCTGGGTGGTCACAGTTGAGCTGGGTGGTCACAGATGAGCGCAGCAATCCGTTCCTAGCCTAAAGAAAGATGCTTATCCTTAAGGAAACGCCAGTGTGGTGGAAAGTTGCACCTTTATCTTAAGGGCATTTGTTCTTGCCATAGTAAACATTTAAAGCAGATATACAATGCATGCTCAATGGCCATGTCAGGCCCTTTCGGAAAAAACAAAGTTTAAGTTAGGCTGAATTGGGTTTATACCAAATGGCTTCCTCATATATTCCTATATATCCTATTGCTCACCATTTCTATTTGTCAGATGGAAGACCAAGATACTCGAGAGATATGAAATAATTCTAGGGTGACATGAAAACCAGTGCCTGATCATGTCGTCCAGAGAGCAGACACAGCATGTGGGTAAAATAAAAAATGAGGGAAGGATTGTTAGGTACTCAGGGCAAACGATGAAGGATGTCATCTTGCGGTGGGGTCTGATGGCTGATACAGGCCTCGATGGAAATTTGGGATCTCTATTGGGCTTTGGTCACGGTTGCCAGGGAAACAGGCTCTGGAGACAGAATTCCTGGGTCCGTAACTCAGCTCACCGTGATAAGATGAGGATGATAATAATGGTGTCTACTCAAGTGCTGTTCTGAGGATTAAGAGAGAATCTAGGTAAAGTACCTGACACAGAATGTGCTCAGTAAATGACTGGTGTTATGATTTCATTTCCCTTTGCATATGGTGAATGGTGAACATCCCTTCAGCAGAGGCTCTTTATTTCCCACATCCAGGATGCCTAGTTACAGGCAACAGAAACCACCTTTGGCTAATGATGATCTGTGAATAGCTAAATAGAGAAGAAATTTATTGAAAGGTAATTCACAGAATCACCAGAAAGGCTGAAGAACCAGGTAAGAAAATGGGGAGGAACCAAGGGAGCCTAGACAGCCAGGACCACGGGCATTCATGCCTGAAGAGCCACCTGGTGAGAACACCACTGCTCGTGCTGGACAGAACTCCACTGCCCCACGTGATGGGGATGCTGCTGCTCTCAACACCTCCACGGCCACTAGCTTGAGCACCCCACAGTCTCTTCATCTTAGCTCCAGAATCAAAGCCTGGGAGGGGGCATCTGACTGGCAGGCCTAAGGTATATGCCCAACCCTAACTGCCATGGGGCAGGGGAAAGCTAGCTTCTGAAAGCTCACTTTTTCCAGTTCAGGAATAGCCCGGCATCCCACCAAGATTCACGCATAAATGTAGTGTCCACACGTTGGAAAGGGGTTCAGATGCTGAGCAGCTTAAAAACAATTGTTCAACACACCATGCCAGGCACCCTGTGACCAAGTTCCTGCCTGACCTCCAGCCCCAAAGCCTAGGGCTTCCTGACTTAGGACTTCACAGCCTAGCAATACTGAACTACTCTTACTTGTTTCCTGCACTGTGCTCCTTCAGGCCTCTGAGTAGATTTATTTAATGCTATTTATCCTTCCCCTTCCACTCCTTCTTCTGCTTACAATCTGCATAATGCGTCTTCCAGACGCAGTTATGATTTCTGCCTTCTTTTACAGGCTTCCTCTGACCTCCACAGATTGGAATAACTGCCCTTCTATGGGTTTCCATGGCATTCAGTATATACCATCCTTATACCACTGAATACATTGAATTGAAACCAGCGGATGAGTGATCTAGCTTAGTGGTTCTGAAGCGTTAGAATCAGAATAATCAGAATTACCTAGAGAGCTTGTTAAAGCAGAGATTCCTAAGCCCCATTCCTGGAGTTTCTGATTCAGTCATTCTGGGGTAATTTGCATTTCTAACAAGTTTTAGGTGATTCCAACAATATTTCAATAACGCTACTGGCCTGGAAACCACACATTGACATCTGATGCTCTAACTCTAAACCAATGGTTCTCAACTAGGTGTGATTTTCCCCCCAGGGGACATTTGGCAATTTCTTGAGACCTTTTTTGTTGTCACAACTGGGAGGGGGGAGGCTACTAACATTTAGTGGCTAGAGGCCCCGCACAGCAAGGAATTATCCAGACCCAAATATCAATAGTTTTATGGTTGAGAAAGCCTTAAGAGCAGACACTACAACTTATTCAGCATTGTATTCCCACATCTAACATGTCATGTAATCTATAGTATTTGCTCACTTGATGGTTATTAAGTAGAATCATTTGACTAAAGACTGTGACTAAATTTTTTTAACCCAAAATTGAAAACAAGTCTGAGAAGTACAAGGAAGCCTGGGGCTGAATACATTAGATTGGAAGCAGTCATAAAAACACATAAAACCAAACTGTGGGAAGTGAAGTCACAGGAGACTAAGCATCCAGACTTGTCATCACCTGGTTCACCCTCCTAACCCCACACAAACGCTAGATTTCCAAGCAAGTAACTTGTGCTTTCCAACAGTTTCTCCCCAAACCTGTTCACTATGACTATTAGTTGGCATTCAATAACCATCTCTCCTTCTCTCTCACAGAGGCAAAACCCGGGACATGGTCACGCAAACTAACATGGTATTTTCCAAACTCCCTTACAGCTAGGTATGCCTATATGAGAAAGGCCTGGCCAATGGGATCTGAGTGGCAGCCACGTGTGCGACTCTGAGGCATGTCCCTAAAGGGGGGATGTGTCCCCTTTCCCCTCCCTTCCTCCCTCCCGCTGCTTTCAGTGTGAACATAGTGGTGAGGCACCTCTTCAAGCAGATATGGGCCACACCCTGGGAAGGCAGAGCAAAAAGTTAGCACGAGCCTCAGCCCCTGGAAAAATCTTAAAGAGAAAAGCCGTCATAGAAACACTGGGACACCTTCTCCCAGTCTGTGCCTCAGGAAAAACATTTGCATTTTGTTTAAGCCACTGTTATTTCGAGTTTCTGTTACATGCAGCCAAACTAGTATCCTAGCAAATACTACGCATCAAACTTGAAATCCAGCCACTTTTCTTGTAATCAACATGCATTCCCGGCCCCTGAAAAGCTAGGAAAGAATGTGCGCTGGGACTTCAGCAGTTTCTGAGTATACCCTGTCTCCCCTGCCTCAAACCTTTCTCCACTTACTGTCCTGAAGATTCCTGAAGCCTCACTCTCAGAAAAAGCCAAGGCTTTAATCCCTGTTAAAATATAAATACCCCTAAAAGGGATAACTCCTCATGTTATTATCAGTTTTTGTACCTGTGAAAGACAGAATTGAGAATGTTCTACTAAAAAGTGTAAAATGATTTAGAATGAAAATATGGCACCACTGAAAACCCATAAGCCTCACAAATTTACCTAAAATTGGCCTGGGGATGGATCCAGGCCAAATAATTCCACAGCGACTCCCCCTTCCCTATTGTGAATACTTCTTAAGTCCTAATACAGTAATTACATTTGGGGCTGGCCTCACACCACCTTTGATTATACGGAGGAGAGTGGGGCTTTCCAGGCAGGCCCCCTACCCAAGAGGGAGGAATCACCTGCATTATCACGTGAGTTCCACAAAGTTCCTGTGTCCCATCCATGGGAAAGGAGCAGGACAAGGGAGCTTTCCTTGGGAGAAGGAAAACAGAGTTCTTCCTCCGCTATCCTCCCTCTCTGTGGCTCTAACGATGACGTTGCCCTTCCCACTTTGTCCTTAACTGAACAGACACTCTAATTTATTGAGCAGTCACTTTTCTTTTCATTTTAGGATTTGGTAAATTTTACAGAGTGCAGTTGACTCAGCCTGCCCCGAAGTGAAGGAATCTGTATATTCTGTCAATCTCCACAGCTTTGGGGGAATGTTTTAAATGGTGTTTGGTGATTGAAAGCAAGATACAATCGCCCTATGACAAAGAAGCTCATGATCAAGGTCCCTCTAATAGCTTTATGTTACTAAGTCACAACACTCTCCCTCTACTTTTTATTAATGCAAAGGAAGTACAAATCAAATAAAAGCAAACTCTCTGTCAACAGGTTGGTTTAAACACCGGATTTCTTTTTTTCCTTCCTTTGTAAATAAACAGCAAATGAGAAAAGAAACAAGATGGTACCTTTGTGTTTAATAGTTTTGTTGTTTTTTTTTTTCTGTCCTCCTCCAGCAGTAGGCCTGAAAGGTCACAAGATAAGTGTGTTTCCTTCATATCCCTGAGCTGTAGGTATTTGGAGATGATAAAAATGCACTTTTTTTGTTCTCCCTTTTCATTTGGAGGCCTCCTGTCAAGATGCCCAGAATAATGCTTCTGGAGCAGATGGAGAAGGCGTATGAAACCATGCTGAGAAACCACGTTTCTAGAAATGATGTTTGTGTCAGCCCTGTTCTTGAACAACCAGAACTGCCCTGGGGAGCCCACCACATCGTCCAATGTAACCCACACACGTGTCCAACGGGACCTTGAACACTCAGCCATTCCTAATATTTATTAATTTGGCACTTGTTTCTAGAGACCCCATATTTTCCATCTTGAAGCCAATGAGGCTTTTCTGGCCTGATGGTGGCACTGGAAAGAATGGTGTCATAAATGAGGTCACCTTGAGGTGCTAGACCCTATAGGTAGCCCCAGGAAGACAGCTGTTCAAGAAGAGCACTTGTCAGGAGTCTGCAGGCCCCTTGAACCAGGATGTGAGGATTTGGTGGGAAAATGCCTGAGACTCCATTGCCTCTCTTGTGGTATCAGAGATTGTTGTTTTATTATGGATATTGTGTCAGTATTCCTCAATGATACCTCCAGACTAAAGATATGGGGGAAATGGCCAACACAGTAATAACCAATAGCGTAACTCTGCACACCAACCACCACGCACCATACCAACATTGTGCCATTATCTTGTTTAGACCTCACACTTAGTATTAGATGGGTATGATTTTAAAATAGTCAATCCCGTTGGGGTCTCTACAGGGGGCCAATAAATAGCACCCCTCTTTACTTGAGATCTGAAAACAAATTGATAAAGCAAACAAAGGAGTGGCAGACAGAAGCCAAAATAAAATCTTGATCACCAATAAAGGCCAACTGGAAGGACACTGCTCAGTGCGAGAGCCCCAGCATTACTGTCTCAGGCACAGGCATGTTGCACTGGGGAAGATGGCCTGTTCAAAGAAGAGGGAGAGAGAAGTCCTGCTTCTTGCCAGCAGGCAAATAGCTCCCCAAAAGGAAAAGGGAAGGGGTGGGTCAAACATGTCAAGTTTATTCCTCCCAAACGTATCAACCAGACAAGTCACTCCCCTGGAGCAAGTGAATAAAGAGAGGGAGAGGGTCCAGAATGCCACAACTTTACAAGGAAAGAAACATCAGGAATGGGGAACAAGCTCTCCCTCGCCAGTCTATGTTGCAGAGGTGGGGAAATTGACATACAGAGAAGTTAACAGATTTTGCTTATGATACCCAATTAGTAAAAGGTGATGTCAAGTCTTTGGAAGGCCAAGCTCAAGGATACCATGTCATCTATCTGAATCAACTCTCAGCAACAGGAGGACTTCATCATCACTGCAGTCATCAGCCATTTCCCACCCTTCCCCAGGTGCCACATGCTCATCTAGTCTGGCTTCTCAATTTTCACTAAAGTCTGCCAATACTCTCTGTCTCTAAGTTGATGTTTGGAACCGACTGATCACCACCCGATACCCTCACGGAAGACTCATGTCAGAGAAGATACCCTCAAATTCTTTGCAGCTCAACTTGTTCTGGAGGACTTGGCAGATGGTTTGTAGCCCAATCCATCCTTATTTGTCTTGGCCTCCTCATATATAGCATTACCTCTCCCAAGTTGATGCTGGAGAATAAATTTCAGAACAAAATTCTGTATTATATTTATTAAAGGGATATTATTGAGAACATTATCCATTGTGTTATTCAGTCTCCTGAAATCAACACACACACACACACACATATATGTATCTCTTTTAGCCTTAAAAGTTGGGTCTTTTTGACTTTTTTACCCATTGCTTAGGGTCAATATAGTTAATGTAAATTTTGTTTTAATCATGTCAATAAATTGTGTGTTTCACTTTTTGATTTGGTCATCAGAAAACTTAAAACCAAATTTGTGGTTCAATGTCAGTTGAACAGTGCAAGACACTAAAGCCTACGAATTCTCCCTAATTTGAAATTTTCCCTCTTATCGCATCCCTACCCTCTGTCCTATTTATATTCTCAAGGCAACGATATTTATTTTCTATTTCACAATAGACTAAGAATTTATTTATACAAATATTCAATAAATACTATTACCTGAGTTTTTCAACTTTAGAATTAGAACATAAAATTTAATTTCATATAAATTTTCAATTACTTAAGTTTTCATCTGCCATCTAAAATCAAATGTATACAATTAGAATAGATTTTCTTTTTAAGTTAAGGTTGGTGACTCATAAACTATCAATTACACTCTATTTTTCTGTTTAAATTTATTTTCTTTTATCACTAACCTAATTCACAGTACTAAGAGAAGGATTCAAAGGTTGAAGCATTTGGCCCAGGTTAATTCTGTTTTATTTTTATAAATATACTCTAGATTTAAAATCATTAAATGCTCTATTTTGCCACTTTATATGCCATGTAAAAAATATTGGCCGTTGGTAAATTTTGACAAAAGATCCTCACTAAACACATCTTCCAAAGGCTCTCTCTGTTGGCATCGGCAGCTAAATTTAATCTCCCTTATATCCCATTGCCTCTTGAGATTGGAAAGGATTTTTTGGGTTCTTGTTTTGGTTAGTGTTTTCCCCTAGAATTATCAACTGTTGCTGTCATTCTTAGCAAAGTAGGTTATCTCATTGTTGGTTCATATAAGCCACGCTTATTTCTTGCAAAATATTTTTTAATAATCCAAAGTCCAACCACTAGACCAGTTGTCATCAGTTTGGCCTTTAATATCAGAAGTAAAAGAGGCAGAGAATGAGACCATATTATTTTCTACATCTTCTTCATTCTTTGGTTTACAGAGAGCGGAGAGAAACTGGTGAAGGTTTTGTTTGTTTGTTTAAATGCCAGGTATATGGTAACATTTATTTTAAAAAAGAAATTAGACACAGAGTTCTTATATTCATATAGATTGTTGCACACTTGATTTTCCTCAATTCATTTCTTCATCCATTCATTCACCAAATATTTATTTAGCACCCACTCTGTGCAGACATCATCCTGGGAGCAATTGAGGGAAAAGCAAGCCATATTGTGGAGGAAGCCAGAGAAACAGAAGCCAAACTGTCCTTTGGGAAGCCAAGAGGCTACTTCAGGAAACAGCACACCCAGGGCCTTGCAAACAGTAGGTGCCACATATATGTATGTCGTATTGAACTATAACCATAAAAACAATTTCAGTTCTCTAATTCAGCAACATATCAACACGCCCACAGAATACAGATCAACCTGAGAAGCTGCAGGCTGAGACTGTATGTTACGTGGAAAGCAAGACCATTAGACCCTGCTCATTTAAATTCATCCATTTGATGTCAATAAATTTTCCCCGTGTGGTCACTTCATGTTTTTTTGCCCTAAAATTGGGAAGTACTTTAACAGAGCAGGCTCTGGAGCTAGACTACCCAGGTTTGTTTCTTTTTAATTGAGATATAAATTACATACAATAATATGCAGGATCTTAAGATTTTCAACATTCAGCTTGAGGCGTTTTAGCAATTGTATACACCCATGTAAGCACCACCTAAATAAGATCTAGATCATTTGCATCACTCCAGAAAGTTTCCTAATGCCCCTTACCAAGCAATCCCTTTCTGATTTCTATTACTATAGATTAATTTTGCCTGTTCTGGAACTTTATGTAAATGGAGTCATAGAGCACTTACTTTTTAATGTCTAGCTTCTTTCACTAAATGGTGTTAAGATATTGTTGCATTTGTCAGTAGCTGATCTTTTGCATTGCTGAATAGTACTCCGTTCTATGGATAGACTACCATTTGTTTATCCATTCTCTTCTCAGTGGAAATTTGGGCTGTTTCTGGTCTTTGGCTATTTATTATGACTAAGATTACTATCATCATTTTTGAACAAGTCATTTTGTGCACATATGTTTTCATTTTTCTTGAGTAAATACCTAGAATTTGGTATTTCTAGGTCATAGAGTAGATATATGTTCAACTTTTTAAGAAATTACCAAATAGTTCTCCAAAGTGGTTGTGTCATTTTACACTCCTAATGACAAATATATCAAAGTTCTGATTGTTCCACATGCTCACATTTGGTATCAACAGTCTTTTTGGTGTCAGCTATTTTCTTGTGTGTAAAATAGTAGCTTATATGATTTTAATTTGCATTTCCCTGCTGACTAATTACTGATGAAAAAACTACAAAGATCATATTTGTTCATGATCTTTTCTGAAATGTCTGTTCAAGATTTCTTCCCTTTTTTTGGCTTGTTTTCTTATTGTTGATTTGTAGGAGTTCTTTATATATTATGGATGTGAGATCTTTGTCACATATATATATTGCAAATATTTTTTTCTCAGTCTTTGGCTTGAATATTCATTTTATTAATGATGGAGCAGACCTCACCTGGTCCCTTCTCCCAGTTAACTTCTCTGGGGAAAGACTTAGAAGTATAGTCCTTTTGATATCACTAATTGTCAACCTTTCCTTTTCATCATACAAAGAAGGGCATTTCTCTAATTCTCTATCGGCTCTCTGTCCCTTTGCTTATGGTCTTTGCCGAACTTGGCATGCCCCTAAAGTCATCTAAATATACCTAGTCTGAATGAATTGCTTCGCTCTCTAAAAACACATAGCATTTTACTTGTCTCTTTATTTCTTTCTATATTAATAGTTTACACGTCTTTGACTCAGACCTCTTCTTGAGCTCCAGACCAACAAATCTAACCATGCATACTTAGTATGTCCACTTGGACATTCCCCTCAAACTACACAGCCTCCAGATAAAATTCTTTATTCCACTCCTTGCAAAGATATTCCCTCTTTGGGCTTCCTGTTGTGGTAAGTGGTATCACCATATATTAAGTTCTTAATCTAGAAACCTGGGTGTTTTTTGACTCCCATATTCAATCCCTCAGCTAAGGCCATTGATCTTACCAACTTCCACCCTCCACCCCAAAGATCTTGACTGTATCCACTTGTCTCCATCCTACTGCCACATCCTAGTCCAATCACGGTCAGATTCCTGTTTTGGCTTTGTCATCTTTCTCTCCACTACACTCTTGAATTTATCTATCTGTCTTTAATTCATCTTGAATGTATCTGCTTCTCTCCATCCTACTACCACATCCTAGTCCAATCACTATCTAGATTCCTGTTTGGCTTTGTCATCTTTCTCCCCACTACTCTCCAACTATGTAGTCTTTCAGGTAGTTTCTAAAATGTGCCAAGATTTCTCTTCTCATATCTTTGCATTTGAAATCCCCTTTGCCTATAGTGCTCTTCTCTAGGGCTTCCTTGACCTGAAATAGCACCACCCCACCTACCCTGACACTCTCTATCACAATACCCTCTTTATTCCATTCTTAGGATTTATCTCAAACTGTGGTCACATTTTCCTTGTTGCTCTCTCTCCCTAAGACTTAAGTTCCAGGAGGGTAGGCTCCATGCCTTTCTTGTTCACCAGTACATCTCCAGCATCCAGCAAAGCGCCTGGCACACAGTAGACGCTTACTGAGGCTTGTTGAATGAAGGAATGTTTCCCTCACCAATTCGAATCTAGGATCACGTCTTTTTCATTTTCTATTTACCCCAAACACTTCTTTGCAAATAGCAGGTATTATAAATGCCTTCTTAGGTGGATTGTATTGACTTTCTTCAGTGTCTTTTGCAAACTGCCTCCCCTTTCCCAGATCAGCTCTTCTGATCTCGCTTCGTAGATCCTCCAAACTTTTCTTCCCCAGCCCATCTATGCTCACAGCCAATCCCAAATTTGCTGTTTCCTTATAGATCTATGCACGGCATAAATGGAGCAGCATCTATAAGACATCAAACAATAGACAAAACTAATTTTAGGCGGATTCAGTCAATTTGGTGAAGAGAAACCAGCTGCTTAACAGAGCTGACAGATCAGCTCCATCACACAATAGACCAGGTAGACACGGGGCCCAGAAACAAACCCTTGCCGCTTCCTGTACCTTCCTCTGCCTGGTGTCACTATCCCCTCTTGTGAGGGTGTTTGAGTCCGATCCTCTCAGCCAAGTGGCAGATGGAGAAATTGTTTGCAATTGAGATGAGAATATTTTATCAGACTTCCTACAAATGGGGTCCACTGAATTTTAATCTGCCAGCAAAGCACTGACAAAAAAAGGAGGAAAAGTCTCAACAGGACATCCTGTAAGGTCTCCTCAGGAATCACTGTGTTTTTGGTCAACATTCAGTCGATAGATGATAAACTTCCAAGGGCAAACGAGAGAACCCTGAAACAGATTCTCCCCTGGTCCCTCCCACCTCCCGGTGAAGGCACATGGCAGAACGGAACCCAGGTCAGGAGCCAGGAAGTCTGTCTCCCAGACCTGGTTCTGGCCCTGACTCCTTAGGTCACCGTCTGTTGGTGATGTCATTTTTCAATCTCTCGGTTACTCCATCTGTACAATGGAAAGAATACATCCTATTCCTCCCACCTGGGTTGTGAGGACGCTTGGGAAGTTAATATGCCATCCTGATAGATGAACCAAAGGTTCTTTGTGAAATTAATTATGTTTTGTTCTTTTCCCTCTCATACAACTCTACAATAGGCTCTATATAATAATAATAGCCATGATGTTTATTGAGCAGTTACTATATGCCAGATAGGTGCAAAGCAAATACATATGCACAAAGAGTATTTTGTTGCATTTTGCATGAATTATCTCCTTTAACTCTATTAAACTCTGGGGGGGGATGATAAAAAGGACACAAGCAATGTGAAAAACAGGTTATCTTCTTAATAGACAGATTTCATTATTGCCTAGAGCCTGACCAGTAAATGCTTCTGGAGACCAACGGTTATGACAGTATGCCATGCCTCAGAAAATAGCTTCACTGGCAAACTGAAACAGAGAACCAAGCAGCCATTCCAAAACTGCATTGCTCGCACCTCCCTCATACACTGATACTATATACACACAAACATGTATACAAACAATAAAAATGGTGCAAATTTGTTGTGCACTGACTATGTGCCAGGGACAGTGCCAAGCATTTTACATATACTATCTCAATTAGTCATCACATCAACCCTTGGAGTAGGTATTATTTTTAGGCCCAAGATGATGAAATTGAGACATGGAGGTTAACTTGCCCAAGATCAGAGGTAAGGAATAGAGCTAGAATTGGGGCCTAATCTTTCTGAAATCCAGGACTTGGTTTTCTATCCACTACTCCATACTACTTCTTGATGCACTTTTTTCCCATTTTGATATTTCTAAATTAAGTTTTATAACTGATGTACATTTAATACGTTAGCAGAGAGTTTTTTTAATCCTCAAAAAACAAGTAGTTTTCATTAAAACAATGGTACCTAAGAACAGAGGAAATAGTATGACGATATATGCACAACAGAGTAGAAGGGGCACAGAAGTGGGAGGCAGGAAACCTGGTTCTCATTTCAGCTCTGCCTGTACTGGCCATATGAGCTAAGGCAAGCCACTTGGCCTCTTGGAGCCTCCATCTCCTGGCTTAGAAAATGAGGGAATTGAGCTAAATTATACTGAAATTTCATGGGTGTTCTCTAGGACAAGTGAGTGTGTATAGGGTCATTCTGCCACCGATCACCTGGCTTGTGCCTCAGCAGCTCAGGAAGACTAAAGGAGGCACACGCAAGACCTCAGCCCAAGCGTGCTGCACGTCCCCCTCAATCTTCCTCTCCATCCCGGGCCCTTTCTGCAGCTCTCTGAAAACACAGGCTGGATCCAAGGTGCCTGTTCCAGCATCACTTCTGTTTACTCCACCATCAGGATGGTGTCATTTAGCCAGAGCCATCATTCATAGTCACACCAAATGGCCCATGGAAGAAAAGTTGGTTACACTCGAAGAACAGATGACAAGTGACAGGCTCCGCTCCTGATTTTCCACAATAACAGAAGAGACCAGCAACTGCCGTGGTGGTCCAACACCCGAACAAACCATTCCCTTCCAAGCAGACGTGGTCTGTGGATGTCCGCTCCTCTCTGGGAATAAAGAGCGTCGCTTGTCCCTGGTGAAGCTGGGCATCCCTGTCTTTCCATGGATAATATTGAGAGAGCCACGCACAGCAGCTCTGCTCATCTGAGTTCTGCTGCTAAATAACTTCAATTTTGTGGATAGAAATTAACTTCTTAACTCCTCCATGTACCCAGTGCTGTCAAAGTAAGCAGAACTGACACAGGATGGTAGCAAGAATGAGCTGAAGACCAAAAACACGACAGGGAAGAAAGGACTATAGAAGTTCTCAACCCAAAGCAGCGACTGGGACAACTGAATTTGCCAATCCCCAGGCAGGTCTACACCCTTTATTTCAGCTAAGAAAAGGCAAAATGAGACTTTCCCAGTAAATGACTGGACATTTGCCTGCTGCCTATGGGATAATCAGAAGTTTCAGTCATTGAAACCAAGAATTATGAGAATGTTTGCAGCATGCTCCGTGGAGACCATTTGGTTCTAATTAAAAAGTTCCATTAAAAAGGCTAGGTCCAGTTTTATCTTTTTAAGTTGAGCCATGGAAAATTGCTATTTTCCCATTTTTGACCTACAACAATAGAAATATGGTATGGTTCAGCTTGATACTATGTGCAAGCCACTGCCCTAGATGTTGAAAATAGAGAAAGAGATAAGACACAGTCTATCCGCAAGGGGCTGCCAGAAGAGAGTCCCATAAAGAATGAGCTGCAGATTGGGTGTGCTTGGTGCCATGAGAAAGATGTATAGAGCAAAGTGGGTAGAAATGCAGTACCCTGAAGTAGCACTTCACTCCTTCACTAGTGGGAGTCCAGATGCAGTGGAATAAGCACTAAGCTCCTCTTCTTGCCATCTCAGCATCTGAGGATCAGCCAGCAAACCCAGAATCTCAAAGCAAGTGTAAGAGCAGGGAGAGTTCTGAACCTGCCAACCTTGACTGAGTCTCTTCAGCATTTGTTATTTTTATGGGTCCCTGAATGCTTCCCTTGAATATTAATTTTCTTCAATTCTTTAAGTATATATTAGTTATTACATATTTTTGATTAATATTTGATGGCCGCTTAGGCTGCCAAGAGCTCCCATAAATTTCCCAAGTGGATATCTGGCGCTAGGTAAGTGTGGGAGACCCCTTGTGTGAAGCAAAGACATCAATCATTTTAAGTCTCTGACTCCACACCTTAATACCCAAAGATATATTGCTAAGAAGCCCATAACAAGTCATTAAAAATGAATGTCTTGTGGCAGTTTTCATGCCTGCAGAATTCAGTGGGGAAGGGAGAGGAATCTAGGATGTGGCAGAGCCCAGATAGCACACTGACATCTCTTTGGGCATTTTTAAAGATTCCCTAGTCCTCACTCCAGGACCAGCTACATAATTTGCAACATCCAGTGCAAAATGACAATGCAGGGCTCCTTGTTCAAAACCCGTTAAGCATGTTGGGATGGCAACAGCAGTGCATTAAAGCAGGCATGGGGCCTTTTTAAGCGTGGGGCCCTGTGTGATTACACATGTCACACAGCCATGAAGCCCTGCCTCTCTCTGCCCTCCCCAGAACCCTCATTTCTCTCTGCCTGGAACTTAATCTCTATCTCTAAGTGCTTTCAATAAAAACAACAACTATAATAATAGCATTTATTGAGATACCATATGGGCACTCTACTTTCATCAGCTTTTATTTTGATCAACTCATGAGATCAAGAGAGAGTTCTCATCAACCCTGTAAGTTCTATTATTATCCTCATTCTATAAATGACGAGATTGAAGCTTGTGATGGTTAATTTTATGTTAACTTCACTGCGCCATGGGGTGCCCAGATGTCTGGGGAAACATTATTCTGGGTGTGTCTGTGAGGGTGTTTCTGGATGAAATCAACATTTGAATCAGTGGATTGAGTAAAGTAGATTGCCCTCCCAAATTGGGTGGGCCTCATCCAAACAGTTGAAGTCCTGAATAAAGCAAAACGGCTGACTCTCCCTGGAGTAAGGGGGAACTCTTCCTGCCTGACTGCCTTTGAGCTTGGACATCAGTGTTTTTTCTCCTTTTAGACTCAAACCAAAACATTAATTCTTCTTGGGACTCCAGCTTGCCAACTGCAGATCTTAGGACTTGTGAGCCAATTCCAATTCACATATATATATAATTCATAGATAGATAGATAGATAGATAGACAGATAGCTAATCTCCTATTGGTTCTGTTTCTCTGGAGAACTTGACTAATGCAAAGCTCACATAGGTTACGTAACTTGCTCAGTGTCTCAGACACTGGTAGACTCAGTGGTAGAGTTGTGATGTGAATACAATCGATGTGTACCTGGAAATGACTTAAGTTACATTGAATACATGTGTGAACCTGGCCTGGTTAGGAGGAAAGGACTAAATTTGCAAAGCAGGCCAGAAGCCCATAAACAATTTTTATCTGGTTCAGGACAGAACACGTCAAGCAGGTAAACGCAGAGAGGATGGTGGTGTGAGCTCAGGCAGCGCACTCAGATAAAAACACTCTGGTTCCAGGACTGCTTCTACCAAGATGGCTGTGCTAGTCAGGCAAGTCCCTGCTCCCAGGCTCCGGGGTCCCCGCCCGGGAAGAGGATGAGCTGGACTTCATGTCCTCAGTGAAGTCCCTTCCCATCTAAGTATTGAGGATTTTGTGGTTCAATCCTATGAGCTCCTGGGAGGAAATTGTCTAAGATGATGGCTACATCCTTTGATGGATACATCTTTTCGTTCTTTGAGATGACTTTTGTTTTTCATTCACTATGAAGTATCTTATTGGGCTAGAGAAATGGTTGCAGGTCACGCCCTCCAACTGCACAGAGATATGAACAGGGTGAGGAAAGATGCTCCATAACCCCAGCCACGCCCAGAGGACCTACTGCCTCAGGATAAGCTTATATTCACTCACCCCAACCTTCAGTCTGATCTGAGGCTTACACATATTTTATTAGCCATCAGTATTCTGAAAGTGGATGGAAGGTAATCAAAAGCAGCTTCAAGGAAATCTTTATCAGAAACCTGAAGTCTCCGTCCCTCCCCACTTTCTTAACCTAGTAGAAGAAGGAGTGCAAGACTCTGAGTGAGAAGGGCAAGGAGGAAGGTCATTAACACTTCGTGAGCCCCCTGGTTTGTGCCAAACCCTGGAGAGGGTGTTTGATTTATAGCTTCTCATTTAGTCCTCATGACAACCTTGTTAGGCAGGAAACACTCTCCTCATTTTACAGATACCAATCTGAGGGCCAGAGAGGTGCGGTGACTTGCTCATTGTCTCACAGCTTCTGAGCAAGAAGCAGAGCTCGCTCTCAGACCCAGACCTTCTCAGGGCATCACACATTCCCTGAAATGCCCTGTGCTAAAATCCCAATTCCATAAATGGAAACAGAGTGAGGAATTGATTTGGACACTTTGAATGTGTCCTGAAGCCACTGGTTTATTTTATCAAATATATTAGTATTTGCTCACTGTTTACCAATACTTAGATCAAGCCAAGAAATTTAAAGTGAATAAACCCATGCCCCAAAAGGGGGTTTACAATGGATACGATTCCAGTTTCCCTCATGTCCTGGGGTCCCAGGTCCCACTGCTTATCAAAGATTCCCAGGACCGCACAGAGAACTTCCTTCCTGTCCTCCTGCCTCTGAGCTGATCCACCTTCTAATGAGTCCTAAGGAGCACCGCCATCCTTGTTTATTGATATCTCCAGCACAGAAAACCTCACCTGCATTAACAATGTGATCCAGAGTTCCACCAACCTTACCATCAATAAACTATCCTTCCTGCTGTGAGCTAAGGCTCTATTCCCCAGGGTCCTGGTCTAGTCATGGACATGACCTTAGAACTGTGGAAACATAGCACAATGCACAGCCTATCAGGCAACATCAGTGGCTGAGAATTTTTTCTCTGCCATCACGCATCCTACATTTCTCACACAGCCTCCTCTCCTCCCAAAAGCTCTGCATCCTTCCAGCCGCTTAACTTTTTCATTTATTTCCCTATATTTGGTTCTGTGGTAATTACTTAGACTGATTGTATTAAAACAGAGACAATTTTACTCCCCGCAGGGGACACTTGGCAATGTCTAGGGACAGTTTTAGTTGTCACAACTGTGGGGGTGCTACTGGCATCTAGTGGGTAAAATCCAGGGATGCTGTTAACCATCCTACAGTGCACAGGACCGCCTCCATGACAAAGAATTATCCAGTCCAAATGTCAATAGTGCCACAGCTGATAAACCCTGATTTAGACCCAGGATGGCAAGTTTCTGCCATGAGAACTCCTCCACCCCACTCCCCCATGTCCTCTGCTGTCACATCTAGTTGATCAGGGCATTCATTCCCTCTAAGCCCAGTTCTGAACTCAGAATCCTCCCAACACAGGGCTTCAGGCAGCCGCTAATAAGTGATAGGTGGTGAGATGCAAAATGAGCTCGATTGGCCATTCTTATATTAGACACTGTTTGTGTTGGCCATATTTACCTATTTATATTGTATACCTTTGGAAGCAAGAATCACACTTTCTATACTGTACAGTCCCCAACAGCTCCAAGATGAAGAAAGGAAATGATGGAGAGAGGAAGGGAAAGAAAGAGAGGGAGGGAAGGAGCAAGGGAGGGGAAATAAAGAAAATTAAAGAGAAAAGAAGGGAAGAAGACATAAAAGTGTAGAAGTAAAAAGGAATGGAAAATAGAAGAAACAAAGTTCAAAATAAGGCACCACTGAGATCAACACCTCTGAAATAACTAGGCAGCCCCTCTAGTCAAGGAGCTTATTTTGTACAGTCTTAAGGTGGCTCTTCAAAGTCGAAGGGACCAACACTGAATTTCCCCACAGTCAAGAGGTTGACTCCCTGTCATGAGAACCTAGTCACTGCATTCTCTGGGTCATCGCAGTGGACCAGGCTCACTGTAAGAATTTACCGTTTTCTCCCAGTCCCTCCACCATCCCCAAGTGTAGAGCTTTCTGGCCAAGGGGTGAGGAAGAGCTATTGGTTGTCATTTTTCCCAAAGGCCACACAGAAAGCCCAAAGAACCGGATTCAAGTTCTTCCAAAACGTTTTTCAGCGCTCATCTTGGTGTGGATTGCAAATTAAGGCAAGGGCACCCATCCTAACTAATGCTGTAATAAATGGCCAACAATGGTGGCATCGAGCTAAAACAAAATCCTAAATTGTGCTTACTCTCGATAGAGCCTTGACAGATAAAATCTGAGCATTTTTATAGCTTAGATCTTCAGAAGAGATTTGGCAGGCCCTTAGTATTTAAGGGTTTATGCTATTAAAATGGCACAACCACTTGTTTATTTTGAACTTTTCCCTAATAAATGTGGAAATGTAGGCAAAAATTCTCAGGGATACAAAGGGCACGCCTTAAAAAATAACAAGCAGCGCTATTAAGCAATCAAAGTGATCAATTTGTTGGAAAAAATACTCTTTGAAGGCACGTATAATTATTGGCACTGTGCATCTTTGGATTTTTTTCCCCACAGCTTTGCCAACTAAAAACCCAAGCACAGTTTGCGTTTCAGATGCTTCCACGCATCTCTACCAGCTGAACTCACCCCGTCTAAGGTACGAAGCGGTCGCTCAGTGCGGCTTCCTGTGCTCAGCTCCCACAGTGGCCAGACTTGCAATCCCCTTCCACTGATTTTTTAAAATGTTTTTCCTTGAACGTATTCCTATTCTCAGAGTCCATCTGTTAAGTCTTTTCATCGGTGGCATATTTGGGACCCCATGCCATGCAAAAATTCCACAAAGGAACGTTCTTTGTCCATTGTAAAATGAAGTGATCTCTCTGCAAAAGAGAGCTGTTTGGATGCGATCCCAATCTCTAGTGAGGGAAGATGGAGGAGGAGACGGTGCTCCTTCATGGGTCCTTACGTAGGTCCTACTGCCCTTTCTACAGGGTAGACCGGAATAACACAAATAATTTAACCTCCATGAGCAACTGAGCAACAGCACGCAGCTACTTCGTGAAAGTTTAAAAGGGTTTAGCTGAAGTGGGGACTACATGCAACTTCAGCATTTGTAGAGCCACGGCATTTTCTGAGAAAATCCAGGAAAAAAGTCATAGGACCAACAGGCTCTTCACCCCTTTTCCAGTGACTTCTGAGCTCCTTGCTTTGTGCCCCTTTAATTTCCAGACAACAAGGCTTATCAGGACCTGTGTAGGCAATGGCTCTGCTTTTGCCACTACCACGAAAGCAAAGGCATCTTTCGTCACCTTTGCCTCCTGTAGAGAAGGGACTAGTTCTCATGTTTTCCCCCAGCTCAATGGCTCAGGGCTTTGCTAATCTTGCTGAACACTTCAGTTTTTAGATGGTATATCAATGAGGCATTCAAACAGAGCAGTTTATACACAAAAATTCTGTCTGCTTTGTAAAAGATTATCCTTTTATAAACACTCTGCAGAAAACATAAAAGCAAATAGGAGACAGCACATAGAACAGGAAAGATGTTAGCAGGGAGATTAATACTGAATGGGTCGAAATGAATGGCGCTTACTAAAACGAGGGCCAGATACTTTGGCTGCAGTGAAACATAAATAATGGGAATGACACATCGTTTATTCGGGATAATGAGTTGATCCAAAGTAGGGGCCTAGGACAAGAGATTAAAGATTAAATATCCATCTCCTGATGAATATCAGTAGCCAACTTTAACCTTTTCCTTCCAAAGGTACAATTTTACTTGAACAATTATATGTGCTTATGCTACAGTACAGAAACAGGATTCTTAAAAAAGCACAAATACCACTTGAATCATTTTCTTATCCCGGTTGGAAAACATTGTCTCACATCTCAAGGCAGGAAATGCAATTTGATTTCTAGGCTATAAGCCTCTGGATACTGATTTTCCCCTCCATATTCTGCATTTGAGAAATTTAGCCTAGGGACTCTGCTCACATCTCCTCATTCATTCATTTAACAATAAAGTTTTTCAAAAGAAAAAGAGAAGTGAGACTGGCACAACCCAATATGGATTTCACATACCTACTGAGTTCCACAGAATGACAGAAGGACACAAGCCTTAGAAACCATCTTGTCCAAACTCCTTATCCCGTCAGTGAGGGCACTGAGGCCTGTGGCCAGGGTGTGTCCGGACGAGTCCCACAGTTAGTCAGAAGCGGAGCTGGGACTAGGACCCTGCCTTCTGGCTTCCAGCCCCAACTCTTTCCACTGCACCCTGCTGCCTTTTTCTTCCCTCAAGTTGGAAATAATGACCAAAGCAGCTTGCTGGAAGAGCCAGCACCCCACATGCTAAATTAAAGCCCTGAATTCATGAAAAACTTAGAATATTGGAAGCTCTGAATAAATAAGGGTTGGAAACAAAATGGGGATGGGAGGAGTTGGAGCAGGGGAGAAAATGTAGGAGAGGAGGATGCAAAAGGAGCAGACAGCAGTCACAGAGGCCCGTGATGCCAGCCCACAGACCCTCCCACCTGGGCATGATTTTGGAACAGTCCATTAGTGGCCCTTCCCTCTCGAGGGCCAAGAAGACACTGGGCAAGAAGAAATCATGTGGCTCACCCATTTCTTGGAGCCAATAGCTGCCCACTGTTCACAAGCCAAGACCAGGAGAGTGGTTTTGTGGCTGATAGATACCAGTGAAGTGGGGAGAGCAAAAAGATTAAAATGTGGCATTACGAAAAAAAAAAAAAAACAACAACAAAAACCCAGGCCACCAACCAGGCGAGAGCAGGAGACCATCACAGGTTAATTCCACAGCCGCTCACCTACAGAGAGCAAGGTCAGGATTTGGCTGGCCTCCCATGTGATATCAGTTTGGTGGTTTCAGTCTATGCTCCAGGGAACATTTGTCTCGGTGCCAAACCAACATGCATGCACGGTTGGCAAGCTGTCCTGTGGAGGCCAGAGATGAGGAGCTGTGGAAGTGTATCCATTTTCACTTTGCAAGTATTTGCATGCCAACGCCTCGGCCATTGCTGCTCTTCGGAGGAAATGGAATTTGTGTTTGAGAGCAAGGCTGTTTTCAGATATCTTACCCCACATGGGGGTAATGCAGCTAGTACTTCCAATCTCTCCTTTCTCTCTCCTTGGGTGAGTACTCTCAAGTTCATCATTTTGTCAGAGGTGAAAATAATTGAACGACTTCCTAGATAATAAAGGTGTTACTAGGGCCACCTGCCAGGTCTTCTTAGCAGGAAAGAATTTTTTGTGACTACCATGTGACTCATAGCTTTCCACTTAGATGAGATAATCAAGAGAAAAGGCAAAATATTCATAAGATAGGCAACTGCCATTTTGGAAAATGAAGGAGATGTTAAATAGAAAGCTTTATAAGGGGTTCTGAAAGGGAGGCCATCATAAATTCAAAGGTTCTTTTTAGCTCAGCACTAAGGACCCAGAAAAGAACACCACCATCCGTCCTCCCTAAATTGAAAGAGTACCCAAAGGGAGGCCCACTAAGAAGGAGACACATTTTAATGTTTTTACCAAGCGATATGAGATCATCTGGTGCCTGGATTTATGGAAAGAAGAAATGCGTAGCTATTGGGGAGGAAGGTGGCAGAGGGACTTCCCAAACAAAGCTTGTTTTCATTGAATCTTTTCATGATGTCCAGTTCCAGTTGAGGTGATTGTCAGCAACAAGGAGTAACAAGCTGAATGTGGCACTGTGCCAGGGATGACGTTACACTGGGTCAGAAGGTTGATGCTACGTAGACCTTGGACCCATCCATAAAGAACTTCCAGTTAAACATCCTCAGTACTTGAAAATGCAACCCACACTTTCCAGGTGTTACTGACATTTCCTTGTGGCTGGAGCATATTAGTAGATCTGACCATGAAGAGATTGCAGCCCACAAAGTGAGATCATTGCATCTTTATCTCCCTAGAGACAATTCAGCGATTTGTAAAAGCAAAGATAGCTGCCCTCAAATTAATCCCTAAGGGCCCAGTGGTGAGTTAGGCTTGGGAATTTCTCCCAAACTGGTATTTGAAAAAGTCGATCTACCAGCAAATAGCCACTAAGGCTTTATAGGAACTCCCGAAATTGGCTCTTTTCCTCAGGTTATAAAATTCTCAGCAAATTACATGGTCATTCTTATTGCTCCCAACTGACACATTGGTGTGAGACTGGGTTTGTCCTTACGGCCAAAGTTACTAATAACCATGGGGATCTCGATAGGCCAAATTCCTATTTTTTCCCAAATATATTCTTTGAAAAAAACCCAATAGTTTCATAGATAAGTGGGTACAGTAAGAAAGAAAAATATCCTCTTTTACGGCTAAAACAAATAGCAAGTTCTGGAAGGGCTGGGCTTCTATCATGTTTCCCCAATTCTGGGCCTGCCTCTAAAGTTAGTTTGTGGTTCAAAAATGAAGTTAATTTTTTTTACAGATTTACATATGTACCTTAGTGCATGCTTTTCAGACTTGGACTTACAACTCCAAAGCACTCGACTCTCTCTATATTTGTGTGAAGCCACTTAAGCGTGATCCCCATTAATTTGTTAGCTTGATACATTCTTCATAACTTGGACTGACTCAAGCATCACACACTCCAAGACCTCAACGTCAGCTTGATGAGGAAGAAGCAGCAAGAACGGAAGGAGGCAGGCCAAGAACCCCAAGGAAGGTAAATCCAAAGGCTTTCAAAGAGGTACATCAAGTGAGAGCTTCACTCAGACAGCATGGAAAGCCAAGTGGTCTTCCCAGGTTAACAGGGCAGCATAAGTCTCCAAACAGTGATGACATCCTGCCTGCCATTGTAGCCACTGGAGCCTCCGTATGCTCCAGTCTGGCAGGTCTCAGCCCTAGAAATACATTAGAGTTGCCTGGGGAGCTTTTAAAAAATACCTATGCCCAAGCCTCATCCGGAGAGTCTAACTTAACTGGTCGAGTGGAACCTGGGCAATGCATCTTTAAAAGTTCCTCCTGGGATTCTAAGACAATCCAGAGAAGTGGACTGAATAATGGCCCCCAAAGATATCAGGTCCTCATCCCTGGAACTTGGAGATGTTACCTTACATCACAAAAAAGGATTTTCCAGAAGTGATTAAGTTAATGATCTTGAGATGGGGAGATTATCCTGCATTATTTGGGTGGGCTCTGAATGCAATTACAAGCGTCCTTATAAAAGAGAGGCAGATTTGACACACACACAGCAGAAAAGGTAACCGTGAGGGTGAAGCAGAGAGATTTGAAGATCTGGAGTGATGTGGCCACAAGCCAAAGAATGCTGGCATCACCAAAAGCTGGAAAAGGCAAGGAATGGATTCTCTCAGAAGCCTCTGGAAGGAGTGCCACCCTGCCAACACCTGGATTTCAGCACAGTGATGCTGACTTTGGACTTCTGGCCTCCAGTTCTACGAAAAAAATAAGTTCTGTTGTTCTAGTTGTGCCACTAAGTGTGTGGTGATTAGTTATGGTCGCCAGAGGAAAGTAATACAGCCAAGGTTGGCAATCATTGCTCTAGTCTCACGGGCCACTACTGAAGTCATCCAAAAGGCCAACCTCAGTGCCACTCTGAGCCTTTCACCCACTTTTTCTCAACCTGGAGCACTCTTTCCTATAGTCTTTGCTTGGCTGACTCCCCTGACCTCTGACCCAATCTAAACTAGATACTGCTCGGTACTTCCTTTTAGAGTTTTGTTCTCATTCTTCACAGCACTTCTCATAGTTTGTAATTAGATATTTATTTTTCTGGTTATTTACTTAATGTCTTTCTTCCTTATTAGAATATAAACCCTCTGAGAACAAAGTTTACACCATTTTGTTCACCATTGCATTTTCAGCACCTAATATGGGGTAGACACATAGTAAATGATTGATAAAAACTTATGAAAAGAAATAATACACGGTGAATGATACAGTATTTAGGGTTGAACCCCAGATAACAGCCAGTTATATGAGATCAGGACCTATCTCCTGGGAGAGAAAATGGCAAGAGCTAGGAAGGAAATCTGGGCCCCAAATCAAAGGGCCACAGTCTTGACAGTGCTCCAGACTCCATGGGAGAAGTAGAATAACAAGGGAGGCTATATGCAAGGGGTACGTATGCGCACACTTGATTCCTGATCAGAGAAGCCAACCATAGCTCCAGCCTGCATTTTCTATATATCATGGGGATCTTGATACAGTACCAGGTTTGATTACTATTAGCTCAAAAACTGGACGGAGAAAAGAAAGCAGGTAGAACAAGCTTAAGACCTGCTGCAAGGCATAACTGGAAAAACGCAAGCACTGACACATATTCAGATTAGATATCTACCCCTTCATCTGCATGAGAGATGGGACACCGGTTGAAATCCATCAATCTCGAGGTGTTTTAGTATGCCCCCGCTAGTCATCTGTCCCTAAGTTAGGGACAACCTATTTTGTAACATTTGTGTAGCACCTATTAAAAAAAATCACTTGAGAAAATATGGAAAAGCAAGTGCAATCCATTGTACTATTCCCACCTGACTGCTTGCTCCTACCATAGTAAACTGACCTCAAAAAGAAAAATGATTGGGTACTGGACATTGCTTTTCAGGGCCAGGAACCAAGGTGGCTCTCTCATCAGAACCCCCCCCCAGGCTGCTCACTCAGTTTGTGAAGTAGCAATAGCCAGAGAAACGCAACTTTGAAAATCTAGGAATTCCAGGATTAGAGATAGCAGTTAAGCCAAAAAGCAGAACTAGAAGCCCCACCTTCAGCCATAAAGCTAGAGAGATCAAGTAAGGGAAGATGAGGCTTGGTAAAGTACAAATACTTAGAGGGGATTTCAGCCAGGTTCTTTGGTTGCAAGGAACAAACTCACCCACTTATGCCAGAAAAAAAGATGTTTCAACTCTGCGTCTTTTTTTTTGGTGAGGAAGATTGGCCCTGAGCTAACATCTGTTGCCAATCCTCCTCTTTTAGCTTGAGGAAGATTGTCACTAACATCCATGCCAATCCTCCTTTATTTTGTGTGTGGGACACCACCACAGCAAGGCTTGATGAGTGGTATGTAGGTCTATGCCTGGGATCTGAACCTGTGATCCCCAGGCTGCTGCAGCAGAGTGTAGGAACTTAACCCCTATGCCACTGGGCAGGCCCCCCACTCTGCCTTTTGTGTTGTTTTTGTTTTACTCCTCCAATTTGACCTCAGGAACCAGGGAAGAAGGACAACCCACCCTGTTTTTCAATTCATATATAGTATTTTGTCCCAAGAGCAGTAAAGACTTAGCTCTTTTCTTACAAAAGAGAGGCAAAAATAAGACAGGCTAATTCAGAAACAAATTGAATGTGTAACTTCTCACACTGAATCTATTTCATAACTCAGACAAAGATTTCTTGTTGGTGACTGAGTACTCCCGTAAGAGTTCTATTTGTGCCATTCGTTGTCTGGATTCATATTTCTTTGCTGTTAGATGATATACTTTTCTTCAAAAAATATTTCTAATGTTACATTTGTACTTTTTAAAATAAAGTATGTTTACCTGTTGGGCTCACAATAATTTGTGAAATTTCTGTGTTTTTTGAAAAAAATTCTATAATGTCAATGGGGAAATTCAGCAGTCAACTCTTTATATAAAAAAATGTTGACTTTGTAGCTGTAAACATTTTAATCAGAGTAATACTAACACAAATAAATTTTAATTGAGAAATAATTTTCCAGAGCAAACTCTATTGGTTCTGTGTATCTCTGGTTCTAACAGTTTCCCTATGAGGTACTTAAGTGTAGTCTTTGTATTCATCCTGCTTAGAGTTTGCTGAGGCCCTTGAATCTATGGGCTGTTGTCTTTAATCAGCTTTGGAAAGTACTTGACAATTATCTCTTCAAATATTGCTGCTCCTCATTGTTTCTCTCCTATCCTCTGGGACTCCAATTACACATATGTTAGAACATTTGACTATGTCCCATACATCCCTCTTGCTCTGTCCATTCTTTTGACATTCTTTTTCTTTCTGTGATTCAGTTTAGCTACTTTCTTTGGGCCTCTCTTTGAGTACACTAATCCTGTCTTCTGCTATATCCAGTATGCCATTAAATCTATCCAATGAATTCTTAACAGCAGATAGAATATTTCTAGGTTATAGAATATGTGATTGCCTCTTTTATGTAGATTCAAATCTCAGTTGACCCTCTCCATCTTTCCATGTGTTTTGTACATCTTTTCCTCCATTTTACTTAACATACTTAATTATACTTATATATCTAGTTATATTTATTTTAAAGCCTTTGAACTAACTCCAACATCTGCATCACCTATGGGTTTGCTTCTATTGCTTGCCTTTTCTCTTGATTGTTAGTCATGTTTTTCTGCTTCTTTACATGCCTAATAACATTTTATTGTATAGTGAACATCATGTGTCAAGGGTCTTAGTGACTGAAGTCTTTGTTTTTTCCCCCAGAGAGTTTGTACTTTCCTCTGAAAGGCAGATGGGAAGAGGGACTGATCGTCTCAATTCAATCAGGAATTGAGCTGATTTGAAGCTAGCCTGCAGCTTCAGTTAGAAACAGTTCACCTCTGTTTTCAAATGTCTCAAGGACAGTCATGTGTTGCTGTAGACTCTTCTATCCAGAGGGTTCCAAGCACTGGGAGGCAGTGACACACTTCACTCTGATTGCCTAGCCCAATCTCTCAGCCTCCTGAGCCACTCTAGCCCTCAGCAAATGTCCCTTGGAAAAACTGGCTAAGACATCTGGGGCTCTTCTAGGTCCTCACTTGTCAGCTTCCTCTGCAGGTTTGTCTTTTCCTAGTAAAGTCCCTCTGTCTAGGCCAAGCCTGACTGACCCTCAACCTGTGACCACACTTAGAATTGTCCCTAGGGAAAAAATGGCGAGTGATCTCAGCTAACCTAGAAAGGGAACTTCTCTCTGGAATTTTAATCTACCTAATACTTTCTGCTCCCTAGTTCTCCAATGTCTTTAAAAATACAGTGTTTTGTAACTTATCCAATTTTTTCTAGTTATTACAGCAGAAGCCAACAGCTTGCCACAACATACTACTCAGAAGGAGAAGTTCCCATTAGTCCAAACTAATTCCACAAATAACTTTTTAGATAGACTAGGCAAGCTTTTCCCAGTATTTTTCCATTTTATTCTTATTTTACTGACATGATTTTTATCTAGTTCAACTTTTTCCCATGTAAATTTACAACCAAGATTTGACTTAATACAACCAAGATTTGATTTATTGATCAGTATTTTTGACCATATGAAATTACATCATTCATAGCATCTGCCATTGTGAATTTTCATCTGTGACCATGGTTTCTACCTAGTTTAATTTTACCCATTTAAATTTTGCAGATCTAAACTTAGTCAAGAAGATTCTATTCTTCCGCCAAGTTTTAGGCTCTAATATATTTTACCAAATACAGTTTTAGAATCTGTAATTTTTACTTTGTAATCATTATTTTTACCAGGAATATCTACTATAAACTCAGGACTGATGATATTATAAACTCAAAAGACTGATGAAATGTACTTAAGTCTTATTTAATCTCTAAGAAAATTGTGGCAAATTCTCCTCAGATATTCCAGAATCTTTCAGTGTCCTGAATTAGTCTATTGCGTTTTTAACAAATTTCTTCTACAAGTCTCTAATCTATATAATACAAGTGTCCAGTGTTGGAAAAGCAAAGAGCAAAATGATAAAACTGGAGTGGTAGGCTTGTCATGGCAAGATCAACAAACCTTCTGTCATGATTGGAACACAACGACCCTGGGAACTGAAACAGCTCTAAGGAATGGGAGTTGACTGCATCTCAACTTGCTTTGTCCTTGCTTCTCTCTGTGCTCCTGTTCTTGCCTCCTTGCTCTACAGAAATCTTCCTGTGATCAATCACGATCGTTCTACTCCCTCATAACCTCAGACCTCCCAGAGTCCAGTATGGCTGACCTGGCCCCTCTGTCTGTATCAGGACCTTTCAACTTTAATCCCCTCACCTTTTTTGATATAAAGTCTGGGTTCAAATTACCAAGGGAAAGAAGGTGACTAATCCATCATAATATGAAAGCTACAAGGGACCAAGTTCAGGGAATCTTGCTCAGGAATCTCTCTAACCCAGTATTTCTCGAAGTGTGATCTGCAGATCGCCTTCTGGTCTACATTCCACAGCCCTGCGTCTTTCCCCTGAGATACGTTTCCCTCGGCCATAAGGGAAACCAGGCAAGAGACTGCCAGGGCTCCCTGTAGCCCTTACCCACCCTGTACCACGGGAAAGCATCCTGGAATAGCTGAAAAAGCTCCAGTGTCAGATCAGTCTGGGTTCAAAACCCACTTCTACTGCCCATAAACTGATCCTGAGTGAGTTCCTAAATTCTCTGAGTCTTAGTTTCCTTATCTGTAAAATGAGGGTTCTATCTGCCTTACAGAAAAACATCACATAATATAGACAAAGAGCCTGACAGAAAGAGTACTCAACAAATATTAGTTCCTTTTCTTTTGAGGGCAAGTCTTGGGTGTCACCTTCAGACACAGAGAGGATAGCACAGTAATAGTGCGTGGCCGGAACCAAGCAAAACACATGAGATGAACCCAGGAAATAAATGAATGGATTTGCCAGCAAGAGACGTTGTTATTTGTTCTCCCTGCCAAGAATGATTTTCCCAGAGATACTGCATTTCTTTGGATAACTCAGCAACCACTCAATCCAGATATAGTCTCTCAGGCAGGCAACATGTTTACACTCAAAATGCTCACTTCCACTTCAAGTTTCCATCCCCTGCTGCTACTTTCAGCAAACTTAATTAATTAGTTGCAGCTAACATTTGTTCAACCTCATGCAGCAATGGGAGACTGAAGGAAACAGCCTCTCAAATTAAAACATTTCAAAATATTGCCTTCTCCCAAGAAAACATTTCTTTCTTTTTTTTTTCAAATTAACACTCCATTTGGATAACTTCAAGGTTTCAAAAGAAAACAAACAAAGGAGTTCCAATTAATCTTGATTGTCTTTAACTATTTCCCTGCCATCCGTCCAGGCTACCACTCTTATTTTTCTAAGCATTGTCATCCCCTTAACAGAAAAGCAATGGGTCTTCTCCCTATATCCTTTGTGATGCTTAGGTAATTATATCACATACAGTCCTGGTGTGAAAATGCCTGCCATACACTCTATCAGTGAGCAGATTAAGATGTGCCTAAATCCTAAGTGATAGTGTTGTCTTAGAAAATGAAGAGCTCAAGTGCCATATTGAAGGCAATGGTATGTATCAAGAGAGTACAGTAAATTTTTGTCCCTCTTATTGATTTGGTTGTTTCACTATCAAGACATAATTACATTGGCAAAGACTTAACAAGTTAGAAAATTGCCCTGCAAGCAAACGTCACCTCACCCCAACAGATTAATCCAAGGAGTTCAGACTGGGCATTCTAATCTGTTGGCCTGGTTGGTAGCTACTAGTTGAGTATGTGTAATCTGTGGGGAAAGCTTCTGCAATGACCAATGAGGATGAGATGGTGTCTCAAAGGCTGCTTTTCCACTACCTGCCGTGACTTTTGTATCGTGTTTCCTTACTTAAAAAAGATCAGTGATATTTGCTCTGTCTTTAGTGCAGGATGGGTGAGGCACTCTGTCCAATTCTATAAGAATTTAAATTGCTGTTGTTGTTGCTGTTGTTAGGAATGACATAGCAGAAAGAGCTTTGAATCAGGAGTTAAGCGGCCTGAGTCCTAATCACAGCTCTGCTCACAAAATGATGGAGTCACAGCCTTAGGATACATGAGAGGACACAGTCGGGGGATGAACAGTGACATAGTATGAACAGCACTAAGTGGAAGGTATAATATTTGGGGATGCTTCTATAGGCTCTGTGAGACTCTGTTATAATGGTCGTGACTGTGGAGTTATCACTGACTTCTTTTTAGTTCATTTGGGTGTATTTTCATCTTTTCATATGTGTTGATAATAGTTATAAAATTCAAAAATATGTCATAAATACAGTTTAAGGATCACTGGTTTTATCATGGAAGTGGAAGGAAACAAAAGAGGAAACTTAAGAATGCAGAAACTAAACCCTTAATTACTGATTCTATACCTTTAACTTCTTAGAAATGTTAGGGTATGAAGGCTTTTAGAGATTCCTATCAATGGTGTTGTTGACTATGGGCACAAAACTAATCAAAGCTACTATAACAATAGAAAAACACTTGGTTTACTTTTGCACAAATAATACAAATAGTTATATATTTAAAAATATCTCCACTTGTACCTAACTACAATAAGCATGGTGATTAGCGTGATATTTAATTCATCAGATTATTTTTATTATAATCTTTATTTGGTTTTGCTCAGTTTTAACAATGTCTGCTCATGGGTTTATGTATGTGTGCGTGTGTGCTCAAGTAGAGAGAGACAGAGGTAGCAAATCTCTCTGTCTATATACATACACGCATATAAATATATGTATAATATATATTCATTTATGTTTATATATATTATTCAAATAGAAAGATAGAGAGATATAGAATAATGTATCTCTCTCCGTGTGTGTATCTGTATCTGAACGAGAATTTATATATGTAGAGAGAGACAGACAGAGACAGAGCACAGGCAATTAGTTGCCTACAAGTTATCAACAGCACTTCTCTTCACTAAAATAACCTAGATTTTGTTGGGTATGGCAATATGTCCAACTAAAAAACCCATAATGGCAGCATTACTTGCAAATAGAAATGGCTATCTATCTAATTGCTGACCAAGGAAACGTAAGCAGAACTTACTTGTGGGGGGAGCTTGGGCAGCCCAAGAAAAGCAGGGCTGATTAGGTTGGCAAGTCTGCTCGCCCCTCGCAAGTCTCTCTGGAGCACAGATGCTCTTCTTGACCAGCCAGCTCGTGATTCGGAATTGACAAACCCATGCTAAGGATGGCTAAGGGAAAAGGTAGAGGGAGGCTGGGTCTCTGCTCTTGACAAGATTTGCCAGATCAAGTTTGCATTACCTGACTCCATACTTCTTATATATGAGAAAAATCAAACTCCTAGTTTTTTAAAGCCACTGTTTAGGAGCTTCTGTTCTTAGAAGTCAAATATAATTCCTAACTGATGCAAGGGGAACATTGGTCCTTACCCCCAAGGCATTTCTAGTTCTACTGACAAAATAAGATAGGCGTTCATGTTTGACCTGATTAAATAAGAACGTAGACATGTATATGATTGAGTGCTTTACAAATACTGCAAGCTGTAAATGCTACAGGAGTTCAAAAAAGAGAAGGAAGGATGTGCCCTGGAGTTTTTGAAAAACATCTTCACGTGGAAAGGACCTGAGCTGGCCCTAATGCACAGAGGGATGTTAATAAATAGAGATTTAGAGAGTGGGTTCCAGACATGGAAAATAGTGAGAATTTAGACACAAAGACCAAAAAAAAGCATAATTTGCTGACTGACTGGACCAGAAGGAGGGGTACGGACTGTGGGGTAGCTGAAGATGCATTTGAATAAGTAGGATTGGGCTAGGTGACAGCAGCCTTGAAAATCAGGTTGTGGAATCTGAATTTACAGGCAGTGTGTAGCCGTTAGTCATCAATTCTTCATGTCTTTTCCTGGCCCCTTGGCTACTCACTAGTCTCATGTTTATAATTACCTATAAGATAGTTCCACTGACATCCCATTGACCCCAGATATAACCTGACTAAAAGTAGAACTCACCGTTTTCCTTAATCAACAGATCAGTGGTGTTGTCAATCATCCAGCCTTCTAGAATAAAAATTCTGAAGCTATCTTTGACTTATTTTTCCTTTCCCAACCCCTATGTCCAATGCCACCTAGTCCCATCCATCCTTCCTTCAAAATGTCTTTTGAATTCATTTCTCTCTATCCATTTCCACCATCACCATCTGGGGTTGCCTTTCAACACTGTCTCCTGCAAGAGCCTCTAACAAATTTCCCTTCTGACAGCCTTTGCCGGCTGTAGTCATCCTATAAATCACTGCCAGAAAAATCTTCCTAAATTACTATTTAAAGCACATTACCCCGCCCCCACCTCGAACTTCAAAATCTAAATTCCTCTGCTGAGCTCACAAGATCTTTCATATTATTGCCACTGGACCCATCTACCTTATTTGCCACCATACAGGAACCTGCAACCAGTGCTGTAGTCATCTGGACCTCCTCAAAGGACCTACTCACTCTACACCCATTCCTGGTTCCCACTCATTTAAAATGTCCACTGTTTTCCCTTTTGGTTGTCTAAATATTATTCATTCTTAAGATTCAGTGAACTAACCTCTCTCTCAAAGGTCATTTCAATAAGCATCGATCTCCCTTTTTCTGAACTCCCACCCTATTTACAGTTTATATTACACAATGGATTATTTCTAATTGTTCTAATTATTTCTAATTGTTTCAAGTTTGCCAGCCAGGTAGACTGTAAAAGAGTGTAAGATCTCTGGAAAGTCGAACCATTTGCCACCAACCCTTAGGGTTGAGGGACCCCTATGCAACGCATCCTTAGTATTCCTTCTGTGGAAGTCTTCAGTCTTTGCCAGGACAAATCCAATTATATACTCTTCGATAGAGTAGACATTCAACAAATATGTATTCAATTAATAATTTATTAAACTTTTCTGATACTATGTTAGGCCAATAAAAACTCAATAAATACTTGTTGATCATTTGATGACAATTAACCGATTGAGGTTTACAAGTGCTAACACCATGAATGTATGCTTTAGGGAGATTAATCATTCTTGTTTTCCATATCCATGAATATTGACTCTACCGTAAGAGTTTTAGATACACTAAGCCAATATAGTTTACATTAATTCTAAAAACTAAAACAAGTTCCATTGTTATGTAGAATTTATTATGGTTTAATGACCACTGATTACAGTTTGGTTAATCTCCATTCATGGACAAATTTACCTTGAATTGCTGGACAATTAACCGTACCATTGTTCAAAAGGCAGTAATTATTTCTAGCTGAAAATTGAGAGGTATGGAACTGAACCAGCTGTGCCTATCCAAAATTCCAAATGAATTCTGAAAACCCATATCATCCTTTTGCATTTATCAGATCCACTTGATATTGTTGTAGTTTTCCCTTTTGATTCAAAGGAAACAATTCTATTAGCAGACACAAAGAGAGTACCTATTTGCAGGTGAATTTGAGCAAGGAGAATTATATCCTTAAAGAAACAATTCATTTTCTTCTTATAAATAATTGATGCCTTTGCTAATTTCTTAAAAACAGGAAAACTAAACATTCCATCAATAAATATATATCCTTGAAATGTATTATTACTAAATCAACTACATTGCTTTGTTTTAATAGGTCATATGATACATCAGAAAAAACTCTGGATAATGTGTTTTTAAAATTTTCCTTTTATCTTGACATCACTAAATGATTGGGAGTATTCACCATTAAGTTCTTTAATGACAATATCCTTTCTCTTACAAACGGCTTTGAAGTCTTCTACCGCCTATTGCAAGTATTTGGAT
Source organism: Equus przewalskii (assembly GCF_037783145.1). Taxonomy (NCBI): domain Eukaryota; kingdom Metazoa; phylum Chordata; class Mammalia; order Perissodactyla; family Equidae; genus Equus; species Equus przewalskii. Next base: position 21,152,185 of record NC_091853.1, on the reverse strand, counting down.
ACTTCCCCAGCAAGGGTGGGCAGGAAGCCAACACAAGCCACCAGGTGCCAATACTACACCTGACAAATTAGCCACACGACTGGAAAAGGGTGGGTCCATCCTCCTGTTAGAGGTTCATTTCCTCTCATTTTCCCATGAACAGGAAGTCATTGGAATGGGGAAAAAAACTTTCCTTAAAGACCAATATGACCATAGGTCTGAACTTGTTAACTCCTTGCTAACAAACAACTTGGGAAGCAAGTTCAAACTAATCACAAGACTTAATTTATGTTGACTTGTTTAACCCCGTTGATAGCCTGGGTTCCAGAATGCTGTGATTTAGCGTTAACTCAGAGTGTTCATGGAGCAGGTAGGGAATGCCCTTGGATGTCATATAGAATAATCACAGCTGACAGAGAAGGCAGATCTACCTCAGCCGTTGCAGAAACTCAGGAAAATCAAGACTGAAAGGGTCCAGACAAGATCCAACCGTAGCCATGGGTTAGGGCCAGACTGACCCAATTCAACAAGACTGATTTGAAGAATTTCATCAGAGTTGACTGAGATTCCATAAAATACTGCACTATATTCATATAATACTCAATTCAATTACACCCCCTGAACCAATGACTTGTAACTGCCTCCTAAAGATGAGTTATTCAGGTTGAAGAGTGTTAAATAAAGCATAACAAAAGGAACATTTTCCATCTGAAAAGTAATCCAAAGAATAGCGATGCATACTTATACTCATCCTAGTGCTATCCCAAGAGAGAACTACTGTCATGTATTTGTAATGCATATGTAATTATTAAATAACTATTAAAATATATCTTATATTCATATGCTTTTTAAAAAGTATTACAAAAACGACATAAGATAATGTACAATGTTCTACAACTTGCCTCTTCACCTAACATGTTACTGACATCTATCCTTGACAGTCTGTATTGTATATTTACTCATTTTAAGTGATATATGCAATCAACTCTCTTAATTTTTGGTCAATCTGATAGGTAGAAAAGGATAACATACTCTTTTATTGTACATTTCTTTTTTTTTTTTTTTAAAGATTTTATTTTTTCCTTTTTCTCCCCAAAGCCCCCCAGTACATAGTTGTATATTTCTCGTTGTGGGTTCTTCTAGTTGTGGTATGTGGGACGCTGCCTCAGCGTGGTCTGACGAGCAATGCCATGTCCGCACCCAGGATTCGAACCAACGAAACACTGGGCCGCTTGCAGCGGAGCGCGCGAACTTAACCACTCGGCCACGGGGCCAGCCCCTTATTGTACATTTCTTTTACCATTAATAAGGTTGAGCATATTTTCCAAATATTCACTAAATATTTGCAATTTCTCCAGAGAATTGCTTATTTTATATCTTTTGCCCATTTTTAAGTGGATTGTTTATATTTTTCTCATTAACTTCTCGGTGTTCTTTGAATAATGGGTAGTAACCCTTTTTTCTGTAATGTATAATTCAAATATTTTGTCCCAATCTGTCATTTGTCTATTAACTTTGTTTATGATATTTTTGTCAGGTTTTTATGTTTATGATATTTCATCAGGAAAATCTGTCAGGTTTTCCTAAATGACCTCTGGATTTCCCATCTTGTTTACAAAGACTTTCTAACCCAAGATTATTTTTTTAAAAAAGGTTCATTCATATTTCCTTCCAATACTTGTATAGATTTGATTTTTATGTTTAGAGCTTTACTCCATCTGGAATTTACTTTTGTGTATGGTGTGAGTCCAGATGGATAGACAGTTGTCCCAATACCATTTACTGAACAGTCTAGTCTTTAGCCACTGATTCAAAACGCCTCCACAGTATCTGTCAAATTCCTCTATATTCTTAGGTCCGCTTCTGGACTCTAATTTTTTTGGTTAGTTGATTTCTCTCTCACTACGCTTGTGTATTAATTGTATCATTACAATTTGTATTGCTTAAGATGTATAGTTCATTTGATAACTACTAGGGTAAATCCCCACTCATTTTAACTTTTTTGCTTGTTTGTTTTTCATGGCTATTGTCATGCACTGCTCTTCCAAAGGAACTTTAGAATAGGCTGCTCAAGTTCCATTAAAAATCCCATTGGAAATGGGATTGCATTTTAATTTATGGAAAAACTGAGTGAAATTTTACATCTTAAATGCATCTGATTTAAAGTACAACAAGAGTTTCAAAAAATAAAATATTTTATAATACTTTTAAAGATTAAACCATTATAAATAAATGGGATGTTTTGTCATTATTTTTGTTATGTCATATCAAGACTTTCCTTTTGATTGGCTGCTTCATCAACCAAACAGCTATTCTATGCTAGGAAACTATAGTATATGTTATGAGTATACAGAGATGTATGCAATGTGGTCTCTGTCTGTGGAAACTTATAACCTAGTTAACCAGAGACATATATACAGGCACATATAAGACATACCGATATACACAATATACACATTGCTATAAGGTGCTTATATTAAGAAACAAATGCGTTACTGTAGACAATAAGAGCACCAAAAGTTCAAAGGCAGGAGATTCATGATGGGAAAGCTTAGAGGCTCTCTCTCATCTTACAGAAGAGAACATTAAGGCCCAGTCAGGTTAAGTCATCAAGCTAAGCAGTAACAAAAAACATCAGATCTGCTAATTCCTATTCCAGGGACCAGTCCACAGCATCAAGCTGTCACTCCCTTACACATTTATTTGTAGACCATTTTAGAATGATCTAGAAATCTGTATTGTGAAGCAGAAGAGTCCTGTGGAAAACTTACATTTATAACTGTGTCAATACCCACAAACTAGTTTCCCAAAATCAGTTAAAAAATGAAAAGGTTGCATTCAAACAACTCTATTACAGGGATTTCTCTTGATCTATATGACATCAAATAACAGATATTAATGATGTTTCACTTTTCAACTAGTGGTTTTGACATTAGAACACACAGCCCGTGTCTAGGTAACAAAGTGGGAGGAATTTTTTTTGCCCCTTTAGGCAATTCATCCCCTTGTCACATTTGAAAGCCCTCAGGTAACAAACCCTAAGACCCACAGGAATCTTTACACCTGCGGAGAAGAGGTTTCTAAAACTCAACATCAAATCCACTTTTGATTTTCCCTTGAGTTTGTTTCTGTCAATGTTAGGCAGGTAACACATTTCAGCTTTTAAGCCATGAAGTGATCTTTTTTTAGAAAAAAAAAATTGCATTCACAGCTTTAATCTTATATTTCCATGCGTATTGAGTTAAATGTTGTAAAACTATCAATTCTGTCAAAACCTAGCAAAGAGAAAGCAGGACACCATGCAATCTTAATGTCCAAACTGACTAGTGATTATCAGGAATTAAATGTGCAGGAATTCCAAATCTTTTTTGATCTGAGATGTCTAGATAACTTTTGTTTTTCCATAATTGTATGAGCTTTCTACATAGTATTTAAGAATCAATTATATTGCAATTGATGTAATTAACTCTAATAATCCATTAAAAGTCAGTAGGAGGGCTATTCAAGTCAATAGAAAAGAAGGAGTATATTATGAAGGTGTTATTAACCTATACAGAATTTTACCAGACATTTTCTTTTCTTACATAATAAATACACAGTGGTTAGGAAGGCTGTCATTATAATTTAATGTGAACAATAGTCCATCACTCCTTTTCCTATGCAACCCTTAACTAATTCCATGTACAGTGCACAAGTAAAATGAAACCTTTTCTAATCAGAGTACAGTCATATCAATCATCTATTACTCCATGATTAAAGAAGAGGTCCTTCCCCAGCTAAGTGGAACAGAATTTGGTACTAGCAGAAGTGTCAAACCCACCTTCCCTTTTAGTTGACAAGTCTCAGTTTCTGATGGCTGTCTATAGATTGCAACTAATCAAAGAGTAAACAGCCATCCAGAAAGTTCTGTTTAGAATACCCTAGCAACCACTAAATTGCCATGGAAAGCATGGCTACACGTTCCCTTGAGCATCAAGTGAACTTTGGAGCATTCTGAACCATTTGAATTAAATGAGAGGAGAACTACTCACCTTCACAGCATCCTACATGTCCACGCTACCGTGGACCTCACAGATATCTAAAACAACCAAACTCAGCAGAGCTGGCCTGGTCATCCCTGGGACTCCAGGTCACACAGCAAGTCCTCGGGGCTCAGCCTGCTTCCCATCCCCTCTCCATTCCCAGAAAAATGAAGTCAAGAGAGCACAGTTTAAATCACAGGTCACCAAACAAACCCACTGTCCTTCTTTGCAAGGACTCTCACCTCTCACCAGATCCCAGTTCTGCTTTTCCAATTTGATAATGAACAAAACTGCTGTACTCCAATATTTTCATGAAAGGACACTTCGTTATTACTCTTATTCGTTTAACCTACTGTAGACTTCAGTAGGAATCCAGACTGTGTTAGCTTGGCTGGCTTCACCTACATATCACAGCAACTGTCCTCAGCTATGTGGGCAGGCATTATTAGGAAGAACACCTTCCTTACAAAGAACAGTAATGCCCATAAAAGTCTAGAGCCACAGGGCTTCTGGGGAAAAGAGGGCAGCACCTGGAATCACGAGACTTGGGATGGATAGAGGCTGTGCCACGAATTGGCTATGTGATCCAAAGACTATCACTCCTTGGTCTCCTCACCCGTAAAGTGAGTGGGAAAAGAACCCACATCATAGGGCTATTATTAAATTAGTCCCATTACACTAGGATTAAATTAGACAAACACGTAAAATCAGCCTCGTAAATCAGAAAACACTACACGAATGTGAGATTGCGTTTATGCTTATAGCATTGTTCAAAGTCACCAAGAGTTCTCAAAGCCAAGGAGAAAAGGGATAAAACAATAATTCTCAAACTTTGGTGCACATGAGATTCATCTCGGGACTTATTTCAAAGTACATGTGCCTGTTTCCCAGGTGATTCTGATTCAAACTACAGGCTGAGAGACACTGGGATAAGGGGTTGGCTGAAAATGGATTCCCATTCATTCATCAGATATTTTAAGCACTAGGAAGCCTTAGAGGATACAAATAATTACAAGATACGGCTCAATGTCAAGCAACTTCAGCTCTACATGTAGAAAGAAGACAAACATCCAGAAATAGATAAAATAAAAGGCACTGTGTGTTAAAGCAGAAAGGCAGCCCGTAAGTAAGACCTCTTTGAGTTTCTCCCTGGAGCCCTGACAAGCATAAATTCATATTCCCTGGAAGGAAATTCTGGTTGTCTCTGACTCCTCAAGTGCACACTGTTAGTGCCCTGTGTCCCCTTCTGCACGAACTCACTCCTAGGCCCCAAGAGTCAACATGATTCTCAGCCAGGAATCAAGGAGAGAGTGTGGGTCCCATGTCCTCTCCTGGAAAGCCAGGCCTCCCTGTGAAGTGGTAGCTCCTACTCAAAGGGTTCATCTCAGAGGTGGAACAAAGAACCCTTTTCATTCTGGAGAACTCCTGTTTTATGTGGTATAGGCAAAGATTGAACAAACCCACCAGAGGCATGGGCAGCCACAGTGACTAGAATAGGAGACTTCCCCTCTGAAGGTTTCACTTTGACTCTCCTCCCTAAGGCCAGTCCTGGAGAGAGCATTTGGACACAGCAAAGCAGTGGCTTCAAAGTCACAGCGACTTTCTACGTGCCTGGGAGGAGATGGAGAATGTCACCTTCCTTTTTTCTGAAACTCCCATCGTCACTTTGTACAGGTCCCAAGAACACAGAGAAAAGAGACCTGGTCCAGGAGTCAAGAGACCTGGGCTGTCATTCTGCCCCTGCCAGTAACAAGCTAGGAAACCCTCTCTTTCTTTGGCCACATCCTTTTCCAAAGAGGAAAATTCAGAAGACTGACATCTACACTAGCTACTTCACAGGGTTAATGTGAGGGCTAGATGAAAAACTTCTTTGAAAAGTAAAAAGTGTCCTGGAAATATAAGAAATTAATATTAAATCCCCAAAGTAAAATTTCCAATCTCTGAATTATCTAATTTGATTACGAACATTGCCCCCCCATTCACTAAGGTTCTCTCTGCTGCTTTGCTTTGAAGGTATAAGCCGGTCCTCCGAAAAGTCACCACCATTGATTCCTTTGCAGATAAAGACTTGCAAGACTAGCTTGCCAGTCCCATTGAATTCCCTCTGACTCTCGCAGGTGTGCTTTCGCTCTCTCTAGGCCTACAGAAGCTTGAAATGCCCTCACTCTGTGCGGTGCTCTCCCAACCCCAGCCTCAACCTGACCACAAGTCCTGGAGGTACCCGAGAACATCTGACCCCCATCGCATTCATGTGACACCTTTGTTCAATGCTAAATTCACTTGAGAGGGGAAAAAAATACCTCAACCAGGAAATAAATCTTTTACGGCTATTTCATCCTCCCCTCACGTGGCGCTGGAATATTGCTTTAAAGAACATTCTTGTGGCCTTTCCAGTTCTTTTCCTTTAGGTCTGCAAACAGGAGTAGCCCGTCCAAGGGGAAACTACTCCCCAGCAGAGCAGTTCTTCAAAGGGGACTTCTTCGGGCAGGAAAAGGGAACGTCTGATACTGTGGCTGAATAAACAGGCTCATCAAGCCCAGTGCCAGATTGGAAAACCAGGCCCTCCGAGCTTGCAGCCCGCCAGCAACGCACCTCATGTGCGCCCTCACTCTGGCTTTCTCGTCTCTCTCTGTCCTTCTGTCTCTGTTTTTTCTTTTCCATTCTGTCGTCTTCTTCACCAAATGCCTTAATGTTCCTGGGTATATAACTATTGTTTTTATTATTATTAATTGACTAATCGAATAGGCTCCGCAGGTTTCAAAGCCCATTTTTAATCATAAACTCTTCCATCATCTCTACTCAAGTTCACTTTGCCTGTCAACATTCACATATTCCCGCAGTCACCACCAACCTTCCTCACAAAGCAGCTCCTTTTAAAGGCAGAATAGACGATTCACACACTTAATGTTGTAAACCTTGGATGGGCGGCTGATAGAATCGTAGAGCTTAATGGATCCTCCAAAAGTCATTATTTTCAGGAAAACCCTCAAATTTACAGATTCAGAAAGATAATTGTTTACTCTTGACTTTGAAAGAGTCCAGAATCTACCCACCCCATTCACGACTCAGTTCAGTGTCTCATAGTCTATAGTAGAAGTATTTCCAAATATTGAAGCTAAATTTATACTATAATTAGTTTTTCCACTTGAGTAGCTGGTCATAAGCGAAATTCCAAACCACAGGTCATAGCAGGGCATAGGCTTAGAAATTGGAATTTGTCTTTTCCATACTGGAAAATTGGGGTCTTTTTCTTTTTAAACAATTATACCACTAAATGTTATGATTATTCAGATAATGTGGACACTAACTAGTTTTAGCTGTTATCTCTATATCTATGTATACTCACATAGACAGAGACAATTCTCTGTGAATTTCCCACAACATGTTATCAATCCTATCAGGAGTTTTTTCAACCATCCAAAAATTAGGCAGAGGGTCTCACTCTGATGGCTTTGTTCTTAATGTCTACACTCTTTCTTAAATATCTCTTTGAGAAAATAATTCTTGGGTGATAAATGTACTTGGAAAGAGTATATAAAACTTTCCAGTAGCTAATTTTAAAATGAGAGGTCAACTCTTTACTTAGCTTCTATCCATAATTGGCTTCTGGCTCATTCAATACCATACTTCATGACTGTCTTATATAAAATGCCACTTTACAAAAACAACAACAATAAAGGGTCAAAATAAAGAGAATGGTTAAATATCTGGTCAGTAAAAATCTCTGAGACCCAAAGCATTGTTAATTTTTTTCCCAATAAGTTCTTAACCTCAACCACTCAATCCCATCCCACTCTCCCACCAACATTTATGCCTAGGAAGTTATCTCCTAAAAGACTAGTTGAGCCCCACACTCTATGTTTGTCCATTCTGAACACTTGTCAGTAATTACTATAGAATAATCACAAGAACAATCCAATTGTCCTTGATGTCATTAATCACCACCAACCACAAAAGTCCAGATTAGCCATGAATTAGTAAACTTATTTTAGCATTTGCCTAGAGCTGTGTTGTATCTACCTTTGGGAAAGGAGAAAAAAATTCTAGGTCAGCCACTCAGATGCTGTCTGACAAACAACACCTGGATATTTAGAAATATCTCATCAACAAATAGATTTTTCATTTTTAAGTCATATTTTTAAAGGTATCACTATCAGCTGCCTATCAAACTAAGAAGAATAAAAGGCAGTTGTTATTTTTATTCAGTAGGAGTCTGAAATGTACCTCCTGTCCATTTGATGTGCACAGATTAGGTTCTCAGTTATGCAATCATCGGTGCAAACATCCCCTTAGACATGCTGAAGGCACAAGGTGGGAGACATTCATTTCAGTTACCTTTGCCCAGGCTTTATTTGTTCTGCAGATAATAAACTTTGGACTTCTTTACCCAACCAGTCACCTTGCACAAACAGTAAACTACCTCAAAACTTTCTGTTCACATGGGATCCTTGAGAAAACAAAATGAAAAAAAAGCATGATTAAAATCTACTTTCTTTGGTCAACATACTAAAGTTGAGCAATTTCTCGACATCTTAAAAGGGACTGCCCTGGCGTCAGATTGAGAATTAGTAAACTCCCTATTGATCAAATAACTGAAATCAGTAATAACTGGAGTCAGAATTCTGAGATCACAAAAGCTTGTTCTGTAACTATTTCCTGTTCCTCTATGTGGCATCATGAAGACCTTATCCACAGTTATCCTTTGTAACCAGTGGTTTCTAAGCTTCTGATCTAAAGTTTTGATAGAGGTCACACTCCTCTATCAATAAAAACATTTGAGGCATATCCAATCTAGGTATTTCTACTTATAAATTACCCATGCATTATTGTATTGTGTGCATCAAAAATACACACACCAAAAGATTCTTTATTTAAGATGAAATAAAAAATTAAAATAAATAGAAGGTTTAATATCTTCTCTCTGCACTAGGTCATCTTGGATTCTCTATGGGGTCTGGATATCCTACTTCTGATCCCACTACTTTAAGAATGTAATGACCCACCATCGTCCCAAACTCAATCACCACCTTGCCCTAATCAAAACCTGTTTTCAAGAAAAGATCTATGAGTCATTATTGTCTTATGTGAATAAGGACGCATCATTAATGCTTCCCAGAGGATTTTCATTTTAAGTCTATGTCTAATTGTGAGAAGTAAGCTTTATTTCATGTTAATGGAACATCAGGAATGTCAAAATAATTCACAATATTTGGAGGATAGAAAATGTTTCCTGGTGGCCTGAAATCAAACAAGTTAGGATACCCCTTATCTAGTGGATATGCAGCTGCAGCACCAAACTTTGTATATGAAAAGGTTTTAGGGACAGCAAATTGGTTAGAAGAGGGAAGAGTAGGGATGATACATTGGCTAGGAGATTTTCCCTGAGGCCAACCCCAAGTTTCTTCTTAAATTGTATGTTCATTTAGGGAGTCAGAGCAGAAGGATACTCAGACAACATAGGTCCTCCAAGCTATGCTTGTGGCTCCCTCATGACCGATAAAAACAAACCTGGATAAACTCCCATAAGGCCGACATGGAAATTCAAAGCCTTGGTTGCCTCAAGTTGAGGAGTTAAAGACTTCTATAATTCATGAAAAAAAGCATTTTGCCCCAAATAATCAATCACAAATACTTGCACAGCTCAAGTATTTATGTTTGTTATAAATTGATGAAAAGAATTTTCCCAGAGGAAAAGATGAGAAATAATCTAAATTATTTTCATCTTTGTGAATATGAAGTTGAAGTGCTTTAAAAATATGAATAATCCATTAGGCATATGTATTGATCTAATTCAACAGGTAATTATAAGATAATCTACTTGATTTTAACCCATAAAAATAGAAGGAAAGTGGAGCATGAAGCACGTCTATTAGCTATGGAGAGAATGTCTCCTGTGTATGTATGTAAACATATACTACACATGTAACATGTATGAATATATATATGTATATATGTGTGTATAGAGAAGCTCCTGCTATTCAGTTTACCATCCAGTTGGGCAAATCAGGTGCCCAAGTCATAAAGCGATATATCTATCAGCAGGCATAAAATAACAATGTAACACAAAACACATCAAATAAGCATGTGTTGGCGGAATGAAGAGTAGGATATAATTAAAATCTATTGTGAATTTCCAGAGAAAATAGGGACAGCCATTTCAGATAAATAAATTGGCATGAGAAATAGAAGTTTAATATAGCAAATCATACCCGGGGAACACAGGATTCACCAGCGTGAGAGCAGTATCCATACTGATGAAGTATGAGCTATGAAGTTAAAGTTAATGGACTGATAGAGGAGCCTTGTCATATGACAGTGAAACCAAAATTTAGTTTTGCCTGAAACATTCAGGTAATTAAGGTAAAGTACGTCTTATTGTTGTTGTTTTACTTAAAATATCCCCTATAATGTTCCTTTAGGCTACGAGAGATAACCTAGACATGCAGATGTAACATAAGAAGGCACTATATGATACTAGGTCCATAGTGGAGAATTAGACAAGTGTGCACAGGAATCCTGCCTGCTCTTGGACCTTTTCGGGCTTTGACCTTTGTTTCTGAAAGGTCAAGGTATCTCTTGTGTCATCATGAGCCCCCCACCCCCAGCCCTTCATAGCTGTCACCACTGAAATGGACATAAACTATGCCAAAAATGATAAGACCTGAGAATTGCTGAACAGCACCAATTCTTCTGTCAACATTCCTGTCCTGAAATCTCTTTTTACTTAACAAACCCAGATCACCTTCCTTTAATGACAAAAAGGAGAAGAAAACTGAGGCAAATAATCAATTACTTCTCTCCAAAAGATAATTCTCAGGAGGGAAACTGAAAGATACTGCCTATCTAGTTTCTCATATGTTTTCTGGGTTCCCCATTTTGCTTGTTATTGTCACAACTTGCTCCACCTGCACACGATCAGAACTGCTAAAAAGAATGGAAGCTCCTCAGGAGCAAAAGCTGACTTTTCAGCTTCTCTTATATTCCCTGTGACAAGTTCAGAAAGCTACTTTCAGCCTCCACACACAGCAGGAACTCAACATGTTAAGCGACAGACAAATACCCCAATTTTACTCAGTTTATGTTTTAAAGAATGCCTGGATGAATCAGCTCATCGAGTTGGTCATCAAGTTATGAATTAGATAATCACAGAGTTCATTCAATGTGGTTATTGAGAATGCCAACAGGACCAGACAACAAATTATCAAAATATTGATTTGCCAGTTTCATAACCAAATACACTTGGTGTTGAGATTTACTGTTCAGCAGAGGATGTGAAAACTGTCAAGTTGAACTAAAGTTAATTAAGAAAGATTTTAATCTCCACAAGGGCAGAGACTATGCCTGCTTTGTTCAACACTTTTTCCCCAGTCCCTATCACAGTGCCTGTCACATAGTAGGTACTTGTGGTAGCTTGCCATTTAGATGACCACTATCAATTCTTTCCTTCCTTGAATGCATAAGCCATTCCCCAATTGTGAGGTGGAATCTAGTATTTCTCCAACTCCTAGAATCTGGGTTGGCTGGTGACTGCTTTGACAAACAGAAGATAGAAGTGATCTGCATGACTTCTAAGGCTAGGTCTTAAGAGATTTGCATCTTCCGCCTGGATCTTTTAGAACACTTTCACTGGAGGAAGCTGGTCACAATATAAGAAAGCTGATAACCAAGAGACCAACAGTCTCTGAGGAAGCCCAAGCTAACCACTTGGAAAGAAGGAGATTCCTGACTAGCCCAATGCAGACGTGAGTAAAGAAACCTTTAGATGGGTCTAGCCTAAGCTACTGCAACCTGCAACCATATGAGAAACTCCAAGTAAAACTGCCCAGCCGAGCCCATCAACCTCAAGAACCAACAGTGATGATAAATTGTTGCATTAAGTCACTGGGTTTTGGAACTGTTTATTACAAGCAGTAGATACCTGCAACAGTGTTCAATGTTTATTGAATAAGTAAATTAATTGATAAAAGAAGCCATTTGGAATAAAGGTTCCCAAATGAACCCAATGAAATCCATTAAATAAATTATTAAGGTGATGTCAACAACAGTAAAGACCATCAGAAAATTGGACAACTCTGTGGATAATTAAGGCCAAGAGGAAATCTGCTACAGAGCAGAGAAAGTAATTTTTTTGAGAGTGGAATTTTCCAGATTCACTAACCATCTTGACTGTATTCGTCAGATGATTGCTGAACGCCCTACTTCCCTTTACACAAAGTAAACTCATGATTGTGTTTCAGCCATGATTCTAGGTGCAAAGTAGGAGAAAATATACTAACCAAGAAGGAACATGAGTAAGCTAGGCAAATAGACTTTGTGAAGCCTGACTTTTCTATGAAGACTCTAACTCTTCTCTCTATTCTTTTAATTTTGTAAAGTAGACTTTGGTCCAGGTACACCGTGTAAAACAACTAAATATAGCCAGAGATCAGGGTGGGTGGGAATGGAAAAGAGAGACTAAACGCTGGGCACTAGCAGCTGTTACATCATCACATCCCCCATAATTGTGCTATTATGCACACAGCATTCTTCAGTTGGATATGGTCACCACTTTATAATGATAAGAAGATTAATTAGTGACAATCCATATCTTTCATTTCTTTGATGGCTGTAAATAAGTCTGAGTCATTCTACCATTATTTTCGTCATGGGCACAATAGTCTTACCCTTTTTTTGATGAGGAAAATAAATGTCAGAGGGTGTCTGTAATCTTCTGCAGTCTTAACTTTGTGCCTTTTCAAATGAAATCATACCAGGGTCTGGCCTTCCCTTTCCTGAGTATCCTTTTCTTATGGGTGCACAGGTCCTTTCTAACACCCAAGCCCACCCCACCTCCTCCTCACCTATGGAATACTCCTCACCCTGCCCCAATGTAAACTTATAGACCCCACATTTCCAAAGAGATCCTAACTCTGCAAGAGCACAAAGGTTGGGTTCAGAACAAAATGACTAAAACATAGAAATACTTTGACTAAGTCTACACAACCAACAAAAAAATATATATGATTGAAGGTCTCCATGGGTCCAATAAACCAGACTACTGTCAAATCATCCTCCGTTTGGCTACGCAGACAGGACCCAGAGCTCAAACTTAAGGTCATTTGTTGAGAAAGCAGCTCTTCACGGTCACTCTGAGCAGGTCGGGAAGGAAAATGGCTTAAGTAGGGGCAGAATCTAGGGCAGTCATTAGGGAGAATTATCAGATTCCAGGGATAGGAGATCTTGAAATCTCACTTAAACACACGGGGATAACTTTATTTGCTATTGATTCTGTTGTCATTCCATTCAAATCAATTCAGAACAATTTTTTCTCTGGTATTGTCTGGCACCAGGGAATAGAGAATTTATTAAGATCTGCCCTCAAGAAAGAGTCAAGAGAAAACGGGTAAGGAGGGATGACCAACTTGAATTTCCCACGAGAAGGACAAGGAGCACTGGTACCAGACATTTTTTGAGACTCAGTAAATACCACCTTTGTCTTTCTAAGCTCCCCTCTGTACAACAAGGGCTGAAAGCCTGGAAACTACATTTCCCAGGCTTCCTTGCCAGGAGGGTTCTTGGTACAATCTGCCATTGAGAGGTGCTCTTGCAATCATTGGAAGGCGGAAGGGAAAAGCTATTTTCTTCTATCAGTAGCTACAAGCAGGTGTGTGGGCATTGGCAGACAGCAGACATGTGTCTATGCGTCAGCTTCTGAGCATCATCCTAAGACTCACCCCCTTGAGTGCTGCAGGCAGCTGAAATTATCAGTGGCAACTTGAGTTCCTGGTGATTCCTTCACTTCTGATTTCCTGAAAGTTAGTAACAACCTCCTTGACCTTCACTGCCTAGCTCTCCTAATGATTTGATTCTGTAAACCTCTAATTCCTTACCTTGAATTCCTTCCTTACTGAAATACTTCAAGCATATTAGTCATAATGGGATAGGGATGTTTCGGTACTAAACAACCCCCAAAATCTGAATAGTATAACAAAATACAAGTTATTTCCTGTTCAGGATGTAGGCTGAGTGGCTTCTATCTTGTAGCTACACCATCCGGAACACACATCCTCCAAGAGCCCTGTGGAAGAGGAGGAAAGAACATAGAGAAAGCATATTGGCACTCTTAACCTCCTGGACCAAAGGTGGCACAGCACTTCTGTTTACATTCCGTTACAAAGAATTGGTCCTACGGCCCCAATTAAATTGCAAAGGGGAGGGGATTACGATCTTCTCCTGTGCCCAGGAAGAAGAAATGGTTTGGTGAACACATTACATTCTATCTGCCACAAGAGGCTTCTATTTTTCTGACTAAATTTGATTGTTATATTTGGTACCAGATGTGGTGTCCTGTAACAAAACCCTAAAATATGTGGCACTGACTTTGTGGTCAAGTTGCTAGAAGCAGATATATTAGGAGGGATGGCTGGAGATCCATATCACACAGTGGAAAAACACTTGGCAAAACTGTTGCCTTTGGTAACTTCAAAGTTAGACCACGTGACTCTTGAGCTTTTACATGAAAAATAGCACGTGTTGGTTGTTATTGGCTGCTTTTGACAACATAACAGGAGAATAAGAGGATATCAGGAAATAATTAACTGGTTTTTAAGCACAGATAAAAAGAAAAAGCAATTGCTTCTAGAACTCCCTTCTGGTACCAATTTCTGTTTTAGTCAAGGTAAGTAATGCTTGTTGATAAAATAAACAATCCTCAAAAGCTCAGTGGCTTAACATATGAAAGTTTATTTCTTATATGTTACACAAAAAGTGTAATGTGACTATTCCTGGTTGGGCAGCTGTCCCAGGCTGCTCTCCTCCAAGCAGTGAATCAGGAATCCAGATTCTTTCCAGATAATGGCTCTACATCTTCTATATACAGGTGACATCAAGGTTGTCCTGGCATTATCCGGCCAGTAGATAGAGAGAGAGAGTGACAGAGAGAGAACAGCGCAACTATGTACAATCTTAACTGAGAACAAAAGTGACATACACCTCTTCAATTCAGCTCACATTCCACTGATAAGACCTAGTCACCTGGTCCCACAATCACTGCAAGAGAGGCTGGGAAACACAGTCTCTGGCTAAGCCACTGCTTCCCAGAAACAACTTTACACTGTGGAAGGGGAGGATCAATCTTCATTGGTCAGCTAGCCATCACTGTCGCAGTACTAGAAAGTTCTTTTCTTTTTTGCTGCTGTGTAATTTCTTTCCCCCACTTTAATAACATAGCTTCCTCTTGTTTTTTCCAACTTTTCTTTTGACATGTACTCTCTCTCTCTTTTGTCTCTTGTTTGATCTTACTTCCCTCTCTTATTTTACTGTTAATGATAATTAATCATAGCAATCTACTCTCTTCTCTGAGAAATTTCTAAGCATGAGGTCTAGAGTAAAAGATGGGCTGTCATCTCATCAAAACTGCGAAAGGCAGTCATTTCTGTGCCTTTTCCTTCCAACTCAGATCCCATCTTACTCTTACTGTTAGAAGTGATAGGCAGTGGAAGGGGGAGGTCAAAACAAATCTAATAGGGCAAACAAGATATCTGCAATAGTGTTGAGGCTTTCTACACTTCCTGTTCCATGTTCTTTGCCTTTTTCAGGTTTCATGCTGTCTTTGGGGGAAAAGTTCCAAGTGTTCAGTTCTTAACTTTTTATTCAGTTATTAATAGAGACCACGCATAACTGCTGGATGAGAATGGCAAAAGGGGTGTAGACAGTTGTCAACTGTTCAATAACACAAGTATAGTGTTGAGAGGGTTTTCTTTCACTCAGATGCAACTTCCATCCATTTTCAGTGTAAGGGAAGAAATAAATATACATTTTTGAAAATCTGAATCTTTTATTTTTAGTTTTTTGAATATTGAATTTTTAAAATGTGAAAATGACACACTCCTCCATGAGAGGTAACCAGCACAAGTAACTAATTCTTCCCCACAACCTACCTCACTCTATGCCTTATTTTCTGGGCTTAAGACAGAAGAATAAGATTTCAGTTCCAATCCCGATAGATCCTGTTCTTTGAAATAATCCCCAGTGTAATGAGTTGGGACTGGCTTGCTCAGAAATTTGAGTTTTCTAACTTTAACTGAAATCTATATTGAGCAAGCCTCGACTCTCTCAATTCTGTGTCATTATTTGGCAAAGAGTCCCCATAAAGTCATGGCTTCACAGCATCTTTCTATTTCTGTGTCTGCCCTCTTTTCTGGTAGGGGAGCTGACATGAGGCTAGACCCCTGGAGCCTTGACAAGCTTCTAGAGGCACTTTTGAGTATAAGAGCATCATTCAGTATATTTAGGGTAGCAAAAATAATAACAATACATAACATGCTTTATATGCTTGCCAGACATTGTGCAAACATTGTCTCACTTAATCCTCTCAAAAATGTTATGAGGCAAGTACTATTATTATCATCCCCATTTTATAGATGAAGAAACTGAGGCTTGAAGAAATTAAATCCCTTGTTGAGGAGATAGAGCTGTTGAATGTTACTTCAAGAACTTCAGCTTGGCTCTGACTGCAAAGGCCCATAGCTTAACCACTCTACTACCAGTCTATTTCCATAAAAACAATCCAATGAGTTAGCATTATCATGATGGGAGTGGGGCAGGGTCAATCAGCAGAAAATAAGAAAAAAAATGCAAATTTACAGAGAAATTAATCATAACAACCATAACAATTAGTAACATTTCTCGAGCACTTCGTATATGCCAGGCACTGTTCTAAATCCTTTACGTGGATGAACTCATGGCATCTTCTCAACAATCCTAAGAGGTAAGTGTTATTTATTATTATCATCCTAACTTTTTTTTTTTTTTGCAGAAACCAAAGCACAGAGGGATTAAGTTACAGGATCATACAATTAGCATTTAGCAGGATGTAGAGGAATTAAAATAAGAGCATAATGAATTTATCTGTCTTCCATGGAGAGAATAACGGACAAACTGGAAAGATAACTTTCGAAAGTTCTTCAGCGTAGCTTACCTTCTGTGATTTGCTCTCACAGTCAGAACTGTCCTTAGGTAATGAGAATCCAAAGGCCTGGCCCAACCTCTTTCCTCAATCTGAACATAGGAAGTTTTGGATGGCGCCTGTGTATCCTCATTCCTCCCTCACCAGACCAGGAGGGTTCCAGTGCCAAGGAGCTCTTCTGCCCTATTGAAAGCAAAGAATGGTTGCCTCTGAAATAAGTACAAAGAGCAAGCAAATTTAGTCAGTTTATGCAAAACACAAAATGGCATCTGCCATCTGGAAAAATATACCAAAGCCGTGAGCTGTCAAGCCCCTTTCAAGACTTTGGCATGTAAAATCAACATTTTTTTTTTTTTTTTTTAAGTCTGAAAGGTCCATGTGAACTCCCAGCTTCATTAAATGTAATTCCCGTTCATCCATTCCTGTCACTGGTCATCCACTCTCCCATCACACACACAGTTAAAAATATGTATAAATATATATTTATATGTCATATATTATTCTTTTTCCCTTCTCAGTGGTGCAAAGGTCTCTGAGAACAAGAACTTGACAACAGAGGGTTTTTAAAAAGAAGATAATAAAAAAATCCTTCATAATTATCTTCTTTTTTGCATTTAAAATGGTTTAAACAAACACACTTGCCCTTGTAATGCATACATATATATCTGGAATCTAGTTTGTCATTGACATTCCGGAGGCCCCAAATGGTGGGTTGATGTTGCTGCAGTCTTGATGATCACAAACTCCTAATATTGCCCCCAGCTGCACTCACTTGATGGACTTCAAGAGAGATGAGAACAAGGAGGGCTGCTCAGGCTTTGCCTTGGTGCCAGGCTGGATTAGAGGGCATCCAGGCAGAAATGTGTCCATCAGACAGGAGTGGAAATAAGATGCTGGCAATGCTTATTGAAGAGTTATGGTTAAATGGACAGGAATTGAGACCTGGAAAATCACTGATGTGGTTTAAAGGGGAGGCTGGTCAAACCAAATGGACTGAAAAGGGACAGAATCAGAGCCGAAGATGAAATTGTCTATGGTGTTGGAATCAAGGAAGCTGGAACAGGGTCAGGAATAGTAAGACAAGAACACTGGACCAACACATATGTAACAATAACTAAAACACAATAAGTGATTCCCATTAGATCACTAGATCGTTGTCATAACAACTCTATGAGGGAGATACTCTACATAGGAGAGAACTGGGGTCCAGAAAGATTAGGTTACACTGCTCTCTGTATTTAAGAAGACTGCCTAGCACATTGTGTATAGCTTAGACTAGAAGGATACAAACCATGAGACTATCAATTTTCCCCTGGTGGTAGAATGAGAGGTGACTTTTATTTAACGTATTGCTCTATATTTCCATATTCTCTATTTTATAATCAAAATGTTTTGAAAGGTTACTGAGAAAAGAAGCTAAAACTTGCTTAATGAAGGAAAGAAACTGAAAGTTGGTTAATGAAGAGAACTTGGTTTTCGCAGAAGCAGAAAACTCCATGAGGCCAGAGGTGGTGTGAGGATCTGAGTGGCAGCCAGGACCGGTCCTGATGCTGTTCAGACCAGAGTCTACTGCTGTCTGTGACTGATTGGGATACACTTTTCATCTGCAATCATTCAGCTCTTCCCAAGTCAATCCCCTTCCAAGGCTGAGGATCTGATTCCCAAGGTTAAACCTTGGGGAGAAGGGGATTGTACGGGGCAGGGATGATGGGCTGGAGAAGAGTTCACATCACCAGGGCTGATCTGATTAGAGCATCAGATTCTCCACTTCCTTTCTTAGCACAATCTATCTATGTCTAGTTGACTCACTCAGTCATCTCCCACCTCCGTTTAGATGCACCTGATGACAAAGTATCTTTAAGTTGCATTAAAATGAATGCTATTTTGATCATTTCTCTATTCTTTAAATTTAAGGAGACATGCTGAAGTTTCCTGGAAGTTGGTGTAACGTGTGTAGCCTGCTCCAATGGAAAGAGGCATAGCTTAGAGTCTGCCAGACAATTAAAATCCTAGCTCTGCTACTTATCAGCTGTGTGACCCTAGGCAATTTATTTAACTTCTTTGGACCTCAGTTTCCACATCGGTAAAATCCAAGATGCTAGTTAGAAGGACTGGATTGGCACAATAAATTATTATTATCAGCCACAGTGATAACACTAGATGCTATCACACATAAATTCCAGCAGAAGACCTATTCCTGCCACTTCTGAGAAGCTGCCAAGTTGCTAGAGAAATGATGTGACAGTGGACTCCAATATATTATTGAAATGACATTCTCCAACTCCGGGGGCTGAGGAGCTTGTTGCTATCACAGAACCCCCTTTAGGCCAGTCTTTTGAGTGTCACTTACACCAGTTTGGAAGTAATCTGCTTGCTCGCCCTTCCAGCAAAGGATGTCATGATCGGCTAATAGAAAGTGACAAGAAGGGATATAATGAATGAGAGGGAGTTAAAGTTTGGGATAAAAAAAAAAAGAGCCTTGTTCTTTTGGGGAATGCACAATGCTAAGCATACCATGTTAAATCGTGCGTGTCAAATAATGGACTAATTAAGAATCTTCATCCATTTTTTTCACATCTCATTTTTGTTGTCCTTTCAAAGATGTATTTTCAAATTAGCTCTTAGCTCTTTAAATAAGTCCCAAGGGGGAAGAAAAAGAAAAAACAAACCTTGTCTATCAGAGAAGCAAAAGATAAATGTAAAAGAAAATGCACAGGGAATGGAGATGGGGGCTTTGTGGGAGACGCTGGGAAGTTTCATAATCGTAGCAGCAACTTCTTGAATAATGGAATTTAATAACATATAATAAACTATGATCCAGGAGAACTCTGATTCAATCCCACTAATTGTTTGAGCCAGTGAAATGAAGGCAAAGTTTATAGTGCCAACACGCTGCTAATGCCACTGAACACCGCAGGGGACAGACAATTGTTCCCAGCTGCCTACCTCCTCACACCCAGAGGGCACATGGGCCCTGCCCTCCAAAGACCAGCCTGAATCTCCAACTTTCAATGACAATCCCAGTTCTAGGACTTTAAAGTCACAGAAATGTAATTCTTGCAATCAACAAACTATTGTATTAAGCAGAGAACAGAGGGGTAAGTAGTTACAAAGTCTCCAATTAGGTTATAAAGAATAATAACCAATACGCTTTCATGCTAATGCCAAAAAGTACAAAAACCTATAATAAATCTAATTGAGCACATGATCATAAGCACTGTTTTCCTACCTACATAGTTCTGCTATATTAAGATAGACTCCAAATAGAGAAACACATTCTTTTTCACTATTATTGAAAGAGCTTTTTTTTTTTCTTTTTAATTTGGATCATTTTACCAACGTCAAAAAATGGGAAGGTATAATTAAGAAAAAATGATTTTCTCTGTCGTTACTCATTGATTATATCTAAGCATAAAAATGAAGGGAGGAATTGAAGCAATTATCTGGATAATTCAGGTCTCCCCAAAAGATTAGAGGTTTCTAATAAAAACACATTGTTTTTTTACTGAATTATTAAGATAATAGCCTTAGTTTCCACTTTATGTGTGGACCTGTCTATTGATGAAAAGTCTTTTGTAATCATTTAAAAGGAGCTTTTTTTAGGTTTTTCTGACAATGAAGTGTATGATTTTTTTGTACCTAAACTTTAATGTATCTCAAAAACACACAGTCTAAAATTCTCCAGAACCTTTTGCAAAGCAGCTATTTAAATTACTAATCCTAAAAAACTGTTAAGAATAAGTATTACCTTTCCTTTCCCAAAAAGGTCCATGAAATCTTGGTTACAGTTGGGGGCACGAGGGGGAGTGAAATACCTCTGTAAACTGATCGTCTAAAAACAGGAAAATTAGCATTGTGCCACGGCTATGAGCAGCTAATAAAGAGAACATGGTTAAAAGAGATTAAGGTTCAAATTAAGGTCAGAAAAGAGACTGATTGAGGAAAACTGCCATGTTCCGTTGCATGGCAGTTTAAGTGAGACAGTTTCCCCCTGAATCAGTCTTAGGTTGAAAAATTACACTGTTGGGGTTAATAAAGAGGCCAGGCATTTGTTTGGACTGAGACTTCAATTAAAATGTTATTTGGGGCAGCCAGAGCTAATGTCTTGCTTAGAGGTAAACTGAACTGCCTTTTAAGAGGATGAAAAAAAGAAGAAGAAGAAGAAAAAAGACCACCTAATCTGTCAAAGACCCTGAATAACTGGCAGAAAGAATTGTGTTTGCTGGACCTGTGCCCAACTCAGCAGTGAGCATTCTTAAGGGTTTTGTGACATCATCTGAGGCAGCTGAGGTTTTCTGAGTTTTTGATTGTTGTATGGGGGGGAGGAATGTAACGTTCAGCTGAGCCTTCTTTGAGACAAAGAAAAAAATCTGGTTGGTGTAATATGCCAAGGCTTTTTTTTTAATGCCACAAAAGGGGTGGGACCAAGAATTCTGGGTCTTACTCTCATGACTGTACCCCAGAGACAAAAATTGATGAATACAGTTAATTGAATTTCTCAGTCCATACCAATTTGCTCACAGTTAAACAAAAACCACCAAAGTTTGCTTTCATTTCACTTCTTTAGGGTGAGCGAAAATCCACCCTGAATAAGCTCCTTCTCCTCTATATTCACTCCTATATTCCACAGAGATTCATTAAACATGTTTATTTTGGCCAGCATTGGGCATACCTTGGTCAACAAAGCAGACACATTTCCCAGCCTTTATGAGGCTTACAGTTCGAGGGAAGGGGGAGCAGTCAATAAGTAAAAAGACAAATAAACACATAATTACAAATTGGTAAGATTGAAGGAAACAGTGTGGAGATGAAGATCTATTCCGTTTCTCTCCAATCTTTTTCTTAACCAATCCCATGAGCAACAACTATTTGAAGACCTCATTATGAGTGCGTGGGGTGGTTGAGGAAGCTGGGTAATGATAGATATAAAATATGTGATTTTCTGTTGGGGAGTTAGGGATCTGGTCATGGAGATAAACAGGGTGATGCACAGAGAGAGAGGGGTGGGACAGCCAAAAGAGCATGGATTAGAGCCAAAATGAACTTAGAGTCTGGACTTTGATTGGTGTTTCTTGTCCAACGAGCGGTACAAACAAAGCAACAGACTCCCAAAGAACTGCAGAACCAGAAAGGGCCCCTGGGGCAGGGAAAGAGGCTGTGTCATGTGAGAAGTGGGGCCAAGTGACAGCACAAAAGAAAAGGTGCACCAGGGTCCAGGGAAGAGGAAGAGAATGGCTCCTGTGGCTCATTTCCTTCACGCTGTTCAATTTTTTTTTAAACCAAGTCTAGAGAATGGACCCAATTTGTCTGGATCTCACTGCAAACTGATGCCCGAAGTCCAGTTCTGTCATTCAAACTAAAGAAGATAATTATGAGAGCATGAATTCTCCTTCCCCCCATTCCGCAAAAATTAAAACAAAACAAAGCTAATGGAAGATGTTTCATCTTCAGAATATTCTTTAAGAAGATGTGTGGTTGAAAGAAAAGTGGTAGACAGTGCCTTAAGTCCGAGCCACACAGAGGCATAATGCAAAATGGGAAAGATAACACTTTGAAAACAAAATGCCAATAATGAGATCATTGCAATAGGAACAAGGGAACCAGCAAGCTGAGAAGTCACACAACATCATGAGTGCAACGTCTGTCCAAGTCGTGGCAAAATCTGCCAGGCCCAGATTGACTTCATTAGTCATTTAGAAGTACACAGATCACAGAAAAAATTATCCTCCTCCTCACTGAGAAATAGTTGATCATCAGTATAAATAGAAACTGATTAGAACACCAATTCTTCAAAGCATAAATATTTCATTCACCGACGAGTCGCAGTTCTGCCCATGGCAATTAAGAAGAAAGTATGCAACAATACCACACAAAAGGTGTGACTGTAATCAACTTTAACAGGGAATTAGGTTTGACGTGGATTCATACTGGACGTGGGGTAAACACACAGACGACATTATCCCAGATGCAGTCAGGGAACTTGGGGAGAAACAAGCATAACTATATAGCCCCGTTAGTCCTCTTCACTACCCTTAGCTCCTTCGGGTCTTCTGGAACCAATATGCTTCTCATTCAGCAAATATTTGTTACGTACTTTCTAGATGCCAGGTGCTATGTTGGGGATTGGGAATTCTATACTGAACAAGACAACCACAAGCCCTTTCCTCTTATAATCTCCAACTCATTTTCAGTCTCCTTACCCAGCTTAACTTTTTTCCAGAGTATTTGCCACTAGCTGACATTTATCATATCTTTATTTGTTTCTTGTTCATTGCCCCTCTTATGAGCTCCATGGGCAGGGACTTTGACTGTCTTACAGTATGGTATCCCTGACATCTAGGCCATATTAGGAGCTCAAAGAATATCTGTTGGATGAATAAGGCTTACGCTCAAATTACTTACTCATTTCACTTATGATAAGTAAAATAAAAGAAAACTATAGGTGGTATAAGCAAGTATCATTAGGGCTTCTAACCCAGGAAATGAGGGAGACCTTTCCTGGGCAAATGTCTTTTAAGTTAGACCCCAAATCAAGAGAGGGGTTTGTCTGGAGAAGGGGTTGGAAAGGCCTTTCAAAGAGAGGTAGCAACATGTATAAAGGTGCTTGTGGTGTTGCGATAACAGGAAAAAGGCCAGTGCCATGGAGACGTGGGGCGAGTGGGAAGAGTTTCAAGAGATGAGGCAGGAGCCGTGGACAGGAGGCAGATTATGTAAAATCTTGTAGGGCACATTCAGGATTTTGGACTTTATCCTAAGAGCAATATGAAAAGTTTTAAGCGGTGACATGATCACAATTCCCAATTCATGAATCTCCCTAATAAGCACAAAAGCGAGCATTTTAATCTGAGCATTCTGAAATCGACAGGGTGAAGAAACGGCTGAAATATTTCTGCATGTGGAGAACAGGGAAGTCTGAAGACTTATTTACTGAGTATATAGCAGAGGCATCACTTTATTAAGGCAACATGCAGAGGGTGGTAAGAACAAAAAGATGGGCGTCTCGGAAATGTGCATCCACGGAAAACTTGGAAGTGAGAAACTACAAATGAACATGTCTGCCTCTTTCCTGCTTGGAGGCCATCACTGCCACATAGGGCCCTTCTTGGTCTGCCAGGACAAACCTTTGCTGCCTCTTCCTCCACCAGCCCTGCCCTGGTGCTCTGAACTCCAGCAGGAAGAGTCCACCTCAGGCTCCTCCCGTACAGATGCGGTGTGTCCCCTCCACGCCTCGCACAAGCTGCCTGTCATTCTATCCCTCACTCCACCCTCATGGTGTCTCCTGACAAACTGTTGGTCTCCTGCCCAGGACCCAGCTCTAGGACATGACACACATCGTAGGTGCCCAATAAATATCTGTCAGATTAATGTTACACAGCGTGCTAAAATGTCACCCTTATTACACCTTTATAGCAAACACTAATTGAGTGGCTACTTTGTGCTAAGCACAGTGCTGAGGACTTTTTGTGCATTCTCACTTCATTTTCACAACAATCTGGTGAGGCAGATATTGTTGCTATCTCCAACTTGCAAACAAGGAAACTAAGGCTCAGAAAGGTAGAGTGACTTGCTTAAGATTTCTCTCACCATGCAACAGGGACATCAACTCACTTCTGTTCCTCTCCTAAGCCCATGGTCTGATTAATTACTTGCTGATGCTCACCTCCTCCCTGAAGGCTTCCTTGGTACTCCAAACCACCCCAAAGATAAGCCTCAGGGCTCCTAAAGTATTTTGTGGCAACGTATGATGTTCATAACTATCGTACCTAATGTCTTCCCAACAACACTCACAATCTGAGTGCCTCACATGGGTCTCATTTATCCTGGTATCACCAATGTCGAGAACAGTGTCTGGCACATGACAGGAGGGTAAATTAATATTTGTTGAGGAATAAATGGATGGACGAATAAGCCCAAGGCAATCTAATATAAATTCTAAATGCGCTCTTTGAGAAAACTCATTAAGAAAACACATTATACTCAAATCCAAACAGATAGCAGATAAATTGAAGAATGACCATTCGTATTAACAAAAATTCTACACTCCCCATCCTCTCCTCCATCTCTACCCACCACAATGTTCCTTTACTGGTTTCTCTGGTAAATTGAAAATCCGGCTCATTTTCAAAATGAGAGATACTCAAATTGTACCATTGCATAAGGGAGAAAGGGGAATCGTGAAGACTACGCATGAGTCATGGATTCCACGCACAAGCTGAGAGGACATGCAGCTGAGGAGCAAGCAGCAAAGGAACTTATTCACTGCCACCTGATTGTCCCTTAGAAGCATCAAAAAAGCTATACCTCATTTAAAAAGGCAGAAAGATGAGAGATACTGCTTTTTAAACTCGGAATAAGTCCCATAGAAACATTTAAGACATACAAAAGCTGAAATATTCCAAACCAACCACAATTCAGAAGTTGGAATCTCCCTGATGAGATTACTATACTAGAAACAACATGTTTATTGGCTCATAAAAGACATGTCACCTAACAATTCATAATAGGGGGTCTGAAGGAAATAACTCACCCATGGTGAAGTCAATGTTCAAATCAATATCCCTTGGGGAGAAAAATATTGCCCATTGATGGAGATTGATTTTTCTTTTCCTTAAGAAATTCTCAAAGGGTAAACAACATCTTTTTCATAGTGAATGTAACTAAACATGCCAATGTCTAAGGTCTACATTTCAAAAATTATTAGTCTAATTATAAATACCTTTCAACCTATTACAAAATAGATGACAGTTCCATATTTAAAAATCTCCTCTTAATATCCAAGCAACAGGACCACACAGACAACTTGATGTATGTCCTCTGCTTTATTTACCAGCATTCTTATTAGTGAGATAATTTGTGATCTTTTAAAAGAATCGAAAATTAGCATAAAAACTAAGAAAACTGGATCCTGGATTTGTTTACCTACAACTCAATAACGCCTAATTTTTAAAAATTTCTCACTGTTTCTCTCTTAGCTTTCCCAATCCCACCTGGACCCCCAAATGATTACAGCAACATTAAATCTAGCCATTTACCTACTGCCAGAAGTTTTAATGCACAAAGAGAAAAGAAGACTGACTTTAATTGGTTTTATATTTAATATGTTGCTCCAGGCTGGTGAATCTTTTAGACTTGTTTACAAGGCTACAGTAAATTATACTGTCTAAGTCACAGATTATCTTCTTAGGCCAAACATGTGACCGAAAGAAAGCTTGCCTTCTACCTTTTTAAAACTCAAAAGTTGCATGAGAAGGGACAGATGGATGATTTGTGGAAAAAAGAAATGCCACTCAATTAATGTTTGCTGAAAAGGGTGTCACAGATCATTGGCGGAATTTCTACACACTGGCAACTCCCTCAAGCAGCCAAAGATTAATTGAGCACCAAGACTACTGAGTTCTACGAGGAGAGGAGAATATGTGTTGGTGACTACAGAGACTGAGCTGTGAAACCAACAGAAGTGTAACTGGATGAACTATCTTTGACATGCTGGAGTAACACCACTGTTACCCCAGTAGCCAAACACACGATTTTTATTGTTTTTCTCCTGTTATGGTGATGGATTCATATCAAGCCACACTCTTGTACCCAACTCCTCCCATGTCCAAAAGAACATGTTTTTCAAGTAGCTTGAACATATAAAATTAGGAACAAAGTTCATGGATTGGCATATGGTCATGACCTACAACTTGACCTTAGGAAAAATTCAAACCACACTTAGTATACTGATTTTTCTCATCTAGTAGCATAACTACAAGCTTACGGTAACACACTAAATGCTGTACAGGAAAGCAACAAATCAAAGCAAAACAAAAACAAAAACTTAAAATTTAAAAAAACATGTAAGACCTAAGCTCCCCTTCCTAAAAATTTTCTTCCGCAGGAAGGAAAAAGAACTTGATCCACCAGAAGTACTGAAATCAAATACTTATTAGTCTTTTAATTTCCTGCTTATTTAAAATTCAAAAATTATTTCCATGCTTTGGTAGGGCTATGTGGTTGCTTCTCACTTAAACAGCATTTCTGTTTTTATCACAAAGTGAAGAGGAGCCAACACCGAGAAACAAGGAACAGGAATAGCAGCAGACACTGGGGATAAACTACAAACTAAGATGAGCAAAGGAGGGGAGAGAAAACATGGCCCTCTAGGAAAAATAAAGTAGTAACAATCTGAACACATCTGGGATTTGATTCAAACTGACCTGGAACCAGAATGAATCTCCAAGCTGTTCTGTACACAAAAAACACATACACACACACACACTGTGAGATTTCCAAAAGTGAAATTTCCAGCAGTTTTCCAAAAGAGTTAAGCTAAGCAAAGATTTCACTGGCAGGCACAGGAGTAACTTTACCCCTTTTACGGTGATCCATGAGCGGGGTCTATGGCAGGCTAAAGAGACCTTTCTACCGAAAGGTTCCACCTAACCCTCCCACTAAAGCAGGGTTGTGAAGGTGTCAGCAGGATTTGGCTGACTGGATCATTAATGGAGCTTCGGTTAATTATTGACTGATTAGGGATTTACCTTATCTTTCCATCAGGAGCCAGCTCAAGACTTAACGGTAAGCAATTTAGAGCCAGGGTGAACCTACCCATGTGCCTTTTTCTTCTCCTCCTGTGGGTCACTTTAGCTTGTCCTTCCCCATAATTCACATTCAGGTCAGAACCGCCAGTGTTTACAGTGTTTGGGAGTCCTCAAAAGGACTGGAAATGAGAGGGGCCAGGTGTATGGTAAGAAGAGTCCAGAGACACAGGCCTAGAGAAAGGCTGCCTTTGGCAAAACTTTGCTTATTGGTCCAGGTTTTCCCATTAAGTCTCTGGGAGAAAAGCAATGACTTTTTGTCTCTAAAAGTGTTGGTGAGACCCCCATGGGTGAGACTCAGCCCCCTACCCTGCAAGGCGGCCTCTCTGCTGAAGGCCTCTTGGCAAAGCCAGGGAACCAGCACAGGCAGCTCAGACCCAGCTGCCCCAGATAAGAGGTGGCCCGTGTTAATGTACAGGCTTCCTCTGCACCTCAGCAGGGCCTTCCTTTTCTAAACAGTCTCCCTTTAATGTTGGCGAATGTTGTTTTTCCATTGACTCAACATCTCGCCTCTGGTGGTAAGCCAGTGGGGAAAGTTGGAGCGGGGGAGGGAGGGGGAGAGCGGGACAGAGCGATGCCAAGGCAAAAGAGAGGGGCACGGGGAGCCACATTTCCAAACAAGCTAGACACCTGCTTTGGAAAGACAGGGACCAAGCCTAAAATTCTTGCTTCCTCTTGATTTAGATCAGCTTTTTGTTCCCTGTATGTCTGTGATGGGCCCTGGGACCCCTCCCCACGATGCTGCCCCCTGCGCCAGGAGCTAATTTAATGTGGAAACCACGGCCAGGGATTCCTAACTTTTCTGTATGAATATAACGGTCTTATCTGAAGGAAAGAATGAATAAGGGAGTTATTTGAGTATATTAAAGAGGGAAAAGAAATTCTAGGAAAGAGATGAGAGAGAGGATGAGAGGAAAGCAAGAGAGAAGAAGGGAATTAGAGGAAAACAGAGAAGAGGAAAAAGGGGAAAATGAGGGGGAAAAAATAAAGGCATGGAAATGAAAGGCAAAAAGAGAATAAAAGGATAAAACAAAAAATGAAAAGGAAAGAAGGACTGCAGAAAAACGAAATCTGAAATGAGACTTTTTTCCCAGAAGCCGGGTTTCTCAAGACACAGGGACTTTACCGGGTTGAAGACGGAAAGCAGTCGCTGCCCGGGCTTCTCCAGGCAATGCAAGGTCAAGGGGCATCTTCAAAACCAAATCTTGATTAGAGCCAGCTAAATGTTTTGACTTGAAGGAGACACGAAGGATTAAAAAGCGAAATAGACCAGCATGGGTAAGAATGAAACAGGAAAAGAAAGAAAATTAAAAAAAAAAAAAAAAAACTCATGGGAGACACAAAGGGAGTGATAGAAAACACTTCTGAATCAGCTAGTCATCTACTAACAAGCTGCAAAGATTTCCAATGACAAGTTGTCACATTAGTTTAGTGAAACTGAAGCAATGCTTATCCCCTTTCCTGTGCTTAATCTCTGCCTGCGTGCCACAAAAACATGCTACCACGTTTAATAGGATTAGTTTCGTTCACTTTCTCCCCCCACCCCTTTTATTTTTTACAATTCTATTTTCAGCAATCCAGGGACCCTTGAATTCATCGACTTCCTGCAGTGCACAGCAAAACCTGGCATGCATGGTTTTTACCCTTTAAAGACTTCATTTGAATCTGAAAAATGTAATTTTCTACCTTTTCTCCCCAATGAATTACTTTCTCCTCCTGGAAATCTCTACAGGTTGGGGGGTGAGGGAAGAGGTGTTGATGGTAAAAGGGTCAAGACAGAACCTGGGCTACAAAAATGTTGACAAAGCCCAAACCCTGCAGAGGCTTTGTGCCCTAGGAGAAACCGTCATGGCTCCGGCTGCAGACAAACCTGGGTTCCGATTCTAACTGCTATTCACTGGCTTTGTGGCCTTGAGCAAGTGCTGAAACCTTTCCTAGCCTCAGTTTACATCCATGCAGGCACCAAGTAGGGATAATTCCTCCCAGGACTGTTGAGAGAACTATATGGAATACACTTCGTTTCCTTACTTCTAAGATTCACTTTTTTCCATATTTTATTAATATTCCTGAAATTAATATGTCTCACAATTGATTGTACATTTACAGTCATAGTGTTTTCCTTTTCTCCCAAAGGCCATCTTTAAATAGATGGTGTGTCTTATAATCTACGGCATTTTAGAATTAAGAAAATGAGATGAGTCTACAGCATCTGGTATAGTTCTGACCTAGGAAGTCCTCAATAAATGCTAGAATTGTCTATCATGGCTTATCACCAGGCCTGTTCACCTCCTTCCCATATTCTCACTGAAAGACCACTTTGGAATATGGGAAAAAAGAGGTGTTGGCACTCTTGCCCCTCATCCAGATTCTTCTGGACTAGTGCTCCTAACTGAGGTTTCAGAAACCCAACTACATCAAACAGAGAATAATTGTCCACCGGTGTTGGGTAAGAACCAAAATCATCCAGTTCACTCTGCTCCCTCAACAGGGTCATCAACTGCCATGCTTTGCAGAGTGTCGAAAAGAGTAATTATCTGTTGACTTGACTTACCCCATTTTCTTTGCGTCCACTTTGGGTCATGCACTCCCTCCTGCCCTCTTCCGGCTCCCCGAAGGTACCACCACCAGAAGATTAACATTGAGGAGATAAAGGGGTGGACTCGCCTTATCCAGGAGGGCAAAGGATGGGGCCTAGGAGGACCTGGGGCAGTGAGGGAGCAACACTGGGCCTAGGGTGGGGATGGAGGGGACGTGGAGCTGGGAGAAAGGAGGAAGCTGGCAGCCCGGCCTGTGCAGGCCTCTGCAGGAGAAGGCCCTGCAGGGGGGCGCCAAGGGCCAGGCCCCACAGTCGGAGAGGCGAGAGGGGGAGACGCCGAGTCCTGCGGCCGCCTACACATGCCCACATACGCACACACACAGCGCCCCCGAGAGGAGAACCTGGGATGCTCGCCCCGGGGAGGCAGCGGCCGCGAGCTGGGGTTCCAGGCCGTCCAGCGAGGGCCCGAGGCGCCAAGACGCGGCGCCCTCCCTTCACCCGGGCTGGAGCTGAGGCCAAATTCAGGCTCCCGCCACGTCCTTTCTCCTCCCTCCCCCTCCGCCCCTCCCACCACCCTTCCTCACCCCGTCTGCCCAGAGGAGCCTCCTCGGGTAGGGGAAGCGGAGCTCCTCGCCCACTCCCGCTCTCCTGCACGCCCCGCCCCCCATACTCCCCCCATCGCACTCCCACCCCGCCCTCTCACCTTCACTCCCTCGCCCCCCCTACACACTACCCTCACCCCCCCACTCACCTTCTGCAGGACATCCACTCCCCTACTCCTATCCCCTAATCGTACTCTCTCCTCACCCCCACCCAGCACCCGCCCTTCCCACCCCCCACCTACACTCTACCTCTACCCCTCCCTGCCCCTCCATACTCTGTCCCCCACTCACACTCTTCCCCTCTCAGCCTCTGCCCCTGTCCCCCTCCCCCACAAGTGTTGCCGAAAGCGCCTCTTCCTCCGTGAGAGTGCCTGGGGTAAGAAA
This sequence comes from Equus przewalskii, assembly GCF_037783145.1. NCBI lineage: Eukaryota > Metazoa > Chordata > Mammalia > Perissodactyla > Equidae > Equus > Equus przewalskii. Next base: position 21,121,136 of record NC_091853.1, on the reverse strand, counting down.
CCGGAAATTGTTACCTGTCTCCCTACAGCTTGGCCCCAGATGTGTGTTTCTCTGTAGTTGTCTTGAGGTCCTTTGTTTTGTCCCCAAGAGTCACAGCGCACCCCCCCCACACACACACAGAGTAGCCACAGAGCAGGGATTTTCCACTTTTGCCCCAAGATATCCACAAACCCTGGAAGGACAGACATCTAGGGGTGATGCTCAGCCTCCCCCTCATTCAGGGAATAGCCTGCTCCCAACCCCGGGTTCATTCACTAGAGGCAGGGCCCACAGATGCCCCAAGCCGCTGGCAATCTCTTCCTTACCCCTCCTCAGAAATACACGTGATTACTTATCTCAAGCCTTCCGAGGTACCAGCAAAATGCCTTTCTTGGGATGTTTAATTAGCCACTCACAGCTTTCTCCAGTTCTAAAATTGTCAGCCTTCTTGATCTGTTCTCTGCTGGTTCAGTCTATTCCGTTTCTCTGGCTTTCTTCCCCTCACACTACCGCAGAGTCGCTGGCACCTTCTCCCCATCCTTCCTTCCCTTCTCACAGCTGTCTTAGGCTGGGCTCTCCCTTCACTACCTTGTCGTGTGCTTCTATTCACTGGTTTGAACATAATTTTATTTTATGAAGGGCTGTATTTTACATAGATTTGGGGGAGTTGTTCATTCAGACATGTAAAAACATATGACTGATGACATACGTGTTTGTTTTAGTTTTACTTAGGAACGTTGACCTTTTTTTGTCCTTCTTGTTGTTCCCTCCTTGAATAGAACTTTTTGTCCTGTGGTTTCATTGGTCTGATGGGTGGCTTCTGTAGAAAGGTTTGCCATCTATAAAGCAGGGAAGGCGAAAGGACCAAAAACAGAAAGAAAAAAGCAGACTTCAGATTGGTAAACGCCTCTGTCTGCCAGTGGGCCTGATGGATGGCTCTAGGCCCAAGAGCACAGGGCCTAGGTTCCAAACATGCACCAGTTCTATTTTTATGGCCTAAAAGGTGGGAGGTGAGCATATAAATGCCCAAAGTCACAACTATGATGAGCCAAAAAGTGCATACTTGTACATATCAAATGACAATCCAGTTGCCTTCACCAAAATATTGGGGGGAGGCCACCTGTTTAGGAGTACAGGTCTGCACAAATAAGCACACACGTTTGTAGACAAAATAGGGTGCAATTATTGAGCACTCAGGTGCTGAGCAATTTTACTTGCGAAAAAAAAGTCTCTCAACAACTTTTTGAGTTGGATATTTTCCCCACTTCACAGATGAGCAGAACTGAGGCTCAAATAGACAGATTAACACACCCAAGGTCACAGAATCACTAACTGGCTGGGCAGTAATTGGAAACCCAGTATGACTCCCAGATTCCCAGGCTCTCCCTTGATTGCCTAGCTGGGGTGGGCCCAGGTATCTTTATTTTTTAAAAGTCCCCTTGGTGCTTCTTGAGGATTAGCCAGGTCTTGGGAACCGGTTCTCCACTTCAAACCATCCCGCTAACCCTGTCACCACTCAGTCTTGCCTCTGAACAGTCTTCTTCTCCACGTTGGAGAAAACGCTTAAAACATATTTAAATAGCAATTTCGAAAAACTATGCAGCATATGGATTTTTCCTTTTGATCTCAAAATGATGACAAACAGACACTTAGATACTTCATAAAAGAAATATTACCAGAAAAATTATAGAAATCTGGCTTTCAACTTTGTCTTGCTCTAATTTAAACAAAATGCAACTTTCCAGAGCGACTCTCCTCTCAAATAAATCTAAACTGGGAGCTTCCTTCTCTTTTCCCTCTATGCCTGGCCTACACCTATTTATTTCTACCCCGTTTGTCATCCTGAATAAAAGCAATGTAAGACAGACAGTAGGGCTAACTTAAGTCCTGTCATCAAAGCCCCTGAAAATAGAGCACCTCCTCCGAATTCACATCTTTGACTTGAAAGACCGAAGAAAGGGAAGCTGGGAGCAAGGGCCAAATATCCTTAGACCGACAAAAGAAAGGGGGTGGGCAGCAAGGGAGATTTCCAGCCCTTAAAAGGTCACCGCCCCTCTTTCGGTCCCTGGAGAGCCCCCCGCGCCCAGGTTAAGCGCGTCCCCCTGCTGTGGCTGCGCTGCCGCCGCGGCCCCCGCAGCAACAGGCGCACGGCGGGGAGGGGGCTGCGCGGGCCCGGCGGCGGCGGATCTTCCTCGGCCGCGTCGGACGTTCCCGGCTCCGCGCCGCGCGAGGAGCAGGTGGCTGCCCTCTGCGCCCGGCGCACGCTGAGCCCAGGCCGGCGGAGCAGGGCGCTAGCCCCGGGGGGAGGCGAGGACCGCAGGGCCGGGCCGGACGGCCTGGACCCCCACGGGCCGCGCGAGCAGGAGGGGCGCGCCCTCCACCCCGAGCGCGGCGCCACCGCCGCAGCATCTCGCGCTCGCGCTCTCTGGGCCGAGAGGCCGCGACACCTAGCGCGGGGCCGAGGCGAGGAAGGAAGGGCTGGGCGGGAGGAGGAGACCGCGAGGAAGCCCCGCTCCCGCCGACTATCAGGAGAGGAGCCTCCCAGTCTTCCCTCCCAACCCGAAACTTTTCCACCGCACGCAGGCGTGTTCCTCGCAGGTTTCGGCGGCCCCAAGTCGCCAGCCGGGAGGAGGTTCGGCCAACCAACACGTCCCCCGGCACCCCGGCGGAGGTACACAGGCACACCGGCGGGGACTGGGCCTCTGGGGAGGGGGCTGAGGGCGTGCAGGCAGCAGGCGGCCCCACAGCCGAAAGGGACTCCCCGCGAGCGAGAACCAGTGCTTCCAAACCTGCGAAAGCTCGGAAGTGTAGCGGTGGCCAGAGGCTTTTGCGTAACTTTGCCCACTGCGCCCCCGCGTGCAGAGGCGTCCCCTCACACTCACGCCCTCACCCTTCCCCGCTCCCCTTCGGCTGCTGCCCGAGCCTGGCTTTGTATTTCAGCGACCGAGAAAGATATGCTAATCTGAGCCAAAGAGGGAGGGGTGTGAATTGCGTGAATTCCACTCCCTGGCACCCCCAGATACGGAGGGAGGGCGCCCTGTTCTCCCCGAAAGTGTCCCCTCAGCTTCCCTCTGCCCTTGAGTCTCCAGCTTCTTCACTACTGTGCACGAAGAAGATACAGCACACCCAGATCGAGGCGTATTTTTTTCTGAAATCACGACCTCTCCAAATCCTAGCCCTCAAAGAGCTGGGTGGGGTTGGGGAAAGGCAAGGTATTTCGGGGGGCAACAGCACCCCTCGGAAGGCGCGCCCGCGGCCTGGCGGCGCCTCGCCGAGCTCAGCGCGGCCGGGCGGAGTGGCTGGATTATGTAAGTAACAGCCCTCCATGTGCTCACCGCCATCTGTTAATATCTTGATATTGGAAAGTTCGGTGCCTGAGGCAAAGCCAGGGTTGGCGGCGCAGAGCTCCCAGCCTACTCCTTTCTACTCCAGGGCAGGGAACGTATCTCCCTTTGATTGTTTTCGCCTACTTGCATAAAATCAAGTAGTAGTGTACCCCTTCAATCACTGACAACCAGCCCCCTTCTCCCCGCGGGTGTGTGTTTGTGGGAGAAGAGCGATTTTCTTCGAGGTCACTTTATTGTAATGAATCCTTTCGATGAATTTATATGTTTTATGACAATTCTAGGCTTCTTTATGCCTTGTGGTGGACCCTTACTTGAGGGTGGGGACTTTATTATTTTAAAAAATTATTTTTTCTGCCAGCACCCCTGGCCCCCAATTCTTGTAAGGGTTATATTTCAACTTTTGGAGTGATTCGCTTCTGTTTACTTTGAAAGCTGTTGGTTAAACAAACATCACTCAGAAAGGCTTCTAAGCAGTGGGGTTCCCAGGAGAGAACCGACGCAGCTGCTACTTGCTACTGATCTTGTGGCATTTCACTTTTCCCCCCCATTCAGAACAAATCCAGGTTGGGCTTGGCGTCACACTGGGCACAGGGGATGAGAGAGAGAGAGACAGAATGGCGATCAGTGGCCTCTAGACAGCCTGAAGCAGGCCGGCCTGCACCCTGGAGCTGGTTTTTGTGTCTTTCTCTTCCCCTCTTCAGGGTGGTGGTGGTGGTGGATGGTGGACTGGGGTTATGCGTGTGTCCAGGCAGGATCTCCAGCATCCTCCCCCTGAAATCCACGCCCACGCTTGTCTCCTCACTGGATCTGGTTGAAATTCCCAGAATTGGTTTGTTTAGGATCCGATGATGGCTGTTTGTAAGATTTTTACATTAAGAATATGCAGTCTTCCCTCCTACCCCCACCTAACGGCTTAAGAAAAAACAGGAGGGGGAAAATACACCGAGGAAACATCAAGGCGAAGTGTGTTTAACCCAGAACCAGATGCATAAGTGATAACTGCAAGAGTTTAACTAAGAACGCACAGATCACCCTTTAAACAAATTAGTCAATGCAGCCTGCAAGGATGGGGTTTGTTGGAAGACCGATCAGAACTTCAGTTAAATTTCAAGTTATTGGGGTTGTGTTGGCAATGGGGCGAGGAAGGGACTGACCCTTGGCTTGGCCACTGGTTTCAGAGATGGAGCCAGTATCTAGGCGACTTCTCGTCTCCTGGCTGACTGATCGCTTCTCCCCTATCAGAAAACAAACCCCGAGTAGCCCAAGATAGGGGGCTTGGGCCTCACGCCTTGCTCCAGGGCGGCCCGAGACCCGAGAGAGAGCCACAGCTCTTGCAAGAGAGTTTGCCTGGAGCCTAGGCTGTATGTCGCCCCGACAGTAGGGGACAGGACAGGGCTCCGCGTACTCAGTTCGTGGTGCTGGGCTGCGGACCGAGCTCGCCCGCCCGCCCAACGTCGCGCGCGCTCCTATTTCAACAAGCCGCTCCTGCGCCCTAATGCGGGCTGCGAACTGCCGCGGCAGAGCGTGGCGAGCCGCGAGCCTCCGCCGCCGAGACTGGGGGTGGGGGAGCTTCCTTGTTTGCCAAGCGGGTTACCCCGACTTCGACTCGGGCCTGCCTTTCCCCGGGAGTGATAAAGGACTTATTGGGGCTCGCAGGGAACTTTTCCCGCCGCCAGTTCCCGGGCATAGTCTATGCAAAACGTGCATCTGAGCGCTAGGTGCAACTGACATAAACTTGTGGGCTAAAGTTCAAGCCATTTCCTTCCAGAGTCTGAGTCTTTTCTCTCTCTCAGCTTCCTTTTTTCTTCCCCCTTCTCCCCCTCCTCCTTCCCTGCCCTCCTCCCTTTTAAATGTCAAAGTGAGCAGATGGTTTTAAGGTGTGGAGGGCATATATCCTTTACTTCTACCAGTTTATTTGTGGGCTGCCGGCTAACATATGTACAAACTGGGATGCTTAAAGAAAATAATAGGACGAAAAAGGAGGAAGTAGCCCTGATCCTTTCACAGAACCCAAATTTCCCCGCTCGGTACACCCGCTTACCTCGAAAGACCCAACCAATAGAAGCATTATTCCATCCTGCTTCTGATGGGCACGTTGACAGATTATTTTTGTTCCCAGCCTAAACTGTCACATCTCGATTAGAACACTTGATACCATAGCCGATCATTGGAAGTGTGAGTGGTGTGTTTGCGCGCGTCTATGTTGTTCTGTAATGGGGTGGAGGGAGTGTCTGGGGGCGGCGAAAGCTGAGAAGTGGAGACTGGGGATGCTCATGCGAGTCCCTTTTCTTATCCTCGACACCTAACCTGGCCAGCCTGATTTTTTTCTTCTTTTTAATGTTTGAATTCTGCGCCAAAAGTTTCCTACAGGGTATAGACTGGGGCATATTATCATCGCTATTCTTATTTAAAGAGAAGACTTCTTCACAGGTTGATGAATTCGGGGCTGCAACTGTAAATGTCCTAGGAAAGGTGTGTGTGAGTGTATTGCAGAAGACACGGTGGTAGTGGCCGGCCAGTGTACTTGTAACACACCTCGTAAACACCCTGTTGTCACGACGCAACATGATTCAACCTTTGATCTGATGAAATTCGAGGGGCACGCGAAAAATACTTGTCCCCATCCTACCTAAAAAATGAATGCCTAATCCACTATGTATGAATATTTCTGCCTCGCAGCCCTTGCACGCCCTAGCTTTTACAGGATCTTTAAGTCATAAACGCCGTGGCTTTATTAAAAGCCGTTTACTGTGCCCGGCGAAAGAAACGTTCTAGCTGCGGCTGGAAGCTCTTTAGCATTTGTAACTTGCAAACCTCAAGGAGCTCTTTAAGAGCCACATTATTTAAAGAAATCTTGCTGGTTATTTTTCATCCAAGAAATGTCAAACCAAAGTGAATTTTCTACGGCTTTACATGGAAGCCCGAAATTCAGAGGTTTGAAATTTCTTACCTAATAAACTTTAAAGTTTGTTACCCAGGCGTCGAAACTGTGTAAATCCTGCATGAACCCTCTCTCTTTGGTCATTCTGGGGTGAGTGAGTGAAAGGTAATGGCGAGGTAGTTAGTAACATTTTTTTTAAAAAAGGCTGCTGTACCTACAACCCAAATAACGTTGTTAGAGGTAACCAAGGACAAGCATTCCTCTTCCTAATAATTTTGACGGGAAGTTGACTGGGACTCAGCCAATACTGGTCTTCTAATACCAGATAGATGCAGCGGAGCCAGTGTGAAACCTCTAGCACCCATTCTTTTAATCCCAGACCTACCTGTATTTTATTGTCCACCTCCCCTTTAAAAGAAAGCAAGGGTGACCTGTATTCTCGATAACACCTATGATCATTTTTAAAGTGGAATGATTTGAGGATCCCCACTCCCTCCTCCTATACCACCCCACCCCTAAAGCCCCCACTTTTTCCCCAGTATACTTTTCCATGCCTTCCTTCACTCAAGTCCGAGGAGCGCTCACTCGCTCGGCCACTGGGCGAACTCGATCAGCTGTATCTGGGAAACGAAGGAAGAAAAAAAAAAAAGGACCTGCGTCCTGAAAGAGCGAGTGTGAGCCGAGCGCCGCTCGCGCCGTCGCCCGCTTTGCATAGTGCCCGCAGATGGCTCGCTCGGGCCCCGGCGCGGCGATCCAGTCGCCCCAAAGCAGTGGCTGGGCGGGGGTGGGGGTGGGGGCCGGGGATGGAGGCGGGGGAGGGGGAGCGCGAGGCCCCTCTCCCCTCCTCTCTTCCCAGCCCCTCACCCCCACCCCTTTTATATTTTTTTTTCCTCCCAAGTTCTCTTGCCTCGCTATCCCCCCTTGAATCCGAAGGCGCCTCGCGATTGGGTGCTGGGGCCGGGTACGTCAGTCAGACTGTGACGTGCAGTCTTCCTGTTTCCTTCAGCTGTGTCTTAAAGTAAATCTTGTTGTGGAGCGGAGCCCTCAGCTGAGGGAGCGCTCTGAAATAATACACCATTGCAGCCGGGGAAAGCAGAGCGGCGCAAAAGAGCTCTCGCCGGGTCCGCCTGCTCCCTCTCCGCTTCGCTCCTCTTAGCTCCTCTTCTCTTCTTTCCTCCTCTCCTCTCTTCTCTTCTGCTCTCTTCTCTTCTCCTCTTTTCTCCTCTCTTCTCTTCTCCTCTCTTTTCTTCGCTTTTCCTCTCTCTCCTCTCCTTTCTCCTCCCCACCCTCCTCTCTCTCTCCCCTCTCCCTCTCCCACTCGCCCCGCTCGCTCGCTCCCGCACAGACTCACCGTCCCTTGCCCAATTATCATATTCATCACCCGCAAGATATCACCGTGTGTGTGCGCGCGCGTGTTTTCCTCTCTCTGCCGGCAAAAAAAGGCTCGGTCCCACTGCTCTCTGCACCGCGTAAGTATCTTCTCCCCCTCGCGAGTCCCCTCCCCTTTTCCAGAAGCACTTGTCCTGGCTTGTTCTTGAATGAGAAGAAAAGAAAAGAGACTCCCATTACTCATCCCCGTGTAAACATTTTTTTTTCCAGGAGAAAATGGTGTTATTTAAATGAATCATAATAAAATAGCCTCTAAACAGTTTCTAAGCAGGAGCCTCAGTGGAACTCTGCGCTCCGCTCCTCCCAGTTCCTAAGAGTAAGTGATCCGCTTGGCTTTTATTTCTCTCTTTCCTGCTGCTGGCTGGGGGTGGTGTTGGCGATGGGGGACAGGCTGTTATTGCTGGACTTGCCGCTGATCTTGTCACCTTTTGTGTACTGTTTCTGGGGTGTGAGGAGGCGTTTGCTTCCTTTCCTTCTTTCCCCTGCCCTCTCTTCTCAGGAGAGAGGACCGCCCGCGAGGGGACTGGGTCGCTTTTTGTTCGTCTGGATCCCCGCTTTCCGCCAAGCCTCATCCTTCCCATCTCCCCGGGTTAAAACTCCTGGGCTAGCCCCCTCGTCCTTTCTCTTTGTCTTGTTTATTATAGCTGCCTTTCTTCCAGGCTCTTCCAATTTGCTTGTCATTTGCATACCTTTCACTTCTCCTTTTTAACCCCAGCAGAGGGCCAGGGAGTGGGGAGAGGGAGGAGGGGGGCGCTCTATTACTTTCCTCTCAAAACGCTGTCGAAGCCGAAATGTTGAAATCGGGGTTGGAGCGCTGGAGAGATGGTCCCAGGAAAGGAGCGCGGCGCCCTTCTCCTGAGCTCCAAGGAACCGGGGCTAGGTCAAGTTGAGGGGGGTAAGGCGGCCCCGGGAGCCTCAGGGGGTCGTGCGGTGGGGGGATTGGGGCGCGAGCGCCGCGAGAGGACGGAAGGATCGCGGTCCGGTGGGGGGTAGGGGCTGTTCTTGGACAGCGGATATGCGAGGCGAAGACTCTTTACAGTCACCGCTGGCTGTGTGTGGTGTCGGGTTGCTTCGATCTTGTCTTTTCTGGGTGGTACCTACAGTTTTGCCCAGTTCGGAGGGCTGGGGAGGGAAGAGAGGAGAGGTGAGAGTAATTGTTACTGCGAAGAATAGTGAGGAGGGCGGGAAGAGCTGCTGTCTTGACTGAACAGGCGAGGAGGGGGACGCCGGGGGGGGGGGGGGCGGGGTTGCGGGGGAGACATCACCCAAAGTCCAGTTTAGCAAGTTGTTGGTTCTTCTGGTGTGCCAGCCAGTTACTCTTCTTGCTGAAGTTGAGCGTTGGTGGAGAGTGTGGATTGGGGTGGGGGGCGGGGAGGTCAAGGGGGAGCAGCTTCCAGGAGACTCATAAGTCTCCAGCCTCTTCTTGGCTTCTTGGGAAGTTGGGGGTCCTCAAGGCAGGTGGAGAGAAGGTCTAGGAGGAGGGGTTGGGCGACAGTCTTAAATAACCCAAGGAGGCAGGTTGGAGTGTGAAACTGCTGTTCTTGGCAATACAGAACCCTACTCCGCCTCGGGGAAGGCTGGGCACTCACCTGCTTGTTTTTATTTTTCCAAGAAGGTCTGTGTTGTCTCCTTGAACTTATAAAAACAGGGCAAGCACAGAGTGGCCTTCTCGCAAAGTCAAGGCTAGAAGTCTCTTTTCTTGTTCTCTCTCTCTCCTCCCACCTATACCATCTCTTACAAAAAAAATCATTTCCTTTCCTAAACCGGGTAGGCAGAGGTCTCTTAGCAGAGTGCGCATGGGCAGGGCCTGACAGGTGTGTTGTGTCAAGAAAGACAGGTGCAAATTTCCTCTGTGTCTGTGTGTGTCTGTACAGTTCCAGACCGCAATGCGTGCTCCAGGGTTGTAGAGGTTTATGAATTTATGGTTGCCCTGGATAATAGGATTGTCTAGGCTAATGGGAACTGGGCTGTTATTAGGTTTTGAGCCCTGCCATGTGAGTTCTTTGGTTGGGGGTGGGGGATAAGTTGTTATGTGTTTGTTTATTTTTCTTAAGGATGTTGGCAGGCTGCTGCTGAGGCTGTCTCAGGCTCCTGTCTGAGGTGGCTCAAAGTACCCCCACTTCAGGCAGCAGGTGGAGGGAGACTGACCTTCCTTTTGCTTCTCTCCAGTTTATGCTTCTCTCCCAGGTCCACGGTGTTGGGGGTGGTGAGAACCGTCTTTTGTGTGTGTGTGTGTTTTGGACAGCCATGGGTGGTACGTGTAACTGCCAAGAATACCAAAGTCAGTTTGAAAGTGTTACTGTTGTTAAAGCTTATCTTTTTAGCGTGCTTTCTCCCTGCCCAGAAAGAATAGGCATGTGCATAAACTCTTTCAAGTCATATGTTAAATACTCTCATAAAGTAGAATGAGCCTGTCATTGTACCAGACATGTGCCAGATGTCCTAGTTATTACTTTGATGGAGAAGGAAAATCTCAAGTACGTGCGAGGTAACTGTGCTTTTCTATTTGATGCAAGATGTGGGCAGTCAGTTCTATGAAGAGTTTCTTGCAAGAACTTCTGAGTATTTTCAAAATGAAATGGGCTGTGTGTGATGAGGAAGAAAAAGGGGGAGTATTCAGGTTGACCTGTCCATGCGCTACAGCATGGACATGTTTTTGTAAGGGTAAAATAGACCCGGGGAAGGACTCTGGCTTCATGTGTGAGGGAAGAGTTTGAGAATTCAGTGTAAGCACGGTGTCTGGATTCTTAAAACTTGACCTTTTAAATTTGTCTTTAAACAGGCTACTTCTTGAGTTGCATAGAATTAGGTTAGATGGTGAATGGCCTTTGTTGGTTGGTTTTGTTGCTTTGGGGATGATCATTGTTTTATGAAAATGAGATAGTGTGTGTCATTTATTCTTTAGACTTAAACATCAAAGTCCCTCCCGCCAATCGTCTCCTTGGATGCTTTTGAAGTTCTTTCATAATTAAAATGTCATCTATGGATATGTTCATTTGCTTTATTTGTAGTAGGGGTTATCTGTGCTTGGCACTTATTGATATTTTTAAGTGTCCATTATGCAGAATTCTATTTAGTTTAATCACCACCTTGTGGGAAAAAAAGTCATGCATACATAACATGCATCTTTGTTCTCACTTTATTCATTTCCTAGCATCATCCCTCTTTAAGTAGCGCTTGTAATCTTAAAACATAAGCTAGCTGCCAGGCTTGCTCTTTATTTGTTCAAAGTGCAAGTACATCTTTTTTCATGAATTTCTTGTATCGTTTTAGAGATTGTCTTGCATTTGCAACTGCTAACAGAAGGAATTTTTAGGTTCGGGCTTAACATGAGAAATTATAAAATGTTACTGATTTTATAATATGAAGATTGATTGTGCATGATATGTTATTATTGGATTCTAATTAAGTATTTGTGTAAATTGGAAAGGACACATGCATAAGGAATTTCTCAAACCTTATTACCTAGTGTATTCTAAAGCTTCAAACGACATTTACAGTATTTCGGTTTTCTACAAAAAGAAAAAAGTGTAAGTGTTTTTTCTTGAGATTATTTCTGTCTCTTTTATTTGTTAATTTGGTGAATTGTTACTTTTTAAATAAGTAGAAATGAATATTTTAGGCATGTCTCAGAAAATGTTCTGTGTTCATTTCGCGGGTGAAAAATGCATGGGATTTTTGATAGGATGGAGGAATTTTAAATGAAATGGTTATGACTTGAGACCTTCATTATGATAAGAAATTTTAAAACCTAATATAAGATTTTGACAATACAATCTTAGCTCATTGAAGTATTACCTTATTCAAGTGGGTTCTTTAAAATAAACATCAAAGGCTTTCTTAACCTGATAGTAAGCTGAAACATCTCCAGAGGAAAAGTTGCTAATTAGCAGAAATGAACTCCTGAATACAGTGAAGGGGGCAGCTTAGTGATTTGGTTGGGGCGTGGAGAGGGGGTACCTCAATCAAATCATCTCACTTTTCCCCCTCGAATTACTGATTTCCGCATGGATTTAAAAGGTTCTTTGTTAATGATATTCCATTTGAAATTTCATAACCCGAGTAGATTAGAGGCCCATCCCATTCACAGGTTGTTTTCTAAAAGAAGTAATGTGTAGGCTTGAGTAATTTTTTCAAATAATTTTATCAACAAAGACAGATAATCTAAATAATCCAAACAGGAAACCATGCCAGCCTTGCACTCCCCCATCTCATAAAAGATTTGTCTGAACTCTTTGGGTAATTACCATAATGAACACCCCTTTGTCCAGAATCTGGACTCCAGATAGACGTGTAAAAGTTGCAAATAACTTCTTTATTAAAGTAGAGCACTTAAGCACTTTCTCCTTCCCACTGCGGTGTTCTTTGAAATTCTTCACTGCAAATTCTTTCCTACTAACATTAAGTGAATAGCTTCCTTAGGCTTCTCCATATTAAAATATCTGACATTCTTCAGATAATTCAGAATTTAATAAAGAATCTTTTGGAGTAGTTAAAATCTGACTTGATCACACCTGGATATTTGTTCTTATCTTTTGCTGGGACGAGCCTACTATGTTAAGATATCCATTGTATAGGAATTATTAAAGCATTTGTATAGTTAGGGGCCAAATGGTACAACAAAATATTTAATAATAAAAAATATTCTATATAGATTTTCATATTATTTAAAGAGGCGTTTACAGGACTAGACTGTGTATCTGATCAATAATACATTGGGGTTCAGATTCTACATCAGTATTTTTTGGCATACTTGCTGATATTCATGTTCACCAGCGCTGATCAAAAGGCTTTCTATTGCCTGGTTAAACTCAAAATTAATGTTAAAATTAAAACATGATAATCAATAATGACTATAGTTGAAACATTACTGTTTAGTACATATGTTGAGAAATAAAGGCATTTAAAACAATCCTAATGGACAGGATGACATCAGTGTTAAAGTCATTCCACAACATTGTCTAAATTCTGAATTGGGAAATCACAGAGGCACCTTTGAAAATGTTTTCAAGTGATTTAATTTACATTATGATCATTTAACAATGCATTTTCTTATGTGCTAAATGTGTTCACATATGTATCTTGTTTTGGAACATAATGCTAATAAAGTACTGTATCAACCAGTTATAATTATTTAATCTTGCCTATAGCTTCCAGGGGTATGGTCCCGATGTGTACCACTGTTATACTTTTATTCCCAAGTTTAGATCTAGGCTATGTGGAGAGAGATATTTATTCGTGCCTATTAATATAATGCCTTGTCTTGCTGGATTATATAATTTTTCCTATTTTTCCCATTTGTTTTGTCCTGTCTATGTGTCAGCTGGACATTTTACAACAAGACCTAAAAGTATTTAAATTCTCTTAGCCCAAACCAAAAACAAATCATGATTTAGTCTAAAAATGCTGACCAGTTGAAAGAGAATTGCAAAGATCAGCTTAATTTGTAAATTTGGAGGAAGTTACAGGATATTTTGTTCTTAAAAGACCCAACAAGCATGTTTAGTTCACACTTACTCTCCACTGAAGATGAAAGTATCGTTTCTTTCCACCTTAGGAAGAGCGCAGCCCTCCTCTTGGCTCAGGCATGAGGCAGGGATGCAGCTGTTGGTACCTAGGCTAGATGAGAGGAAGTGCAGTTGACGCAGAGGTAAATGGCAGCTGGGAAAGGAAGGATGCCTGGGGATGACCTTGTGCTCATCTCTTACACCAGTGTGTCATTTCTGAGCCTCTGTTACAGAAATGGTCTTCCCATAGCAGAGAATGGTAGGAGAAAATCGAGATTGGGTGTTAAGATGAACAGGGGAAGGAAAAAATACCTTGGAAAGTTTGTTCAGCATTTTGATTGGAGATCCATGTGCTTTTCAGGTGATGTTAAATAGAAAAGGATTTGCACACAAAAAGAAATGAGGTAAAATTTTAAAATAATGGCAATGAATTCTATTTTTGGAAAGCTGATATACGCACAAAATGTCCTCCTTGCAAAGATCTCTCGCCCCCAATTTGCAGGTCTTTCTGAGCTTTGAAATAATTCATCCTCTCTCTTCTGTCTCAGTCTCTCCTTTTTCTTTCTCTCACCTGACAGCTACACCTGATTTATCAGATCTAGTGTGTTAGTGAAATATTTGCATTTTCGTATCCCTGAAACCAGTTTTATTATTAATGTGTGAGGGGTCGCAATCATTGTGAATTTGATTTTGAACCCTCTATTGAAGTTATTAAGATCTATTTCCATTCCAAGTTCAGGAAATTTTATCCTCAGGCATACAAAAAGTATTTTATCCTCAAGCATACAAAAAATATGTAAAGAGGCATCATATTGTTTTCATACTCTTTTAAAAATGTTGTATCTTTGTGTAGAAACCAGGAGCATGATGAAATCTTTGTCGCTTAAAAAAAAATATGTTACCATCTAAGCATTGAGCATTTTCTTGATTTTTACAGGTTATTTCATGCTGAAATTATGCCTATTTGCATGGATAGTCATTCTTTAAAACTAGCCACAGATGCAGTCCTAGGGAGCACGTAGATGTTTTTACAGGTGAACCGAAAGAGATGGGAGCTGTTCCAAGCACACTGCACGCTGCCTTTGGCAATAGACCCTGTTATTGTGAAGATGTGCTCTGTTAAGCAAACGTGAAGTTTAATATTAGATAAACCCTGTGTGAAAAAAATATTTTCATTTTCTTCATAACATGTTAATTGTAAGCAAAATGATGTCACATCTTATATTTATCCAAAATTTGGGCTTAGCATCACTAGTTAATAAGTCACAAAATATGGCAAGTGCCTTTTATAAAATGCAAGGAAGGATGTTCTCTTTTTACATTGTGTTCCCAAGAAACAATGGAAGTTCATATGCAGAGAAGGTATTTCCCTTTCTCACGTATTTCATTGATGTTTTTTCTTTCTTTTTTATTTATCTTCTCTCAGTCTTTTTTTTTCCTTTACTTTGGCATAAAAAATAAGATTCACAAATGGTGTATGTTAAAGAGTGTTAGGCATTGGAAGTATTATTTTGGCAGATTTTAGCAAAAGAAAACTAGTACTGAAGATGTATTTAATCCTTGCCTAACTCAATAATTTATTGTTCCACATATTGATTTCTAAAATGTGACAACGTCCTTCTTTTGCAATGAGTCACACTTTATAATAATTTGTCATCAAAAAGACATCATGAAAATTTATAAATATTCTCATACTTACATTAAAATAGAGCAACAGATACCATCTTCAAATGTGATTTTACTACTAAAAATGCATATCTATGCTAAATAAGCAGACTTGTAAAATGAGTATTTGTGCATTTATTTCAATGTTAAATTGGCCATTTATGTTGGAAAGATGTTGATGGGGATGTTCTCCTTCCAATTTCACATATGACAAAAATATTTTAAAATTCAGTGATAAAGGGTGTGTGTTAAATATTTACATTTATTTTAGTCTTTTTTCTCTAGTAGCATTAAAACCACAATAATTTTAATGCAGAAATGGAATTTTTCATCCAAATTTCATGCAGCCTCAAAATTTAACCTTATTTCTTAAGTATAGATCACTTTCATCTTCTTTTGTAATATGAATCTCAACGCCCAAAATTTAATCAATTGGTTGTCAGAGGCTGTGTTCTTATAATCTACTGTTTCTTCTGAAGATAAACAGTATCATTTTAGGCATTTGTGAAAGAGAATCATATTACTGGTGCTTAAGCAGTTTTTGCTTTTTTTTTTTAATCTTAATCCATCTTAAACCAGTGGAGCAGAAATATTTAAAAATGTTTCATTTCAAGCAGAGTGCATAATAAATTGCAATAATTGTAATGTGCCATAAATCCCAGAGCCTATGCATTTTGCATTTGATTCAGGATTGAGGTCAGGAAATTTGGAGAAATTTAAAGAAAATGATTCATCAGTCCTTTTGTTCTGTTGGCCAGGGTCCCGGGATTCTTGAGCTGTGCCCAGCTGACGAGCTTTTGAAGATGGCACAATAACTGTCCAGTGATGCCTGACCATGACAGCACAGCCCTCTTAAGCCGGCAAACCAAGAGGAGAAGAGTTGACATTGGAGTGAAAAGGACGGTAGGGACAGCATCTGCATTTTTTGCTAAGGCAAGAGCAACGTTTTTTAGTGCCATGAATCCCCAAGGTTCCGAGCAGGATGTTGAGTATTCAGTGGTGCAGCATGCAGATGGGGAAAAGTCAAATGTACTCCGCAAGCTGCTGAAGAGGGCGAACTCGTATGAAGATGCCATGATGCCTTTTCCAGGAGCAACCATAATTTCCCAGCTGTTGAAAAATAACATGAACAAAAATGGTGGCACGGAGCCCAGTTTCCAAGCCAGCGGTCTCTCTAGTACAGGCTCCGAAGTACATCAGGAGGATATATGCAGCAACTCTTCAAGAGACAGCCCCCCTGAGTGTCTTTCCCCTTTTGGCAGGCCTACTATGAGCCAGTTTGATATGGATCGCTTATGTGACGAGCACCTGAGAGCAAAGCGCGCCCGGGTTGAGAATATAATTCGGGGTATGAGCCATTCCCCCAGTGTGGCATTAAGGGGCAATGAAAATGAAAGAGAGATGGCCCCGCAGTCTGTGAGTCCCCGAGAAAGTTACAGAGAAAACAAACGCAAGCAAAAGCTGCCCCAGCAGCAGCAACAGAGTTTCCAGCAGCTGGTTTCAGCCCGAAAAGAACAGAAGCGAGAGGAGCGCCGACAGCTGAAACAGCAGCTGGAGGACATGCAGAAACAGCTGCGCCAGCTGCAGGAAAAGTTCTACCAAATCTATGACAGCACTGATTCTGAAAATGATGAAGATGGTAACCTGTCTGAAGACAGCATGCGCTCGGAGATCCTGGAGGCAAGGGCCCAGGACTCCGTGGGGAGGTCAGATAATGAGATGTGCGAGCTAGACCCGGGACAGTTCATTGACCGAGCTCGAGCCCTGATCAGGGAGCAGGAAATGGCTGAAAACAAGCCGAAGCGAGAAGGCAGCAACAAAGAAAGAGACCACGGGCCAAACTCCTTACAGCCAGAAGGCAAACATTTGGCCGAGACCTTGAAACAAGAACTGAACACTGCCATGTCGCAAGTTGTGGACACTGTGGTCAAAGTCTTTTCGGCCAAACCCTCCCGCCAGGTTCCTCAGGTCTTCCCACCTCTCCAGATCCCCCAGGCCAGATTTGCAGTCAATGGGGAAAACCACAATTTCCACACCGCCAACCAGCGCCTGCAGTGCTTTGGCGACGTCATCATTCCGAACCCCCTGGACACCTTTGGCAATGTGCAGATGCCCACTTCCACAGACCAGACGGAAGCACTGCCCCTGGTTGTCCGCAAAAACTCAGCTGACCAGTCTGCCTCCGGCCCTCCCGCTGGCGGCCACCACCAGCCCCTGCACCAGTCGCCTCTCTCTGCCACCGCAGGCTTCACCACGTCCACGTTCCGCCACCCCTTCCCCCTCCCCTTGATGGCCTACCCATTTCAGAGTCCATTAGGTGCTCCCTCCGGCTCCTTCTCGGGAAAAGACAGAGCCTCTCCTGAATCCTTAGACTTAACTAGGGAGACGACAAGTCTGAGGACCAAGATGTCATCCCACCACCTGAGCCACCATCCTTGTTCACCAGCACACCCGCCCAGCACCGCAGAAGGGCTCTCTTTGTCTCTCATCAAGTCCGAGTGTGGCGATCTTCAAGACATGTCTGAAATCTCACCGTATTCGGGAAGTGCAATATCCTTTTATTCTCCCCTCAAGCAAAACAAAACAAAACAAAAAAGGCTTCCCAAAAGATCAGGTTTACACAATATATAGAGTAACGTAGATGAGTATCTTCTTAAGAATGGCAATCTTTCCTACTATTCAGAGGAATGGGCTTTTTGTCAGCACGCGTGTGGCGCTTCTGATTGCACAAAAACTTCACAGGAAACCCACAACTTTGCAACTTTCACAAGTTGTTAATTTCCTCAGAGAGCTGGTCTTGAATATGTGCTTCTTTAGCAGTGTTTTTTTCTGCTGTTCTTCATAGTTATCTTCTTATCCTTTGTTTTTTAAAGGGTAGATTCAGAGATGGAAAAAAAACTCACTGTAATATTGAATTCTGTCAGATATATATTTTTAAAGATGGTAAGTTTTATAATGGAGTAAAGGGAAAAGTCAGTTTTCAGATCCCTAAGATTCCGTAAGAAGAATTCTCCCTTTAAACTGCCTGTAAGGCCCCTGGTCCATTTAGAGAAGGCCTGATTAAAGCTTATGCAGGGCGCTTTACTGGTGGGAGGCTGCGGTGGGGCAGACATGGAGGTGGGTGGGAGTTAGGTTCTCTCTTTACTCTTTAAGTGAGACATGGTTTTTTTAAAGGAAATATACAGGTACTGATTTATTCAGACGGCATCGGTCTCTCTCTCGTTCACCCAAGGTCTGTTCTTTGGGTCTGGTGCAGCTGCCTCTATGCATGATTAACCTCTGTTCAGCCATACACAGAAATCTTTTGTCCTAACATACACAAAGCAAATTATTTTGGAAAGCGAGAGAGCACAATTAAATATAAAACTCAGCTGTATTCGACTTAAAAAAATGGCTCTTTTTGTGACTCTTTTATATTTTGAATCTGACTTTTATGTACAGATGCTGCTTATATTTTTTATTAGACCTGTCCTGAACCCTAGCTATTTTTAACTGATTTTTCCCCCCTCTGTAAACTGGCCCTTTCAGTAAATTTTTAAAAATCTTGTGGTCGTTGGTGTTTTGGGGTAGTGGGATAGTAGCATTCGGGGACAGGTAGAGGCGTGTTTCTTTTGTAATAAATCGCCAGATGGATATAAAATTTAGCAATTAAGTTGGCTGTTGCTAAATTGAGGATTTTGAGCAATCGTCTTGATGACTAGAGATTGACATTTTAGTATCTAAACCCACTCCAGAGGCTGCCACGTAAGTGCAAAGTCCCAGCGATGGTGGAAATGTGTTTTCCTAGGTAGCAAAGGTCATCCTTCTAGCCAGCTCTCAGGATCATAGTGAAGATTTCTGATGAGGTGAATGGGAGATGTCTCACCAGTAGGAGACAAGAATGAGACCTACTCGGGCAGTTAAACAGAGTTTCTTTCCATAGTGAGGAAGAAAATAATGTCGTGAGAGAAAGAAAGAGAAAGATGTTGAGGACTTAGATATAGAAATAGAAATTGCGTCTTGGTTTGGTTGCGGATTTAACTTCTACCTTTCAACAATCTAAAATTTAACGCACCAGTCATAAATCAAAGCTGGGCCACCCTCTCTGCCTTACGCATTATAAGCAGGCAATAAACACTGGTCAGAACGATTGGAATATAGCTGTTGGTGATGAGAAAGACAAAGTGAGAAGACGCAATAGCTTGAATGATTTTTCACCCTTTGCAGGAAGAGCATCTTCTGAGGTTCATACCAAGCTAGTGTCCAGGGCTAGTCACCCTTGCTCCTCAGAGATCCCTTACTTCATTTTGAAGCCAGTAGTAGTGATGGTGGATTGGTTCTCTCTCTCACACACACACACACTCACAGAAGAAAAGAGCATGTCTAGTTTGGTGGATATTTGAAGCCAGCTTTCCTAAGGACTAAGTCCATTCTAAACTCTTAAACTCAAGATCCAATTTATGTTTTTTTTAGAATTGATTAGACTTTTCATTGTGACCAAATAATTATGCCTTTGCTTTTCTTTTTTAAAGTAGGTTCGATCTTCTGGGGAAAAAAGCTTTTAGATTGCTTTAAGTGTTGGCTATGCTCACCCTCTCACCCTCTCTAAATCCTCTGAGGAATTTTGAGGATTTGAATTGAAAGAAGTTCCTTTTATTTCTATACGTATCAAAGGCTTTAAAGAGAATATAGTTGCTTCTTCTTCAGATGAGTAACTTCTCTCTTCTACCAATATATCTCTCCTACCTGCTAATGAACAGTGATGGTTTGGAAACACCTGTGTTCATATGAAATGTTAGTTACTTGCATCTGGAGTTGTTTCTTCCTTGTAGCTAAATGATTTTGGCCTCTTACTACAATTAATGATTACATTTCCCACCTCTGGGCTTCTGTCTTCTATTTATTTCTCTTTCCCCTCTACTACATTGTACTTTTAGTCATTTATCTCATAGATATACTATTTCTCAGGAAGAAGATATAGACAAGTAACCTTTTCTATAGTCCACAGAATTCTAAAGCGTGTGAGGATCTGAGTGTTTATTGGGAGACTGGATCCACTTTTCTCCTCTCTCCATCCTTGTATGGCAGTGAATTCTTCCCTTGATTTACCTAATGGTGTTTAGGCAAAATTCTCAAGCTTTTAGTTTAAAGAAATCGCTGGGAGTCACAGTGAGTGATGTCTTACTTCAGTTTTAGGCATCCAAGGCCATATTTGAACATGTTGTACAGTTCCTAGAAAAGAGCAATAGAAATGAATAGAAATGGGATGAAATGGTACCACTATGTTTGTCGTTATTATGTTTTTACTTTTGGTTCATGGCTTTCCAAATAGTAATGAATAATTTAATTCTTAAGGAACGATTCTTTCCTACTCCAAAGGGCATCCTGTTTCTTTGAACAAAGTAGCCAAGATCAGAACTATTAAGAATACCAGCTTATCAGATAAATCCATTCTAAGTTCAGCCTGTTAAGCATATATGTTCTATAGAATAGAGCACACCACCTCCTTATACCTTCTACTAGGAGAGAAATAGTGAATGTATCCATGTTAAGCTGAATGTCAGTGCACCTGCTCCAAAAGCTCGTCTTAGATATAAAAAGTGTGTTCAGTATCTTTGCAAATGAATCTATTTAATCAAATATTAAGTTTTATTCAAATTCCAAAAGAAACAGCCAGCCAATTGTTTGTCTTCATGATGTTCCTTGTCATTCATCCTCTTTGCATCTCAAGAAAAATAGCCTTGGTTAGGCCTCAGACATTTGCATGCACCCAATTAAAGCACAAGAATAGTATTATAGGCGGTTAAGACGCGCAGGTGAAGAAGCCCAGCCTGTTCTCTGTGACAGCCAGCTTTCCCTGCTCCACTTTTAGGGAGAATGTTAAAAATACTTGAAGTTTATAGAGGAATATTGCTTAGTAACTTGAAATTAAAATCCAACTGGAAAACACAGATTAAAAATTAATTTCTAAAATGTGAGATAATCCATAGAAGTTGATCTTGCACATTTTTAGAAGTCTTATGGGGCCATAGTAATTCTATTAGCTATATTAACTAATAGGGAAACATGTATATTAAAGACTGAAAGACTCCTGGTTCCTACCATGCCCCAAATTATGAAACAAGTAAATTTTTAAAACAATTTCCATCAACTACACATGCCACCAGTTACACTGAACTTGTTAAAGGGGCGACAGCTTGCTCTGTCACTATCATTAAATGAGAGAGTTTAGATCCTGTCTCCCCATTTAAGGTTTCTAGGGGGCAAGCCTCTTAGAAACAGCAAATCAGAGCATAAGGAGAAGGCTATGCTTTGGGTTTCAAAGTATTGTAGAAAATGTGGGTAAGTGGTCCTAATCCATTTGGTTGGAACTGCAGCTTGTGAAATCTCCAGCCACAATTCAGAGTTCAAATGGAAAAAAAGAATTTTCTTCCTCCAGCCTCCACCACCTATTATTCTTCCGTCCGCCTTTTTGCTGCCCCCGCTGCTGCTCCGCTGCTGCTGCCTAGGTAAGGTTATATTGTGCTTGGTAAACAGACAACACTTGGAGTCTCAGGTTGTTTGAACACTGCTTTAGGTTCAGCTGCAGTACCCTCCTTCTCTGATCTTTTATGTTCCCCAGCAGATGTCTTTCATTAATTTATGGATTTATCATCTTTTCTTTTTTTTCTTCTTCTTTTTCTTTCTTTCTTTTTTTTTTTTTTTACACCTGGCAGCTGTCTCAAGTTTCAGCAGTTATTGTCTATTTTGCATTACACATAGAATTGAATGTCATCTGTCTTCACAAAGCTATGGCTAAGAGAATTGAGGCAAAGCCGCATGAGCTGCCGGGACAGATCTTGTTTGCGTTCCATCCCCCCTCACCCACCCCCCTGTACCTCCTTAATATTTATTTGTGCTCATTTTCTTTCCTGGCCTTGAATGGAGCTTAGCTCGTGTTCGGTACAGCTGTATGTTTACTGAATCTATTCCATCATGAGTCATTGTGCGTGTGTAAGTATCCTGGAAACAGCTAGTGCTTTCTTGGAAGAACAGTTGCTTTTCAGCACAAGCACTTAAAAGGGAAATTAACCAATTGGTCAGTTCAGATTTATTTTGAGGAGAAAAAAAAGGATTATCTAACTGTTGACTTTTAAATGTTTCATTAGCTATTTTTAATAGTTTATTAGAAACATATATTTTATGGGGATTTTATCTTAATTACACGATGAGCAAGAGATAAAGATTTATTCTGTGTTCCATTTCAACGGATCAATTCCAAGTATTACCAACAGGAAATGTTTTAAAGCAAAAATGAACTTGAGAAATTCAAATTAGAATAATTTTTTGATGAAATAAAAAGCCTCTACTTCCTGATCAAGTAAGACGGCTAGTTTTCTTTGTCTTTTAAATAAAAAGAACGAAAACATCTTACCCTTACTTAAATGTGTTGGAAAGCTTCAGGAAGTTTTGGTAGCTCTGTTACTCTCTGAGGACCACAGCAAAACAACTGGTTTTACATGAGACCAAATTTTAAAAGATTTGTGACTTTTCCCCCAACTAATAATTAAATGTGCAAGGTTGTTTTAATGTAGCCATCTGAAAGAAAAGATTAGAACCCAGATCTGAGAATGTTTGGCGAAGTTTGGACTTGCCTAAAACTCTTATCACGAGGCAATAGGAGACAGCTTGCAACTATTATTTCACTTATCCATTTGGACAGATGGTCCTGAAGTGTGCCCGACTCCTTTAGTCTTCTCTATCGGTCTAATGGAGGTTACTGGAGGGTCTTTCAGCTCTTTCCTTGGCACAGGAAGTATGTCAGTCATAAATTATCGTCTTTGTAATCATTAAGGATCCAAACAAAAACACAAGTTCAGTTAAGCCGCTTTGGCTTACACATGTAAAATCAAAATTTCTTTCTTCACTGTTTATCTTCAGTGGGAAAAAAAAAAAAGCACAATATTTAACTTTTCTAGTTACAGACCAAGGTGATCTTTTAAAAATTTGCATGATGTTAAAGGGAATGCTAATTGATCATATTCTCAGCAGAATATTTGGTTAAACATGCTGTTATACGTAGTCAAGAGCTTATCAATATTAATTTGATTATGCTTCTCTGGTAGCTTTCTGGTTTCCCTCTGTTCCTAAGATTGGTCACGCTGTGCCTGATGGAGGCCATTGGAAACCTTTACCTTTCCTAAATAGCTGTGCTTATTTGACCTTTCTTCATAAGGTGTGGAATTTTTGTTGGGCAGCAAAGTGTGTGTGTATGTGCGTGCAATGCACATGCGTGCACACATGCATACATATGCACATATTTTCTTTTCTTTTCTTTTCTTATTTTTCCCGGACTCTCTTTTAAGAGAAAATCCTTAGAGAAGCTTCTAGGAAGGACCCTTAATTGACCTTGTGGGGGACCACATTGATTTTCTCCACGTGCATCTTCATTTCTGATAAATTATAAAGCCATTAATTTGCTGAGGAAATGGCAGGGCCAGGCTGCGGCACAGATGTGACCAGAGCCATCCCAGCTCCGAGTCTGCTGAGGAGTGCCAAGAATCTGGGGGAGAATCAGGAAGCCTGGATTGTTATGGTTAGCCTCACATTCTCTTGGGAACTGTTTTAGTTGCTGCTGTTTACAGATCTAAAAGGTAATGATGTTTCCAGATAAATAGGCCTTCTTATTTTGGGTAAGTGGCCATTTATTGATCTGCTAACCCACGTTTATTGATTTGTTAGCCTCAACCACGGTGCCACTCTCAAAGGAGTTAACTATAAATCCAGGAGAGGCAAATTGTATTTGGTTTTGGATCGTTGCTTTAACAAAAGGGACACCCCCTCCCTGCCCTCTCTGTGCCAAAATTACCCCTCCCAAGTTTTAGCTATTATTTAAAAGGAAACAATTAAAAAGATATAATAATAAGATAGGAAGAAAGTGAGTCAAGATGCTGCATTAGCTTAGCACTAAAAGGTAAGTTGTGAAGCTTGCCTAACAGTGTTCAAAATAATGCATTTTATATTTTCACGTACATTAGTACAATAATTTGATGTAAACTGCAGAGCATAGAGAGATGAACAAACAACTGTAATTGTGAAGAAGAAAAAACTCTCATGATAAGAGTTGTGCAGTACGTGTTGGTGCGTTTGTCTCCTTAGCAACAAGTGAACGTATAGATAGGACCTCATACAAGGGGTATATTTTGCCCTCCTCACCATGAAGTAGCCAAGATTCTGCAACTAAATTGTGCATCCTCACCATTACATTTGGCAGTTTCTGACAGGCAGTGGTCATTTTGAGCAAGCAGCAGCAAGTTAGCAAAGGATTCAATCCAAGGCCAGCACCATTTACCTTCCAGAATTCCCACGGCTGCTTGGTGGGCCTCCAGACTCTTGAGGGGAGGGATGGTGGGTCCTTGTGTTCAAAGAAATGTTTTCCTTAACCAATTGCATCCTACATGCAGGAAGGATTGTCACCCAATCACTTGAAAAAAGCAAAGCTCATGTTCTTTTATACCCGTTATCCCAGCTCCAATATGCTGAAGACCTACTTCTCCGATGTAAAGGTAGGGACATTTTGAATGATTCATTTCTTCATTTTCCATGCATGTGGTAGTGATTTGAAGGCCTGGAAGTTAATGGAGATGAGTGTGGAATCCGTTCGTTAATACACCTGTGTTGTAATTGATTTAATGCACTTGTCCTTTTGTCTAAAGCTGTGCCAAGTAAAGATGCCTCTTGCGTCTCAAGACCAAAGGACTGGGATTAATAAATCGCATGGGTTTCCAGTGTAGTCCGGAAAACTTAGCCTCGGTCTTTATGTCTTAGTAACTCCTTGGAAGAAATTTCAGCTGCTATTGGAGGGATGTGCTTTAGAGAGTGTTTTTCCCCTCCCCTCAGCAACAGTCAACTGCTTGTGTTTTTGTTTCTGTTGGTTTCCCCATATTTGTGCTTATGAAAGCAAACTCTAGCACCTCTCTTTCCCCCTGTCGAAAAGGAGCGTACATTGAAATTCTCTATGCAGTAGCTGCTTAAAAACAAAAGTGATGATTGTCTCTTATTTACAACTTAATTTGTTGTTGATGTGGAGTACACTGAGCATAAGGAGAATGAATAAAGTGACAGATTCAGGACACATTATTCAAATGAGGATATGAAAGCTGTCGGCCTACAGCTGCAGCCTCCCTCATTCTACAGAATATGGGGACCTCCTGGTTCTGTGTGTGTGTGTGTGCGCGTGTGCGTGTGTGTGTCTGTGTGTGGGTTTTAAGTAATTGTTTGCATCAACTTGATGTTGTGTTAATCATCTGTAACTTTTTAAAACATAGATTGGGTTTTGATGATGGTAATGACACGCATGGTATCATTATCCAAGGCACTTGATAAACATTACATTAGCTGAGATTCGTTTATTAGGGTTGGGTGCTTTTTCCCCCACCCTCCCCTGCCCACCCCCATATGTACAAGTTCTTATTTCTGCCACTGAGAACTCAGGAGCTGCCAAAATATGCTTGTGCCTCCGCGGCTCCCCTCCACGCAATGTGTTTTGTGCCTGATGCCCAAGTTGCTTCCTGGGCCCCCTTTTGCAGGCCAACTCATTTCAGTTTCCTTCGCTGATGTTTTATTTGGCCTTATAAGAAAAGTTCTGCTTTCCCTCCTGTTTGCTTTTGAATTGTGTATCAACTTCAGCCTTTTATCTGTCTCCTTCTCTGGCTGAGCTCCTTAAGTGGAAGGCATGTTTTCTCCTCATTCAGTGCCAACACGCTGGGCAGGATGGGGAGGGCACAGAAAGGCAGTCACTTACATGGCTGGTTAAGAATCGTTAAACACAAAACAGGCTGAGTGACACAGGAGGCCAGGAAAAGGGTTTGGACTTTGTTGGGGACCATCTAAAACAGACAAATTGAGGGAAATTTGTCAACTGGTTGAGGACGAGCCAGCTTCTAGAGCCTAGTAGAACCTGGCAAAGTTCTTTCAGGAAATCCTCCAAACACTTTAGTTCTAGGAGGGGGACACGGAGAAAAGGGAGAAAAGTGTTGTGCACACGTGTGTGTGTGTGTGTGTGTGTGTGTAGGTGTCCATGTGACCTCCTTCACTCCTCTTAGTGCAATGATCTGCAGTGTTGTGATATAATAATGACAATACCTTATATTATTTGTATAGCACCTTTCATCCAGAAGGAGGCCAAAGAGCTTTACAAACTGCATACATAGGGATCACTCACCTACCATTGAAATGCAGCCACCTGGAGGGTGGAAAGCAGCAGCCATTCTGAGCCAGCAACACTACCCAACAGTAGATGTAAATATTAGAAACATTCATGTTTTTGTATGTGTGTGCGTGTGTGTGGTGGGGGGAAGGGTAAGGGTGGGGGAGATTGTTGATCTGTAGCTTTAGAAATACCACGCAATGTAAACTGACAAGAAACTGCTCCCATTCCTTTAAAATATGTCTATTCATTCAGCTTTGCAAATAATCACTCTATGTAAATAACAAATACCTGGGTGAATATTTTATTTAAAAAAGCGCTAATATTCAGATTATACTGTATCCATACTGAGAGAGAAGGCTGTTAAAGTATATGTGAGTCTGGTTAACTCCCAATTATCCACTCTAATGGAGGGGAAACAGTAGGGGATATAAGGCAAAGCAGAAAATCACCGAAGGTCATTTCTCTTTTATTTTTGGAATGAATTATACATTTTTTAACTTTCCTAATTATGTTTTTCTTTTGTTAGTAATAAATGAATTTGTATTCCCTGAGCTTACACTGATGATAGTGGAAAGTCATGCATAGAAAGGAGAGGAGAGTCCAGGCAAGGTATTCCAGAAACTTTCTAGAAAACAATGGCAGATCATTCTTGGATTTTTTTAACAATAAGGAAAATCCAGAATTTGAATATTGACAATGCATATACCCATGCACATGTATATGTATATGTATATTATGCTGTTTATATAGTGTGTGCGCATATATATATATACCTACGCAATCTGTATCTGGATATATAAATGTGGATACTTATTTGCAAGGCTGAAATAACTAGATGTTTCCCTGTAAATGACTGAACAATCCCAAATTTTATTTCAGTCTGGATTCAAGAAACCACGGTAGAATTAATTGAGAGGTCCCTGAAATTGGGGAAGGGACCTTAGGGTTTTATCAGAAATGGAACCCTGCATCATATACCTTGAAAAAGATATATTCACGTGTCTGTGGACCAAGTAATACTTGCCACAATGACACAAGCCTATACTTGATAGTGGCCGCATTCATCCAAGAGAAAATTCTTAATTCTAGCAAAAGGTAACTTTCCAAATCATAAAGTGGTTTCATCTCAAATAGTGATCAGAAGTTAGTTTTGCAAGTAAAAACCAGGAGAAACAATATGACCAGAAAATATTTTGTTTCATGAATAAGGCATAGCCTCGGTGTCATTAAAGACACTCTTGGAAGATAGTGCTAGACTCAGTTAATCCTCCAGCTCGCTCCCGAAGGTGAGCCCAGCCAGGGTGATCCACTCTCCTTTGTGTTTTTCCTTAGGAATAGATACAGCACTTCTCTCCACAAGTGAATTGCATTTGGGTAGGAGGTGAATGCTTTTAAATTACCATGGAAAGAAAGAGGTAGGGGGACATGCTCAATAATTCAGAGACGTTGGCTTGGTGAGAGAGGTTCTTCTACAGTGATGATGTGTACAAAGGATGAAACCAGGGCCAGCTTGGTTTTACTCCTAGAGTAAGACTCTAACCAAAGTTCCACATTCTCACAGAGAGTCCAGCTTAATTCCCTCACCACGACATTTAGCCAGACAAAAAGCTCAGCTCATCAGGGCTTCAAATCTTTCAAGAAGGACAAGGAGGCAAATGCGAGAGAGATGCCGAGGATCGATGGGCCCCACCGTCTTTTCCTGTGCAAGACTGGGTGTTGATTTTAATGTATAAACTAATAACTCTTAGACCACTAAGTACAACAGATTCAGTGTCATTTTAGCTTTGAAGAACAGACGCTCACAGCTTTTCAAGCCGGCAGTGTTAAATGATGTATCTTATTCCCTCCACCCCTTGAGTCAACTGCTGCCTAGCCAGATTAAGGTGTCAGATTGATTTGTTTTATACATCTTTTGACCATGCTCATTGAATATTTAGGAAGTTTCTTCAGCCCATATTGAGGCTGAGATGTCCCGTGGGAAGCATTAATCAAAGTCACAGAGACTCGTACACTGTGGAAACACAGCCTCTTTATTGTAGCGATTAGTTTTTGCAGTAACACATTAACACACTACAGAGCTTTCCTTTATAGAACAATTGAACCTTTTCTTGTAAGCCACTACAGAACTGGGGAAATTAACTCTTTAAAGTTTTCACACTTTTTCTCCCCCGATATGAATATCTGGAAAAGCAGGGGCCTGCCTTTGCTTTTAGCCAGCAGCTAAAAGCGAACAAATTTCAGTTCACTGCTGGTGGAGGGAAACCCTGTTCTTCAAGCTGTTGTGCTGGTCATTTCACTTGTCTCATGTTTGGGGAGTCTGTTGTTTTTGCCCATTCTTTCTCTCTGGTATTTCCATTCTCTAACAATAAGCTTTAAATCTCCCTTTATGTCCCATTCCTAAATAATGGCAAGTGCACTTACTTTTTTGTCCTCCCCCATTAGGTCATTCATGACCATTCTAGAAAAAAAAAATACCCTTCTATTTTTTTCCTCTACAGTACTCTTGTCCATATGAGACAATGTCTTGTAACAATGCAGAAGCCTAATCTCCATGTCAAAGCAATTTTCATTCCCCAGTGCACAGCCTGCTATCATTTTGTAATGTTTTGTTTCTTATTCTAAAAGAATTAAAAAGGAACAGTAAGCCGTCACGGGGGCCTGTAGTCCTTATCTCAGTGTCTGGAAATTTGGACAGTGTATTTTACTGCTGAGATAAAATGGAAAGAACTCCAAGTTCAGCAAATCGTAATGGGTTTAAGTTCTATTGAAATCGGCAACCAGAAGATCAGATAACGGGGGTCCTTCAGTTGTCTTTTTAATCGGGTTCCCCGCAAGGCTGAATAGAGACAGAGCAGACACACAGAGTGAAAATATAATTCTTGGATAGGTTAAGTACATGTTTGAACTCTTGCAAGCAGAAGCGATTTGCTGATGACTTAATCATTTTCTGGTCAATTATCTGTAAGGGCCCTTGCAACTCCATGGCAATTATGATGCAAGTTGGCCTTTTGGGGGAAACACCAGTCTCCCTGCTTCTGTTTCCTTGTTACTTCCATTCTCTGCCATAAATTTTCATTCATTTATTATCTTTGCTAGGATAGAAACAACTTTCTGTGTAGTAATTACAGCCCCAATACACACTTTAGCTGTCATCTTGTTGGAGTCTGGATGTTCTCATGGCCAGCGTTTGATAAGTGGTCTTTGTTGATTTTTGATGAATGTACATCTTTTTCTGGGGGCCCAGGGAAGGGAATGCCTGTAATGACAAAAGGCAGGGGGTTGTCTGTCAGCCCGCCTGATATAAAGCTATGGATTTATTGGTTTTGACTTGGCAAGTTGAGATGCATCTGTCCTTTACGTGAACAGGGGACTGTCAATAAGAATGGTATCATTTGCAGTGAATCCAGGAAGACATCTTCATTTAAAAGGTCATCGGGAAACCTTGGTAAACAAAGTTTTAAAGCCTAATCATGTTATAGTAACTTGGCATTTAAAAAAAAGTAATAAAGATTCTGTCTATGCCATGTGTATACTGTGTCTTAACCACACCTCCCAAGCAGCATAGACTCCAATGGAAGAGAGTGTGGGTCTTATCCTGTGCTGGCTGTAGGAAGTGTATGAACAGGCAAGGGGGTCTCACCAGACAGCACCGGATGTGAGTACCATGTGCAAACATTAAGTGGAATCATAGCCGGATGGCCATGGGGATCACCCGTTACCAAAAATTAAGCAAATGCCAGATTCCTCCCTTTTTGTGTGAAGGGCATTTTCCAGCATTGAACAAGGCCGTCACGTGGGGACAAAAATTTTTATTTAAAAAAAAAATCAGGCAAGTGGGGAAGTCATGTGGTCCATCATCTGTGGTACTTCGAAGTAACTCTTCCCAGGATTCTATGGCTTGAATGAATTTCTATAGAGTATACAAATGCAGTTTGTTCTACTGAAAGTTGAAGAACAATGTTTAAAATAAGGAAAATCAGATTTAGAATGTGAGTTTTCCATTTTAAATGTGGAGGATTGTGATGTGATTTCCACTGTTGATAGATTTTATAATATCCTGTAAGTATATCCTTGCTCTCACCTCTCTTGCCACCATTTTAGTGGAATTAAAAACATACCTTTCCAAGTAAAGAGGCAAGGGGAACTTTAAAAATGCTTCAAATGTTTAAAGAATGAATGAAGAAAATGGCAATGTTCTCATCCTTTTTAATGCTTCGATTTAACAGTTCAACAGATGCATTACCTCTCAGCTCATCAAGTGGTTCAGCAATTTCCGTGAGTTTTACTACATTCAGATGGAGAAGTACGCACGTCAAGCCATCAACGATGGAGTCACCAGTACTGAAGAGCTGTCCATAACCAGAGACTGTGAGCTGTACAGGGCTCTGAACATGCACTACAATAAAGCAAATGACTTTGAGGTAGGAACTCCTCTTTATTTTTCGGTCATCTCCCTTTTTTTAAAAAAAATTTATTTTCTTTAGAAATGCCCCCCAAATCTGTTTTTGCCTTGGTATCTCACAGATGCATCCCCCAGTAGAGTAGGAGGCAGAGCAGCAATGAGGAGCTGCCCGTGGTTCCCGTCAGTCCTGGGAAGCTGCCCCACTTCCTTATCCTTTCCCATGACCGACTCTGCTGCTCACGTTTGGCCACAGACAAGGGAACTGGAGAATCCCAAGAAAATGGCAGCAAGGAACGCACACAGAGCGATTCCCTTTCCAGAGAAGAGTTCCCTGCTCCAATAGGCCATTTTCCTACTTAGGTTCTGGCATGTCTTTTGAGCTGACATATGCTATGTGCAGTGGTAACTGCAAATGTTGTTTTCTAAAACAGTCTAGAAATGTTGATCAGGGAGTGATTCCATGGTTCTAACTTTAATCAGCATTTGTTTCTTTTATGGAAGAAATGGTATGAAAATCTACCAAGTACCTATTACAAGAGAGCCATCAACATCTTTTATTTTGTTCCATTTTTGTTCTTTTTTGGAGGAGAGACTTGCGTGTTTATTTCACTTATGTGTAGCTTCGCAAGCACACTGCTCCTTGTTCATGCACTCTTGTACACACTTACATATATCTACAATGTGCACATTCTAGATACACACCAAGCAGTGTAGACGATTCCCAGAAAGCAATATCCATGCAACAATGAGAGAAGTGTGGCTATGAGTAAGGCATTTCTTTACTGGCTAATGTGGTGCCTCAGCAAACATTTTTCATTGCAACCTGATGACTCTCTGTGAGACAACACTAGCAAATCTCCCAGTACTCACAAAGGCATTTTGCTGAGCCCTGCTGGCTGAAGCAACAATAGTTGGAGGTGGGAATATGGCAAGAGTTCTGCAGGCTGAACCCCCTGATGATGAGAGTAGATGGGCTGTGGCTTGACAAAGTTGGTCCTTTTCTTGTGTTATCATCTCAAGGATAGGAATTTTTTCTCCCACATCTGCTCATGCAGGGAGCTTGTGTTAATATCCTCACTTTCCTCACATAGATAGGTACCCAGAAATGCCCAAGAAGTTCTCAACTTCGAAAGGAAAAGGGGCACCTTGATCGGGCCTTGTCAATAAAAGGACCTGATCCCCACTGCCCTTCCTGCTTGCTCATCCCTTTTTGGGCCGTTCTCCCATTGTTCTTAGCAGGGCGGATCAGTTATGGTGGCTTATAAAGAACTGAATGTGGAAGCTTAGCAATGGGGAAGTCATGGTTTTTCCTTGAAAGTTTTGAATGGTTATACTGCAAGCCACCAATTTATCTTTGCTATCCAAGACCAAAATATTTTTTCTTGCCAAACATGTTATAAACCTAGTTTTTCTTTGGTTGAATGCATTAAAAGTGGGGATCCTTCTTGTACTGCTTCGCTGTTTTGAAGTCTCTCTTGTAACAGAGCACTGGTTTACTGTATTGGCAGAACACTCTACCAGATTTCTTTTAAAGCTGAAGAATATAACTGTGGCTAAACATTTTAAAGAAATCTTATTCAGAGCTTCATTTCTCTTTCTCCCTCTTTCTGGCAAGTCGATTGCTCTAACTTTACGCAAACAGAATTCGCCTATGTGCTAGGGAACTATCTGCAGTTTATTATGACAAATATTCATTTGGCCGCATGGATGAAGCTTCATAAAAGAATCGCCCAAGGTTCATGGGATGAGTTCTGCATTTTTGCTGCGTAACATACTGGAGAGAACAAATCCTTACAGTGCACATTAGGATTTTAAGGGTTGTTTAAACCTTACCTGGTTGAGATTTAATCTCTTACGGCACAAGTGGCACAAACGGGATGGCTGGCATCAAGAGGGACCCAACAAGCTGCTCCATTTAGCATCATCTAAATCCTCCTTTAATATGATTAACATCTGATATTTCTCTCTTTGTGAATCATATCCACTTCTAGCCAGGCCACCTCTCCTTTATCTCCAGTGTCTATTTTAAGACTGCTTCAGTGCAAGGAGTATGGGGCCCTGGGAACAATTTTGTCGCTTCTCATGTGACTTCTGACAAGTTATTGGTCTATTCTGGGTCTTATTCCTCCTTCAGTAAAAACCAGGCTCTTTCTGGAAAAGCGGTAAGAAAGAAGCAAGAGCATGGATTCTGCCCTGCCCCCTCGACTCCCACGCTTACACATATATATGCACATACACCTGCCCACTGCTACATATGACCCTAATATCACTAAATAGCTTTTAATTTAGCCTCTCGGTTTGGTACATTTGCTAGCAAAAGCTTCAGATAAGATGATCCGTTCTTTTCTATGCCTTTGTGCGTGGAGGTCAGTGCTTAAGTGAGATGCTTAAAAAGCCACTGGTCTTATCGTTGTAGCTTTACCAGTGTGGGCCATGGCTGTGAGCCAACAGTGGACCTGGCACCTCAAGCTGAATATCTCCACTGATAGTGTGTGCACTGCTTGACTTTTGTATTTAAGTTTCGCCTAAGATGAAGTAAAATGAATCTGCAGTCTCATATGAGCAAGTGGAGAGGATGGCAAAGTATAGAACTGTACACCTTCTTTCTTTTTCAATTTTTAAGCAGAGATGGAGCATGGTAGAGAGTCTCTGAAGTTATGTCTGTATGATGCTCAAAGATCCAGTCAATTCAAAGGCATATGTGAACCCAACTGAGTATTAGCTGGTCAAATAATCATACATCTTATGGATTATGTTTCTAAATTTCTCCATCAGTTGTTTGTAGCAATAATAAAATAGCTAACATTTATTGACTGTTTACTCTGTCCTGCGAACTCTTGTAAGTGTTTTATCAATATTATTTAATGTGAGCAATAATAGTGATATGGATATTAATAACAAGAAAAACTTCAGTTTGCCTAAAGATTTATACTGTTTTTAAAGTAATTCTAAATGAGTGAGGACAGGTAGAGCAAGAGAGAATCAGGCTGATACTTGCCCTCCTTCGCTATAACTTTCTTCTTCCTTCTTTCTTTTCTCTAACTGCTTGTCTTTTTGCAGCTTTCTGCTCCATCTCTGCTCTGTCACAGCTTGCTGGTGGCACCTCTGTCATTGCTTAGCACCATCCCCCTCCAGCCCCTGCTGCTGATGGCTCTCAAGGCTAGAGTGGTTGCTGACCCCTGGCCTACAGGAAAATAAAGCAGATGGGGAAGGTTTATCACTAGCAAAGAGGGAGTGGCTTGAATCTCTCTCCTCTTGTAGACCCTGCATTTCCTGGCCTTTATGAGTCAGGACCTTCTGAGTGACAGGAGAACTTGTTCTGCCTTTTGTATCAGTTTACACAATTGCCAAGATTCTTGGCACAGCATTCAGACTTAGGGTGGTGAGAGCTTGAGAAGACCCAGGGGATGTGGAAGAAGACACCAAAGTGGGGAAAAACATGAACTACACTTTTTGTTTGTGTTAAGGGGAATAAAGTTAGCTATATCCCATGGAGTGGGACGTCTCGCTTCTGAACATGAGTTTGTGAAGGTGTGCAGGAGAGGGGTGTTCAATTACAGGCTGCATCTTTCACTTTTACTTCTCACGTTTAATGAGATTGGCAACAATAAATTTGTCTTTCCAGGTGTTATGGTATATATTGCCATGCTTCATTCTCACTTCCACTTTGAAGAGCTTCCAAAATTTTTTTTATGGGGAGGGAAAGGAGGTTTGGGATTCCTTCCCAGTTTTTAAATCATACTGATACTTCTGACTTCAGGGGCATAGGAGTTGGATTGTATTGCTTTTTTGTTTCCTTCACAACTGTGGCAGGGAAAGGAGGCAATGATCACTGTCAATTTCCGAGGCTGGTTTACACATTTTTGCAAAGAACCCAACTAGGGCAACCAACCCGCGTAACTCCCTAAGATTAATTGTGCTACTTAAGGAGCCAAAAGACATACCACCCTTGTTTGACTGCGTTATGGAGTCTAACAAGGTCATTTTATGTGGAGCAGCTAGGAAAGGAAGGATGATCCAAAGAGTAGGGGTTTGGGGATGGTCTTGCATGTAAATTAAGGAGAGAATGCAGCAGACACCTTCATGCAGGTTGATACTTCTGACTTTAGGGACATATGAGTTGGATTTTATTGTTTTTTTGTTTCCCTCACAACTGTGGCAAGAAAGAAGGAATGATCACTGTCAATTTCCAAGGCCAAATTGAGCACTCTTTCTCCTTCTTGAGTGCCATGAGGTAGCTCTCCCCACAACTGTGGTCAGCCAGGCATCCTTCATAAGCCCATCAGTGGCTAGCCATTTATCTGTAGGCAGAGTCCAAATTCCCAGTAAGGGTGACTAACCTTCCTTGCCCTCACTAAAGACCAAGGCTTTTGGCTGGAAGGCTTAGAAATAAATAGAATGGGGAACTTCATTCATTGATTAGCAGGCTTGTAAATGTCATTTCTTAAGTTATTAATATCTTGCCAGGGAGGTGCTTCATCCGAGAGCCTGTGGGTTTGACTTTTTTCTAGGTGTCACATGACTGGCAAGAAGGGTACTCGGCAGACCTCCTTCAGTGTTTGCTGTCTTCTGTCTTGGAAAGAGAAAAAATAAAAAAGCAGCACCTCTCACATCCACTCGACCCCCAACACCCACCTAAAGTCATGCACACTTAAATACGCGTACTGAATACATTCTCTCCACCGTGAATACATTCTCACCCCCATTCCCAACCCACTCCTGCTTTCAACACAACACACGTGTAAGAAGATTTAATCTCTTTGGAAATCTTTCATTCGCGTTGTCATCTCTTTAAAGAAAAATGAGGACAGGTGGATTAGGAAGCGCTTCCCTCTGCTCCAAATAGATACTTAAATATGAGTGATCATTTGGAAAACCGGCATGCGAGTGAAAACCTTTTACTGCTGTTGGAGTCTTTTGGCCTCAAAGCCGCTGAGCCAGTTAAATGATCGCACAACACACTCTTGGTGGGTGGTGAGGAGGAAAAGAAGCCCTTATCATTTCTTTCCTTGCCAGTCCCACCACTGACAAGCCAAATTGATCTTTTAAGAGACTAAATGAATGTTCTCTAAATATATGTACACACATGGCTGTCTGGGAACATATTCCTTGTACAGAATGATTGCCTGAAATTTGAAGGAGAGAGCGGTAAAGACACCAGGTTTGGAAGTGGGGTTGGAGGGTTGGGGGTGGGGCAGAGGTAGAATTGTGTGCATGCACAGAGCTTCATTTTTGCACCACTGTCCTTTTGGGATTCAAGGTGTTGATCAGTATAATGAAGTGGGCCCATTGATTTATCATCTATTTGGTAATGTCATTGCATTTTTAGCTCCCTGTGTCTTTTTTGTCATTGGGTTACATTCAAGCACAGTAAGATCAACTTTAAAACCTCCTTACTCAACAGCTTTATTAGTTATAGCATTCCATGACCTTTCTCAACATTCTTAAAGAAAAAGATACAGTGTAATGTCGCTTTACTTTGCTTATTGTCCTTTGTTGGGGTGAACAAAGCGTTTTCTACAGTGGCTATAGCACATAATTATACAGCTTTCAATGGCAGTGTCTTGGCACATATCAAAGTTCAGAGGAGCCTTTAGAAAAAAAAAAGATGTTTTGTGGCAGCCTAGGGAGGGTCTCATCTTTCCTTCAGAAAATAGTTCAAGGCTCTTCTGTCAAGCTTCCCTACTTAGAGCTTTTTCTCCTCCTGCTTCATAAAGTTTAAAGCGGATTCTGTGGAGTTCTATGATCTATTTCCTTTGAAAGATTGTTCCTCGGCACAGAGAGGCCCTTTGACTTCAAGAGTTCACAGATTCGTGTCTTTAGGTATCATATGTCTGACCTTATCAGTTACTCCATTTAATGTCGGAGAAAAAGTCTCAACTCTTTGTGTTTGTCTGTTTTGCCTCTGTGAAATGATTTGGTGAAAAGACCATCCTTTTTAACACACCACTGAGAGGCCGTTTCTGTTGCAACCTACCCTGTGGCTTTTCTCTCTTAAAAAAAAAAAAATTGTCCTTGTGTTTTGTGTATGGATGAGTTCACAGTGAGAATAGAATTATACAAGGGCAGGCGCACACACAAAAAAATCTTTTGCTTTCCTCTCTCCCCTCCCCCCCCCCATGATCTGTTGGCTCTCTTGGTGGCAGTACCCCAACAGGCGAAGCCATTTAGCAAACACAGAGGTGGCAGCCGCGGTGCTGGGACGGCAGTGGGTTTTCCCTTGCTTCGACCTACCCCTAAGGCCTTCATAATTGATTGTCCTTCAGACATGGGGAAAGTTCAGAGACAGTGTGTGGAGTGATGTCTATTGTCTGAGATTCAGTTCTCCTTGCCTCGGCTCTTTCTCTTCGGCCCACAAAGGGTTATCAATAGGAGAAAGGGAGCAAGTTTTCTGCTGAGAGCCGCTGGTGGTGGTTGGGGCATTCAGTGGGATGTTATCATTGTGTTCAGCCCATCCTGGATTAAACGTCTGAAGAAGTTCTAACAACCTTTTGAAAACGAGCCTGTTTATTTCGTCTAGATTAAACAAACTCATTTAGCGAAGCAAAGCTGGTTCAAAAGTTGGTGATCCCTTTTCACATGCCAGATAACATTTTAAATCAAATTTCCTTATTCCACCCCCTTTCAGGATTTTCTTTTCCTTCACCTCTTTAGATCTTTATCAGCCATGGGGCAGAAAATTTAGCAATCGTTCACTCATTTCTTTTAACTACCTCAGTATAAATTTGCAAGAATAAGTATTTTTGCGAACATTCTTTTTGGTGAACCATAGGACTTTGATTCGTAAAATTAGTTTAAAAATATTCTTTCACCTTCATCGATTACCTTAAGCCAATCTTCAGCGCTATTTGGTAACATGGCATAAAGCAAATACAATCTCCCCGCCTCCCCCCTTCTGGCTGAGACACAAAATAAAGATGCAATGTGGAGACAGCTATTTGAGAAGTAAAGGAAAAGGAGAGCGATTAATGATTATTATACTACTGTTCCTGTTAAATAGAGTGAAGCCAAGAAAAACAAATATAATCGTTCTTGCAAGGAGCAGTTGAACCAGCGCATTAAAAAGGTCGAAGATCACTTCACCGCACTGTTCACGGCCACTTTGGGGCTGCCGGGCAGTTTCTTCTGGAGGAGGGGACCTATAGGATGGCCAGCATCAGTTCTGTCCCTGGGGCTCTTTGGAAACACTTTCACAACAGACCTTTCGGTATTCAAAGAGAACCTGTATATGGAAGTTGACACAACTAATATAGTCATACCAAAAAGGGGGTCATAAAAAATTAAAGTTATTCTTATGAATCTTTCATTAGAAGCAATGAAAAGGGACACTAGTGTAGTCTAAGTCCTTTGTGCTGCAAGCTCTTCTTCCGGGCTCTGGGCTATTGTTCTTTCAGCTCCTCAAACAGACTTTCACTTTCAAACTGACAAAAGTCACTTAAAAGCCAGACAGCTGTACTAACACACCCACCTTGGCGAGCAGGAGCCATGGGCAGGTGACGAAGCCAGCTGAGAGACCTTGTTTAAAATGGGCAGGGGCGGCTTCCTCCTGCCTTTGTGTCACCTTTGCGCTCCCTCTGAGAGGGACCATTTATGGTTAATTTGTGTCCCCCTTCAGGTTCCCCCAAATATTTCCTGCATTTTCTTTACGGCATGAAACATTGACATCCGTGATAATATTTATACCTCAGGTCATATGGCCAGGGTCAGGTTCGTGAAATTTTGAGCAGAGAACTTTGCAGAAGACAGGGAATTTGACTCCAAACTCTCTGCTTCTATTTCTCCCCCTGCTTCTCTTTATTCAGCCTTTTCCAACCAGTCCACATCTCTCTTAAGCTTTTCAGATTTCTGTTGCCTCATCAGGTGTAGCTGGGATTGGATGAAAAACATCCACCCACGGTGGGGACAAGCCACACCTTAGGATTTAAGATCAAGCTGGAGCTGGATAGGGAGGGAGTTCTGCCTGCATCCCAGGCCTCAGGGCAGCAGCCGCCATGGGCCATGGCGAGTCCTCCCTGTGTGTGTATTACAGCCCCCCCTCCCCTGTCACCTTGTGTATAGTCTGGTCTGTGACACTGATGGTGATTATGTCATTATTTTGCTCTGGGGGCCCTGGCACATCTGCAGAGCCCAAGCACATCTTCTTTGTTGCGCTGGCAAACGTCCCACACCACAAATGCTTCATTAGCCCTGCTGCCGGCCTCCTTGCCAGACGCGAGTGCCCAAATCCAGGCTTCTTTTTGCTCCGTTCTTTTGTGTAGCTGATGATCATGTATTCATCTTCCTGCTTCTTCCCCATTTTCCTCGACTTCTGAACTCCAGATGTCCCGGGTTTCTTGCCCAAATCACCCAAAAGTCTATGCTGTGAAACAAGGTGACTCTACGCCTTAACCCATCCTCACCCTGGTACCCACGTCCTCCTTTTCCATCC
Source organism: Equus przewalskii (assembly GCF_037783145.1). Taxonomy (NCBI): domain Eukaryota; kingdom Metazoa; phylum Chordata; class Mammalia; order Perissodactyla; family Equidae; genus Equus; species Equus przewalskii. Next base: position 21,082,368 of record NC_091853.1, on the reverse strand, counting down.
CCCAAATGAATAGTGACTTTGAATAGCTGCCCCACATGAGGACTGACGTTTTCAAACTCGCAATTTGAAAAGATACCAAGCGATTACTCCCAGTGTATGATGGCAGATAGGGTTAGAATTTGGAGTTATTAGATATTGCTTCCTAGAATGTATTCCTTTCTCCTCCATACCCACCTCTCGCCACCCCTTCCCTCTCCTTGGCTCCTTTATTTGCTTCTGCACATTACCACATTTTACCAATTTTCAGAAAGCAGTCTAAAATGCGCATACAGAGAAGATTCTTCATGCCTCGCTGTGCATGTTATAGTCGTCTGAAGGTTCCTTTTCTCTGAATGGAATCTTCAATCTCCACTCAACCCCCTACCAAAGTCCCCTGCTCCCTCCTTCTGCTCTCATAACCTTCCCAGCCCCCAACAATGACCTGTTATTAGATATTTCAAGTGATTAACACCTGGCTATTTTGGAAATGAGCTAAAACATTTCTCAGAAGTTTTATTCTGTATATTTAACAGAGCTACAGCTTTTAAGATGTGCTGGTTTCTACATTAACTGCAGTAAATTTCAGAGCTTAATATCGTGGGCTGTGATGGGTACTACATAATCGGTATGTTTAATTTCCCCTTAAATTTGAATTAATTGATTTGTGTTAGCGTATCATGAGTGGCTTCCCCAATAGAGAGTCCAACCAGTTTTTATCCCCCAACCCCTGCAACATAAGGTGTTTTAAATGTCTCTCTCTTTGAGTAAAACACAGATTTTAGTCTTAAGGTCTACCTAAAGGAGTAAGATTATATTTTTATGGGAATCATGGGCAGATGATCGCCCTGAATTCTAATTCAGAATCCCAGGACAAAGACCCTGGTAAGCATTTCAGATTCCTCCGAGGAATGAGTTGCTGTATTGCGCCAGCTTCCAGAGTGCTCCGGTCACTGAACCCCGTTCTGAATATTAGGAACAATCTAACTGACAAACTGCGGAGAGAGGCGGTCAGATCAGCGGACTGCCCAGACCCGGCCCTGAGCAGGGAGCACTTTGGGAGAGGCCGGTGCCTGTCATTGATTGAATCATTTTCAAAAGACTCAGGATGTCCTCAGAACATTCCTAACCTCCCATTATTAGATCATTATGGTTTTATCACCCATGGGTTTATTTAAACCTCCTTTAAACCTGACTCCATTCTCAGAATATACCACTCCTCAAGATAATAATTCTCTAAATTTATTACCTGCTGTGAAAATAGTATCTTCTTTTTATGGCTCTTAAAGTGATTTCCCTGGAACTCCAAAGGGATATCCCTTGTTACAATATCCCGGGATTTGTGACCAGGACTGTGGCCATATTCTCCATTTCCTTTCTGATTTTATAGACTTTGATCATTACTCCCTGTTAATCTTCATCTCTCCAGATTAAGGAGCTCTAATCCTTTTTAAAAGTCTAATCTCATACAGTAAGTGGACTGCCCCTGATCACTTTCCCTGCCCTTCTGTAATGTGCTTCCGGCATGACTGTGTTTTCCTGACAGACAGTTACAGTTCCTGGACAATGGGGCAGAAGTCCAGGTGTGGGCAGCCACACCACAGTTTGGTGATTGTACCTCACACACACACACGCCCGATGGCACTGTTTTGATTGCCCCAAAAGATTATCCTCAGAAGCCGAATTTCTTAAGTAGCATCTCAGTAGCACTTATTGGTTAAAAATGATCCTATGAGACCAATTTATGAGACTCTTGGCAAGTATTCTGGCAAATCTGAATGTGTCTACAGGACATATCCAGCCAAATAAAAAAATGGGCAGATCCACCATGCTGTCCAGATGTTTTCAGTGTTTTTGTAGATAAAATATCAGAGTATCTGACGTCATGAAGACACAGCCTTAGTCTTGGGCCTGAGTCTGTAAAAATGACTAAAGCAAGAAGGCTCTGGTCTCTAAATTATTCCAAGGAAGAAAACGAAATGTTCATTTACAAGTAGATATAATTTTATATAAATTTTATATAAATTTAATATAAATTTTATATAAAAGCATCATCTTGAAATCCTAAAAGGGAATTCTTTCAGGGAGTCTTTCCAGTTTCAGTGGTCCTGGACTAATCGTTGTGCAGAACTTCAGAGAATGGGTTCTGGAACCAGCCCCTGGGATCAAATCCCAGTTCTGCCACTTTCTAGCAGTGAAACCTTGGTAAGTGCCTTACCCTCTGTGTGCCTTAATTTCCTTATCTAGAAAATGTGAAAAATAATAGCACCTACCTCACAGAGTTAGGTTAGGTGAGAATTAAATGAATATGCATGAATATATTGCACAAACTAAGTGCTGTATGAGCGTTTGCTTTTATTCATTTATAGAGCCAAGTAAAAGTTACCTTGTGGCTGCTATCAGTAGCCCAACTATTGCATCATTTCCTACTGACCCTAAATAGGAAAACAAACAAATGAGCAAACAGGGAGTTCTCATCAGAATTGGGACAAAGAGTCAATGCAAAACTGGTTTGAAAAAGAGAAGGTGATTCCTCTGCCCCAAGTGTGGCTGTAAAAGCGACACCAGTCCTGAACAGCTCCGGGATTCTGGAGTCTTGGGTTCCAGAGGAGAAGAACAGCGATGAGATGATAGAGTATGGTAGGAGGAACACCTCTGCTCTTGGCAACACCTGCCTCCTTGGGCTCCACTTTGCTCACCTGTAAAGTAATAAGATTAAACACAGAGCTTTGTTCTAGCTCTGAAATTCTGTGATTCTGGAATAGAAGACCTTCTCCATTCTCTAAATAAATCCTGGGCGTGATGCAAAGCTTTACGCAGGGATTGTGGAGCCCCTGGGAATCCAGACAGTGTCCACGGGGGCCACTTCCACCCTTGAGGTTTTGCTGTGGCTTAATTAGCCCAGTAAAAATCTCCAGCGTGCACGTTTTAGTGTTCTCCCAAGGCCCTCTTTACAGATCTTAATCTCAACAGTGCCCTTGGAGATGTGGCAACTCCCTTGCTGGGATTATAGACTAATTTTTCAAATTCATAAACAATTTATTGACTGATTTGGCACTAGTCATTATACTTGCTGCTCACTTTATTTGTTGTGTTGGCTAGGGCAGCCAAACAATGAGGACATTTGTCCGTGAAGCCCTCATGCCTGTGGGTTTTCTAGGAGATGGTATGGACCTAAACAAACTACGGGAGTGACCATATACCTGTCCTCATACGCATTCCACTACGCCACACCTCAACGCAGACAATCAACAATTGTAATAAGTATTAACCTCTGTATAACATACAACATCTCCCCTCTTTCAGTAAAGAAATAGTTGTTTTAGGTTACCTCTGTATAATATACATCTCCCCTCTTTCAGCAAAGAAATAGTTGTTTTAGGGGTATAATTACGTTTGCTGCTAGGCTCGGTTGGTAATTTTTGCAAAAGCAACACCATCCTTTCCTTTAAGTACTCCCAACGTGCTAGTAATCTACAGCATGAAAGTCTTTTCCATTGGGATTTTGTATGTGTGTGTGTTGTGGTCGGTAGGTATCAAATCCTCACATAAATTATTTGGATATGTATTTTTCATCTTTCTTATGGTTATTGTCGCCAACTTCTGGTTTTTTTAAGGCGACCTTAACATTTTAAAATGAAATCTGGTACTAAAAGTGACTTTTACTAAAAGATGATACATTCACCAAGAGCAAGCGTGGGGGTGAAGGCAGAGAGATGAGCAGAGCAGAAGTAGGTGGAAGAACATGCAAGACTGTGGGTTCAAGGCCACTACATTTCCTCTAGTGTAGAGACTATTTTCAAAGATTTATCATTTTAAGTGACCTGAAGGTGTACAGGATAATGTGTATGTAAACTCCTGGAATTGCCTTTCAGCAGGGCCAGTTCTGGGTCTTGACAGCATCCTAAGGCTCCCCGCTGCAAACGTTACCTCCAGTCCCATTAGGTGTTGGTGTGGGTTAGAGGACTTCCAAAGACTCCTGGGGCCATTCTGGAATCTGTTTTTCTGCCTTTTCAAACTATTTACCTTTCTTGAAAAAGGAATTTCAAAGCCATTCATGAGCTCTTAGGTTGCTTTTGAAATACAGCTCACTTTTAGTTTTGCAAAGGGTAATTGTGGAGGAGAGACCAATAGAATTCCCTAGAAGTATAAAACGGAATTTCTCTGACAGAACAAAAATCTTTCAGTCAAAACCAAAAGATGGGATTGAGGCCTTTAAGCCCAGTCCTTTCCCAAAGCAAGCAGATATTACTTGGGATGCATAAGCTATCGTCAGCAGAGTAGCAGTATCTCCCATGATCTGGTGTTCTCTGAAGCTCTGTTCGATTTTCATCTGGATCTCACAGTGCCTTCTTTGGTGCTTACTGTGAGCAGTGCTATTCTCATCAACCTGCCTGAAGCCCGCTTCCTAACAGTTTCTCCCTAGGCTCCTCACTCACATTGCTCCATCAACATGAACGCAGGGCACGCAGACTGATGTTGGCCTAGGCAAAGCTTAATTATGAAGGTAAATCTGCTGTAGAAAACAATCACGTAATGCATTCTCGAACGAAACAGGAGTACCTGTGGATTATCTGTGCCCCAGCTTCCCTTCGTGCAATATTGGAGAGTTTATGCCCTGTTGTTTTTGGATAATCTCCCATCCAAGAATGGCACCAAGCTTGGCCCTATCTATTTTACCACCTCGCCCGGTAATTGTAGCAAAAGTTAAACTCCAAGCACTATCAGCCTGTCTTGAACTTAGATATCCGTGGCACATAATTCATGGCTCTGACTTGCAGGGAATTTAGTTAACACGACCGAGTGACTGGTACAGTGCTTATTTTTCCATCTAGGCATCAAGCTGATTCATTAGATGTGTCGTGAAGGAGGGATGGATGCCTCCATTTAGTAATTTGAATATATAGTGGCAGGAAAGTTCCTAATGAAAAGCTTCTAATCAAGGCAGGGCAAGACTCAAGTCTTCCTGGTTCTTGACCATCTCTGCATATTGTTTATTAACCCTACTCCCATGGACAAGGGCAGCCTTAAATGCATCTGCGGAATGGCGTGACATTGCAGATTGAATCTGAGCGAGTCCATCCCCGCTACCCTCCAAGAACAATTAGTGTGCTGACCCCGTGAGGCACACAGGATTAGTAAAGAACCAAAGAGCAGGAGGGCTTCAGAAAAAGTGCTAGCCTCCAGGTTTGGCTAAGAGCAGAGATTGGCAAACTACGGCTTCCTGGCCAGATCTGGCCCTCAAACTGTTTTTTATGACTCTGAGCTAGGCAAGGTTTTTATAGATTAAAAGGTTGAAAAAAGAAGAAGAATATGCAACAGAGACTGAATGTGGCCCAGGAAGCCTGGGTATTTTACTATCTAGCCCTTTACAGGAAAAGTTTGCTGACCCCTGGCTAAGGTTGGTTCTCTCTTTTGTAGAGCATGAACTCTCTGAGATCCCTTCTAGTTCTCAAGTTCCAAAACTCAATGATTCTTTGATGGAATAGTATTGGTCCAGCTCTTACCTGAACAGCTCACCAGATGTACAATTCCAGCAGAGAGCTTCCAGTTGTTTTTAAGATCTGAGAGTATCTTTGTAGCGTCTCGGGGGAGAGGGATGGAGGAAAGTGTTAGATTTTAATACTTTCCCTCTGATTTGACTTTCATTTCATTTTATTTGTTTTATTGTTTGTTTAAACTTGGAGTCACTCTTTGAAAAGTGCAGAGTTTGAGAGGGAAGGAAAATTTACTCCATTACAACAAATAACACAACAATCATTGTGTATCCTAATACATAACACCAAGACTTCCAAGCATGAGCAAATAAACCAGCTGCTTTCATCATATTCGGTGAACCAGATTTCAGCCCCACAAAATAATTTTGACAGTCTCATTGAGTTTATTATGATGACGTTTGTCATTCTGTTCCCAGCAAGCTAGTATCTCCTTTTCTGGCGCTATAGGAGAGATGGTTTTATTTATCTTGATGTGTGTATGCAGAGTTGCCAATGGAAGGTTCACATAGTTTAAAATGTATGCACAAATTATTAGCAAGTAGAGTAGATGTTAAGACATTCTTTTTTATTGCCAAAAGTCACAGTTATTCAAAATGTTCAATTCTAGCACGTTGTTGATAAGCATATGGTGTTTTTATTGATACATATGTTATCTACATCTTAAAGGTGTAGGGATTCTATTGTGAATTCTCTATTTTCTAAATACCCACTCTTAAAAGACAAGGACTCAAATTCAGGTGAGGAGACAGAAAATACTGAGGGCCTGAGGGCACGTCTCTGCCCTTCCTTCATGGTGCTGTCAGAGAGGGCCACATGAGGGGCGATGGCCAACAGCAGCCCCTTACTGCCTGCACTACAGTCAAAGTCCACTTCCTCTGATTCTTGCTCATGGAGTCCATGAAAGCTAGAGCCTTAACCTCCCTCTTTGCAGTTTCCATGCGACTCTTCATTCTTTTTATTATATTTCCTCCAGTGGACCATTTCCACCATGTCAGAGCCTGTCGCTACTCTGCCGGCATTGATAAGGACTGATGTGGCATTGGAAGATGTCAGGAGGTTTCTCTTGGAAGCTGAGTGTCGGTCCCTGCCGTGGCGACAGACGGAGAGACGAGCTTTCCTTTTGCCACTTTTTCTGATTATCCCTGTAGCTCTTTCAGGCTGGCTGAGAGAAACCTGGGGTCAGTTGTGTGGGTCTCCCTCACGTTCCTTCCCCAGCCCTGCCCTGGGTTGGCTTCCCCACCCCCACCCCTCGCGCATTAACATGACATTGCATGGTGAGCACAGAACGGGAGCAGCTTCCACCAGCTGAAACCTCTGATCCTAAACCCACTAGAGAGTTTGGCTTTTGGATTTTGGCAAGGAGGCCTGTTGCCCATCAGGTCAGCATGAATAAAGATTTCTTTCTTCCTTTCTTTTTTAAAGTTGAGCATCAACTGACACTGCCCCCAAAGCTTCCTTTCTCAAGACAATTTAACCCCTTCTCCCAAGTGCGGTTTCTATTCTGAATGCGTAGTATTTCCTTTTATTCTTTTCCTGTGAGACAACCAAGAAATCTACTACACGTAAAATTTGAAAGCCAAATCAATTCTAAACCATCTTATCATTTTTAAAGTCTGTTTATCCAGCTTTGTAGTAGGAACAAGCAGAGTGTTTGAAGGCCACATACTTTTCAAACCTTGGTTGCAACACGTTTGCCCCGTTTTGAAACTGTCTTTATCTAGCCGAGAAAACGAAAATCTATTTGACAAAGTGGCACTCTGGCCAGTTTATCTTGCAATATGGCTTTAGCTCACTGAGTCTATTGATTTCCTTAAATTAATGTTTACAGAATGCTACTGAATTTTGCTCAACAGAACATTGTTCTTTTGAAGGTTTATTAAAAAAAAAAATGATTCAGACTGTCATTGCCATGTGTTCCTTTGCTTAAACCGAGGAAACATGGGGTTTTTTTGTTTTCTTGGGGTTTTTTTAAGGACAGACTTGAACTCTAGCCACTTCCTATAAGCATTTACTCTTTACATATTTAAGTAGCAGAACCTGTAACTAGGAAGTGAGCCCATTCTTAGGCCTAAAACTGCATGAGCATTGTACAATCTCATCCTGTAAGGTCCCCTAAAGCTGAATGCCACTTGGAGCATCAGAGTGAAAGAGACTTTAGTTTGCAGCCCAGTTGTGCTGCAGAATCTTTCTCTGCCCCATTTGGTGTGACCTGCCTGCCGCTTCGCAGCCAGTGCTCCCAGATAATGCCAGTTTTTCTAAACAGATTTGAGAATCTTAATAAAATTTAAATGCCATGTAGCCATTTGGTGGGAACTCTGAATATATAACACCTTGCTCCTTGACCAAAACCTAACCTCTAGAGATGATTTTACAGCTGGCCTTCTGCGGGAAGCACATATAGCCATTCAGCTCTCGACAAAGATTCGAGTCACAATCGCAAAGTGACCAAAATAAAGCTTAGGAAACACAAAGCAACTTTTCTCAACTTGTTGACTCAGCCAATAAAATCGCCCAAGCGAACCTCCTCAAAGCATCTCTCAAAACGCTGCCTTGCACACATTTATTAATCACAGTGAAACGCCTCCCAGGAATTGGGCTCTCCTTTAAAGGTTCAAACCACCACCTTACATTTGGATGATATTTTATGCTTTCCAAAGCACATTCAGGCTTGCTTTCCCATCTGATCCTTTCCCATAACGAGAGGGCATTGGCATACAATCCCATGATTCACTCTGTGTAGCATCCTGCACCCTTTCTTCCCTTCTGAAGGGCCAGCTAGTCCTCGGCTGTACACACAGAATAAGTGCATGCATGACTGCAGAGGAGACCCATAGTAACAGCATCTTGTAACCATATTTCATAGTTCGGTGATTCCTCTCTTCTGCCTCTGGCAGGAGAATTCAGTGAGAGTGAGAGAGTGAGAGGAGCAGCAATAGCGTATCTGTTCTTGCCTTTTCATCTGATAATCTCAGTGAGGAGTTACTAAAGCATCTGAGTTTATCCATTTAAGTCCACTCTGTCTGCAGTCTAAGGCCCCAGCTTGTGCCACTGCTGTCAGGAGATATGTCTCTCCTTGATCAATATTTACTTAACAAACAGCGGGGATGGGTGAGTTTGCTTAGAGGAATCATGTGCACACCAGGGTGAATGAATCTTCGGGAAGGTACTTCAACTTTGTCTCCTTTCCTAGGATCTTTGCGTGCATGCGCGCGTGTTCGTGTGCACATGCACACGTGCAGATGCCTTTCTCTTTTTAACTTCTCCAAAGACACTTAGAAGTCATGTAGAAAAACGCCATGATTAGTTTATACCATAAGAGAGCTCATGATGTAAATTCAGTTTTGAAAAACCCAGCTCGAAGTTTGAGTTTTCCTTTTATGCTCCTACACAGGTTAAAAATTATAGAAAGGCTCTTAGGGTGAACTAGATGCACAAGCATCTTCCTTTGACCCTTTCAGATGAGTAGAAGGGAAGAAAACTCCGATGAAAACAATAAAAGTAGTTTGACAAGGCAACTCTAACTATACCTTTCTGATGGCATTACGTATTTTTTTTTAACAAAGTCCAAAGAGAAAATTAACTCTCCACATTTTCAAAGCCGCTCACCCAGTCTTTGGAATTAGATGTGTTTAACTCTGATAATAAATATGAATACCATGGAGCTGAAGTTTAGAGAGCGCTCTTCTTTCAACTTCACTGAAACAATTGCTTCAAGGCTCAAGTCAGTGCCTTCAATGCCATTGACTTGGAGGCATCTGGGTCTAGTTGGAGGGGTTTTGTTTCTGTGTGTGGGTAGAGGCTGGGGGGGCCGGGGGAGTTATTTATTTATTTGATTTTGTGAATCGGCGTTGTAAAAGCCATCTGAAATATTCATGCAGAATTGTCTGAGAAGCCCGTTTCTGTTTTATTTACTGCACGGTAGAACAGCCACAGCGGATTAGTTCTACAATACCCGTAACAAAAGCCCAACAGCTGATGCATGTGATGTTAGGAGGTGACAAAACAGTTAAAGTATGCTGCTGGCTACAGGCAAGCAGTCAGCAGATGCAGACAAAAGGGTTTGTGACAAGAATAACTCTCTCTCCAAGGCGAGCAGTGAAGAGTATCCAAAATACCAGTACCCTTTTCTCCTTGACATTGTCTTCTTACTGTCAGCATTTTATTGCCCTTTTATAGTATTAAAAAAAAAATAGAGGAGGAGGAAGAAAGAAAACCCACACACAAACTAACTCCCCAAAATACTAGCCAGGATTTTACTTTTCCATCAGTTAGCCACTCCTGCCCATACGTATGTCTCCTTTTCCATTTCCCCATTGAAGTAAGTTTGAAACAACAAAAAAAGATAGTTTAAAAGATGAGCTGAAAAGATGATCTCCCTTGATAAGTTTGTAATCTATTGATAAGCTTGATAAGCCATTTGAGCCTTTGGTTATTGGGGAGGGGCTCGGGAGAGAGGTCTATGTCTGGTTCATTTTCTGTCCATTTCAGCAAAGATCAATTCACTGATTAAATTACTCCCGTGGACCAATTTTTAAAGGGGATCAAGGATGGAAAGGTGTCCATGGGGAACTGTGCAAGGGGCAAGGTTTAGGTCCTCTACAAGAGGCCGATGGATGAGCTTATGGATGTTTCAAAGGTGTGAAAAATCAGCTTCTCTGTCTCCAGAAAATAGGAGAGGCTGTCTTCTTTTTAACCTTTGTAATTCCCTTTCTATTCTCTGTGACATTCATTCAGCTGCCAAGAGCGTTTGGCAAGGTTTGGGCCAGCAAGCACACTTCCAGTGACCGCTAACCTTGGTATGTCCTGACACTTATGATGAGTGTCTGCAGGACACAGAAGGCAGGCAGCCTGCTATGTCAGGCTTTTATTATGTACTGCAGAGGCTAGGGACAGTCAGTTTAATAAAACAAATCATCCTTGAAGGTAAAGCAACTGGGAAGAGGAGGAGGAAGACGGGGGGAAAATGTGTCTTTGCCACTCATTCCGATAAAAAAAAAAAGAACAGCAAAATACCCACCCACCCAACACATCATTTGTGCGCGTGTATGTGCGCACATGCACAACCCAGCCGCAGACTGAGCAGGCTGGAAAACATCCTCTCATTTTCTCCATTTTCTTGAAGCCCATAAGGCCCTCATTTGCTCTAAGACTCAAGTACAAACAATTGTGATGAAATTGGTAGATGCTGATAGCCAGCCCCCTTCAAATTTATGAGTGCATTCAAGTGCCTCATTGCAATTATATTCTCCTCCAAATATCAAGGCAAGGAGAGGCAGGACCATTTGGGGTGAGGTTCCTATATTGGGATGCCTTTTTATCAAAGCAAAGTTTCCATTCTCCTCTCCTGAAGAACACTCGGCCCAGCAGCTCCCACAATAGCTTCAGAGTTCCAGCCAGAGACTTTGGAAGCCTTTTGTTTTTCCCCTGTGGCATGTCCAAAGGCATGGCCTTCCCTCCCCCCTCCCAGCAGCCTGCATTGTCTTGCATTCCAGGGACTTGATTGACTGTTGCCACCTGATGCTGAGGAGATACTCCAGGGTTCATTCTGCAGATTGTTGGGTTCTATTAAAAGAAACCTAGATAAGGGATTACTTGTCACTAAGGGATTTTCTGCAGATGTTTATTAGTGATTGGAAATCCATTAGGTGTGAAGAGGTACAGAAAAATATGGACAACATCATTCTCAGAAGCCTGAATTCTAAGACACCCCCCAAAAAATATCAGAAAGGAACCCCATTACTCTGTTAGAAGGAGTTGGGGAAATTTTTCAAGCAGAGAGGTAAGCGTATCTTTCATCATGGGTGGTATTTCTACCTGTGGATGGAATTCCTTGGCACTCTCTCAGAAGATCAGTTGCTACCATGAAGATCCAGTGCTTCTCTGGAGCCACCAAAAAAAGAGTAATTGCTTTAGTATTAGAGAATCTCATAACTTTCTTTTATCCAGCCCAATCTGTTGTGTGAGTATTGCCTCAAAGTAAGTGCTAAATTAGTAGACCATTTCATTTGTTCGCCAAGAATTCATCCCTTCCCAAGCATAAACTAATAACCAAAGTCTCCTCCCAGGAATCTTTTGTACCATTCTCATTTATTTTGAAGTTGCTAGCTCTTATGTGGTTTTTCTCAATCTCAGATCCACAGCTTGTCAAGGTTTTGATGCCTCCTATAAGTAGAAATTACTGAAAATGGGTTAAGAATGGAGCCAGCATGGTTTAATGGAACAACACCTGGACAAGTTATTTTTGTATAAGTCTCTTCATCTCATAGAATCTCATAGTTTCTTTATCTATAAAATGAATTCTGAAATCTGTTCCAACTCTTTAAATTCTATCTTTTTTATCGTTGTTTAAAAAAAATTTTTTTAAGTATTGAGGGAGAAGATAAGTATGACTCTAGAACAATACACAGTAAAGCAGAAGGCAAGATCTCATTATGAACTGTTTATCAAAGACTATGCAAAAGAACTCTGCTAAGCATTGTGGGGATACACAGAATAGAAATCATGGCTTTTTATCCAAAGACGGGTTATGATAAATTCATTACCACTAGATACAAGTAAGTGAAAAGTTGAATAAGCTCAAGACACAAATACAAAAGATGTTAAAGGACAGCGCAAGATTACTACCAAAGAAATGAATGTTTAAAACACGATAAAACCTGCTAAAAACCATTAACAAGCATGGCGAATTGGAAGAATAGAGTGGAGGCTGCACACACCCCCAAAGAAGTTACTTTGATTTATTCTCAGGCAAATGCTAGAACTACGCTTCTCTCCCTCCTCTAGTGACGATGCTGTTCTAGATGGCTCTTCCGTCCTCTGACCACCTTAAACAAGTCCCTGCTCCCTTGGCCCCTGGCTCCCCAGACCTCCTGTGGGGTCCTTGGAGTGGACAGGGCTCCCAGCCTTCTCTAACTTCATCTGGAGCGGCTGCCATACCCTCTTTTCCTCACAGCTCTCTGACATGCCATGCCACATCCCCGAGTGTTTAGGGAACATAGATCTTCATCATGGATCTGTTGCCGATGGCCGGTAAAACCACACTTCTTAAAATGTTTATTTTAACAAATGCCTATGATTATGTTTCTGTAGCATTTGGCTAACAGCTCCCAAACCAAGTAGTTAGGGAGAGCAGTTGTGCTCCCTAACTGTTCTCCAGCCAGATTCTCTCTCTCTCTCTCTCACTAATGCCCATTTGATGAAACGTGAAGGGTTATCTTTGGGGGAAGAGAGGAGGGTAATCAAAGAGGCTGCTTAATGACTTTTTATTTTGTATAAGGTGAATAGGAGTGCTAATCTCTCCTCCAGGCCCCTCCCATCCCACAAATACTCATGTATTTGCAGGAGATTTGGGGGAAAATCACAAAAGTTCTGTAGAAAATCCAGATGAATTCTCAGCAGCGGGTGGCCATTAGGGTATATGGACTTGCACATCCGTGGGGGACAAGGTGGTGTCCTGGAAGATTTTTCAGGCAGTATTAAGAACTGTGTCCTGAGAAACTGGCCAGCATATATGTCTTTGGGAGGGGCTACTCAAAATTTTCACTTTTTCTAGATGCTGGCCCCACATGGGGCCCTTTTTTTTTTTTTCCTGGGGACTTAGGTTTCCTTACAAAGGACAAATGACTTTCCATTGGAAGCAATGAACTTCTTTGTCCTATTTTAAATGTGTAAACTAGGGATGTCTGGTGATCATTGCAGTTTTCTTTAACTGTTATGAAAAGGTCCATTGCCCAAATTGAGAAAAAGTAGGAAGAAAGGGATCAAATATGTTCAATGTGACAATACCTCCCTTTTACTTTGTTAAGTAGCATGTCTGAACTGAGATGAAAATCTTTCCCTTCTTATATATGTATAGAAAGATCTGTATACACATGCAACTACAGCACATTGACTTCCTCATGTGTCTGCACTTACTGTAAAAATGAAACATTTCTGATGCATAACTACCCCACTAAAAGAAATCTACTGAGTTTTAGTGTGTACTTAGAATATTATGAATTCATGGAATGATTCTGTGAATCCATTGTCTTGGTATGGGGAAGGGTAGGCCCTGCTTTACCATGAGTAACTTAAAAAGAATACTAAATAAGTTCATCAATAGCTACTCTTTTCCCTAGATAAGAGATCAAACTATTAAATAAACAAGTAAGAACACACACACAACACACATGTATATTAGTTGCTGCGGAAGAAAAGAATTAACAAATAAGGATTCTAAAAGGAATATTTGGAGAATTTTATCTTGAAATATGATTACTTTAAAAAATTCCTTTAATCTCTCTGAGCCACAGTTTTTTCACTGTAAAATGGGGATAATAACACCTTATGGAGATGTTGGGAGCATTGAATGACATAATTCACATTGAGTACATAACACAGTACCTGACACATAATAAGCACTCCAAAAATGTTAGTTTTTATTATTTTTATCAGCTACACAAATCACTCTCTTATGAAGCAACTCTAATCTCAAAGTAGTTTCTAGTGTAGAATTTTAGGATTCAGTACAAATTTTGGATTCTGGGACTCAGTGTTAATGTCATTATCTTTCTCCTTTTCATGTGTAGAGTACTTTATAGTACGTATTATTTCAATATACAGTTCAACGTTTGCGTCAACAATCCTCCGATACAAGCAGGAAACTGAGATTTTAGGTTTTCTTCATTTACAGTGGGGGTTTGATTTATATCAAAGGTCAACTATTTATTATTTTACTTTTCAGAACACATTTTGTTTTAAAAATGTAAATCAAAAGGAAATGTGACTCAAATTCTGAAACATTCGTTGGAGACTTGCTTCTGGAATACACCTGTTTAACGAAGTGAGGAATCCCGACAGTATGTCGGCTTTTTCTACCCCAATGTTCACAGTGGAATCCTAGTTTTTCAATAGATCTCCATGTATGCTTTGCACAAGTCTCTTTCTAAAACTCTACAAAGCTGTCAACCCCACATTACAATGCTGCTATATATAACGACTTTACATAAGAGAATAGAGGCTGGCCATTTTTAGAAAATGCAGGTGCCATGTAAGCCCCTTTCTGAAAGAAAGAACTTAGCTCAGTTTCCTTTGAAGAACTGGAGACTTGAAACTGAAAACTTTATTAATGCCATTGTCTCCTTGTATCAGCAGGTTCCAGAGAGATTCCTGGAAGTTGCGCAGATCACATTACGGGAGTTTTTCAATGCCATTATCGCAGGCAAAGATGTTGATCCTTCCTGGAAGAAGGCCATATACAAGGTCATCTGCAAGCTGGATAGTGAAGTCCCTGAGATTTTCAAATCCCCGAACTGCCTACAAGAGCTGCTTCATGAGTAGAAATTTCAACAACTCTTTTCGAATGTATGACTAGTAGCAGTCCCCGTTGGATGTCCAAGTTCTACATGTCTAGATTTTGATTTCATGTATATGTGTATGGGAGGCATGGATATGTTATGAAATCAGCTGGTAATTCCTCTCGTCATCTTTCTCTCATTTCCTTCTGTTTTCCATTGCAAGGGGATGGTTCCTTTCCTTCACCTTTAGTTTACTTTTGCCCAAGGCCCTTAACATTTGGAGACTTAAAATAAGGTTAATTTTTAGGGAAAAAAGAATGTTGACCTGTGTAAAGTCTATATTAGCAAGGACGGGCATTTGTTAAAGATGCTTCTGCTTGATTGATGGTTTATTGCAAATGGCGGTTGGCGGAGGGAGACCCCTGACACAGCACAACTTCACCAACAGTGATGTGTCTCTTGTTCTCACAGCTAAGAGGGTGGGAAAACTCAATGAAACCACTTCATAAACTTAAATATGTTGTTTGGTTTGAACTCAATAAGTAGCTTTTTATTACATTTAAAAATAATGCCAATGGCAGGTGAACAGCTCACTTTTCAAAAGTGTCCCAAAAGGCCAAATTTAAAAAAGAAAAATCACTAACTGGCAAGCCTTTCCTAATAGAAGTGGTGAACAGCCCGAACTAGTACCACTTTCTTAGGGAGGAAAAGCAATTTTGCACAAAACTGACTGTTTCAAGATGAGACTGGAAATTCATAGATCATCTTCTAGTCACCTCTCTAAAGGTTCTTCTTCATAATAAGTGAGTATATATCATTCTTCATAGAGAAAAACCTCTAAAACTTGTTATCCTTTTCTATTTATCTTGCTTCACATATTCATAGGCACATAAGTTTCAAATTTACTTTTTGCTCAACTTTGTATGCTTAAAAGAATTATTATTTCTGTTTATTTATCACTTTTTTTCAAAAAACACTATTGTCTGAATATCTTTCTATAGTAGGGAATAAAGGACATCCCAATTTGAGCATAAAATTCCTGCTGACACTACAAGTTAGTTGACAGCTGTTAGCTGACTTGATCTTCACCTCCTGAGAGGAGGACATATGAAGATGACCTATTTTCATGGATAATTCCACACTACCCTGATGGATATTCAAAGTGGTGACAGTCTAATTAAGTGTTTCTTCACTTTAGATATAGCATTTTAAAGCAATTGATAAAGTCTCTTCTAATACAGAAGCTAGTATTGACCAAAATGTGAGAAGAGCGTATAGCGTAGGAAAGTTTAGGGGTTAACCCAAAAGACACAATTTCAGCACACGTAAGAAAGCTAGCTGCTATTTGATGCTTTCTTCAATGGTTCTCCTCTTTTTTCGTTTTCTCTTTTTCCAGTTTCTCAAAGGTGTACAACGTCCCATACTTGCTTTTAAGGAGTTGTTTGGCATTCACACTTGTTTTCTTAGGTGGGTTTTGTGTGCAGATGCAGTAAGAATTCCTTGTTTATTCTATTAGGCTTTTCCAGACCCTTCCCTCCCCTTAGGTAATTTGATAAACACCTCCTAAAATGACACAGTGACAAACCTGGTATTTAGATCATGTGGAATATAAATACCATTTTTCCTTCATTTTTATAAAAATACATGGCTTTAGAGAATGCAGATTGACCCATGTGACTGACTAGCTGACCCACTCACTGTAATTTAGCGTCATTTATAAATTCTGCTGATGGACAGGAATGTATCGAGGCAATTATTGTCAGCACAAAGCCTGAAAACCTGCTGACTTTAAATTAAACGGCACAGTCTTATGATACCCTGCATCATTCAGGAGACTAACAGGCTCTTGCAGTGTAGACAGAGTGCAGCGGCATGGGCTGGAACACCACCGGCTTCGCTCTGCACCCACAGCCAAACGCATCACCCAGCTCGCACTCTCCTACACAATGCGCTCAGAGCCACCAGATCCAATTTGTTCTTGTTCCAGCTTGCTTGAAAAAAAAAATGTTCAGATAATCATTACATCGGAATAAAATGCAAACCAAAAAAAATCCAATCAGCACAAAATAGGGAAGCAATCTCAATTTGAGGTCATACTCTTTTGCTTTGCTTCATGTAAAAGAGTGTGACATTCATTGTTCATGTCAGTATACAACTGGGTCTTTGCTGTTCCATGTAATTCATATCAACGTTGTGTTGCCATTTGCAAGGTAAAAGGAAAAACCGTAGCGTATTCACCTACGTAGACAGATTGCTAGTATCTTCTTGATCTGGGATAAATTCACTATTGATTCTAGACTTACTTGGATTTTTAGTGTTATTCTCCCCTGCCTTTCTAATTGAAATAGATAAATGAAGCAAAAGTTTGTGTTCACAACCAAATGTTGACGCGCTTATCTACGATAATATCCTCTCAATGTTCACTGAGGCATAGAAATTATTTCAGAGAAGAAATTACAACGTGAGGACAAACTCACCTCATTGTTCTGAAAATAGGACCTGATCGCTTTGCTTTTGGATGATTCTTTTCCCCTTTTACAATCATAAAATCTTGTGCCTCCCAGTGCATTGGAAAATGACAAAAGCCTGTCTCTCAAAACTCCTATTTAACAGTTTGGTTTTCTTTTTAATCACCATCTTTCAAATCTTAGCTCAACTCTCACCAAGTGAAAATTGGCTGCTTGGCAGAAAGTTAACTTTCCATGGTGGGAGGGTGAAGAATGAGGGACGGTTTACATAGGGAAAAAAAGTCTCAAGTCCACGTTGAAATACCACATTACCACTTATTTTCTGCTAATCCTAAATTATTTTTGCATATACACTTGAGGTTATAGTCTGTGCCTAGACCTAAAATGCACCAGCGGGGGGATTTTTAAAAATCCTTCAAAATACCAGTTTTTTCCCACAAGTACAATTGTTCTTGTGCCTTCTGTGGCTTTCAATTTCATCTTTTTTGACTTTATTTCCAATTACTACAGCTGCAATAAACACTAGATTTTTTTTCTGGCTGTTTGACATAACGTTGATAGCTATGCATATTTTGTGTCTTTTTAAAACAAAGCGGGAGAATACGTTTTTGAAGAAGAGAATTTTTAGAACAGTTTGATACCGCAAATTATTTTTTCCTCAATTGTTTGAGCAGCATTCGAGTTTTGAAAATTCTTGTAGAGCCAATTTTTTGTAACTGTGGTGCAAATCTTGTGTTTTCTTAGCCTAATGAAGAGTAGTATAGAAGCAATATTTCATACCATGTGCTATATATGTGTGTGCAGATGTGTGAATATAAAAACACGTACACACATATACACACATGTAAAAATATACATATATATATGCGTGTGAAGTGGAAAGCTTACCTTTTCCTATCTAGATTTAAGGACCTATTTTAGACTTTTGTTATGTTTTGTGAAAAGAATGTTCTATTTGCAACAACAAAACATTTAATTCTTACTGTATCTCTGGCTGTTTAATGAGGACGTTTCACACTAAATGGTAAAACAACGTGGAAGATGGTAGAATGTAGTCATTATTTAAGGAAATGTTCACCCACATATTCCTGAAGTTTGCTTTGTGCCTCCGAGTATTATTTAATTCAAGTGTTTTTATGTTTGCAGAATCTTTGTTGCTGTGCTAGGGAGGTGGGTGAATATCATTTTTAAAAATTTTAAAAACAACAAAAAAAGCAAAACAAAAACACTAAAGCAAGAGGGGAACTTTTATAAAGCAATGTAAATATTTAACCTCATGGCTGTTGTTACGTAAGACATGAGATTTTAATAAATAACTACATTCTCACAACATCTGTTGGATTTATCAGGAACACTACAGTGACTGAATAGACAGTTGAGAGCATTCTCGAAAATCCTGTTCTCTTCTTTTAAAAGATAACAGTCTCTTTCATCAGATGTTAAGGGCGAGGGTAGTGCAGTTTCTGTAAATTTATGAAATTTCTTTTCTATGTACATGCAGACATTTAGTGAGTGACCCCCCCACATACATGCACACACACATACATACATATACAGGTTAATACTAAGTCATGAAGCTAAAGATTTGGGGGCTTTAAAAATAGGATATCCCCCAGAAGTGATCATAAATTCATCAAAGAAAAAGTGTTTGACAGACTCCCCTAAAAGATGCAGTGTACATGTGAGGATAGAGCAAAATCTCTTTGCCATGTATATTATAGAATATTCATTGGTGTGAATAGTACAAATGTTTCCTTCTGGTACAAACTCTGTGTTTGCAAATTACAAGAAGCATTGTTTTCAAAAAGCTCCCCTTCAAAGAATGTAACTGGTTTATTATGAGTAAGCAGTTACTGTATTGCACTTAAATGTTACGTTGAAGGAAATGCAGTTTTGTTTTCTGTACATCTGTTGGTTGTGAACCATCTATAAAACTTAAAGCTCAAACGCTCATATTCAGAGCTGGGATCGAAACTGGTGTTTAACCTTTGCGTCTTCTTATAATTATCCTTCTAAGAATTTAACGGCATCTGGAAGCATCTGGACTTTGAGTCTTTTCAACTGAGCCCTCTCTCAGATCTCACCCCCCTAAAATGCACAAACCTGAGCAGAAAAGGCAGACAGACCGGCCCTCTTTTGTGAAAATGTATTCATTCTGTATTTTAAAAATATTCTAATCCTCCACAGAGGGGGAAAAGGCATTTTAAAATTGTATATTACCACTTCAAAATTAGAATTAGAAAAACAAATGTATTTGGGGTTGGTCTCAGCACTACCTAGAAGAATCAAAGGTCGGGGCTTGCCCGATACTGTCCCAGCCATTTCTCATATGTATATAGTATAAAACGTGACAAAACACTGCCTTTATATTATTTAGCAATATGTTGTAAATAGCATTATTAAGCTCTTTTTTTTGTAATAAAGACCCTTTGATTTGAATATAGTACAATAACTGAACTGATAAAGTCAATTTTTGATTTTTTTTTTTTTTTTTTTTAGCTAGAGGCAATTTCAATTGTGGATTTTTGTTGTTGTCTATTGTTCTGAAGACTTTGCATAATTTATTGGTTTAATTTATCCTAATTTATTTGATGAAGGTGTACAATTTTGTATTACCAAGGATGTACTGTAATATTAATTGATAAGATAAAAAATGAGACTCCCTGTCCATATTAAAAAGAAAATAAAAAGGTGCAGTAGACAATTGATTTTAAAGTAAAAGTAAAAAATTTAGTTTGGCAGCTACTAAATTTTAAAACAGGAAAAAAAAATGTTGTTGGGGGGAGGGTGGGAGGGGGTTTTTCTTTGTGTGTTTTAAGCTTTTGTACACTCTCCAAACTTTTACCTTTTGCTTTGTACCACTTAAAGGATACAGTAGTCCAATTGCCTTGTGTGCCTTCCATCTTCTCTTAAACTGAATGTATGTGCAGTATATATGCAAGCTTGTGCAAAATAAAATATACATTACAAGCTCAGTGCCGTTTGATTTTTTTTTAAACACGTGACGTTTAATTTTGGGGCCTGTGTCCCATTGTAGGACAACAGGCTAGTTGCAACTGCAATATCGATAATGGAGTTTTCCTTTCATTGCAGTTCTTATATAAACCTAACCGCTGTGCATCCACTCCTAGAAATGATCTTTCTTATTTCATTGGCTAGATTTCTCTCTGAAAATTCTTCTCACAGATTTACCCTTATTCAGCGCTCAAAATTTTAAACCAGCAAAAGCTTTGGCTCAAAACAACGTGGTGAGCTAAATTCAACAATTGCTAATGTTTAATGATTCTAGGAACAACGAGAAACGTTCCCCGAAGCCACAAAATGGCAAATATATCGCTTGAAATATGGGGAGTGAGAGCGTGTATTGTTTTCTACGCTGGTTGGACTCAGAACTAAGTCCTAATGCAAATTTCCAGAAACCTTTCTAAAATGTTCCCGTAGACATGATTGGCAGCGTGTTTCATACTAACTATATTGGTTGTTCAGCTTTTGAAAATTTCCTTTACCTCTTTCACTTTGGTTTAAAATCAAGCCTCCTTTATCCTTGAATCAGGAATGTGAAGAATTAGCAGAACTCATTTTGCCTACTTGAGATTGACTCTTATACACCATCCACAACGGTACCTCCCTTTCTGTCTTCCATATGGTCGTAGACTGCGTCTTCTTAATCTCTCAGATTTCTTTTGCTTTTACCTAAGTGTTGAAAACTTTATATTTTAACCCTGTGTAGACACGAGGGTGCTTAGAATCAATGCAATATCAACACTATTAAATGATAAAAGTATTTTTCCACTTTCAGCTCTTTTTCTGTCAATGGCACAAATTTAAATTCCAGCCTTCCTAACTAACTAAATTGTACAAAAGAGCGTGCCTATATCCCTCTACGCCAAAATATTTATTTCCTGATGGGAGAAAAAAAGGAGTCCCACCTCCAACGACTCTTGAAAGAGAAGAGGCATTTGCGGACTATAATGACTCTTCCATCTTCTTGTGCTTATTTAACACTGATCTGCTCTAAATCAGATTGGATAATCCGCATAGCGACTAAAGGACTAAGAAGTTACAGCAGGTGGTATGTTTTCTGATAGGAGGTTTATTAAAAATACAGCTTCAAATCATTCCTTTTGTGACTTTAAATTATCTGAGCATCGGTCTAAAATAACCATCGTCAGCACTGATCTGAACCCTGATCACAAACCTTGTTCCACAAGCGTCCGTCTCGATGTCAGCCAGTAACCCTGTTATACTTGAAAGGATAAGCTTCACAAGCTAATAATAAAGAAAAGCCTGGTTTCATTCATTGCCATCTCCACTTTTCACCATAAATGATTTACAAGTTTCTCTTAAAGACTAACAACTAAAAATCATCACATTTTCACAATTAATTTACTACCGCATGCTGGGGTGAGAGATAGATGCCCCTGAATAAAAGTCATAGGAAAACATCAAATATTTGCCATGTATTGCCAAGTTCTGGGGTCTCTGAACACTCCTGTATTTTAAAAGGCATAAAAGGCACAAGGGAAATACATATAAAGGAGAGCGGCTGATATGCTAGCAAAACTGTGAAAGAATACTAAAGAAATGAATTTATTTTGGTGTTACGCTCCCCTCACCAACAATATAACCCTTTGGAGGGAGAGTCAAGGCAGTGGGGAAAAACGTAACTTTTTAAACTAAAGGAAAAATAATCAAGAGAGCACTGTTTTGGGTGTCAGAAGACCTGGCTGCAATCAGTTTATTTCTAAAAATCTTTACAAGGCAAGTCACTATAGGCAAGTCATTTATCCCTTGAGCGCCCAGAAGAATCAAAAGAATTATAAAAAGCTAAATGATTCTTAGAATCAGTGCAGCCACCATGTTGACTTTCTCCAAAAGATTCCTTCCTACGTGCGGGAAAAAAAAATGGTTTGTTAAAATGTTCTTGCTTCTCATAAAAAAGCCAATTTAAGTTGCAGGACAAGGCAAGGGCAAAATTCTGAAGTTGGTCATGTGTAGCTTTGGATCCTTTTCTCTCTGCTCACGATCCATTCTCCCTTCGGTAAGAGTCTCTGCCCCTTGCCAAGCACTCGGTGCTCTTGTGTTGCCCCTGCCCTCCCTCTGCATGAGGATAAGCCATCTAGCCCAGCTAGCACTAAGATACCACTGACTTGGTGTGTCTCTCTTCCCGTGGTATATGCATGAAAAGATACATGGCGCCCAGGAATACACTTTACATTTTCATATTAGGTCCAAGGACACCCGCATGCGAATGATTAGGAGCTGCAAGTCTTCCCCACCAAACACATGGCCAGGTCTTTTGAGGTCTTTTGAGTGACATCACCTCGCCTGAATGTAGTAACCTCTGTCAAGGCATTTCTGCCTCCCAAGCTTTCTTCCCTTCCCACTCCAGGACTTGTGTCCTGCCCATGGTCATAGAGTCCTTCCAAATGTCCCCAAAATTGTTCACAAGAACTCACAGAGGGAGGGACCCTTCTCCACTGGATATTGGTTTATTTTCCTGGTCCAGAGGAAAGGAGTAGCACTAAAGAAATTTTAGAGAGAATCTAACTCAGTGGCTTTTATCCCTCGACCTCTAGGGTAATGTGACATTATCTCAGAGGCCAGCAGACTGAGACTTATTTTAACCAAAGGAGTTTCATCTTTATATTGGGATGCAATAAAGTGTTCATTTAAAAAAAGGAGTTCTCTGGGGTTGGCCCCATGGCCGAGTGGTTAAGTTCGTGCGCTCCGCTGCAGGCAGCCCAGTGTTTCGTTGGTTCGAATCCTGGGCATGGACCTGGCACTGCTCATCAAACCACACTGAGGCGGTGTCCCGCATGCCACAACTAGAAGGACCCACAAGGAAGAATATACAACTATGTGCTGGGGGGGGCTTTGGGGAGAAAAAGGAAAAAATAAAATCTTTAAAAAAAAAAAAAAGGAGTTCTCTGCTTCATACAACAATGATCTCATCACTTAGGATAGAATAGATCTCTAAGCACAAACATGAGTATTAAATAACAAGTAAGTTCTGTTGAAACTTTATTTAAAGAAAGAGCTCTTTGGTAGACAACAACACAATACTCATTGCATAGAGTAAGAGATTTTTAAGGATGAATGTAAAAATTAAATAAATAATAGCTCATGTGAGTTCTATCAAACCTTCAGAAAAACATTATCTTGATACCATAGAAACAGCACAGAGCCTGGCACACAGGTTTGTGTCAAACTGGTATTAGTTCCCTTTCTTTTCTCCCAGTTGGTGGCTTTTGTCTTCTTACCATGTTGTTTTAAGTTGTGATCTAAGAATTATACCCAGACGCATCCCAATGGCCCTGGACATTTAAATTTGGGAAAACACAACAGTTCTCCAGGAACTGAAAGCTTCTGTCCCACCCTGATCATTTCCCCAGGCCCTTGCCCTTGGCCACAGGCATATAGCGGCTGTGGCCACACCTCCAGCCAGCCATGCTTGGGTAGGCCCCAGAATAGGAGTGGAGCAGCTTAGAAAGATTAAGGTGCCATAATAGACCGAAACAGAATCACTCAGGCTGTCTCTACCCTGGCAAAGGGGAGGGTATTATTTGCAAAGCCCCCTGCTGAGTGGCCCAGGTGCTAGCTAGACAGGCTCAGGAGATAGCTTGGCAGCCACCCTGGAAAAAATGCCTGTGTCTCTGCAAATAAATGTACCAGTGAAGAAAGTACTGGGTTTTCCCCAGTGCTTGTGCAAATAGTACTCTGTGCTTTGCCGGTATTGGAAATTCCTTGGTGTGAGTAGCTCTAGATGTGAAAATTGGAGCTATGGATTTCTTATTATTGTTGTTACCCTTGAACTGTTGGGAAATGATTCCGAAAATCAATGGTCCTATTTCCAATCATTCTCAACTGGAAAATCTGGTAACCAGAAGAAATGTTTTCCCTAGATCTTCGTTCACAGTTCAGGAACTGACGTAAGGTTGAGTAAGGGAGTCTTGAAGTCTGACACAGAGGAGAGTAAATGATCACGCACCCAAGCATGGTTTAGGCATATGCAACTGAGCTTAGGTATTTGCATTCTAGAATAATTATATATTACCAACAGTATTGTTTGTGTCTTTTCTCCATTTGATATCCAAAAATGTATAGAACTGACACTATGGTTAGATATGTGAGAAATTACAATGAACTATATGCCTTTCTAAGCAAAAAGAATGTATCAAAATTTACCCTAGAAATAAAAAACATTTTAAAGAACCAAGGCCATAGAAGAAATTGAAAAATTGGTCCAAAAAACAAAACAAAAACAAAAAAATCTCCTCTCCTCCTCCAAAGGCGCCTGGCCTCTATAGTTTTATGGGTGAATTCTATCAAATATTCAAAAATAGATCGTATCAAGTAAACAGTTCAGATCGTTACGTATATATAATCACTTCATTTGTTTTATGACTCTCCTATTTATTAATTCAAACTCAAAAATCCTAAATAAAAATATAAGCAAATCTAGTCCAGCAGTCCAGTAAATAAAAAAATACTATACTACAATCAAGTCTCATTATTTGTAACAAACTGGGATCAAGGAAGACCTGGACTTACTTCTGAGTGAAAAATATTCTTGATATGTTGAATTTTTTTTCTACCTTCTGCTGACAATGGAAACAAATATTTCTTGCTTGGGCTGTCAGCTAACTCAACCACTATGTGCTATTGCCTCCCAATTTTTTCTTTTACTAGAGCTAAGTAGGCTTTGCTCTTCCCGCGATTTTAGTTTGCCAGTTTGCCTGATTTAGAGGCCATGTCTCATTTTAATATGTCTTTCGTGGAACTCTGAGACTTGGGAAAAAGCCAGATCCATCTTGTAGACCTTAAAGGATTTCCCTCAGTAACTTAAAAAAACAAAGAAAGAAAAGAAATTCAGAGAAGTAATGCAAATTAAAGGTAGGCTATTCATTCTACATAAAAGGAATCATGACATTTTTATGTTCCGGAATATGGACTTAAAATAAAATCCTCTATGTTTACGTTTTAAGAGGAAAGGACTCTAAAGAAGTGTTGACCTGGGCAGCTCTGACCCAGACAATTTGTGAAGCTTAAGAGAATTGCCATTAGAAGCAACAGGACTTTGGAGAGGAGCTTACAAATATTCATAGTGTTTAAAAAAGTGCACGCTAGGCTGGCCCTGTGGCCGAGTGGTTAACTTCATGTGCTCCGCTTCGGCAGCCCAGGGTTTCACTGTTTCGGACCCTGGGCACGGATGTGGCACTTGTCATCAGGCCACATTTAGGTGGTGTCCCACATGCCACAACTAGAAGGACCCACAACTAAAATATACAACTATTTACTGGGGGGATTTGGGGAGAAAAAGCAAAAACAAAAAAAGACGCCAGCTTTTTGCCTCACTGATCCACGTCTAGCAATCAACCTTTTAGAAATATTTGCACTTACGAGCAGATAGGGATCACAAAGGCATATATTAGATTAGGTTAAAATGTGTGATTTTTTTTCTTTTTCTACAACTCAATTTAATTTCTACCTCAAGCTCCTTTTTCTGTCTGGTGGTAGAAAACAATTTAGTCACTTTCAGGCGTGATCAACCCTTTCAGGCTAGGAGGTTCCATCCCTTTCTGCTCCTTTCTCTAACAGTGTCATCTAAGTTCCTGGGTGTTAGTGAGGAGGCTTCCGGTTCTTGGCTGATGTTCAACAGAGGCTAATGTTCCCTCTGGTCCTTGAGCAGGGAGTCCTGAGGCACATGATTTCAAGCTGTCATCATGACACCATGCTTTGTTTGCTAAAATGGCCGTTTCTGCATTGGACTTCAAGGGTTCACACCACTTTCCACTGAGGCATCCTCAGGTCACCACTGGCTCACTTTCTTCCCCATCCAATTTGTCCTGTGTCCTGGTGTGGACACAGGAATGTTTGACTCTTTTCTCAAGCAACTTTGAGGCTGAAGTTCTGCCCCTGGTGCTCATAAGGTCTGTACAGTACTGCAGCCATGCCATGTTGGTCCAAGGCATTTCTGCACGGCTCCCTTTGTGGGGACAGAGTCTGCTTAAGTCTCTCTTCTCTTAGCCATGTCATCCCCTAGTCCAGGACGACTTCCAGCTGGTGAGGGTGACCTAGGCTGGTTCCTCATCTGCTATCTCTCTGTTCTTTGTTGTGAAGAAAGCTTTGTACCTTGATTCCTTTGGTGCTTAACTTTTGAAACTAGAAACAGTCTTTTCTATCACAAAACAAGCCAGACTCTGGCAAGTTAAAAACCTTGACTTTGGAGACTATTGTCTCAACACTGAGTTTTAAGACCCTATTTAGAAATGGAAAAGTCAAAACTTTGATTCTTTATTGTCTGCATTTGCCCCATAGGTTTCTCCTAGAAGCAGTGGTTGCCCCTTGACAAATAAAAATGGCAAGCAATAGGATATATTGGAGAATATGAGGAAGCCATTTGGTGTAAACCTAATTCGGCCTGACCTTGTCTTTCCAAAAGGGCCTGACCTCGGCCGTTGAGCATGCATTGTATATCTGCTTTAGATATTCCCTATGCAAGAACAAAGGCCCTTGAGATAAAGGTGAAGCTTCCCTCCTCCTCCCAACGTTGGCATTTCCTTCAGGATTAAGAATCTTTCCTTAGGCTAGGAAATGATTGCTGTGCTCACCTGTGACCACCCAGCTTGAGACAATAGACTTGCCTCCTGCTGCACCCACCAAGATAGCAGACCCACTACCTGCTGTGTCCATCAAGGGCTGTGCCGACAGGGCAATCTTATGACTATTGTGGGAGGGACATTTCAATCATATGTGAAACGTCCTGTATGGGGGGTATATAACCACTCTGTGCACCCCACTTCTTTGGTGCCCTTTCTTCCTTTGGGAAGAAAGGCCCTGAGCCATGGTCCTCAGATTTCAGCACAGAATAAACTCTCCCAAATTTTCATTTATAGATTGGTTTTGGATTATTTTCGTCGACACCCTGATTGAACAGGGAGGAGTCACAAATACTGGTTTGCAGCTGGGAAAACCTCAGTTAATCTGTCTAAATTTTATGTGGCACGTTCAGGCATATTTATTGCAGAATTATATGTAATAATAGAAAATTGTCCATCGCTGTGTAAATTGTTAAAACAAATTTTGTTGCTTTACACCTCTTTAAGGTAAATTTAACTTGAGTAGAACTGACCCCAAGAATAACCGTTTCCCTCTTATATTACCACAGCCACACAAAATTTTTTCCTCTTCTTTTTTTTTAGGTTTTATTTGTGCTTTTAGTTGTAAGACTTGTTTTTTAATTCTGTGGCCTATGAAATATTACACATCCACTAAAAGATCAAGGTTGAACTATAGCTATGTAGTGAAATGGAAAGATATCCATAATATGTTGGTGAGTTTTAAAATTAAATACAGGAATATGTTTATATAACATATACATGGATAACATGACTCCACTTTATTATTTTTTTAAGTTAATATATCTTTATCTATACAGTGTGTGCACACACACACACATACTTACACAATTTGGAGAACACACACTCCCACAGTAAATGTTATTTTTGAGGAGTGGAAATAGGCAAGGGCACATTTATGTGAGGGGGTAATTTTCACCTTTATTTTTTATACATTTCTGTAGTGTTTGAATTTTTTTCAGCGAGCAAGCACAACTTTTGTCTGTGAGAGGCATATACATTGAGACAAAAGCACAGAGGGAAAGTGTGCAGAGAAGAAACACAGTCTTGCCCAGGACTGATGCGTCTCTGGTCTTGTTCGTGTTCTCCCGTGGGCAGTCTGCACTACCCAGCTAGCCTCAGCTGTCAGGGACTCCTGAAGAAGGTAGGAAGCCCAGAGCCAGACAGATCTGCATCTGAAGCCTTGTCCTTGACTTGTTAGGTTTTTGGTCCTTCTGAGTCATGATCCTTTCATAAAATAACACCTATCTCTCAAACTGAGGGGTAGATGAGATGTGCAAAGCCAAGTGCCTGGTACAGATTGTGCTCAGTAAATGGTAGGCGGGAGAGGAAGTCCGGTAGGAAAAATTATTGTTAACCTTAGGAAGTGAGAAACATGGTGGCCCCACGGGTAGGTCATTGACATTTTAAGGTACCACTGGTGCCTTATTCCTTTTTATTTTCTTTTCTCAACTTAACAGCCCAAATGAACCTTCAGTGAGCACCTAGGAAAGGAAGCAAGCAGGGTACACAGACAGGAGAGAGCTATGTGCCCTGTCCTCAAAAGGGGCACACTCCTCCTAGTGGTATGGAGGCAAGCGTATTGCAGATGGGGGGTGGGGCATCAGAGACAGAGGAGGCATATTCTGTGTGTTGCTTGGATAGTGTAATTACGGGTTTGCAGTTCCCCACCACCCGTAAGGAAGAAGCGAGGAACAGGCAGGGGAACTTTATTTAGGAAGACCAGAGCTCAGGGTGAATGATCAGAAAAGAAACCAACTTGCGAAACACATGGCACAAAAATCATGCTGGAAGGAGGGGTAGAGGGCAAAGTGGGGGAACAGCGGGAGATGGTGAAGAAGGCACACTCAGATGCTGAAACTTGCTCTGCGCTTAGTGAGGTTTAACGCTCATACTCCTCAGAATTGGAGACTCGGGCAGAGCTTGTATGAAGGGAGAGCTGGAAGGCAGAGGGAATCTAGGCCACCCACACCCCCACCTGCCCTGACCTCTCACCTTGAAGCCTCAGGAAAGGGAGAATCAATGGGCTCCCGAAGTGCAGGAGCCCGAGGCCTGGGGCTGGAATTTGACCCCCGCAGAGTGTTTACTGATCTAGAGCCGGATAGGTTCAAATGAGCTCATCTTTATCTTGAGAGGAAATTAGGGAGCCCACACCAAGACAAAGCCACATTTTATTCAACGAAAATTTACTGTCCCCACCACCTCCCCCCTCCCCACAATGCACACAATATCTCATAACACATCTGCCTGAATAACCTGGTCTCCAAGGGTCAGTCCTGAAAGATTAACAAAGAAGGAATGATGAGCTTACAAAAAACCCAGAAAAGGTATTCCAGAATATCTTGCATTTATCCCTCTTGCTGATCTATATCCTCTTTTTTTTCTCCTGCAGTTTGCAAATATTGACTAAGTTCAAGGGCAGTGGTATAAGGTCTAACTTCAGAGTTAGCACGAGGTGAAATACTTAAGATGGTGCAATCCTGTCCTAATGAAGAACGTATTAGATCCCAAGGTTGGTTATGGGCAGTTCTTGTCCCCTGACCCAGTTGATATTTGTTTTATCAAGTCAGGGACTATTTTTGTCATCATTGTTAATCTCCCTCTTGCCAGATCTGTTTTGGCCGAGGGCATGCACTTGAGGTATGTTAGAAGAATGGAGTGCCGTATTGTGGGAAAGAATTACCGCTAATTCTGTCTGCCTACAGCTTCCTCAGCCCTGTTCATCTGATCTTAACACACTAAGCAGAATTGTAGATGGAAAGTTTTGCAAGTCTGTGACCTGGTTCCAAGAAGTAGAATTTAGAGTTGAAAGAGCAAGATAGCAGTATTCCCATGATGACTATAGGTCTTCATTCTGTTGAAAGAATTTCAACTTGCCCATCAAGGGAGAGCTTTGTAGAGTATTTGGCCAATAAAGAAACCCACTGCTCAATGGATAGGTCCAACTCATTTAGACTTATCTTTGGCCTCAATCTTATACAAGTCTTGTCTCAAGGATTCCTGGAGACCCGGCCTAAGATCTCTGGTAGTTCTAGCTGGAACTCCGAATGAACTGTCACTTCTGACCCATAGGTTTTGGAGTTAAATAGACCCTGACTCAAATCTTAATTTCTCTGAGCCTCAGTTTCTTTATGTGTGAAAATAATCATAATGATACTGTCCTTGCAAGATTGCCATGAGGATTAAATGTGGTATTGTATCTGAAAGCATTTAACATAGTGCCTGTTGCTTAAAATGGGATTAATATGTTTTAGTCTCCTTCCTTCCGCTCGGCTCCTCCAGCTGCTGGTGTATCCCCTTTCTCCGCTGCATACATTTGACAGAGTGGAATCAGGCCAGCGACACTGGAGGAGATAACATCATATAAGAATGAGTAGAGAAAGAATGTTCAGGACAGCAATATTCACTTTTAAATGATCTGAGCATAAACCGAGTGAGCTCTGTGGACATTTGAAAGAACGCAAATATATAAATAAACGTGTAGCCGTGTGATTGCTTCCTAGACCTGGACACAGCCAACAAAAAACCTCCACGTGGAGGCCTTTGTTTGGGGAGATTTTTTATCTAAACACCATGGAGGTCATCTTATTCTTCCTTTGGTATCAATGATGTGACTCACTTACCCAGTGAGCTGACAAATCTCCCTGAGAGTTTGTTCCAAGGGGAGGTGATAATATTTTAGATTCATAGCAACCTCAGCTGCTAAGTTCTATGAGAGTTCCGCACACTATCTCTTGTTTGAAAGTATTGTATCTAAAAATTCTAGTAGATTATGTAACCCTCATCCACTTCCTCTCTTAGCGTCATGGGAACGGCTAGAATCCAGCAAGCTATATCCTCTTGTTGGGCATCCTGAGCTCTCCCAGGTGTCTCAAAACAAACTTGCTTCTTAACCTTTAGATAAAATGGTTCTTTGCAAAGCAGATGGTCAAATGTGTATTTTGTATAAGCCAGTATGCAAAGGTGCTGATGGCAATAATCACTTCCATATGCAGTAAAGTCAATTCTGCAATGTATCCAACCTGGTCAGAAGGAAGGTATAAACAGCTGAGCATTGAAAATTATTTACGTTTGATTTTAGAGTGATAGCACATCAAGCTTGAGAGGAAGTCATACAGTAACTCCTTAATCTGCCCTCTGTTTCTTCTCTCTTGGTTCTTCCTGATGTCACCAGAGCTAAACTGGAGGATAGAACAAGAAGAGACCATAGAGGACACTCAATAAATATCTGGAGAATTAATGTATATTTCAATCTAGTTTTTGTAATGTTAGCAATAATCAACTAGAACATACAATGGAAATAATATAAAAAACCTATACAATATTTGGAATAAAATTATAAAACTGTACTCTAAAGACATAAAGAAGACCCCAAAAAATTGAATCAGACAATAATGGTCATAATAGTAACTAACATTTATTAGATTCTTTTAATGTGCCAGGAATTATCTAGATGATTTCTTTAATCTCAGAAATCTTGGGAACTGTTAATACTATTACCCTCATTTTTGACAAAAAGAAACTGGAGCACGTAAAGGTAAGGTAACTTTTTGAATGGAAAGAGACAAAATGATAACTAGTTTATTTTGCCTAATTTGCTCAATAACTTTACTCTGTAAATTAGTGCAATCTCAATCAAATATAGAGGACTGTTCATGGAGCTTAACAAACAACTTTAAAGTTCACCTAGAAGAGCAAATGCTAAAAAAAAAAAAAAAGCCAAGAAAGTCTTGATAAATAAAAAGAGAATCAATTTTAAAAACTATTAAAATTATATTAAAGATCAGTAAGGTTATTAGATACTCTCAAGGACTTATAAAAAGCCAAGCACATAGAGAAAACTCAATAAACATTTGGATAATTAATGTATATTTCTGTTTTTTCTATGACTTGCCTCAATAGATATAAAAACAAAATATAAAGTCACAGTAATTAAACACTATGCTATTAACACAAAGATTGAGAAAAATAGTTCAAAAAAGCAGATTAGAAAATCCAGAAACAAATTCAGGTGAACATAGGAATTTAGTCTATAACAAAGATTACTTTCAATTAGGAGGAAAAGATAAACTATTCCACAAAGAACCACGGAATAATTTGCTAATGATATGGAAAAAGCAAAATTAGATTCCCATCCCATAATGTAGGTAAAAATAAATTATTGATAGACAAAAGGTTGAAATTCTATATTCATACACATGCACTCATGCACACTCACATACACACACACACGAGCATTCTGGAAAGCTGACTTACCATCTTGCAGTTTGGAAGACATTTTAAGCAGCACAAAACCCAGAAGTGGTAAAGAAGTAAAATAAAAGATAAGGCTACATAAAAAGTTGTATCTCAGCAACAATAACAAAAAAGCATGGAAAAATTAGAGGAAATAAACGAGGAGAAAATGTATATTACATACATATAGACAGTTACCCTTATATGAAAATAATCTACAAATCAATAAAAAATTGTACCACTCAACGGTAAAATGGTCAAAGAACACAAATAATCAAAACATAAGAGATGAAAAAAAATTGATGAATATCTGAAAATGTGCTTCACTTCACTGGCAATTAGAGAAGTGCAAATTAATACCTAATACTATGTTTTGCCAAGTAGATTAGAAAAATGGAAAATATTGATATTATCCACTTTTGACAAGGGCAGGGAAATGATCACTCTCAGATATGATTGCAGGATTATAAATAGATATTTTTTAGAGGTCAAATCGACAGAAACTGTCAAAATTTGATATGATCTAGTAATTCTACATCTAGGAACTGGAAATATTCAGAAAATGCACAAAAATATATAAGAATTTTCATTAAAGCATTATTTTCACAAGCAAAAAATAAATGTATCAGTAGATGAATGACTAAATAAATTATTTTATATCCTAATTTGGAATACTATAGAATGATTTTTAGGTTAAGATAGACTTTTACGTATCAACACAGAAAGATCTCCTACACAAATTACTAAGTTAAAAATGTCTAGGAGTAGAATAACGTAGTCCTGTATTTTGTTGATTCTAAAAATAATTTTTTCACATATCAACTCTTCTGAAATTGTAATGCATAATGCAGTCAACAGTGTCTAATGATTATAATAGGTAGCATTTTTTTCATCTTAGTAAAACATAAAATGATGGCATGCTTACAACTGATCTATCTCAGATTTGATGAAACACAGTAAATCATATAATTCCATTTACATTTAAAATTCCATTATATTTATTTATATGTGTAACAGAATGAGTAATTGAGAACTTAATTGATACCTTCCTTGTGTACTAGTCTTAAAGGGAAATG
Organism: Equus przewalskii; assembly: GCF_037783145.1. Taxonomy (NCBI): domain Eukaryota; kingdom Metazoa; phylum Chordata; class Mammalia; order Perissodactyla; family Equidae; genus Equus; species Equus przewalskii. The sequence goes on along the minus strand of NC_091853.1, from coordinate 21,049,199 downwards.
AAGAAGAGAGAGGAGGAGGAGAAAGGGGGAGAGAATTTTCTTCCTTTCCTTTTAGGGGCAATCTGGTCTTTATGTTTTTGAATTTGGCTCAGTTATTCCAGGAACTTTACAAGCCTTTAAACAGCAGATCTATGCGTTCATAGCACTGTCCCTGAGAAATAAGGGATGGAGGCTTTTGTGCTTGAAGCGGAAGAGAAGGATGTAGACCAACTCCATGCCCTGCTGACTAGGAAGAGATGGGAATTGGGGATTTGGGTTAGGAGGCCAGAAAACTGTTTCCCTTAAGTAGAAGGATGGGTGGAATTGCTACATGGGTGCCTGTGGAGGACTGAGCGCTAAGCATACAGTGTTGAAGTCAGAAGGAAAGACGTCTGCAACCAGGCTTGTCATAGAGGCAGGGGTGCCTCAGCAGAGCCACCTACCATTAGTAGCCTTTAGCATTACAAGGAAAAAGCAGAGTACAGAAGCATAATTAACTGGAGACCCAAGGCCCATCCTCAGTCTTCCTGGATCCCAAAAGCCCTGGGGTTCTTGATCAAGCTCAAAGGAGAGAGAGAATTCCCACAGATAACCAAGATTAGATGTCCAGTCAGCTCTGGTGGATGGGAGCTGAGACACTTTATAAAAGGAAATGTCATATTGCTTGATTCTGAATGTGCTGGACCAATTTGTGCCAGAGATAGATTAGGTACATACATACATACATACATACATACATGCATACACACATACTTGGGATTGGAGAGGAGAGATGAATGGTAGCTTTTATTTTTTGTTGTATAACCTTTGCATTATCTGATTTTTTTACAAGCTTTATTGCTTTTATAATTTTAAAGAGAAGAATATTTACTTTAAAAAAAATCATGCTATGATGGCAGATCAGTAGCTCCATCTGTATGGATACCTTTGCTTGTTTAACACCTATGTATTGAGCTCATCTGATATGTGCCCAGCACTCAGCTGGGTCAAGGGAGAAATCATGGACAAGACCCAGTCTGCCCTTAAGGAGCTCCTGGTCTACAGATGACAAACATGCCAGACGGGAGCCCTTCAGCTGCGTGTGCCCCCTTGTCTTATAGATAGAAGTGCAAGCTACCTGCTGGTTGCTGCCCCAGAGGGACGTGGCGGCAAGTGTGGCTTCCCCAACTCAGAACTTGAAGCGGTGCATCCTAGAGGCTTTGAAGTTACTGTGTTGCCTGAACTCCGAGCAGCGGCCCCACCGTGGCCTGTGATAAACTGCAGTCTGGGAATTAGCCACACGACTTCTCCAACAGCTGCTGAGAGTTGTCTGAGAATAGTCATTTCACTCTAAGGGCAGAGAGCCTCTGTGGTCACAGCCACACTAAGCTTCAAGGCATTCTTCTCTTTCATTCCTTCAATAAACATTTGTTCTAGGCTTCGTGGAAACAGCTATGAGTAAAGCAGACATAGTTTTTACCCCGATGGAGGCTATACTCTGGTGGCAGAGAGAGTTAGGCTCTCTGTTTGAAGGAAACGGAGAGCATTTGGAGGCCTGTAAAAAAAAAATGACTGTTGCTCTGGAGCCGGGGGTGGGGGCGGGGGAGCGGCCAAAGAGAGGATGTTTCCCAGAGAGGATGGTGTGATGGCGAGGATGCTTGTGAGGAAGAAAAACACTCAGCTCTTTTTTTTTTTTGCTTCACCGGACAGATAAAAGTGACTTATATTTGGAAAGAGAAGGAAAGCAATCCACACTTGACTGATCTTCTCCATTCCAGATTATGGCATTTTCCCCCCAAATTTTCTTCTCCTAAGTGAACAGTGTCATCATCTATCCACCCACTGGCCCAAACCAAGAACCCATAAATCATTCTGTTTTTCCTCTCTCAATTCTCACGTTTCTTATATCACTCAAATCCATTCAAGTCTCCCCATCCAGAGTATTTAATTCAGGTCCTCATCAACTTCATCTCTGGCTCTACAATGGCAAGAAGCAAAGAACACTGTGATTGGCCTTCCTACCTCCAGTCTTTCCATCCCAACATTAACTCATTCTCCTACACTGAATCCAGTGTTGATTTTTCTAAAGCATTAATCTGTCCCTCTATTCAAAATCTAGAATTTTACCATTGCTCCAGAATAAAGTCCAAACTCCTTAACGTGGCTGTTAACACTCCTATGGTCTGTCCCTGGCTACGCTCTACCATTCTCTACTCCCGCTGTAATGAACTACTTCTTTTGTGCTGGTCCCCTTTCTTCCAATCTCATGGCCATCCTCCACACTACTATTATAAGCAATCCATCCTGCTATATCACATCTCTCGTATTTCTCACATTAAGACTAATCTGGGGTTCCCTTTCACTCCAGTATTATACCCAATCCCCTAAGCATGGCAGACAAGACCCCTTAGGATATTACCCCTTCCTTTTCCTTCTGCTATATTTCCCTTTAATTTCTCCCTCCCCTCTAATTTTTGCCCTTTATGCCCCTATGTTATTGAATTGCTTGTTTCATGTCTCAGTACATTTGCATAGATGCTCCCTCTGCCTGACCATTTTTCTTGTCTTATTTGCTGCTTGAACTCTATGTTACTCCCTAAAACACTCTTCAGATGTTGAATATGAAAACCTAGAATATAATATCACTACAAATCGTGAATCAAGTATAAGAATAAAAATGCCAATGTGCACTGCTTCAAAAGCTTACTCTCCATGTACTTTTCCTGAAAAATTTACCTGAGATGTGTTCCAACAGAATGAAGCTAAAAACCAAAAGAGACGAAGATGTGGAATAAAGAAAAAGTGAAACAGACTGGGAGTTATACAGAAGACAAGTTGACAGCTGGGCAGCAGGCTTAGAATACAATTAGTTCAAATTAGGACAAGAACTAAATAGTTCCAAGAATTATGTCTTTAGAAAAATTAAAAAGGTTCTGCAAAATAGGCAGAATGAGTAAGTAGCTGGAAAATATTTGTGAAATCATAATGAAATTATGTGTTCCTGCTCACAATAAGGGGGAAATAAACCAAATGAGAATCAAAAAATAAACAAAAGAAAAATACCAGAAAGTGAAATTAAAGAAAAATAAAATATAGCCCAGTTAAGTCATTGATAAATTATGCAAAGTAATTCATTTAAAAAATACATATTCCATGCAAATACTAACCAAAAGAAAGCTTGTGTAGCGATATTAATATCAGAAAAGAGGCTGATAAAACAGACAAAAAGAGAACTAAACAAAGAGAATACTTTTGAATGTACTCTAGAAACATTCTCCCATAAGGGACATGTGGTCCATAGAAGAAGGTAAATGTGAGCAGCGCAGGCAACCTGTTTTGTATAACGCTAGCACCCAAAATGGTGCTTGAGATGTAGCAGGGAGTCAATCGAACTATTTATTTAATGAATGACTTTGAGCCAGTAAATAAGGAAACACTCACCTGACACTTTGCCTGGCTTAGCAATGTCCAAAATTTATACATTTGTAATAATATAAATCATGCTCATCATTTGCTACCACTAAGAATCAACATATGGATCTGAGAGAGAGGACTAAAAGGTGGTTACAGAGAAGAATATAAATGTTATCAAAGTTGGCAACCTAAAAGCAAAGGTTTGGTTGGCCAAAGTTAGGAGGTAGAGGTAGAGAGAAAGTGGGCATATTAATATCCTCATCTGGGGAGTCAAAAGACAGTCTAAAGGTGATAGAACAAGAACTAGAGATTTAAAGATGATATTTAAGGTTACAAAGGTAACCAAAAGAACTCAAAGCACCCTAGAGGTGTCATCAGACTTCTCTCCACTATATAACATGCTTACGTGTTCTTATCGAGGCTCGTGGCTTGAAATACCATCTATAGACTGACAACTCCCAAATGTGTAGCTCCAGGTGGATGATCTCCCAAATGCTTACGTCCAATTCTCTATTCAACGTTTCCACTTGGATGTCCACTAAATATTTCAAGTTTAATATGCTCAGTCTATGTCCAATATCACCTTTAAAGAAATTCTCTCTTGAAACAATAAAGTAATTAAAGCACTTCAAATCTTTACACAATCTCTGGATGAAATACTACAAGACAAAGTGAAATGTTAAAGCACAACAAACATCTAAAAGTTTTTCTTTCTCCATCTCTGCTCCTTCTAAAATCTCCCACTTGTCAACACCAGCTCCCTGAAACACACCCACTCTCAACTCCTGCTTTCCACTCTCAACCTCCTCAGATTCTTGTACAAATATCTTTCCACCCTCCCCAATCTCTTACAGTGCTTTACTGTGTGGATGGTCATAACAGCAAATGCTTATATAGAGTTACAACATGCCAGGCACTGTTTTAGCTATTTTACATATATCAACTCATTTAATCTTCACAATTGTGTAAGATAGATACTATTATTATGCCCCATACTTGAAGACTTAGATGTAGAAAGAAATTACTTGCCCAGGGTCACCCAGGCGGTAAGTGGTAGAAGTACAAGTTAAACCTCATCTGTCTGGTTCCAAAGCTTACCCTTTTAACTATCACATTATCTGGTCTATGAAACTCTCAGGTTTCTTTCATATTCTCTATCATATGCCCATCACTTAGATTTTCTACAACAAAGGAGACCCTGAGAGCCCTCTACAAACAATAATTATGCCCTGTTAGAAATCAGAGGGAAGAAGGAAAATTGCAAATATTCATGATAAAAATTATTCCTGAAAAAATAGTAATAATTTTTGCCCCAATGAATAAGAGAACAAAATGCATGGAAGGAAATGTGTTATTGCAAACTGAAAATGTGCACACTGAAAGAAAGGCCTCCATTGCTCTGGACTAGGAGACCCCAAGCCATCAGGATTACATTTCACTTTGGGGGACCGTGACAAGCAGCTGGTACCATCCACCTGCAAGTTCCTTCAAGCACCATTAAGAATTATGCCCACTACATCCTAACTTCTCAGGGTCCTTTAGTCTTCAGAGATGGCTGTCCTCTCTTCCGATTCTGTGTGGTTGGCAATATTTGGGCAGCCCCTAAGATTGCCGTCCCTGGTGTACAGGTCTTGTACAGCCCCCTTACTTTGAGTGTGGGCAGAACCTATGAATCTGAGGAGCTCTCACTCCCATGATTAGGTTACATTATATGGCAAAGATGAAGGTACTTTGCAGATATAATTAAAGTCTCTAAGCAGTTGACTTTGAGTTAATCAAAAGGGAGATTATCCTGGGTGTGCCTGGCCTAATTAGGTGAGCTCTTAAAAGAGATTCTCCTGCTGGCCTTGAAAATGCAAATGCCATGTTGTGAACTGTCTATGGAGAGGACCACATGACAAGGACCTGATGGCGGCCTCTAGGAGCTGAAATGGTCCCTAGTCACCAGCCAGCTAGAAAATAGAGCCTTTTATACTATAACCACAGGGAACCGAATTCTGCCAACAACTGGTGAGCTTGGATGAGACCCTCATAAGATCACAGTCCTGGCCCATACCTTGATTTCAGTCTGGTGAGACCCTGAGCAGAGGACCCAGCGAACCGATACTAAGACTCCCATTGCATGGAAACTCTAAGGTAACACATTTGTATGGCTAATAAAAATTTCTTTTTCCAATGAAAATGACTTATTCAATGTGTAATTAAAAGTGACTTATTATCTATAACTTTTCAAGCCTTTATAAATCAGTTCCCAAATCAGGAAACAATTTCAATCATAAAATATGTAAATTAGTAGATATATATTTCACTAAGGTCGTCAAGTGCACTTGACTCTGCTTAACTCCTCAAATGATCAGAAATATCCAAAAGCTCTGACAATGCTCCTCTGAACTCTTTCTTCATATTGGTGGTTTTCTCTGAGGAGTTGATTTGGCAGCACGTCTTCCAAAGACCACGAGTCAATGTGGAGGATCTTTCTGCTGCCTGTCTCTATTACTCAGTCTCCAGGTCTCTAACACTTTTGGTTTCAAGTGGACGAAGCTGGTTCAATGCAGCTGTTCTTGGCTTTGAGTTTGCTGGGGTTACTATGACTTCTTAACTGGTTTCCAGAATGTTTCGGACAGTGTACTGTTAAGTCAGTGTCTCTGTCTGGGAATAAGGCCTGAGGCTTCCTATTCAGCTATCTTGTTGCCATGATCATCATCATGAGTATTTCTTAACTTCATTTATTTGCTTAACAAACTTTAGTAAGTATCTTCTACATGCTAGTTCTGAGCTAAGCGCTGGAAAATAGGAGGCTCAAGAAATACATCTGATTCAAAAGCCCTTCTGTTGTCTGCACTATGCCATGTTGTTGCACATTGCACCACTAAATTTGTGGTAACTTGTCACCTGGCTATAGAAAATGAATTCGTACTTCAACGTCAATGGCAATGTCCAGTAGGGGTTGTGAGCACCAGATACAGTCGCTCTTGTGAAAAAGTGCCAGAGCCTAAAGTGTTACAGTTCTGGGAAACTTGGCTCAGGAGGCAGCAAAGGTGACTCTCAGGAGAGTTCTGTCTGAGACATGCTCAGGGTGCTATGTTTCTCTGAATGATAGCTTGGTGCCCAGTGCCTTAGACTAGGTTTCTCAAGCACTTTACAGAAATGAGTGAAGAGGGAGAAATTCCAGCCCATGGCAGAATCTTGATATGTTACCAAACCAGAAGGGCAATGAATTGAATGGAGACTGAGAAAGAAAGGAAGAAATTACAATTATAAAAACATGCCCTCCTGCTGCATTGGCATGAATTCTAGATAAGAAAGACCTGGGTTCTAATTCCTCACCCCATCCCTTATTCTGTGCTCTTGAGCAAGTTACTTGAACCTCAGGTTCGTCATCTCTAAAATAGTCTTTAAAGTACTTCCATCACTAGGTTGTTTTGAGCCTTAAGAGAATGTGTATAAATACGCCAGTACAAAGCCAAGTACACAGTAGATAGCCAGTAAGTGGTAGCCATTACCATACGATAATAAAATACTGCAATATGTATTGTTTTTCTATGGCTGTGGAACAAATTACCATGCATATTGTGGCTTAAAGCAACACAAATTCATCATCTCATAGTTTCTATGGGTAGGAGTCCAGGCATAGGCTAGCTGTGTGCTGTCACTTTCACGGGGGCAATTTACCCCAAGAGCGGGACACACAAATCAGGCCTGTTTGGGAAGACTAAGCTGTTGACATCTCCCTTCCTCAAAGATAGTCCCAGCCAAGGTGATAGAAATAGTTTCCTTGGGGATTCTGACCCTCAGTGTAGAAGTGATGGTGGGTTGGGGTGGAGGGCGGTGGTGAAAACCTGATTAGTTCTCATCAAAAACAGCTTTTCAGAGAAAGTACCGGGAACAGGGAACAGGGCCTGAGGCAGGGGCAAACACCCCTTCCACCTCTCTGCTCTGGATTTGGAGCTATGTCTTGCTGCTTAATGGAGCTCTCTAATCGAACATCAGCAATTCATCAGCAGACAGATATTATCTCTGCTCACCAAATTCACTGACAGTTGCGCTTTTCATGGTTAACATAGCCTCTTCTAGAGCTGGTTTTCCTGCCCATGTGAAAATTCATGAGCGGCCTGTATACCTCCTAAGGACTTGCGTACCTTCACTTGAATGTTCTTTTTCCAAGGTCTGGGTAATGGATAGTACTCAGAGAGGATCCGTCAGCCTGGTTCCAAGCACCAATGTCTCCCCAATTATCACTGTGTAACTATGGCACCCACCACAGTGTTGAGCACGAAGGCTGCCCTACAAATCCTACCTGGCTGGTTAATTAATCAACTCACCTCCCCACCACCCTCCAGTCCCGTGGCCTGAACCAAGAGCCCCGACTTGCCAGCGCTCTGTACTTGACGCTGACATTTACCTGGGAATTCCCGGAGCTCACAGCAACCCTAGGACACTCTTGGCGCAGGATGGCCTGATTAATCCTGAGTAGTCCTCTCTCATGGGTAAGTCTGTAAATCTGATTAGTAATAGGATTTGAGAGGAAATCCAGGACCTCTGAATCCTTGTCCAGCCTGCTTGCTTCCTCACTCTGTTTTCTTTTATGAATCTGTGGTCGCTGCCTTCCATTTTCCTCCTCGCTCTGGGGATGTTAGCGTCTCACAGTTCAGTACAGTGATACTCAAGCCACAGGAGCCTCCCAAGTGCTGCAGACATTCTGGATGGGGGACCATCAGAGAAGTTTGCCTTTCCATCCCTCCTCTGCAATCAGGGCCACTTCATAGGCATCACACAGGGTCCCACACGTAGCAGAGTGCCACATTTGCTTTGCTCCTTGGCTGTGACCTTCTCGAAGTTCTTAATAATTTTTAAACAAAGAGCCACACATTTTCATTTTGAACTAAGCCCCACAAAATATGTCACCAGTCTTGTCTGCAATGAAGATACAGTAGGCTTTAACATACACTTGCAAATTGGAGTGAAAATCTAACTCTCTTTTCTCACTGGCTAATCAAACCCCAGGCATTTATTATAACAGCGTTGTGTCAGCTTGACCCTCAGTGAAACCAGGGTGATTTCTTTGACCACTAAATCAATAAAGTTAACAAAAAAGAAAGTTTTTGTAGGAGCAGCATGAAAATATCACAGGATGGCCCTCCACCCCAGGAGGATAGTGAAAACTCTGTCCCCTTATCCACCTCCATCCTGAGCCCATCTAGAACTAATCTCTACCCACACGCCTTCACACTGGAGCTCCCTTGAAATCTCCAATACATCTTGGCACGCTGGTTCTTTCCTTCATCTCCTGCGGCTCATCTGTGTTTGTTAAATACTATTTGGTGCATAGAAGCGCTTCAAAACAGGAGACTTGGATGGCAGGACACAAGCGGTAGGCTTGCGGTCCCGCAGGAATGAAGCTGTGCTGACACTGCCCTTGCCTCCCTCCTGTTCCCTCCCTAACCCACATCTACACCGTAACTCAGACTGGGCACAACTGTGTCGAGATAGCAAAGTAATAGAGTCATTACAAGCTTTGGAAATGAAGCCTAGGAGCTTGCCTAGAATTAAAAGCTTGGATTCTGAATGAGGCTGGAATGGAGGCTGTTGAATCCACATTCTCATTTTCTAAGCTTGTGTGCTTTTCGGCACTACACTCAGAACCTTCACCAAGAAACTCTATCATTGGCCAGGATCTGATGGCACCATGATCTCTAAGTCACTGATCCCTAAAAGTCCCTAGTTTGAAAAAGCAAAATAACCATTTGGAGGGAATACCTCTCCAGCCAGGGATTCTGCTGGTCTCACATTGTTTAATAGGCACAACTTCTGATACCACAGCATTTTCCTAGGACCTACATGGAACAAGGAGAGTGTATTCCCAGTTGAGAACTCCCAAAGTACAGGGCAATTTCTCCTTTCAATGTAAAACACACCCTCTCCTATTCTCAGACCTCGACAGTGATAATCACATGGGTAGGAATAGCACTTTCTATTTTTCAAGACGCTTTCTGATCCAGCATCCTATATGATCTTGGCTCCCCTGAGAGATAAGCAGGGGAACTGTTGTCCCCATTTTACAGAAGGGGTAGCTGAGTCTCAATGATGCTCATGCCGTGCCAGCAGCAACCTCAGCACATGTGTGGCAGTGTGTTTAAGCCATAATCCTGGCTTCTGTTTAAAGATTGAGCTTTCATTGCAAAGTGTGAATGATGAGAAGTATATTTCTTAGACTACGGGCACATTGGCGTTCGCTTCCTATTTCCCCCTAACTTTGGGCACTGGCCTGCCTCTGATGAGGCCAAGCATCCTCTGATTGACACCGTTATTGTAAAAGACATGAAGGCCAGATACGACAACACACTGAAGGGAGAGAGGAGTTTTGAAGGTTGGAGTAAAAGAGGCTGGAAAGGGAGGCAGGACATGGAAGAGCAGAGAGAGGCCCTGATTGAAAAGAACAGGGAAAATTATCTCAATTCCAGCACTGCTGGAAAATGGGAAAGTTATTGCTGCACAAAGACCCTCTCGAACCGCCTGCCTTCCAAAATTTCTACTGCACTCTCTGCAGTTACTTGTGTATGGCAGAAGCAGCATCTTTGTATTATATGAACAGTCTGCTTCATAATCAAATACCATCTGTCGCTACATCTGAACTTGTTTTCAACATCTGTGCGTTCTGGTCTTAACAAAGCTTTAAAAACTAATTCAAAAACTTTCACAGATCACTGACTAAATATGTACATTGACCACCTTTCCACATTGGTTTGCAATGTTTCTTCTATACGTGCCTCCCTCCGCCTGCGAAGAGCGAAGACTTGTACACTTGGAGGCTTTATTAAGCTTATTTCCTAATGGCCTTGGGTAGCCAAGAGCAAGAGAGGGACACTTGCTTATGCACCGAGAGGACCCATCATATTCTTTCTTGGTGCCAATATGGTCCCTTTCTGCCAATGAGAAACCTGTAAGTTGATCAGCTACCATACCCCAATTACTCAAAATGACACTACAGATAAAACGGCAACCAAGGGGAGAATCAACTCTATGGCTTCTACGCAGCTAAAGTGTGTTTGAACAAATGGTGAAGTAAAACCATGAGAGCTCTCGGGAGGATAAGGACGCTGTTACTTTGCACATGCTTCAGAAATGTGAAGTACATCTTTACAGAACTTTTGGCCAACCCCCTGGCAGATGTTGACCAGTTTTGCTTATGTATACATCAGTTGCAGAACACTAAAACAGAGATTGGAAATTTTAATTTAGTCAAGGCAGTTGGGCTAAAATGATGGCTTTTGTTGAAACCATTAAATAGAGCTGCCTAATGAAGTACAGTACAGGGCTGGCACACAGAGCCCTGATGGGAGGCTGCCGCTTCCAAGCAGGAGAGAAGGACGGCAGCGGCCGCGCAGGTCTCAGAGTGCAGGCAGCATGGCGTCCTCGGACTGAGAGAAAGGGCGTGGGGTGGTGGAGACAGAGAGGAAGGGGGGCTGGGAACCATGAGCAGAGGGGCATCTGTCCACGGCATCGACACTGGTGGAACCTCAGCCGCACAAGCGCGTATTTGTGTGTGAGCATGTATGTGCGAGTGTGTGCACGCATGCATGTGTGTGTATGCCTGCATGTGCATGTGTGTGCATGTCTCTGTGTGTGTGTTGGGCAAGTGAAGGCTTTATTTTGGAAACATGCTCTTTTACGTTTCAGTTGCCCACTTGCAAGGGGCTGGGAGGGAAGGGTGGTGTAGTGAGCAGGTGCGCGGCCACTTGAAGGTGATTTGGGTGAGTTTGGAGTGTGGAGAAGGGAGGGCCGTGGCAAGTTGTAAGGCGGGGGAGCTCGTGGGAGGGTGGGAGGCTGCAGGGTTAATGAGTCCAGTGATTGATTCCTCTGCTTCAGTACCCTTGCCCTTCCCACGGCTGCCTGACAGCAAGGAGCCATTAGGTGTGCCCGGGCCATCCTTCCTTCCCTACTCAGGGTCAGCGGAGGCAAAGCAAAGATAACCTCGGTATTGATAGAAACCCACTTTAGCATGATGGGGCTGACTGATAATTATTTAGAGGGTTGGACACTGACTTCTTGCAGTGATCAATATATTAAAGAACGCAACTTTGTGCATATTTTTCAACTGTTTTCCTGTTTTAGTGGTAATTTTTACCGTGTTACTACTTAAAACTCTAGTAGGCATGAATGTTTAAAATGATACAAACAGTATTATATTTTCATGAAGGTGACTATTATTATTAATGCATAATTATTTGCAGCATGTAAATTGTGAAATTATTCTCAGTAAACACCTATTATAGGCCAAGTATTACAGAAAATAGAGGGAGGTTCAACCCGTGTTCATGTGATAGGGAATAGCGTGAAACAGCAGTTGCTTTTCATCTAACAACTTTTATTTTGAAAACCACCAAAGGAATTAGTTAATAGTTGTTTGAAATGATCATCTGAGATTAAGTGGATGTTGATGTAATTTTTTTCAAGCTGGCTCAGATGTATAGACGTGGCCTAAGTACAAAACAAACAAAAACACATACACTAAAAAATGTTATTGCTGTTTAGTATTTAGTATATATTGTGGTAGCGTTTGATTTTTGTCAGAGAGAGGAACAGATTCCTAATTCTTCAAATGAACCCAACAAAAGCCCAGGATTAAACCCTGAAAGTTCTGTGTTCCAGAACATATTCCCAACCTTTTAGGGGTGAGGACCCCTCTATGATCCCCAACATCCTGTGACATTCATTCTGTACACAGATGATGCTTAGCGGACAAAAGGAGTTGCTAACCCAAAGCTTGTGACCACTGTTCCAGGATAGTGAGTTCTAACATCTACTGTTAGCCCCAATTAACTCTAGATCCTTTATAATTATAGAGACACATTAATCCCACCCAGTGAAATATGTAAAACTCAATTTTATTTGGTTAAGAAATATTCATGTTCCACTTAGGTAAATATTGAAATAAGTTTGAATTCTTTAAAACATACTCACTGACAGCCTGGGGGAGATAACCAAGAGAGTTCTGGGTGGGACAGGGAAATGAACGTGACATTAAATATTTCCTAGAATATTTATATTCTAGCTCTCAAAAATGGATTCGTTCCCCCATCTAGGTGACTGAGATTTGTTGGTAATATTTTTCCCATTGCTTCAGTTAAATATCCAGATTTATCTCAAAACAAACAAATTTCCAGGAGCTAGCGAAAAGAGGAAAGAAGGAGAATTCCAATTAGATGCTGCATAATTTTTGTATCTACTAAAGAGAGAAGAGCAGATGCAATTTTGAAAGCCAAATTATTTGGAGGGGGGTGAGAAGAAAAATCAGGACTCAGTTGACATTGATGATCACCCTGATGTACAGTTTCCAGTTCATTTCTTTTTCCTAGGATGTAGTGTCAATAAATGCCACTGCTCTTAAAGGTTTGCCAGTATTTCTGTGAGAAATCTCCATCCTTTCTGCTGGGGGGTTGCTATAACTTGGCAATTTGTAAGCACATTGGGCTGAAGCGTGGTATACACATTGTCAGTCCAGATGCAATTTTCTGTTGCAATTACCAAAAATGAAATCAAAGAAGCTGCTTGGGATTTTAGTTTATGGGGACATTAGTGAAAGAGGAATATTTGTATTGCTATTTTCTTGCTGCACGTTTTTACTCCTTGATTTCATTCATCTTTATTTTAAGTTACCCTTATCTTAGAAAAACTAAAGTTTAAACACACATCAAAAAATTGAGGTAGGTTTCATTATGGAATACATCTTTGTTATGGCACAAATGTGGTTTAATTATGGTTTTTTACCGCCAGAAGTTGAGAGCAGAACATGTACCCTCTTCCCTGGTATAAGATCTTTGGCTTCCCCCAGCTACTGCAGAACTCTCCTCATTACTGTGCTGTTTTCCCCCAAGTTTCTTGGGGTTCTTGGAGTGAGCTACATTTTAGTCTGTGTTGGTTAACTGGTGGGCAGGGACCATGTCTGCACAAACCATTCTGTACAAGACCTCACACAGTGTCACCCACCCTGGCCACATCAGTGTGCAGCCACAGCACCAGCTCTTGACTGAAGAATAACACTTCTTTATCAATTGACTTAACAGACTTTTCAATTGAATTGAGCAGATCAACTGATTCCTGTGACTTTGGAGACTTAAAGACACACTATTTCAGTCATGCCAAATAAATATGTATTGAATGAAATACAAAGGAAGGGATTGTTAAAGCCATCAATAGTTCAGTAAAGACTCTGGACTAGCAGAAGGAAGAATTTTCACTGACTTCAACGAAATAGACCACATGGTAGAAAGGGAGCTGTTCTTCAAAGATAAAGCTCTAGCTTTATCACTGAGTCAGTTTTCTTTTTCAAACTGAGGATAAAAAATAACAGGAAAATGGATAGAAAGTGAGTTGTGAGGGAGCCTGGCCCATAGGCAGCACACAGTGAATATTGGTTGAGTGAACAAGGAGCCCCAAGAAATGGACTGTGAAATTAGGAAGGGCTCACTCACACTGTCACGGCTCCTCCCGAGACAAGAACTGTCATTTTCATGGATGTGTTGTCTGCCTAGGTCTCAAGATTTAAATACTTACAAGAAAAGACCAGAGTCCTACTTGAATACCTGGAAACTCTTGGTCGTCTGGCCTGAGGGGGACTCTTTCATCAAGGATTTGTCCAATTCTTCATTGTTTCCCCGTCATCTCCTTTCGCCATTCTATTCTTCAAGAAAGAAAAAGAAAGGAAGAAAGGGAAAGGAAAACAGAGGATTGAAGGAAGAAAGAAAGGGAGAGAGGGAAGAAAGGAAGGAGGGAACGAAAAGGAAAAAATCAGCTACTGTCGTACATCTACAGGGACTTCCATTTTTATTTCTGATTTCAAAGATGGCACCTCCAATCACCTTGTTCTCTGATGTGCTGAACTGAAAGGCATTTGAGGAGTAGCAGAAAGAGAAAAACTTTGGCATTGCTGACAAGACACACTGCAGCATCTGGGGTGCTCCTGGGAGACCTGTGGCCGGGCTAACCTAGCCTCACTTTGCTGAGCTTGCAAAACCTAGAGGATGAGGTCACATTTGGCCATGACTATAAATAGACATCAGTGACAACTAAAACCAAAAGGGAGCTTTGCCTCTGATTCACAGGCTAACATCTCTGCACAAAGGAACTGGGCATCCATCCTTATCTAGAAAGCTCATGAAGAGCAAGATACACTAGAAGGTAATTTTTGTCCTCTCCCTTTTTTGCTTCCCTTGAAGCCCTTTGATCTTGGAAAGATATTCCTTGGATTCCAATATCAAGATGAGACAGGATTCTGAGGAATTCTCTATTGCCTGGGATTCCCTAGGAAAAAGTATCCAACTATTGCCTTACAGCATCGTGACACACCTCGAAGCAGCACAAAGACTTCATCACAGGAGCACCTTTATATACTACATTATCTATTCACGGTGGGACTCACCATGGCAGTCTACATCCCTCCTACTGCCTTCGGAGTTACTTAGATGACACATAACTCATTATCTTCTGAAAGCCCACCCTTAGCTAACAACTTCGCGGGGCTGAACGAGAGTAAAATAGCCTCCCTCACTTCCAACACAGCCTGTTAAGAACCAGGGTCCGGCCATCTGCAGCACCTGTTCATAGACAGCTCAGCAGAGGTATTTGTCTTCCAAATCACAGAGAGAGGAGAGCCAAGGTTCTTCCATTTTATGGAGCAGCGGGATCGGCAGCCTGGGACTCATCCTTTCCATTTCCCCAGAAGCACAAGCTGCTGCTGCTCTCTGAGACTCTGAACTCCCCTTCACCTGAACAGCAGTGTCAACCTGCATTGGCAAGAAAACAGGAGCCCAAGCCCCGAGTTCTAACACTAATAACAGTATCTGAGCAAAGTCTGTTCCATCAGAAAATGCAAGAAAAACTCTAAAAAACTGCCATCTGGACTAGGGAAATATGTCATCTTTCAGACTGTGCATAGCATCAGTGTTTTTCTTTTCACAAATTTAGCACTCTGCTCTCCGCGCCGCCCCCCCCCCACTGCCTCGCCCCCCCCCCCACTTCCTCCCCCTTCACCCTCTCCACAGCTCTGTCATTTGAGAAGCCCTGTCTTCACTTTCTTTGTATTTAATTTTTCATATCATTCGCAGGACATATCACATATTTGTTGTGATTTATTCAATACCCATCCCTCCTCTGACTTTGAAGAAGGCTATCACCTTCCCCTCCTGCTCTGGGAGAATCTGCCAAGTCCGCAGTTTATGATTTTTGTCATAATCCATGTGCTTAAACAGTCAGGCGAGCCTGTCTCAAGATTCTGCAGATCCCCAAAGCTGCCTTCCACTGTTATCTGCCCACTTGAGTTTAATTCTGAGGAGGAGCCAGCATAAGCCTGGACTGAGGACCACATGATGTGACCTCAATGAGAATGAGAAACTCATTTATTTCTTCTTTTTTATTCCCTAGGAATGAAGATATTTGGATTTGCTAAAACACGTATAACTGTATTTAAAATTTGCCCTAACATGCTGGGGACATTTAAGTATATTTGCATTTAAGCATGATGGGTCATTTAGTAGTAGGTATTGGCTGCATCTCCAAAATGGTGGAATATTCATATTTAGAGTGAGAAAGAGACAGAGAAAGAGAGGGAGGGAGAAACAGAGAGGTGAAAAAGAAAAATAAATAGGTACCCAAACTACTGACATAGGTCAGTTATCTTTTAAGATCTTTTTCAGTAAGAGCTCTCAAGAAACCAAAAGGAAAAAGAAAACCATCATCTGGATGTTAGCAAATTTTTATGAGCATCAGCCACATGCAGAATTCTACTGGGGAAACCAAAAAGAATAAGGCTCAATCTGTCCCTTATTAAGACCTAGATGATACCATTACAAGCTAGCATAGCAACAAGGGTGGAAGGCAAGCCTTTTTGGTTACAGATAGCCCCTTCTCTCTTGCTTATTATTATACAGACACGTGTTTTAGCCCTCTGACTGGAAGGTAAACTGCTTGGAGGCAGAATCCATGCATCACCTTAACCTCAATGATTGGGACCAACAGGAATGGATTCCCAATGAATTAAATGAATGAATGGTCACCTGGAATGGACAATCTTATCAGGCAGATCAGGCAACTCTCTGTGATCCTACAGAGGAGAGGCCACAGAGAGAGGAATTCCATCCACTGTTGTTCCTGCTCTTTCAGGGCATCACCACTTCTATTGGCAGCTACAAAACGACTGACCCTTCATGGTCACATACATATAATAGTATTTTTTTGCCAAGGTGATAGCATGATGTGCAAACTCAAGGCTTTCATGTACTCCTAACACTTGGGTTTGCAATCCATCTTAAGCCTTTGACCTAGATGAACTCCCAGCCCTCCTGTTCTTGCTCCTCAGTTTGGCTTCTCTGTGGCTTGTATTCCTCAGCCCTGCTCCTTTCTGCCAAGTCATTAGAAGCAGAATCTCAGTATCTTGAGGTTTCCTTCTGTCCTTATTGCTTAGAGCCACACCACTTCATTTCTCTAGAAGCCCTGTCGATCCACCCGGAGTGTAGAAAAATCAACCCCACTACTGACTGTATGATCTTGGGCAGGTCATTCAGCCAGTCAATGCCTCCATTTTCCTCTTCTCTAAAATGGGGAAAATACTGGTTCCTTTCTTACCCCCCTCATTGGATTTTGTGAGACAAATGAGGCAAAATTATATGAACCTGTAGCAAAACTGTAGGACGTTTTCCAAATGCAAGGTGTGATTCTTCTCTTGGGCTGCTTAAGGATTTATTTTGCGAAATTGGGACTATCCCTAGACATTCACGCGGCTTCGTTTTGCCCACCTCTCAAGGCAGAAATTTGCTTTGAGATCTTGAGCAAAAGATACTGTCGTTCTACAAATTACCACGATCTAATTAGGCCTCCCTCCATAAATCTGTCATTTGAAAGCCATTCAGGCCTGCTCAGCCCAGCCCTTGATTTAAACTGCTCCAGGAGCCTAGCCGAAGATATGTCCAGGACAGAATCCAACACAATATTCCAGTCTCCTCCCACTGCTCCCTTGAGGATGGGCTGTTCACCAATTTTGGCCACAATAACAGTTATGTAGAAGAGAGATTCATTATAGTTTGGGCATAGATCTTAACCAGTGCCCATGCAACCTCGTGACAACGTTATTTAGCATTCAGATTGGATGTGAGCTCTTATTGGGAAAAGAATATTGCTAAAGATTAGCATTGCTGGGCCCTTGAAGCAAAGAGAGACAGACAGGAGAGGTGCATATTTTCTCCCTTGAATTGACAGGTGTACGCAGCATCTCCTAAGTATGATGAATACTTTGCAATGACATATAAAACAGGACTATGGTTTTAAAAAAAATTGCTGGTGCTAGCCAAATCAAATAATGTCCATTCCTGGTTGTTCTGGCTGAAGAAGATAAAAAAGAGGTATGGAAAATTCAAAGCAGTGAGTAATACAAAACTCATTTATCCTGGGCTTTAGAATGTGTGTTTATACTTATCTTTGATGATGGGCCTCTGAGGTTCTGGGAATCCATATGAACCAATGCAGCAGCACTGCTGGGTCCTCCCTCGGGAAAATCCGGGAAGCAGGAAAAGTTCCCCATCTTTCCTCTTCTCCTCTCCTTCTCACTACTGCTGTTTCTGCTTTCCTACCCCTGTTCCACCATCCCCAAACACCCCCCCACACACACACACACACTTTCACTTCAATATCTTTCTGCACCTCATTCCGGGCTGTTTGGGTTTCAAAGAAATGCTCTGTGTGCAAAGCAAACAGAAAGAGGTGGAATATCAACAAAGCGTTATTAAACAGCTAATGGACTTATATTCTCTGGAGGAGCCGATTCTGGGCTGCAAGAACCCGACTCTACGCACACAAACTTATCGCGATGTGCCTCCTTTACAAGGCAGAACTGGGAAGGACATAGAATAATCATGTAACAGATGAAGATAGCATGTGATTGACGACAAGAGGAGGTAGGAGTTGCGGTGTGAGAGTCCCAGGAGACAGTCAGGTAATTTAGTCAGGTGCTGAGAGAGGAATCAGCACTTTGTGCAGCTGCGAAGGGACAGAGGGAATAAGATGTCAGAGCCCGTGGAACCGGCTAGGGGCCTCACTGGGCTTTGCCCACACGCTGATGGAGGTTTTGCTAGGCAGCCCTTGGTTCTAATCAGCTAAGGCCAACAGGAAGATCCCACTATTTGTCTAGTGCTGAGGGATGAGGCAATTAGGGAGGAGGAGGGCAAGGAGAAATGAAGCAGAAGGATCAGAGGAAAGAAGAGGGAGAGGAATTAACCAATAAAGGGCCATTTTGGTGTCCCCTTTCACATGGGCTCAGAGTAATGGGGGAGGCGAGCGCCCACACACATCAAGGAGAGACAGAACCAAGCTTTTCAAGCAGAGCCTCGCAGGAAGGAAAGTCTGAGGAAACGTGAGCAGGGGCTTGAAAGGACACTAAGGAAAGGGGTCGAATGCATGTTTTCAAAATAAAAAAGGCTGAGAAGAGAACAGTGAATGGGGTGGCACCAGAGGTCAACCGGCACATTCAAGTGTTTTATTGTTGCTATCAAAAAGATGCTTGGAAAGGAAAAGGAAGAAGGAAAAATGCTTTTAAGTTTTGAGTTCCTTTTTCTCTCCTCAAAAAGAGGCATTTGAGAGATGGAGCCGAGGATTATTTTCGTCTATTTTGGGAGACGATGCTGGTGTCATTGGACTCCAACCAGCCGGGGAGTGGAGAGGCAAGCAGCCGAGTCCGAGCCTGAATTTCTGAGGCTGAAAGTGGCGGCGATTTGAGCACAGGAGCCAGGACAATTGCAGCCAGGACGTGTACTAGAGAGTGTGTGGCCCTTCTGCCCCTGGGCGAGCTGACCAAGACACACACGGAGCTGCCATTTTTGTGGCTGTGTCCTTCAGCTCTCTCTAGTCTCCAGGGGGAAAGAAAACATTCAGGGAAAAAAAAAAAGAAAAACCCTTCCTGAAGAACCACTCTGGACTCAATGCCAACCTGAGACAGCTGCTGATGTCGAACAACATCAAGGACCTACTGTCCCTTCCTGCCCCTCCTCCTCCTCCACCGCCACAGAAAGGACTGTGAAAAGACCAAGGGTTGGTGGGCGGCCAACAAGAAATAAAGAACTTGCAGCTGGTAAAACCACCTGTGCCTTGTCAAACTCCAGCCAAAACAATCCCTTCCCCCCAGTCTCCAGTTAGGGAGAAGGGGAGAAAATCTGATAATAAGATGAGAATCAAGGGGGTGGAAAGTGAGCGGGGTGGCTCCAGACCAAGCACTCAGCCAGTTGGGGAAGAGAAATATTGGAAATGGTGCCAATGGAGGTCAAAAATTCGGCACTGTGTTCTTGAGAAAGAAAGAGAGCAGCAACTGTGTGCAACCAAGCCAGGCAAGCCACGCTCAGAATTCAGCTTTGCTGAGGGGCAACGCTTTGCAGCACCAAGGCTGATGTCTGGATCAGTGTGGCGTGTGGTGGAAAGAGGGCAGCATGAGTTAAAACACTGGGTGCCCGTGGGAACATTCCAGAAAGGCCCCCTTGCCCTTTCCAACCGCAAAACCAAAAGCTGTCCAGAGGCTAAACTCTCCCCGGTTGCATTGCTTATCTGTAATGCGTGGTCTACCTGGGAAGCTTTTGTTCGGTAAGCCAAGGTCCCACGGCTAGGCTTCATAAAAGGTGTGTGAACAACAGTGATAAAGAAGCCATTCAAGGCTCCCAAAAAACAACACATCTTCCAATGAGATGCGTTCTCAGATTCAGTCTCTAGAGTGATTTCTTCCTCTTTCAACCCCATTTCTTTTCTTTCTTCCGCTCACTGCAAACGAAGCTGCCATAAGTTTAGTTCTCATTCTTCTAGTGGCAGTGTTTAAAAGTCATCACCCATTCATCTGAAGCGCTAATAAAGGCTGGTTCTAAAATTAGAAAGTTCTCCTTGTCCTTTGAAGATTAGCTGAATCTCTAACTAATGTTATCATTGGCCAGGTAATGTTGGCATGAGCCAGATTTGAATTTTTGCTGGTATCCCCAGCCGAAATCCACATCACAGTTGATAGCCATTAAAGATTAGTAGGTCATTCCCTGTGTTAAAACTTCATTTGCAAAGCATTTATTCATTTCACTGATGATTGCCATCCCCTGTCTGGCTTTTTCTTTAGCACATCCAAGAGAATGCTATGATCAGGATGGTAAGGATAAATAAGCCCGTGGTCAGCATCCATTGTAAACACCAAAAGCAATATCCTGTCATTTATCATGGGAAAGAGTGGCGCAATTGGTGACAATGAAGAGAGGGCTTCTTTGTTCCTAGTATTAAAATCTTCTGATTTCTATGCAAGAGTAAATCGTCATTATAATAAATTCAAATAATATATGTTTATTAAAACCACAGTGATTTTAATGGTAACAATGCTTTTGTAGTATTCCTGTCAAAAGTGTATAACTTAAATCCAATTATGAGCTAACACCAAGCAAACCCAAATTAAGAGATTTTCTACAAATAATTGGCCCGTACTCTTCAAAAAATGTCAAGGTCAAAAAAGACAAAGAAAGGCTGAGGACCTGTTGCAGGTGAAATGCGACTAAAGAGCCATGGCCACTAAATGAAATGCATGATCCTGGATTAGATCCTGGACCAAGAAGAAAAAGATGGCTAGAAAGGAATTCCTGAGAAATTTGGTGAAATTTGAATATGGATTCTGTAATAGTATAGTATTAATGTTTAATTTCCTTATTAATTTTAATATTTTACTATGGTTATGTAAGAAATGTCTTTGTTCTTAGAAAATAAACATTGAGATATTAAGAAGTAAAGGGACACTATATTTACAGCTTACTGTCAAATGGTTCAGAAAGAAAATATGCATACATATATGAAAATATAGAAGGAATGATAAAGCAGTGGGGCAAAATGGAAACAATTGGTTAACCTGGGTAAACGTGCATAGAAGAGGTCCTTGTGCAATTTTTGCAACTTTTCTTTAAGTTTGCAATAATATTAAACAAACAAGATTCTAAAATGGTTCGAAGTGCAATAATATTAAACAAACAAGATTCTAAAATGGTTCGAAGTGCACCCAACCTCCCAGTATTTGAGCCCTTGTGCGATTCCCTCCCCTTTGTGTGTTGGCTGAAGCTAGTGACTTGTTTCTAATGAACAGAACACTGCAAAAGTGATGAATGGCAATTCCAAAATTAGGTTATAAAGAACTTGACTTTCCTCTTGCTTATACTCTCTCTGTCTCTCTCTCTCTTGCCCTCTCTGGCTCTTCTCACTTGTTCGCTCAAAGGGAAGCCGGCCGCCATGTTTCGAGCTGCCTTATGGAGAAGCCTACACAGTAAGGAACTGAGGGAAGGCCTCCAGCCAACAGCCATCGAGGAACTGAGGCCCTCAGTGCAACAGCAGACAAGGAACTAAATCCTGCCAACAGCCACATGTGTAAGCTTGGAAGCTGATCTTTCCCGGGTCAAGCCTTGAGACAACTGCAGCCCCAGCCAACATCTTGACAGCAGCCTTTCGAGAGGCCCTGAGCCAGAGGACCCAGTCAAGCTGTGCCAGGAATCCTGACCCACAGAAACTGTGAGATAATAAGTATTTGTTGTTTTAAGACACTAAGTTTTGGAAAATTTATTATGCAGATGTAAATAACACATTCTCCAACTTTCTTCTCTTCTTCTATATATTTTTTATTTTCTTGTTGGGGAGGAGGTTAACAGTATCATGGACAGCCTTCACGTCATTATGTGAAACACTATTTCATTATCTTTAGTAGCCAGGGTTTCAGATTGGGCGTTGTAAAGAAACACCTGGCAGAGCAGGAGAATGAGGGTTAAAATCCAACCCATTCTCCATTCACCAAATTGTGCCTCCTGGCGTTTGGCTTTGTTCATACAGAGGAGGGGGTATCTTTTTCTAATTTACACAAAGGTGCCCTTTGGGCTAGTGGCATCCCTGTTAACTACTGCATAATATTCCATGGTGTGGAGGTACTATAATTTACTTAACTAATCTCATCTTGCTGGCCATTTAGGTTGTTTCCTGTGTTGTTATGGCAAACAACCCTATAATTAGCTATAGTGAACATTCTTGTATATAGATTTTTGTATTCCTTTGCAAACATTTCTGTAAGAAAGATTCTAAAATGGAATTCCTGGACTGTAGTTTGCATCCATCTTTAATTTTGATAGAGCCTGATAAATTCACCTTACTAAAGGTTTTTACCTGTTTATACTCCCAGGCAGTATAAAGAAGTTGCTTTTTTCCTTATCCCCTCATCAACACTGCGTGAGATCAATCTTTTAAATATTTGCCGATCTGATAAGTGAAAAATTTTATCTCAGTTTTATAGATCATTTGTAGAAAACCAAATATTTCTAACTTTCTCTTCTCTGAGTCAGGACAATTTCATAGTAATACTGAGTCAATCTTTTCCCTCAGATATGCAAGCAATGTTGAATAAATCTGTTAGAGATCAGAGAATCAGACTCTACCCAACCAACATCCATTCACTCAACCCCATCTCTTGTGTGAAATGTGAGTAGGAGGGAGAAATACAATGCCAAGGGAGTGTAGTTAAGTGCACAGTTTCAGAAAAGGTCTTCCAGCATTTGACTTTCTGATCACAAGTCTCAATAAAAATCTTGTTGACTCTTCACCTGATTTGCTTGTTTAGCCACCACCACTCACTTCGCAAATAAGATCACTTTCATTCAACTGTTTTGATGTAGGTTGTGTGAGCAGAACCAAATGCTAGTGAGGATACTGAGGTTTAGGACCCATGGCATTGTAAGCCTTGCTGTTCCACTAGGTGTGTGTGTTAGTCCCAGTGCTCTGAGAAGCAGACATTAAGACAGGATTACTTGTGCAGGAATTTTATTAGGGGAAAGGTCTGTGGTAGAAAATGGTTAGGGACCAGAGAAAACTGGAAGAGCTGTCAAGCAGTGATACAATTCTGACCCCAAGGGAAGGAGAGAAGGAGGGTAGGTTAGATAGAAGCATCCTAGACTGCCACGCAGTCTAAGGAAGGTTCAGCAAGACCTCAAGGAGTCCTCAAACCAAAGTCGGCCATCAGAGGAGTCCGGTGTCTCCCAGGATCCAATCTGCCTTAGTCTTCCTGCCACACTCAGTCATTGGCATGGGAAGCCATGGCCTTGGTGTGAATGTGGTGATAGATTTCAGAGCACTGCAGCTGGAGGCCTTGGTCAACTGCACTCCCTAGGGTGGGAGGCTTATAGGCTCATTGTCAAGACCACCACCGTACATTATCAATGAGCTAATCTGCAGACAGAGCCTCGGTAAAATTATAGAAATGGAAAATAGAGAGGGAGTTTGTGCTTCATTTTTGGTTTCTTGCTTCCACAAGTTCTGTGCAACTGCTTCCCTTTCTTTCAAATAATGAAAGACAGCATTTCTACCTGGTTAATGATTGCATAACTTTCCTAAGTCCCACAGGTAAAAGATGAAGGCTTGTAAAACAGAGAAATAGCTGGAATTCTGTGTGCAAGAAACAAAGAAATGAACAGGAACTGGAGGATGTAGAAGACCAAAGAAGAAAGAAAGAAAGGAAGTCAGGGGAATTCTAGAAATCCTTAGGGGCAGGCGGCCAGGGAGAAATCTTTCACCCAACAAATGGCTGGGTGAAAGATATCAAAGAATAAGAATGTCCAGTTATCAGAATAAGGGTTACTTTTATGCAAAGCACCAGCATCAGATATACAAATTGCCAATTTCCTACTAGGTTTTTAAGTGCTAGATTTGGGGGAGAGGGCATTAAACAGTAGTGCCTCTTTAAAATATATGTTTTGGATATTATATTTGAGTTCATTCTGCTTCATCTCCAGGGCACTATTTTGCTATGTTGAACTCTAAGGAACAATCCAAATTTTTTGGCTAAATTTAAATTTCTTTTTCTCAAATATTCTTTCAGAAGCTCATAAGCCTGAACTTGGAAATATCTCATATGGTGAAAATACTGTCATACTTATTCAGTCTGTGTATGTGTTTGTACTGGTCAAATCTTTGCCTTACCTTTTAGATTGTAAACTCTTGAGGAATACCTTTAACAATATAAGTATTTTCTGTAGCACACCTGCATTTGTCACAACAGGATCATTATTTGATTACGAACATGTTGTTTGAATCCTGGAAGTCCGTAGACAAAAGTAAATATTTTCTAGACATATTAATACAAATCCAGTAGGTTTCCCTTATCTATTTCCTCCATCGATCTTTGCAGCATTTGATACTGTTGATCGATCACTTATCAAATGACACTTCTTCCGGGGCTCCCATTATGTTAAATTCTTGGCTCTCTTCCTAGCTCCCTGCTTCCTCTTTCTGCGTAACTATCTTTGGCTTTCTGTCACCTCTTAATTTTGAATATCACACTTCAATCTTTCTGAAGCCTTCCATTTCATGGCTTCCATTATCACCTCTAACCTAATACTCCTATTTTATATCCCCAAATCATGCTCAGCTCTTATCCTGTAGTTCTGGCCTCTTCTAAAATATTCTGCCATCATTGCTGATTCAGTTTGGTCCGAAGCATTCTCTTGCCATCACTTATCAATGGCACTACCACTCTCTTTTACTCTTGCAAAGGAAACTGATAATATCTTTGAATTATTCGTTTTATTCCTTTATCCACATTGACTGATTTACCAAATTGTATTTCACTTTTCTTTGTGAAATGATATATCAGCTACCTGTCACATCCCACGTCCTCAGCTTAATGGAGTTGCATGGCCTTTAAGCTTGGCTCCAATCGCCTTTCTCCATTTAAGAGAAAACTCAGGGTCTCTCCCAATGTTCCAGTTTTCTGGGGCCCTTACATTTCAGCTGTTCGTTCTGGTCCGTATTTGCTGCTTCTGATGAATTTCCGATCTCCCTCATAACTCACCTTTGAGGCTGATCACGCTACGTTCATACTGTGTACCCCAAGTGAGCCCCAAAATGGGATGTGACCCTTTTGCTCTATTTTACCCCAAACACCTCTCACCCAAGAAAGCCCTATATAGCAAACTTTGCTGAAGATCTCAGTACTAATGACAAAGACCATGTGATTGTCCTCAGAGCAGATAAAACTAAATATTCAATGTCTCTGTTCACTCACATTACCAGGAATATTCACTAACCATTCCCTCTACTGGGGCTCCAGCCTACCTCATCTTTCTGAGTTCTCTCTCTCATTTGCTCTCCTGTCTTCTTCTCAGCTTACTCACTCTCAACCCACAAAGTTCTTGCTCTCTTCTTATGCAGATAAAGTGGGACCAAGTGTTGAAGACTCTCAAAACAGTTTAGCCATCACTTTGTCTCCTAATATTGAGAGCTTATTTATAAGTGTGTTTCACATCTGAGTCATTTTGTGATCCCTATGGAGTCTAGCCTGATGACAGCCACACAGTAGGCTCTTGATAAATGGCTAATAAATATAATTTGGACTGGGTTAATTCTCTTTGGAAATGGGAATTTTTTTCACTCTGTAATTTACCTGCCAATGCAAATTGCTGTACTGTGAAAACAGTTGGAACATGTAGGTCACTTGGAAAGGTGAAAAAAATCTGGGATATAGATGATACCAAAGAACTTGTTGGATCAATTTTTGACATTGAAATAATCAATTCCTTGGAACTACATAGTAGAAAGCTTTGATTTAATTCAGTAAATATTCACTGGACACTATCTGTGTGTAAAGGCCTATGCTAGGGGTTTTGTGGGATCCAAAACCAAATCACATATGGTCCTAACTCAGGACCCCTGCCATCTGTAGAGGTGACAAGGATATGGATTCAAATTGTTATAAGGCAGATGTACAGTGTGCAGAGGGTTGTGTCCTCTCAGTTGGTGTTGTAAATATGTGACTTAAACTTGAAAGGGGATACAGGTTGTTGGAGCATGGTAGGAGTTGTGATGACTATCCCTTCCCCGTGGGCCCTGTGTTGACTTTAAGGGACTTATATCAACTTCATGATTTTGCTTTTTTTTTGTATTTTTATCTTTAGGAGCTCCAAGTTTTAAATATTTTTATAGGGCAAATAGAATCATGACTTAGATTTCACATTTCCATGGCTTTTCTGAAAACGAATAATTTTTTTTCTGTCCACACAATTGACACTCTACTTCTGCCCACTGAGGGGATCAGTGATGGCTCTGAAATATAGTCAGGTGCACCATGTCCGCTCACAGGCCACTCATCTTATGACCTCAATTGATCTAACCTGACCACCTCCAAGTGAGAAGGTGCCATTTGGGTGGATCTCACACAAACATTTAAATTGCCCCTGTAATGCCTTTGCCATTACAGTGACTGTGACCTGTGATTAGATACTTCCAGTGAAAAAGAACTCACTGACTCTTGAGGCTGCCCATTCTAACTGAATCCTTTTTCTAGCCTGCACACTTTCTTTGGAACATACTATACTTCATTTATTTCTTTTTTAAAGTTTAGCATCTGGACAACATATTTCATATGTGTTCTAAATACTATGGAAAAAGACAATTATCTACCTAATTTTAAACATGAGCTACTATAATGCCTCTTAAAAGCATATTTCTTTTGAGATTTTTGGAGGGACGGTGTCATTCACAGTATTTTTTTATATTGAGCTTTATGCTAGTTAAAATCTCTAACTCTTTTTCACATATGCTATGGCTGAGCCATATGTATTTGTCATGTAGTTAGAGCTTGATAAATGTTAGCTATTACCATTAGCAGTTATCCTTTTTTTGTGACAGTAAATTTGGTAAATATGTTCTCTGCAAGTTTGTCTAAACCATTGATTTAAACTTTAAAAAATAAATCAGAGTATGATTGAAGGTAGAGTCCACAGTACACTTCTCCAACCCTCTCTCCTGACTGATGTAGTTACACTGCTTTGGGCACGGACATTCACTAGTTACTAATCTACCCTGTTATCTTTAGAAAACAAAACTTTCCTCAGTTTTCCTCAGCTCTGCATGTGATGAGGTCCCAGAGAACACGAGTATCCCTCCCTGTTTTGCCTTCCTCTACCTCTACAGACCCGCCCAGTCCAGCAGAACTGCTCCCTCCTCTCTCTCCCTCCACCTTCCCTTCCAAGTACAATTCTTCTGGATGTCCCCAATGGAGTCTCATATTTCCACCCACCAGGCACCATTGCCAATTCCACTGGTACCATTGCTGTTGGTGAGCACAGCTCCCATCACCATTGGATGTACCACCCGCTGCCTCTGCCAGGAGCCACTACCATATTCCATGTGGTGTGATGGTCTCCCATAAAGACTTTTTTCTGATGTTTCTGCTTTTTCCAACTCTTGTCCACTCCTATTGCTACACTGGAGTCCTCAACTGGCCAAAGGGGACTGTGGTTTGTGGCAGACCAACTTTCTCATGCTTTTGAGCTACACTCTGTTGAAAGGACCCAGTGCAGAGCTCCTTGGGCCCCTGGGGTCTTAATAAATGTTGGTGTGATTTTTTTTTTCATCTTATATGTATAATCTCTCTCTCCAGGTCCCAGACCTGAGCTCCTGTGCTGGACCAGGAATTGAGTCAGATTTGCTTGTCCCCTCCCTTTGTTTTCTTGTCGAGTTCATACCCTGTCGCTTCTTCCTTTTGGATGAATTCTCTCTCAGAGACTACCTTGGTCTATTATTAGAATTTGTCAGACAGCACAAACTTCAACCTCAAACATCCTCAACCTGTGATCCCTCCTAGACACACATATACACACAACTACCATCTATGGATTCCTTTCTGTGCGTATGTCACCATGAAAAACTTTGCCTATATTACCTTGTTTCAATCCTCACAACAATCCCTATGTAGATGCAAATATTACAATCCTTACTTTATAGATGAGAACACTAAAATTTCAAGAGCTTATATCATTTGCTCAAGGTCACATAGGAAGATACTGACAGAACTATGATTCAATCTGTGCTTTTAACTGCCACATTATGCTCCCCCTCTCCATTCAGGCCTTCTTTCTCCATCTTATGCCCAAGTATCAAGTAATGAGGCACTTTATCCAATACCTCGGTTGCCATACCTGCATCCCTTAACCTAGTTTCCCTCCCAAAGACAGACATGGGATTATTCCAGTATGACTTGCTCTTTGTGAATGCATCCTGGCTCTTGGTGAACATGACTTTTATTTGCAGGAACTTCTCAAAGATAATCTGTTATAGCACCACATTGTCAAACTCACCAGTCTACAGTTTCCCTAATCCATGTATTCTTTTCAAGTTAGGATAAAACTTGCTCAAATGAGGTATCTACTACCTCTCATTCCCTCCCTGGTTAAGTTTGCATGCTCTGCTTCAGTGGCCCAGGGTTTCACCGATTTGGACCCTGGGTGCGGACATGGCACCGCTCATCAGACCATGTTGAGGCAGCATCCCACATGCCACAACTAGAAGGACCCACAACTAAAATATACAACTGTGTACTGGGGGTATTTGGGGGAAAAATAAAACATAATAGTAGTCAGTGTGGTCAAGGTAGAAATAAAATCGATGGGCATAGAAGAGAGCCCCAAGAAGAGTCATGGGTTAATTCTAGCCTGAGAAGTTAGGGGAAGTTAATTATAGCCAAAGTTTACTATGCTGGGTCCAGAGGATGACTAGAAACTTACTGGGTAAGAATTTCAATGGAGAAAAGACAGAAGGAAGAGCAGTTATTGAAGTTACCAGTATAAATCATTTTCCTCAGATGGTACAGTCAATGAATTCTTCTCCTCAAGACCTTCCATGGATTCTCTCCCACTGTCCTAGTTATTTCAACCTACTCAGCTTAGTCTTCAATACCTCCACTAGTTTCATTCATTGATTCATTCACCTATGAGCCAGGCACTGTTCCAAGCACCAAGAATACAGTAGGAAACAAAAGAGAAAGTTTGAACCTCAAACATACTCCCAATCTGTGCCTCCGTGGGGCTCACCTGCTAGTAAAGAGAAACAAATAAGTAAAATATAGAGAAAATTAGGTATGTGCTGTTGAGAAAAGTGGAGAAGGGAAGATGGGTCAAGAAATGCCTGGCAGGGGTGGAGGAGTGATCAAGGCAGCCCTCCCTGAGAAGATGTCACTTAAACAAAGGCCTGAAGGGGATAAAGGTATCTGGGGGAAGAGCACTCAAGATCAAGGAAGCAGTCAGAGCAAAGGCTCTGTGGCTAGAGTGTTGGGATGTGTCTGAAGAAAAGTTGGGCACCAGCTGGGTTGGAACCAAATGGGTGAGAGGGAAAAGGGTGGGAAATGATGTCAGAAGGGTGAGGCCTTGTAAGGATTGGATTTTATTCTGAGCAAGATGGGAGCTATTATTGGGTTTTGAGCAGAGATCAATATGATCTGTTTTCATGGGATCATTCTGGCTGCAGAGCTATAAATAAACTGAGAAAGAAGTAAGGGAAGAAAGAGGAAGAACGGAGCTGAGGCTACTGGACTATCCCAGGTGACAGAAGATGGAGTTTGGACCATGGTGGTGGCAGGATGGTGGTGTAAGATAACGCAGTTTGGATATGATTTGAAGGTAAGTTGGAAATATTTGCTTGTGAATTCAATATGGAACATGAGAGGAGGGAGAGAGAGAAAGTCATTGGAGACTTCAAGGATTTTGGCCTAAGCAGTAAGCTAGGAGTTATTTACTAAGATGGGGAAGACTGTTGGAGAAATAGCTTTGGCGGGGAGGTCATGTTAAGCCTGAGATGCCTATTAGATATCCAAGTGGATATATCAAGTCAGCAGTTCCAGGCAGAGATCTGAGCTAGATATGTAAACGTAGGAGTGTAAGAATTGGCTTGGGCTGCCATAACAAAATACCACAGACTAGGTGGCTAAAACAACATAAATTTATTTTCCTACTGTTCTGGAGTCTAGAAGTCCAAGATCAATGTATCAGCAAGTTTAGTTTTTCCTGAGGCCTCTCTCCTTGCTTTATCGCCGTCTCCTCTGGTGGTCGTTTCTCTATGCATGCACATCCCTGATGTCTCTTTGTGTATCAACATTTCCTCTTCTTATAAGGACACTAGTCACAATGGATCAGGGCCCACACTGATGGCCTCATTTAACCTTAATTACCTCTTAAAAGCCCTATTCTTAAATATAGTAACATTCTGAGGTACTGGGGGTTAGGGTTTCAATATATGAATTTGGGGAGGATACAGTTCGGTCCATGACAGAGAGTCATCAGCTTATTGAAAGAGATTAGATGAGATCGTTAAGGCAGCAAACCTAGAGAAAGGAGAGAAGAGTTCTGAAGATGGAGCTCTGGTGTTCTCCCATGTTTAGAGGTCAGAGACATGAACAGGAACCAGCAAAGAATGATGAGAAGGAGTGGCCAGCAAGTTGGAGGAAATCCAGAAACTTATGGTATCCTAAGAGCCTAGAGAAGGAGACACTCAAGGAGGAGGAAGTCACGTACACTGTTAAATCCTTCTTACAGACAAAGAAGATGAGGACTGAGAAGTGACCGTCAAATTTAGAAACATAGATGTAATTAGTGACCTTGATGAGAGCAGTTTTGGTGGTTGAGGGAGAAGAAAGGAAGATTGGAGTGGAATGAGAATTCAAGAGGAATCGTGGCACTGAACATCAACTCTTGAGTTTTGTTATAAAGGAAATAAGAGAAAGGGAGCAAAAGGTAAAGGGAGATAAGAGGTCAAGGCAGGGAACTTTTTAAGATGGGGAAAAATAGCAATGTTTGCATGCTGATGGGATTGATGCATGACAAAGGAAGAAGTGGATGATACAGAATAATTGTTAATGTGATCCCCTTTAACAGCAAGACTCAAGGCTGCTTTAGTATCAAGTAGGAAAAGTGAAGGGGGTTTCCTTATCTGGGAACCTCTATATTGAAGGTAGAGCCCATAGTCCAAAGGCAGGTGGGTGGGTAGACGTGGTTGGAAAGTTTATGGAATTTCCCTTCTGAGCATGGATGGAAGGGGAGATATTGAATATCTGAGGAGGGAGGAGAGGGTGTGAAATAATTGTCTAGGGGAGAAGGAAAGCGAATGGACTAGGGAATTGTAGTAGAATTGGCAGCCAACACTGAGAGCCAAGTTGAAGTTAGTCATCCTGAATTTAAACTGAGGCCAGTCACCATAATTGTGTATTTTTCTCCAGCCATAGTCAGCTAGAAAGGTGTGGTGCCTTGTAAGTTTAGAGTTCAGTTTAACCAGGGTTCAGGTTTTGCCTGAGGGACCTTAGAATCTCAACTAAGGAAGAAGAGAAACAAGGATCTAAGTCAAGTCAGTGATGGTAAATGGTAGCAGGATGAAGGGGTATACATCCAGGTGGGGTAGCTGGAATTGTTTGAGCCAGAGTACTAAAGGCAGAGAGCTGGAAGATAGAAAGGGTTGGTCAGAAAGCTCTTTTCTCAGCTCTGTCCTAAATGCCAGTTCTATTCCAGAAGAGGGTAAATGATTTTTACTTATTTTTCTACCCCAGAAATGCCTTTTTTAAAAAGTTTATATAATAGATATCTCTTGATGACTGGACCACTACCGTTACCAATTTGACAATTATTTTCAGGAGACAGTGTGAGAATAGTGGAACTGTCCTAAGAGAGGGGCGAGATCATCTGGGTTCAAGTTCAGACTTTGCCTCTTAGTCTCAGTTTGTGGGCTCATTTCTTAACCGTTGTGAGCTTTACTTGGCTCATCTGTAAAATGAGGAAAATAATAACTGCCTGTGGTGATTGTGAAGATCAAATGCAATAAAGTATGTGAAAGTGCTTTGTAAACTAAAAGGCCAATTAACAATAACCTGAAATAGCCACAAGATCATGAATCACTCAGGAGAGGGAGAAACACAAGCCTCCAAGGACTTTTGGGGGGGACCTTTGCTCTCGTTTCCGACCTCCGTGACTAAGCCTCGTGTCATGCTTGTGGGCCCCCACACTCTGTGTGCAGCTTTCTCTTTTACCACCCCCTTTTCTTGTGCTCCAAAGCTCAGCGTCTTATCAAGAGGAATAGAGGAAAAGGGAAGGGAAGGGAGAAAATCAGAGAGGACTGGAAGAGAGTGGGATGGCACCATTTTCTGAGTGCCTACTGTACACCTGGCACTTTGTAAAAATCTCATTTAGTCCTCTCTCCACTGCTATTTGGTATTATCCTCCCCATAATTCGGTATTATAGATGAGTAAACAGACTCATGAAGTCTACATTGTTGGACCCAAATTATATAATCAGGAAGCAGTGGAAGAGGGAATCAGCCCCTTCTCCTTCTGAATCCAAAGCTCGGGGCCTTCCTAAGAAACCCTGGGTGCACAGCTAACCCAAAGCACTCTTCTCCACCTGAGAAAAATGACCTTTTGGGAGAGTTTTCTGAACTCAAGCCCTCATTTGCTCTGTGATGCTTAAGCTCCTAGAATAAGAGGAGTGTTTAAACAAAGAAGAGAAGCATTTTGGGATATTAAAATGCTTGGGGCAAGGAGTTATTCACACCAAAGTGAAAACAACTTAGATTTTGAAGGTGGGTTGTCTTAAAAGCCCTTCTTAGCTTCTCATTGGTTCAGAACGTCTCCACTAAGAGACGTTCCCTGGCAACACGATAGAGGGGGAAAGATAACTGGACTAGCATCCCAGACTCATGCTATAAGAGCATCCCAGTGTTAAATGATTATTGGTCTGGATATCTCTTCCTGAGTAACCATCCACCCCAAAACATAATGGCTTGAAACAATAATTTGTTACTATGTCTTGTGGTTCTGAGGGTTGATTGGTTCTGCTGGGTGGTTCTCACTTAGGATTTCTCCCTGCACTTACAGCCAAGTGTTGGATGGGCTGCAGCCATCTGAAGGCTCAATGGGATGAGACATCGGGCATGCCTCCCCCTCCCCGCTGGCAGTTGATGCTGACTGATGACTGGAAGTTCAGTTAGCACTGTCAATCAGAGCACCCACATGGGGTCTCTTCATGTGGCTTGGGCTCCTTATAGTACAGTGGCTGGGCTCCAAGAGACAGTGTCCCAAGAGTGAACATTCCAAGAAACAGGAAACAGAAGCTGCCACGCCAGTTGAGAGCTATGCCTAGAAGTTGCATAGCATCACTTCCGTTGTATTATATTGGTCAAAGCAGTCACAGATCCCACCTAGATTCAAGAGAGTAGAGAAATAAACTCTAATTTTTGACGAAGAAGAGGCAAAGTCACATTTCAGAAGAGGGTGGGGGAGGAGAGGTACTGCTGCACTTATCTTTGGAAAATACAACCGGCCTCAGTCACTAGTCCAGTGACATACCCAAAATTAGAATGGCCTCTACATCAGTCAAACTCATTGCCTTGGAGCTTGACCCAGCCCCTGCCAGACTTTCTGCCCACATCTCATACCACTGCTTGCTATGCTACAGCTCTACTGTCTTCTCTCTTTTCTTCACTTCTACCCCAGTTTTGGCACTTGGGCATGAAATGCCCCTTCCCTCAGTTCTTCCCGTGGGGCTTCCCTCTCATCATTGAGGTCTCAGCTCAAATATTACCTCTTCTGGGAGACCTTCCCTGACTAACACCTGATTCTGTTTATGTCCCCCATTTGCTTCTCATCCACCATCTCTGTCCCACCACTACAACGCAAGCTCTGTGAGAACAATGACCTGCTTTATCTTGTTCACTGCTGTAGCCCCAGTGCTGGCACCGGTGTCCACTGCATAGTGGTCATTCAGTCCATTTTTGTTGAATGAATGAATGAATGAACAAAAGAATATCCCTGTCGAGTGGCAGCCAATGACTGCTTAGACTCCCCTTATGACAGAGAATTCTGTACTGCTTCTCCAGGAAGTTATTTTATCTTTGGACACATCTTAGACAATTCCTACATGATGTTATGAATTTACCTAACTAATCAAAACCTCCATTATTTATTTACTAAGACTAATTCAGGGATTTTCAAAACATACCTCTAAGTGCCATAGCTCTGTGACTCCAACCCCCAGGAAAAGGCTAAGGGAAGATAAAGGAAAGAGGAAAGGCAAGGGACCCCATCATCATCTTAATCACAGCGATCCTTTTACTTGTTTTATCTATTGGGACTCTGTCTGAGACTTAATTTGAAAAACAATTCCACTGCTAAAAATAAGACAAGATGGTCTCTTTGACTCTGTTCTGTACCTCCCTGATGCTATCTCTCACAGTGTGGCCTTCCAACCCCCTGAGTGAGAATCAACACATCGGACACTTATGAGACAAGCAGATTCTCTGGCCAGTACTGAACTACAATTTCTGGCCCTGGGACCAAGGAATCTGAATGTTAACAAGAACCACAGGGGCTCCTCAGGTGCTCGAAAATTTGAGAACCACCGCTCTATGACATGAGAACAAGCTGATAAAATACAGAAATCAGCTGTCAAAGTAGAACTCTTTTTCGTTTGGGATGACTTCTGGCAAAAAGTCATGTCTTTTCTCAGTACATACAGAATTTTTTGGAGGAGTAGGCATGGCTGGTTGACCTCAAGATATCCAGAATGCGGATTTTTATCTCTTTACTGGAGGCCCTGATTTCTCCCACAAATGTCTGTCTGTGGCCCAGTGACCAAAGCTAGAGCATATATATGTGTGTACACAGAGACACATACACAATTGCCAGTGGCCCGTGTCACAGCCAACCTACCACCTCACTCAGCTTAGTCCTGCCAATTAAGAATTTCTCAAACGGTTTAAGAGCAGGGTCTTTAAAATTCCAAGCATAAAACAGCTAATAAGAGTATCTTGTTTAACAAAGTAATAAAAAAAAAAGGCAGAGACAAAAAAAAGCTGCAAAGTTTTCTTTGTGATCATTGTTTAACACTGTATGTAATTAAATATTAATGAAAGTATGCTACTTTCATTTTGTGAGCAATTTAATTCAATTAAAAATAAATGGGTCTCCTTGGCTCAGTGGGCATACTGATATACAGAACAGCCCTGCCCTTAACTTGGTTTCCACTGTCTTTAAATCCAGCACCGAGCAAAGCTACTGAAATGCAACCCCAGGCTCACTAGATTAACCCGTTAAGAACCAAGTGCAGCTGTCAAGCAGTCAATGGAGTATGGCGCTCTGCAGCATTCACTGGGTACACAGCAGAATATGTTTTACTTGAAAAATATGTTTATCAAGCATTTGCTAGGTAGGATGAAAAGACATTGAAGACATCTCTTAGATATCAAAACTGTTATCTCAGAGGGTGGAATGGACATTGACTGGGAAGGGGCAGGAGGAATTTGGAAACACTATATCTTGATCTGGGTGTTGGTTAGCCATATATATATGCATACACTCACACACTGAGCTGTACTCAGTGTATACATATACATACTTAAGATCAGTGCACTTTATGCACTTGACTGCAAATATTTCATACCTCAATGGGGGAAAGAGAGACACTTTTTCTGCTCACGAAGACCTCACAGTCTGATATTATTAGGCACATGAGAAGCTACATGGACATCAGGAAGTTCCGAGCTTACAATCTGCCTGGGAAGGCACATGAAAATATTGAAAGGCATTTCTTTTGTGATAAAAACATACACAAATCTTAAAGTGCCCCTAGGAAGAAACCTACAAATAAGAGGCGGTACATTTTTGCAGTCAGTGCTCAGGGACATGTGCAGGATACAAGGCACCCCGGATGGAGGAGAGGAAAGTGGGGACATGAGGGGCACAGAAAATGGCACGAGGCAGAAGCAGAGTCGGGGTACCAGCAGGCCAGGGCAAATTCCCCCGGGGTCAGGTCCGCTGCAGCCAAGCCGCAGGCGGGTGGGCGGGGCGGAGGGCCGGCGAGGGGGCGGGGCCCGTGCCCGGTCCCGGCCCGGGTTCCAGCCCGCGGTTCCGGGTATATAACTTTCTGGGCGTTTTCTGGTGAGGGCCCCTGGAGGGACTGGATCCCGGCCGCCAGCGCGATAAGCGGAGCTGCTCTTCCATTTCCCCGGAAGAGCCGTTATTTGGGACCGAGCTCCGGGATTCCAGAGGCCACTTCTAATAATAACAATGTTATCAACGCTGCACCGCTGAGCCGGCGCGAGGGTGCGTCTCTGGGCACCCACAGGGGCCAGCGCCCAGCCCTGAAAGGGGAGCCGGGCCCTCGTGAATGGAGAGGAAAATGCCAACCTCTCGACAAAAAGTCCGCTGCTCAAAAAGAAACCCCAGCCAACATTTTACAACCTGGACGCATTGTTAATGTGCCGGTTTATCTGGCAGGAATAGGAAGCCGTGTTTGAAAACAATGTACTCTTTTTAGGTGCAAGGTCGGCGTCTGTTGGACCTCGGGGTGACCGCCAGCCCCCCGCCGCAGGGGAGAACTCCTAAGGCCGGCCAAGGCACTTCCTGGGCGGGGTGAAGCGGCTTGGCCTGCCACAAGGGAGGCGAGATGGTGCCCTGGCCGTCCTGCCGGGAGCCCTGATGCACAAAGGCCCCAGGGAGGCCTGCGAGGGCTCCCCGTGCCCGCTGGAGGGGCGGCGGGACAGAGCCTGCAGAGAGAGGACACCTTGTGACATGGCGCACTAAAGCCCTAGGTTTGGCTCCTGTATGGAGAGAGGGAAGTGCCCTGCGGACCTGGCACATTCCTCCCTCTCCGCAGGACAGAGGGCGGGCCACCGTCGCAGAAGCCTGGAGAACTCTCAGCTGCCCCAGCCTCCGCCTCCATCCTCCCCAGAGCGGAGCAGGGTGACCCTAGAGAG
Organism: Equus przewalskii; assembly: GCF_037783145.1. Lineage (NCBI taxonomy): Eukaryota > Metazoa > Chordata > Mammalia > Perissodactyla > Equidae > Equus > Equus przewalskii. The sequence continues at coordinate 21,012,238 of NC_091853.1, read as the reverse complement.
AATCTAGGAGCGCCTCTTCTAGAACTTGTTCTCAGCGGGGAGGAACATCCACGTGGTTGCCAGCCAGCCCTGAGTGAGACGGCAGCCTCCATCAGGAGTAGCTGGGGGCCTTGCGCAGGAGGTTGAACCTCTCAAAAACATCCTCAGTTTCTCACATGCAAAAGGGGAATGAGGATACCCACCACGCAGGGCCACTGCGGGATTCCATGAGATAACGGAAGGAAAGCGCTCCGCGCAGGCCTGGGATCGGGCCAGCGCCCAATGGAGGGCCTGGCTGTGCTGCTCTCTCTGCCTGGAACACGCTTCTCTACAAAGGCTGTTGCCTTTCCTCCCACACGTCCCCTTCCCTAGTTTCTCTCCACCGTACTTACCACCGTCTAATATACCATGCCGTTTACTTTTTATCTTATTTATTGTCTGTCTTTCCCAAACCAGAGGGAAGCTCTGTGAGAAGAGAGATGTGTGTGCTTTTGTCTGCTGCTGAAACCCCAGAAAGTAGAATAGTACACATATATACTATATATAACCATGTAATATATACTCCATATAACTATATAGTTATACATATACTATATATTAAATATATACTATATATAGCTATATTATATACAGTATATTATATATAATTATATAGTTAGTATATATATAATATATATTCTGTATAATAGTTGCTCAATAAACATTAAATACAGGATAGATGATGAAGATGAGGATCAGAGTATGAAAAGCCCAGGTTAATCTCTTGATTTCAAATTTCTCAAGGTCAACACTCCTACTAGATCATAAGCAACAAGGGTGAGGAACCGTGTCCTGTATAACTAGATTCTCCATAGCTAAGGTTGACAGATTTACCAAATAAAACTATAGGACATTCAGTAACATTTTAATTTTTTTAGTATAAGTACATCCCAAATGTTGCATGGGACATACCCACACTAAAACATTATTCATTGTTAATCTGAAATTAAAATTCAACTGGGTGTACTGTATCTTACCTGGCAACTCCATCGATAGGCCTTATGCAAAGTAGGCTCAAAATAAGGAGTTGCTGCATGAATGGATAATATTCAAAATCCAGAGAAATCAAAGTAAACCTAAATAAAATAGGAAGGTCAGGCCCAGTGGTGTGCTGGTAATGTTTAACAACTGACTCTGCAAAGTAAAAAAAAAGCCTTGCCTGACAACATTTGCCAGTGTCCATGGTGTCAATACTCCTGCCACGGCTGATTTCAAGCTACCAAGGCGGCAGGACTGAATGCAGAGACGGGAGAGATGAGCACCATCGGCTTTGGCAAACCAGCGTGAGGCGCCTTCGGCACCGACTCCTAAGAGGCGTGAGATTACAGAAAGAGACAAGAAAACTGAAAAAGATAACCCACCTCCACTCTACCACACCCAGACTTTGCTGGCTACTTCCCGAGACACATTATCGCAACCTCACAACAATTCTCTGAGGTAGAAATTAGTAACCCCATAGTTTTTTAAATAAATGGGGTCAGAGACAGTTTAAAAATTGTCTAGTCACACAGCTAATACACCAGCCCAAAGCCCACTCTCTTTCCCCCAAACCAGTCTGCTTCTAGAGTCGCTGGATATGGAGCCAAAGGGGCTTCAGAGGTCAGAGGTCAGAGGTCAGGAGGTCAGGTCAAGCTGCCCATTCCTCAGGAAAAGTGAGGCAAGGAGTCAAGGGTTAGCAAACTCCTGGGAGAGCTGGGATAAGAACCTGTACCTCTTGACTCCCACCCAGTGCGTGTGTGTGGGTGGGGGTGTGTGTGTTTGTGTCGTAGAGAAATTCTCAAAGTGTGTTCAATTAATGTGAGGAGCCTAAGAAATAGCATGGGCAACCCCAAAGGAGTAGACACCCAGTAAGTATGCATTACTGAGTCTTTTTTTTTTTTAATGTGTTGCAAACCTGGACTAGAGTTTCTACTTTCTCAGTCTCACCCAGGTGATTTGGAAACTTAGACTAGACCAGAGAACACTTGTCACAAGGCAGTGGCCAGTACAGCAGTGTGTGTTGGGGACGGAGGAGGGGAGGAGACGAAGGCTCTTTTCTTTACCAAAGATGAGCAATGTTGACTCAAGACTTGAAACAAGACCCCACGAAGTTCTACAAAAGCTCCCTGTATGTGTCTCTCTTTTCTTTTGCTCCTAGAGGTGCCACAGAGGACAGAGGCGTGGACAGGCCCTTGGCTCTGCCAGTAACTATGCGTGGCCCTGGACATGTCCCTGCCCCTTCTTGCCTGTGTTTCCCCAGCTAAAAAATGAAAATGTGATTTCTGGGGCCTTTTCCAGCAATGACATCTAAGATAATCTGTCTTAATCCCCACCTTTTCCCTCCCTCCATCTTCTCACTCTTTTCTCCCTTCTGCATTATCTTCCTTTTTTTAGAGTTTTTTTTCATTTTCCCCTTCTTTTTTTTTTTTTTGTTGAGGAAGGTTGGCCCTTAGCTAACATCTGTTGCCAATTGCCCTCTTTTCGCTTGAGGAAGTTTCACCCTGAGCTAACATCTGTGCCAATCTTCCTCTGTTTGTGTGTGGATCATTGCCACAGCATGGCCACTGAGGAGTGGTGTAGGTCCATGCTCGGGAACCGAACCTGGGGCCACTGAAGCTGAGCACACTGAACTTAACCACTGGGCCATGGCGCCAGCCCCTTTCTCAGTTTTTTAAAATCGTCTTTCCCTCTCCTCTCCTCCTCCTCTCTCACTCTCATTGCCTCTGTACCACAGTCTCGCTTCTCTCTCTGTCTCTCTTTCCTTCCCACTCTACCCTTGTCCCCACGCCCCCATACACACACACACTGCTGGAACTAACACTGGCTGCTGTTTGACAACAAACTCTCCTAATAAAACAAAGAAAGAGAAGAGGAAAGCCAGGAGTGGACACTGCCTCGGTGGAGAGGCAGCTCTCCTTCAGAGCACGTCGCTCCCAATGTTCGTCTTCGATTCGTGTGTACTAACTCTGCCCTTCTCTTTTATCTGGAGAGCACTTTGCTAGCTATACAAACAAAAGATTATGCAGGTTATCATAAGTATTAAAAAACCCATCTTAACTAAACATCCCAAAATGTAAGCCCCTGAATGGGAAAACTTGAGCGTCCCAAGGCTATGAACGCCCTCCAAAAGGAGAACGACACTGGCCTTTGCCCATTCCCCTCGTGGTGGGCAGGACAGAACCCTGAGAGGCAAGGGTGTTCTGAGATTTCCCAGCTTGCTGTAAATTCTGAAAGCAAATGAGAGCCCTCAAGGCTCATTAGACCTATTTATACAGTTCTTCACTGGGAAAAATTAAATCTTCCAAACACAGATAAATACACCCCTGCGACAAATGAACCAGCTAGTCACGTTTAAACCCCAGCTTCAACGCTGACAAATGTACTAGTTGAGCCCCCCAGGCAAGATAAACATATTTCTTTATCTTGAATTCCCTTTAGTTGGAAGAAGAGGAACACAAGGGCTACCACACGTGTGTAGGCATGGAGGCTGGTGTGGAAAGCGGGGTGGGAGGGAGCAATGCTATGAGGTGGGAAAAGCTTGTGAAGATCACCTTCTCAGCAGGCAGCCAAACCACAGCACCTCTCCCTGCCTAGCTCTGCCCAGGCCTTCTGCTAAGCTTGAGGGTTTCTCAACCCTGCTGCGCTGGCCACCAGCTCTCCACTACCTACACGCACTTTCCTCGGAGACTCCAACGGCACAGAGTGACACAGGGTGCCCTCAACATGGCTCTCTGCCTGCCCCTCTGTGTTTCTCAACAGGCCCTATCTTTTCCAAGAAACAGTCTTTTTCTGGGAAAGGTTGGCAGCTTCATAGAACAATCCTGGCAGGAAATGACCAGCGACATCCGAGGACCTGTGAGAAGAGATAGTGATAAGATAGAAGAGAAGAAAGAAAGGCTTCAGCGGACTCTTGGGAATTTCCATTCCTGGAGCAGCAACTGCACGGTCTGGAGCTTCACTATCCAGGACAGTGGCCGCTGGCCACAGGGGACTGGTGAGCACTTTGCGGGTGGCTAGCCTGAATGGAGATGTACTGGAAATGTGAACTACACACTGAATTTTGACACCTTAGTACAAAAAAGTCAACAGAATGTGAACCATCTCAGTAATTATTGTATACTGATTACATGTTGAAATGATAATATTTTGGATATATTAGGTTAAATAAAATATAATACTAAAATTAATGTCACCTGCTTTTTTTCCCTTTTGAAATGTGATAACTGGAAAATTTAAAATTGCGTGGGGCTCATATTCTATTTCTTTCGGTCAGTGCTCATCTAGAGAATCATTAGCCTCAATAATTTTGAGTCCAGGTTCTTTCAAGAGCCCAAGTTCAGACTTCACCTCTTTAGTGAAAACTTTTCATGGTTGAACCAAAGTGAATTGATTTGTGTTTTCTTTTTTCCCAGCATAGGGCCCCTAACGTTAAACTCATCCCAAGCTGAGGAATGGACAGCTAGACTCCCAAGTTCCTCTCTTCAGTATCTGGACCTCTTTAGTTTTCTAAGCTCTATGCCTCTCCTTGCCATCTCTTACTTCTCTTTCCTCCCACCGTCACCCTCAGAACACCAGCTCTTACCTGCTGGCCTTTGGTTTAGAAAGAGCAGAATCAAAAGGCTGATCGGAACCTCAGGAGACCATCAAACCCATTCACATAGGTCCACTTGACCCAACCCCAGCTAAACATAGCTGCGCTGGTCTAATTCTTTTTTAAAAAGCAATAATTCTCATTTGTTTTCATATTGCAAATAATACTTATTCATTGTAGAAAAATGGGAAAATAGAAGCCAAAAGAAGAAAATAAAACTCATCCACAATCCCAAACCTTGGGCTGGCCATTGTTGATGTTTTAGGGTACATCCTGTCACAATGTTATTTTGCACAACAAAAATAATAGTAACATTTATTGAGCCCTCATTAAGTCTAAGGACTGTGCTAAATAAACATTTTTGACATCGTTTTCTTCATAATAAGCCCAAAGTCGGTTCTGTTATTATCCTCATATTACCGCTGAGAAAAACTGAGACTTAGCAAGGTTAAACATCTTGCCCAAAGACAAGCAGCTAGTCGTGGCCAACAGTTAAACACTGGCCAGACAGACTAGGGACAGGAAACACTCAGCCTCCTGCTTCTGGCAGTAGTTCTCCAAGGACAGAGACGCTGTCATGTCCCTCATGAACTTCTTCTCTTAAAGGCATCCATCTCCTTCTAACCCTCCTAGATTCCCAGTGCCTGCCTCTGTTCATTCAGGTGACTGTCACAGGCCACCCTACCATAGACTGGGCACCTTATAAATAACAGGACTTTATTTCCCACAGTTCTGGAGGCTAAGAAATCCAAGATCAAGATACCAGCAGATTCGGTGTCTGGTGAGAACCCACTTCCTGGCTCACAGACAATCATCTTCTCCCTGTGTCCTCACATGGAGGAAGGAGTGAGGGAGCGCTCTGGGGGCTCCTTAGTAATGGGCACTAATCCCACCGTGAGGGCTCTGCCCTCATGCCTTAATCACCTCCTAAAGGTCTCACTTCCAAATATCATCACATTGGGGGTTGGGCTCCCACATATGAATTTTGGAGGGACGCAAACATTGTCTATTGCAGTGCCATTCTTTATGCATGTCCTAATCTACCAGTAACTGCTTTTTATTTATATATCCATTCATTTGATATTTATTTGGACACGTTTATTTACTGGGCATTTATTTATTGGACACTTACTTTGCTCCAGGTGACAATCTGGGTAACGGGAATACAGCAGTGAACGCCATCAACAAAGTTCCCTTGCTGTTGTGGAGCTATTATTTCAGTTTAGGGGGACAGACAATAAATAAACAAGTAAATATATATTATGTCAGATAGTAAGTGAGACAAACCAACAAGAAGAGAAAACAGAGTGGGGTGAGAGGGACCCACAGTGATGGGAAGGGGAGTGGTGGTAAGAATCACATCGTAGGATGCATTATTATTTGCAATTATTCATGCCTTAGATAGGAAAACATAGAAAAGACAGATTCCTATTTTTTTAGGGTGGTCAGGGAAGACCTCACAGTTAAGGTGACATTTGAACACAGACGTTGAAAGAAGTGAGGAAGCAAGCCATTAAGTTATTTGGGAGAAGAACTTTCCAGGGCTGAATGTGCAACAAAGCAAAGGCTCTGAGATGGGAGTGTGGCTGGAGTGTCTGAGGAAAGTCAAGGGGCCAGTGTGACTGGAGCCAGAGGAATGAGGCGGACAGCGGTAGGGGATTAAGTTGCAGAGTTGTTCAGGGTGAGGAAAGATCACGTAGGGTCTTTAGGGCCATTGCAAAACTCTGACTGTGACTCTAATTGAGATGGAAAGCCACTGGAAGGTTTTTAACGGAGGAGATGTGACTTACCTGTAAAAGATCACTCCAGCTGCTGTCTTGAGAATATATTTATGGAGCAAGTGATTTATTTTGAAAGTAGAACCAACAGGATTCGTTGATGCTTCAGCTGTAGGGTATGAGAGAAAGTGTCAAGGAGGACATCAAGCTTTTTGGCTTTGAGCAACTAGAAAGAGGAGATTACCATTAACTAACATGAGAAAACTAAAAGAAGATTTTTTTGCAGGGGTGTAGAAATCATGGACTTGTTTAGGGTATTGTTAAGTATGAGATGCTTATCAGACATCAAGGTAGATATGTCCAGTAAAAAGTTGTATATTATCTGAGTTCAGGGCACAGTCCAGGCTTGAGATATGAATTTAGTAGTTCTTGGAAGATAGACGGTATTTAAAACCATGGCCCTGAATGAGGTTATCTTGGCAGTGATTAGTACAGTAGAAATGAGATCTTTGGACTGAATCCTTGGGCTTTCCAACTGGGAGATCTTGCAGAGGTGATGAGGAAACAGCAAAGGAGACTGGGAGGGAAGTGCCAGTGAGGTAAATGAATATCCAGAAGAGAGGGGTATCCAGGCCAAGTAAAGAAACTTTTCAAGTTGAAGGGAAAGATCAACCTGCCAAATGCTACTGATAGAGTATGATATGGACTGAGAATTGGCCACTGGATTTGGCAATCTGGAGAGCACATACATTACCAGTATAAGCCAGTAAGGCTAACCAAGAGATCATTGCAAACGGCCGCTGAGTCCGGGGAGGCAAGGAACCTACATCCTTTCACCCTTCTTGTCTCATGGTTCTTAGGGACGCCAAAGGGTTAGTTAGGCTCCTTAAACTGTTTTTACTAGCTATAGACAATCTCTCACTATCACCCTAGAAATACACAGACGACAAAATGATGATCAAGTGATAGTTTTTAAAAAGTTGATAATGATTGGTGGTGAGTTTCCTATTTGAGCTTCTCAGGACCCAATGCATCTTCCAAATCTTTGGTGAGTTGTCAACTCTTGGAAGAGGGAATACATTTTCCAGCCTTTCGTGAGCTTACAAAGCAGGATATTTTCAAGTGATCATGCCCATACCCAGGAGAAGATTCATCTCACAATTCATCTGATACCTTGTGAGCAAGTGTTAATATTAGGTAAAGTAGTCATACTAGAGTTAAATTGCCTGGACTCCATAAATAGACCTAATAACTCCAATAACTACAAACCAACTCTAATTTTCTCAATTTTTCCTCTGTCTTGTGACAAGAATAAAATGGTCCTTTTCTGCCAAATTCCTTCTTAAAAATAGGTCTAAAGAGTTACAGACTGTTGGCCCTCCAACTGCATGTGGACATGATATGTCAAGCCTATTTTCTTGCCTCTAATCCATTCTGCAGAGTCCAGCTTGATTCTCTGAAACTACCTCTCAGTCTTGCTTTGCTCTCTCCTTAAATAATTCATCCATAAGCTCTTAAATGTCCTTGGCTAAATAAGGCCCAAATCACGTGAAATGGGGATATGACTCACTCAGCAAGGCCACGCTTGGAATTCACTCAGTCCTTCAGTGTTAGAGCGGGCAGGAGAGGTTTGATCCGGATGGAATGGAGGACAATTTCCAGAGCCTGAAGGAAGTGCCAATCATAGGCACGCTTCCTTCCTCCAAGAACAAGAAAAGTTGGCTCTGGGAAGAAGACAAACAGACCTGCTCTGTTTGTATCTGGAGGCTTGTCTTCTAAATCCAGAGGCCTCTAGAAGCTTTCCAGAAGCAATATGACTAAGAATACAAACTTTTCTCAAAAGTGGTAATTTTGAGTAACTACAATTTTCTCTCTTTAAAACTCCACATGCTCTTTCAATGAACTAGGCTGCTTTTCCACCACTCTGAGTACAGGCATGTTCTCTTTATCCATTGTATCCAGACTGCTCTAGAAGGCTCTTTTCTCATGAAGTGCAGCTCCTTTAAAAGGTCCATGTTCGTGTTTGCATACATTAAGCTTTTGATATGTTTGAGAACTTGTGTAGACCTTGACTGCCCACTAGCACAACAACTTCACAATCTATATACTCTCCCAAGAGTTTCTCAAAGCGTAGGCTGCATTCATTCATTTAACAAATATTCGTTGAGCACCTATTGTCCAAGGTGCCATTCAAGGCCCTGGAGAGAACAGCAGTGAACAAAACAGATAAAATTGCTCTTTCTCATGGACTTTACATTCTAGTGGGAAAAGACTGAGAGCACATACAATAAATAAGTGCAACATATAATGAGTTAGATGGTGATAAGCGCTATGGAGAAAAACAACGAGAGAAGGAGGAGAGGGTGTGCCCTGGGTGAAGGGGTGGAGAGAAGGTTATAATTTTAAATAAGATTTTCAGGGAAGAGTTCGTTGAAAAGGTGTCATTTGAGCAAAGACCAGAAGGCAGTGAGGGTATGAGCTGTGCAGAAATCTGGGAGGAGAGCCCACCAGGAAGAAAGAGCTGCAATAGCGCATGTCCTGAGGCTGGAGGGTGCCTGAGATGTTCGAGGTACAACAAGAAGACTAGTGTGGCCCAGGCGGAAGGAACAAAGGGCATGTAGTAGGAGAGAGGTAGTAGGGGCCCAAATTAGGCAAGTCCCTGTAGGGACTTGAGCCTTTTCTCATGCGAGATGGGGAACCACTAGAGGATTTTGAGCAACTGAATCACATACAGGCATACCTCATGTTATTGTGCTGCACTTTACTGCACTTTGCAGATACTGCGTTTTTTGCAAATTGAAGGTTTGTGACAACCCTGCATCAAGCAAGTCTATCGGCACCATCTTTCCAACAGTATTTGCTCACTTCACGTCTCTGTGTCACATTTTGGTACTTGTCACAATATTTCTAAGTTTTTCATTATTACTGTATTTGTCATGGTGACCTTTGATCAGTGATCTTTGATGTCACTATTGTAATTGTTTTGGGGAACCACGAACCACGCCCATATAAGACAGAGAACTTAACTGATAAAAGTTGTATGTGTTCCGACTGCTCCACCAACCAGCCATTCCTCCGCCTCACTCCCTCTCCTCAGTTCTCTCTATTCCTTGAGATAAGAGAACATTGAAATTAGGCCAATTAATAGCCCTGCAATGGCCTCTAAGTGGTCAAGTGAAAGGAAGAGTCACACCTCTCTCACTTTAAATCAAAAGCTGGAAATGATTAAGCTTAGAGAGGAGGCATGCCAAAAGCCAACAGGCTGAAAGCTAGGCCTCTTGAGCCAAACAGTTAGCCAAGTATGAATGCAAAGGGAAAGTTCTTGAAGGAAATTAAAAGTGCTACTCCAGTGAACACACAGATGATAAGAAAGCGAAACGGCCTTATTGCTGATGTGGAGAAAGTTTTCGTGGTCTGGATAGAAGATAAACCAGCCACAACATTCCCTTAAGCCAAAGCCTAAGCCAGAGCAAGGCCCTAACTCTCCTCAGTTCTGTGAAGGCTCAGAGAGGTGAGGAAGCTGCAGAAGAAAAGTCTGAAGCTAGCAGAGGTTGGTTCACGAGGTTTACGGAAAGAAGCCGTCTCCATAACATGAAAGTGCAAGGGGAAGCAGCCAGTGCTGCGTAGAAGCTGCAGCAAGTCATCCAGAAGGTCTAGCTAAGACAGTACTGAAGGGGCTACACTAAACAACAGCTTTTTCAGTGAAGACGAAACAGCTTTCTATTGGAAGAAGGTGACAGCTAGGACTTTCATAGCTGGAGAGGAGAAGTCAATGCCTGGCTTCAAAGCTTCAAAGGACAGGCTGACTCTGTTGTTAGGGGCTCATGCAGCTGGTGACTTTAAGTTGAAGCCAATGCTCATTTACCATTCCCAAAATCCTGGTACCCTTAAGAATTGTGCTGAATCTACTCTGCCTGTGCTCTATAAATGGAACAACAAGGTCTGGATGACAGCACATCTGCTTACAACATGATTTACTGAATATTTGAAACCCACTGTTGAGAACTACTCCTCAGAAAAAAGACCCCCTTCAAAATATTAGTGCTCATTGACAACGCACCTGGTGACCCAAGAGCTCAGCTCGGATGGAGACGTACAATGAGATTAATGTTGTTTTCACACCTGCTAACACCACATCCATTCCACAGCCCATGGATCAAAGAGTAATTTTGACTTTCAAGTCTTATTATTGAAGAAATACATTTCATAAGGTTATAACTACCACAGACGGTGATTACTCTGATGGAGCTGGGCAAAATAAATTGAAAATCTTTTGGAAAGGATTCACTGTTCTAGATGCCATTAACGACATTTGTGATTCATGGGAAGAGGTCAAAATATCAATATTAACAGGAGTTTGGAAGAAGTTGATTTCAACCCTCATGGATGACTTTGAGAGGTTCAGGACTTCAGTGGAGGAAGCTAACTGCAGACGTGGTGGAAATAGCAAGAGAATTGGAATTAGAAGTGGAGCTTGAAGGTGTGACTGAATTGCTGCCATCTCATGATAAAACTTTAAGGGATGAGGAGTTGCCTCTTGTGGATGAGCCAGGAATCTCGTTTCTTGAGACGGAATCCACTCCTGGTGAAGATGTTGTGAAGATTGTTGAAATGACAACAAAGGATTTAGGACATACCATAAGCTTAGTTGATAAAGCAGTGGCAGGATTTGAGAGGATCGACTCCAATTTTGAAAGAAGTTCTCCTGTGGGTAAAATGCTATCACACATCATCACATGCTACAGAGAAATCATCCATGAAAGGAAGAGTCAATCAATGCAGCAAACTTTATTGTTTTCTTCTTTTAAGAAATTTCCACAGCCACCCCAACCTTCAGTAACCACTACCTCGATCAGTCAGTAGCTGTCAACATCAAAGCAAGATCCTCCCTCAGCAAAAGGTTATGACTCGTTCAACTTGATGGTTAGCATTTTTTAGCAATAAATCATTTTTTGATTAAGGAGTGTGCATTGATTTTTTAGACACAATGCTATTGCATACTTAATAGACTACAGAAAGTGTAAACATAACTTTTATATGCACTAGGAAACCAAAAAATTCGTGTGACTTGCCTTATTGTGATATTCATTCACTTTACTGCAGCGGTCTGGAACTGAACCCACAATATCTCCAAAGTATGCCTGTATTCTAACTTGGGTCACTGCCACAGCATGGCTGACGAGTGGTGTAGGTCTGCACCCAGGATCCAAACCATGAACCTGGGCATGCTGAAGCAGAGTGTGCTGAACTTAACCACTACACCAAGGGGCCAACTCCTCTAAATTATATTTTTTAGGATCATTTGGATACTGTGTGAAAAATAGACGATATAGGAATAAGAAGGGAATCAGGGACACCAGTTAAGAGACTATTGAAATAAGCCAAGTGAATATTGATGGTAGCAGATCACCCATCAGTATTATGGGGTGCCTGTGCAAACAACAAATTCCAGAATGAAACTTAGATCCACTGAACCAGAACATGGGGTCCCAGGACTCTGAAGTTTACACAAGTACTCCTAGGTATTGCTTAGGTATGCTAGAGTTTAAAAGCCATTCTTCTATAGTGTGCCAGTTATCGATTTATTGTCTCTCAGCTACAAATTCACCCTATACTGCCTGCTCTGAAAAAATAGATCTGGGCCCTTTAAATATTTTTCCTTTACTAGCTGGCGCAATGTTAAGCTTTGTAAGTAGAGAGCACTGGAGAGACATTGCAGTAGGAAGGGGACTTCCATCCTGGTTCTGGTGTTCTGGTTCAGCAGTTCCTGCAGCACAAGCAGCTTCTCCACTGTCCCGCTCCTGCAGCATGCAGGGTTTCTCCAGTAGCCAGCTCCTGCTTAGCACATGTTCTCCAGCACCAGGCTCCTAAAGACCATGTGGCTTTCCCAGCTCACAGGTCCTGCAGAGTGGGCAGCTTCTTCAGTGCCAGGCTTCTGCAATATAGGCAGCCTTTCCAGCAGCCAGCTGCTGAAGCACAGGTGGCTTCTCAAGCATCCACTTCCTTCAGTGCATGGCGGCCAGCACTACCCCACGCCCAGCAGCTTCCCCCAGCTCCTCAGGTAATTTCATAGTAAGTGCCTCCAAGAGACACCAAGACACCGCCTCCTGAACAACTTTCCCTGCAACCTGGTGAGCTAACTTACAGCTAGCTGCAGAGGGGGTATCTCCAGCAAATTTCATTGACGCAGCTACTCCTCTCCCATCCAGTGGGGCCACAGCCATGCTCTCTCCAACCATGCCTGGATCTCAGCCGGGGTTAGAGTTGGGGGAGAGATCTTCCTTGGGCCTCTCTCTCAGCTCTGGGTGTAATAGCTGCTTTTTATACCTATTATTCCTATATCTTTAGAGTTTTCTTTACTTATTCTTAGTCAGCCCCTCATTACTCTAATCCCTTGTCATAGTTAACTTTTTCACATTCAAATTATTGTATAGACTCTCTTTCCTCATTGGACCCTGACTAATGCATATAGCATCACATATCTGGAAGGAATTTAAAAGAGCCATCTCTAAATTGCCAAACCGTAATGTTTAGAAATGGTTGGATGATGGAGACAAATTCTCAGTTTTCACTCAAGTGCTTGGCAGAGTTTTGTGCATGGTAAGTAATTATCTCCATCTGCCTCACTGCTGTCTGGCTTCAACTGAAGAACCTAGAAAACGTAGTCCCTCCAGACTGCTGGGGTACAGAGACCAGTGGAGCACCTCCGCTTGAGAGGTGGATAATGATAGACAAGCCTCCAAGACATATAAATAACCCCTGAGCAGAATCAGGAACTTCTGGAGTTCCCTCCAGGACCAATATCCTTCCCACAAAGCTGATGCTTTTCTCCATTTTTCACCTGGTTACAACTGGAGAAACTGAGGCTATTTGAATTAGGTTGTATTACCTAATGATTACAAATATAAGCTGTTGAGTCAGACACACTTATCACTAATTAGCTCTATGACCTTGGGAAAGTTACTTAACCTTTCTCGAGCCTCAGTTTTATCATCTATGACATCTGCATAATAGTAGAACTTATTTCCGTAGGGTTGTCGTGAGGATTAAATGAAATTTTAAATTTGGTAAAGGATTATACACGTTGCAAAGAATTTCACCTGGCACCCGTGAATGTGATGGCGGTTGTGCTTGCTGAAAAGTGCAAAACTACGTTCTTACCTGCTTGTTTCATCAACGTGCTGTCAAGTGCAAATCTGTTTGTAACCAAGTTGAGTGACCAGTTGGGGTCCCGATCGTCAGAGCTTGAGTCATTTCCATGGGTAGCTCTTGCTGTGTCTTCACTTTCCCCCTCAGCTTTGGTTCCTACTCTCATCAGCAACTCTAGACCTGAGGAGTCACAAAAAAATGTCAATTCTTGAGACACGTGACCTCTAGAGACAATTTATTAGAAAAGTCTAGAAAGTCCTGTTTGATAGAAAAATAATGTGAACCACACATATAATTCTAAATGTTCTACTAGCTAAATTTTAAAAAGTATGAATAACCAGGTTAAATTAATTTTAATAATATAGTTTGGTTGCCCATATATATGTAACATATATTTAATACATACAATATTATCATTTTCAAATGTAATCAATATTTAAAATACCATTAAGCTATCTCACATCGTTTTTTCTGGTCTTTGAAATCCAGTATATATTGTACACTTACAACATTTCTCAGTTCAGGCCAGCACATCAAGTGCTCAACAGCCACGTGTGATGACTGTCCACCATTGTACAATGTAGTTCTAAATCATCTATCCCAACCCTCGCATTTTAAAAAGAGGACACAAATGCTCAGAGAAGTTTTATGAATTGTCCTTCCTCAGTCACATAGTAGACAGTGGCAGAATCAGGACCAGAATCCAAGGCATCTGACACTTTGGTTTAAAACCCAACCTTGGGGGCCGGCCCGGAGTTGTAGTGATTAAGTTTGTGGCCTCCACTTTGGTGGCCCTGGCTTTGCAGGTTTGGACCCTGGGCGCAGACCTACACACCACTCATCAAGCCATGCTGTGGTGTCATCCCACATAGGAGAACGAGAAGAACTTGCAACTAGGATATACAACTATATACTGGAGCTTTGGGGAAAAAGAAGGGGAAGATTGGCAACAGATGTTCGCTCAGGACCAATCTGCCTAAAAAACAAAACAAAACAAAAAAACCTTGCCCTTTATTAGCTGTGTGACTCAGGACAAATTTCCTTACCTCTCTAAACTTCAGCTTCCTTTTCTATAAAGTGGAAATAATATATTCTCAAGAGTCACACTAAGGATTAAACAAGAGCATGATTGTAAGGCACTTAGCCCACAGCAAGGACTGGCTAAAGGGAGTAATAAGTTAATGTAATCGACTTCCCCAACCACACTGCCTTTCATCCAACCTCAGCCTAATACAATAGGAGGCAGAGAAGGGGCAGCCTCCCATTGCACACCACTGGCTTTGGACGTGGCCTTAGTCCAGCCAGCAAGAGCAATGTTCCAATGCTGCGCGTGCCCATCGAAGCTTTAGCACAGCTCTTCCTCTAGTTCCAAGTTAGAAAACAGAAAGGTAATTTTCCTTTCAAGATTCTCTTGATAAAGAACCCAGGACGAATTTTTAAAATTTCAGCGAGAAGAACAAAGTTATAGGAAGAGAGTCATTAAGTGCCCCACCCATCCGAGTCCCTGGCGACCCAGGGCCCCTGACTCACCTGGCTCCCTATTGACCCTCCTTGCCCAGCCAGAAGCCGCAGTGCTTGCTCAAAGGGAGATAATGTCATTTGTTGACATTTCCCAGGTGGCAACAAAGTCAAGCCTTCTTTTAGGAATCTGAGTCTTTGCATATAATTAGCAGATCAAATTACCCTCAGGGAATTCAGGCTTGGCATTCCTCACGGTGAGAGGAGCCACAGCCTTCAGAGAAAGGGGGTGGAGACTGAACCACCTACATTTCTTTGGGCCTTTCTTCCTTTAAGGAACTCAAATGGAGCAGTGGATGAGCGAGGAGCAGAGGGTTCCAGCTCTGCTTCTCATTTATCTTAGCAATTTCCTTCCGCGGATGCATCCTCGGGAAGATAGAGCATAACCTGAAATCAGAAATAGAACATCTTCACTTTCAATTAAAAAGCATCTATTAGGCATCTTATTATTTGTAAGATACTTGGCTAAAAGTTACTTTTAAATTTCAATAAATTTACGATCTGTTTTGGAAAAAATGTGGAAGAAGTAGATTTACATCATACAAATGGCAACATGATTTAATATGTGTTCTATATTAATTATTGATATATGTACATAATTATTAATAGGATATAAGGTTGTTAACTAAAAGAATTAAAGATGTGCTGGAGCAAGTGCTTAGGGATGAAGAGGTGGGAAAGAGCATCAGGCTGGGGGGATAAGTAAATGCTTTAAGGAGAAGGGAGAGCTTGAAACATCAGTAGAATTTAAATGAGAGGGAAGGAATTTCCAGAGGAGAGTGTGGAGAGGTGGCTGGAGGCAGAGACTCAAAGAAGGAAGGTCCTGGCATGTCTAGGGGACCAGAGAGGTGGATAGGGTTGATGAGACGTGGGAAACAGGTTGGAGAGGCAGGTTGTGCCCTATTTGTCAGTGGGCGGCTTTAGTACTCACTCCACGCCAAGCCCTGCACTGGGGCTTGGCCCCCCAGGCCCCCGCCCCAGCCTGAATGCCGGGCTTTGGGTTTTGGTCACATATTTTAGTTTTATGGTAACCAACCTTTACACTTAGAGCGCTTGCTGCAGAGGACAACTTATGCTTCTTTTTACGCTTCTAACCACGCAGAGACTTGCCCAGCAATGGAGTGAGGGATGCAGATTTGACCTTGAAGTACAGAACCCCTAACAGGAACAAGAAGAATAAAAATGAAAGTGGGAAAAGATACATTGGAGGTTGACTAAGAAAAGAATGCACGGGGGATCTCTGCCACTCTGTTCTTGGGAATCTGAGAACTTTTAATAAATGTGATCCTGTTGCATTTGCGCCTGGGCTTGGCTTTCTGAAGAAGACATTATGACAGGTCTGCGAAACCAGGAACTAATGCGGAGGCCTCCTCCACAAAACCAGAGGCAGTTTTAGCCATATTGACGTTCCATCCACTGAAGGCATTTTGTCTCACATTTTGTTATATTGATAGCTGCTTAACCTGGTTTTACAAAATAAATCACCACCACGGGACCTGATCCTATTTACCTCCTGGCCTTTGGTACCTTATTCATACCCTTTCTTTTAAATAATATTTGTACTTTCAGACTTCTCTTTCCCTTCTTACAGAGTTTTTCTCAAGACTCTAGAAGGATTATTTTAAAAAAAAATTCAAAAACAAGTTTATCCATATAGTTGCTTTTGGCCTTAAAAATCTTCCCAATGAATCTTCTTTAATTCCCTAACAAAATTCTCTGCTATCTGTAAATGGTGCTGACAAAGAAAAATCAAATTAAAGTGTTAGCCCAAGAATTCCGTCACATGACTGTGTTTGAGTGGCTTTTTCATCCTCATACTTGGCTCCTGCTTGAGCCATTAGCACTTTTGCTAAGAGTGGACAACTTTCTGAAGTCACACCTGAAACTGAAAAAAAAGCTGATGTCAGCTTAAGGCGTCATTCCCTTCCTCCTGGGTTGTCGTTCCCTTTGCTAAAGAGCTGAAATCAGATGAGTTGCTGACATCTGGTGGTTGCTAAGCAGAGTGTAAATTCAGTCTTAGAAGGACTCCTACCTCAGATTACAATAAACTCCCCAGCCTCCCATTCCTGGAGGCCTCCTCTTGAACTGAGAACATTTATGTATCCAAATGGAAAGCAAGAATGCAAACCAAAAAGCAACGGAAACCATGTCCCATGACACTGAAAAGAGGAGTGTTGGCTACCGGAGGGAAAAGCCAGCTTCCCTGGAGCCCTCCAAGACTGCTTAGATCTGGACACAGGTTAGACTTGGTCCCCACGTACCTGATGAGTCACGGAAGGTGAATAACACAGGGGAATCCCTTTTGGTTAAAGGTAACATTTTTGTTGCAGCTGGAAATAATTCCACTCTATTCATTTTCTCTTTGCAGCTCAAGTCTTTTAAAAAGCTCTGCGTTTGTTTGGGGCCCTAGAGTGGAAAGCCGTTTCCGAAGCATTCTGAATTCTTCTCCTCTTCTGCCTCTCAGCACCTCTCACCACAGGAGCTGGTGGAAGTGTCATGGACCCTAGATCTTGGCTCACAAAAGTTTTTTGAACTCCATTTTCAGAGAGAAATGTGGAGTCTTTGCTCTGGGTGGGACAAAGGCTTCCACCAATGAGCCTCTCAGAGCCTAGAGGAATGTCAGATAACTCCAGAATTAGAGACTGGGGAGGAAGCTTCCCAAAGCTGCAGGCAGAAAGGAGATTAGTCACCAGTCTAAAATCCTATTCAATTTCTTCATAGCTCTTATCACTAATTTAGCGATATTTGGTTCATTTATTTGCTTTCTTGCTTTTTCCCTGTCTACTCTTGGTTTTGCCTTCTTTTCTCAACACCCCCGACTCCCTAACTAGAAAGTAAACCAAAGAGCAGAAACCTTGCCTGACTCATTCGCCATTTATATCCCCAGCACCCGAAACATTGTTTAGTACGCATTAAAGTTCTCAAATATTTGTTTAATGAAAAAAATGATGACAGACTCCCATACTTCCTCCGAAAATCAACAGAGAGTCCCTACTTTACCTTCCTTCACTCTAGAAAGCCCACAGGAAGGTCATGTCCAGGGACGCCACAGAAGCACCATAACAGCTCTATATTTGCCTCTTTGATTGACAGCCCAGAGCAAAGGGAAGCCAGCCAGAGGCCAGCCCAACCATCTTCAAGGGTTCCTGGAGGGTGACTGGTGCCAGCAGGGATGAAGGCTGCCTCACCCCAAGGCCTTCCCAACGTGCCAGAGGATTGGAGGCGGAATCTTTAAGGGCAAGGTTGAGTATATTGCGACATACGTTCTTGGTGCTAAACTGCTCTCTGGGTGTGCATGAGTCCATGGAGGCTGGGGGAAGTGTGTTGGAAAACTTTCCCTCTGTCTCCAGCGAAATGGTTTCCTGAGGAAATGAGAAATGGAGGTGGGGTGGGTGGGAAGGAATGAAAAAATTCCAGTAAGGAAAAAAAATGACTTTTTTTTTCTTTGGAACATGGAGCGTTATTGGCAGATCTGAAATTCCAGGGTCTCTGTGTATCAGAAATACAAAAGGCTTTTTACAAATTTTTTTTTTAAAAATTAAAAATTAATAAGAAAAAAACGGCATACGAGACACCAGAATACGCGCTTGAAAGGTAGCAATTTTAAATTGAGGGGTTTGGAGAAGCTGGGACCAGAATGGTCAGAACCCAGAGTTCATGTCCCTCCCCCTCAGCTGAGCAGAGCAGGTACTTTCTGACATCCATTAATATAGTTTATGGTTAAATGGCTGGACCCCATGCGGACTGAAAGGGCCTCTTTATCTTTAAACAAACAGATGAGAAAGGAGGATCTCCCCCACCCTTAGCCTAGACCTGTATTTGTGAGACCACACCATGGGTTTTTCCATTCCAGCTATCAATCTTCCCTTGTTTGTGGTTTGAGAGAAAAAAGAGAAGCACAAGCGGAGGGAGGCGAAATCAGAAAGGTTACTTGGCTGTATGTTAGCGGACCTTAAAATAAGTAATTTGGTCTGAATTTTCTCGAAAATTGGATGAAATTTGGGAGTATCAAGGGTCCATGTGGGGACTCTCTGAATCTCCTCCCACCCAAGGCACCCCCCCAAATCTTCACTGAGCTTCCCGTAACACACAGGCTGGTGCTTGTCTGCAGGGTCCCTGCCGACAGCACGATAGGCCACGTCTGAGGTTCCAACTTAGAGTGTCAGCACAACAGTCGCAGGCAGAACAGAAAGCCTTTATTAAGTGTCTTCCACACACAGCACCATGCTAGATGGTATAGCAAACAATCACAGCCACAACCCTGCCACGTTAGAGGTCACAGTCTGAGAATAACCTAATGGCTTCCTTGGGGAACATAAGACAAGGTTATTTTTGCTTTGTTTTTATCACAGTGCCACGTGGTGGTGAAGATCACGAGTTCTCGTTTACACTAAGGCGAGTTAGAATCCAAGTGCTTTTACCTACTCACGTGCAACCTTGAACAAATTGTGAAACTTCTCTGTGCCTCTCTTTTCTCATCTGTGAAACAGGGATAAAAATAGCCACGATATAGAGTTGTTGTAAGGATAAAATGAAGTCATATCCATAATAGCAGGTACCATATCATTTAGCATGGTACCTGCCACATGGCAAATTCTCAATAAATGGCTGCTATTCGTATTGGGTATAAAGAAACAATAGCATTTGGTGAGGACCAGCTATGCACAAGACACTGTTTTAAGCTCTCTGCATATATTGCTCATTTCACCTCTTAGGAATCCTATGTGGTAAGTACTATTCTTATTCTTATTTTATATATGTGAGGAAACTGAGGCACACTTGCCCATGATCCCATAGTTAGTAAATGGTGAACTCAATTTGTCTGGCTCCAGAGACTTCCTCAGGAAGGAAGCTCTAGTTGTCAGTCTACGTGATTGAACTGACATTTTTGCCTTAAAAAGTACCTAAGTGGAAGATTTCATCACTATCCCCCTCACTTGCTGACATGTCAATGAACGTCCAACATCAACTGGACTCTGTCTCCTTGGACAGGCCCCAGGCTCAATCTGGATGGATGACCTCTACGAACAGTTACCCTTGCCCTGGCCTCCCAACTGAAAACAAAAAGGAGGACAGTTACATAAAGTAATGCTGACCTACATTCTTGACACTCTAAGTTGCTTCTGCATCCCCAGAGTGAACCCTGAGGTTCACCAGGAGAGAAGCACAGACTGATCCAGTTCGCTCTTACCCCTCACACGTTCTACCATTGGCCTCGCTTGGCCGAGAATCAGTGGATATTGATTGCTTTGGTTTTGCTATCTCTGGTCCTTTCAGGGAAGACCAGCTCTTTAGACACCAACCCAGAACAAAACAAAACACATAGGCTAGACAAAAGCTTATAATTTCAGATTTTTATGGAAAAAATAAGTTTACAAAAGGCTAATTAGAATTACAGAAGAATTCTTTAAAGAAACTGCTTAATTTTCAAATACTTAAACACCATCAAATAAGAGAATATTGTCAAATGAAGTTCTGGAGACTAGATTTAAGGAATAAGTGACAAAATCTTGTAATCATTCCATTTTATACACAGAATATTTGCATAGATAAAGTTTGGCTGCTCAAATAGTTAAACATCATCCCCTAAAAACTTATTTTGCTGATTGCCTTACAAGACATTGTTTTAAAATAAAAGACAAAAGTCTGATTTTTTATCTAAATTATGCAAATTAAAAACATCTTATTACTAGAGTTTTGTGGTTACTAGTTTAAATGGTGTTTGCTTTTTTAAAAAAAAAGAAAAAAAAGGGGGGAATGCTTGAAAAATCTCCTGACTAAATTTTCTCTGGAGTCATTAGCATCAGACAAACAAAAGCAGTGACTGAGATCCAAGGTCGTCGACACTGTTTTAATATATTGCCCATTCTTTATAATGTCCCCAAACCACTTCTACATAGTTCCCTGATAGGAGTCAGAATCCCAAGTTCAAATACAAAACTACTACTGAATCATTTGGGGACACCCAAAGCATCACTTAACTTATCCAGGCCTCAGCTTCCTCTCTCCTGCAGAGGATTGAACCATCTCCTCAAAGATGATGATGATGATAAGGTTGATGGTGATGATGATGATGATGGTGGTGGTGGTGGTGATGTTGATGGTGGTGGTGGTGGTGGTGATGATGATTATAGCAGCTGCTGTTTATTGAATCTGTCATATGCCAAAGGACTATTCTAAGCCTTTGACTTGAATTAACTCACAATATCCTCATGGAATCCCTGGACCAGGGATCTCTTCCCAAATACCTGTCTATTGTACACTCTTGAGGAAAGGATACTGTGTCAGATTGCATTTTCAAAAATAGCCTCAACAATATCTTCCATCCCACAGGCCCTTTGTACAATGTATAATGTGTTTTTAACACTTTTCCCATCAATAAATGGGGTCTATGTTTCTTCCACTTGAATCTGGATGGGTTAATAACTATGGCAGAAGTGATATTGTGTTACTTCCAAGGCTAGGTTATAAAATGAATGACAGCTTCTGCCTGGTTGTTTTTGAGTTGCCTACCCTTGAACCCAGCCATGAGACTATGAGGAAGCCCAGGCCACAAGGAGAGACACTGTGTAAATGCTGCAGCTGACAACTCCAGCGGGATTCCCCGCCAATGACCAGCATCAGTCACCAGACATGTGGGTGAGGGTGTCTTCAGTGATTCTAGCTCCTGGCCTTTGACTCACTGCCAGTCTTCAAGTCTGACCAATGCAGTTCCCAGACATCAAGCCTCTCTCCCTGCCTTGGGCCCGTTTTGAATTCCTGATCCGTAGAAGTGGTGAGCATAATAAAATAGTTATGGTTTTAGGCCTCTAAGTTTGGGGTGTTACGTTAGGCAGTAATACAGGCTCTACTCTCTCCCTTAGAACCTAGAAAAGAGCCAGACCTAGAACCTCCTTGTTCCTATTCCTAACACTTGTGGGGCCTGTGGCAAGAATATAGATAGAGGCTCACATAGCATATGTCTGAATTTTTTAAGTGATAAGTCAAGCTAAGAAACTATTAAATAAAATACGCTCTGTCCTCCTGCATAGATAAATATACCTTTATAACCTCCTGAAAGGTTCTAATTAACAATTCCCGCACTACTCGGAGTTCTGTACTGGAACCGCTGGCCATCAGCCTGTGGTTTGTCCCCTTCCACTTCTATCCTCCATCTCTACCCAGCATTGCAACCCCAGCCAAAATGTCCAAGATCCATCACTTCCCTGACCCCTCCGCCACTGTCTATATCCACCCCTTGGCCATCCTCAGTCCTAGAGGACTACACACAAGTGGCATGATCCAACCTCACATCAGGGGGCCATGAGCAGGAGGCTAGACACCTACCAGCCTACCAAAGCAGAAGTCCACACAAGCTCCGGGGTGGGCCCAGGGCCATTTGGGCAGGAAATTCCCAGTTATGGTCTAGATGGAGGGTGTGGTTTTGGGGTGGGCTCCTCCTCTTGTCCCGTGGGGAAGGGCACTGCCAGAGGATGGCCAAAGCAGGGCCTCTAGAGCCCAGATCCTAGGGCGGGGGTCTAAGACAGTACTGCTCCTGGTCATTCCCTTTTCCCCTGCTCAGAACTGAGGAGTTTGTAAAAAACATACCCAACCTGAGGTCTTCGAACAGCATCATGAGAAGAGGAGAGAATGTGTGAGGGCTTCTGGAATCACTCTTCTCCCCCACCAGAGGTTCTACACCTGCGCCCACAGCAGGCTCAGGAAGAGGATTGGAGGCACGTTACTAAAGATTGTCTTCGATGTCTCTTAGTACAAGATATCTCCCTCTCTCTCTCTCTCTCCCTTTCTCTCTCTCCCTCTCTCTCTCTCTCTCAGACTTTCCTGTTTTTAACAGAGCATGCACTTCCTGTTGTGTTCTCCAATCCAACTTTGCCATCAATAGAGCCAGAAAACATATTTTGATACCCGTTTGCCTCCTTATGTATAATTATCATTTGGTTAGAACTGAAAAAGGGCGGGAAGCCCTGGAGGTGGATTAGCACCCCCAAACCTCCAACATCAAGCAATTCTCAAGAATTCATTTTTTTTTTTCCTTTACATTCTCCACACTTGCTCCCTTCTGAACTATGCATTTCAGAGCCCTGACGAGACAAGCAAACTGGCTGCTTCTTCCAGGAATTATTGCATCAGATGAGCAATGGAAAAGAAACAAAATCAATATCCGGATTTATTTAAACTGTCTGGTTTAGTCATATATATTTTAAATATAAAGGCATTAAGATGATGAAAAGACTGGGAATTGGTATAATGGAGAAAAAGACTTTTGAAGGAGAAAATGGAAATGTATTTAGGGGATGGGGGCAGGATTAAGAATAGAAAACCAGGGGGGCTGGCCCGGTGGCGCAGCAGTTAGGTTTATACGTTCCTCTTTGGAGGCTCAGGGTTTGCCAGTTCGGATCCCTGGTACGGACCTAGGCACCACTTGTCAAGCCATGCTGTGGCAGACATCCCACATGTAAAGTAGAGAAAGATGGGAACAGATGTTAGCTCATGGCTAACTTTCCTCAAAAAAAAAAAAAAGAATAGAGAACCAGAATCTCTGGCACATAATATGACTGCCCTTCTCAGCACCCCTATTCACTACTCATTAAGTCAGGAAGCAACAGGGGTACGGTGACCCTAGTCTATTCTGTTGGTGAGTCCCAGAGGATGCACAACAAACTCCACTAATTATGAAACGTGGCTCCTCCATCCCCATGACCACCAGACTCTTCCTTCCAAAGCAAATTCCACTTGACTAGTTAACTTGCATATGCATGATAAGTTACTGTGAGTAAGCATCAATGAACGTGTGCATTACCCAGCATGAGCAATTTAGGTGGAAATTCAAGTGCATTACATTTATTTAAATTGTCTGTCAGACTACAGAACTATTCAAGATTAAACTACATTACTAAGTTACGATAACAGTGTGATTAAATTAAAGTGATGACATTAGCGGAAGAACTTGCTTCCAATTAGCAAAATGATGTCCCAAATATGTATGCATATGTATAAATACACATGTCACATGAACATGCATATCTATAAAAGAAGCTGGGCTGTATGCGAGTTTTGGAACCCAAGCAATGGAGTAATTAAGTAGGCATTGGAGAAATTGTCTGCAAAGCGGTTTTCATTACTCCTCACTGTTTTCAGTGACTTGTATCCTGAAAATACCTTCTGTTTAGACAAACATAATCTGGCAGTGGACTTTGCTTAAAGATGATTTGGGTTTTCTGGAAAATTTGTTTAACCGGTTTAGATTTTGAATGAAGGAGGAAACTACGAACTGAAAACCAAGTAAACAGTGAGCTGTTGAGAAGCCCTGGCTCCCGAAGCTGGAGAAAGACAGAGCAGAGGGTGAAGCGGAGTACGGTCGACTTCACTGCCCGTAAGCTGGGGAGGTTAATGGAAAGAAGGCCAGAACAGGAACCAGAAGAGGTGGCTCCTCATGCGGGCTCTGCCACTCACTGGCGATATGACCTTGGGCAAGTCACCTTTCCTCTCTGAGCTTCCTTTTCCTCCTCCATAAAATCATAATAAATCTGCCTTCCCTACATCAACAAATGGTAAAAAAAAAAAAAAAAAAATGGTGAAATGAATGAAAAAGTTCCTTTTAACATATAAAATGTGCAATATTAGGCTCCATGCGTTATGTACCTGACTTGTAATTTAATTTTCCGTGTGTTGTGTCTGATCTTCTCCATCAGATTGTAAATTCCATCCTCACTGGACGCAGGTGTATCATAGCGCAGGCTTTGCCCATACTGGGTGGGGATATGTATCGGTACTAGCACTTGTGTGAGATAACACATATGGATACGTGCTAGTGAATGACTAGAGAATCAAATAGTTACTTTTTCACCCTTGAAACTTGAACGCTGTTAGGCCAGAAGGAATGTGTGCTATTTAATAGAGGGCAAAGCAACCTCTTTCATTGAAAAAAAATCAAGGAGTTCTGGGACAATTACTAAGGACATCCCGATTCCCTTACTGGAGATTCCTGGTTCTGTTGTTGTGGTTTTTCTTTTTAATCTTCTCTCCCTCTGCTTTTCCTTCATTCTTCTCCCCTCACACATTCTCATATTTTCTATCTCCCCCCTTTTCCTTTGGCCCCATTAATGGCCTTTGGGGTTAGAAAGTTAGTGCCCTGTGCTCTAAAACCTTGTTACTCAGACCAGCAGCCATGACATCACCTACAAGCTGTTGGCAGTGAAGAATCTCATTAACCACCATCCACCCCACCACAAGATCCTGAGTGGTTCAGGTGCACATTAAAATTTGGGAAGCACGGCTCTAAAACACAGACACACACACACGCGGAACAAGCTTTTTGCTAACTCACTGATCAAACTTAATTAGTGTGAGCTGATCATCAATGCATCCTATTACTCACACCCTTTGATCTCTCTTCCTTAATCAGACTCTCTCGTGTTTATTTTGTTCCTCCCCAGCACCTCCTCACAAAGGATAGGAATGGCAAATTAAGTAGAAGTCATTTCAAAACTCTTATTTTTAGCAAATTGGGTAAAAAGGTTCGTGAGGGAGGAGTTACGAAGCATATTTTTAAGAGGATTTTTGATTATTTGAGTGCAACCCAGATGACAGCTGCAGTCACCCTGCCACGGGAGGTTTAGGTGGAATTAGCACAAGCTGACTCTGTGATGTCCTGCAGAAGTCCAATGCCCTCCTCAAGACTGCAGCAGCTTCCCGGGGGGTGTGCTTCTCAGGACCACCTGGGCCTCGAAGCTTGTGCTCAATAAGCTCTGGGCCTCACTCCCCTCTTTCCACCCAGCTTCTCTTCTCTGGACTCCTCACCAACTCAGGCTTAGAAAGGCTGCCCTGTCCTTGATTTCTCCCCTCCGCATCGACATTCAGAAGCCTTAACTGAAGGTTAGGAGATGGAGAAGGTTGACAGTAACGTAAAATGGCCATGGGATGCTTTCGTTCTTCAAGTCCTTCACCAGGGCTTCCCTCTGCAGGTCCAGCTTCCTGCCTGGCTGACCCCCCATCCTCTTTCTTCTCTTCCTCTCTCCCCTCGTCTCTGCTATTCCCTCCCCAATTTCCTGTTCCAAGTTTTCTATATGACACACTGGTAATGTTGTTTTGTTTTGCAGGCGCCTTCTTACCCATACCCTCAAGTTTTCAAGGTGTTTTCCTGAGCAAAGTTCCTTGCCTACAAAGCCCCCTAGTTTCAGCTATTTGCATTATAATTTTGTCATCCCTTTGTTTGAGGAATACACCAAGGCCATTAGGATGGGGTGGTGAGGCTAGACTTCACTCAAGAGATCTGGGTGTTCCTGGGTTAGTGGGATGAAGAAGTGCCAGAAATCGGGGAGGTTAGAACGAGAGGGTGAAGACACTCTGGGGAAAAAATTACCAAGAGAACTTACTTCTCATTGACTTTCTAATCCCCAGCTAGCACCACGTTGAGCCGATTCACCTTACTGTCTATGAACACATTGACTTATCAAAACTAAATGTAGTTATATTACCTTTCTTCACCCCAGCTACTGTATCTCACCCACCACAGTCCATAGCTCTTGAAATCCGTATACCATTGCATAGCTGTGGGGCTTTGCACACATTCCGTATGCATTTAGAACCTCAGAATCTACAACTAGAAAATGGGAATAATGTTATTTAACAGGCTGTTCAGTGCAACTCTCCCTGTAACTCTGCATTTTGGCTGAGACTCCAAAGCTGAGAACAATAGGTGTTTGTTAAGTAGCAACATATTTCAAAGAGAGAAGTCCAACCACCCATGCAGAGCTTGCTAACAATGGTAAAACTGGGTGTGCATCTTGCAGTCCATCACCCACCTCTTGCCTATATGTAACAGGAGAGCAGGCAATTGATTAAGACGAAAGAGGATGGGTTTTTTTCCTTTCCTGCTCACCCACACAGAGAGGGAAAGGAGGTTTCCTCCTCAAGCCAAGTGAGGAGAGCCTGTGGGCACTAGTAAAGAGCAAAACGATAGAGTTCTCGGGAGCAAATGGCCTGTGTTGCCTGGAAAAACCTAAGGCAAGAGTCTGGTTAAAGCTTCCTCTCATGGCAAGGCAAGTAAATAAAATTGTGGGGGGAGTGGTCCACACTTCCAGCTTTTGGTGGAGAAAGGATGCTAACTTTTCCTGTGGATCAGGCTTAAGTCGTCTCAAAAGACCCTACCCAAGAGGACTCACCATGCCTGTCTTGTATGGCAGGCTGAGATGACTCCAATAGAAAAAGGCTTGGGTTTGCCTTTAGATACAGAAGGTGAGGAGGTGTCACATACAGTGGGCTGGAAGGTGACTCACTGTGCCAAAGGATGGTACCATGAGAGGGCCCCTGAGTGGAGCAGTGTCTCTAGACAACCCACTAAGATGCCCAAGGAGGAAGAGGCAACATTTGGGCCACACCTGGAGCCAACCCCAGATTACATCACCAGTGGAAGACGTTGTCCATTTCCTCTACTTATTCCTTGCCTCCCTGGGGGGACTAGACTCAGCAGATGTGAGTGATGAGGAAGGAGAAAAGACACGAAGCATGTCACCCTTTCCTCTGCAGGAAATGTAGATTCTCATGACCCACCACCCAACCCATCACAAAATCCTCACTCTAACCATGCATGCTATTCCTGGGCGTGTGGGAAGACCGTATTTCCCAACCCCACTTGCAGTCAAGCTGAGTTCCAATGTCTAAATTCTGGGCAATGGAATGTAGGTGAGGGTGATATGGGACACTTCCAGGCCTGGCCATAATGCCCCCTGCATGATCCTCCACTATTTCTCTTCTCCTCCCAGGGTGATCATGGCAACCACAGGTTAAGCCACAAGATGGAAGGAACCTGGATCCCTGAGTCACTGCTTGGAAGACAGCTGCCCTACCCTCAATGGACATAAGTGACAAAGTTTTGTTATTCTAAAGTACCAAAATTTCAGGGATTTTTGTTGCGTTTTGTTTTTATTACTAGAGTGTGACTTAGCCTGCCTTAATAATGCAGCAGACTTCTATGCCTGGAGCAGGTCTGATCTGGCAGTGCTAAGGAGGAGAGAAGCTTTAAATAAAATGAGATATTAAAGTTTTTATAGTACACTGGAAAGTGACGCTTCATTTTATCTTTATTTTATATTTTTAAAATTTGAAATAATTATAGATTCACAGGAAACTGTAAAGATAGTAGAGAGAGATGTCAGATTCTCTTTATCTGGTTTTTTCCAGTGGTTACTTCTTATGTAACTATAGCACAGTATCAAAACCAGGAAACTGACATTGGTGTATTGTGTTTGTATAGATCTATATCATTTTATCACACATGTAAATTCATGTAAATACTAGCTACCAGGGAAATCAAGACACAGAACTGTTCCATCACCATGAAGATCTCCCAGGGGCAACCACTTTACCATCACACCCACCTTGCTCACCACCACTCCCCTGTCATCCCTAACCCCTAACAACCACTGATTTGTTCTCCAGCTCTATAATTTTGTCATTTTGAAACTGTTATAGAAATAGAATCATACATCTTGTGACCTTTTGAGATTGGCTTTTTAAAAATTAGCATAATGCCCTTGAGATCCATCCAAGCTGTTGAGTCTATCGATAGCCCATTCATTTTTATTGTAGAGTAGTATTTCATGGCATGGATGTACCACATTCTGTTGAGCCATTCACTTATTGTAGGACATTTTGGTCCTTTGCACTTTTGGAACAAAAAAATATAAATAAAGCTGCTATGAACCATCATGTACAGGCTTTTTGTGGACATGTTTCATTTTTCTGGGATAAATGCCCAAGAATGTGATCACTGAGTTGTACAGCAAGTCTATGTTTAATTTTTATTTTTTTTTTTAAGAAACTGCCAGACTATTTTGGAGTGGCTGTAGCATTTTAAATTCTCACCCGCAGTGTATGAGAGATACAGATTCTCCACATCCTTGCCAGCATTTTGTATTTTTTTCATTTTAGTTGTTTTAATAGGTGTGCAGTGAGATCTCATGATGATCCTAATTTTCACTCCCTTGGTGGCTGTTGATGGTGAACAAGTTTTCATGTTCTCATTCGTCATCGTATATTTTCTTTAGGAAGACATTTCTTCATCTTGTTTGTCTGTTTTATAATTGAATTGTTTGCTTGCGTTTTTTTTTAACTGTTGAGTTTTGAGAGTTCTTTATATATTCTAAATACAAGTCCATTTTCAGATATGTGGTTTACAAATATTTCCGCCTAGTCTGTAGTTTGTCTTTCATCTAATTTATCATTTTTTTTTCTCTGTGGATCATGCTTTGTTGTCATGTCTAAAGACTCTTCACCCAGCTCGAGGTCTCAAAGATTTTCTCCTGTGTTTTCTTCTCAAAGTTTTATAGTGTTACGTTTTACATTTAAAAGTATGACCCATTGTGAGTTAATTTTGTATAAGGTGTGAAGTTTAGGTCAGTTCATTTTTGCCTGTGGCTGTCCAATCACTCCAGCACTATCTGTTGAAAAGGCTCTCCTTCTGGTGCATTGCTTTTGCAACTTTGTCAAAAATCAATTGGTTGTGTGTATGTGGGGCTATTCCCCGGTTGACTATTTTGATCCACTTATCTAGGTGCCTATCCTTCTGCCAGTATTGCACAGTCTTGATTGATATTCTTTTTTAATATGCGAAAGTGGTTAGGGGCCTGCCTGGTGATGTACTGGTTAAGTTCGCACATTCCACTTGGGTGGCGGGATTCATGGCTTTGGATCCCAGGTGCGGACTTACACACTGTTCATCAAACAACGCTGTGGCAGTGTCCCACATACAAAATAGAGGAAGACCAGCAAAGATGTTAGCTCAGGGATGATCTTGCTCAACAAAAAACGTGGCTAGCCCAGGCTGTGGGTGTGCCTAACTTATCAACCAGTAGGAATGAAAGTGATCCAACAGAGTTTGAAGAGAAAGATGGAAAAAAGGAAATTTCCTACCCACTAAAATCTCACCAAGTCCAGTTTGTTGAATAAGCAATTACAATTATCCTCTTCTTAGAGGGTTTGTGTGTGCGTATGGATTTAATGCATCATATATGAAAAGCATTTTACACTGTATTTGGCACCTTCTAAGTCCTCAGTTTTATTGTTTATCATTAATATTCAACATGGCATCATCTTCAGCATCCATGCTCCTCTCTGAACCCCTTGTTGAGTTTACACAGAGAGGCCAGCATTTCTGTCCCTCCAATACATCTCTCATCTAACTTAAAAATTGCGTTAAGGGAAAAAAAACATTGCTTAGCATCTCTTGTCTCTTAGCCTTCCTCATCCACCTTGAAGGAAAGAGAAACTTATCTAGACAGGTAATAGACCCCAAGGTAGCAGAGGTGAGCAGGTGTTCCCTCCTGACTTTCATAGCTGCCCACCTGCCTTGGGCTTTTTCAGGTAAAAAGAGCAAGCTGGGGGCCAGCCCGGTGGCACAGTGGTTAAGTGCGCATGGTCCGCTTCAGTGGTCTGGGGTTTGCAGGTTCAGATCCCGGGTGCGGACGTGGCACCGCTTGTCAAGCCATGCTGTGGTAGGTGTCCCACATATAAAGTAGAGGAAGATGGGCAAGGATGTTAGCTCAGGGCCAGGCTTCCTCAGCAAAAAGAGGAGGATTGGCAGCAGATGTTAGCTCAGGGCTAATCTTCCTCCAAAAAAAAGAAAAAAAAAGTGCAAGCTAAGCTCCTAAGCTCCTAGACACTGCGCCCTGGACCTGACCTCCTGGGCATGCATAGCATGTTCAGGAGACCCATGACAGCCAAGGTAGAGGGCTGGAGGGGAAAGAAGAGCAAAGAAGGGAAGTCACTCCTGTCTTTCAAGCCCTCCTAGGAGCCCTCCAGGACAGCTCTCTGGGGTCTGAATTGGGAACCCCTGAAGCTTAGCCAACCCCACAGTGGCCTGGTTAGATCTCTCAGCTGAGGACAGGCCTGAGAGACCACACCAATCAATGGGTTAATAAGGATTTTGAGGGCTGGGGTAGTGAGGGTGGCAGCAGCTGGCATGAGGAAAGGGAGAATCATTATTTTTAATTTCAGCAAGTCAATGTGTTAATAAAAAGGTTGGATGAAATGCAAGGCTGGTGGAGGTTGGGGGTTGGGAGGGGGTGAGAGAAAAGCCGATCACTTTCTAAATGTTTGCCTGCAAGGGCAGCCTGATCTTTGAAATCAGAGTGGAGAATTCTTCAAGTCTGGTAATAGCAAACACTCTTCATCATGCCCTTCAGTGGCTGCTGACTGCAGACAGCTTTTTTTCCGTTCAACAATAGAAGAGATGGGAAAGAAAAGGCAAGCTTTTGGCCTCAGGGTTTTTTTTTTTTTTTTTTTTTTTTACGACGGCTCTTTCCGCTCCAACCTACATCTAAGAGAGAGGGAAACTATCTTTTGTTATCACTCAATCTCCCTTAAATTTAAGAACAGCTGGGGATATTTTTCATGATTCATTAAATTCACATCATTCCAAAGAAATCTTCCTGCCGATTTATCTTCGCCTCAGCAGTTGGGGTTCCAGGAGTGAGCAGTTTCCTGAATGCCGTCAACCTGGGTCCACTGTTTTGGGCTGAGTCTGTGATCTTTCATGCTGGAATATCTTTTTTTGAGGGTGAAAGAGAGCGGGAAAGGAATCAGGGTATTGAAATGAATCTTTCCAGGCAATTTTTCCCTTTCTGGAGATAAAGAGAAAGTCATATGGCTGTCACAGCTAAAGACTAAACCCCAGCTAATGTCCTCAGCAGGGAAGAATAATTAGTAAATTCTCTAATTAGAGTCCTGTTTACATTTCTCTTTTCATAGAGGCTAATCCTTGTGTTTAAAGAAGATACTCTGCCTTGATTAAAACCACCGGTTTTAATCGAAGTCACAGCAGACTCCATGATAAATGCGAATGTGCTGGAGTTCCGTAAGTGTTCATTCATTTAGTCATTCATTCACTGAAGACCGACTACATACCCAGCACTAAATACAAATACAACATGATCTCTACCCCTGTGGGTTAGGGCATACATAACAAACAGGTTTCAGCCTCCATGCCAACTGTCATCCTTTGGAGGTGGTTTTCCAGAGCATTCTGAGGCCATTTCCTGGTTTAGGAGAAAGGAGAACTTTACTGCATTATTGACATCCATCAAGGGGACAGGAAGGTGGGGTATTCTAAAAAGAGAGACACCCTACCCCACCCAGGTTATTTGTTGAACACCCAGTGGGTACAGAGCACAGTGTGAAGAGCTTTCAAATACTCACCCATAATCCTCACATGGGCACACAAGTGCAAGGTTGAGCATGATTAGAGAGGTGGTGGGTG
This sequence comes from Equus przewalskii, assembly GCF_037783145.1. Classification (NCBI taxonomy): domain Eukaryota; kingdom Metazoa; phylum Chordata; class Mammalia; order Perissodactyla; family Equidae; genus Equus; species Equus przewalskii. The sequence continues at coordinate 20,980,008 of NC_091853.1, read as the reverse complement.
AAACGCTGTGAGAGCCCATGGCTTCCTGAACCTGGCCTTTCCCTCGCGTAGTTTATATTCAAGTGACAGAGAAGCCAGGCTTAGTCAACATGGTCACATGTGGATACCTGTAATTAAAAAATCTTTTTTTGTTTTTTTAATCATAAGACACTATGCTACATGGGCAGTGTGGCACAGAGATGACAAGCTCAGGTTCTGGAACCACATCTCTGGGTTATACACTGGCTCTGCCATTTGTAGCTTAGTAAAATTGGGTGAATTACCGAACCTCTCTATGCCACAGTTTTCTCATCTGTAAAGTGGGGAGAAGAGCTCCTATTTAACGGATTGTTAGGAGAGTGGAAAGAATTCCCGTGGTGCCTGGCTCCTAGTAAGTACACTGTGTGTGCCCGTTGGTGCTGATGTGGTTGTTACTGCTGAAGACTTGGCTGGTCAGACACCTTAGATGAACAGTTATACTCTTCTTCCCCCTTCCTTTGGTTTCTCCCCTCTAACAGAATTATGTGCAAATAGGAAAAAAGAAAAGAAAAGAAACAAAAAATTTGCATTTCTCTATGTTTGGAGTTAATGAGAATCCCACGTCCTGAGAGAGTTGCGGAGGACTCTTCTATAAAAATCAATGTAACCACACCTGCCTCTTCTGGGACGAAGAATGTAAGCTTGTATTTCAACATGATTTGAGGAACTCATATTGTTGATACAGTAATTGATAAATAAGATGCCACAGGCACAGTCACTATCCCTGAATAAGCATAAAATAAAAAGCTTAAGGAATTCTGGCAAATTATTATTTCAGTAACATTAATGGTGGAAATCATCCTGTCCCTTGCACATCGCATAAGCTCTTTCCACCTTGACGGCTGAGGAATGCTACATTTGTGACTTGCCTTCCATGTACAGCCCCTGGAGTGGACAATGTAGGAACGTTCAGAAAACTTATCAGAGTTGGCTTCCACCCCCAAGGAGCCTGACTGGGGAGGCTCCCAAAACGCCCATCAAAAGGAGTGAACCATTTGCAAAGCCAGGCGTTTCCATAGGGCTCTGATTGCTGAAGGGACAGAGACTGGAGAGGGGTCTGGATCACAGAAGTTCATGAGGACAGATGGTTGGATTTGAAAGTAACACTAGATGCACGAGTCACTTGAACTGAGTTCTTGTGAGAAGGAAGGAAAAGAAACCAATAGGTAACCTACAAGAGACCAAGTCTTCTCAAATACTTTGTCTCATTTAGTCCCCAACAAACCTCTGGGCTGATGGTAACTTACCATATTTATAAGGAAGAAATGGAGACTAAGAGCCTTGGCGTTAAAGACTCCCAAGACTTGAACCCAGTTATGACAGGCCCCAAAGCACTTTCCGCTTGATCACGCTATTTCTCTGGAAGCACAGAAGCTGAGAACATCAGATATACAAGGTCTCAGAGATGAAAAGACAATGGCCTCTGGGAAAAAGCAATAGGGAAGGATAATAGGCATGGTCCCTGGAGAATCCTTCAAGGAGGTTTGGGAAGGAAATGTCAAGTAGAAAACACCCCGTGCAAGAAACTGAAGGCAAAGAGGGGCAAGATAGTAGAGATTTTTGGTTGATTTTTGTTCTATTTGTCTATATGTGTTTATTTTTACTGAACCTTGCGAGGCTCTATAAGGGCGTAGTTTTTTTTAATTACACAATGAAAATTACCCTTTGGAATCATTTTATCTCTTGCTTTATGTGTATCGATCTACAATATATAGACAATTCTCCATAATGAGGCCAAACTACCACAGACAAACTGGGAACTTCATTTCCAGCCTTGAGTTCCATGGTCCGCCCACCTAATTTTATCCAAAGTTTCCCATTAGAAATCAAGGTCACCAGTTTGGGCTTCTTTGTCTCTTTCAGGCTCTAAAAAGTCAGCCAGAGGAGGAAGAAGGGCAAAGTAATAATCTATTAATTGAGAAAATGAACCCCAGAATCACGTAATGACACTCAGAGGGTCGTAGCCAGAATTGCCTTTCTAACATGCAAGGCTCTTGGTGTCACCTGCCTATTTAAAATCCTATAATGGTTTCCCATTTCTTTAAGGTTAAAGTTCAGATTTCTCAACTATATGATATGGCGATTTGGACTCAGGTCTTGTGAAGAGACAGCTGCATTTGGCTCCTAATTCTATGATTTAGTAGCTGCATTCCCTTGGGCAATTACTTAATCGAAGTCTCAGTTCCCTCCTCTATAAATTGGGGTTAACAACTGGACCTACCCATAAGGTCATTGTGAGGATGAAGTGATATAACACATGCAGAGCCCTTACTTAGTTCTGTGATCTAGTGAAATGGTCACTTCATCTTTTATGACTTACGAGCCCCATCGGGCACCTTACCCCTATCCACCTCTCCAAAGTAATCTCTTAACAGCCCCTTTTCCCTGGCATTTCCAGACACACTGAACTTTATTTCATTTCCTCTAAGGCAGTTTTCTCTCTTGTGCCCCTGTGCCTTTGCACATGCTGTTCCCTCTGTCTAGGATATTCTAATTCTCCTTTTCACATGGCCAATTACTAGTTATCCTTCTGTCTCAGCATAAACATCCTGCCTTCCTCCACCTCAGCAAGTTGAATTAGGTGCCCTTGTGGGTGCTCCCATGGCACCTCATATATTTCATGCCATAGCACGTTCCCCACATGATTGTGGTTGCCTATTTCCCTGCCCAAGTGTATGCTTCATGAAGGCTTAGTATGGTACCCCCAGAGTTTAGCCTAGCGCCTGGCATGTAGTCGGTAATCGGTAAACATTTGTAAATGAGCACTTGCCTACAATGTCAGATGGCACCAAATATGCCCTCCTGATAGCTCACGGTAATAGTAGGGGTTGCCTGAGCCCCTCAGCCCTGCTTCCTTACAGCCACAGGAACTCTAGTCCTTCCCTGGGTTTCACAGCTCTTTAACGCCTCTCTCTGCATCCACTTAGTCCCTGGTGGAGACCACACTGGAGAGCAATGGACACTTTATCTTTGGAGGCCTCAACCACAACAAGCAGGTCCCTCCTTAAAAAATTGTTAGAAAGAATTTCCAGATGGTAACAGCAGAGCCTTAAGCCAAGCATGGAGCCCTTCTAAGCACGACCTCCTATGCTACTGCACGAGTCATGCACCCATGAAATCACCTCTAGCTGTGCCTTTCTCCATGACCCTGTGTCCAGAAGGACCTGACACATTCTTTGCCACTAGAGCACTAGGAACTAGTGCTATCTAGTGCCATCTCCTCAGGAATCAAATGACCTTTAAAGATTACCAACTGGGGTAACAAGCTTAATACTAAGAAATGAATCAGTAATGGTGGAAATTGGATGAGGCTTAAAGGACAGACAAGAACCTCAAATTCCATTATTTTGCTAATACCTCATCATGGGTTAGCGTTTTATTTTAGTATATATGAGTGTATATGTAGCATACACACATGTGTGTATATATATGTGTATATGTATATATAAATAGGTACATATCGTGAATTGAGAAGAGTTTTTTCCTAACCTTATTATACGCATCAATAAAGCTAACACTAAAATATTAATTTGGAAGATTCAAATAGCGGCTCTGAGGCTTCATATTGGTAAAGAGATTAGAAATTTTCCATCAGAACACCTATACGTAAGCAAGCGAAACAATGGACTCCAGGAAAGCAAACATTAGATTGCTGCAACAGCTACTCTACAATAATGGAATGCCATGAAGTTTCGGAATATACCATATTGTAGAAGTTCTCATCCTGCCCGCTCAGGAGAACCGCTTTGGGAAGCTTCACAAACACTACGAGGCCCAGGCTCCAGATGAACCGAATCAAAATTTCCGGAAGTACGGCTGGGACATCAGTCGTTCATAAAGCTCCCAGGCGGCTGAGCTGTGCAGCAGGATTGAGAAGCCTGGCCCTAGATGGCCAGGTTCAGGAACAGGTACAGGCATTCCCGACATGCAACTTAAAGAATCGTGAGTTGATGAAAGATGAAAGGTGATGAAAATCACATGCTAATAGCCTATTAATTTAAATCTACACACAAGGAGGATGGCCTGCTCCCTTCAATCATAGTTATTATATATTTGAAAACAAGGAAATCCTTTTACACACACTCAAAAAGACTCTAACTTCAACCTTAAAATTATCAATAAAACATAATATCAATTTCATCCCAAGGTACAGATCCCAATTTCCAGCAAAAACCGCCTGACCCTAAAATATATCAGGAATTTGTTCTAATCACAGGGGTACAGCCTCAATAAGTCCCTTCGGGATGGCTAAGTCTGCAACTCACTGTTTGTCCTGTAGCTGAAAAATTAATTCCTTTTCAGAAATATTCTCATCTTCTCCTAAAAGAAAAACAAAAAAGCTTTTTTGATGTAGAGTGATGGGATTATGAAGTGACCCTCTAGGTCAGAAGGACACTTTTCTTTTTCTCATCAAGGAAATCAATTTCTAAGTCCAAGTCTCTTAAAATAATATATTCTTGTGGCACGCACGCAGCTTTTTTGATCTGCTATGAAAAGAATAAGAGGTAAAGAGGATCAGGGGTGGTGATGGAATATTATAATCTGCCACACTCACACATCAGCCCTTCACTAAGTAATTCCAGATAAATTGAGGATTTACATATTTAAGATTAAATAGGAGAAAGAGTAGCTGAAGCATAAATATAGGAATATAAGCATACAACTGACTCAAGTTAACTCTTAAAACTTAAAGTTACTTGGTGTTTATTTTATTGCTTCAGTTGGAGGTTTAATGTTGATTAGCAACAAACCAAGATAATCTCTTTCAGATCAATTTCAGTTGTCATAACGGACAACCCCAGCCTTCGGGAATTTTTTTTCCCTGTCCTCAGTAAAATCCCAATGACACCGACAAGCAACAGTTAAATGCGTACAAAGACGCATAAATGCAGCAGATGGAAAACAGGAGGAAGCAGCTGGAAGTGTGTTTCCCTCAGAACTGTTTTTAACAGCCTGTGCGCAAATAAATGCCTCTCTAATGCAGGGATAAAAATAAAACATAAATATTGAAAAGGTGGTTGGTCACAGCAACAAGATGGCATGAGAGGCTGTTATCATCCCTGCTTCTATTACCCTTGGATCATTCCAGATACTCTCCGGCTTTGGGGCTTCCGAGAAATCCTGAAAATCGGATTCAACCTCAGATTGTGCTCCCGACTTTACCGGGAGCACAATGACAGCCAGAACCTTTCCCTGCCACTCTTCCCAAGAATCAGGTGGCTGCGTGGCTCTTGGTAAGCTCCTGTCAGGACCCCTAAAGGGAACCACTATTTCTCTCTACTTCCTGACAGCTCAAAATCCAACCTAACAAAGCAGTGCCTTTCCTTGCTCAAGACTTTGATTCCCAAGAGTTCTTTACTCTGTAGGTGTTCTTTAAATAACAACTGTGATTGCAGAATATGCATCTCCCTTATAGGAAGAGAATTCTGACCCACCGTTGAGGAGGGGAATGAAGTTTTGGGCTCTTTGTTCAGTGATGAGAATGAATCCAGCTAATGTTTCCTTAGGCTGCACGACCTCATCATCTATTCATCTATCCTTCAAGCATTTCCTGACCGCTTGCTCAGCCCAAGCTTCTAAGGCAGGTGCTAAAGAGGAGAGGGAAGTGACCGTGGTGGAAGGAGGAAGGAAGGGCCATAGGGGCAAATGACAGGGGCTTCTGAGGTATTGGCAATGTTTGGTTTCCTGACGTGGGTGCTGGTGACTTGCTGTTTTCTTTGCAATAATGTACTAAGCAGTGTATTTAGGTTATGTGCACTTTCATAATCACACGCTACTTTTCGCAATTAAAAAAGTGAAAGAAAGAGAAAAAGAAAAGAGAGACAAATATGAAAGGCCCAGCCAAGGAATTTTCAATCTAGTAGAAAAGATACTATATAAAGTTATCTTGCTTCTAATAGCAAGGGGAGGCATGATCAATGTCATAATTTACATATAGATAATAATTATAGATAAATATAAATATACAATTATAGATAAGTACAATCATTTATCCAATTTATATAAATTATACAAATACAACTATTCATCGCATAAATAATTATAGACAAATATAAATTACTATAAGACTTAAAAGATCTAACAGAATAGATCAAGGTTAACATATAAGGCATCATAGAGAAGGCGAGAGTTGAAACAGGCCCTCAAAGATGGGCAAGAACTCAGCAGCAGAGCTGGAGCTCCTGGGAGGAAGGCATAGATTAGGAGCAAAAAGAGACCAGGAAAGACCCCCTTAGCCAATGGAGAACAGGTAATTTAATAAAAGCATAGAGAAGAAGGCATAGAGCTAGAAAAGTATTTTATTCAGTGCATAAAGAAGAACCATGGAAGAATTGTGAGCAAAAAAACACATATTTGCACTGTATTTAGAAGAATTAATTTGGCAGGAAGCTACTGGGTAATGAAGGGAAGAGAGCGTAAGACTAGAAGGCCATTAGGTTGTGAGGATTAACCTTGGCCTTCAGAATCCCAAGCTAGGGGGAGGGCGAGGTGGCTCCGAAGGCTCTGAGGAACTCAGGCTCTAAGTCCCTGTTGACCTGGATCCCTTCCTTCGCATTACATCCCCTCTGCCCCTCTTGAAATCAATTCCTTACTCACGTTGTCATTTACCTCCACTGGTGTGTCTTCCCTGTATTCATTCTTTGAGTCCTATAAAAGCTTTTAACGTGGGAAACGTACATTCTTCCCTCAAAAATAAAAAATGTAAATTTACAAAGGGAAGTTACAAATAGAATCAGCCAATTTGAATAATACAATGCCAAAATCTTAGTGTTTTTCTTTCTGCTTCTCAGTGTAACTTTGCCCTTCCCTTTACTTCTGTCCACACAGTTTCTTTGGGTGGGAGGTTGGTCGCGAGTGTTTTTTTTGCGGGGGTGGAGGGTATGTACACCCATGTGCCTTCCTACGTCTCTTTCTGAGTTCTTGGTGCTTCTTTGTGGAAGTTTTGTTTGGTCCTACTAGAGTTTCCAGTAATTCTAAACTGTTGGCTACCTTACTTTTTGCAGCCGTAACTAAGGCAGCTGTTAGCATGATAAAAAGCAGCTATAATGCCACTAACTTGGCTGTCCTGCTTTCTCCTGCTTAGACCCCATCAGGTTGTGTCAGAAACATGAGCAATACTTAAAGGTCTATCTGGTGTGTTTACTCTTTTTAATTATGGGTGAACTGGAACATTTAAAAGTGAATCAGAGGAGATGAAAGAGTCACCTCCACTATTTGTGTACCCACACCAAATGCTTTCAGAGAACCCAGAATGGTGCCTCTTCTAAACTGCACATCTGTCTTCATTGCTTTTCTTGCAGGAGAATAGTTGTTCCCTCTCTCATTCTGAGGTCCGATGTTTTAGACGGCTGATGCACAGTGTTTTGTTACCTATTCTTTTCAGCTTCTGGAACCCTGCATTCATCAAATAAGGACAAATAAGTTTGAAGAAGGTCAAGGTTCAAAAGGACTCAGTGCCAATAGGAAATAAACCTCCCTCCCTTTACACAGGTTTGCTCACGCCCCACAGCTGGACCAGGTTTATGGCCTAAGGAAAGTTTATCATTGTTGGCTGGCTGAGTAACCAACCGTCGATTCACACGCATAGCTGTCACCATTGCCCGGTGTGTTTTCCCTGTGACTCATTTGTTTCAGGCGCTATAGCAACAGGTCTGGGATGTGCACATGATGAACTCAAGTTCCTCTGCGGACTGAGTTCAAAGCACCTCTTGCCCTTCAATGGATCAGAAGAAATTTTCTTTTCAAATATCTGCCAGCTGACCCAGAGCTGGCCAAAAGGAGAGGGAATTTTCCACCAGGACTTAGTAGGATCTTGGGAACTTCTTTCACAAGAACTTAGTGTATACGGTTGGAAAAAGTTTTCTGATGAGTCAGAGGCTTGGCCTGTGGCTCTAGATCTACCAGAATGAGCTAAAAACACTGACTCTTGAAGCTGGACCAGCTCAGTGGCTCATGGTCCTGGTCCAAGTTGCAATGAAATTGCCATGGACAAATGAGAAAAATGGAATGTAGTAAAGTTCTAACTAAGCTAAATTATTTCATCAAAAGTGCTATGGTTTATTTTAAATTTTCTACTTCTCTGATGTTAAAAAACCCATCATTCATGGCCGAGTTCAACTATTAGCTTCTCTTAGAAGCCTGATCTGATATTCTCAATCTATCTCACTGGCCCTTTTAATTCCTATAATACTTGATATTTATCTTACCCAATGATGTTAAAAAAGCCCTTTCTTTTGTAAAATGATAATGATGGGTTTTTGAGTCCATATATGAGTTTAGGAAAAGGTGGGTGGGCTGATCCAGAGTATACAGCTTGTAAGTTTTTTCAGTTCACCCACCTATCTTAAACCCATCTATGAAATCCAGAAGTCTGGAAACCATCGGGCCAGATGAATCGTAAGGATCATTCCAGGCCAACAGCTTCTAAAGTCTCCGTGAGTATTCATGCCTTTCTTATATTATCTCCACAAAATCCCAGTGAAGTAGCTGATGCGGAGATAGTACATGTACATTCATTCATTCATTCCATCAGCATAAATGCCTACTGTGTGCTAAGTGGTAATTCCTGCCCTCAGGGGGCTTTCAGTCCACAGCCCAGGGAGGGTGATATTTATGCAAATGTACAATAAAATATACGTGTGTTCAAATATACACATACACGTAGATGACACATGGTCATCAGAGAACCGTGCAAGGTCCTCCCCTGGTTGCATTTGTGTATTTAGGTCCATAATCCCTTTTATTCCCATATCCCACTCCCACTTCCCTCTCCTCTCCATAAGCAACCATCTTAAAGTCTGTTCTTCCCTTGGAATGTGTTCCTGCAAAATATATATTGCTGGTTCTGGTGAATATGTTTCTAATTTTGCAAAGAATATTGTCATATGTCATATTCCATTTTCTACTTTCTTCCAGACCCATCCATGTTGCTGGCATACATCTAACTTTGATGAGATCAATTTCTTCTCTTTTTTTGGCTATAAGGTTTGTGTTTTGACATTTGTTTAAGACTTCTCTCACCCCGAATCACAAAAATATTCTCCTAAATTTTTTTCTATAAATTTATAATTTAATCTTTCTCGTTTAGGAATTTAATCCATCTAGTGACTTTGTATGGGGGTCCAGTCTTATTTTCCTTCATATGTTGATCCGGTTTTCCTAATACTGTCCACATACAATCTATGCTTCCCCTCTCGATTTGTAGTGCCCCCTTTATTATATAATACGTGCCTACATGTACACATGTGTGTCTCTGAGGTAGGTATTTTTAGAGTGACTTCCCAAGGTCACCCAGTCTGAAGGCAGCTTAACTGAGATTAGATGCTCTCAGGCCCATTTGATCACATTGCTCTCCTTAGATTAATAAGGCTCGCTGCGAAGTCACAGGATGTTAAAGCTGGAAAGGAACCCAGGGGTTCTAGGCTAACTCTTTCACTTTCTATCAGATGACTCAGGCCCAGAGAGGCTGAGTAACTTGCTCTGAGTCAAAGCAAGAGAGTCAGAGCTCAAATGCACTTCAAGTCTACTGCTCTTTTCACTGCACTTAGAGCTGTCTGAATACAACTTGAGGGCCTGGATACAGAGCCATGTGGACAAACCAGCTCGCCATGTACATTTGCTGTTCACGTTAAATGTATGTTTGACCTAACCTATTCATTACTGCTGTCCAACTAAAGCATAGCAGAGAAGAAGGGAGTAAGAAAAACGAGGCAAGGAGATTTTTCGTCATAGTCTAAACTTGGTGTCGCAGGATCCATTTTCCTTACTTCAGTGAACCTCGGGTCCTCCCTCAGTACCTCTTGGCTTTGACTTTATGGACTGGTTGACCAAACTTGGTTGTCTGACAACAAGGAGATGGCAGAATACAGACAGTGAATTAGAGGGGAAGAGAGCAGGCTATTAAAGACATCAAGAGGAGAAAAGTTAGAAAGATTGCAAAAAGTCAGGACAGAATTCAAGCAGCACAACAGCGTGACGCCACCATATATGAACAAACAATCTTTCAAAGGTTGATGGGGACTGAGGACAATCACTGTTTCGTGGCCAAAGAACCAGCATTCAAGACAATGCCCCAATTCCCAAGAACGGGTTAAATTATATTCATTGTATTCCGTTCTGAATGCAGGAAAGTGCAGAAAATATTTTATCAATATTTTCATCCAAAGTGCCAAAGATAGTAATGAAAATTGAGGGCCTGTTCACACACATATATTTCCTTTATCAGCTAATAGGGCCGAAAGGCAAGGACACCCCTGTAGCAACAAGCACACCGAGCACCTAGGTCTTGGTTTCTAACGCCATTCTCCAACAAAAGGGACCAGGGGTCCTTGGAGAAATGGCTGATTCTAGAACTTGGGAAGGAAATACACAAGATGAGCCTGGAGCAACTTGTAGTGCCAGAAAGTAAGGAAGAGAGAAAAAACAAAGCAAAAAGCCCACAGTGATGTGGGAGTATGTCAAAGGGACACAGGAGCCAACTGCAAGAGCTTCCGATGGTCAAAGCTGGAAACATTTCAGCAAGAAAATAAATAAAGTAGTACTGGATTCTGACCTAAAGTATAAAATAAATATCCGTGAGCCATACTGATCTAAATAAATGATTGAGTAAATAAATAAATGTGAGAGAAGAGACAAGTCTCCCATGCAGAGGAATTCCAAATAATTCATGTAGATACACTGTCTCTATGAGAGGAGCACAACCCCCCACTCCTTCAGTGTGGGCATAATGCAATATTTGACTGTATAAAGAGTACAGGGTACAACGAGGGGAAGAAAGAGTACTTTACAGTAGAGAAACTTGACAAACACAACCTCAGCTAGGCGAGCAAGGTCAACATCAACAGTGATAAATCACATTGATAGGTACCCTTGATATGATGTGATGAAAATGCACATTACCTCTCTTATCTTCCTCCCCAAAACCCATAACCTCAGTCTAATCATGAGAAAATCATTAGACAAATGCCAAGAGAGAAACAATCTACGAAATACCTAACCACTACTCCTCAAAACTGTCAAGGTCATCAAAAGCAAGGAAAGACTGAGAAACTGTCACTACCAAGAAGAAACGAAGGAAACGTGATGACTAAATGCAATGTGGTATCCTAGATGGGAATCAAGGAACAGAAAAAGACATTAAGTAAAAATTAGGAAAATCTGCATGAACTGTAGACTTTAGTTAATAATAATATATCAATATTGGTTCATTAATTGTGACAAATGTACATACTAATATAAAACGTTAATCATAGGGTGTGGGATTTATGGGAATTCTCTATACTAACTTTATAATAAATCTAAAACTCTTTTAAAACATGAAGTTGATTAAAAAAACCAATGGCCTATAGAATCAAGCCCCCATGAATCCAGAAAACTTGGGTCTCCAGAAGTAAGAATTTTAGGGTCTGTGTAATTAAACTTTTGTTATATACAATTGAAATAACGATATTTTCAAATGTAGCTATAAATGGGATAATTTATACCTTTGGGTAACAAACCACCATAATTATGTGCTATGACCAAACTTGACCTTGAACTCCTAGAGAGCTGTGGTGGTCCTACTCATCAGGATTTTCCAGCATCTAGTACAGTAGCTGGCACGTGTTGTGCCTCCAGCTGCAGGCTCGATAAATAAAGGAATGAAGAAATTCAAGATGGCAGAATCAAGTCTATTTAATGTGGCAAAGATTGTTTTTTGAAGGTGAAAAATAATTCAGAGATATGGAAAACAAACAAGGAAAACGGAATCATTCAAAGATTCAGAGTAACCCACTTCACATCCACTAGGATAGCTGTTACCAAAAAAAAAAAAAAAAAAACAGAAAGTAACAACCGTTGGTGAGGATGTGAAGAAATTGGAACCCTGGTTCACTGCTGGTAGAAATGTGAAATGGTGCAGCTGCTATTGAAAACAATTTGGTGGTTCCTCAAAAAGCTAAAAATAGAATTGCCACGTGATCCAGCAATTTCACGGCTAGGTATATACCAAAAAGACCTGAAACAGGGACTCAAACAGATATTTGTACACCCACGTTCATAACAGCATTATTCACCATATCCAGAAGTGGAAGCAACCCAAGTGTCCACTGAGAGATGAATAGATAAATAAAATGTGGTATATACATACAATGGAATATTACTCAGCCTGGAAAAGGAAGGAAATTCTGACACAGGCTAAACATTGGATAAGTCTTGAAGACATTACACTACGTGAAATAAGCCAGTCACAGAAGGATAAATACTGCGCTATCCCACTTACATGAGGTACCTAGAGTAGTCAAGTTCATGCAAACAGAAAGTAAAGTCATGGTTGCCAGGGGCCAGGGGAGTTATTGGTTAATCAATACAAGGTTTCCAATTTAGAAGAGGAAAAAGTTCTAGAGCTAGATGGTGGCGATGGTTGCACAACAACGTGAACGTACTTAATAAACTGTACGCTTACATGGTAAGCTTTATGTTATGCATATTTTACCACAGTTTTTAAAAATAAAAATAAAAGAAATGTAAGGTGAAAAAAAAAAAAGATTCAGAGTGAGGTTGAAGCAAGTTGTCCAGATAGCATGAACCTCAAAGTTTGGCAGGGCGTCAAGAAAGAAGTCTAGGGATCTGTGAGTTATTTCACGGAGCGTGTACGAAACTGCCCAAGAACGTTTTCTTAGGCAGAAGAGATTTGCCTAAGAATATTTGGTGACTATTTTCGTAGATGCTTCTTTAGCTATGTTCTAGACATTTTTACTTTCACTGTCATTAAAAATATTTAATTATAACAATAATCTCTAAGGGCTTAGTGCTTTTGCATTTACAAAGCACCCTCACATCCATTTTCACTTGCTTTTCAGAACAACCCGTTGCGGGAAGGCAGGAATACAGCGTTGCCTGACTCCATAGATTCGCTGCTTCTGCAACATTTACTATGCTATTCCAGGGGGCAAGGCACCGTGCAGCCCAAGACGCCATGGGCACAGAATGGTAAGGCTGGAGCTCATCGCCTGGGTTCGACTCCTGACCACTCCACTTCCATGCTGCATGACTTTGGATGTGTTGACTTAATTCTCTGTGCCTCAGCTTCCTCCTCTATAAAATGGGTTGTTTGAGGTTGAAACGAGTTAATTATTATAACCTACTGAGAGCAGTGCCTGGCATGTAATGGATCCTCAGTGAACATTGGCTGAGTTATTATTACAGATATAACAAGTCAGGCTGGCGTGAGGCTGTGGATAGGGGAACACACATGAAGGGGTGAGGAATTCTGCCTGGGAAGATCAGGCGACGTTTCGTAGAGAAGGGGACGTGTGAGCTTTGAGTACAGAAAAGGAGAATGAAGAAAGTGAGGTTGAAATAAAATGAAGTAGCTGCAGGTCTGTGTCCACTAACAACAATACCCCAAACTCATCTAACACCTCACAGTTCTCAAAGCATGCCTGCATCCACCTTTCTGCTGTGTGACAGAGAAACACAGGCCTGCGGGGCAAGCCGAACGAGGTCACGACAATCCCCACTTTAGGAATGACAATCTGTTGGCTCAGAGAGTTTAAACAGCCAGTCAAAGGTCTTAAACGTGCAGTGGCTATACATGGCCGAACCAGCACTAGTTCTTTCTCCTTCTGGTCTAAGACCTTTCCATTGTGCCACAGAGAAACTCAGTCCTTCCACCCCCGGCCTCATTCACTTGTTCAGCAAGTCTTCACTGAGGGCCTGCCGGGGGCGCTGTTCTAGGCATGTGAGCGAGGAAGATCCACTGTGGGGCTTACAGTCTGGCGGGTGTGAGAGGAGTCAAGCAGTAAACCAGCTGGACGGGTGAAGTCTCTAGCATGCTCAAAGACGGAAGTGTGATGTGAAGAAAACAGAGGTGTGAGGGGAGGGGTGGGGCAGCCGGAAGCAGGAATTAGGATGCCAGGGTGAGAAGGTGAGATTATAAATGATCCTGATGGCTCCCCTGAGTTCTGAAATCCACGCTCTAAACTGCTGTTGCTTTGCCTTTCTGCACCCCATCACCAGCACTCACATGGAGGATCCCACCTCCACCCCGCAAGAGAATGGACTCAATGGGCAGCATGTCTTCCTACCTGGGGTCCGTAGGGTGCAAAGTGGCCCCTGATTCCAACCAAAGTTTTTCTCCTCCTTTTTGACAGAGAATCTGCATTTCATCCTCCAAACCCTCATTCTCTTCCTCTCTGGCCTAAACCCATTGCTCCCCTCCAGACGTTCCTCTGCCCTGAAAATCTTTGGGAAGAACAAAACGAATGATGGCTTCCTTTCATCAGCAATATGCAAGTCTTCACATGCTCATGCTAGGAAATGAGAAGATTTCATGTTTGGCTGGCTGGAGTCCTGGTATTGGGGGCTGTTCCACTTCGGTTTTGACACTGTTAGGACAAGGAGATGGTCCCTAAATAAGTGGTTAGTTTGGAGCTGTTTTATATTCCAGGGCAAACCAGGAAATTCCCTGGTTCCTTCTCTGTCTTTACCCAAATGCCAAGCTGCCTTCTTTTATACCAGGGCCTGAGTTGACACATCTAGATCAAGGTGGGGAGAGGTATGAAAGGCAGTCCTGAAAGTCAGTGGAGGCGCTCACCTCAGTGGGGCCCTGAAGGGAGCATGAGTAGAGGAAACCCCCAACCAACCAATGAGCCCTATGGCATCTTCACTCCCACCTGCCCCAGCAGGGTCCTTCTCTCCCTCACCTCTACATATTGCTTCTGGAAACAAGTGGTGACGTTAAGAGGTCACTATGTGTCCACAGGTGGGTGCAGCCACCCAGACAGAGGAGGGCTCAGCACAGGCCCCAGCCCTGGGTCATCTCAGGGGCCCCAAGGGCAAGCAAAGCCACAAAACAGGAGCACAGCTATAAAAGCAAGCCAAAGGCAGACCCTACATCACCCCCCACCCCCAGCGCGACCTCCCAGACTTTCAACCTCAATAAAACCTACTTCCTGACAGATCACAAAGGAAGCCCAGCATTTCGGGGTGGAACAGGCTTTTCTGGTGCATCTGCTTTCATTTCTGGCCGTCTTTGATTTGAGCTGAATAAGCAATGCCATAGCGGCCGGGGTTGGCATTTTAAAAGACTTTGGTAGGGTACAAGATACAGTATATGCCCAAGTCAAATAACATAACCAGCAGCTACATTTTCAATCCCTACTCGGCAGTCCAGTTTCTTAGAACTGTTGTATGGAAGTGAAAACGAAAGAGAACTTCCATCTTCCTCTGACCCCGCTGGCCTTCGCAGCTGGAATGTGCTGAGAATCACTTCTGGCACTGAAAAGGTTAATTGTCTCCTGCTGTGAAGTAGAAGCTGAGAAAAGGGTCCTGGGCAGGGGAGGAATTATGGTAAATGAGGTTTTCTTTATAGCGCTGCTCATTCTCAACATGTTGAAAGGGCATTAGTTCACAGTCACTTTCTCTGGAATTACCAAATCTGCTCAGAAGCCTTCATTAGGATATTAAACAAGACTTAATAAGTGAAAGTGATTTGCATCGCTGATAATCGTGGGCATTAATCAAGACAGCTTCTGTCTCTCTCCCCGCAATATGTTTCATGTTCCATTGTAAAGCCCCTTTAATTCTGGAGGGCTTCTTAAAAGGAAAATATTGCATTTAGAAAGCCATTTTTTAAATGATTTACTTAGCAAAGATCACTATAAATAATGTTCTACTCCCTCCTTAGCTTTAACTAGCAGCGTAATTAATACTGTAAGGCTTGTGGCAGCGATGGAGCCAGATGTGTTCCCATTTATCAGACATGGGCTCACTTATTCTAATAAATGCTTCAACCTTTAGAAAGAACTTTAAGTGTGACGCGAAATCAAACGACCACAGTTTGCACTTTCACCTGAAGTCACACGTTGTGGCCATCTTCTATGTCACTCCAGAGACCAACATCTTCAACGTTAACTTCTGTGATAGACAAAAGCCTTAGATTAGATTGTAAGCAGTAAAATAACGCAAGGTGGTCAATAAAATCAGAAACAAATAAAAGTAAAGCTATTTAAGAGCCCTACTGCTGTCTTTATGAGGCAGCTGTCTCTTAAAACCAGTGGCTTCGGAGCTAAGGGACTTCCATCACAGGAAACTTATTTTATAACTATTAGAGAGAAGAGAAACAAGAGTTAATACTTTGGTCTAGGCAAGCGAAACACCAAGGATTGGTTTTTTGTTTCTTTTCTTTTCTTTTTAATTCCCGGTTTTCAGCTTCACAAATGGATTATTTTTCAAGGCTTTCTGAACAAAAGCTCAAGGCAATCTTGTTACTTTTCGTGGTTTAAAACAGTGTGGGAAACATGAGTTTTCTGTATCGAAGGCAGTATAAGTCAAGGGCAGGAAGAAGAGAAAGGAGAGAAGGATGGAAGTCTCTGTCCCAGACCTGTGCCTACGATGCAGGTCTGCCGTCTCAACGCTCCCACTCCATCCTTCCTCCCTCGTCAGTCTTTCCTGTGACAGTCCTGCTAAGGCTGCCTGTGGCACAGGTGTGTGTCCACATGTGTTTAAACACACACACACACACAGAGTTTATACACAGATGCATACATGCCCCCAAAGTTGTTGGACCATTGAGAGGTTTCAAATCTCTTGGCACATTTGATGCTGCTTCTGCCCTACTTATTGTGATCCCGTGTACACGCTCCTTCTCCCTTCAGTGCAGGCAGCCTCATTTGTTATGTCTCTGCTAAAATTAACTCCACGTTAATTTCTGGAGGCTTTGGAGTTTATTGCTGGAAAAAAGGTTATTTGCTGGCAGTGACTGAGGACAGTATTGTTCGCATGCACTCGGGCTCAGCACACTATTTAAATAGAGCTCAAGAGATGAGCTTCTGTGAAGCAAGAGGAGACTTTATCCATCCTAATGGACTGCAGCCTGAATTATATGCCCTACTTCACCACCTCCCTGCTTCCCTAATCTGAGATGGTTCACATGGAACCGTTTATCCAGAAGGGAGACGATATTCCCAACTGAGGGCTCTCTCCATTGCTCTCTCTTTTTTTCTCTTTTCTTGTTTTTCTTTGTTTTTTTCTTCCTAGATCTCCAATCCCCAAGCTAGTTTGTATATTTCTCTAACCTACCATGGGGAAATCTACTCGTATTCTTGTGAGACATCTCCATGTTTTTGCCCACTGCCATTATACTATAACTGCCTCTCCCTGGGCACTTCCTCAGCGTCAGACATCTTGCTAGGAGATTTGCAAGCATTGTCTCTAATCCTTCAAAGAAGACTTCATCGTCCTTAATTTACAGATGAAGAGTTGAGCTCAGAGCCGCTGTGAATCTGGTACAAATTCACACAGCTATTAAATGATGAAGCCGGAAGTTGAATCATGGCCCTCTCAGGCTGTTTCATGCCAAATCTCACACACCTTTTCAAACCACCACATCCCCAGCTGAGACCCTCGGCTGGAAAGAACAATTACATGCATGTTGAGGGGCAACGTTATTTCCCTTGCGACACTTCTGTGAGAGTGTGACTTACTGGAAATTTGGGTGCCACTTAATCTAGCAGTTCTGTTATTGTTGTCACAGTCTAAAGTTTCCTATTTTGTCTTCTGATTAAAGAGAAAAGCCACACAGCCATGGGCATGTTTTCTGTCAGAGCCCCAGGAACCACACGGCAACTTCTATTCACTTATTTTCAGGGCCAATAAGCAAGGCCAGACATCTGCAAAAAGAAAGTTTTCAAGTTTTTTCCTAAAATACCTCATAATGCCAGCAAAAAAAGTTTTGCAGGCTATACACATTTCTATGTTCAGATCTAACTTTTACTTGTTAATCTTCTAAAATGTTAGATGCAATCACCTTTCAATAATTAAAGAGATGATAACTGAGTTTGAGGATTAACTAGTTGCTCTCCATTTTCTTCCTCCTCCCCTCTACTGTCCCCATAATTGGCTGTTAAAGTTCAAAAGCATTTCTGCTAGAGGAAACAAAGATAACAATATCAAAATAACATGTAAATTAGACAATTGCAGTAATTCTTAACAATTTTTGAAGCATTGTGGGGAGGAAAAGTAAAGAAAGGGTTAAAGCTATTTGTTTAAAATAATTTGACAGGCCTAAACACAGCAGTTATACATAGCAATTGAACACATGCATCGAACCTCTGCTTCCTTCAGAATCTCCACTAATGTGACAGAAACATGTTCTGTTTCCTTTTTTTAAGAAATAAGCCCACAGGGACAAATAAAATGGGGGAAAAAAGACAAAATCACATTTTGGAATCTGGAAAGCAGACGTCCAAGTAATAAGTGACAGCAGAATTCAAGAAAATTGCCTTCTTACCCCAAAGTAAGGAAGCCACAGGAGTAACCTGATTTGAACTCAGAACCTATACAGATTCATGACTTGGTGGAACCAGGTCCCTCTGGAAGTAGGGTTGAATGTAGGGCCAGAAGAGGAGGATTGGTTGAAAGTCTACTCAAGAAGCACCAATCACCTCTATACTCTGCTAAGTTTGGCAACTGCTTCTTCCCCACCCCAACCAGCAGACGACTGAAGGCTTATTCTCTAGAGTAGACCTCTGGACTGGGGACAACAGGCACATCTGAGGTTGGGGTACTTAGCGAAAATAAAAAGAACAGGAGAAGGTTCATGTAATGAATGCTGAGACCTACTTGCCCTGCCTCCTCACCCCTCCTTCTCAGAACACAGGCAACAGGAAATTGGAAGGCTCTTCTTTAGGGCATCTGATCAGCCTAAGGGAAAGCACCTAAAGATACTGACATCTGGAGTTCCCCAAAGAAAAGTCCCAAAAGCTCACCCTACAGAGAAGCCCTCCAGGTACGCAGTTTCCAACTAGGGTTTTACAGTCCATTCTAGAATGTGAACAGACAGCCAAGTGTCACCAGACATTTGAGAAAATCTTTAAAATGCAGTCAGAGAGCAAAACAACCAGGAGAAAAACAACTGAAAGGAAACAGAAATCATACCAGAAGAAATAACAAACAACTCCCCCCAAAAGTATTAATATCTTCACAGAGATAAGGGAAACCTGAACAGGATGTTCTTTAAAAAAAAACGTTCAAAGAACAAAAAGAGAAAGAGAGAGATCTTGGCGGAAAAAAATTGATGGCAGGAAAAAATTGATCAGAAGGGTTGAAGATAAAGCTAAGAATAACTCAGGAAGAACAAAAAAACAAAAAGATGGAAAACAGAAGATAAAAAATTATAAAAGTAAAAGACCTATCCAAGATGTCAAATATCATAATAATCAGAGTCAAAAAAGGGAAAATAGAGAAAAATGAAGGGGGAAAATAATTAATAAAATAATTGAAGAAAATCTTCCAGAAAAAAAGGAAGGTGATTTTCCAGATTTATAGGATCCACTGAATGCTCCCAACAGCGAATAAAAATAGACCCACAGCAAGGCATCCCATTGTAAAATTTCAGCACGCTGAAGACAAAGAGAATGCCTACAAACTTCCAGAGAAAAAACCAGATGTCCTACAGAGGATGAAGCATCAGCATACTATCAGAATTCTCCATGGCAACCCCCAAGACTAGAAGACCATGGAGCAATATCTTCAAAAGTTTGAAGGAAAATTATTTCTAACCTAGGATTTTGTGTCCAACCAAGCTATGAATTAAGTGTCAAGGTTGAATGATGACATTTTCAAACATGCTAGATCTCAATGCATTTATTTTACCTACACCCTTGTTCGGATAATTACGGGAGGATGTGCTCCACTCGAATGAAGGAGTAAAAAAAAGGCAAGATGACTAGGATCCACGAAATAGTATATCTAACACATAAGGGAGTTGGAGGGACTACCTAAGATAATGGTGAAAGGAGAAACCAAAATAATACCTATACAGCCATTTTAGAGAACCAGTCAAGACTGAGCAGATAGGAAGACTCTAGGAAAATTTCCTTCATGAAGATGAAATTAATACAAGACCTAATATGTTTGAAAGTATTGAGTGGAGATTTACGTAACTGGGAGGAGAATTGGGGGCATGAATTAGTGATAAGTACACAGAGTGCTAAATAAATTTTTAAAGACAATAACAAGAATATACAAAAGATTGTGCAAGAAGAAAATTAATTTTAGGAAAATACATGGAGCATCTGTGAATTGACTCACATAGTCATAGTAATTTAAACACTGAAGACTCATCTACCCAAAATTATGATAAAACTATATTGGGTGTTTGAAATATGTATAGGGTGGGGAGTGAAGGGTAAAGGAGTAAATCCTCATTTCTATAGTGGGAAATTAATAGATAATGCCTAAATTTTAAAAACCAAGAAGTGGAAATATAGACATGGTCTATGATGATATGCAGCTAAGTATCAAAAGAGTCAATTTCAAGAGTTGAAAATACATCCCAGAAGTAAGAAATTGAAGGTGAAAGTTTGGGATGATTACGGGTGCTTGCAATGCTATTCAACCCTTTCAACTCTGTGCATATGTAACTTTGATAAAAATTAAAACTATCTAAAATATTTTGAGTGTATTTTTTAACTTCTCCTGGTAAGCTGGCTTGCTAAAATATTTTGTAATATGTAGCCTACCAGACTTCAGGACAATGATTTTAAAACTGCACGGTGTGGCCTATTAGTGGATTATGAAATCAGTTTAGTAGGTTGTCATCAGCAAGTTTGGAATGAAATGGAATAGTAGCAGATACCGCTCCTTCTTTGGAGGTATCCATTCACTCTTTATCCTTCTAGAAATATATCCTAAGTTTTAACTAGACATATGACTACAAGCTAGGATAAGTTTGTAGGTATTGCCATATGGTTAAATTTGGACGAGTATGATGTAAGAAGGAACAATGTGTACACAATATCCAGGCCATGCCATAAAAACAAAACTATTTGGTCTGGACTTCCACTTTTTCCTCCCTGTAAACTAGAAAGTGGATTTGTAGGTGAACCAAATTCACCCAGCTCTATAAAGACAACTCCCCAGAGATAGGAGATCAACAAAGTAGAAGGGACTATGTCCCTGAATGGCCTTGTCAGGCAAAACCATCCAGCCGTCCTGAACTACTTGTCACTGAATTATTTCATGAGAAAGAAATAAACTTCTGTCTTATTTAAGGCAAGCATTTTGGATTTCTGTACTACAGCACCTAACATGTACCTAATACGTGAATAGAATAGAAAATAAAAGCGCACCCCTTGTTGCAAGGATGAAATTTTTGTTTTATCACATATGTGCTTGTTGATATATGCGGTTACCTATACTTGATTGTAATCTAAATACTGGACTACAGTTAAAAAGTTCTACAGCCACTGCTTAGGGTATGAATTTCTACGCTTAATAAATGTTGGTTAGTTGAACAAAGTAATGGTATTTTAGAATGAGGCCTCTGAGCAGATGAGAATGTGAACTAATAAGCTATGTAGCTTTTATTTCAGTTAACTGGGCCTCAGTTTCCTAATATGCAAAAATGACAGAATTTGAGAGGCCAGCCCCATAGCCTAGTGGTTAAGTTCAGCGTGCTCTGCTTTAGCAGCCAGGGTTCAATTCCCGGGAGTGGAACTTCAACACTTGTCGGCAGCCACGCTGTGGCCACAACCCACATACAAAATAGAGGAAAATTGGCACAGGTGTTAGCTCAAGGTGAATCTTCCTTAGCAAAAAAAAAAAAGAAAGAAAGAAAGACAGAGTTTGAGTAAATGATGTTTATATCCCTTTCAAGTCTACAATTCTGTTAGCTGATTTGTGATGCACTTCAACATTCTTTATCATTAGTAAGCATCCAAATAGCCAGAAAGATGACAGGCCCTTTATATCACAAACTGGGGAGGAGAGAGATGCAGAGAAAGTTAGGTGGGTATGGCTCATCTCTACTTGGCTACTATTTGAATAAAGATCCCCTTACTCAGATTTGGAAGAAGCAAGAGTAGGTGGAAAGCTATGCTGGGGTATAATGACCAAGACTAGACAACATAACAGTAACAACTGGGCCCCAGTTGGTCTCCAACTTTGGCCAAGTAGGGAGAAATAAGAAAGGAGCCACACAGGTGTAATAAGAATTATGGAAAGGTTGCAAAAGTACACCCAACATTAAGAGAAATGAGAATTTCTAGCCTTGAAGAAGGCTGGGGGCACTGAATAATTATTTTTTAGGAGGAGCAGCACAATTCTAAATAGAGAGATGATCCACATATTCTCGAGCTAGAACAGTGATTTTCAAACTTTTTTTATTTAGAAGCAGAATTGTTTCTCCAAATGAAATCTTATGTAGTACCTCCCAATACATAAAACAACAAAAAAGAGATTTTTTAATGGTTGAATTCGTTTTGGGGTCGCCCTACGTTCCAAGCATCTCAGCACCTTTTCTGAAACCCTAGAGTTTGAGGAATACAATTTCAAAACAGACCATCTAAATCAGTGTTTATCAAATATTTTTCACCATGATCCACAGGACCATACTCCTTCCAGTACGCAAACCAAACACACACACACACACCTGAAACAAAGTTCCACAAGGTAATTTTATGTTTTGTAGTCTATTTCATTTTATTCTATTTCTTTTTTTTTAATGCCAACCATGATCCACTTAATTGATTTCAATCCACTAATGAAGATGTTGCAGCTCACAGTTGAAAAACACTGACCTAGATTGAGAAAAGATGGATACAAATTGGCCCAAAGACTATGTTAAATTTCTTCATTGTAAATGTGATTAATTGGAACAAGTAATCATAGGTGATTGTTGATTTGTCGCTTCTAAAATCTTAAGAACAGAAGCAACTCCTTGTCGGGAGTAGCTTGGGATGGGCGGGTTGAATGTTTGGCTGTGTCTTCCACCAGTAGAATTCTCTCTGTGGCAATGGGGGCCCCAGTGAGGGTGGATGAATAGTGGATTTGTGGGTGGACGATGATTCCTACTTCTTAAACAGTGTTGATGAGAGAAATATTACATAGAAGATGACCCAGGAGACTTGCTGTGTAATTATACAATGAAAGAAAACAAAACTAAGAAGGACATAGAGACTATAACTAAATCAGTTTAACCCTGTAAAAGAAACGCTCCTTTTCAATAGTCCTCATTCATTCATCAAAAAGCCATTTGGAAAAGATTAGAAAGTCAATGAAAAAAATAAGTCCTTTGGGATCTGGGAAAGAAAGACAGGATAAATTTTGCAAGCCGCTCACAAATATCTACTTCATAATTCATATGAAAAAATAATAAAGAAGAATCAAGGGACAACTGAGAAGGAGTCATGGATTTTTGTAGAATTTTAGATGATAGACAAACAAATTCAAACACTGAAAGTATTGCAATTCTTTTCAAAGTTAATGTTTAAAATTGAACCTCTTTCCCCATACTTACAGGAGAGACAATGTGTGTAAAAATCTCCAACAATAATAACAGCTCATTTTCGTGCTTGTAACCCCATGTTTATGAAATGCCTTGAAGAACCCAGACAAGCTGCAACCGGAGTAGTTAGAAGAGCTCCTGCAGCAGCACAGTGGTCCAGCCCAAGCAGCCCTCTGCCCCGGTGAGCTGGGCATTAGGAGGTGCTTGTCTTAGTGAATAGGAGTGGTAACAGCTGGAGAATTTGAAATTCAACAAGCACACAGCACTTCAAGCATTTGTAAATAGAAGGTCTGTGCACCCATTGTAATTTGTTCATCAGCTACATTTTAGAAAGAGACCAAGTCAACGTGACTCGGCCACATGCAGAACCAAAATAATGGGTGGGTCTGAGACAGGGCCTTGTTATGGCCAGACAAGGCGTTTCACGGGCTTGCTGGTGAAGAAGGAGTGTGGTAAGCCCGCATTCTACTGAGTCCTGAGTATTATTTGCAATTTTATGTACTGCTGGGGATTTTATTTAAGTGTTTAAATTACTTTTTGTAACTTTGGTTTGGTCCATTCCATTGTATTACTTTGTCTGAAATAGCTCTTTAATTTTTTTATAAAGTTTCAAACTGAAATAACCTCTAGAATACTGGGTGCTCAGTAAATGGTCATTCCTTTCCTTCTTCCCTTCCAACGTGATATTTCAGGCAAAGAAGGGAGATCAGAGATTCTGGGATAATGGCTTTACCTGGCAACCTATTCTACTACTGAGGAGGAAAGGGGGGACATTGTTGGAGCTACGGCACCTGCGAAAATTGAGCAGTCATAGATGATGGGAAATTGACATGATAATGAGCTCATTTGTATTCTCGTTTGCAGCCTTCCACTGCCTTACTCTCAGACTGCTTAGCCAAATCCTTTTGATGGAATCTGACACAGCCTCCACAATCTGGAGGTTTCTGCTTTTCTATTAAGGTGATCCCAAGACCCACTACAATTCA
Source organism: Equus przewalskii (assembly GCF_037783145.1). NCBI lineage: Eukaryota > Metazoa > Chordata > Mammalia > Perissodactyla > Equidae > Equus > Equus przewalskii. The sequence continues at coordinate 20,955,735 of NC_091853.1, read as the reverse complement.
CTGTTTCTGCCATATCTGCCCTTGGAGAGAAATTAAAAGAAGATGGGGAGCAGGTTCCAAGAAATAAACTTTGGAAGAAACATTAATACTCAAAAGTGGAAAAAACTTCCTTAATTCAAACTAATTAGGCATGAAGTTCAATCTGAATTAGAGTAAATTTTATATGGATAAGTTGTTTTATAAAAACCATTTCAAGTCCTTTTTGGAATGAAATGGGATATAAATAAAATGTTTTCTAGAATATTAATGGTTGCAGGAAACTAAATATTAAGTCATTTTCAAGTAGAGAATCTGCTTTACTGAACAGCTAAGGCTATACCATAATATATAGCAATTATTTGTGTGCAGACAATTAAGGCGCTAAGTCGTTAGACTCAATTCTTCGTAAACAGTATAAAGTGACAGCAACAAAATTTTTGTAGTAATTCCTAGGCAGAGCTGTGCATCAAAATTACCCAAGGTATTTTCACAATACGGATGCCCAGTTTCACTCCAAACATACTCCATTAGGACACTTGTGGAAGGACAGGAAAAGGATGAGCTTGTACGTTTTCAAAAAAGTTCCCATGTTGATTCTTACGCACAGCCTTAGCCAAAAACATAAATTTATTGAATACTCACTGTCTTACAAGCATTTTGCTTAGATGATCTTACAGATGGGGAATCTTAAGCGGTTACACAGACAGAATTTGGAATACCTGGTTCCAAATTCAGGACATTCTCTTTAGCACCACCTGCCCTATAAGATAATGTTAAGGAAGCTCAAATGTACCTTCTGGTTAATAAGGTTTAACTACAAGTTAAGAAATGCATGCTGATCCCAAGGAAAAATGTGCTAATCCCCATATACTTAGAGAATTGAGTGCGCCCCAGACTTCCTGGGATGTGCAGAGCTGGGAGAGCATGTTGTTCCCATAGGAAGAAAAGGCAGCCGCCACGGGAACCAGCTCACAATTCTCTCTTCCGACACATGTGGTAGGAATTGTCACCTACCCCAGAGCTATATTTTATACCTGAACAAGCCTTTGTCCAAGCATGTAGTGTTTCCTTGCTAGGACGCATCTGGCCTGCTCCTCGAACTAGAGCTCTGAGATTAGCTGGCTAGATGCCAGCCGAGAAGGCTTTTTATCTTTCTCACGGTGACAAGCAGCATTTGGAAACCCCAGAGATGAGGCACAGGAAGGATGCTGATGTTTCTGTGGATGGTGTTGCTGCTGTTATCTGAGAGGATCCTCTTCCTCGAGCGCCACCACGTCCATCACACTGTCAAGACCCCTATAGCAGTGTCTACTGCCTGTCACGTCTAGTCTCAATCTCTCAGCTGTCTTCAAGAGCCCTCCACCCATTTGCCACACTGTCACTGCCCACCTCGTCTGTCATCTCTTCAATCTAGGTCCTCTGCAGAAGCAGGGGCCAGTTCTTAACCTGCCCCCTGTTCACAGCAGACTTCACCGGGGAAAAGCACCATCCTAGTGTTCCCCCATAACTCTTCATCCATACAATAAGGTTCTATACATCTTGCAGCTTGCAGCACCAGGCTGTGCACAGGAAACATCGGGGAAGGAGATTACCTGGGTTTGCTTCCCGCCTGTGGGCGAGGCATTTAACTTCTCAGACTCTCCGTTTGCTTATCTGCGAATGGTCATGACAACACCTGTGCTACCTCAGCAGTCGGTTGTGATGATCAAAAGGTGATGGCTGCAGAGCGCTTAAAGGGTCTTGGTAGTGGGTTCTGATAGCAGAACAGAATCAGATGAGATTATAGGCTGAGATTACAATTCATAGCCTGGAGGCCCCATCTTTTTTTTCATCTTCAGTAAGTGCGAGGGAGCTGATGACTTAGTGTATGATAGCAAGTTAGCAGGTTATCCGTTTTCTGCACTTAGAATCTACCTAATGTTTGCAGATGCCCAGAGAATGAGTCTATGTCACCTTCCAGAAGAACACCCCTGAGAGAGCATTTCCTCATAATCAACTAACCCTCCCCCAATGCTGTGGTTTAAGCCTGTTTCCCATCTTCTTTTCTTGGAAAAGGGAAAGCTTAGACAGTCACTACCCACCGTAAAGGAGAACTTCTTAGAACTGAAGACACCGTGTGCTTGTATTCACATCACTTGGCATCATGTGGTGGTGGTGAAAAGCTAAGTGTTAGGAAAGCATTTGGAGCCCTTCATGCAAGACAGGAAGCATGACAAAGAGAGAGAACCGTGGACCAGGAATCAGGACCCCTGACGTCCATCCCACTCTGCCACTAACTGGACTTTCCTCACACAAGTCGCTTTCTTTGCTGTTCCTCAGTTTCAGCTTCTACAGTGTGAGGGGATTGACTAGATCATCTCTAAGGTCTCTTCAAGCCAGAAGGTTCTGTGATCTAGATACATGCTTAATAATTACAGTGTTGCATATTGTCTTTATGAAATTGTTCCTGTCTGTGACACCTGCTTTATGAATTGCATATCTTTTTGTTAATAAAAACAATCACAATTCTCCAATCTGTAGAAGGGAGCTTTGGGGAATAGATCCACACAAGAAGCCTACTTCAGGCCTTCAGACCTGTAGAATGACTGAATCAGGGTTCTAATTATGAATAAATTCAGAGTCTCAGAGCATCATTCTTTCTTTATATATATATATATATATATATATATATGCAATAACACAATGTTAATTTGGGTTTCTCTCTCTCTCTCTCTCTATCTCTATCTCTCTCTCCCTTCCTTCCCTCTATCTTTCTTCCTCTCTTTCTCTCTCTGCCAGAGAGGAGAGAAATCTCAGGGCTTCTGCTATTTTGGAGCTTGAAGGATCCTCATATTCAATCCTTTCACACTTCTTCCACTAACTAGAGCAATTTGAGCCTAGATCTAATTTTTACCTTTTTAAAAAGAATGTTCTATGTTCTTCAAAGTGATTTTTCTCTCAGAAATGTATTTTCCCTGGTCATTCTCACCGCCTTCTTGCACACCTCTTAATTTTCTGGGGGACAGATTTATACACTCCAGATGCTGAGTAGGAGCTGCCATCATTCCACCTGCCACATCTGGCTCTTTGGCACGCCAGGCTAGGAGCTTCAAAGTTGCATCTCTGCGCCGTACGTGGTTAGACTGCTGGCTGCTGCTTTATCTCCCTGGATGTAATTTTCTTTTGATTCACCTATAATTCTGAAGAATTGATGCATTTGTATCCATTTTGAATAAGGTTCTATACAAATGCTTCGTTTGATCTCTGAGGAGACCCTTTTATTTCCTCGTATGTGGCCTCGCCTTTAATTCAGGCATAAACCTCAGAGCAACTCGGAACCACTATGCCTGATCTTGCACAAGCAGTTTTGTTTGTTCCAAGTGCCCTGTTTCTCAGCCTCGGAGGAAAGAAAGAAAATGGTGGGGGGAGGGGAGCCGCTCGTGTTCCTGCATCTGAGGAGGCACAGGACAGCAATTTCTACTCCACCACTTTCTCATTCAGGTGCCACCTTCATGTTTACACCGGATGTGTTTCGGAGGTGTAGATGAGGAAATATGAAGTGCTACTACAAAGCATTGCTCCTCAAAGTGTGTTCCACAGAACATTCATCAGCTGGATGCTTTGAATTCCCTGCAGAGACCACAGCGCACGTTAACACACTAAATGTGCTGAGAAGTCCCGTGGCATAGAGAAACATACACATTTGGTTTCTGTAAGCAGAGTTTCCCAAATTTGTTTGAGTAGAAATCCTTTTTTCATGGAACACCCATTAGCCTCCCATCAGAGCCCAGTCTGCAGGTGCTGCTGTGAAGGAATGTTCCTGATTCCCAGTAGAGTTCACCAGCACTGACGTAGCCCAATGGCTCCTGCAGTTGTGCTGAGAAGCAAGACATTTACTGCAACGACAGTGTCTTGTTTAAAACAGTTGCAGTCAAAAGAGGGAATGTGGCCAAAATTGTAACCAATTCTCCTGAGTTTCTCAAACACCAGCAAAAAACAAACCAAAAAACCAACAACAACAACAAAAAGAAAAAAACCTGGCTCCAAATACCAGAAGAATTCCAGAATAATTGTTCCAAAAGGAATGTCGTTTAAATAAAGGTAAATAAGGAATAAGGGTATGGTATCCTAAAACTATTACTTGGGGGAAAAATTTATTTGAATGCCTAAATTCTGGTTAATTCACCTAAAAGCCTGTACCAATCTTTTTACTTACACATCCAACAGTCAATATATAGAAATGGTCACAGGAGTCCCCCAACTTTCCTGGATTTAAAATTAGCAAATTCAGTTATTCACAAGGGACCCCAAAGGCCCATGCCATGTAGTATTTTTCCAATCTGCCAAGATCCAGTTAACCAAGTTGCACGTCTCATATCTAGCGAGTGAGCCCAAATGACCACCAGCATCCACATGTCTAGAAAGTTTGGTTCTCTTCCTTCCATAGTCAGAAATCGTATGGAAATTATAAACTTTTCAGATTAAGAAGAATTTATGTTTAGGCTCACTACCGTAACAATACAATGTAATGTAAAGTTGCCAGAACAGACTTTTAAGAATAACTTTATAAATTACTTGTCTATCTCTAAAATCATTGAAGGTCTGAGGGGAGCTTAAATGTTTCAGTTACCCATTACTGTATTTTATTAGAAAAATTATATGCTATATTTATGAATTTGGGGTTTTTAAAGGACTACAGATCTCTATCCCTCACAATTTTTGAGCTATTTATCTGATTTGTAGTTGGTATTTATCTGACTTATCATCGGTTCATCGCCTAACATTTTTCTGTTTCTTCTACAAAGCAAAGCAAATTTGTAGATCTTGAGATAACTTGAGATACCAGGAATATATTAAAAGGGGTTTTTGCACTGAACTTCATGACCTATGATATTTGTTCCAACACAGATCATATCCGTCTCCAGGTTGAATAGTTTTTACAAAGTGGGAATGATAACTGAAGTTTTCAAGATCAGTTTTCTGTTTATATCTTGAACTCCAGCAGGACGGTTTGGGCACTATAAATTCACAAACCCCTAAGTCTTACAGAAGGAGTCAGAGGGCAAGAACTCTACCATCAACAATGTAGATGCTGCATAACCTATCACAGCTATCCAAGTTAACACCTTCACAAACTATAGATGATGCTGACAACACCTTATTTGTAGTTTATGGGTTACAAATACAATGCAGACTGCCTGGGTTCAAATCACATCTCCACTATTTACTAGCTGTGTGAACTTAGGCAAGTTACTTAACCTTTCTGTGCCTCAGTTCCCTCATCTATAAAGTCGGGACAATAATAGCACTCTCACAGGGTTATTGCAATACTTAAAGAGTTAATAAGTAGCACACAATAGGCACTAGGTATTTGCTGTTGTTGCTGCTATTATCGTCATCATCATCATCATCATATTGGCAGATTTTCAACACAACTCCAAGGGACAAGAGGGTAAGACATTATCATAAACCTATATATGAGGGAAATGAGATTCAGGGAAGTTTAGTGACTTGCTCAAGGTGACCCAGCTAGTAAGAGTCAAGGTAATATTTTAAAAACGATTATTCTGACCAAGGGCACCTCTATAAATTGCAGGGTCCAGATCAAGAGTACACATGAAGGCTCACATATCCTAAGCCTAAATATTTAAAAGTTATAATTCAAGCTGACAAACTTGTAAATGCAATATACTCTAGCCTCCTATCTTGACAAACATTTCTTCATAATGACAAAATGGAAAAATATACGTAAAGCTAAAATTTACGTATACACACACACAAACTAGGTTAAGTATCAGATAGCAAATTACTATTGAGCATGTCTAAATTGATGGGCCAGAAATGTTTGGGTGAGTAATAAAATGTGTATACTACAGGGGGCCAGCTCTGTGGCTAAGTGGTTAAAGTTGCACGTGCCCTGCTTTGGTGGCCTGGGGGTTCGCGGGTGTGGATCCTGGGGGCCAACCTACTCCACTCCTCAGCCATGCTATGGTGGCATCCCACATACAGAGTAGAGGAAGACTAGCACAGATGTTAGCTCAAGGCAAATCTTCCTCATACACACAAAAATTAAATTACAAAAACAATATATACATATATATATACATATATATATACTGCATATATCATTTATATTCATCCATAAATTTTCTTTTTCTTATCATTTCAACAAAATCACTAATTATGTTCTTAAATCCAGATTTTACCAAATCTGTGATCTATTTATTAATACCAAATTAGACAACGTTTCTTAAGCTATTGTCATTCATAAACAATTTTTTAAATTCATTTCAATTTGAAGAAACTTTGCAATAAGTGGAATTGTCAGTAAAAAATGCTTAAAGCAACACTTTGATTGAGAAAGGCTCCATGAATTTTACATATCTAGAATAAACCTTATGATGGAGTTATATATGAAAATTATCTTCATTGCAGAACATATTATGAAATATTTTAAGTTCATCATATAAATCGTTATCACTCGCAGTGCACTTTTCCTCAGTCCCTAGAGTAGTATCTGAAGTGATACAGTATTTCTCAAATTCTTTCAAATTTTTCAATGTTTGGATATTTAAAGAAAAAACCAAAATATTGCAATATATTGCTTAAGTTATTCAAGTCATTTTTCAATTGCAACTATATCTTGTAACTTCTTTTCCATGGTCATGCAAAGGTTTTCCTTTTCTTATTTTAATTTTCCTATTTTTAATTTTTTAATCCCTTCTGTTGCAGACTTCACATGTGGTTTAATAAAGAAAAATTTTCTCCATCATTTAAAAAATATTTTTAGCCATTTAAAATGTTAAATAGCTAAATGTATCTGTTTGAGTGTTTTGTAATCCTTTATAACATTAACGGCAATTTGACATATCAAATAACCATACACAGCACAAATTAAGAATTAATTTCATTTTCTGCCAAAGTCTACAATTTGCTTTTTACTTGAGGATTTTCCATTGTTTTGCTGAGCTCTTCTAGTGAATTTCATATCTTGTCTAAATTAAATCCAGTTACTTTAATAGTATTTAGTTACCATGCATTTTGTGAGTCTAAGAGAAAATCTAAGGTCAAATTTTATATTTTCTATCAAGATGCTTCATTTTTAAACAGATCTAGAAAATATAATACACAGTCTTTGAAGTGTTCCAAAGACTATCATTGTTATCAGTTGATGTCATGTCTCCTAGGAACAAATTCAAACTATGCATGTAACACAATGCAAAGAATGCATCTGGATTTTCAGAAATACTGGCTTGTATACCTTTTTCTAACAAACCATGTTAGTTTCATTATAACAGGCTTCCCCTTAACAATTTTTTAAATCAGTGCATAATATTGAAAGAGGTTACCTCCAGTTCTTCAGTTAAATCTGCATCTCAGATGTAAAAAACAATGAAATTCTCATTTATTTTGATTTCCTCATTTTCTTCCTTCAGTAGTTCAATAATTACTTGTAATAAATGTTAGATTTCAACATGATTTTAGTTTCTTGCACAATTTAGTTGGCCTGCAAGATAGTCCCTTTTTCTGTTTCATGTATGGATTTCTTCTCTCCTTTTGTAATCCTTTGTAGTAGTCATCTTTTGCGGCAGCAACAAACAAGCTCAAAATCTCAGTGCCATATAAGAGTAAACACTTATTTTTGCTCACAGAGGTCTGAGGTAGCCCCTTGACCCGGTTAGACCTCTCTAAGGTGTTCTGGCATCCTCTGGGCTCATTTTGACTCTGCATGTCTTCCCATTCCAGTACCCAGGATAAGGAGCATCCGTTGTCACAGGGGAGGGTAGACGATCAAGGGTAGGCAGAGATAGAGATAACCCACGCAAGAACATTTACAGCTTCTGCTTGGACATGGCACATATCATGTGCATATGTCACTCACATCCCCCTGCCAGGGCAGACCACATGCCAAGTCAGCAGTCGACAGGGTGGAAGAGCACATTCCAACAAAAGGAAAGCATGGGAGGGGCAAGGGCAGGGGCAGACTGAATAATTGTAAACAAACAGTACTATCTACCAAGACCAGCCACTTGGTCACAAATATTTACTTTCTTCCTGGGACTCAAAGTCTCATTCAGTCAAGTCTTCAGGCTTAAAGCCTAGGATCTCATCCTTTCTCAAGTTCAATTCAGCTCCTATAGATCCAGGTACCTATGATCTTAAAAGACAAATTGTGTTCCCCACACGCATTCAACACCCGAAGGTGAAATAGGAACAGGAAAACCACAATAAATACTTCTGTTCAGAAAGGGAAGGAATGGGAGGCAGCAATCCACAACCATTCCCAAATCCCACTGAGCAAATAGTGTGGGTCCCCCCAACCCAAGGCTGGGAAATACTCCTTGAAGAGGCCCCATCTCCCCTCCAGGGAGCACCACACCAGTTTATTAGTCTTCACATCTCTTACCTCCAGTTTCTAGGAGTTCTGTCCTTTTTTATCACCACCCTTGGCCATATTTGAATAGTGCATCAGAAAATATGTTGTACTGGTGGTCAAGCAGTTTCCTAAGGTGCTTCCTATCCTTATAAAGTTAGGTTATTTTGTCTCAGTCCCAATCTTTGTTAAACCATGCTAAAGCACTTTGGATAATGTAGCGCTATTTTAAATGTTGGGGGGGGGGGTGTAGTTTGTTTGTCTTTTTTTATCTGTATGATTTCAGTTAACTTCATATGCTAACAGACATAACTCACAATTCTTTCAACTCATCTCTCTCTCTCTCTCTCATTCCTACAAATACTTGAAGCTTATAAGCTTCAATGCAACCATGCCCTTCTTTTTGCTCTGAGCTTTTTTGACCAACTGAAATCATTTACTGGAGGATACATTATTAACCGAATCAGACATTTGAATGAAAGGCGTGTAAGCCAGGTTCCTGATTCAGTCTTGTTCCCGGGCTGTGTCTTAATGGCAACACTCCTCATTTAGCCCTTGTCCTCAGGTTATATGAGGAAAAAAAATGAGCATTTTTTATTGGAAGGAAACGAGAAACAGTATCATGTATCAAATCAGGAAACCCCAGAATTTATGGATTATCACTTTCCCTTTCATTCTTCATTGCAACAGGCCAATTCTTTTCTCAATTCATCCCTTTCTTGCAGTTTCTTATCAAACACAGCTAATAACAACCAATCCTACCAAAATTCTGTCTCAAAACTGCTTCCCATACATTCAATATGTACATTTTCCACCTGCGATGATTTTACCAAGTGTTTCACCAATGTATAGCTTGGGTTGCTGTTTTTCTAGCTTCCTATTATGGCTTCCTTAAGGACAGAAGCAAAGCCACATATTTTAAGGTTTTGTTAAGGCAGAACCCCACGCTTGGTACCAATTCCTGTATTTATCAGCTTTTGTTGTTGCAACAAGCACAAAAATATCAGTTGTTTATAACAACCAACATTAATTCCTGCTTATGTTGCTTTAGGGCTGTGGGTTAGATGCAGTTCGGCCGAGCTCTGCTGGGCTCCATGGGGATCTGACCAGCTCTTGATGTCTTCTCTATCTGGGATGCAGGAGGAAGGATCACCCACCGTCCGGGGCATGCTTTTCTCTGGCGGAGGGCAGAAGATCAAAGAGAGAGTAGAACCAAACCTCACAAGCACATTTGAAGCTTCATCTTAGACTCTGTGTAGGGCACATCCACAGGCCAAAGTGAGTCATATGGCTAAACTCAAAGTCAGTGGGGTAGGGAAAATACCCTGCCTGCAAGAAAGCTTGGCAAGGGGGAAGGGGGAGAAGGGGGACAAGTAATTGGGAACAAATAATCTATCACATCCGTTAAAGTAATAATCTCATTATAAAATCTCCATTCTTGATAGCGATCATTTGTTTCACTGCTTTTGTATACATATACATATATGCATACAGTTGGCAATAAGTTCCTTGGTGTTAAGAGCAGGCAGAAAGGGCTAGATCCTGATGGTGATAGAGGACAAACTCCAGAGCCTGATGAGGCACCAGTCACAGACACACAGACTTTCAGTTTCTGTACTTCTCATGCACCAGTTACCAACATTTTGCAGACTGTACCAGTCCATAGACTGCACTTCTCTAGAAATGTAAACCTGAGAGGATGTCAAATATGCAGGTTAACAGCAGCTACCTGGATTAGGTCAACAAGATCCATTCCAGACCCTTCCTGCAGGCAGGATATAACCTCCCACTAAGGGTTTTCAGACAGGACTGGAGTGTATGGGGATGCCTACAGTGAAGAAGGGGGAAACAGAGATGCAGACAGTGAGTGGGTGAGTGTGCCAGAGAGAAACACAGAGAGAAATGTAGAGAGACACAGCAAACACCCAGAGATAAGAGGAAGGCCTGAGCACCTGCAGAATTCTAGAGAGGAGAGAGTTTTAAGAAGGTGTTGATCAACACTGAGAAATTCCACCTTGAGTTAAAGATAATGAAGATTCTAAGATTAGGCCTAATAAGCAGAAGTCTATTGTCAAAATGTGAATAATTTCCCTAAGAGATAGAATACATTCAATAGCCATTTCCATCCTAGTATTGAGTCGTTCACCAATTCCCAGATTAAGGATGGTGGGTATGACAAGCAACTGTTGCCATTTATTGGGAGAGGATGGGGCAAGATCAAAAGCCTGGGAAGGGGGAGCTGTCTGGGTGTTCCCTGTACTGAAGGCTCTGACGGGTGAAGGATGACGTGAGAGCACTGTGAACGTGTAACGAGCCAGAGGCCCAGAAGACTCCAAAAGCAGATGTGGAGAGACTATGATGCTAACACAGCCTTGGCCTACTTCACAGTTTCAGTCCAGGGAACATTCTAAAAGGCTTTACCCTTTACTTATGTTGCAAGTGATTTGAGCAAGGACATAGGCAATCACAAAATACCTTATATCTAGGTTCTGCTGTTCCCATCCTTCTCTGCTAGGAAATTTTCAACATGAAAAACCTCACAGAGATGGAGAAGGGATATCATTAAATTCTCTGACTGGCCCTCACAGATTCAAAGCCCTCTTCACAATGCCATACAGAAGGCAGTTGACCCAGAAATACAAAGACTGACTTGTTAAACCATCATTTCCCTTATATGAGCAAAAGCTTTGCGAGATATTAAACCAAGAGAGAAACCAGAGTCCCACAATTCGCTCCATGGCTAAACAGTCTTATTAGTTGGAATTTGTATTGTAGCCTTTCAGAACTAGAAGGTATCTTATGGATAGTGTGACAATATCATTTGTAATTCAAACCAAGATAATTTTGAGAGTAAAGGGGAGTGTTATTAATTACTGCAGGACAACGGGGATAAATCAGGATGATCCCAAGGAAACAGGATGGTTCCTGGGATGGATGGATGTTAGATAGACTCCAAAGATGATCTCCCCTCCATAGTCTAGGCACATGCTGCTTCTCCTATTGAGAAAATGGAGTCTATTTCCCCTCCCCTTGAATCCTGGGCTGGCCTTGTGATTTGCTTTAACTAACAGAATGCAGTGGAAGTAATCCCATTTGCAGGCCTAGCTTAAGCTTAGCAGCTGCTTCTTTTGCTCTCTTGGAATTCAGCAGCCATGCTGTAAAGAACTTCAAGCCCTGAAGGATGCAAGCAAATGAGTGATCCCCAGACAAGACCACGTGGAGCAGAAGAACCACCCTGCTAAACTAGAGAATCATTAGAGATAATAAATTATTGCCTTAATACATTAACTTTCAGAATAGTTTGTTATATAGCTATTAATAACTGGTCACTCTTCTTATAGATAATATAGTTCACCATCCACACACAATACTACTTAAAATACTATTAGCCCATAAAACCTCCACATTCAATTTCAGCACAATTTGACAATCCTAACAGAGGTAAAACCCAGTGATCCAAAAACATAAGTACAGTTGCCAGATATGTAAGTCATGCGACATTGAACACAGGCAGCTACATTCAGAAAGTGATCCTCAATAATTTCTTTGGGGTTTAAAAGAGAAACCAATGTGCTAATGTTTTCATTGACTTCTCTTTCTACTCTTTTTTTCTTTTCTAATATCTTGATCAAATGTTTCTGAGAACTAGAACCTCTTTGGATCTTCAGGTATCTGTTCACAAACTTGGTGTTTTAGTGGTCAAGTAGTTTGAAAAGTCAGAGAAATCTCTCTTTCCCAGAGCTCTTTGAAATTCTCAGCAAGAAACTTCTGAAAAACTTGCCCATTCAGCAACACGGCAGGTGAGACCTGCTGGATGGTCATGACATTCAAGAAGATGATTGTGGCAGGGAAGAAATGGGGAACAGAGAAGAGCCTCTGCTGAGATGGGAGACCCTGAGACTCCTACCTGTCTGATGCTTCCAGAAACAGCAAATAAGTCAAAACTCGGAAAGTCCATGGTAAGCTTTAAGAATCCAGCTCTCCCCTTCAGGAGAACATAATTTTGTCTGGGAGATGATAGCATTCAGAGAAAAGCTATGTTACAATGCAGGTTTGAATCACTTCTGCAAGACCCTAAACACAGCAAAGCACCAGTATGTGGTCTGACAAGGGAGGAAGACCAGTACGACCTAGTGAAAGTCTTCATGTAAGACTATTTTTAATAAATTATACCTTGGCTGTTTACTCTAAAGGTCATGTGAGTAATGCCTTTAATGAATAAATCAACATTTGAAATTAGTAGACAGAATGGGTACTTCTTCCTGCTCAACAAATCCTTCACAAATAGAAGAAAAGTAAGCTTGAGCACAAATATTTTTGCTATTATCAGAATTTTCCAATTAGGGTGCATGACTTATTCCCATTAATACTATTTTAGTCAGTCAGTCTAAAGCAGAACAAAAAGAACTATAGAGAAACAACAGTAATGGGTCCTAGTGCAATCTGCATATCGTCAGTGACCATCAAAAAGGCATCAGTATCTTAAATTCTTTAGGAAGAAGCAGTTTAGGATGCGTATGTTTTGATCTACCAAGTAAATATCTACAGCATTATTTTTGTCAATCTGCCACCTTAATATGTCTGTGTTGTCTATTACTTGAGGTAAGAAGCTCTAAGTTTACTGTATTGAAAGGTAATCTGGTAACCCTACCTATTATGTATGTTCCCATTCCTTTCCATTACTATCTTTTCCCTTAGTGCTTTTCTATGAGCTCAATTCTTTGATCTGTTTTGGCCAGTAAGCCCTTGATAATTTGCACAGTTACTTTACTCAGATTATAAGGTATTTTACTCATGTGGCCTCTGAGTCTTGCAGTCTTGAAGACCAACGTGAAGTTCCCTGTGATGTGGTTAGAAAAAAAAGCATGGGCTCCAGAGACTCACAGCCTTTAGCATGAATGTGTGCTCGCCGTATGCCAGATGTGTAATTTTGAGTTTAAAGGAAAAAAAACCAAATTTATGCCAGGGGTAATTTTCTGGACTGCAGTGCTAGGAGGAGGTACCAAAAGAAAGCATGGCAATCACGGTGAGTGGAGGAGGCAGAGATAAGAGCTCAGACAAGCTGAAGCAGCTACAATTTATAGACCAAAGTATCCAAGAAGAGGGAAAAATTCAGAAAAAGAGCTAAAGGAATCTGCATAGCAGATCCCTTGAATCTGCTCCTGAAGAATACAGTACTTATACATAGGATAAAAATCCACAAGCCCAGCTGAAGAAAAACTAGAGAACTGTAAAACAAAGAATTTTCAGATTTCACATACTGCTGGAAGAAGTTCAAGTTCTGGCCAGTCAAAATGGACAGACCTCATTGAAGACGTAGTTCATTCAACTCAGTTCACTCAACACAGTATAGAATCCAGAAATGTCTCATGTAAGTAATAGAGCTAAATTAGGCTTAGAGTAAAAACCACTTTACATCAGCCTTTTAAAAGTTTAAAAATAAGCTCCAAAAAAATCAAGATGATCTTCAATTAGCTTAGCTAATAGCCAGACTAGAATCCTATACTATTTAAAGAAAGACCAAAAAAAAGCCCAAAGACTCAAAAATGTAAGCTTCACAATGTCCAGCACTGAATCAAAAAATACAAGACATACTAATAAGCAGGAAAAGGTGCTTGATAACAGGAGGAAAACAAGTCAACAGAAATAGACGCAGAAATGACAGATAATGTAATTAGCCAAAAAAAGGTCATTAAAACAGCTATTATAAATATGCCTGAGAATGTAAATGAATATATATAATAAAGAGATAAATGAAAGATTTTTCTTCAAATGAAACTTCTTTCACTAAAATATATATCTGAAATGGAAAATTCACTGGGTGGAGTTATCAACAGATGAGATCCTGAAGAATAAAGTCAGTGAACTTGAGGACAGAGCAATATAAACTATCCAAAATTAAACATAGAAAAAGAATGATAAAAAACAATAATAAACAGAGTCTCAGTGACTGTGACACTACATAAAGCAGTGCAACAGGTTCAACTGAGGTGTCAAGGAAGAGAAGAAAAACATTTGAGGAAATAATGATCAGAAATTTTCAAAACTTGATGAAAGCAGTAAATCCAAGGATCCAAGAATCTCAAGATACCCCAAGCAGGATAAACAAAAAGAAAATCGCACCAAGACATAGCATAATCAAATGGCTAAAAAACTGAAAAACAAAAAATCTTAAAAAGGATTCAGTGCAAGAAGACAAACCACAAACAAAGAAACAAAGGTAAAAATGGCTGCATCCTTCATAACAAAAACAATGAAAGCTACAAGACAATGTAATGACATTTTTAAAGTACAGAAGTACAAAAACTTGTCAACCTAGAATTCCATATCCGTTGAAAACAGCCATCAGAAATTAAAGTGAGGGCTGGTCCCGTGGCCGAGTGGTTAAGTTCACACGCTCCACTGCAGGCGGCCCAGTGTTTCGTTGGTTCGAATCCTGGGTGTGGACACGGCACTGCTCATCAAACCATGCTGAGGCAGCATCCCACATGCCACAACTAAAAGGACCCAAAACAAAGAATATACAACTATGTACTGGGGGGCTTTGGGGAGAAAAAAGGAAAAAATAAAATCTTTTAAAAAAAAGAAATTAAAGTGAAATAAAGACTTTACAAAAGGAAGTATTTCAGAATGAAGGAATAAAGAGTATTGGAAATGATAAGTATATGGATACATATAAAATACTTTTTTCACATTTTAACTTCTTTAGAACATAATTGCTTATAACAAAACCAAAAATGTACTGTGATATTTATAACATATGTAGAAATAAAATGTATGTCAAAAATAGTACAAATAAAACAAGGATGAAATGGAAGTGTATCGTAATACTCTTACATTATGCATAAAATGGTAAGATATTATTTGAAAGTAGGCTGTGACAAGCTAAAATACATAGGGCAACCCCTAAAGCAATTACTAAAAACAAATAAAATGAAGAGATGTAGCTAATAAGCCAATAATAGAGATAAAATGGAATAATCACAAATAGTCAATTCCTTGAAAAGAAGGAAATAAAATAGGAAATAAGAAACAGAGAGCTAAATTGACAAATAGGAAGCAAACAGTAAAATGATATATTAAAATGCAATCATATCAATAATTACACTAAATGTAAATGATCTACATATTCCAAATAAAATGCAGAGATTGTCAGTCTGAGTGAAAAATCAAGACCCAAGTCTATCTGTTTACAAGAAATATGCCTTAGATATAAGGATACAAGTAGGTAAAAATTAAAAGAATGAAAAAATATATACCAAGCGTATACTAATCAGAGTAACTTGCAGTAGCTATGTTAATATCACACAAAATAGACATCTGGTCAAAAAAATATTCCTGGGATAAAAGCATCATTTTATAATGATTACTATCTTTTGTTTTCTTATGTATTCACTAAGAAAACATAAATATCTTAAATAGATGTGCACCCAATTGAGTTTCAAGTTACATAGAGCAAAAGCTGACAGAATTGAAAGGAAAAAGAGATAAATCCACATCTATAGTTGATTTCAACACTCCTCTCAGTGATTGACAGATTAAATGACAGAAAACCAATGAACATTTGATGACTTAAACAACACTGTCAACTAAACTGACATAATTGAAATGTATAGATGCTTCACTAATAGCAGCAGAACACAAATTCTTTTCAAGTGTATGTTGAACCTTGATTCAGTTAGACCATGTGTTGCATCATAAAACGTCTCAATAATTTTAAAAGGATTTATATTATATAGAATATGTTCTCTTTCCACAATAAAATCAAGCTACAAATCAGTAACAATAAGATATTTGAAAAATACTCAAATATTTGGAAAGTAAACAACATATCTCTAAATGCCTATGGGTCAAAAAAGAAACCACATGGGAAGATAGAAAATATTTTTGAATAAGTGAAAATGATAATGCATCATATCCAAATTTGCAAGATATAACTAAGGCAATGCTTAGAGAGAAATATATAGTTACACATGCATATATTGGAAAATAAGAACAGTCTAAAATGAATTATCTACTCCTTCACTATAAGAAGTTAGCAAAGGAACACATTAAACCAAAAATAAGTAGAAAGAGGAAATAATAAAGATAAGGATAACAATCAATCAAATAGAACAAACAATACAGGAAATCAATAAACCCAAAATATGGTTCCATGAAAAAGTAGATAAATTGATTAAACTCTAACTAGACTTATTGAAAAAAAAAAGAGAGAACATACAAATGGAGGAAATATCATTTCAAATCATACAGACATTAAATGGACAGTAAGAAAATATTATGAACAAGTTTATGTTGATAAATTACACAACTTAAATGCACAAATTCTTTGAAAGATAAAAACTACTGGGGCTGGCCTGGTTGCAGGTGGTTAAGTTTGCATGCTCTGCTTTGGTGGCCAGGGATTCATGGGTTCAGATTCTGGATGCGGACCTAGCACCATTCATCAAGCCACACTGTGGTGGCATCCCACATAAAATAGAGGAGGATTGGCACAGATGTTAGCTCAGCAGCAATCTTACTCAAACAAAATGAGGAAGATTGGCAACAGATGTTAGTTCAGGGCCTATCTTCCTCACACACACACAAAAACTACCCGAACTGACACTAGAAGAAATGGAATACTAAATAGCTCTATATCAATTAAATAAATTGAATTAATTATTAAAACCCTTTACACAAAGAAAACTCCAGGCCCAGTTTGTTTCTCTGATGAATTCTGTCAAAAGTTTAAGAATCAAATTATAAAAATCCTACTCAAACACTTAAAGAAAATGAAGGAGGAAGGAATACTTCCTGACTTTTTTTGTGAAATCTTGATATAACACAAAGACATAACAAGACAAAAAACTACAGACCAATATCTCTCATTTACAGGAATACAAAAATTCTTTACAAAATATTAGCAAATAGAATCAAATACTATATAAAATATATTGTACATTTGATCAAGTTGGTGTCATGCCATGATTGCTAGATTGATATAAGCTTCAAAAATCAATCAATGAAATTTACCATGACAATAGACTAAAAAGAAAAAGGCACGTAATATTATGAAGAGATGCAATAAACAAAATTCAATACCCATTCATGATTAAAAATAAATCTCAGGACATGTGAAATAGAAGGAACTTCCTTAACTTGAGATAATCATTATGTTCAGAAAACCTAAAGCTAATATCATATTTCACAGTAAAAGACTGAAAGCTTTCTGTTTAAGATTGGGAGCAAGGCAAGGCTGCCCACTCTCACATCTATCAACATTGTACTGGCGTTCCTAGCCAGAGTAACAAAGCATGTAAAAAAAAAAAACACAAAACCATCTACATAGAAAATCCTAAGAAATACACAAAAATGGTATTTGAAACAATGAGTCAATTTAGCATGGTCACAGAATACAAGGTCAATACACAAAAATTAACTTATTTCTATATGCTAGCAATAAACAAACAGAAACTGAAATATAAAAATCAATGTCATTTACAATAGCGTCAGAAACATGAAGCACATCAGTACAGAACTGCCCGAGGGAGGTTCTAAGAGAAACTGCTGGCCACTGAGTGTCACTGGTCAACATGCAGTGCAGGAGCCAGGCAGCAAAGAATCTGTGAGCATTGAGGAAGCCTGGTGCTGGAGGAACTGCCCACATTGCAGGTGTGGGACACTTGGGAGGTGTATACGCTGTGGATACCCAGTGCTAGAGAAGGTGGAAGCTCTGCAAGAGCCTGCCTAGAGAGCAAGTCCAGGGGAACAAGGAAGCCAAATTCCTCCAGCAGCAAAGTTTTTCCAGTGTCTTCCACTGAGAAAATATAACATTGTGCCAGCTGGCAAAGGAAAAATATTTTAAGGGCCCATCTATCCTTTTTTGCAGAGGATAGAATGAAGGGTAAAGTTGGAGCTGAGAGTCAATAAACTGATAACTGACACGCAATGTTTAAAGATCACAGGAAAAGTCAGTGTGGCCATAGCATAGTAAGAAAGGAGCCAAATGACTTTAAATGACATTAGAGAAGTTGAGTGGGGGACCAGATCACGTAGATCCTTACGGGATATATTATAAATTTTATTTTAAGTGCAATATTAAGGTATTAAAGAATGTTAAACAGAAGCATGACTTAAATTTACATCTTAAGAAAATTCCTATGACTGAATGGAGAAAGAATTTAAGGGGAAATAAATGACGAAAGGAGTCTAGTTAGAAGCTATTGTAGAAGTTTAGATGATGTAGGATGGTGATCTGGATGAGGGTAGTGGCAGAAAAGATTAAGTGAAAAGGACAGATTCAACTACTTTAAATGTTTAAAAGGCATAACACTTTGACTGATTGGATATGCAGCTCATGGAGGTGTAAAAAACAAGACTCCTAGGTTTCTGGTAAAAATAACTGGGTGGGAAAAGGAGCCATTTTCTGAAACAGGAAAAGGCTAGAAGATGAATAGCTTAATTCTGAGATATCCAAACAGAAATGGCAAGAAGGCAAATAAATATATAAGCCAAAAGAGATCAAAGAAAAAGCAGAAAATAAAATTTAGGAGTCATCAATGTGGAAGTGAAATTAAATCTAGAAAATAGATGAATTCGCCTATGGAGAGAAGATAGAATGATTGAGCCCTATAGCATTCTGATATTTGGAAGTAGAGCAGAGGAAAAGTAGACAGAAATTAACAGACATGAAAGATAAAACAGAAAGGTTTTACATACATCTAATTAGATTCCCAGAAGAAAGGAGTAGAGACAATGTGAGAAAGACAAGAATGACTGCTTACTTTCCAGAATTGATGATAGACATGAGTCCTCAGATTTGGGAGTCACAACAAATCCCAAGCAAACAAAAAGAAATCTTCAACTGGAGATATCATGATGAAACATCAAAGACAAAAATAAATTCTTAAATACAACCACAGAGAAAGGACAGACCACTCACAAGTGAAGGATAATTAGACTGATAATATACTTTCTAACAGCAACAAAGACAACCAAAAATCAATGGAACAATATCTTTCACAGCATAGAAGGAAAATAACTGTTAAGCTATAATTGTGGATTCAGCTAAACCATTATTTAAGAGAAAAATAAAGACATTTTCAGACAAACAAAAGTAAACATACATAAATACCCATAAAATTCTGCAAAGAAAGAATAGTTAAGGATGACTAATGCTGCCAAATATAAAACAGTAATTAAAACACTGGGTAATTGCACAAGATTAAGAACACACAAATAGAGCGGTATATAACAGCGGAAATAGACCCAAATACAGGGAGGAATGTAATTTCTAATGAAGTTAGCCATGACTTTCAGTGGTTAAATGATAAATTATTTGATAAAGTTGTCAAGACAACTGGGTAGTAATTTTAAAAAGGACTTAAGTTGAGTAAGTGATATCACCAAGATCACAGGATAGAAGACTCCAGTCATTCTCTCCTCTCCCAGATGCACAGAATAAATAGCTATACATGGATCAATCCCCTCTGAGAGAAATCCAGAAACCAGTTGAGTGATTTCTACACATCAGGCAACTGAGATAACCCCACATCAAAATGGGTAGAAGAGGCTGAGACACACTCTCTCCATAAACCCCACCTCTGGCACAGCGCCTTAGTCTTGTGACAGAACTCACAACTCCCAACTTGTTCCTGAGGAGTCAAGAGTTTGGACTGTACAACTAGAACCCCAACTTTTAAGGCTACCACCCAAGGGACAAGCCCCCAGGTCACGCAGCTCTGAGAGCCAAGGGGAATTGCATTCACAGGTCCCACAGGACTAGAGCAAACAAAGAAGTAGTTTTTAATCAGGTGAGTGAGGACTTCCCACAGCTATCCCTCCAGTCTCAGGGCGGAGGAAACAGACAAAAATGCCCATCGCTCAGTTTCTTCCTGGAAAGTATTTGACTGTATACTTTGCCCGCTGATGCCTAAGGGCACAGCTTCTAATCAGCCTGCATCTTAGAGCTGACTGGGATCCTCCTGGGAGCTTGAAAGAGCCAATGTGGACTTCCCTCACCTTCTCCTTCTGGCTTGCTTCAACAATAAAACCAAGTAACCAGCTTCTCCCTGGAAGCAGTTTGTCCACACATCTAGTGCCCCAACTTTTGTGGCTGCCACCTGAGGGATGGGACCTCAATTACCTAGCTCTGATAGTCAATAGGCCTGGGCATTCATAAGTCCCATAGGACCATATTAAACAAAGAAGCAGTTGTTAAATGGGATCACAATCACTTCCTGCAGCTATCTCCCCCACCCCCAGGCTCCAGACAGAGGGAAAAGGCAAAAATGCCTGGAAGAGATTTGACTACATACTTTCCCAGCTGCTGCCTGGAGGTCTGGCTTTTAATCAGCCTGGATATGAGAGCTGACTGGGATCCTTCTTGGAAGCTGAAAGAGCTGATGCCTGCTGCATCCCCCCAGGTCACTCCAATAGTAAAATCAGCTCTCCGGTTTCCCCCTGGAAGGAGCTTGTCCACACATCTACCACCCCAACTAACATGGCTGCCACCTGAGGGACTGGTTCCCAAATCTTCTAGCTCTGGGAGCTGGTGGAGCTCAACATTCATGAATCCCCTGGACCATATAAAACAAAGAGGCAGTTCTATTTGTCTCACAAGCACTCCCTGCAACTATTCTCTCTGGCTCAGCACAGAGTGAGTAGGCAAAAACACCAAACTCCTGGTTTCTCCCTCATAGGGGCTAGTCGGCATATTTAATGTCCTGACTTTCCCAGCTGCTGCCTGAAGGTCTGGCTTCCAATTATCCCACATCAGGGAGCTGAAGGGGCAGATAATTAGTAGTCCTCTGGGAACCTGAACAGTGGTGAGGGTATTTCCCATGCCTCTGGGACACTGACAGGTCTTGGCATACCCTAATCCGCTGGGAGCCATTAAGAACAAAGATGGTGGCTTGGACAATCACAAAGGTTTGAGAGGCAACCAGGAGCTCAGGCCAGGCTGATTGACAATGTTCAGCTCTTAAATGAGGCCAATCTGTCAAGACTGGAAGAGGTGACTATTTTATCTAATGTGCAGAAACCAAAAGAAGAAGTAAAAAAAAAAAAAAAATATGAATAAACAAGAGAGTATGTTCCAAACAAAAGAACAAGATAAATCCTCAGAAACTGATCTTAATGAAAGAGGGATAAATAATTTACTCAGCAGAGAGTTCAAAATAATGTCATAAAGATGATCATCAAGATTAGGAGAGCAAAGCATGAACAAGATGATAATTTCAACAGAGACAGAAAATATTAAAAAGTACCAAACAGAAATCATAGCAGTGAAGAATACAAGAACTAAACTGAAAATTTCAATAGAAGGTGCAAGAGCAAACTAGATCAAGCGAAAGAAAAGATAAGCTAACACAAAGACAGGGCAGTGGAAATTATCCAGTCAGAGGAGTAAAAATAAAAAGAATGAAAAAAGAGTGAAGATAGCATAAGGTCCATATGGGATACCACTAAGTAGACCAATATACACATTATAAGTGTTCCAGAAGGAGAAGAGAGAGAGAAAAGTGTAGAAAGCTCACTCATAGAAATAATGGCTGAAAACTTTCCAAATTTGGAGAAAGAAACCAACATACAGATCCAGGGAGCCCAGACAGTTCCAAATAAAATGAATCCTAAGAGACCCAACAGAGACAAGTTATAATTAAATTGTCAAAAGTTAAAGCTAAGCAGAGAATCTAAAAAGTAGCAAGAGAAAACAATCGTTACATACAAGGGAACCTCCATAAGATTTTTCAGCCTAAACCTTCCAGACCATAAGGGAACGGGATGACACATTCCAAGCACTGAAAGAAAAAAACTGCCAATGAAGAATATTCTACCCAAGAAAGTTGTCCTTCAGAAGTGAAAGAGAGAGAGTTTCTCAGACAAGCAAAAGTTGAAGGAGTTCAATGCCACTAGATTTGCCTTAAAAGAGATGTTAAAGGGAGTTCTTCAGGTTGAAATGAAAGGATGCCAATTAGTACCATGAAAATATATGAAAGCATAAAACTCACTGGTAAAGGTAAATATATAGTTAAACTCAGAATGCTGTCATATTGTAATGGTGGTATGTAAGTCACTTATAACTCTACTATAAAGGTAAAAGACAAAAGTATTAAAAGTAATTATAGCTACAATAATTTGTTAATGAATACAAAATATAAAAAGACGTAAATTGTGACACCAAAAACATAAAATGGGGGAAGTATAAAGATGTAGAGCTTTTGCATGCATTCAAAGCTAAGTTGTTACCAGCTCAAAACAGACTGTTATAACAATAAGAAGTTTTATGTAAGCCTCATGGTAACTACAAAACAAAAACCTATAGAAAATACACAAAGGATAAAAAGAAAGGACTCAAAGCATACCACTACAGAAAATTATCAATAAAGGAACTACAAAACAGCCAGAAAACAATTAAGAAAATGGCAATAGTAAGTCCGTACCTATCAATAATTACTATAAATATAGGTGGACTAAAATTCTCCAGTCAAAAGACACAGAATGGCTGAATGAATAAAAAAACAAAATCTAACTATCTGCTGCCTGCAAGAGACTCACTTTAAGGACACACACAGACTGAAAGTGAAGGGATGAAAATTCCATTCCATGCAAATGGAAACCGAAAGAGAGCAGAGGTAGCTAAGCTTATATCAGACAAAGCAGATTTTAAACCAAAAACTGTAACAAGATACAAAAGAAGGTCATTATATAATGATAAGGGATCAATTCATTAAGAAGATACAGCAATTGCAAATATTTATGCACACAACATTGGAGCACCTAAATATATAAAGTAAACATTAACAGATTTGGAGGGAGAAATAGACAGCAATAAAATAATAGTAGGGGACATCAATATCTCACTTTCAAGAATGGATAGATCATCCAGACAGAAAATCAATAAAGAAACATTGGACTCAAACTACATGTTAGACCAGATGGACCTAATAGACATATACAAAATATTCCATACAACAACATCAGAATACACATTCTACTCAAGTGCACATGGAAGATTCTCCAGAATACATCATATGTTAGGCCACAAAATAAGTCTTAACAAATTTAAGAAGATTGAAATCATACCAAGTATCTTTTTCCAACCACAATGATATGAAACTAGAAATCAACAAAAAGAAGAAAACTGGAAAACTTACAAATATGTGGAGATTAAACAACATTCTACTGAACAATTAATGGGTCATAGAAGAAATCAAAAGAGAAATAAAAAAATATTTTGAGACAAGTGAAAACTGAGACACAACATACCAAAACTTACGAGATGCAGCAAAAACATTTCTAAGAGGAATGTTAATAGTGATAAACACGTACATTAAGAAAAAAGAAAGATCTCAAATAAAAAACCTAACTTTACACTTCAAGGAGCTAAAAAAGAAGGACCAACTAAGCTCAAAGTTAGTAGAAGGAAGGGAATAACAAAGATCAGTGTGGAAATAAATGAAATAGAAGCCAGAAAGACAACAGAAGAGATCAACAAAACTAAGAGCTAGTTTTTTGAAAAGATGAAATTGACAAATATTTAGCTAGACAAAGAAAAAAGAGAGAAGACTAAAATAAATAAAATCAGAAATGAAAGGGGAAACACTGCAACAGATAACACAGAAATATTAAGAGGCATAAGAAATTACTATGAGCAATTATATGCCAACAAACTGGATAACCTAGAAGAAACGGATATATTTTTAAAAACATACGACTTACCAAGATTGAACTATGAAGAAAAAGAAAATCTGAACGACTAATTATGAGTAAGGAGATTGAATCATTAATCAAAAACTCACCCAGACCAGGACCAGATGGCTTCACTGGTGAAGTCTACCAAGCATTTAAAGAAGAATTAATACCAATCCTTTTCAAAATTTCCAAAAAAATGAAGAGGGAACACTTCCAAACTCATTTTATGAGGTCAGCATTACCTTGATACCAAAGCCAGAAAAGGACACTACAAGAAGAGAAAATTACAGGCCAATATCCCTGATGAACATAGACGCAAAGTTCCTCAACAAAATTCTAGTAAACCAAATCCAACAGTACAGTAAAAGGATCATACATCATGATCAAGTAGGATTTATTCCTCCAACGAGAGGATGTTTCAACATATGCAAATCACAGTGAGACAACACATTAACGAAACAAGGATAAAAATCATATGATCTTCTCAATAAATGCAGAAACAGCACTTGACAAAATTCAGCATCCTTTCATAAGAAAAACTCAACAAATTAGGTATAGATGGAATGTACCTCAAAATAATAAAAGCCAGATATGACGAGCCCACAGCTAGCATCATACTCAACGGTGTAAAGCTGAAGGATTTTCCTCTAAGATCAGGAATAAGACAAGGGTGCCCACTCTCATCGATTTTTTTTTTCGACACAGCACTGGAAGTCCTAGCCAGAGCAACTCGACAAGAGAAAGAAATAAAAGGCATCTAAATCACAAGGAAGAAGTAAAATTTTCTCTGTTTGCAGATGACATGATCTTACATGTAGAAAACTCTAAAGACTTCACCAAAAAAACTGTTAGAATAAACAAATTCAGTAAAGTTGAAAGATACGAAATATACAAAAACCAGTAGCATTTCTAAATACTAAAAATGAGTAATCGGAAAGCAAAATTAAGAAAGCAATCCCATTTACAACAGCATCAAAAAGAATAAAATACTTAGGAATAAATTCAACCAAGGAGGTGAAAAATGTGTACACCGAAAACTATAAGTCATTGATTTAAAGAAAATCATTGATGGAAGCAATTGAACAAGACAAATAAATGAAGAAATATGAATTGGATGAATTAATGTTACTAAAATGTCCAAACTGCTCAAAGTAATCTCTAGATTCAATGCAATCCCTATCAAAATTCCAATGGCATTTTTCACAGAAATAGAAAAAACAATCCAAAAATTCCTACAGAACCACAAAAGACCCCAAATAGCTAAAGCAATCTTGAGGAAGAAGAGCAAAGTTGGAGGCATCACACTTCCTGATTTTAAACTCTGTTACAAAGCTATAGTAATCAAAACAGTATGGTACCGGGATAAAAACAGACACATAGATTAATGGAACAGAATACACAGCCCAGAAATAAACAAACGTATGTATGGTCAATTAATTTTCAACAAAGGAGTCAAGAATAAACAATGGGGAAAGGACAGTTTCTTCAATAACTGATGTTGGGAAAACTGGACATCCACAAGAAAAAAAAAATGAAATCAGATCGCTATCTTACACTATACACAAAAATCAACTCAAAACAGATTAAAGACTTGAACATAAGACCTGAAACTACACAACTCCTAGAAGAAAACATAGAGAATAAGCTCCTTGACATTGGTCTTGGCAATGATTTTTTTGGATTTGACAACAAAAGCAAAAAAAAAAAAGAACAAGTACAACTACATCAAACTGAAAAGTGTTGCACAGCAAAGGAAATCATCAACAAAACGAAAAGGCAACATATAAAATGGCAGAAAATATTTGCACACCACATATCCAATAAGGGGTTAATATCCAAAATATATAAGGAATTCATACAATTCAATAGCAAAAAAATGAACAATCCAATTAAAATATGAACAAAGGACCTGAATAGACATTTTTCCAGAGAAGATACACAAATGGCCAACAGGTACAGAAAAAGGTGCTCAACATCACTAATCAGGAGGGAAATGCACATCAAAACCACAATGAAATGTCACCTCACACCTGTAGGATGTCTATTATCAAAAAGACAAGAGATAACAAATGCTGACATGGAGAAAAGGGAACAGTTGTACACTGTTGGTGGGAATGTAAACTGCTACAGTCACTATGAAAACAGGATGGAGTTTCCTCAAAAAATTGAAGATAGAACTACCACACAACACAGCTATTCCTCTTCTGTGTAGATATCCAAAGGAAAAGAAATCCCTATCTCAAAGACATATCTATATTCCTGTGTTCATTGCAGCATTATTCACAATAGCCAAGGTATGGAAAAACCTAAGTGTCTGTCGATGGATGAATGGATAAAGAAGATATGGTGTGTATATATATATATACAGTGGAACATTTGGCCTTTAAAAAGAATAAAATCTTGCCATGTGCAACAACATGGATGAACCGGGTGGGCATTATGCTAAGAGAAGTAAGCCAGAAAGAGAAAGACAAATGCGCCACAGTGTCACTTAAATGTGGAATCTAAAGAAAAAAACATGTTGAACTCATAGAAACAGAGTATACAGGAAGAAGCTGGTAAAAGCACACTAACTTTCAGCTATAAGATGAATAAGTTACGAAGATCTAACATATAGCATGGTGACTATAGTTGATAATACTGTACTGTATAATTGAAATTTTCTACGAGAGTAGATTTTAAGTGTCCTCACCAAAAAAAGAAAAAAGAAAAGAAAAAGGTAACTCTCTGAAGTGACAGATGTGTTAATTAACTTGGTGGTGGGAATCCTTTCACAATCTATATGTATATCAAATCATTACGCTGTACATTTTAAATATATCACAAATTTATTTGTCAATTACACCTTAATAAAGCTAGGGGGAAAAAAGAATTAAGTTGTATCTCTACCATTTTACACCAAAAGTAAATTCCAGATAGATCAAAATCTAAATGTAAAAAATGAAATCTTAAAAGTAATAGGAAAAAGACAGGATTTTTTTAGGGTAGTGAAAATATTCTGTATGATATTATAATGATAGATGTATGTAATTATACATTTATCCAAACTCATACAATGTGCAACACCAGGAGTGAGCCCTAACGTAAGCTGTGGACTTTGGTGGACAATGATGTATCAATGTAGGTTTATCAATTGTAACAAATGTACCATTCTGGTGATTGATGTTGATAATGGGGGAGGCTATGCACGTGTGGGGTCAGGGGGCATATGGGAAATCTCTGTACCTTTCATTCAATTTTGCTGTGAACCTAAAATTGCTCTACAAAAATAAAGTCCTTGAAAAAAAAAGCCATAATCTTAATTATGACCCAAACCTAGAAACCATAAAAGAAAAAAAATAATAAATTCGACTATATAAAAATAAAAAGTTCTAAATGGAAGGGGCCGGCCCCGTGGCTTAAGTTCGCACACTCCCCTGCAGCAGCCCAGGGTTTCGCCAGTTCAGATCCTGGGCCTGGACATGGCACAGCTCATCAGGCCATGCTGAGGCGGTGTCCCAGATAGCACAGCCAGAGGCACTCAAAACTAGAATATACAACTATGTACCAGGGAACTTTGGGGAGAAGAAGAAGAAGAAAAAAAAAGAATATTGGCAACAGATGTTAGCTCAGGTGCCAATCTTTAAAAAAAATTCTACATGGAAAAGAAACACCATAAACTATATAAAGACACAAACTACACTGGAAACAAATATTTACAACACATTCACTAGTTTTGGAGTCTTTGAGGGGCCCAGTAAATGACAGCCCTCTACCTTGCTTAGGTCTGAACAAATTGAGAAATAAAACAAGGGGATGACATATGGAGCCAAAAGCAACAACTTTGTTTCTGATAAAGACCTAGTTGTAATACACTGTTTAGTGTGAGAGCCAAATGGGCCGCCCAACAGGGCCCCAGACTGAGACAAGTCACAGAAAGTATGACATGCCTAGTACACAACGACTGTACAGGCTTTTTTCTATCTTTGAACACCCCAAATGTGTTCCTACCTCAGAGACTTTGTGCTTGTTTTCCCTTCTCTTGCATATAGAATGACCTTTAGCTAGGTATTCTTGGGCTGGCTTCTTCTCATTATTCATACCTCCGCTCACGTGTGGTATTTATTCATCTATTTATTTACTTTCCAATCTATTTACTTATTTATTTGAATAGTTATGTTGTGTTTATTTTCCTCCACTAAAATGAAAGCTCCATGAGAACATACATCACTCTTGTTCATCACTGTGTCCCCAGAACAGTACCCAGCACATGGTAAATGCCCAAGAAATGTCACTGAAATGAATGGAGCGTGCACTGAGAGAGCCTAGAAGGGTCTACAGTTTGGGGGAGTTCAAGAAGACTTCCAAACAGATGTTCAGGGGTGATTTTTAAGTGGCGACTTGATTAACAAGAAGATATTAACTAGGGTGGCCTTTGACTCAAACTGAGGAAAAAGAGAAAAGGATCTTCCAGAGACTGGGACCAAAAAGCCATGTTTTGAAAAAAATGCTTGAAAGAAAATGGCCCTTTGGTGGGGGCAGGATCTACGAATAGTCCAATAGGGCTGGAAATCAGATTGACGGGTAGAAGGGGCCAAAGTTGAGGCTGGAAACACAAGCAGAGGGGAAGATCATGAAAGGGTTTTGTGCCAAACTAAGGAATTTAGATTTTATCTTGAGGACGGTAGGAAACTATTGAAAGAATTGAGCTTGGAAGTAAATTATCAGATTCATATTTTGAAAAGCTCTTGTGTCCCTAACATCTAATACAGCCCATGGCCAGGCTAATTCCTCAAAACAAAACAAAACAGAAAAAACAATGAATGAACACTATGTGGAGAACAAGTCTGAGAGGAGCAGGAGGAGAGGCAGGAGGACCGGCAGACAAGCTGTTGCAGTCCCCCAGGTAAGAAATGATGCTGCTGGCCAGCTACAGGAAGCGCTTGGATGTTTTGCTCCGTCAGTCTCTGCTCCCTCACCCCTCACCCTCATGGTCATGACAGTGCACGCTCCACGCTGCAGGTATTTTATCAGCTTTGCTGAGGAGTAGACGACATCGTCCTACCTCTCCACTCCCCAAATTCCCATCTCACATTTGGTGAAATTACAAAACAAAAGGAGTCTCCTATGGTAAAGAAGAGCATTGGGGGAGGGGATAGGGGCTGGGATGCAGGAAGGCGGATGGGGAGGATCCCTCAGCGGGTGTTGCTGTTGGAGCCAGGCATCTACCCTTAGCCAACAGCCCAGGTTCCTTAAGGACAAGGGGAGGGAAGGTCAACAGGTTTCTATTTGGTATCCCTTGCATTTCCCTCATCTCAGACTCATCAGTCTCTTTTCCAGATTTCTGCAACCTTAACATTATCCCTAGACAGCCTATGAGAATGTTCCTGTCTCTCAAACAAAGACTGAAAAAGAAATGGCAAGAACAACTCAACAGCATCCTTTGGAGAGTATATAGAGTCTCATTTTCCTCATGGAGAAGGGCTCATTAAGTCAGACCCTACATTCAGCTGTGGCCCATGTTTACTAAAAACTAAAGAGGAAAAACTCTACAAAGCCCACTCCAGAAAGAGGCGAGTCCATCCTGTGTCAAACCACAATCCCGGAAATTGAATGTTTAATTCATAAAGTAAATTATAAGAGATTACTTGTACAAGTAGCTGCAATGTCCTTAAAATTATTCTTTAACTGAGGAAAAGTTTTTTGACCTTTGGAGAAAATGCTTGCTTCTAGCTATGACTAGAAAGAGATTTCCTTCTTTCTCTGTTGTGTTAAGAATCTTTTCTTCTTATAAAGAAGGCACCACAGTGATTTATAACTGTCATAAAAGCCTGGAATCCTTTTGAGGTTAAGCTACTCAGCTATTCAACTTTTACTACAGAAACTTTGAAATTCAAAAAGAAAAAATAATGTAAGTTTTTGAAGGACATGTGTTGCTGTAGGTGATCCTGTTAATTAAAAGTGATTGCCTGCTAGGAAATCATACTTTAAAAAGTTTCATGAATTTATTAGAACCCTGAAGGTATCTTTGTATGCACAGAGCTTTACATGCCATTTATGCAATTTTGTTTCAGATCTGCTTAAAGTCTTGCTGACACTCCCAGAGCAGGGAAGAGCGCTGCGAGCATGCGTATGTGTTTTGGCTAATTGAATTATGTGAAAATACATACTAATGAAGCGTTAGCCGAGGTATTTGCTCAGTCGACTCTGCCTCTAATTTCTTCTAAATTAGGAGCATCTTTTTTGCAGCAGATTAACGTTTTAGGAAAGCCTGCCTTCTTATAGAAAAACAGCACATTGTCTAATATTGCGATTCATTTTTTGCATGCTAAAAAGCTCACTGTACTCCTGATGTGCACATCGTGCGGGAGAAATCTAAAAGGCATTCTTAATTTAAAGAATGCGCTACTCTGGAAACACCAACGCCGAGTAATTATCCAATAAAATGAATGAGCAAATTATTAATCTTCTCTTCAACCACTTTGTGTTTTCCCCTTTAACACACTTTCAAGAATGATTGTGTTTGGTTTGCTTTGGTTTGAACGAGGACTGTCATTTAAGGATCCTGTTTGGATTCTTTTTCCACACGTCTATTTGGAAATAGTAGCTCATAACGTTTGTTGCTGTAATTCCGCGATCCCCTGATGCTGATGTTGGAGAAATACGCTGTGGAAACGCCGTGGCTGTTTTTCACGGGAACCCAGGGAGCGATCAAAACCGCAGAACGTGCTGGTGTTTGCGGT
Source organism: Equus przewalskii (assembly GCF_037783145.1). Taxonomy (NCBI): domain Eukaryota; kingdom Metazoa; phylum Chordata; class Mammalia; order Perissodactyla; family Equidae; genus Equus; species Equus przewalskii. The sequence goes on along the minus strand of NC_091853.1, from coordinate 20,925,003 downwards.
AGAGGTGGGCAGGCAGCGAGGTCCCCGCGCAGCGCTCGGGCTGCGGGCGGAGAGCAATCAGCTAATTAATTGCCTAATAGGAATGGGGAGCCGGTGCCCGCGCTCTGCAGTCGCCTATGCGGGCACAGACCCCCGAAAGCGGCTTGTTTGCTCTCTGTCGCATCGTCGTCGTGCAGTGTGTGGTTTGTGGCAGGAGATGGGCCGAGCTGGCGCAGCAGGCAGGCGGCGGGCGGCACAACCCGAAAGAAAACTGCCTTCGTTGCCTCTTACGGTTCAGGGCTAAACAGAAGGAAGCTTCGGGAGGAAAGAAAACCGTGAGAAAACTTGCTCTCGTCGTGCTCTGCTCCAGTGTGCCTGTTTAGAACACACAGCTATAGCTTAGAAGTAAATGTAATCTGTGATGAAGCTGGATATGGTCCCCGCAGCTGAAAGCTTGGATGCTTGGAAAATGGTTTGAGGGACAATAAGCCATAGAAAGTGATCAGGGGAAGAAATTACATATGTATGGTATAAAATTATATATGTAAATATAGACATGTAATTTGTGTGACCAAAGAGAGAATTATCCTTTGTATCAGAAGATTAATATCTTGACAGAAATGGTGTGATTCCTGTAGGACCATGATATCTTGCACAGAAAAGTTGCTTTTCAGTTCAGGGCTAGAGGGACCAATCCCAGAAATTGTCACCTGGTCTCTCTCCCTTTTCACCTTCCACCTCAGAGAGAGGGAGACATCCTCAGCAACCCCCTTTCCCATCTCCACCACCCCTGGGAGTCTCCTCCCAGCACACATGGCCTTGGCTGCAGTTTTCTGTGCTTCCACATCGATGCCATGTCGTTTGTACTTCCTTATACCTTATAGCAATTCTCCTGCCTCCCTGGTTGTGGTGTCTGCATAAATTTCCATCCTGTTTTTTTTTTTTTTTTTTTTGTAGGACAGTCTCGTTTTCATAGGTTTTATAAGGGCGAGTAAGCCAGGGATTAAAAGAGTTCAGTTCAAAGTCCCTGTTTTGTCACTTACTAGTCCTGGGTTCTTGTTCATGTCAGTAACCCTCAGTTCGCACTGGTTTCCAAATCTGTAAAATGGGCAAAAAATATGCTTGTCCTGCCTACCTCACAAGGTCGTTGAGGTGATCAAAGGCTGTGACAAAGCCTTTGAAAACTTAAAGTGAGCTGACGGTGTTATTATAGAGCAAAATGCTTAGGAATCAGGGCACTACCTCATCGCCACACCTCTTCTTTTAATCCTTCGCACCATGTTGTCAAACTATTGTAACCAGCAGTCTCCAGAAAAACAAGCTGACTGACAGCCGGGGAAGCAGGTGCATCCAGGCAAGAGGACTCTGAGATGGAGATTAGCCGGCAGGTGTTTATTAGGAGTGCTCTTGGGATCAACACCCAGGAAAGGGAGGGAAGGAAGCCAGAATGGACATAGGGAGAAGGTAAGCTGTGATGCTATCTCAATGCGGTCCTCAACTAGTCCTACATGCAGCCCCGAGGCTGGGGTGACCCTTCCGAGTTGCTCCTGGTTGGCACGAGGGGGCCATATCTTTAATCTCCTTATTTGAGCAGTAACTGGATTCAGGCTGTCTGAGGAAGGGGTTTGCTTCAGCAGAGAGAATTGCCTGGAAGCAGCTGACAGCCTGGGGTCTTGCAAGTGGAGAATGAGTCCTCTGCTCCTGAAGGGAGACCTGGGTGGTGCCCATCACAACGTCCAGCACACTGTTCTTTTGCTTTTGGATGTTTACTTCTGGAATATGGTCAGCACACTGTCCTGGTGGTAGAATGTGATGATTTTCTGTGCTGGCCCTCAGAAATTACCTTGGAGTTAGAACAGGCGCTCTGTAGGTGTGATTCTGCACCTGTCTGAACTAGCTGGGCATCTTTAACAGACTGCCCAGCAGGTCCCTAGAGAGCAGGTACCTCTCTCTCTCTCTCTCTCTCCTTCTCTTTGCAGTGTTATGTGTGGAATCCCCCTAAGATCTGCCTCTTAAACCATCCTACCCTAACTTCTTCTACTTGACCCTTTCGACCACCAGTGCCGGAACTCAGACTCCACACCCATGGCCACAGCCACACAACACTTCTGTCCATTTACCCACCCGATCGAGGCTCCTGGACTCCAGCCCCAGTCAGAGCCCCAGGCCCCCATGTAGCAGTTAGGGGAGTCAGACACTGCTAATCTGACATGCCGTCACTCAACGTCTCTCTTCAACTGTGAAATGAGAAGCTCAGTTCTTTCCAAATTTACCTCAAAATTGTTGGTTTTTATAATCAAACCAGGCAGTGGAAATATATGTTGTGAGTATGTTTAGTCTGTTTTTGTGTGTGTTCGTTTCGTAGATGTGTGTTTGCTGGGTGCATAGGTGGATGGGTATGTGTGTCCCAAAGCTCGGATGAATTCTACCAAAGAATCTTTGGTCTGCACCCTCCCCCACCACCGTGTTTCATTTGTGTGTCTTTGGGGAACACAGTCATTATTACGCATTAGCCAGCAGAATATTTTACCAAGGGTTTTTGATAACTATAGCAGGTGGAACTGAAGTTCTAGTATTCCAACTGGAACATAGTAATTTCTCTCATAGATGTCAGTAAGCTACTACCTTACCTCCGGAACACCTAAGACTCATGTCTAGCATCACTTTTCATTCATTCATTCAATAAGCATTGAATGCCTACTGTACGCCAGACCCTGACTTGCGCACAGAGATGGGGGAATGACTAATGCATAGTCCTTGCCCTAAGGAGCGACCAGATGCCTTAATGCAAATTCCAACATGATCATAAAAAGATGAATTTAGGCTATCTATAGAATAACCATCTTCTTTTTCATAATGTGTTTTTAGTGGTGTATCTTTCAAAGATGCTCAGTTTTTCTTATGAAAAGTTCATGTAAATAGACATCAAAAAAGAATTTTTTCCCACATATCTCCGAACACAATAGCCAGTCAACTACTTCAGTCCATATGGAACCAATTTTGTTTCCTTAATTCACTTTCCAAACCATTTTGTGGGTTGTTGTATAATAAAAGTCGCCGGCTAAAAATTGTGTTTTTTAATTTTCAAAGTGTTTCCATATCTATTAACAAATTCAAGCCTCACAAAAAGCTTAGTAGGTAAACTGGAAAGTGTGGAACCCATTACACTGAAACGGAGCCCAAGGTGCAGAAAGTTGGGTGATTGTCTAAGACACCCAGCTCAGCCAATCACTTAAAACAAAATGCAAAAACAAAAACAGAACTAAATCTAGTGCCCGGATCTTTTTCCATCAAGAAATTTGTATAGTTAGAGTTTTTCATAGTAAGTGAATGTTTATGACCTCGGTCACATATGACACTTCCACCCCGCCTCCCCCAAGAGCCTGATCGTGAATCTCTCAGCTTATCTGAAGCCTGTGTGATTATTAGATAAAATGATTCATGATGTATATCACTTTATATGAATCACTGATTAAAGAGGAATACTATGAACCCAGGGTCTCAATTTGTCAAGCCCCAGGGTACAATTCAAACTCTCTATTATCTGGCCTACTCGCTACTTGTTACTAATTGTTGCTAATTGATTGAAATTTTTGAAATTATTTCATATTTTAAAGAGTATTTTTAAATTCTCTCGCGTATCTTGAAACATAATATTGTAGGCAGCAGATAAGGAATTGCCTTTCCGTAGCATCTCCTCTTGCCTTCAGTGACCAACAAGAGCGTCATTATCATACAGCCTGAAGAGAGGACGTTTTTAGTCAGCAGACAAGAAGCAGGAAGCCTGATTTTCAGCAGTTGGGCTGGCCCACTTCACGACAACCCAGGGACCTTCCCCTCGTCGTGCCCCCCTGGTGGACATGGAACCAGCCTGCTGCCTGTAAATGCCTCAGAGGCTAGAGCAGCCTGAGTGGAGCCAACAGGCTGGCAGGGGATGAAGTGGCTGCAGGACCTGCACTTCCTTCCCACCTCCAACCTTCGTGCTCACCTCCTCCAGGAAGCTCTCCCTGATTAATTACATTCCTTTCTTTACCTTCAACCATTCCTGCATTTTCATGGGAAGGAACCACAAAATGCCCACACTACAATGCTAACTTAAAAAAAAGAAAATCAGGGGCCATCCTGGTGATGTAGTGGTTAAGTTCTCCCACTCTGCTTTGGCAGCCCAGGTTCACGGGTGTGGATCCCAGGCATGGACCTACACACTGCTCATCAAGCCATGCTGTGGTGGCATCCCACATACAAAAAATGGAGGAAGATTGGCACAGATGTTAGCTCAGGGACAATCTTCCTCACAAAAAAAAAAGAAAAGAAAAGAAAAAGAATCAGGCAACAAAATTATATATGCAGATTCATTTTCATGAGATCATTCATAAAATAATCCTAAAGAAAAAGGCATTTGTTGCCTTTGATGTAATTTTGTCTTTATAAATTCAAGTATTAATGATGTATACATACATACTTACACAATACATGGACTCACCTGGAAAAAGGCTGGAAGGATAATCTGGAGAATTTAACAGTAATTCTTTCTTTGTATTAGAATAATGAGTATTTTCTACATTTTCTGTACTGAACATGGACTATTTTTGATACTAAAGAAAAACCATTACTTACAAAAATAAGAGTAATAAAAAGTCTATCAGGGGCTGGTCCTGTGGTTGAGTGGTTAAAGTTCCTAGCACTCCACCTCATGGCCCAGGTTCGGGTTCACACGTTCAGATCCCCAGGGCATGGACCTACTTTACTCATCAGCCATGCTGTGGTGGCATCCCACATACAAAATAGAGGAAGATTGGCACAGATGTTAGCTCAGGGCTGATCTTCTTCACCAACAAAAAATCTATCATATCCATATATATATGTCTTTTTAGTTGTACAACAATGTGAATATACTTAACACTCCTGCATGTTGTTTTTTAAAAAAAAGTGAATAGAGAATGGGTGAAGCACTTTTCTACAAATAAAGACTATAAGCTTTAAAAAAACAAAAACGACCAGAAATAATGACATTAAATTGTTTTAAGTGGTTGCTTCTCTTTTTCCTGAATGGTGGATTGCAGTAAATAGTTATTTTATCTTTATTATTTTATGTATTTACTAAATTCGTACAGGATAAGTAATACTACTTTTAAGATAAAAATAACTAATTCTGTGATTTTAAAAATACTAAATGAAAATAGTGACTGTGTATATCAATGTGTCGTCTTTGACAAGTTGTTTTATATTTATTTTCACATTGTTTCATGAGCAGATTTTATTTCCTCAAGGGAACTGCAGATTCCTAGTGGGCCTTCCAGTCGTTTTGCTGTCTTCAGAGTATTTTATACACATTAAAATACACATGTTCATCCACAATGCTCTCATCCACCCAAATAAAGGGAGGGAAGCTGCTCTCACCAAATCTTGACTACCACCATTTCATTTCTTCCATTAAGATGAATCTCTGATCGTAAGTCTATGAGAAACATTTGAAATTGGTCAAAAACAGGACAGATACGTGAGCCCCTCTTATTGTTGTCACTGTGTTCATTATGGGTCTGAAAGCTCATCTATGTTAATTTTGACCAGGGTTCCCATTCCTCTGTCTCTAGGCACAGGCTGCACACTAAGCTGGCATCCTTGCTGCGGAAAGAACAAAGCAATTTATCATTATTGGCAAGTTGGCCAATTTCGTCATTAATCGATCATTTGCTTTTCCAGTGTGGTCCTGAGGCGTTCCTCCAGGGAGTGGAGCGGGAGAGCAGGATTTGCTCTGTCGGGCATGGCAGCAGCAGACTGTGAAGGAAATGTTCAAAGTATTCCCTCAATAAAGGAAGGTCGCTTGCCTTTGCAACAGCATGCATTTTGAACCAAAGGAAAATCAGGCCTAGGATTTCCAACAATTTCAGTTTTTCAGTGAAAGTTTTTGTTATTAATGCCCTTACTAGGCTGCAAATGCTTCTCCCAGAGGGATGCAGCATAATTTTCATACCAGAGGAAAGGGGACCAGAGGAGCACTGAGTGTCCTGTCTCCTCAGCTGCTTTGCCCTCTCAGTAGACTGTCCTCAGCTGTTACCTCATCTGGAAAGAGCAGGTTGGAGGAAGAGGCAGCCTGGCACCCTGGATCTGGAATGCTAAGGACCTCGTGGAGGTGCAAACAATATCTGTTCACTCCTTTTTATTGCTGCAAACCCCAGGCTCTGGAGAGTATCGATAAGGGGCCAGAATAGACAAGAAGTCAAGGCCTGTAGGGTTAGAGGACTTTAAACCTCAGTTGTTAAATTTACAAACAACTCAAGTGAACCTTTTAGTTAAAGATGGAGAAAAGAAATGAGACTCTGATCCATTTTGGACACATAATGCCTCTCAGGAGAAGAAGCTCTTCTGAACAGTCATGTTCCCCGTCGGGGCCCATCAGTCATCGTTCCAGGCAAAGGCCCCGTGGAGGGAGACACCACATGGCCCACAGGGCTGATCATCATGCGCTGCATCAGAGAAGCAGGTGGCTGGGCTTCTTGCATCTGTAGCCAGATCACTACCTTACTTTACATTCCACATTCTAATAAATCACAATAGCACATTAAATATAATTGTGTTTTCTAGCCACTCATATGTAGGGTTTAAAATGGAGGGAAAAAATGCATTAATGCTCCTTTCAACTCCTTTCCCTAAAAAAAACACAAAACTACAGCAACAAAAATCACAGTATCACTGCTTGTTTCACTTTTAATTCCTTACGTCATCAACTCAAATTGATTGTCAGTATCTTAAGGGTAGGAACCAAGTCTTCCACATAATTTGCCTCCCCTATTTTGCCTAATGTGGTGCTGTGTGCTCTGAGCACAACACATGCTTACAAAATTCATGGAAACCAGCACGTGCATACATGTTTCAGTCTTCACAGCACTTTCCCATCTGGGCACATCTCACTGTGTCCAGCTGAGCTGAGTGCAGGAAATTGAAGCCCCAAGGGGTTGACTTGTCCCATATCATAGAGAAAGTGTGACAGAGTTGGAACCAGAACTCAGGCTCTGCTTTTATCTGCTGAGAGAATGAAGCTCCACACGGGAAGAGACGAAGATTCTCTTCTTGACCAAACTCTAGCCGGGCTCCTCTGAGTTCTCTTCTCAACCAGGCCTCAACCTTGGCCTAGAAAGACTTGAACAAATACTAACATAGTTTCTAACAGCTTCACACCACATCCGTAAGATGACCCCTGCACTCCTTAAAGTGCCCAGCTGAGAAAACTCAAAACTTCCAAAAGAATTGACTGTTTGTTCCGGCCAACACCTGGAGCAGAGCCCTGTCTTCCAGTCTCTGTGGGAGGGGAGGAGCTGAACTTACGTAAGTGCCAGTTAGCAAACTCAGATGGATTTCACATGGACCACCCCCCCCTTTCCCGGTTTTTGTAGTTTTCACTTCCCTGACTCGACTGAGCCCCTACTCACCCCCCTCAACTTCCTCATCCTCCCTTTAAAATGCCCAGTCTCCTCTGAACAGATCAAAGCTGAGTTCAGTTCACATGGACTCTTTTCCCTATTGCAATAGTTATTACTGATTAAAATCTGTCCTTCCCACTTTAACTAGTGTCCAGCTTTGTTTATGGCTGACAGAAGAGACCCTTCTGCCTTGCTACCTCTGTATTCCCAGTGTTTGTACAATGTTTGTTCACAGCACCTGCTCAATGGGCATTTGTTAAAAGAATGAATGAACACGTAGTGAGTATTCACTGTGGAGAATTCACAAAACCCATTCCTCTTGTCCACAACATCAATGTTTTACTCCTTTCTCGTGTTGCTAGCTGGGTACACTACTTCAGAATTCCGCTTCTCAGCTTTCCCAGAATGCCACTTCATGAGCTGACTTCTGCCTTGACCTGACCCATTGGATATATCTTGATTGGCCTAATAGCTCTTTCCTTCCCCAGAACATATGCTTTTTTAAGATGCCCATCCTATCCCAAGCGTGGCCTCTGAGTGATTTTGCAGGAAGAAAAGATCTTACCAGTGTTATAACTCACTCAAGGTTGTGGGTTCCAAATTTGAAGCTGAACTTGAGCTTCTCTCGATTCAAGTTGCAAGGAGCACTGGCAAAAATGGGACCTCCTAGTTCAAGAATAAAGGCTCTGGGGGTTACTTAGCTATCGAGTTGCTCTTACAAAAGAAGATTCTGATGAGTCGAGTGTAAAAGAATCAGAGTCCAAAGGATTTAATTTCTCTTGAAATATTTGATGGTGAAGGCAGCATTTATTTAGCAATATATGTGTGGAGTCTCACTCATCTCAAAATGTTTGAGAAAAAGATGAAGATATTTTTCCAATAGCATAATCTTGTTTGGTCCTCTCTTCCTCTTCCACTTTAAATAGAGAGTCTGAAAAGTTGCACTAAATATTCTCAGGCTAATTTCTGCACTAACTAGAAACCAACATCGTCCTAGATAAGATTAATTCAAGACACAGCAATGAAGTAAAACCTAAGTTCAAATATCATTACTGGAAAAAAAAAAAGGCAAAAAAAAAAATTAAAATTGCCCAAATTCATCAGCCACGTTGGAATTTAGCACTCCTAAAACATGGACCTGGTTAGAAGTTGGAATACATATAGTTTCTTTTTTAATGCTATTTGTTGAAAAAGGTTTTGCCTATAGCTATAAATATTTCTTATTACCATCTCAGAAAGTTCCAGGGGCCCCTGGCCTTTCTAACCAAATATGGGATTCTTCTGGGTTCAGAACTATCATTTACCTTTACACTTTTACTGCCTGGAATGTTTCAGGGAAATATTGTGAGGCACCGTGCGCTCTCCAGGCTCCAATGTATCACCCTAATGCCAACAATTAAGAAGTACATAATTAGTAAAAGTTTATTCTATGCTTAAGATTAAGCTAGGAAGCATAGAAGAGAGAAACAGTCTTTACCCACAAGAAGTTTTTAATCTGGAATTGGAGACAAGACTCTTACACAGATGAAAGAATTTGTAAGCAAGACCATAAGAATAATAATAATGATAATATCAATAGTTAATGTTTATCATGTATTCACTAGTGAAAGTGATTATTCTAAATGCTTTACATGGATTATATCATTTTATTCTGAGAATGGTCTTACAAGATTAATATCCCCAGCTACACAAGAGAATACTTAAATGGGATAGGTTAAAGACCTTGCCCGAGACCACACAGCTGGAGAGTGATAAACCTAAGATTCAAAGCCAAGGAGGATAGTTTCAGAACCTGAATGCCAAACCTCTACCCACCGCTGCCCTCAAACCTGTGTGTGCACACGTAAAGGTTAAGGCACGTGTGTGTGCAGATAGAAATATCTACGTGATCATTACAAACTGAGAGCAGAGATTGCCAATCAGTCCAAATAGATTCATTACTTCAATACTTTCCATGCATTTTAATCGATATTTGATTCAAAAATATAAGCACTTGTTATAAGCAAGTCTCTATCCGCAAGGGGGATAAGACAAAACTGAAAATACTCTTGGGGTGAAGGAAGGAGAATGTAAAACACTGCTGATGACATAGAAACGTCTTCATAACAGTTAGATTAACTGGACTGGGCCAGAATTTCACGGAGATGGGAATGTGGGAGAGTGGGATGGCATTATTAGTGTATGTTTATCTATAATCTGAGGGAAACCATTTCCACATCATCATTTTATTATTATTATTTTCCTTCATCTTATTTTTCTGTATGTCATCCCAGTTGCTGACTACACCTGACCCAAACGTCATTCACCAAGATGGAAAAGGCACTTGGTCAGGACAAAAGAGGAAGAAAATATCTCATCCAAAACTGATGCTGGGGCAGTTTAGAGAACACTCAGAGTGTCAGATATGGACAAAGTAAGTGTTACGTTCATAATTATTTAACAACATTGCCCAGCATCTCTGTTCAATTCCTCTGTTCCTGCCTCCTAGCCTCCTCTCGCTCTGCACACTCTGCTGGTTAGAATGTTCCCTTTATTCAAGCAGTTCTTGAAACCTCATTCCTTCCGAATAATCTTTCCTAATATGAGAACATTGGAAAATTCCCCTTTGCCTCACCCTCTCTAACTATAAAACTTTCAAAACAACCTCCTATCATCAGGTCATCCAATCTTTAAAACTATTCCCCCTGCCATCCAAATGAATTCTGACAAAATATCAGAACAGCAGGGAGGACTTCTAAAGAGATAAAAGCAAAAACTAGCAACGACAATACATTTTAACGAAAGCTAATTCTAAACAAGCTAGGCGAACTCATCCGAGACTTGAAAAGCCCATGTTCTTGTCACCCTCAACCCCGATTCTTTACAATGAACCGCCGTATTTATGTTCTAGCTCTCAGATCATCTCTCTCCTCCGCCTCCATTTTAAAAAACACACATTCCTCCTGAGGCACAGCCTCTGTATGCCCCACTCACCCTCATAACTCTCCAGACACCATGGTTTCTCCACCTTTCTAACTGCTGCCATCCTCAGTATTGAATTCTGTTTCCACCACTGTGTGTCTCTACTCTGTGTTATCTGGATCCCATACGTTGAAGCCCCTTCCCTCTTTGATGGGGTCTGGGTCAACCTGTGTAATAAAAGAGAAAGGCTAATAGAAGCATCATGAAAGCAGAGAGGTTATGGAAAATGTTCTTTTACTAAGTAGATACATCCCCTAAACATACAAAGGGAAGATAAATAAATGTGTGGCTCTGGAAAAGGAAATGAAATAAACACAGAGATTGTGGGACATCAAAGGCAAGCTCACTATCATGTCGAGGACGGGGGGCTGTGCATCAATAACTTAAACATCAGGAGAAGGGGGATTCATTATGCATTCCTCGCAAACCAGAATCTTATACCTCTGGACACCTCACTCATAATAAGGCCATTTGCATTTCAACAATGGATGATTAAATACTCCTGGCTTATTACCATTTGAACACATGAAGACCACATTGGAGTCAACGTTAATTGAGCTGTTCCAGGTGCTCTGCTAGGCCTGGATTACTGGGAAAAGTAAATATACAATAACCAGTGGAGGCAAAACCGTGTTTTGGACATATTCTGATTTTCTGATGTCTCCAATAAGAAATCACTTAATAAAACGGAGGGCCATCTCTGAGTGAGTAAATTATCCAGCAGTAAGTCTCAAAGAAGGGATTTTGCCCGCCCTCATCTTAAGAAGGAAAAATGGAGACAGTCGGCATGGCCATTCATGTGCCCTGAACAATGAAAAGCAGACAGCAAGAAAATTGAGGGTCACAGTTAAGGAACATAATTAGCAACTTTTATCTGAATAATGCTGAGAACCGTCACGAAAAGAGATTGAAGCAACCTCTAGAAGAAAGTAAAATAAGGATCTTCCTCGGAAGTCCATAAGGAAAGCAAAGGCTTGATAGACCAAATTCAGGGTAATAGCAAGGACACTTTATTTACACTTAGGATTTTGTTTTCTCTCTTTGCTCTGTGACACGATAATCTACTCACGCAAAAAATGCTGATATTAATTGTAAAAACTGACAAGTATAAATAAATAGGGAGAAATAGAGATTGGTACCAAAAAAAACAAACTTGATTACATAGTAAAGACATATTTTTGTAGATCAAATACAAATGAATATTTCAAGTTGTGTTAAGCTCTGGTTCCCTGAATTATGCTGAAAGAAAGCTTAAGACCTAAACATTAATAAACATTGAATGGATGACAACAGCTACCTGAAAGCCAACCATAGCCAGTAAGCTCCTCCGTTTCCTTAGGACTAACCTTTTGCTCTTCTACTATTTTGCTAACAGAAGTATTCACTGGTTTATTCAATTAATACACTGTCTTATTACGTCACTTTGGGAGGCAGCAATATTTCATGAAATAGCCTGCGTTTTGAAGCAGACAGACTGGATTCTAATCAGGGATTGGCCATTTTCTTACCCAATGACCTTGAGAAATTTCTATCACCTCACTGAGCTCCATTTCCTCATCTGCAATATAGAGGGTAATAAGACCTACCTGGCAGGATTTGTCTCAAGTTGAAATTAGATCAATATTTAAAGCACAGCACTTAGCACAGGGTAGGCAGTAAATACTAGTTATTTTTTTTTTTTCCAATGTCTTGCATTCCCAACGTGACAAAGTTAAAATTCCGTTATAAAGCATTCAAGATTCTTCCAAACGCAGTTCTGGCCTACTGGACCTGGGTAACACTTTGCAATATTAACTGACGTTTTTCCTGCATCTTCTTTAATATTTTGACCTTTCTTAACCAATAGGCTAGTCTAGTAATTTTTTTTTATTTTTTTTTAGGTTTTATTTCTCCTTCTTCTCCCCAAAGCCCCCCAGTACATAGTCGTATATTTTAGTTGTGAGTCCTTCTAGTTGCGGCATGTGGGATGCCACCTCAGCACGGCTTAATGAGTGGTGCTAGGTCCCCCATGCCCAGGATCCGAACCGGCAAAACCCTGGGCTGCCGAAGGAGAGAACGGAACTTAACCACTCAGCCCCAGGGCTGGCCCCTAGTCTAGTGATTCTTGATCCTGACTCTAGTTAGAAGCTTCTGGGGAGTTTGTTAAACAATCCACCCCAGACTCATTAAATCAGAACTTCAGGAAGTGTATCTACTGCATTTGTACTCATTTTTAAGTGCCCAGAATGATGGTAAAGTGCAGCGGTGGTTGAGAAACTTGACCTGGACCTTTCCAGATCCCTTACCTCAGGGAAGGGATTACAGGTGGAAAGCAGACAAGAATGGATTCTGTTATTAGCTTTTGAGTTTCAAAAGAAGAAACGAAAAGAACACAGGACTAAATAAAAATTTTTGGAAAATACGTAACAACTGGAACAAAGATTCTCAACTGCCACCACCACCACCATCCCCACATCCCACACCTTTAAGATTACAAAACCTAGCTCTGGTGGGGAAAATAGCAGGAAAAGAGCTAATGAGAGCTTGGAAGCTTGTAGTTGCTGACAAAGGAGGCCCTATACCCTGCCCTTCCTTGGACAGGGGAGACAGAACTCTCCAGATAAGATGGTAGGATCCAAGATCAGAAGGTCCTTGCCTTGTTTCCCAGTAGACTCCCCAGGTGGGCAGCTAGAGCTCAGAGAAGTAAAGGTGGTGTGATTAACCAAAGTAGTGCCCAGACAGCCTCACAAAACAGAGGATCTAGAGGTTGAGACTTGGGACTCTGGGAGCAGCATAGCAGCCTTCTGAAAATGACCCAGCAGCAGCTAGAGAGAGCTGACGACCGAGGCTCATGCAGGATAATGGTCATCTCATTAGATACCGACGTGGAGAGTTGACAACTGAATTCCTGATGTCCCCATCCCCCACTCCCACCAACATCTACATAAGGCCCCTGGCACCAAGGGAAACCAAGGAAATGAGGACAGGATTCCTGAATTGATGAAGATTGTTTCCTTCACATGGGAGAATGAGAGCTTTAAAAACTAAGTTGATTAATAGAAGCATAAATAGTTACATGTCCTTTGCACCTGAACATGTGACTGAGATTTCCACCCTCCTCATTACTTTTCTATATTCATATATTTTAGTGTCACATACCACATCCACCTGTATTTCATGCTCCTGCGGCGCTAAAAAGACCACTCTTCTCTCGCACTTCTGCACTCCTCTCTTGCTCACTCCTCAGTCCCTGTGTGCAATGTGCTTTCTTTGCTTCCCCACCCTCCCTGGGCAAAAGTCTTCAAGTTTTCTCCCGTATGCCTTCTCTGACTCTCCTTGGAAAAACTCATTATCTCCCCTCCACCTTCCCCTCACAGGACCCCCTAGAGGATGGTGCATTATGTTCATCTGAATGGCTGGGAAGGGGAGCATGAATGTATATACGTGTATAAATACATAGGTTTGTATGTATGGCCACCAAAACCCTTATCACATCATGTTGTAGCTGCATTTTGGTCTGTCTGCTCCACTAGATTGTCAGCCCTTTGAAGGCTGGGATCATATAACACACAACTTTGTATTCCGACATCTTGCACATAAGAAGTGTTCGATAGTTTGCTAAATGAATGAATGAAACTATTAACTAATATGACAAACAGTTCTCATATGCAAGACACAATGCTACTTCTTCAAAATAATAGAGTATTTTCCAGAGCGTTACCTTTTTAAAAGATCACTTATAACATCCCTGAACGTATATAAGGAGGAGATCATTGTCCTCATTGGCATCGTTCCTTATAATCACATCCATGATTGTAAACTGTACCTACTTTAATCAGAATAGACAGACAAGCTAGATAATCAAACTCCAAGAAAATCATTCCCATCTCACCTCTTTAGGCCAGATGGAAGTTATTTCTATGCTTCTATGTGGTACTACTGCTCTCGATCAATCATTAGAAAATCAATTGAGTAACTGACTATAACCACAGGTTTCGAGAATGGCAAATGCTTATTGTGCACCCAGTAGCAAACAAACAAATTTGCTCCATGAAATAGCCATACTGTAGTAATGTACCCACAAAATTCTGTTGAGTTGTTAAAACACTTGTAGTGCCCTTTCTAATATTTTAATATCAAGCAATTAGCCAAAGTGATAAATATGGCCACCATGTATAAAAAAGGAAACCGTACACTAAATGAAGTAAATAAAATGAAAACAGAACATTAAACCAGCTTCAGAGGGAAAATATCTGTTTATTTGAGAGATCAAGAGTGGGCAGGTAGTGTATGCGTAAGACCTAAAGGATTCATTTTTTTAAGAGGCTACTATAAAATGACTTGTTTGGATCATCTAACATTTAAACCGAGGTATCTTTGAGATATTCCACATAACTATGTGTTTGTTGTAACGGAGACACAATCATAAGCTCTAAGTCCCAATTGCCAATAGTGACTTCTTTCATCCCCAGCTGGTCTAAAACTGTACCCTGTACTTCAGGATGAAGATCTTACCTCTCTGATTCACCCTGGTCAGCCCTCTGGCCTGGGAAGTGTCAGTTCTAATGAGCAGGAGGAGAAGGAGTGAGATTCTTCAATGAGCATGGAAGAATGGAGGGACGCCTGTTAAATGCCATTCACAGCTCTAAATAGCCATTCAGATTAGTGGTCGTGGTTCCTAAAGGACAGATCCCACACTGATGTGTGTGCAGACCCCTTTCAAGGTCAGTGATCCATGCAACTCGAGTGGTAATGGGATCTGACCCTTAGTGTCGAAACCCGCACCTGTTAGGCTCGGAACAATGGGTCATTCTGAAGTCAGCCACTGCAACTTGCTCTTTTCCAGACCAGTGAAAAGAATATCTCATTTCTCTTGGAACTTGGTGACCACCATGCAAAATACTTTGGCGCTATTTGCAAAATAGCATACAAGCCGTGAAAATGATGCTGGTACAGATGTAACACCACAGCCCTGCTAGCCTCACATTTCAAGAACGATGCACATTAATCATGCCTTCCTTCCATTTCAGTGTACTGTAAATTAAACTCACATGAATGACTTGTAAGAGGAGCATGAATGTATATATGTACACACGGCGGGGGGAGTGGGAGGGTGTTAATTAAATATATGTGAAGGGCACATTGACTCATAATTTGAAGCACGGGGTCCCACTCCCACTTCTCACAGTAACTGTTTCACTTTGGGTGAGTCAGGTCATTATGCTTGCTGGTGGAATGAAGAGAGTATGGACCACAGAGCATTGTCGGAGCTCAGGAAACATACCTTCCTTCTGCTTTGCTTTCAGTTTCATCAATATTAAAGCTTCGGATTAAATAACTTCTTTTTTTTTTTTAAGGATTGGCACGTGGACTAACAACTGTTGCCAATCTTTTTTTTTTTTTTTTCCTGCTTTATTTCCCAAACCCCCCGGTACATAGTTGTATATCCTAGTTGCAGGTCCTTCTAGTTGTGAGATGTGGGACACTGCCTCAACATAGCCTGACAAGTGGTGCCATGTCCGCGCCCGGGATCCGAACCCTGGGCCACCACAGCGGAGCGCGTGACCTTAACCAGTTGGCCACGGAGCCGGCCCTGGGATTAAATAACTTCTAAAGTTTCTTCTAGTTCTAAAATTCTATTATTCTTTTTAGTTCACTGTTTTAGATTATTCTAGGATTCAATATAGTCTTAAAAGATCAACTCACATACTTCTTACCATTCAGCAGAATTGTACCAATTGTACCAGTATGCCATTGATTAAAATGTGTATCAAGCAGTCACCGGAATCTGTATTTTCCAATTTTTCTAAAATGAGCATTGATTATTTGTGTCATTTGTAATTGGCTTAAGAAGCCATCAGCTTCAACCACCTTGCCCTGAGGTAAATAAACAGAATAATCTTTGAATACTAATTTTGAGGAATGAAGATTCCACACCCTCTGGTCATAGCTGGTATTAGTTTATAGTCACACTCCAGCACAGACTGGCTGACCCTTCACAATCCCATTTCCCTTTTCCTCCTGGTCACACAGCTAGACTACATTTCCCAGCCTCGCTTGTACTTGGGCACAACCATGCGACCTAGTTTAGACCAATAGAATGTTGATGGGAGTAACGTGTGTCATTTCTGGTTCTTGTCCATAAAATCCTCTCACATGTAATCTTCCACTCTCTTCATCTGCCCACCTAGGGGAGAAGATTCCAAAGACTTCAAGAGGACACAACCACAGGATGGAAGGTCTCCAAGTCCCCGAGTCAGAGCTGTGAGGAGAGCTACCCGGGAAAGCTGCCTGACAAGGAACATCCATGTGGGATTGTTGTTGAGCAAAACAACACATTTGTTAAACCTCTTAAGTTTGGAAGTTCTTATTACCAGAGTTAAATAACCCTGATTAATGTCATCATGTGGGAAATTACTTTGAGGCAATGGTGGCCTCCAAGTATATTACCAGGCAAACTACCTCAGAGGTCAGAGAACAGAAAGGCTCACAGAGCAAGTTAAAATGCTCCAATCACATGGCTTATTGAATTAATTTAAAGCACACAGGGAGAAGCAAGGGAGAAAGAGGGGATAAATTAACACATTTAGGTTGGCACCATGCTAACTACATCCCGGGGTACACGATGTTCCTAAGTCCTGCCTCTCTCTCTGCTTCAGCAAGCTTCCTTGTTATGATGTGGTTCTGAGGATGAGGGTTAGAGTTCAAGCAACCCAAAGCCTCAAGGATCTCACTGAATCCTCTCCTGAGCCCACAGACAGCCCTAAGGATCCTCATTGCTCCCTGCTCTTCTGGAACCACTTGATTGACCAAAGCCAACCATAGGAAATATCTAGGCCCAAGCCTTGCCACCCAAAAAATTGGGAGATGAAAGGAGCAAAGGAAATATGAAGGCCCCTAAGTCATTTCAAATACTCCTCTCATTTCTCCCAGTCCTGAAGAAAGGTTGTACCATGCAGTCCTTCTGTCAGTAGGTAATGTCCCATCCAGTAAGGCATGGGAGACCGCCCCTTCCTGTCATGAAATACAAGGTATTATTCTCTTCCCCATTAGTTAGCATTGTGAAACCTTCCAGAAACTCTCCTATCCTCTGCAGCTACTTTCCTCAAGACAGATCAAAGTAGAATAGATGGTGTTTTGCATATTGAGAGGACAATGGCAAATTGCCAAAAAATTCCTCTTCTAAATTATTCTAAGTTAACCTAATTTATATTCCTTTATTAAGATGAAGACAGGCAGCTTATGAGAAATTACTCACCATGCTATAAGATTTTGCTCCGAGATCTAAACTTAAACAATTGGGGTGGCCCCCTTTAAGAAAAACTATATTAAAAGATCTTATTTTTGCAAATTTAACAAAAATATGCAACGATGTGAACACACTGATGGGCCGCTTCTCAGGACCCTGAAAGCAGCCTATAAAAGTGAGAAGTCCCAAAGCTTAAGCTTAATTCATTCACGGTAAATCCACCTCTAACCGAGGGTATTCTTAGCAGCAGATTTATTCTAGAAGTATCTGGGGTCTGTCTATTTCTGCAAAGGAAGCCTGAAAAGAAAGTGCCAGGAAGAGATAGAGTCCAGAAATTTAAAAACTGAATTTCCAACACTTCCAAGCAATTAAAATCACAGTTGAAAATGGTTGTTTCAATAACATTCAGTTCATAGCTATTCTTTATTCCTCTAAAGTAACCAAATAACCGGATGATATCTGAAATGCCTTAAGCAAAAGCTCATGGGGGGTGGAGGGTGGAGGGTTGACAACCAACTTCCAACTATTCGAGAACAGTCTTTGTGTTCTGCTTTAGGACGCCCTCTGAGGTATAAGACACACACACACACACATCCATTACGCCTCATCAATTAGCCTGAGAAGAAAATGTTGGGCCTGCAAAGGTGTCCACATTTCTCAGCACAACTCCTTTCCAAGCTTGCCTTCCCTGTCCCCAGGTCTAGCACAGACAGCAGGTACTTGGGAAGGAGGTAGGAGCCAGGGGACCAGGTCATTTTTGTGGGGCTTTGTCCCTGGCTTTTATTTTCTTGGAATCCCATGGAGTCAGCACAGTTGAGATAAGCTGAGCTCATGTGAGGACAAAGAGCAGACTTAGTCCCCCTCCAGTGCTCCCCCGTTTCCTTTAGGGCTGGGATGAGGATGGCGGGGGAAGCAGAGAGATAATATTTGATGGAGAATTTTGGGTACCTGGTCTTTTCACTAATATCGGTTCTTCACGTTCAAAGGAAACGTGATAGAATAACAGACTGCTTTCTCCAGAGCCATCAGATGGAAACTGCAATATTCAGTCAAGAGATGGCTCTGTCTTCCCACTGGCAAACTTCGGTGTGTGTGGAAGCATCTGGAGAGCTGACTGAACTCAAGTTTTGAACCAGATGTTAGACATCATGTAGACATGGCCTCTACTACCATCCTTCATTTCCACGTCCAAGTGTTTACCTGGTCCTTCCAAGAGACCTTGTACAAGAGCCCTGAAGAGGCTCCGTGCTTGTCACTGTGTGGAGCGGGAGAGGGTGAGATGCACAGCGAGGCTCTGGCAGACGCGAGTGTGGCACTGGGGCTGCACCGCACGATTGTCTCTTTTCTTCCAAAGAGCGGTCTAAGAACGACAGTGTTTTACTCTCCTGGCAGAGCATCAGTCCCCACAGAAGGATCTACTGTCAGGACAACTCAGCCACTTCAAAGGCCTGAGGGTGCCTGCCACTGAGCTCAGCTCCGTACATGTGAGCTCCAGGTCACACCAGGGTGGCAGGCACCCGTGCTCAGCTCCTCGCCAGCCGCCAGCCGCCCAGCCCTGACAGAGGGAAACGAGTCCCTGCTTTAGAGCCAGAGGAACACAATTACCTCCTTATCCGTTTTTAAACAGCCTCTTCCCTTGCAAATCTCTGCTAATAAGCACGGCTTATCTTTATTTACCAGGTAGCTCCTTTCTCTTCTGAGATACCAGAAGGCCCAATGAAGGGAAGCAGAGAGTAAAGCGTTTTCTACAAAATGACAAGGAGACAGCAGTTTTCTGTCTAAAAATACACAGATGTCCTTCTCCTTAGTGGATGCTGACTTGTTATAGATAGTTAGGGGTCAGCTTTGAAAAAAGTCTTAAGAGAACTCTGTGCAGCCTGTAATCGGTGGGAGTTCCCATTTAACTGTTCCGTGTTCTGTTCGTCCGCCCACCAAATGAGCTAAACACCAAAATGCAAAAGAGACTTTAAAGCCAATTGGTCTAGCCCCTGTCTCTGAACAGGGTTACACTTCACCGTTCAAAATTCTTAAAGGAGCTTAATAAGCACTCGTGTTTTTTTTCTTTTTCTTTCTTCCTTCCTTCCTTCCTTGCTTCCTTCCTTTCTCATAAACCAGGAGTAAAAACCCTTATTCTGAGTTCAGACACAAGGAATTCCTTTTTCTGGAGCCCACTTCTTGACTTTTATGACACTTTTACGCTAAAAATGCTACTTCCCTAATTAGGTGGTTCTTATACAGTATAATAGCAGCTCAGTCATATTTCATTTTGTGGAACTTTCGAATACCCTGAAATATACAAACCACAGCTACGCATTAAGTATATATTACAGGATACTGCAAGTTGAGACTCCTACTCTCTAAATCTGTCCATTGGGATAATTATAAAGACTGAACGAGATAAGTTTCAACCCTGAAAAACCAATGGACCTAATAGAGACACAAATCTCTATCCCAATATCCTAGGACACTCTAGGGAAGCTCATTCCCAAAGCAGATGTGGGTAGCTAAAAGTAAGGGCCCTCCCCTAGGTCAAAGTATTGCAAATTTCCCAAGCAAAAATTTTTCCCATTCTAGAAAAATAGGTTATATTCTACTTGGATCACCTACCAAAGGTTTCAAAGAACAGAAATGGTCCCAGGATCTCCTGAACCGTGAGGTGCTTGAAGACAGGAAAAGTATCTTACTTCATTCTTTTTAAACACCAGACGCTAAGCATAGGGACTGGTGGTGGTGACGATGACGATGATGATGATGACGGCAACTATAAGTCATCCAGCACTTACAATGTGCCAGGGACTTCGCTCCATCCTTCATGTGCATGAATTCATTCATTCCTCACAGCAACCTATGAGACAGATACTTTTGCTTCTATAAATGAGAAAATTCAGCAACAAACTCAGCGTATTTGTTAAGTCACTACCCAAAGTCATGCCTCTAGTAAGTGGCAGAGATGGGATTCAAACCCAGGTGCTTCTGTCTCCAGCATCTGTGAATTGAACTGCCATGATGATTTAGCCTGGTGCGTGGTCATTGCTTAACACATTTATGTTGAACAAAACTGAGCAGATATAATGGAATTGGGGGGGAGGCTTCTCTCCCTACTTCAAACTCCTGTCTAAACTGCAAAGGCATTTATTGGTTATGGACCACATTATCGTGATTATAATTATAATAGTCTTAACACCCCAGACTAGACTACAAGTTCCCTGAGGGCAGGAGAACATATTCTTCATAATAAGAAGAGGTACTGGACTATGCTCCAAGCTTTGAATACATTTTTTAATCCTTACAATAATTTTGAATGGAATATGTTATTATCCCCATTTTTCACATGAGGAAACAAATGCAGAGGTGAGTAAAGGCCAGGAAGCCAGTAGTAGGAGATTTAAACACCCTTTGTCTGCCTCCAAAGCCA
Source organism: Equus przewalskii (assembly GCF_037783145.1). Lineage (NCBI taxonomy): Eukaryota > Metazoa > Chordata > Mammalia > Perissodactyla > Equidae > Equus > Equus przewalskii. The sequence continues at coordinate 20,903,999 of NC_091853.1, read as the reverse complement.
GTGCAATTTCCACTCTGTCCTGTGGCTATTTTTTTCACCTTGGTGTCCTTCAGGTGGCATGGAATACAAGACTTGTAGCAAGTGTGCATCACAGAGTCACCATCAGACACATGCAAAATCAGAATTACTTTTATTTTTCAATTTTACTCTGCTGGGAATAGATTTCTTATATTATTCAGGTCTTGAATTTCATCATGATCCAGGAAATGCGGGTATTATTATGTTGGTTACTCTTCATTCATAGCTGTGTCCTTGTTAGCCTTGTGAAAATCATGAAACTCTTGTAGACGAGGGGAGGAGAGGGGACGGGATGTCACACTCTTGGTCCAGTCCAGTCTGGCTCTCTGTCTGATCTCATTTGCTTGGATGGGCTACAGAAAATCAGCAGCGGGGGGCGGGGAGATTGGAGGTCAGAGTCTGTTATGTGAGAGGGCTGGACACAGGAGGAAACCCTCCACTTTCTCTATCCCGTCTGCTCCACTTCCCAGGGCTGACGCCACATCACTGCTAACATTAACAACATCTGTTGCCTGGGCTGACAGTGTCTCATTAGCCTCCATGGCTATGATGTCCTTGGGGGAGACAGGCCAATTTCTCTAGCAGTCCCAGCTCCCAGAGGGACAACAGTGTCTCCCCAGGTCCTGACATTGTCATGTGCTACCTCCACTTCTGGGGTTAGGGAGTTCTACAGAACCCACTGCATCTCTTGGCTGTCCAGTCTCAACTTCCTACAAGCCTGAGGTAGGGTGTCTGGCACAAGGGAAAGGTGTTTCTCTGAACTTAGACTGTAAAGAAGTACCATTTTTATTCTCCGCTCGAGGTCTTCTCCTTGGGGTAAAGACCAGCTGGTAGCTGGGGGTGTGGGAAAGGGTTTCCTTTCCCTGATACTTGGTCACTCTGTGTGAAAGAATGCAAGAGTGGACCCCAAAACAAGAAAGATCTGAAAGAGGGATAGATTCTTTGACCAATCAATTCCTTCACGTCTGAAATCACCCAAAGAGATCTACCTGAAAAGACATTTTAATTGAGTTCCCCAGGGACTTCCATGAACTGAATTTAAGTAAGAAACCTGGTTTAAATTGAATCCTCCAAACTGACTGATACCACTTGCTCATACGTGCAATTGACTTTCCACTTGGTTGCAAGTAAGGGGACAGGGACCATATCTTCCCTGTGCTCCCAGCACTGTGTGTGGCCCATAGTAGGTACACAATAAGCATTTGTTGAATGAATATGAAAAGTCACCAGAGAGACTCATTTGGCCTGCAGGAGTAAAGTATAAAAGAGTAGTGGAGAACAACAGAATAGAGACGCCCACATGGTCCCTGGTTCTCACTGGAGCTAGGATCTTTGTACCTAATAAAAAGTAACAGAGCTGTTCTGCAGACATTTTTCCAGAGAAGATATACAGATGGCCAATAGGCACATGAAAAGATTCTCAGCATCACTAATCATCAGGGAGACGCAAATCAAAACTACACTTAGATATCATCTTATGCCCATTAGAATGGCTATAATCACCAAGACAAAAAATAATAAATGTTGGAGAGGTTGTGGAAAAAAGGGAACCCTCATCCACTGCTGGCGGGAACGCAAACTGGTGCAGCCACTTTGGAAAACAGTATGGAGATTTCTCAAAAAATTAAAAATAGAATTACCATGTGACCCAGTTATCCCACTACTGGGTATTTATCCAAAGAACTTGAAATCAACAATTCAAAGAGACTTATGCACCCCTATGTTCATTGCAGCATTATTCACAATAACCAAGAAGTGGAAGCAATCCAAGTGCCCATCGATTGATGATTAGATAAAGAAGATGTGGTGTGTATATATACAGTGGAATACTATTCAGCCATACAAAAAGACATAATAGTCCCATTCACGGCCACATGGATGGACCTTGAGGGCATCATGCTAAGCAAAATAAGCCAGACAGAGAAATTCAAACACTGTATTATTTCACTCATATGTGGAATATAAACAAACTTATGGACAAAGAGAATGATTTAGTGGTTACCAGGGAGAAAGGGGGAAGGTAGGCACAAAGGGCGCAGGGGAACATTTATATGGGGTTTGACAAATATTAACGTACAACTGAAATTTCACAATGTTATAAACTATTTTGACCACAATAAAAAAATTTTTTTTAAAGTAACAGCTGTTTTGATGGGACTCTTTGGCCCCTTGACAATTACAAGTGAATTTTACAAATAAATGTTTTGATATCTAGACCCAAAGCACTAGTCATTTGAGCAGGAGGGAGACTGACAATCCATGATGGGACAGCAGAAATGAAGGACTTGGCATCAGGCATGAGAATGCAGGTCAGTGGAACTTGGATGAGGCATGGAAATCAAAAGACCAGCTCCAGACGTGAACCTCTCCTCCTGGTCCCACCAAAATTAGTCTTCAGCATGTAGCTCCATCACGTACGGGCTGAGGGCGAGACTTGCTCCTCTCTGTTGTTCGTTTTATTCTCCATGCCATTTTTGCCATGTCAAGGTCCCTGGCTCTACCTAGTCTCGTTGAATCCCAGTCCCAGTGCTACCATTCCATTTCATTTGGGGCAAGTCGCTCAATTCCTCACCCACAGAATGGGCACAATTCAGATCTGCTCTACCTGACTCAGGATTCCTGAGGGGAATCAAATGAGATTATTCATTCATCCTTTCAACAAATATTTATTGAGAAGTTGTTAAATAACATGGTCTTGTGAGAAAGGCTGTGAGAGACACTATCATGACTGGTTCTTTCCCTCAGGCCCCAGGCAATGTACGAGGCAGACAGGTTTCTACTCCAAGGTGAAAATCGTTAGTCCAAGAGAGGCCCAGATGCGGCAACATGGCGGTTCAGAGGGAAGCTGGATCATTCCAGAAGGCGGTATTAAGGAAGGCTCCAGAACGGAAACTCCTGCTTTTGAGCTGAGTCTCAAGAGTTAAAACAGAAGCAGTTTGGAAATAAAATCACTATGCAAACATTGGGCATAGATTATAAATAATAGCTAATTCATGGAATGCTCCATGTTCCAAGGTAATGCCCGCCTAAACTCTTCTGCAGATTTAAAGCAAATAATAGATAATATTGATCCAGTGCTTACAAGGTACCGGATACTATATGCTTTACTTTTAGAACCCATGTTATCTGAGGAATAGGAGGATATTGAGGCACAAGAGGTTGAGTTTCTTGCCCATGGTCATGCATACAATAAATCGTAGAGACAAGTTCTAAATGAAGGTGGTCAGAATTCAAATCTTGCCTCTCAGACAAAACAACAAAAATAATAAAGTGATTGCTTAGATAACTCAGTCCCTCAGAACTGTGTTTTTAGAGAAATAAATTTTGGATCCTGGTGAATTACAGCACAATCTATCTGGGAAATTACACTTCAGATTGATCAGGCACGGGAATTAAACTTCCTTCCTCATAGGTATAATCTCAAGTAATTCCGGAGCAGTTTGCGCTGTGGCCGGTAGATGGCAGAAAGTGACAAGAAAAGGACTGGAAACCACAGAGGGACACCCAGATAGCTCCCAGTTTGCAGGACAAAATGCATTTTGCATACGATCTGATTTGTTTAAAGTAACAAATGCTTTCTCAAAGTGAACTAGCTCCCGAGTAGAAACTGTAATTGTTTGAAATTCTCCTGTCACCAAGTCCCAGTGTCGTGGGAAGGAACCGCCCCAGCGGTGTCTGCAAGGCGTTTCCTCTATAAAGCTGTCGTCCAGCTCTGGCCAGTGCTGACCAAGCCACCCCCAGCCTCGTCCTCAACCTCTTTTTACTGCAGGAAATCTTGGGGCTGTGCAAGTGATAACGTCTGGAAAGTACTGGGCAACATGTGAGGAGCTCTACTCCTGTTGAGTTTAGACAAATACCAGCAGTGTATGCCTTCAACAAAGGTGCATTAAGCACATATTGTGCGCCAGGCTCTGGGCTCAACAGAAGCTTGTCAGCTGCTATTTATCTCCCCTTGGGTCCCCAGCAGCATGCTGTTACAAAATGAGCTACGAAAGTTAGTTCCGTAGCTTCATTTCCTGAGCAGCTCTGTGACAGAAATAGAAGAAACCAAAGATATACTGGAGACATTAAAAGAATTACAAAAACCTGAGAGAATCTGATTGTTGTCTTAGATTATAAAGACCTCCCTAAGTATTAAAGAAAATTCATAAGCTATAAAGGAAAATAGATCACTAATTGATTACACAAAAATTTTGATCTTCTGAACTGCAAAAAGCACTTTGAGTCAAAAAAAAGTAAAAAAATTGCAAAACATATTACAAAGGACTAATATTCTTAAATACAAATATGCTAAGAACTCATTGATCAATGAAATTTATGTATCAATAACTCTTCTAAAATAAGATAGGCAAAGGACATGAAGAGGTGGTTCACAGGATTAAAAAAAAGAGCAAAGAGCCAATAAAACATTGGAAATTGGCTCAATTTCATTTACAATCAAATAAATGCACACTTGAGCAGCTTATTTTTCACTCTGGGAATGGGAGTCCGGCCCTCTCCTGGGGTATTGATAAGCTGGCAAAACTTTTTCGAGAGCAATTTGACAACATTTAGAAACACGTTTGCATCTCCTTGACTCAGAAATCCCAGTCTCCTCTGCTTCCCTCTCTCCCTGGGTGCACTCATTCTGTCCCACATCTTTAAACATGTCATATAGGCTGATGATGCCCATACGAGGTACCCAACACTGACCGCTCCTCTGTGCCCTAGGCTCCTTTCTGAACACCTCCCCTGGATGTGTAATAGACACAGCAAACCTCAGTCCACACTGGGACTCTCCTTCCCTTCCCCTACCTTCTCAAACTTGCCCTTCCTCCCTCCCACCCCTTCTCAGTAGATGGCCCCATCACTTAGCATTTTAGCAAAGTCTCCAAACCTAGGAGTCATCCTTAATATTCTTTTCTCTCCTTGAACAAGCCAGAATCATTGTCGTCTCCATGCCTTTGCACTCGCTGTTCTAGAATGTTCTCTGCTGTACTGTGGGAGCTCAGATGTTTGGCTCAATGTTGGGGTCTCTCATCAGAGAAGCCTTGCCTGACTACCCTCTTTGAAACAGCAACACTAGCATTCTTCACTCCCTCACTCTGCCTTATTGTTCTTAGCATACATCACCACCCGACATCATGATATATATTTGCCTGTTTACTGTCTTTCTATCCACTAGCCTGTAAGTACCATTAAGACGGGATCCATATCTGTCTTCAACACAGTATTCCTAGTGCCTAGAACATGTCCTGGCGCATAGCAAGCTCTCAAAAATAAGTGTGGAATAAATGAATCTAGGACTTTATCCTACAGATGCTCATTGCAGACTTATATATATATATATAAAATATATATTTTATGTATATTCAAGTAAATGTGCCTTAAGAGGGACTAGTTAAATGAATTATGATCATTTTTAAAATCCTCAATTTCCTCATATAGAAAATGGAGTGGATGAAAGTGTCTACCTCATACAGTTTTGTAAGAATAAAATAAACTGATACCCAATAGTTGGTATATGACACACTCAATAAATGCTAGCTGCTGGTCATTGCTTAGCAGCTATTTAAAAAATAAGGTAAATTAAATGTGTTGACACAGAAGACGTCCACAACATACTGTCCAATAAAAAAACTAAGGTTGCAAAGTAATGTGAATAATGTGATCCTAACACCAGGCCCAGAAAATATCTGGGAAACATCCCAAACAGATGATGAGTGTGGTAGCTATGTATGGCAAGTACAGTTCATAGAGAAAGGCCAGGGGAAGAGGGAAGGAACCAGGCATGTTAATTTTTTATTTCAATATACTGAAGTACTATTTTATTGTTTTGCAAAACATATTTACTACATTCACAATGCATTTTTTTTTTAACTTTGAAAGAAGATAAGGACATGGAAACCAGAGAGGCCAAAAGCTTCTCAGACTATCAGAGAGCCACTCTGTTGTTAGGCTGCAGGAGGAAATGTATTGGCCTTCCAGAGAGCTGAAGTCAACCTACAAAAGGAATTTTTAACCCAACCTGGCCAAAGTTTTCATAGATGACACTACACTAAAAGTTTGGGACAAATGTATTCTACTCAAGTCTGGTGAGAAAATTCTAATTGTTAGATGTGAATTTATAATCAAGTTCACAGGAAAGCTATGAGGATGAAATGAATTGACAAATTTTAAACACCGAGCCTTGTACATGACAGGTGACCATTAAATACCGGCTATGTCAGAATCAGACGCACAGAGGAACATTTTTAAGGACTGGGGGAGAGATAAATTGCATTTGCTGTTTGCTCTCCTTCACTGAACAAATGTTTATTGAGCATCTACTATACGCAAGGCTGTGGGGCAGGTATGGGACAGAGCAGGGCCAGACAGACTTCATCTTTGCCCTCACGCAGCTGCAGGGCTCCCAGCGTCAGCGAGGACCGGGCAGCCTGGTTATTCAGGTGCTGTGCTTATCTGCTGCACCATATTTTTTTTGTCTTCAATTAAACATATAAAGTGATGGAAACATAATGACAATGTTTACATTTGGAAACTTAACCAGTATCACAAGTGTTTTCTTAAGCAATGAAATGGCATAAGAGTAGTCCCTAAACATAGTACTCCAGAAGGATGGTGAGGATGAAATTACACACCTCACAATGCCAGCAGGTTTTTTACACCATTCATGTAGCAGAGATGGTGACCACAAGGGCTCTAAGGAGAAAAGTTCGCACTTTTGGCGCAAAGTAACCCATTACCTAAGGAGAGGATTCTTTACAAGTAAAATAAAAACTCACCTCATCACACTCGTGTACAAGAGTCGAGGTTCCATGGGCCCTTCTGGAACATTACCTACTTGAACATTATCTACCCTGCACCCCAAGCAGCAGCCGAGGGAGGAGGTATAAATGGGGGAAGGCAGTTGGGATACGATTTAAACATGTCCTCCCTTAGCATCTTTCCAGGTCCAAGCTTAGAGGACTCTCTCTGAAAGAGCTCAGTCCATACAGAAATCGTACACATTTATGACTGTCTGCTTACACGGGTGTGTTTTGTTGGCCATGCATTCATTCGTTTCACAGGAATTTCTTTAGAATCACTGCCTTTCACTTTTTTTACTCCTCTCATGAGGCACAATCCAATGCCATGCCTGGTATTGATGCTCCCAAAGCCATCTGTAGCGGTTGGGAACGAAACAATTGGACTTGAAAAACAAACCTATATAACTTCCTTGACCTACAGAAAACATTCCTAGAGCTCTGTTCTGTGTTCATCCACACGACCTTGTACTCAAGCAAGCCGTTGGACAGAGGACACTGCAACAGCAAGGCTGGGCGTGTTATTATTTGTGGAAGGGAACTCAGCAAAACAACATTGGAAGCCGTTGAGACCCATGATTCTGGAAGGGCTTCTGTGAAAGCCGGAGACAAACAGGAAAAAGCTGGTTCTGGGTTGCCCATTTCTCATGACCCTTCAGGACGAACCTGATCCCATCAGCTGCTGCTCCATCTGAGGTGTCTTCTCTACCTTTCATTTAAACTAAACCAGATTTTACAAAAAGTTGGCTTTGTTTGAAATCTTCCCCCTCCTCTTTAGGGTCTGATTCTAAGCAATGAGCTAAGACCATATCACCTCACATAAGGAGTTGCTCCCAAAGACACTTGGTAAAAGTCTGTGGTTGCTTAAAACTCAATAATAAGAACATAAACAGATTAAAAGGTATACACTGATTTGGGGTATACCTTCACCAAAGAAGATATGCAGATGGCAAACTAGCTTAGGAAAAAATATTTCACATCATATGTCATCAGGGAAATGCAAATTAAAACAACAATGAGATACCACTACACACCTATTAGAATAACCAAAATCCAGAACACTGACAATGTCAGATGCTTGCAAGGATGTGGAGCAACAGGAACTCTCATTCATTCCTGGTGGCAATACAAAATGGTACAGCCACTTTGGAAGACAGTTTGGCAGTTTTCTACAAAACTACACATACTCTTACCACACAATCCAGCAATTGCACTCCTTGATATTTACCCAAAGGAGTTGAAAACTTACATCACACAAAAACCTGCACACTGATGTTTACGGCAGCTTTATTCACAATTGCCAAAACGTGGAAGCAACCAAGACGTCAATAGATAAATTGTGGGACATCCACGCAATGGAAGATTATTCAGCGCTGAAACGAGCTATCAAGCCATGAAAAGACATGGAGGAACCTTAAATGCATATTACTGAGTGAAAGAAGCCAGTCTTAAAAGGCTACATACTGCATGATTCCAACTATATGACATTCTGGAAAAGACAAAACTATGGACACAGGAAAATGATCAGTGGTTGTCAGGAATTATGCAGGTGGTGGGGAGCACAGGAGATGGATGGTTGGAACACAGAGGATTCTTAGGGCAGTAGAACAATTCTGTATGATACTATCATGGTGGATACAGATTATTATGCATTTCTCCAAACCCACAAAATGTACAATACCAAGAGTGAATCCTAATGTAAACTATGGATTGTGGGGAACAAGATGGGTCAACGTGAGTTCATCAATTGTGAGTGACAAATATCCCACTCTGATGGGGGATGTTAATAATGGAGGAGGCTATGCATGTGTGGGCGCAGGGGGTATATGGGAAATCTCTGTATCTTCCATTCAGTTTTGCTCTAAGGAAATAAAGTCTATTAAAGAAAAAAAGTTTGTGAAGCTAACCCAAGGAGAATAGAATGGGAAATGTGTCCTTGGCTGTCTCTTTAGATATTTAAGAATACTTTCAAAACAGAGCCTGCTGTTCATTTGCAGAAATGTATGCCCAGCTCCCAAAATTCTTCAGAATCACTTCTGTTCAGTTCCATCCAGATGTCTTACTTATTACTAATTCTAAAATTAAGTGCAGAGTTTCGGGGGTGAGAATATTTCTGTTCATTTTTAAAGAAGATATTTGAATATTCCTCTTTCTATAACTATAAATCTTTCTAACTTAAATCTTGAGTTAAAAGATAAACTATCCCTCAAAACACCCCCAAAGGATTTCCATTTAAATTCAGCAATTCCTGCACTTAACCTTCATTCCTTTGGATTTTCCCGACAGGTTTGCACATCTTTTCCGGCCCTACCCTCAGCTCCAGTCTCTCCCAGCCCAGAGTATATGCCTTAGCAGGCAGTTCTGTCTAAGGGCAGGGCAGGCAGGAAAAGCTTCTATCAACTCAGCAGGAAACTGGTGGACTCATGTCCCATCTCCTTCCTTGACCACAACTCTCTGCCACCCCCCACCGTGGAAAATCCAGTGTAGTTGTGGGAAGAGAGAGAGAGTGGTGAGTTAGCTGAGGAATACTTCAAGGGAAAGCTATGGGAGGTTTCAGAGCACTCATGTTAACAGGCAGTCATTCTGAAATGTCACTTGACTGAACCCTCAGATGGAATAAGGGGTCACCAGCAGAGCCAGTCACTCAATACTCTGATCATCTTGTGCCTTTGCTGCGAAATGTGAGAAGTATGGTCATAAATTCATATCCTAAGACTCGAGCTTCTCAACAAACTTATCTCAACTGTGGCCAGTCTTCTAACAATTGTTGAGTACCATTTTAGCAAAAGCCCAGTGCTATTGCTCAAGTGCTGGCCATGTAAAGACGAATTTAAACAAAAAGAATGGTTTTTTCTCTATGGGAACTCAGAGATTCCAGCCCACTGTTCTGAGAAACATTCTCTCCCGGAGGAAATAATCATAGAGACAATTTAGAAAATTTCATGCAAAAGACCATAAAAAGTAGCAATTAAAGCATGAGTTTTGAGTCAGACACACCAGGACTCAAATCCTGGAGTAGCCAGCTACTAATTGTGACCTTAGGAAAATTAGCTAACATTTCTGAGCCACAATTTCCTCATCCATAAAATGAGGATAATAGTAATAATAGTACTTATCTTGTCTGGTATTGTAAAGATAAAATAACAGTATATGAAAAGCACCCAACAAATGGTAGGTATTGTTATTATTGATAGGGAAATAGGTAAATGAATAGAGGAGATCTGGTTAATGGAAATAGATACAGTCCTAGCTGTGAATTTGTCTGTCTGGCTTTCTGAAGACTACTACTTTTCATAATTCAGTACCTGCTACCTTGCCTGGCACAGAGTGGCTCAATGAATATTTGTAGAAAAAATGAATGAATGAATGTGTGCACGTATACTGCTTAATCCCAAGCCTCTCTGGATGTTCAAGAACCAGTTCAACCACAGGGAGAGGAAATGCAATGAACTCTAGACTCATGGACTTAGTATCTGGGGCAGAGTTTGATAGTTGCCAACAAATAGCACATCTTTCATTACTTAATATTTGAATTCCGAGTTTCAGCCAGGCATCTAGCTACCCAGGAGGAGACTATATTTCTCTCCTGCTGGCACTTCTTATCTTCTGCTATTAGCACTTCCTCCCACACTGCTTCTTCTCTAGCTGTTTAGTCTCTTTTTCCTGGCCCCTCAAAGGCAAACTCACTCCCCCAGTGAGTGAGCCTTCTTTTGACATGCCCCCTCTGGTTGACAGGGCCAGTTGTGATGGGGCCAATATATTGGGAAGATGAGTAATTCCAGGGGAAGTGGACATCTGACTGTGCCACCAGGAGCTTCTAGATTGAGGCAAGTGTTGATGCCTATCCCAACAGATGCTAGGAAAATGTCCTTTGGAAGTTTATAGCTAAAAAGAGTAATCCAGATGACTTTTACCCAAAGTAGAACTACATGATCTAATTCCTTGGTTCTTTTACTAGTTTACTTATCTATCGAAAAATCTCTATTCCTAGAATTCCTTTTAAAATAGGCTAGTCGTGGGGCCGGCCCCGTGGCCGAGTGGTTAAGTTCGCGCGCTTTGCTTCAGCGGCCCAGGGTTTCGCCAGTTCGAATCCTGGGCACAGACGTGGCACCGCTCTTCAGTCCACACTGAGGCAGCGTCCCACATGTCACAACTAGAAGGACCCACAACTAAAATATACAACTACGTACTCGGGGGACTTGGGGAGAAAAAGAAGAAAAAAAAAAAGAAGAAGATTGGCCACAGTTGCTAGCTCAGGTGCCAATCTGTAAAAGAAATAAAATAAAATAGGCCAGTTGTCAAGGAAGGTTTTGAGGATTTCCCTTCCTCACACACTGAGAATACTAGGATTCAGTCAAAGTTGTGGGCCATCTCGTCTACCTACCAACTCATGCCTCTGGTATTTTTCAATATATGGTAGAGACTGATAAGAATGACAAAATGGATAGTATCCACATGGGAAAGTGAAAAATAAAGGATCATTTTAGGTAGGACAATCTCTTTAGATAAAGCTTTTCCACAACAAACAAAAAGACCGAAGCCATAGAAAGCTGCTAGACCCTTCTATGTCATTAACTAGATACCCTTTTCAAAGAATTGATTCTATTTAAAACAAAAAACTTTCTTCCCCACTGTATATGTTTGCTAGAACTGCCATAACAAAGTCCCCCAGACTGGGTGGCATAAACAACAGAAACTTATTTTCTCATAGTTCTGGAGGCTACAAGTCCAAGATCAAGATGCTGGCAGGGTTGTCAATTCTGGGCCCTCTCTCTTTAGCTCGCAAGCAGTGCCTTCTTGCTGTGTCCACACATGGTCTTTGCCCTGTGCGCTCACATTCCTGGCGTCACTTCGTTGTGTCAGACTTTCCTATTCTTATAAGGACACCAGTCACAATGGATCAGGGGCCATTCTAACAGCCTCATTTAACCTTAACTACCTCTTTAAATGCTTTCTCTCTAAATAGAGTCACATTCTACTCTATCTCTAGAGTCCTGAAATACCTGGGGGTTGAGGCTTCAATATATGAATTTGGGAAGGGACACAATTCAGTCCATAACGTCCACTTTCCCCCGTTAAATGAATAACTGGGATGCATCAAAATAGGGAGAAGGAAAGGGTCATTTCATCCACAGGAAGCAGGGAGAAGACCTTGAACACTAAAGTGTGAAATTTTGGAGTGTGTGACAAATGGCAAGAAGTGGCGTGCCCAGAGTATCAGACGCCTGAAGATGAGGAAACTATGTGACAGGGGGGGGATTTGTAACCAGATTCTGGAAGGTAAGGAATTGGAACTCACGAGTTTTTAGGCTAGGAGTGGCAAACTCAAAAGTTTTTGAGGCACGGGGAGGTAATGTAAATAGATTGAGCCAAAAAGTAATGTAGGTGCACATGCGCACATTTGGAGCATGGAGGAGACAGCGGAAGGATGTGCGTCAAAGAGCAAGGTGGTTCCCTCTCTAAATGGGCAAGGAGCTACCCAGCTCCAAGCAGGCCACATGACACCCGTTATTACCAGACCTTGATATTCATCCAAAGAAGCCAAGAATCTAGGTTTTTATGTAACTCTCCAGATGTTTAAATGATAGCTTAAAATTTTTTTTAAATACTACTCGAGTCAATCAAAACTCATTTGCTGACCAAATTTGGGCCACAAATCATGAGTTTTAGTCTTGTTCTAGATGTTTCTGAGCTAAAAAGTAACATGAGGGAAGGAAACAGACATTCATATTACATATATCTAACACTGTTTTAGGTACTGAACATGATTTATTTTAAGTCTCACATCTCTAAGAAGGAGACATTATTATCTCTTATTCTAATGGATGAGAAAACCAAGACTCAGGTCATCAGGAGCGCACCCAAGCTTCCTTGGTTAGTCAATGGCAGAACCAGGTTGAAACCCAGGGTGTATTGGCTGCAAGGCCCATGCACTTCCACACCACCACTCCAACATCTGTATTAGCTGTTCTCAACCCTGGCTGGCACAGGGAAACCACCTGGGGAGCTTCTAAAACTCTCCCTGCCCAGGTCACACCCAGACCAGTTAAAACAGAAAATTTGTTGGTGGGACCCAGGCAGCAGTATTTTTTTAGACCTCTCTGGGTAATTTGAGGGGAAACAAGAGTCATGATCCATGAGCAGCACGGGTATCCCCTGAGATCCTGTTAGAAACGCAGAATCTAGGGCCCCACCCCAGACCTACTACATCAGAATCTGCATTTAACAAGCTCTCCGTGCAATATGAATGCACATTAAAGTCTGGGAAGCATTGATCAAGGGCAGAAGTAATGAAGGCCTAAACTAGGCTTCAAAAGTCTGGCTTCATCTTCAAAATGTTGCAGGTATTAATTTATCCAAATTTGGGGTTTGAGAGAGAGAGGTTTGGTAGGGGAAGAAGAAGAAAGAGAGAAGAGAAATTTAAGGACCACAGTGAATAAAATACCCCCTTGGATCTCAACACCATGCTTTCACTCTTAGTGATTTCTTGGGTGCCTCAGTTCAGCTCATTTGCTTTTGCTTTTTCCCCAGATTGTCAGGAGATAACTGACTCTCTCTTCTGTTAAAAAAAAATTATTCATGATACTTATGAAAAGAGTAAGGCAGACTTTATTCAGGGAGACTCTTAGGATAGATACAGGGACTACTGCATTGGGGTTTTGCAGTAAAGAAGAGAGATTGAGCTCAACTCTGAATGTAACCAGGAAAAGTGGGGATTTTATAGCCAATGAGAAGGATGTGCATGTGTGTGTTGGTGGATGGAAAATTACTGAGAGGAAACATCAGGGGTGAAGGGGATTCTAGCTAAGTCAACCTAACAAGATTCCTGCTGAAGGCAGGCCAGGGTGATCAAATACCACCCGGGGGATGGTGGGGAATGAGGAATTTGGTCAGATATGAAGGGTGATCAGATGTCGAGGATGAGAGATTCTGCTAAACCAACTCAACAGGATTCTTCTAAAACTGGGCAATGCAAACACAAACATGGAAATCCAAAAATCAAGGCCCACTTGGGAAGAGAATTTCGAGGAGCCTGACTAAAGTGCAGTCAAGGAGAGATTGTCACTTCCCAGCTTCGGCCTCTGTCTTGAGAATAAGGAAGCAGAAAAATCACCACCAGTCAAGGCTCAACTAAACGTGGACCCAACTTCATACAAACAACCGGCATTCCACAATCATTCACCATTCTCTTTGGGCCAGACACTAAATCACCTGGGAGGCAAGTGAAAAGAGACGGCGACAGTGGCCCGGCCTGAGCAGGCAATGTGGCCCCACTCTGCAGGCCCTTCACCCCTTCAACTCCTCTAAGTTTCCCATGTTGATGTGGAGTAAAGGAAATCTGGGGACAAATCCAATTCTGAGGTTCTCCTCTCAGTTACCGGCCTCACCCACACAGCCCCGGCACCTGCTCCTCCCTCCCCACCAGCTCACCCTCCTCCTCACTCTCCTAGGTAGGTGCTGCCGAGGCCTGGCTCTGGGGAGGCACTGGTGCTGTGTGTCTTACAGGTCTTTAACTCTGCCTTATTACTCTCTGTTCCTCCAACCAAGGTCTTTGACTGCTGCTTTCATTGTGTTGTCAGTTTCCCCTTAATGCCTAAATCAGTACTAATACGAAGCCCTCTCAGCTGTTTGCTTACTTTTCTTTCTGCTCAGTGTCTCCCCATTGAATATTCCTCCATCCATGCTGTGCGTTCATCTATCAGCCCTTTCTTGGATCCATTTTAAAAGAAGCCCAAGCATCTTACACACAGTTGGCCACTCTAGAACTGGGCAATTCAGAGCAGGAGTAGAAAATGAAATTGTATCGACATCTGCCTGATTAGCCATGTGGACACCACCCAAACTGCAGACTGTTGGCTCAGCCCATTTGCGCGTGGGCTGAATGAGTCTGCCCTTGCAACTTGCTAGCATTTCTTGTTTAACGATTCTTCTAGGGGTCAGTTTCTGTTATTCAAGGAGCTCGTGAAAGGCTCTCCTGACTCCAAATACTTTCTTTAGGATCTGATAATACCTGAAATTTCACCTCTTTAAAAGTTGTTCTTTTAGGGTTTTTTTCAGATTTGAACCAAAGGATCAAGCACAAACAGCTTTGGGAGGGTTTGCATATGAAAGTTATGATTTGGATTGGGGAACTCTGGTGACAAATAGCTGAGAGCAAGATGGCAGAAGGAGCTTTAAAGTCCTGGGGCAGGAGTGGACAGATGAGTGGATGGGAACAACTGCCACTTCACAGTTTTGCCTGGGGCAGCTGTGACTTTAAGGGAAAATTGTTGGCCACTCCCCCCACCAACAAGATCATTTCTCATGGTTTCTTTCCCTCCCTAAGCAGCCAATATTCAACAGATATTTATCAAGGGCCTCAAGTTCTGGCCAGAGTACAAACAGAAAGAAATGGGACAGAAAGGCAAAAGTGTATCAGTCACCAATCTTAGGTCCTTTCTAGGTTGTATCTGAGATACAAGCCACCATGGTAGGGGGGAAGAGACAGACAAACAAATATATATATATACACACACACACACACACACACACATACATATATGCATATATACATGCACACACACACATACATACAAACATACACATCCACTCACCTGTAGGAATTCAAATTACATGTATACATTTCTCCCCACATGTGTCTCTTCATACCTCATACTATAAGCTTATACACATACATTCACATAATGTTCAATACACAGGAACAAGTCAGATTGATACTGATCAGACAGAGTCTGAATCCCATGGACCAGAGGAGCTGCCCATCACCCATGGTCTTCTCTTAGATTTCTTCAGCAGCCTCAACTCAGCAAAATTGTCTCCTATTCTTTGTTTTGTTATTGCTTCTCCTCCATGTCTTCTATTTTCTCCTTTTTATACTCCTCATAGTCACATGTTGACCATCAGGATCTGTTCTCCAAATCTCTTATCTTCTCCCCTTGGTGTTATTGTTTGTTTGTTTTGTCATTTGGCTTTTATTTTTGCTTTAAGATTTTTTCTTTCACTTGGTCTTCCAAATTATTATTTTGAGTTTCACAGTGTCCATCCTCTCCTTCAAATTGTTTACTGAGGATTTTAGTTCACAAGTCACAAATTTTAGTTGGAAAGCCTTTTTTGAGCTATCTATGAATTCCCTCAACTGGTCTTATTTCCTTAATTAAAGGCAGCAAATATCTCCCAGGCTGCTCTACTTTATTCGCGTTGTTCTGTTTGATCTTTGTCTATTTGGCTGAGGCATTCTCTTGTATGTTGTTGTTTTTCCGTGTCTGCTCTTTGGGGCCTCTCCCAGTTGTTGGAATTCCCGTGGAGCCTAAGGCCTAAATTGCTCTGAGCCGCCCCGGAAGCTGCTTGGGTCAGGACTGACAACTAGATTTAGAGTTGGGAATGGTGGGGAAGTGGGATGAAGTCAGGTTGCCATCAGTCCCAAATCCCCCAGAAAGCTCTGGAAATTCAGTATTGAAATCACACTACTCTGTATTTTCAAGAATCCCAAACTCAGAGCCAGTGGTCTGGACTCGAGCGCAGTGTTTTCTTCACTGTCTGAGTGATCTTGTGCTTGTCCTTTAAAACATGGGGTTCCCCTTCCTTGGGTGTAAATTGAGGATTAGCCATCTTACCCCACTTGCCTCCCAGGGTTTGTCATGAGGATCAAGTAAAACAGTAACTCTCAACTGTAAACACTGATATGTCTTTATGATTGCTATTATTCCAAATCCTAGCTCTTTTTTCTTTCTTTGACTAAGATAATAGGGATGAAAGAGGAAATCACTTGTAAAAATTATGAAATACATACAGCTCCCAGAATGCTACAGAGAAAAGCCTACAAACAGAAGAAGCGTAGCATGTTTTTCAGAAAACTACTAATTTATCTGTTCAAGCTATAGACAGGGAGGAGTGACTGCCAAAACACACCACTGCCGGCCTCCCTCTCCTATGAAATAGGAGAGGGGAGAACGGGAGTGAGAAGAGGAGGTGGGGAGAGGCGAGGACAGTGATGAAGCATGGCAGCTTGGGGATCAGAGAGACCGCCTCTCTCACCAATTACCATTTATGTGAACTTGGGCAAGCTACTTCATCTCTCTGAACCTGTTTTCTCATCTGAAAAATGGGCAAGTAACATGCCAGCATTGCCATGGGGTTCATGTGAGGATAAACTGGGATAATAACATATCCTACACAAAATTCCTGACACATAATAAGTTCTTGATAAATGGGATTAAATTGCTCACACAGTCTCCTTTTTTGGACTACTCACACTGCGTTTGTTTGACTTCACAAACAGACTGACTTTTTTTTTTCAGTTTCTGATTTACACCCCCAACCCATTACTTGTAGTTTAAGGAGGGAAAAAGTCCCTTTCTTGAGTTATAAAATGACAGTCCGTCTGCAGTGGCTTAATGGGCTTGAATGATGAGTTCTTCCTCTGCCAAGAATAAAAATAAAGTGAAGTTAACATTCCCATCAGCTGAACACAGACCCCAGAGAGACTGGCAACTGTCACTACGTCATCACGGTAACACGTTGACAAGCAGGGACACAGAGTGCCTGGTGCAACACTGTATGTCTAATTATAGAATCTTTAATTCCCTGGCCTATTTTGGCAGGGGTGGTCCCTAGCACAGATTCGTGCAGACAAATAAAGCCTCTGCATCTTAACACTGGGCTTGACAGCCAACGAGGCTTACTGAACACCTGCTCGGTGCTAAGCACCAAGCATTAGGAGGAATCAGAAGAAATTACAAAGGTGGTCCCTGCCCTTGAAGAGCTTATGGTCTGCATGATCAAGTTGCTTCTACATTCTTGCCTTAAAATATGTATATATTTATCTACATAATTTGTATTCTGCAGACCTTTATTTTAAAAACCTTAAATGTTATGTTATGCTGCGTTATTCAACCCTCTCCATTTCACAGTTTAGGTAACTCTGAGGTTAGAAGAGTTTGTATGACTTGTTCATGAAAAAGTGATATTATTTAAGGCAGTAGAATAACTCAATGATAGTTTCCAAGTAGAGATCTAAAGAGCTCTTAAAAATCATATTAACTTCGTTTGAGCACTTCAGGCATACTGAATGGAATGTGTGACCCAGTTTTTATCACATCGTTTTCCTCCTTTGCACCAACACACCAATACAGAAGAAAACTGGCTTAAAGGAAAAAAGGAAGCCTTCGAGGAAAAAGGACACAGGGACAGTGTGTGAGCTGGCAGCCAGCCCCCGTGGGGGCGGGGAACATGAGGACCACTGGGGTCTCCATCAGCAGCAGCCTGGTAGCCCCGTCCTCCGCCTCTCCTGGAGGAGCCTCCTGGAGTTGCTCCATCTTTGACCCTATGAAAAATCATCCCTGAGAGAGCAGGTGGAGGACAAGCTCCCCCAAAGTGGGGTCTATCTTAGGCACTTTTCTGGCTGAGGAATTAGAAAAAGATAATTTTCTGGCAGAAATTCATCCAAAGCCTTCAAAAGGTCTTATTTCATTTAATCAAAAGCCCATACCAACATTAACTCCCGGTCCTCAGAACTCGCCACATCGCCTCTTCCTTCGGCTCTGATTAAGTATGCAAAGCAGTGAAAGATGCCTGCAGTCGGGCCAACATGGGTTCCCATACCCGCCTCCACACTAATTGGTTCCGTGCATTTAGACACGTTACTGAACCACTCCCAGGCAAGGTTTCCTTGTCTGTAAAGTCGGAACACAATTCCTTCTCGAGGGAAGTTCCCAGGCAGGAGAAAAGAGCCTGGCAGGAGGACACATTCAGGGAACTTGTTTTCAAATGAGGATAATACTCGTGAGTCTAGGAGCATGCTCTAAACTCTTTGGCTGGGCACACAATGTCCAGGAAGGTCTGATCTGACCCCAGCCAGCCTGTCCAGTTTCTCCCTTTCCATGCTCCTGTAACCACCCAGGGGTCCCGCCATCTTGAATTACTCATAGTTCCCCAGACACACTGTGCCTTGTCAAGGCTCCGTAGCTTTGCATATGCTGCTTCCTTGGCCAGACACGGTCTTTGCCCTTCTTCTAATTAATGCACTCAGGCATCAGCACACAGATCAGGCACCACTTCTCCCAGAAAGCCTTCCTGTGCCACTCCTGTCAGTCATCCCCTCCATCCTCCTATGTGCCCTCATTGGGCCCTGAGCCCATCGTCATCTCAGCACTCACAGTAACGTAACATTGTGGTCTGTGCTTGCCCAACTCATTTCCCACACCAAGAGCAGGCTCAATACCTAGCAGAATGCCAGCAGAGGGTAAAAGCTTGATTACTATTTGACAGATAAACCAAGTTCCATAACTTGCTATGTGACCTTGAGCAATTCCTTTGACCTTTCTGGGTCTCAGTCTCCTCATTTAAAACAATAGGAGTCAGACTAGAGCATCCTTAAGAATCCTGTTAGAACTAACATTTTATGACAAGGTATGGTGGTTTTCTCATTCGTCAAAAGTGATAGCTTTTTCCCATCTCAGTTATTGATAAAATGAGACCACGGCTTTCAAAGTACTTTAAAAGGAAATTTTTTAAGTGCCAAATCAATTCACATTATTTTTACGTAATTTTAAAAATGAAAAATAAAGACTGTTTTTGGTAGTACCTAGCATTTATTAATAGATAACACGCATTTATTGTGTTCTTTGAGAGTTATATTTTGTCATTTAGTTAAAACTACTGCAAAAAGTAGAGACTGTCATTAATTTTTCAGCAAAAGTGGTTAAGCAAGTTGTCCACGTCACTCAGTCAGTGACTGGCTGAGATATGATTCCATTGTTCATGTTCCTTGCACTGCTTTCATTTTAAATAAGCTTTAAAAAATTATTCTATATTACGTTTTTCCAACAACAAACTGTGAGATAATAGAAAAAATATATATTGTTCTCTGCCCCTGGTTCCTGGCACAGAGCTCCTAAAACCCTTGCAATTTCCTGTGATAAGAGCACTAGGGG
Source organism: Equus przewalskii (assembly GCF_037783145.1). Taxonomy (NCBI): domain Eukaryota; kingdom Metazoa; phylum Chordata; class Mammalia; order Perissodactyla; family Equidae; genus Equus; species Equus przewalskii. Next base: position 20,884,264 of record NC_091853.1, on the reverse strand, counting down.
CATCTTTTGTTCTAATATTTGGTCTTTGATCCAGGTTCCTGACACAGAGCTCCCAAATCCCTGGAATTTCCCGGGTGATGGCAGTGTCTCTAGTTCTAATGAGATGACTCCTGGATGGCTCCGGGTGGGGCATGGTCACCAGAAAGACCAAGTCATGATGAGAAGCTTGGAATTTTCAGTGCCCGATACCCTATTCTCCAGAAAGAAGGGAAAGAGGGGCTGGAAATAGAGTTGATGATCAATCATGCCTACGTGATGAAGCCTCCATAAAAGTCCCAAAAGCATGGGGTTCAGAGAGCTTCCAGGTTGGAGAATGGGTGGAGGTGCTTGGAGAGTGGCGCTCCCAGAATGAGGATGGAGGCTCCACCCCCCCCCACCCCCCCACCCCCCCCACCCCCCCCCGCTCCACACACCTAGTCCTACCCGTCTCTTCCATCTGGATGTTCATCTCCATCCTTTATCAGATCCTTTTGTAATAAACTGGTAAACAGTAGGTAAGTACTTCCCTGAGTTCTGTGAGCCATTCTAGCAAATTATCAAACCCAAGGAGGGGTAATGAGAACCTCTGATTTACAGCCAGTGGGTCAGAAGTACAGATGACAACCTGGAATGGTGATTGGCATCTGAAGTGGGGTTTGAGGGGGGGACAATCTTGTAGGACTGAGCCCTTACTTGTGGGATCTGACACTATCTCCAGGTAGATAGTGTCAGAATTGAGTTAAATTTTAGGACACCCAGCTGGTGTCACAGAATTGGTTTGCATGCGGAAAAAATCCCCACATATCTGGCATCAGAAGTATAGAGAGTGTGGTAGTGATGTGAGAGTAAAGAAAAAACACACAGGAAGACTGAGTCTTTCCCTACTCATGAATATAAACTTCCTTTATTCTACCCCATCAAACTGATCACAAATAATGAAATAATGTATTTTTTTTTAAAGATTTTATTTTTTCCTTTTTCTCCCCAAAGCCCCCAGGTACATAGTTGTATATTCTTAGTTGTGGGTGCTTCTAGCTGTGGCATGTGGGACACCGCCTCAGCGTGGCTCGATGAGCGGTGCCATGTCCGCGCCCAGGATTCAAACCGACGAAACACTGGGCTGCCTGGAGCAGAGCCCGTGAACTTAACCACTCGGCCATGGGGCCGGCCCCAGAAGTAATGTATTTTTATTTAAAAGAAATCTTTGACATAACTCAGATTTTATGCAAGTAGCCAGAAAGGAATCATAACATCTAAAAAATACTACTATGCTGCTGGCCTGGTGGCATAGTGGTTAAATCCATGTGCTTCACTTCAGCAGCCCAGGGTTCGCAGGTTCAGATCCTGGGCACAGACCTATGCACCACTCATCAAGCCATGCTGTAGCAACATCCCACATACAAAATAGAGTAAGGTTGGCACAGATGTTAGCTCAGTGACAATCTTTCTCAAGCGAAAAGAGGAAGATTGGCAACAGGTGTTAGCTTAGGGCCAATCTTCCTCACCACATAAAAATATATATATATATATATGATCAAGTCAGTGCCCTGAAGCCTTAAGAGAGTGTCAATCACCATGTGCACCAAACTCCCCAAGTATCACAGAAGAGATCATCGGGTTCAGCCCAGGTTCTCACACCTCAAGTGATGGGCATAACTGTCTTTGCCTCACTTTGACTTGCTGCCTGGTCCCAGGGGCCCCCATTTCACCATGTGAGGGTACTGGTGCTCTGTGCCACTTGTCTTGGCAGGAGGGTAACAGCAGTTCCATAATTCCTCTGTTTTCCATACATGAAAATTCCAACTGACCACCTGCTCTCAGCCACACATAACTAGCAGTTTTCCTCCCCTCTCCCTCCACCAATGTCAGAACTCTACAAACACATCTTTCTTTTTGCATATTAATGAATTGCCATCAAAGACCCTGTTGTGCATTATGCCAAGTGACATAAGTCAGATAGAGAAAGACAAAAACCGTACAATCACACTATACGTGGAATCTAAAAAAACAAAACTCATAAAGACAGAGAACAGATTGGTAGTCGCCTGGGGTGAGGCGGAGCGGGGGCGGGGTGTTGGGAGGTGAGGGAAATGGGTAAAGGTGGTCAAAAGATACAAACTTCCAGTTATAAGATGAATTAGTCCTGGGGATGTTCTGCACAGCATGGTGACTACAGTTAACAATACTGTGTTGTATATTTGAAAGTTGCTAAGAGAGTAAATTTTAAAAGCTCTCATCACAAGAAAAAAATTTGTAACTATGTGAGGTGATGGATGTCAACTAAACTTATTGTAATTACTTCACCATATATACATATATCAAATCATTATATTGTACCTGTTAAACTTATACAATGTTATATGATGTCAATTATATGTCAATAAAGCTGGGAAGAAAAGACCCAGTTATGGACTGAATCGTACCCCCCAAAATCCATATGTTGAAGCCTTACCCCTCAGTGTGACTGTATTTGGAGAGAGGGCCTTTAAGGAGGTGAAAAAGGTGAAATGAGGTCATAAAGGTGGGGGCCTACTCCAATGGAACTGGTGTCCTTATAAGAAAAGGAAGAGACAGCAGGGATGCTGGCACAGCGGAAAGGCCATGAGGACACAGAAAGAAGGTGGATGTCTACAAGCCAAGGAGAGAGGCCTCAGGAGAGACTAAGTCTGAGGGTACCTTGATCTTGGACTTGCAACCTGCAGAACAGTGAGGAAATACATTTCTATTCTTTTAGCCCCTCAGACTGTGGAATTTTGTTACAGCAGTTTGAGTTGACCGATACAGATGCCAACAGCACCCTGAGCTCCCTCCCTTCCCTGATGTTGAGAGTAAAAACACTAACATACATATTCATGCAGCACAGAAGGGGAAGCCATGGAAATACTGTCTCCAGTGACATAGAGAGTGTTTAAAATCATTTATATTAGCAAAAAGGGGCGGGGGGAATCGTACTGCAAAGTCTCACCATTTTTGTGTAAAGAAGAAAAAAGTACAACTGAGTTATTATCATCCATTTTTTTTAATTAGTTTAAACGACAAATGAAAAGTCCATTTTGACATTCAGAGGTGAGAAACAAATGGGTTTTTTGGCACTGTATTTCCTGTTTTATTTCCAGTTAGGATGTAAAATCTTGGGAATAACATTTCGGTTTTCCCAAGTGTTCATTTCATTCAAAGCAAATTAGTCAGAGAACCACAACCTGTGTAAATCCGTCATCATGGGGGCCCTTGATCTTAGAACACTACTGTGCTGAATCCTGAGATAAATCTTTATGCCAGAAATCCTATTATTTAGAAGTACAACAAAAATAACAATAGGAGATGACATCAGGATGGTGAAAACATCACACTCTCCTTCCTTGCGTATCAGAAGAAGCTAACATCCGCTCATCACTGGCTAAAGCAACAATACCAGAGCCTGTGAACTATCTCGTTGGCTCCAATATAAATAATCTTCTGTTCTCTGGAAAAATTCTTTTTTCACTCCGCAGCTTCAGAAAGACCATTGGCATGGGCACACAAACACCTTCTGAAGATGGTGTGGAAATATCATTCAGTGAGTCGAGAATAGATAAGGATGTGTTTTTACACTTGTGGATAAGTAGATACTGCTTGGAGTCTAGTGAACGCTTTTGTCAACACGTCCTTTCCCAGTTCTTAGCCTCTGGCTGATTTAAAGCCCTTACAGAGGGTACTGGTTGGGGGTGGGGGATGAGTGCAAATAGGTAGAAGAAATTGGCAAGAGTGCAATAGAGATAAAATTGAAGAGATGAGGCAAGGCGAGAGGAAACATCTGGAGCACCTGGCGGGGGTCATTTTAGGCTTCTCGCCTGAAGTAGCTCATTATTGACTCTTCTTCATTGTTGGCCTATGATCTGGTCTTTCCTGCTATTGCAGATTTCTCAAAAAACAAGTAGGACAAGAACAAACACTGCCGTTTGCTTTTAAGGTTCACGAGATCCTCTCCAATGGCACACGCAGATCCTGCTTCAATAATTTACAACTAGTTGGACTCTTTACTTGAGCTACTCCTTAAAACACCACTGAACTTGAAGAACATATAGCAAGGAAACTAGTTAGGATCTTTCTGAGTCACTCAGACCTGATCACAAATCTAAGAGAAAGCCTTGCTACCGTGTTCTTCAGGTCTGACGAGGTTGAGTACCTTTTATTTTCAGGTGACAGTACATTTATCTAGAATGTTCAGAGAAAAGAGTACTTAAATTTTTTTTCAATTTTATTTTATTGTGACAAGAAGAGTTTACCCTCTCAACAAATTTGTAAGTGTACCATACACTATTGTTGACTATAGGTACAACGTTGAAGAGCAGGTCTCTAGAACCTATTCATCCTGCTTAACTGAAACTGTATGCCCATTGCTTAGCAACTCCCAATTCCCCCTCTAGCCCCTGGCAACCATCACTCCTCTCTTTGATTCTATGAATTGAACTATTTTTAGATACCTCATATAAGTGGAATCATGTAGTATTTATCCATCTGCGACTGGCTTATTTCACTTAGCATAATGTCCTTAAGGTTCGTCCACGTGACTTGGAACATGGATGTTTAAATCAGTAGACTCAAGTGAGATCCATCTGATCCTGAAGCCCTCTGAGCACGGGTAGACCTCTCCGTGTGCATCTAGCACATGTTCCTGAGTCTGGCAGAGCCTCAGGCTCTGATGCCAGCCCTCAGTCACTGGGAGCAATTCTATAGAAGCAGGACATTTAGTTGATGCATCACAGACATTGCTTTGGAGAACAAGGGTCAGATGTCTTTTGACTTGTCATTTTTTTTTTATTTTCTCAAAAATGAAAAGTCTAGGGGCCGGCCTGGTGGCACAGCAGTTAAGTTTGCACGTTCTGCTGCGGCGGCCCGGGGTTTGCTGGTGTGGATCCCAGGTGTGGAACCTTGCACTGCTTGTCAAGCCATGCTGTGGCAGGTGTCCCACATATATAAAGTAGAGGAAAATGGGCATGGATATTAGCTTAAGGCCAGTCTTCCTCAGCAAAAAGAGGAGGATTAGCAGCAGATGTTAGCTCAGGGCTAATCTTCCTCAAAAACAAAAAAAAAATCTTGAAAAAAAAAAAGAAAAGTCTAAATACTTTTGTCACCCTTATCTCTTCCCTCCAGTTCAGTTACAGATTTCTTTGGACATGTCATTCATAGTATGTCCAAGACATAGCTCTTTGGTGACTAAATTAATTAAGTGGACATCTTATTAACAGCAAGAATAAGAAAAAGGAATTCATGGAGATTTGGATTTCAAACAATATCACATTACGCTTAATCACACATAGAGTCAAGATGAAATGTATACCTATACATCTTTGTCCATTATATTTTCAAAACATTTCCTTACAAAATATACCTTACCCAACAAACAATTGTTCTTCACACATTATCAAATCAGGTTGAGTCTCAGCCAATTCCCAACTCTCTATCTCACCAGAAAGTTAGTGTATAAAGAGGTTCTGAAATAAGTGGCACATTAGCTCTGACTTAAAAATCTGTTTTGGATATCAGAGATACTAACTTTAGTCGTGTTTGTTGTAATAGCTCTTAAGCTCAACGTTTCCTTTAGACAAGTACCTTTTTTACAGAGTACATTGTTCTGTAAAAATAGATTTTGTTTTTTAACTGAAAATTTAATGATGTGGATAAAATATGTCAATCTTCCTCTTTAATCAAAATGCTTAGAAATTATAAATGTATTAAGTAACTATTATTTTATCTTCTTTTTCTGTCAGTCACATTCATTTTCAAACACTGGCGTTTTAATTGAAACAATATTACTTTACTCAGAAATGGGGGGAAATGGTGAGGATGGAAGAACAGGCTGGTTAGGACCAGGAGGATTGCTGATGTGACCCCCTCTGGGTACAGAGAACCCCTGCTCCTCTATCTAGTTACGCTGCTGGGTAGGACTTCTCAGTCAGATATACAACCCATGGCAACAATGGCTACCAGCTATTGAGCGCTTACGTGGAACTATGGGTGGTATTTATATAAATTATTTCATTGAACACTAACAGCAAACCTACAAAATAGATGCTATTATACACATTTTGAGATGAGGAAACTGAATACTAATGAGACTAAGCAACATGGCCGTTGGTAAGTGACAGAGCCGGAATTTGAACCATCACGGCAGTGGTTCTCATTGTGGCAGTGGGCATCTCTGAGGCCAAACTATTTTCATAACACTAAAACTTTATCAATTTTTTCCTTTCATTCTCTCATGAGTATACCGTCTAGTTTTCCAGAAGCTACATGATGTGTGTTGTCAGCGGCACTCAGACAGCTAATAAAATGTGCCCTTGTGTATGCCTGTACGTTAAAAATTTATGTTTCAATTTCTAACATGGCAAATGTTTATAGAAGTAGCCTACATAAACAGAAGCTCTTCGGAGTCCTCAATAATTTTTAAGAGCCTGCAAAGCAGTTCTGAGACAAGAGAGTTTGAGAACCACAGCATTCCATTATACCACCTTCCACGGATCAAAGATACCCCAACCTCTGATTTGAAGTAGCCCAGTAAAAAGCAGTTTCCAAACAAAGAAAACATTGTCAATAAAGTTTCCCTAAACAAACAAAAGACCCCAAAGATTTTTGTTGTATTTTATGGAGTGAGACTTCTTCCTGTCAAGGCTGAAGAGAAGTGGTGAGTTGGTTCCCAGGCATAGTTTTAATGTAGATTTTCACTGAATCCTAGAGATGTCTTTATGAACTGTTTTCATCATCGCTTCTACCTAGGACTTCCTCTTGATGTCAAATAGCAAATTTCCCTCCTTTATAGGACATAGTATAAAACTTAAAACCCTGGTTAAGGATCTAGGGTCAGATTGCCTGGTTTTAAACCCTGGCTTACCAGATATGAAATCATAGGCAAGTTATACTTACCCTGTCTGAACTCATTTCCTCATCGACAACATATAATAATATATACTATTATAACAATAATAATTATTTCATAAGGTTATTGGGAGGATTAAATGAGATCATGCTTCTCAACAGTGAATGAAATAAAAACTATTTAAAATGCTTAGCCTTAGCGCATCGTAAACAGTCAATACATCTCAGTTATCATTACTTTACTTTTGGGTCTGTTGTTAGCTGAACAGACCACTCAGTGTGGTCTTTTTTTCCCCCTAAACTCCACTCTGGCTTCAATGAACAGTTGGTTCTTTCTGCAGCAAAAAATTAATTCTTCCTCTTCTATCACATTTTTAGCAACAAAGTGACAAAATAATCAGGAAAATTCTCAAGAGGCATGTCAGCTTGTTGCTTCTCCCTTTGGAAGAAGCATCTGTCTAAGATGGTGATTCTGAAGAAGGTATAAATTATGGGTCTTTCTCTTAGACCATCTCTGCTGAGACCATGGGTGTGACTTGGGGTAGATCTCATCCCTTTTGAGCCTCATTTGACCCTAATGAGAAGGGAAGGGGTTTCACTACAAAGTTTACAAAGATCCTCGCAATTGCATCATTCTCTGGTTATATATTTTCAGATGTAAGCATTATTTCCCCCCTGAAAAAGCAACAGAATATCCAATGTGCTCATGGCTTTGTTCTATAATATTATATTTAAGTAAAATTGAGTAAATTTTGCAAACAATAATTACAAGTATTACAAAATGTCCACGTAAATGTATTGTTCTCTATATTTTCCAGATAAAACACAGATTTTAATATGTGCATGGTGTTTTATCCATTTTCTTGAGAATTTCTGATTTATCATAGGAACATAATCTAATCCTAGACTGATTTCCCTAAGGGATTAGTCAACATTTATTTTAATGCCTTTTAAATCCTTGGGTTCATAAAATCTTACATTTCTCAATTTGAATCCAATCTTGATTTCCTGGAAATCCTGGTTAATGTCAACAATCCCTTGAATCCTCAAAGAGTAGCTGATAACGTGTGGAAATATTTGAAGCAGATTAATTTTTAGTGATCACAGCTTTCCGACATGGAAAGCAAGATACCTTTAATTTTGTTTGTTCACACATTTTAATGAGGAAAACAAAAACAAACTTTTCAGTTAGTTGGTCATCAAATAGTTATTGACAATTTTGTTTATGATGCTATAATATTAATAGGCTAATTTATTCAATTAAGCTAATGCCTTGAATCTAAATGGCATATATCATTCCTTTATTTTTTTCTCCACACCACTGTTATTTACAGAGATTGTATGTATGCTCATCTATTCATAGATGTTCTTCAGTGCATTTCTATTCTTATTTTCTATCAAGCCATCTAAAAATGCAAGATGAATAAGATATTAATATATACAGTATCCATATATAGTATATATAAAAATATAGTAAATGTATTTTATGTATTAGTATATATACATATATAGTATATATTCATATGTATACATGAGCCTATGAGTTTTAGTATAAAATTATTATTATATTATTATTATTAATTTATTATAAAATCAGCAGCAACTATATTTCTTACATTTATTGTATCACTTCCTCCCTCCCATATCCAATAAAATAATGTTCTGCACATTGGGAGAGAAATAATCAACACCGACTCCTTGCTGCCATTTTGGACAGTGGAGTACCAGTGCTGGAGAACTGAACCCACTCTATGACATTTCAAGAGAAGCTCTCGTGACGTTAGTCAGGTGTGAAGGGGTAATAAACATTTACTATCATCACCATCATCATCTTCGTTATCATCTGTCAAGTCTGATCATCTGGGAACTCCCTGAGTGGACTAGTCTAAGGTGACATTTGAGTCTGTTTCTCTCATTTGTGTTACTCTATTGAGGGAGGAGGTAGAGAGAGAAGATCATGGAAAAGAAGACAGGGCTGTTCTCCACGGTTTTTGGAAATACTCTCTAAAGCTCCTCCTTTGAGAATTAGTAACAGCCTGGAAGATGAGGGGAAAGTGAGGAAACATATGAAGACACAGGAAAGAAAAGATTTGCAGATCGTCTGAACAAGAGGATCCTAAAAGAGGACAACGAGAGGGGGCAAAGAGAAGAGAAAAGGCATGAAAGGGACCCTGGGAAGGCTGCTGTGCTGGATGCCGCTCAGCGGCTCCTGGGAATGCATGATGGATGGCATCAGTCACGAAAGGCAAGCTTTCAGGCCTTCTTCCAGTGCCTGAATGCCAGTGTGACTGGCTAATTCAAAATGAGAATTCTGTGGAGGAATTATAAAGTCACACCTTCCGAAATCTTATTTTAGACAGGTAACACTCTCTTATATGGACTTTTAAATAATTTAAAATTGAAACTGAGTCTAAAATTATACAAGAAAATGTGTGGAGATTTTGACTTGCTATTCAAAAAAGAGGGAAGCCCATTTAGTTAGGATTTGTCTACGTGGCCGACAGAGCCAATCACACAATGGCCCTCCCAGCCTAAGGCAGATGGCTCCACAGAACAGGACAAACCGCCAACACAGACTTTCTCCAGGGGAACATTGGTCTAAGTTCTCATTCACCCTAAATGTGTAGGACCCCTTTGACCTTGAGAAAGTGCTAAGCCTCCCCACACCACCACCCGGCAAACCGAGTCAACTGTGGTTCTCCAATGAACACTGCTTTGATGTCAATGGCCAGGCTCAAAGGCAGCATCGGAAGATGGTTGATGATACTATGCTTGGTCCTGTCTTTCAATTCGAAACAGAAGTATCAGAGCATTCTTGTTCCATGCCCTAAGGTGCTAGATTGCAAAATATAGTGTGCATCAGAATTTCCCAGGCCGTTTGTTGAAACTGAGGATTGTTTGGAACTCCCTGCCCTCACCTATCCTGCCACCCAGCTACTGATTCCTCAGGTCTGGGGTAGAGTTAGGAATCTGCACTTCAGTCAGCCCTTCCAGGTGATTTTGACGCAGATGGTCTAAACACTTGGAGACATATTGCAGACATAGTCTCAGTATATTTTTTTAATGTCATGCTACTTCTTGATGTTTGTCACATTGTAAGCCTTCTAAATCTATAAAATTTAACCCTAGGAAATCAAAATCTTTACTATAGGCACTAAAACCTCATGTCAATTTCAAGGAAAGTGTGTGTGCAGATTGATGCAGAAGATAAACTATCCAAAGTCCCTTCACTTTGGGTCCCCTGTGACTCTGTATTTGGACGGAGCTCTGTCTGCCCCTGGTGTTGTGGGAGGAGAAATACACTTCCCAAAGTGATCGCTCCATAGGAGGGAAATGAAAGCATTAATGCCCAGGCTCAGAAACATGTTAGTAATTCCACGTGATGTCAAAGGTGGGAGATTAGGACTTTTTCTATTTCCTGAAGGTAAACAAGAAAATTTGCATTCAAAAGGATGAGTCTTCTGAGGACAGCCTGAAAAAAAGATGTATCTATGAGGACAACTTGTTAGTATTCCTTAAATTCATTCAGACCCAACTGCTATACCCCGGGAGGAAGAGAGCAAGATGGAGGCTGTGGGTGGTTCTTGGGGCCTCCGTTCTGCGGCAACACGTGCCTCAAGGCTCTCTGCGGTCAAGGCTGACGATCTACCCGGGAGAAGCAGCTGGTGTTACTGCCGAGATGAAGGAGAACAGGCAAGCTTTTCCACTGCTGTCTGACCAGAGGCTAGAAAACACCTACTGCATAACAGGCTCCCAATAAATATTTGTTGAATGAATGAACTCCCTGATACATTGGTTGTTAATGTTCCTTTTGAAAGAATTTAAATTTTTTAAATCTATGCACACCAAAAAAAAAAAAGGAAATTTAAAATATTTTATATTGTTCTGGATTTCCCCCTTTTTTGTTAGCATAGGCATAGATATTTTCATAGGGTTGTAATTGAGTGTGTGCAAATTACAAGTCAAAAGTTGTTTCATGAATCTGAATTTCTTCTCCAAAAACGTTCCAAATGGGCTCCAGGAGGCCTTTCACTTTTCTCACCCACCCATGGCTGCCTCTCTGACCTCCAGGACCCAATAGTGCTCTCCTTCAGACCTCCAAGAGGCTCATGTCTACCTGTCCACAACCTGTGGCTTCCAGAAGTCTTCTCAGTTAAAACCAGGTCTACAGAAAATGAAGAAAAAAGAGCTGATTTCAGTTGCCTACGGCTGCCTGATTGAGAATTTCCTTGGGTAAATTTAGGCAAAATGATTTGTAGCCCTTTCCTCCTCCTTTGAAGATATAGGGGTTTTCAGAACGGTTGATCACCCCTTCTCCTCAAGTCATCTCCTGCCCCCCAAACACACACACGCACACCATCATTGTCTAAGCCGAGGTCCAACTAACTGCCTCTGGGAGTATCCCTACAAATCTTCATCTTTTCCTCAGAAACATTCTCACCTGGTTTTGCCATCAGTGACATAAAAACTAAGTTTCCTGTATTCTTGGCTGTGGTTTCTTTCTCTTCTAGATTTTTTATTTAATATGGTCTTAAATTCAAAACGGTCTACACTATATTGATTATGAAAGAAAAGAAAAACTGGCAGAGAAACATTTCCATTTTAGATTATATTTTTTTTAATCTTCAATAATAGTTGTTTCCATCCCATGTGGCTTCACCACGTCCTATCTTAAATTTTGCTCTATAGCTGGTACAATTGCCCAGAAGGCCCAGCAATGTCCCTGTAGTGAAAACAACCTAATGTGACTCCAAACTTGCCTATTTAAGAAGGACAAAAGTCACCATCTAATTATCATCGTGGCAAGGAAGCTGCCGAGTGAGCGTAGTTCGTCCAGGTGAGACAGACACCTTTAGCTCTCTAAACTGCGATTAGCTAGCTGACTAACAATGCAAAATCCCCAGAAAGACCCAAAAGGTCCAATGTGCTACCTCCTATTGTTCTTTGCTCTCTGTGCTTTTCTCCCTTGCTTCTCTCCTCTCTAACCTGTCAGTGTAGGTCTCAGAAGACAGATATAACGGGGGTGGGGGGAATTATCATGAAGAAACACACAAGATAATGAGATGAAGTCATTGACAACCCACTACACAAATACATGGCACTACAGCAATAGTCATAGCTTCATCTGGAAAGTGTATAAAACAGTATTGTAAATCAAGCATTCTTTTCATTTTTTTGCCTTACATGATCATTTCAAAGATGCCTTATCTTCACTTCTAATAGACCAAGACTTGAAAAACCCTCTGTCCCTGCTTAGCTATTTGTCAGAGAGCTAATGATGAATAAACACTTAGAAGTACTCAAGGAGCTTTTTTACTTCAGAGAATCTTAAAGACAGAAGGGTCTTCAGATCTCGTCTAGTTCATTGGTTCTCAAACTTGCTTTTGCTGGACCTACAACTAAAGATTCTGATTATGGACACTGAATAGAAGCCTGGAATGTGTTCATTTAAAAAGCCCCAGAGTTGTTCTGACATCCAGCCAATGTGGACAAATCTAGTCCAAACATCTGATTTCTTACACAAGAAACAGAGAGACTAAATGAATTGTTAATGAGGCATTTAACTCCCCTTTGAAACAAAATAAATATTTTTCGTTATTTAACAAACATTTATCGCGTGCCTTCCATGTGTCCTGATCTATATTAGGCAACGATCGTGTGAAGACAAAAATCATGGGAATCTTGTGCTCAATCATCTTACTTAGTCAAAGCAAATAATCATCCCCTAATTATTAAATGTGTCATTAAGCAAATAGTCAAAGCATTTGCAAACTATGAATGTTGTGGAGACACAATGCGTAATTCTGGCTTCTCTATATTTGGACCCTGGAGTTCTTTGTAAAGCAAATACCCTTACACTGGTTTTTCTTTTCAGCAAATCGTGGTGACTTTTAACGTGTGATGGAGCAACCTAAGGATTCCATATCACCGATTTGGGAAGATTATAAATAACCTTCATATATCAGCTGGACTGACCAGCCAGAAACCATCGTGGTTTGACCTCAGTTGACTTTCATAAATATACTTGCTCAGAATGTGAGAGGAGGGCATATAGGGAGACAGCAGACTTCACCTTTTCCAGAACTATTCTGTCGCCCCCTCTACAGAAGATATAAGGTAACAACCACCTTCGTGTGTATTGAGATTCTGAACATGCATTTCCTTCCCAACAAGTCAACGCTTTTGCTGAGTGCTGTCCCGGCGCTGTCGTCTCAACTGCCCCATTTGTACGAACCCTTACATCTGCCGGTGACCCAAGCTCCATGTGGAAACTATGCAGCTTTGGGAATCAAGCTGGACAGCACTTGAGTTCCTTTTCCATTCCCATGGCCAGTGCGGGTGCATTTACTCCCTGAAATAGTGCTCTGGAAGATTAGGAAAGGCATTCATTTTCCACTAACTGCACACAAACACTGTGAGCTGAATCAGGTGCTCATTGATGCCTCATATAATTCTGCTTTCCGAGTTACTTCTAGCTCTTCCACGTCTTTTCTTGTGCCATTTGGCACAGTGACTCAACTCCATAGGAAACTAACTTTTGGATTCTTTCATTTATATTTAGATTCTCTTGTTTCCCATTTGGGACAGAATTTTACTAATAAATGCTTAAATACCAACTCCACAGTTATGAGTGATTTTTCATTGCCGGAATAAACACTGATCAACTAATTATATAAGTAGATCCTTGACTGGCTTTGGGAAAAGTCCTTTTATTGTTAAGAACAAACGATAGTAGGAAAATTCCATGCTGATGGAGACACAATGCTCAATAAGGGAAAATCAGAAATATTATGGGTATACCACTAACCTTTTGAGAACAGCATCCTGAAGGATGATGATCATCCTCTTCTACAAATTATCCTTTGTCCTATTTTCTGGGGAAAATCCTGAGATGGATGGACCATAAGTCTCACTTAAAATTGAATCTGATGTGCTTGTTTTTACGAAAGAACATAGATACAAATATAGACTTGAGCCTCCCAAAGGTGAATTACTTATGGGTTTATAAGGTTCAGCTATCCTACAGTGACCTTGCTCACCCCTTTATTCTTGTCTGTATCCAGGATGAATTAAATATAAATAAAATTACCCCAGACTAGGATGTGGTGGGAACTTTAGTCTCATGACAAGGAATCCTTTTTATAGCATTTTAATCATGCATTTCCTCTTAGAGTCCGACTGTGGAGAAAGATGATCCTCCTTGGTGACAATGTCTCCATGCCATCACTCTCTCAGAGCCAAAGTCTTATCTCAGGTTTGCTCTCAAACAGTATGTCCCAAGCATCCGTGGCCATCTTTCAAGCTCTTTTCCTGTTTATTGCCTTAAAACTGGGAAATGGCTCACTGAACAAAGGCAGTTCCCCAAGGCCAAGCAGTGTGCAACACGCTAATAAATATTCAAGCCAATGTCTTTCAAATGTTATTGTGAATCATCTTTCCCTCCTTCCTTCCCATGGTTCAGTCATCTTGCTGGCTCTGAATTGTCACCTTTTGTGTCAGGTCTCAGCTGCCTTCAGTTTACTGCCTATGACTGCAATTGTCTTTGTCTCCTTTATCCGCTTCACTGTGTCTCATTTTCCTAAAGTATCTGGCACCCACTTTTCCACAACATTGTCCCTTTGTTCCAGGAAAAAAATAATTTTTGGAAGCAGCAGAAACACAGTTCCAAAGGCCAGGGGGTGACATCCTGTCTCACCTGATCTTTATTCATATCTGGTTTTTAATTGCATTCTTTTTCCATTTCTCAAGCACCATACACCTCGCTTCCTCCCTGACAGGAAGGAGCATTTTATTTCTCATTCAAAATGCTTTCCTACTGATCTCTATTCTTCAGAAGCTCCAGAGGCCCCTTGTTACCTGTTGGTTGATCTGTTGGCCTTGCTGTAGTTTATTACCTTTTCAACCTTTTTTTTTCCTCTTTCCAAACTTAGGCCAGAACTTACAACCTGCTGGCTTTTCTCATCTTCACTATCATTATCTTCAGACCGAGTCTTCCCAAAATGGATTTTTTTACCAACCCTGGGCTCTTTAAAGAAACAAAGAGGAGAATTATGTGATGGTTTCCACCGTCGGAGCGTCTGTGGCTTTGTCTGAGCCAGAGCTTCAAATCCAAAGCTAAACCTTGACTTAACACACAAACTCAATTGACGAGAGGAGTACCCGTGTTCAAGCCCACCAATTGGCCGAGGACACAATCAGAGGGTTATTGGCAGGTATCTTCTTATCTCCCTGGTGCACTGAAAAAACTCAATTCATTAAAATAATAAAAAAAGATCTCGGTCCCTCATGTGAGCGGCATGTGATTTTCCATGAACGTTCGGCTCAGAAGGCATCGTGCCTATTATACATTCCATTTATAAATCAAACACCCCTCGCCTTGCGGCTGCACGCTGACATGTCAGCGAGGTTTGGGTCAGCCGCACACACTTCCACGTGAACAGCAGATTAAGGCAAAGAGACAGGGAAGCGGCTCTTTTTTCCCCCCCTTTTCCACCAGTAATAGGCAGCTTGAACGTTAAAATTGGGCTGAGACTCCAAAACCAAAGTCCCATGAACCATAGAAGCAAAGAGACTTGAGATAAAAGACAGGATCTGTCTGTTCTCTTCGATCTTTCGCCTTTCTTTCTCTCCCCTTCATCATGCTCATTGGAAAGCAAAGGATGTGCATGTGTGTGTGAATTAAAGAATATATCTAGGAAAAGATGGGATAAAATCTAGCCCAAGAAAGACTTTGGTTTCTAAAACCTGTGAAGGTAGTTTGGGGCCTGGGAGTCCAGGGCTCTGTCCATGCCCGGAAGTGAAAACAGAAAGAGGGCTTTTGGGTTGCCAATCAGAAGGCCATGGAGGGCCCTGCTGAGTAGCTCCACCATGAAGGCAGCATGTTCCAAGTCAGCCCAGCCATGTTTTAAAGTCACTCCACAGTTCCTCACTGCATGTGGAATTAGTTTTTCCTTGTAGCCTCCTATCCATGTCAAAAACATGCAATTCACCAAGAGTCGCTGGGGAGAAGTTTTCGTTAAGAAAATTTCCTACTGAACAAGGTATGTCAAAACTTTCCAGTCTTTGCTCCCTTGCCCCAACTCCCATCCCTCGTACCCCTGCTATTTTTCATCATGAATAATAGAAAACAGAACTAGAGGGGAGGCAAAGGAGAAGAAATCCATTTGTAACTTGTATTCCCTTTGGACTTTTTTTACCTACTGGACTAGACAAGAGCCAGGGAGGAAATGAGTTGAGGGGATCTAGAAAGATAAAAATCTGCAAAAATGTGAGGTTCTGAAATTGTACTTATCTTTGGAAAATGGTCACATATTGTGAATATTGATCCTACATACAAATGAAGGAAAGTCAAAAGGGGAACTGAGACATTGAAAAGTGGTGGTAACATAATTTATTACCTATTTTTTTCATATGTCATGTCCCAAGACTTACAGACCTCCCTGCTCCCCATACTTTGAGGAATATAGAATAAATAATTCAGTAAAACCTCTTAAAAAAGAAGAAGAATGAAGATGATTAAAGCAGACTATCGTTTTTTTCCTTGAAACAATGAAATACTGTTAGAACAAGTAGGGCGTGGCATGGTAAGTTACCAGGACATATTACTAACATTTCCCTCTCAAAGACCATAATGTAATGGTCTAGAATTCAGGTAGATTTTAAGATAAATTGGTTGTGTCAGAAATGTTTCATTAAAGGGTTCAAATGTCATATTAACAGTCTTTCACAATCTTTGGTTGATATTAGAATCAGCATTTGGCGTAGTCTTCAAAAAATATAGATTGTAGACAGATTGAGCAAAGTATCGAGGGGTGGGGTGCAGGCACAGGAATTTGAAAAGAAAGTCCTCGGATATTTCTAGTGCATATCAAAAGTTGACAACCATGGAGGTAGTGACTTGGCCCTTGCACAATTTAAGGACTTTCAATAATAAAAATGTGCAATTGCTTGAACACAGAGTTGACATTCCACATTACTTTTCCTAGTAACGGGAAGGAATTTGCGTTGTTCGCCTGGTTGCCCTCTACAGCACGGCATTTGCTAGAGGTGGTAGAACTGAAAAAGGGAAAACTAGTTGTCCTTTAACTGTAGGTCGACCCCCCCTAGAAGCACAAAGACCATATCACCTGGATTAACAAACAGAACGAGCACAGTATGGCCTGCCTTGTCTTTTAAGGCCTCCTGGATCTGGCATAACTCTTATTATTACAGGCAATGTTTATCACTGTTTTCATTAACTACAGTAACTGAACTGAGGGTATTTTTCTTAGATGGTGTATAACATAGATCCACTAAGCATTTTTATACTTATAGTCTGATATTGTTTTTAGGATAATTTCTAATTCTTTCATTAACTGAGTACAGATGATTTCTGTTTTCAAGGTAGTTATTCATCTGATCTTGCGAAGTCAGCTTCTGCCTCGGCTGGCAACATCACATAAACAAGAGTAAAACAAGCAGTGATCGTTGTAGCAGGATAAAATCCAATGGATTAATATTTAAAGTGGCTAATTTGCTTAGAAGCAATATTTAGAAATACAGAGTATATGCCCTATTCACTCACGAATGTGCTGCATCTAGCTGAGAAGCATTTATCCCTGGACTAGCATGCTATACATACATTACCCATAGAGAATGCAATGTTAATATGGTTTCCTATTTAAAGAATTGTGTGTTCTCTTTATGTAGATACTTTATTTGCCCAGTAACTTCAGTCTATCTTTTAATTTGTCAACCTATTGCACACACTCGTATTCAGAGCTTTATCAAAAAGTCACAATTAGTTCATACTACGATTTAATCTGGTAAGGAAGCATTTATAGATGAATGCATATGCCCAGAATCACACAATATGATAACTGTAAGATGCCTGAGAAAGCTTCGGCTCCACACCTTTCCACTAACAAGTGAAAATACTAAGGTACAAGAGGTGAGACATTCAGATGGCCCAGCTTGGATAAAAATCAAATCTCCTAATTCCTGGCCCAGTGCTTTTCCCCTTAAATCATGCTGCCTGAGAGTTACTAATCTGCAGATTCAGATTAATGAAGAAATTGGAGATATCGACTCTTGACTAGGAAATCTGATCCACCAGCATACAACCAACCTGAGATGCGTGCAGAAGAAGGAGAACTCACTAAGAGGCAATAAATCGCGAGACAGAGGGTGATCTGTTATATGAAAGAGGAAACTTCGGGATGGCTAAAAGCCCAGACAGTCATGATTGCTAACATGCAGAGAGGTCGAAATAATGTCTAGAAGACATTTATATGTCTTCATTAATGAAATTTTCAGAGAGAGAAAGTTTTTTCATTTCTACATATTTTGGGTGAGATTATATCTGAACCAAAATACAAAAATTCCCTTTCAGTAACAGCACAGGTCTCTTAGTTCAGTATCACTCCATAAGAGTAACAGGCCTACAGTGCACTTCATATCACATCTGGGGTATTGCGTCTGCCACTAGAAAATGTTTTCTGAGATTTTTTAAAATATCAAATGAGATTTGTAAACTTCAATATAGTTCACTAAGAATGGAAAATTATGTTAGCAATTCTTGTGCTGCTACTGATTTATTTCAAATTTAAATTTTATATTTATCAAAGTTGTATATGCATAGCCTAAAATTTAAAATAATTCAAAGCCTTATTTAAAAAAATAATGAAAGACTCCCCTGGCTCCAGAACTGCTGTCCAGAGGCAACTTCTCTCAATTCTTTCAGTCATTTAAGATATGCTAATGGTATCTTTCAGTACATGTTTACCCGTACATCATAAATTTTCAAGATTAGGCATTAAAGTTGCCCTCTTACCATAGATATTAAGGATTTAGCTTTTCTTGAACACTGCTCCACCCATCACCATCACACATAGATGGATAGATTCTGCTTAGTGTTCCTGCAATATTATTACACCTTAACTTTTGATTTATTCATATTCAGTGCTTATAATATCGTTAGTATGTTTCTCTCATCATAGATGAGCTTCTTTTTTAAATGATTCTTTTCTCTCTCACATGTTAACATCTTTGAAATCTGGATGTGTCTTTCAACTGTGGTTAGCCAGACAGCTGGTATAACAGAGTTGTCATTGCATCTGCACAAGTTTGGTCAAAGCTATTAGGAATGTCATCACTTTAGCTGAGTTGGTGTATAATAGGCACTACTCATGTTGAAATGAACTGCCGTACAAAATGTCTTCAAAATGATTACACTATGAACTGGCATTTGGAAAAACAGAGCACCGGAGCGTAGGTTTATTATTAGCAAAGTAAATCATCGTTGGAGGAATAACAGCAATTCAATACTTTCTTGCAAAGCAGAACCAAGTGCTTTGTGAGACCTAAGAAAAAAGATACCCGTGAGTGGATGAAACTATGTTATGTTAGTTAATGAGAATATGGAAAGGATTCTCTATCACAGCAATGCAACTGAAGACAAGAAAATATACCAAATCTCTCAGGATAGAAGAAAGAAATTTCAAAGCAGCAAGAGACTCCTGCGACTGAATCATGCGTCACACAGAGCTAACATTAAGTCATTGTGTCATCATTTGATTGCAGAGGTTTTTCTTTCTTAGTGGTATATAAAATATTGGTGCATCTTATAATTGACAGCATCTTAGAGTCAACAAAATATGGAATGTAATATATTATGATTATATTTACTTTTTTGAACATTTTGTATTCCTAGAGTTATTTTATTTTTTATTGTGTGTTGTTTTCTAAATGCTTATCACAAATTCATCCACAAATTGTTCTCTAAAAGGGTAAATCTCTGAAAAAAGGCAAGATCAGGAATATTCCCAGTTCCATCTGATTAGTTCCAGTCTGACCTGGGTGCTCTGTAGGTCTATGGCACAGCTGATATCCTGTGATCTTCTTTTACTAGCATTCTAGGAAATTTCTTTCTCCCTGTGTATGTGGCCTAGATACCATGTCATTCTCCTTGATTTATTTCCTTGTTTTGACATGCCACATCCCCTAATTAGTTGTAGGAAAAAGATTTGTAGAAGTCCTATGTTTTGAGACCTTGCATGTCAGAAAATATCTTTACTCTGAATGATAGTTTGGCAGGATATAAAATTCCAGGTTGAAAATCATTTACCCTTAGAATTTTGATAACATTATTCCATTCTCTTCTAACTTTCAGTGTTGCTATTGCCAAATCAAATGCCATTCTGACATATTCTATGTTTGTGACTTGGTCCCCACCCTCCACTCCTTATGAAAACTTTGTGATTTTCTCTTCATCTCCAGTGTACTAAAATCTTCTGGTATTCGGTCATAATGTAGACCTATTTTCATCCACTATGCTAGGCTCTTGGTGGGTTCATTCAATTAGTATGGGAAATTTTCATCAGTTGTTTCTCTGGTGAGTTCTATCCCTTCTGTTTGTTTATTTTCCCTTTATGCAACTCCTATTACTTAAATACGGGAATTCCCAGACTGATCTTCTAAATTTTTTTAATCTTTTCTATGTCCTATCTTTGTCAAATTATTCTACTTTTTTGGGAAATTTCCACTATTTCATCTTTCTCTTTTATTTTTTCACTTCTGCAACAATATTTTTAATTTCAAGGATTGTTTTATAGTCTCTGAATATGCTTCTTTTATAGCATCATGTTCTTGCTTCATAGATATAACCACTTCACTTATATTTCTGAGGCTAGTTTCTTCCTGACATTTTCTTCTTTTCACGTGGTCTCTATTTCCTCCAAATTTCTTTTCCAATTATTTGATCTTCTTTACTATTAGAGGTTTTCCTCAAATGTGTGGTAATCTGTTCATATTTTTTAACGGAGAACTAAAAAGCTGATTGGAAGTTATGAAGGGGTGAAGCTTCATGAGTGACGGACTTCACTGTAAGGTGATTTTGCTTGGCTTTTTCATTACTGGATCCTTGATTGTCTGTACTTTTAGGTCTTTTTTCTTGAGCCAGTCAGATTCCTCACAGAAGGAGCTTCCAAGCCCCTGCCCAGCTTCTGGCATTTGGGAAGCCTGGTGAAGGAACAAAGTTGAGGCTCTCCTATTTTATTGTGATCATCCTGATCATCCTGTCTTTAGGAGTTTACCTCAGCTGTGCTGGTGTCCTCCAGTCCAGAGATCCTCCAGCTCATCTCTCCAGGAAATAAATCTCTTCTCTTCATATTACAGTGTGGAGGAATAGAGAAGGGGGAAAATTGCCCCCTACACAGCATGAGAATTCCAATCTGAGGCTTAACTGATTCTTTAACAGCCTTGAAAACAATTCTGTTTTCAGCCCCATCTACATCTTCACTTTCAAAGACACCTTATGCTGCCAGGTCCTGAGCCTTCTGTGGTTTACAGGTTCAAATCAGGATGCCTGTACTTTTTAGACTGCAACCTTTCAGTTGTCATGGTCTGGTACTTGCCCATTGCCTTTCCAACTTCCAACATTTTGTCGTTGTTATCTTCTCTCATGTCTCTTTGTCCTGGAGGATTTATGCCTTTAAAAACACCTTTGCTTTCATTTTAGTACGATTTTAGGAGGAAGATGTGGTCATCACATATATTCTATTCATTGACCGGTTGAAACCCTCTCCCATTAAACTATGACATAAATATAAATGCTTTCTTGGAATCATTCATTTAACGGAATCTGAAAGTGTTGGAAATAAGCTTCTATCATAAAAGCTTGTTCAAACAACATCAGTGACAGAGAAGTGCTCATATAAAAATTATCCTTATGTATCTGTTGTTCTATGTTTGCTCTGATAAAAAAGATATTCTCTATAGATGCAACAAAGCATTAACTGTTTGGCTAGTAGCTGAGGAAAAAGTAAAAGTTTTCCTCTTGTCCATAATCTCCTGAGTTTTAGTTAAAATCTTTTCACAACTAGATATAGTTGGTTTTCTGTCACTACCAAATGGAGAAAGGCGCTAAGAGAGAAAAATATAGTCAAAGTTAGGAAGCTGAGTCTCAACAATAAACCAAAGTATAGTGTCAACTGATTTGGGATCATCTGGATGATTCAGGTCCGTGGATTCCCCATGATGACCATCTGTCCACCAACCATGCCACTCCACTCCAGCTGTGTAGCAGCCATGTGCTTCAAAGGGCATTGAGCCCAGTGACATCTCCAAAGATGTAAGCAAGTCAAGGTAATCTCCTCCCCTGTGTCACAGGGATCAAATGACTGAGGCCTTAAGACTATCAGCACATGGCATTCTACCAGCCACAAGGATTGGCACTAAGCTCAGAGCACTTGTCTGATAATTGAAGAAGGCATTCCTTCTACTCAGGCATTTTCAAGAAAGCAAATAGCCAAGCTACTTTTGGCAGCCTCTCTGGGCTGGCTGAAGACAACACATTGGGTGGCAGAGCAGAGAGATCAGAAAAAAACATTAGGTTCTTGATCAACAAACCCAGGAGTCTGGTCTACCTCTGTATTATCCAATATATGAATCAATAAACTCCCTTATTTTTGTAGTTGGGTTAAATTGGGTTTTTTCTTTACTGATAAAACTCATCACATGCCTATATTATCTAGATTGTCTACCACCGTTATACAGTTTATTATGAAAAGAAAATGTTCTCAAGCTTTCCACATCTACCCAATTAACTATAAATGAGTGTTAAAATGGTTCTGACGTTAAAATTCAAATCTTATTGATAAAATGCATTTATGACATGGCTTATTTGCAGTTGAGGGAACTCTTCTTCATCAATTGTCTTCATCAAATTAAACAATAAATATATTTATCTTTGCCTACAGACAGCATTTCCTCCTCTCTCCTTCCTTGATTAGTAGTAGCTTTACTTGGGTATAACTTTAAAAGCCGTTTACTATATCACCAAAATGAGAACTGTCAAGTCATGAGCATTAGAAAAAGAGGAGGGGCTGGCCCCATGGCCGAGTGGTTAAGTTCTTGCGCTCTGCTGCGGCGGCCCAGGGTTTCACCGGTTCGAATCCTGGACGCGGACACGGCACCTCTCGTCAGGCCACGCTCGGGCAGCACCCCACATGCCACAACTAGAAGGACCCACAACTAAAAATACACAACTATGTACTTGGGGGCTTTGGGAGAAAAGGGAAAAAATAAAATATTTAAAAAAAAAAAGAAAAAGAAAAAGAGGAAAGAATAATCATATTACAACAGCACATTTTATTTAAACTCAGAAAATAAATACAGATGAGTATTACTCCACCTAGAAAATGACTTGAAAGCACTTTTGAAGTTTACTGTCCTAAGGATTAATATATCATTGATTAAAGAACACTAGGATAAAGCAGATAAAATTGTAGCAATCTTGTGTCTGAATAATGCAGACATTTGTAGAAAATCAAACCAGATAACTAAGGAAAATTAACATACTTTGAAAATTTAATTATTTGATAGACTATCTTCAGTAATTTAGATAATTGTCAACTTTCCCTTTTATTTTGTGCAGTGCAATAATTTTCGAAACAAAATGAGACACATAAGTATCATAAACATATAAAACAATAATTCCAAGGGCACAGTCCTCAATATTCTTCTTTTCTCTATCGACACTCGCTGTCTTGGGGATCCAATCCAGGCTCACGGCTTTAAATATCACCTGTACATCAGTTATGACCGGACTTAAATCTCCCACCCTGGCCTTTCTCCAATCTCCACTTCTATATCCAACTACCTTTATGACATCTCCATCTGGATGTCTAATAGGCGGTTCAAACTCAACACGTCCAAAACTCAACTCTCATCTTCCCCCTCACGATGTGCTCCACCTAATCTTCCCTATTTCAGTGGAAGACACCTTAAGTTTTCCAGCTGTTCGGGACAAAAAGAAAATTGAGTCACCCTTGACTCATCTCTTTCTCTCAAACACCACATCTAATTAATCAGTAAATCCTTCCTGTTGGCTCTACCATCAATCATATGGAGAATCTGGTCATGTCTCTCCACCACCAATTCTACTAGCCTGTGCTGAGTCACTGTCATCTGTTGCTTGGATTATTGCAGTAGCCTCCTAATTGAAGACCCTGCTCCCAACTTCATCTCCCTAAAAGATTGATCCTTTTAGTATTAAGTCAGATCTTGTCACTCCTCTACCCCAAATCATCCAACAGCTTCCTAGATTTACTCAACCGGAAAACCAACACCTTCATAATGACCTCTATGAACTGGTCCTCTATTTCCTCTCTGACTTCATATCCTTCTACTCTTTCCCCCTTGATCCCTCATCTCCAGCCATGCTGGGCATGCCCTCACCCTAGGATCTTTCTTCACTGTTCTCGTCCACTTTCCCTCCAGATCATCATAAGGTCATATTTGAATGATGCCTACCCTGGGGGTCCTATTTAAAATCGCAAACCCTCTTCTCCGCAATCACCTGTCCCAATTTCCTGCCATGCTGCTCTATTTTTCTACTTTTCCTTGGCAATGATCACTTTCAAACTTTCTCCGCACTTTACTTTGTTATCATGTTTATTGACTCTCTCATTGGAAGACAAGCATCATGCGTTCAGGGATCTTGTTCACTTGTATATCTCAATCACCTTGATCAGTGCCTGGAACATAATGAACGTTCAACACAGATTTCCTGTATAAAAGAACAGGAAAGATAGACTATTATATACGCCATATTTGTTGATGACAGAAAATGGAATAATTCTAAGACTTAAATTAAACCATTTTTAGTTTTATAAAGGCCTTTACAGTTTGCTTTATTTACCATTGGATGGAAACATGAATACTTTTTGAAAATATATACTGATACATGTAATACCTAGTACTAATAAAAAACATTAATAAATAAGTTTTAACATCTCGTACACCCACACATAACACTATCGACAGAGTTCAAAGCTTGCCTGTGGATTCCAACCCCAGCACACTTCTCCTTTGTCCTTACCCGGGCGGTCCAGGCAGATACTCTGGCTATATCCTTGGCTGGCTCTTACCTTGAGACGAAGTTTATTTCTCCTCTAAGTTTTACTCTAAAAATTCCAAACCTACAAAGAAGTTTTAAAAGTTCTGCAATAAACATCATATACCCTTCACACAATGTTGCCAATTTTTGACATTTTGCCACATTTTCTTCTTCTTTCTTTCTGTCTCACATACATACTTTTTTCCTGAACTGTTTGATAGCCATTTGCTGATATCATGACATTTCACCCCTGAATATTTCATCAAGTGTCACTTAAGAACAAGGACATTCTCTCGTATCATCACAATAAAAGGATCATAAGAAACTTAACATTAATATAATATTATTATCCAATTAGTCTCAAATTTACTCAAGTTGCAATAATGTTTTTAGCGTTGTTTTTGGTATTTAGGCTATAACCATGGAGCATGCATTATATTTAGCTGCCATATCTCTGGAATTCTTTTTCCTCCCTCTCTCCTTCGCCCTCCTGCTTCTTTTTCTCCTCTTCCTCCTTTTCTGTCCATCATTTTGTCATCATCGACATTTTTTAAGCGTCCAGGCCAATCATTTCCTCATTGCTAGATTCAGGTTAAAGATTTTTAGCAAAACCTCTACTTGAAAATCAGACTTTTGATGCATGCTTGAATAGCTATAAAGCGGTGATACAGTGAAGGGGTTACATGCCTCGTCCATGCAGTTGGACCTACTTGGGTTCAAATCCAGTTCTGCCACTCATGTGCTGTGAGAAATATTTAAGAAGTTTTGGCCTCAGCTCCCCTATTTATAAGATGGAGATGATCATAGATCTCACAGGACTATTAGGTAGAGTAAATAGGTTAGTATATGAGAAGCACTTAGACTAGTACCTGGCCTGTGGCAAACGCTTTGTGTGCGCTCTATTTATAGTTTAAAAACAACCTTGATTAATTTCTATCCAGTAGCTGAGACAAGGGTGTGGGGGCGCAGAACGGAAGTTTTATATCTTCCCTGAGTACAGGGCATGGCTTGGAATTTTAATTAAGTCCCATAATTGTTTTTCTAAGTTCAGAGTGTTTTCACCTCATCCTCTTTTGACAAATGGTGTTTATCAGAGTCGAAAGGGTGGCATCTCCGTGCAATCCGCAGGAAGGCTCCAGAGATGGGCTGTCTTGATCTGACACGCCTCTAGAGGGCAGCAGAGGCACTAGCGGCTCCCGGCTCCTTCCAGATTTTGCAAGCGAACCCCGGTGAGTCACGCCTGGCGCGTAAACCATAAACCGGGTAGGGGGTCGGCTTTACTCAAAAGAGTAAATACGTGTGCAATTGTTTACTTGGGGAGATGAAGCAAGTAACCACAAGTAATACTGGCATACATTATCTTTTTGGTAAGAAAACTAATCTTAAATTCAACTGTTTCTGAAGACTAAATATATCACACTAATGTGCACGCCTGATCCAAACCACGGTAACATGAAGCTCACTAGAACTGGTTCCAGCAATTTAATTCTTAGCAAGCAGCTGAGTGTTGAGAGCGACTTTGTGATAAAGTTGCTGCCAGTGCCAGCTCGCCATGGGCAGGGAAAAACCATCTTCTCCATGCAGAACAGAGAGTCATCTGCCCACAGCCACCTCTTCTTCTTCTTTAAAGTTTCCAAACATGTTAGAGGGGTTTTCTACTTCATATCAACTTTAAGACCTTCTAAATATTTCTATCAGAACTGAAGTTTTCTCCCTCAGCTTAGCTATCACCAAGTGTTGAAAGAGAGGTCACATAAAACAATTGCAGAACATTCAGAAATAGATTAAACTACAAATAAATAATTAATGGTAACATTACTAGCACATTCTCTACATTTCAGATGAGCAGTACAGTGGAATGGGAGGGAGCATGGAGTCTGAAAGCAGATAACCTGGGCTCCAATCCCAGCTCCACAACTAACTAGCTGTGTGATCTTAAACAAGTTAATTAATCTGTGTCTCAGTTTCCTCTTCTGTAAAATGGAAATAAGAATAGTACCTACTCCATAGGGTTGTTAGGAGAATTGAAGGAGTTAATATACCCAAAACTCTTTGAATAGTCCTTGCACTTAATAAGCACCATAGAGGTGTTAGCTTTTATTATCTAGGATCTCAGAATCCCCTGCAAGCATTCGAGCCTTTCCCCCTCCTCATCCTCCCCTCCTCAACCATCACAGCAGTACAGCAGATACTAGGGTTCAATATACCCCCTCCACAGGTATCTGCAAAAAGGGATCATTTCCTCCTCTACTCAAAACACACAGGAAGAAAACTGTGCAACTTCTGGATCCCCTAAGCTCTCCCCTTAAAGGGCTCTGGCTTCGTCTAGTTTCCTCTACCTTTGCATCATCTTTTCAGACCAGCAAGGTTCTACCTGATTTTTTGTTTTGTTTTGTTTTGGTGAGGAAGATTGGCCCTGAGCTGACATCTGTGCCAATCTTCCTCTATCTTTTGTATGTGGGATGCTGCCACAGCATGGCTTGATGAGCAGTGCATAAGTCTGCACCTGGGATCCGAACCCGCGAGCCCCAGGATGCCAAAGCAGAGTGCTCGAACTTAACCACTACACCACTGGGCCAGCCCCTATACCTGATTTTCTTGATGTAGGTTGGGTTTTCTCTTGTTTCTCTCTTGGTCACCTGCTCCAGCACAGCCATTCTCAAGCTCTTGAGGAGATGACTTAGTAATCTCATAGTAACCAGTATGCACAAACTTTTCCTCTTTTTACCAAGTGGAAAGAGAAAAAGTATTATACATTCTCCCCATTTTCAAAGAGAAAAATTACAAAAATTTCTTTAGTAAAAATAAAGTGAACCCCTTTAAAGTTAAAAAAAAAGAATTAAAAAATGTTTCAGAAAGCAGTGTTACACCAAATCCAAACCCAAAAGATCACATCAGTGACTTGGAGAGGAAAATAAACTCGGTTTAAAAAATAGGAGATTAAGAGTTGATGAGTATATGTGGAAAATCAGGTCAGCATTTTAAAATGACATTACCTTAGTGTAAAAACAGGACCTGTGTGAATACATCTTGCCAAGAAAGACTTGTGGAATCATTTTTTACATATTTCTATGAGGACCTGCAGCTTCCTGGTTAGAGTGGTTTGGGAGCAGTACACCAATTGTCTCTTTTTTTTTTTTTTTTTTGGAGGAAGATAAGCCCTGAGCTAACTGCTGCCAATCATCCTCTTTTTGCTGGGGAAGACTGGCCCTGAGCTAACATCTGTGCCCATCTTCCTCTACTTTATATGTGGGACACCTACCACAGCATGGCATGCCAAGTGGTGCCATGTCCGCACCCAGGGTCCAAACTGGCAAACCCCAGGCTGCCGAAGCAGAAGGTGTGAACTTAACTGCTGTGCTCCAGGGCCGGCCCCCAATTGTCTCATTTTTTAGTCTGTTCTCTGAGCTTACCCTAGGCTTTTGGCCTTGGGGACTCTAAGCTTAGTTCAACAAAGTATTAATGGGTTGTTCCTCAGACTACTTTCAGCATTTTTAGAAACTCAAATCAAAATAGTTTCTGCTACGTGATCCATTGTGAAGACGGTAGTAAATCTATTGATGATACCATAGCACACTATAAAGATATGATCTTTTCAATATAGCACAGGGGTTAAGCACACGGCTTTTGGAATCAGACTGCAGGGTTTCAAATCCCAGCTGTCCCACCTGTGAACTTTGAGATCTCAGGCAAGACTCAGTGGCCTCAACAATCACATGGAGACAATCGTACCTACCTGTAGCAGACAATGTGGATGTTTCTGTGCCACCCCCTTCGGTAAGCACCTGATGCTCTTCTTTCATAGATTCCCCGCATCCCCACCCCCACACATACCTTGCCACCCCCGTTGGTTGTTAACCAATGACTGTGCAGCAGGATGGACACCAAGCTCCCTCTCCTGGCCGACACCCCAGAGCTGCCCTGCAGGACCAACGGAAGGACTTTGGCCTGAGATGGGATCCTTGCCTGGCTCAACTCCCTTTCCCTGGCCTGCTTCCCCCACTCCATATTGGTCTCTCCTGGGACCACCTCAGGGATAAACCCCTTGTATTTGAACCTCATCTCAGTATCTGCTTCTGGGGACCTAGGACTTCACATTGAACCCCCCACAGTTTTAAAAGGATAGACGAAGATAACGTAGCTAAAGCACCTGAAACAGTGTCTGGCATAGAGAGGTGCTGCCTAAGTATTAGCTATTGTTCGTTCCTGAGGTTGGACCTACAGAACCAAGGAGAACCAAGGGAGCTATACAGGGGCTTCAAACAAACAGAAAGCCACAAACATACAAACTCTTGAGAAATCTTGAGGGAACTGAATAATCCACATAATTGCTTCCATTCGCCTCACTGGCTGCACCCTTGGCCTTAATTACAAGGGAATAAATGCTTCTGGCTGAGTTGTAATATAAAGAGGCTGCTGCTGTGTGCTCCCATGAGACCCACCACAGGCATTCAATTTAGTTAATAAGTATGGAGACTGGAAGCCTGGAACCTTCGCTCTCCCGTGTGCTATTTTTTTTTTGTAAGTGAAAACTCTTTGGTTCGTCCTTTAAGCGGGTTTCATGGAGTAGTTTCAAGGTTGCTTGTTTGAAGGTGAGCCGCAGGAGTCTTAAGAACTTAATTTTAAGAAATTCAAAGAGCAAAGAATGCACTTTGTTCTTTGAGTTTCTTAAACCTATATTTCATATCCTTTCATAATAATTTGTCTTTTATGAATAAAATATACACAAATCACTTAGGAAAAAAGGCATCTGAAATGACCTTGGGCGACCAAGTTCTTCTGTTTTTAAAGGGCATGCACAGAGTATATTATTAAGATTTCTATATGGTAGCATTTCTAGCACAGCTCAGAAAGAGAATCGATCGTTTCTTTATTATTCAGTTCAAATATAAGGGCAAAGAAACTTACTCATAGGATTTCTTTTTTTAAGGTTTTCATTTATCAGCTCCTGGTAAAAACTGATATGGGCAAAATCTCAACATGATAAAACCACAACTAAAGTAACAGTGGCTGGGGGGGAACCTCTGAGTGAATTATTATGATCCTAGGTCCTAAAAAAAAAAATTATTCTTCTCTGGCTCTCTCATCTGACCCCACTACAGACTGGCTTTTGTCCACTTCACAGCACTTGAGCCATTAATGATCTCCTCCAGGACAAATGGAATGTTCTCTCTTCCACCTTACTCACTTTAATCTATTTGTTGCCTTTGTTCGACTCAACCACTATCTTCCTCCTCCTCCATAAGCCTGTCGTCTCCTAATTTTGTCTGATCCTTTAGTATTTCTTTTCTTTTCAATTTTATTATATATTTTAAAAATAAAAATGAAAATGACAATTAGAGATGAAGGAAAAAAGCACCTGAACCCAAACACTACGATTTCAGTATTTTCCCCCACCCTGGTTTTTTTCTTATTGGCTTTTATATATTATGAATAGGATTTTGTATCCTTTTTTTTCTACCAAATATTTTATTTTAATTATTTCACATGTTGCTCTTTAACCTTCATAATCTCTGTCCTTAATTCCTTTTGATAATTTCATTTCTCTCTTCGATTCTTTCCTCCTCGGTCTACTCTATCTCCCAATGTAAATTCACTCCTCTCCCCAACTCATCCACTGATGAGCCAAAAACAACTTTATAGCCCACATTCTCCTTTTATGTTCAAGCGTCCCTTTTGTTCTAATGATATGAATACTATTTTAAAAAAAGAAAATAAATCTCTAGTGTCCCACCAAAATATTCATACCAAAATACTACTCACTCTGGAAGTTAATTTGGCAATTTAGATCAAAGATGCATTCTTCTGAACTGCCTAAAACATCTTTCCTCTAAATAACTTCCTAAGATTTTTTCAAAGTTTCTAGAAAAGTAGCAGGTAGGAACAGGCACTTAATTAGTAGTTTTCAACAATACTGACACTAGGCTAGCATTTTCCAAATTCTGCTCCAGATAAAACTAGTGAAATACTAGTAGAGGTTCTATTTTTAAAAAGGTGGGGGTGGGGGGTAGCCCAGTGGTGTAGTGCTTAAGTTCACCTGCTCTGCTTCAGCAGCCTGGGATTTGTGAGTTCAGATCCCAGGCCTGGACCTAGCACTGTTCATCAAGCCATGCTGTGGTGGCATCTCACATATAGAACAGAGGAAGATGGGCACAGATTTAGCTCAGGGCCAATCTTCCTCAAACACACACAAAAAATGCAGGGGTTCCAAAAAAGAAAAAGGTTGGGAAACCTTAAATTTAAAAAATTTAAAAGATTTCTTTCCTGTAAGAATTTGCAGAGCCTTTAATATGTTAATCCCAGCACCTAGCACAGTTGGTAGGTGTTCAAGCATCGATGTCTATGACCAAGAACTAAAGGAAATCAAGGTGTCATGATTCAGAATATTTAGCATAAGGTTATTTGAAGACTCAACAATCTGCAGGAAGGAATAACTCCACGTAGTCTCTGTAATGGCACTATAATTCCACTTTAACATTCATGCCTCTAAATTTCAGAAAATAGTACCATTTACTTAAAAGGTGGTGAGATCCACAGAGGATTGACAATTTGTATTCTGTCTAGATTGAATACCATCTACAGCCTCCATCATTTAAAAAGAAAACATATTTTAACCTTGAAAAGGTCCTAATCTCAGGTTTTTACGAA
Organism: Equus przewalskii; assembly: GCF_037783145.1. Taxonomy (NCBI): domain Eukaryota; kingdom Metazoa; phylum Chordata; class Mammalia; order Perissodactyla; family Equidae; genus Equus; species Equus przewalskii. Next base: position 20,852,904 of record NC_091853.1, on the reverse strand, counting down.
ATTACCTTTAAGATGAGTCTATTTAGCTTTATAAACATAAGTATTCTATTGTTCGCGTTTGTCTCATTTTGCTGCAGACTGTGAAACCTGTAGCAGGCATTAGCATGACTTTTTGAGTCACAGTTACCTAGTGAAGAGGTCCCTTTAAGAAAACACCCCAAGACAAACAGACACTACTTATATTTAGTCAACTATTCAGAAAGTTGTTGAGAAATGATTCCGAGGATTTAAAAAGTGAACTAGGTTTAGCATTATTTAAGGTGGGAAAAGGCAATGTTTTTGGTTGAAGCTAATTTAAATAATAAAACAGTAGAACTAAAATGACTTTGATGATCTTTCTTCCCCTGTTTCCCAAACCTGTCATTAATGTGCTGTCTTTATGAGTTTTGTCATATTTGCATGACACTCTATTATTATTTATTTAATATTTTCCCTTTAGGTCTCCCTCCTAGGCAATATTGCTACTGGCTCAACACAAGGTTGACATAAGGGAAGCCATATTGTAGAAAAGAAACCATCTTGTAACTTTGAATGACCTCTGACTAGCTAACCCAGCTGGATTTGCACCCTCCAGGAGACCCACCTGCTCTGTAGATTTTATGACCCCTGCTTGTGCATGTACCTCCCAGCTGCGATAGGATGATAACTTCATTCTTTTGAGTTCCTTAGGAATGTGATGACCCCTGAACAGAGAATCTATGCTGACAGGCATCATCAGTGACAACTGAAAGATCTGGTGTGGCGACTCCTGGGTCAACATTCCTAATCCCCTCCCCTATAGCCCACTGGCCTCTATAAGTGCTTCAAGATTCTGTGCCCCCCTTAAGATGGTTCTTGTGGACATTAGTCAGCCATCTTCCCTCTTGCTAGCAAGCTGTAATAAAATGCCCTTTCTCTGCCACCATCTTGCCTCTTGACGATTGGCTTTTGTCTTGCAGTGAGCAATAGTGCCCTTTGTGCGGTAACAATATTATCTGTGAAATCAGACATTGGATGGGCTGTCAGAGGTCTTATGATTTAATCATCACACATTTAATCATTCTGCTATCTAAAAGGATTTTGCGCGTTTGTCCCCAGAAACACTCATTTAGTCTAACTTCCTCATTTCACCGAGGCCCAGCACGTGAAGTTATATGTCCATTACTTGATGTGTTCATGCTCTTACTTGAAGAGGATGGCAGAGCAGTTGATGAATTTGAAAACCAATAGCAATGCACAGGAGATTCTCTTCAGGGCCTGACTGTCAGCTTAATTATCTGTAAGTTATATATATAATTTCAAAGATGCTGGGAGTTACCTGTCCCTCTATTACTGATTTTCCTTTTTTTACAGTTCTTATATGGCTCAACACTCTCTGCCTTGTGGTATCCATTCATCCAACAAACATTTATTGAGCATCCAGCTTGTGTCAGTCATTGCCTGGAGCAAAACAGACCAATCTCCTTGCCTTCATGAGGCTTCCATTCTAGCAGGCTTTCATAACTTTCTAAGCGTAAATCATGTTTCCTCTTCTAAATTTTAATTCCTGGAGGACGAGATCTGGGTCTAACTTAACTTTGACTCCACCACAGCTTTGACCTGTGTGTCCTTTCCCAATCAGTTCAAATAACCGTTTGGGTCTTAAATTAGCTGTATTTAACGACAATATTGTATAAATTCATTTGTTATCAAGCAAAGTAATAAATTCTCTTTTTCCCGGTTAAGAAAATATATTGTGGGGGCTGGCCCCGTGGCCGAGTGGTTAAGTTCGCGCGCTCCGCTACAGGCGGCCCAGTGTTTCGTCGGTTCGAATCCTGGGCGCGGACATGGCACTGCTCGTCAGACCACGCTGAGGCAGCGTCCCACATGCCACAACTAGAGGAACCCACAACGAAGAATACACAACTATGTACCGGGGGGCTTTGGGGAGAAAAAGGAAAAAATAAAATCTTTAAAAAAAAAAAAAAAAAAAAAAAAGAAAATATATTGTGTCTACCTTAAATTTTAATAATTTCCCAAATAAACATTTAATGTTACTAATTTTTAACCCTTATTAGGAAAAAAAACTAAACCAAAGATTTGTTGTGAAAGTGTTGGGAGAGCTCGCAGTTAAGGTGACGACAGTCAACCATTCTCAGCTTTTGCAGGAGAATTCAATTCACAGCTTCTTCACTTCACAGCCATTGACCTTTTTCCTCCTGTATTTTTCTTCCCTTATCAAAGAAATAAGCTATAGTGATATATCCAAATTTTATGTAAAGATGAAACCTATAAAACAGGTAGACTAAGGCTTTACAGCTTTAAATATCATGCTTCATCTTTTCTTTTTGTGGAACTCTTCCACCCTCCCTTAAAATCGGTGGGGTTTTAGAAAGGGCACAGAGCACTGAGAATCCCGTTCCAGGTGACTTGCTCAAGGGGACGAGCCTTTGGTAACAACATCAAAGTCTGTACCCAGTCCTCCTCCTCCAACCACTGGACGACACTGCCTCCCCCAATAAGAAAGTTGTTAACAGCTCTCAGCAAAATAGAAATATGCAAGTCTTTGAAACTTTGTTACATTGAGTACTTTTTTTTTTTAATGGGGAAAAAAGTAGTGAGACTTTCCAGAGATAAAGAAAAAAGCTTCTAAGTCTAGATGAAAACCAAATATGTCAGTAATGGAGTCTTTTCTTGAGTCTTTGTTGCCTTTCTATTCAATTTTTCATATTTAATTAGAACTATTATATTTCCTGAATCTTGAGGTCAAACTGGCTTAAGCGTTTTTTGGGTTTGTTTGGTTTTTTTTTTTTTTTTTTTTTTGCTTTCTTTCTTTTCCCTTCCAAATACAAGAGAATATGCCTGGTAGTTTAAGAATTGATCAATCTGACCCTCAAATAGTTATTTCTGTACTTTTCTCTGGCTTTCTTACTCCTTCCACTGATATAAATAGTTTCGTCTTCTGTGGCAGCTCTGCCTGCAGTAACAACGCTGCAATGCAGCTGAGACGCTCGTGTCAGGACTGCAAATTATGCATTAGGGATGTTCTTGCTGTGCTCCAGCTTGAAAGCAGAGGCTTATTTCTGAGTCCACACCTTTGCCTGCCAGCGAGACAACAGAGCGTGACCTGGGTGCCTTTGGCCATCTGGATTCGTAAGCATTCCAAGCCAACATGGATGATTCCATGACCAGGAAAATAACAACAATATACGCCCCTCTAAACAACAACAAAACGCTCACCCCTTTCATAATTGTTTTTAACTATTTCAGAATAAAGATTTTAAACTCTTCATGGATTCACTACCTAGAATTGTTTATTCAATCCTTGGGATATGGTGTAATAAAGTCTAGGAACTAGCTCAAAAATATTACCAGTATAACATACCCTTAAAATCAAAGTATCATCTCTCATCAAAATTTTATCAGCCCTTTCAGCACTTAAGTCCCTCAGAATATATTTGAGAATCTAACACGTAATGAGTATCGAGCTATCCACAGAGAAGACAACCAAATAAAGATAATATACAGCATCTTCTTTGAAGACCTTTTAACTTACGTGGGGCCATACATATGTAAAGTTGACTACATGCCATGAAGTTACAGATACATAGGACTTACCTTAGGAAATAGACATCACGCTGGGGAGAAATGTTTGGAGAAGGCTTCTCAGAATAGATAGAACGTGAGCTGAGTAAGACAGGTAGAGGTAGGGTTTTTCAAGCCAGAAAAAGGAGCCTATCTTTGATGAGATATACAATAAAGAGCAACTGAAAGTTCTTCAACAGAAAGTCTCGTTATTAAAGCAGTACTTTTAAGACAATGTGTTTGTCAGCAGTAAATAAGGCACAGAGAATAGGGAGAGACCAGACAGATGCAGCTCATCTATAAATGCACGTGTTTAAGAAACTGCAACAATTTTCATTATAAGCCTTCATTTTCCCTGGGTGGCAGAAACGTCACGTCAGTCAGTTTCCTGGGGGTGCCTCTCATGTTTGGGTGCCACCGCGATGCTAAGGCACTGAGTGTTTGGCAGGGGCTGAACATCTCGTCCTTGGTCATCAGCCCACACAGGTCTCTGTTGAGTTGCCCCTTGTTGTCATCCACAGTGGCTCTCTCGGATGGCTCCCTTGTCTACTATAGGGCCCCTCTCAGGTACACGGGAACTCACTCTCCTGCTTCGCATGGGAAACCTCTGAGAGTTCTCAGTCATTTCTCCCACAAGCACTTTCTAGTATGCAGGGAATTCTGGGGTCTACTTGAGACTAGGACACAGATTATCTCTGCTCCTAATCCCCTCAAACCTACGGGGCTTTTTGTTATGTTATCCCACTCCTCTAGGGTTCAGCCTGGAAGGAACCTAAGGCACATGCCCCTTTCTCAGATAAGCAGCCCAATTTCCTTCTGGCTTTCCTTCCAATTCTCCCTCTCATCCCAGTCCTGGAGAATCTTCCTGGGCAGGGCGAGTCCTTGCTGCTACATCATCATGGATTTGCTACTACAGGAGCCCTGAATCTCCTGAGACCCTCCTGGGCTTCAGGAGCCTTTGCTCCTCTTCTGCAATATCATTTCTTCTCCCAGTCAATGCCCCTGACTGAACGGGAGGTCATGGTTAGGGGGATAAGAGGAAACGCAGAGCCGGATGTATGGTCTTTGGCTAACTCAAAATGTTACTGCTATCGCGGTAACGCAGAAGTGAAGCTGTAAGAGCCAAGTGGCATAAGAAAGGAAATGATGGGAGATGAAATATAGAGATGGAAGAAATAACAAGATCTTGTTGTGGAATACTCACGGGACACAAGGTGGGAGGAAATGAACCTGAGGGATTGGATGGAGGTGATGTCAGCTGTCATGGGACATATTTTTCTGTGGTTCATATCCCCCTTTCTCCTTTCCCTTCACATACTCTCATCACCAGGTCCTGTTAATTAATTAAGTTCTTCAGATCCATATCCCTCCTCTCCATCACCACTGTCACAGCCCTTGTTCATGCCAGCATCTCTCCTCTGGACTATCTATTACATTAGAGTCCCTATTTCTCTCTCTCTGTCCTCACCCTTCTGTAATTTATCCTACATTCAGCCGCAGAAATGACCTCTCTAAAGCAACAACCGGATCATGTCAGCCAAATTTCTTCTCTGGCTCCGTAGTACCCAAACAGTGCATCTAACTCCTATGCACATGGCCTTAGGGAATGCTTCATCACTGGGCCACTCCTGCGTAGGGCTATAGCCTGGGCCAAACCACAAGGCAGTGCCGTGCAATGGTCTAGAGCGTGGACTCCTGCCACAGCCTGGCTGAGTCCTCACCGCACTGCTCCCTTGGACAAGTTATTTGACTACAGTGATTCAGCGTCTTCATCTATAAAATGTTGTTGGGAGGACTAAATGAGAAGATATTTAAAAAGTGCAGGGTGCTGGCTCCGTGGCCGAGTGGTTAAGTTCGCGTGCTCCGCTGCGGCTGCCCAGGGTTCGGATCCTGGGCGCAGACATGGCACCGCTCGTCAGGCCACGTTGAGGTGGCGTCCCATATCCCACAACTAGAAGGACCTGCAACTAAGATATACAACTGTGTACAGGGGGGATTTGGGGAGATAAAGCAGGGAAAAAAAAAAAGATTGGCAACAGTTGTTAGCCCAGGTGCCAATCTTTAAAAAAAATAAATAAATAAATATAAAAAAAAATTAAAAGTGTACCTGGTACATAGTAAGAGCTATGGAAGCATTTGTTAAATAAAAGAAAAATACTTCCCTGGGTTGTCAAGTTTCTTCCTACCCCAGTGAATTTCCACCTTCAGGTTCTTTTTTTAATTTTATTTTATTTATTTATTTTTTTTTCTTTTTTCTCCCCAAAGCCCCCCAGTACATAGTTGTATATTGTTCGTTGTGGGTCCTTCTAGTTGTGGTATGTGGGATGCCGCCTCAGCGTGGCTTGATGAGCAGTGCCACATTCGCGCCCAGGATTCGAACCAACGAAACACTGGGCTGCCTGCAGTGGAGCGCGTGAACTTAACCACTCAGCCACGGGGCCGGCCCCCACCTTCAGGTTCTTAAACCCACTTTGGGGGCCCCTCTTCCCCTTGGTCAATTTTCAGTCTTCCTTCTAGAAGGAGCTGAAATGTCAGGTCCACTGTGAAGCCTTTCTATTACCCTTTGCTCGTCCCCCTATTTGCTGTATTACAATTTGTATCTGTTTTCTGTGGTTGCTGCGACAAATCACCACAAACCGGATGGCTTAAAACAACACAAATTTATTCTCTCGTGGTTCTGGAGGCCGGAAGGTGAAATCAGCATCACTGGGCTGAAATCAAGGTGTTCGCAGGGCCACACTCCTTCCAGAGGCTCTGGGGGGAGATCCGTTCCTTGCCTCTTCCGGCTCTGGTGGCTGTCCCCATTCCTGGGTTTGTGGCCGCACCACTCGAGTTTCTGCCTCGGTGATACCAGGGCAGCCTCCTCATCTGCCTGCGTTAAATCTCTTCTCCCTCTCGCTTGTAAGGACACCTGTGACTGCACTGAGGGCCCACCTGGACAATCCAGGCTAACCACGCCATCTCAAGAGCCTCAATTACCACATCTGCAAGACCTTTGCAAACCACAGAAGGCAAGATTTACAGCTGCCAGGAATTAGGAACGAACGTTTTGGGATGCCTTTATAAGTGCTCGCATGTATGTTGGCCTCTTCACCTTTGTATGACAAGGGTCCATCATGGAATAAGCACATAATGTGTAAGCAATAGATGACATGCATACAGAGGTAGAGCGGCACGAGGTATAGGGCCATTGTTCACGCTCATCTGCATTCCTTCTTGGCTAAGGCTTTATTTCCCCAGGCCAGAGCTATTTCTTTCATGTGCTAATCTCTGGTTGGAAGGATATTTACTCATAAATCAGACTGACGTCTAGGTTAGAGAAATTAGGCAAAGGGGGCCTTCATCCTTATATTGCTTCTTCTGGGCTACAGTGAGGTGAATTAACCAAAAATCTCCATTCAGACTCCATCCCTTCCCAGCCCTGGGGCGGAAGGGAGTGGAAAAGGTGGAGGGGCTCTGGCAGCTGGAAGGCGACTTTCACGGAATGTGAGAATGTGGAGTGGCAGAGTGACAAGCATGAGCTGCATTAAGAGTACTGTCATCGGTTTGCCCCAGCTGGTTTGTTGCCATTCCTTGGCCGTTTATTTTAAACACGGTTTTCTCCGTAATTTAAGCTCCTAACTTCACGGCTGTTGCTTAACTTACCATTTCCCCAGTTTGAGTCACCTGAGTTCACACAGGCATTTTTCTGAAATGAGGCTGTTTCTTTTCCAGTGTTCTTAAATCCCAGTCACCTTTTCCCCCGAGAATAAATCTGTTTCAGCCGCGGCTCACCTGGAAAGACAACTCGGCAGCTAGGCTGTTATTTCTCTTGGCTGTTGGAAATCTTGATGAAAGAGGAAAAAATTAATTGCAATAAAAAAAGCAAAGAAGTAGGTTATTTTGCACAATTAATCCTTGAAACAGTCAATTGTTTACTGTATTATAATTGTTTGTTTACTTCTATGTCAGTCTTTCCATCTTTGTGCTGGTTAGATTCCCCCAGAAATCAGGAAGTTAAAAAACTACAGAGCCCCCCCTAATTTATCCAAGATTTGCCTAAGTAGGCATGTGTCCAGAAACTTCTAAGGTTTGAGAAAATTCTTTCGCTAACACATAACATCCATCTGTAATAAAACATAATTGTCAGAGTCTATTTAGGTAGCATGACTGGCATAAAGCTCCTCTAACATAATAGTCTGGCACCTGTCAGAGGCTTTTTTGAACAGAGTAGACTCCTGAAGCCTGTCCAATAAGACCTACTTACCTCCTAAAATCATCTCGAACAACACTCTCCCTCTAGCTCTGCTCCAGCTACTCTGTCTTTCATATGGGTCATGCTTCTTCCTATCAATGGAACTTTGCACATGCTGTTCCCTTTGCTTAGAATGCTTGTGCCTCCTTGTCTTCTCTTGATTAAGTGCTAGTCATCCTTTAGAACTTAGTTCAGGCATTATTCTCACTGAAAAACTTTCTCAGACTAGGTCAAACCCCCAAAGCACTGCCTCAGCACTCAGACCACTGACGGTTTGTATTTGTCTGTGTGATTATCTGATAAATGTCCACTTCATCTGCCAGACTGCACAGAGCTCTGTGAGGGCAGGGAATAAGTCAGTCTTTGCTACCATGACATCAGCAGCCCTTACGACTGTTGCCGGAACACAGTCAGCATGTAACAAATATCTAAATGTTGACTATGTCGTGGAATCTCCTGCTAGCTCTGCCAATGGGTTATTAGGCAAGTTACTTAACTCTACAGGGCCTCGCTCTCCTCTTTGGTAAAGAAAATGCTTCTTTCATTCCCCAAATCCTAGGATATTTATGCTTCCTGTCTTGAGTCTACAAGATTGATCAGGCTAAAGCTAGAAAGTTAGAAAGTCAACATTATCTGTTATCGGCCTGCCGTGTATCTCCTCACATGGAAAAATCAGATGCCAAGCAAGAAATTGGAATTACCTTCAACATCTTTGCCTCTTTCCCTCATGCCACTGCCTTGATTCCAGCTTTCTTCACCTCTCACTTAAAATACTGCAGATGCTCCCTTAACTGGTGGTCCTGGGTCCAGTGCTCTCCCCTTCCAGTCTATCTGCAAAGCTGCCAATAGAACTCGGTCTAAAACACTGGACCGATCAATTGTGGCACCCCTCTGCTTGAACGCTGTCAGTGACTCCCACATCACCTCTGGGACAAAATTCATTTGTTGAGAAGATGCCCTTCCACTGTTCCTGCCTCACCTCCTGACCGCTCCTCGAGAGCTCACGCTCCACTCAGAACGGCTCCAGGGGGCCCAACTACACATGGTTCTTTCAAGTCCCTCTGTCTTTGCATGCAGTTCCTTCCGTCTGGAAAACTGTTCTCCTTTCCTGCACTTGCCAGGTCCCGTCCATCCTTAGGCTCAGCTCAAACGTTACTTGAATGTGGCACCTGCCTTGATCAAACTCTCATTACCCAGGCTGAGCTTGTCACACACTGCCTGTGTTCCCACAGAACACTTTGTACAAGCCACTGTGATGACACTTATCTCAATGAGCTGTAGTTGTCTGCAGAGGGACATTTGGGTTAAGAGCATGGGCCTCAAATTCAGACTGAGTTGAGGTTGAAACCAAATTCTGCAACTTACTGTGTGGCCTTGGAAATCCTTCTTTCTGAGTTCTACTTTCCTGATTTTGGAAAATGGGAGACAGAACACCTGACTCCCTGGGCTGTTATAATCATGGATTAAAGGAGATAATGCACTTGGCACAAAGCCTGACCCATAATACTCAATAACTAACGGTAATGATCATTGGCTTGTCAACGTGTCAAATGCAAAGATCCAGGCTCACGTCTTGCCCATCTTTCTATCCCAGTGACTGGCACACAGTGGGTGCTCAGTGAATGCTTCTTAAAATGCATAAACGAAATAGTATCCATAATGCATTTTTCTTTACAGGAAGGCTAGAGGTTTATTCATTTTAGGAATTTTATTCAAGTGTCAAAAACTCTACAGATCTTATGACATACTCCAAATCACATTCAGCTTTCCCTTTGCTAAACTAGCCTGCACTTAGACGTGTGACAGTTTCAGATCAAACCTAGCTTTAAGTATTAGCGTTTTCTGCTCAATTCTCTCTTCACACTGAGTCTTCACTGTATTCACATCAGTTTCAGCCTTTACACAATCCTCTGTGGAACCCAGATTATATCCTTCTTCCTCATGTGAGCAACACCCACAGCATGCATGTGTATGGGACTTGGGTGCCAAACACTGTTCTATGAGCTTTACGTGTTTTAAATCCGCACCATGACTCATCATAACCTAACTGACTTTTCTGAGATGACAGTGAGCAAACCGATTCAAACCACTACAAGTTCTAGCCTACTGTTCTGGCCACAGCCTGGCGTTGCCCGCAAGAAGCCTAAGTTCCTTGAAGGCAGTTGCCTCCAGTTTCCTCTCCATGGTCCCTGTCCGTCCGCAGAGACGCCCAGGGAGCTCGGCTCACTGTGTACTTCCTCTTCCGTCCACGTAATTAACTTCTACCAGGGGCCAGAGGGAAGACTGTGTTCACACCGAGTACTCGAGAGACGCCCCAGGTTTAAAGCCTCACAAGGTTTAAAAACTTTGAACCTGGGGAAAGCACCCTTTAACTGTCAGCACATCAAACTTTCCCACCGTGGTTTCTCTTCGGTGTTCCCCATGACTCCTCCTAGGGTGTCCCATCAGCACATAAGAGCAGAAGGTTGAGAAGCATCTTTGCCCCCTTCAATTTACCCCGGGCGGGTCATCCTATGGGCCACGCCGACTGTCCAGGGGAGGCCTTGGATACCTGTCCCCCTAGGCGACCCCATCCCGCCCACGGGTGACGGGACGGCGTCCGGCTCTCCGTAGAGACGCCGCGGAGGCGCAGACGCCGGCTGCCCTCCTTCCAGGAGCCGCCAGGGCTGCAGCTTTGTCGCGACCACACCAGAAACGGCCCGGGGCGCGTGCGGAGCGGCCACCGAGGGTCCCGCGCGCCGGGCTGGGCGGTCGGCCTGTCCCCCTCCCGCGGGGGCGCGTCAGGACCGGGCGGGGCCGCCGTCCCTTCCGGGGAGCGCTGGCGGCCGGGCCGCGTCCGCCGGGCGGCTCCCCACCCCGCCCCCGCGGCTCTGGGTGACGCTTCTCCAATAACAGCTCGCGGGGAGCGCCACTCCGGGCACAGCCGGCGCCCTCCGTGCCAGCGCAGCCGCCCGCCTCGCCGCCACCATGCGGGCCGAGGGCGACGGCGGCCTGGAGCGCTTCTGCAGCCCCGGCAAGGGCCGGGGGCTGCGGGCCCTGCAGCCCTTCCAGGTGGGGGACCTGCTCTTCTCCTGCCCGGCCTACGCCTACGTGCTCACGGTCAGCGAGCGCGGCAACCACTGCGAGCACTGCTTCGCCAGGTAGGGCGGCGGCGGGGCGCGCGCGCGGGCGGGCGGGGGCGCGCGCCGGGGCTCGGACCGCGGCGGGAGCGAGTGCGCGCGGCGCGCGGGGTCCTAGCGCCCGCGCCAGGGGCAGCGGTCGCGGGGGCGCGCGGGCGCGGGTGGTGCGTGTGAACCCCACGCCGGGCTGTGCCACGTGCGTTAGGAAACAGGAGCCAAGTTCCCGCGGCACGCCTTGCACGGCACGTTTTCAGAGTTGCTCACACGCAATGTGCAAACCTGGGAGTGCAGGGTCCTGCCCTCCCACTTGGGCTCGGGTCCAGGCTTGGTCCCAGCGTGGGCAGGCGCTGCCCTCTCGGTGCAGTCCGGGTTCGGGCAGCCATAGTCTGTCACCTTTAACTTGTGCTTCCTGCGGTGTATTGTGTCCCCCACAGCTCAGCTCTGCCGCAGACTTGCCGTTTCCTCCAAGGAACTTAATGACACCTCATATTTCATGTAAAGTACGTGGCCCCTCTTCTTCCTTTCTCACTCTCTGCACTTGGTGTTGGGAGAGAATCCCGAGGGGTACTGACCACACACCCGGGATTCTGAGGGGCTGCACTGATGGGATTTATCTAGCCCTAGTTTGAGATTGAGAAAACGTGGTCGCTGGGGGGATGAGGCAAAGTGTGCGACTGGAAATGGTATTTACCTGTAGCATATCATATGTGTCTATGTCTATGTCCATATGTATTCACATACACTAACACGTAATTATATCCTCAAGCCTTAGGACAGTGACCTCAAAGGCACATTAGAAATCACCAGTGCAACACTCTCTCCATTTTACAGGCGAGAAAACGAATGCCCAGACAGGAAGTGTGACTGTATGTATATTCACGCTGCAGTTAAGGGAATGAAATTGGTCTGTTCAGTTCTGCCCGTTTCCCCCCTAGTGAGGTGCTCCATGAAATGACCGAGACAGGAAGCGTGGCGTTGGAGTTAAGTTTGTACCTGGCCTTCCACTGCTTTCTGAGGAACCAGCCCTGCTTTACTCTCTTTGAACCTCAGTTTCTTCATCTTTGAAATGGAGATTCCCAGATTAAGCCAGCCTGAGGTCCTGCAGGTACCTGTTAGTACAGGTCTCAAGTCCAGCATACACTGAAGTACTCGATCTCCGAGATCTGTGCGCCTTATTCTGCGATAAGACTTAGCAAAAGAAGGGACAAAAGCTAAATACTCTAGTAATCTTGCGCAGACTCCCTGCCAGAGCTGTCTTCCGCTCGGGGGGACCTGGAAAGGAACTAGACACAGAATCATGCCGTGGGCAGCTTAAGGGCTGTATGTGATGTGGCTCTTTGAATTGGTGAGCCAAGAGCTAAAGGGTCATGGCACCACTTTGCGACGTTTGAGTGAAGTGAGCATTGGGTTTTCCCAAAGTTAAAAAGGCTGCTGTGACTGGTCCCTTGATCTTCTGAGCCTCGCTGTGGCTCGGAGTCTGAAGCAGTGTGGGTGTCTGGAGTGGCAGGAGCAAAGCAAGGTCACCCAGCACAGAAGGTGCCTCCCTCCCTCAGGGATCCTGGTGATTCCCCGGAGTCCATGGTGAGAGAAAAGACTGCAGTCCAGGCACATAGTAGGTCTCAGATGATTGTCACTGGTCCTCCCCTCCAGTGAAGTAAAGATCAAATCCCTCTGGGTTCAGAGGGGAGAAGCAGAGCTGAGAGATGCTTCCCTTTAGCTCTGAGTCTCCTAACTGTGTCTACTGCGCACACCCCAACTTTGAAAGATTAGTGTGCAGTCAGGTGCAACTTTGCAGATCACCCTGCCATATGTGACGGAGTTTGCTCCCCCCCTTTTTCTGAAGTTAGTGTCGCTAACTGTTGCCTTAGACCCCTCACTAGGGCTGCCACGTGGCTGGGGCGGTCTCCTGCACCTGCCCCGACCTTTCTCTCTGTGGCTTAGGTGAACTTCTGTCAACACCCACAGTTGGTTTCCTTTCTCTCCCCAAGGAGTCATTTGAAATCAACTAAAATGTACAAGAAGTGATGATACCGCGATGCCTACGAAATGAGAAGTCTTTGTACCCCACGCTATGATTTCTATTAAATCCAGTTAGTTTAGAGGTAGTGGTTAAATTATTCTCATAGATTGAACACCGTTTCCTCTGTCAACTGTTTGTATGTGTTCGAGGACAAATCAGTCTGTCCAGCTGTACTAGAGGAACATGTCTGTGTCCCATTGTGCCTCAGGGGAGAATGACTAGAATTCTCAAATAGGGAAACGTACAGGGCAAAATGCACTACTTCCCCTCCTCGTCCCTCAAAAAGACAACTGCTTCTCAGCCTTTCTGTGCCAGAAGTTTAACATACACAGTATTGCTTAAGATGAATAAGCCAGTAGAGATTTTCCATGTCATAGTCATGGTATCAGAGTTTAACTTATTTTGAAGGAAAATAAGTGATTTCTTCAGGAATAAGTCTGTTCTATAAGTTAAAAATAATGGGAAGTTTCTTAGGTCACAATGGAATAATGGGATGCTTACTGTCAGCGCAGTTCAGACAAAGGTTTGTTTCTGGGCGTTTTAAATTTGTATCCCATTTTCTCAGTTCAGTGGGTGATGCCTGGGAAGATGTGTGTCTTGCCTCAGCTGCTAGAAGGCAGTTCCTAAAAATATAAATGTCTTTCAATTGGGAACTGTCCTTATCAGACCTCTTCGATATGTTTTCTCTGTACACACAGACACACAAACAAACACACACACACACACAGACATGAATGTTTTTTGGCCATTGGCCAACTTTTTATGACAGAATTGTTTTATGTTATATTTCAAATTTGGTATTTGGCATATTGTAACACGATGTAATTTGTCTCAGAAAGGGAAAAATCCACGGTAAACCTGTGTACCATCTGAATATTCATTCTGTGTGCAGTTTCTTGGGTGAGCACATGTGCCCTTCTTGATCATTTAAGGTCATTGAAGGGCAAGAATCTTGTCTTTTTTGTTAGTTTGTTCAGAATATGGGAGAAAGGTAGGAAGGCCCACTTAGTCTCCTTAGATTTGAGCTGTTGGAACCCAGTTTCGGGGAATTTATATTATGTCTGGCTTACTCAGAGTGGTTGTTTTAAAAATTAGAATGTTTGCAGGAGCACAGCACAGTGATCAAGATGTCCTTTTTCAGCAGTTATGAAGATGTCGTGTCCCCTGCATTTATTCAGTAGCTGTGTTCATCTCCTCTTTTCCATTGTTTTACCAACCTGTCAAAGGAATCTCCACTTGATCTTAACCAGGATTAAGAGCCGTGAACTCTTGATGCTGTTTTCGTAAGGCTGTCTGAAGTTGTCCTGGTCCTAGCCACCTGAAGCTGCACAGGCAAAGGCGGTGTTGTCCCAGGGCTACTGTGATTCTGCTAATTCTGAGAATTGGAGTCACTAAGGAGAGAAATGGCTTCAAATCTATTCAAATTATCTTGCTTTCTCAATGAAAAATTGGGCACATGCTCTCATAGACGATTCCCCCCTTTCTACATGTATTTTTAAAAAATGGGTAGTAAGATAAAAACATACAACAGATTTCCTCTAAAAGGTTACAATAAAGATTACAAAACCCAGCCTTCTGTCTATTAGATAATGAGATATTGTGTTGTCCCTTTCAACATTTCAAAGTTTGTATTTATTTAGAGACAAAGGAGGGACTTTGGTCTCAGATTGACTTGGTTGGAATTCTGGCTTCATCCCTTCCTGATGGTTTGTCTTTAGGCGAATTATTTAACCTCTCTGAACTCCCAGGTTCCTTTGTGTGTAAAATGTGCGCATTAATACCCACCTTCGGAGCTGGTCCTGGGATAGTGGCAGTCACGTGGTCAGTTCAGCCTAACACGTAGTAAGCTGTCAAAATTGGCCTGGTGTCTCGTGTGTACTTGTTTGATGAGCTCTGCCGGCTTAATGTTAAACAGAGTGGTAAAATATTATAATTTCAGAGACATTTTTATGAAGTTGGGGTTGGGGTGGGGGATCCTGGGAAGGAAGTACTGGAAATTGTTGACCAGTGGAGTTGTCATTCAGATGGCACATTGACCTAGACCTCAAAGCAGTGGTTCTCAGCCTTGGATCCCCCAAAATAATGTGGGTGTCTGGAATCAGTTTTCAGTATTTCCAAAAACCTAATGGAGATGATATCATGAAGCTACTCAGCTAAAGCTTTTTTTTAAAAAAGAGCTTTTTCTAGCTGCACAGTGCTTAGATGTTTTAATACTCTTCTACCATGAGGTTAAACAAATATTTGAAAAGAGTAAAGGAGGGAAACAGAAGTTTCCACATAACAAGGACGGCCTGGCTGCTCTGTTCTTTTTGTTTAGTATGAATCTTTCCGCTGTGGCGAGGAGCAGTCCTGTAAGACTTCAGATGTGTCAACTGCTG
The DNA here is from genome assembly GCF_037783145.1 of Equus przewalskii. Lineage (NCBI taxonomy): Eukaryota > Metazoa > Chordata > Mammalia > Perissodactyla > Equidae > Equus > Equus przewalskii. Next base: position 20,837,610 of record NC_091853.1, on the reverse strand, counting down.
TAACTCACTAATTTTTCAGACAGGGGGGACACAATTTCTGTTATAGCTTTTAGGGGCTCAGGGACCAAGTTGCACGTTTGGAAACAATTGGAGCTGAAAGAGACGGAGGAGCAGCAGGGTGTCCTGGAGTGAAATCCAAACCCTGAGGAGTGAAAATCAATGCCCAACACCTTTCCCCTGCAAAAGCAATTGCACGAAATCTCTCAGTCCAAAAACTCTGAAGATCCCACATAAAATGACCTTCCTTTAAATCCTGTTGCTCTTTGCAGCTCTTCAGGCGTTTCCAGATACGTCTTATTTTGATCCTCCCGAGAGTGGCTGGGGTAGAGAGGGCCTTATCCCATTCTATGTGGGAAAGAAACTGAGTGTTGGAAAGGGTCAGTTGTTTCCTTGCATGTCACATATTTTTGGTCAAATATTTATTGAGTGCCTCCTAAGGGCCAGGCTTTGTGGAGCCATGTCTTCCTATTCTGAGTGTGAATTGTGTGCTTCACACCTGGACGCAGGGACTTAATTCATCTCTGATTTCTCCTCCAGGGAATGCAATTTTGATCCCCACTTTTTCTATGCTTCGCCCTCCCCCAGTAGGTAATTGAACAAACTAGCATGTTGTTTCTAAGTTTGACAAAGAAATGGATTCAGCTGTCTTGGATCTATATCTTCTGCTTCGGTGGGTTCAGAGATGTTTTTAGTACAAGGCTTTGGAATTTGCATAAGAGACACATATATTTTTTAATGTATCAATTATTACATAACAAAACTTTGGTCCTTTTGAGAGTTTGGAATATTTTTAAATATTATGCTAGAACTAAGATGAGTTTGTCATCTTAGTCTTCATGCCTACATATGAAAAGTTTCTTTCTGTGCCCTCTGAGAGGGCAGAATCAGAGTATAACCACTTTTCTTTTTCTTTAACATAGCCATTCTTCAGAACCTTGCTCTATGCGAAGTTAAATCAATGAGGTTTGGAAATAGAACGTATGGTGCAGCTATGCTAGGAGGCCCCTGGATGATATTCCTGTGGGACAAGCACATTGCACACTAGCTATCAGAAGCTTCTTTAAAAAATGCTAAGAAATGTCCTAAATTTCTTTGGGAAGATCCATAGCTCCGTGCTATAGTTAGGCAGCAACTGGTCTTCAGGAGAACTCCGAATTGGTGAGAACCTGGGAGAGCAAAGTTGTCTGCTTTAGAACTTGAACTAGAGAATTATAAAGACAGTTTCTATTTTATTTTGGTCTTTTAGACTTACCTCTTTTGCCTTAGGTTAATAGCTCTTTTCTTTTCCTTGTCAATATAAAGGAAATATAAAATAACTACAATTTTATGCAACTTTATTTCTGCTTCCCAAGGAGGCAATCAATAATTATAAATATCGTTTATATTCCTGGAGTCATTAAGAAGTCAAGTCACTCCTGACCACCACACATCCCCCCTTCTTTTGGACCTCAGGTGTAGAGTAAAGTAATCATATTTCTCACTTCTGGGCATGCTTTCATCTGATCTGGGCAAGGCCTCTTTGATTTACAAGAATGTCCCCTCTGTTGCTGATTCCCCATTCCGTCTCCCGCTCCTCTCAGACTGCCCCTCTCTGGGTTTGCCTCCACGTCTTTGAATATGTGTGTCTGCGTGTCCTGAGCATCACCGGGGAACTAGACAGGCCTAGACCAGGCCACCCTGCTTTGACTGGCCCACATTCAGACTTTGAGCCCTCCTCTCGTCAGCCTGGCAGCCCGGCAGTTTTCTGTAGCAGTTCCGAGCTGAGAGGCCACCCTGCACCGGCCCCATGTCCCTGGAGAGCAGCCAGTTCAGGACTAGAGGTGTCTGTCCCCTCTTAAGCGACTTGCATTATCAGCCTCTATACACCGCCATCACCTCTCCCACCCACATCCCCAACCCTCACATCTTTGGATTTCTAGCAAATCTCTGGTACTTTAGGGGTGCAGTCCTCCGGCAGGGAATTGACTGAAGTAACTGCCTTTTCAGGGGTTGAACCCGTGACCTTGGCCTCATTAGCACGGGCGCTCTAACCAGTCACAAAGCCGCACACCTCACTTTGTGTAACTTCTGCTGACTCTGTTCCTACCACCCTCGGAGGCCTCCTTTTCAATTGCAAAGGCGTTCACACCAACACAATAGAACAGACGGAAATCAGATCTCTTCAAGACTTCTCTGAAGGACAGAAATATGCGATTTAGCAGGAAAATAATACCCAAAAAGTCTTGAGGGTTCAGGAAACAACTTATCTTTCTAGTCCATGCATTTGCTGAGTATCCAGCTGTGTCTCACAGATTCTTCTCCAATCATAAATTTAAAAATAGCACGGAACTCTTTGTGCCAATTTATTAACATAAAATCTGATAACTCGTACACAAATTGGAAGGTTACAGATGACTAAGTGGAAATATTGCATGTATCTTATTCCAATGGATTGGGTTAGATTTTATAGGAAGGAGTGGATCTGAGAATTCCTACATGCTTCTCTTTGGCAAGTTTTAGTCCCTGGAAACCAAAATGAATGTTTGCTGTGATCGCTAAGACCCTGGTATGTATCAGCAAGTGTGCTATGTTGTACAAGGCGCGTCGGTGCCCAGGGGATCCGGAGTCCCAGGGAGGAGAGGAGAAATAAGGACAAGTCACTGGAGAAGAGAATTTCATACCAGGGCTTGAAGACAGGCATATCCTGGGGGAGGGAGGTGCAAAGAAAATCTGGCTGACCAGCAAGGTACAATTTTTCATCTGAGCTGAATAAAAATCTCAAGGATTTTATATCCTGGCACTTGGAAGGAGTTATGGTGCCATCTGTGACAAAATGAAAAGATCTTGGACAGGGGGAGCTTTTTCTCTTCAGTCTGTGCCAGGAAAGACTCTTCAGGAATGTGGGTCGTGGGCTCCTATTTTGTTGATTTTCCTCACTGTGATAATATTTGCATAGGAGACACTCAGCCATGTGACACCTGAAAAATCTCTTCTCTCTTGTCAGTTGCACAAATCTGTAGTAGAGTGACCATTGCTGTTCACAGTGACAGCCTCACATCTTCTTAAAACCTCAACAGTCAGGGCTGGCCCGGTGGCTCAGTGGTTAAGTTCACATGTTCTGCTTCGGCGGCCTGGGGTTCGCCGGTTCGGATCCTGGGTGTGGACATGGCACCACTTGGCAAGCCATGCTGTGGTAGGCGTCCCACGTATAAAGTAGAGGAAGATGGGCATGGATGTTAGCTCAGGGCCAGTCTTCCTCAGCAAAAAGAGGAGGATTGGCAGCAGATGTTAGCTCAGGGCTAATCTTCCTCAAAAAAAAAAAAAAAGAAAAGAAAAACCCTCAACAGTCAGAGACATTTAATTATGAGCAGATGGTAAACTCCCTGAGGGGAGGGATTCTGTTTTTAATGTACTCAACAAATATTTACATTAATGGAGACTTGCTGCCTTCTAAATCCCTAGGAAACAACTGTGAAGAGAAGGAAGAAAAATCCCCACCACCATCGAGCTTATATTGTAGTAGGTTTTATTAATTTTTATTTTAACCCACAGTGCCTAGACCTTTTTAACGTTTCAGCAGATTTTTTGTTCAGGGCAGTAAGGTTTTGGGGTTGAATATTTTCTTTTTCTTTCTTTTAGTTAGTTGAAAACTGGTAATCCATGTATGTCATAAAGAAAATTCTGGTGACCAAAATGTTTACCCTCACACCCTAATTTATGACTTATGCAAACTAAGGGAGCACTTTGATCAGATGGGACCTAGGTTTAATGAAATTCTAACATCCCTGCATTGTGTTAAAATGGCAGCAGCTTTGGGTAGACATTTTTGGAAAGTTAATGAAATTTAGTCTACTCATCCACCTGAGTAAATATTTCTAAATATCCCTTAAAAAAAAACCTGTAGCGTTTTTTTCACCTTAAAAACTTTCAGGCTCACAAAGTAATAGGGATTTAATCTACTACGTATTTCTCTCAATATGTAATTGATTTCGGCACGTATTCAGGCCTTCCGAGTCACCCAGCTACTAAATATGTTCTAGGTACAGCGAGGGGGGAGAGAAGCACATCTCCACCTTCTCTTTCCATGGATCTTCAGAGAAGGGCGGTGCTGGACCTCTGCTGGAGAGTCGGGGCTGCCTGATGGGGAGCCCCTAGAGCCAGGCATCAGGAGTCCTGTTTGAGTCCAGTTTGCTCTGCTGTCCCAAAGTGCTTGTAGTGATACACACGCATGTGCATACATGCGTACAAACGCGCATACACGCATACGCATGCGTCCTGCTGATTCTCTCCTAATTGTCCCTGTTGCCCTGTCTGACTCTCAGGTTCTAAGAAGTCTGTGCTGATTTCTGCAGACTGGATGAGCTCTCTTCATCTTTGCTCCCAGTGCAGCTTGTACGACCCTCCTTCGTTGCACTTGCTCCTGGAGTGCAGGAGCTAGACCTTACTCATCCTTCTAGCCCGAGGCCTGGCACTCTGTTACTTCAGTAAATATTTATTAGATGAATAGTCTCATTTCTGCAACTTGTTTTCCTGGTGGCTCTTTGGGCAGGCCTGTCACCTATCTAAATAGACAATTCTGATCATTCTTGGAAATGAATCCTTGTAACTACTCGCAGAAGCCTTCATTTATCCCTGTTTTCTTCAGGACAGGATCTTGACTCCATAGTAAGTGCCCCTGCCACCCGCTCAGCATTACCCTCCGCCTCTTTTTCACTTACACCCTAAACACCATCTGGGTGGTCTTTGCAGCATCCAGCCAAGGTGCTGTGTCATTGTTTATCCTTCCTTTTGTCCATTCGTAACCTAGAATGCTTTTCTCTGCCGTGAACCCTTCCTTCCTCAGCCTCCCTCCCAGGTGAGCCTTTGTGCCCAAAGTCTGTGCCTCCTCAAGGAAGATCCAGCTCAAATTCCATCTCTTTTACGAAACTTCCTCTTAAATACTTCAGCCCACGGATCTCTTCATTTTATTTAGTTACTACTTTATGTTTATTTCACAGTAGTTTGCTATTTGCATTGACTGAACAGCCTGCTATTCCAGGCACTGTGCTCTAACCCTGGGGATTCAAAGATGAATAAGACCACATCCTCTGTAAGTACTCTGACTTCCGTGTCTGCAAAGAGCTCGGTCCTAGGAGCAGCTTCCTGCTTTCAATTCAGCGTCAGCTGGGCCATTTGGGTGCTGAATCATTTTGCTTTTATATTTACCATTCTCATGAAGGTAGGGCTTATTTCCCCAAATAGCTCAACTTTTACAAAAATATCGTTCCTCCAGAGCCTGGCACAATACTTTACACAGAAAATAATACTTTTTGAATAGAAATTACTTGGCTCAGGTAGATTAACGTATTTCCTTCCTGCCTCATCTACAAGGCTTTGTAATATAAGAAAATGTTCTTTATTCAGAAATACAAGTGGAATCGATATGAATTGAAAGAAAAATGTCTGTTAAATCTGTTCAAATGATATCTGATAAATTTGAGTTCTCACAGTAAAGTCCACAATTGGGATAATTTACCTAAACAAACTGGCAATTCAGTTTTTTTTTTTTTTAAAGATTTTATTTTTATTTTTTTTCCTTTTTCTCCCCAAAGCCTCCCGGTACATAGTTGTATATTCTTCGTTGCGGGTCCTTCTAGTTGTGGCATGTGGGACGCTGCCTCAGCGTGGTCTGATGAGCAGTGCCATGTCGGCGCCCAGGATTCGAACCAATGAAACACTGGGCCGCCTGCAGCGGAGCGTGCGAACTTAACCACTCGGCCACGGGGCCAGCCCCTGGCAATTCAGTTTTTAATTGTTTGTCTATTGGGAAATAAAACCAAAGGGATGAGAGAGTGTCACCTCTTAAAATTCTTCTGTAAGCAATTAAACAGGGGTTTTTTCATGTAAGTCAGCTTCAGAGCAGGTCACCCATTTCCTGGGCAAGGAGTTAATGCTCGTGTTTGGCTGCAGAGGGCCTGGCCATGTTATGGAACTCACATTGAGCATTAGGTTATAAAGTTATTTTTACTTTTTTTTTCCCTATTCTGTGGCTGGAATGTTGAAGTGAGGAATATTGTGTGGAGGATTTTCAGTTTTTAACTAGTTAAATTTATATGACCTTGGTTTTGTCCTTTTCCTTAATATTTCGTCACCTGGGTGTTGTGAACGTTAAGGCAACAGCAGTCATAGGGGAATCCAACATTATTGCTGTCCATTACAGAGTACTAATGATAACGTCTATCATTTGTCCCATTGGAGGAAGTGCTGGATGTTACTTATTGTCTGTTCCTTTATGAGAGAACTGTGTTAAAAAGAAAGGCACTAGTTGCTTCTTTCCTTTTGACTTCCCAATCAGTAGGCATCAGAGAAGTAAAAGATCAAGAAGCAAGAAGTGTTATTCTGATCTCCCACAGAAGTTAAGAGAGAAAGCATTTCCAGAGGAAGATGTTACATTTTAAAAAGTGCATACCTTCGTTCTTGGGGCAGGCTTCAATTGTTAGGGGTTTTACAGGACCTGCAAGATGAGGTTTGGAGGTAGGTGTCGTCGAGGGGCTGAAAACATTGATTAATGTTCACTGTTCCGTAGGCTGAGTATTTTGCTCCTGTGTCCGTAAGTTTGGTGAATTTTTTTGTTGCTAAGGCAAAGGTAAATTTCATTTCGACCAGAGCCTGCATTAAAACAAATCCTAAATCAGAATCATCATTTTTTTTCATTGCTGAGCTTGACTTGTAATGAATCAGTAATGTGTAGAGTCGTGTTTACAGTATTCTTTTAGCTTTATTGAGGAATAGTTTACGAATATAATTGTATATGTTTAAATTGTATAATGTGGTGATTTAATATACCTATACGTTGTGGAATGTGTAATTAGTCAGATCTAGATAATTAACACATCTGTCACCTCACATAGTTAACTTTTTTGTGTGTGCTGAGAATGTTTAGGATCTACTCTGAGCACCTTTCAAGCATACCATATTGTATTGTTAGCTAGAGTCACCATGTTATACATTAGACTCTCAGAACCTATAACTGAAAATCTGTACCCTTTGACCTCCATCACCCCAGTTCTCCCCAGGGTCATAATTTTATAACAAGGCCAGCCAGCCATCGCCAGGACCACCAAGCCTAGCGTTCGCCTTGTAAATCACGGCTCCTCTTCCAATAGTTGGGAAAACCTATTAGTTGCTACCTTACTGCCCTAAATATTTCCTGTCTCCCCTAGATCTAGGCCCCGGGCTGTAACTTTTAACAAGCCTCAGAACAAAGCCCAGGGGAAGGTTCAGGAAGAAGCTTCCCGCTTCACGTGGGTTCCGTTTCCCCGTGACATTGTGGATTAAAGTGCTATGTGGAGCGTCTTTCACTATTACACAAAAACCTATGGCCTTAGTATTCTCCTTGTCCCCTGACCAGGGTTATAATAGGTTCGGCCACAATTCCTCCAATTTTTATTTCTCTCAAATAAAAATTTGCTAGTGTGACCACACTCTCTCTGGGTGGGAGGCTAACTTTGTTTCTGACTGTCTTGTTTCAACCCATGTGAAGTTATATTGCGCCGCTGGGCTTTTTTCCTTTTCTCTTTTTCATTTGACTGGGGCTGCCTCTGTTCGACAGAGCCTACTTGTCACTTCTTCTGTCACCGTTAGTTAAAAGTAATTGTTATTGCAAACCCCCTCCATGCCAGTATCATTTTCTTTCATGGTAAAACCCACTAAGCATTCATTTCAGTAGCAGAAAGTAGGGAGCTCACAGGATCAAATCCTTTTTATCTGGATCAACAGCACCTGCGGCAACGCATTAACTAGCAGGAGTTGTTAATTACATCGCTAACTTGTTGATCTTCATGGCTTCCGAATTTTAAAAGCAAGAAAATTAATCACTGCATGTGTCTCCTCCACTAGAAAATGACAGGAGCGTGTCTTCCAAGTTCTGTTCCAGTCACTAATAATCAAATGCTTGCATTTTCCTATAACGTTTCTTTCCTCCCTTTGTGGACGGAACCATTTCTTAAGTTCAAAGAGCCCTTCCATTCACAGCAGGGTAGATATTTCCCAATAAAACAAAGGTTTTGGAAACATAAATTGTCTAAATATGAGTCTGAGTGAGATTGTACTGAAGGTATTTCAATAGTTGATATCACTTTAAAAAAAAAGAGTGAAGGCTAATTAAAAGTGTAGTAGTACACTCCACTTGTATTTTCTCATTTAATTTTCATAACCTATGAGGTTGAAACTATATCTTGATTTTACAGTGGAGGGAACGGGTTCAGAAAGGATTAATAACTTGCCTGAGATCACATAGGGCCTCAAGCACCAGAACGAAAAAAGGATTTGAGATAGGGAGGTGGGAAAGGCAACTCATCAGATTCATCCTAAGTTGTGAAGCTGAGGAGGAGGAGGAGACAAAGCTGAGGCTTCTGTTCGAAGTCTCACACCGGCTTCCAGAATACAGGCTGGTCCCCCATTTACGATGGTTCAACTTAACGATTTTTTGGCTTTATGTAAGGTGGTACAAAAGTGATACGAGTTAGTAGAAACCATACTTCGAGTGTTGATCTTTTCCCGGGCTGGTGATGGGCGGTCTCAGCCTCTTTCGTGATGCTGGGCAGCGGCAGCATCCGCAGCTCCCGGTCAGCCACACGATCACCAGGGTAAACAACCCATACACTCCCAACCATGCTGTACCCATGCCACCATTCTGTTTTTCACTTTCAGTACAGTATTCAATAAATTGCATGAGATATTCAACACTTTAGTATAAAACAGGCTTTGTATTAGGTGATTTGAGGTAGGCTAGTCTAAGCTATGATGGTGTGTAGGTTAGGTTTATTGAATGCTTCTGCTTAGGATATTTTCAACTGCCGATGAGTCTATCAGGATGTAACCCCTTCATAAGTCAAGGAAGGTGTGTACTGACTTAGGAAGGTCAGCCACTTTATTCTTATTTAAACATTCCTCATCAAGGTCACTAAACAAGCTAATCCCTAAGAAGAGTTACATGGTGAACAACCTGCATTGCAGAGAAGAAGCCTTCAACCCTATTCAGCAACTTCTGCTGTCAAAAAAATGCTCAACCCGGATGGATGACCATAGGCTTGGGCCCATGGTTGTGCCTTCTAGAAGCGCATTAGAATCTCCTGGAGAGCTTTCAAAAAAATCTCAGCACAGACCAAGCAAATGAGAGTTGCTGGGTTCTGCCCCAGGCCCAGACGGGCGTGTGCTGGAGAGGGTGAGAGCGTCTGTAGGAGGCTGTTCGTGATTCACTTTTCACTGTCTTTCAGTTCCATTTCTTTGGGGTTCAGTTCATTCCTCCAAGTAACCTTTATTAATCTGTCTTCAAGGGGAATTTTGTTTTCCTTGTTTTGGTATCTTTTCCCCAAACCTCCTGGATAATTCAGATTAGGTTACACGGCAAATGGAAGATTTATGGCTGTGTCTTCTGTAGGGTCAGAGTTTATTCCAAATGCCTTGTATATTCCTGCAGTGAAAGTGGATATCCCATATGAAGTTTCTTTCTGGCTGAACTCCTCAGTCAGCGAGAGTCAACCACTCACAGGCTATCTCTTTCTCGTTCTCTCCTTTCTCTCTCAAGCACGTACACAATGCAGGTACCAGCTCGGCAAATTTTGGTTTGAGTTTCAAACATTAGATTTATAAAAGCTTACATCTCTCCCTAGCTGTGGAAAGAACTGAAGCATGAGACACATATCTGGATAATGTCAACAGAGCTCCCTCTCCTGTCCCCACTCCACCTCATCTAGAATTGCTCCTACCAAAGGAGATTCTTAAGCTATTCCCTCTCAGGGACTGGCTTAGCTTTTCTCCTTCTCTGTTCTGAAGGTAGTCTGGCTCAGGACGATCTATATTAAGAAAAGTCACGTATAACCGGGTGGTCGACTTAATGAGTGTATATACGGTAAACTCTGCTTCAGAGCCAGGCAGAACTTTTCAGCTGTTTGTGAGAGCTGCAGTGTTCTCTCACTCGGTTCCCAGAGGACGTGATTCAGCTTGGACTTGCCCAGTGTGTGTCTGAGGAATACTTAGATTTACTGCACTGAATGAGAGGGAGGGACCTTCTTTGCGCGGACTAAATACAAAATCAATCCTGTTTTGTTTCAACCCATTTCAGGTGAAGTCAATTCCTGTCTCACAGTTGGTTGGAAGACCCTCTTGGTGGGGAGGCTCCCTCCCCAAATTTCTTTTTGAAAAATGATCCTAGATACTCCCCATTGCATCTTTGAAGCAAAGTGACATTATTGGGATGCCATTGGAGCTGGGACATGATGCAGACCAGACTACAGAATGCTTTTACTTAGGCTTTGTTATTACTTTTAGCTTATCCAAACATATAGATTATTTTTGCTTCAAGTGGTATATCCTCCTGGATAATTGTCACAGTACTCAAGAAAGGATGCTCTTATAGGATGAAGACAAAATGTGCACATTGATATGTGAATTCAGATTCTGCTACCTACTTGCTGAATGACCACGTTGGGTTAGATATTTCACCTCTAGGATCCTCCTTATCTTCATCTGAAAAATAGGAATAATAATATATTCATGGAGCTGATGTACTTATTAAGATAGATCAGCAGTCTTCAAACGTTTTGGTCTTAAGGACCCCTCCATACTCTTAAAAATTGAGAACTCGAGAAAACTTTTGTTCATATGGATTATATTTATCAATATTTACCATATTTGAAATTAAACAATTATAAAGCATTCATTTTAAAATGGCAACAACCATTACTGTTAAGATAACATTTTTTTAATGAGAACTGTTTCCCAGAACAAAAGAATTATAACAGTGATGTTGTTTTACGGTTTTGCAAATCTCTTTAATGTCTGCATTTCCAGAAGACAACTGGATCCTCAAATATGCTTCTGAATTCAGTCTGTGGTATTAGGTAGTTTGGGTAGGCGTATATGGGGAAAATCCAGCCTCATATAGATATGTACATAATTGGAAAGGGAGTACCATATTAATAGCTTTTCAGTTAATTGTGGATATTCTTTGATTCAACACCAAAACTCCGTAAGTGATACTGTCTTAAAAGTTAGCTGTAACGTGCAATCTGAAGCCGTATCAATGAACTTCATGTACTCAGTTACATTAAAAATCCCTTGGTCTGTCTTGTACTTTGAGTGACTCTTTTAGCCATGCATAATTTTTTAAACAGCACACGCTGGTCATTTGGAAAATATTGGTGCACTAAATTACGTGGACCTTCTAAAAGTTGAATCATTTCATCAAACTATATCCAAAAAAATCACAGTTGTTAATATCACCACCAATCTCATCAGATGAGAGACTGTCAAGCTCGGGGTGGCAGATATATGTTTTCCAGATTTCTCATTTTTGCTTGAAAGCCCAAATTTTATCATTGGCAACAAATATTGCCAATTGTTTTCCCTGATGTAACAGGCTCACTTCATTCGTTTCCGTCACGTGTCTGCCAAATGCTCAAGTCAGAATAACCACAGTTTGTCTAAAGGTGTTCTTTCAAGTAAAATGGTATTCCAAGAGAAAAGTGGCTAGTTCAGTTTATAACTAGGGGTCACCAAGTGCCTTTCCTGAGACAGCCATCATACAGCAGTAGGCAGCAGAAATACTTTATGCTTTCTTCCCAGTTCATCACAGAATATCAAAAAGATGCATACTGAGGAGTCGAGATTTAATAAGCTTAACATTTGTTGCTGGTTCATCAGGGACATTCTTAAGTGAAACTGGCTTTTTTTCCCTTTGCTGTGAGTGTGTGGAAGTGAAGAATCCTGGACAGTTTGGGGCCACTGTGATTTGTACGAAGGCCCTGGAAATTTTGCCTTCCAGGCGCCTTGACACCTTAAACCTTCTGCAGCACAAATGTCAAGATGGTAGTATTATATGAAAATAGTTTTGACCACACTGACTCCCTGAAAGGTCCCTGGGACCCCAGAAGTCTACAGACCATGACTTCAGAACCACTGGGATCGATGGTACATACTGCTAACACTTAAAATTAGCTTTTTCTCCCTCTTCTTCATTGTTTGTGGTTTGTGGCCTTGGTGACTGGCCGGGTTGAATGAAGCCCGGCCTCTAGGAGATCTATTATTTTGATGAAATCCCGCTAGAATCCTCACTAGCTCACTAGAGTCCAATTGCCTTCTCTCTCCCTGGGATGCCAGCTTAAAGCTGAAAACAAACCTTGGTTTCCTGTTTACTTTGCGGCTGGCATCTGTGCAGGAAGACCTCTGTAGTCCTTGCTTTTTTGTATGGTGTACTGCTAATAAAGATATTTTTGTGATGATTTCCTATTCTTTTATATCAAGGGCTCTTAACTGGTTTCAGAGGCTCTTCAGTGATCGGTGTATGGGCTTTAGGTGGCTCACGAGCCCTTGAAATTTTACAAAATCTTTTGTTGCTTTTTGGGGGTCTGAGAAATTAATTGCTTCCATCAAATTCTCAAAGAGCTTCTGTGGCCTCTCCCCCTGCAGAAGCAAACATTAACAAATGACTTTTTTCAGATGGACATTCTGATAGGGTGACATCTACCCATCCATTAGCCATTTGCAAATGCCCCTCTTTTGGGAAAGAATTTTCAAAATTCCATCCCTGGTTTTACCCATCTTTAATTTCCATCCCCTTGGCATTTCTTCACGGTCCACATCACTTAGCGCTTGCCTGCAAGTCACTTCACGGTTGTTTTTGAGTGCACCTCTGTCCTTTTCCCCTTGGTATAAACTGCAAGAGAGCAGGGACCGCATCGTATTCCAGTGCACCCTCGAGGGGTATTTCAGGCTGAAGAATACACTCAGCTAAATTAGCGGGTTCCTTTTTGAACTATTGAGATATGCAGACTTGGAATATTTATTTATTGCATCCACCACAAGATGTGTTTTCCTCCCACACGTTCTTCAGTCTGCTTCTTGGAATCCAAGCACTGTCATGAAAACTGCAAGGCAGTCTGTTTAGTTCCAACAGTAGCATTTTGGGAACACTTTCTCGATTCCGTGGGAGGAGTGTGGTGACTACCACTCGCTGACAAAGAGCAGAGGAGGGCTCTGCAGCGTGATTCTATGTGTATTATAAACTATGAGCTCCTCCCGGCACGCTGCAGGAGGGGTGGGGGTGGTGTGGCTCGGCTGCAGTGCAGCACCCCTGGCAGCAGCGAGACTGCCCGTCGTGGTGGCGGCATTTCTGGAAGTCAGAGAGCTGGGTGCGTGAGAATTAGACGGCAGGTTTTACAGACAGTGCTCTGATCTAACCCTGTATTTGTTCTTCACCTCAAAAGATTTTTTTAAACTCTATTGTGCGTGGCTTAATTCAGTGACTTCACAGTTTTTGAAAAAGCTCCGGCTTGTCTAGCACAGCAAACACACCAGCACCTAACAGCTGGGAAACAACAGCATCCCTGTCCTTTTTGGGAAGCAAGAAAATAATATGGCAATGAACAGGGAGCATTGACCTAATTATGAAGGGGCAGAAGAATTGCTCCATAGTACATCAACAAGGTGGCTGGGCGTACCAATCAGATCCAATAATATTTTATTCCAGAATACGTCCCCGCTTGCTCGGTTGCATTATTTTTTAACTTAGCTTTCTGGACAACGTTTGAATTACTGACATACTCAATTCTATCTTCTGCCTTACTTGCGTGTCTGAATAAGAAAGGTTGTCGCTCCCATTGCATTGTCACCAGTGTAAGTGTGTACCCCAATCCTCTGTCTTTATGATGTCAAACCTCCAAGAGGGTTTTGTTTGTTTCTATCCCTCTTTAGCAGGTGAGAAAATCAGGACATAAGAGCCTTTGACTTGCCCCAAACTACTGAGTAATGGTGCAGGTGATGTTAACAGCTGTGTCATCCCAAGCCAGGCTCATGAGTCAAAGAGCACGGTATTCATCTCTTTGGAAAGTGCCCTTCACGCTGTCAGGGTCGGTAACTGTTGGAGCGTGTGCTATTTGACTAACTCACTCCTACTCAAGGACTGAATCTGGTCAAAATCTCCTTTGGGAAAATGCCACTTCTCAGTGGGAGAGTAAGGTAAGGTGAATCTTGGCTCTGCTTACCGACCAGATGGCTTTTATGATTGCATGATAAAATGTGCAGCTTCACGTTTCTGTGCCTCTCGCCACTACAGTGCCCTTTCTGTTTTTAAGGAAAGAAGGATTGTCCAAATGTGGAAGATGCAAGCAGGCATTTTACTGCAATGTGGAGTGTCAGGTAGGTGCTGGGCCACCTGGCAGGGAGGGCCTTGTTTCCTCGGAGGATCCGGACCCCAACGTCCTCCTCTTCCTTGTCGTGGCGTTCCCCAGCGCCCTCCTGCAGCCAGAGCTGGAAAGCTTAGTTGTGGCGTAGGATGTGGCTGGATACCCCTGGGTGCTGGCCCAAGACTAACGGGCAGCCAGTGATAAGCAGTAACATTTTGGGGCCACATGCAGGACCAAAAATGAGGTGCCGGAGAAGTAGGAGGAGAGCCATGTTAGATGCAGGCAGGTATATTACCAAGGTTGACAGTTTGCCCCCAAGGCTGCCAGCAACAGATGGAACATGCAGAGATGACAAGTGAAAAGTGTTGAAATGCTATCTTTAAAATTCTAAAATTTTTACTGACACAGGCCTGTATTTTTATAAATCCCTGTAGCAGGCCACACGTCACTCTTGGGCTGTTTGGACCCGGCCTGACTCCAGCTAGACTTAGGGGAGCCCCTGGCACAGCCTCTGTAGAGCCAGACGGCGGCTGCTCTAAACTCGTACTTGGAACGAGTGCCTCGGAAGCAGCGGGGGCTGAGCGGGTTCAGGAAGGTGGTTGTGTGCACACCATGGCTCGTCTGGTCTGGTGGATAAGTCTCAAGGAAATCCTCTAATGCGGGAATGGGAAGCTTATGGAGGAGTCTGCAGGAGCTCTTGCTAGGCTCTTTGAGGAACTAGGAATAGTGTTTTCCAAACTTTTCTACTAGATGCTAGTTCCACCAAATGTTCAGAGGTATTCCACAGAAAATGCATTCCGTGTTCTAACGATTTGAATTTGGAGAGAATATGATCTTTGACCTCCGTAAACCCTCCCCGGTCTATTTTTTAATGGAAACCTATTCATATACTTTGGGAAATACTAATATTATTAAACAGTGGCTTTAAGTGACAGGAAGGGTTTTCTGCATATCTGTACCTCTTTTTATGTTGTTTTCTTCCCGTACGTGGTGTCATTCACCTCCCCTACCAGCTCTACCCCTGGTCTACTTCTGATTACCCACTATTTCATTGTTTTCTTTCTCTTCTCCCTGTGCAGTTGGCCTCCACAAGTCCCCAGAGAGCCTTATTTAGCAGTGGGAGACGTTGCTAAGCCTGATGTCTCATCTGACCGTAGAGCTCGGCCACAACAGCTCTGGTCACAACAGCTCCTTGCCAGAATCAGGCACAGGCTGAGCCACTGGCTTGGGAATGTCTTCCTTGGCTCTGAAGGCCACATGCACAGTCCACTTCCCTGTGTCTCCCACGGCAGGCTTCCAGAGATTGCCAGCTTGTGTGACAGCGAGAATCTAAGTGGGCTCCTCGCTGAGTTTTCAGGGAGCATGCCTTCTTCTGAAGAGACGAAATCATACTTTGCTCCTCCAATTGTGGAGAGAGCATTCTGGGGTTAGATTGCTGCAGCATTGGAGAGATGAGCGAGCCTTGGGAATTACGTGACTTGATTCCAGGCCTGATAAGTTAGCTGTTTCTATATTTAAGTTAAACACGTCTAGAGAAATTAACTCATTGTGTTCTGGTTCTTTAGAGAAGCAAGATAATAAATCACATACAGTCGAGACGATATAACATGGAATAGGAGGAGGAGGGGATCCCAGCCCTGTAGCTTATGAACTTGGCAAGTCACAGAACATCCCTGAGTGTCAGTTTCTTCAGATGTAAATGAAGACAATAGTGCCCATCCTGATGAATTCTAAGGACCTAGTGATATGATAGATAAGAAAATTCTATATACACTGTGATGTTGTGGACGGGTATGAGGGCACAGGAAAAATAATATTATAATAATTTAGGCTGGGCTGAAGCTTAGCTTCAAGCAAAGAATAAAGTATACAGCATACTTTAGATTTAAGGGACTTGTTTTTTAACCTAAGAGAATGGATGGATTCTAAGAACTTGAGAACACTAATGGTGTACGTTATAGAGTAAGTGACGCTAATTACAAAATGAGTCTTAACTTCTCTGGTTAACTATGAAGTCTGCATTAATATAAAACATCAGAATGTATGAGATGCTGAGCTATCTCTGGGTGTCCTGAGTGTGCTGCTAAGCCATCTTTCATCAGGCCTCACTAGGTGGCATGATTTTGATGAAATATCATGGTCTGAAGTTGGGGTTTTGGAGGTGGCCATGTGGTTCCCCTGCCTTTAGGACCTAGTCTCCCAGGTTTGCAGACTCAGAAACCTCGTTTATGAGCACACAGTGAGGGGTGCCTTCCCTTGGGAGGTTCACATGCACCAAATACACCAACCTGTAAGTACCACAAGTGCCCGTTTATTACTTTACAGCACGCAGTGTTGTTTGACAATCCGTGCATTCTCCCCCTACAGACAAATGGTACAGGTGGTCAAATTATAGTGAGATCTCTTGGGTAGCGAGGAAGCCCAGGATGGAGGATAGAGTCATGTGATTCTAAGTTGTGTCCAAAGGCCTTAGGCCAAGACAGTTTGCCATGTCAGGCTCATGATATGGACTCTCCCCTGCTACTCATCCAGTTCCTGGGCCAGCGCTCCCTCAGCCCTGGAGTGTACTTCTGCAATTCAATGTTTCTATGCTTCTCTTAAGTCTCTGGTGATCAAAGTACCCTCCTAGAGGACAACTGATAACACAGCTCCTGGAGCCCCTTGTTTCTAGAGGTGACAGGCAGGATATGACCTGTAAGTTTCATCTGTCTCCTATTGTTGAAGGAAAAGGCTAATGGCCATTAAGGCTTTGCATCCTTTAGTACTGAAGAACTACGTAAGTGCAGGGCAGTGTATGATAATGAGAGAGAGTGGTCATAAAGGTTTAATAAAAGTAAATGCCTAGGAATAAATGGCTGTACAAGGGCTTCATACGTAAAATCATTAGGGAGGAATCTGGGACATTTACTCCAGATAAAAATGTATTCAGGGTTCTGCCTAAAGGAATGCTTGGATGGGATCAAAGTGGAGACTGCTCCAAGATAAAATGTGTCACAAAACAAGAGCAGTGATGAGGAAGGTGATTGAGTGATTCTTCCCCTAGGAAAGCACGGCCTTCAGCTGCCCATGCTTAACTGGGCCTTCTTCAAAGGTCGACCTCCCCGACCTGGAGTCACAGGTGGTCTCTATCACACAGCAGATGGTGGGGTTGGAATGGAGCTTGTCAGATCCAACTCATCTGTAGATAAGGAAACAATGTCCACCGTGGTTGAGTGACCTGCCCAAGGTCACACAGTGGCAGAACTGGGACTAGATTGTAGCTAGGGGAGGGCTTTCTCCACTTCCCATCGCTCTGCTTGGGAGTCCTGAGGGCCGTCCAGGAGAAGAGGTGCTGAGGGAATGTGTCAAAAGAAAGAGAAGTGGCCTTTGATGGACGTGAAATCCAAGAGCCCCTTCAGTGCTGTTGTCTTTGCCAGAAACCTCTCCAAGAGGGCCAAGGCACACGTTCCTCCTGGAGGGTTTCCTGTTTCGACAGAATACAGCATCTTGGGAGATCCCAGTCACTATGTTTATTCTGTTCTATCTTCGGTGCATTAGGATTTTGCTTTATTTTATATAATCTGACTATAGGTGTCTCGTCCTGTTTACTTCCCTCTTCATTCACTTGACTCAGTGTGATCCTGCCAGAGGAAAGATTTTAATTGATGATGCATGAAAGGATAATGGGAGGAAATATAAAAGAAATCGAAATTCCTTTTTAGTTAGGCTTGTTTTGTAACCTGTGTGTTTTAATGAACTCTATTTATTTTTATAAATATGCCTAGAAAGCTAAGTGTGTTATTCACACTTCTTCATTAAATTGTACCATGACACGTTCAAGAGAATAGTTTTAGAGAGTTATTGTATAGAGGAATCGCTGTGGAGGAGAACATTCTAGGGTTGCATGTAGGGTATTATTTTTTAAACATTAACAAATAGAAAAAAATCTGTTTGTGTTTTGGAAATGGAGGTCATGGGCTATGAGTGTGCTTTTGGAAGTAGGAAGGAGCGTGCCCCGATGGGGATAAAAAAAGCCTGTGTGAGGAGCATGTGACTCAAGATGTGAGAAAATTCTTGACTTTGATCAACTAGAAAATAACTGAAATGTAGAAGATGTTTGAGAAATGCTCACATGACCTTGTCGTTGTTGTGGGTCGTTAGTGAGTGGGGCCAGAGTCGTAGGTCTAATCCTCGTTAAATTAGCTTTGGTCTCTTAACCCAGACATAGGAAGCATCTCAACCAAGCCACTCTTCTTTCTAAGTGTTTAACGTCACTGGTAGGAAAAAATGTGTATGAATGAATGAATCCCATCACTCTTTTATGGAAATATAAAACAAAGCTTCTGTCCTCATGCTGGGGTTCGGTGACAGTAGTCATTTTGTGTGAGTTGGTCTGTATGGACCTGATTCCTTTTGCACTCTTCCTCTCGAAGGTAATGTAATGGAAAGCAGAAATCCTGTGGCATTTTCTTACCATTCCACATTTTAAGAGATCACATATGCATGCTATTCCACATTTCAGGAAATCACATATGCATGTGTACAAGTAGACTATGTCTGTTTTGGAAGCTCCATTACAAGAGAAACACCGAATGCAAGAGTTAGAAAAGGGGACTTCACAATAAAAATCCGATCTGCTTCTCCAGGAAGACAATGTATCATTTGCTTAGCAGAAAACTGGAGGACGTAACAATCACTCTTTTCTTCCAGTGTGGGAGATGCTGGTACACCCTGAGACAATTTTGCAACTCTCTCTGCATCTTTAAGCATTTTTGTCCAAGCACAAAAAGCAAAATCATGCAGAGTTGTTATTACAGTGGCTGAAAATGAATTAGAAGTTTATAAAGGATACAAAAAAATTCCGTCTTACTTTTACGTAGATTTGTTTGTTTATTGCACAAATCATCTATGCTCATTATAGAAAAATCAGAAGGTACAGACTGAAAGAAGAACAGAAAAAGTCTCCATAATCTTATCCTTCCAGAGAAAATCACTGGTAGCACTTTGGCGGCTGTCTTTCTGAATCCTTCCTATGTATGCATTTATTTATATACAGTCACGTGTCGCTTAACAGCAGGGATACATTCCAAGAAATGCATCGTCAGGCGATTTCATTGTGCGAACATCATAGGGTGTCCTTACACACAAATCTAGGTGGTATAGCCCATACACACCTAGGCGACATGGTACTGGTCTTATGGGACCACTGTCATATGTGCTGTCTGTAGTTGACTGAAACGTTGTTATGTGGCGCATGACTGTATTATTTTTCTGGAAAATGGGATCCAAGTTTACATAAAATTTTATAAAGATTGCAATCGTGGCAGGAGTAATAGCTTGACTTTTGAAGAAACATAGTAGAAAAAGTTTTAGAAAAACTGACAAAAATGTTTTAAAAAGCATAAAGTGTTGCAAAACCATTCTCTGTACAAAGAAACTGCCACTACTAAGAAAACAAGAACAAAAACAAACTATAAATTGATAACATTCATTCTTATTCATCAGGCTGGCTGAAATTCCTTTTCAATTTTGTCCAAGCTGTTTGTAGTTTCTTATGGGCAAATTGCCCGTCAGTTTCTCTAAGATGTGCGAACCATCTGTATGAATGAAGAAGGTGTGTTGAGATTTGCTCAGAACCTATCTGACATTTCTTCCAGACGCCATCCTCCTCTACCTTTCTTTTTTAATAATTAAGCTGAGTAGTGCCCCTGTGATACAGCTCTGTCAATCCTCCCTTAATCCACATCTCTCATCACCTTCCAACAGAAAGTGACAATTTATTATCCTGGTGAATTTCCCTTGAACAACTTACGTCATTCTGCATTTCCTTGAATTTATCCAGCTCTCTGATCTAACTGCTGTGTGTGGGACATTACAGGTTGTCTTACTTCGACCTTGTGTTCTGACATAGTCAGAAACTACTTAAAGTCAGAGACTTCATCTCCCATCCCTGCCTCTCGGGTCCGTTGCAGGCCTTATTGAATGAATGAATGAGCCAGTAAATGAACAGTTACCACCATTGTTGAGAGTGCACGGTGTGCCAGGCGCTGTTCTAAGTGCTTCTCGTGGAGGAGCTTACTGGATGCTCACAATGACCTTTTATGGTTGCACAAATGCCTGGTTATCCCTGTTTGAAGGTCCTGCATTTCTTGGTATTCTTCAATCTATGTGTCTGATTATCACTCTTGGAAGGTGTAAAATCCTAGACTCAGGATTCCGGACCTGCTAAGTAACTTAGGGATCATGTTCTTTACAGCCCGGGATACAGATGCACAGGGATTAAGAGTCCTGCCTAGTGTCATGTAGCTTCTTTGCCAAGGAGCAGGGATAAGAATGTAGGTTTCCTGAGAGCCCCAGAACGGTGTCCTCCTGCTTGACAGCACTCTGCTCTCCTCCCAGAGCGTTCCTTGTAGTTAGCCTCTCTTCCCTTTGAGGACATTTGCATCAATAAATGTCAACATTGTATTATTTATATTAACATTAATTTTATATTAATTATATTAATAAATTAATTCTATTAATAAATAATAACTGAATCATATTAAGAAAGGTTAATATTAAACTTTCTCCCAGGAGCTCATGGTTGTTAAACACCAAAGACACCACCTATAATTTAGAAAACCAGCATCTTAAAGGCCCTGCAAAGCCCTTCTCTTCGAGTTCCCGGGTCATAGCGGACGATTGTTCATAGATGTTAATTATCCATCTGTCCCCGGCTGGTGGTCTCCATTTCCCTCAGATATCCCCAGGCCTGAAGCCCTCTGTCTTTTCCTTTTTGCTTTGCATCTGGAGAGGGAGCTGGTTTGTCTGCAGGGAGCTGGACCCACCTGTTCCTACCTCTTTGCCTCATCACTGTGCTGTCATTTTAGACTTTGGCTAAAAACAGATCCTCTTCTCCTTGTGCATGTCTTGTCATTTCTTCCTCTCCCTGCTCTTAGTTATATTCGGCACAGCGTTATTGAACTCTGCAGAACATCTCGGCACAGAATTTGAGCCAAGGTTCTGTACCATGTACATACTTCAGTAAATCACTTAGTGGCATCATGTGCTTCCTCCTTGGGATGGGGGTGGAGGGGAGGGTGGAGGGAGACATCTTCATTCATTCAACAACTTTACTGAGTGCCTGGTAAATGTCAGGCGCTGTTCTAGGTTCTGGGGTTATGCATGCAAACGAAAGAGACTGAGTCCCTTTGTTTTAATGGGAGGAGACAGATACTAAACCAAAAAACTAATAAATAATGTAATATATCAGGCGGTGAGAAGTACTAAGAAGAAACACAAAGCCAGGAGACGGAGAGTGATGGGGAGAGTGCTGTTTTTGACTGAGTGTTCATGGCAGGTATCTTGAAGAGGTGAGATTGGAGCAAAGACCTGGAGGAGTGAGGGACGGAGCGATATGAACATCTAGGGGGAGAGGGTTCTAGCTGGGAAGTACAGCAATCGTAAGAGGTCTTGAGGCAGGGGCGTGCTTGGTCTGTTCAAAGGACAAGGAGACCGTGTGGGCGACGTGGAGTGAGGCGAGGGAGAGCCTGGTAGGAGATGATGAGGTCAGAGGAGCGGATGGGTCTCCCATCTTGTGTGGCCTCGTAAGTCAGTTTTAGGACTTTGCCTTTGCTTTGAGGTGAGAAGCCAGTAGATGGTTCTGTGCCGAGAACTGGCATGATCTGAGTTTTGTTGAATAGGATTGATTACTCTGGCTGCTCTACTGACCACAGTTGGTAGGGGGCAGGGGCAGAAGTGGGCACTGGGTAGAAGGCAAGGGCTAATTCCATGAGAGGCGTCGGGGCTGTGACAGGGTAGGAAGGTGGGGGTGGTCAGAAGTGATGAGACTAGATGTGTTCTCAAGGCAGAGACGGTGGATTTTCCAGACAGCTGGATGCGGAGTGTGAGGGAGAGAGAGGTGGCAAGGAGTCTGTGGATATCTGGCCTGAGCATCTGAAAGAATGGACTTGCTGTTTTCTGAGATGGGAAAGGCTGAGGGAAGAACAAGGCAGTACCCCATTCCACTGTGAGAGAGTGTGCAAAGACTCCCATCAGTACCAAAATGTGCTCTGATAGTTCTCATCCCAAAGATAACTCCCCCTCCTCCGTCCTCTGTGCCTTTGCCCCATTTCTCCCAGTGTCCACATCTCCTCCCATTCTCTTGAATCCACTCCAAGCAGCTTCTCATCCTCATCATGTCACCAAAACTGGTTTTTATCAGAGTCAGCCATGACCTCCATGATGTGCCATCAGTTCTCAGGCATCCCACGCTAACCCTGTCACCAGCGCTAGCATCATCATTTACGGCCGCCGCCTCAGAGCGCTTTCTTCCCGGCCTCCGCAACCCCGTGCTGTCCTTCTCTTCCCTCAGCCTTCCCCGTCTCAGTTGATGGCGTCTCCACCCTTCCAGTCACGAGTGTACATCCTTTGCCCTTCAACCTGGGCAATAAAAGCTTCAAGACATGTGATAGAAAGAAATCGTTTTCCTATTTGGTCAAGTGAATCTTTAGGAAGTCTGTGTTCCTAGATATTCCCAGTAGGTGCCCATAACGGATTCTTTGAGAGCCCTTGACAAAGCCCTCATTTGTGTTCCATTTTTGTCACCTATAAAAGGGGACTAGTTGTTGGGTCTGTCCACTGTCAGAGCCGGAACACAACTGTAAGGGAGCAGAGCCAAAGCAATGGCTAATGCCCAAATCACTCACTCCTATGAGTCGACAACTTCCGCAGATAGTGGAAATGTATATGTGTTGTTTGGAATAATGAGGAGCGAGATGAAAGACATGAGATGCTTGATGAAAAAGCACAAAGCACATTTTCTCATCCCAACAACCTTGGCCGGGCCCGAGTCAAGGTTAAACAACCATATCTATCTTAAAGGATGTTTTTCTCTCTAGCTTTTGTGAGCATCGTCGTGTTTTCCAAAAGGAAACATATTTCACTTGACCTTAACTAGGAGGACTTACTGTGTCCTCTCTTCCTGCACTTTATTCCAGAGTGTGTGTGTGTTTTTAATAATTTTTTTTAACCTTTCCAGAAAGAAGATTGGCCCATGCACAAGCTGGAATGTTCTCCCATGGTTGTTTTTGGGGAGAACTGGAATCCCTCAGAGACCGTAAGGCTAACTGCAAGGATTCTGGCCAAACAGGTGAGGAAATGGGATCATATTCAAGTGCATTTTGTTTTATTTTTTTTCTTCAAGGTCAGAAAGATGAGTAACTGACTTATGGTGATCATCTCTTGTGAAACATTCTTTCAAACATTCTTGGACTCTATTTCCTGTCACATCCATATGGACAGGGGTGGGAACAGCACTCCAGGCATAAACCGGTTTGAATTTGCCCTGTGCAACTAAGATGTCGCCTGTCCCAGGCCAGGAACATAGCCACAGCCATTAAATTCTGAGCTTTTCATGAGACAGGTTTACATAGAAAAATATGGCCTTTCAAGGCATGGAAACCGGAATGAAAATAGTTAGAGCGTCCTAGGGAACCTGACCGACCGGCCTGCGGGGGTTCGAGATTTTCCCCTTTTCTTTCTGACAGAGAGCATGCTGCCCACTCCCCTCCCGCCCCCTCACCATCCTCTGCCATGTCGTTCTCTTCCCTGTCTCCTGGCTTGCTCGTGCCTAGGCAGGCAAGCAGTGGGATGGAACAACCAGCGTGGCATATGCAAAGAAGAAAAAAGAGAAGGAGTGGAAAAGTAGAAATCGAGGCAAGGGGAGAGAGGAAGAGGGTAAAAGGAAGAAGAAGGAGGAAAGAAAGAAGTGCCTCTGGTGGGCACAGACAATGGGCATCAAACAGTTCCTCCAAAGATGATGCGGCGCTGGCTGCCTTCCCGGGTTTGGTCAGTCTTGACTGATCACATGATAATGTGATGCCCGGTCTCCAAACCCCATAGGACTTGTCCCTGTGACCCAATGAAATAGGCCGTGTGCTTAGGAGGTATCTCTCCTTGGAGGTGCTCGCTAATAATCAGTTAGTAGTAGGGAAGGCCTCTGTCCTGTCAGTCTTTTAAAGCTGAAATTTCATCCACATCTTCTTTATACCTGCCACCTCCCCAACCTTTACAATTTTCTGTTTTTTATCCAAGCCAAATGTGATGGTAATGAGTAGCACATAGCTGTCCCCAGACCAAGTCAGGATCCTGGGCCGCATAAACAGAAGTCAAGCATTTCCGACCTCTGAGGTCATTGTTCCGTTCTGTTCAGCTTGGGTCAGGCGCCTGCAGAAATGCCACTTCACCAGCTCAGGGTAACCGAAGGCATTCAAGGGTTGCCTGTGAAGTGAGAGCGAAAAATCAGAATTGTTTTCCCTGGAGGAGGTTAACTTTGGGATCCTCAGTAGCAATTATCTTTAAATACGTGCGGAGTCCTTGGTCAGAAGGAAGGGGTAGGAGGAACTGGTGTGATCGGGTGAGGCATCGGGTAAATAAACCATCAGATTAGATCTCTGAGCATCTGGGGAGCATTGAGTGACCAATCTGCTGGTTCCCCCACCCCCAACTCATTGATGTCATTTATAATGTTGAGGGTAAGAATTCAGAAGAAGCTGGTGTACTTTCCTGAATGAAAAGCCTCCCCAGGCAAGATGACTTATGAATCTTATGGAGCGTATCCCGTGAATGGAAGATTTCGACTCCAAAAAAGAACTATTGAACTATTTTGGCACCAGGAGGGAGGTCGGAATGCTATGATGAGTTTATACCAGTTTCATTCAACTTTTATTATAATTACTGCTCCTACTAATAGTCTATTAAATGGAAAGTTACCTGGCCATCTTTTCATCTCTATAGGACTTGATGATTAAAAAAGCAGACCATTTGTATTCTAGTAGCTTGCAAAGGATTAGGGGAGACAGGCTACCCAACTACCAAGGGGAAGCTTAACATGTTAACTAGGGAGGTGAGAGCGCCCTGCCAGACCACCTGTATCCCCAAATTGAATAGCCAGATTACAAAGACGCGGCCTCGGGCCAGCTCTTGAGCTCTGCTTTTGAACTCTTGTCAACACCAAGTTTATTCATGTCCTCAAAGCCTAGCGGGTTTACTATTGTTAGCTCCTCTTGGGGTGTCTAGAACAAAGCCAGCAACACGTTTAAAGTGAATCCGGGCTCACAGATACAACCAAAAGTGTTCTTTTTGAAACACAGAATTTGAGATCATTTTAGCCTATGCTTAAAGAAAGTGTAAAATGGATGGGGGGTTTGATTTTGTTCCTTTTTAGAAGGAGAAATAATAAATAGGATGGTTCATCTGCCGACTCAGTCCTTTTAAGTCGGGGCCCTAAAAAGTTGTTTTCTAGCCAGTGTTCTTTCCCATAACAAGCATTTTTGAGCCTACTGTGTGCAGGGCATTATCAGAGTGGTAGGAACGCGGCAGACACTTTAAAAAGCTTTTCAAAAGAGTCTTTTGGATTTCGGTGTTGGGCAAACACTCTCAGGGCCCCAGTGGCGGACTCCTTGGATGGCCTTCTTTACTTCATTGAGAATTGTTGCTTTTTCTTCATGTGGATGTAAAAGTGAAAGTGCCACTTTCTGCACTGCTTGTTAAAATCTGTATCTGCCTGATTTCTTCCCCAATTACTAGAAAATCCATGCCGAGAGAACACCTTCCGAGAAACTGTTAGCTGTGAAGGAGTTTGAATCACGTAAGTATTCCTGTGACTGGCTGAGGAGTTATTTTAGCCACACATTTATTGTGGATTAGGCGGGACTGAAGGAAGAAAGGGGTCGCTTGTATTCTTAGTGATGGTGATGACTTCTTAATTATTAGTTTTTATTTAGATTTGTATGCTGTTTTGAAAAATGACTATAATTTTTTTTTGAGTTGACAGGATTACTAGGAAATAATTCAGGGAAAGGAGGAACTCGCAGGATGAAGGATTGCATCTCAAGCTATCTCCTGCTGGCTCTCCTGGCATGCTGAATATTTTTGGGCCTTTGCTGAATTGCAGTCCTGTAAACAGCTAATGTCCTTAATGAAAGGCATTAAATCAGGGGCCATCCAGTTTCTTGACCATGACACTGATTCCACGGCCAATTGGGGGGCCCTTGACTAGACTGAAGCTGTTTATCAGTCACTGCCACTTATTCCTGACCTCATTGCTAATGGTCAGTTGAAATTTCATGTGCTGAGTGATTTCCAGTTGTCAGAGGAAGAGGAGAAAGAAATGGCATGCCCTTCTTCCCTCAGGGCATATCAGTTAGACCAAGTGATGGGAAGAACATTTTCTAGGGGTCTACATTTTTTTTCCTTCCCCTCATGCCACTTACTAAAGTGAAAAAAAGGATGTAGCTAGAAATCAAGAATTTTCTACCTGGTGAATAACGGACTGTTCATCCACAGATCTGGAGAAATTAGACAATGAGAAGAAGGATTTGATTCAGAGTGACATTGCCGCTCTCCATCACTTTTACTCCAAGCACCTTGAATTCCCTGACAATGATAGCCTGGTAGTACTCTTTGCTCAGGTAAGAAGGTCAGCATCAGGTAACACTTAGTCTAGCCTTTCCTTTTCCAAGCCCCTCTCCCCAGCACACAGTCAGTGAAGTTGAATGGAAATAGAATGATGGGATCAACTTGACGACAAGGCTCTTGACCTGTTGGACCCTGTTTTGCTTAGCCTGCTAGGTGACCTTGAGCGGCTCAGGTCCTCTCTCGGCTGGCCCTCACTGATGGGTGGAGCATAGGAAGTTTGCCTCTGCTTCTGCTGCTGCTGGAGAGTTTATAAAAACAGAGGAGTTGCCGGAGCCCCGGTGCTGTAAGATCTTTGAAAAGAGAAGACCATTTGAGGCGCCTACATTACATTTTACTTTCCTCCTCTTAAACCTTCCATTCTGACAGTCGTGCTTTTTTTTTTACTCCCCCCACCACTGTGTTGACAAAGCAGAGGTGTATACAGATGTCCCCAAGTGGGAGGCTCTCTCTGATGGCCCTAGGATAGATAGTCACCATAGAGAGGAGCCCAGGTGGGTCTAATACCTGAAGTCTTTCCTGACGGTTGCTAAGAAATTTCCTTTAGAGAAGCCTAGGTTTACCAAAATCAGATATAATAAAAAATTAGAGAGGCTTCTAGACAAGAGGAACTTAAAAGCGACTGAAGAACTGGAAACCAGCCGTGTGGAAAGGCCAAAGCTGGGACATTGTTAGGACAAGGGAAGAAGGAGCAGGTGTCACCTTTCGGCTGAATGCGTGATCTGGCTGTTTCAGTCTCCCTGTTATTTCAAGAGTGGCCCTTCCTGGCACAACTTGCCAGACTGGATTTCTCTCCCTCATACATCCTTGTGTTTTCCCCTACAAGCTGGGCATCCAGTTGAAGGTGACCTTCCCAGACAGAGAAATACTGGAGTACTGCTTGATGGGTGCAAGTAGCTACATTCCCCTGCCAGAAACTTCAGTCTCTAGAAACATAAGAGCTTGGGTGGGTCCTTACATATTTTTGTCTTAGAACAAATTTTGACTTAGAGCAGAATAAGCTTTGACCCAGTAATTCCATTTCCAGGAACCTGTCCTAAGGAAATAATCAGAGATTATGGTCAGAGATTGGCACACAAATTTTGTATTGTGGGGTTCTTTAAAAAAAAAAAAAGAAGAAGAGAAAGAAATATTATAAATGGCCATCAGTAGGAGTTTGGTGTATAATTTATGGCATAGCCTTATGGTGGAAAGTTATATAACCTTTGTAAGTTATATTTCAGAGAATGTCTAAAGACATGGGAAAACATTGATGATACGTTAAATGTAAAAGCAGAATAAAAAATGTGTATAATATAAAAATGTACATATATACTTAGGAAAAGATTAAATGGAAGTTCACAGTTGGTTATCTTCTGAGTTGTCGGAAAGTTTTCCTTTTTTTCTTTGGATGATTTTCTGGATTTTCTACAATGAGCATTTATAACTTAAGAAAACACTGAAAACAAGAAAAAGATAAAAAGCACTCATAGGGGCTGGCCCCGTGGCCGAGTGGTTAAGTTCGTGCGCTCTGCTGCAGGCGGCCCAGTGTTTCGTTGGTTCGAGTCCTGGGCGCGGACATGGCACTGCTCATCAGACCACGCTGAGGCAGCGTCCCACATGCCACAGCTAGAAGGATCCACAACGAAGAATATACAACTATGTACCGGGAGGGCTTTGGGGAGAAAAAGGAAAAAATAAAATCTTTAAAAAAAAAAAAACACTCATAATTCTTCCTTCCACTTTAAAAATGACGCATATAAAGGAGAAAGAAGTGAGTCTGCATTCCTTCTCCCACCCGCTTCACCTCTAAGGGAACCGTTGTTAGCCTTTTGGTGAATTCCTTGATAGACTTTATGTTTCTATAGATAGAGTTCTGTCGTGTGACTGTCATAATCAGAAAAAAATGCCGTTCTTTGTAAAAGGAAAAATAGGTCCCAGTTATAAGTGTTAAACTAGAAGTGATAAGAAACCTTCCTGATTTTCATCCTATCATCCTGGATTTGCATCATACTTGCCTAAGTGTCCTCAGACGCTGGATTTGGGTGAGAGTGGAAGGTTCAGGAATTGACTTCTGTTATATATTTTTAAAAACTAGATACCTGACTTTTTTTTCTGGATTAGATGAAGCATGGTTATGTGGGAGAAGAAATAAATATAGGGTCTCTTTACTTCTAGCTCTGGAAAAAAGGTCACTTTTCCTCCAGCACAGAAGCGCCTGCTGACAGGACTTCTCAGTGTTGGTGTAGTAGATGTGGGCCCATATTTTCCTAACCAAGAATCAAGGCGCTTCTCTCACAAGCAGAAGTATATTTGTGGTGAAAATGACTCAGAGTCTTTGAAATTTGGACTGACTCAGAAAATCCAGGAAAAAGACACACACACCCCTACGCACACAGATATAACTATAGATAATTAATTCCTTTATAGACTTTATATTTATATTTACCAAATCATAATATCCATCCTGAGATTGTATATACACACATACACACACGCATGTATCTTTTTTCTTATGTAAATTTGAAAGGGGCATTCTGTATCCCCAAAGAAAAATCTAAAGCAAAAATGAAAAATGCCGTTCCAGCCCCACGCCACCCTCTGGTCCTGCCCCTCAGCCCCCAGCTGCATGTCCGCTGTTCCAGCTTTTCAGTTCTTTCCTCCTCCTGGTTCATGAGAGGGTGTTGTGGGTTAACTTGTGGCCCAGCAACAGCTGGCAGCAGAAGGTGACTGTCCTCCTCCGACAGCACTGAGGTGCGTTTTAATCACTGGGAACATATGCATGGTTGGGAAATGTATTTTTGGTGTGCAGCCTACATCTAGTCTAAATGCTAATTATGAGAATAGCTTCAGCAAAGCACTTACGCCTGGTTTGACTTGAAAAAAAGGCTTATGGCCCATGCATCTTTCTTAACACGCAGGTTCACTTTCCTTCTAGCAGGCAAATTGCTATGCAGTTTGGCTTAAACATCATCACCACCTCCCAGAAAGGAACAGTGATGACACTTGTGCTTACAGGAGCCTTTACTTATGAAGTAACACCCTCACTCTTCCACAGAAAGAGGAGGAGGGCAGAGGGAATAAACCGACCGATGGTCACGGAACATTCGAGCCTGAAGGAATCTGGAGTCATAGGCTGGTCCACTTGGGCTCCATGCAGAGGAAGAGGCTAAGAGGCGAAGAGGCAAAGTCTCCCAGCCCTTAGAGTTAGTCAGGAGCTCTGTCCCTTGATTGGTTGTGAAAATTGTTGCTAAATTCTTTCATTCATTGTTTTCATTCTGCAAACATTTGTTGTGCTCTCGTGGGTACCAGACACTGCTGAGGCATCGTAGTGTCCAGTCTGAGGCCGTATATGGATCATTCAGTACCTAGTAAGGTGCAAGACGCATAGTTCTTGCTCCAGTAGATTTTAGTGAATGAATGAATATCCTCATATACCCTTACCTAATGTTGATTGATGGCTGTAGGTTAATGGTAACTGGTTAATGTCCTGATGACAGAATAAGTTAGGGTACCTGAAGTTGGCACAAAAAACAGTATGCTAAGTTTTCTACTTAGAAAATGCTTAGCCCCTCAGCATTACAAAGGCTGTGTATGGTTCTGCTAACCTGCAGTGATCGTCTCTTTTTGTGCTGAAAATGGTAAACACGATTGTAAATATGTTGAATTGTAAAAAGTACAAGTCAAACCCATCATAGCCTTTACTTCTCTGTGTACCAAGACTTCCAAGCCTTTGACGTTGGCCCTTTAATTTTAAGTAAAATTGCCACGTGGACGTTCATAGATCAGAACAGTTTTAGAAGAAACATGGTGTAGTGGAAAGAAACATTTGTGTTTTGCTGTCAGAGTGTCTAGTTTGAATTCTGACTCCTGTTCTGCCGCTGGCTACTTATATGGCCTTGGACAAATTACTTAATCATTGACCTCCCTGAGCCTCAGTTTCCATATCTGTAAAGTGGATTATGCCAGGGTAGTGTTGACAATTTATGAGAAGGTAGTATGCAGTACCTAGCATAGTGCCTGGTCCAGAATAAATGCTCCGTGGATGTTGATTTTAAAAAGTCCATCCATTGGCCTGAAGTGTGCCAGTGCGCTCTCCTGTGTTGAAGAGCATGGTTCCAGCCCACAGGATGAAATCGTTCAGCACACATGCCTTACAGACAGCCTTCACAGCAGCTGGGGAGGAGCAGGGCTCTCAGCGTTTACCCCAGGCTTTGGGCAAGTCACTGCTCCTCTCTGACCTCAGTTTCACCATCTCAAAAGTAAAGAGACTGAGTCCCCTTCCAACTCTGAAATTTCAGATACAAATGAGAAACACTCACTGAATTATCTCCCAATAGACTGGGTGTTTCTTGAGGGCACGGGTTTGGGCCCGTTCATCCTTCTGTGCACAGCGCCTCCAGCACATAAGGGCTCTCAATGAATGTCTGCGGAAAGAATGAATTTATGGAACAACATAAAATTGAGGATGTATACTACTAATTGTTAGCCTGCTAGCTCTAAGTTAGACTTCCAGAACAGTGAGAGTTGCCTTTGGTATTTTTCAATGCAACATTTCTTTTCAAGGATGAGAAAGTGGCCAGTGGTTGATTTGGCTGAGATGTGAAATAAAGGTCTGAGTTCCTTAAGTTCAGGCCCTTGACCTCTCTGCCTCTCAAGGGGATAGAGAGCAGTTAGATTAGCTGTATAAGGGCTTTCATATTTACTACCTGACCGGATGAGATGGGCAGGGGATTAAGTGGCTTTTTTTTAACGGGAGAAAATCGAGGACAGGCACTCAGTGATGGGCTGAAGATCACATGACAGATCTGTGGCATAACTGGGCTTAGACCGCAGGTGCCCTAACTCCCATGCGTACATGCAGACTTCAGTCCTTGGAGCCTTAGGGGGCTGTGGCATTCTTGGGCCACTGTGTGTACGTGGGTGGGAAGGCTGGACCAAGGAGGGCCTGAACCCTGACAATCCTTTTATTTGTTTACACATGTGACTGATGGTTAAAGTTTGTTTGAACAAAGGAGACTGTGGCCAAAAGAAAGGTTTGACGATCGCTAAACCAGAACATCTTCCTAGCTAATTTGTTAAAATAAAAGAAATGATTTCTAGCCAGAGAGAAGCTTTAGCTCAGTTTTCTCTTTCTTTCTCCTCCTTCCTCACTGCAGGTTAACTGTAATGGCTTCACAATCGAAGACGAAGAACTTTCTCATTTGGGATCAGCCATATTTCCCGAGTAAGCGGAGTTTGACTTCATTTCTTGTCTTTTTACTTTTATTTTTAACACTAATTTGATTTTTGTAAAAAATTTCTAAACAACCTGCCTAACTGCGTGTGGTAGACATGAAAGTCCAAGTGAATTAAGACGCCCTTTTAATTCTGCCAGAGTTCAGAATATTTCCCCTCCATTTAAGGATCCGAAGGTAGTAGTTAAGAGAACAGTTGCTTGTTAAGTCCTGCTGGGCAGAGAGCTGTTATTAAAGAATATTTGAAAGTGTGCACAGAAGGAACAGCCCATGCCCTGCTGAGAAATTTGCTTTTTGCATATCTGTCGTTCTAGAAATCTTTGGGTTTCTTTTACTCAAAAGTAAAACAGTAATTTGCAACCAAGAATTGGCCATAGGCTTCTGTAGGGAATATATGAGCTTCTTCTCCATCTGTTGTTTTTGAAAAATACCAGTATAGACACAGCACAGTTTGGAGGGAGAATATGCTAAAGTGGTGAACGAGGGGAAAATTTCAAAGAACTATAGGATTTTTTTTCTCTACTTCGGGAATACTCAAGTAATTCAAGAAAGGCTAGCCAGTTGACAAACGGAGATCTTTATGGCTCTGACTTTAGTAGATTGCCAAGAATGGCTTTGCCATTGTCTCTTTGACGGAAAGGGTATTTTCAAAACGCTTTAGTCGCCTGAAATCAAGCCCCCTCTTTACAAATGGAGCAGAGGAACCCTTCCTGCATCCCTTGTCTAAATGAATCCACAGTGTGGATTAGTTCCATCTAAAGTGGAATTGCTTAATATGTACTAC
The DNA here is from genome assembly GCF_037783145.1 of Equus przewalskii. Classification (NCBI taxonomy): domain Eukaryota; kingdom Metazoa; phylum Chordata; class Mammalia; order Perissodactyla; family Equidae; genus Equus; species Equus przewalskii. The sequence goes on along the minus strand of NC_091853.1, from coordinate 20,805,031 downwards.
AGGACCCCTTGGCTTTTGGGTGAAGCAGATGGAGGAAACTCTTAACACCCGTGCGTTAGCCATGGGTGATGTGTGCGCCCCTGGTGTGTGTGTGTCTGTTGCTGCCCAGCTCTGGGCCTTGTACAGGTCTGAAACATAAGGATGGATCTGTACAGCTCTGTGCCTCGTGAGCAGCTGTCATAGGCTTTCTTGAACCAGAGAAACAAAAAAATTTATTCACGTAATATTACTAGCCTATGGCCAAAATGTGTCATCTGCAGTTTGAATTCCAATAGTGAGGAAACAAGTATTTTTGAGAAAGGCTCTTTTGAACTTTTGCCCTGGGAGAAGGAAGAAGAAAAAAAGAAAGGCTCCTGTTGACAACCTGAAATGAACTCTGGAATGTCTCTGCTCTCAGTATCTTAAAGACGGAAAGAAAGGATAAGAGTTACAGTATTGTTTCGTCCTTTTCCATGATGGCCAAGACAATAATGATACCAAGAGCATGAGTTGTTTTAGGTTCTTTGCCTTATGGTCCTTTTCCCCCACCTTCATTAAAAAGATATGGAGGAGCTGTCTTGAAATGAGTTACTTAATACTTCTGCAAGATGGTTCTAGAAATCTGCTTTTCCGTTAATAACCACTTTGGGTGCATTTGTGTATTTCCTAGGGTCTGGTTCCCTGTGCACCACTTACTAGGGAGCCAGGTGGGCTGTGATGCAGGGCGGAGGTGACCATCCCCAAAGACAAAACAAGGAAGTTGCTACATGTTGTCCCAGGCTCACGGCCAGCCACTAACGTCACTCAGCCCTCTAGCAACCCCACGGTGGAGGACGGCTCCCCCTCGTACCCAGACAACCCAGGGCAGCTCATCCTCATCAGGCTTTGCAACTCCTTGGCTTTTTTGTATTTTGGGGGTAAACAGGAGAGGGGTTTTGGTCACTGAGGGTTCAGGCAGGTGACACCGGCCACCAGAGCAGTGATACATATGGATGTGAGTGCCCATATGAGCCCCAGTTTCCAGGCAGTTTTAATTGGGGGAAAAATCCCTTTGGGCTGAAATCATAGCGGCCTTGTGATTTCAAAGGCAGCATTTTCAGAGATCAAGCACTTTTCCCCTGTAGTTTAGAAATTTCTGTTCTCAGAACTTTGACCTTGATATAATCAGAAAGCTCAAAGCCCCTCGCACAGGCGAATCTCTCTATCCTCGCCGGCCCTGAAAATCAGACAGCGAGCAGCAGGAACAGTGGTGTCCCAATTTTCCAGATGAGGAAATTGAGGTGCCGCGAGACTCAGATGGGCTTCTCCAGGTCTCTGGGGGGATCACAAGCCCTCGCTTAGGAAGCTGGCATCTCCCACCGTGGCGATTTCTCAACATCTGAAGAAAAGATGGTAGAAATAATCCACTACTATAAAAAGTGCTTGGAAATAACAACCCATTTGTCTTGCACGGTGGAGGAGCAGTTCACTGCAGGAGTTGGGTTTTGAGTCCTGCCTCTAACAGGAAGGAATTTCTGCGGGATTTGTTGTTCTGCTGTTTTTATTGTTGTGTGCTCTTTGTTTTTGGTTTAGACGTCACCATTTGGAATTGCACATTTCCCTTTTCAATATTGTTAAAGTTTAAGATGTTAGATATTACTATAAATGCATGCAGAACCACCTCCTCAAATACGATGGCCAAATATTAGATTTTTTTGTTAATGTCTTGCAAAAACCCAGTTCCTGTAACTTAGCAAGTAAGTAGCCAAGGAGTTACCTGAACAGTCTGTCTGCCTCACTGAGAATATTGGGTTTTCTCTTCTGATTGACAGTGTTGCACTGATGAATCATAGTTGTTGCCCCAATGTCATTGTGACCTACAAGGGGACCCTGGCAGAAGTAAGAGCTGTACAGGAAATCAACCCAGGAGAGGAGGTGAGTGTGTGGCCAAAGGTGGCTGTGGCCGTGTGCTTCAAACAGCTGTTGTAAAGGACAGTGTAGAAAAACCAGCACAGCCTCACCGGACAAGACTGGCTGTGAATGGCTCCAGCAGTCACGCTGTGTCCATCCTCACACCCGCCAGGCTTGATGCTCAGATTTGTGGCCTGTGGCTCAGAGTCCCAGACTTTTGTCTTCCGCCTGGTGCTCGCCATTTCCATCTTTGGCCAAGAAAAAAACAGGAAAGAGTAAATTTGAATTAAATTCCTCACAAGGATTTATGGAGATTTATAGAGGAAGAAGACTGCCAAAATGATCAATGTGAAATATTTGATTCTGTTCAGGGTCTGGGTATTCCTATTGCCAAACGATTCAATTTGAGCTCTTTTTTCTTTTGGATTAGTGAATTTTGGCCTGTTTTGCTCCCCAAGAAAGGTCAAAAGCACTGTATCTAAAAGAGAAAGAGCACCTCAGCAGAGGTGGAAGAGCTCTAACTCCAGGAACACATCAGCATTTCACTTCGTGAACTCCGGAGAGCTTGGCTTTTAGGGAGGGCATTCATGGCTGGTTGTACCCACTGGTAGGGCTGTGGCCAAGAGGCACCCTTAGCTTCCCTCCTTAACTTAGGGCCGTGGAGAGGACCCGGTGTTCTGTCCCCTGCTCAGTGGTTCCCTTTTCCTTTCCCATGCTGTGATTCTGTGACTGCTCGCGGAGACATCTCACCTCGAAGAGGCTGGCCTGGCAGATTGCTCCATGTGTGATAAATGAAATCCCTAGCAGGACACGTAAATTTTTAGGGAATATCATCATACACTTTAAATTTCAGTTGAATAATCTTTAATGCTATTGTGAGTGCATGTCTGGGTATTTTAAATTTTAAATATGATCAGTGGGCTAAATGATAAAGGTCTTACTTTCTCTGGAACTTGTTAACTGACCCACAGCTGGCCCGGGACCTGAAGCCCAGTGTTCACATTAGACTTTCTACCTGTTGCTAGATTCATCATGGTGAGGGTATCCCGATTTGGGTTTGGGTGTCTTGGTTTCCAAATGTATAGTGGAGACTGCCCTGATGCCTCTAGAACAGACAGTTATAATCAGAATGTCAGTCACCAGGCCCCCGTGCTCCTGTGGGCTGACTGGAGACACGAGCAGTCAGTCACCTAGCCTGGCTCTGTCTGGACCTTGAGCAGTGACACTGAGCGGCCTTTGTCGCCATCTTCTGGGCCCTTCTGTTTGCTGCACTTTGTGTCCGTCAGTCATTTCAAAGAACTGAGGCAGGCTCTTGCCACGGGAGGCAGGGAGAGCTTACTCCTGTTGGTTTGCCCCAGTGTTCTCACAAATCTGAAATGCAGTAATCTCGTTTCGGGGAAGTCCCTGCTTTGGGGGTGACCCGCCCTTCAAAGAGGAAGAAGCTCATTCCCCAGGGTGTCAGAAGAGCCACAAGGTCTCCCCTACCGCTCTTTGGGTGAGGGAGAGCTTGGCAGCACCTGTGAGCAGCACCTAGCCCCTTGGGAGTCCCCCGCTGCCTGCCAGTGCCCGAGGTTGCTGGCACGCTGACAGCTGTGTGACATCCATCTGTTCAGTCAGACATTTGCCTGATGGTGTGGGATGAGCAGCAAAGCCATCCCCATGAGAAGATAATGGGCAGTTTAATGCCAGCCTCCTCCGTAAGCTCCAAGTCTCTTATAGACCCCATTAGGAAAAAAAGCAAAGATGGGAGGACCCAGGAGCCCAAAGGTAAGACTTTTCCAAGCTCTTGGGCCCAGCTGGGAAAGGCAGCAGCATGCTTGTGTCCTAGAAGCAGCATGCTGACTTGTCCCAACCTGCTGAGCCGAGCTTCTTGCTCCATTGCCAGCTGGTGGAAGGAGAAAAGGAAACATATCAGTATGTGTGTGTTCATGCTCCCCCTTGACCCACCCAGCAATGCATCTGAGCCGTCCTGACTGTGAACTAAAAGAGGCTAAATAGAAGCCAGGCAGACGCAGCGCAGGGCCAACTCCAAGGCTGAGTGGAGTCTTTGCCGCGGGGATGGTGGCGGGGCGGCGGCCGTTGCTTTCATACACAGTCAAAGGCATCTGCTGGACAGGTCCTCAGCTTCCTCTCCACGTCCCTAAGTTTGGGGAGGAAAGAGGCGAGGGTGCTTTTACTCCAGTCTACTGTTTTAGGGACTCCTTGCTTCTGCCGAAGGTGGGAGGAGAAGCCCTATCTGTCCACCCCAAGGAGGGCAACACCAAGGGGCTGCTGAGTTTAAGGAATTCGGCATGTTAAAGTAAAGAGCGTATCCTGAGCGGTGGTCCTCCTCAGGACCTCCAAGCAGACCACCACAGATGTTGGCGGAGCCAGAGGAAGGACAGGGAGCGAGTTTACCTGCAGCAGACTGAGGTGTCAACTTTTTGGACCCCCTTAGGTTTTTACCAGCTACATTGATCTCCTGTACCCAACAGAAGATAGGAATGACCGCTTACGAGACTCTTACTTCTTCACCTGCGAGTGCCAGGAGTGCACCACCAGGGACAAGGTGAGCCCCCTGAGCCGGCCAGGGCGCTGCCCACGCTCTGTGTCTCAGGACCTTCTGCCATGTGATCGCCCCTGTCTGACTTGGGGTGTCTCCTCCTTTGGTATTTTTGACCCTTTAACCCACCTTACTAAGACAGCCAGGGGGATCCGGTTAGATCAGGTCTCTGTTCCAACCTGCTCCTCGTAGCTGATGAAAACATTTCTGTTACACTGTACAAATAAGAAGAGGATCTGCCCAATGGCTATTTCTTGAAAAGAAATGACTGCTCAAAAGAGAGGGAAGGGAAAAAGTACATGAAAATCGTTTTCGGGCTTTCCAGCCTATTCACCAAAATATGCGGATTCTTTGGCGTTGCCCAAATTATGTGACATTGCCCAAATTATCGATGCCTCCTCTCCTTATTGTCTCCTCTTGATTCGTAGATGTGTTAACACATTTCTGCTCGTCGGAAACATGGCCTAGGTGTCCTGCCTAGATAAGGATTGTCTAGAAAATTAATACATTTGTTTGTTTTTGTAAAAAGGTAGTGGAGTTTTGAATTTCTCTTGGATTCCTTGCCTGATTTCCTGTCGTTCTTTTGTAACTTTAGAACGGGCAAGCCTCTACCTCTGCTTGGGAAAATGTGCTATGTGAGAGGTTTCCCCATCAGTCTGGTTTCGTGGGAGGTAATGCCCTTGCACTTGTGGACCTTTCCCTCAGGATAAGGCCAAGGTGGAAATCCGGAAGCTCACTGATCCCCCTAAGGCAGAAGCCATCCGTGACATGGTCAGATATGCGCGCAATGTCATCGAGGAGTTCCGGAGGGCCAAGCACTACAAATATATCCTTTCAAGTGTCCCTCAGCTACAGGGGTGTTGGAGAGTTGGGAAGAGGGAACCAAAGAAAGATGGGTTTAAGATTCTGCATTTTGAAGGAAGAATGTCTCCTAGTAAAATGTGTAAAGACTTGGTGACTCCCCATGACTTGAGTCAACCACATCAAAGTTTTATGATGTTGATCTTATCTTACTTCTCCCTGTTTGACTAGTTTGGTCAGGAGCTTAATGTAGCGGGAGAGTTTTATTGTCTAAAACTGTTGAGAACAGTTCCTTGAAGGCCCTCCTTTATTGGGTATTTTATTTGGGGGAAGGCCCAGCGCTGAGGGCTTTGAGTATTATCTCCCCTCATCTCACAAGGACACTCACAAGGGACTGTTCTGTCCCCCTGTAGCAGATGAAGACAGACTCTTAGCTAGCAACTAATTTGCCCAAGGGACAGAGTTTACCATGGCAGGTCCAGGATTTTGCCCCAGGTCTGCTGACTACTACAATCTATAGTCTTAACCACTACCTTATAGCATTTTCTTGGGTGTTGAAAAGGCATGCGATTTTTTACTGAGAGAAGAACTAAAACCAGTAAAAGGAAATTGGAGAAAGGCACGTTTTCTCTCAGTGTAAAAAAAGCTTTCCCGTGGTGGGGACTTCTTCCTTAAAAATGCTTCAGCTAAAGTGCTCAGCTTGGGTGAGGGTTTAAATTTAATTGGAAGATTGAAGATTTGTGACCCTAATCAGCCATGTTTACAGCAGAACTCGAGTCTGTTCCCTGTGGCTGAAATTCTTGAGTTGTGTTTAACAGCTGAGGTCTTCCCATTTTTCCTAGTTTGTTTCTTCAAGAAAAATGTGATTCCTTTCACTTTTGCTTGGCTTTCTGTAATTTACTTTTTTGGAGGGTGAGGGTAGGGGCAGAGTGGATGAAATAACTCCTTGAAGGCAGTCCTGGGAAGTCTGCAAGCCAGGTGGGCCCGGCCTGTCGTTTCCTTGACTCCAGAGCACCCCCTAGTGAGCTGCTGGAGATCTGCGAGCTCAGCCAGGAGAAGATGAGCTCGGTGTTCGAGGACAGTAACGTGTACATGCTGCACATGATGTACCAGGCCATGGGCGTCTGCCTGTACATGCAGGACTGGGAAGGAGCCCTGAGATACGGACAGAAAATCATTAAGCCCTACAGGTGATTGCAGTGGCTGTTCCCATCATCTTAGCATGGAATGGAATTTGGTGATTTGGAATGTGTACCCTGGCTGTCTTGCCTCTTGACCGTATTGTGTTGGAACATGCCTAGAACAGCTTTCTCTTCTCTGCACCCACATCTGGAGGTTCAGTGCAGGGTGCTGCTCCATCGGGCCCAGCCTGTTTCCTCCACCATCTGGAAGAGACACCTATGGAGGCAGGTTGAGTTATGCAGGGGGTGCTGGGGCAGGATTTCCCCCAGGATCTATCTGGGGCGCTATCTCCCTAGTGGTTAGTTCAGACCAGTATTAAAAAGCCATCAGTTGGTTTCTTTTCCCTCCTATGCCTTCCTGGTTAAATGGTACTTCTTAATTGGTAAGCAGTGGTCTCAAAAACCCTGCTTTTCCATCATTATTCACACTCTCCCCACCTTGTGCTTTTAAAAATTGCAGCCCAGTTTGCAAATGGAGAAACTCTGGGACCATTGGGTTGGCTGTGGTTATTCAGTATCCCCCCTAGGTTTGAATAAAACAAGTTGGGTTTTAACTTATGGGAATAATGAATATCAACTACGGGGAAGTTTCTTGTTGAGAGGGTTATTAAATCTGAAAGTAGATGACAGATGGAGGTCGTGGCATCGTCCTCTGGCTCTGACTAGCTACTTCATGGCTGGGATGGCCGAGATTGGGTCACTGGGGTGCTTGTCAAACACATTTATTTACCTTATGAATTGTCTTGGGTCTCCCCAAGACCAAGTGGATCAGAATCTCTGGACATTAGAGATTCTCTGTGATCATCTCCGTAATCCTTGTGTTCCAGAAGCACCCCAGGTGTTTCTCATGAATTTGAGAAGCCCTCAGTACTCCCTTGCCTTCTAAGATTGGGGACTGTGAAGTTTGTGCCTAGTCTGAATTGCCACTGCCAAGTCGCCCTCCACTTACCTCTCGCTGCCCTGAGTAGTCAGCAGGGGGAGCCCAAGGGGAATCGAGATCCTAAAATCTGCTCTTAGAAACAGTTTGCTGCACTGGGGATAATCTCAAAGCCTATCCTTCTTCTTAGGGTGGGTGAGGAAGTCCTTTAGCCTCATGCACACTTCCCTCTGTGGGATCTGTAGGGAGGGAGAGAGAGAGAGAGAATGAGAATGAATGAGCTCATCTTAGCCTTGTGGTTCCTCTCCCAGCAGGGTCTTGCAGTGCTGGAGCCTTCCTCAGCTAAGTGAGACCCTCCTGGAGGCCCAGCTCTGGCCTTCTGTGGGGACACTGGCCCCAGGGCTTCCTCCAAGCAGCATGCTGCCCCCTGCCCAGGCATACAGCTACAACATGTCTCTTTTAGATGGATTTTGAGGGTAGAGCAGTACAGACCAGCCTGTAAACACATACCTCCAATACACACATACACACACGCACACACACACACACACACACACACATTCACACACTCTCTTGCCCACAAGCTGCCTTCTGGTCTCTGTTCCTAGGGAATGGCTCTTTCCTAGGCAGGCACCATCAGTCAGCCTTCAGTTAAAACCAGACAGAGAATACCTTGTGTATGTAAAGCCCTTCAGTGGACAAGAGAGAGAGACTATCTAGAAGAAACAGTTCTCCTGATGTCAGAGAGCTTATAGTTTTGCTAAACCAACTGACATCAGAGAGTGTGAGAGGAAGCTGGGGTCTTGAGACATATTGGCGTGTGTATATTTAAAGTATACTGCCTTGTTAATAGGAGGCGCTAGACCTAAGGTCCTCATAAATAGGGAATGTACTCTAAGAGATGTTTTCCCAGTGCCCTGCTTTGGGTGCACCTGAAACAAAACTCTGGGACTGGGATTGCATGTTGTGTTTTTATAAATGCTTCTGTATAGGATTTCTCCTGCAGTTTTTATATAGCTTTTCAGAAACTCACAAACTGCATAAAATGAGGTGCATCTACTTCCTTGGTTAGAAGTGGTTAGACAGGGTTGAACCATCCACACCTTCCACCCAGAGCCTCCCAGGGTTTGGAGAAGCCTGGCTGCCGTGGAGAGTGTGGCCATGCGCTCGGCAGCCACTGGCTGACTGCTGTGGCCTGTGCGCTGCTTGGCGGCCTTTGACAAGGCAGCCTGTTGTCCTCTCTCTTCTTCCAGTAAGCATTATCCTTTGTACTCCCTCAACGTGGCCTCCATGTGGTTGAAGCTAGGAAGACTGTACATGGGCCTGGAAAACAAAGCTGCTGGAGAGAAAGCCCTGAAGAAAGTAAGTCGGTGACGTGAGGTTGGGATTCCCAGTGCCCGGCCGGCCTCCTTAGCATCCTTCCTTCATGCCTGATAAGGCTGAGTGACTGAGGTCGTGGACAATGACCAGCTCTTGACCCACCCTCTGGCCAGAGAAGTGGGAGCGGGTGGGTTGAGCAGGCGGCGGTGGAGAAGGTCATCAAGCCTTTGCCAGGTTTGTATCCAAGCCCTCCCCTAAGGAAAGGGGTGTACACATTGAGAGGGGTTGGCCGTGACTGCAGGCTCAGCCCATGCCTGGGGAGAAGCAGGTACAGCGGCTGTCCCATGTGAAGCCATGGAAGCGGACAGACGCCACTGGATGGGTCAGGAGACCGTGGTGAGGGAATTTTCCATTTGTCTGCCCTATAGGATTTACAGATTTGTGATAGTGTATGCCTGATTGTGGTGAAATCAAGGCAGCTGGCTATGGAGAGTTCTTCCCCATTAGGATTGTGCCTTTGTGGTTTCTAAAGTGTTGTGATGATCACCATCACTGTCCATTGAGTACTAGCTCCACGCCAGGACCCTCTTGTGTGTTTTTTCTTTTCATTCTCACAAAAATGAGAGTCCTTGTTCAACTGGGTTCTTTCTGAGTTGAAAGCTTCAGCTCCACCCACTCCTGCTGTGACTGACACACAGGGCAAACTGGGACCCTGGGCAGCATCTGCTCCCCTCAGTGTTTCACAGCTGCCCTGCTGCCAGTGGGCGAGGGCACCCGACTCTGACCTTCGCACCTTACAGCAGCTCAGGGTCAACGCCCTGAGTGCTGATTCTCATGGTTCTTCATGTAGAAGTTAGCCGTTGATAAACTATCTTTGGGACAGTCTCTTGACTCCTGTCAGAGAATGTTTGTAAAAGTGAGGGCCACCAACTAGGCCCAGATGCCTAATTCTCCAGGTTCCCCAAATCTTCCCAATAGACTATTCAGAAAGATGGAGTAAGGGTCCCGCATCCCCACTGGAAGGGTCAGGGCAAGGCCAGGCTACAAGTGTGAGTTACGCATAAAATTTTTTGTTTTTAAACCATGGAATTTGCCATCTAAGATAACATATTTGTTGCCTTAGTGAGTTGAGGGAAGATAAGATTACCCAGTGTGGTCACAATTGTGACGTGCTGGTGGGTAATTAAATACAAGATCAATGAAGGATAGAGTAGATCTGAGCAAGGAACGTGAGCCATGAAATGAATGCAGAGGGCGAGGGGAGGCATTCACAGCAGAGATTCCTGAAGGCAGACACCGTTACTTGGCCTGCCACCTATTGGTTTGGGATCCAGAAAGAGAATAGTAGAATGGAAAGGAATGCCCGTCAGAATCATAGGCCCATCCCAAATTCCCTGTTTGAGGGAGTGGAGTAATTTAGGTTTTTCTGTCTATGAGTAATATAGTTGAATACAAAAGAGCAAAATAAATTCTTATAGATTATATTCGATATATACTTCCTGTTTGCCAGGCACTATTACAGACACTATTCTAAACTCTTGAGAAGTAGGCATCATTCCTACTTTAGGGATGAGGCAAATGAGGCACAGAGCACTTAAGTATATTGCCCAAGGTCACACAGCTAGGAAATGATGGAACCTCTGGCACCTCTTCCACTTTATATTGCCTCACTATAAAGAAACCTTATTGGACACATTCTCTCTAGCTTCCTCAAATAAAACCTGCACCTGTTTTTAAGTTCTTTAAAGAATATGTGTTAAGAGGAAAGCATGCACTGTTTGAAAGGGAAAAATGGTTTAATCACATCTTTATTAGTGATGTAAACCAAAATCAAAGGAGTTTTGATTAAAGTTCACTGTGGCCTTTTCTGTTTCAGCATTGCCTGTTTACGTAGTTTAGCACAGCCAAATACTTCTGTCCCCAAAGCATTTTTTACTGAAATATCTAGAATATTGAAGCAAAAAAAAAAGTCATGAAATCAATTTCTCTGCATCATTTCTGCAGCTATTGCCGAATGTTTTACTCAGAATGTTTAGAGACTGGGTGACCAGTTGGTTACCAGATAATCTTGTCTCTCTATTTTTTTTAAAGCCAGACTCTGGATGAGAACACAGGCTCTAAAAGCCGGGTTGTATCCTGTGCCTTAAAGCGAAGTCCGACTTGGATTAAAGTTAGCCGGGGTGGCGGTGCAAGGGGACTGGCTGCAGGTTCTCAACTCTTTTTCTCTCTCTTTCCCAGGCCATTGCCATCATGGAAGTAGCTCATGGCAAAGACCACCCCTACATTTCTGAGATCAAACAGGAAATCGAGAGCCACTGAAACTATGCCAACGTGTTAGTTTTTATTTAAATACTAGCGCAGAAACCTCCAAGGATTTGAATATTTCAAATCGTACACATCACTCCAGCACTTCCATAAAATCATTGGAATGAAAATACTACTTGCACTTAAACCTTACACATGGCTTACTTGGAAGTTGGTCTTAATCTTTAACCTTAAATTAATTTTTGGATGCTTTTTTTTTTCTAAGAGAGAATGGCATGGTTTCATATATTATTATATACTTTAGACAGAGTTTAAAAAATTCAATTATTTTTCCCTTCATGCCTATTATAATGTTCTGAACAACCTCAGTGGTGAAAGAGAATAAAAAAAGATTATAGTACTTAAAGTTTGTGTTTTCTTCTATCTCCGGGAGGATTTCAAAGTGGCGGTGGGAGCTAGGTCTTGGAGCGGATGTCATGCTTTTTGACACCTCTTCTGAATCAGGTGGTGGGCTCAGGCCGCCCCTGGGGCAGGGGGGTCACGTGGCCTCTAGCTTGCAGTTGCTTTCAGGGTCCACTGTGATGGAGGAAGAAAGAGAGAAGCTGCAAGAAGGGAAGAAAGATATCTGTGGCGGAGAACAATTGACTGGGAACCCCTCACTGACGGGAGAATCTGCCTGTTTCAATTCTTCTCTTAGTGTCTGGGGTCCATTCAATGCATGAGGCATGCCTCTCTTCCTTGGCTTTTTTTTCTCATCTGTCTGAAAGCAGACTTTCCGTCTCTCATTTTGTTGATTGTTCTGTGCCGTACTCTCCTTGTTTGGAAGCACTCCAGGGCAAGCTTGCGAAGGAAGAAAAATTTTCCTTACCAACTGTGTTATTGAGCAAACAGGATCGCTCCCCGCGCGGCCAGGCTTCCCCACAGCCTGGATGGCAGCAACCTGGGGAGTGTTTGTTAGCAACCACGGCAGAGAGGGGCACAGCCCAGAGGGGTGCTCTCTGTGGAGGTCAGGGATGTTTCTCTTTGGAGTTTCTTGTAGTCCAAAGACAGGAACATCCCCGTTAGGTAACAAAGCCTGGTGGAGTTTACACTTCATCTTTCTTTCATAGTCCTAATCTGCAGACAGCTTGAACAGCTGTAAATCTGGTACATTACCCTTCCTTACTCGCCTACACACCCCCGCACGCAGCTCTCAGACACACAGTTAACTGCACACAGTGGGAGTCAGCAGGTAGAATGCATTGCTTGTCCAGTGAAGTGCAATGACATTTATTGAACACCTACTCTACACAAAGCACTCTGTGTAGCTCTGTGAGCGCATAGATGCATAAAGCATCGTCCTGGTTCTGTGGAGCATGATGTTTTAAGAATGCTAATGTAGCTAAGCTTAAAATGTGCTTAGCCTACTGTCTCTATAGGATTTATAAAATTTATAAAATTAATACTTTCTGGGGGCTGGCCCAGTGGCATAGTGGTTAAGTTCCCACACTCCACTTGGCAGCCTAGGGTTCATGGGTTTGGATTCTGGGCACAGACCTACACCACTCATCAAGCCATGCTGTGGCAGCAACCCACATATAAAATAGAGGAAGACTGGCACAGATGTTAGCTCAGGGACAATCTTCCTCACCAAAAAAAAAAAAAAAAAAGTAATACTTTCTCAATTTAAATAGTACAAACATATCTGAAAAAAAGCAAGCTGTTCCTTCTTCCCTGTCAGTCCCACTCCCCAGAGGTCACCACTGTAGACAGTTTACTTATGTGGTCCCAATTTTTCCCCTGCCTGTATAATGTATCTATATAAATAGATTTAGAAAAACACAGGCAGAATGGTACTGACATATTTTGTAATCTCCTTCTCTGACTTAACAATATGGATCTCTTTTCATTCCAGCATTCACAGACTCACTTCATTCTTTTTAGAAGCAGAACGTTGCATCAAATGTGGATGTCATAAGTTGCTCAGCCATTCTGTTTATGGACATGTGGTTTTCCCACTTTGCTGCCGTGATAAACAATGCCACAGTGAACAATCCCAGACACAGAACTTGGCTGATGTGTCGTAGCATTTTTGGAGACAGACTCCTAGAAGTGGAATTTCAGGATCAAATAGTGGAAACATTTTTTTTATTTGAATAAACACGGCCACATTTCCTTTTTAAAAAACTGCCATCAGTTACCAATAGGATATAATATTTTTGGTATTTTTTTTCCTCTACCCTCATAACACTGTATTGTTTTAAAAAATTTTTGCTAATCTAATGTGTGAAATATTTTGTTTTATATGCATTTTTTAATGAGATCAGGCATTTTTTCGTATACTTAGGAGTTGTGTTTCTCCTGTTGATCTTCATGGCCACTGCCTACTTTGCTATTCACGTCTTTCATGATGATTCCTAAGAAACAATGAATATTGAGATATTTGCTCTTCGTTCTGTATTGAAAATATTTCTCCCCTTGTTGTCCATTATTTTCCATGACACTTGCTGTACAAAGGTAGATTGTTTTCATCTTTAAATGAAAAGGAATAAAACAATTTTTTCTTTGTCTTTGATCTATCTAGAATTGTTTTATTTAATAGTAAGGGATCCGATTGTACTCTTTAAAATTTTTAATTTTCAAAATTGTTAGCCCTTTTGGCCAGCATTGGGCTGGCCTGGTGGTGCAGCGGTTAAGTTTGCACATTCCACCTTGGCAGCCCAGGGTTCTCCGGTTCAGATCCTAGTTGCAGACCTATGGCACTGCTTGTCAAGCCATGCTGTGGCAGGCATTCCACATATAAAATAGAGGAAGATGGGCGTGGATGTTAGCTCAGAGCTCATCTTCCTCAGCAAAAAGAGGAGGGTTGGTGGTGGATGTCAGCTCAGGGCTAATCTTCCTCAAAAAAAGAAAAAAAGAAAAGAAAAAGAAAGAGAGAAAGCAGGCCAGCATCATTTATTGGATGATTTATTGCCCTGCTGATTTGAATTGGTATCATTATCATTGCCCTAAGACCTAAGTTTATTTCTGCACTATTTCACTCCATTGATCCGTCTATTCCAATACCAATAAAATACTCTTAATTATTGTGGCACTGCAAAACTTTTAGTATCTACTAGGGCTAATCTTGTGTTCTCTTGAGTTTTTCTGACCCTTCTCCCATGTTTAACTCTCCAAAGTACTTGAGAATCATTTGGCCAAGGCCTCTCTGGGCCTCCCCTACCCCCACCCCCCGGAAAAGTGCTGCTGTGAGATTTACTACAATTGCATGGAGTCAGTGACACAGAGAGCTCAGCTCTTCCTCACATGAGTCTTTCTATCCAAGAATGTGGTGAGTTTATCAATTTGTCTACGTTTTGCCTTAGAGGGGTTCAGTTAGGTTTATACAAGTCCGACACATTCTTCTTAATTCCCAGATTTTATGTTTTCTATAGCTATTATGGAGGAGTTCTTTTCTTCTCTTATGTTTCCTGTTAAGTCTGACATGTTTTCCCCATTTGTTAAGTAAAATGTAAAATCACATAAAATAGACATGTTTGATCCTGTTTTTGTCATTTTATTGCATATTTTTCTTATACGTATCTTTGCTCTTTTGAGTTTTCTTCTCTCTTTTTTAAAATTTCCTTCCTCAGCTCTGCTAATATTCTATTTGGAGATAATCAGGTTTACTAGTGGTTAGTTTTATTTCTAAATTATGTAAGACTACTTTTTCTGTTTATCAACCAAAGGAAATAAACCAAGTCTATTTACACAGTCCCCGAAAGAGAAAACAAATTAATGTACCTTTTCTCTTGCCATTCCACTTGACTACTCTCCATTTTCATTGGAATTTTGTCTATTATCATTTTTTAATACTATGTGGCTTTTCTTTCAAGAACCTAATTGTCTTTTGGCCACATCACCATATACACAGAACTATTTATATGTTTAATGAGATTTGCTGCCATCTCCTTCCACCGCAGAGTGGCCCAGAGGATTCTCATTTTCATGATATGGAACAAGCTGACGCCTCTGGTAGATGAATGACTCCTGGTACAGTGACAGGGTTGTAGGCGGGTTACTCACAGAAGTGGTTATTTTGCCCTGTGACTTATCAAAGACACATTAAAAAATATCCACCCTGATCACCAGGGGTTCATGTGTATGTCTACAACAGTTGATTGGCTGAAAATTATGCGGCAGGACAGCCACCTTTAAAGGTAGAGATGAGTTGGGCTGTTAATAAAGTTGAAAGCCAAAAACAAGACTTTGGGTTCTATATCTGCCTGGTGCTTATCTTTTCCAGGTCAACAGTCTGGGATCTGAGTAAACATCAGCTGGAAAAAGGGCCATGGAGCTTAATAAGGTTTATCACTGCATTTGTGCAAAAGACCCATTTCTATGTATTCTTCATTGGCCTAGCCATCACCCCTTACAAAAGGTTTCTTCTAACAATGACAACTTTGGAAATTTCAAACTAAATTTTCAGTATGATCAAGTTATACAGGAATGAAAAGTGGGTGGTAATAAATGGGCTTTAAAAAACTCAGAAAGCTGATTTTCCCAGGCATTCCTGCCTATCCCAACATAATCCTAGAGGTAACAGATGTTGGTGCTTTCAACTAATGCAAACATACACAGGACAGAAGAGAGTTAGAAGATGCAACTATTCTCTCTGAAAAAAAAAAAGTTTATTGCATATGGAAATCAATAGATATCTTTTACAAAAAAGGTTAGAATAAAGATCTCACATTTGTAAAGGCACATATGAAACATTTTACAGCAATGACAAGGGGAGTGAGAACATAATATGCAACTAGGACCAATATCTAAATAAGACTTTATAAAAACAGATAGGAAACAGTGCAAAAAATACTGTCAAAAGTCAGTTTTATACACCTCATAATTGTGTATGAAACTGGCAAGCATAAGCTTATTTACTGATATAAAAAAGCACATAGAAGAGCATGCATAGTTTTATTTAAGGCTTTCAATATCATCAAATCGAGAGGGAGTTCATACCAAGGTAAAGTGGACATGAATATTTAGATAAATCACTCCCCAAATTAGGGAATGTCCTATACGCGTCCCACTCCCTCTCTCCCCTTATAAATGTAGTTTGTTGTCAAGAGACTGGACTTCCATCCTGCAAGGTAGCAAGAGGCCGGCCACCACGGGGAGAAGAATGTGTTTTCAGGATCCCAAGGCCCAACCTGGAATGCATTTCTCACAGCAACAACTTCATAGGTGGCTCGATTTCCAGGTCAGCCCACAACAGTCAACCAGCTCTGGCTGACACAGCCCTACATTTCTGCCGTGTTGGAGATCAGAAGGCTTCGGGGGGCTGACCCAAGAACCTTAAGAACAAACTGGTTTCTAAGTTGGGGACTTGTCTATACATCGTTTCAAAATGAAACCTATTCAATGTCAATTGTTTTCAATGATACCACAACAACAGTCCAGTGAAACCAACTAGATTGGCCGGTTACTTGATGTAACACAAATTACATAAGGTTATACGTTTAATAGTCATCTGCATATGTAAACCTTTTTGTCTTGCCATGTAAGTATCCTTAAGCAGGTTAGTTTGACTACTGAAGGAACAAAGGACATACACAGGAAATCATCTCTGATGAAGAGCAAGCTTACTTCTAAAAGGATAGGGTGAATAGATTTTTAAGATTCCAAACAGTGGCAAGAAAGTTCAGTCAAAGGGAACTGCAGTAACATTTTACAGTGTTCAAGCTGAAAAAGAAATGGCTCTGAATTACAGCTTTCCGCTCTCTGCTGAAGGTATTTATTAGCTGACACTGCAGGTGAGGAGGTGGGAGGCCCCTGAGAAATGCTGAGAATGCCAGGCACCCCCTGCTCTGAGAGCTGCCCTAGCAAAACTCAGAGCAAGATTCCTGAGATTTTAGCAAAATGGTTCCACCCCAAGGCACAAAAAGACTCCGATCCAATCTTTTCAGCTTTCTGTGTTTCCCTGAAGGAGGAGGCTGGGAAGAAAGAGTAGAAGTCACAGGTTGGATGGACAGCTTATCCTGCTCCTTCCTAGATAACTGAGACCTGATCACAACTCGTAAATGTTCCTGGAGAGCCCCAGAGCTTGACCTGTTTCACTGGATGGATCAGTCTGTGTAGAGGCTGTGAGGAAGGGAACATGGTTCAGCAGGAAGAAGCTAGAACAAATCGATTTGACTACACACTTCACTATGCCAAACGCAGCCACTGTGAATCTATGTAAGTTCACCTTGAAATAAATACCAAGAATGGTTGCAATCACCCTTTTAAACAGGACTGAAAAATCGAATCCATCTTTTCTTTCATCTCTTCTAGTACTGAATGATAATGTCCATCTCCAGGGGGAAGAAAAAGAGTACGTAAGGGCAGCTTCCTGGTTGCCAACAGCTTCGGAGCTCTTTCCACGCTGGTTATTTCCGTTTGCCAGATCTTATTCCTTGAAACTATATAAGCTTTTAAAAGTTAAAATTAGATTTCCTAATTACATAATTTGGAGAGGTTTAAGAGAAGGATTCTCTATGACTAGATTTAACTGTTTTGTAGAGGTTGCACTAAGAGAGTAGGGAAAGGAAAGAAAAAGTGCCCTGTTGAGAGCTGATCCAGAAGGCAAATGAAAAACAAGGAAAGGTCGGGACAGCCCTCAAGGAATGAGGTGCTCTTGGAATGAAGAGGGTGACATCAGAAAATAGCCCTGCCTGTGCCCCCCAGTGAGACAAGGAAAATGGCAGTCACGGTACTGACCTCCTCCCCACTTCGGTGCCCTGATTCCCCCCTGGGATTACAGGAGAGAGGAATCAAGATGCCTAGGAGCCGTGCTTGCTAACTCTGGGAGCCATGTGGATGCACAGAAACCCCTGCTATTAAGGCTTCAAGGAAAGGAAGGGCCAGCAGCAAGCGAGGGGAGACGGCATTCTTGAGCAGCAAATCGAGGCATGCATCAGAACCCGTGACACTCATCAAGCTCTCCTGCGACAGTGAAGACAGTTTAAAACCAGAAGCAAGGGTGAGACGGATCCCAACATCGCAGCCCAGTCTTTCTGAGGGGTGCCACCTCACCGTTTCCATCCCTCTGGCCTTGCAGAAAGGGATATAGGGAGTGAGAGAGACATGCCAGAGCTCAGAAAATTGTGAAACAATACACTTTTTGATAGCAACTTCAGGGCTGAGCTAAAAACCCTTCCTCTTCCCATTTATAGCTCTTCTCTGGGCAAGCTTCTGGCACTTTTTGGAAAGAATGACCCTGATGGCCAGAAGGAAGAGTGACTCTATGCAGATGCTTGTCATACTCGGGCTGCATGTCAGCTCTAGCCCTCCTGCCTTAGAACGAGACGTCCTTGAACTTATTTTTAAAATGGGAGGGCTGACTGCTCTGAAGAGGAGTAACTGAGGCGCATCCTTCCCTTTGCTGCACCAAACAACAGTAAATTCCCCCGTCCTCTGAAACCGACTGATGCCAGATACTCCACGCCAGGCTCACGGACATTTAACAGAGAACTTTTTAGTTTGACCTTGTGAAAGCAGATGCAGCTATATTAAGCTGCAAAAGATAAGGTTGTCAGCTCGATAAACATGTGCACCTACCTGGGTTTACAACCCGAATGTAAAACCTGAGAGCAGACAGGAGAAAGGGTAAGTATTAGCCGAGCTGGCTGTTGAGTTTCACAGGACCCCATGAATAACTGACTTTCGGGGCAACACATTTGGGTTGGCAGAATTTGATTGGATACACCCTCACATTTCTCCCAGGCACGTTGCTGTTAATTTCAACAGATGTATTAATAAAGTCTTTTCCCCCAAAATATCTTAGAAGTTGAGGCAAAGACAAGAGGCATTCTGCTCTCTTGCTCAAGAGTCCAAGGCAAGTGTCAAACAAAGTTTAACATTCTAGAGAGCCACTCTATAGGGCCAACTAGTTCTTCACCCGTAAAGCTGGAAGCCACTGGAACATCTGTGTGGTGTCCATGGAAAACCTCAATGTCTCCATGTGGAAGCCCTGCTGGATTAGTTGTTCCTTAGCTCACGAAGAAATCACTAAACAAGAGCGTGACGAGTGTCTGATAAAATCCACAGCCAAGAAAATAAAACACAGCAGCAGAAGAATCTTGGGTAAAACATGAAAAAGCTGAAGTCCCAAAAAGGGCCACCTTAAGAGCCCAATAGTAATTACTTGGTGCTTCTGGAAATTTCTTACTCTAGGACCCCCAACAATTATTCCCAACACAGAAGAGGAATGAAGGAGTCTAAGCTCCCTGGCATACATCTTAGAATGCCCTTGTACGTTCTCCCCCTCATCCACCTCAAGTGACTGACATATCTCCCCAAAAAGAAAATCAATAACCATAGCCACTTTCACCATCAAGCATACCACTGGCAGTGGAGGAGAGAAATTAAAAAGCACATTCTGCTTTCTGACCAAGGACACCTTCAGGTGCACACATCATGTTTCATTACCACTGGGCTGAAGTCAGCTAACACAGATGGTACATCAAGAAAGGATGGGAGCTGAAAACCCCATAATGATGTGCCTGATGGCCAACCCTGCCTATGAGAATCAACGGGGTGCTAATGTCTCTGCAAGGAGTACTTCCAAGCCCCAGAAGATGGCCCACTCACCGAGTGCGACAAGGGTCACTACAGCGAGGCAGCAGGTTCACAAAAAGAGCCAAGAGCCCACGGCACACACTTCATGTTCATTAGCACTTGTTTGGAGAAATGACATATGGCGTGCTGGGATCCATACTATATCAAGGAGAAGAAACAAACTGTACATATTAGGTTGACTCATATGAATTTCCTGTCATTATACATAAAATATGATCCAACTACTGGAAATTTCATATGGGTCAACCTATATTAAGCTGGAAAAGATAAGAAAAGTAGGCAGCTAGAGAAAAATGCTGATCTACTGTGTCCACTGGAGTTTATAACTGAACTGCAAAAGCTGAGAGCAGGCAGGATAAAGGCTCAGTGAGTACTGGGCAAACCAGTGGTCAAGTCCCACAGGACCCTCCCAGCAGAGCCCACAAAGACCATCTATCCAGGCTGATGGAGGAAGGGGCCAGAGATGGCCAAGGGACTCATAGGCAAACAATGACAGATTCATTACAGTCAAAAAACTTAAGTTCTTCTCAATCTAGGACCACAAAGGTTGTAAAAGTAAAATTCTGTTTAGGCTCCTCAAAAGTTTATTACTCAAAATATTCCATGTGAGGATGTTTTCACCTTCCCTAATCTTCCTGGGCCCCTCCAACTGAGGTGAGGAGCTCAGCCCTCTTTCCTCTCCTATAAAGAAATCAGCATTGACATCCCTCTCTAACGCAGCTAAATCCTCCTTTACTTCCTATCCAGGGAAAGTGGTGTATAAAAATGTAAATGCTACCAAAAGGTGACTCCTGAGGACCCAAGGAAACCAATAATGCTCAACAGGACCTCACTCAGCTTTGCCAGCAGGTTCGGCTCAGCTCAAGGATGAAGACGTCAAGCTCAGCCCCCATGATCCAGGGACCACAGTAAACAAGGATGAACACCGAGTCAATGTCTCCAAATGAGCGTGGATGAAAGAAACAAAACATCTCAACTGGAAACTTCAAGACCAGAGGCCTGAAAGTGGTGGATGGCTTTGTTATGAGATGGTATCTTTTTTTGCCCTCCATTTTTAATTTTCTCCCTTCAAACCCAAACTACAGCAACAAACCCTGACAGCTCCAGCTTCAGACTTGACGCATCATCAGGAGCTCATTCCAAAAGCTCTAACTAGATAACTAATTTAATACACTTTGCTTCAAGGTTTATTCCTTGGCCGGCTTCCCAGATATAAAGCATCTCTGGGCAATTATTATGCAGATGCCACTGAAAGGACTTTAAATGGCTGCTGCTAATTTAACGGGAGATATGTTGGCATTTACTGGAGATGTGAAAAGGAATGCAAAATGTGCTAAAGGACGAAAAGCTTTTGTTTTTAAAAATGAAATATGTGGAATAACTTTTAAATGTTTTCCTTTGGGTGTCAATATAAACGTTGGCTAGGAAATTGGATAGTAAACCCACTTCTTCCCTGCATTTTGGGCACTAATGAATATTCTGTAGCATAAAGTGGCAACAGTGGACGGCTTGAAAGGAGGACCATGAGCAAAGAGCTCAAAGAGACAGCAGGTCTACATGCTGCCCACGTGAGACTTAATTTGAACAGTGCCCATGTTGGGGCCTAAGAGACGAAAGAGAAATACTGACGTTGTTCATCAAACAATAAACCAGTTGCTGCAGACCAACTGTTAAAACATCCCAAACAGCAGACTATCCCAAGGATGGAAAATCTCTAAGGAAAGGAAACAAATACTTCTTTGCCTGTTGCTGATCAAATTCTGGGCGTCTCATAGTGAAGGTTATGAGCTCTGTTCCACTGAAAATACAAGTCATACTAACGGTTTTCTTTTTTAGAACATACACCAGGCTCCCTGAATCTACAGACTTCAGTTGAAGTTATACTCCTTGACTGATTCTGCAGACCTTGGAGGAAAAGAAAGGAGGCCCTCCATCTGCAGACACATGGAGTCTAAATACAGAGAATTACAACCCCTAGGAGGAGGTGAAACTGAGTTGATGGCGAGCCCGAAGTCGTTCGTTGGGAATCTGCTTCCACACCCGTCTGCCAGCATGTGGTAACAAACTCACAAAGGCACACTCTTTCTGGTTGTTTGATGCTGTTCTTTGCATTTTCAGCTCAGGGAAAAAAAAGAAAAAGGCAGCAGTGGAGGAAGGCAGGATGGAGCACCTCAATGGTCAATTCTAAGACCAAAACCACAATTTAAAAGTTGCATCCAAGAAAAACTAGACAGTAGAGAGGAAAATTCCCCAAAATTCAGCAAGAGGGAAAATGCATGGAAGATGATTTATTGTGTACTAACCTTAACCTCAGAAATTCAGAAGGACAGTGACCCATGAAGGCACAGGAAGA
Source organism: Equus przewalskii (assembly GCF_037783145.1). Lineage (NCBI taxonomy): Eukaryota > Metazoa > Chordata > Mammalia > Perissodactyla > Equidae > Equus > Equus przewalskii. The sequence goes on along the minus strand of NC_091853.1, from coordinate 20,783,243 downwards.
GACAAACCAAGAACTGAGCTTCAAACTCAGCAGCGTTAATGCCCTCACTGACCAGAGAGTGGATCGTATGGAGAAAAGGAAAGCAGCAAAGGACTTCGGCACAAATTCCACCGTCTTCCACCATGCGGGCCCAGATTTGGACTACAGGGTCCTGAGTGGGCTTAGTTCTACTCTCGCAGACCAATGCCTGGAGACGACAGCAGCACAGTGGGGGTCATATTTGGTGTGGCTCCTGGCCAGGCCCCTGCTCCCTGAGTGCCAAAGAACCCCCATAAATCAGCCTTCCCAATGGTTTCCTTTATAACCCTTCCAATGACTTCATGACTGATGCAGAGACAGAATGCACCCAGCACCTCGACCTCAGGCCCTCATCCAGCACACACATCATATGTGAATAAGAAACAGGATCAAGAGCCTGCCTGCCTCCTTTCTCTGCTCTATTATCTTTTCTCAATCAGGCAAGAGGCCTAGCTGCACAGATGGCCTGGCCCAGGGCCTCAAAGGCCACCAGACTGGGGCCCATTGGGCAAACGAGGAGAAGCAGCAAACACTGAGGCTGCAGTTCCCGGCAAGGAGACCCAGGCTCCAGAGCCCAGCACAAGGTGGTGGAGAAAGACAGAACACAGAGCTCCTCATTCAGCCTGAGTGATGGCAATTACTGCACCATAAAAGGAGCATTTCCCGGAGCTTTTCCCACCTTTCGCTCAAGCTTGGGGGCAAAAAAAAGAGACAACTGAGGGTGAAAACAGAAAGGAAGAGAGAGGAAACTGTTCATCAAGCCTCACGAGCCCCAGAATATAAGAGAATAGTGTCTTCTCCTTCAGGGAAGGGTCTTGCCCTTCATATTTTAGGATATCTTTATATTTTAGGATAAATTCATTTTCTTTCCATCTTTGATTTGGGCACAAGCAATTAAGCTGATGAATTTCAGTTGGTTATAAATATGGCTACACCTTCACTAGAGATGCATTCCCTTATGCCTCTGTCCCCAAAATGATCCACCAGGCAACCTTTCCCTACTGACGTATTACAATGCAGATCAGTCAAAATGTGGTTCAAAAGAAAAGTACTATATTATTGTGAAAACTGCATTACAATGACTCACAAAAGTTATTCCAAAGGGGAAAAAAATAAATTATCTCATATAAAATAATACATGAAGTTTTGAATGATCTTGGCTCCCATCTTCAGGGAGCCTGTGGCCTGCCGGCTCCAGCCATCTGCACCGTACTGGAGGAGCAGATGTTGTCTGGAGGTGCCTCCCCATCTGCAAGATGGAGCCAGATTCCTCTTCCAGGAGCTGGATCAGGGGGTTAAATGAGTCTGGAGTTTTGGAGGAACTGGATGAGAACTTGGTAGACAAACTTGTACTGAGCGATGGTCTGGATCATGAACATCCTTTGCTCCCTGAGGAGCCTCAGCATCATGGGCACTTCCACTTTCTGCAATAAAAGAGAAAAAGGACAAGATCTTGAGATGGGGGGCTTCCCTTGGGTCATTCCTCATTCCCTCATCCAGGAAGCATTCGCTCACTGCCCACGTGCAGGTACAAGAGAAAGCAAAGAACTGGGCCCCCTCTAGGTTTTCCCAATCAAAGACTTTACACCAACAAGTGGAGCACCTGGTCATCACGTACCACGGGTGTGATATTTTAAATAGAGACCAGTCTGTTAGAGAAAACATAGAGGCTGGAGTTAAACCCAACTGGTACTCTCAACTCTACCACGCCCAGTGGTAGGACTGAAGACATCTCTGGGTCTTAGCTTCTTCCTTGGTAAAACAAGGATAATGATGCTTCCTCTAATGGCAGTGTGGCCTTGCCCAAGTTTGTAACATTTCCTCAGCAATAACATGGGGCGATAAATAGCACCCACCTCACAGGATCGAATGATGAAATGCATGTAAAGCATTTAGCACAGCGTCTGGCACACAGTGAGCTCTTAATGAAGACTACTCACTACTATTTTATTAATATTAATCAAATAAGAACAAGCATGCCCATCGTGCCACGTCACGGGATCATAATCATGATCAAGCAAGATAATTTACGGGTAAACCTTTAAAACGTCAAAGCACAATCTCTGAATGCCAGTCACGTTTGGAGTGAAAGCCTTTAACTGAAAATGTCTTGAGTATTAAATGAGCTTGCCTATGTGTCAATTCATTGAGAATACAGATTTATCTTCAATGGAAGGGAATTAATAGGGTGGGTCATGGTGTATGAGCAGACCAGAAGCTGTCCTGGTCCCCTCAGTTGCATCACTTCCATCCTCCTGGACCAGCCACGGCAGAAGCACATTGAAGCCAATGACGCCAACGACGCCAACATACCCTCTGCACACTCCCCCTGCTCAGGCAATCAACCACACCCACAAAGTTATCAAGGACTGAGCAAGCACCGAAAAGAAAATAATAAAAACTCAGCTGGATGCCTTCTCGTACTTTACTTTCAAACTTTGCTTTCAAAAGTAATTTCAGCTATTTCCAAACTTTGTGTAGCTACGAGTCAACCCACGCCATCCTTTTTAGTTGCTCTTCTCCCAAACCAGTTAAGTAATGCACCCCACAGATTCAAAAGGGACAAAGTCAAGTCCCTGGTAATAAGGAAAGAGAAAAAGGTATGTGAATCCTCAGACTTTCAGTCAAAATATAGAGTCTAGACATAAAGTTCTGATGGTAACTAGTGGGTCTTTGCCTAAACTATTCTCCAAAGTGACTGATATCAAGATATACAACCTAGAGCCCCCTGATAATGAAGTTAATTAACATGACATTTGAGAGCATTACTCTGTGTTGGACACTGAAGATGAAAGGATAGAATAAGGCTGCTTCTCCCCTGCCCATCAGTCTGTGACACAGAGGCAGGGTCCCGCAGGAGGCAGGAGCACAGGCTCTGGGTCAGGCTTCATCTGCTGAATCAGAGCCGGAATGTGGGCACATTCCTTCATCTACCAGTGCCTCAGTTTCTCTTCTGTTATGCAAGGGCACTAATAGGACCACTCTCATAGGGGTACTGTGAAGGCTACTTGGGCTAATACTGTAAGGCTCTCAGAATAGTGCTGCCACAAGGGAAACACTTGAAACAGGTTTTGCTGTTGTTAGTGCTACAGTGACACTGTGTACAGCAGACTAGAACCCTTCCAGGTCTTTCTGCACCATCCTCTCACCTTCCGGTGCCGTGTCAGACAATGCTCCACTGCTATCCACAGGGTTTTCATGGCCAATTTTGTCGGAAGTGGGTGGCCAGGTGCTTCTTCCTGGTCTGTCTTAGTCTGGAAGCTGTGCTGAAACCTGTCCACCATGGGTGACCCTGCTGGTATTTGAGATACTGGTGGGGCAGCTTTCAGCATCCTGGCAACACAGAGCCACCACAATATGACAACTGACTATGGTTGCCTGACTGGGAAATGAACCTGGGCAGCAGGGTGAGAGTGCCGAATCTTAACCACTAGACCACTAGGGCTGGCTAAAATAGCAGCCACCTCCACCACTTTCACCACCATCTCCTCCACCTCCCCCTCCATCTCTGCCACCACCACCTCCATCATGATCATTACCATCTCAACAGCCTGTAAGACTCAGCCCCAAGGACAGTATATTATCTAATATGGGGCAGTTTGGAGACACGACAAAGATGGTTCCCCTGGTCCTCAACGAAAGAGTCCCAGTTGGCTTGAAGATTCATTTCCACAGGCTCTGCTGACCATTGTCCCTAACCCAAGAAAACATGTGGCAGCTGATTCTGGCTCAGAAGGCATTTTCTCCTCCCGACTCTAGGAAGGAAGGATAACTTATTCAGAAAAGCAGCAAGATCAAGACATCTTGCTCTTTGGCTAGTGAGACAGCTGAATCCAGGGGGCCAAGAGTACTGCAAACCATAAAACTAGTGTTGTCTGAAAAAGCGTATGGGCATTAAAATGTCATGGCTGTGGGCCACAAAGAGGCTTCTCAGAGCAGCCTGAAAGAGTCCCTTCCCGTCCCCACCTCACAGTTACCCGACCTCACTGTATGTATCTTTGTTCCAAGAGAAAGAAAAGGCATTTCACTAAGAAAACTCCAAACTATGAATTACAGCCTAAAACATAAAGTATGCTAAATCCAGAGGCCATGGAAAGAAGGCAGGAAAATTTGGACAGGAGAAAAATGGGACAAACAATTTCATATTTTTTTGTCAAAACCTTCGTTTAAAAAACCAATGAACAAACTAAAATGTCCCACTCTTCTCTTGAAATAAGGATTTCAATCTTACTAGCCAGGGCTGAAGCTACATCAGAACAAAGCAGAGGACTTTTTTCTCCGTGATCATCTACCAATAGCATTATGGGAAATAGGACAGAGAGGCTGGCTATATATATGCCAGGGGAAGGGAAGTGAAAACCATGAGTCATCTTGCTATCTTTGAATATCAATGGGAACAGAAGTCCTTTCTGGACTGACCACGCTCCAGCGAAGAATGTTCTGGCATGCAAGTGGGCATTGAGGAAATCCGCTATGTGCGGACACACCATAGAGAATTCAATCACCCCGAGCCCTCACCAAGTCCACACAAGGCCCCAGTGGCCGAATGCCTCCCTCTGCACCATGCTGGCCCTGACGCGTGGTGTTTAGGTTCTCCTGGGCCAATAACATCTGGTGATCAGTGCGCGTGCACATCATCACACCACTGAGGCTGAGCCTTTGATGGGTCTCCAGAGAGCTCAGGACAGAACAATTTTCAGGGCAGACAAGACAACTCAAGTCAGAAAGGAAGAAGAGGGAGCTGAGGAAGAAGAAAGGGATACAAGAGGCGGGGGGAAGATATGTAAGTGGGGAGGGACTGATAAGGCCCTCTGCGTCCCTGGAACCCACAGATGCCACCAGCGGAGCTCGGCTATGCTCAAGCCACATGCACAGTACGCTGATTCCACTTTATCTTACTCCATCTTCCAAGCACTGAGTGGCTTTGGGACCTTTGGGACTTAGGGGCAAGTCATTCACTCTACTGGAGACTTCTTATAGTGACAGGGTATAGGAAGCAAATAATCAAGAAATCTCATGTGAGACAAAAGGGTAAAAACTTATAGAAGATGAAAACTTTTGTTAAGTCTATTCCATGATGGTCATTTTGTTCATTAACAGGATGTCTGCTTTTTTTTTTTTTTTAACAATAGGCCACATTTAGTAAAACTCTTCCCCCCAGTTTTAGCAGCACAAACATTCCTATGGACAGACTGAAAGTTATACAATTAACTTTTTATAGGCAGGGAGTTTAAAAATCCTTTGAACATGTTTAAACAGCATTTATTGTTTTCCTGGAAGTTTAAAAAAACAAACTTTGTGGGGCAGTATTTAATCTGATTTTCAAACCATTAATGATATTGAGTAGACACATATATTATTATATAAATTTCTTTGCAGAATGTGCCTTAAAACGTTCCCTAATTTTAAAACTACTGAACCATTTCAGAAGTTTCCTTTGATTCTCCAAGCTGTATAATTTGATTGAACAAGAACCAGATGATACTGGGCATTTGCAGGCAGAGTGAAGACAGCAAGTAACTGTGGACCAGGAGGTAGGAGCCCTCACTTCTCACCTTGGTACCAGTGCTTAAGAGCCACGTGGCACCAGACAAGCCACTACATCGTTTCTGGGCCTCAGTTTCCAAATTTGTAAAACAGGAGGAGTGACATGTGCCTGGCTTCTCTACCTGGCTGCCATGAGGACCCTGACTAAGAAAAAGTGAAAGCCATTTAAAAACCCTAAAGCCCCATGAAAACAGAAGGCAGAAGAACCATTCTTCAGCCTTTGATTGCTGTTTATCTGATCTCTATGAAATTGACCAGCCCTCTGTGTAACTCCCAGACCCCCAGGGAGCAGTAACGGATTGCCGCGTCCCCTGTGGGCCCCAGCTCCACTGCAGCCCACTCCTCTGGGGGGCAGGGCTTGGCGGCCAGCTTTCGGCACGGGCAGGCCCTGTCTGTGCACTCAGATTATGTACCCCACTCTGCTACAGCACACCACTGCCAGCCAGGACGAGAACAGAGAACCTCCATCAAATAAAACCTCCCTCTGAAGAATGAGAAACAGTTTTAGAGTATACACATTTTCACATAGCATTTAGGCCAAAACACATCCCAGAAAAGCAAGATGCGTCTAAACTACACGTAACCAAATAACCCACCACGAAAAACTACCCACTGTAAGACCAGATGGTCTACAAAACACTGCAGACTTCTGGAAGTCAATGCCGACTAAGTTCAGATTTCCTAAATGTTTCCTATCTCACACTTTCATCTCTTCGTCTATATTGTCTGGGTATCTACAGAGAGCAGCAAAAGACAAAAGATAAGGAAGTCTGGAAATGTCAGAGTCCAGTTAGGAATCACGGGTTTGGAAAACTCTTGTCAGGAGAGAGGAAATTAGGCATTGGAAACGAAAGGGCACAGGGGAAGTTCTGGCCGTGGTGTAGATTTGTCCCCAAGGTGGAGTATTCAGAAACCCAGAATGACTCACTTCATTATGCTCCAGGCAGTAGATCATCAGCTCAGAAAGAATGACCACGCCGGTCCTTCCCACCCCAGCACTGCAGTGGACGACGATCGGAGGGTGCTGGTTCTTAGTGCCTTCCAGCATGCTGTTGGTATGGCGACGGACCGACTGGATCTCCTCCAAGTAGGCTGCCAGACAAAATGCAAATCTTGTCACCAAAGTCCTACATGGCTTTGCATACAAGTGAGGGGGGCGAACCTGATGGTGAATCTTTCTTTTTCAAGTGATGATAATTTACACTTCTTACAAGACACTAATTATTGGCTGGTACCCACTGTAGGGTCCGGGATCCAGAAAGGACCAGCTGGGAGTCAATTAGGCCAGGGGAGAATTTGTTCTTTAAATTAAATAGTTCTTTTTTAAAAATTAAATTCTGTTTTCCCCTCTGCAAATCCCAAAGTCCCCCAAGCAGATGATTCTCGACATTACTTACAGCAATTCCTACTATTAACAGACTGGGATCAGAACACCAGCGAGGTCCCCTTGAAACGACCGCCTGTCAGAGCCAATTTCTGGTGGGAAGAGCATCCATCTGCCCCTTCTTCCTTCCCCTCACTGAATGAGTGAATGTCAACTGAGGCTTGACTTCAGTTTTAGATTTTAAAATAGACTTGTAGGGGGGCCTGCTTTTCAGCTGGGATTCCATGTGGTTATGTGAGCAGCTCAAGATGAGCCCCCCACCCCCTTGCTTTCTGGAGGCAACATGGCTGCAGGGGGAGGGGTGGTGCCACCCCCCATCCCTTCCAACATCTGCCTGGCTCAGCAGGGCCGTGCAGGGGTCTGTGCAGTACGCCAATTGGGCACAAATGAAAAATTACAGCAATACAAGCCTTAATGACTTTTTTTTTTTCCATGATCATGGAAAAAAAGGAAAAGTATATAAATGTAATCCTCAAACAGTTCAAGAACCAGAAAAGGTCAAGTGGTAATTGAGATTTTGTAGTAGTTAGCTCAGGGGAGAGCAGATTTGAAGATTCTTGATACTCAGAAAACCTCATCCTAATGCAGCGATGTAAAACAAGGGGAAACACTCAGGTTCTTGAAGGGGAAAAAAAGTGAGTTCACACCATTCTAGTAATTTAAAGGTATCTGTTTACATACAATTAATAAGAACTCCTATTTTCCCTTATAACCATATCTAATTACAAAGTCATTTAAAGTAGTTTACCAAAAAAACCCTATTACCACCCTATTAAACCCTAGGACCACCACCACCAGTAATGTAAAATGAAACAAAAAAGAGGGAGGACAATCTGAGATGACTAGATATAGTAGTGGCTACTGGGTGCCAACAAGAGCTAAATACTGTGCGTGGAATTCTCTTCATGATTATTCTACGAGGAGGAAAAGAAATTAGGCGACTGAGCATTCTCTGTCTGACAGAAGGCAATGCTCACATACGAAAGACAAGGCTTTTCTTGTGCTAAATTTAAGAACAGAAGTAAAAGGAATATTGATCAATAAAGCAGATGCCACCATCAAATGGAGTTTCATGAAACACAGAGAAACTGGATTTAAATGAATGCTTTCTCTAGCCATCATATTAATAGAGTTCCTTAAGCTGTAGCTCAGTGAAGACACTTGGAGGCCAGAAGACAATTTGGCATAGGTCTTCTGCATCCAGGTAATCTAATACAAACATGAGCAAAAACCTTTTTAAATTCTTAAAAATCTAGAGAGCCACTGTTTCTAAGATCCTGTTCAGCACACTTGTCCTGAGTTTCTTAGAAACGTAAGTTAATAAATATATACTGTTTAAACATATTCTTTATATTTTTCAGTAATTTAAATTGGCATTCCTTAAATTGGTTCTGAATTAAAAGCTGTGACTAATTTTAACCACCTTTTGAACTTAATCTTCTATCAGAGGTATTGCCAATCAAACTGATTTTTTTTTTTTTTTTTTTTTTGGTGAGGAAGATTGGCCCTGAGCTAACATCTGCTGCCCATCTTCCTCTTTGTGCTTGAGGAAGATTGTCACCGAGCTGTGCCAATCTTCCTCTATTTTATATGTGGGATGCTGCCACAGCATGGCTTGATGAGTGGTGTGTAGGTCCAAGCCTGTGATCCAAACCTGCAAACCCCAGGCCACTGAAGCGGAGTGTGTGAACTTAACCACTACGCCACCAGGCTGGCCCCCTGATTTACTTTTATTGTTTCCATTTGCTGCGTCTTGGAGAAAATTCTAATAAGTCAATTACATAGCAAAAGATTACCAGAAAGGAATAAACAGAACACTGTTATGAGGAAAGAAAGTTCTGCAAAGGTCATGGCCCTCCTTATTAATATTTTGAGCTACAGATAACCGTTTGACCTCAAAATCACTAACCCTCTCTAAATCTTGCTCTAGATCCATTGATTCCAATCATCTTTCTATTTTCTAGTTTCAGTGTTCAACTCCTCAAGTACCATTGTCACTCTAATAGGAAATTGGAACTTGTGAAATGGTACTTTTAGGTACTTGAAAACTTAGTCTCGCTCTCTTCTCCACCCCGCTCCCATCTAAATGTACATCAAAATAAAATCAAGGTTTTGACATTCTCCAACATCCAGAGGATGGTTCCTTCGTGGTGGTCACAGGTCTTCCGCCAGCTGGAGAGTCAACAACATAGCAGGTATAACAGATGTGCAGAGAGCCCAAGGGCCTCCTTCTGAGCTGGGTAAGGAAGGAATGAGGCTTCTCCACAAGTGCAGGACATTTATGCGAACACGTGAAGAGGAAGAGAAAGCACTGCGGCCACCAGACGACAGTGTCAGATCATAACCCCTGGACTGTCGTCATGGGCCTTTCTCACGAGACTGTGAGTGCCTTTGAAACAGACTGTTTCATCTCTGGGTTCTAACAGCCCAATCCAGTGCCTGGCACATACTGGGCACATATCCAGTTTTTGACCTTTCAAATAAAACTCTGAGTATAATCTGGGTGAATTCGTTTCTAAGATACCCATATCCTGAAAAAACATACAAAACTTAATGAATGCAAAAATGGCAGTTGCAAAAACTACAAGTTGACTTCAGTAATTCTCGGTGTCTTAATCACAGGTATGAGAAAGTACTCATTCGGATTTACGGCTGTAGGGAAATACAGGGCTTGTGAGATGCAAACTTCCAGGAGAAATAAAAAATAAGTGTTTTCTTTATTGCTCTGTGGTTTTTTGATTGCGGTAAAATATACATAACATAAAATTTACCATATTAATCATTTTTAAGTGTACAATTCAGTGCCCTAAGTATATTCACAATGCGGTGCAACCATCACCACTATTCATTGCCAGAACTTCTTGGTCTTCCCAAACAGAAACTTTGTACTCATCAAACATTAACTTCCTGTTGCCCCTCCCACAGCCCCTGGTGACTTTTATTCTACTTTCTATCTCGATGAAGCTGCCTATTCTGGGTACCTCACATAAGCGGAATCACACAATATTTGCCCTTTTATGTCTGATTTATTTTACTTAGCATAATGTTTTCAAGGTTCAGACATGTAGGATGTATCAGAATAGTTCTTTATTAATGAGTAGCTAAAGGTCTAAATCAAGTAGAAACAATTAGTTCACCAGAGTTTTAGCTTATTTGCATAAAACAGAAAGAGAATATGATAAATGACATGTATTAGTCTTCTCTGTTCTACACATATGATATGAAGGGACATAAACTTCAATGTCATAAAACTTTTGCCACTTAAGAAAAAGCATCCTTTCTTTCCATTTCACCTCCAACTGATAAGACCATTGATGCAGTTGATCAAACCTCAATTGGGAAGAAAAAACTTACACAAAAATCCTTGGACATCCTCTGGGCAGCCATGATCGGGCCAGTCAGTATATTGCAAATGCCACACGGTCCTTTCCTGTCCAGACAAAAGGTGCTTGACCTTCAAGCCGGTGGTTGCATAGCAACCAGAATCTGTCCGGAACTTTGTGGTGACCTTAAACTTGCCATAGGTGGCTGAGCTGTGCTTGGAACCCAGTTTGGGCCAGTATCGGTGGCTCTTGGTTCGTCCACCTTCCTGAATGACACACAAAAGCAAAACTAGAAATAAGTCAGGGGAAGCGCTTATCCTCTTAATCTTGAAAGCTAAAGACAGAGGAAAATGCTAATAGCTTCTAAGTCACTAACTCAGTAGCACTGTGCAGTGTCTATCACAGAATAGATCCCATAAATTTTAGCTAAGAACAATAGTAAGATTTACAACGGTATTGTATTATATTAATGGAAAAGTTAACAGATTCACAACTGAGCTGCAGTTGAATGTTAGAGAGAAGAGCCGGTGCTAAGTCCAGAGGCAGAAACAAGCGTAGTGTGTTCCACAGACAGAAAGGTCTTCAGGGTGGCTGCAGTCTGGCGGGTGCTGGAGAGGGTAGTAGAGAGGAGGGCAGAAAGGCCTCCCAGCCACGGTAAGGACTTTGGGTTTCATTCCATGGACAGTGGGAAGCCAATCGAAGGTGATGGAGTGACGGATTCTGGCAATCGTTCTAGGTCATGCTTCTCATTTCTGACATTCATCCCAGGTGCCTTCTGTTATACTACACTGACTACTGACTACTGATGCTGTCTCTATCTTCTAGTGTCAATCTCACATTTTTTTTCAGCCTGACCCATTTGTTTTAGTTCAATCAACAACTCATACAGAGAGCTGGTTACACCCCTTTCTGTCTCCCTTAGTTTTATAATCTTTCCTGAGGGTGTGCATTTGCAACCATTTACAAATGGGGTCTGTTGTTAAGTTTGCAGGCTCAGGTTTCAGCTCAAATGCAATCTCCACAGAAGGCCCTTGGCTGCCCAGCTAATCTAAAGTTGCCCCCCACTGGCACTCAACCCCATCACCTGGTCCCATTTTCTCCATGGCACTTACCTCTATCTGAGCTTACTTTATTTGTTCCCTTTTTACTGTCCTTCCCACTAGGATGGAGCCCCCTGGGGCAGGGATCATGCCAGTCTTGTTTACCCCCCTGCCCCTGAGGGTAGCACAGATGGTACCCTGTATTAAGCAGAATGAATCCCTTACAGTGAAGCAATCTGGAAAGGTGATAAAACTATTCTAGAGATTTTAAGGAGACTTTACTCTTTGTAGGAAGGTCAAACAGTAGGTCAGCCTAGAGAAGTACAACTGGCTTTAAAGGGCTTGAAGTCCCTTCACCACTATCTTCTAATGAGCTGTTCTGGAAAAGCAACTGCTCAGAACAGTCAATGAAGGGAATAACAACTTTTTTCTCAGTTCTCTCTGTTCCCCATGCTTTTAAAACTGTTAGGAAAGAGGTATGCAATACCATAGATATTAGTAAAAGACAGATGAAGCTAGTCCCTTCAATGACTTCAAAGCATAAGCTAAAATTTAATGAAAGGAAAAAAAGGAAGTTGTTAAAATAAAAACTTAAAAACGTGACAAGAGAAGAAACACAAAACTTCTTCCCCTAAATACAGCAAGCTCCAAGCAAATTGCTAGATTGACTGGTGGTGCACGCCAGTTTTTATAACACCACGTAGAGTTCTCTGGTTACAAAGGAAAAACTATGTTTGACCTGGCAAAGGAAGAAAAAGATTTCTTTTTTCTCTCCCCAAAGAATAGAGACCTCTACAGGAGACAACAGCTTCTGGTCTTTCTGCAGCTGATAACCACGATGGCATGTGGAGCTGGTCATGCCCCCGGGTTGGGAATATGTGTCAATTTACCCAGAGCAGCCCAAAGTTCTCAGATTCCAGGGGAAGGATTATTGCTTTGTTTGGCACACGAACGTGAGCCGGCTGAACTGAAGTTTGGTTCGTTTTGTTTGTTCATTTGATTTTAGTTCACGTCAGTTCAAGGAAAAGAGTTAAAAGCTGGATGAAAATGGGAGGCGACAATAAATTGTCTTTGGAAAACAAAACAAATCTATGTGGAAGTAAGAAGAGAAAATAGATGCATGCCAAAGAGAAAAGGATTTGCAGAGAAATGGAGCTGTAGTAAGGAGGATGGGGCAGGAAAGTCACCAACGTGAAGCCCGTCTTCTGGCCACCCCGCCCCCGGGAACAGACGGCCGTATGCACAGCCATTCCTCTTACCTCTTCTGCGGTGACCATGGCGATCACATTCGCTCCCTGCTCCCACACCATCTGCCAGAAGTCGTGGCATGTGTGTGGCAGGGGCCCCTGAGTGGCTATGTAGTGCCATTCTGCCCCACCAACCACCACCTGGAAACCAAGAAAAACATCAGTGAATGAACCTCAAATCCAGGACAGAACTACCTGCTGACCACAGGTCCATGTGTATCCACCTGAAAACCTTGGATAAATTTTTTGGGGGCCAAATGGGTTACTGCCATTAATCAAAAACCCTGAGATCAAGATTGCTAGTGACATGTTCTAACATGAAAACACTTTTTGCCACTCGAGCCTATTAAAATACACCTAAGCTTTTTTGCCTACAATCCAAAGTAATTACGTGAAAACCAGTACATATTAAAAATATATACATATATACATAGAGAGGGAGACATATATATCCATACCCAAAATAGTACATGATTATACGTGTATACAACCTAATATAATTTGTTACAGAAACAATAGCTATGCTTACTATGTGCACGGCAGTCTGATAATTTCCATTCCTTTCTTTATTCTAGTCTATTTCATTAAAATAAAAAGACCCAAACTGGTCCTGATTACTACATTGATTTCACCCTCCCACTACTATATTGTGATCTGCAGTTTGAGAAACAGTGCTCTGGGGCATCCTTTTAAACAATAAAAAAGTCTACTATGGAATAACACCCCTTTGGGAACCATGTCTTTCTATCGCTGACCTGATATGAAGTGTATGATAAACCTCCATTGTACTTGCTCTTCTCTGGTGCCACACACAGTAGCAGTGTTATGAATGCACTTAAGTCAACAATACGTGATATTTTACCATTAACTTCCCTTTGTGCAGTACTACAGTGTCCAAGCGAATTTGGGAGTCCTGAGATGATTTTGGATAATAAAAGGATTACCCCATACAGCTCAGGCTGATCTTGGAAGGATAATTCTGCAGCTATCAATATCAGTGGCAGAGAATCATAAATAAGAATTTGTGCGCCAAGTGTTAAAGGTCATGCTACCAGGCTGAAACAGTGGCCTTTGGAGAGCTTCTTTCTGTGTTCTCTTCCATTCCTGTGCCTTGATATTGCAAAATCAGGCCCCCTTCCACATCCACCAGTGCAGATCTCTAGATAGTTCTAGGAGCAATGAAGTGATCATTGTTTGAAACTTTTTCCCCTCATTTATTTTATGAAACTATATGCTAACTTGATTCAAACGAAAACAATGTCGGTTATTGTCTCATTACACAAGACATGTTCAGGTCAAAGCTGGCAAGCAAAATCTATTTTCCAAGTACTGGTGGGAGATAACATTCATATATTTGTTGGCTGGCTAGGAGTTTGGTTTATCTGTGGAATTGTGATTTTAAACATTAGCCTCTCTGGCACCCAACCTATAGGAACCATAAATACTTCCAGAGTTTGCTGCGGCCTGGGGTCTTTCGGCATATTCCAAGTATTGACAGGAGGGTATTAAAAAGCGCATTAAAAACACAACAACCAATGCTACTGAGGTAGATTTCACAGACGTGATTCCACCTCTGGAGCAAATAAATTTCTGTTCTGTGTTAATGGCTCTTGGAACCCAGGGAGAAAACATTGGAAGATATACAACTCTATTCCAAAAACACAAAGACAAGTTCTTGCAAGCTCTATGGGTCTATTAAACGCACCCATGTCTAACCCAGATCCACAAGATGAAATGTGGGCCTCGGAGAATACTGAGGAAGTAACGCTTCTGTTAACAATACCCCATGGGCACAGCTGATGCAGAGTGACAGCTTTTTCCAGGGAGCAGATGGAAAATGGTGGAGGAGATTTGGCCAAAAGAAGAAGACAGTATAATATAACCACGTAAGATTTTCATAGACATTCTATCAAGAAGCAGCTGTGTCACCTGCATCTTTGTTTGAGTACATTATTTTGGTCATTGTTTCACAATCTAAAACTAAGCCCATGAAACTCACTGTTGTCATTTTACTTCAGAGTTTCCTGGGGTTCACTTTTTATTGTTTTAGTTCTCACTCTAAAAAATAAGAATAAAATGCGCAATATGATCCGTGATAGTTGCTCTTTCGTATTTCTTTTGACAGTACTTTCTGATACATATATATATATATATGTTTATCTTTGCTCTATGTACAAAAACACTACACCCAATCAAGGTATACTTTTCATATTCTGTATCAAAATCATTTTAACTGATACATGCGCCAGACATCTGGCTATATTTTAGAGGCTCAAAGGAACCTACCAATGATTCTTATAGAGTTAAAAAGTCCAATGAAGAAAGAAAATAACTCTGGACAAAGCCAGAAACAGGTTTCTAAGGCTACTGATCACGACAGACTATACTGTGAACTACGTATTTTTAAAAACATCCTGGAACAATTGTTTTAACATTACTATATGAACAAATTCTCCCACTTCAGAGCTCTGAGCAAATGGCGACTTTCTAAACAAACATGTTCTGTTATTAGGGACACTGAGAAGGTGAGCTATTTAGGGAATGTTTAACCGTATGTACGCTTTTATCCATGACGCTAAATTCTACCTAAAGCAAAGCTGACACATGAAATACTATATGAAAGACTGAGATGTGAAGGGTGGAAGTATCTGAAATAGAAACAAAGATTTAATGCCACTAATGCACTGAATAATTTAGCAAATCCTGCAAGATTCACTGTCGACCACACCTTTATGGTTTACGTTTAAAGGAGTCCACTCCTCTAAATATCACGCAGCTGGAAAAGGCATCACCTGTCACATTACAAGGGAGAACGGAAGAGTTCCTGCTGCTCTTGAACATCATAAAAACTCCAACGGCAGAAATACAATCTCTGTGACTTCCACTCTCCATCATCCGCTAATTACAAACCAAAAAGGACAATCCTCAGCTTTTCCTGTAGGTTTTAGGGAGTGGACCGACCCACAGAGAGAAGAGAAAGTTAAATCCTGGGTGATGAGCCAGCTTCAGAAATAGCTGACCTGAGGCTTCCCCGGAAGCTGCGAGGCTTCCCTCTCTCTGCAGTGGCAGGCATGCCCTTCCAGTCGCCTAAGAGGAGCACAGAAGTTCAAAAACACTCCCCTCAGGGTCTGGGGACAAGCCAAGACGCACAGTTGCAGCCTGGACGTTTTTTTCTCCCTGCATTTTCACCGTGAACCCAGCACTCCCCTTTCTCACCTTGATATGGGAGGCATTGATGTAACCTGTGTTATTTTCTTTGGTCGGTATCAGCTCCACTCGGTTCTCCTCGTAGGGCACTACTTCTCGGATTCGGCTGCGCTCGGCATTTTCTGGCAGAGCCGCTGTGCTGAAAATGCCATTCGCCTTTTTCTTTGGAATTTGCTCATATTCTGTGAACACCATTCCCTCTTCTAGCTTCTTCTTCAGGGTTCTGAACTGCAACAGAAATTAATCTTCAATTCTCCACATTATTTTATCCAAAACTCCAACAAAACAGCCAGATTTCTTTAAATATTTACAGTGATAGCGTTAATAAACAGTTTCAAAATGTACAACGAGAGCTTGATTATTTGTTCTCGTTATTGACCATATCGCTAATTTCTCTTGTCCAATAACCAATCTCCTTCTCGCTCATACCTTAAACAGAACAAATCTGCAAGACCAGGCAAGAGCTGAAATTCAAAATCAGTATTTTTGTTATTAACACCTCTGTTTAAAGTCCTAGTGACAAGGAGATCGTTAATCATAATTATCCAAACATTCTTTTCTCCACTTACTTAGCTGTTTCTCCTGAGCTAAATTTTAAGATGATATTGGTCCACAGTTCTCTTGTTCAGAGGATTAGACCCTCCACTCCTTTTATTTTTCCCATGGCCAAACTACTAATTACAATAACAAGGTATAAACTGGATTAAAGGATATCACTAAAGTTTCTTCTGGCCCTAAAACCCTTCTAATGCTTCATAGATACTGACAGAAACCTAAAACCCTCATATTATGAGCACTCTATGAAATTTACACGACCTGTTCCTTAACCTGACAGAAATTTCAGGGACTGCAGGAGCACCTTTCTTCGCCTCTAAAACCACCATGAGACTTCTCTTTGCTTTTCAAAACCAAAGTCATCACAATGCATTATCCCAACAACCATAAATCAGCCACATTTTATAGACAAATAAGAAGACAGCCTATTAAAAGAATTCTATAAATGTTTGGGTAAAATAACCAGTTCCTAATAAAGATTAATCGTTCACAAAAGTCGCAGAAATGGAGAGTTCCAGTAACTGCTTAACTTCCTCACTTTTGGAAAAGAAAAAAAAAAAACAGCCCCAAAGGAACTGAGTGACTTGACCAAGGTCACAGAGCATGTTAGGGGCTGGTCTCTCTCAAGCATCACTGCACCAGCTTGACAGAGAGACACGGGATGTTGGAAAGGATGGACTTGATGCAGCACAGACCAGGTCTTGCTCATTTCAAATCGAAGAATTAATTCATCACACAAAGCTTCTGCTGGCATGTTTGGGCAAGGAGAGAGCGCTGGAATTCTAAGACGACAGAGAATGAATCACATGTTTGACAAGCCCAGTGCTTACCCTCTCGTCCATGGGAACTCGGGTGGCATCGACTCGACTCTCTTCCCGCCCCGAGACCCGAGCAACCGAGAGTCCATTCAGTGCCGCCAACATCAGTGGCCTCTTCTGCGCCTCCAGACCTGCCATCTTCTGCTTCTCTAGATTCTTGTGGCAAGAAAAGGCATGTTCTCATTGTTTATAATACCAGTAGAATGCTGGAATGTGTTTTAATCTCCCCAAATCTGTAACTCCCCAGCCAAGGAATGCAGACAATCACCATTTGTACGGCAAATTCAAACAGAGCCTTCCCGTCCCTCCCATGGGCCTGAGGAAGCCGGTTCCTGCAGGATTCTGGAGCTCTTATTTAAAAATGGATGGATGAATGAACAAACAAACAAATTAGAGCAAAGACTCCATATGAACACACCCTGCCACGGGGCTCACAAAACAACAGGGTACAAGAAAGACACTTTAGGAAGATAAGGACTGAAGGAAGACAGGACGAGGAAAAGAGAAGCAGTTTCATGAATAATTGAATCCAAGCACAATCATGGACCTTTTATACAGATTAAATGGTAAAAAAACATATAAAAACTGTTTGCTGCATGGTTAAGAGATCTAGATACATAAATTGCAGAGAAAAACCTTCCCAAGTTTCCATTTGGAGGGGCTAAGACTGAGGATGTCAATCCTATATTGAGTCTCTGGTCACTGAGCTACATGCCCAGAATGAGAGCTGAGGTGGTTTAGCAAACTTACTGACACTAAAGTCTGGGGCCATCTACGATGACCCACCAGGCATTCCCTTTCATGCTTCTTCCAGAGGGCCCAAAGGAATGGACATCATGGCTCCCAATGACTATGGTGGGACATCACAGGATGTGACTAAGCCATGGGAGGATATGGACTTGGGGGCTGAGCAGACCAGAGGGAAAGGCTTGATGCTAACACCTGGCCCTTGGTTGTGGTCTTTTGATTTCCTCTCTAGCCTTGCCTGCACTGACCCTCTGACACTGGATCCGTCCGGGCCCTGGTTAGTACATCTACCACTGCACTTCCTCACGTCCTCCAAACTGACTGAGGTAGGAAAAAATCTCCTTTTACTAAGTAAAGGTAAGCCAATAAGAGCATTTCCTAAAAATAATTTTGTCTTAGAAGACAGAAGAACAGAGGGACTTCATAAGCACACAAACAGATGGGTTTTTTACTAAGTTTAAGATTTTGATCCAAACAGAAGTGAAGCTAATTTTCAGATTCCTTTGGCTGCCACAGGTGAAGGGGTCATCTCATCCCTGGCCTCTTTTCCAGCCGTTAGGTATTTTTTTCTTAGTCTATCATTTATAAACGGACTCCCTAGGGAGGTGTTTTGATGGAGCCATGGTGTTGAGAGATGACATGGGGTTAGCAGATTATTCTAATTGTGGGTAGAAGGGATGGTATCACACTCTTATATGCGTCCCCTGGTCATTGCGATGCCACCTACAGTCAAAATGGAGCCCTGGCCTTTGTGAGTGATGCTGCCAATAGGAGGCTCCGCCCAGGGATACAGCTGATGGATCAAACAGAAGGAGCATCTCAGAGGAGGATTAACTGTGAGAAAGTGAGAAAAGGATCAATGAATTTTCAGCAAAAAAGTATAATAGTCTGAGGAATGGCCCTGATTTCTCAATCCCAGGCTGACTTTGAAGATTTTAGATTTAAATTTTGGGGTGTTTGTTGGCTTATTTGTTTTTGTAAGGGAGAAATTTTTTCCCACCACCTCTTTGAGTTGAGAATCTGTTTCACTCTTGCGCAAAGCTTTCAGAAAGTAGGAATTACGGAAAAATGGTCCGGAGGTCCTCCTGACAGCCTCTGCTTCCTTCCCACCTGCACCCACAGGGGACCCTAACTGGGCCTAAGGCAAAAAGGAACTAGCTTGTCTTTCCCAGGAAATGATTATTCCTTACCTAGTGAAAACTGAGACCCCATGATAAACTATATCTCTTAGCTCCTTCTCACTTATCCTATCAGCTTATTACCAGAGATAAACAATAAATAACTCAAAGATCTGATTTGTCCTTTTCTCGTCCCTGCACCTGAATTTGAGTTACAGGGCTACAAGCAGTAAAATGTTTTCAATCAGCAGCAGGAGCCAGAAGGAGGAGCCATCAAGACAGCCGGCCTGAACCATCCATCAAGTAGACAAGCAGCCCCAGAATGATGGAGAGTTGCCACAGGGCAAATTCTCACCATACCTGCCCCCATCCAGTTCCCACTGGGTTAAAGCTTCTCATTGTTTTCTTATCCTAGAGAGGCGGACTGCCTTCTCTCCCCATCCATTCCTAACAAGCCAGGCAAAAGCTGCCCATGGCAGGGAGGGCAGAGAAGCAGCAGAGACGTGGGGTGAGTTTCTTCATTAAAAAAGAGATGGCGGCAGGGGGCTGGCCCCGTGGCCGAGTGGTTAAGTTTGCGCGCTCCGCTGCAGGCAGCCCAGTGTTTTGTTGGTTTGAATCCTGGGCGCAGACATGGCACTGCTCATCAAACCACGCTGAGGCAGCATCCCACATGCCACAACTAGAAGGACCCACAACGAAGAATATACAACTATGTACGGGGGGCTTTGGGGAGAAAAAGGAAAAAATAAAATCTTAAAAAAAAAAAAAAGAGAGATGGCGGGACCAGCCCCATAGTGTAGTGGTTAAGTTTGGCATGCTCCACTTTGGCAGCCTGGGTTCACAGGTTCGGATCCTGGGTGCGGACCTGTACCACTAGTCAAGCCATGCTGTGGCAGCGACCCTCATGCAAAATAGAGGAAGATTGGCACAGATGTTAGCTCATGGTGAATCTTCCTCAGCAAAAAGAAAGAAAAAGAAAAAAAAGAGATGGAGAACCATCCCAACCTTCAGTGTCCCTGGCATCATCACCATCTTGCCTGGCACCCTGGCTCACTGAAGAATCTCTTAATCCTACCCTAAGGTCAGGACACAGCCAAGGGCAGCAGTCCTTGAGCTCCAGAGTGTGTGGGATTTGGAAAAATGTCAACAGGGAAAACGAAGTTGGGTTGGGGTAACAATGTTTCTGAACTGCAAGTTAAGGAGTAAACTTGGCCACTCGCTATTACCTGTATGGATGGGATGGGAGAGCATATGCGGAAAATAGTGGAAAACCACCTTGCTACTTTGTGATAACGCATGAAGCTCTATGCAGGAAACCAGTGCCATGAGTTTGGCTACAGGCTTTGGTGTAACACAGGTAACAAGAGGATGAATACGGCCAAAATGAGGCCACGGGACCACGTAGGAGGCAATAAATATCAAGTTAGCAAAGGAAATAGCAAAGCTGAATGCTTAGACTGATGGGTTCTTGATTCTGAGTTATGTTCAAGGGGCCTGGGGCCAAGAAGTGCTGAAAATCCCCCTCAACCAATGAATTACTTTTTCCAAGCTGGGAAAGCTCTCCCTGAGGGCACCCACCCCCGCATTTCATTCCATCCCCCAGCCAAAAGGTTTCATTTGCCAAAGGCACAAGAACATCTTTCACAATTTCCCTCTAGGTTTGCAAAAAGTGGAAAAAGTTATGCCTGTACCAAATTCTTAGCACCACTCTACGGATGGCCAGAACGGTGGGGCTGCTCTTAGGGTTTGTCTAAACTAATCAAGTTGCTATGGATTAGATTCCTGAACCCAGCAACTTGGCTTCCTCAAAACTTTGGCCGTTAATTGTTCTTTCCAGATAGATTCCCACTGGAGAATCAGGGAGACTTATAAATGAAGGGAGTCGAATGAACTCCATCAAAACAAATCGTAAGTTACAATTCTTCTGGAGTTCCTAATTATATAAGCCCGGCCACCTTATGGTACAGATGTGGTCCATGCAGAGGAGCAGCCAATCGGAGTTTGATTTGTTAGAATGAAATGTTTTTTTTACTGTTAGAGGAGTGAAAATTTCCAGGAGAAGCAGCAATGGTGTTCTGGGATATTTTTTAAAGTAGCAATTACAATCTAGCAATTTTCTCCTTAGTACGAGATAACTCACTTTGTTGTTCTACGTGTGCTCCTATTGCTTTCACAGTCTGCTCTGACAACATAACAGGCCCTCCAGATGGCACATATTCTAAAGGGTTACTTATGTCTAATACAGGAATCTTTAAATGTTATGAGTGTGTGATGTGTATGTGTAGGTATGTGTGTATTCACATACCTGTGTGTGAATTCTTGATAGAACAAGCTTAATGTGGAGTTGAAGCTCAGTGGTAAACTTCCGAGTTTCTTGTAATTCTCTTGGATTTGTGTTAAACAGCTATTGAAAGAAAAATCTGAAAATAGAGCCGGACACATCATGGTCCAGTCTATACTGGAGAGCCATCTGGACAGACAGATCCATACAGAAAGCTGTGCTCTGAAGGCATCTTGCTCTTTTCATATCTAATTGGGAAAAAAATGCTTTCCCTGGACAATAACAAAATACCAAGAGATGCAGGAAGGCGTGCTCCCAGCAGCTCACCAAATAGGAAGTTTGACCCTGAATAAACAGCAAAATGCTGGCCAAGACATGGATCTCATCACCACCAACCTGTCACATCTTAACTCCCTGACTGCACTTTGCACCAAGTATCCCTATGAGAAGCCATCCATGAGAATGGAAGATTTATTCGAAGGGGCAAAAAACAAAGTTTTGTGAAATAAGGTACTACCTGCTTAAATGCCAAGGGATTCTTAAAATCCCCAACACACTCCCTGAATGAGCCTCGCCCCGTCTTCAGTGCCTAAAGTATGTCAGCTTTCACACTCGGAGTATGATGACGGAAAAGGGGCAGAGGAGCCGGCAGGGGGAGACCAGCACGTTTAACTGTCTCCCCAAACCAGCCCCGGGTGAGGAAGACACTTACCCTGATCATCATCTCTCTTTCTATGATGCTGTCCTCCAGGGAGAACATTTCCGACACAGGTCTCTCCTTCACAGGCTCTTTTTTGACTCGTTCCTTCACGCTTGTCAGGTCGGGTTCAGAGATGGATGGACCAAGAGAGGACCCGTTGACGGCCAGCTGGTCAGCTCGGGAGACGCTGACGGCCTTGGCCGGCCCGTGCCTCAGCAGCCTAGCTCTGGCCATGGCAGGAGGAAGGCTAACCTGGTCGTGCCTCAGCGCCCCATTGCTAACACTCTTCCTCGGTCCGGGGTACTCGGGCGGGGGCTTGTTTGGAATTCGGGCTAAGGCCGCCTGCAGCTGGGCGCTGTACTCCATCTTCTCGTGGAGCACGGGGATCTGTGGCACTGATTCTGGAGCCTCCTCCTCGTCCTCCTCGCTCTCGCTGCTGTGGATCAGCATCGTGGCATCAGAGAAAGTCTTCTTGTGGTGATACTGGGGAAGCGGGTGAACCTCGTGGCTCCCTGGCACCTCTTCCGGGGGTCCCTGCTCCCGGAGAGTGTTTCGGCGAGCCATGGGGATGTTGAGTGACTTCAGTGTCATAGCTTCCATGCCCCGCACCATGCTGTTCATCACCTCCAGACTGTGGCGCTTGTTCACGGTGCCATGATGCTTGGTGGCTGTGAGGGGCTCGCTCACCTCCTGGAGAGACTGATGCACCACCGGGGAGCTGTCCTCTTGGAAGGTCTTCACCGAGAGCTGCACTTTGCGGGTCACCAGGTCGGGGCTGCTGCCGCTGACGTACTTGTGGCGGTGGCTGGCCAGGTCTGGGGTGCTGGTGGCAGGGCGGGGCCGTGGGTAGGGGGGTGGCGGCCTGAAGAGATAGTTTTTGAGCATATGGGCCGTGTTGTAGTTATGGGGGCCTTGAAGTTGCATGTTGGCCAACTCCGGGGTGCTCACTGTGTGCGAGATGGCACTTGCCCCCGGCTTGCTCGGTACTATGTTATTCTTTGGGTTTACCTGGTCAGATGGCCCGAGAAGTTTGTTATTGTAGCCCCCATGTGGCCCATAAGGGACAGTGTAGGGGTGCCTCTCCCGCATCTCGGGCTGGCTGTACACCAGATCCTCTGGCTGGTTGTAGGCATGGGTGTTGATGATGTTGAGGTTTCGCAGAGACTGGCTCTGGCTGTCTGTGTGCATGACCCCCCTCTTCATCTGCCGCATGACTGTCTCGTAATCAGGTGTCGGTCGGTAAGACGGCACGATGATCGCGCTGTGCCGGTGGCTAGGGATGTAGTCAGCCCGCATGATGTCACTCCCAGGGATACTGAGGTTGGAGGATACTGGAGAAGCCTGGATGAAACTCTGGGAGCAGTTGAGGGAGTTGACGCTGTGAACACTACACACGCTGCCATTGGTGACAGTGCCATTTAAATAATTTAAGTCCAGGCTGTTGTGAGAGTTGCAATACAAGGCTTCTTCATTCGCATGGAAAATGCTGTCTACAAGAAGGCAAACAAAGGCACGTGAACCTCCATGCCATCCTGCTTCAATAAGTTCATCCTCACACTCATGGGGGTGATTTGTAACTTACAGAAGTCATGACACGGGAAATCCCATGTCTCCACCCACCTATTCCATAGAAAAGCTGGTAATCTCTTAGACAAGATGCCAACATACAGAAGGAATGCTTTAAAGTATACTAAAAAGAAAAAGTGAATCTGAACAAAGAAAGCTACGCGTATTCGGAACAGTATCGCCTGGGTAAGTTCTCCGTTTTGCCATAAGCTTCGAAATCAGGCACCAACAAGGGTCCTCGTGTTGGGCAGAGCTTCCCCCTTGTTCAGGGCTCAACAACAGGACTGGCTATTTGGGCCAGGAAGTCAGGAACGTCAATAAGCCCAGAGATTTGAAGTTATTGAGTACTTGGAGCTGATCTTCCTGACCACAATGGAAAAGGTCCCGTCACCCAAGGGACCACTGAGCATCCATAAAGACACAAGACAAATGATGTAGTCAGGATGTCAGCAGGCACGGCTAGTTCACTCTGATCAGCAACCAATGGAGGGCAAAATAAGAAAGAGGAGTTCTTTTAGCCACTGCCTAAAACTCTTCTCTAGAATCGGATGTATCATAGAGGTCAATTCACAGAAAAACTAGTAATAGCTTAAAGAGGTATCTAAAGAGAGAAAAAAGTAGATTTCTAAAGTCAGGCCCATTCTAGGTGTCTGGTGTTCCTATAACACTAACACACAAACACGTCCCATAACATGCACACACATCCCATAAAACACACACACACACACACACACACCCCAGGAGGACAAACTCTTGCCAAAACACTTTTCTGTGTGCAAAGTACATTCATTTTCACATGATAGATTTAAGCAGGAGCAAAGCAGAGGAAAACAAAGGCAGAAAAAGTGAAAACCAGAAAAGGTGACTGAAAATACTCTGCTGCCTGAAGAGAAGGGGTGTGAACACAGCCAGATGAGATGAGACAGGCAAGAAACACCAGGAGAACAGAGAGACAGAGCTACTGCATTTATCCACGTCTAGCGGGGTCTGGTGCCTTCCCACAGAGCAGAGTAACTGTGCTAGTCTGCCTATAATAAGTAGTGTTTTGTTCAATTAAATCATCTTGATTATCTGTTTTCATGCTCGCACTTTGACGGTGCAGAGAGATTCAAAACAGCCAAGCATATAACATAGAAATTAATTATGCATTTAAGATATTGTCGACATCCAACGTTTAGTACCATTCCTCTGAGATGCAGTTAGTGTAAGGATTAAGGGTGTTGGCTCTTATCAAGATAGCAAGTCTCAAATCCAGGCTCCTCCAATACCCTTTCTGTGTCCCAGTGCCTATATCTGTAAAATGGAAATAATAGGCTTATTCTGAGGATTAAATGAGACAGTATATTGCAAATGCTTAGAACAGCGCTTACGGAGAGGAACTGCTCTATAAACATCAATTATTATGATGATTATTGGAATGGGGTTTTTCACACATTTTGCATGGGAGTGTGTGGGGAGAAAAAGAGGAATAAAGCAGACTTCCTTCCCTCTGAGGCAACAGCAAGGGCACTGAGAAAGGGGCTGGGGGAGAGATGGGAAGAAATGGTGAAATGAGGGGTTGAGATTATTTGTGTGTTTTTATTCAGTTACTCTGGATGTCTGTGTTCTCTGGCAGCATGAAAACCTGCCTGCCTGTGACAACCTGGCAGTGAGGATAGAGAGTCGTGCGCTGGGCTGGGCTGTCCCTCTCTCTTCTCTAAGTCCACTTAGGAGAGAAGGAGCTGGCTCACGGGCCTTCTCCCAACTCCCTCTGCAGCCAGTTCTGGGGAAATTTTTCTCTCAAGGGTAAATGACATTTGATGCCTTTCACAAGTCAAAGCTGCTGCTGTCTGCTGCCATTCACACAATGACAAAGTTAAAATAAAAGTATCATTGTCATTCAAAAAAAAAAAGACCTTCTGCTTACTGGTACTCAACTTTTCATCTTAAGAAGGGAAAACGGCAGGCCAGTTACCTTGTGAAGTGTGTGTTTCCGAGTAGTGTTCGCCACACTGGACGTGCATGGGAGGCAAGATGTACGGCTGCTGCCGGGGCTGAAACAGAGAACACGGCACAGGTGGAGCAGGCCTCGGCGCAGCAGCCATCGACTCTCGCAGAGAACCAGCCCACACACGACAGTCCCCATCACTCACCCACGTCCACAGGGAGGCACACTGTGGCTGCTCTGCCTGTCCCCCCTTAACCCAACCCTCTTCTACTCATCTGTACCCCCATCTCATCACTAAGGTTAGGACTGGAGAAACAAGAAACAAGGTTGGTTCAAGGGGAGGAAGAAAAGAGGCTACCATCAACACGAATGCACCTATTTACAACCTATTTTCTAACAGACTTGCAAAGCTCCCAATGCCTTTTTAAGGAATAACTCAGAACATGCATATTATTATATTCCACCCAAGAAATAATGAGAATTGTATCCAAAATTGGCTCCCTCCTGCAGCCACCAGCTCATACACATCAGCACAGTTGGATCTGTGACCCCAGTTCACAGCACCACATCAGCCTCAAACAGGGACAGAGGCAGTGGTAAGGCGGGCCCACTTGCCAATGTATGTAAAAACCTAAAATGTGATCCACAACAATGAGTGCGTAGTTCTCAAGACCACTTGCTGACCCTCCCACTACAGAAGCAAATGCGGAAAGGCCTTGCTGAGAATCCAGTTCAGCCACCCATCCCTTCCATGAAAAATCTTTTCCATAAGACTCTTAAAGATGGCCATTTAGACTCAACCTGAATAACTTCCTGATGCAGGGAAGGGTAAAATCTTTTAGAGAAAAAAAAATGCTTAGATGGGTTCAGTATGTGGTGAGCCAACAAAGGAAATACGGTTACTCTGTAATGCGATCTAGCTTGAGTCATTGAACCTCGGTAGGTCTCAGCTTCCTGTCAATCAAATCAAGCCTCCTCCAGACCCCTGCCTTAAACGTGATCCATTCTATTTATTTATTGGGGTTCTAGATAAGAATTTGTTTGAAGAGTTTTGATGCTAAAAAATAAAAAAAAAAAACTTTAAACTTTTAAACCACCAAACAGGATGTTCTCTTATATTTCTATTTGACGACTTTAAAATTAGCCTTATAGGTATCACTTTAAATGTTACTGCTTTAGGAGAGAAGCTGACACCAAGCCCAAAAAAAACCGAAGCCAGCAGGGGTCACACTTTCTCAGTATCCCTCAACAGAAGAACACTGGCCAGAGTTGGAAGCTGGGTAAAAGCTCATCTACTCTCTCCCCTGCCACATATAATGCTTAAGCATCAAAAGGGCAAATAAAGAAGGTAACGAAGACAAAGGATCCAAAAATTAAAAAGAATCGGAGGAGAAGAAATAAAGAATTAGAACTAATCTAAGAAAGAAGTTCAAGATATGAAAGAAAAGGTGCTACATATCAGCTCTCCTAAGGATTCTCAAATCCTCTGGCTGGTTTTTGAGTTGCAATTTAAAACTATTTTTCCTCTTCTTGGTAATACCTAATTCAACTCAATTTTTCCAGAGTGGGACAGCCAGTTTTGAGGCTTAAAAAAGACATCGTAGGAAGGGATTCATACAAGAGAATAGAAACACATGGCAAAGCAAAATCGGTTCACTGACTTCTCTTACTCTTTTTTAAAAAAAAAAATCCAGTAAGTAAGTGACTGTTTATGAACTGGCATAAGTGTACAGGCAGAGGACAATAACAGCTAATCCTCCAAGCACCATTTCAGGATTATATTATTTATTCCATGTCTTTATATATTCCAATATATTCTTCTATTGCTTTCCAGACCTGCTAAAACAGAAACAAATTAAATGCCATCACACAGGCAGCAGACGGGCAGGAGAAGAACAGCAGTCAGTAGCCATGGTTGTCAGCTTGGAAGCCAAAAGGAGACAATGTTATCTGGCTTTATTCTCACTCATCCCAAGGAACTTTTGGTGAAATGGTTTAATCTTAAAGGGCAGAGGAAAGGGAAAAGCATGAATCTGGCTTCCTGTAGATTGTCTTCATCCAAATAAAACAGGAAAGCCTCTGTATCTTCTCTGGATAATTAGGATGAGATTAAATCACAAGATAGTCTTAAAACACTTTGCCTCCCATGGTGTTTCACAGACGTAAGTGAAAAATTATCTCACTAAGAAGACATGTGGACTCTAAAGAGGGGAAAAGGAAAACAATATTAACAAAGGAGAAGAATAAAGATGCCAGTGCCATGAAGAAATCTATTGGCACTTCAAGGGAAAAGCCCAATGTGACCTCTAGGTCACCAAGGCAAAGTCTACTTGTGAGAGATTGTGCATAATATCGAGATTAAGACTATTCACATAGGTGCTCGGGAATTATTCTGTGATGATGTAATGGCCCAACTCTAGAATTCTAAGTGTTCACGTCTATGCGTGTTAAAAGACAAGTTAAAGATGTGCTATAGGGCATACGTTGTGTATGAAAAAAATTCAATTTTAGTCTCCTATTAACTCGAAGGAACTTTTTATGTAGAAAAATCTAAAGGCAATATGCTTGATTTCATGTAAAAAATCACAACCTAAAATAAAAGAATTATGACTTAAAACAAGTAGATACTTTAAAGGAAACCAGCTCTCCCACTCTTTCTTTGATATTATCCTTGAGTAATCCACAAAATAAAACACAGCCCAAGACAGGACACATGCATTGAAATTGGAGTTGTGTTTCCTGATTCACAAGATGAGGAAAGCAGTTTAAAAAAAAAAGTTAAAGTTAGGTAGAAAAGTGGATCAATTCAAGTTTTGTTGCCCTTAAAATTAGACAGTGTGCAATTAATCTTCCCACCAAATACCCTACCTGGGATCATCAGCTAGACTCATTCAGTGCTTGCTCATTTAAAAAGCATTTTCTGTCTAGTTTATTAAGCTCTGTCTACGGCAATGAATACAAAGGAACTTGTGGCGCTTATAACTGAAGACATGTCTATACGCAACAACGAGAAAGAGTGACAAAGCAAGTAGATAAAAACACACAGTAGGTTGTGTGCTGAAGGAATATGGTCTCATCAGCCTGGAATAAGAGTCACGGGGTGAACCTTGAACCACACTTAGAGAAGTGAGGGGTCTGGGTGGGCACAAGAGGGACCAAACTTATGCGCATCAGCCCTGCTTGGTGGACTGATGTCCTTCTGTGTTCTCACCAGATCTTGCCCGGTCATGATGCTCTGGTCACCTTTCCCCAGTTTATGTAAATTATCCCCAACAGTCAGACTACTTGACAGCTGAAGGCTTTACACATACCAGGGAGGACCGGCTCCAGGTGGGCTGGCGTCTGATAGGGGGTGGAGAATTCGACTGTCTACATGAAAAGTTGAACAAATGAGAAGGGTTATTATTATTTACCAGATACAAGAAGATCAGATAAATGAGAGAGAGAGAGAAAAGAGGAGAAAATAGACAAGCAAGACTTACTGAAAAACACAAACGTTATTTCTAGGTAGTGAAGTTAAGAACAATTTCGATTTCGTTTTTTATCCTTTATTTTCAAAACATTTGGAACATGATACTTTCATAATAAGTTTTATAAAGTAATTTTAGAAGAATGAGGCTTATTTATATAGAAAGAGTATAAGGGAAATTAAAATCAGTGACAGTTTTTTAGAGGTCATGCAGTGGAGCCCTCTGGAGAAGGATGCTGTTAAGATGATGCTAGTTTCATGAAACTCCAGAGGGATATCCCAGGCCTTCACGTATCCGGTGCTGAGACTCTGAAGCTGTGTACACAATTTACTGTGTATGCGGGGGGCGTGTGTGTGTGTGTACTTTTTAAAGAGTCCCAGTTTTTATCAGATAGGAGGTTAAGAACAGCCCATACTCGCTTAGGAAGAAGAATGGAACGGTTACTACAAAAGCAGAAAGGAAAAAATATAATTTCCTTAGTTTTCAATCTGATATGTGATGTTTGCTTATATTCAAAGAAAAGACCACAAAAGCAATACAAATAGTCATCATCTTTTATAATAAAGCCACTTGCTGAGAAATGGTGAAACCAGAAGACTACAGCGAAATTTACTTCTCAAAAAACATTTTTAATTCGCCCCTATGGAACGCGACTATAGAATTCCTGTTAATGTCAAAGACACCCCCACAAATCAAAGGCGACGACAGAACTGTAAAGTGACCTATAGGTAATCTGGTCAAAGGAACGGCATGTGAGTGTGCGTGCGTGTGTGCAAGTGTGAGTCTGTAAGGTAGATATGGCTGCTTAACTTGCCACTCCTTGATCAGTGCTCTTCTGACCGCACTCGCAAACTTTGCAGGCAGACCTCATACGATCAAATAGAATTTCAGACTCTGACAGTGACCAACGGCAGCAACTAGTTTGAAAGAGCCTCCATCACGTAGAGAAAAAAAGTCTGCCAGGACCCGATGCTCCAGTTCTAAAGCCGGACCTGCTCTGGGACAATACTTACACGCCCTTGGATGTGTCCACTGGGGGAGTGGAAACACAGTTCGTCTCTTGCATTTACATCCCCAAAGCTTTGTGAAACAAAATTAAACACCTTGGGTGCCCCAAGTGCTTATGTACTCTGCTGAGGAACGTCTTTTGAACGCAACCAGGTAAAGGCAACGACAGCGTGAGCCCCAGCACGCTATAGCCAAGGTCAGATCACATTTAAGTTCCCTCATCAGACTCCCATTATCATCTTTATTTCCAAATTAAATTAAAAAAACACACATGGATTTGTGACATCCATTAGTGTCTTCCAAGTCTTCCTCTAATTACCCTGGCCTCTCATTTACAGGCAGATGACATGACCCAGAAGCACACGCAGGGTTAGCCAACTGTGTAAGCGAAACGGGGCTGAGGATGACAGGGAGCGTCTTCTCTTTCAAGTTGGCTCGTCACTCGGTTACACGCTTCTGAACATACTCCACATCTGACACGAAGGGGCATCCTGGCAAATTGGGAACTGCTCTGCTCCTCCAAACTCAAGGCAGAGGTTGGAAAGGCACTAATGTGGGCCAACCTGTCCAGGTAGTCAAGCGTTCACAGTCAATTTGTGAATTATTTTCTCTCTAGGCACTCGTACTACACTAGTCGGTCTTTATCATTAAAGTTCTTTCACTCCTGCCTGGCTTCAGCCAACTCCTTTAGCTTCCACAAGGAATGAGGGCGAAAAAAAATGAATGGAAAAAGCAATCTACAACATCCCTAAAAGCATACGAATTTAATCTGAGCAAGCCATCTAGTGAGAGGGTGGACTAAATGTTTACTCACTCAGTGCAGATTTTGTTTTGTTTGTAAAACTTGTGCCTTGTAGCAAACAACCGTGAAATATACTTGGCGTTTTCAATATCATCCTGGGAAGAGACAGAAAAAATAAACATTTGTTTGATGATATATACATTTCACTAGGATTCCTCTGGGCAGGGGCACATCCCTCCCTCCCTTCATGGCAAACACAAAATAATACGCTGAACCGCAAACCAACGTGCTGAAATTCAGCGGCAGCCATCCCTAAGAAGCCCACTACAGGATGGCAGACGATGCTGCCTGCAGAAGAATCCTTTATGCCCAAGATGCTGGGGTGAAAGCGATGAACTACCAGGTCTGTACATAACTGCAAACTAAGACCTTTAAAAATAAATAAATGAATCAAGGCACAGCACGGGATGAACGTCAAGCATCAAGAAATGAGAGGTACTGAGGTGCATGAACAGCCTTGCCTCTGGAGGAGGCACTCAACAGATGGGCAGTCACTCAGTTTACTTCAGGTTAGGCTGGGCTGTAATGGCTACGAAAATCCAGGTCAGCCAGCAAAAGACAGTGCCATGCAATATAATCAAGGGTTCCTGGATAAGGCTGTAAGGAGAATGCTGAGGAACACGGCCTGCCACATAACATGATCCATCACAAACAAGGCAGGTGGAGAAACCCAAATCCAAGAGTCAAAACTCAGCCTGGAAACCAGGCATTTTGAACAATAAATCACCACCACGATTCTGAAATGAGTAATGGCAGCACTGGGCAATATTGGAAAGTTATGGGCTCAACAGAACGTTTATTCTCTCAAACATGGAGAGCAAGGAAAGGTTATTATGAGTTGAGAAGTCAAACAGCGAGTTGCTTGTCCGAGCCTGCCTTTGTCTGTCCATTTTGCTTACTGTGTGGAAGAGGGCAGTCTCCTCCTTATTGATGAGCTCCACTAGGATCGTCGACTTGTTATGAGTGATGTTCCCAGTATCATTCCACCTGGTTAAAAGAAATGAAACTGTGCTTGCGCAAAGACCTCCCATGCATTTATGAATCAGCACAGCAGGGTCATCTGCCACTGATGAGCCTCATTTTCCGAATTATGATTTGCCTATATTTTTAAAAGCTAAATGTTCCTTCTCTCAAAGCAGGAAAGTAAAGAAAACCCAACATGCATCTATTTAAATAGCTTAAAATCCTATGTAAACTCTATCTAGATACTACTGTTTATGAAGTATCATTTCTTCTATGACTAGCTATGAGGAAAATTTGCAAGCCCTTTCTGCCACCTTCTTTTTTACATTTCCAAACTGACCAAGCCTTTCCTGTGATCCCTGATGGAGGCGTATATTATTTAAAAGTCGCGTGTTTCCAGGAATCTAGGCAAAAGAATCTAAATCCACATAGATTCCGTGTCGCAATGTACATTACAGGCTGGTTATGCCACCGAGGAAAAATGCCTGGGGAGTGCTTAACGTGCCTACATTTTTGTGATCTAAACACACATACACACAGAATTTCTTTCCCTTTCCTCATGGAGACCTTATCTAAAACGAGATACGCAGAAATCACCACCAGACAAGAGAAGGCAAGCTATTGCTTCCCATTCTACTTGGAACCAATTGCTAACCATCTCTTACTGCTATCTACCCTTCATTCTGTGCCCCAACTCAAAAAGGGGACCCACTGCCTTTTCACTCCAATGATGGACCATCCTGCACCTGCATGATTCCGTTAAGACTCGGTTCAGGAGTCACCTTCCTGAGGAATCCCTTCCTCCTCCCCAACCACTCACATGCGGGGAAAGAACCTGGGGGAGTCCTTCATCAGTCGCCACAATGGATTACAAATTGTTCACTTCTGTGACTAGATTGCTAACTAAACCAAACTGGACCACAGACCCCATGGCCCAGGGAGAGATCTACTTTCTTCACCTCTGTATTCCAAGCCCTGAGCCAAGTACCTGGCACACAGCATGCAAGAAAGGTTTGCTGAAACAATTAAAAGTAATCCTATTGCCTCCCGTCTGTACAGAGTTCGGTTCTTTAATCAACTCTGTAAGGTAGACAAAGCAGCTATTTTTGTTCCTACTTTAGAGATGAGGCAGTTCAGGCACAAATGAGTACATGACTTAGCCACATTCACTATGCTCATCAGGGATAGGTGAGTTCTATACCTGGGGCTTCCAGATTTTCCTGCAGTCACCTCTCCATTACACCAGTACCAACTGTGTTTACCTACATCTGCCGGGGCTACACTCCACAGGAGCTCAGCACAGCTGCTGCGGATTTACAATCCCATCAGATTACATCTACGTGGACTCATAGTTACATGCTCCTCAGTGAAGGTCCCTAGAGATAAGAGATATTTGGTTTCCTCTGGCTCCATTCCTTCAAAGCAACTCCAAAACTCTGGATCTCCTCCTCACTCCACTGTATGACTTCATCTAGTGGCACGATTAAGATGACACTATAGTAAAAGTAAATTTGTATCTTGTAGGGGTTTCAAGATAAGTGCTAAAGGAAGAACACTGGAAACTGAATAAAACCTGTGTGTGGCTTACGATCAGCAAACTTCGAATTGCTATTTTTTTCTATTTAACCTCAATAGCTGGAATGCAAGACGTGTCTACTTCTCTTCTCCAGGCTCTAGGAGAAAATGAAGCAATGATTTAGCTATGGAGAACGGTACGGGACAAACGCCTGGATAGCTTTAAATGGGCATAAAAATTTATAGCTATGATTCTGCACATATTCCTCTATTTCACTCAATTAATTTATAATTTGCTGTAGGTATATAGAGTTGACTGAATATGTCCAAAAGTCAAAAAGTTTTTTCTGTAGTTACAAAGATCTTTCTTCTGACTCCTGCTTCAATGCCTTTATTGAAAGAGCAAGAGAAAATAAACGGACAAAAATAAAGCCAGGGTGGGGACTTCGGGAAATAAAAGCCAATTAGGAAGCTTTTGGTGGAAACTTTCTCAAAATGACCTGCCGCAACTGCTGATCCAGAGAGCACATGGCTGGCCAAGAGTCACTTCCAGAAGGTAGACCGTGTTTTGCCTCTGAGAGCTGTCTTTATCATCTGCCCTAGATGCACGGCTCTGTCAATCAGATGCACACACAGGAAAGCTGTGCCTCCAATAAATAATAGGCCATACTGCCCTTGTAAATGAAAGCAAGCATTTTAAATTATTGACACTACACTGGAATCTCTGGGCACCAATACAAAGCAAGCTCATTGACATGTAATGGGCGGGACGCTCTGCTGCATCCCTACACTGGATCCATTCATGTGAAATGGAAAAGAGGGAAAAGCATAAAACAAGAAAAAGTACAAAAGTCCTTTAATTTATAACAAATGGATTGACTTTTCAAAACACATTTTCACAGATAATCCTCTTTTGTTAATATAAAAACTAGTTTGCACTCTTCTAGCACACGTGGGTAGGCAGAGGGTGCAGGACAATGGAAAGAAGCCAGTGTGGGTTTCCTGACTGGTCATGGATGATGCCAACAAAGGTAACCAGCAGGAGACTGACTGGAAAGCCTGTTTCCAGTCAGACTCCTGGAGTTCAGTTCCACTCTTCCGGCTCAGTGAGGTTCAGCAATGCCACCTCGGGGAGGCAGCTGGGAAGAAGGCTTTCCTCCAATCCCCACCCCCAAACAGGCCTCCAGGAAAAGTGAGGAGAATTTCTCCACAACCGCTTAAATCTCTGCAGAGGGCTCATCTCATCTGAGCTGAGAAAGCTCGACTCCGATGACAGTCTGTCTCTTAACTCCTCTGGATAACTTTCACATTCAGTGGGGTTTTCTAGAGTCCCTCAAGGGGAAAAAGGGAAAAGGAAAAAAAGACAAATAAGACTACCTGTATATTACTGCTTGTCTTCCAATTCTGTTGCTCACGAAAATCCCCATGAAGAAAATGCCCAGGTGCACACTGTTTCCATGATTGTCCTGCATTAGATCAACAAAAGATTGTTGTGATGGAACAGATGACCAGCAGCAGGGCAGCATCAAGCATTTGCGCAGCAGCCTACCCAGGGGGACCGCATCCGCTTCTCACCCATAAGTGGAATGAATCAGAGAGAGCATGAGGGCAGTAGAGCAAGCAGGTCCTGAAGGGAGGTCCCCTACTGCACATCCTAGGGACTATGTCTACCTTTTTTTCTCACTTTGTTGCAACACATTTCCTGTTTAAGAGAGAATTTTAGGATTTTCTCAGATTTGTTGGCAGTTAGTATTTTCTCTTTCGTGAACATCTAATAATATCTTTTTTACCTTTGTTTCTCTTTTTTAAATCAAAATTATACATGCACATAATTGGATTACATATACATATACAATTATATATATACAATTATATATGCACATAGTTTGAAGAACTGAGTATTTTCTAAAGCTTTTTTAAAATCTGGCCCCACCATTTCTTCTCCCTCAAGGTACCAACCTCCATCGCCAAAAGCCCTAGTATGACTGTTTGCATCCATTATCCTTGGCCTTTCAATTTAGAACCCCATGTTCCTCAGTTCTGGGATATTTTCTCGAATTACTACCTTCTGTTTTCTCTGTTAACTCTTCTGAGAACTCCCATTATTCAGACGTTGGACATCCTGGGCTAGCCTCTAATTTTATTTCCTGCCTCCTACATTCCATTACTGGTTTTTGGTGAGATCTTCTTAATTTTAGTTCCTATCTATTAAGTTTTACATTTCTGCCTTCAAATTTGTTTTGTGTGTGTGAGGAAGATTTGCCCTGAGTTAACAGCCATTCCCAATCCTTCTCTTTTTTTTTTTTTCGCTTGAGGAAGATTAGCCCTGAGCTAACATCCATGCCAATCTTCCTCCACTTTGTATGTGGGATGCCTCCACAGCATGGCTGATGAGTGGAGTAGGTCCTCACCCAGGATCTGAGCCTGCAAACCCAGGCTGCCAAAGCAGAGCACACAGAACTCTAACCACTTGGCCACAGGGCCAGCCCCTCTGCTTTCATATTTTTAATTTCTGAAAGTTAACTTTTATTTTCTGAATGTTCCTTTTAAAAAGTACTCTATTCCTTCAAGGAGGTAATATATATATTATATATATATATATTACATATATATATATATTTTTTTAATCTGAGACTCAAAGTATGGTATTTTGGGCAGGTGGTCCTTCACCCTGCCGAGTTTCCATGTCTTCCAGGCTGTTTCGTTCTCATTGAACTGGCCTCTGTCACAACCATTAGGGCACTGTGTAGGGTGCTGCTGGGCTGTCTATTCACGTAACAGAGTGGGATGCTAAACACTGGTTGGGAGCTTTCTGGGCACAGGAGGGGCATGTGGACCGCAGACTTCACTATCAGGCAATCTGCTGGGCCCTGTGTTGGGGAAATTCAGATGTCTTATCTTCAGTCTGGTCTCTTGGTCTAGTCAGGGGCTTCCAATGTCCTCCCTGGGAGAGCATAACCTGGCTGCCAGTGTTCTTGAGAGTGGAGTGGGAACAAGGTTCAAGATCCAGGGAGTAAACTGTCACTCAGCCCCCTGCTTTCACTGGGGGGATGTCCTCTCTGTGGAGTGAGAAGAGGGCCACGTACAACTAGGCATAAGATTGAAAAGAAGGACCTCTACATCCCTCAGAATATTCAATTCCCCTTAGGGACCAGCCTGGTGGCACATCAGCTAAGTTTGCACATTCCGCTTCAGCAGCCCAGGGTTCGCCAGTTTGGATGCCAGGTGAGAACCTACACACCGCTTGTCAAGCCATGCTATTGCAGGCGTCCCACATATAAAGTAGAGGAAGATGGGTACAGATGTTAGCTCAGGGCCAGTCTTCCTCAGCAAAAAAGAGGAGGATTGGCAGCAGATGCTAGCTCAGGGCTAATCTTCCTCAAAAGAAAAAAAAAACACAAAGATGACAGTGTTCCTTCTCAGTGACCTCTTCTCAACCCACCTACCTAAGCTGACATTAGAAGAGAAGTCTTCTAACAGGGTAAGGCTAAGACAACTGCTGGTGGCAAAAGCAGAAAGCTTTAGGAGAGAAAGAACTGGGAAGAAGGCAAAAAAAAAAAATGCTTTGGTAATTATGAGAAGGTAAAAGGTAAATTATACTACAGAAAAATATATGTGGAAAAGAAGATAAGAGAAATGGAGAGGGGAAGATAAAGGAAAATTCTGCAGTAAGACTTCCCTGAGCAATTCGCCAGTAGATAGGTACAGAAGTCTGGTGGGGATGGGGACATGGGAAGAGCAGTTCACCAGGACAGGGCAATGGAAAAAACACCGGACGGATGCCTGCGGCACTGCATTGGTCAAAAGTTAAGAGCTCCAAGGATGGAGGCTCCAGATTCTGTTTGACCCATTCCAGAAGCGCCCTCCCCGTGTCCATGTGCTCGGACAACACAAGAGTGACTGAGGCAGGGCCACACGTGTGTTTGTGGAGAAGGAGGGGCAGACCTGTCAGGAAATGGACCAGGACTCCTCCAGCCTTCAACAGTTTTGAGGAACCACTCATGGACAAGCCCCTGCTAAATGGAAATTTTCTTCCCCAGGACACATCTGTAACACGCTTTTTCACTTTATTTGGTCAACAAGGATCAGTCCTCACCAAAAGGGCTCCAGTGCCATTTGCAGCCTGTCCTTGCACACTTCCCTGTCTGCATTTTCACTTATCTCAGAGCAGACAACATCACTGCCCCCACTGGTACTGCAGCCCCACCCATCATCCTTGGGTCACCAGGAGTCATGTCACCTTAGTCATGAACAAATATGTGGGGAAAAAGAAAAAAGAAGAAGCCTGGCTACGTTACTGAGCAGTGAGTCAGCAGTGCCTGCCTGCCCACTCAAGGTACAGTACCCCCTTGTACTTTTCCCACTAAAGAACATACTAGAAAGTGCATCAGAACCAAGCACAGTGGATTTCAACAATATCTCACTTGCCCCTACTTCCCACAGTTCAGAATCACTAAAAACAACCCAAGCAAAGGCCCACGATCACAAAACCCCAACTTCCAGGGACTGAGAAGTCAGTTTTCCAGAAGTAGAGAAAAGTTTACTCTGATTTTTCAATGACCCTAAAATATCATGACTATATATGGGCTGCTGCAATGTAAGTGGGATGCAGATGGCTTCATAAGGCATTATTGCAAGGAAAATGGCTTACAACCCTACGAAGGGCAGCCACTAGAGAAGCAAAAGAAAATTAAACAAATCTAAAAAAAGAGCCATTTAGCCCTTTTCGCAAGCTGCGGCCACCCTGCTCGATTCTACTTGATGCACATGGGCAGTTCTCATTAAGGCAAATTGCAAACGCGCAACAGAGAGGGAACAGAACACTTATAAAACAGCCAGCGGAGCCAGTTTGGAGTGAAATGTTTGTGCTGAAATGGCAGGCGTCTCCCAAATTGCTGAAATGTGCCAGTTGCTTTTAGGTTTCTGATAAAACTCCATCTTTTGTGAAGCTGGTCAGCAGAGAGAGGAAAATGAGTTTGGAATATGGGCTGAGCTCTATAAATGACCATGTACCATAACCCCCACCCCCCCAACCACACCCACTTCAGGAGGTGGATTTGTTGCAAAGGACGTGATGTGCTGTAATGGTTTCCTAGGCATAGTTTCCAGAAAACACCAAAGGGGCTGGAAACCCACAATGCAGACGCTATAGAGGTGCAGAAATAAAGTATGATTGCATACAGGAAATGTTTCATTCCACCTCACAATTATCCCTGTATCAGCTCAAAGAAGGAAAGAGAGAATAAGCCTGTGGAAGAAAATTACTGGGTAGGGTCTTTATTAAGGCACACATGACATTAGCTACTTGTCCCCTTGTGAGACTGGACGTGTGCCTTGATACCTTCACAGCGCCAGATGGGCTGGGGTCTGGTGCTCACTCAGACGGTTGTCTTCCAAATGAGATATTCTACTCAAGACCACAGAAAACTTCAAAATCTCTTAGTTAAGAAAAAGCGTTTGCTTTACCTCAAGTAAACTGGACTTGCCAACTATGCTACGGAGAAGAAGAAAGCCATGCCGTTCTGGCCCGCTGCCATCAACACTGGTTTTCCAAATGCCTGCACCATTCTGAGAAGTGAGGACGGGCCAGGGTATGTTACCTTTACAGGAAATATTTCCTGTCCAAATCCGTCCAAACGTTCCACTTCGTTGATGTACATAAGCTCAGCTTCGGCGGGCAGGATTCCACTAAGACCAAAAGAGCAGCGAAGGAAGAAATGATTAAGGGCAATAAAGTCAGTGGAAGCTCCTATCCTCGTGGTGGCAAATTCCAGAGCTGTGGTTTAGCTCTCGTTTCTGGGAAGAGCAATCATCACCCGACTGCGAGGGCATCCTGCATTACTAAGGAATTCATTAACATATTCCCCAGTAGGCTTTTACTTAACAGGGAATAATGAGAGGAAGGTAAAGGATTTAATTAAGAGCCACAGCCCTATAAACACTAAATAATTATTCCAGACATCCCTGTGAATAATGTTGCCTGCTTTAAAAAAAAAAAAAGAAAAACAGAAAAGAAAAGAAAAATGAAAGAAAGAGAAAGTTGACGAGGATGCTATTTTGGGAGCTAAGTGGCCATGACGAGAGAGCCCAAGACCACTGCAGAGGCCCTCTGAGGTTGGAAGGGAAGGGTGTTTGCTCTCCCTTGGTCCCAAAGAGCTCCAGGTGGCCCTGATACCAATCTCCCAGAGCTTAAGTTAAAATCTCCCTCCTTTTCTCTCTTGATCCTGACCTTCCCCCCAAAAGTTGCTCTGGAGGTCTTCATTCCTAGCACAAGCAGTCCCTGGCTTCCTAGATCCATCCACCCATTTTTAGGAAGGTCACGGAGAGGAATTCTCCTGGCCAACAACTCCACATCTGTGTGGGCCTGTTGGTGCTAAAGAAGAAAAGGAAGCAAAGAAAGGGAGAGAGAAAGAAAAAAGAGAGAGTGAGAGAGAAGAAAGGGAAGAGAGGGCAAGCAGCGCAATTCCCAAATCTACACACACCTCCCAGAACAGAGCTGAATCACAGCCTGGAGGAAAACAGAGCTGTGTTGACTCAAGTCAGGGGCGGGTAGCAGGGAGCTGAATGCCTCCTGCCTGCTGCGGACAGGACAGCAGCGACGTGCTGGGCCCTCTGCCTACCTTACCTGTGGGCTTTGTGTTCCTGGGCAACCTTCTGTGTCAGCTCCTCCAAGACAGCCTCCTCCAGAGCCAAATCCTATCCGAAGAGAAGGCAGTTAAAGGCATTCACTAGTTTGCTTGCAAACCTTAAAAGCTCTCTTCTGCAGAAAACATTCCTAACTAGCCTTGCTTCCTCAATCTCCCCTTTATTCCTTCGAACAAAATATTGCAATTTTTAGGACTGAGGGTTCATTTTTACTTTCATAACATGGCTCTCTACTGTAACTTAGGCTATTTCAAGGCATATTTTGGGTTGCCACCTAAATTCTGTAGGGCCCGGGCATAGCTCTTTTTCATTTATCTTTTCCTGTATCTGCCTAGCTCTCAGACTTACTTGTATTAAAAAATGCTTTGTAAGTACTTACATGTTTTTAGCAATCAGGGTACAGGCAAATGAGTTTCTAGGCCATCAGTCCTTCAAAAGCTGAGCCTAGGAAGAGACTGTGCCTGGCTTTTTTGTCCACCCTCATGACACCAGCAAACTAATTCAGAGCCACCTGAAGGCAGTGCAGGCTCATTCGGATGTCACTTGACAGCGTGTAAAGCAGAAGAGGCCAGGACGGCTAAAACCTCAGGAGAGCTCTATAAGATAACAGCTGTCTCGATCAACTGCATCCCAGGCTCCCGGGACCACTGGTGTGCCAGCTCCCATGGGATTAGAGCCAATGACAGACATCTCTTCCCAACTCCTCTTCAATGACAGTAGAAGTATTTACAGGGCTTGTTAAACATTTACCAGCAAAGCACCGTCTGGGGTGGAGAGATGGAGTCTGG
Organism: Equus przewalskii; assembly: GCF_037783145.1. Lineage (NCBI taxonomy): Eukaryota > Metazoa > Chordata > Mammalia > Perissodactyla > Equidae > Equus > Equus przewalskii. The sequence continues at coordinate 20,742,574 of NC_091853.1, read as the reverse complement.
AGGAAGAAATCTAAGACAGGAAGACCAGAGCAATCAGTTCCTGAGACACTGACAGATGTGGTGATGCTAGAGCCAGCTGCATCCCTTGTGTTGGCCTGGGGAGGCTCAAGCCATGGGGCCAGCTGCCTCCAACATTCCCAGGGAGCAGCTTCCACAATCCAGGGCTAGCAAGCACAGAGGCAAAGAGAGGCGTGCACCACTTTCCTCTGAGCTCCAGAGCGGGTATCAGAAGGGGCTCTGAGCTGTGCATCCTGGTAAGGCCCGCTCAGGCTTACCACAGACATGGAAAGTGGGGGGACAGGGCTAATGTTTTGGCAGAAAACATCCAAAATGCCTCAGTCCCTTAATTCTAGAATACCATTTGTACAAAGATTACCTCCGATTTAGCAACTTTTCATGGATGAAACACTATCTCCAAAAAGGTACACCTCAAATCTGCAAGAAACATCCCCTCTCAAATCCTGAAAATGTGAAAAATTAGTAATTTTTGAAGCTGGAAAATGAGAGTGTAACTATATAGTGGAAATTCTCTAGCTCTGCAGATGGTCGTGAGAAACCTGAGAGAAGATGGAGAGAATTTCCGGCAGCTTTTATTTTTCATGTGTTAATTGATTGATTTGCTGTTTCCTGTTCAGCCATCCACTGAAATGACTCAAGTCTGTGATAGGAAAGAAGCTTGACATTTTCAAATTTACACTGTGGAATAACAAAGATACCACATGGCTTAGAAATTTAGCTGTGTGTGTGCATCTAGGTATTGAGTAGTCATAATAACCCGATACCAATTTTGAAAAGCTAATGAAAGGCATGCGGCAATGAATAAAATGAAGAAAGATAAGTGAAGATCAAAAAGTGCTTCATTAAACCTCTGCTTCTTACTTTCAAAGAGGAAAAAGCCCCAAGGTACCCCTCTGCTATTGTACTCAACTCAACCGCCTCCATCTGCGTCCGGGGCCTCCCTGAGGTATGTGCCCCTGCCACAGAGACGTGCGAGAGTGGCCCCACACGAATGAAAAATGGCAGCGTGCATGCCTGTACACAGCTGCACACCTGTGGAGCGCCTGTGTACTTAACTTTGTTCTTTTCTCTGCTGCAGAAATGCCATTTGACAAATTCGGTTACTTTATAAGATCAAACACAGCCATTCATTCCATCTTCCCTCCCCCACCAAAGGAATGCATTCTTCTCTTTGAAAGCTCTAGTGGAACCAAGCAGAAAGTTTACAACCTTCCATGGCTCCCTACTGCCTACTCAATTAGGTCAGCACCTGGGCCTGGCATTCAGACCATTCTTCAACGTGACCCAGCCTTCCCCTCCAGACCTCGTCTCCCAAGGGCTCAAGGCTTCAGGTAAACTTTCTCCTCCCAACACAGACTGCTTTCACATCTCACTCACGCTCATGCGTGACCCCTCCTGCAAGAACCATCCAGGCCCATCACATCGTGTGAAATGTCACCCCATCCTTCAGGTCCCGTCTCAGCTACCATTCCCTCGACAGGGCTTCCATCTTCCCCTGGCTGGATGTAAGCCTTTCCTCCCCTGCGCCTGCCCCTTCCGCTCTGTGTGTGCCTCTCTTACCGCCCTTACCATAGTCTGCCGACTGTGTTTCTTACCTACTTATTTGCATACTCATGCTTTATCCTTGTCTCCCTCCCTCTACGAGATGACAGGCACCTAAAGTCAGCAGTTCTTCTCCATGCCACTTCCAGGGCTATCAGAGGGCTTTTATAAATGCCAGCTTCTAAGCTCTCCACATACAAGTTAGCGATCAATAAATGTTTGCTGAACTGAACTCAATGTGTAATGCGAAAGTTTCATATTGTCAAACAAGAGTGTTTAATTACGCAAAACTGGTTAATGACTGTACCCTCTGCTTGTCCTCTGTCTGCTTACATTTCAAAATGCATATAGTATTGTTACCTGGAAAGCACACTCTTTAGCATCCTTGAGCTTGCACAAAGGGGCAGAATAATAATGTGGATAATAATAGTATGACGATGACAACAACTAAACACTTCCTGAGAAATTTACCATGCCACAAGCGAAGTACTTCACATGCATTCTCTCCTTTCATCCTCACAATCGGACTAGGCTTGTTAGCCTCATTTTCAGATGAGAAAACGGAGGCTTCAGTTAAATAACTTGCCCAAGGTCGTACAGGCAAGTAAGTGGCACAGCCAGGATGTGGGCACAGAACAGCCTGAATCCCTTACCCTAAACCTCCTGACCGCGGGCCACAGTGCATCCAGGATAACACAGGGACGGGGGGAGCGGATAAAAATTCACGACTGATGGCAGAAGACCAGGGATATTCACGATTCAGATATGCACACTGACATCAGCTTCTGCCATGTCATCTTCAGTGCCATCCAATAGGACTTTCTGTGACGATGGAAAAGTTCTGTATCCAAGCTTTCCAGTACAGCAGCCACTAGCCACATGTGGCTTCTGAGAGTTTTTTAAATGCAGCTAATGCAACTGAGGAACTGAATTTTCAATTTTATTGAACTTTTATTAATTGAAATTTGAATGGAAACAGCCACCTGTCACTAGGAGCTACTATCCTGAAGAGGGAAGTTTTAGATCCAAGAATAATCAATATTTGTCGTCCATGATGTGACGTCACAAGGTCTATGCTATTTAAATACCTGATTTGCTCAGAGCCCAGTGGAGACAGAGGCCTATTCTGAAAAGCGTCTGATACACAAAATAACTCTTTTACTGCTTTTTAGAACTTTAACCTGTCAAAGCATTTTCCCATCTCCAGACTCATAAATAGCATGCTGGTGACTGCCCATGAAAATTCTAAATAGCACCCAAGCCTGGTCTCTGCCTAAAGGTTATGTGATGAAGACCTTTAATGAGAGAAAGGTGAAAAAAGATTGTGGAAAATTATCAACCCAACTCATCGTCTCCATTTGACACAGAAATGCACACTCTCTAAAATTCGAAGGTAGGGGCTGTCCTTTCCCCTAACCAAGGCCACCGGAAAACCTCCTGACTTTTGAAGCCAGCTGCTGAGATGCTCATTCAAGCATGTTGACACTAAGTCATATGAAGAACTTCTCCAATAATTAATATGCTAATCTCTTTGAACAGAGGTTGATTTAATGGTTAGAATTAATAAGGCATAAAAAACAACAGGCCCAGTAGATAATACTGTTTTCTTGAAGGGAAGAAGAATAAGGATAGAGTTATTCAAGAAAAGTTAAAGAAATGGCAGTATTTTCCTAAGCTATGAGTATATAGTAAGCTTTGGACCAATTTAAATGCATCTCATGCACTGATATGGATAATAATGCAGCTTTACTCATCCTTGTCTCTTAAAACTTAAAACCTTTGTCAGGAGACACTCTATTCTCTCCCATATGCCACAGCCGATTAGATGCCAAGTTCTACCCATTTCACTTGAAAACTATCTCCTGCTTTGCTTTCTTGTTTTTCTTTGCTGCCAACACCTAATTCACACCTCTTGCCAAGAACACCACAACAGATTGTCATCTGACCTCCTCCCACAAATGGTCTCATTGCTCTAATCCAGCGGTTCTCAAAGCACGGGGTCTGCAAACCCCTGGATGGAGCCCATGCGTTCCTACTCCTCAGGAGTCTCAGTCTCATCTCCCACCACTCCCCTCCAGCACCAGTGAGCACCAGTCAAGACTGACCAGCTGACTCGTATCCCATCACCCACGCCACCCTGCCTCTGCTCCTTCTCTCTCTGTTTCCATCATTCCTTGCTCCCTACCTCTCTGCCTGCTGCAATGCTGCCCAACCTTTAAGATGCAGCTCACACACCCTATTAGTCTTTAAACCTTCCCCAACCCGCCAAGCACAGGTCACCTCTCCCCACATAAAATCCAGCCCGTACTTTATTACACTTGGTTTTGATTCTGATTTTTGCAAACTTCATATCTACTCAACCACTCTGTTGTCTGCCTGGGAACAAGCACACCATTTCTTATATAACTTCATCCCCTGGGGGTTAGTTATCCAGGTCAGGGCTTTGGGCAAAACAGTTGATCAAAAAAATAGGTGGTGAAGAATCACGATTTCTAAAATCAGAGCCAGAATGTTGGAGCTCTTCCCTAAAATGGCTTTTCAAAGGTTTTAATCTGTCCTCATTAAACCTCTCCTCATTTACTCCAAAGCTACCAAAAAACAAATAAACGAAAATTCCCCAGGGATTAAAACCTAGCTTCATCCCTAATTTAACCCAGGAATGGACATTTTACTCCTTTGACAAACTTTTATGAACACAGACTATGTGTCAGACAACAGTGAACAGACAGAGAGGGTCCCTGTTTAGGGACACAGAGCTGACATTCTGGCTGACAATAAATAAATGAAAAAAATAAATAAATAAAATGAATAACTTTAGGTACTGAAAGAACTCTGAAGTGCACACATCAAAGGTGACTCAGCAGGAAGCGTTTGACGGTTGGAGTGTATCGTATAGATGGTCAAGGAAACGGAAGCCCTCTCTTAGGGGGCAATATTTGAGTCAAGACCTGAATGACGCGTCCTAGGAAGATCTGGGGCAGCGCAATCCAGGCAGAGGAAGCCCAAGTACAAAGGCTGTGGGATGGGAACAAGCTCTGGGGGCTCAGAAAGGAAGAGAGCCCCAGTCAAGGCACTGGGGGTGGGGGTGGGGGACAGGAAGCGTCTCGAGGTGGGAGGGGGCATCTCTCCATCTTGGCGTTTTATAGCACTCGTCTCCACTTTATAAAGGAGCGGACTTTCCTCCCCAGGGAAAAGATGTCTGTAAAATCCTCCGAGATTTTTCAAAGGAAAGAATTAAACATCCAAAGAAGGGAGAAAATTAATTAAGAAAAAGGAAATTACACTTACCATAGGAAATAGGACATATTCTCTGAGGAAATCTTGAGAATCAAACTGATTATAGTCTCCAAAATCAGCTGAGAAGAAAAGAAGGGGGAGAGGTGTTTATTACATGAAATTAAAGATGGAATAAGATAGGGTACACTTACCACCACATTTGTTCTTCCCACTTCATCCTATTTCTGCATTATTATGAAATACAAACTGTGCCAAGACGTGTTTGATATTGTTACCACTTTTACTTAGCAATACTGTAAATATAATGTGAGCACTGCTGCACAGTTTTCTAGAAAGAAGGGGGAAATTGGAAAGTGATTCCTTAAAGGAGATTTTAAATTTTTAAAACAAACCTGTATTTGTCTGTTTGTTAAATATGCATCAATATGTATCTTAGGAATATCTGCCAAGGGGACTTTTTAACTCAAGGTTAATTTAGAGAACTAAACAGCCAAACCCATCTGCATCTTTTCATATATCTGCAGCTGGAAATTCCCTCTGTCAATCACCCTTGGCAAGCAACCCTGCAAATCTTTCCACCTCCTAAACAACTGCACACGGAGCAAGATGCCAGAAATTCTGTTTTGTCCTGTTTCCATCTCACAATGGTATGTCTGAGCACATGCAAAAATGAATACAGTGAGTCTATATCACAAATGTCTTGCTCCTAATAATCCTATTCATTCTTTAAAAAGAAAAAAACAGAGGACAGCCCAGTGGCTTAGTGATAAAGTTCATGTGCTCTGCTTCGGTGGGCCAGGGTTCATGGGTTTGGATCCCGGGCGTGGACGCACACACCACTCATCAAGTCATGCTGTGGTCGTGTCCCACGTGCAAAGTGGAGAAAGACTAGTACAGATGTTAGCTCAGGGGCAATCTTCCTTAAAAAAAAAGGAAAAGCCAGCGTGAAATTTTAATTTCATGTACAAGATTTAGCATCATGTAGACATGGATTCAGGTAACTTTAAGGAAACAAGAGGTACAGAATGTAAAGATCCACACAGTAAGGCCAGTGTAAAGACATGGCTGAGAAGGCAAAGACCCACCTACAAACTCAGCACATACTTCATTATCAATTAGGTGAGGTATTCAGGAAGAGCAAAGATCATGCACTCTGCCTATTTTCAAGTTACGTCATCAGTTATCATATTTCATCACACCCTATATCTCCTTTGATGTATCTTTCTAACTGCCCAACAACGGTTCCCAAGGAAAATTATTTTACAAAGCTTGTAACTGGAGGAGGTTTCAGCAGACTGAACAGCTGGCTTCAAGGACCCAGTGGAAAGGGAATTCAGAGTTCATTTCACCAACTTCACTCAGCCTGAAAGCTATCACTAGTGTCCTCTGATATATCCAGGACGCTTGGAACAAGCCTAACGATTGAAGAGTGAGAGGAAAAAGAGAGAAAATAAAGCGAATGGGGAAAAAAAGCTTTTTCAAAGGAGAAAGACTCAATTTGAAGATGGGGGACGTAACGGATCTTTCCTTTCTCCTCCCTCTTGAGAGTGTCTCCCCCCTGATTTCAATGATTTTTCTGTTATAACCACCGACTGTTCCGTTATAACTGGGCATAGTTTCTTCCCTTTCAGTCTTTAACTGGACAGACGGGATACAAAATATTTTGTGTACTCTCACCCACGGGGTAACAGCAGAAGCTAACTACGTAGGAATCGTACGTCCAACAAAAATTGCTAAACTGCTAACACCCCGGAATGAAGGAGGCCATGCAAAGGCTGCCTCTTTAGACGTTTTAGAACCCAGAAGATTCAACTTCAGTTCAGTCTGGGATGGGAAGTTCCGTTCACAGCTTCTAGAACAGCAGTCCACAGAGCAAGGACTCAACAGCTGGCTGGATTACATTCGAACATTATTAAAGAAAATAATGACTGAAAGGGAAACACGTTTCTCTTAAAAAATTACATTCTCTTGTTTTCAATATGACTAAAGACAATTTAACCACCACTCAATAAAGAGTAATATATAAATATTTTTTTTAAATTATGTAACATATTACATAAATATATGTAAAAAAATATATAACAATTTAGAGAAGATAAAAATAGCTGTCTGACAAATCTAAGTAGGACAGATTAAAAGAAGAATTCGCTCCAATACATGTTTGTTGTTTCACATTACAACTGTACGTTTTAAATTTCTCTCTTTGTGTAAGAATAAATGATACTATAACGTTTAAAGCTATCACACTAGAAACTGATGTGAAAGTCACACAGTCATTGCCTTGAGCCACAAAATATGACCACATTGGGCAGTGGAATAATTCTGAGAAAATGTTCCATAAACCCTGAAATGTAGCTTTAATTAAAGGCAGGATGAAAGCTGCTATTTCTTCAAATAAAACTGAAATTACACAAGCATGAGCAATTTTGCAAAGGACTTTGAGAAATCCACCATCCTCCCGCCAAAAATCACTAACTCCACATTTTCAATGTAAGATATCTTGAAACGAAAAGCGGGCATGACTAAGGGATCATTTAAGTAAATCTAACTTTCCCCTCTGAGAGGCCAGCAACAGAGTAATCAAACAGGAAGTGGAATTTCACATGCTGGTCATCACTCTCTCTTACCTTGTACAGCTAAGCCGGCCAGCCGAATCACCTGTTCCAACGTACACCGCAACCGCCCTTCCAGCACATCTTTTTTGACTTGCAGGTAATACTGATATCTGTTCATGGGAATAGAGAAACAAATAACCTTAAAAACACATACTTGGAATGTATTCCCACGACACTGATGTCTCTAGATGTAAAACCCTGTGTACACAGCAGGATACACAGGTGATGTTGATAAAGGTCAGCTCTATAAAAGATGGAAAGTGACCTCTGCCTGTGTTTATCTTTGTTTGATGTGGCAGGTGGCACATCCCGTTCATTCTGAGTTTGAGCACGTTTTCATCAAATCATTTCATTGTGGGCCAGCAGGATGAATCACTGATAAGGACCAGTTCTTCATAACAGAGATCAAGAATGAAAATGCTCTTCCACACCTGGACACCCACAACAACACAGCTGCCAAAGCTACATTCGACAGTGTGCATTCCTGAAAAAATACTGGAAACACAGCATTTCTTCAACGCAGAAGTCTGGTAGGTTGGATGACAAAAGGGCCAAATAATCTGGAATTCTGCTAATGGATAGGATAAAGCTTTTCAGAGTGTGGTTCACCCTACGTGTCTGTGACTCATAAAAATTTAATCTAATGCAATCTCGAGCCTTCCAACCTGAAGTACTTTCTCAAACCAGCAAAGTGCAGACGGACAGAACGTGCCCATACACAACATCAAACCCCAGAGTAGACCACCATTCTCAGAAGCTGATTCACTGTATTGTTTCCTTGCCAATAAAACTGCACTCTTAGAATCACCTAAAAATTTAGAAATCTCCTCACACCAAACCTTTACTCCCCAGGACTCCACCTCTTTGACCACACTCTTAAAACACGGTCACCTCTACAACAGCCAGACCTTCGTAGCATTAATTCCTGGCCAATACTAACGACCTTTTTGCTCCTGGTAACCATAACTCTCTGCTTTTTCCAAACTTTGACATGTCAATCAAGGAAACTCAGGAGTGAGCCAAAGCCCACCTCCTTTGGAAACTGGCAATCAGCGTTCAGAGCTAACCATCGCTGGCTCCAGCTTGATATGACAGATATCATTGCACCACGATCTAGCGCCTGTCTGAGGGGAGCATCTGGCTCTACACCCACTCCAGCACAGTCTCTACTTCTTCCATCCTCTTGGGTCTACCGGACAGGGGAAAGACAACCATTTTGTCTCTCAAGGGAAAAATCGACACTCAAATCAGAAGGACCAACACTTGGAGTTACTTAAAAATTCTTTTTAGTCAAAATTAATACATAATAGAAAAGCAACCCATTTTTCCTACTCCCATCCTATCTTTGACCTAAAATATCCATAGTCATTTTACAGGGTTCACTACTGAATCAATACTTTTACTGCCTGTCCATATCATTTGACTAAGTTAATTAATGTATATACAAGCGTCTTCGCTGATTTTCAGAGATAAGTCCCTGATACGTTAGAAAACCTTCGTGCCCAGTCACCACCACCCTGAGACCAGTGGACACTGCTTCACCTAGTCATTGCGTCCCTAACTGGTTAGAGGCATCATGGATTCTAAATCCCACCAAATAAGAACAGAGGTTATATATAAGAACTTGTGGTTAAAAGTCTTTTGCCGGTAACAAAGTAGCAGTTCTGCTGTTTCTGAATGTGCACAAACAATAAGGAAGAAATACTAGGTAGGATACTTTTAAAAACCCTGTGAAACTGAAGGCACTGTGGGCATGTGTGGGTGTGTGTGTGTGCGCGTGGGTGTGTTTGAGGGAGTTTTTGGCAACAATACACGATGGATGGAAAAGGGGAAGTCATGACCTGCCTCTTCATTCTTCATAGGAGAGAGTCAGAGTAAACGAAAATATTTTGAAGCAATAATTGTCTATGAATTTAAAGAAACATCAAAAGAGTAAATCAAAATATCGAAGTCTAAAGAAATCTGAATTGCTACAGTTAAATATGCCATGGTATCTTCTGGCTTCCTTTTTCCCCCTGTTCACTAAAGTTAAGCCCCTGATCTTGGGCGCGTTTTCAAATGTTTCGCCCAAATAAGTTAACATTACAGAAGGGTGGTCCCATGTACCCCCATCACCCAAGTCCCTGCTGTTTGTCTGATTGTCTCCATTCCAAGCGGAGAAAGAGAGCAAGTCTACATATGGTGGGTGTCAAGCTTCCATAGTTTCATTTTGCAAACCAAAAGCTTCAACAAAAACGCTTTACATTCACACCTTTGCTTCAAGGAGTGTGCACCCTGTCAATTATAGGCAAATCTCAAGGTTTTATAGACTTATTTAAGGAACAGATTTATGTCTAAAACCAGAATGTAACAATGCACACTTTTTGTTCATCTCCTGGGAGAAAGCTCAGTAAAACTTTAACTAGGAGAGAAAACATGTGCTTCAGAAGCTTTCTTCTCACACCATGTAGCACGTTTCCTGTCTGTGTTCTTCATCCTTCCTTCGAGGTGGCTGTTCCTCAGCCCTCTCTGCCATGCTCTTTCATTGTTCCCCAGCCTGTTTCTTGGTTTTCTTCCGGCACCTGTCTTGTGCTTCTGGGCCAGTTCTCAAGAAAACAGCAAAAGGTCCACCCATCTGTATGCGGGAAACTTCCCTTCAAGAGACCTCAGGAATTGCCTGTGAGTCTTTTATGGAAGATCTCTTAGTTTATCCCCAGCTGGTTCTTAGACAGGAGAACACCCTTCCGTGGAAACCTACGCAAGCAAGTGGTCCTAGGTCAGCAAAAGATCTTTTAAGCGCCAAGCATTCATTGTGAAAGCGGATAGGTCTTTGAAGAGAAGCCACTTAGAATCTGAAGACCAGACTTTCAAAACTAGGGGAATAAGAAAACAGCGATGAGGAAAAGTGTTAACTTCATCCTCTTGCCAGAAAATCCCCCTGTGCCTTTCTTCAGAAAAGTTAAAGGATACCAAAAAACAAATAAACAAAACTACCAAAGAACTTAAAACAGAATCTCGGGATCGGGATAGAAAGGAATTTTAAAGTTTACTGAAGAAAGGTACAATGGGATTCTGAAAACAAACAAACAAAAAACCAGAAGACACAATTTCAAGGTAGGAAAGGATGGTGAAGCTCACCTACTCCTCCTAATCAGACAATGTTTGAATCTCTTCTGCACGACATTCACTCCTTCCCATCTCAAGTGGTTTCAACTTATTTTCTGCTCTACAAGCCCATGGATATTAATACGTACTCCCTAAGCACTTCCCCCACATATAAGTCGGCTGGATGCCAAGGGACACCCTAGAGAGGTCGGAGAAGGCCTTTGACTTACAGGCATGCTCATCATCTCTTGGACCACTGCTGTCATGTTTGTCTCTCTACTGCACTATTACGGGTTCAATTTTTTAAGAACCAACAAGTGAAACATTTTAAAAGGTGTCATCCTGGCATTATCTGCCATAGCCAGAGTCTTCTTACGTCATGTTGGAGGTGAAAATGCTCAGTTGATATCTTTAGGAATAGACCACCAACTAATTAATCCACAGGATCCAGGAAAACACTAGTTCTAGCTTTCTTACTCTGCTGATCCCAACTTTCATCTACAACTATCACTTCTATAATGTACAAGCAAATTCCAGATCTATCCCATGCTAGGTGACCTTGAATCCCCAATCCACTAGGAAGCAACAGCAGGATTGTTCCTGGTCACTTAGGTTGGATGTAGGTCTGTACTGGGATACAAAACCAAAGAGCTGAAGAATGCAGTGCTCTTTCCTGGAAGCCATCCAGACTATGAGAGACTCTGAGCAGCGTTAATGACATGGTGCTATCACCACACGAGACTGTGGATATTACCATACGAGACAGCAGAAACGAGGACAAAATTTGGACCACTTTGGAAATTGTTTGCTTGCTACATTTTTGCTCAAAAGGCACTTATATAAAATATAATAATTCTATCTTACACGAAACTAAATTAGAGAATATGAGCTGAAATTCTATTTCTAGAATGTTTGGTTTTTACTTATTTTTGATTAGAGATTTGATTCGAACGGCAGTAAAATATAACAGTGAATCCTATTTTGGAAACATGCAATTTCATGGAAGTGTACTCCACCCTGTCATAGCTTTGGGTGGAGGGGAAAAGAAAAAACCAGCCCTGGTGCCAGGAAAGTAAGTATCTGCCAACTTTCCAAACGGATCCTCTTTGAAAACCCAAGCTCACAAGGAAAACTCTTGAATATTTTTCATATTCAAAGACCTGGAAATAGTCCCTCAGACCACTGAGGTCCGATGAATGGTTTTAGCTTAGGATTCTGCTCCCCTCTAAGAACTGGTGAACATAATTTTGCTTGTTGAATCAACGTAAAAGTTTTATTTCCAAAGTTTTTTGTTTTTGATCTATAGAGAAGATTAATTTATGCATTCAATGCAGGTTTCACTGGGCGAAAGAGAAAAGGCTTTCTGATAATCAGTGATATTAAACATTACAACTGGAAACCGACAGACGCTATGAACCAGTCTCTGGAGGTCTCATCTGGAATACTTCTATCCAAGCTCAAGAAAATAAGTGGTGTTTACATGTTCCTTCCTCCCCCGAAGATTCTGAAAAGAAAGTTTTAAAAAATGCCATACCATGTCAAATCAATAGAGCATTCAGTACTCTGACAGTGGTATCAAAGAACTCTTTCAAAATTACACCCCATAACACTATCCTCAACGTTTACAGATGTACAGCTAAGATCTTTAATCTCTCTTTTTAACTCATATATGAGGAATTTATCTAAGCACTTATGCAACTATGTTTTACTTGCAGGTCTGTTAATACTTCTCAGATTGAGAAATTCCATGTGCTGTTCTGAAAAGTATGGACTGTACTACCACAGAACCACAAATAGACGAGAGGAACTCCGAGCCCAAGTTCACACTGCTTTTAAAATGTTCCTCCCACCCCTCCCACAAGTGAAATATTCACTCCGAGTCCAGTTTGGCGGAAGTGCCTCAGCAGGGAAGTGCCATGAAAATGAGCAATCCTGAAGACCTAATTTGGGTCATGCTTCTACTCAAGGACTCCACATCCTCACCATAAATCATAAAATGATGGAGACAGAAGGGAGGTAGGCCATTACTGTTCCAAATGTCTGCTCCTGTTCTCCATGGGGCTTCCCCTCCAAGAGGGTCATACCTGCCTACCTCATTAACTCTGCAACTAGCCATAGGGTCAATGAAATGTGGGTGGAAGTGACATGTGCCACTCCCAAGCAAAAGCCTTCTGAGCCAGTGCCTGGTCCCGTCTCCGTTTCCCTCTGCCCTGAGACCTGCAGTGTCCAGGCAGGCACTGCTGCTTGGTTAGCCTGAGCCCAGGGAAAGAAGGTAGAGGATACAGTGGACAGGTAAGATGAGCAAGAAACAAGCCTTTGTTTTTGAAGGCCATGGAGATCTGGGGGTCATCATATATGTTGCAGCATGATTGAGCCTAAGCTATTTCATAAGGGAAGGATTTCAAAACCCAAGTCTAACCCTTTCATCTTTAGAGAACAAAATTGTGTTGAGCGAGGAGAATGACTTGTCCAAGGTAACAGTGCTCCTTGAAGGCAGGGCCAGACACACCAGGGCCTAGAGCTCTTCTACCACACGGCAAGCACACAGGCGATAAGAGTGGGATCTGATTCCCAGCCATTGCAGACTAGTCATCAGTTTCAATGAAGTCTAAAAACAAAAACAAAAATAAAAACTCCACTACCTGGTGATATTTATGATCTCGATGCTTCTAAGGAAGGGCTTTGATACCCAAGCTGCCCTCCCCTATCCTTAGATAGTCTGTGCCACAGAATATGAGGCAAATATCGACGTGAGGAGCTTTTTGTAAAAACATATGACAGGACAAGTTTCATAGCTTGACCCACAAATTATTCAAGATCTGTTTTCTTCCCTCAGCAGCAGCCTCTGGGATATTTCACGTTCCTCCTCCAGAGGTAGAAGGAAGGGAAAGAAGACTGAACTACGTATGCATTCGAACTACTTGTCGACAACTTTATAACACACAGAGGGACAAAAGTAAAATGGAGCAATGGGGTCTCCCATTGTAGGCTCCTCCCTGGAAGGAAGGCTAGATCCAGCAGCGGGGGTACCAACGGGGCCCAAAATGTGTTTTTTTTTTTTTAAAAAGTAAATTGCAGTTCACCATCACTGTCACACCCAGTCCGCACTCTTGCATTGAGTAGCCTCATCCTGTTGCTATTCTAATACTCCCTGATGATGCGGTATGATCAGCACATTTCACTCGTGCATTATTCTCGTTACCCCCATTGCCCAAGGAGATCTGAAAGAAAGACAATGCTTCTTTTCAGTTAACAATGGGTTCGTGAAAGCAATCTGGAAGCTGCATCCACTGACCTGCAGGATCACTGTTATTATCATACAGCTCCTGTCTGCCTTTCCCTCCTACAGTTCAAGGTCAAACCAACTTCTCTCTTCCCTTGTGCATGGTCTGTACGAGTGTGACAATTTAGAAGGCAGGGGTAGGGGACAAATCAATAGCACCCTTAAATTCCTCAGTCTGTGCAGCCTTTCCATAAAACTACTGGGGTCTTAGAACGAGAGAGAGACAGACAGACCGTTTTGTCATGGTTATTACTAAGAAAAGGGTGAGACCTAAATTGCCCTTTCCTCACTAGAAAACGCCCTTCACAATTAACAATCTCAGAAGAATCTTGCTCGAAGGAACTGGAACCCAGGACAGTGCAGTATGTACCAAAGCATTAGCATTGCTCTCTGGCTGACATTATTTTGGGCAAATAAGAAATAAATGGACAAAGTTCTGTACTACAAAAGACAAAAAAGAGGGGACTGAGGACAAGCTGTCCTAGCATTCTGGGGTACAGGACAGCAAAGGAGCATAGTTTTCACTGCTAGATGGACAGAGATACCAAGAGGAGAGAAACAGCACATTCCATCCATTCCAAAAGGTGTTCACAGCTGTAAATCCAGATAATGGACAAGGTGGCCCACCCTGTTCTCCGTCTGCCAGGGCCAGATAAACAGTGCGCACGCAGGCATGCAACCAGATAAACCTGAACGCCCGCCTGCCTCTGTCCCTCCATCCTCCAAACCCCTGGGAAGAGTTCATTTATGATGATTCAAGGATAATAACGTGTTTGGTGCCTGACCCATGCACTATCTAAAAGCTTTTATATTTAACGACCCTTCAAACTGACAGTCAATTAAAACCCTGCATTGTCAAGCGGACTGCAAAGTCAACACTCCAGAAACTACGCAAAATTGAAACAACCCAACAAGAGGGAAAGAAGGGAAAAGACTAAAACTATAACTCGACAAAGATAACCTTAAAAGGGAAAGTTTTTCTTCTAGACTTTTTCACACCACAAGCCAATACGTGCGTGTGCACGAAAATACAAACATGTGCATATACTCAAACACATACGGACAGGAGTGCCTTGGCAAAAGTTCCATTCCAGAAGTTTGCAACGTTCATCGATCAATACCCTCTTCTGCCAGAGATACCTAACTTCTTACGGAGACTCCCTAAGTTTCAGTGAGTCAAAGGATTGCAATTCTTTCCTAAAAAGGATAATGTTTGTTTAAATACACACAAACACACACAAGCCTTAACTACTAGTGAGAAAAGGCCAATGATAGCAAGGTGTTGCCAAAGAGAAAAGCATGCCACAACCTGATCCTTGCTTTCTGCTCTTGAACTCTTGCATTAATTATAACAAATTACAGGGAATCCAAGTGCAGTTTATAAGTACAATAAACTCCCTAATAATAGCCTATCATTTAATCAGGGGTTCTCTTTGAAAAAGCAAAACTCATTCTCTACAATACATCATAGAGGGAGAGAGAGTACCCTGATACCACTTCTTTCTGTCCCCTTCTATGCTATTGGGTACAGATTCCTTTACAGCAATAACATTGATGGGATTTAAAAGAGCCAAGTAGGTTTCACTGCTGTGGGGTGTGATGCCCTGAAGTAGGAAAACCAGACAACAGGAGTAGAAATACCTAGCCTCAAGACAAAATACTGGTGGGCCAGCCCAGTGGCGTAGTGGTTAAGTCCATGGGCTCCGCTTAGGTGGCCCAGGGTTTGCAAGTTCGAACCCTGGGTGCAGACATACACAGGACTCATCAAGCCACATGGTGGCAGCATCCCACATACAAAATAGAGGAAGATTACTACAGATGTTAGCTCAGGGACTATCTTCCTCAAGAAAAAAGAGGAAGCTTGGCAACATGTATTAACTCAGGGCCAATCTTCCTCACCAAAAAGAGAAAAGAAAATACTGTCCTAAAGTGTGTGATGTTAAAATAGAATCTGAGTCTGTTTTGCTCTGCCTTAAAAATCTCCAACGAGGGCCAGCCCAGTGGCACAGAGGTTAAGTTCGTGCCCTCTGCTTTGGTGGCCCGGGGTTCGCTGGTTTGGATCCTGGATGCAGACCTATGCACCGCTTGGCAAGCCATGCTGTGGCAGGCATCCCACATATGAAGTAGAGGAAGATGGGCATGGATGTTAACTCAGGACCAGTCCTCCTCAGCAAAAAAGAAGAGGATTGGCAGTAGATGTTAGCTCAGGGCCAATCTTCCTCAAAAAAAAAAATCTCCAATGACTTGGAAAACAGTTTGGCAATTCCTTAAAAAGCTAAACATGGAGTTGCTCTATGACCCACAAATTCCACTCCTAGATATATACCCAAGAGAACTGAGAACATGTGTTCACACAGAAACTGGTACATGAACAGAGACAGTATTCATAACAGTCAAAAGGAGGAAACAACCCAAATGTCCAACAGCTGATGAATGGATAAACAAAATGTGGTCTCTCCATACAATGGAATATTATTTAGCCATAAAGAAATGAAGTACTGACCCGTGCTACAACATGGAAGAACTCTGAAAATATTACGCTAAGTAAAATAAGACAGACACGAAAAGCCACATATTGTATGATTCCACTCATATGAAACGTCCAGAATAGGCAGATCCATAGAGACAGAACGTAGATTAGCGGTTGGCAAAGGCTGGGGTAAGGGAGAACGACAGCTAATGTTTTGAAATTACATAGTAGCAATGGTTACACAACTTTGTGAATATAAAAAACCACTGAATTGTATACCTTAAAATGATTACAATGGTAAATTTTATGAGAATTTTATCGTGACAAAATAGAACATCCAATAACCCTTATCAGGAAAAAGTTCCAACTCCTGACATAGCACACCAGGTGCTTCACGATCCACTCAAAACTACCTTCTTTCTAACTTCATGTCTCAGCACACACCATATACTTAGGTTTACTGTGCTTCCCGAGGTCTACCATGTTCTTTCCGGCCTCCTTACTGTTCGCTCTCCCTCAGTGCCCTTGCCCATCCTCCTCCATTTGGACAATTACCTACTCATCCTTCAAAGCTCAGCTGAAATTGATCTCCTTTCGTAAAGCTTCCCACACCCTCTCAACCAGTTAAGGGAGCCCTCTCCCAGCCCCACCACACTTCCTCCAGGCCACTCCTGCACTGTCATCAGCACCCGCTCTCCACCATAACCTCCTCACAGACTAGGGACTGGGTCTTATCACTTAATGTCAGTACTTGGTACTAAGTAGACACTAAATAAACATTTCTGGGTAGATGAAATATTGACAGAGCAACAAAGATGAAGGGAGGGTGGGAGACTTATCAGCTCATAGTAAGACTATTAGCTGTTATTTCTGGGGTATGAAAGAGGCACCTAAAAGTTTCAGAACCATAACCCATCACATATCAAGCTGGAAGAATTAAGAAACTTTTATTTTGAGGCAAAGGGAAAAAATATTCCTTCAAAGACCTATAATAGCCAACACAATATTGAAGGAAAATAACAAAGTTGGAGGAATGATACTATCTGACTTGAAGATTTATTATAAAGCTACAGTAATCAAGATGGTGTGGTATTAGAGAAAGAATAGACAAACAGATCAGAGGAACAGAATGGAGAGCCCAGATATAGACCTCCATAAATATAGCCAGCTGATCTTTGACAAAGGAACAAAGGCAACACAATAGAGCAAAGAAAGTCTCTTCATCATGGTGCTAGCACAACTGAATCCACATGCAAAAACATGAATCTAGACACGCATCTTATACCCTTCACAAAAATTGACTCGATATGGATGACAGACCTAAATGCGAAGTGCAAAACCATAAAGATCCAAGAAGATAACAGAGGAGAATATCTAGATGACTTTGAGTATGGCAATAACTTTCTAGCTATAACACCAAAGACACAATCCGTGAAAGAAATAGCTGATAAACTGGACTTCATTAACATTAAAAACTCCTTCTCTGCAAAAGGCAAGCCACAGACTGGGAGAAAATATTTACAAATGACACATCTGATAAGAGACTGAACCAAAACATACAAAGAACTCTTAAAACTCAACCATGAGAAAACAAATAACCCAGTTGAAAAAAAGGAGCCAAAGACCTTAACAGACACTTCATCAAAAAAGATACACAGGTACAACTGAAACTTCACAAGGTTGTTAACTATCATAATCTTAACAAAAAAAAAAAGATACACAGATGGCAAATAAACACATGAAAAAATGCTATTCATCTGTCATCAGGGAAATGCAAATTAAAACACTGAGACAGTACTACACAGCTGTTAGAATGGCCAAAATTCAGAACACCGACAATACCAAATGCTGGTGAGGATGCGGAGCAACAGGAACTCTCATTCATTGCTGGTGGGAATGCAAAATGGTACATTTGGAAGACGGTTTGGTGGTTTCTGACAAAACTAAACATACTATTACCATACAAACCAGCAAATGTGCTCCTTGGTATTTACTCAAAGGAGCTGAAAACTTACATTCACACAAAAACTTGCACACAGATGTTTCTAACAACTTTATTCATAATTTCCAAAACTTGGAAGCGACCAAGATCTCCTCCAGTAGGTGAATGGATAAACTGTGGTACATCCAGACAATAGAACGTTATTCAGTACTAAAAAGAAAGGAGCTATCAAGCCATGAAAAGACAGAGGAACCTTACATGCATATTACTAAGCAAAAGAAGCCGATCTGAAAAGGCTACTGTATGACTCCAACTATATGACATTCTGGAAAAGGCAAAACTATAGAGACAGTAAAAAGATCAGTGGTTGCAGGAGGGAGGATGAAGAGGCAGAGCATACAGATTCTTAGGGCAGTGAAAATACCTGTATGATATTATAATGATGAATACACAGTCATGCGCCGCATAATGACATTTTCGTCAAAGACAAACCTCACATATAACAGTGGTTCCCTAAGATTAGTATCATATAGCCTCGGTGTGTAGTAGGCTATATCGTCTGGGTTTGGATAAGTACACTCTATGATGTTCACACAATGATGAAATCACCTAAGGACGCATTTCTCAGAATGTATCCCCATCATTAAGTGATGCATGACTGTATGTGATCACATATTTGTCCAAACCCATAGAACGTACAACACCAAGAGTAAAACCTAAGGTAAACTATGGAGCTTGGGTTATTATGATGTGTCAGTGTAGGTCACCCTTGGTAAAAATTCTGGTGAGTGATGTTGATAATGAGAGTTTCTGCATAGATGGGAGCAGGGGGTACAAGGGAAATCTCTGTACTTCTCCTCAATTTTGTTGTAAACTAAAACTGCTCTAAAAAGTCTTACCAAAAAAAACCAAAATGAAACTCTTCCATGGTGGACCACTGGTTTACTTGTAAATGGTTTAAACTGTTTTCTGAGCTACCAAGCAGCAAAGAAGGAACTCAGGGCTGAATCACAGTCAAGAACCAATTACAGCATGAAATAGACCCTCGTGGTGGGCAAAAGGAGCACAAATCATGGGGGAATGAGGCTCCATGAGGATTAGCGTAGGCAAATCCACTCCTCTACACTGTCGCTGTCAAATGCGGAGCCTTCTCCTTCTTACACTAGGGATAAATATGTGTTGACTCATCAGCACAAACTACACACCTGTCTGCCCTGAAAACCATGTGTTCATAACATTATCTACAACTCCACTGTGGGAAAAAGCACTTTAAATTACATCTGGAAGCTGGGTGAGTCAATTGCCCAAAGATCTGTCTTCCTGGTAAAGAGCCAGGTTCACGGCTAAGAAGTCTGCATAAGATTCTTAAAAGTTTGGTGAGCGAGCAGGTGGAAAAGCAGTCCTGTTGTTAGCAATTTGCCTGGTCTGAAGGAGAAAATAAATAAAAATCAACGAATGTGAGGCAAGAAGATCATCTCTGTGGATGGGCATGAGTTATTCCCTACAAACTCTAATTAAAGATAGACCTACATTCTCACAAGTGAACGACTGTCAAAAGAAGCCAATTCTTCTGTCAACGAAGTAATGTCCCAGAAATGAGTAGGAAATACTGACTATGGCATTTATAAAAGTTTCATGAAGGAATGATGGAATGAAAGTAGTTAAATATACATTCCTAGAGACTATGGTTGAAATAGAAGTTCTTAGTCTATATTATATTAAGCCATACAGCTAGAAACAAGGTATTGGACCATTACTAGTAACCAGGAAACTCAGTACGGATGGAGTTGAATGGGGAGACCAATGGGTACCAGGATTCCATCTTTTTCAACCTAGTTTCCCTACCATCAGAGCAGAAAAGCATGAGGAGGAGGCTTTCTTCAGCTCTTAAAAATGAAATGTGCTAGTCTATCCAACTCTCTCACACCTGCTGGACTGAAGAAACAATCTAAGATTCTATATTGACTAAAAGGCAAGAGACAAGCCAGGCCAAGGCCTTCCAACTATGAGGACCTTCAGTCTGAGATGCCTGTTGGAAGGGAAAGATCTGTCATTGATGGTGATTCTTTTGTGTCTTCATGGTGATGGGCTGAGAATCGTTCCTGCCTTTAGCTGTCTTCAGTTGATTCTGACACCTCAGTCCCCTGTGTGAACAACACCATCCACATCCCTCCCTCCAGCATCTCTGTCATCAAAACCATGGCCCCACTCAAGTTCTGTCCCTAACTAAGAGCTAGCCAAGTCTAATTTTACCCTCTGGCTGCTGTTTTTACTTATTGACCAATCTAAGTTTTTCATATTTTTAATCACTGGGCTTCAGGTATTAGTGCTTAAATTCTGCGGGTACGCACTTATCCCATGCTCTTTTAGTCACTTCATGCACTTTTTCTCATATTCACAGCTTAAAAATGTCTGAACACTAAAAGAGCAACCCATGTTGAAAGAATATTGCCCAAAGATTTTAAAACATTGACAGAAAAAAGAAAAAAAAAAAACTACACAAGCTAGATGGGATATTCATCGGAAGTAGCGAAATAGCTGCTATTTCTGCCCAGAGGTCAGAAACAGAGGAGATGCTTTGAGACCCTGCTGGATGACCTTCATAGAATAGACTTGTCGTCCCATCCCACCCCACTTTCAATTTGGCCAATAAGACCCATGTCCAACCCCTCCCCAATCACAGCACTTCAGTATCACAGACTTTCTGTATTTCTAGCGATGAAAGGCTCCTCCAACTCTATTGAGTCCAAAAGAACTTGAGGGCAGGGACCATCCCTCTTTGCTCAATAATTCACAGACCCAGATCTTAGATTTGGGAACTATGCAGAAAGCATTATGATCGTTCACTGACTCAGAGAAACCCAGAGGGTAAAAAGAATGTTTTGGAAGTTAGCCACGCAAATAGTTGGCATAAAACAACACAGGACTCAGTAGCAAAACAAAAACCCCAAAATCACCTAAACTCCAGATATTGCATCATACAAAGCCTTTCCAGAGCCACTGAGTTGGAATCATTCATTCCACCCGCTGTGTTCCCACTGCATTTTGTAACTCTAACAGGGTACTGATCAGGCAATTGGTTTAACTATGTGGATCTGTTCTCGCCTCCTTGACTATTTTATAAGCTTGCTTTGTTCATCGTGGCATTCCCCCTCAACACCTGGCATACAGTAGGTCTTCACTGTACGTGTACATGAGAGCAGGACATCATGACAGCTTATATGATGTGGCCCTCCATCAAAGCCAGTTAATTACAGACTGGCTGAAAGAAATTTTACACCGTTCCTAGGGTTCTCTGAAAGAAATAATAAAAACACACTACACGTCTATCAAAAGCTTTGGAAGACTTAAATTCTCCACAATTGAAATTTTAAACAAATTTTCTAGATGTTAAGAAATCAAAGGATTCAAACAATCCTTAATAATAACAGTGTTTTACATTCATGGAGTTTTTTCCAAGTGTTTTCATGTGTAATATTTCACACCATTTCTTTAAGATAGTCACTATTTCCCATTTACTCACGAGGAAATGGAGACTCAGAGAGGAAAGGTGACTTGCCAAGTCTCCTGATCTTACAGCCAAGCGCTCTTTCGTTACAACATGGTGCCTCTGCAATAAACTGGCAGTCTCTGTAGTTTCTATAAGTCTAGGGCATAAAACTGAAAGGAAAAATTGGGAGGAAGAAAAAAACTATGGAAGATTATATACACATTACAACACGAATCCCTGGTCATTTACTGAATTTCTGCTGCTGGAAATGAATACTTTTCTTCTGCAGAATCTTCAAAAGCAGTTGAGGATATCAAGTGTGGCAACAACAGACAAAGATAAAATACCAAACCAGCAAACATGTCACTGCCCAAGAATCTAGCATCTTCCTGTGCTGTGATTTCTGCCAAAATTGTGCTTGATATTTTCAGGCATGAAAATGTCTCTCTACAATTCTTCTTTTCAAAGCCCTTCTGGGGCTCTAGGATTAAAGGACTAGATACGTCTTTTGTTGAATGCAATTTAAAAATAACTTTAGATGGCCTTTCTTCTTTTAGAGTCGTAATTTTCTACCCGCCTCAGTCTCTACAGGGCAATCTTTACAACCCCCAACACATAGTAAGCTTTAAGGTAGAAAGTGCAATTTCCTAGAGAAAAAAATGATGACCCGAAGTGACAATGGACTACACACAGGTGGAAAGAAGCCCTTTGTTTAGTATAGGGACAAGGAAGGGGGAGTGTCAAGCAGAGAACTATAATTCCCATACCAGAGAAAATTCCTCATGTCTTCGATTTCATGGAGAAGGTTGCTACAAACACACTCCTCCTTCTTATTCTATGTTTAAGAACTTAAAGCTATCTTATTAGAAACCAGAATAGGAACATCAAAAGCCTCTTTAGGAACCAAGAACTCAAGACAGGGTGCTGGTTCTGGATGGTCAGTGGCTGCACTGAGCATGCGCTGTGGGCATAAGGCCATGTTCAAAGGACAGGATTCCTAGGGAAAAGAAATACTAAGTAGGTACTCAAATTTCTCATTAAACAAAAAGCTCAGCAAGCCTCTCCTAAAAATTGTGGCTGCAGAAAATATATGGCCTTCTATATTTTAATATATTCATGAAGCCAACACAAAATTTCCAGTTAAAAATTATTATAAAAGCTGCCAAATTCTATTACTATAATGATTTCTTAAGCTCTTATAGCACTTTTATTTAAAAATTAAACCAACTTAGATCCAATTTACTGGTAGAATGTTAGAAATGTACTAGTGAATACATTCAATTATTAATTCATCCACTCAACAAAATGTAATGAGCATCTATCACATGCCAAGAGCTGTTCTCAGGGGCCGGGCCGGTAGTGCAGCGGTTAAATTCGCACGTTCTGTTTCTCGGCGGCCCGGGCTTCACTGGTTTGAATCCTGGGTGTAGACGTGGCACCGCTTGGCAAAAGCCATGCTGTGGTAGGTGTCCCACGTATAAAGTAGAGGAAGATGGGCAAGGAAGTTAGCTCTGGGCCAGTCTTCCTCAGCAAAAAAGAGGAGGATTGGCAGTAGTTGGCTCAGGGCTAATCTTCCTCAAAAACAAAAAGAGTTGTTCTCAGCACTATGGATATAGCAGTGAACTAAAAAATCCCGGTCCCTGCTCTCCAACAACAAACTTGCACTCCAGTGGGGACAAGAAGCAATAATCAAGTAAATAAATAAGCTCACTGACATAAGTCAGATGAGAGGTATAGAGAGTAACAAAGTGGGAGGTGGGCAAGAAAGGGCTCTGATAAGGTGAACTCCGAGCAGAGATCTGACAGAAATGAGGAGTGAGCCATGTGGCTTTCTGGGGGGAAGGATGCGCTTGTTCAGCAGATACAGGGGCTTCCAGGAAAGCACGTGGTGATGTGTTCGAGGATGGCAAAGAAGTCGGTATAGCAAAGCATGAACAAGAGGACAAACGGTAGGCAGTGATGGGAGAAAGGGAAGGAGTGTGTAGACCATAGAGGCCTTCCAGGGCAAAATGTAAGGATTTCAACTCTTCTCGGTAAGATGGCAAATGAGTGGAAGGTGCTGAGCGAAGAAGCTACATAAACTGACATACGCTTAAAAGGATGGTACTGACTTCTGGGTAGACACCGGACTCTAAGCGGCGAGGTGGAAGTAGGGACACCCGTCAGGAGAAATGACGGTGGACTGAGCGAGAGCAGTAGCAGTAGACGTGGAAGGAAGTGGTCAGACTCTGGACACGCTGTGAAGGTTGGATACGGGGTGTATGAGACCGAAAGAATTCAAGGACCACTCCAAGATTTTTGGCCTGAGCAGCTAAAATGAAATTTTCAGATAGACTTCTCCTTTTTGGAAAATTGCCAGACTACTCTTTAACACACAGTTTTTAAAGAAATGGATTTAATTAATAGCTAAAAAAAATTATAGCCAGATTATATTTCACTAAAATTTACAAGTTCATCAAACTACTTCAGCCAAACATCTGATCTCATCTTTCTGTAAAAGCCGGGGTGGGGGTCTCTTTGCTATAGTAATGGATTCACTTTTTTTCATCATTCTTCTTCCTCTTCCTTGACCCCCAAATCCTCGCTTCAAATTTCCAGAAAAGAAATACCTTTACAGAATGAAGTTCATAGATATTTCTACCTGTTTTCTATGATCTGAATTTTGAGTTCAGATCAAGAATGGCAAGGAGGCCCATATAGCAAATGTGGAGTGAGCAGAAGGACAAGGGCTAAGAAATGGAAAATTAAACACTAGTCTCACCCAGTCTTTGGCAAAACCTCCAGAAAGCCCAAATCACAAGCACTTCCCATCCCACTTGACCCCCATTAGAAAACCGTCATACTTTAAAAAAAACGACATCATCAGCATCAAATTAAGGGATAATAACACTAAAAACAGTCTTTGCAGTGTAACTGGACCAAAAAACACATAAAAGATTACAAGTTTGTGTAATTAACAGTTACTAGTCCACGCATTTTCTGCATTTTCTGTTATTTAAATTTTATTATTTTGCGTGTGGTGGGGGGGCTGGCCTGGTGGCGCAGCGGTTAAGTTCACATGTTCTGCGGCAGCCCAGGTTCGCCAGTTCGGATCCCAGGTGCAGACCTATGTACTGCTTATCAAACTATGCTGTGGTAGGCGTCCCACATATAGAATAGAGGAAGATGGGCACAGATGTTAGCTCAAGGCCAATCTTCCTCAGCAAGAGGAGGAGGATTGGCAGCAGACGTTAGCTCAAGGCTAATTTTCCTCTAAATAAATAAAAGAATGAATGAATGAATGAATAATAAAAATTTTATTATTTTTATGAAAAGCTATCTAGAACCACTATCATCTTTACACTGGCAACTAAGTTTTATAAGCATCCCACACAGAACTAAATCCCAAGGATTTCTCCACTTTCTCCAATTAATACATTCTGTATAACTTCCATCAATTCTTACATAAAGGAATGACCGTGCTTTACAGACAGGCTGATTTTCTCATAAAAGTCATGATCAAAAATTTAAGTCAAGTGTAAAGGAGAATTTGATCAAAAACTTATTTAAATAAGAACAGACATATTATAGTGGACTCTTCTATGGTTTATCACATATATGTTTATAGAAACATCTTCTGTATGTTTATCATCTTCTCTATAGAGGGGACCTGTAATAATTATTACATGAAAGTATATCTTATTAGGAAATTGAACAATATGGTTTCACAATTTTTTTAGAGAATACAACTTGGTACCTGATTTGATTCATTTAAATAACTAGGTATCATATGCTATTATAATTCCCAATCTGAATTTCATAAAATGGAAGGAGACATTCATAAGCTACTATAAATATTTCATAAATCTGACCTTCATGAGGCCAGAGACTTTCTCTATTTTGTTCACTGCTGTGTCTCCATTAATTAGATGATTCCTAGCACACAACAGATGCTCACTAAATACTTTTTGAATGTACACATGAATACATGAATGAATAAATAAACGAATGAAGAATCCAATTGATTGGTATACTGCCCAAAACAGCTGTCCAAGCTAAAATATAAATTATGTAAAATTGTGTTGTTATACTAGTTATTCCACGTTAAGGATAAATATGTGGTACTTAATAAAATATTTTTAGGAAGTAATACAGGCGGATAAATTTTTTGAAAACATAGTTTTATGATGAGAAGTAAAAATGGTCTCATTTTTATTATGAAAATATAGGGTACTCCAGATTCAGATGATAATACTTTTCCTTAATGATCACCAAATCAAAACTGCAAAGAAGGAACTGCATAACTTAGTTCCAGGATCAGAAAAAGATTGCACCCCAGGAACCTGGGACCCAACAGTAACAGGAAAATCTTCAACTTCAAAAAATTCTTTCTTCCAAGAAATCAAAAGCTTATGCAAAAATAGTGAACTATTTCTATAAGACGGAAATTTTCAAATTCCGCTGCGGTAAAGGAGACATTCGTTACTAGCTGAAGAAAATAACAGAGCAGCTAACTGGTTTCTCCAAGGTCACACAGCAAATACCCAGGGTACCAAAAGCAATGCAGAACTGCTGCTTCCTGGTCTTCTCTATTTCTGGCTGAAACCACATAGATTCAATATAATTCAACAAGTGGCTATGTCCATGTTGGCGAAAGGGAAGAATAAACTTCATCATCTGTACTTTACAGACGTGGAAACTGGCTCATGGAGGGTAGTCAGCTTGAATGGATTACACAAGAAGTGAAGGGGTGAAGCCAAAACATAAATCCATGGCTCCCTCTGCTACCCTTTAGCTGCTTCCTACCACATTCTAGCACATCGTGGAGGAGATTACAGTGCAATTTTCTTCTCTTCTGATTTCCTCTGCTAGGAATGTTCTCCCTTCAGACCTTCCACCTTCACCCACCAGTGAGTTGCTGCTACTGATGGGAGTTTCCTTACTGTTTAGGTATTTTCAGAAGAAAGCGTGTTTATAGCCCCTGGCCTAGCTTGTCTTCCCTTCCAACAGTCTTGATTCACTTATCAAAATCCAATGCCTTCTTCAAAGACCAATTCAATTGACACTTCCTGTGAAGATTAATTTTATGTGTCAACTTGGCTAGGTCTTGGTACCCAGATGTTTGGTCAAACATTATTCTAGATGTTTCTGTGAAGATAACTTTTAGACAGGATTAACATTTAAATCAGTACACTATGAGTAAAGCCAATTACCCTCCATAACGTAGGTGGGCCACGTCTAATCAGTTGAAAACCCTAAGATAAAAACTAACCTCCCTGAAGAAGAGAGAATTCTGTCAGCAGTCCACCTCTTGACTCAAACTGCAGCTGCTCTCTGGGTCACCAGTCTGCCGGCCTATCTTGCAGATTTTTGACTTCGCCTCCATAATCATGAGAGTCAATTCATTAAAATAAATCTCTCTTAAAATTTATCAAAGGATAAATTTTACACATATATATACAAACACACACACATATATATATACACACAAATATATAAAAAACATATTATATATTGTTAGTTCTGTTTTTCTGGAGAACCCTAACACACCTTCCCAGTTTCCCCTTATCATTCCATCCATGAAGGGAACCTCCAGTTGGCATCTATCATATACTACCTTGTAGGTCAGATATCTTTATGTGTCCATCTAATCTTCCCTAATAGATTGAAAAACTCATTCAAGGACAGGAGTGACATCATGTGCCACTCTGCATTTTAGAGTGCCTTATACTTAGAAAATAATAAGTGGTCAAATGAATGTCCAGAGATGAGTCTAGAAGGCAGAGGAGGCTTCCAAGGCAGCAAGGAAGAAGGAAAAGGGAGATACTTCAAATACTGGCAAAGGAGGAGGAAGGACTGAGAAGCCCAGGGTCTCAAGAAACACTGAGTACACCAGGCAGACAAGTAAGAAGGGTTTGTGGAAAAAAGTAAAAAGCAATAGGGAAGACATAGCCTTGTAATGTTTCAAATGCCTTTGTATGTTTCTTTTTATCTTCTAGGCAATGGCAAGTCATTAAACATTTTTGATAAAAGAAGAAAAATAATGAAAACAACAACCCTTAAGAAAAATGCTTAGATGTGAACCTCATGGTAACCACAAACCAAAAGCCTACATTAGATATACAAAAAATAAAAATAAAAGAATCCAAACATAACACTAAAGAAAACCATCAAATCATGAGGGAACGAGGGAAGAGATCAAAAGAAGAAGAAAGCAGAGAAAACTACAAAAACAACTAACAAAATGGAAATAAGTACATACCTATCAATAATTACTTTAAATGTAAATGGACTAAATGCTCCCATCAAAAGACACAGGGTGGCCAAATAGATCAAAAAACAAGACCCATCTATATTCTGTCCACAAGAGACTCACTTCAGAGTTAAAGACACACACAAACTGAAAGGGAAGGGACTGAAAAAGATATTGCACCCAAATGAAAACTAAAAGAAAGCTGGGGTAGCAATACTCATATCAGAAAAAAATAAACATTAAAACAAAGACTAACAAAGGACAAAGAAGGGCATTACATAATAATAAAGGGGTCAATCCAAGAAGAGGATATAATCCTTGTAATATTTATGCACCTAAAATGGTGGCACCTAAATATATAAAGCAAATATTAACAGACATAAAGGGAGAAATTGACAGTAATACAACAATAGTAGGAGACTTTAACACCCCACTTACTTCAATGGATAGATCACTCACACACATCAATAGGGAAACATTGGCCTTAAACAACATATTAGGCCAGATGGACTTAATAGGTATATACAGAACAGTCCAACCAAAAACTGCAGAATACACATTCTTTTCAAGTGTACATAGAACATTCGCCAGGAGGGATCACATGTTAGGCCACAAAACAAGTCTCATTGAATTTAAGAAGACTGAAATCACGTCAAGCACCTTTTCCAAGCACAACAGTATGAAGGTAGAAATCAATTACAGAAGAAAACCGGAAAAACCACAAATATGTGGCAACTAAACAACATGCCACTAAACAAGCAATGAGTCAATGAAGAAATCAAAGAGAAAACCAAAAACTACCTTGAGACAAATGAAAACGGAAACACAACTTTTCAAAATCTATGGGAGGCTGCAAAAGCAGTTTTAACAGGGAAGTTCAAAGCAATACAAGCCTACCTCAAGAAGCAAGAAAAGTCTCAAATGAACAATCTAACTTTACACCTAAAGGAACCAGAAAAAGAAGGACAAACAAAATCCAAAGTTTGTACAAGGAAAGAAATAACTAACATCAGAGTGGAAAAAAATGAGACTAAAGAACAATAGAAAAGATCAATGAAACTGAAAGATGGTTCTTTGAAAACATAAGCAAAATCAATAAACCGTTAGCAGGACACAAGAAAAAAAGAGAGGATCCAAATAAACAAAATCAGAAATAAAAGAGAGAAGTTACAACTGACACCACAGAAACACAAAGGATCATGAAAGAGTACAAACGATTATACACCAACAAATTGGAAAACCATAGAAGAAATGGATAAATTCCTACACACAAACCTTCCAAGACTGAATCAAAAAGAAACAGAAAATCTGAATAGACATATTACAAGTAATGAAATTGAATCAGTAATTTAAAACGTCCCAAAAGAACAAAAGTCCAGGACCAGATGGCTTCACAGGTGAATCCTACAAAACATTTAAAGATGAGTGAATACCTATCCTTATCAATTTATTCCAAACAATTGAAGAGGAAAAACATGCTTGCAAACTCATTTTATGAGGCCAGCACTACCCCAACACCAAAACCAGACAAAGATACACCACAAAAGAAAAAGGCCAATATCCCTGATAAATATAGATGCAAAATTCCTTAGCAAAACATTAGCAAACTGAATTTAACAGTACATTAAAAGGATCATAAACCACAATCAAATGAGATTTATTCCAGGGATGCACGGGTAGGTCAACATCTGCAAATCAATCAATGTGATACACCACATTAACAAAAAACAAAGGATAAAAATCATATGATCATCTCAACAGATGCAAAAACAGCCTTTGACAAAAGTCAGCATCCATTTAGGTAAAAACTCTCAACAAAGTGAGTACAGAAACAACATACACCTCAACATAATAAAGGCCATATAAGACAAACTCACAGCTAACGTCATACTCAATGGTGAAAACCTGAAAGCTTTTCCTCTAAGATCAGGAACAAGAGAGGGATGGCCACTCTCACCACCTTTATCCAACATAGTATTTGAAGTCCTAGCCAAGCAATTAAGAAAGAAAAAAGAAATAAAATGCATCCAAATTGGAAAGAAGTAAAACTGTCACTATTTGCATTGTCATTTTTCATATAACTATTGTCATTTTTCTATAACTATTGTCATTTTTCATATAACTATTGTCATTTTTCATATAACCTGATATAACAAAACTTCATATAACAAAGTATTCTAGAATTTGTATGGAACCACAAAAGACCCTGAATAGCCAAAGCAATCTTGAGAAATAGTAAAAAATCTGGAGGTATCATGCTCCCTGATTTCAAACTATACTACAAGGCTATACTAAACAAAACACTATGGTACTGGCACAGAGATCAATGGAATAGAATATAGAGCTCAGAAATAAACCTACACCTATATGGTCAACTAATCTGTGACAAAGAGGCAAGAATATAAAGAATATACAATGAGGAAAAGACAGTCTCTTCAATAAATGGTGTTGGGAAAATTGGACATCTACACGAAAAAGAATGAAACTGGACCACTATCCTTCACCATATCCAAAAATAAATTAAAAATGGATTAAAGACTTGAATGTGACACCTGAAACCATAAAACTCCAAGAAGGAAACACAGGCCGTCAGCTCTCTGACATGAGTCTTAGCAATATTTTCTGGATCAGCCTCCTCAGACAAGGGCGACAAAAGCAAAAAGAAACAAATTAGGTTACGTCAAACTAAAAAGCTTTTGCATAGCAAAGGAAATCATCAACAAAACAAAAAGGCAACCTCCCTGAATGGAGAATATATCTGCAAATCATACATCTGATAAGCGGTTAATATCCAAATATATAAAGAACTTACACAATTTAATATCAAAAAAATAAACCTAATTAAAAAATGGGCAAAGGACCTGCATAGACATTTTTCCAAAGACAACATAGAGATGGCCAACAGGTACATGAAAAAATGCTCAACATCACTAATCACTGGGGAAATGCAAATCAAAACAAGGATGAGATACCACTTCATACTTGTCAAAATGGCTATTACCAAAAGACAAAAAAATAACAAGTGTTGTCAAGCATGTGGAGAAAAGGGAACTGTCTTATACTGTTGGTGGGAATGTAAGTTGGTGCAGCCACTATGGAAAAGAGTATGTAAGTTCCTCAAAAAATTAAAAATAGAAATACCATATGGTCCAGCAATTCTACCTATGGGTATTTATCTGAAGAACATGAAAACACTAATTCGAAGACGCACCCTTATGTTCATTGAAGCATTATTTACAATAGCCAAGATAGGGAAGTAACCTATGTGTTCATAGATAGATGAATGGATAAAGAAGATGTCTATATATACACACAAAAGAATATCAGTCATCCATAAAAAATAAAATCTTACCACTTGCAACAACACGGATGGCCCTAAAGGGTATTACACGAAGAGAAATAAGTCAGAGAAAGACAAATACCATATGACTTCACTTCAATGTGGGATCCAGAAAACCAAAGAAACAAACCAAAACGGAAACAGATTCAGGAAACAAAATGGTCATTACCAGAGCAGGGAAGGGTTGGGGAACAGGTGAAATAGGTGAAGGGAATGAAGAGGTAGAAACTTCTAATTATAAAATAAATAAGTTATGGGGATGTAATGTACAGCACAGGGAACATAGTCAATAACATTGTAATAACTTTCTATGGTAAAAGACGGTAACTAGACTTATCATGGTGATCGTTGTGTAATGTATATAAATATCACTGTGATGTACACCTGAAACTAATAGGATATTGTAAGTGAATTATACTTCCATAAAAATATAAATAAATAATAAAGTCAGACACTGGGAGCGGAATCCAACAAAAAAAAAAGAAAAAGAAAGATGCTTAGAGTTAGTATGTACGCAATATTACACAGATGGATGGTAGAGATGTAAGTTAGGAGGCCAAATGATAATGATAATAGTGTCAGGCACTATACAGCATGCTTTACCATTTACTAACAAGTTTAATCCTCACAAGATCCCTCTGTTCACTAAGAACCAGAGCCCTACGAGGAATGAATAACTCACCTGAGGCTGAACACAGAGCAAATGGCAGAACTAGAATTCAAATTTGAAATTGAAAGCCTGTGCTTTTCACCACTTCACTGTGTTTCAGGTGGTAACAATAAAAGCTTTTTTTACTAGTAGTAATAAAAATTTTGGAGAATTCTTGGGTAAAACTAGTATATGCACCCTCAGGAGAAATGAGCACATCCATCAAAGGCAGGTGTAAGAATGTCCGTAGGACATGTACTAGAATGTCTTGATACATGTATTAGACATGTAAACAGCAAAACAGTTCATAGTAGCTCCAAAATGGAAACAATTCAAATGCCTTTCAACAGGAGAATGGGTAAATTGTAGTATATTCACATACAGGCCTACCTCGGAGATACTGCGGGTTTGGCTCCAGAACACCACAATAAAGCGAATATTGCCATAAAGTGAGTCACACGGATTTTTTGGTTTCCCAGTGCATATAAAAGCTACGTTTACACTATACGGTAGTCTATTTAGTGCGTAATAGCATTACGACTAAAAAAAAATGTACACACATTAATTAAAAAATACTTTATTGCTAAAAAATGCTAACCATCATGTGGGCCTTCACTGAATCATAATCTTTCTCCTGGTGGAGGGTCTTGCTTCGATGTTGCTGGCTACTGGCTGATTGAGGTGGTGGTTGCTGAAGGTTGGGATGGCTGTGGCAATTTCTTAAAATAAGAAAACCATGAAGCTTGCCATGTCAACTGACTCTTCCTTTCACGAACGATTTCTTGGTAGCACGTGATTCTGTTTGGTAGCACGTTACCCACAGTAGAACTTTCAAAATTGGAGTCAGTCCTCTAAAACCCTGCCACTGCTTAACCAACTAAGTTGATGTCATATGCTAAATCCTTTGTTGTCATGTCAACAATCTTCACAGCATCTTCACCAGGAGTAGATTCCATCTCAAGAAACCACTTTCTTTGCTTGTCCATAAGAAGCAACTCCTCATCCATTAAAGTTTTGTCACGAGATTGCAGAAATTCAGTCACATCTTCAGGCTCCACTTCTAATCCTAGCTCTCTTGCTATTTCCACCAAATCTCCAATTTACTTCCCCCACTGAAGTCCTGAACCCCACAAAATCCTCCAAGAGAACTGGAATCAACTTGTTCCAAACTCCTGTTAATTTTGGTATTTTGACCTCTTCCCATGAATCACAAATGTCCTTAATGGCATCTAGAACAGTGAATCCTTTCCAAAAGTTTTTCAATTTATGTTGCCCAGCTCCATCAGAGGAATCACTATCTATGGCAGCCTAACGAAATGTGTTTCTTCAATAAGACTTGAAAGTCAAAATTACTCCTTGAGTAAAGGATGTTGAGTTAGCAGACATGAAAACCACATTAATCTTGATGTACATCTCCACGAGAGCTCTTGGGTGACCAGGCGCATTGCTAATAAGCAGTAAC
This sequence comes from Equus przewalskii, assembly GCF_037783145.1. Classification (NCBI taxonomy): domain Eukaryota; kingdom Metazoa; phylum Chordata; class Mammalia; order Perissodactyla; family Equidae; genus Equus; species Equus przewalskii. The sequence continues at coordinate 20,709,210 of NC_091853.1, read as the reverse complement.
ATTTAGAATCATCTTTTATGAGTAGGTCTCAACAGTGGGCTTAAAATACTCAGTAAGCCATGTTGTAGACAGATGTGCTGTCATCCAGACTTTGTTGTTCCCTTTATAGAGCACAGGAAGAGCAGATTTAGCATCATTCTTAAGAGCCCTAGGATTTTCGAAATGGTTAATGAGCATTGGCTTCAACTTAGAGTCACCAGCTGTGTGAGCCCCTAACAGGAGAGTCAGCCTGTCCTTTGAAGCTTTGAAGCCAGGTGTTGAGTTCTCCTCTCCAGCTATGAAAGTCCTAGTGGGCTTCTTCTTCCAATAGAAGGCTGTTTTGTCTCCACTGAAAAGCTGTTGTTTAGTGTAGCTCCTTCAGTAACTGTCTTAGCTAGACCTTCTGGATAACTTGCTGCTTCACCTTGCACTTTCATGTTATGGAAATGGCTTCTTTCCTTAAACCTCTTGAACCAACCTCTGCTAGCTTCAGTTTTCTTCTGCAGCTTCCTCACCTCTCTCAGCCTTCACTGAATTAAAGAGATTTAGAGCCTTGCTCTGGATTAGGCTTTGGCTTAAGGGAATGTTGTGGCTCGTTTGATCTTCTGTCCAGACAACTAAAACTTTCTCCATATCAGTAACAAGGGTGTTTCACTTTCTTATCACTTATGCGTTCATTGGAGTAGCACTTTTAATTTCCTCAAAGAACTTTTCCTTTGCGTTCACACTTGGCTAACTGTTTGGAGCAATTGGTCTAGCTTTTGTTCTGTCTTGGCTTTTGACATGCCTTGCTCACTAAGCTTAATCATTTCTAGCTTTGATGTAAAGTGAGAGACGTGTGACTCTTTCTTTCATGCTGACACTTAGTGGCCAATATAGGGCTATTCATTGGCCTAATTTCAATATTGTTGTGTCTCAGGGAACAGAGAGGGCCGAGGAGAGGGAGAGAGATGGGGGAACAGCTGGTGGGTGGAGCAGTCAAAACACACACAGCAGTTATCAATTAAGTTCGCCATCTTACATGGGCATGGTTTGTGGTACCCCAAAATAATTACAATAGTAACATCAAAGATCACAGATCACCGTAACAAATAATAATGGAAAAGTCTGAAATATTGACACAGTTACAAAATGTGAAATAGAGACATGAAGTGAGCAAATGCTGTTGGAAAAATGGTGCTGCTAAGACTTGCTTGATACAGAGTTGCCACAAGCCTCCAATTTGTAAAAACACCCAGTATCTGTGAAGAGCAATAAAGCAAAGGGCAATAAAATGAGGCATGCCTGTATTAGAATATTATGCAGCAATGAAAATTAATAATCTCTAACTGTGCACAATAATATGAATGATTCTCACAAAATGTCAACCAAAGAATTAAGACACCAAAAAGCACACACTGGATTATTCCATTTAAAAGGTTAAAAAAAAAAAAAAAAGGCCAAACTAATATATGTTAGACATCAAGATAGGAGTGACTCTTATGGAATAGAGACCGGGAGGGAGCAGGAAGAAGGATTCTGAGGAGGTGGTGATGTTTTGATTCCTGATTTAGAGACTGGCTACATGGGCATGTTCACTCTGCAATGATTCACTCGAGGTATACGCTTTGATTTCTGCACTTGTCTGTACATGTTATACTTCAACAAAAAGTTTATCTAAAAAATTACTATTGGTGTAGGTGACAGTGTGACTCCAAGTGGAAATGCCTACATGGAAGAAGACACCTGGGCTCCTTTGCTCTGCCTCTGATCAGGATTTTCTTTACAGAGGAGTCCGATTTGATGATTTGTAGTTTCCTTTAGCATTACAAAATGCTGGTTCTTAAATGAAAACCCTAAGAGGAGCGTGTGCACAGTGGCCAAAAGAGCCTCCTTCACAAGATGATTATTATAATCTATATATATTTATAATCTATAACTAAATATATATGTATTTCATTCCCATAATCAAAAGCTAGATTGATTCTCATTTATTTTAATGCACTCTAATCCAATTATTTATATATTGGGTCAGGGGTAAAGGAGGTAAAATGCTTTGGTCCTGGTATGTGCATGTGTATGTGTATGTTTTCAGGTAAAACACAAGTATCACAGAGCAGTGGATAAGAATCTCTGTAATTCAATTCAACATTCTTCTCCTACAGATGTCCAAAGCTCTAAATGGATTTCCAATCATGTTACAGTTATAATTATACAATGTTATAAATTAGCAAATAATCACATTAAATCAGAAAGGAAAAAAAGCCTACTTTAGAGCATGACAGTTATATAATCCATGACACCCTTCTGAAAAAGAACCAGGTGTAAACAATACAGCTCTCCTCTATCTGGTATTTTCCAACTTCCTGTGGAGAAAATATTTCCAAGCCATTTTTTTTTTTAAATAAGAGTGGAATTTTCTTGTGAAAGATTGTCAGATTATGAGCTCTCAGAATAGCACTTTCAGCACTCAGAACCAGAGGGAGCACATCAGAAAAACACGGGCCGGGGCAGTGTGTGTGCAACACAAAATCTGTCAATGTATAGTAAGGAGGTGATCAGAGAAGTTTGTTCAGAAAATTAAGATAACTGCTATCTAAAACTGAGCCTTTCTTCCCTTATTTCCTACTGAAATACATTATGCTTCGGGTTGTTAGCTGGAATTCCATGAACCAGTCTAGAAAATAGTATCTTTTTTAAAAAACTGATCATGAAAAGAAACTGATGTTTTCACAACTTCAGAATTTTATTTGGTTGAAATGATTTTGATTGTTTCTCAATTTACCTGTTGTTTCATCTTACATTTACCTAAATTCAGTAGAAATTCACAAATCAGAGAATGGCAAAAGAATTACTGAAATCTGCAGACGGAATTCTCAGTTCTGAAAAGTTCTCATTTTTCTTAAATTAAAATTAAATCTACAATTTCAAAGCCGGAGGAAATAGTGGAAAAAGTCTCATTTAAGGTTTTAGGGTCTAAGAGTAGTATCATTCAGGCCAGTTGTTACTATTACTTTTATTAAGGACGCACATAATGCTAAATTCTTGTACAACAAATATACCTCCTAAACTTATATATGTACGTAAACTTCAATATATTATGCATAATCTATTGCACATTATCGAAGTTTAACTAACCAAAATGTTATATTCTGAAATAGAGGAAATACAAATTGACCAAAATTCTTGCAAACTTGGGTTTCCATTTTGTTCATTCCAGGACCTCCACGAAGATGCCCAGAGTTATCCTACTAAAGAAGACCACGCCATCTATCCTCTAAGTCCTCAGCCTAAACGCCTAAACCAGATGTTCCAAATTTTGCAACTCTTTAATCCCTTCCCAGTTTGTCAAAATCTACCCTCAGAGTCTCTAACATCGATTTACTGACATAAAACACCAGCTACGACTGAAAGAACATCAGGATATGGTTACGTTCTATGTAACCACCTAAGTAAGGCTAAGAATCATGGTGTCACTAATTTAACACATTCTGATTCTGGAAGGCAGGAGTGGAGAATAAGAAACTACACTTTTAAGGAATGCCACAGGCAATTCTGATATGTGCAGTCTAAGCACCTCATTTAAAGAACCAACAGGTCCCCAATGTCTTAGTTTAGTTTTCTTAATCATCATCACTTACCAAGAGTCCATCATCTCCTTAAATAATCTTTAATTGGAATCTGTTTATCTTCTTCAGACTACACCCTCTTCAAGTTACAAGTACGGCAAGATTAGCATCAGGTCAGCCTGGGCCCTCCTGCGGCGGCCAACCTGGCTTCCAGACCCTGAACAGCTGCTCTGACCATCTGTGAAGCTGTAAGGCCAGGCCTGCCTTATCCTGTTTCCTCGCACTCGCCTGATAACCTCAGCGCAGTAAGCAGGACCAGCCTGGGGCCTTCTGGACCGGATCTGCTCCCCTGTATGGGATTGGGGCAAGGGCGGGGAACCTCCTTGGGAAATATATGTTTATGACAACAATACACTTTTTGCAACTCCAGCTTTGAGAAGTGCCTGAGAAAATAAGGGACGAATTTGAGCTTCTCTTCAACGACATCAAATCCTTTGTCTTTTGAGGGTAATTTTGATTTCTGGAAGTCATGAGTCAGTACCAAATTTATACTCAATAAAGTTTCTACTAAAACAGGGTTTATAGTGATTTGCGCTCTGCTAATCATCAATTATGTACTAAGCCTTTGGTGGCACTGTAATGTCTCAGCTTGCTAGGCTGAACTACATTTCCCAGAATGCTCTTCCCTGTATGCTTCTGGTGAGTGTCAGGCCAGGACTATTTCTTCTACCAGGTAAGTGATACCTACTTGCACATCTTCCTGAGGAATGCAGCAATTTCTTGCTACCTTCTAGTATAACTTTTTCATTTTAAAAACAAATGTCATTTGAATACCTAATATGTGCTGAACATATTGATAGGTGCTTTCTGAATTAACCCTCACAACAGCTATGCTGGTATCATCTCCTGACTGTAAATACAGGAGCTGAATTTTGGGGAGTTTACGGAGCTTAACTAAGAAACAAATAAATATCTGAGAGCTAGGTCTTCTGACTTCAAGTCTGTGCTCCTACTATAGCAAAGTTTTGTTTTTGAATTACATCTATTCCCAGCTATTATTCTCCCTGAAGATTAGACAATGCACTTCTTTGCTGATTCCAACATTCAAAATATACAACACAGTGTGGCAGATACATAACTTGCATTCAAATTTTCCCATCAGTATCTATCTTTTCACAGTTGGTCAGTTATTTCAAGGATCTAAATTACTAACCTTTTTGAGTTTTCCTTAGATCTATGAGTTTCTCTCTTTAGTTATCATCGTAAATGTCTTCCAATTACCGTCTTTAAAACATCTGTCCTGGTCAAAACATTTGTTTCTAACATTGCTTCATCTCCTTGATTTTCCATTAAAGCATCATGTGTCTGACTTGTATTTAAGTTAAACATATATAAAATTTGCTGGGCTTTGCTCTGAGTAACGGTAACACATTTTTATGTCTACTCACTCTCCCCAGCTGCAGGCACAAGATTGACAGGCTGACCTTGAAAGAGAGTTCGGGTGCTGTAAACTGAAACATGTTGCAACATGCCCCGGCTAGGATCACTCCTCCCCTACTTTCACAAACTACACCAGAAAGCAATATCATTATTTCATAGTCACACCTGGCAACGTGACACTTGCTGACACCTTCCTACTATTTCCAATGTCTCAATTTTCCACTCTTCTCATGGGCTTAGTGTCATCTGAAAGCTGGCACTTTCACTACGTGCCCAGGGCGGCAGATCACTGGTAAAAATGTTAAGTAAAACCCATCTTTAGTTCCAATCTCTACATAATGCTCACGATTTAAATGGCTCCATTCAAAGCAGTGCTTTGTGCTTCTTTTTCTTTGTTTCTTTATGTTTAAACTACTTTCTTCCCTTTGACAAACTCATCTCTTTCAGTTCACAGAGTGTCTTAGCCGTCACAGGGCAAGGGAGGGGAGGATGGGCAAGGCTTTTGGAAGTTTAAATAAATCCTGTCCATGGGCTCTCCCACGTCTGCATGTTTGGTTCACCTAAAACCATTCTGCTACTGGCTGAAGAGCCAGGCTCCTGTCACTAAGCAGCTGTGTGACATGGGCAAAGTCACTTTATCTCCCTGGTTCTCAGAATCTTCACCTGTAAAATAAAGCAACTGGCCTCTGTAATCTGTGGTGTTTCATGTTTGGATATAAAGCTACGATTCTGGTAAAGCTTAATCTGTCTTGATACTAGAGATGGCAAACAATACTTTCTCAAAAAGGCTGTGTTTGTTTAAGATGTGGATGATGTTTATTGGCTTACAAGACATTTGGTACCCTCCTTATGGATGGAAACTTTTATGGGTACTCAGAGATGAGACACACATTGAAAGCAATAAAGAGAAGCAATCTGACAAAGCTGAGCCACATCGCTACAACAGGAAGTACAAGGACATGTAATCTAGCATCCTGGAGGGATTTCACATAGAAACAAAGTTTTCAAATGAGGACGTAAGGGAAATGATACTTTCACATCCAGTTGAACCATCTACAGTCTCTGGCAAAAGGCTAAAGTGTTAAGACAGCTAGACGCTGAGTGGCATAAATCCAACTGGGCCACCGAGGAGGTCTGGGTGGAGCCAAGTACTGAGAAGCACTTGAAGTTATATGAAAGTGCAAGAATCGGCGGTCACAACTTAAATGCCTACAGGGCCAGGCAGCCACATGCATAGGTAAATATTGCTGATGGTAACACTGTAGAAGTCGAGGAACCAGGGCAAATTAGACAGCATGTACCTATCCATAAGGCATCTGAATTCAGTTCTTTAAAAAATGGTCCACATGAAACAAAACCCACCTGTACACCAAAATTAGCCCTCATGGTACCAGCTGATACTCGCCAGCTTTAGAAATACTTCAGCCCCCTGGATTTCTTTGCTGACTCTTCTGTAGAAACTAAACCCCCTGTTACTCCAGCAAAGCTGTGAAGTAGAGAGACATGTGGACAGACATATTTCTCTGGAAAAGTAATGTAAAAGATGCAATTTATCTGACAATGAAATCTCCACTTGTTAGTAATAAAATTTCTACTAGGAAAAAAACCACACAATCCTTTTTCAGAGAATAATAATAGTGCCCACTATTCTACGGCTCTAGTGAGGACGGGAAAAGGTAATCACTTAAGATACTCAGTGCAGCACCTCGCATATAAATGCTCCCCCTATCATTACTGCTCTATCAGCTGATGGAATGCAAACTACATTCTTCTACAGAACCTCAAAGAATTATAACAGTCACGCACTGCATAACGAAATTTTGGTCAACAATGGACCGCATATACAATGCTGGTCCCATAAGATTAGTACCATATAGCCTAGGTGTGTAGTAGGCTATGTCATTTAGGTTTGCATAAGCGCACTCTGTGATGTTCGGACAGTGATGAAATCGCCTGGCACATTTCTCAGAACGTATCCGGTCATTACACCGCGCATGACTGTAACCTCAGGCTGGGGAGGGTTAGAGATCTTACATTGGTTCAGACAGCAGCTATATCATAAAGCACAAAAAAGAATTCTGTGCTTTCTAGATCCTGCTATTGCTCAGGCACTCTGGGCCTCTTTAGGGTGTGACTACAGCACATGTGTCAGGTCCTCCGTCTTCCCCACCCACTCTGCCATACTCAGGTCCTAGTGCTTAAGATTCCAGGGAAAATGCAGGGCAAAGGATTCTAGAACATCTACTCCTTTTGCCTCCTCTTCCCCTCAAGACGTTTTAAATCCATTATTGAAATTAACACACCACCCCCAATCCCACCCTTTATAATAATTCTCCTACAAATCCTAGAAATCCTTTATAAGGAAGTGGAGGTCTTTAAAAAAATTCAAAAAGCATAGCTGGCATGCTTTGACATGACAAAACACCTCTACCCATAGCTTCTGTTTGTCTTTCCCCTCTCTCCACCCCTCAGCTGAAGGTAAGTAAACACTGCTGTGCGGGATCATCATGTTCTACCCAACTTTGGAAAAAAGAGAATATTCCAAAATTTTAATCCATGCTTTATTACAAATCTTTATTATTTCATGGGTCAAATACTGAATCCTTCTCAGTCTTCTGCAATGTGAGTCACTAAAGAACCATTTGGAATTAATGAATGAGTGAACTGAAAATCAAGAAATACACAAAGAATAAAATTACTACCCTTGCTGAAAAAATTATTTTCAAAACAGCCCCACAGAAACACACGATTTTTGTTCACTTTTGAGGAGCTTAGACTAGATCATCAAATACTAGTAAATACATATTAACCGTATGATTAAAAATAAAATAATTTCAATATGTTAAATGCAAAAGTTTTTTTGAGGTATATACTACTTTACTTATTTTTTCGAAACTTTGCTTTACTAATGGTTAAAACTTACATACGTATATCTTGCTTTATAAAGGGTGAAAATCAAATATCAGATGCATTCAAGAACCCTAACATTATATGAAGGCTCCTTTTGAAATGTGAATTATGCCTCTGATTTATTTCCTTTTGAAATTTTGATTTTTCCATTCATTATAAGACACTTACAATGAATAATAATGTCAAATGACATTATTAAAGAATACTGATTTATTTTACTGTTTGTGTTCTCTCCCCTAAAGGAAAAGACTATCAAAGAAACACCAATCATGTTTAAAGGTTAACTTCATTTCATTTGTCTATCCTTCCTTGTTCTAGTGGCAATGGGTTGCCTAAATAGCTAACTACCTCTCTGCATATCTTACAAACTATCTCTTTTCCAGGAGGGTAGGGGGATGAACAAGCAGCAGCTCCATGCATTTGAAGACTCATACAACGAAGCAGACACTAAGGTGTACTCTTGATTTAATCAAGAAGAGTAGAAACTCTGTGAAGTCGTCTTCTCCACAGTGAAACACAAAGAAATCCTAGTTAAGGATTGACATAAATTAATCAACCAGCTTCCCCGAAAGGAAATTAAATTGATTTATAACAGCTCCCCAGGCTCTGCAGGATTTTCCATTGAGTCGGGTCCAGGACCAGAAATGGTCACCACGGCCACGTTTCTATTTTCATATTTGCATAGGTAGCAAAAATTTTATTTTTGTTCCCCTACAGGTTTTTTCAAATTTGTTTTTTCTCTTTGATCACACTCATAACAGTAGACTCAGATCCACCCATAGCTAAGAGCAACTCATAAAAGTAAAAACAAAACAAGCAGGGGTGAATGAACAGAGATGGAAGTAGGAGGCTGTCCCGGGCAGGCTGGCTACATAATTTGCAAAGGCTAGTGAAAACGAAAATGCAGGGTCTGTTGTCCAAACCTTCTTAAGAATTTCAAGGGGGCAACAGCAGAGCGTTAAACCAAGCGCAGGGCATGAGCATGCGGCCCTGTGCAACTAACTGCACGGGTCGCAGGCCCATGAAGCTGGCCTTGGTCCTGGAAGACACTTGCCAGGTTTTCTGGGTTTCACCAAAACAGTGAGAAAGCCTTCTCCCGGAAGTAAGCAGGGTTAGTAATGCAAGCTTTAAGAACAAACTCAAATCTCCAATAAACCAAATACATGGAAATGAAATAAAGCCTGCTTGGAGATATAGCTCTTTGCGGGAGAGGCAAGAGTGTTGAGATCTGTTCATTCTTATACTCCCACTGACTAGCAAAACGTCTAACATGGGACAGATGCTTAATAAAAGTTGAAATGAAAAACAATGCAAATGGCAATGAACATTTTCATCAACTGATCTCCTTTTAGGAAAGCAACTCTTCTTCCCTTGAGGTTGCCCTGTTTGTTCCAGACAGCCATTTTCCTCTCTCATCTCATCACACAATACATTAACCACACAGCACAATGTTGGCGCTTAAATCCCAGGACCTAGAGTATTCTAAAATATCTAAAATATCTGGTAAAAACAATTCGGTTTACGGTCATCAACAGAGAGAGAACAAGTTCCCATTCACCAGCTGGAGCTGGCCAGGAGGAGGATTTGCCCTTCTCAGCGAATTATATTATCCACAGGGAATTCATGCTGAATCTTAAGTCTGACTTGAAGGGAGTCCCTATCTCCCAGCCCACGGGTAAACTTTAAATAGCCATTAAAATGACATTTCAAAATAATAAAAGAACTCAAAGAACCGGAGGAACAAAATAAATGGTGTTGTAAAAGGAAATGGAAACATTACCATAATTAGAGCTTTTAAAAGAGACACTTTAAACACTGGTTGAACATTGACTTGTTTACAATAGCACTCAAGGCACATTGTGAGAGTCGAAGAGGGGAAAGCAACAGTATTCACAAGAAGGGAAAGGTGAAGAAAGCTTTCGTAAGGTCATTGGAACTACTTCCTGAAATCTAGTTTAAAAAAAAAAAGTCAGAACACCATTTTGGCCTTTATGGAAGACTTCACCTAACCTGGCTTTGCCATCAAGATGCAACAGGTCCATATACGTAACTGGAAGAACAGTCTAAAAATGTAATAACCTAACTGCCTTGTCACTCATCATCACACCAAAAAATGCACTTACCCACTTTTTGGTACATAAACAGTGCAGTTTTCAGTGTGGGTATTTATTCCCAGTTAGTGGAATGACACTTTGTCCAGTAAGTTGTTCCCAGACAGGAACTACATGTAACAATGGAACAATGCCCCACACAAGCTCATACACAGATTAAGCATCTTTTAAATCCTTCTGGTAATAACTGCTAGGCAGTTTTACCTAGCAGACTAGAACATGGCTGCGTAGTCCAAGACTTCAGAGAAGTTGAGAGACGTACAGAGAGACCCACAGAGGCTGAGAAGAGCAGAAAACACACACGCAGCCCCTACTAGAGGGAGGGAGCTTGGAACAGGTCCCACAGACCTGGACTTTCCACCAGATGTACCACAGTGTGCTAAGACTGTCCTTGGCGAGTAGAGTGACTGCTGGCTATGGCAGTGGTTCCACCGCTTTGCTTCCAGACTACACAGTGGCTCCCCTCTAGGAGGGTGAACAGCCCCATCTGAACAGCAGGCTACACACATGTCCTGGAACAGAAGGAAAGGTTATCTGACCTCATTAGGGCAATCAGAAGCTCCTTTGCACTATGCAAACATACCATTCAACAGTGAGTAATGCAAAGACAAATATGTTTTGGTAAGAAGAAAAATGTCCCAGAATTAAAAATTTTAGAAACCATACGTGCAGCCAGCAACTTAAAGTTTGAAGCCTCAATCCACTCTTCAGAAATTATTTTTGCTTGGAAAACTTTTCTCCTTAGTATTGAAAAAACTAAAGAGGGACTTCCTCACTGGAGAAAGACTTGGAAAAACCCCAGACCCAAACTAAAAGCAGTGATGCTGGCCAGCAGTTTTCTGGCTTCCTCTTGCTATTATTAAGTACCCTTCTGTTTGACTAAGAATTTCTCCACCTCTCACAAACCATCTTTTTTCTTTCTGTGTCCAGAAAAATCTGAAAACCATGTGTTTATAATGAGCCTGTTGCTATGCAAATCATTAAAACACATTACAAAAATCTTTCCTTTGAGTCAGGAGAACACAACGGGAGAAGATAACTGCTAGCAGAGAGTCCCTTTGCTGAACACGAAAGCTGGCGAAAAGGAATAGGAGACGCAAAGCAAAATGGAAAAAATTATGGTGGTCCCATCCCTTGAGTCATTTTAACCAAAGGGGGAAAACTAACATTTTTAAATCCCCAAGGTAATATATCTTACAATTTGGATCTGGGTTAACAGACTCTCTTCTTAATCTCTTTAATTCCTATGGTTTCATGACTCATCCTCCATCTGTCTACGAGGGTGTCCTTTTCACCAGTTTTTTCACACTTCTATAAAGGATCTCAAGAGTTTTATTTTTTGTTCTTTTCATGTGTGCTCCTGTGTGTATTCTCTTTTCATATCTTTTGTTTCCTCCTTCAATTATCACCTAAATGTAGGGCCTGAATTGTCCATTTCTTCTTCAGCTCCATCATAGCAACTTGGCACATTTCTCTCACTTACGAAGAGATTTGTTCTTCAAAAGTCATATCCGGGAGAGGAGGTAAGACAGAGTACGTTAAAATTAATTTCAAAAAAGCAGAGCTTCTCAATTTTCTAATTTAAAAAATCTGGACTTGATGATTTTAATGCAGTCAATCACCTTGTTAAACAGTTTGCAATCACATCACTCTCAAATTTTTGTTGTGCTGCTCTGAACACTCTATTAACCTGCAAGTTTTCAAGGGTGGGACTGTCTGGGTACAAGAAACGAAATACACACCTTTTAAATATATCTTCCTTTCACCCCTATGTGTCTTGATATGTACAGATTCACTCACATGCCAAAAAAAAAAATATAGAGTATTAATTCCAAACTCTCTGTCCTTATTCAGAGAGAAGAAACGGCTAGTCCCAACTAATGCTATAGAACCTGTTTTACTCTCAGATAGAAGTAGCCAAACCACTGCAAACATGTGCTGGGTGAAAACTAGTTTGGTTGGCTCCAGACAAAGGCTTATTTTTTCAGCACAGATGGTTGAATGGCTGCCTCCTCCAACGGGTTGCCCACAATGAAAGACAGATTTCTATTTCTAATCTATGCAAATATCTTACTCCGGGGAACATCACAAAGACTAACTGTTCTGTGTCAGATGCTGTAGATCCCAGGTGCTCTCCGAGATGCCAAGGCCCATCTCCACCTGAGAGCCGTGGTAACTCCGATAACAGTGGATGACTGGAGGGTTAGTCACCACCCCGCTCCTAATGACTGTTGTTGGGGCCTTCTGTGAAACATTCCTCTGGAATCCTGCCCCACCACCACTGCTTCTCCTTGGCTGCTCTGCCTGGGAGAGAGTTTCAATATTCAGTTCAGACCCCAGATGCTTCTAAAACCTCCCAAGAAGGCTCAGATTCCCAAAGGCTCCTAATGACCATCAGGGGCATTCTCCACCTTGAGTTCGGCTCATGTATTCATCTCTAACACCAAACCCAGAGGCCTTGAGCATTTACAAATGTTATTCTGTGCAAACCAAGTCTCCTTTATACACTCTAGTCCATACGCCTACAACCCACTGTGGGTCTCATGACTCATACCTGGGTTGTGGGTTATGGCCCTCAACTTTCTCAAGCACGTTATTCTCTCTTCCTAATCTTTCTCCCTCTATCAATTTTGCTTTCTTTACTTACAGCACTTTTCTCTCCTATTTCTCCACCTCCCCAGCTGAAGTCTCTCATTTGCTCTCATACCCCTTGGCACATACCAGTTTTAGGGCCCCTTGGGGCTACAAAAATTCCTGCAATGCTGAAAAAAAATTTTTTTCAACCCACACACAACTAACTCCTCACGCAAACCCAGCTCCTAACTTTAAACATCTTTTGCCATAAAGAGAAGGTTATACCTGAAATCTACATAGTTTAGTTCCAATGTTTAAGTCTAAAAATGTCTTTCAAAGTTTTCAATTATTTTCTTTGTTAGTATTTCTGATCGATTGACGGTGACAGAGTTTGCTTCAAAATCCTGTGTTGGAAAACACTTCTTTCCCTCCTTACCAAACTTCATCTTAAATGAAGCAAGCTAATCGAGCAAAAAGAAATTCTAAAGAAAACGAAAAGAAGTTCTTCCTAGTCTCCAGCCTCAATAACCACCACCACCAAAACTTCTCACTCAAAACCTCAATTTTTGAGAGTTACACACTTTTTGCTTCAGCCTATGAATGCAAATATTGACAGCAAATAATGTAGCATTAAGTTTACTTACATGGCAAATCTAAAACTGTAAACAGCTTTAGAGGTTAACGAATTTATTGATTCTCAAGTCCAGATGAACATCAGAACCACATGAGGAATACTGTTTATTTTAAACAATACATCCTCCTGATCCTCAGCCCTAGACATTCCAATTCAGACTTCTGGTACAGCCCTAGAATCCATGTTTATAATAAATGCTCCAGGTAATTACGATATAGCAAGCCCTGGTCTCTGTGAGGACCACTGATCTATTCCAACATCCTATTCAATATGGCGGTCTCCTCTACAAGACACCACACCAGTCATCCACTCTGTGCTACAGAACTCCAGAGACCAGGCTCTTGCCTTTTTATGAGACTGCTTGTTCCACATTTTTATGGGCTTAATTATTAGAAACTATGTTCCTCTGTTGAGCCAAATAACCAAAGTCTTTCAACCCTTTGAACTTCACTTATTATTGGCCCTAATTTTGTGCTCCAGAGCTGACAGAGAATTCCCTCCCCACAAGAGTCTTCAAATATCCAAAGGCAGCTACTGCACTCTTGCAAAACTTCATTTTTCTAAGTTTAAGCAACTTTTTTTCTTTAACTCCAAAAAGCACAGTTTGAGTCCCTCACCATTTGAACTGCTCTTCCTGAACAACAGACCCTACCGAACACGTCTGTCTAGAGTAACAATACTCCATTTTTTCTTATAGACTGAACCTTTTTCAATATGCATTAATTTACAGTCCATGTTTCATCCTTGTCACTCATTGCCTTGCATTTAACGGTCCAAGAGCCACGAATCAGCAAGTACATATTAACCTAATGCTATATTCCTAACACTGTGTAAAGTACTCAAGAAGGATTCAAAAGCCAGTGGAAACTGTGCCATTTTGAGGAGTTAATAATTTCTTGTACAGAAATAACTTAGATAAGTGAAATAACTTGAAAACAGTGTGCAATGGTATGTAACCAAGTGCTTCAAATGAAAGACACCTGGAAGAATGAACAAAGGTGTCCTGGGTCAAACTGTGGGCTATCTCATGGCCTCTGTTTATACAAACGCCACCCATTTAACAACAGGTTTTGATTTTTAAAAAAAGAAAAAAGATGGAAACGCTCACCTTAAAATCTATTTAAAAATTTCAAATGCATTCTTATTTCAGAAAGTTAAAATCTAAGAAACTACACATGCAATAATCAAGTAGAATACTGTTCCTTCTTCTCAGAGTGTCATTGGCAATGATTCCCAAGCGCTCTGAAGGCCGTGATCCAAGTAAAAGGCAAAACGTAGAGGGTTTACACAATTCCCTTTATTACTGGAAATAACCACTTGATGAGGAGACACTCCCCTACATATTTTAATGGAAAACTCTTACCCGTAAGTGAGCTTTACTAACACCAACAAAAATGTACTTGTTTTCTTCACAGAATCACAGACCACCAGAGCTTTAGGAACTTTATGCCACTCCCTCACTTGGCCGAGAGGGGGAAACACCATTTCAGAGATGGCAGGTGTTTCCCTCAGGTAAAGCAGCCACTCAGGAGGATGAGACCAATCCCCAGGTCTTCTCTCTCCAGTTGGCTCCCTGTCTCTTCTTACTCAACCTAGGACAATCAAAACTCATGCCCTCTCAACATCGTCCTCAACCCTACTCCCATTTTCAGTTACCTCTGCAATCCTCAAATCCAAAGTCTGACGTTACATTTTGTTTGGGCACATTTTGAGGGAAGGGCTGGACCAAACAGTATTAGGTGGTTCATTTTTTATTAAATTCTAGCATACCTATTTTACTCAGTTTCTAACTAATACTTCCATGGTGCTAGACACAAAATTCTGCCTGACTCAAGATCACTGTTACCTTACTAGTATTATAAGGGATCACTGGGGTTAGGTACCCGGATTCAAACAAAAATTCTTAAGCTGCAAAGCAACTGGTGAGCACAAATCCCCACTACCCCACCCTCTCCCCACTCCATCCACACACACATACACACCCGTCAATCAACCAGCTCATCGACTTCATCTGAAGCCTCACAGTTAATCCACACCCACATTTGGAACATGGGAAAAAATGCACCTACCTTGTGGCCTCTTGCTGAAGCCATGACACATTTGGCACATAGAACATGACCCCGAAGAAGAGCAGCGGCTCATTAGCGAACTTGTCCAGATGCTTCTTCAGAGGTTTCTCCAGCTCCACCCATCGTGCTTGCTGGCTCTTGCTGAGAAACCAAAGGCCAAAGTAGTGCGTCTAGATCAAAGGGAAAAATCGAATCAGTTCATGCTTATGAGGGGCATCTCAAGACCACACAGGAAACCAGACTCCAGTGCCCTATGTGACCTTTGGTTCCCCAGCCCACACACAAGGATCCAGCTTTTACTTTCTAACTTTGGGACAAATTGAAGGAAACCACATGCACACAACACTGTAATCAACACTGAGTATCTAGGTGCAGCATTCATACCCACTGGTGCCATTGTACACGTGGGTACGGATGCAGCTATGTCAGGTAAGGGGGATGGTGCAGAGTCGGGGACAGCGTTGACTTTTTCTAAGATCTCAAGGCCGACTTTCCTGTGCCTTCCGAACGCCCCGTGATCTCACGCGGTGCATGCTGGCAAAGGCAAACGCACTTCCTACACCTGCTGCGGAGCAAATTATTACTCGGCTCCTAAGACAAAACCTTCTGCCAAGTGAAAGCTTCCACATTGTGGAATACTTTCGCAGAGTACCAGATTTTAACAGAAAATCGATTCACTCTTTTTGAGCTTTAATGAAGTACTTATAAAAACATCAGCTCCAACCACTTCATTATACATGAAGTGCAGCAAATCTCTCCCCTGTATCAAGCTTTGCGAGTGGAAGGGTGTCCTCTCCGCAGCTGCCGCAGGAGCCCCTGGTGGCTGTTCTTGGCAGATTACAGTGGGACTTGATAGATGAAAGTGAGATTTTCCCTCCTAGACTTGAAGCTTCAGCCGGTTTAGTTTTGAACAACATGCTAAATGATTAAAACAGGTACTTTCATGCATCCAACCCCATCCTTATATTAACTCATGCTAAGATTTCAGGATTAGCAGAACAATCACCAAAAAACAGATCACCGCTTTTGAAGCATTCTTTCATATTTCAATTATAGCCTAGAATGGTTTACAGCACACCTGGAAGTCTGCCTTCAAAAGAATGTTTTCATTACAATGTTTAATTTCCAGAGGCATTTTCGTGCTGATGTTCCCACTCTAGCTGGCTGCTCCCTCCACAATCCCATAGATCAACCCCCAACAAAATCTGCACTAAAGTCTTGACTCTGACTTTACTAGAAAACCAGAAATGTCCCTGCCTACACAAAGCTACAGGCCCCAAACACTCTAAGGGGTATTTTTAAATGGGTGTACCCTCAGATGAGAGCAATGATTGGATCAGCTTTCCTCCAGGATGTTCCAAAGGGCAAGTTCACACCAGAAATCTATGCATTTCTCGAGCAACAAAATGCCAACAAACAGAGCCAAGGTTATATTTCAATTAACTCAGACAAACTGGCTTGAGTGAATTCTGACCCTATTGGTCATTTCCCAGCTTCACAGAGTCCACTGGCTGTTCCAATGTGACTGATGATGTAGAGGAAATGAAATGTGGCTGAAGGAAAAGAAAACAGGCTTTGAAGTCAGGTCATCTCCCAGCTTTTGCACTCACCGTCTCAGTAACTTCCAACAAGTTACTGAGCCACTTAGTCTCCGAGTTTTGTCATCTGTAAAGTGGGGATGATGATGACAACTATCACCTGCAGGCTGTCAGGGGTGTAAATGAGATAAGGCCTGTCAACCGTGTATGTGGCACATGTTAAGTAACTACTTCATAAATGGTGCTTTCTGTTGATGCTGCTGCTTCTACTATCATCATCATCATCATCTTCATCGTCTATAAATGAAAGCAGGCAAGCCTCAAGTATCTTTTTTCACCAGCACTACTGACATGCCTGTGAACCGCAAAATTAGAAAACAGAGGTTATCTGGAAATAAACAAGAAAAAGCAGGCAAAGGTAGAAACTAGAAGGCCTATGAATAACATAAAAACCTAAAAGATATAAGAAAAACAAATCACAAAGCAGTGCCTCCCCCAAGACTGTCTTTAGAGTCTCAGAGATGTTCATGGGACACTGGACCATCACTCTGATGCTGTCCTCGGGCATCCGTGATGCAGGCCTAGGCTAACCTTAAAATGAGGTAATCTGGGTACTTAATAAACAGTCTGGAGAGGGTCCAAGGCCCTTGTGCATTACACTGAGTTCCTTTATGGAGCACAGTGCCATATAAGGGTATTCCACCGTATTTTGGATGGCTAGGAGTGAGTTTGCATATAATAAATGAGGTAATATATGTAAACAGTAACCTGCTATGTAATAATTATTTTAGTTGGAAAAGAGCTCTGTTATAAGCACAGGTGGAGAAAGGGAGGGCAAACTTTGCAATTGCTTAATAGGCCAACCATGATCTATTATTTTTTACTAAAAGTAGTCTTGACATTTGGGGGTATAATTTTAAGGTCCATCCTTCATTCAAATTATAACGTCCGCTCAAATTAGTAACATTCAAATTATAAAGGGTCCAGGGTAAGTGCATCAATATTATACAGTAGATTCTGCAAAAAAAAATTTAGTTTTTTACTTCTCCTATGCTTTCAAGTCTAGTATTTTTTTTTATTATTATTTTTTAGATTGGCACCTAGGCTAACAACTATTGCCAATCTTCCAGTTTTTTTTTTCTTCAAAGATTGGCACCTGGGCTAACAACTGAGGCCAATTTTTTTTTTCTGCTTTATCTCCCCAAACCCCCACTGTACACAGTTGTATATCTTAGTTGCAGGTCCTCCTAGTTGTGGGATGTGGGATGCTGCCTCAACGTGGCCTGACGAGCAGGGCCATGTCCACGCCCAGGATCCGAACCCTGGGCCACCGCAGCGGAGCACGCAAACTTAACCACTCGGCCACGGAGCCGGCCCCTCAAGTCTAGGATTTTAAATTTCCTTTTCTCATTCTCACCCACCCAATCATTAAATCAGACCTGATCTTCCCCCAAAAAACCACCCTGAGAGAGAATATTCTCTCTCAGGGAGTACAGATACACATACACAAGTGTGCACACAGCTACAAGAACACACACTTGCGTGCACTGAAAAGGATGAGGATGAGGTAGAGGAGAAACCATGGTAACAATCTTCAGCCACAATTACTAGTACAGAGCTCTAAATAACAAGGTAAACCACTTCTTATGCAAAAACCTAACTCATGGCATAAGATTTTTTTGTTGCTGCAATATAGCCTTCTCCAAAGGACACAGGGTATTCCAGGGTGACTCGCCATGCATTTTAGCCAATTAAATGATTACATAACTACTCAAGAAATCAGGTTTCCAGTACAGGGTAGAATTGAGGGAGGTAGGTAATCTGGAAGACACAGTTTCTACCTACTCATGGCCAGAAGAACCTAATTTGGGAAGCGTTGAATTCAGTAATCTAGTAGGAAGCAAAGTCCCTTTAGGAGATCCCCACGCCCACAGTGTTCTGTGAAGGTATGCCCGAAGGAACCTTCTCCTTTCCCACCCTACCTCCCTCATTCTTCCTCTAGCTACATTCCTACTCTAGAGTGTGCGGTAGAGGGGCAGGGCCCTGTCTCAAAGTTCGGAGCCTGCTCTACTCAAGTTTACAATGCAGCAGAGGTTTATTCTGCCATGTTATACAGTGCCTCACAGGAAACAGAATCAGAACCTATCCTCTCACTTAAAGTAACGTGTGCACCAATCAACTTCCTGTGTATTGGCCAAGGGACCACGAATCCCGTCAGGCCCTGCTGAGATCACACCAGGCCTGTACATAACTGCCTCGCCAACTGAAACTCCAGCTGAATTCTGGAGTCTGAGCTTCACTGCTGAACACTGCCAGATGGTTGAGGACAATGTAGTGGATGATTCCAAATAGAAACCGGCTCCTCCACGACCAAAAGGATCCCGGCACGTTGCCTGAGGAAAGGCCTGACACACCTGTTTTATCTCTGAAACGTCAAACAGGAGCCAGGTCCAGGTAATCCTCAAGATACCTCTGGGGGAGCTGTAAATCCCATTGTATTTCTCTAGTTTTCTTTAGAAAGAGCTCTGGGGGTTGGCCAGGTGGCACAGCAGTTAAGTTCGCACATTCCACTTCAGTGGCCCAGGGTTCGCCAGTTTGGATCCCAGGTGTGGACCTACACACCGCTTGTCAAGCTATGTGGTGGCAGGCATCCCACATATAAAAAGTAGAGGAAGATGCGCATGGATGTTCGCTGAGGGCCAGTCTTCCTCGGCAAAAAAAAAAAAAAAAAAGGGAGGATTGGCAGCAGATATTAGCTCAGTGTTAATCTTCCTCAAAAAAAAAAAAAGAATTTAAAAAAAAAACTCTGGTGCTGTGAATTCTGCAAGGAGTTCATTACAACGATGAGGAAAAAAGACAGAAGACCCAGTACCCAGGCAGAGGAACCACATCTCTGAATCAACGACTAAAAACGCACTACTAAGAAACAATGTAAGGAGAGCCTTGCTAACATGTCATTTTCCTACGAGTGGTTTCCTAGTTTATTCAGTTTGGAGTTTTGCATTTTAACAGAGGAGGCACAAATGTATGCATGCACTCAAACACATGCTGTTTTCCTCAGTGGCAGACTGGTATGTGAATACATTAGGGTCAAAGTAAGACCCTTTTCTGATATCATGACAAGATTCTAGTGAATAAAGGCCTTTAAAAATAGCTTGGGGAGCCAGCCCAGTGGCCTAGCAGTTAAATTCGCACGCTTTGCGTCAGTGCCTGGGGTTCGTGGGTTCGGATCCCAGGCATGGACCTGGCACTGTTAAGCCACACTGTGGCGGCATCTCACATACAAAACAGAGGAAGATTGGCACAGACGTAAGCTCAGGGACAATCTTCCTCAAGCAAAAAGAGGAAGATTGGCAATGGATATTAGCTCACGGCCAATCTTCCTCACACGTACACACACAATTAGTTCGGAGTGTTTCTGATTTGTTTGTTTTTATCTGCAGAGATGGTAGCATCCCCTACATTAGCTACTAATAGGGAAAGATTGTTTTGAGGGTTTTGTTTTTCCATTTTTGTGACCAATGGCACTGCTTTAATGCTATTTGTAAGGGTTACAGACGCAGTCTTGGCAATTACCAGGGATTAAATCCATGATCTTATCTCAAGCATTTTGAAGAGCTAATCAGCCAGAAGCAACAATTTAAAATATCTTGCATTAAGCTGTAATAGGTTGCCCTAATACCCAGTATTTCAGTTGTAAATTAAGAGAGAGAGAGTTGGTATGCCTCCACATAAAATATACAAGAATTACACCCAAGCATTAAAACTTTCACTGAAGCATGGAAAATACTTCAAAAGATGACCATAAGCAGACTCTGAAAGAGCCCTTCATACAATTACATTCCAAAGGCTTTGGCAAATAAACCACCGTACATCAGTTGGAAAACTGTAAAAAACAACTTGTGTGCAATCAGCCTCTACTCTGGGTAAGTCTGGGGTTTCTACAACTGACACGTCTATAATTAACAACTGCACCATCTTCATTTTCCTGGCCAATCTCTGCATAAAAACACAGGAAAAAAAATTGCAGAGTAACATAGACCCAAGAAGCAAATCTCATAGCCAAGAAAAATCACTCTTCCGGGGCTGCACAACTCACTCAAGAATATACAAAAAGATGAAGACTTACAAATTAAGAGGGGAAATTATTTCACGTACAATCTCTACATCTAGAAAACGGACGCTGGTGCCATACTTACCTTACAGAATTGACATTACACTAATAAGACTTCACATCATAGTCTTTAGAAAGACAAAAAGAAATACAAAATTCAAAGACTAGAAACCTCCCCAGCAGTCTACTCTTCAGTGGATTCTTAATCAGTGTTGATTATTTTGGTCCTCTGCAAACACAAACATATATGGCTACGGTTAAGACAACTATAAAATACAGCAAATTCCATATTATCCGACAGTGCCTGGGAATGAGGTGCTCCATTTAATCAAGTACACCCATAATCACACACATGTTACCAATTTCCAAACGACTCACAAAAAATCAAACCACGGAAATATCCTTAACGTAAGTTAGCTTTTCTTTGAAGATAGGAAATGCACATTAAGGTTCTGTATCTTTATAAACTCTAGCCATTATGAAAATAGCAAAATGTGGGACATTTCTACCGTAGCTGACAGCTTTGGATAAATCAGCTTTTAGTAAAGATGAAAACATAAATTTGCAAAAGAAAAAGGGGATAAGTTAGCGGATAAATTAGGGGACAAGAGGAAAATCTTTCCCTATTAATAACTAACGTAGGGGATACGAACACCTCTACAGATAAATTAACAAACAAATCAAAAACACCCCAAACTAATTTTTTGTGAATGTGTGTGAGGAAGCTTGTCCCGGAGCTGACATCTGTGCCAGTCTTCCTCTATTCTGTATGTGAAATACCGCCACAGTGTGGCTTAACAAACAGTGCCAGGTCCACGCCCCGGATCCGAAGCCGCGAACCCCAGGCTGCCAAAGCGAAATGATTAGGTATGCTCTCTGCAAAACAATTATGGTTTTTAGGCTCCTACAAAGACCAGGGCTCTAAGTCTAGACTTCGGAGAGGCCCAAGACTTATTGAACTCACCATTCCCAAGAATGCTGAATTTCCTAATAAAACAGTTCTCTATCTTGAATAGAGTTTAGCTATGAAAAGTGTCTCAGGTACCTTTGTTAAATGATTTACTCCTCCTCTATGTATTATTTTTTTAATTAAGTAGAGTCAAGATTATCAAAAGTAAATAATTCTAGTACATTTTTACATTTTACTGGAATTCTTTATATTCCTTATTACTAATAACATGGCCTCCTTGGCTTTATTAGAACAGCACTGTTTAGTAGAAAGACAATATGTAAGCCACATATGTAATTTTAAATTTTCTAGTAGATATACTTAAAAAGTACAAAGAAGTGAAAGTAATTTTAATCAATTTAAAATGATACCTTCAAAATATTGTTTTCAACATGTAACTAACATAAAAATGATGAATGAAATATTTTAACTTTATTTCATACCAGATCTTCAAAATCTGATGGTTATTTTATATCTACTGCGCATCTCAGTTCAGACTAGCCACACTTCAAGTGCTCAATAACCCGTGTGGCCACGGGGTTTGGACAGCATAATCTTACATTAATAATAACTGTTCAAGGAATTGAAAGATTTTGGCTCAGTGTAAGATCACTGCTTCTAATAAGTAAAGCCATCTAAAAATGGAATAAGCACACTTATAAAAGGGTGAGAGCTTGGTCTCTGGAAGTGCTGTAGCAAAGTCCAGATAGTCTTTGTGGGGTCTTGGAGGGGAGACCGCCATACTGAGTGCTTCCTATGTGCCAGGCACTGTGATACTGTGGCAACTTTGCAAAAACTATTTTAATCCTCCCAGCAACTCATGGAGGTTGCCACTATTACCATCTCCATTTACAGATGAGAAAACTGAGGCAGAGAGTAGTTAAGTAACTACCCAAGATTGCGTAGCTAATAAGTGGCAGAGCCAGGATTCAAACTCAGGCAGTTTGGTCCAAGCTCCCATTCTAGGCACTACCCTCTGCTGCTTCTCCATGTATTGATCTTTAAAATAGAATTAGTCATAAGGCAACGTTGTTTGAACTATTTCTCTTTTAACCTAGGTCAGTGATTTCCACACTGTGCTGGGGGCACAAGAAGATGAGACTCCAGACATCTATCCTCTCCACAAACTGAACAGCTCCACGTTATACCTTCAAGTTCCACTTACGATTTCATTTGGGGAAAAGGAAAAGGGTGAAATCCATTATTCCAAATATGCTGTAACTACATTATCAGAACTCTAATTCTGAACTCCTGTATCTCTTGAATCTCTTCCTTAATAGCGTTCCCTGCCAGAAACTCATACCTAATTTTTTTTTCTCAACTTACAATTAAAAACAACTTTTTTCCTAAAGAGTTCATTTTCTTTCCTCTTGCCAGGATTATTATGTCCACCTAACTAGCATCTCTGTTCCCCCTGTCACCCCAATCCCCAGTCTTTTTCTGCTATTGAGTTCTTTTCCTAAAATGCAAGGTGACCATGACATAGTCCGCCTTTGAAATCCTTTGATGGATTTCTATCTCCCGGCAGTGTTGTATTCCCCAATTCAGAGAGTATTTAATAGAAAGCTAAAATAATTGTGAAACACTGAATTCAACACCTTTATTTTTTAAAAAACTATAGACTTGACAAGAATTTTTCCCAAAGCCTTCTGCCACGGCCCCTCTTCTCCCACCACACACCCCTGGGAACTAGAACAGTGCGTCCAGAGGGCCCAGGCCTGGTTCTGTAGTCAGTAAACACAAGGCCTGCGGATGCTGAACGTGATAGGGTCTCTGGCCCATCTGCGTCAGGGACCCCCAGTCAGCCTACCTGGGTTTGAGCCAGCCCAATGACTGCAGGCAAGTCACTGTGCGCTGTGACCCCCCCCACCATTTGTAAAATGGGGACAGCAAGAGTAGTCACGTACAGACTTATGATGAGAATTAAACGAGTTGATATATCAAAGGTGCTCAGCATAATATATGGTACTTTAGAAGGTGGCAATTATTATTTTTTGACACATTTTAGAAACAACGTTCTACAGGATCTAGTTAAAACTCCCTTGCCAAATACACCAAACCCTTCAAAAGCAGACTCCCACCTGCCTTTCCACACTCCTCCCCTCGCCTCCATGACCCCTCCACACACAAACAGATCAGTGCAAACTGAACTCTGCCCTTCTCCGACAATTTCATGTTCTTTCCTGTTTCTACACCTCGGCACGGGCTGTTCCGTTTGCTTTGTTTCTTGTTTGTCTTATTCTCTAAACCCTAGGGTTTCTGGGAGCAGGGACCCAATCTTATTTAGCATCCCCAGGGCTGGTGTTTACTGAACACACGAACCAGGCCTGGGCCCTCTGGATGCCATTTGAAATAGAAGCCCATCAGTGCATTCAAAACTAGATTTGACCCTCAAAAACTCCACCATATGGAAAGGTATCATTATACATTTGTCAAAACCCAGAGTGTGGGCTGGTCCGGTGGTACAATAGTTAAGTTCACATGCTCCACTTCAGTGGCCCAGTGTTCACTGGTTTGGAACCCGGGCACGGCCCAACACACTGCTTGCCAAGCCATGCTGTGGCAGCCATCCCACATACAAAGTAGAAGAAGATGGGCATGGATGTTAGCTCAGGGCTAATCGTCCTCAAAAAAAGAAAAGGGGGGGGGGAGGGGCGGGGCCATCCCCACAGCTGAGTGGTTAAGTTCACGTGCTCTGCTTCAGTGGCCCAGGGTTTGGCTGGTTCAGATCCTGGGCACGGACATGGTACCAGTCATCAAGCCAGGGTGAGGAGGCATCCCACATACCACAACCAGAGGCACCGACAACCAGAATACACAACTACGTACTGAGGGGCTTTGGGAAGGAGAAGAAGGTAAAAAAAAAGAGGAGAAGACTGTCAACAGTTGTTAGCTCAGGTGCCAATCTTTAAGAAAAAAAAATGCACCAAGTGTACAACACCAAGAATGAACCCTGAGTAAACTATTGACTTTGGATGATAACAATGTGTCAGCTGTAGGTTCATGGATTAGAACAAACATTCCACTCTAGTGTGGCATGTTGACCGGCTGGAGGGGAGGGGCTATATGGGAACTCTCTGTACTTTCCACTCAATGTTGCTCGAAACCTAAAACTGCTCTAAAAAAATAAAATCTATTTTTAAGTTACCTAATAAAATTAAGCAGTAAAACACAAATTGTAATTAATGTAGATCAAAAATTAAATCAAAACTTCTTTTTTTCAGTCTGCCATACTGAATATAAAGCCATTATAAAGTTTGGGATACATCTAAACTATAGAACACTTCCAACGGCAAAGCCAAATATCCACCATAATCTGGTTTTCAAGGCTTCATAAAGACTGAACATCTTGTTATATTTTAGATGGATTTTCACTTTTTCCTCTAAAGCACTTGTCAGCTCTATTTGGAAAATGACCCAAATACAAAGGCAAGAGTGGAGCAGACCCATGCTCACGCCTCCTACTTCTGCCTCTGGGTGGAGAACACATTCCTCCTCGACGTGTGTCTGTGAGAATGAAGAACAACGTTTAGATAACTGTTCTATCTCATCCTTTGGTTCAAAAGTTGGTACAGGATTGTGTCACAAAAGGCCATACCTTCCATGTCATCTGTCACAGAACAAAAGCATAAAATTTAAAAAGAAAGTGACTTGCTCTAACGTGGATGCCCCTGTTTAAGGTTTGTCAAAATAAAGCCAGCATTAAACACAAACCCTACCGCAGCACGCAGCATTCGAAGATCAGTCACACTGCAACACACACTTGACAGTAGAATCTGGACATCAACACTTTACTCTTTGTGACAATGCAGTTGTGGGATAATCCAGGGTTGACCTTTGCCCTCTGAGAAAAACAACAGTCTACCGAGAGTAATTATTACCACACACATCCCCAGACACGCCTCACCTTGCACCTCACACTCTTAGCTCTACCTAGTGATTCACAGAGACGCCTTCTCAGCCCCCAACCATGGTGCCTGCTCTTTCCCATCCTGGGATCTTTAAAAATCCACCTTCCCCAGGCCCAGGGGGACCCTGCCGTCTTTCCCATCTGCTGAACTTCTGCGTATCCTGCAAGTCCTGGTTCCAAGAGTGAAGGTTCCGTTCATCTTTCACTGAGGCTTCCTCTCCCTGTGCCAGGGCTGCAGTGTGCAGCAGGGCAGACCGCACACTGCACAGCTCTAAGGAAAGCCACTGCCTTCCAGGCCTGCCCTGCACTGTATTTTAGCACGGACCACGTTCAATCTGAATGGCGTGTTTAATGCTGGATTCTCCTCCTGGTCTGTGCATATCTTGAAGACAAAACTGTATCTTATTTCCCTTAGTTTCATCGGGTCCTAAAACACTGCCTGGTGCACTGCAGTTGCTCAAGATTTTCTTTAATGGAAAATTGTTTTTAAGACTCTCAAACTGGAACAATTATAAATTATTGGACACAGCACTGTGCATTTTCCATACTGTCTCTCTTCTTAATATTCACAACAGCCCTATAAGGTAAGTAAGGTGAGTATCATTATTCCCATTTTATAGGTGAGAAAACTGATGCCCAGAGAAGTGCAGTAACTTTTCCAAGGACACCTAACTAAGGAAGTGACAGGACTATAATGTGAACCCAAGTCCAAGACTCCAAAGACTGTGTTTATAACTACTAACTACGGGTATACTGCCTCCCAAGGCATGCAAAGAATACTTAGTTACTTTAATTTGAGTTGCTGGGAATACTCAAAAGTAAAACCACTGTGTATCTTTTTAAATGACCTATAACTAAAATGTTTATAAGAATTTTGACCAGTCTACTGACCAAACAATCCGCAGTATTAAGGTTTTTCCCTTCATGCCCACGCACATGCATATGTTTAAGTATGTATACCCAAATGTGCTATTAATAAGCGAAAAATGAGCCAGCCATCAACCAGCAAGGTCAGAACACTTCACAAGTTTGTTCTCTTGTGTCAGCTACCAAGCTACATACATCTGTTGGGCAGAACAGTCTCCTACATAGGAAAATAAACTTCAAAAGAAGACCTGATCACTGAAACCAAAGTAGAAACATGAAGACCAGCAGGAGACAGAAGTGTTTAGGTGAAACAGTCCCCCAGAGGATAAGAGTCAGCCTGTGCAGGACACCAAGGGGGGAGGAAGACCTTCCCCGACCCCAGCTCCTTTGTACACGTGAAAAGAGGGAGGATCATGAGGGGTGAGGAAAGAGATCAAACGCCATCACTTCCAACAGGCACCAGCCCCTCTCTCTACCACCTGAGGTGTTGGGCAATGCTGTCACTTGGTCCCTAGGAGACCAGAGGGCCTGGGACAATTACAGAGATTTTTCCTCATCCTCAGGAAGGCTTGTCTCTCAGGGGGCTTGCAATCATTTCAGCACTGGCAACCATTCAGCCGTACCACCTTACCCACTAGCCAATATGCCACGTGGCTCTCAAGACACAAACGCTTGTGTGGGTTTCTGTCAAAAGTGTCTTCTCCTGAATGTCTGCAAGACTAATAAAAGCATCAACTACTAGAACTATAAAGTTTGTTATAAAGGACATTCTGCACTAAGAATCTCTTCTAAAGAGCGGTCACGTGACTGTCTTAATGGTCTACGCTGGGTTTGCTTACAGCCCAGAGAAGCCCCCCAGACAGTAAAGAGAAAACAAGGGTCATGAGGACTCTTAAAAGGAACAAAATCCCCATTTTACAAGCTCCCACCAAAAGCCTCACTGGTCATGCTCTCTTTAAATGCTTTTTCCTTTTTTTTTCTCTTTGAAGGGGAAAACACAGAAAAAAACCACAAAATTAAAGCAGCTGCAACCATCCCATATGTGGGAGTTTTCTCCGTGATATGCAGCCGGAACGCCAAAACACCAGCTCCCCACTCAATTGTTTTAAAGAGAGACAAAGACTTTGGCACAGAGAGTCTCTCGTTTGCAAACCCCCCCCCCCCCCACCAAAACCTCCTATTTGGCTAAAACACAAGGGAAGCTGCCATCCAGTACAAGCTCTAGATGGTGTCCTTGCTTCTCACAACATCAGAGCAGGTCTCCTGGTCCACTGAAGGCTGTAAGATCAGGCCCATGTTAAGAACAACAGGATTCTTCTAAACACAAGGCTGAGGCTGAAAAGCATGGCAGGTGGCACCAAGAGACAGGTGGCTGGTCCCTTTGGTGAGTTCACACTCAGGCACCCACCACACACAGACTCTTACCTCCCGCAACTCCAGCCTCTGGGCCACAGCCTCCAGACACTCCTGCCCCGTGCTTTCCACCGACAGTGTGCACTCGATAACATTGCTGTCCAACAGGCGGATCCGGGTGACAAAGCAGTTCTTGCTCAGGACATTGTAGCGCCGCGTCCGGCGGAGCTTCAGGCCGAAAGGCATGGCTGTGTGCCCCTCGGATGCCGCCCTCTTATCCTGGCGCCCACGCCCCGGAGATGGCCTTAGCAGTTTCGTGACTGGGTGATGACACTACCACCCGTGCTCCTCCAGATACGGAAAAAGGTGTCCATGCCCGGTGTGGCACTCGGGAGGATGGCTGCAAACAGAAAAGCAGCAGCAAGGTCATGAGCTGGAAGGGAAGCCATGGAGGGTATGGCACAGACTCTACATACGTGAGCACACCACCCCTAACAGATGAACATCCAGACCCCAAGACCCAGCCAGCTCTGTAACGCCCGAGCATCTTAGTGTAGCCTCTGCCCTTTACCTCATCTTACATGGATGATAATGATAAAGTCCACTCGACAGCTAAGGAACTGAGGGTCAGAGAGATTAAAAGAACCCATCCAAAGATGCACAGAGTAAATGGCAACCAACGCCAGAATTCAAATCAAATCTACACACCTGCAATTCACATGCTTTTTCCACTGCCCAATCCTGTCTGCTCAAGAAAGCAGAAGGAGTGGAATTTCAACAGCTTTTCTTTAGCTTTTAAATATATTATCTCATTTCAACCTGATTAACAACCCTATCATGCAGATTTTATGATTCCGATTTTACAAATGAAAAAGTGGAGTTCATGGTTTAAGTGACTCACTGATCCTGAACTTAAAAATCTTATCTTGTTCCTCCTCACTCTTTGCCAACACTGCCCCTTTACTTTCATTAACATTATCTGCTTTTATTTTTACTTAGTTTTAATACTTTTTCAACTAAATATTTTTATTTAATACTTTATTTTATTTACTTTATTTACTTAGAGTGGATGACAGAAAAGGGAGGGAATACACATTTAATCTAGCCTGCAACTTTCTACTTTAAAAAATTTTTTTAATATATAAATTCTACAATGTACTTAAAATCACAACTATTTGTGCTTTTTTTTCAGCAAATATTTAGACAGATGTGGGGCACCACCCTATCAGCACTGTGTTCCTTTGCAAAACTCTTGATGCAAAAGCCCTGTCACCAAATTACAGATAATTTAACTTACTAATAAGGAGATTTATTAACACCCTGATGTCCCACCACATGCGAGTGATGACATTATTACCATGGAGAACACAAGAAGAAAATAACAACAAAAGGGGCTTCACCATTCCACCCTGCGCCAGCAAGGCTCCCACTGGGAGGCTCATTAAATGTACCTTCCAAAGAAGCCAGAAATGTCCAGCCAGCCCCTCTGTTCAACTTTCTGTTCTCTACTAAGCACAAAGGACCATCTCTTGCTCATATGATTGCTCTGATAACTTGATTCCCTAAGTCAGGCGGATTCAGCCTGTCTTCACACCCCTCATCCACAGAATTACCTCTGAGCCCCCGACTCTACGCTCCGGATGGACAAATATGCATAACTACTTGCGGGAATTCTTGAGTCAATAAATAAAATGGCTTGCATATTTAGAAACCACGCCCTGCCAGTACCCCAGGCCTCAAGGAGGTTGTCAGGGCACAGCCCTACAACACAGCAAAACACACTCCCCAGACTCCTTCGGCCAGTCTTTGATGTCTGCCCTCGGCACATTCCTTCGCATGACAGGTATATGTTTTATGATGGCTTAAAATACACATGCTAGAAACTTCGGCTTGGTAAAATATATTAACATTTCTAAATCAATTTATGTTGGCAGAGGATCATGTTTACCTCAGGTACGCCAACCTGAAGATCTCCTTCTATCTCAGGAAAGAATACGGAGGGACCCACCCAAAAAAGGAACAGACAAAAAAAAAAGAGCCAGAATTCAAATACAGACCCCCTTAAGAGTTTACTACTCACACATTCCCTCAACTTGTTGAAGCACAGGGCAGAAAACACCAAGATTCAATTCCTGTATTAGCCAGGGACCCTCCAACAGAGAAAAATATTTGCTCTGGGGGCCCACGCCACATTTCTAATCCTGGGCCAGACTCTCTACATTTGGGTGTGTCTCTCCTTAAACACCTACGAAAAGAATGTGGCTGGCCTGGTGTGCATTCATCCCAGCCACTATTAAAAACAATCCCTTCTACATATTCTATGGCACGCCATCCATAACGCAGTTAGCGAAATAAACAGTAAACTGCACAATAACGTTTATAGCTGACCTCAGCTTTATAACAAATAAACAAAAACACACAAACAAATGGGACCAAGATGATTAACTGTTATCTCAGGGCTACAGAGCAGTGATATGAA
The DNA here is from genome assembly GCF_037783145.1 of Equus przewalskii. Taxonomy (NCBI): domain Eukaryota; kingdom Metazoa; phylum Chordata; class Mammalia; order Perissodactyla; family Equidae; genus Equus; species Equus przewalskii. Next base: position 20,678,735 of record NC_091853.1, on the reverse strand, counting down.
ACAGAACTCTCACTTTACATTTTATATATTTCTGAGTTGTTTGAAGATTTTACAACTGATTTATATTATTTTTGCAAATAAAGATTAGTTTAAAATATATTAGCTACTGAAAATGGTCTATCAGGGGCAAGATCTGACAATCTGGCAATATATCTCCTAGAAAAGATCTGACTATTTTAAGTTTTTAAAAACTTTTAAAATAAATCTTCAATTTGCAAGGAACTTGCCAGGTAAGGTATCAACAAAAAAGTTATAAGAAAACTGGTGTGGGGGCCGGTCTCGTGGCATAGTGGTTAAGCTCAGTGTGCTCTGCTTCAGCGGCCCAGGTTCATGGGTTTGGATCCCGGGCATGGACCTACACCACTTGTCGGCCATGCTGTGGTGGTGATCCACATAGAAAGCGGAGGAAGACTGACACAGATAGTAGCTCAGGGCTAATCTTCCTCAGCGGGGGAAAAAAACTGGTCCTGTCATGTGTCAATGTAATGAAACTAAAAATAAACAAGGGAGATTAGAGAGGGGCTACTCTAGAGTAAGAGATTTAGGAGTTATAAAAACAAAATGCTATGTGTGAGAACCTATCAAATTCAGGTTTGAAAAAAATAGCTATGAAAGACACGAGACAATTAGGGAAATTTGAAATAGAGAATAGAAATTAGATAATATTGATGTATTATTGTTAATGTTCTTCCACTTTTGATAATAGAATTGTGGTTAGGTAGGAGAACGGCTTGAGGAGATGCCATGTATATATCTAGGGGTAAAAATGTCAGGATGCAGGTAACTTATAAATGGCTAAAAAACAACTCATAAGCACATACACAAATTCAGAATCGAAACAAATATGACAAAACGTTAACGGCTGCTGAATCTAGGTGGTGGGTGTACAGATATTCACTGAGCTATTCTTTTAGCTTTTCTGTATATGTAAAAGTCTTCATAACCGAAAGGTAAGGGGGAAAAAAAAGGCAACCCTCAATGCAGGCACTAAACAGGCTCCAATCTTACCTACTCCTTATGGCTCAGTTTAAATGCTGCAGCCTCTTTCAATAGACATGCGGATCCTTCCCATCAGAGGTCATTTTCTCTTTGTTGGAACTCCCACAGCCATTTGTGCTTATTTAATATATCAATCTAACTTACGGTAAAAGTATTAACACGGTTTGACTCTAAACTTCTCCAGAGCTATAAACATGTTTTCTCCATCTTTAACACACATCATTTACCTAAACTAAAAGTTCATGGCATTTACGCCCAGAACTTGTGTAGTCATAGAGCTGTGCTTCTTGGAAGGAGCTTCCAGGTACTCATTTAAGACAGACATCCCTTACCTTTTGAAAGAGCAACATCTCAACTATCCCAGGTAAACAATCTGTTGGACACTAACCTGTAACAATGGGGCTAGAGAAATGATGTCTTAGTCCCTTTCGGTTTTAACATTTTAATAGTTTATGAATTATCCATCACGTTTAAGCTCTCAAAGCATCCACAGCACGTGTCACTAATCCACTTTCTAAATATCCACAAAGGCATACAGTTCTACCTTAAACGTAACCCAGCTTCCTGCTGTATTTTAAGCCCAGTTCCTCTGCTTTGTCCTTGATTTCTTGACAGACAGAGAGAACAAGGACTAAGATATCCCACCACATAGTAGACTGGATATAAAGTTTACTCCAAGCAAGTCCTCTCTTTTCAATAGTCTGGCTCTGGCCCCTTTCTGACTTCCCCCATGTGGTTGTCTGGGGCCTCATCATGCTTAGATTATCACATGAACATTACAAAACCTAGAACTAAATGCATCGTCTCATAGAAATGTCACATGTTAATGACACTTGATTTTCCTGATGAGACTGGCTTTTCAGAAAAGATCAAATTAGGGACTCATCATTCTACTTACTATAAGGTTTTTTTTTTTATCAGCAAGCTCCTTTAAAAATAAAAAGTCACTTAAAATACGTATAGAATTTTATTTATCTACTTTTCAAGAACATTTGTAGTAAACAATGTCAAGCTTCAGTTGTTGCTGAGACCCATTCGTGGAGGCTAAGGCGACTTATTTTTTTTGTTACTATAGATGGTAAAACTAACAGTGCTGACTCATGATTTTTTTCAAGACAAATAGTAATTTATTCTCATTTCAAAACATAACGTGCTAATCCTCTTTTTCTTAGGTGCATCTTAGGAAGAAAGTAGCATTGGATAAGAGAGTTAGACCATGGCCCTTTAGCAACGAGAGTAATTGGGAATAAGACAGCAAAAAAAAAAAAAAATGACAGGGGAAGTACCACAAACTCTCTGAATTCTCCAGCTCCCAGGTGTCTCAGTAAAGCAACTGGAAAGTGAACGTTAAGGGCTGCTGGAGGAGGGAGAGCCACAGGCAAGCTGAGAGGTTCTAAGAACCGAGGTCTGCTCTCGGGGGAACGGAACATCTGCAAACCTTCGTGCAAGAAGTGGCTTTAACCAGAGAGGCCTGCAGTGAATGCCAAGTGACTGAGCCTCAGCCTCAGTTTACGGATCTATAAAGATAATACTGAGCCCGCCTGTATGTGAGAAGTAAATGAGAAAATGTTTCGAGGGGGCGCTCAGTGGGTGCGGCCACATTCCCTTCTACTCCCCCTCAGAGTAAGCTGGGTTTGCTCAAAGGATAGCACAGCAGGTGTGAAAAGAAGGGCTTGGGGACCTCACCACCTACTGTGGAGAAAGTCTGTAAAAAAACGAAAAGAGCTAAAGCAAAGAATACAGAGTTTAACATGAAGCTGTGGCGATTCCACAGGAAACTGGACCAAGTGTAAAACTGAACCCCACATTCTCCCAGCACTGAGGCCTTGTAATCCCCCAAACTCTGACACCAGGAGCAGAAAGGAGCCAATCATTAGACAAAAATCCCCATTACGAGCCCACCATGAGTGGATAAGAGGACTGCAGCCTTCGTATCTCAGTCAAGAACATGTGTATAGTGTCTGGGTTAGCAGCTGTTCTTTTGGTACAAAATCGATTCCAGATTGCCTTTGGTCTGATAATCCACGTGACGGTGTCTCTACAGTGGACGGCACATCACAGTGTCCCTCACTAGAGAAACGCCCGGGCGTGTCTTAGCTCCCCAATTAGAATCCTGAAGGGAAAGATCTCTGTCAGACTCAGCTTTGTGGTCTCCTAAACTAAAGTGGAGCTGTGTACACTGCAGGAAGCTTCATAAATATTTGTCATTATGAGGAAAGAAAGAATGGATCCTGAACTAGTTGAGTTTTTGATGCCAAGGTAGGGCAGGGACCTCCGGGTGACCTCAGTGATGCTTGAGGAATTTGGAGCCTCAGTTAGGTCTGACTTTTAGGGGCTTAAGACAGGCTTAAACGGTGGAAAACAGGGATGAAAAGTTATTCAGCTCACTGGTGCTCTCTGGGGGGAAAAAAATTGAACCCAGATTTCTAAAAGAAGGTTCCCACCATCCAGGTGTCCCATGTCCCTTGACATGTCTTATACCGGAAGGGGTCTCAAAGACCAGAGACATACCACACCCCACGGGAGTTCTTTGCAAAAACTACAATGGAACTACTGATACGATAAACAGTGTGGTAGAGCGCCAAGTTTGCTGTGCTATTTGCTCTGTAAACACCATACTTTAAAGGCCTTTTATAGAATAGGCTATGGTGAGAGAGGATATACAGAAAAGCTTCTAAGACACTTCTAAAAGTCAATCAGCTTCCGAAAAGTTCTAATATCTAAGTTTCCATCTTTAACTATCAGCTATGGATTTCCAGTATCTTGTATTCCCATTTTTTTTCCTAAACATATCAACGAAAAGCCCGCAGAGTTGAAAACACAAAGCAAAGACAGTTTTCTCATAACACAGAAAAGCCTTTGGCTAATCTAATCAGTCTTTAACTATGATGGGTAGGTAAAGATATCTTTGTAATATCAACCAAACACAGCTTAATCCTCTTTACTGAATTACTTGTACAGTCTTTAGAGAAATGAAAGACAAATTAAAATCCAAATCTTAAACACAGCCATCACACTTTCTTTTTATTTCCCATATTATCTTATGTAGACTTGCCCTTTTTTCCCCTAAAGGTAAGTTCTGAAATCACTAACGCAAGCTAACTGCTGTTCAGCTGCATTCTATATTTACCAACAGTCTCTGGCATTTGTCCAGCATCCCACATTATTACAACTCCCAATCACACCTCACAGAACTATGCACCCCTGGTCCGGGTGTGAGAAGAGAAAAACTGATGCAACCAGTCCATCCAGTGTACAACCTGCAGAAGGCACAGCTCAGTTTTGAGAAGGACTATGTCATTTTCCTAAGGAGAGTTTTAAAAAGGGATGCGGTGCAAGGGGATGGAAACAAAAAAAGTACGTCACGCGTCGCTTAACGACGGTAACACGCTCTGAGAAATGCATCGTTAGGTGATTCTGTCATTGTGCAAACATCATAGAGTGTACTTACACAAACCTAGATCGTACAGCCTACTACGCGCCTGGGCTATGGTGTACTAATCTTCTGGGACCACGGTCATATATGTGGTCTATGGCTGACCAAAAACGTTGCTACGTGGTACACGACTGTATTGAAATGTGTTCTCTAATTTCCCCCTTAAAGAATAGCAACAGGGAAGTTCATTTTGTCTGGTGAAAATTAGACTATTAGTTTTTTCTATAAATTTCATTGCTATAGAATACCCAAATTATATCCATACATCGAATTATTTTTAGCCAAGTAAAATTCTCGTACAAGGTTTAAAACACATGCCCCAAACTTTTAGTTACTAAATAACTGTAACAACAAAAGTAGAATGGTCAACTTTTTAAATTCCTTCATTTCCCCCCTTCTAACTCACTTTCAAACATTCAATGGTGAGATGGAGAGAAATTTTTCCAAAAACACATTTTCCAATTTTCCTGTGCACTAACCATGTAAATGACCTTTCAAGTCTTTCTTAAGCTGTATATGAAATTAGAAGAAAGATTCCTGCTATATTGTGCCCATTACTGTGATACTCCACCTACATGAAAGGCAGCTACACAGCAACAACATCCAGGCAGAATATTGCTGAAAAGCAGGAAATGGAGCCAGAACATCCTTAGAGTAATCAAAGGCACTCAGAAGCAAACCAGTCCTACTAGGTATCAAAGGCTATGATTGTCATTGGTGGGGGGGCAGTGCCCTGCAAAAGGCAACTCTGGGAGGACATGTAGTTTGAAAAAGCCCTCCAAGTAACTGTTGAAAAAATCATTTCCCCAACTCCCTGCTTTGAGGATCACTGCCCTGAGGTTTCTAGAGATGTGATCTTCCCACAAGAAGGATCTTACAACATGGAAGTTTTCATTTTTTACTTTACTGAAACTTTGAAGGCATTCAAAGCGCATCTTGAATATTTATGGATAAATTAATACATTGTCTGGTATTTTCTTAAAAATAACTGGGTGGGAGAATGACGTGGGGGTACAGATGAAGCAATACTGGCCATGAGCTGACAGTCGTTGAAGGTGGGAGAGAGATGTGTCAAGGCTCACACCGTTCTCTACAGCTTTGTATGTGCTTGAAATTTTTCATATTTAAAAAGTTGAGTTTTTTAATAAGTATTTCTTAAATGGTACGTTGTAAAGTAACCTGGTAAAACAGGTAACAGTACCTCTGCCCACTTTGCAGAGGTACCTTACAGAGAAAAGGGGTCAGAATCTTCCCTCCACCCAAACCCCTCCTGCCCTTTCAAAATGTAACTTGCATTTAATTAGATCAAATTGACAGAGTTCTTCAGTTCATTTATAAAACACGGCAGGAAAAAGTCTTTTTGTAAGTCAACTGACAAGTTGGATACAATACAAAGAACAATCAACCCGGCATAAGATGGGGAATTCTTCCCTGTCCAACTTGCATAATCCGCTGTATCAGCATACCTGATGGGGCTTCCTTCTCTACCGAGCTTTCTCTGTCTATTCATGCCAGGAATGCTTCGTCCTAAGAGACTCCACCCTTCTTTGAGACACAGTCGAATCTGCAACTCTCCAATTCCAGTTCTTTTTACTGTCAGTGTCTATACCCACACTGATGGGTGCCCTGGAATGTCACAGCTAGTCACAGCCAGGAACCAGAATCGGAGATTCCCGCAGTGTCAGAAGACTCAGAGAGTGATAACGAGAACTTCCATTTTCAAAGCAGACACAGTGACAGGGGCACTCTGCTGAACATTATCTCCAACAGCCCTATGAGATGGCTATTCTCATTGCCCCCACTTTACAGAGTAGGGCGCTGAGGCTGGAGAGGTTAAGAACTTGCCCAAGATCACACAGTTACTAATGACAATATCTGACTCCATGTTGTTACTCAAGGAACCATGCTGATAACACCCAGAAACAGGGTTGGAAACAAGAACCCACTGATGTAAAAATAACAACAACAAAAGAAAGCAACCACATCCTATATGGAAGACTACAACATACCATCCGCAGCCTATCTTTGCTCACCCACAGAGGACTTTATTCAGATAGGGCGGAGATGGACCCTGAGGCTGGTGACCCATTTTCAGCTCTAGGATCTTCTATCCAGAGGGCATGGCAGCAGAATCAGGGTCCTGGCCCTGCCAGAGCACCCACTCCCCAGTCTCTCTTACCTAGACAGCTTCCTCCTACAGCTCAGGGCTGTACAGCACGGTGGGAAAATCCTAGCACGTCGCATACACCCTCTTCAAAAAACTATTTCAAAAACACATTCACAAGAGCAACCGAAGAGGTTTTCCAACCTGGTCATATGACTCACTTGTCAAAACAAAAGAAATTTGATGAAGGTAAACACACCTTTAGCTTGCTTCACCCTTCTCTGGGATATGTGCCCTAAAGGGACAAAACCGATGGAGAGAGGGGCTCTTTGTGAGAGGCTGTCCCAAGTGACCTCCCTTAGCAAAGTTTTCCACACCTCCCTTTCCCGTTTCCTTCCTGCCCATGCCTGAGTTCCCTCAACCTCCCTCGCAGGTCCAGGGCTTTCGGATGGGAGGACTCAGCCATGTCACTTCCTATCCAAACACAAGCAGCAGCCAAGCAACTCTGCCAATGCTCTCCGACGGGGTCTGCGCGTCCAGCACCCAGCTTCTCTGGGCCCATCGCCCTGTTCCTTGGTTTCTCGAGCCCCACCAGCGAGCCTCACCCAGATCTGGAGTAATATCTGTGCATAAGCCACGTACAGGCTGTATAACCATGGCTCAGAAGCTGCCTCACTTTCTGCATTTCTAACATGGGGGTGGTAACAGTCCCCACCACACAGAGCTGTTGGGAGGATGACACGAGTTAGTAATATACCAAGCGCTAACACAGAGCCTGGCGCACGGGGAGCACTACTTATGTGTCTGCTCTCCCTGCTCTTCTTACTGTTGCTGTTTCACTGAATGTTGCAGGGAGCCCAAGGAAGCACAGACTGCCTGCTAAGTACCACAAGAGTAAAAACTGCTTTCCAACAAGCCAAGAGTTCTAGAATTTTTAGTTAAGGCTATTCATCACAAGGAGACAAAAGATGAATACAAAACAAGCCACGACGCGTCCCACTGACTGGGAACCGTGACCGGGTGCCCAGTGGGTTCCAGATATGTGACCACTCCAGTGAGTCAGGAATACAACCACGCGGTTCTAAAGCTCTGTAATGCAATCCTTCTTCAGGGCCAAGAAGCTGAATCAGTGGGGAGAAAGAATGAAAACAGGTAGGAACTAGCGTCAGCTGTTAACGAGTTGCATAATCCCAACTGATGTAACCAAATGTTAATTAGTAAATAAGGAAAACAAAGCTTCTAAACAGAAACGGTCATGCTCCACATAGGAACCTACATGGAGGTAGGCTATATCTACACATGCACACACACGCACCACAAACCCAACATAATTGTCCTTTCTTCTCTCTGTCCCCTGACTAGCAGAAAGAGAGAGGCATGCTCATGCGCGCGTGCTCACACACACACACACACACACACACCCCCTTAAGTGGATACTTGAAAAAACTTAAGTTGTATGAAGTAGCTTTCAGTGATGTTACAAACAAAAAGAACCTGTCTACCTCTAGTGCAGTAACCTGACGGGTGTAAAACCATTTGTTGGCATACCACCACTCCTGTAACCTTCAGTGACCTCAAACTGAAGGTGGGCTCAGCTGCCTGCATCAACACTGAGCAAGCCCGGGCCTCCGCAGACAAGATGCTGCAAGCAGGGGATGTCTGCAACCCTGTGGGGTGTGAGCACAGTAAGGAACAGGAGGGCCAAGGTCAAGTACTTCAGTTCTCAAGTTGGACTCTTAGCTCTGAAAACTTCAAAAACTTAAACATGTACAATTTCCTGCAAATTCCTATCTAGTAAATAGAGCAAAGACTACACAGAGTAAACCTAATTCAAGAGGCTCCCTTTGCTCTCTTGATTATACCTACAGTTCAGAATGTGAAGGATTTCAAACTTCCCTGGAAATAAACAGCTTTCATTCCTCTGGCAGCAGAATCAGGGTCCTGAAATCTTTGTACCTAAGCAAAAAAAACCCCTGGGAAAATAAAGGCATATCTGTTCTTCAACTGGATTGTAAGACGACAGGAACCAACACAGCTTTCTACAGCTTTTGTAATCCCAATCCCTCTGCACTATAATTAACACTCACTCTGACTCCGTAATGCGGCTTTTGGGAAACTGATTGGAAATAAAAGCAACGGACCTTAAGATTATGTATAAGGATGCTGCAGTAAACACTGTGTGTAGTAGAAGGGTGGGGGACTAAAAACAGCCTGAATATCCATAGTTGAGTTATGTCCAAGTAAGTTCTGGCACAGCCATGTTATTTAGGGTATTGTGCGGTTATTAAAAATTAGTTAAATCTGAATCCATGGACTCAGTGTGACATCCGTTAAAAATTCTGTGACTATGGGCTTGTTGGGAAAGTTGCAGAGAAATACATAAGGCAAAAACAAAGCAAAAGCAGTCATCTTGGATGTGTTAATGCTTATACAGCTTGGAGAAAGGGGAAACACAACATCTACTTTGTCTTTACACAATCTTTGGAGTATTAACATTACGTTAGACCAAAAAATTATTTTCGACCACTTAACCTCTGCCTCTTCTAAATACTATATATGAGAAAATTTGGAAGAAGTCTTCCTTCCGGAGTAGTAGTATATCGGCTATCATTTATCATTTCAGCGATGTCATCTGAGTGATCACTATGTGCCAGAATTGTGCTAAAGACTTTTACGTGCATTATGTCATTTACTCCACACAATCCCAATTTGCAGATAAGGAAATCAAGACTACATAACCTGGCCAAAGTCCCGAAGTCAGCAGGTGGCAGAGCCTCACTCCAAAGCCGTCGTTCACCATCAGATTATACCGTAAGATGCACAATTACCATACACGACCCCTTTAGAAACAACAATATTTAGAAAACTTATCTCACTAACCAAATGGCTTCCAGCACCACATACAATCACACCTTGATTAAAAGCCAAAGCAAAAAAAAAAACAAGAAAAAAAACACTTGGGATCAAGCACTCCTTTTCAAAATCAGAACTGATTAAAACCACTTAAATCCTGGAACTTGCATGAGTTTACATTCTTTTGAGTTATTAGGGTTAGAAATGTCATTCTTTTTCTACTTTTAGTAAAAATTTTAATAATCTTTAATACTTTCTGATTATAAATTCATTATAAGAAAATTCGAAGTTATAGGAAACTAAAAGGGAAAAGTTAAAATCACCCATAACGTCACCCCCTAGAGAGGATCAAGTGCATATTTTGCGTATTTTATCCCATTCTTTTAATTAAGTATATTTTCAATTTGTTTACATAGTTGGGATTATACTACACTGTTTTATAGCTTTCATTCTTTCTGATTACCACTTATTATTTTCCATTATTACTGAAAATTTTTCAAAAACAAGTTTAAAGGGTTGCATAACAGTCTACGGTATAGATTAACATTTATTTACCCATTCTCCACTGTTGAAATGTTAGGTTGATTCTAATTTTTTGCTAATATTCAAAACGATCTGCCTATACCTCTGATGTTTTCTTTAGGGTAGATTCTTAGGGAGGAGCGTTATCAAGCCAAAAGCTGTATATTTTTAGAAATCTCTTATTGCATACTCCTAAATTATAGATTCCCAAAGGCCTGCCAAATGCAGAAGCTATGACAAATTGCCATGACTTCCATTTCTTTACCTGTCAAATGACAGAAATAATGTGTTTTCTTAGTATTTCAATAAAAAGTCGCATAATATAAAACAGAAAGGAATCAAACTTGCAATCAAAAGAACCAAGATCAGGTTACATGCAGTCTTTTTTCCCCTGTTGTGTTCCCTTAAGCATGACTCCCCAAGAAGGCAGAAAAGCTTCAGTAAAGGAAAATTTCAACCCAAAAGTGATACATCAAAGTCCCAATGTCCCTGTGCGACAAGAGCTCTGGGCAGCAGAACGCCTCCCAATATCCCGTGTGCAATAAATGAGCTCGCTTCTCTCAACAGCTCCAGTGCTGTGTCGCAGAACCACAACCAGAACCACAGCCAGAAGCAGCAGCTCCAAGGAGAGCTTTAGAAAAATATAACATGTTGCCCTCCATCAAGCAGCAACTGTGGAAATTACTTGGCCTGAACATCAAATGACTGTACTTCTTTATATTTATATATCATTTCCTCGAAAACTATTATTCACTCAGCACAGACTACTGATTGTGGGAAATCCCAAAGCACAAGTAAAGACACCCTCTCTGCCTACCAAGTCGTAGGAAATGCTAAGTAAGGATAAAAACAGGGAGCGGCAGATATGCTGGGCAGCTGGAAGTGATCAGCCCAGACAGAGGCCAGGGTGAGAAAGAAACAAGAAGTGGATGAAAATGCGCACCAAACATCTGAAGACTGTTCTAGGGCTCAGGATAATCTACAAAAGGTAGAGAGGGAGACGGCAAAGGTGACATGGCTCAAGAAGAAACGAGCTTCCAGGGTGGCGAGGTTATAGCTGAAGATTATGTCCCACCTCATTTTATTTCACTTAAATGCAATATTGGAAACAGAAGCAATGGGAGGTCCAAACAAATACAACACAAGAATAAAAATCAAAATATTCTAGTTATCTTACTGTTACGTATGGTTTTTTTTAAACTGTTCAAATTAAGCAAACACTGGAGCTGTAGTCAAGAGTTCTCAAGAATATGGCTGCACGTAAAGTCCAATTGAGAAACGAGGATTCTAATACAGCAACTAAAATAGGCAAGGAGGGAAGAATGAAAATTTCATTCTACTACCTGCGCCTGGATGCTCTCAACGGAGAGTGAACTGATTTGGAAAAAACGTAATGGCCCTGAGTCACTTATATACTAAGTTAGAACTTTCTGATGGTGGCTAAACACATCAAGGAAACATTACTCAAGGTGACCATAAACCGATGGCTCGTTCCAGTAACAATCTTCCCTGTGTCGAAATTTTTTCTTTGTAAAATAGACGTAAATCTCTGCTGCTAATTTTATCTTTTACCTCCTAAAGTCTTTCATCATGAAAAGGGCAACTGGGAACCATCATTTCGACATTACACCGTCACTTATTTAACACTGTTACCATGACACTCACTGCCTCAGATTCTCCAACATAAACAATCTTACCTTTCTTACCTTCTCTTTCTAGGTACTAGTTCATGGCCCTTTATCTCTGTGGTTCTCTATTAACTCTCAATTCTCCTTGTTTTCCTTTAGTTGTAGAACTAAAACAAGATAAGTGATCTTTACAACCTAACTCATTGAGATGGGCTTACGATTCAACAGAAAATATGGCACACAAGTTGGATTTTCCCATAAAATCTTTATCTGAGGGAAAAGATCTCTCCCTAGAGGAAGACACAGAAACAAAATGTAAGCCCACTCTCACCGGTATCAGATAATGAAAAATAGAAGAAGGAAATACAAAGTATATAATTGGTCTGGAATATCTACACTTAATTCCTTGCTCTGTCTGGTTACTTTAATTCAGTCAAAAATCAGAAATTTGAAGATAGAAGCTAGGAGACTGCTGAGTTTAAGTGGCAAAATAAAGATGTTTTCACCCTTTTCCGAACTGAAAAATCACTTCAAATCGAGGAGGGAACAAGACAACAGCTAAAATCTCCACATTTGAAGAAACAAGGAGATGGATTTGAGAACCCCCACATCAACACACACAAACACAGAAGAGAAAAACCTGCAAGAGCAAGCTCCGTTGGCCCTCTGTAAGCTTAACTTCGAGAGGCACAAGGTACCAACCGTTGTTTTGTGAGGCGGCAGGTTGTTTTGTGTTGTGAAGTGTGTAGGTCGTGAGAAGGAAAGGATTTGAAAGTAGGGGAACTGTTTGAACGTCTTTATTAGGAAGTGTTACTCCTCCCAGTCCACATGGAACAGGAAGCAAGAGGGTTCTGAGAGGGCTGCCTCCAGGAGGCAAGAAAGAAGGGAGAGGGGGTGAAATTATCTGACAAGACTGAATCATATGGAAAGTTGTATAAGAGGAGTGTCATAAAGCAGCTGGAGGTGTGTGGGAAGACTGAGTCAGATGTTTAAAGAAAACCAAGCAAAGGAAAAGGTGAAGCATTTACCAAGTTAAGAAAAAACAAAATTGTGTTCAAAAAAGAAAATGTAATCTCAATACCATATTTGGCTTAGTTGTAAACATTACGTACATATTTATATTGAATAGAAAGTGCTGAACTGAGTCTAACCAGAGTATTAGTGCCGCGAATTATACTGGAAGGATGGTGGCCAGGAAGATGGAGTACAAATGAGCTTAAGTCCTTACCTACCTCCCACCACCACCACCACCACCACCCTCCTAGCTAACATGATGGAGCACTTACTATGTTTTATATTTTTTATTCTGAGTACTTATAGGTGGGCCCCAGGTCTCTCCTAGGAGTCAGGAAGCTGCCACAAGACAAAAGGCACCATGAAGCGTCCCAGACTGAGAAAAGAGGGAAGCTTCTCGAAAAAGGAAAGCTCCCCTTGTCTGGCCTAGAGTCAGCTCGTGGAATTCCTTCAGCCAGGAGAAGAGGAGCATCCCACTCAATCTCAGGAAGCCCATGATAACCGCCAGGAGCGAGGCCTCAGAGCCAAAAACAGATGAACAGAGAAGGGCTGACGGACACTGGGCTGGGAGAAGTGGACCTGCAGAGAAATCTAAAATACAACTGACCTAGACCTCCAAGGCCCCATCTCCCACCCCTCAAATAATACAGGAGGTTAATCTAAATGCAAATACGAACAGCTTTTATACTGAGCCTAAATCCATGAAGAGGGATGACCATGCATGGGGCTGAAGACATCTAGTCTTCTATATATATGGGGTGATTCCTTGAGGACAGACATCTACAGATGCTGGCACTATTATGGACAGTATTACTGTGATCACCAATGAGTTATGGTCACTAAATCTTCACGGCTAAAAGCCATACCCTAATTTTACCAGAGATTATAGTTACCACTTAGGGAGCATTTTCTCCATACTAAATTCTGTACATATATTATTTCTACTACTCACATCTATACTATGGGTATAGTAGGCATTATACCCATTTCACAGATGAGTCAACTGAGGCTTACAAATTTTAAGTAACTTACCTAAGACAATACACTAGCTAGCAATGGAATTCACACAGTCTCCATCAGGCTATGTGGTCTCTCATCTTCCACAATACCTTAAAATATAAGCCTCTATCATGACTTTTCTACAGTCTGCAGGGATACACGGAAGTCAGTCTCTACCAATGGAAATAAATCTCAGAGCTCATGACCTACTAACAGTGTTGTATAAATCTAGGTACCACATTAGAGAAACATGCTCTGTGAGTACCCAGGGTTAGGACAATAGGAACAAAGTTGCTAGAGGGCCCAGGGCCCAAAAATAAAAGAAAGCACCGAGGTTAGAAAGGAGTGGAGGACTAGAAGCCAGTGTCTGTTCACTGTGTGCCTGGCGTAGGCTCTAGACACAGACCTGGCAGTTACCAGTATCGTTCCTCCCCTGTTTTAAAAACAAAAACAACCTCCCTGGAGCCTCACGCTCCTCCCAGGTATGAACAGGGGCCCATCTTGATACCGTAGGACTGGGGGGAAAAAAAAAAAGATGTGGGAAAATTCTCAGGTGTTTCCATGACAAACTGGCAGATCCCAAGTTTTAACTTCGGCACTTGTCAGGAAATCTGGAAAAGTGGACCCACTGTCACCCAGATGCACCAACCTGCTACCTATTCATATGAATTGGTGCACTTTGGTCAAACTCTCCAGAGCATCTTTTCATTCTACCAACAGAATAATAAATACCAGATAAATATGTGAGGGGGTGGATGTGTTCATCAATGAGGTCAGGGGAATCCTTTCACAATGCATATGTATATCAAATCACCACGAGGTCCACTTTAAATATCTTACAATTTTATACGTCGTTTATACCTCAATAAAGCTGAAATTTTAATAATTTTTTAAAAGAATAAATACCAGAAAAAACTATATGCTTTTATATTTTCATGGGTGAACACAAATTGCACTGCACTTTCTCCCCTTAAGCCAATTTGAGTACAAAAACAAATTCAAGTAAATCATGCCTATTTTCCAAGGCATATCCTGAAGTCACCACTTCATGGGTAGTTCACATATGACTAGAGAAAGTAGAAATACAGAAAGGAAAGGAAAGTGAAGGAAGGAGGAGGCAGGGAACGAGTTACTGAGAGGTCTCAAACACTAGCCAGAGTAGAATTAAGGAAGGCAAGTCAAAGGCTTTTAAATCCAATTATAAGAGCAATAGGGCAAAAAGTTTATTGAACCTATACTTTGCAAAAAACATATGAAAAAGGTCTGAAAGCATTTTGTTGCGAGATAACATGTTAAACAGTGACTTAAAGATAAGTGGGCTGCGGGGAGGGGGCCCCTCTCTCTCTTGCGTGCAGGGGAAGAGGAGGAGGATGCTGTCGGTGTGATCTCTAGGCCACATCTGAGACTGCACCTGAGACAGCGTGAGGGGGACGCATTGCAAGATGGCTTTCCTAGTCTGCCACAACGTACCTCCAATATTCAGTCACATGAACCAGAGCAAACGAGCAGAGCTGGGACCCAAAGTCCACGCCCCAAAACACTGTACCCATTCAACCCAAAGACTCAGGCCTTAAAACAAGACACTAATGAATGACACAGGGGAGGGAGGAAGCAAAGGGTTTGGATACACCATATGGCACATAAGCCAACCTTTTAAACATTAGAGCATCTCCATCCAAACTTGACTTGGCGAGAAGGCAATCCTCCCACTTATGGGCCAAGGAAAGTAAGAGCAAGATTTGTCGTCTCTGTTAAACTAAGACTGAAAATAAGCTAAGTCAGACAGAGAAAGACAAATACTGTGTGATATCACTTATATGTGCAATCTAAAAAAGTTGGACTCTAAAAACAGAGTAAAATGGAGATGACCTGGGGGTGGGGGAATTGGGGAGATGCTAAGGGTACAAACTTGCAACCAGTCAATAAACAGGTCCTGGGGGCTGGCCCCGTGGCCGAGTGGTTAAGTTCGTGCGCTCCGCTGCAGGCGTCCCAGTGTTTCGTTGGTTCGAATCCTGGGCGCGGACATGGCACTGCTCATCAGACCACGCTGAGGCAGCGTCCCACATGCCACAACTAGAAGGACCCACAACTAAGAATATACAACTATGTACGGGGGGCTTTGGGGAGAAAAAGGAAAAAATAAAATCTTTAAAAAAATAAATAAATAAATAAATAAATAAATAAAAAATAAATAAACAGGTCCTGGAGATCTAATGCACAGGGTAGGGACTAGAGACAATAATATCGTATCATAATCGTCAAACTTGTTAAGAGACTAGATCTTAATTATTCCCACCACAAAAAAGAAATGAGAATTATGTGATGAGACAGAGGTGTTAGCTAACGCTTATAATGGCAATCGTATTGCAACACATAAATGTAGCAAAGCAGCATGTTGTACACTTAAACTTACACAATGTTAGATGCCAAATATATTTAAATTTTTAAAAAGACTATATTTCAGGACAACATCCTAACCTATATTTTTAACAGAAATACATTGTTGCAAAAATTTATGTGTCAGGCACCATGCTAGACAGCAAGGATGAGACTACTTAAGACAGACACAGCTGTGCTGTCCTCACAAAGTTCATCCGCCATAAAACACCTTGATGTCTCTAAAACAACTCTCTATACAGGCACGCAAAAGGATTAAAGTCACTAAAACATCTAAGCAGGGCAATGTCATAGCTGAGCACACAAAAGTCACTGAATAATGCACTGTCATAAGTCTTATCTTTTTTCTTAACAATATCTGCCCTTTCTTTAAATGTCAAATACCAGAACAATAAGGAACATGATTAATTTTCACACATTCAACTAATTTCCACTGAGCAACAACCAGGTGTCAGGCACGGTAGACACAAAGATGAATACAATATAGTCCCTGTGTTCAGGAAGCTCATAATCTAGTGAGGATGAATTCTTAAGATCAGAGAGGGCAAACGGCCTCCTCTAGAAAGAGGTTTGACAGCTGTGTTTAAGAAGATTGGTGCAAAAGTGACACAAAGTAATATTATTGCCTTTTCCTCCTTACATATTTCCTCATAACAAGCACTAACATCAGAACAGGCTCTTGACCTCTGTGCTATGTTGGAATGCATTTCATCCAAATGAGCTTGTTGCTACTTCTCAAAATATGAAATGCACTTTACCCTCCAATGATGGCAGTCAAAGACATCAGAATTTTCCTTTGTCTATGGTGTGGCTAAGGTTACTCGTAAAGATGAAATAAGGTGGTATGAGGAAGGCCTTTTAAGATCTGGTCCCTGCCTACCTAAACCATGAGGAGGAGGAAGAGGTCAGTGATAACAATGATGGTGACTAGTAATTGCAGCTTCACTGCACTGAATCTTACTACATGTCAAGCACTGTGCTAAGGAGTTCCAGGGCATTATGTCATTTAACTCTTGTAACAGCCCTATGACATGGGTACATTATTTATGCCCATTTTACAGAAGACGAAACTGAGGCTTGAAGACGTTGAGACTTTGCTCAAGAACACAAAGCTAGGAAGTGGCAGAGCCAAGTTCAAATGCCCTCCTGCAGCTGCCCTCTCCCCACAGGCACCAATCACCTGCAATGGGCTAGAACCCACCACGCCATTTCTCATCTCCAAGCCTGTAAACGCTTTTGCCTCTGAGAGGCCCTACTTTCCAATCTTCATCCAGCCAACTGCTACTTGTCTTTCAGAACTCATCTGGAGTCACCTTTCCAGGAAACTTTTCTAGACATCCCCTCTCTAAAGTCTGATAGTTCTTCTCTAGATTTGCTCAGCCCTACGCATGGAGCCCCCCCTCCCGCCCCCGCCCCATCTCACAGCACTTATCCCACTGTGCCATTCAGTCATGAGCTGCTCAAAGTCCCGGGCCATTTCATATTCCACTTTGGAGCTCCAGAGCCAACAGAGAGATGATGCATAAAGGCATCATATCAATTGCGTTGGTTAGTCAAACAAATGAATAAGGAAAGAGAACCGAAGCTAAGGGCTTTTTCCAGGACAGTCTCCAGAGCCAGGGATACTTGAGTTCAAGTCCTGACCTCATTTCTTACCAATTTGACCAATTTACTAACTTTTCTAAGCCTCACTGTGTCATTTATAAAATGAAGGCTGATAAGTAGCATCTAGCTCAAAAGGCTGTTCTGAGGGTTTAGATTTAGCAACTTAGCTCATAAGTAGCACATAGTGTGTGCTCAATAAACGTTAGCTATTAGTAGTGAAGTACAGGTCAAAAACAAACCCTCTAATGATACAGGACTTTGCCATTGGTACCCAGTTCGTCTCTTACCTCCAATCTCAAGGCTTCGAGCAAACAGAGTACCTGCTCCTACAATGTGAACAGAGGGCAGAAGGATCACTTCCACAACCAGTCTAGATCCCTTCCAGAGCGAAACACTTAAAGATCATCTACGTTTTTCTATAAAGCTTTGAGGGAAAAAAAATCTTTCACATATAACCTTGAATTTAATCTTTTCTCCCAAGACAAGCATTTCCCTGGGACCCGATGACCTAGCCCAGAATAAAGCAGTTGCTACTGAAACATTTACCTTTGACAGAGCACTATTAGTAACTGCGCCATGTTGAACACTAGGTCATAGTTAACAATATTAGACATTTCATGCCATATTCATCCAAACATCCTTGGCCATAAATTAGACAACAGAAGTGTTTCCTATTTTGTATACATAAATGATAATACCATGAAAGATGGCAGAATTCATAGTTATATTTATGCTACTTTAAGAAATATAATTTGCCAAATATGGTATAACCCATATTCAGTAGCAGAGGAATGATTGTTTTTAAAATTACATCTTTAATAGGTTTTAAAAATCTATAGATTTCATTATAATAAGGGACTAACGATGGCCTGGAAAAATTCTCAAATCAAGCCTCATTTTATATGTTCTCATGATGCTGCAGTGTAGTTTTAGTTCTTGGATAAAACTGCGACGTAAGACATCTTCAGCGGCTGTAGATTGCCAATGCTGCTGGAGGATTCCAACTTCCATTCACCAGTCTTGATAAAGCAAAGCACAACTGTAGCCCCCTCTAGGCTTATAATGAAAACTTTGGAACTTAGAAAGTTGGTTTTGGAAAGAGACTATGGGATGAGATGGAGACATGCGGATATCCCCTCAAAGTTTAGTTCATTGGAGTAGCCTGCCAGAGCAAACTTCCACATTTTTCCTTCCATGCTTCATTTTTCTTTTATATCTCTCCCTCCAAAAAGGGCTCATTTACTATACTACATCTTAGTCTGAAAATCCAGAACATTAAGAAATGTACCTTTTACACACTATTTTAATCTACTCAGAGTCAGAGTGGATCAGAGTAGATGTTATAAACTGATATGCTGGCCCATGTCAGACCCACTTTGTAGACATACAAGGTCACCTATGTATGATCAGGAGCTGCTCAAATCTGAAATACTGGTAAACTGATTATGCTAGGAGGACCTTTTACAGAACATACTCTTGTTGGCACCTATCAGAGAAAATAACAATAGTTTCTAAAGTTGCATTCAACTTACACGAAGCCAACCAAATAAATTGTTGAGACCCTCCACCAATGTCCTCTCTCCCATATTTGGTGCCTTCCTTTTCCTCTCTTTTCCCCCTTCTCTCCTCCTTACCTTACACATATGTCAGTGGTCTTGTTAGCCCTATTGCATAGGCTAGCATCCGCCAAGGTTACAGAGATTGGAGAGTCCTACTAAACAAACATATGCTTTAATCCTTTCTGGTCAAAATATGAGCAAGCCCTGGGTAGACTTCTCTTTACCTGCCAAGTTAACCAACTTAAACTGCACACTCCATAGTGCTCCACTGTTATCTAACATTAAGAAGTTAGAGCTACTTTTTTCTGAAAGAGTGGAAAGAGAAGATGGTAGGAAACTGGTCATACAGAAGCAGCTCTTACATGAACAAGGCAGAGAGAAGCGAAGCTAACAAAGTACTTGGGAGTCTAAAGGAACAGTGGCCTCTCGTGACATTTCTTAAGCCAAGAGTCACTACTACGGTATTGGATGGAAGACAGGGAATAAGAGAGGGTGACTGTGTTCCTTGACAAGATTCAAGGAAAAGAAGGAGTGAAGTATAATTAGCAACACTGACCATGTGTCATCTTCACCACAAGTGAACTGAAGGGAAAGAGATGCCTGCAAGACCTGGAATTCCTCTTGTCCGACTCATAAAACTAAACAGGTCTTGGAGCTTACTTCATGCCTCGCTTTAGATCAAGCAGCAACTGTCTGAGAACTGGGACCAGCATTTGTGGTGAGCCGTATTCTCTCTTCCAACCTCATACCGGAAAGGGATGGAGACACATCCAGTTGCTCATTAAGGGGAAAAAAACCCTAAGGACATTATAATAGTTATAGCTTGGGATTTGAAGTAAGAGAGCTCCAAATCTGAACGCTAAGTTTCAATTTTAACCTACTGTAAAATCTTAGGCAAAGGCCAACTATTTAACCTATCTGAGCCTCAGTTTCCTAACCTGTAAGATAAAAATAATAGTGACTAAACTTCACAGGGTTATGGGAAGGATTAAATGAGATAATGCATGTAGTTATCAGCGTATCTGGCCCACAAATAAATGCCTAATAAGTTATCTATTATTATAGCTATTATAATTGAAAGAAAGTTGGTAAAAAATGAATACTCAAGAAATACAAAGATTTGAAAGGTGATACTAAGAACTAAAATTTATTTGATACCTTCTGAAAAACAAGTAAATAATGTTAAGGTGAGGAATAAGAATTAAATGGTCAAAAAAATCTGCAGTAATGCTAGGAAACTATTTCCAAATAAGAAATAACATGCCATTAATCCACTCCAGGAAAAAATGTATCTGGACAAGACTGAAGTTATCAAATTAAGATGAGGCAGAAAAAAAACTTTTTGAAATAGTTATCATATACTATTTTAACACATTTTTCACATCCACAAATAAGCAACACTTCATGTTTCTTTTCGAAACATAAAAATAAAACTCTCCTGGCATTCTTGGTCCTGAGCTTATAATGTACTCAGTAATTTTCCACTTCACTTTTGTGCTCACAGATTTAGAAATGTACTTCAGTCCTTAACAAAAATATTTATGCTCTGAAGTATTTATTGCTTCTGCATAACTAGATCCCAGTGTACAGATGAGAAAGGTATCCAAGAGGAAATGTGGAATAATAGTGTGCAAAGTGTTCTAGAGCAGAAGGTCAAACTACACAGCATACTTTATAACTGTAACAGGATAGGGCTGGAAACAGAGGGAGGCTCAGCCCAGCCCTGCCCGGGGAGCTCAGCCCAGGTCCTCAGGCAAAGAATTCCAGCTTGAGTGCACAGTGACCACACGCATGACCAACACCAATGCCCGGGAACCCCTCGGGGAAAATGGGTTACTATTATCTACTCGACTTCACATACATTAGCAGATCAGTGGTTTTCCGTTTCTTTTCCTTAAGCAACATCTTTATTCTCATATGAAACACTAAAGACTTGCTGACACCTGTATATCCTCTACAACACTTCCCCTCCAATCTAGTCCTAAGTCTTGGGACCTCTGGTGACCAGGGAACACTATTTGAAAAGACAAGCTAAATGAGAGCTGGAGAAAGATTTGAAAATCCTCAAGAAAAATGCATCTGGAACATGTAAATTTCCATCATTCACTTTTAACTTGATGTACTATTATACGAAATTGCTTTGGTAAATCATAAAAAATCCTATACAAAAATATACCAATTTTCTTGAGTAACCTACAGAGAAGAAGGAAGAGTAGAATTCAAATATTTAATCAATCTATTCAGTTTAAATACAAGAAAACAAAATTATAAAAGTGCCAGAAGAAAATACATTATAAATGTGAAGTTATAGAAGTCTTCCCTAAATAAGATCCCAAACTCAGTAGCCATGCCAGATTTTATGGCATAATTTGAAATTCTTCTATGGCTAAAGACAACATAAAGCAGGTGAGAAGAGAACCACTTAGGAGAAAATACTTCCAACATACGTAACAGACAGTATCACATGTAAAAAGTCAATATCAAACAAATCCTAATAATAAGAAACTAGAAAAACGAACAATTTATAATTGAAAGACACAGGGCTAAAAAGCATATGAAGATATTCAACCTCACTATCAAGAAAATGTAAATTAAATATGTATATGAGAGTGCATTTTTTATCTCATTGAAAAAAGTTAAAGACTGATCATTTCTGATGGTGAGGCTGCTCATCAATGCTGAGGAGGATATGGTGTTATTTGTTGAAATATACAGAGGAAGACATTTTTAAGGGGAAATTTGGCATTATCTGTATAAGATATACATAATCTTACGTGTGCATGACCTTTAACCCAGTCATTCCACTTCTAGAAATCTATCCTACAAGATTCTACTATCTATGTAAAAAGATGTTCACCTCCACATTGCTTATAACAGGGAAAACTAGATACAACTGGAACGGTGTAAGGGACATGGTGCAAATATTTAAAAGAACTAGGATCCAGGGACCGGCGTGGTGGCATAGTGGTTAAGTTCGCAGGCTCCACTTGAGTGTCCCAAGTTCCCATGTTCAGATCCCAGGTGTGGACCTAGCACTGCTTGTCAAGCCACCCTGTGGTGGCATCCCACATACAAAACAGAGGAGGATGGGCACAGATATTAGCTCAGCGACAATCATCCCCAAGTAAAAAGAGGAAGACTGGCACAGTATGTTAGCTCAGGGTTAATCTTCCTCAGGCAAAAAGAGGAAGATTGGCAACAGATGTTAGCTCAAGGCCAATCTTCCTCAAAAAAATAAGTAAATAAATAAATGAAAATAAAAGAACTAGGATCTGTACATAGTCACACGACAGGCAGCTGACCACCTATCTGAGTGGCAAAAGTAAGCACAGCATTATGCATAGTGAATTTTTGTTCCTCATTTATTTTTTAAAACTTTCTTTACATTTTATATTATATATCTTTGTGCACAGGGAAAGTTCTGGGAGGACATGCCCCAAACTGTCAGCTGTAGGCAGGGTGAGAAAAGGAGAATATAAAATTCTATCAGCATGCTGTTCCCAAATTAATTAAACACACACACAAAGAAAAAGACAAAAGAATTGATGGAGTGATTATCCATGGGTAGAAGGATTCTGGGAGATTTTTATTTGCTGCTTTACAAAATTTTCTATATTTCTTACATTTTCTACAATGATTATTATTACTTTTATATTCAGAAAAATATTAAGACATGCTTCAAATGTTATAATAAAATGTTATAGTGAAGCGCTTGAGGGAGCTTTAAGAATCTTGAGAAAATTGTATTTATTGAATGTTACTGTTTCTGTCCCAAGAAGGAGACAAAAATCACAGAGCAAAGCCACGAGTGAAACCCCTCCTTGCTCTTTCTGCTTGAACACTCTGATTCTCCCGAAATGGCCCACAAACATGATACAGATTAATTTTAATAAAAGCATATAATTGAGTGCACGCACTAAATGCTGTCCTGGATCACTAAGAGCTAGAATAATTATAGAAAGTTCCAGGGAAGAAGGCAATACTGAGGTGGATCTTAAAGACGTCGAGGGGCAGGAGAGAGGACACGAATCCAAGAGTTCCTCACATTTCCTTATTTTTCATCTTCTCTCAATCTGATAGCTCTCGACGTTTGAAAATTGCCACTTAAACACCTAGCTTCCAAAAAGAGACTCAAATATGACGATGCAATAATAAAATATACACTGAAATGTATTTAAATACACAGACATTATAGAAACATGCGTATTTTCAAATTCCCAAATTCCCACCCCCACAAGAAAGATTTCAAAGCTAACAGTCAACAAGGTACCTCAATACATTGCTGGTGGTATAACTTCTACGGCAAGCAATTTGGCAATATCCATTAAAATTACAAATGTACAAAACTTTGACCCAGCAATTCCACATCTAGAAATTTATTCTAAGACTCACATATGTGTGAAAAAACTCTTTGCAATTACACAGTCTGGAAACAACCAAAAAACTCCATCACAGAGGATAGGGTAAACAATGGGGTGTCCATATAAGGGGAAAAATGAATGAGGAGGTCCTCTATACTCTGAAATGAATGGCTTCTAGGACAGGAGACAACGCTGACAGAGAACAGGAGTGGTGTGGCGTACTAGACGTGTGCAGAAAGGAAGGAAGGGATATGTATGTGTTTGTGTGTATACAAAATATCTCCGGAAAACCATACTAAAAACTATTAACGGTTGACCTCTAAGAGAACAGGGATGGAATGAAGACATTTTAGGCATAATCTTTTGTACTTTTAAAATTTTGCATTATGTCCCTCTTTCACCCATTCAAACAAAAATAAACATAACGTAAATTCAATACATTTTCTCTCTGCCCTCAAAAGAAAACTTCAAAGCCAACGCTTTACATAGTAAAATGATCCATTTATGTGAACTCAGAAAGTCTGCTCGAGTTCAAGGAACTCTAATTTTTTAAATGGTTAATCTGTCAAACTCTCTGTAAAGCCGTTACGTTATTTCTAATTTGAGTATAAATTTTCTAAAAATGCCCATGAGACAACTCCTAAAAAGAAAATAATACTCAGTTTTGTTTGATGCCTCCAAATAAAGAAACACTCTTCACAGCGCAGGAAATTCAACTTCAAAAGCCACTGCATTTCCTACAGGAACTTTTGTACAGACACATCTGTGCCAGCCCCTGGAGGAGGGGAGAGGGCGAACAGGTCTACCTGCCAGTGATGCTGCCGGCCACTCATGTGGGACTGGTGCCCACTCTATACAAAGAGTCCCAACTCCCGTTTATGGCATTTTGGCCTTAGACTTCATTCTAAGACATCAATGAGGATGTGCCCAAGAATAAAAGTTCTCTGCAGAATATTCTCCCAAATAAGCAACACATACCCACATGGGTCCACTTGTTGATACATTTGTGGCAATGATGAAAGATACCTAAAAAATAATCTTAGCAGCCTGGGACAAAAAATGGACTCAGGTCCCAGATTCCTAATGAGAAGGGGCCACCGATGTGCCCCACTCCCTTCCTAGGCAAATGGGCAGCCTCCTCTACAACACCCCCAAGTTGATTCAAATTTTGTGTAAACACCCTGACTCCCCAGATTCTTCCCCAGACCACAGCTTCACCTCTCCTGAGCGCTCTCTCGAGAGGTTTCTTATAATCAGTGCTATCCTTTCAGCAACAGAAGAAAGCCACCAAGACTCTTCTTCTAGAACTCAGTAAATAACTCTTTTTCAGTTCCTAATACAAGTGGCTCGAAGACAACTGGCTTACTGAATAAAGTAGCAAAACCTCTTTTGAGAGGAACAACAGTCTAAGATGTCAGAACCACTAAGGGGCGGACAGAAACAAATGGTGAGTAATCAATTCACCACAGGTCACACACGATTTCAATGTACATAAGGAATCTTAGCTATCACAGAAGGGGGTAAGGGGGAGGCCAGTATAATTTGTTACAGCTCAAAGGTCTTTGTAAGCAAGTTTGAAAGAAACCTGAAGCCAGCAGAGGACGGGGCTGCACACCACCATCCGTGGGGCATGTGGTACCTCAGGCCCCTGCATCCTTAACATGAGGAAACACAGACCCATTTGGGAGGATGGCTGTGAGCACCATTTGGCTGTGCCAAACTCATCGTTTCAGATTTTAATAATATTACAGTGTGATTAAAATAACATTACAGTCTCATAAACCCTATGAGAGCTGGTTAAACACAGAAACTTTAGTCAACAAAAACATAATAACAATTCTATGAACAGGCTGCTATAAACTCTTTAAGAAGTAACCCTATGCCTGTCTTACTCCTGTTGAATTTCTACCTAACACTGTGCCTGGAATGTATTAGAAGCTCAATAAACACTTGTTAAGAAAATAAATTGGGATCACCAAGTGCAGTATAGAGAAAAATTAACTTAATTTTTCATGCCACATACTCAATTAATTCCAAGAGTTATTATTTTGAAAATTTTTGACTGCAGCAGTTAAGATTCTAGGCTTTTGAGTAGAGACCTGGGTTCAATCAAGTTTTATTCCTCACTAGCCAGGCAAATGACGTGCACTTTATTAGACTGTTTTTCCGGGTGCAAAATATGCTTCATCTTCCTAAAATACAGCTCACAGAGTGGCAAGGATTAAACAAGAAAAATATATGCCAATGGTACCCAACACATCATAGGTCCTGAAAAATACCTGTAATATTAATTAAACATTTTTGTAACTTAAAGATAAGGAAAAATGACAGGTGTTTTAATTTAAGCTTTGGAGAAAATATAGCCTCTACTGAGAAATTAAAAGAAATTATCAAAAACATGGTAGAATTATTTGATTATATGAAAGTGTTCCATAATAAAACATAGCACAATGTTAAAAATAACAGTATCACAGAAAATACATAGGTAGAAAACATAAATGAAACAGTGTTTCATTCTTATATCAATTATTTGCATAGGATATACCCAGATTTCCCTCAAAGTTTTTTAACAAGAAAGTAGAAAAATTAAACGAGAAGCTGTTGAAATTTGTAATTTAAAAAAATCTATCAGTATAGATTATTGATAATATATATCAGCAGCCTAACACTAAAAAAGTTGACAAAGTATTTCAAAAGGAAATTCCAACCAAAAAGACAAAATCCAATTAATGGAGGGATTCTGAGATTTAAATTCAAAATGTGAAAATCATAATACTAGTTTATATTTGGAGAAACTTACCATTAAAAGCAAAATTTAAATACAGTTTTGTGAAAAATAATAATATTAATGATAAAACGGCAAGCACTATTTAGTGTTTACTGTGAGACACTCTTCTAAGTACTTGATAAGAATTCATTAAATCTTCAAAATAATCCCCAAAGGCATATAAGAGGTAACCTGACCTAAACACACATATAGAGTATTAGGGTTGGGGTGGGGAAAGACATTTTAGACATGGCATCTTTGACACAGCTCAGTAATCAGAAGGACTGAACCTTATTTAAACATAGCCATCAATTTATCGCCAGCCTCCCGTCTTTCATTCTCATCTCCAACATGCAGGTGTGCATTTGCAAGACAAGATAAACTTTAAAAATAGAGTTTAAGAAACAGAAAAATCAAAACCAGCATTGCACGTTCCCTTCAAACCTCATTTCAGGACGGTGACATTTCCGCCCTCTCCGGGGCTCATCTTTCCTCTCTGAAAGCAAAGTGCGGCCCTTTCCTATTTAGTCTTGTGATCTGACTATTGTGATGTTGGTTTACGAACAACCAGTTGGGGCAATTAGGGAAAATCATGACATATTTAGCTGCAGGAAGATCCTCGACTAACGTCAGCGATAATTATGGGTCGTTTTGTTTTATCTGCATATAAAACATTTCTATCTGTTCAGCAGCAAACATACCTGACTTCACCGACGCCAATAAGGTTTGCCTTCTATCTTTTTACTTGTGTTATTACCTCACAGGTGAGTCTCTGAACTTCCACAGTCAGGACAAGCCTAGAGCAACTGACGGGTCCCGGGACTCTAACCTTCTGTTCACAGAGCGTTCTCATCATTGAGAAGTGTGAGGGATAGTCAGGAAACTCTGGGACCTTCCTAGGTCCTACAGACCTAGGAAAGGGTTATTAGAATGCTGCCAGTGATGCCCCCACTTCCCAGCTCCTCCCTACTAGTTACAGGAACATGGGAAAGTCAACTTCACATTAAAGAAGAGTCTTCCAACTTACATGACGGAACATAAAGCACCTGCCCCTGCCTCCCGCTGAGCCCCACTCTGAGAAAACCTTCACACTGCGCTCAAGGAGTCAGAAAACACATGAGGACTGTGGCCTCAGTCAGTGGCCACTTAGCCAGACAGAGAACCTGCCTGTCACTGCTGCACCCAAGCATCCAGCCGAGCCCCTGGCAATGGGCAGCTGCCCAAACACATCATTACTGAGACCAGCTCTTCCCTGGGTGCTTCTGATGCATTATTGTTCCCTGATTCTTACAGCAGAGTTCTGGAAGTCTGTATTCTTCCCACTGCACCAAAACTGCCTCCTGCCCTCTATCACCTTCCCAAAGCTGTCACAACCAACTTGAAGCAAACAAATGACAGGCAGCACAGAAACAGGGCTTTCAGGACCAGGAAGCCCACAGACTGATGGCCCAGCCTCATCTCTTAATGTCAAGGGTAGCATATCCATCAGCCCTGGAATAGGACTCAGACGCTTCCACTAAATAATATATTTCCAAGGTACCACTCTGCTAGGCCCTGGGAAACTATGGTCAATGAGGTATGACCCCAGCCATGGCTAAACTCTATCGGTGGGGGACAAACAGGTGAACAGGCCTCAGTATACCCCAGGATGAGGAAGTAGGTCTGGGACTCTGGGGACTCTCTCGGCAGCAGGTAAGGTACATACTGAATCTGAAAGACAGGAGTGGCTTGGAATAGGACAGAAGTAGCTACCTTAGAGTAAGGAAAAGGTCTTGGTGCATGTGGCAGATAAAGGGTGACAGAGAATGAGGAGTTCAGGTTGACTCAAGTCCCCACTTTGTTTAACTCGACAGGAGGTGACACCATCACCAAGGTAGGGAATACAGGAAAAGGGACAGGTTTGAGGAGAAAGCCAACAAATTCCGTTTGTGACATTCTGAGTTTGAGATACTTGCAGTCAATCGCGTGGAAAATCCAGTAGGCAGTTGGAATGTGGGGACCCTGAAGAGAGAAAGGTCTGAGTCACAGATGAGCTCAGAGTAGTAGTTATGGACATGGCTGTGAACACCCCTGAGAAAACTGTGTCAGGAAAGCAGAGGATCAGACGAGAGACCACAGCTACACTCAACATGTGACCAGCGGAGGACCCTCAAAGGACAGTGAAAAGGAAGGCCCAGGGTAGGAGGAGGAACATGAGGGGATCCAAGCAAAGTAATGCTTCGAGGAGGCGGCCACAGTTAATGTCGAATTCCAAAAGAAGGTCAAATAAGATAAGGACTAAGAAATATGCAGTGTGGCATTTAGGAGATGCCTGGCCCCTTGGCAAAGGCAGCGTTGGAGGAGAGATGGGGCTGCCAGCAACGTGCATGGAGCCAAGCTCCACGGGAATGGGAGATGCAGCCAGCTCTCAGAACTTTCCCAAAAACCTTGGCTACAAAGGAAAGAGCCTAGTCTTTTTTTTTTTCTTTCTTTTTAACTTAAGAGTTTGTAAGAAGCAAGAAATATTCCGCCCTGGACCCACTTGTCAGCTCAGAACAGATTTACAATGAACTCTAGGGATAAATCCAAACCAGAGAGACACTGGCCATGTCAGCTGGGCATCCTCGGCTTAGACGGCAGACAGAATGGCAGACAGACGACTATGAAGAAAGGAAACTAGGAACAAGTGCTGAGACAGATTACTAAGAAAGGAAACTAGGACCCTGATAACAAGGGAGGAATCATTAACACCATTAAGAACAAACTTCTCAGAACTGGCAAAAATTCATCTCCAGCCAAGCTTTTTTTAAAAAAAATATAAAAGTTATTTCTAAAGATTACAGCATGTTCTTAAGTTGGCAAGAGCACCATAAGCTTCAGTTGGACAGAACCAATGGTGAACCTGAAGCTGCATCTTCATGGTGGTGGAATTCTACCAGGTGACCACGGCTCGTTAACCAGGAATGAGGTGGCTGGCTCCTCAGAGACAGCCACCAGGTCAGTGACAATGCAACTAGCCTGAAGCAGTCCCTGTGAGGGGAGGGAGACATCAAATTTTTCTTTGCTCCTTTTGCTTTTATTTTTTATCTTTTTCCAGTCCGGATGACCTTTCCCCATAAATAAGAAAATCTTACTGTCATATAAAGCACAGCAGACTAAAAAGACACGTCTGCTGACAAGAGCGCTATTCTTCATCGCGTTTTGCACTGAGGGAAGGACCATTTTGTGTTAGTCTCCAACTACACAGCTGTGATGGAGTTAAATGAAAATTGGGTAGCAATCATTCTACTAGTCCCTAAAAGGCAGCAAACTATTCATGGATACCACCTGCTTTCTTTGCAAGGAATGAGTCATAAAACTTCTGTGCTATGTAAATTTTATTTTCAAAAGAAAAAAAAAAATCTTCACAGTCTCACATATTTAAGAGAACAAACCATGGAAGGTATATGGTCTTAGCCAGAGGTAAGGAATGGTTAACCATTATTCATTCTGAGCGGTAGGTCTCATCAAAGATTAGGTGTTATGTCTGGCATGTTGCAGGAGTTAACCATTAACCTGCAGGTTCACAATAGCCCCAGCAATCCTTCCCAACCCTCCAGGTCTGTAAACCAGGCAGTGAAAAGGCAGGAACGCCTCCTGTTTTGAAGGCTGCAGAGATGGTTAATCCCACATCAATGTCTATTAGTAAAGGACATCTCAGAAGTCAAGACCTCAACATACGTACCTTTTTTCAACTAATCCTGAGTCAGCAGGGGTTCGCCCTAGATAGTAAACTATAGAATGAAATTTTCAAGAAGTGTACATAACACCTTTTAACCCTGAAACTACAAATTAGCTGTCACAGAATGAAATTTACTCTTCTCCAGGATTTGGGGTTTCAGACATTACCATTATTTTCACCACACTGATTCAACCAACTTTCTTTTGCTCCAACCAGTACCAACTAACAATGTGGTAGGGTGAGAGATCATTCATTTACTTTTCTTATACAGCTACTTTAAGTTTAGCAATCCCTTCTAAACACACTGAGCTCTCTGCCACGATGAGATGGTTCAGCTCTCTGAAACAAGGCTCACAGCCACTCTTCCTTCTTCATCTCCCTTCTTCTCCACAACCTCACCTCAAAAAGCTTAATCAGATTCCACAGAATAATGTTCTCAGGATGAAAAGTGACCCCTCTAGGATGGAAAAATGGCTGGGGATCCTCTCAATGTGTTTGTCCTGGGTAGGTCTAAACGTAGGCCAGGATACAGTAGGTCCTCTGAAAATGAATGGTATGTTGTCCAAGAAGTTAAAGCCAGAGGCCAGGGTTCCTAGCTTTAGTTTCTGATTCTTAAATGGCTCCTCGAGTTAGGTTGGCTGGATAAGCTTGTGCCTCTGTGCAGGGGCAAATACAATTACCTTGAGAAGATCCTCACAAGCTACACCAAGGCAATAATAGGAAACGTGTTTTTACAACTCTTGAAAGCTCACAGATTTGGAGCTACTCAACAGTAAAATACAAAACAATGGCCAACGAGCACATGAAAGGATTTCAACATCACTAGTCACGGGAGAAATGAAAACCAAAATCATAATGAGATACCACCTCATACCCATTAGGATAGCCATTATCAAAAAAAACCACAGAAAATAACAAGGGTTGGCAAAGATGTGGAGAAATGAGAACTCTTGTGCACCACTAATGAGAATGTAAAATGGTACAGTGCTATAGAAAACAGTATGGAGGTTCCTCAAAAAATTAAAAATAGAGCTACCATATGATTCGGTCATCTCAATTCTGGGTATATACCCAAAAGAATTGAAAGCAGGATCTCAAAGAGATATTTGTACACCCATGTTCACAGCAGCACTATTCACAATAGCCAAGAGATGGAAGCAGCCCAAGTGTCCACTGACAAATTGGATAAACAAAATGTGGTCTATACATACAATGGAATATGATTCAGCCTTAAAAAGGAAGGAAATTCCGATAATGCTACAACATAGATGAATCTTGAGGACATTATGCTAAGTGAAAATAAGCCAGTCACAAAAAGACAAATACTGTATGATTCCACTTACATGAAGTATCTAAAATAGTCAAATTCACAGAAACAGAATGGTGGTTATCAGGGGGTGGAAGTGGGTGGGGAGAGTTGTTTAGTGGGTATAGAGTTTATTTTGAAAGACGAAAAAGCTGGAGATCTGTTGCACAACAACGTGAGTACACTTCTCACTCTGAACTGTATACTGAAAAATGCTTAAAACAGTAAATTTTGGTTTTTACCACAAATTTTTAAAAAGGATTTAGAAACAAACAAAAACATAAGACGACACCAGAAATGCTGGTTCAAACACCAACTCAAACCAAAGGATTTTAAGCTTTGAAATACATCAAATCTACATATTCAGTTAAAAAATGATCTGGGCTGGCAGAGAAAGCAGCAGAAAAACCTAAAAGGTAGCAGAGGAAAGCAGTAGAGCAGAGGTTGAAAATGGCAGCCTGAGAGTGTAACGCAGTCCATAAATATTCATTCATTCATCTGTTTAACAAGCATTTTCGGAGCATCTATTATATGTCAAGCAGTGTTCTAGATGCTGTGCTGTGCATACTTCAGTAAACAAAACACACTAAAAACCTTGCTTATATTCTGATGTCTTGTTTCCCCCAGATAGTTTTATTTTCAAATCTGAATTTGTTGCCACTATTTAAAAATCAAGATGTTTCACACCAGGGGCTGGCCCTGTGGCCTAGTGGTTGAGTCCACACACTCCACTTCAGCGGCCCAGGGTTGCCAGTTCAGATCCTGGGTGCGGACATGGCACTGCTCATCAGACCATGCTGAGGCGGCATCCCACACAGCACAATCAGAGGGACCTACAACTAGAATATACAACTATGTACTGGGGGGCTTTGGGAAGAAGAAGGAAAAAAAGATGTTTCACACCAAAATATAGATTTCCATTAGCTCTTGAAAAAAAAGATCTGATAGCATTGGCCTGAATTTCAATCTAGCAACAATGAGCTGGGATTGAAGTGACCACCCATTGATGGGGGAAGCACTCTCTGGCTTGGCCGCAGTCCCCACCACTCCC
Source organism: Equus przewalskii (assembly GCF_037783145.1). NCBI lineage: Eukaryota > Metazoa > Chordata > Mammalia > Perissodactyla > Equidae > Equus > Equus przewalskii. Next base: position 20,646,434 of record NC_091853.1, on the reverse strand, counting down.
TATGCAACTACAGGCATGCTTCATTCATTTTTCCTTCCTGCCAAGTCCTATAGGCATTTGAATCTTTAATCTGCACTATATTTTGTGCCCAGGCTTCCAAGTCAGACTTTACAGGGTTTGAATTCCACATCTGCACTACTAACTACCTGACTTTAGCTAAACTCTCTGTCTCAGTTTCCTCATTTATAAAATGAGGTGATAATAAAGGTACTCATTTCATAGGGTTGTCACAAAAACTAAATGAGACAATGTACGCAAAGGTTTTAGCACAGTGCCTGGCAGAGTAGGTCCTCATTAAATATTTGCTACTCTTATTATTTTTTGTTGTGTTTGTTATTACTCTCATCATCACCACCATTATGGCAAAAAAAAAAAAAAAATTAAAATATGGAGGAAATTCCAGGACCGCCCAATTGTGAAAGACTCTCTTTGAACTACCCCAGTCTTCAACCATTTTTCTTTTCTGTCCTTTTCTTCTTTCAATCCAGGATAATTTTGAGAGAGGACTTAGAAACTCCAGGTGGTCTTTTACCATCTGGATGTTCCCAGGCTACAAATTCCAGTGCAGCATGCACATTCAACATATAGCCCCAGGGAGCAAAATTAATAGCCTGAGGCTGTCCTTAAACAGGATAAAACACCCTGTTTTAAAAGGCAATAAACCTGGTGCTTGAAATAGACTCTCAAGCTCTCTGCAAAGGTATCACGAAGGGACCATGATTTCAAGATGTGCTGCATATAGGAGCCCTGTTGGTTCATAAAAACGGCTCTGGGCCACTCACCCACCATCCCATAGCTGGATCATTTGAGGAAAAGATTTTCCAAAATTGCAAAATGGGCTTAGAGCAGTCATCTGTGGACAGGAAATTATGAACCCGTGGTTTTCCAACTGAAAAGGTACCCAGAGAATTTCTTAAAATGCAGATTCCAAGGATCCACCTCTAGAGATTACGATTCCCCACATCTGGGGTCCCTCGTAGGAACCTAGTTTTGATGAGTTCCTAGCAGGGCAGAGCTGGGACCAATCTGAGATACTGGAGGGTGCCAACACCTCCATCTTCAGATGCAGCCTTCATCCCATCACCTGAGCTCAAACCAATCACTGCACCGTGCACACCACCACACATTGAAGACGCCCAAAGAGACATGCTGTGTGCCCTCAGGAACCGCATGCAACAGAGAATCTGAGTGCCCTAAACTCAGTGTGAGGACCAGAGCAGCCAGCAGCGTTAGTCTAAGCCCTCTTAGCCCTGTTCAGGCTCCTGGCAGTGCCCTGCCTCCAGTTAACAATAAACCAGCACCCGTCTCCCTGGACCATCTGCGGCAATGATCGAGCAGAACGAACTGCAAGAAAAGAAATGTTTCCTCCCCATACATCTTCTAACTTAACAAAATGGCAAGATGGCCCAGGGAATGGCATATCTTCAATGCCTTTTGACCAGTCAACAATCCAAAATTCCAGAAAGACCCCTCCATTGGCAGAAAAAAGCCTTATCTTAGGGATTAAAAGACAATGAAAACCTTCAGACACTGAGTTTTTAAAAACTGTATTCAGTATATTCACTGGATTTTTAATCCCATAAATGGATTTTACTTCCTTCCCTCAAAAATGTCTGGCTATACATATCACTGCCCTTGGAAAAGTAACATTTGCCAAAATACAACTTTCCTGGCCAAGCTGCCACTGGACTAACATTCACATTAGGCCTTGTCCTACATCTGACAAAGAGGGTTGCATCTAACTTTTCAAAGAAGCTCCTGATATCCGGGTATAATCCTCATGAACCCCTCTTGCCAAACCACAGTAACAGGAAGTACACCTCCATCTCACCCCAGATGAGGGAGACTCCACCCCACCCCCTCGACCTCCACTCCGCCCCTGGGTTGCCAAGAAGAACCTCCCCGTAGTGGCACATGCATAGCTGACAAGTCCGGCCACAAAATAAGAACAAATCATTTGCCTCTCCAGTCTCATCACCCTTCCCCACCCACTTCTAACCGTTGAAGCCACAGTACTGAAGCAGCAGAAATAATTTCTGTATGACGTTTTGTTTTGATTTTGTTTTTCATGCTGACAGTGTAAGAGACCGAGGTAGGTATATAGATGGAAAAGTAATTCACAGCACTTCAGACTATCCTTTGCAAGGCCGATAGTGACCAGCGAAATACGGTGCTGTTCCCATTGGAACACGTTTAAAAGAGTCATCAGTGTGAAATGTATGCCAGGCATATATTACATTTGCCAGAAACCTAGTATTCCTGTAAAACAGATGGCTTATTAAGATATGTTGACTTTCCTGCTGGACATCATTCCTGCCAGATTAGCACCAGTGCAATACAAACACAAAATGTGGTTTGGTAAAGTTTGTTTGAAGCTACCTATTACTAAACGCTTACCCAGGCAATCCATAGCTACCAAGACTGTGAATATTTATTTTCTTTGGGGTCAGAACCAAACGGAAACAGAAAGGAAGTTTATGTTTCAAAACACTGGATTAACTTTGATACAAGAAAAAACCTCAATGAGACAGGCAGGTACTAAGTGTCCCCTCTAGGAAAATTCTAATCTTTCCATATAGAAAAGTCATACACATTCCTTTTTACCATAATATCCCGGCTTGAAAGCAATTCCCATTCTCCACCCCCACCGCCTAAGTACCAGGCATACTGGACTCCCAGCTTCCTGAACATGCCCCATGCTTTAAGGCATCCACTCTTAGAGCTCACATTCCTTTCTCTCCTCCTGGAGACATTCTCTCTCCTCTTCCTCCTCCTGGAGGTTCTATTCATCCTTCCAGACCCAGCTATCTCCTCCTCTGCTAAGGGTGTCTCATGCTGGGCAAATGCAGTCAGTCCCGTCTCTAAGCTTTCACAATATTCCATTCATATCACTAACAGAGCGATCATCAACCCTGCATGGTTACTTCCTTCTGCTTCAAAGGCACCTCTGCCTCCACTTCTGTGAAAGCACAGTAGGTGGACTATACAAGTCTTCCCCAAAAGCAAACTTTATGTATGAGTTACAAAACGTATGATATTTCTTCCTTGCTGAAATTATTATTGCACCAAAACTTAAGGAACCTAAGTGGAGAAGGGAGAACTCTTCCTCAAGTATATCTCATCAGAACACCAACCATCAACTAGTTCAAGACGAAGTCAGTCCATCCATCGAATCTAAGGAAGAAGATTGAGATGATGCTGCCAGGTCAACTCACCAAATTTAAGGAGGATAACATAAGTAAAATAGCTAAAGAAAGAAATATCAGTTTAACTACTTACATCCAAAAATCTTATCACAGCATTAACCAGGAGCCGTAAATGAAGAGATGCAAGGACATACCAGCAAAGTGAAACATATCTTTCTTCTGAGATGAAATGGAAAGAAAAAAAAAATGGAGGCAGGGGAGGAGGGAAAGAAAGAGGAAAGACTTAAAATATATAAAGTTTATAATAAAGTCATCTGAAAAGGGGACTTAAAATACAAAGAACTTACAATAAAATCCTATAAAGAAGGAAGCATGCTTTGGCATCTTTTCACAACCCCTCAAGTACCACGTCCACTTCATCTACCACACAGTGAACGATATTAGTTCGTCAAAAGATCGAACTGGATCCTGTAACTGAAAACCCAGCCTTGATGGACTTCTTTCTCCAAAGAGGAAATTATTGTCTTAGGAGGAAATGGAGAAGTACCATGTCATGTAAAAATGTTACAGGGATTTCTACCCAACGAAAATATGACTTCAGCATATCAAAACCACTCATCTCTACTCACTGGTACTAATAAGAGAGACTTCCCAAGTAGATTCAAAGACAAACTTCTTTAGAATTTGACCAATGATTCCCCAGAACAACAATATTTTATTTCACTTCTTCGTTCATTAAGGTCATTAAGTGGATTAAACATTACATTACACTAACTGTTCCAAATAGAAGCTCTTTCGTCTAGAAATCTGTTATTCTCCATCACGTGGCAGATGGTACATTTCACAGAAAATGAAAAACAGTAGATAATGATCAAGTAATTTATTCATATAGAGAGGATGAATCTTCAAAACTGAACTTCCTGGGGCTGGCCCGGTGGCACAGTGGTTAAGTGCGCACGCACGTTCTGCTTCGGTGACCCAGGAATGCTGGTTCGGATCCCAGAGTGTGGACATGGCACCATTTGGCAAGCTGTGCTGTGGGAGGCATCCCACATATAAAGTAGAGGAAGATGGGCATGGATGTTAGCTCAGGGCCAATCTTCCTCAGCAAAAAGAGGAGGACTGGAAGCAGATGTTAGCTCAGAGCTAATTTTCCTCCAAAAGAACTTCGTATGGGTTCTCTTGAGCCCGAGGACTCAAAGGAAACCATCCAATGCCCCACTGGACAGATGGGTCAGTTGGGTCCAAGTGGGAGAGAATAAGGAAGGGATTCAGTTATTCTGTTATTTCCTCTACCTCTGATACAACAGCTCCTCATTTTATCTTAAGTCAGATGCAGCTAAACAGAGGTAAAATTAAAAAGCTAAACCACAAAATTTATAGCCTTTACATTCAAACAGCAAAATAAAATAAACAGTAATCTGACGAAAATGTCCTAAGAATGTCTGCCCTGTGTTTTGTTTTATATTCCAGAAATGTTGGTTTTAAACTACTTGCCTAGATAAGTTGATCAGGGCCTTTAATTAAAAAAAAAAAAAAAAATCCCTCAAGAAGCAAGAGAGAAGTATGTTCCTCAATTGTGGCATCAATTGCACTCCTGTAGCAAAGCCCTGACCACTCTACTAAAATTATCTGATTCTGAGTCTGTCCCCACCCCCATCCCCATCCCCAAATGGGAGCACTTGATTCATTTTCATAGTCCCTGTTCTGTACCTCCAGCACAATAAATTCTCAATAATGCTTGCTGGTGCCTAATAAACTGAAGTAACTTCCTAACATACATTAATATTTTCCAGAGATGGTTTGAAAAAGGAAATATCCAAATAATAACAAAATCTTATTTCAGATACTAAAGCACTCTTATTTGTACAACAGGCTAACACTAAATTACTCTCACTTACTCATTAAATCTATCCTGCCTAGATTTCTGCTAGTTGATCAAGATAACTGCTCAGATGAACTATTTTTTCTAGTAGCATATAAATTCAAAGTTCCTTCAAATTAACCTGGATTATTAATATTCACAAAGAGTTTAACCCTCCTACCTCATGAAATTTTTTATTTGAGATATAAAAAAGCAGAGCAGTTAGGTATGAATGAAAGCTTTGCCCATCATTTGGTGGCGATGCAATGAGAAGATGGACAGCCAGGCTGCAGGAAAGACGACGAGGGCGTGTCTAGGGACCCCAGAGCCTACTATGTGGCAGTAGAAAATGTAATGGACTTCATATCCAGAGGCACTGTTCTCTTTCCTTTTTTTAATTCTCTACAAGCTCACATAAATAAATTTTTAAAAATACAGTAACAATAAAAACGGCAAAACTTAAAAGGTTTGAAATGCTTTTGCTTCACACAAGACTGTGGTAAGCAATGAAATCAAGTCATCAACTCCAGCACAAGGGAAATTACAGAATACACTAATAGTGAAAGAGAAGTTTCAGGTAGATAAGGTTAAGAAAAAGAATGGAGAAATTTCAGTGAAACAGAATTCTAATACTTCAGGATGCCTGGAATCTAAAAGCAAAATGCCACACCAGCCCTGATGGCCTAGTGGTTAGAGTTCAGCATGCTCCACATCAGCAGTCTGTGTTCGGTTCCCAGGGGCAGAACCACACCACTCATCTGTCAGTAGCCACGCTGTGGCAGTGGCTCACATAGAAGAACCAGAAGGACTTACAACTAGAATATAAAACTACATACTGGGGGGCTTTGGGGAGGTGGGAAAAAAAGAGAGAGCAAGAGAGAGAGGAAGATTGCCATAGATGTTAGCTCAGGGTGAATCTTTCCCAGCGAAAAATAAAGAAAAAGTAAAAATAAAAGCAAAATGTCAGGCAGTTCAGCAGCAGATGGGAACAGAATGAGTATAACTACATTCTTCATTATACCCACCCATGGCCACTGCAGCAGAGATTCTGATGGCCATCTTTCCACAGTGGGAACAGAAGAGCAGGGAAAATGCACTCTGAAGGCCCCTTCGAGTCCCCACTTTTACTGTTCTGCATGCCTCATATACTTTCCTCCATCACTTTGACTTGTTGAGTTTATTGGGATCAGTCTTGTGATTAAGAGCCTTGTAAATAAATACAAAACATTTCACCAGTTCACTCAAATGTTTTACTGCCTGACCTCCTGCTTGGAGGTTACACATGGAGCTGATGAAAAGAATGTCATAAGCATTCTTTTCTACCCACCTGGACTAAATTGTTATTTACCCCAGGCTAGTGTCTCTTTAAAGGGGCTAAAATGCCTTCCTTGCTTTTGGTAACACTAGGGGAAAATAAAACAGATTCACAATGACTGCCAGGTCCACATGTCATTTCACAGAAGGAATTTTAGGGAAAAAGAGTCATCTGTTTTCTTAAGCAGAGAACGAAATTTATCTTTGGAAGTGGCAGTTAAAAAAAAAAAAGAACAGCTAGATGCAATTAAAAAAGTTTTGTTGCAAAGGCATGAATCAGTGCAAGGTCCATGGAACACATGGCATGTTAATGGCGTGAATAAAAAGACCTCTCATGTAAATGTGTATACAAGTATGTTGTTCTCACAAAGTAGTTGACAGTCCCTTAGTTAGCAGCAAAAAGGACTTCTTCGCCTACTCTAGCTCAGGTACAGAGAAAAGCTTTCTGAAGAAACAACTAACACAATTAAAGCAGCAGATCCCTGCCTTGTGAGAAAACACGTATAAGTACTAAGTTGATGACGGTATAAACAAATAGAAATGAGAAAGAACAAGAGTTCAATAGGAAAACCTTCTAAAGGTGACAAAATAAGCAGTCAGAAAAAGTAAGGGCAACACTGATTCAGTATGCATTCCCCTAAGTGTTTGTCAGAGGCACCAAAAACCATGTTTCATGAGATTTTTATTTTGTTTGTTTTGTTTATATTTAATTTGCAAGAAAACATAAATTGGAAGCATCTTAGATCATTTTTTTCCACAAGTTTGAGAGATTTCACATAAGTAATGTAGCAACTTAAAGATTCAAAAGTAACTGAGTATGGAATGGCTAATTTGGGAGCTGGTACAGTCTCTCAGGCAAACTTCAGATTAAATGAGTGTCTCCTTTTCAAAAAGGATAATTTGCAAAATGACTGATCAATAATTAGCTAATTCAACTCATCCAGACCAGTAGAATACAACCAAAGAATGCATATGCACTGCATCTTTTATATCAGGTTCTGAAACGGAACTCGCTTTCCTAATTACGTTTGGCTTACACCAGCATTAAAAAATAGCTAATATTCCTTGAGTCCAAACCAGATGGTGCAATGGAGTAGATTGCCTAGAAGTTCGGTTAGCAGACTCCCAGCTATTTTAAAGAAAGAACATGAAAAGTGTAAACAAAGACCACCAAAAGAAAAAATTAGCGAGAAAGCTGCAAAAACTTCACTTGTAATCAAAGATAAACTGTGAAAATAAATGCCCTGGTCTTTTTAGTGATTTAATGTGCAACTTCATGTTTAATACTTAATAAAATTGCAGGTGATAACAATTACATTTAAAATGCTGGCAAGATAAGCCTGAGAGGAAAAAGGAGACAGCCACTAGGCCTACTAAGAAGTAGGGAAACACTAACTCAAGATTTTCTAAAAATTGCAGTGGTGATCAGGAGCTGACTATGTACCAAAATAAGGAAAATTATTCTGACTTTTAAGACTCAATCATACTTATGAGGTCTCTAAGCTTACAGGAGATGAATAAACTGTTAATCCTTGTGTGATTCTGACATTTTCACAATACAGGATCTACAGACAGCCATGCTCCATCTCTTTAGAGAAGTGGCCTTGGACCTTGCATCCAAAGATCAACATAATCTCTCACAGGAGCACATCCGCTATCCCCTGCTCGCCATCTCCCCATTTTCATTCCACATCCCTTATTGGTAGTCTTTCCTAACCAAGAATGAACCCAGAGTAACTTTAACTGGCTTTGGACACTTGACAAGAGGGCCCTCAGGGCAGTTTCTGTGAAGGCCCCAGGGGAAGGGGAGCGGAGGAATCCAGCGGCACTCCCCAGGCAGCCGGCCCCAGGAGCACAGGCCACAGCTATGAAGCTTGCAGCCCTTCCTCTTGCTGGGGCTCCCTCTCCAACTCCTGTCACTGAGCATGGAGCTAGGACTCTCTTCTTGCACTGAAATAGTGTTTAAGAGTGGCTTCACTCTACAGAAGGCTACATTAGAGGTAACAGGCTTTCACCAGATAGCTGAGAATTTAAGTGCAAATTTTAACATAGTTTCTAGAGGAAAATCAATTCCTGGTTCCCAGCTAATTGGTTTAAAACTTTTGGAACCACTCCTTGATAAAGTGGACCTAGAAATGCAAACAGTACACATGCTTCAAGGGGGTGAAAGCAAAAGAACATCAATTTGTATCAATAAAAACAAACTGTGTATCTGCATGTCTGTGTCCAGAATGAAAAAAAGTAAAGATTTTTGGTTAAAATTAAAATCTAATTATTTAGAGTAGAAAGTAAGCAACATAAAGTATGTTTTTAAAAACATGAAAGAATTAAAAATATAATAGGATCAAAGGAAAGACAAAATATATACTGTGAAATCTATTTTTCAGACCACGCTCCTATCCAGCAACCCTTCCATGTCAGCTCTGGCTCCTTATTTGGAAATCACTGAGCCACCTCCCAATCTTCTCTTTTCTCTCTGGTCTATCACATACTGTTGTCTAGACTGGAGATTGCCAGCCTAGAATTCGAAATACCCCCTGAATGTCTCAAACTATTTCAAAATAAGTTATGAAATGCTCAAAACAAATCAATGTAATAAGCAAATGCTATAAAGAAATCCGCCGCGGTGGAGGGCATCAGGAAACCTAAAACCTTAGAGATGATGTTGCAATTCCTAAAAGGATACAAAGCACAGTTCAGAAGAAGGTGAAGAGGCACATATGTGACACACAGCAACCCACAAACACTTTCAAGACCTACACAGTGACAGCAGTATGGACCATGAATCTCTGTGGAGAGATACGGAAGTGATGCCTGCACTGTCAGGAAAAGTAACGCTTTTGCAATGGATGGACAACAGGAAAAGTATCCTTTTCCACAGCACAGAGAAACTTCTGCTAAATTCCACTAATCTTCTCATCCCAACGACTTCCAACCTTTGAGAGCGCAAAACCTAAAACTACCTAAAACGCCTCCTTGACCAGGGTGAAGCTCTGAAAATATATCCAACAAAGTTAACATTAATTTAAGTGAATGCAATAACAAGTATACTGCAGAGGTTACAGCCCCGTTTTTAAGGGGAAGGATCAGAGGTAAATGCCACTGAATTATTCAAATAAAATGAGCAATCATGGAAAAAAAAATTTTAATTTGATATTTAAATATGCTACTTGAATATTTCCCTGGACAAAAATAAATCAGACTAGTCGTTTCTTCTGAGAAGAGTAACAGCACAGAGGTTTCCTTTTTTGCTCTGTCCACAAATCCAACCACAAAGCTGAAACAAAAAAGTTTTCTAGAACTATTGGGTTTTCAAAGCAGTGTGGAGCTAGGAACCTGAGGAATCGTATTCTACTTGACCAGCTAACTTACGATGAAGACAAGGAAACTGAGTCATGAGTGGCTAAGTAACTTGCCTAAAACCAAAATAGCCAATTAGTGGCAGAACCAGGACTCAGGTTTCTGAAATTCCCCAGGAGTGCACCTTCCCTAGACCACATGGGTGAGGACGGGGGATGGTTGGAGAGTGCAAAAATTCAAACTGGACTTGTCCCATTACACATCTGCCCAGAACGGTTTCATCTTACACGGCCTAAGGGACTCTCATGGAACAAGCCAGAGTCACTTCAGAACGCTGCTCCCTTTTTCCTGGGTAGTGGTTTTTTTAGACATATATGTGATCAAAGTGATTAAAATCAAGCTGGAGTTAAAGGGTACACATACCAACAGGAATACAAACACCGTTCAAAGAAGTCTCTACTTGGTTTTCTAGGTCAAATAGCAATTTAGGAAAAACACATCATTTAATGTATTCAATTAGCAGTAAAATATGCACAATAACGAGATTACCTTTAGAATCCATTCAGGAAGGACTCAAGGTCCCCAGACACTAAAAGAAGAAATATATATATAAGAAAAGCTAGCTTTAGTAGAGAAGCAGTTCTTTGAGAAATCAAAAAAAAAAAAATATATATATATATATAATAGTAAAGGAATTCAAGATTATACCCTTCTACTGACTGGGGACATAGCACAAAAGAAGGGGCATTTTGATGGGCAAACCATTTGAAAATCCAGGAGGTTTTCTGATTTTTTTTCTTTTAAGTCAGAGATGCATGGAAGAGATGATAGGTGACAAAAACGGAGGAAAAAGCAGAAAATCAGAAGAAAAGAAAGTGATGAAGTGTTAGAGACAGCAGGCGATGCAGGCAGAGAAAGGCCAAAAGGCATCTGTTCTCCAAGAGGCAGCACTGCCTTCAGGAGAGGGAAGCCCTAATCAAGACTTCAGAATCAGACCGGATGTTTAGAGCTATCTGGAGATTTCTGTCCAGGTGTAAACAAAGGCTTCTGTCTACATCTCGGGCTGGTCTTTGGCTATGCCTGTTAAGGAACTCGATTTTATGAGTTCACCCAAGAGTGACCAACGCCAACTGAGAAATTATACCGAGAAGCCTAACTGTCAAGGGGACTCAGCTCATTCTCGACCAAAAGGACGAATATCTGGGCAAATCAGTGTAGTACTCGAAAATTCTGAATAACGGGAATTAAATGATCCTATCTATGTGATAAAACAAGGACAGCCTGTCGCATGCAGTGATCCCTCTGTTGCCTGTTCAAGGTGTCCTTTGAAGATTAATTTCCTTTTTAACTCTTCTTTTTTAGTAATCCTTTTCATTACCCAACAACTTCTATCGGTCTAACAACACTATGCAGGCTGAGACACCGCTCAAGGAACACAATCAATCCAGGAGAAAAATCTAACAGGTTGTTGGGGAAAGAAGGTAAGCAGAGCTTACAGCCTTTGGGCCAAATGCTGGCTGGTGGTTTAAAATTTCACCTCTTCATAGCTTTTTTGTCAAAAAAAAACTCCCGTAAACACCATTTAAAAATCAATATGGTTCGCACAAAGATGAATGGTTACAACACTGGAAATGCTAACATTTATCCCATAAGCACTCCTCCCTAAAGCTGAACTAATCAAAATGTGTGAGCACCTACGAAGGGCCAGTAATGCAGTAAGAGACCTGACATCAAGTCAACAATATCCTAATAAGAAAGTTATTGTTAATCTACAAAACAAAACAATGACTAAATGTGAGCTGAAAATCTAGCAGCATGTAAATTGGGCAATCCTTGGAAGAGCGGTTTTGCCAAAAAAGAACATAAAAATGTGTGCGTTATTTTCTGTGATGTATTAACCCTCTCCTGGGAATTCAACCCAAAGGAGTGATCCAAAAGAAGACAGACACTATAGGTTCAAAGATGTTAATGGCACTTTATTTATAATAGCCAAAAATCCTGGAAATAACCCAAATAATCAACAAATGGAAATTGATCATTATATTAATTCAGTGAAGTAATTACACACCCATTAAATTTATACACAAAGACTGTGTAAAACAGGGAAAAGTATGTCTAAAAAGCTAAGTGGGGAAAAAGCAGAATAAAAAGTATTCTCTCAATATATTATTCTAATTGAATATTATTCGATATATGAGACATGATTATATTTATATAGTTAATAGAAAGGTTAGAAAGAATATAAAAAACACAGTGGCTATGTTTGCATGGAAGGATAACTGGTGTGAATATTCTTGAGACATTTTAAGAACTGAAGTATGGTTGTTTTAAAAAATGGGCTTCAAACCCTCATACACTGCTGGTGAGAATACATACTGGTACAACCACTATGGAAAACAGTATGGCGATTTCTCAAAAAACTAAAAATAGAAATACCATATGATCCAGCTATCCCACTACTAGGTATTTACCAAAGAACATGAAATCAACCATGTAAAGAGATCTATGCACCCCTATGATCATTGCAGCATTATTCACAATAGCCAAGACATGGGAGCACCCCACGTGCCCATCAACTGATGAGCAGATAAAGAAGATGTGGTATACGTGTATGTATATATATATATGGAATACTACTCAGCCATAAAAAAGACAAAATCCTGCAATTGTGACAACTTGGATGGACGTTGAGGGTATTATGCTAAGCAAAATAAGTCAGAGAAAGACAAATACCATATGATTTCACTCCTAAGTGGAAGATAAACACACAGACAAGGAGAACAGATTAGTGGTTACCAGAGGGGAAGGGGGTGGGGGGAGGGTGAAAGGGGTAAAGGGAGACACGAATGGTGACAGATAAAAACTAGACTATTGGTAAACACGATGCACCCTATAAACAAACCGAAAAACAATAACGTATGCCTGAAATTATACAATGTTATAAACCAATATGACCTCAATAAAATTTTTTAAAATTAAAATAAAAAAATAAATTTAAAAAAAAGGGGCTTCAGTCTGATACTCACAGGCACAAAAGTCAAGAATCATGGCCTAATCCATATGCTGTAGATACCTGATCACAAGGAAAGTATGTTTGTGAGACCAAAGTCTTCAAAGCAAGAAAGATGACAGGTCACTCACAAGACGGCTACCCCCAAAATGCACTTGTATTTGACAACCAAGCACACCAGCAAAATACAGTGTGCTGCTTATGCTTTCCTTGGGGATCTGTGGCAAGGACATACGAGGGAAATTAACACGGTTTTTGCCACTGCCCTCCCTATAAACAAGCCCAAACAGCTCATGGACATCAACAAACAGGACTAATTACTACATGACAAACAACTGGTTATAAGAACCACAAATTTGTCATATGTCTAAAAAGCGAATGGCTGGACTGAACACTTAATGTCGGTGAAAGACGAAGTATGTGGGTGCAGGGATGTTAAAACAGTCCAGTAGTCACAGGCCTTCTTAGGTAAACAATTACAACTTTTGGCCTGACAATCACCCATCAGTTAAGCCTCATGTCCTCTTCCAGGGCGCAGACTTCTTGTATCCTCACACTGCGGAAGTGGGTAGGGAGCTCTGTGGGGTCTTTGATAAGAGCAGTAATCCCATTCATGAGGGCTCCACCCTCAGGACCTAATCACCTCCCAAAGGCCCCACCTCCTAATACCATCACCTTTGGGGGTTAGCATTTCAACATTTGAATTTTGGGGGCACACAATCCGACCACAGCGCCACATAACAGGACTCCACTAGTAGGCCAGCATACTGACTAGAAGGGAAGGAAAACAGAAGAGAAAGGAGAAAGCACTGGGGAGTGGAGAGGATCACACTAACTGATTTGAGGCAACACTGTACAGGGTCCCATGGGTGGCACCACCAACCCTGGACCGAAAAGCTATATATACATTTAACACATTTTACACCCTTAGCCTCAACTCTCCCAAAATACGGAATTCAGTGAAGCAGAACACACTGCAAGGATAAGACTTTTGTCTTTAAAACTATTAGCTTAAGAAAACACCAGCATGACAACCTTTGAGAAGAGTTCAGTAGCAACCTTCTTTTTATAAATTCAATCCAGACATGTAATGTTTCAATGTAAACAAGCATCCTGTCTTACTGCACTGATTTTTTAAAAGTTTCTATAATAATTCACTTTCTTCTCTATTAATATAAAGCATCCTCGTGCTCACTCACTTTGAGGCTTGGAATCCAGTTTTCCCAAAAGATTGATCTATTACAAAATCGAAATTTCATAAACCAATTGGTCCTCATCTTCCAAAGAAATTGCAACAAACTCTAAAAAGACTTATACAAAATGAACTTAAACTGAAATAAGAAACCATTCAGAAACAAAAATCCAAAGACTTGCATGGCAAATGTATTCAATTTCATTTTTCTTCAACCCTAATCTGAATTTAATATTCACCCTACTAATACTCTAAACACTCACACATTTAACATTCTGCCATCAGCAACTACCAGTGTTCAAAAAACTCTAGTTCACACACTGACATCTGGTTCCCACGTCACTTACTTCTCCCACACCTGGACTTGCTCCCCAGTGAGCTGTAATATTTCTTAAGCTTTACCAGGCTGTGTCTCGAAACACAGAGAAGGGGCTTCTCAGTTCTGAGGATTTTTAACATTCCTCCACTAAACGAAGAGGGAGGCATTTGCACTCCAATGATAGCTGCAAAATCCGGGTATCATTCCCAAAGCCCAACACCACTTCCCAACACACACACACACACACAATCTGCCTCTTCTGCCTACGGACTCTGGATTCAGCAGCCTGAAGATTTCTCTTACCTGCCCTGCAAGTCTACTTGCTTTTGCTGTGAGCTCTCAGGGCCTTACGAGACGAAATAGAAGCAAGGATATTTATGGGTATGTCCAGATACCACTATTTCTAAGCAGAAGCCCAAGACACGTGTAGCAGCAGGCAACGTGACACTTGTAAAGTAAACCAAGTGAGAGGATACAGTGGGTAATAAAAAGTTTTAGTTTACAGTTTGAGGGGGAAAACTGTAGGAAAGACTGGTTCTTAAGTTTCAGTTGATATTTTCTGCTATATAAACCATACAGCAACAGGGGAATCTGAAAATCATGGAATTAAGGCAGGACCATAAATAAATCTCCTCTCCCAAGACTTTAAAACAGCCAACAAAATTCAGCAATTTGAGTAGGTTCAGCCATTTACCCAGTTCTATAGTAATAATTACTATGATTTGATTCAGATAAGAGTTACAAAATTTCAAATAAAACATGTTTTCTTTCTACTTTTTCAGCTGTTTTGCTTTAAGGTACAGGATAAAAATGTATTTAAGAAACAGTATACTGAGAAAAATGTGGGCACAAGAAAACAAAGAGAGGATGAAAACGAGTATTTTTTACAATGACTTTCAGCCACCAGGAAAAAAAATTATGTGGCTCTTGTTTTATTCAATTTAATAGATGCATAACAATACAATTTGTCCCAAAAGTTTTAGTTTAAAAACACTAAAAGTTTGTTTTAAAATACTAATTTTAATATACTAATGTAAAATTAGTAACTACAAAAAGTAAACTCTAAGCAATGATGAACCTAACAAAATGAACACTGCAAAACCCAGCACTAGTAGGATATGAGGAAAGTTGTATCCTTAAATATTGATGATGGCACCGTAAACTGATAGTCTTTCTAGAGAGCAATCTGGCTATATGTAACAAGATCTACAAGCAAGTCATGCCCTCTGACCCACACAGCCTACTTTGGAAACTATATTCCAAGAAAATACTCTCCAAGTAAATAAATATAATTTGTTCAACAAAGTTTATAGCAATGCTATTTATCATTGTTAAAACTGGAAACAAGGGAATAGTTAAATCAATGATAGCATAAAAGATGGGATTATTGATCCCAATCCTTTGCTCATTTCCTGTAATATTTCCCATCCACGTCCCTGTGACTTGCCTGGGAATGCTGTGGGGTGAATGAAGATCCCCACTCTGATTTTTGGCTGTGCCACGTGATATATTTTGGCCAATGGGATGTGAGCAGACAACATATTCGCCACATCTATGCAGCAGCTTTAAAGGAGATTGCATGCTTCTTGCTGTACCCTGCCCCCGGCCAGGCGACAGCATGTCCCTTTAGCCTGGGTTCCCAAATGAGAAGACATGTGGAGTGGCACCAGCCCAGTCAACCCCCAAGAGCTACAGGACATCCACAGCACTCACATAACACAGACAAGGAATAAATGTTGGTTGTCAAAAGCCACTAAGATGCTGGAAACTTTTTTGTTACCATAGCAAAAACTAATACAATAGTCATCAAAATATGGCAAATTAGAGAGTAGCTGATACAGGAAAACACAAGTTTGAAAAAAGCTTGTGAAAAAGAACAAGACAGAATAATAGGCAGATACCAATGACATCTACATAAAATAAGGCAAGCCAACAAGCACCAGAAATTAACTTAGAATGATGGAATAGTCTATAATTATTTCTTTTTATCAATAAAGTATGCACCCATGTATATCTTTAATTCCCTTTTACATGTTATCTTTACATAAATGTATTTTTCAATAATTCTATACATATCATATTCATAACAGAAATAATTCTATCCAATACAGTTTTTTCTGCTTTAAATGATATAAGGATTCGTGGACACTTAGGTGAAAAGCAAATCTAGTGCAAGGGTTATTATTCAGTCTTTGAATGTATGAGTGTAGGACTCATCAAATTCTTCTGTTGGACTACAAGGAAGGGAACTGTAAGAAAACAGACAAAAGCAAGAGTTATTTGCTAGGACAATCCACTTCCTAGTCATCAAACATTGTGCAAAGCAAGATCTGAAAGATAAGCTATCTGAAAATAAAGTCGTGTTACCTTTGAACTTCTCTTTATGACCTACGTGCAAAATTGCGTTCCATCTGTATCATTCAAGAGCCATAAAAATGCTCATCATAACAAGCAATCTCACTCACAGAAATTCATCCGAAAATAAATTCAACAATAATTTTTAAAAACTATTAATGTGAAGATCCCTGCTATCATCTTCTAAGGGAAAGCAAGAAATGTATGTATTTTCAATAATAAAAAATAAGAATAAGAGAATTTACGGTATATCAATTATATGAAAATACACTGAAATATTAATAAGACCATAAGAAGCATGAAAAGCATGCATATATGTGAAGGGGTACATAAAATACAACTATAAAATATGTTTACATATGAACAAAGACTAGAAAAATATAAAAAAAATTTTTTAATAACTAGAAAGATTTGTGGGTAGACTTTTATCAGTTTTTTTAAAAGTACTGTAAAAATATTGAGGAGAGAGAAAGATCGATGCTAGTCTTTGCAAAATCTGTACTTGCCATGAAATAAGTCAATGTCTTTCAGTTAAAAAGCGATGTGAAGTGTGCTTAAAATTTCTAAAATCAATTTCTGATAAATACCTTCCTAGGTAAGGCACGCTTTGATTAGTCAATGGAGTATATTAAGCGCAATTTCATCATTTCTTGATAACTGGAGGTCATTCTGAGGAAATCAGTTGTTGTACTATATTCATTCAAAGATGCTATCTGCCAACTCTGGGGAGAAAAACGCTCACCCTTCATAGGCACTGAATGAATAAATGGGCTGCTACCCATTGGTTCTAAGTGATCTTTTCTCTTTCGCCTTTGAGAGGCAGTGATGCAGAGTGGTTACAAGTCCCTGCTCTGGATTCACGCCCAGATCTGACACTCAGCTCCCTCATTTACCAGTATTTGCATGCCAATAATGTTGCAAATGGTAAACTAGTATTTACTAGTTGTAGGATCTTGTGCCTTAGCCTTTCTAAGCCCTAGTTTTCTCATCTATAAAATAAGCCAACAAGAGGGCTTACTTCACAGCATTGTCGCAAGGATCAAAACCATAATCCACTTAGAGTGTTTGACAAAGTACTCACACATGCTAAGTAGTAAATAAACGCCAGCTAATAATAGTCTCTCTCTGCTGGTCATCTAAGGTGCCATCAAGCTTGCTTCTTATCATCACCAATAACTATTTCTAATTTCTGTCTCTATCCACTGCTCCCCGGTCCTCTGAGGCATTGCTCAGGTACTAGGGTTCCCAGGAAGAGTCTGATAATCTTTCCAAAAGAAATATAATATGGACTACAAACGCAAGCCACATGGGTAATTTAAAATTTTCCAGTAGTCACATTTAAAAAAGCAAAACAGAAGAAATTAATTTTAATAACATTTTCTTTAACTCAATATATCTGAGATATCATTCCAAATTGTAATCACCTAAAAAAATTACAATGAGATATTTTGCATTTTTTTCTTGTACTACGTCTCCAAAGTCTGGTGTGTGTTTTGATACATACAGCGTATCTCAATTCAAATTCAAAGTACTAGTCAAATGCTGAACGGTCCACACGTGGCCTGTGGCTACACTATTAGTTGCTTATTCTTTGAAAGATCATGACCACAGAAAGCATCCCCATTTTTTAAAATATCAAAATGCATTTATTAAACAAACTGATGGATGGAAGGAAGGATGGAAGGAAGCAATGAGGAAAGCAACGAAGGAAGGAAGGAAAGAAGAGAGAAAGAACAGATGTTCCTGACCTGCCTAGACTTCTGGACCTAAGAAGCTGAGCTGTGGGGTCAGAAGAACTGGGTTCAAATCCCAGTTCTTCCACTGACTAGCTGTGAGACTTTAGCAAATAACCTCTTTAACTCCTATTTCCCAAGGATAACTATAGACAAAAACAACATCTCTTTCATAAGATTGTTATGAGTTTGAAGGTTGTAGAGGAAAAAGTGTTTCCCTGCATAAAGCTCTAGAAAAGGTCAGAAACGGGAGTGGGGAACATTAATGAAGGGAATACTGAGCAAATCAGCTTGAGATAATAAGAGGCCATGGCGGGAAAAAGCTGTTCATGTTATAGTCACAATGCCTTTGTTAAAGGCCCAGTCACACAGAACAACTCAAATGGGCACAGCTATTAATAAAGTAATTGCAGTGACATTTCTAAAGCCCTCAATGGTTTATACTTCCTCAGTTGGCCTGCTTTCTTCTTGGCAGTATTATCAGTAATAGGGGAGGAGCACTGATTTCCAAAATTTGGAGAGCCAAGATTTTTCAGTAGTGTGTACATTAACCACAGCTTCTGGTCTCAATAAGATGGACCACTGAATATATCTGGATCTTTCTCTGAAGGGTGAGGTTCCTGTGGTGCCCTGAACTCAATCTGAACACTCTTCTTCACTGTATTTCAAATACATAAAATGAGACTAAATGTTTACTGTCACTAAAACTCCTTTCAAGTTGGTTTTGTGAATAAAGTCATGATATTTTAAACTTGCTCTTGTTCTGTGCTTCCCCCACACACAAAAAAATCCAATTAATACAAATAAATAAATAAAGCTAGTCTGGTTTGCCAGTGAAGACTTAAAATGTTTACTCATCTCAATAATCTAAGTCACTATACTCTCTAATTGAGATGCTGAGTTTCTTCAAGACAAGAAATATGTCTTGTCTTCTCTATTCTAGAGACCTTCTTTTTTATTTTAAGATTTTATTTTTCCTTTTTTCTCCCCAAAGTCCGCCAGTACATAGCTGTCTATTTTTAGTTGTGGGTCCTTCTAGTTGTGGTATGCGGGATGTGGCTTCAGGATGGCTTGATGAGCGGTGCCATGTCCGTGCCCAGGATCTGAACCGACGAAACCCTAGGCCGCCGAAGCGGAGCGCACCAACTTAACCACTCAGCCACGGGACCGGCCCCTCCAGAGACCTTCTAAACAAAGCTTCTTCTAGAAAGTATTCTACGTAATATTAGTGTCCCTTGAGATTACATATCTTCCATAAAATCAAATTTAAAAAAAAACAATAAGGGGGGGCCGGCCCGGTGGCTCAGCGGTTAAGTTCGCACGTTCCGCTTCTCGGCGGCCCGGGGTTCACTGGTTCGGATCCCGGGTGCAGACATGGCACTGCTTGGCAGCCATGCTGCGGTAGGCGTCCCACGTATAAACTAGAGGAAGATGGGCACGGATGTTAGCTCAGAGCCAGGCTTCCTCAGCAAAAAGAGGAGGACTGGCAGTAGTTAGCTGAGGGCTAATCTTCTTCAAAAAAAAAAAAACAATAAGGGGGCCTGCCGGGGGGTGCAGTGGTTAAGTTCGCACGTACTGCTTCAGTGGCCCGGGGTTCAACAGTTCAGATCCCAGGTGTGGACCTACACACCACTTATCAAGCCAGGCTCTAGCAGGCATCCCACATATAAAGCAGAGGAAGACGGGCACGGATGTTAGCTCAGGGCCAGTCTTCCTCAGCAAAAAAGAGGAGGATTGGCGGCAGATGTTAGCTCAGGGCTAATCTTCCTCAAAAAGAGAAAATAAAAAATAATTCCTTACTAAAATGAATTCGGCTTTGACACACTGTCGTTGACTGTAAGACTTCTTGGAGTCTTTAATACGCCCATGTACACAGATTCAAACTGCTATGCTCAGTCATTATTATCATTTTATCAGTCTACAAATGAGAAAAAATAATACAAATTGAGAATCAAACAACGGGGAGACCATCTAATTATCCCACGGAAAGAGACATCCATTACAGATGTTTGCCCTGAATGTCTGGCCTGATGGGCTGCCACTGTACACTTCTCCTTTTATAATCCCTGATAAATATCAACTTTAAATACATATACAGAATCAGAAGCTATCAGAACTCTCCAAACGAAGGTTTATTATAAAGGAAGGAAGGGAGGGAAGGAGAAAGGGAGAAAGAAGGGAGGAGAAGGCACTGGAGTAGGAAAGAAGGAAGGAAGGAGAAAACTTCTTTGAATAGCTTAGTAAGTGTAAACATCACTTCATATTTACAGGCAAAGCTGAAATGCTGAAGACATTCATAAGGATGCAGGCACATGAAATTACACACTTGTACCTAACGCAGCACTTGGAAAATAAGCCTCATTTTGAAAACAACCAAACAGCTGCTCGGCAGAAGCACAGCACAAATCATCCTTTCCAGCCTTTATTTTTAGATGCCACTGAAGTAAAACAATAATTTTCTAAAGAATATAATTAAGATCGGTAGGTGTCATTTCATTATTTTGGAGTTTTAATTTGTCTCATGTCAGTCACACTTTTTTCCCCTCATAAGTCACATAATTATATAACATTCCATAACCATTTCTTACCTTTGAATAAAAGAATGTACCTGATCTTTTCAAAATGTACCAATTTTAAAACAGCACAACCCACGCAGAACGTTAGTTAGTATCACCCATGGGTTTAAACACAGGGAGTCTGAAACTCAGCCCCATTTTTCAAATGATAATTTGGAGACTTGTATACGTCTAAAAGAATGTGTAGCTTCATCATCTAAACACATTTTACAAAATGTATAATAAAAAAGAATATGCTTAATAGATCACAGGATTTCATTGGCAGAAGCAAATGCTAATTGCCTGCTGGAGTCTTTAATGAAACCTAATTGTTGGCTTGAGCTGTCACCACTGACCCTGGTAACAGACTAGTACACCCTTCATAAACATAATACAGCATAATCCTCCTTCATTACAGTTATTATAGCTCTGCAGCGGGACACGTCTGCCACAAAAATAAACTCTGCTGCCTCTCCTCCAAATGGACGTGTTGCGTCTCCGTCCCAGAGCAAATAGTGTTGATGGCAGAAGTCACCCTAACAACAAGTGGGACCACTTCACAGCCCAGATCTACTTCCAGACCTGGACTCACACACACCCTAGGACACTACTACAGAAACCATCAACACACTCCATGGTGAAGGATGTGGGGGAACAAAAACAAACCAGGGGCCAGCCCCCTGGCTGAATGGTTAAGTTCGCGCGCTCCCCTTCGGCGGCCCAGGGTTTCACTGGTTCGGATCCTGGGCGCGGACATGGCACCGCTCATCAAATCATGCTGAGGCGGCATCCCACATGCCACAACTAGAAGGACCCACAACTAAAAATACACAACTATGTACTGGGGGTCTTTGGGAAGAAAAAGGAAAAATAAAATCTTAAAAAAAAAAAAAAGACCCAAAAAGATCAAACCATCACCCATAACCATAAGGTAAATGATAATAGCAGAAGAATGATTTCTAAACAAATCTTAAGTTTGAATTAGAAAATCTGCATGTAAATCCATTAGATTTGCAGTCTAAATTTCAGATATTGAGCCCAAGAGATATTCCCTTCAATTTGCTTTAAAGTTTTTTGGGACACACATAAAAAAAATTACTTCAATTAAAAACATTAATCCTACACCTACTACTCAACAAGTCCCCAAAACGTTATTGAAAATCTACTCTGCAGCAGGTGCCAAGAACCCAAAGATAAATAAACCACAAAACATGTCCTCAAAGAGCTCACAATTTGTGGAGATGGATGAAGCAACGATAATATCAGGCGATGCATGATGGCAAAGGACAGGTCAAGTACCACAAGACGACAGGTCAGGTGACAATGAACAGGTCAGGTGACAATGAACTGTCCCCAGTGATAAAAAGGGGATGCCAGTCAATACGCCTAAGAAGTCATAAAAATCATACTAGAAATTAAAGAACAGAGGAGGAGATTATTACGTGGCCAGATGTGAAAAGGAATTCAAAGCCACAGTGTTTCAACCGTGAGAAATGTTTGGAGAAGGAGGACGAGGACCCAAGAGAGGTCAGCCGAGGCTGGTTAGGTGGAAACAAGAGCTGTGATGCACAGCCTTGAAGGCTGGGCTGGGGAGTCTGCATTGAATCGTGGGCAACTGGTTGTGTTTTTTAAAAGAAATATTTTAGACCTATGGGAGAATATAGTAAACATACATGTTGCCACCACCCATATGAGGAAATAAACCAACACCACATCTCTATCCTCACCTCCACCCCCACCGCCCCCCCCGCCAGATCTGGTGTTTATCCTTCCGGCATTTCCTTATACTTTTACTAGAGACATATGTATCTCTTAACAATATAAAGTGGCAAGAAAAATGTCAAGCAGGAGAGTGAAAATATCAGATGTGTTTAAAACAAGACTCTAGTGTAGAGAGAGTGGTCTGGTCTCTGGAGTGCATCCGTGGGACAGGTGACAGCAGTGAGACAGGTGACCAAGAGATGCTGAGATAGCAGTGACCATCAAAACGAAGGGAGAAGGGGCAGCCTCAGCCTCGGGGGGGCATTCCTGAGACAAGGAGGAGGCAGACCTGAATGAACCAGCAGCGCAAGAGAAGGGACAGTCTGCTGAGCGAGCGCTGGGAGGGAAACGGAGAGGAGTAAGGCAGGTGGCAGCTCCCAGGCTGCCGACAGGCTAATGAGGGGGATGAGGCAGGTAACTAGCACACAAAGCACAAAGAAGTAAATGCCAGGAGCAAAGTGGCAGGAGGGCCCGTCCAGGGAGCGAGATGGGGGGAGGCTGCCCAGAGAAGCAGCATTTGAGGTGGGCCTCAAGAGACGCTTTTGACAGGCAATGCTGAGTGCTGGGATTCTGGGCGAGGAAACAGCATGAACTTAGGTGGAAAATGACTGGGTCTGTTGAGGAACAGCTGCAGCTTGGCAGAACCCAGGGGAATAGCGGGACATAAATCTGAAGAAATGAGAGGGCCACTGGAGGTTATCTGCGGAGAACTTGAAATACTAAGCTGAAGGGTGGATAGTGTGTAGATGTAATTCATAACAAACTCACTTTCATTACCATGAAATCTGCCTTCATCCCTTGTACTCGAGAACTAAAATAATGGCGGGAGCCAATCTTGTGATTTAGGGATAACATCAATGATATCATTGCTGCTTATTATCTTTCTAGATGTCGAACAGGACATCTTGGTTAAGGGCAAGTTGGCAAAGCTGCCATGACGTGGTGTCACAGAGGGTCTCTCTCTCCCTGTCTCTCATTTTAAAAACTAGTAACTCAGAGGTTGAATGATGCGTGATTCTGTCTTTTCCTCTTTAATATAAAGTATAAAAGAAAATAATGCATAGAAAGGAAATTAAGCATATTCTAGTCAATATTTCTAAACCTGCAAGTTTTATGCCCTAATGCCCAAATGTTCCTACTTATGAACCATTCTGTGATATTTATACTCCCCTGATCTGCAAGGTTTCCTAGGTTTGAAAAATGAGGGGGAAAATGGACACATTTTTGAAAGTATCCAAGTAAAGCAAAACAATATTAAGAAGCAGAGTATCAGTAGCTTCATAAAATAATGTAGGGAGGATTCATCTCCTCAAATGAACACACAACATGTGTGTAATAAATAGCACTGATATCTGCTTAATTTTTAAAATCACATATATCATTAATATGATGTAATTTCCCCAGAGCACCACATCTCCTATTAGGGAATAAATAGTAAATTCCAAACCAGGCTGGGCTCTAGTCCCTCAGGTCAGCATTTCAGAAATGCATTCATTCACTGATTCTATAAACACTTTAAAAAATCAACTCCATTTCATTCGCTGCAAAATAGCGACAATAAGAGTACCTACTTCATCGGGTTGCTGAAAGATTTTAATAAAATCATCTGAAGTGCTGAGAACAGTGGGATGGGGTCAGCACCAATAAATGTAAGACATGGCTAATGCTATGCAACCTCCATGTGGGGTGGAGATTCTGAATCAAGCGAAACATGAATCCTGCTAGGAAAGGCTTATAACTTAATAGAGGAGACAGGGGGGTAAACATATATCAAATGGTGAGACAGACGTCACCAGTCTAGGAAAGCGCGAAGTGCTCTGGGACTATGACGTAAGGAATGCCTAACTGGAGAGGGAAGGAGGGGCAGGAAGGCGAAGCTGAATGCGTAGGGCTAAGCTGGCAGCAAGGGGAGAGGTCACGCTGGGTTGGAATGTAACAAAGGGAGGGGAGTCCACCACCACCAAGTGTTAGGGCTCTCGCTTAGAGAGAGAAAGAGTGGAAGACGGGGAACGGGAAGGGAGTCAGGGGTAAAGATGCCTTATCCTACAGGTAATAAGAAGCAAAAGAAAACTTTAAATAGCATAAAACCAGATTTGTGTTTTTAAAAATTCTTTGAAAAAGTAGATGAAGAATACATGAAAGACAGCCTTTGAAGCTCTTGAACAATCTCTAGGGCAGTGAGGATGGAGGGAGGGAAGGGAGCAAACTGAAGATATTTTAGAGATGCAAACTCAAAAGGATCTAAGGACTGGATGGGCTTGCTCGTGGGGCTGGAGGGTAGGGGGTGGAGGGTGCTAAGAAAGAGTGACATGCTAAAGAAAACTGCAAGAGCCTGGCTTCAGCAGCTAACTCAACAGATGGCAGTGTCACTGGCTAAGACAGGAAATGCAGAAGCAGCAGATTTTGTGGCAAGAAAGTAGTGAGTTCAATTTGAGACAGGTCGAATTTGCCACGTGTATCAGTTACCCAGACAGAGAGAAGTACCAGATAAACCAAACTGTTTGGAACCAAGTGGAAGGGTCTGGATTGGATACGCTCTCCACGGGCCTGGCTAGGGATAAATGACCAGGGAGGGTCTCTCAGCCTCTCCAGAGCTCTCAAACAACCAAGAACAGAATCATTCAAACCAACACGGACAAAAACAACTGACTACCACACCAAGCCTGAATACAGGGGTAGATGGACCAACAGGAGATTCCTTAACTCTCTGATTCTCAAAATGCAGTTGATCAAGGACCAGGAGCATTAGCATCACCTGGGAGCTCCTTAGAAATGCAAATTCTCAGGCCCCACCCCAGACCTGAATCAAGCTGGGGTGAGCCTGGGGAATAGCAATCTCTGTTTTAACAAGCCCTCCAGGTGATCTGATGCTCCCTGGAGTTTGAGATCTACTGCCTTAGCTAATGCCCCAATTACTGAGGGGAATGGAGTGTGAAAGAAAGAAGTCCCAGGAGATGGACTTCCAAAGAAATTAAGTGTTAGGAAAGGCTACACTTTGCACAAAGATAAGCATCAAGAACTTTAGCTAATTTTCAACAATGGGTGATTTTTCCCTGTGAGCTAAAAACTTGCAAGGCAAAGCAGATCCAGTCAGCGGCCCACACAGTAAAGCTTCCAAATTTAGGAGTCTAATCAACAGTAAAATCGCAAACATCACAAACGTGAAGAGGATATTCTGTTTCTCAGAGGATGCCACACCACCAGCCAATCCCCTTCACATTTTCTCACCAGACACCTCCCTGTTGACCTGCATTAAGCATTTATGGGATGGGTCCCTAGGATTACATGACCTCTGGATATGCAACAGACTTCTGGATCAGCTAACTGACCAGGCTCAGGACGAAACCCTTGAGCTGGGCCTAATATAGTCCCCCAAGGAACTGAGCTAAATCACCCACATATCATATTTCACACACAAGATTGATCTAAGAATGGCCACAATATGTTTTTTCCAATAGCAAGGCCCACAAAGCAAGTCAAACAAAAGCTTGACAGGAGAGTGAAACAAAACCAAGCCAAGGAACATAGAACCAACAGGAAAAAGGGAAAGGAAATTAAAACAATGTTAATACGCCATTTATAATCCAACTTAGACACATAACCACCCTTATCCCACAAAAAGGTACTTAGTCACTATTACCTTTCATCCTCAGCTACGCTAAGTCCTCATGCACAAGCATTGCATCATATCCTTTCATTCAGAATTATAAATAATTCAGAGTACTTATTTTCATAATCAGCGTGCATGCAATGTACGGCAAAGGCATGGCTGGTCTGGGCAATGTGGATTTCCTCTCACTGCAGAAATCCCCGCCAGATCCGCATTTTCCCTAAGCTTTCTCCCGCGACCCCTCAAAGGGGTCCTCTCACGACCTCTTGGCCCGCACGCAATCCGGCATGCAGGATTTAACCATTCTTGGCTACAACAATCCATTCTGCTTCCAGAACACATACTACACCTGCCCTACTGACATTTTAGGAGCTTCTTTCTTCTAACATTCCCTCCTGCTGGGAGGGTGATAGGAAGATCAATGCGTTAATGTTTGTCAAATACCTTAGGCTTCTCAGATGAAAGGCAATATTAAAGTTCAAGCCACCTGAGGCTGGCATTACACCAGAGGTGTAGCAGTTGACTCTATATTTGGACTTCAAAGAGGGAAACGAAGGATGCAAAGACACTCATTTGTGAAGATCAACTACCTTCTGCCTTTTTGCTAAAGGCAGGCAGATTTATTCCAACATCGTTTCATTCACTGGATTTCAACATTAGAAATACAAGGACCCTTAGCACTGGACCCTTCTCACAGTAAGTAGTGTACAGGGAGAAGGATCCTCTTCTCTGCTCTTCTCTAAGTGGCTTTCCCTCCCCAAACTATCCTCCTGCCTGGTCGTGCAACTCTCAACCTCCTCCTATATGGGGGCCACACGCCAGCTGCCAGCCAACATGTTTGCTTTGAGCCAACAGACCAAAAAAAAAAAAAAGTCAAAGACAAAGCTTTATGTGTATGTTGGCTCGCACGTGAATTCAGGCTGCTGGAAAAAAAATGACACACACAAAGAGTACATTCATGGCCACATAGAACTCCTGGAACATATAAATAGCCATCTTTGACCCAGCACCTACCCTGCACGAGGCACTGTGTTAGGACAGGAACAGACGGCATTACACTGAATTCTCCACAAATAATATCCCGGCAAGTTAAACACCACTGGCCCCATCTTGTTGATGAAGAAATTGAGACTCTGAAAGGCTGCTAAGTTCCTCCAACATCCCACAGCTAAAAGATGGCAGAGCTGGAATTCAAACCTAGCTATATTTCAAACTCCCAACCCTGGATCCCCTGCTCCAGCACACTGACGGCCAGGAAAAGCTGCAGAACTTGCCCCACACACCCCTTGGACCACTCAACAAGACCTCCGTGGGGCTCAGACTGGGCAAGGGTAATTAAACCAGAAAGGAGAGGTCACAAAGTCTTATTTCAGACATTAATTTTAATCTCCTCTCCACCAAAACTTGTTTTTCCTCCTTCTTTTCTAATCAGCGCAAGCAACAAGAACCGGCTAACGATTTCATCTTCTCTCTCACAAAGCGTGTAGCACTGCTCTGAGGCTTAGTACCAGTTCAAAAAATACACAGTACTTGATGACTAAGTAAAGAAGTTCGAATGCAGGATTGCAGGGGAAAAGGACAAGATTATGGAACCCAGTGGGCTACAATGTGCAATCAAAGGGTTCACATTTGTGTCCCTGGGGGAAAAAAAAATCCTCATAGTTCTTGGACCGTGGCCCATCCGTTCCAGACACATAAGAATTCCCTAAAAATTCTGATTTTTCTCTGAATTCTTTGGGTTCGTCCATAATAAACTAGTCTAACTGTTCTTTCCATGATAGCTGTCCGTGCCCCACAGTACGCAAAAGCCTGAATCATTGAAGGGTTACTAACAACTTTGTGTTTAAGCCAACGATGGAAGCCGGGCAGGTACCTGGATTAGCAAGAAAGAGCTGCTCTTCAGCCCTTTCTCTCATGCAGGTCCTATGCCTTCAGGAAAAGTCCTGTCAAGGGGCTGTTCTTGAGATAAGAGAAGGTGTTTCTGCAGGGGCTTGGCTAAACACCCAAAACTGTAGGAAGCCGGAGTGCTCTTCCCACTCTGATGCACTGAGGTCACTGAAAGCTGGACCTCTGTCATCTCAGCCAGGACTCAGCCCCTATGAAGAATACTACAATGCCGCTTCAGCCCGGTGAAGAGGCGCCCTTGAAAGACAAACCATGTACAGAATGCTCCCGCTCTACAAGGAACTCTGAAGGCAGGATTGCTAAATCTTGGACCATTAAGTTACAACAACCTACTTGAACATATTCCGTTTTTATAAAGTTTCAGAGGAAGGAAAAGTAGCCCTTACAACTATGCTGAAGCAATAATGACTTTCAAAAGCAGAGAATCCTATAAGGGACACAGTGACACATAACACGTACTCATTCTGCACATCATGGCCACCCATTCAGATTAGGCAAAAGAGCATCACGCTGTTCAGCTCCCACTCATTAAGGCTATCATTTCTACGGCACAAGCTTTTAACCCCAACACCAAAAGATAAAGTGACTTGAATACAAGGTTCTGTAAGGCTGCAGTATTATCCCCTATTGCCACCAAGCGGCTCTTTAAAAGGGAACCAATACCATTCTAATGAAACCAGGCACAGGCCAATTAGTGCCAATTAAAGTTTAGATGGTCGCACAACTGCTCCTTTTTGTAGAATCAGCAACGGGCATGGAGGTGTGTCCACAAAGAGAGACTTGTACTCCTCTGCAAGCTACTTCATTACCGTAAGTGGCCAACACGCTTCCAGTTTAATTTCTGATAGTAAAAGAATTTTTCAATAATGCTATCTCTGCAACACTGCAGCAACCTGACCGTAAACCCCGCTGGTTGGGAGTTAGGTATGATCCTTTTGGACTCACTTTTTGGACGACTCTTACTTTGCACAAGCTGTTTCCTCTACTGGACTGCACTCTCCTGATCACTGCTCCAGATGAGCAGCACCTCAACCCTATAAATAAGCTCAGCGGCGCACCTCACCCCCTCACCTCCAGGACCAAGCCTTCCCCGGCTGTCACGGAACCCCTCTCTCACCACACTGTAATTCCCGATCAGCCTGTGCGTTTCTTCCAAGGGGCTGCAGCTGGATCTTGTTTTAGCATCTCTGCAGTCCCTGTTCCTAGCACGCAGGAGAAGCTCAATACTAGGTTTGTTGAATGAATGAGTGAACTAATCCATTTTAAAAAATTAACACATGGGTGGAAATCCTGTAACCGTATATGCAGCCTGCAATCTAGAGATTCCTCACCTTCACAAAGAGCCTCCAACAGCCAGTCCCTGGACAGACTGAAGCCGAAACCCCACAATCTCCTTAAATTGTAGGTGGGGTTGGGGATGGGGCTGACAGGAACTGAAGGAAGTGGATGGAGGGGAACGGGAGGCAGCGGGGGCGCTACCTCACTGCTCCCTCAAAAAGGCATAAAACCCACTTACAAATAGGCAAAACCCAGATGTAGGGGTCATGCCAGGGAGAAAGGGGAGAGTGTGTATCAATAACAGTCTCAGAACTTGTTAATACTCAGAACTTGGAAGGTTGGCGGTGGAGACCTGTTCTGAAATTATGTGGCCACAGGTTTTCCCTATGAGCCAGCCCGACCACCCAAGTGGCAGCCGAGAAGCCCAGGAGTTTTGTGGCCCGGCTGGGGCCTAGTGGGAGGGCATGCAAACTCCTCTCCCTCCCGAGATCCTGTCCCCTTGGGGGGCAGAGGAGGGTCCGGAAGTGAGACCCTCTCCCGCTGGAGAGCCGGCAGTGTCGTTCCTTTCATCGTCCTGCCCCCAGCGCCTTGGCTATCTCCAGCTGCCCCTTCCAGGCCCTCTCTCGTTCCCAAAAAGCAGAAGGGAATGGGGAGCAGGGGGCGAGGGGGCCGGTTTAACCGCAAACTCTCCAGACAACGCTCGCCTTCCACCTTCACGCCCCAGACGAGCCGTGCGCCTCACCGCGAGCGGCTCCCACCGCGACTTCCAACTCCTGCGGCCGGGCCACCTCGCGCCCCCGCTGCCCTGCCAGGCGTCCCGGGCCGCCGACTGCAAGCTGGCGCTGCCAGCGTTTGCCCAAGCCATCGGCAAGGCGCCCGGAGCGCGAGGCGGCCCCCAACCTCGGGCCCGACTCCCCCGCCCCAGACGGCGCTTACCTGCTTACATGGCCCCGTCAGTGCCTGGGGTCCCGCGCGGAAAGGCTGCCCTCCGCGGCGGCCGCGGCGCCCCAATTCCCCAAGGAATTGATTCCAGTGGCTGGCGGAGGAGGGGCGAGGGAAGAAGCCGGAGGAGGCGAAAGGGGAGGGAGGTTTCCTCCGCGATCCCGGCGCGAGAGTCGGCGCAGGGGCGCACGGAGGAGGAGAAAGGAGAACCACCTAAACAGGGGCTATCCCGCCGGAGGGGGCCGAGGCGAGGAGGCTGGGCGAGGTGGGAGGGGAAGGACCGGCAGCGGCCACTTGGGGTCTGCCGCTCCCCGAGGACCTAAGCCAGGAGGGCAGGCAGCTGAGCGAGGAGGAGCGCAGCAGCCAGCCCGCTGCCTGCGCCCGCTCGGGGGAGAGAAAGTTGGGAAGAACTTTTAGGGGCCGGGAGAGCCAGAGCGGCAGGAAATGCGAGCAGCCGGGAGAGGAGGGACGAAGGGGCCGTGCGAGTGGGAGGGGACGGAGCAGGCGCCGGCGGCCGCGGCTCCCCCACCCCCGGCCGGGCTCGGCGGCGCGGGGGGCCGGGAGGCGGAGGGAGCGCGGGGCGCGCGGGGCGCGCGGCCGGGGGCGGGGAGGAATGCGGCGGGGGGCGCGCGCGCGGCCGGGAGCGCGCCGGGGCGGGGGGAGCGGCTGCGCGTGGAGCCGGAGGTCCCCGGCGGGAGGCGCGCCGGCCTTGGGGACGTCACAGCGCTGGAATCCGAGGAATGCCGGGCTGCAGGAGCTCCTTCTGCAGGCCTCGAGAAGTCGCGCACTTTTAATGTGGACGCTTGGGAAACTGTTTTCCAAGGTGAAGGCTGAGGACGGAGGACGGGATGAAACTCCCTATAGAGTAAGAGGCGTGGGAGGGGAGAAGGACAGGAGACCGCAGCCAACCCAACCTAGCGCCGCTCCGGCGGGGGCGGAAGGCAGGAAGAAGGGAAAATCCCACCTAGACCTCCGCAAACCGCAGTGGCGGGGCAGCGGGAGGAACTCGCCCGCTCCGATCTAGAGCGAGGATAGCCCATCTTATTTCGGGGACTCCTCCGAGAAGGACGTCCCTATGCAGCCGCTGCACAGGGGAAGACAGACCAGGACAAAGTAAGGTGGCTTCACGGAGCAGGTTATCTCAAGAGTTCTCCCTCCAGGACACCCGGAACCTCAGGGTACCGGACCTGGTGTCTTCATCTCACCATCCCTCCCCCCTCCCGGAATCGCAAACGCACTTTATGCTGGGACTATGTGGTTTTCCAGGTTCTTTCCATGCCACAGAACCGCCCCACCCTGCCTCGGTAGGCACTGGGAGGGAACTTCCTTAGTACTTTCAGAGGTGGAGTTAATGAGACGCAGCTGGTATGATGGAAAAAGCACTGAGCCAGGAGAGGGAACCTATGTTTTAGGCCCTGCCCTGCCCTGCTGGTGACCGACTGGATGACTGAGGGGTATGCCAGCCCCCAAAAGCCTTGGCTTCTGTAGCTGTAAAATTAAAGGGTTTGCCTACATTTCTGTGGTCCTTTGCATTGCTAAAAACATGTCTTCGGAGTCTGTTATCTTACCAGGACTCAGGCCCAGCCCTTTCAACCTTTGTTAGCTTGAAAAGGATCCTTGAAGTCTTTGTCACAGAAGATATTGTTCTGTATTACTTCACTGTCCCACAACTGATACTAAAATTCTGGATCTCTTGGGGAAGAAAATGGGAAATGAAAGAGCAAAGCTTTTCGTACCCATCGTGTACAAATTTGTGGGGACTGACTTCTCTGAGCATTTGCCGATCTCCAGAACTATAAAGAAGTAGAGAAGACCTCAAAGGGATGGAAGGAAAACGCTGAAGGGAATTAAGATCAGTTTCTCAAACTTTCTACGAAATAGCTGGATAGCTTCAATATGGACTTGCTGAATTTCCAAAGAAAATTAGGGAGTGCCTTACTGTGCTCCCGGAAGCCTGGCAAGCACTCTGTGCTCCTGTGTTCCTGTCCGCATTTCCTAGGTGAGGAAAGTGAGGCGTGAAGCAATTACCTGTCTCACCAAGGGTCACACAGCTAGGAAAATATAATAATGGACTGTAGTCTGTCTGGCCCCAAAATGCAAACTCTTAATTTCTGAATTTTGACCAAAACAGGATTAAGATTAAAGACACGGAAATAGCTGCAGGCTCTCAAGGTAAAACCTAAACTCCTGTTCTTTCCTGTGAGATGGGAGGCCTCTTAGAGTCTTAGAGGAAAGGAAGTGGCATTTGTGTATTGTGCGCTGAAGCCACCATGATACCAAACTGTGAGCACAGCATGCTGAGGCCCTTGTGGTGTAGAAGGAGCAAAGGACTTGCATGCAGACACAGAATTCTGGTTCTGTCTCTGACCAACCCTGTGACCCTGAGAAAGCCACTTCACCCGTAGGCCTGAGTTTAAGTGGAGTGTGACATAGAGGTCAGAGCTTGGTTGAATTCCTTCATCTCTGAGGTTTTTCCTAGGTCTGAATTTGGAGGAAGGTATATTCCTCCAGGCAGATGGCATATCTATGGAGGAAGCTAAGAGATAAAGCCAGGATGTCACAAGCTTCTTTCAAAAAATAAAAAAAGCAGCCCGTTCCCTAAGTCTGCGTCGTACTCACGTCTCCTTAACATGCGTCAGAGGGCCCAAGAGTTTGGTTGATGGGACAGGCCCCAAACACATCACTGCACCTTTAAAGGTTTGTATGTTTAGGAACTTGTCAGTATTAAATGTCCCCTCAAAAGATTTCAACTTGTTCAAAGCCTGATTCCAACTATAAATACAGGATGCCAAGCAGAATCTCGTGGGCCTCCATGGTTCCTCCCACCCCCAATATGTTCTTCTCGTTCATTTCTTTCTATACCTTCAAAAACATTGAAATCACTGAAAGCAAACAAAACAAGTTCTCCCCATCAAAGCAAACTGGAAAGTAGACAGTCTTAGGAAAACTCAGATGATCTTCAGGGGCCTTCGACACATTTAAAAGTCAGATACGTATTTTTTTGTTTTTATCCCCAGCCTAATTCTAATTCCTGAAAGGATATTTGGCAGTTTATGGTAATGGAGGGAAGGAGAAATGGGGAACTTTTGCAAAATACACATCCTTTCTGCATCCCTCCTCACTATTTTTTATTCATCTTATTCTCTGGGTCTAGAGTAGAGACTTCGGTTGGTGTATATATGAGTGTGTATGTGTATAATATTTTTGGACAGCATTTTATTGAGATATAATTCACTTTCAATAAAAAGCACAAATCTTAAGTGTACATCCAGCATACATATGGATACATCCACAAGACTACCACCCAGATCAAGACACAGAAAATGTCCATCACATGGGGGCTGGCCCCGTGGCCGAGTGGTAAAGTTCGCACGCTCCACTGCAGGTGGCCCAGTGTTTCGTTGGTTCCAATCCTGGGTGCGGACATGGCACTGCTCATCAAACCACGCTGAGGCAGCGTCCCACGTGCTGCAATTAGAAGGACCCACAACTAAGAATATACAACTATGTACCAGGGGGCTTTGAGGAGAAAAAGGAAAATAAATAAATAAATAAATAAATAAAATCAAAGAAAATGTCCGTCACCAAAGGAATTTCCCTTCTGTGACTTGTCAGTTAATATCACCCCTCCAGGCTGACTTCTACCGTCATGCATTACTTTTGCTAGTTCTCAAACTTCATATAAATGGAATTACATATTGTGGGTATGTGTACATGTCACAATTTGGTTATCCATTCTCTTGTTGATGTATTGGGCAAGTATATTTTGAAAATATTTCCCAAGCAATTCTGTTATGCCTGGCCCTCTCCAATTCAGAACTGCTGACCTACAGCAAAAATATAAAAAAAAATAAGGCTAGATTAGTAACACCTGCAAAGAATATTAAGTAACAGGGGCCCTCCAAAGTTCAGCCTTTCCCCAGGTTGACTAAGCAGGAAGTCACTATTCTCCAACACTGATCAAATGGAATAATAGGAGACTTTTGTAGAGGCATTGATAAAATGAAAGTGCACAGTGTTTATTTGAGTTTTCTCGCCAGTCTCTTGGAAGCCTTCCATACCTGTACCTTTTCATTTTGTAAATTGTGTCCATTTTATCATCTTTCCTAATGTCTCAACTCTCATTCCTGATGCACCCTCATCCCCGGCCACCAAGCCTCCTGGTCACCACATTACCTCTCCATTTCATTTCTTCTACCTTTATCCATCTCTCAGGAAAAGGATCCCTGCCTTCCCAAGGGACTGCCCTCACCAGAGTCAAAGGAGAGAGGGCCTCCAGATCCGTGCCTGTCACCTGAGGCTGCAGATGAATTACTTCCTTGTTGCTTCCTTCTGGAAAGAATACCAAAGATTTTTAGGTTGTGTTTTCTCAAGGTGGGAGGAGAAAGATGAATCTGTCCTCCTGGGACGCTGTGCCAGCTCCTCTGGCTACTGCAGTTGACCACGTGGGCAACGATATCAGTCAGAGTCACATACTTCAGGCAGACTTACTCTAGGCAGATCGTTAGTTTTTCCAGTGAAAACATACAAGATTCAGCCAACTGTTTACTCTTTAAAAATTCCATAAGGCAGCAATATATATTAATCAAGTACACTCTAGGAACGATAATTCACATACGTTATTGGGACTTTCAGCAAGATTTAAAAGAAATAAAACCTAGGCACAATTAAGTATCCTGCCAGTTTTGATGCATTTTTTTTTTATCATTCTCTACTAATTTCACCTTAGGTTGAAAACTCCCTTTGAATCGGGTCTTAAAAGTGTAAGCTCCCTAATGATATTCTCCTGGCTCAGCTGCCTGACTTTCCCTGCCTCCCCCAGCCCCAGCCTTGCCTTCCAGCTTTTCCAGGCTGGATGGGAACACACAGTGTATCTCCCTACACACGGCGTGTGCACACACACATCCAGTCATCACCATATCCCATATGGAGCACGCTGCCAGTGAAGTTTACCCACCCCTTACTGCTGAAGACTATCTATTATCCAGAGAAGGAGGCTTCACTACCCCCAAAGTCTCTTACGGAGGGCTTCTTAATTTTGATTTAAACCATTGTAAACTTTGTAATGAAATAGAGTCATTTAAAAAAAACATACACACACGCTCACCATAGTTGTTAAACTCAAAAACATCCTCCACCTGAGATCTGGTGGTTAGGGCCAATTGTCTTAGTACAAGTTCCTTCCGTTTACAAAGAACAAAACCCCACTTCAAATTGTTCATGCAAAAACGGAATACATTGGCAGGATACTGGAACATATGGAATCCACGAGAGAGAAGGGTGGGACCAGAGAACCATGAGGGGACTCTGCTTTTCTCCCTCTGGCTGGTGCCATCCTCCAGATTTGCCCATCTCCAGGCTTAATGGCTATGTGACCTTGGGCAAAATACTAAAGCTCTGACACGTGAATTTCCTCACGTGTAAAAGGGGAAGTAATGAACATAGCTATGTCCTGGGGTTGTAGTCATGATTAAATGAGTCAATGTGTGCAAAACCTTTAGAACAGTACCAGGTATGTACTGAGCTCTCGATATGTTACCTATTAATATTATCATCAACCACATTCTATCTCTGCAGACTGGATTTCTCACCTTCAGCAGGGACTGAATCTCAAATCCAGTTCCCAAGAGAAGGAATGTGGTTTGAGTTGTCAATCAAGGGTCTTGGAGAAGAAACAGGCTGCTGTGGCTGGGCCTAACCCTTTGGGTGGGAAGGACAGTTCTCAGAATGGAGACAGTGGCCCAGGGGGCATCTGAAGCCACACCAATAAGGAAGGGAGAAGTTTTTTACCAAAATGAAGTCTTGGGAACCCCTCCACTCTCAGTAACTGTGTATACCATCTATGCAAAGGGCCAACCTGGCTTCTCACATGTGGAGAAGAAAGTGACCCACTAAGGAGGTGAGTGACATAGGGAAGAAGGTATGGAAACCAATATCCATCGAGCACTTGCTATGCTCCAGGAACACAGGAACAAGGCTAGGTCCTGTATATACATAATCTGAAGTAATCCATGTGACAGTGTTTGAGTGTTATGGACTGAATTGTGTCCCTCCAAAATCCTAAAGTTGAAGTCCTAATCCCCAATATGGCTGTATTTGGAGGTAGGGCCTTTATGGAGATAATTAAGGTCAGAGAAGGTCATAAGGGGTAGGACTCTAATCCAATAGGGCTGGTGTCCTCATAAAAAGAGGAAGAGACACCAGAGCTTGCTTTCTCCACGCATGTGCACAGAGAAAGGGCCATGTGAGGACACAGAGAGAGGGAGGCCATCTGCAAGCCCAGGGAAGAGGTCTCACCAGTTACCAAACCTGACAGCACCTTAATTTGGACTTCCAGCCTCCAGAACGGTGAGAAAATAAACTTCTGTTGTTTAAGCCACACAGTGTGTAGTATTTTGATCTGCAAGCCTGAGCAGACTAATGCACTGAGGTTAGTGTTTGTTGTTGTTTAACAGAGAAATAAACTGAGACCTCAAGACACTAAGTACCTTGTAGTTAGACATGTACTTAGACATTAAGTACCTAAGTAAATGGTAGAGCCAAGATCCAAACCCGGACCTTTCTAATTCCAAAGTACATGTTCTTTCTAATCCATCATGTTGCTACAAAGTTTATTGAGCAGCACTATATGTCAGGAATAGGGTTAGGTGGTAGCTAAAATTGTATAGTAAAAACGGGAAATAAAAACATAAGCAGGAGAGAGTGTGGTCAAAATTCCCCATTGAAGAAATTTACCAGGGAAGAGCTCTACCTGGTTGATGGTCAATTGTGCTAAGGAGAAGGTGCATACCCAGAGTATGCATCTCCAGTTATTTTAAATCCTTCTTTCCCCATGTTTTTCTGAGTACACTCAGTGAAAGGGGGAATGGGAGCTGCTGCTATAAGATCAGAGAGCAAATCCTTTCACAGAGCTTTAATACCTCACTACTCTTTATGTCATTGGCTCCCAAGATTCCTTGCAGTTTATGCGTTCACCTGTGTAAAGTCCAAGAAATGGCAGGTTTGGTCCATGGTCCTTCTAGCACACGGGAGGTTGCCTTCGACTGGTGTGAAGTCACACTTTCTGGGAGTGTGGAGTCGTTTCCATTCATAACATCAATCTCAAAGGTCAGAAATACCCTAATTCCTAAGAATAGTTAGTTAGGAATCTCTCATCCATGAACTGAGTTAAACTGTTCTTCATCCTGTTTGTATCCCTACCTGGGCCAGCTCTCAGGAAGGTACACAGCGGTAGAATGTACCGCGACTGGCCAAGGAGCCATCAACACCTTCGTGGAGTTGCATGAGGGCAGGTCAATGATAGCTGTAATTATCCTCGTCTAATCTTCTCCGAAATATCTGCCTGGTGCCATTTTGTGGCATGATAGTGGGAATAAGTGCCAGGTTGCTAAGAATAACGAAGAGAAATTCTGAGTGGAATCTTAGAATCATGTTCATAGGAGATAAAGAAAATGATGGCTAATCATGCTTTTATAAGAAGTCAAGTCAACCAGGACATTTCTGAGTAAAAAGTCAATAGATCCCCCTCTTCATTACGTACTTTTTCAGTCCTTTCCCACCAACCTCAGAAGAAAAGTATTTGGAGCTGGGCTGGGGTGGAGGGGGCGGTACTCTCTCTTTACCTTCTCTTAATGATGGTGTTCAGAGTGAAGGGGCCAGTCCAGGTATGTTCCTCTTTCTGACACTGTCTGTGTTTGCTAATATTTGCAGCTACACCGAACCGCTGAAACTATATCCAGCCTGAGAAAACTGGATTCCCATCTTACGGACCCCTAACTCTTCTAGTAGTCTTAGATGTCACATTTAAATAAAGCCCCAACAGGTAGCAATTTTTTAGTTTGTTTTTCCCTCATCTCCTTGGTTCTGGGCTTATTTTTTTAATGTAATTTAAAGACCTAGATGAAAGTGTCAACAAGTAATGATGCAAACGGTGCTACCAGATTTATGGAAGTAAAAACTGGATAGACTTCCAGGCAGGTTACAAATTCAGAGATGAAAGTAAAACAAGAACGGGGTGCGTTTGTTTCTGACATGGGCAGCTGTAGCCAGAACACCTCTCTGAGAGGGATGAACATGAGAGAATCTTAGGCTGTGGGTAGCGACAAGGAACAACCTTCACTGGGGGAGGGAAGGGCCAGGCCACATTTGAACGCCTTTCTAAAGAACACGTATGCCCCAGCCTGCGGGGGCGAGATAGGGTTACCCGCAGGCATGGGCAGGGCTGCGGAAGAGAATCCAACAGCACCAAATCAAAACCTCCCCTAAGACCCAGCTGCTTCCTGGCCTCCTCCCCTAGAGTGAAGGGTGACTCAGACTGTGGCTGACTCTGTGACTTCAAACATTTGTGAGTAATTCCCACAGACCTGGACAAGGGCAATGATAGGTCTGGTTTGGAATGACCACTGAGGATCGAAAGATCCTTCCTGTGGCCAGGAGGGGAGAGGCAAATTGCCTAGGAAGCTCTGTTGTGAGGGGTCCTCTGCTACAGCTAGGAGGCAGAGGTATCTTCTGACTAAAAGTTGGCTAACGTAAGATGGCGCACACTGGGCCTCCCTCCACGATTGGCACCTCTGATGTCATGGACTACACAAAGACAAAATTTTCAAATGGTGAAAGAGAAATTGAATTTTTGGTGACAGATGAAGACCCAAATGATCTGGCCACTGGCTGACTCTCTGATCTAATTTCCAATTACTCTTCCCTGCTTCACTTTGCTCCCTTGATACCGTTCTGCCATTCCTTGAACATACAGCCAAGTACACTTCCACCACAGGATCTTTGCACTTGCTCTTCCCTCTGCCAAGTACTCCACTCCTCTAGATGTTTCCTGGCTTGTTCACTCACTTCGTTCCTTGGATAGACCTTTCCCAACCATCCTGTCAAAATCACACCTCTTCACATCCCATTCTCTGTTCCTTTACCCTGTCTGATTTCCTCAGTGGCACTCATGCCACCTCACATTATATTACCTGTTGATGTTTATTTGTTCATTGCCTGTCTCCCCACCCCCGATCCCAGAAGCTGCATCACAGTGGAGATTCTTGTCTGTTTTGTTCACCATTGTATTTCACTGCCTGGTGCATAGAGGATCCTCAACAAATATTTATTGAATGTCGGAATAAATAAAAACTGTATTATTTTTAAGTGAGTATATGTTGTTATTTTCCTGTGCTCAGAATTCTACATGTATTATGTTAATTAATCTTTACAACCACCCTGTGAGGTAGGGGTTACATTCTCCCATTTATAGATGAAGAAATTGAGGATTAGAGATGAAGTAACTTGTCTGTTTTTGTTGTTATTTTTAGATGGTGGTTTCTGTGTTTTGGGGATTTCGATGTTTGTTTTCAAGGACCTCAGTCACACTGAGTGTGACAGCCAGACTTATCCCCACTCCTAACACACTGTCTTGCTCTGTTCATGCACTCCCTCTTTTCTGCTTGGTTTATAATTTTTTCCCTTTGTGCCGTATTCCTAACTTAATTCCCTTCCTCCAGACTGACATCTGACATAGTAGATCTAAGGCAGGAAATAATAGTTAAGGGTATATACTCCAGCTAGATGGCCTGGGCTGACCTCCTGGCTTTGCCATTTACTAGCAGTGTGACACTGGGAAATTCTTGGTCACTATTATTGAACTATTGGCCTCCCTCCATTTCCTATTTATTCCTCTGGTGTCCCTAATGAACAGACTTTGACACTTACCTGATTCTCCAAATTTCTTTTCTCTCTTTTTTCCATTCTTTATCCTTAACCTTTCCTGATGCCTCCTGGGGGAACTAGTGGACCTAATCTTACTGCTCACATATTAACTTCCAATATTTAGGCAATGTTTAAATTTTTTGTTCCATAACTACAGGATTCCTTTTTTAATTTTTAAAATTTAACTTTTTTTTTTCAGCTTTATTGAGGTGTAGTTGACCAATAAAATTGTAAGCTATTTAAAGAGTACAATGTGATGATTTGATCTACATACACATTG
Organism: Equus przewalskii; assembly: GCF_037783145.1. Classification (NCBI taxonomy): domain Eukaryota; kingdom Metazoa; phylum Chordata; class Mammalia; order Perissodactyla; family Equidae; genus Equus; species Equus przewalskii. Next base: position 20,606,168 of record NC_091853.1, on the reverse strand, counting down.
TGAAAAGATTGTGCCCATCCGGTTAACACACCCATCATCTTATCTACTTACTTTTTTTAATTTGGTGGGAACATTTAAGTTCTACTCTCTTAGTAAATTTCGATTATCCAATAGTGTTATCAACTATAGTTACCATGTTATACATTGGATCCTCAGACCTTATTCATCCTATAACTGAAAATTGTATCTTTCTACCAACCTCTCCCCGCTTCCCCCACCCACTGGCCCCGGCAATCACTTTGCTACTCCTATTTCTATAAGTTTGACTAGTTCTTTTTTTTTTTTTTAGATTCTACATATAAGTGATACTATGCAGTACTGTCTTTCTCTGTCTGGCAGGATTCATTCTTAATATTTCTAATTCTTTTACTGAACTGCTTCTTCTTGCTTCCTGTTTCCAGTATCTTCTCTAATGTCTTCAAGCATATTTCTTACTCTGGTTTTAAATTATTTTCCTGTTTTCCATGAGTCCTGCTTTCCCCAGAATAGATTGTTCAGTTTGGTGTTCCTCAAACTTACAGTTCTCAGCATTTGCCGTCTGAGCGCACCCTTGTTCCTTCGGGACCATTAGCTGCCTTACTTGGTAAAATGCAGCCGTGGGGAGGGGCAGACGTCTAGCAAGCTTGTGCTTCTCCAGGTGAGTTGGTGTGTATGTTTGTTGTTGTGTGGGTTTGTGGGAGAGGTGAGGTATTGTGCTTAACTGATTTCCAAAGAACTTCTGAATAACCTCTTACTGGAAGCAGCCACTCTGTATGATAAGTGGATGCCCACAGAGGGATGAGAGCAGGATGTGTGTGTGTGGAGGGGGATTCTCAGGGACCGGTCAGACCAGCTACACTCATTGCCATCTGCTCATAAGCATACCAGGCTGGAGCTCTGCCTTGAAGTTACCCCACTGCTTCTAGCCTGTACTCTGATATCCTACCTCCGAAGTCCCGAAAGGAAGGGGGATATCTGCCTAGGGCAATATGGGGACAAGGAGAGGGCAGAACTAAAACATTTCCCCCAAACCTGGACCCGATTTGTGACCCTAGGCTCTCCCCACCCCTGGCCAGTGTCCCTGCCAGTGGACTGAATCCATTCTTTCCACCCCAGGGTTTCTGCTGCTGGTTGCTGAGCGCAGCTCTGAGGTCCATCATCTCCTGTGGCATCTCTCCAAGAGAGAACACTCCGTCTGTGCTGCTTTGCTGTCTTGCCCCAAACCAGGTGCTTGGAAGGTTTCCAAGATCACCAAGCTGGTAAGTGACAGAGCTTGGATTCAAACCCTGGTCTTTGTGAGTCCAAACCTTGTGCTTTTAACACCACCTATACACTCAGGGTTTCCTGAAAGCTGACCGAGTCAAATTATCCAACCAACTCAAAAATTTATTTCCTTCCGAACCTTTCCCACTAAACAGAACCTGGGCTCCTTAGAGAAACGACAGACTCCAGGTCTGAGGAAAGAAATGTAAAAGAAAGCTATCAAAGAACACTAGGGTCATAAGCAAAGGACTCAAGAACCACCTTGAAGAGACTCTCAGTGGCTAAAGAGCCAATTTTAGCATCAATAAGGATAATAACAGCAATTAGTTATAACATTTCAACTGTGTTGAAATCGGTAAGTTCATAATGGTACAATTAAAAAAACTAATTAGTCATCACTGGAATCAACTCATTATTTTGAAAAATGATAAATAAAAGGATAGAAATAAATCATTCTCCTTGTCTTTCCTAAGAAATTATAGCACTGCTAAGCAAGTAGTAGATGAAGAGGAGTATTTCATTAGGGAAATATCCTAAATAATAGATAAAAGGGATGATAAAATGAGAATATTATCATTTTGCAACCTCTGATGAAGTAATGGATCTAGGCATGAGCTTCAGTGGTCGCTAACATCACAAAAAGAGAGAGAATCAGATATTAGACTATCAGTGTTTTTCTTTGAGAAAGATAATCTGAATTTGATCAAGCCTCTAGAATAGATTCAGCTACCAATTTACAAAAAATACAAAAACAGAGGAACATGTTCAGACAGATCTCAGAGAAGCAAAGAGCAACATCTAGGCTATGGAGAACTCTAGAGGAAAACTTTTTTTTTTTTTAACATACATTTCAACAATGAGGGGAATAACAGGGGTAAGCTGTACATTAAAAGAGACTTAAAAGATATACCAACTATCACAACACATGACCTTATTTGTATCCTAATTCAAGTAAACAGACTCTAAAACAAAAAACCATTTGTGAGGGCATTTGAACACTGATAATTGTAAAATATTTTAGATATGATGACTGGTATTGTGTTTATGTTAAAAATCAAGAGTCCTCCTCTTTTAGAGATATGTATTGAAATATTTACAGTTGAAATGTTATATCTGGGTTTTGCTTCCAGATAAGACAGAGGTGGGAAATGGGTGGGAATATAGATAAAACAAGATTGGCAACACATTGATGATTATTGAAGCTGGGCAATTGGGTATATGGGAGTTCATTATACTCTTCTGGTTAATTTTGTTTGAGTAAATAATGAAGTTAAACACCTAATAATAATGAAAAGTTTAAAAAAGAAATATATTACAAAAAGAACACATTCTCACTTCAAACAATATTGAAGTATATAATTAAAAGGTGGATTGTCTGTTTTCACATCCCATTTTCATCTTAACATTCCCCAGAGGTAATCACTTTAATTATATATATGTTTTTTTTTTTTTAAGTGCAAGGAAAAGCCAAAGTTAAGTATTAGCTACTACAAAATGCTGACTGTGAGTCACCCTATATTTTGGGTAGGACATTCACAAGATTTTTTTTTACGTCTGGAAGTACAGATACCAAACTGTTAACAATATAGGGGAGACAATGGCCTTTTTCTTTGTGCTAAGTTTGGGGTTTGAATGTATCAGAGTAAGTTCAGAGGTACCTCACATTAGAGAAAACACAACATAAAGATTCTAAACTTAGGAAACAAATTTGCTTTGGATTGGGCAGAAGGAATCTTCACGAAAAATACGTAACCTTAAGTATAACCAAGGGCTCCTTTAAGTGATGAACACCACTACCGATTTTGATTTTTAAGTTTTCAACTTTTCAAACGCACACACAAGTACACACCCCATGGTCTGTGATCTGAATCTGAAGTCAGGAGACTAGGGTCTCTAGGTAAGGTTTGTATAGGGCACCAAAACAACTGGTCAATCCTAGCAACTCCGTTTTTAAACCATTCGTTTCAGCTAGAATTATTGCGTTAAAATAGCTGATAAGTTAATCACAGTAGACTTGTCCAAGAAAGAGAAGGAGAAAAGAAAGCTCAGCAAGCATAAAAATATAAATAGAGACCAAGTATCATAACGACATGAGCCTTATTTATAAACAGAGAAAGAAACACTTAGTGTGTATGTCGGTCTTACTCTCTCTCTTCTGACAAGAAGCAGGAAGAAGGACCCACAGGGCCCTTCTGCACGCCAGGAACCACCTACTCCCACCCATCTGCCAAGCCAGCTCCATATGTTCTGTAAAATCAATGTAATCTTCTTGTGAAAATTTTTCTAATTAAGGAAAACATCTTTTCTACTCAATTTTTCTACATATTCCTTATGAACACTTATATGATGGTATTTATGTAAAATTTAATCTACTGCTTATAGACCATATACAGATGAATATTGACTAAAATTAATTACTCTTTTCTGTGTACATAGTGGATGTTAACATTAATTCAAAAACACTTACTAAGCCCCTACTGTTTGCTAAGTGCTGATAATACACAGTTGAGTAAGACCTGTATGGGGGAGCTTTTCAAACATCTTCCATACCTAGACTGAAGCAAGTCTTTGTTGTCATCTTTTGATATCTTCCTGTCCTTAAGACAGAATTTTGAATGAATACATGCTTTTGATAAAGAAAAAGGGTGTGTTTTTTTAAAATAATAGAATATGGGGAAAATGTTCAATAGCTACTTTTCTTGAAAGAATAATTACCACATTTTTCTGTATTCTTTCATTTACAAAGGAATCATTCAAATTAAATGACACTTGGCATAAAACTTCAAAAAAAATTATGACGTCATCAAATCATGAAAACAGGATTAAGATTTTAAAAAACAGTCCTCAGTAGGAGCACAGAAACACCATTTCTGGCTAAAAGCACTTTGCTGTCAGAACTGTAAATGGATATAAATAGATTCTAAGTTCAAAATTCCTAATATTTGCAAATAATACAAAGCAAGAAAACAATGTTAAAATAAGGAACAAAAATTTTAATGTAAATAATAGCTGTTCTGCAAAGTGAGTTACATCTTTATGTGTGTTTTTTATATGACTAAATACTCGTTTTCATTGATTTGAAGTCAGCAAAGCTACTGGTACCAATTTTAGTATAGAAAGCAAGTACTCTAGGAAAAGAATTTGAGAAAACTCCCTATATTTCTGGAGGATTAGTCACTTCTTCACTAAATTCTGTTATCAAGAAAGTAAATATTAATATGTGGCCGTAAAGAACTATCAATTTCCTCAAAAATGCACAGAAATAAGTGAGTTATAAGAAATTGGCAGGATAGGGATATAATTCATGTATGAGCCCCTCCACTCCAGCTATTGGGAGCCCTGCCTGGGTCACCGGAGCACAGGGCTCTGGCCTTGCCGTGTGACACATGGTGAGCTCACCACTGTCTTAGCAGAGTTTGTAAGGGGAGAAAGTGACATTTTCACTTGTACTAAAATTGAGATTTCATCAGAGTAGTTCAGCTGTGCCTCACTTTAGAAAAAACCTAATATAAAAATTCCAAACTTATGAAATAAATATATTTGGGGGTGGTTTTTCTTTCAAGGTAAATTACCAAAGCTAGAACCATAGGCTTGTTTACACTATGTGCACCAGTATTGATTATAAGTATGAGTTCAATATTTACATAAATTTACACACACACCCCCCTCAGGCCTCAACGGATTGGATAATGCCCATCTGCCTTGGTGCGGGCATCTTCTTTACCTAATCTACTAATTCAAACGCTAATCTCTTCCAGAAACACCCTCACAGACACATCCAGACATAATGTTTTACCAGCTATCTGGGCATCCCTTAGCTCAGTCAAGTTGACACATAAAACTAATCATCAAATGTTATGAAGGAAAAGAGAAAAAATAAGATTGAGAGAGAGAGTAGGGGCTGGCCAGGTGGCGCAGTGGTTAAGTGCTCACGTTCTGCTTCAGCGGCCCAGGGTTCTCCGGTTGGGATCCTGGGTGCGGACCTACACACCACTTGTCAAGCCATGCTGTGGCAGGTGTCCCAAATACAAAGTAGAGGAAGATGGGCACAGATGTTAGCTCAGGGCCAATCTTCCTCAGCAAAAAGAGTTGGATTGGTGGCAGATGTTAGCTTAGGGCTAATCTTCCTCAAAAAAAAAAAAAAAGAGGGTAAGATTTCTAACTTAGAAGTCGGGATACGTGACTCTTCAAAACAATTCATCTTTTATATAAGGTCCTTCCTATAGATCAGATGTGATCTCTGAGGCCAGGCTGGGGACAGCAGAACATCCTGCCCTTCCTTTTCCCATCTTTCTTCCCTTCCTTCCTCATCCCCAGGTGCCCAGGTACCAACTTCTTTCCTTCCTCCTCCTTTAAAACAAACAAACAGGCCCCATGTATGTCCAATTATGAAAACCAATAACCTAGGAGATTGCCTGGAATCAGCCATGATAGTGGTCTTCCTCTTATAAATGGTAAGTGGTAAATGAGAAAGCATTAAGTAAATAAGCAGACGTACCAGACATACAATACACAGTGCTAGGCCCTGGTATGAAACCTTATGTTTATTTTTCTGTTCTCATTTTGCTTGGCTTCTTGGCAGCATTTCAGAGTTGATTGCTACCTCTTTCTTGAAACACAACCCCTCTTGGCACACTCTTATTCCTTCCCCCTGCCCCCATCTCTCTAGCCACTCCTTCTCTACCCTATCTGTAAGTGTCGGAATTACTCAGGGTTTAGTCCTGAGCACTCTCTGTCCTTGATTAATCTCCTTCTCTCCTTGATTAATAATTTCCATTGGTGTGGCTTCAAATGCCATCTACAAATCATGCCTCTCAAATTTATATCTCATGTTGAAATCTCTTTTCTGTGCTCCAGAATCAAAACTAGACACTTAATTTGTGTTCTTTAGCCCTGTTCCTCTCTCAGTCTATCCTACTGTATTTAGAAACACCACCATCCACCCAACTGTACAAGCCGAAATGTAGTGGCATCCTTGCTGCCCTCACCTCCCACAGTCTTCATCCTTTCCATCATATAACCTTGAGGCAGCCCACATCTTCCCATCTCCTCTGCCAACACACTGAGCCAGGCCATTATCATTTCCCACCTGGACCACTAGAGTAACATCTAAGTGTTCGTCTGCCTCCATTCTCTTCTCCACGAAGCAGCCATCTTTCTCCAGGTTAAAAACCTTCAACAACCTTCTGCAGTAGTTTGAAAAATAAGTTCAAATATCTTACTAAGAGTCTTGCATGATCTGACCTCTACAAACGTCTCCAACCCCATCTTGGGTCATCTCTCTTTTGTTCACTGTGCTTAAGACATCCTGATTTCCTTTCTACTTCCGTATTTATGCCAAGCTCTTTCTTACCTCAGGGCCTTTGGGTATGCTCTTCACTTTGCAAGGAACATAATTAACCTCTACTTTTCATATAGTTGTCTCCTTATTCATTGCGGCTTAGTTTAATATCACCTCCTCAGGCCTTCCTTGGTTACTCTCTGTATCAAGGTTCTCCAGAGAAACAGAACCAGAGATAGATAGATACGTAGATAGATAGATGTAGGTAGATAGGTAGATGATAGATATAGATAGATAGTGGGGGCTGGCAAGTCTGAAATCTGTATGTTAGCCCATCAGGCTGGAAATTCTCAGGCAGAGCTGATGCTGCACTCATGAGGCCGAATTTCTTATCTTCCTCAGCGAAATCTTAGTTTTGCTCTTAGACCTTTCAACTGATTGGATGAGGCCCACATTCATCATCCAAGATTATCTCCTTTATTTAAAATCAATTGACTGTAGATGGTAACCACAGCAACATCTAGATTAGTGTCTGATTGAAAAGCTGAGTACTATAGCCCAGCCAAGTTGACATATAAAACTAATCATCACATCCTGCTAGAAGTATTTGACTTTTCATCTTTATTCTTATGTGGTTGGCACGTGCATCTTCCTTCCTCACACCCTTGATAAGAGCCCAGAATTTTTTCCTCCTTACTATTCCCAGGGTTGGACTGAGGCACGCTTGATATGTAATAGAATTTCTGGGCTAAGGAATGGCTTCCATAAATTTCCCATCACCTGTATTTTTCCAGTCTAAAGCTTTGCCAACTAGAGATAATATTAGGTGTCAAACACTGTCAAAATGTAAACTCTACAAGTAGTAGTAATAATTATGCTGTTATTGGAAACTCTAAGCTGGTCTTGGTAAGGAAAGGGAAAGGGGAAAGCAAAGCTTGTCTGCTGCACAGTTTTGAGTATAGCTCACTCTGGCTTTCACAGGAAATTGCCTCCTCTGACCCCTTTTCCTTCTAGTCCCTACTGTTTACATCTCTGCTTTAATTTCCTCCTCTTTCTTCACCATGGCTTCCTGTGACCCTGAATATTCTTTTTTGCACTTGAGCCTCATTATTCCAGGATGCTTAATTAATGTCTGATGTTCCCCAGATTAGCATCCAGAGGTATTATCTAATATTTATGAATCCTGAAATTTTACTTGCAAGAAAATAGGGGGTGTTTTTCTTATAATGATTTATAACAAGGAAGCACCCTTCTTCTCATACAATAATAGGAAAAATACACATTGTGAAGTGATCAAGGAAAATATTTGAGAGAGACAGAGCCTCAGTCGCTTTCCAGTGTAGGCAATAATGAATAGGCATGTCCTACTGAAAACAGTGCAAAATTCTCCCTTCCCGAAGAATGGGAGGGAGAGTAAAAATACAGAAATCTGCTGACTGTAGTCAAGTGACTTCTTTAGCCATAATTAGGCTAAGGTTCCCAAACTTGGCAAAAGCATTTCTGGTATTGACAAATAAGAAACATATCAAGATCAAGAGTGATTTTCATATTAATTCTCATCAATCTTAAATAAGTGACACCCACCTGCAATCTTTGCACAGTTAAGTGATGGAGGAGAGGCTCGCTGGGTGGAGAATCATATGGACCACTTGCTTTGTCTTTTTCTTCTGATAATGATCTTCTAGTCTACTGACTGAGCACCTCGTGGGTGGGAGAAGGCAAGAGTGGGGACAGGATATTATCTTCTATTTGGTCTACCTTTCTTCCCTTTAGAAGTACCAATAGAAGGGAACAGAGGTAGAAATTAATGAGGTGGAAATGAGATTCTGAATTATCAGTGCCTTTCACTTATCTCTGCTCACCCTTGCGGGTTGACTGCACTCAATTTCCTTTAGGTTTCTTTGGGTGGAGAAGTCTAGACTCATGACAAAGAATTACTTCTCTCTCCTGGGAGCTCTATTCCCTGTATCCACCTCTGTTCTTTTTAGGAGAGATTTAAAAACTTAGGAAAGTAGTAAAAACATTTCTACTTTTTGTTTCTCATAAAAAGTCTTTAAGACATTTTTATTAATAGAAACATGATGTTTTTCCTTAGTGTCTTTGGACTGTATTTCTGAAAAGTCTTTCCATGTTACTTCCTGCCTATGTTCTCCAGAGTAGAGAAATGTAAGTAACATAATATACCCTTTATGTACTAATTTCTTCCTCAGTTTCTCCTGTCCTTACTGGAGAAATAGTTTCCATTGTTTCAGATGCTTTTAAATTCTAATGTCAGAGAACTTCTGCAAAAACCAAATATGGGCTTGGGTTGATGTGCAGTGGATTGAGAAGTTGAAATAACAATGCCTAGACGCAACAGCAGTGACAAATCAGTTGTGTTCTATCTCTGTGGGTACAGTGAACAATGATAAAATCAGGCAGAGAGATCATGAGGGTTTTTTTTTTTTATAGAAAAGAAAGAAAAGTACAGCTAGGAAAGAAAAGAGAATGTTTTTTGTCTCTAGTTGACCACCTAGCTCAAAGATTCTACCAGAAATAGTGAAAATTGTAGCAACTTGATGATAGCTTACAGGAATGAGAGTGCCATTGGGTTGACGTGCTTTGTTGGGTACTTTTTGAGGACCTAGAGTTGGGCCTGGGAGGAGGTGAAAGGTTGAGTTAAACAGAGGCAGAAAGAGAGAATTCTAAGCAGAGTTTGAAAGGGCACAAAGGTCAGAATGGGCACAGTGGAGGGGGGCGGGGGGACTGAGGAAGATTATCTGACCTTCCCAAGGGAGGGGCTGCCTCAGAGAAGGATGCAAGCCTCCTCTTCTCTGAAGGAGGTTCAGGGACCAGCCTCAGTGTGACTGGGTAGTGGCCTGCCCTGGTTCTGTCTGGCAGAAAGCTTTCATTAAGAGCTTTTGAGCTGCTAAGGAAATTAGTCCCCAATTCAGCCAAGTTAAAATTCAACTCTCCCCCCATCCCTACCCCTTCAAGATCCTGTCCTTTGGCCACAAGACTTTTAAAATTGCTAGAATAGTGGGGCAGAGAAGAAAAGATCAATGGTTTTTCCTAAGCAATTAAGTTGGGCATGCTATTTGAATAACTAGTGTTCTAGTATTCTCTTAATTTGTTTTCCACTTAAAATTCAAAGCAGACTTTTAACTACTCCATACAAGGACAAATTCTGGAATTCTCTCTCTCAGTATCTGTCTCTCTGTTTGCTATACACCACACACACACACACACACACACTCACACAGAGCCAGAGTTAGAATCTATCTCCTTCACTTATAGTTTCCAGTAGGTTCTGACCTAGGGCCCATTTCATAGAGCTAGCTGGTGAAGACAGCGCAAGAAATCTTAGCATTTGACTTTTATCTCGTAATACGCATACAGCTGTGTATACAAGTTACATAGGAAAGCGCTGAATTATCATACCACTTGAAAAAAATCTACCATTTCCTCCAGAAAAAAAAAAAAAAATCATGTTAATCATGTTGACCCAAGATCTTGTCATCTTCTCTTTCTCGTTCTTCTCTGTCATCATCTTCTCCTCCCCTCACTGGTCCTCCTCTTCCTCCTCCTCCTCCTCCTTCTTCTGTTTTTCCTCTTAATTCCTGAAACCTACCAAGAAAATCCCAGGCAATGATTAGAATTTTCCAAGTTTGGTTCTGGCTTATTCTGAAACACTCCTTTTTTGGGATTTGGGTGTGTGGATCTTTATTAGATATGGTCTTTGCTCAATTGCCTAACTCGGTCTGTTCTCCTGCAATTATCTTCAAGTGAAAAATAACACCTGGTCTGGCACCCAGAACCTTCGGGGCTGAAAGCCAGAGAAGATTCTCCAACAATAAGAATCAAACCATTCATCGTCTGTCCTTCGAGTCTGCCCAGCCAAGAGGGAACAGGAAGCTAGCTTGTGAGGCCAGGATTATGGAATGCAAAACCCCAAGCAGTTACTTGCTGTGGTTTTAAGCTTTGTCCTAGAAGTTAAGAACAATGTGAACTCTCTTCTAAATAGCCTTCTAGCCAATAAATACCCACCTAGAACCTCAAGTCTTTGAACTTACTCTAGTATGCACACTTTACACAATATTTTAACATCATATTAGTTTTCAAAGCCAATCTAATATGGGTGCTAGTATACACAGCGCCCATCTCTGGCTGATGAGGTTGCTATTTAAGACTGAGAGAAATCAAATACCCTCCCTAAAAATCCCTAGTAGGCATTTTAATGCTTTCCGTAAACCTCAGCCAGCTCCTGGACATTTCTCATGGGTCACGCTTGATTTATCATTTATAGATTTGTACAGGGGTGAGGAGGCAGTTTGAGAGGAAGGGTCTGAGTTTACTGTAGTTAACGTAGATGTGCGTTTAGACAATATGCTTGCTGGCAATCCAATTTAATAGCTCATTTCCAAATCCTTTCTTGGAAAAAGAATTCAGATTACATAATCATGAAAAACAAACCTGCTGCCACCCAGCATGAACTAACATGTTACAGTACTTTATGGCCTAAGGTTATGCCAGCACCCAGTTTCAGGCACCAAGGAGAATACTGGGAAAATGAAGATCTGCCAGTTTTGTTCAAGTTACCCCACTTAGTGGTAATGACATAGGCAATTCACCTTTCTTGTTAGATCACAGTACCTTGGGACTTTGGGTTGATTAAATGTGTGTCCATTTCCTGCTGATTAGAGCTGTAGGATCATTAGCAACCTAGAGGCCTATGAGAACAATTCTTTAGATTAGCTAAAAGAATCTAATTCTTTACAGCAATTCTTTAGACTAGCTCTTCTTAGTAGGAAGACCACCTTGGATTTTCCTACTCATCCTCAAGATTCCCATCAAATGCACTCTCTGCTGTGCAGCCTTCCCTGACAGTGTACCCCAGGGGAGTGAAACTGAGCTCTGATCTGGTGAAGCTATCCACGAGCGTAAATTGTCTGTTAAAGTCAACCAAAGAATTCTGATGTTTTGAGTTTTCCAATTTCAATTCAGGTGGGCTTGGAGACAAAAGACTCTAAACCAAATTTTAATCAATGCTTTCTGGCTTAAGAGCCCATATACAGACTCTGTCCTAAGGCTCCTGCTTCAGGTTGCCAAAGGAAATCTATTAACATCAGCTGAGGGGCTGGATAGGCGTCCAGACATTAAGAGGGGTTACTGTCTTATTTCAGACAGGTAACCAATTAAGAAGGCTTTTCTGCCTCAAGCAAAACTTTGACCTAAATTTCTATTTTCAACACAGAAGTGAGAAAAGAAAACAATCTTACTCATCAAATTAGGCAACCACCAACTCAGCGCGTAACCTTTCCTGTGGTTAATACACCTTGTAAACTTACTATGAGCTATGAAAACCACCTTAGTTCTTCCAGCAGAAATTATAGGGGATTAGATGACACAACCTATCCAGAACAGTAAGTACCAATAGCTATCTTTTGAGTACTTACCATGTGGCTTGGTGCTGGAGCTTTACACAGATTATCTCACTTAGTCCTCATAACAGCCCTATTAGGTGAATAAGGGTGAAGAGAAGTTGAGCGATTTGCCCAGCATCTCACAGCTGGTACGCGGTGGTGCTGGGAGGTGTTCTTCGGTTTGACACGCACACACCCGCACCGTGCTGCCTCCTGGTTATCAGACAGCATAGGACTCTAGATGGCAAGGAGAACACTCTTCAGTTGCTGTGGTCAACAGGTCACCTTATACATCCTGAACACATGATCTATCATAGTTGACTTTCTCATGAAGCAATACCTTTCTCTTGCTAATTACAGGAACATAGGCAAATCTGAAAAGTGTTGGTTATCTGTTTTTTAAATAGGCAAGGGTTCCTATTTTCTGGTTCTAGGATCCCAGAAACAGAATCTCCTGGAAGGAAAAATATAAGGGGTAATTTTGTACCCTTTATGCCTTAGGTATCTGGCTAGCCGCGACCAGCCGAGAGAGAAAAGCTAGGTTCCTTCAGCTGCTCCTCTGTCTCCAACTTCCAAGAGGCAAAGGAGAGAGGAATGAACAGTTTTCCTCAGTTCGTTTGTGGTTTGTTTGTATTTCACCTCATCCACTGAGATCTTGGGTGGGGCAAAAAGGGAAATGGTTATTCTCGAGCTTTTTCTCCTCCCTCCTTCCCTGACGACTTTCTTTCATCAGATAGCTGGGAGAATTCAGTTGGATGAGTTCCCACTATTTGGGGGCGCTTTGATCTATCATTCACAAATTCTACATATATTTATTGAAAACTTGCTATGTGCCCGACGTTGAACTAGGCATTAGGGTTCAATGTTCAGCTTTCTGGGTGGGCAGCAAAGGAACTGGACTCCTAGGAAGTCAGGCAGGCCCCAGACGCTGTTCAAATATTGCATCTCCTCTCAAAAGCAGGACTAGTGTTAGGGTTGGAGTGTGAAGAAGCTGAAGTGAGGCATCTCCTGGGGACAAAGGAGAAGGAAGTGAATCATCACAAAATATGTGTCTGGGTTTTTTCTGGTTTGAGAAATGAGGACTGGAATATAGGGGCGGCAGAAAAGTGGCTTTTTTATTTTGTGATATACTAAAGGGAGGGAGTTCCTTTTCTGAAACCGTGGCTCAGAGGCTCAGTATTTATGAATTCTCCCACCTCCACATGCCAACCAGACCTCATCTAAACACACAGGGGAAATGGAAGGAGACCATCAATCTCAGCTTGTCGGGGACTGTCACAGTTTTAGCATTGAAAGTCTCATGTCCCAGGAAATCCCTCAGTTCTGGGCATTTGGTTGCGTCGGTCATCCTCACGGCTCCTTGAAATTCAACAAGCTCAACCTACGCAACTTCAGTGTGTAGGGTCATATTTTGCTTAGAATCAATTGAAACAGTTTTAAAATGTTACATTCTCTCATCTTTTTTTCAATGTCCTATACCCTAAAATGACAACAAAAGGTCCTCCATCCAAATCCATTAAAAAATATTCCAGAACTATTCTCACCAATTTAGGGCAAGGATGACTTAACTGTTTCTCAAATTTGGGCTTAAAATAGAATGACTATACAATTTAGCTGCCAAATTAAGATATTTTTGAGAATAAAAGAGGGGACTAAACTTACTAAAAATTTATAATTTTAACATATTTATTAACCAATAAATTGTTTTTCTTTATATTGTTGGAACTATCAAATAAGTTCCATTAAAAACCATTTTCGAAAACAGAGTTCTTTCAGGGCCAGCCTGGTGGCGCAGCGGTTAAGTTTGCACGCTCCACTTTGGCAGCCCTGGGTTCACCAGTTCGAATCCTGGGTGCGGGCCTACATACTCCTTATCAAGCCATGCTGTGGCAGGCGTCCCACATATAAAGTAGAGGAAGATAGGCATAGATGTCAGCTCAGGGCCTATTTTCTTCAGCAAAAAGAGGAGGATTGGTAGCAGATATGAGCTGAGGGCTAATCTTCCTCAAAAAAAACCCAGAGTTCTTTCTTAAAACCATATATATCCGTGTATATTAAAGCAAAATTTTGAAACATATTTATATTGATTATCTGAATATTAAAAATAATATAAGCAGAGTAATTGTTGGTACATGTTTTAATACTTTAGTTTCTTAGATGTATGATTTGCTGATACTCTGTTACTGAGATATTTCTGAATAATGTATTTTTTCAATATCAGCTTCTTCTTCTTATTCATAAAATTACCACAGTCTTTTTCAATTGACCCTTTTCGAGAGCCCACGATATCCTCAACTGAAAAATTACTCTTCAGGTGTTGAGGTTGATGGTGAGTTCAGAACAAATTCTGCTAAATGGAGGAGATTCTCAACTCTATTCTTTTTACTGTAAAATATGTAAATATTTCAGTGCAGGTATTTTCACAGACAACTTCTGTTTGCCCCCATTCAGAGTAGATTTCTTTCACAAATACTTTTACAAGACAAGACTTGTCAGTAGGTTGTCTCTATACTTCTTTAAAATACTTGGTATAATTTAGATGCTTCAACATTTTAAGCTTTCATTCCATTCTGGGATGGAATATACATTTATGAAATAAAAACAAGGAGCTCCATCAAATGATTATTCTACAAGTCTAGATATTTTAGGGCACAATTTTAGAATTTCAAAATTAAATCTTAATTGATTTAGCTCTCATTGCTTAATTTATTCAATTCTTCACTTGCTTTTATAGGATAAATTTCAATATCTCCTTGTTTCCAAATTTTGTTTTTCATAACTGCAATTCTTTAAAAGCTTCATAGAACATTCCTGATCTATAGATTTCTTCTTTAGTAAGAAATTTATTGACAAGAGATAGAATGAATGCAGAATTTGTACCCATGTGATTCACACAAAACAATTTTATTTTCAAAGTTAAACTTTTTAACTGAATTTACAATAGCATTCACAATAAGGTCAGCGGAACTTTTTTTACTTTGATTCCATGAAAAAATTGAGCAATTATTAGAATTAATTAATTTTTAATTTGAAGCAACTGGTGACACATAGTAAAAGAGCCATTTAGCTGTCTGCAAAGTTCTCTCGTTAATTAAACCAAACACATTAACAGCTATTGCTCATATTTCATACTTGTCCAAGAGAGCCTTAAAATAATTTCTAAGGCTTAAAGTAAATTCTGGGGCCTCTATAGCTTATTTATGTTTTCTGGTTTTCATTCCTACAGGTCCCATGGTAGATGGTAAATGTTGGCAAATATTTTATGTACGTTATGTATTCATCATTAACTTCACTGAGAAATAAAATTTCTGTACTTAATTTTTCACTAAATGTCATTTTTGTTTTACTTTTTTCTTGGGTTCATTGCTGTTGAGAGGGCTCATTGCAAAATCTTTAAAAAGTATTACCAAACAATAAAGTAAATAAATAGTTGTAGATTTACACTATCTAGTATATGACAAAACCGTTTTTCAGGATTGTCCACACCATTCTCTATAAGCTCTATGGCAGGCATCCTTAAACCCCACTTCCTACATATATTTCATATTTACCGAATTTCTAATTTCCCACATTTCACAATGATGCCCCCGACTGGCAGACTGCCAGCCTGATGGCTTGATCATCTTGCAGGTCCCACTCTGGACTAAGGCACAACCAACTCATCCACCAGATGGCCACCAGGGGCAGCAGCAACAAACACTTTTCCCACATCCCTTGAGACCAGAAGTTGCTTGTCCCAAGCCATCTGCATGCAACCACACTTAATCAGCCAGCATCCTGCATGCTGTCCTTAAAGTGGACAACTTAGTTACCTGTGTCTAGAAAGGTTTGGAAAAAGTGAGAAGGGTTATCACTGATGGTTCAGATTTAACCGCTTGTTACATGTTGAACTCTGCTTACCGCACCTGTATCTCACACACTGCTAGAAAAGACCGTGGTAGAATGTGGGAGTATGATATGATCTACCAAACCTGTCCTGTCTTATTTTGCAGCTGTTAATAATAATATTTTGTTAAAAGCAACAACAATTAACAACAACTCTGGGACACATGGTAAACCAGAGGGATGCCAGGACAATAGAAATAAACCAGGAAGTATATCCACCTTATCTGTTGACCACAGAGGTGCTTCATAAAATGGATTTGTGTGCTCTACCCCAAACCTATTAATCAGAACTAGCTATAGCCTCAAAATTTGCATTTTAGAAAAGTTTTCCATGACACTCTTGGGGACACTAAATTTTCATTCCTGGTTTAGGGAATTTCTTCAACTTTTATTCCAAAGTGTCAAACCCCCTAATCATAGAGGTCAGGAGAATCATGCACTTCCCTCCATGGTTAACCTAACACCTGGATCAAAACTACTATTGAAAATGAGCTAGAGACAAATTGAGCTTAAATTCGGTCACGTGATGATAAATACCGTCATCTCCTTGATCAAACTTGTCTTGGAGGTTGGGAGACTTATTTTTGGCTATATCCTTGTCATTCTGGAAACTTGGACCTGTACCAGCCACTTTCTTTCTTTGATGATCAGCTTTCAGAGCAAGGAATAGAAAATATAGTGAACATTGATTTTAATACTTTGGAAAAAATCAACACTAAGTAAGCATCTTCTTTCTATGAAATGCTATTAGAATTTTAAAAATGTACAAGTTGTTTCAGTTCATTCATAAAAACTACTATTGCAAGAGTCATAAGAATGTGTTTGGAATTTCTATAAGGTAATTAATTCCAGAATGATGACATTTTATCTGTTTAAACTATTTTCTTTATTTGCATTTTTTGGGCCGGTATCTTGTTGTGTGAATTTCCAGAAATATCTTAATCTCACTGACCTCAGCTGCAAAATGAGAATTTTAGTCTAGAGGATGTCCAATATTTGTTCTAGTTTCCCAAATTCATTTTTATATCTTTTTTGAATGTTTACAATTTCTTATCATGTGCATGTGTTACTATTGTATTAATAAGATATACTATATAAGCAGTAGGATTATGGGCCATCATTTTTTCTGTTATTTTCCTCTACTTTAAACAAGCAAGTGTTATATTAAAAAAAGAGTAAACAACAATATTAACTACACTGAGGAAAGGGACAGAGGGAGCTAGAAAGAAAGGAAAATGTGAGTCAGAGCGTGTGGGACAGTTCATTTTAAAGGTTTTCTAAGGTATAGGGAATCACCTAGTGGTGGGAATAGAAAAAGCTCTTTAAAAGTTTAAGACCCTTTTTTTGTGCTTTAATTCGCTATCACTGAGTAGTGTCCCCATTGTAATCAATTTACTTAAAACATACCAAGATGTTGAATATTTATTTAAATCACATTAATATGTTGAATATGTAATATTTACCGCAAGGCTGTCTTTCCTAGAGGGATCAAAAATCTCCTAATATCAAGCTTTGAAAATTAATTCTTTTCCCAGAGAATGTGTTAAGTTCATGGTTCTGTAGTCAAAAGAAGTCTAGATTTGCACAAAACAAGCATGAAAGCATGACCCTTATCTACCAGAAACCCCTGGTCTAAAACAACTCTCACCAGGGAAACCCATTATGATGGCACTTTTTTTTTTTTTTGAGGAAGATTAGCCCTGAGCTAACTATTGCCAGCCCTTCTCTTTTGGCTGAGGAAGACTGGCCCTAAGCTAACATCCATGCCCACCTTCCCCTACTTTATACATGGGATGCTTACCACAGCATGGTTTTTGCCAAGCCGTGCCATGTCCGCACCCAGGATCTGAACCAGCGAACCCCGGGCCTCGAAGAAGCAGAACTTGCAAACTTAACCGCTGCGCTGCCGGGCCAGACCCCATATGATGGCACTTCTAATTTCACAGATGGGGTAGTTGAGGTTCAATCTACATCACAGAAGCTTTTGAAACATTTGAGAGTCCAAGATGGATTTTTCACTTGTTGAAAATAATAAATCATATTTGTATGCACATTTAGTTTGGGTTCTCCTAAAAATAGAAACTAAGATAAAGACTTGGATGGAAGTTGTTTATTTAGGTGATGATTCCAGGAAGCAAAGTGGGGGGCAGGGAGAGTGAGACGGGGAAGGAGGAAAAGCCAATCAAAGGATGCTATTTGGCAATTACTGTGATGGGTACCAGGGGCTTGATTCTAACAGGACTGCTCAGAATTGTCCATGTGAAAGATGGAATGCTAGGGCAATTATCCACTGGCTCCTGACCCCATTCACTGAGGATTGTCCCTAGAAGCTATAGCTTCCCCCACATTTCCAAGCTGTGCTTGTGTGCTGGCTCAGCAGCTCCCTCAGCTTTGGAGAAAGCCCTGGATCAGAGAAGTAGAGTGGCCCATGGCTTGCACTTTAGATGGAAAGAGTCTGAGCCCACACAGAACTGTACCACAGCTGTGGCTGAAATCAGAGGTGGGCCAAGGGGATATCATAAAAGTACTTGCTATAGACCACAACTTATCCTGCTCAGATCCACTTGTCCCCATATTAAATTCACTCTGTTGTATCTTCAAAATGGCAGCCACAATCTCTACAGAGAATTAGTGGAATAAGCTATGGTCCCTGCTATTACAAGTGGCCCCAATGCCGTGACTGATATTCATCAACTCTCTGCTCCACCTCCCATTCTAGATTTCCCCATCCTTGGCCAACATCAGCTGGTCTAATTTGCCTGGTGGGGGTTCCAGAACTTCACCTCAGAGTGGTCAAGCCTTTGCCTTGCCGTTGTTGGATGATGGTGGCTGCAATTACTTGTTCACTGTTATTATCAGACACAAAGGCACATAGGAGTACCCCAGTGATTCCTCTGAGTTCCAGACATATTATACCCTGCCCCCTTTATGTAGCAGCAAGCCTAGCTTCTCATGATAATCTAGGTTGATTAACCTCACCAGTATTGTAATTCCTTTCTTTGTCTGCTGTTCCATCCACATAAGGAAACCAAAGAGACTAGTGGTAGCTTCAGGTTTTGTGGAACCCTTTTGTGTCACTAGGAGTACTGTTCCCCACTCCCCACTTTAGCCAGTGAGCCTAAAGTAGAATGGGAAGCACAAATGGATTACTGGGAGTGATAATGAGAAGGGCTAATTCTTGCTCAATTTCTTGGTGTCTGGACCTGGATATTCTAGCTATTAAGGACACAGCTTGATATATTGGCTCAATAGAGATGGCGTATTATGGAGGATAGTTCCCCAACTCTACAGGACGCTATACCTGAACTAGCGCCGTAATAGGTGATTGCAATATGGTATCTGTATTTGTTTCCTCGGGCTGCCGTAACAAAGTACCAAAATATAGGTGACTTAGAGCAATGGAAATTTATTGTATCACAGTTCTGGAGGCTGGAAATCTAGTTGGCAGGATTGGTTCCTCCTGAAGGCTGTGAGGGAGAATCTGCTCCATGCCTCTCTTCTAGCTTCTGGTAGTTTGCCAGCTATCTTTTGTGTTCCTTTGCTTGTGGCAACTCCATTCTTTACATGGCATTCTCCCTGTGTCTCTGTCTCTGTGTCAAAATATAAGGACATGGTCATATTGGATTAGGGCCCACCCTAATGACTTCATCTTAAGAGATTACATCTGAAACAACCCTGTTTCCAATGAAGGTCACGTTCTGAGGTACTGGGGGTTGGGACTTCAACATATGAATTTATGGGGGACACTGTTCAACCCGTAACAGTATCAGACCACTTACTTCCAGGAAATAGGTAGGATATGGTAGAACTAGCAATCTCATGGTCATGTACATATTTCTCAAGGGGTCTCTTGGTCCAAGACAATTTTATGCAGGATCCCATGACTATAAATCAGGTATTCTGTAAGCCCTCAGAGAGTAAAGCTGGCAGAGGCACTTCAGAAAGAGAAGATAAGCCCATATCTGGAGTAGGTATCAGTTCCTTCAGAGTGGAAGGGATCCAATGCAATTGACTTGTCACCAAGAAGCTGGTTGTTTCTACTCAGGATAGTTCCATACTGAGGACCCAGTGTCAATCTGATGCTGACAGATTGATTATGTAGCAGAAATAGTGGCTAGACCACCTTTGGTGAGGGAGCCCATGCTGTTGGGCCCATCTATAGCCACCATCCCTGATACAACGGCTACTCTGATGATAAGACCACTGTGCACTCAGGTGACTGAGGATTGCCACTGAACAATCCACCAGACTAATTGTTCTGTCCACCTGGTTGTTTTGTGTCTTCTCTGTGGTGGATACTCTCTAGTGGGCATTGACATAAGACACAAAGACTTACACACTTTGTTCCTATTCCCATAAGGTCTGTGTACCTGCTCCTTCCAGGCCCCCAATCTATTAGCTAAGTCATTTGCCCAGGAATATATCTTGATCTTAGGCTACTTTTTCCTCCATATGAAGTAGACGATCAACTGTACTGCTTCTAGCTCTGCCCACTGGAGTCCTCCCTTAGTGGTTCTATAGGCAACAGCAGTCTATTTTCAGGACACACCAGCATAATAAGCCAACCTATTTGTGAATGAAGATCAGGCATTTTTCTCCTCTGTTGGCTTGTTTGGGGAACCCACCATCAGACTATAGATGTGTGTTGAAAGGGAGCCCTGGTGAAACAGAGCAGGTAACCTGTGGCCACTACTTGTGAAGTTATTTGTGGCTTTTGGACCTGCTCAGGCCTCACCATAGAATGGTTTGCTGCTGCACCAACTAGAACCTCTAACTTGGTGGGTCTGACAATACTCAGATAGTGATGGGCAGTTCTGGTTACATACCTGATGTTCCAAGGTCAGGTGCTCAGTCTTTACTAAAGCCAGTAGCCCAACAGGAGCTGCTTTTCAAATGGTGAGTCATTGTCTACTGGAGAAAACATGGCCTTGCTCAGAACGCCAGGGGGTCTGTGCAATGAATCTCTTGTTGAGGCTTGCTGGAGGGTCAGCCATATCTGCTATAGTTATCACTAGCATTGTTAGATATGCCAGATGATGTGGCCAAGTGCAGGGCCCTCTCTTGATTTTGCACTGTAGTGGCTCTCAGCTTTTTCCTGGGCTACTGTTTGAGTTCTTTTGGTTATAGAAATCAAGCTAAACCCAAGTGTGTTGTCCCTCTATCTCTCACCTAGGATCGCAATAGTCTATCAGCCACAGCCACAGATCCCTTCACTCTAGTCTGTGCTCCAGCTGGGCTATTCATTACAGCAGTTACTTCCACCTTGTCATTGCCAAGGTGGTTAAATCCTGGCCCTGGCCTTGGCCCTTCTGAAATTCTATCTTCCACATTGACAGTAGGGAGCCCACTTCCATAGCAGCTTCTCCTACTATCAACCCTGGCCTACAAAGGTCAGCTACCACTGAACTTCTTAAAGATGCAGGTGACCCTTACTGGAACATTTTTTATTGCCTCAGT
Organism: Equus przewalskii; assembly: GCF_037783145.1. Taxonomy (NCBI): domain Eukaryota; kingdom Metazoa; phylum Chordata; class Mammalia; order Perissodactyla; family Equidae; genus Equus; species Equus przewalskii. Next base: position 20,584,901 of record NC_091853.1, on the reverse strand, counting down.
GAAGGCAATATCCTCTGAACCCTCCTGGAAATAAGCAGGTGGTAGTCTTAAGTAATAAATCTAGTCTAACATTCCTACCTCCTTAAGACTTTAATCTTGTCCTCAGTATACTTAAGTATGGTTCTAGTATATCAACTTTGCCTGTTAAAGGCCATCATCATGTTCAAGTCACAGGGAACCATCTCAGCAGTATACTAGCACCAGCTCCAGGTGACCTTGCCAGAATGTTAACTGCTGAACTGTGAAAGAATGCTCCCATGTGAGTGAAACTTAGCCTACACAGCCTTATATTCTGTAATCCCCCTCTCCAAACCTCCTCAAGATGTTTCCCAAAGGTGTTTCCCTGATTCCTGCTGGTACATATTAGCCAGATCCTGTAACTCTTTTGATGAGGAAGCTATTTCCTCCCAGTAACCATAGTGTCTGCCTCCCTTTGGACAATGCTGAGGCTTGATTCCAGTTATTGGTGTAGAGACAATGAGGGGAGGTGGAGTGGGAACAGGAGAGTCTTGTCTAGGAAAATCATCACGCAAGGATCTGCCATAGGTGGATCCATATGAATATTCCCATCCCAGGTCTCGGAGTCCCATTCCTTCCATATCAAGGTTCTTACTTTAGCAAGGAAGCACCTGCCATGAGACCACCTAGGAGGTTTCAGTAATGAAAGCAAAAGTTGATAGCAGGGAGGACTAGGTATGGGGTAGTAGAGAGGAGAGCAGATTAGGGAAATATTTACAGGAGACAGAATCGATAGCATCTAGAGGAAGGAGGCAAGGATGACTCAAGTTTCCAGGTTGGGCAACTGAGTGAATGGAGGATGTCATTTCCTGAGACGGAGAAGTAGGAAGAGGAGCTGATGTGAAGGAAATCCTTATTACAGGTGTTGAGTTTGAGTTTTCCTTGAAGCATCCAGGTAGATATATCCAGAAGATAGGTGTAAAACTTAAGAGAGGGATGTGGGCTAGAGTTACAGATTTGAGAATTAAAAGTTTATTGATGGTTATTGAGACTGGTTAAAAGTAAATATAGATAGGAAAAGATATATAGTGCAAACAACAAACAAAAGAAAGCTGAAGTGGCTATATTAAAATCAGAGAAAGTACACTTCAGAACAAGGAATATTACTGTGGATAAAAAAGGTTATTCAGTAACAATAAAAGGAACAATTTATCAAGAATAATGACTTATGTATATATCTAATAACACAGATTCAAATTACATGAAGCAAAATCTGACAGAATGGAAAGGAGAAATTGACAAACCCACAATTACAGGAGAGAAGACAAAATTGACACAATTGATATTTGTAGAGTACTTCATCGATAAAATGTAAAATATACATTCTTTCATGTGCATGTGGAACACCCACTAAGGTTGACAATATGCTGTGACTCGTTTAGGTCTCATTAAATTTAAAAAATGATTGGAACCATACAGAGTATGTTCTCTAGTCGCAAAAGAAATAAATTAAAATCTATAACAGAAAGCTATCTAGAAAATCTACAAATATTTGATGATCAAACAATATACTTCTGAATAACCCACAGGTGAAACATGAAATCATAAGGGAAATTAGAAAATATTTGAACTGAATAAAAATTTAAACACAACAAAGAAAATTTGTGTGATCAGGTAAAGTTAATACTATAAACTTTACATGCTTATTTTAGAAAAAGAGAAACATCTAAAATCAATTATCTAAACTTCCACCTTAAGCAGCTAGTAAAAGAGGAGAAAATTAAACTTAAAGTAAGTATAAAGATAGCATAAATCAATAAAATAGAAAGTGGACAAATATTAGAGAAAAAAATCTATAAAATCAAAAAGTGGTTCTTTGAAAAGATCAATAAATTGATAAAATTCCAGCTGGATCGATGAGAGAGAGGGTGGGTGGAGAGAACATGAATTACAGCATCAGAGATGAAAGAGAGAAGATAACTACATACCACAGGGCCACTAAAAGGATAATAATAGAAAATTTCAAAAAGCTATGTACCAATAATTTTGACAACCTAGAGGAAATAGAAAAATTCCTTGAAAGACACAAATTACTGAAACTGAGTAAAGTAAAAATAGAACATTTGGAAAACTCTCTATCAATTAAAAATTTTAATTCCTAAGTAAAATCCCCCACAGAGAAAACTCCAGGCCTAAGCATTGATGAATAAAGGATGCCAATTCGACACAAACTCTTTCAGAATGAAATGAGGAGGGCAGGCCCGGTGGTTGAGTGGTTAAGTTTGCGCACTCTGCTTCAGCGGCCCAGGGTTTTGCCGGTTTGGATCCTGGGTGCGGACATGGCACCGCTCATCAAGCCATGCTGAGGCGGCATCCCAGATGCCACAACTAGAAGGACCTACAACTGGAATATATACAACTATGTACGGAATGAAATGAAATGAGGAGGAAACACTTCTCAGCTAATCTTACGAGGCCAGATTTAACCTGATGCCAAAACCAGGCCAGTTTACAATCATACTTAATGACATAACAAGATGGAAAACTATGAACCAATATCCCTCCTATACATCATTGCAAAAATCTTCAATAAATATTAGCAAGTCAAATCCATCAACATATAAAAAGGATAACAAACCATGAGCAAGTGGCGCATATAACAGTATTGCAAGGTCGCTGTAACATTTCAAAATCAAACAATACAATCCCCATATAAACCCAATAAAGGGGAACTACCATATGATCATCTCAACAAATGCAGCAAAACAATTTGATAAAATCTAATACCTGAGCATGAAAAAAACTGTCAACAAACTGAAATAGAAAGAAACTTCCTCAATGTAATAAAGGGCATCTATAAAAGCATATTGCTATCATCCTATTTAGTGGTGAAAGACTGAATGCTTTACCTTAAGATCAGGAAGACCAAAAAAGATGTCCACTCTCATCACATCTAGTCAGCATTATACTTGAGGCCCTAACCATCGAAATAAGGGGAGAAAAATAAATGGAAATTGTATAGACTGGAAATGAAGAAGTAAAACCATGTTGATTCACAGATAACATATGTAGAAAATCCTAATGGAACTACAAGAAGCTACTAGAACTATTGTGATGTCTTGGGTTAAATTGTGTCCCTCATCCTAAACTCATACGTTGAAATCCTAATTCTCAGTACCTCAGAGTGTGACTTTATTTGGAAATAGGGCGTTTATGGATTTAAAATGAGGTCATTAGGTTGGGCCCTGTTATGGACTGAATGTTTGTGTCCTCGCAAAACTCACACGTAACCCCTCAGTGTAATGGTATTAGGAGGTGAGGTATTTGGGAGGTAATTATGTTATAAGGGTAGAAGCTTCATGATTGCTATTAGCGCCCTTATAAGAAAGAACACCAGAGAGCTTATTTCCACTTTCTCTCTGTTCTCTGCCATATACGGGCACAGCGGGAAGTCAGCCATCTGGTAAGGACGAGGGATCTCACCAGATCCTGACCATGCTGGCACACCTGATCTCAGACTTCCCAGTCTCCAGAACTATGAGAAATAAATATCTGTTGTTTAAGCCACTCAATCTACGATAATTTATTACAGCAGCCTGAACTAAGACAGGCCCTAATCCAATATGACTGGAGTCCTTATATAAAGGGGAAATTTGGAGACAGCCTTGCATGTAGGGAGGATGCCATGTAAACATGAAGATAGCCATCTGTAGGCCAAGGAGAGAGGCCTGGAACAGATTCTTCTCTTACAGCCCTCAGAGGGAATCGACCCATTGATTTTGGACTTCCAGCCTCCAGAAGTGTGAGACAATAAGTTTCTGTTGTTTAAGCTGCCCAGTTTGTGGTGCTTTGTTATAGTAGCGCTAGCAAATTAATACAGGAGAGTTTAGCAAGTTTGCAAGACACAAGGTCATTTTACAAAAATAAATTGATTTCTATATACTAGCAACAAAATACTAGAAACTGAAATTTTAAAAAATCCACTTACACTAGCATGCAAAAAAATGAAATACTTATAGATGAATGTATCAAAATATGTATGTACAATGAAAATTATAAAATATTGCTGAGAAGTGTTATTTAAAAGACCTAAATATTCAGAGAGATATACCATGTGCATGGACCAGAAGACATGGTATTCTTAAATTCTCCAAATTGATCTATAGAGTCAATGCAATCCCAATCAAAATTCCAGGAAGCTTTTGGAAAAATTAATATTCTTATTCAAAAATTTTTCTGGAAAATAAAGGCCCTAGAATAGATAACAATTTTAAAAAGATCATAGTTGGAAGACTTACATTTAATTTCATGATTTACTATAAAGCTACAGTAATCAAGACAATATGATACAAGTGTAATGATAAACATATAGATCAGCAGAATAGAGAGGCAGAATATATCCATGTTTGTGTGTTCAATTAATTTTTAACAAAGGTGCTAAGGTGATTCAATAGAGAAAGGATAATCTTTTCAACCGAGTGTTAGAACAGTTGGCTCTCTCAGTGGGAAAATGTAAACCTCATCCCTTATTTCACACCATACACAAAAATAAACTCAAAATGGATTATATACTGAAACGTTAAACTCAAATTAGAAAATTTCCAGAAAAAAACATAAGAAAGTCCTTGCAAATTTGGGATAAGTGAAAATTTCTTAGGTAAGACCTAAAAAAAGCATGACCCATGAAAGAGAAAATTGAATAGACTTTGTGAAAATAAAAAGTTTCTGCTTTTTGAAAGGCTTCATTAAGAAATTGAAAAGACAAGCAATACACTCGGAGAAAATGTGTGCAAAACATATACCTGACAAAGGCTTTGTAGCCAGAACATATGAGAAATCACAGTAAGAAGACCAACAACTTAATAAAAATACAGGAAAAATATTTTAATAAACACTTCACTAGGTAATAAGCTCATCAAGAGATGCTCAACATATTGGCCATCCGAGAAATTCAAATTAAATCCACTGAGAGAAAACATCCACACCAATTAGAAGGGGAGAAATTAAAGACTGACAATACCAAGTGTTGGTGAGGATGGGGAGCAGAGCATTGTGGGAGTGTAAAATATACAACCTCTTTGGAAAAGATTTTGGACATTTCTTGAAAAGTTAAACATCCACTTACTATTTGACCCAGTAATTTCACTCTTATCTATTTCACAAGAGAAATGAAAACCTATGTCCATGCAAAGACTTGTACACCAAAGTGCATAGAAGATTTATTCATAATAGTTTCAAACAGGAAATAATACAAATATCAATCAACGGGTAGATGGATAAACCAATTGTATATCTACGCAAAGAAATGTTACTAAGAAATAAAAAAATAAATAAAGTTTTGTACAAAATACAGTTTTGCATTCAATAAGGATGAGACTCAAAGACATCATGCCGAGGAAAAGAAGCCAGACACAAAAGACACACTATGTAATTCCAGTTATATGCAACTCTAGAAAAATACAAATATAATGTATTGTGACAGAAAATAGATCAGTGGTTGCCTGTGTCTGGGAGTTTTTGGGGTGGATAACTGGGGAGGGGGCATGAGGAAACGTTTTGATGTGAAGAAATATTTATGTTTTCACTTTCACGTAGCTTACAGAGGTATTTTTCAAAATTCATTGCATTACACACCTAAAAATTAGTGTATTCTATGTCAATAAAGTTTAAAAAAAAAATAAGACCTAGATTTTCAGAGTGGAAAAAATAAAATTAAATTATGTGCTGCTTGCAAGAGAAACATCTAAAACATACAGATGTAGAAATGCTGCAAATAAGATGAAAAAATGTATTCCATCTAATACTAAAAACAACTGATTCCAGAACAAAACAAACTAAAATCACCACCACCACCACCACCATCACCACCAGCTAGTTAGGGTTCCTTCCTCATGGAACTGACACTGTAGTGGGAAAACCTATCTCATAATTAAACACATGTATAATTGTAAAATGTTTTTAGTCTTCATGAGCTGAAACATTAATATGAAATAAAATAGAAATTGCTGCTTAAAATAATAGGTTATATTGTCTTTGTGATTCAGAGATAGAGACAGCTTTCATTCATAGAAAGTACTTTCATGGTTTTTTTTTTTTGAGAAAAATAATTGATTAAATGGAGTATGGCAACTTATTTTATCAAATCTAAAAAGGAAATTGTTGGGGCTGGCCTGGTGGTGCAGCGGTTAAGTTCACACGTTCTGCTTCCGCGGTGTGGGGTTCGCCAGTTCGGATCCTGGTGCAGACCTACGCACTGCTTGTCGAGCTATGCTGTAGCAGGCATCACACGTATAAAGTAGAGGAAGATGGGCACGGATGTTAGTTCAAGGCCAGTCTTCCTCAGCAAAAAGAGGAGGATTGGCAGCAGATGTTAGCTTGGGGCTAATTGTCCTCAAAAAAAAGAAAGAAAGAAAATGGAATGTGATGAGAGAGATGATGACCACTGTAAGGGAATGTAGTTTGAGAAAGTATTTCTTTTTAAAGGGAAAGACTTGAGCACTTTAAGTGCTTTGAGGAAGACCCAGGAAAGTAGGAAAGTGAAAGATTCTTGTTTGCAAGTGCATAATGGAGAGCCAAGTTCCTAAGAAGCAAGGGCCTCCAGAACACGGAACGATTGTTTGGGCTTAGAAAGAGTCACAAACATGCTTCTTATGGTTGTAACAGGAAAACTGGAGGGAAGAATGGGTACAGATCGTGCCAAATTTGTAGACTTGAGTGGCTGGAAGTTGAAGGTGTTCCCGTCAGACATACATTTTCTGTGAACTGGGAGATGAGGTCACCTTCCGAGAGGTAGCGGGAAGACGATGGTTGGAGAAGATTAAGAGAAATTGTGGAACTGGGCGAAAGGGCTGGGGAGGGGCAGTAAGGCCCCAGTTAGAGGTCGTACAGTTACAGCGGCTCTCTGCACAGTCCTGGGATTTCTCTCTAGCCCTATTCTGCAGCAACAGTGCTCTTTGGGAGGAAATAGAAGGCTGCATGGATACAGATTAGGGGAAGCAGAGAACAGGGGCAAGAGAGCTGAGGACACCAGCAAAAGAATGGTTTAAGTGATGGGCCCTGCAGTCTAAGCTGGAGAGGAAGAGATAGACTCAAGAGCACTGATTCATAGGCAGAAAGTAGAAATGGCGGATGAACTGTCCAGAGAGAGTGGACTGGCTCAGTGAGAGAGTGGCTTTACAAAGAGAAGGGGAGGAAGCTGAAAATGGCCCCTCAGAAGAGATCTACATTTGGTTGGATGGGGTTCACCCTTTTCTCCCCTAAAAAAAGAAACAATCTGGGCAAAAATAGAGGCACGGGAAGGGAACTGTAAAATTGAAGTCACATAAATATCACAAAAGTTGCTAGAAGTCTTCACCACATAATCCCCTTGTTCAAGAAGTGAATGTATTTCTTTATTGTTTATTATAGAATAATAATAATTTGAATCTGATGGGGGAGTCACATATAGACATATAGACATATATATATATATTTATATTTTATAAATATAAGGCAAAAATCCTAAAAGTGAAGTATAAACCAATTTGAGTCTGATGGGGGAGCCAAATATAGACACACACACACATATATATATATATATATTTATTTATTTATATTTTATAAATATAAGGCAAAAATCCTAAAACTGAAGTATAAACCAAGCTCTAGGAAAGGCATCAGAAATAATTATTGTAGGTGGGAATAGGGAGGTTTAACAAAAGTGGCATTTGAATTGGGTACTGAAGGATGAGCAGAATTTCAGTGAAAGATAGGAGGCAGTCTAGGCTGCAGGAGCAGTCTGATGAAAGGAACAGAGAGGGATACCAAAAGTTTGGAATCTACTGAGGAGGACAACAGCATCAGTTCATTGTTTGCTTTTGCCTTTAGAAGCTTACTTTTAGTTGGATAGGAAAATAAAACAAGTACATCAATACACCCCATAATAGTGGGCTTCCGAAAAAGAAAGGAGAGATTACATCCAGGTTTAAAGATTCTTCTGGCTACATTGTCCTCCCCTGGAATCCTAGCTAACAAGTGTTCAGAGTCTCCTCTTTAGAACATGATCATTAGAGCACAGTTGTTAGTGACATCCTGCATGTTCTAGATTTAATTTCAAAGTACTTAGCTTCTACGTGCCTCAGTTTACTTTTAAATAAAATGAGAATACTTCCGTCAAAGAATTGTTAAGAATGGCACTGGATGAAGAACGCATGGCAGCATAGTACCTAATATCTCTATCCTGATTTAAATATTTAATAAATAAGTAGATATAGACGTGCAGCATTAAGAGTTTTCACCAGACAGCGCCTCACCGCTGGCTGTAGGCGATAGACCACACCCTCCTAATCAGCCGGCCCACTCCCTGGCTTTTGCGGAAATAGCGGATCAAAACATCTTCTAGCCTCAGCAACAGCACGTGGTCTCCGCCCCCCTGCAAGAGCAACAAAACTCTAACTCCGGCGCCGGCAGCCAGGTGGTGATAACTTGATTTTTAAATCCATCCGAAAGGACCAATCAAAGGCCGCAATCCGAGTGCGCGGAAGCGGATTGGCTCACAGCTGCTCGCGGCGCCCAATAGGCTTGGAGGGGAGTTCCGTCGAGACCGGAAGCGGGCGAATCGAAAACGGGTGGCGGCCGCGGGCAGTTTGAATCGGAATCTGCGCTCCAGCCCGCGGAGGCTGCACCGGAACCCGACTCTCTGCGGGGTTGTTTTCCCTTCCCCGCCAGCAAGGTGAGCATCCTGCCTAGGTCCCGGCTCCGGCGGCGTGCGTAGGGGAGCTGCTGGCTTTCTCCCCTAGGATACTGGGCGGGGATGCTTGTGGGATCGCGCTCCCGGCCCCGAAGGTGCAGCGGACTGCCCCCTCGCTCCTGACGGGCCTGGAGAATCCGACCCCGGTGAGTTTCTTAGGGGGTGTCGGCGCCCCTCTCTGCTCCGGGTCAAGCTGTGCTCGCAGTAGTATCCAGAGACTCTGCTCGGTCACCACCTCGCACTTTGGGGGATCAGTTTCCTCCTCTGAAAGGTCAAAGATTGGAGATCAGCAGGTATTTCCTAGCAGCCTTCCACGTTCAGGAACCAGTGGCTCCTATTTGAAATGTGGATATCAGTCCTTTGTTGCGTGGAGGAGGCGCAAGCTTGGGTTTTGATCTGGGCGGCGGGTCGGTGTGCCTATTGTTAGTTGCGAGAGCATTTCTCTCCTGCCTTCCACGTTTATTTGGATATGCCTGTGTACCTGGTTCTGCTGAGTTATGAGAACCCAGAAATAAATGACCTGACTCCTATCTCTTGAGTCTGATCTAGAGGAGCAGGCAGCGTATTCTCAGGCTCACCATGGTACCCCCCACGCCCCGTAGGCGGAGACTCGGGTTTCTTGGTGGAAATGGGGGATTGCGATAAAGGAAAAGCGTGAAAACTGGGCCTTCAGTGCTGGGGGTTGGGGGGGGGGGCTGTCACACGTCACATTTTGTTGGCTCTGGCGTCTTGACCTAATGCTTTCAGTGGCTAGCAGAATTCTTTAGGACAGTTATAGTTGTGTGCCTCAAGGGTGCGTACTCCCACCCCTGAGTGAGCAAGCTAGGTCAGAATGGAAGGAGTAGCCTATCGGGACCTGTAAACTGTCTTTTGTTGGTGGAGAGGCAGGCATAAGAGTTTTGGGGCAAATGGGAGTGGAGTTTAAGATGCTGTGTTCAAAGAGCTGAGACCTGGAAAAAAGAATTCAACTAGCAGAGAAAACACAGCTTTCCTAGGCTTGATATCTACATTATGCGTTTTCTGAGATCTTTGCTTCTCTCTTAATTTTTGAAAATCTTTTTATCATTCTTAGTACTTTCATCAACTACTTATTAGTTGTTCTGATAAAAATTTCGTTGAAATTCAAAGTCAATTGAAACAAAACACTAAAATGGTTGTGGACTTCATTTAGTAAAAAAAGAATCCTTACTCTGTTGCCAAAATAACTGGGAAATGAATGCTTTTTTCTTTAAGTTCTAAAGGCTAATAAGTAAAGAAGAATTGCCATACTTTTCTCCCAGGTGATTTAAATTTTCTAAGATGTGGCTGAGAAGGAGGCAGGCCACTTGTGGGTTGGTACCATAGACTGAAATATACAAATGAAAAAGTGTTTTCAAGGACCAACATAATAGCTAACGTGTACAGAAAGCTTATCAGGAGATGCTGTTCTAAGACTTTAGGAAGTCACACCGTTATTATCCCCATTTTACAAACGAGGAAACCGAGGCACAAAGCAGTTAAATAACATGCCCAAGGTCACACGTCTAGTAGGTGGCCAAGCTGGGATTTGAATCATTAAGACTATATACCTGTTTCCTGCTAAGGTCTGTTTGGAGCATGACTTCACTGCATTTTGCAGTGGTTCTGTTACTATATGGCATTCACTCTTTGTTCATTCATGCATTAATTCAACAACTGATAACTGCTTGGAAGGAGAGGGTGGACCTGTGCCATGAGAGACTGTGACCGGGAGATGCCACCAGGTTATGGATGGGTCTCCTCAGGGAATGCTTCCCAGAGGAAGAGGGACAAAGTATGAGTGGGAGTTAACAGTGTAAAGAAGGGAAAGAAGAGCATTTGCAAAATAACTTGTCGTGCATTTTATTTGTTAACAGGACCTATTTCATCTGAAACCTTATAGCAAAATATTCATGTTTTGTATAAGGAAAATCAGGTGAGCAGTAGAAAGCAGGTAGCCGTATAAGAAGTCAAAAATGAAAAATAAAATCGGAGGGGGTGCCCGGTGGCGTAGTGGTTAGGTTCGTGCACTCTGCTTTGGCGGCCCAGGGTTTGCAGGTTTGGATCCTGGGTGTGGACCCAGTATCTCTCGGCAAGCCGTGGTGTGGCAGCATCCCACATAAAATAGAGGAAGTTTGGCACAGATGTTAGCTCAGTGCCAATCTTCCTCAAAAGAAAGAGAGAAAGAGAGAAAGAAAGAGGAAGCTAAAGAAGCATGTGATGTACTTTACAATCAGAGTTATGGGGAGGGGCCTTTCAGAGGATGGAGAAGATAGATGTTGTACTGTGTTATCTTTTGAAATGTGGAGTTTTGAAACTTGATTCTTAGTGGTGCTTGTGTAGACTCATTAGTCTTAGAACATTACGTTTCCTTTACTGTCTTGAGACCCACAATCTGGTTATTCTTTTCAGTTAATTTCTAAATGTTTGAGTGATAAAGGAAGGAGAGCAAAATGAGCTGGGCTTTGGAAGAATGGAAAGAAGGCCTGCCTACAAGAGCTCTTCAGAAAATTCAAGAGCTTGAAGGACAGCTCGACAAACTGAAGAAGGAAAGGCAGCAGAGGCAGTTTCAGCTTGAAACTCTGGAGGCCGCGTTGCAGAAGCAAAAACAGAAGGTATCATTGTAATGCTGGTATTGATTTCATCTTGGTCCTTTAAGTTTAGAGAAAAATGATTTTGCTATCGTCAGGCGTTAATTCCCTCCTCTCCTTTTTGGAGTCATTTTTATTTTAATCGCCTCATTTTCTCCATCCTCTGTCCTCATTTCTGCTTATCTGCAAATATTTAGGGCTGCTGGGTTCCATTTTCACTTCTGTTTCGGACCAGGAATTGGGAACTGCTTTTGCGTTCTGCACCAGCAAGGCCAAAAGTCTCTGGCTGTGAATCTGGGGACAGTATTTAAGTGCGTTGCAGTCCAAATGGATATCGCTTTCTGAGAGGGGGCTTTTCCCCCTCGTAGTCCCAGAACTTGTCTCTTTAGGACTACAAAATGAAAACGTCACCAGTCCTTTCTTTCCTCTGTATTAGCCAAGAAAGCAGTGATACAGTCACTGCTTCTGAAAGGTTTTTGCAAGTGAGAGAGTTTCCCAGTTTCTTAGAGTCATTAGCTTGAGCAGCCGAACTTGAAAGTGAATTGCTAAGGGAAATTTATAGGGTTTATTTTTTATTTTTTAATACTCGAAAGCATATTAAATCTCCTTTCTAGGATGAGTATGTGTGGCTTTGGCCAAAGATGATGTAATCCGTGACTTTGTAGACATTTCATGTCTATAGGCTTCAAAGTGAGGTCATCTAAGATGTCTGTGTTCATCAAGCATTGACATCTGGATTATTACAACCGTATCTCAGAAACTTAGCTGTCATTGTTAAACTCAGATTCACAAATAATACCCTGGTGAATTCACTGAGTAAGAGAACGATTTCCTTTTGAACGATTCCCATTAGGTGGAGAATGAAAAAACTGAGGGCACGAACCTGAAAAGGGAGAACCAAAGCTTGATGGAAATATGTGAAAATCTGGAGAAGACCAAGCAGAAGATTGCCCATGATCTTCAGGTCAAGGAGTCGCAAGTGAATTTCCAAGAAGGACAACTGAATTCAAGCAAGAAACAAATAGAAAAACTGGAACAGGAACTTAAAAGGTAATTTTTTTTGAATGATATATATACATTGATGTCTTTGTATGGATTCATCAGATGCATTTATCTTTTCCTTTAAGGATGTAATTATTATACATTGCAATATATTTTTTCCAGTGGAATAAATAATGATTTGAGGAAAATTAATTCTTTTCTTTTATACTTCAGTCCTATCATTGCAAGGCTTAGTACTATATAAATTCATTAAATGGTTGTTTGCTTATTTATTCATGCAGCATATGTTTATTAAGCTGCTTTATGTGCCAGACACTGTGATTATTACTGGGTGATACTATAATAAATAATACAAAAACTAGCAACAGTGGTTACTGAAAAGATGGAGGGAAGTTAAGGCATGGCTTATACTGATGGCTTATGTTTTCTCTGAGTGGAAAAGCTGTTGTAGAGAATGAGAAGTAGGGAATTACAAAAGGACTGAGAAGCACTGAGGGCCTAATTGAGGTTGGAGACCAGAAATTATAGTGGGACCAATCTGTAGAGTTGTATGTCTTTTTTTTTTTTTTCTTTAGCATCTGGGATGTAAGTGCTGAGAAGGTAAACAGGAGGATGGATTTCTGGTTGTTCTTGGCCAGGGTAATGGGGTAGAAGACAATGGAATAATCAAGGATATTGGAAAGAGAGTGGTTAAAGTCATGTGCTGTGGAATCTAATTGGAAAGGGAAGGAAGTGAAGTCAAGAAGAAGTTCCTTCGAAGATCCCCATCGTAAGCATTACATAATCAGTTTGCCAGTTTCAATGCCATATTTAAGCAATAAAACGGTGCTTATTACTACTCTTACATTAAAAAAAAAAATCCCCCAAACAACAAGAGGCATTAATCAAAATAAAGTTAGTGGGACCTAATCACTGCTAGCTTATAAGTGGTACCTTCTTGTTCTAATAATCGAATTTTGTCAAAATAACAAGGAGTGATAAAGGCTAAAAGCCAAAAGACTTCAGCAGTTTGCCCCCTTGTTGGTTTGGCAAATGCACACCCAGAAATTATAATAAAAAATTATATTGAAAGAACTTTAGGCTTACAGAAACGCTTGTTAACATCTTATATAACCAAAATACAATGAGGCCAGAAATAAACATTGATTCAATACTATTAAGTAAACTGTGGACTGTTAGGATTTCAGTAGTTTTTTCAGGAATGTCCTTTTTCTGTTCCAGGAACTGATCTAGGATTCCGCCTTGCATTTGTTGATGTTTTCTTAGTCTTTTTCTAAGCTGTGACAGTTTCTTGTCTTCTTGTGACCTTTACATTTTGGAAGAGTATTCGTCAGCTCTTTTGTAGAATAGTCCTCAATTTGGGTTTGCCTGCTGTTTTCTCACTGATTAGATCAGAGTTTTCCAGCAGTGTCCCAGTTGACATTTTGGACTAGATTATTCCTCGTGGAAGGCAGCCCTGTGCATTGTAGGATACTTAACAGCACGCCTGGCCTCTATCCACTAGATGCCAGTAGCATCTACTCCATTTCCAAGTTTTGACAATCAAAAATGTCTCCAGGCATTGCCAAATATCCTTTGGGATGGCAAAATCATCCTGGATTGAGAACCACTGGGTCAGACTGAGGTTATAAATTTTTGGTAAGAGTACTGCAGAAGTAGTGATGTGTCTTTCTCAGTGCATCAAATCAGAGGGTACGTGATGTACTATGACTTTTAACTTGATCACTTGGTTAAGGTGTTGTCTGTGTTTCTCCACTGTAAAATCACTATTTTTCCTTTTGTAATTAATACATATCTTGATACCAAGAAACTTTTTTTCCTGGCATAGCTATAGTAATCTTAATTCTACCTACATATCAAACATATTTCTGAAAGTTAAAACATTTTAAAATCACTTTTATTTTTCTTTCTGTGAAGATCATTCACCTGCACAGAAATCTTTTTCTAATTTTGTTTCCTATCCCTATAGGAAGGTGGTGTCTATAAGTTGTGTGTATGAATGATAAATAAACTTCGATCTCATTGAGTTTTTTGTTTTCTTGTTTGTTGTCTGTCATCTCTAACTCCATGAGAACAGAGACCTTGTCTGTCTTGTTCATCACTTTGTCCATTGCACTTGGCAACTGCAGGCCCTCAAATATTTGTTGAATAAATGAATGAACGATAGGCATTTGTTTTGGATAGGAGGTGCTAGGGAAGTGGGAAGCTCACCTCAGTATGTTGGAATAATTATTTCTTTGGAAAGCACATTTTTGCTGTTGGTTTTAGAAATAGTGGTTTTAACAATTTAGATGGAAATGTTTGTATTTTTAACATTTTAGGAACAAAGACTTTTGTATACATTTCTATATTTCATTGCACAATGCCATTTGGTAGCAATACTTGCAAATATAAAGTGCTCAGGATTGTACATGACATGTAGCAACTGTAAAATGGTAGCATTGTTATCAGTTGTTATTAGCTGTCATTGTCATATCATGGGGTTAGGATACCCCCATAGCACATTTAGTTTAAAAATATTCTTATCTCTCCATTTAGATGTTTAAGAAAGTTTGTAAACTGTAAACTTTAGATTATAAAAACTGTTGAGTATAGTTTTCTATAGTATAAAAACTATAAACTACAACATTATCGAGTATAGTTTTCAAATTCTCACTGGTAACCTTCAAGTGCAGTGCAGGAACTTATTTCTCCGTCAGTGGCCACTGATTAGGTTTCAGGAATGTCTTGAACAAGTTAGTTTGAACCATTTGAAATGATGGCCAAAACTGTAGCATGGTGGCAATCTCATATAGTTAAACCTAGTAGAAAACAGCTTAATTTAGTGCTTTTTCTGGTGGTGGTGGTTTTCTCCCTAAGAGAAAGGAAAAACAACAGGTTTATAATAGCAGGGTATACTTTTATTTAGTATTTAAGATAAATAAACTTTTATATTTTTAAAATGAAAGAATAGGGAAACAGGGTTAAGGTGAATTTGAGAGGGGAAAAAACAGTGATTTTGCAAGGTTCTTCAAAATTCCTCTCTTGAATCACCAACCTTGTGAGACCTTTGGTAAGTCTGTAGACCTGCCCTGTCCAATATGGGAGACGCTGGCTGCATTTGGCTGCCCAGCACTTGAAATGTGGCTGGTGCAATTGAGATGTGTTGTAAATACACAGTGCATACCAAATTCTGAAGATTTAGCACAAAGAAATGTAAAATATCTCATTAATAATGTTTGTATTGATTACAAGTTGAAAAGATAGTATTCTGAAAATATCAAGTTAAATATTAAGATTAAAGTCACTTATTTCTTGTTACTTTTTTCATGTTAATAGAATATTTGTATTGGACAGTGCTGCTACCTCCTGTAAGTTCAAAAGTGATGATTTGATTTGCTGAGTGGTCACTTTCAGCTCGCACAGTGCTTCTTTCTTCCCAGATTGAATTTGGAGCTTGGCGGAGCTAGGGCACCAAGGCACTTTCTTCATTCCCTGCTTTGAGTAATGCATTGATGGCAAAAAGACTGGTGCACGTCATTAGGCATTCTAATAGGGTGTTCATTTTATTTTTGTGTTAAGTTAAAATCAGAGATATTAGAGACTTGGAAGAATTGAGTCCTCTTAAAATAGGTTGTTTGATTCTGAAGGGTGTTCAGAGCACAAACGGTAGGGATATTCTGTACATAAATATAATATATAGCTTACTTTCCCCATTTCTTTGTGACTGTTTCCAGCCATATCTTTTCGAGATGTGTTATATTAACTTGATTTTTGTATCTGTGTTTCAAAAAAGTCACACAATACATGGTATGTATGTCAAGTCTATGTTTTTGTGGTAACTAATATTATAAGTAATGCCATCCATTCTCACGATTTGAACCCAAGCTTCAATGATAGCAGTTTTCTCTTGTGTTCCTGAGTTCTGAGTTCTTTTATCTCTCTGTCTTTCTTTGGCTTAGAATATAAAATTTGCCTGGATTATATCTCCAACCTCCTTACTCTTTACTACTACAACGGTTATTATGGATCTTCATCATAGCCTTTATAACACTGTAATTCTTGGTTTATATTTCTGTTTCCCTAACTAGCCTGAGTTCCTCTGAAGACAGGGGACTGAGTTTATGTCTATCATACAAGTTAGTTCTTATTAAATGTCTGTTGGGTAAATGAAGTGGTAAGAATTCTTAGAGGAGGGGTTCCTTTGTAAGTTTATTACTCTGGAAACATATGGTGTAGGTATCCTATAGCCTTTGCTCTGATTTGCATTCTCTTGGGTCCTCTTCTAACAGGTGTAAATCTGAACTTGAAAGAAGTCAACAAACTGCCCAGTCTGCAGATGTCTCTCTGAATCCGTGCAATACACCGCAAAAAATTTTTGCAACTCCATTGACGCCAAGTCACTATTATAGCGGTAAGGATTTTTTCCCTCAGTGTAAAAAGTGCTTTTATTGAGATTTAAATTCTGCCAAAGAAATGAATTAATTCAACTTTGAATTCAACTTCTAATCTGGGCATTAAAAAAAAAAATGCAACTGCTTGTTACATATCCATTTGTGTATTTGTTGAACTCTGTTGAGCTGCCATGTTAAACCTTTAAACTTTTATCTTTGTCCTTCTCTGGGATGTTTTTAAAAATAATTCAGTTTTCGAATATTCAAAACACCTATGTTTCTGTGTATTTTCATATTTGAGTAATTTGATCAGTATTTGTTGCCCTAATCAAAATGTTCTTTTACTTGATATACTAAGATACTAATTTCTAGATTATCTATTGTGATGATTATTGATCTGTGAATTCCTTCATGAAATCAGTGATCGAAATAAAACTGCAACTCCTTGTCTGTGTTTAGGTTCCAAGTATGAGGATCTAAAAGAAAAATATAATAAAGAAGTTGAAGAACGAAAAAGATTAGAGGCAGAAGTTAAAGCGTTGCAGGCTAAAGTAAGTTCATTCCGGGCCTTATGATCGAGTATATAGTTAGGGAAGTATGTTGAAATTTCTTAGTTTTAAAAATAGATGAGATGAGTAAAATAGAGCTGGGAGATTAGCTTATCTCCAAATCTTAAATGTTCATCAAATTCCAGGGGAAGAGTAGCCATGTAATTATTTCCCTATTAAGATCTAATGATAAGTAGCATATTTGGAGAAGGTAGGACCAAGAGTCATTCCTGACTCACTGCTGGCTTTGTCACCGGGAAGCAGCTGCTTCCTGTTCGGTTCTTTTGTTAGAATGTGGTGATTGCTACCAGGAACATGGGGTTTGAGGATCGTTATTTATGAAGTTTATTTCAGAGGAGAATGTTATCAACATAATCTTGTCAATTCTTTTAAATGAGTTGCTGACAAGTGTTCTGAACTCCATTTTGATGTGGGTAAATAAGCTGAGAGAGGTGGGTGAGGAGATTTGCTTAATGTCGACAAGATAAAAATGCAAGGGTTAGAAACCCTTGCTTACAGTTCAGGGACTGACCTTGAAAATATCTGGTATCTACAGAATTTACCTTTACCATTTCTGCTCTCATGAACTTATTTGCTAGAAAAAAAAAATAACAGCCCAGTTTGGCACTTAATGGTGCATTTCCACCAAATATAAGAACTTGGGGAGATGGCACCCTTCAGCAAACAATTTAAGGTTGAGTTTTTAAGTAGATACCTTAAATACTGAGGATCAATAAGTATCTATTAGAACTTTAACACTTTTAATTTTTTTATGACATTAACCCTTGAGGTCACCAGGATTCTGGTATGTAGCAAGACACTGCTTATCAAGATGAATAAAAATTAAACAATAATTTTCTGCTTTGTCCTAGAAATAGCATATGCTTTGTTATCCACTTCAGTCATTGGTACCAATTCTGCCCCTGACATTGATTCCCAGAGTTATTTATGGAGGAATATGAATCTCCATAAACATGAAACCTCTCCCTGTGGCAAGAAAAGCACTTGCTGTAAAAAGCTTAATGCAGCATCTACAGCCAAGTCTTGATATTTGTCAGAATGGAGCCTGAGAGAAGAACCAAAGGAATAATTCAAGGCAGTACAAAATACACAATGTGTATTATATAGTACAGAATACCATATATGACATTTTCGGGGGGAGTGATATGGTGGAAAGTGAGATTCTTGAAAGAATTCTTTAGGTTAATATTTAATTTTGGTTCTCTTTGTGCAAAGCCACAGGGGGAGGTGACCAAAGATGGCAAAGGAAAATCAATATCAGAATTCAAAATGGTGGTGAATACTCACGTGTGTTTAATGGAGTATTTAAGGGATGCAGAATAAATGCAAAACGCCCATTTAAAATAGATTGAGCCTCAAATGGTACTGGCTTTAACCCTTCAATGCTGAAGTCTGACTGACAGAAAATTTCCTCACTGGGTATTGGGACTTAATGGTTCCCTTGACATGATGAACATTCTTTCTTGGTACACAGTGGAAGAGTTAACTTCTTGGCATCATGGCTTTATGTTCTCTCTGAAAATAAATAGCCTTGAATATTGAGACTCTAAAGAGCTCTAAAGATTTCTATTTTTACAGAAAGTGAGCCAGGCTATTCCCCAAAGCACTATGAATCACCGAGACATTGCCCGACATCAGGCTTCATCGTCCGTGTTCTCATGGCAACAAGAACAGACCCCAAGTCGTCTTTCATCAAGTGCTCAAAAAACTCCGATTGGGAGAGATTTCTCTGCATCTCACTTTTCTGGGGAGGTGACTCCAAGTAGATCGACTTTGAAAATGGGGAAAAGAGATGCTAATGGCAGTTTCTGTGAGGATTCTAGCAATTCCTATCTTTTGGATCAATTAAAAGCCCAGAATCAAGGTAACTTCTTGAGCTAAATTTAGTTCTATATTAAATTTTCCTGAGATAATTTCAGAGGTGATTCCAGACATTTTTAGTCCTACGAAGTGCTTATGTGTTTTGTTAGACACATCGGTGGGCAACATCCCAGTGTGGTGATGTGAAATACTGTCTTTTCTACAATAAGTAAAGATACCACAATTTTGGAATGTACCTTTATTTGTACTGAAAAGCTGGTGTCCTGAAGCCTTCAAAAGTAGGATGAGTGGCTTTGACTTGTCTTTCCGAAGGAGGGCGAGTAGGTTGGTTGTAGTTGACACTTCCCACACTTCTCATCAGGCTCCCTTTGTGGCCCATGGAACAATCATGTGGCCTAGGCTGCTTTGGCCAGAGGTGTGGCATGGGTTTGCCGAACAGCTTTGCTCTGCCCTGCCAGGTCGTCCATATGAGAGCAAACCTGTAAGTTTGGCTGCTGTACCGCACTGCAGCTGACAGCCAAGGGCACCAGGTGGTGTTTTGGAATCTACTCTGCAGACTGATAATTTCCACTGCTATGATACATTGAAAATCACCGTCATTGTTCACTGGTGAGAGCTGTCATACTGCCAGTGCCGTTGGAACCCATATTGTGTGTATGAGCGGAAAAAAATGAAAAAAAATTATTGTTAATTTTGGCAATATAGGAAGTTCACACTGTCTTCATCTTTACTGGAGATAAATCTACCAGAGAATATGAGAGGATGAATTTTTCACTGCCTAGTGCTCATTTGCATTGATATGGGCACAAAACAAATATTTTTTTGCCAGTGTATAAAACCAAGTGGTAGTTTTAACAAAGCGTGTTAAATGTCATGTGCTTTTTGCAGCTTTGCTGAGATTCTATTCACAATTTTAGAAAAGCATTTTCTCCCCCAAGTTTCTCTGTGAAAACATAAGAAAATTTGTTTCTTCTGCTTTCTGTGGGATGTTTGAATCCAAAAGACAATAGAGACTAAACATTGAAATTCAATCCCACTAAAGTAGCTTCTGTGTTTAAGGTGAATTGATTTATATTTGTGCAGAGTAACAAATCATACATTCTGAATTTAATTGTAAATTATTTGTGAAAAATATATATTCATTGGAATTTGGGTTTTGTTTGTGATTTAAGAGCTAAGGAGCAAGATTAGTGAGTTGGAACTACGTCTGCAAGGACAAGAAAAAGAAATGAAAGGGCAAGTGAATAAATTTCAAGAACTCCAACTCCAACTTGAGAGAGCAAAAGTGGAATTAATTGAAAAAGAGAAAGTTTCGAATAAAAGTAGAGATGAACTAGTGAGAACAACAGCACAGTATGACCAGGCATCAACCAAGGTACTTGACTTTTCATGAGTTATCGGAAAAAATTTCCATTTCTTCATGCAATTCTTTGGAAAGAGTACTTTCCACTTACGTTTCTGAAATAAATGTTAGTAATGGACCTTATTAATATATACCAGGTAATACTGATGCAGTTGAACTAGTAAAGTCTTTTAGAGTTGGGTAGATCTGGGGTCCAATCCTGACTGCACATTCTCCCAGCTGAGTGACTTGGGCAAATCACTCGTTTCTTTTATGTCTCAGAGGGTGGTGAAGAATAAAGATTATGTATCTACAGCACCTGGTGTGGTGCCTGGCACGTAGAAGAGGCACTTTGAAGTAATGGAACTTTAAAAAAGTTTTAGGACATACGATGGAATTTAATCGATCTATTCATAGGATCCAGTATATGTTCTGCCATTTAATCTTAAGGCTCTAATTAAGGCCAAGCTTCTTAGCCTGTTATTTGAGGGTGTTTTGTTTGTTGTTATTGTTGTTGTTGTAATTGCTTTGGCCCCAACCTACTTCTCTAGTCTTTTCTTCCCTTTTTTCTACTCTTCATTCATTCGCCAACTCATTCAACAAATATTTATCGATTGCCTTCCATGTGTCAGGCACTGTTCTAGACCTGGGGATGGAGCAGTGAGAAAATAGACAAAGATCATTGCCCTTGTGGAACTTCATCCTAATGGGGGATGTGACATAAGTGTATGAGTAACATGGATAGTATGGTATATGGTGACAACTGTAGAGAAAAACGAATTATCTTCTAGGACCAACCATGATTATTTGGTGTTTCTTGAACCTAACCTTTTTTGGGCCTGGTGTTTTGCTCACATTTGCCTTTCTGCTTGGCACACCCTCCTCTTGGAATACTCTTGACATGTTCCTCATCCTGTGAGCTCCTTCCCTCATCTCTTAATGCACTGAGATCTTTTCTCCTGGCATCCCCCTTGTGACCCTTTTATTGTCATTATTTGTGTTCTAGCCTGTGGTTCCCACACTTGGCTAATTGTCAGAATCACTGAGAACCTTGCAAAATTAATCCTATGTCTAACGTAGGCCTAAGAAATTAACTTTTGATAAACTCTCTAGATATTTTTAAGGCAGTAGGTAAAAACAGCTGTGGTAGGTAGACCTTTGTCTCCTATTTGCTTCCTGAGGGCAGGTTCTTTCTGTCTTTTTAAAAAAATTAATCTTTTTATTTTAAGATAATCATAGATTCATATGTCATTGTATGAAATAATAGCTTGTTAAAATGGTGAGTTACATTGATTGCTCTTCAAATATTTGAATGAGCCTTGCATCCTTGGAATAAGCTTTACTTGGTTGTAGTGTATAGTTCTTTTTATTTATTTCTTTTTATTTATATCTATTTATCTGCTAACAATTTGTTAAGGAATTTTGAATCTATGTTCATGGGAGATATTGGTCAGCTGTTTTCTTTTTTTTGTACTGTCTTTGGTAATTTATATCAGAGGTGATACTAGCCTCATATAATGAATTGGGAAACATCCCCTCCTCTTCTATTTTTTGGAAGAGATCGTGTAGAATTGATGTTATTTCTTCTTTATACATTTGGTAGGATTCTCCATGAAACCATCTGGGCCTGGAGATTTCTTTCTTGGGAGTTTTAAAATTGCAAATTCAATCTTTAAAATAGTTATAGAGCCATTAAAATTATTTCATATTGGGTGAGTTAGGATAGTTTGTATTTTTAGAGGAAATGGTCCATTTCGTCTAAATTGTCAAGCTTATGTGCGTAGAGTTGTGTGTACTATTCCCTCATTCTTTTGGTGTCTGTAGATCAGCTGGTGACTCCCTGTTTGTTTCTGATATTTGCGTCTTCTCTTTTTTTCTCTTTGCCAATCTTGGAAGAGATTTCTCAGTTTAATTGGTCTTTTATCGATCTTTCTAAAGAATCAGCTTTTTGGTTCATTGATTATTCTCTTTTCAAATTCATTGATTTTTGCTCTTTCTTAATTCCTTCTGCTTACTTTGGGTTTATTTTGCTCTTTTTCTACATTGCTGAGGTGGGTAGCTTAGATTATTGATGTGAGACTTTTCTTCTTTTCCAATGTAGTCATTTGATGCTATAAATTTCCCTCTTGGTACTGCTTTAACTGTGTCCTACAAATTTTGATATATTGTATTTTCATTTTTATTTTGTTCAGTGTAATTAAAAATTTTTTTTCTGAGACTTCTTTTTGACCCATGGATTATTTTGAAATACCTTGTTTAGTTTCCAAGTGTTGTGAGATTTTCATCTTTCTGTTAATGATTTGTAGTTTGATTCCATTGTGTTCAGAGAACATACTGTATGACTTTAATTCTTTTAAATTCGTTGAGGTTTGTTTTATGGTGTGGAATCTAGTCTATCTTGGTATATGTTTCATGGGCACTTGAAAAAAAAGTATATTCTGTTTTTGAGTAGAATGTTCTAAAAATGTCCTTAGCTCCTATTAGTTTATGGTGGTGTTGAATTCTTCTATATCCTTGCTGATTTTCTGTCTAGTTGTTCTGTCAATTTTTGGGAGGGATTCTGAAATCTCCCATAATTGTTGATTTGTTTCTCCTTTCAGTTCTACCAGTTTTTGCTTCACATAGTTTGCAGCTCTGTTGTTTGGTGCATATACATTTAGAATTTATATGTCTTTTTGGTGGATGGACCATGTTCATTATACAATGTCCCTCAGTGTCCCTGGTAATTTTTTTTATTCTGAAGTCTACTTTACCTGATGGTATTATAGGCATTCTTCATTAATATTTGCATGATGTATTCTTTCTGTCTTTTTGCCTTCAACCTATCTATGTTACTTTATTTAAAGTGTAGACAGCATCTAGTTGAGTCATTTTGTATTTTATTTATATTATTGAGGTCATATTGATTTATAACATTATGTAAACTTCAGGAGTACATCATTATATTTTGGCTTCTGTATAGACTGCATCGTGTTCAACCACCAAAAGCCTAGTTTCTATCTGGCACCATATATACGTACCCCTTTACCCTTTCACCCTTCCCCCACCCTCCTCCCTTCTGATAACCACCAGTCTGTTCTCTATGTTTGTTTGTTTATCTTCCATATATGGATGAAGTCATACAGTGATTGTCTTTCTCTGACTTATTTCGCATAGCATAATACCTTCAAGGTCCATCCAGGTTGTTGCAAGTGGCACAATTTCCTATTTCTTATGGCTGAGTAGTGTTCCATTGTATATGTATACCACATCTTCTTTATTCATTCATTTGTTGATGGGTCCTTGAGTTGCTTCCAAGTCTTGGCTATTGTGAATATTGCTGCAGTGAACATAGGGGTGCATATATCTTTTCAAATTAATGTTTCATGTTCTTTGTAGAAATACCCAGAAGTGGAATAGCTGGATCATACCATATTTCTATTTTTTATTTTTTGAGACATCTCCATACTGTTTTTCCATGGGGGCTTTACCAGGTTGCATTCCCACCAGCAGTGTATAATGGTTCTCTTTTCTCCACATCCTCTCCAACACTTGCTTTTTCTTGTCTTTTTAATAGTAGCCATTCTGATGGGTGTGGGGTGATATCTCACTGTAGTTTTGATTTGCATTTCTCTAGTAATTAGTGATGTTGAACATCTTTTCATATGCCTATTGGCTATCTGTATATCTGCTTTGGAAAAATGTCTGTTCATGTCATCTGCCCATTTTTGATCAGGTTGTTGATTTTTTTGTTATTGAGTTATATGAGTTCTTTATGTATTTTAGAATATTAAACCCTTACTGGGTATATGATTTGCAAATATTTTCTCCAAGTTGGTGGGTGGTGAGTTGTCTTCTTGTCTTGTTGATGGTTTCCTTTGCCATGCAGAAGCTTTTTAGTTTGATGTAGTCCCATTTGTTTGCTTTTTCTTTTGTTTCCCTTGCCTCAGGGGACATGATATTCAAAAAGATAACTGCTAAGACCATGTCAAAGAGCATACTGCATATGTTTTCTTCCAGGAGTTTTACGGGTCTTATATTCAATCTTTAATCCATTTTGAGTTAGTTTTTGTGTACGGTGTAAGATAATGATCTACTTTCATTGTTTGGCATGTGGCTATCTGGTTTTCCCAGCAACATTTATTGAAGGGACTTTCCTTTCTCCATTGTATGTTCTTGGTTCCTTTGTTGAAATAGCTGTCCTGGGTCATATTTTTTGATTCACTCTTCTATTTGTCTTTTAATTACCATATTTAGATCATTTACATTTAATGTAATTATTGATATGCCTTGGCTTGTCTACCATCTTATTTTTGGTTTCCTATTTCTTTTTCTTTTTCATTTCTCTTTTCTTTTTTTCTTTTCTTCCTGTGGCTTAGTTGAACATTTTTTAGAATTCCATTTAGATTTATCTATACTGTTCTTGAGTATATTTCTTTGTAGAACTTTTACAGTGATTGTTTTAGATGTTACATTTTATATACACTATTTATCACAATCTGTTGGTGGTGTATTTACTGGCTCTAATGAATTATAGGAAATTTACTTCTCTTTTCCTTCTTTTAACTCCCCCATTTATAATATAATTTTCTTGTGTTTTTTCTATGTACATTTAGAACCACATTAAACCAGTTCCACTGTCAAGCATAATTTAGAAAAATGAGGAGGAGAAGGAAAGCCTATAATATGTATCAGTATTGCTGTTTACTTTGGTCTTCCTTCCTCCCTGATTCATTCCAAGTTTCCTCTCTTCATCATTTCCTTTCGGGTTAAAGAGTTTTCTTTTCTTTTTTTTTTTCTGCTTTATCTCCCCAAATCCCCCCAGTACATAGTTGTATATCTTAGTTGCAGGTCCTTCTAGCTGTGGCATGTGGGATGCTGCCTCAACGTGGCCTGATGAGCAGTGCCATGTCCACGCCCAGGATTCGAACCGGTGAAATCCTGGGCCACCACAGTGGAGCATGTGAACTCAACCCCTCAGTCACGGGGCCAGCCCCCTAAAGAATTTTCTTTACCATTCTTTTAGGATAGGTCACCTTGCTGCAAATTCTCTTAGTTTTCCTTTATCCAAGAATTTCTTGATTTCCTCTTTGTTCCTGGAAAATATTTCCTTGGGGTATAAGATTGTGGATTGATGGTTCTTCCCTTTCAGTACCATCGTGTTCTTCTCTCGAGTCCTGAAGTCCCTTGTCAGTACGCTTTCTCTCCTTACAGAGTGTTCCTAACTGTGTTTTAAGATAATGTCCAGGGTTTTGCATTGTTCTTGGTGGGAGGAATAGGGAAATGCACATCTATTCTATCTTCCTGGAAGTGGTAGTCCAGGTACATTTTTAGATATTCTCCTAGTTCAGTGCTTGGACGGAGAAATTTTTGGTAAATATTGATTAGATGTATGAAGGTGCAGTGGAAGGTAATGGGACCATGACCTCCCGTGATCCATGTATTTATTCTCTTCATGCAGTCTAAGTTTGTCAATTGGTTTTTTAAGTTAGAAAGACTTGGACTTGATCCCTGGCTCTGCCATATCACCATTTTGTTGCTTTTGGAATTAATTTAATTAACTTCTGAGCCTCAGTTGCCTGATCAATAAAATGCTGCTAGTAATGCCTGTGTCATAGGATTGTTGTAAAGACTGAGATAATTTTTCTAAAAGCTTTAGCATAGTGCCTGGTATACATGGTGAACTTATATTAATATTAGTTGTTTTTATTATATTGAGTTCCTTGTCAGTTAAGCTCATTTTCAGTTGCATTTTTGCCAAGTCAGGCCTTTCTGTATATAAGATTTATACTTATCTTTCATCATTTTGTCTTGTCAGGTTTGGTATGACAAGATCACCAAGTCCTTGTTCTGTCTAACATATTTGATGAGGTCTCTCCTTATCAGATGATGACTTAAGATTTTTGACTAGGACAGTGCTGAGAACACAGCTCTAGCTTTATTTCTGTTAGAGACTTCCTCCAGGTTCCTTTCTTAGGGCCGGGAGGTGGGGTGGAGACTGGCCCTGAGCTCACATCCATGCCCATCTCCCTCTACTTTATATGTGGGTATGAGGGATGCCTACCAGCATGGCTTGATAAGCAGTGGTAGGTCTGTGCCCACATCTGAACCAGTGAACCCTAGGCTGCTGAAGCGGAGCATGTGAACTTAACTGCTGTGCCACTGGGCCGGCCCCTCCTCCAGGTTCTTAGGACTCATTTGTTCACTGCTTTCTGGATTGCATTTTTCTCAATGAACTACAAATCCACCTAACTGAAAATTCAGTCCAACCTTCTCCATCTTGCCTCTAAGGATAATATGACTTTGTCAAATGTGTTGCTGAAATCAGATTATGCTTTGTTTATGCTGTTCCCTGATCTACCATTAGAATTACCTATTAAATAAAATGGACCTAATTTAACTCAAATCAATACCATGTTCATTAGTGAACAAATGCTGTTTCTAGTATGCTTCTTTTCCAAGTATTTATGAACCGCGTGGGATACAAGGCTGCAACCCATGTAGAAACAGAGTGTTGGGGCTGGCAGCAAACCTGGAGTTCAGCACTCACATTTTATGGGTGAAAAAGCCACGCCCAGAGCACTAAGTGAGTGCCCAGGGTCATATGCTACATATTTTCAAGGACCAGCTCTGGGCACTGTTTTAGAGGACTATGGAGCATTCATGACACCTAGTGGTCAGCTACTCTTACATGGATTTTGCATCATCAGTATCATAATGTGGTTTTTGAAAAATTTGAATAAAGTGTAAATACCTCATAAGGGTCTTTTTTAACCTGCTGTTTGATTCCTGGGATCCTTTAGTGGAATGTGTTGCAGTTTGAAGGATGGCCAGCAGAGGGTGCCAAGGGTTCATTCATCTACCCTGCCATGCCTGGTTTTCTTTCTTGAGAATTGTTAACCATCAAAATTTTGGACTATTATTTGGGCAATGATTTTTTTGTCTGAGTTGTTTCCTGCTGTATCCCTAGTGCCTAGAATAGTGCTTGATGTATAGTAGGCTTCCAGTAAATATTTGTTGAATTCATATTTACTGTTGTAAATAATTTGTGTAGCACTTTTCGTTGGGGATTTAAGAATTCAAGAATAGGGGCCGGCCCGGTGGCGCAGCGATTAACTTCACACGTTCTGCTTCTTGGTGGCCTGGGGTTCGCCGGTTCGGATACCAGGTGTGGACATGGCACTGCTTGGCAAAAGCCACGCTGTGGTAGGCGTCCCACATATGAAGTAGAGGAAGATGGGCATGGATGATGGCTCAGCACCATTCTTCCTCAGCGAACAAAAGAGGAGGATTGGCAGCAGTTCGCTCAGGGCTAATCTTCCTTAAAAAAAAAGAATTCAAGAACATTAAGGATAATGACAAAGGTGCCTTAATGTCCAAGTCAGTGGATTAATTTGAACCACTGACTCAATATTTTACTTTTTGAATGTGGTATTTTTATAGTTCTGATATTTGCAAAATCAGACCAGACTTTGATGACCATCTTGGGTTAGTTAATGGTGTCTGATTGGTCTTGTAGCAAAGTGTTACATCGTGTTTTCTTTTCTTGTGAATCCTCTGTTAAATTTTTAATATTTCTGATAGTTCTAAATGGGACTATAATGAGTCTCAGAGTAATATATTAGTAGAGAGATTTGCCAAATTGGGGCACATTTCTTTTAGACAAGGGAATTCTCCCTCAGCGACATAAGGTGTTCTAATTCCTGCCTGGGACTTTACAGTCGTTGGGTAGGGCAGTTTAAGGATTTGAGCACCACGGGGAAGAGTCAGAGGAACGGGTTTCAAGACTTGAAGATTTAAGACCGTTTTGTTCCAATTTAATTTTAGAAGAACATCTTAAATTTTGATGTAATTCATGTTTTAAAAATTAGTTTAAGGATAATTGGCTGTGTAAAAAGGCAAAAGAGTGTTCTTTGTGTTGCTTATGGCAGCTTGGTTAAAAAACAAACAGTTCTGATGTATCTGGAGAACTGTGAACCTCCAGATGTTAAAAATGGCGTCAGTGGGAGCATTGTTCAATTAATATTCAAAATTTCCCACAAAGTCTGTTATGCTTGGAACAGACTACCAGACTGTCCATTGAGGGTATCGGGTACCCTCTGATTATTCCACAGCCTCTAAATTATATGGGTCAACATCACTGCGTTTTAACCTCTCATTTCCAAGCAACAAAATGTTAGATGAATTATTCAGACGTGATTTCTTTTTTCATAGCACAAATTATGAAGTATTTATTTAAATGGTCTCATGTTTTACCCCCTTGCTAATGTTTCCCAAATATAAATTTTATGTGTGCTAAAATAATTATGGTAGTTTTAGTATTTGGCTAATAGTTTTAAACCCAACTTTTTACAAAATAACAATATTAAAACAACGGTAATCTCGAACCAGATCTTGAGACTAATTTTTCTAAAATTCAAAATATTTGCATCTTTCCTTGAATAGTTTTTGTTTTGTATTGAACATTTTTATTTGTTGTCAGTGTACTGCATTGGAACAAAAACTGAAAAAACTCACTGAAGATTTGAGTTGTCAGCGACAAAATGCAGACAGTGCCAAACGTTCTCTGGAACAGAAAATAAGGGAAAAAGAAAAGGAATTTCAAGAGGTAAGGTAAATGGATTCAGGAGTTTGTCCGGAAGGGTATTGTGGGCATTTCATAGTTTCATCATTTGAAAAGAGAAGCTGTTGATCATCTTTTAGGTTGTTCTAGAGAGGAAGTGCTTTGTGAAGAAAAGGTCACTGTATTTTCCTTCACACTTTCCATCTTTTTGTTTTTGATTGGAGAAGGGGCTAGTAGTCAGCATGTTCTTTTTTATCCATGTTTTCTGATTTGTTGGAGATTTGATACTGAGTAGGAAAAGATCATAGCCAGCCCTGGTGGTCTAGTGGCAAAGGTTCGGTGCTCTCACACTGCAGCCCGAGTTTGTTTTCCTGTCAGGGAAGCACACCACCCATTGGTGGTTGTACTGTGGTGGCTGCGTGTTGCTGTGATGCTGAAAGCTATGCCTCCAGTATTTCAAATACCAGTAGGGTCACCCATGGTGGACAGGTTTCAGTGGAGTCTTCCAGACCAAGACAAACTAGGAGCAAGGACTTGGCCACCCATTTCTAAAAAAATTGGCCATGAAAACCCTATGAATGGCAGCAGAGCATTATCTGATAGAGCACCAGAAGATGAGAGGATGGTGCAGAAAGACCGGGCAGGGTTCCACTCTGCTGCACACAGGGTCACTAGGAGTCGGAATCAACTGCATGGCACAAACATCAAAGGAAAGGACCATATTTCTTTGAAACACTCTCTGTTGTGAAGGAAATTGTATTACATTCTATAGGTGTTTTTAGAGCCTGTGGGTTGGAAAATAGGAAATGTAGTTGATGTGGTGGGGAAAGAAGTTGGCAGACAAGTTAGGGCTGAAGATGCTGTTCTACACGTATTGGTACCAGTTTCTGGTGAGTTAGTCTGAAATTGTATCATACAGATTGAAGGTCTATAGTCTTTTAGTTAGAGAAACTGGAAATATTAATCCAGTATCCTTATGTGGTTATCAAAGTTAGTTGGTGGCCTATACTTCCTACCATTCTAAATTGTAAGTGGTATGTGGTCTTTGGTATTTTAAAGCCCGTTTCTGAGTGTATTTGATTTCTCGGCTGAGTTGTGACTATTACAGCTCAGCTCTACTCTCTTTTGCCCCTGGATATTTCAAAAGAGAGATAATTAATTTAAGATTGAGGATGGGGCGGAAACAGGCTAGTTTGCATGTGTTCAACTGGCTGCCTCCTTCCCCTTTCCCACAGAGGCCTGGATTTGATTACTGGGACCAGAGCTCAGGCTGATTATGTTTATCGCTAAGTGGATGGTCAGCCTGGCTCCCTGTTGTCTCCCGCTCTTTCAGTCTAGCATCGCCCTGGCGATGTTTGTGCCTCACCCTGGAAGCTCCCTTTTTAACCAGCGTCGGTGTGATGCGTGTGTGTTTTGCTTTTCAGGAGCTCTCCCGTCAGCAGCGCTCCTTCCACACGCTGGACCAGGAGTGCACTCAGATGAAAGCCAAGCTCACACAGGAGTTACAGCAAGCCAAGAACATGCACAACATCCTACAGGCTGAACTGGATAAAGTAGGGTGCTAGCTTATTTCTCACTCCTTAATAACCCCCCTTTTTCCTTATATGTGTTATTTCTGTACCACAACTGACATTATGATACTTTTAAAGAAGAAATGCTCTATCCTCACTTTCCTTGCTTATCAAAGAGGAGAAGAAACTGAACCTGTCAGGGTCTGGGTTTTCTCATTTACAGAAGGGAGGAGGAAGTGAGGGTCTCAGATCTGAAGGTCTCTGGAGGGCTCTGGTATTCCAGGGGTTCTTGGTCATGTTACCAGGTGGGAGCTATCCCAAGTAGTTTATGCCCCTAAATAGTCAAAGCACTGAAAATTATAATCAGCTCACTTATTTAACACTCATTCCAAAAATGATCTCATCCAGTTTTATGGCTTTACATGTCATCTACATGACAAGGACTCCCATGTTTGTATCTCCAGCCTGGATCTCTGTCCCGAACTTCAGACTTGTGTGTGTGTACCTGATATTTCCACTCGCGTGTCTCATAGGCATCTCACACTTAGCATGTCAGTAATGGAACTCCAGCTGTGGTTTGCAAACTTGTTCCTCCCTTCGTCTTCCTCATCCTAGTAAAGAACAATTCCCTTCTTCACAATGCTCAGGCCAAAACCTCCATGTCGTCTTCAACTTTGCTTTTTTTCTCACACCTCAAAGTAATCCATTAAAACACTGTCTACTCTACCTTTATTTATTTACATGTTTGTGTATTTGTGTATATCTGTGTATATTTGTGTGCATAAGTATATGTGTGTGTATTATATGTATAGTATATCTGAACTTTTTTGTGTTAAGACACAAAATCTATATAGAACAAATGTTTAACGATAAATTGGTATAAGGCATGCTCTCTCGTAATCATTATCTATGTCAGGGGATAGAATCTTGTCAGCCACCCAGAAACTGTGCTGCATACCTCCCTGCTAAGAATCAACCTGACTTATGTCTGTCTGTTTTGTACTGAATATGACTGCTTTCACCAACTCTAGTGCTGTATCTGGTCTAAGATGCCATCATCTCTCACCTGGGTCCCCGTACCAGCCTCCTCACTGGGGTCCCCCCACTTCCTCCTTGCTGTCTGTTTTCAGCCCGCGGCCAGAGCGAGCCTTTCACAGTGTGAGTCAGATCACGTCACTCCTCTACTCAAAACTCTGCAGTTACTCCCGTCTCTCAGAGTAAGAGCCAGGTTCTTCCAAAGGTCTGCAGGACCCTCCGTGGCCTTCCCACCACCTCATGCGCTGACCTCATCTCCCCGCATGCCCCTTGCTGACTCTATTGTAGCCACGTGGCTTCTTGCCGCTGGTGGGCACACCCAGCACCTGACAACTTCGGCTTTGCTCTTGGGGATGCTCTTTCCCCAGACAGCAGGGCTCACGCCTTCACTTTCTTGAGCTTTCTGCTCCGGTGTCACCTTACCAGTGACATCTTCCCTGGGGTCACTACATAGGTCCCCCCTCATTGCTTTCTGTTTACCTTGGTTTATTTTTCTCCACGGGGCGTATCATCCGACATACGAGACAGTTATTTGTTTATTTTTATATTGTCTTCCATCACTCAAATCTTTCCACGAGGACAGAGCTGCGTCTGTTTAGTTCTCTGCTGTGACTATAGCACATAAATCCTGCATATCCGCAGCTTTAAAACGGCAGAACATGCAGTGCCATTGTTCATGCTTTTCTTGACTTGACCCATTTTGCCTGAGAGGGTGACACTGCTTTGAATTTACCCCGAATATGTCGGGTATTCACTTGTTGTCACAGTGTCATCTATGTTCTCAGTGTTTGCTTCTTTGTTTATTTGCTAAAACTAAGGGTTTACCATTTAGGTAGAGTCTCTTATTTTATGAAAAATATATTAACTCTCAAATTCAAGATATAACAGTAGGGCATGTCGGCCTCTCTGAGTAGAGGAACCGAGCGTGGGGGATGGCAGTTGGGACTGGGAGAGCTACCGCTTATCGTCATCCATTATACAGGATGGACTGTCAGGAGTGCTTACAGAGTTATCCTGCTCTCTCTGCATCTTTCCAAGTTTGGTAAAAAGAAAAAAAATCCTCCTTTCCCAGGATAGATTATTAACTGTTTAATGGATTTCCTCCAAGCCCTTTAAATAAAAATACTTTTATAAATATGTAATTGGGGTTTTTTGGTTTGATTTTTGTTTAAAGAGGAATATTCTGTTTGTAGTGTCTGAGCCTTGTTGTTATTGGATGTTTTGTGGTCTATTTAATCACCCCCCTGCTGATGTATGTTTAGTTTCTCAGCATTTTTTGTTCACTGTCACACCGTTGGTCATATCACTGGGCAGGTATCTGTATGCGTGCTGAGAGCCCTTCTGTGGACCAATTTCTCCATGTGAAATTGATGGCTTCAGGGGCATATGTGTTCTATCATTTGTTACATACTGTCACCAAAAACATGTGGTTTACTCTCCCACCAGATGTGAGAGAGGTCCGTTTCCTCCCATCCTTGCTAATAGCAGACAGGTTGGTTTTGCCAACAAAGGAGTGAAAAATGTCGTCTTATCATTGTTTTAATTCATACTTCCTTGATTGTCATTCAGGTTATTTGTTTCAGAAATTTTTTGCCGTTCATATTTTTTTTGCTTTTGTGCTTTTTTGTTTTGTGAGGAAGATTAGCCCTGAGCTAACATCCACTGCCAATCCACCTCCTTTTTTTGCTTGAGGAAGGTTAGCCCTGAGCTAACATCTGTGCCAATCCTCTGCTTTATATGTGGGATGCCTCCACAGCATGGCTGATGAGTGGAGTAGGTTTGCACCTGGGATCTGAATCGGTGAACCCTGTGCTGCCAGAGTGGAACTCACAGAACTTTAATCACTTGGCCACAAGGCTGGCCCCATCATTCATATTTTTTAAATAAAATTTTCTGTTTCTATCCTTTGCTCTTTTTAAAAATTGGTTTGTCTTTTGGTAAATGAAATCATAGAAGTGCTTTACTTATTGTGTTATGGATGTCTCATTTTTATTCTATTGTATGGTATGTTCTCCTAGTCTGTTTCTTATCTCAACTTTTTTTGGGGGGTTGTTTCTTACTATTTAGTTGTTTTATTTTTCATGGTTAAATTTTTTTCCTTCGTGGCTTCCTCCCCAAACCCAGCCTTTTTCGTCTCTCAAATGCTGTTGCTAAGTGATGTCACAGGTTGATATGATGGCATTTTAAGTTAAACTTATGGTGCTGTATTTAACAGTCTTGACCAAAATTATATATTGTGTCTCAACCAATAGCGATGGCATCAATTTTTTTAATCCATGATTTGTTTTTTGTTATCGAAGAGTAAATGACTATGTAAAAAGTAAAGAACATAAAAATGAAACTTTGCCTTGTTTTCTCGTTGTAGGGCACATCAGCGAAGCACCAGCTAGAAAAAAATTTGGAAGAGTTTAAGCAGAAGTTCAGCAGAACTGAGCAGGCGTTTCAGGCGAGTCAGATCAAGGAAAATGAGCTGAGGCGAAGCAGTGAGGTGAGTGAGGGGCAGAGACGCAAATGCAGCTGTTTCTGTGCAGAACGAAGAGGAAGGGTCAAAGAGAATTTCCACACCGTTTTTCAGTGGGTTTTCATGACCCTACATAATTTTTTTTTTTTTATTTGCCACAGGTGAGTATTACAAAGTATTTTTTTATACAACCTATAACATAGAACATAAGTGCTTTTTTTGCTTTCTATTCCATTATAATTACTAATTTGCATGTAGCAATTATAGGAAACCTTGACTTCTATTAAGAACACGCACTCCTTTTTTTTTTTAAGATTGTTTTAGACCACCTGGGAGGTGGAAGGATGGAAGAAAGTGAAGGATTTTCCAAATGGAAAGAAAAAGAAATTGGCGATGGGACATATAACGTAAATCTCTTTTCCAGGGGTTAACTTCTGAGTCATCAAAGATTAAAAACCTTGTGGAAAATAATAGATTTCAATGAATAAAAGTAATGACAAAGAGTTTCTACATTTAAAATTCTTATAAAAACATGAAGTTATTGTACATTATGTTACTCTGGCTTCAAAAGTCAGCACTAACCTTAGTGTTGAGCCTGTGCAAGCGTGGTTGACTGTGTCTTTGGAGATTCATGCTTTTTATACAGAATGGTGGATGAGGTATTCCTGATGGCATGGATATGAGGAGGACCCTGATGTTGCTTCTACCGATAGGATTTTATCCATACTTAACTTTAATTTGGCTTCTCCCTGAATTTATTTAGTAGCCTGGTGTTTATTTTAAAGGGCGTAATTAAGAACCATTTCGGGATGGTTAATGGGCTGAAACAATTCGAATAGAGCCATAAATCAGCGTTGTAATTTTACAAAGAAGCACAGGCGAACAGAAGTTTCTTTTCCTTCAGCTGTCACAGGAAAGAATCTTTTCCCCTTATTCTTTAAATATTTTGCAATCACTTTTTTAGACTGTAGAGATTCCTTTTTTTAAAAATTCTCTCTAAAGAACAGTTACTTATCCAGTTGAGGAAAATCTAAATGGACTTATCCCCATGGCTTTGAAGAATGTAGCGTGATTGTAAGATCAGAGCAGCTGTCGGTAGCAGACTCTTGTGAAAGCATCCAGCCTCAGAGGGTAATCCTGCTGGAGACAGCAGGCCACAGCTCCAGGAACCCAACTGCAAGAAAACTTCATATCAGATGATGGTTTCATCAGCGAACGTTTTCAAATGGAAGTGTTTGTTTCAGCAAAACAAATGTTTGCCTTTTGGCCAGTGGGGACCAACCAACAGATGCTTCTGCTCACATTTCCACAGGCAGACTGGCACCGAACTCTTCCCTCTGTGAGCTTCCCTTTCAGCCAGGAGCTCTCCCGCG
The DNA here is from genome assembly GCF_037783145.1 of Equus przewalskii. NCBI lineage: Eukaryota > Metazoa > Chordata > Mammalia > Perissodactyla > Equidae > Equus > Equus przewalskii. The sequence goes on along the minus strand of NC_091853.1, from coordinate 20,549,598 downwards.
ACTCCACTGGCTGCTTGGTGGAAACATTTTGTAAAAGCAATCGTCTGGTTAAGAGGGTCCAAACGCTTGTGAAGCTGCTTGCTTGGCCAAGGCGCAGCAGTGGGCTGGACGTTGCCTTGCAGGTGTTTCTGAAGACTTGTGCATCCCCGCAGGGTCTGGTTTGTCAGCTGTAGAGCTGTCCACGATGAACTCCAGCCTGGACCGAGTTAAATGCCTATCGTGTTGCATTTATATTTCATTGATTGCTGCGTCCAATGAGGGCGGTCATGTGGAAGTGCCTAGCACAGGGCCAGGGAATTCATTTAGTATTTGTCTTAATTTATGTGTGTGTGTGTGCATGTGCGTGTGTCTTCTTTTGAGGATGATATCAAGAATTCAAAGGATTTGGCTGACTCTTGCATTTTGAATTGGGATTGGGGTCAGAAGAGTGCTTTACCCAGTTAGAGAGTGGTATAACTTAGTGGTAAAATGTTGGTGGCTTTAGTGAGTGAGATCTGAAATTGCATTGCTTTTCTGCCACCTACCTGCTGTGTGACCTTGGGACAATGACTTACCCTTTCTGATTCTGACTTTCCTTATTTGCCTATAGGGACTAATAATACCCCTCCCTTTTCAAAGCTGTATTAAGGATTAAATTAAATTTTGTAGGTAAAAGGCTTAGACCAGTGCTCAGCACACAAATGCTCAGTAAATTATTGCAGTCCACCTGCTCATTCCTTTCATCTTCACAACTGTTGTGACCTTGTGTGCTGTCACCCAAAGTCACAGAAAGTCCTGAGCAGGGGCAGTGCATTTGAGATGTTTCTCATTTAAAATTGTGCCTGTTCTACTATTCTTTCACTCTGCGTATCTTTCTGTATCTAGTTATAAGTAAGTACAAGCAAGTTTAGCGTGCTTATAGGTTTTGGATGCCGAAATAATGTGACAGTTGTACTGAAATTTTACTTGTCCGTGTTTAGCAAACTAATATGCTGCTCACAATGAGAAACCGTCGGTAGTGGAAACGTGATTTAATGGCCCAACCAAGGGTACAGTTAACATTTAGTGTCAAAGTGAATGGAGGGTTTAGAGAAGCTGCTCGTCCAGCATCCAGTGGCTGCCCATGTCATTGTGGTTAGCAGTAATAGAGCATCATTTGACAGCCAAGATGAGGGAATGCTTGCTTGGGGACCTTCTCAAGCGTGGGGATCTATATTACACCAGGTCCTCTAAGGAGCTTTGGCTGGCAGGGAAGAATGATGCAGTGGAAGGCGAGAAACACATCCTTTGCATCCATCCTTTGTTCACGGTATAGACTTAGCCCCAGCAGGGGACGTATTAAGCTTCATTCATGGATGGGATCAAGAAGTGCCACACTGTAGCTGAAATGTGTTTTGTCTGGCCCTGGGAAATGGTGCTTCCCCTGCTACTGCTAAACCGAAGTTGATCTTGGTGGAATTGCTTGCTTAAGCTCTCACGCTGGCTTGTGGTTACGGGGATTTTTGTTGTGTTTTTCCAGACTAGTGCCCAACTCTGCACACCCTGTGAGGATGCAAGAGATGCCTAGGAGAATAGATCCTTGTATGCTTAACTCATTGTTGATAATGAACTACCCAGTCAAGTCTTAAGTGGCTGTAGCCTTGCAGAAAACTAATTGCTGATGGATGGCAGCCTACAGCTCCATTTTCAGATGCTCATTTTCTAAATTCTGGCCTTTTAAAATTCTTGGGTTGGTCATAGCCATAGCATTATAAGCCTGCTGGGTCCCAGGATTGGCTGAAAATTTCTTCGTTAGAAACAAATATTTACGGAGCTAATGCCAATGTAGAGAAAGACATGTTAATCTTGCCAATGAGCGCACTATTCATTTAAACGTCTCTCAATATGGACAAAGATAGATAGAGACCACCAGATACATAAACATACGTTGCCCCCTCCCTGCCTGGCTCCCCCCCCCCACCTTTTCTCCTTCTTTTTACCTTCCTTCCTCCTATTGGGTTGTACCCAGCTTTGCACACAGTGTCTTCTCAAACTTCTTGTCACACCTCTAGATGTAGATGCCATTTGATTAACTTTTTAGAGTAAGAAAATATTTTATAAGTTGCAAAATAACAATGCTAAGTCAACCCAGGTGGTTAAATTCTAGCGATGCTCTTACCTTGGACTCATTCAGCTGTTCTTAGCATTGATCACATGGCAATGGCTGCTGTTAAATTTTGGGAAGGAATACTAATAATAATGCTCCATTACCCTTGTTAAAATGCTTTAAGGTATTTTTCCTTTCACATCTGTGGTCTCATTTGAGTGGTGATTATTCTGAGCCTGAAGAGCAAACAAGCAATTATAGTTTCTGTAGTTTAATGATGCTAGTTTAAGTCAATAACATCGTTGCACCTTCATGATCATTCTTTGCAGAATTTAACACTGACTGGTACAAACATTGGCCTCTCAGTCTTGAGGTCAGTTGGAGCTGCCCTTTAGTCCTGATCGATCTCTTAATTTGGTAGAGTGTGGGTTGAGCTCATGGAAGGGAGGCAGGATTAGGACAAAGGAGATGGGAGTGGAACTGCAACAGACTCTGTCTTATTTTGATGGTGAAATGAACCTACATACATGAGTACAGCAGCTGCCAGCAAGTTTTCAAGTACTTTCTACTAGCCAGATTCTCCCTCTTCTTGAATTTGGCTTAGCTGCATCAGTACCCATCTGCTGGTAGTAACCAGACTGATAATTGAAGGCAGCCTTCCAGCACAGCGTTGCCAGGGCCATCTGTTTTCTAACGGTGCAGTAGGGTTTTGGAGGATGGGTCTTAATTGTTTCTTTAAGATTCAAAATTTTCCTCTGCTTCTCAGAGGGGTATTTTTGGAATGCGGTTTTATAATAAGTTAGCTCTATGAATTTTTTGTCCCCCCAGGATGTGAGGTGCTTGGTTCTGTCAGTTTGTAGCGCTATGTGCCAATTCCCCGTGGTCCACACGGTGGCATAGAATATAGGCTGAGATATTTATCAGCTATAAAATCGTCGAAGGTTGAAACACAGGTTGAGGAATATGGATAGAGGATTTATAAAATTTATTATGCAAGTCATATTTGGTTAATAAGCAATAGCGTTTCTATTTGGCATATAAATATTGCTTGGTTTTAAGATTCAGAAAAATATCCAGGTCTGCCTAGTAATAGAACGGAAGTGCATGTGTGTCTCTGTCACTTTGTTGCACATCGATGAATGGATTCTTCATTTCATCAGGTACCCAAAAAGCCTGTTTTCGTTGTGGAAGCTCAAATTCCCCATCTAAAATTAATTCTTTCTTCCATGATCCAGCCCTTTGCTTTCCTGTAGCATACGCCACCTTTTTTGTATTTTAGCACATCCTGATGTGTGTTAAGTGGTTGGTATAACATCTTCCCCCACTGGGGGACCTGCCCTCAGGGCAGAGACTCAGTCTTATTTATATGTGCATCTTTATAATGCCCATTCCAGCAGCTTGCACATTGCATATTTTCTTCATAAACATTTATTAAAGGTCGTTTTACTCATAAAGACAGCCCCATAGCAGTGAACCTTAAGATGGTTTTAATGACAAGTAAAAATGTGTCACGTGGATTTTTTGGTCCTTCAGCACCACAGACCTCTGAGAAGGTATTAAGGCTTTTCCTTATGAGCTAACTCTTTAACAAGCATAGAGACATCCAGAAAGTTCAAAGAAATCTGTTTCTTAAAGGAAAAAGATTATCGTCAGTTTTGGGTTTTGTGCTTTGTGGTTTTTCTTTTGACTTTTATTCATAAATCATTTGATTGAAGTAAGAATGTCTAACTCCATTAAGTGCTCAAAGGGAAAGTGTGATTTCTCCCACAGAGAGAGAAACTAACAGTTCCTTTAGGGACCCTTCCGAAGGAAGAAGGCATAACTGGCTTGAGTGTTGTTTTGATTATAACCAACTGAATGTGTCCTTCAGGAAATGAAGAAGGAAAACAGCCTCCTCAAGAGTCAGTCTGAGCAAAGGGCCAGAGAAGTGTGCCATCTGGAGGAAGAACTGAAGAAGGCTAAGCAGTGTTTGAGTCAGAGCCAGAATTTGGCAGAAGAAATGAAGGGTAAGTAAGCTTTGTGTTTTAGGGTTATATCTCTAAGCTCATGTTCCCCTGAGGGAGGATGGATGGCATTAGAAACTTCTCTGAATTTTTCCGTATATTCTCCCAGAAAGATATCTGCAGTTAGCAAGGAGAAAGTTTTCCTTCTTCCACTTTTTAGTTTCCACAGTGATAGTTGGCCATTTTTTATATTGGAACACGTTGAGTCCCAAATTGCCTGGCTTTTCAGCACAACAGAAGGGTAAATATTTTCCACACAGAAGTAAATTATCAGTGCTGTCTCTTGCCCCAGAGTGCTATTCTTTGTGTCTCAAGCGTGTTAGTTATGTCTAGACAGCTCATCTCCCCACTCATTACCATTTCCCTGATAATGGAAAAAACCCTATATTAAATACTTGTTTTCTCAGCCCTTAATGACCGTTGTTTTTTGATGACTTACTTCACTGAATGATTTTATTTCCTTACTTTCTGTAGAGCCGCAGAGTTATGCTATACACGCCAGATGAATCCACCGTTAGTTTCATGTTTATTTCTATGGACCATATGTCTTTTACTTACATTTTTTCTCACCTGAGGTATTTGCATGTCTAGGATTTCTTATGACCTGACCTGTGGAATGTGTGTCACACTTCTCTGTGACTGTTTTCTTTTTGTAAATTCTCATCTCCCCAAGGCAGCTTTCAGTTTTTCCATGGCAGTCAGTAGAAATGTCAGTCTTCAGCTTTCTTGAAAGAAAACTATCAGAAAAGGAAGGATTAGAGCATGTTTCAGTGTTGGTCACCAGTGTCGTCGTTTGAGGTCCTCACAAGCAAAGTGGATTGCTAGCCCTTGTGGCGCCATCTCCACGAGCCATCAACTCTCAGCGGGTTAAAAATAGGACTTGTTTTCCATCCACTGTAACATCTGAGGTTATAATACGTGCTACCTTTATCATCTGCCTTTGAGATTCTCAACTTGTTTTCCCCCGACATTCTTGAGGAATATGAAGCCTTCCCATCACTGTTGAGTGAAAGAATTATGGTTATTCTCAACTAGGGAGGGGCCAGTGGGTTGAAGCGGGTTATTAGGCAGAAAACACTGTGGTAATGGAGTTTGAAAAATCTTACAGGTGATTCTCATATTCATAGATACCCCCGTTATTGTGAGGGGCTGGGCTGTGGGTGACGTTGTTCCTTTGTAATACATATAAGCCTTGAGAGCTACTGGTATACAGCATCACTTACTCTTTTCTATTTAAGCCCGATCCTGTGGATTTTTGGCTAAAACGGTGGAGTAGTTATTTACTTTTCTGGGAAATCAGAATTCCTCCATAGTGAAGTAGGATATTTCCATTTCAGTGCGGCTCTTGTCACAGTGTTCTCGCTTTGAATAAGTATTTCAAAAGGGGAAAAATACACATATACATAAACAGAAAAGAAAGGAAAGCTTCAAGTGCTTAGGAAAATAATCCACTGGTATTTTATACAACAACACTTGAGTAAGCTACTTAGAAGATGAAGAAATATATTACCATCCTTAAAAGGACTGTCTTCTTATTGTCTTTATATAATTAGATAATTATCAGATAGATCTGCTTTCCAGGAGGGACCCAGGTAATAATGCCAATTTTTTTTTTTAAAGATTTTATTTTTCCGGTACATAGTTGTATATTTTCTTTTAGTTGTGGGTCCTCCTAATTGTGGTGTGTGGGATGCTGCCTCAGCATGGCTTGATGAATAGTGCCGTGTCCACACCCAGGATCTGAACTGGCAAAACCCTGGGGCCGCATGAACTTAACCACTCAGCCATGGGGCCAGCCCCTAATGCCAATTTTTATAGGGCTTGAAAAGCCATTTTAGAGTTTAGAATTCTTGTAGAATAAATATTTATTAAAAACATGACAACTTAATAAAATTTATTTCTTTTTAATAGCTAAGACTACCTCTCAGGAAACCATGTTAAGAGATCTTCAAGAAAAAATAAATCAGCAAGAGAATTCCTTGACTTTAGAAAAACTGAAGCTTGCCTTGGCTGATCTGGAAAAGCAGCGAGATTGTTCTCAAGACCTTTTGAAGAAAAGGGAACATCACATTGAACAACTGAACGATAAGTTAAGCAAAACCGAAAGAGAGTCTGAAGCTTTATTGACTGCTTTGGAGTTAAAAAAGAAAGAATGTGAGGAATTGAAAGAAGAGAAAACTCTGTTTTCTCGTTGTAAAAGTGAAAATGAACAACTTTTAAGTCAGATGAAATCAGAAAAGGAAAGCTTGCAGAGTAAAGTCAATCATTTGGAAACTTGTCTTAAGACCCAACAAATAAAAAGTCACGAATACAACGAGAGGGTCAGAACATTAGAGATGGAAAGAGAAAACCTAAACGTTGAGATCAGAAACCTTCGCAACACAATAGACAGCAAGACTGTGGAGGTAGAGACACAGAAGCAAGCTTATGTAGAACTACACCAGAAAGCTGAGTTCTCAGACCAGAAACATAGGAAGGAAATGGAAAATATGTGTTTGAAAGTTTCTCAGCTCACTGGGCAAGTGGAAGATCTAGAACACAAGCTTCAGTTACTGTCAAGTGAAATAATGGACAAAGACCAGCGTTACCAAGACCTGCGTGCTGAATGTGAGAGCCTCAGAGATCAGCTAAAATCCAAAGATTCTTCTCTAGTGACAAATGAGGCTCACCACAGAAGTCTTTTGGCTTTTGAACAGCAGTCTGCAATGAGTAACTCCTTTGTGAATATAATTGGAGAACAAGAAAGCGTGCCTTCAGAAAGGAGCGAATGCCCTTTAAAAGTGGACCAAAGTCCCAAAACTTCATCCGTCTTACAACACAGAGTCGTTTCTCTTGAATTTTCATTAGAGTCTCAAAAGCAGATGAACTCAGATCTCCAAAAGCAGTGTGAAGAGTTGGTGCAAATCAGAGGAGAAATAGAAGAAAATCTCATCAAAGCAGAACAGATGCATCAAAGTTTTGTGGCTGAAACAAGTCAACGCATTAGTAAGTTACAAGAAGACACTTCTGTTCATCAGAATGTTGTTGCCGAAACTTTAGTTGCCCTGGAGGACAAGGAAAGGGAGTTGCAGCTTTTGAATGAAAAATTGGAAACTGAGCAAGCAGAGACTCAAGAATTGAAAAAGAGCAACCATTTACTTCAAGAAGCTCTGAAGGAGCTACAACTTTTGTCTGAAACTCTGAGCTCGGAGAAGAAGGAAATGAGTTCCGTCATTTCTCTAAATAAAAGGGAAATCGAAGAGCTGACCCAGGAGAATGGGACTCTCAAGGAGATTAATGCAGCCTTAAATCAAGAGAAGATCAACCTACTCCAAAAAAGTGAGAGTTTTTCAAACTGCATAGATGAAAGAGACAGAAGCATCTCAGAGTTAGCTAATCAGTACCAGCAAGAAAGACTTATTTTACTACAAAAATGTGAAGAAACAGGAAATGCATTTGAGGATCTTAATGAAAAATATAAAGCTGCTCAAGAAAAGAACTCTAAATTAGAAAGCTTGCTAAATGAATGCACTAGTGTTTGTGAAAATAAGAAAAATGAGTTGGAACAGCTCAAGGAAGCATTTGCAAGGGAACACCAAGCATTTGTAACAAAATTAGCTTTAGCCGAAGAAAGAAACCAGAATCTAATACTAGAGTTAGGGGCAGTGCAGCAAGATCTGAGATCCGAGATTACAGATATCCAAAACAATTCCAAGAGTGAGGCTGATGGTTTAAAGCAAGAAATTGTGACTTTGAAGGAAGAACAAAGCAAGATGCAACAGGAAGTTAATGCCTTATTACAAGAGAATGAGCACCTGATAAAGTTAATGAAGACTGAGCATGAGCATCAAAATCTGGAATTGGAACCGGCTAGGGACTCAGTGAAAGAAAGAGAGAGTGAGATAAATAGATGTGATCTTCAACTTCCGATGGATCTTGAAGTGGAAGATACTTCTCTAGACAGTTATAAGGCACAATTGGCACAATTAGAAGCTAAGATAAGAAATATGGAATTAAAACTTCAGGAAAGTGAGGAAGAAAAGGAGTGCCTGCAGCGTGAATTACAGACAATTAGAGGAGAATTACAAACTGGAAGTTTGCAACAGGTAACCCAGTCTCAAGAAGTTAGAGGCCTTAAAGATACAGAAGAACAGTATATTTCGGTGCTTCACGAGTTGTCAACGAGTCAAAATGACAACGCACACCTGCAGTGCTCTTTACAAACAGCCATGAACAAACTGAATGAGCTCGAGAAGTTGTGTGAGGTACTGCGGGTCGAAAAGTTTGAACTAATATCTGAGCTGAATGATTCAAGATCAGAATGTATCACAGCAACTAGTAAAATGGCAGGAGAGGTAGAGAAACTAGTGAATGAAGTTAAAATGTTAAACGATGAAAATGATCTTCTCCAAGGTGAGTTCGTGAAAGAAATGCCAGAAGGTGAATTTGGTGAACAGCAAAATGAGCAGAAGTCTGTGGCCGTAAATCCTTTGGATGACGGTGATTTCTGTGAGCCCTTGACATTGTCAAACAAAGAGGTTCAGATGCACTTTGCTGAATTACAGGAGAAATTCTCCTCTTTACAAAGCGAACACAAAATTTTACATGACCAGCACTGTCAAATGAGTGCTAAGATGTCACAGCTACAGTCCTATGTTGACATGTTAAAGGCTGAAAATTCAGTCTTGTCAACGAGTCTGAGAAACTCTCAAGGTGACTTGGTGAAGGAGGAAATGCCGGGACCTAGGGAGGGGCGTTTTCTGTCATTGTCATTCTCTTGTGTGACTGACAGCTCTAGTATTACAAGTCTGGGAGAATCCTCCTTTTACAAAGAACTTTTGGAACACACAGGGGAAGCATCCCTTTTGAATAATTTAGAGGGGGATGTTTCGGCAAACCGATCTCCTGCAGAGGAGGCATCTTCCAGCAGTCTGGAGGAGGAGGTTCTGACCAAGACAGACATCCCACCTGCCCCAGCGAGGACTATTGAAGAACTGGAGACCCTCTGTCAGATGTATCGGCAGTCCCTCCAGAAGCTAGAAGAGAAAATGGAAAGTCAAGGGATTATGAAAAATAAGGAAATTGAAGAGCTCGAACAGTTATTAAGTTGTGAAAGGAAAGAGCTTGACTGTCTTCGGGAACAGTATTTGTCAGAAAATGAACAGTGGCAACAGAAGCTGACAAGCGTGACTATGGAGATGGAGTCCAAGTTGGCGGCAGAAAAGAAACAGACGGAACAACTGTCACTTGAGCTTGAAGTAGCGCGACTCCAGCTACAAGGTCTGGACTTAAGTTCTCGATCTTTGCTTGGCGCGGACGTAGAGGATGTAAGTAACATGGGCTGTACGTGCTGTTTCTCTAATTACATGCCTAGTAGGCACTCAATGAATGTTTGTTGAGTTGAAATCTACGTTAAATCTAAATTAAAATATTTTTAGGATTCAGGACATAAAAACCAAATATACCAAAGTTTTTTGAAAACAAACCAGAACTTTAGGAAAATGAGTAAACCTTGCTTGAGGGGTATGTTTTTATTGTAATTACATTTAAACACTATTAAGTGGGAAATTACTAAAGATGTTTTTAAATTCTGGAGAAAGTGATATTAGGGAGTCAGAAAGTCTTCAGGATGTGTATGGGTTGTTACTCTTTGTAAGTTAATAAAGCACATTTAAGTATTAAGTTAGGGCTAATATGATATGAATTTTAACCTCTCCTGCTCTTTTCAGACTATTTTTAATGTTATAGTTACAGTCATGATGCTAAATATAGGAGTTTATTACATATTATTGAGTAATTTTCTAACAAATTTGCTCTGATACAAATCTATGATTTGGTATCAGTCATTTAAAGAGACATTTCTTTCCTTATTGAATATGAAATTGTTTGGTTACTTATAACTTTGTCCTTTCTAGTCGACCAGTTAAGCTAATACAGCTGCTCAGTTGACGAGTCTCGCTGACTCTCTCTGTCCACCTCTGTAAGGTGGGGGGCAGGTGGGGAGGGTGCAACCGTAGTCGTCACAGCACCAGATCCCCATTTTACAGACGAGAGGAAGGTGAGGCCCAGACATGTGATTGATCCAGGAGTGTGGATTGTCAGTGCTGGATCTCTGATTAGTCCTTGGGCTGGGAATCTGGTCAGGAAGCCTTGCTGCCTTCTCTTTTTGAAGAATATCATAAGTAGTAAAGATGGAAGTTGAGCATTTTGTGTGGAATTTGTTAGCCTCTTTTTTGATAATCACCAAGAGAAATTTTATATTTAGGCTACCTAGAATATTCCTAGCAAGAAAAAAAATATGAAATTTAGATACATCACAATTTAGATGACTAAATAACTCATCTGAAGGGTTTGTCCTTTTGATAGATGCCTTACCCAGGACCTCATCCCAGACGACACCTACTGATGTTTGTTTAATTCTGTTGAATATTTGAATGGAGAGAGGAGAATGTGCCGGGAGGCATACCATTTGAAGAGATGTATTTAGCAGAAGAAAGTAGCCAGTTTATATAAAATAATAATTAAGTCTATTTATTCAATTTTATTCTTCTTGAAAAATAAAATGCATTTTCGTTATATATTACAACTACAGGTTATTCGGGATGGAAATGATAGCTGTGACATAAAAGAATCAGAAGAAAATACTTCAGAAACTAGAGCGAGAACACCAAAGGATGACATTCATCAGATTGGTGATAAAGCTGATCAGCAGGACCTCAGCCTAGAGGTGGAGAAAATAACCGAGACTGGTGCAGTCAACCTTACGGGAGAATGGTCCAGGGAGCAGTCTCCGGACACCAGTCACGAGACCCCAGTGGAGGATAAAACCCTGGGCTGTTCAGAATGTGTTTCTGAATTGCCACCGTCTGGTCCTAATGCTTTAGTCCCTATGGATGTTCTGGAGAATCAGGTAACCATTCAGAATCTCCAGCTGCAGGTAAAAGAGACATCAGATGAGAATTTGAGATTACTTCATGTCATAGAGGAACGTGACAAGAAGGTTGAAAGCTTGCTAAATGAATTAAAAGAATTGGACTCCAAACTCGATTTACAGAAAGTCCAACTAACTACCAAGGTTGAAACATGCCTAGAATTGGAAAAAACAGTTGAGGAACTTAAGAAAGAAAAATCAGATTTAAGTGAAAAATTGGAATCCTTTTCTTGTGATAACCAGAAATTACACCAGAGAGTAGAAAGTTTGGAAGGCGTCAGTTCTAATTTAGAAGTGGGCACAGAGAAATCGTCCCATGAAATTATTGAAGATAATGTAGCCAACGTGAACAACTGGAGAGAGAGATTTTTTGATGCAGAAAATGAGCTGAAGAGGATCAAATCTGAGAAAAGTAGCATTGAGCTCCACGCCCTCTCTGTGGAAGCTGACTTAGAGAGAGTTCAAACGGAGAAGCTGTATTTAGAAAAAGACAATGAAAATAAGCAGAACGTTATCACCTGTCTTGAGGAAGAACTCTCTGTGGTCACAAGTGAGAGAAACCGGCTTCATGGAGAATTAGATACTTTGTCAAAAGAAAATAAAGAACTGGACCAGGCGTCTGAAAAGATGAAGGAGAAAGTACTAGAGCTCGAATCTCGTCAAGGTGAGTGTCTGCAGCACCTTGACGTGGTGGGGGCTGAGGTAAGGGAGAAAACACAGCTCCTTCAGACTTTGTCCTCTGAGGTAAGTGAGCTGTTAGAAGATAAAGGTCATCTCCAGGAGCAGCTGCAGAGCTTGGAAAAGGACTCACAGACACTGTCTCTGGTAAAAAGTGAGCTGGAAAACCAAATCGGACAACTGAGTGAAGAGAAAGAATCACTCGTAAAAGAATCCGAAAGCCTGCAGACCAAACTGAATGAATTGGAACATGAAAAGCTGGATGTCGCCAAGGCCTTGGAGGCCGCACTGATGGAGAAAGGTGAGGTCGCAGTGAGGCTGAGCTCAACGCAAGAGGAGGTGCATCAGCTGAGGAAAGGCATCGAGAAACTGAGGGTCCGCATCGAGGCTGATGAAAAGAAGCAGCTCCACGCCTTAGAGAAGCTGAAGGAAAGCGAGCGTAAGAATGATTCGCTTCAGGATAAAGTTGAGAACCTTGAAAGGGAATTGCAGATGTCAGAAGAAAACCAAGAGCTGGTGATTCTTGATGCTGAGAATTGCAGAGCAGAGGCGGAGACCCTAAAAACCCAAATAGAATTGATGACTGAAAGCCTGAAAGTTTTGGAAGGAGACCTTACCACGGTAAGGTCTGAAAAAGAAAATCTGATGAAAGAACTCCAAGAGAAACAAGGTCAAGTGTCTGAATTAGACACGTTAGTCTCTTCATTTAAAAATCTATTGGAGGAAAAGGAGCAAGAAAAAATACAGATGAAAGAACAATCTAAAGCCGCAGTGGAGATGCTGCAGACAGAATTGAAAGAGCTAAATGAGGAAGTGGCAGCCTTGTGTGATGACCAAGAGACCTGGAAGGCCAAAGAACCAAGTCCGGACTCAGCAGCGCTGGGAGTGCAGCAGCTGAGAACTAGCATCGAAAAGGTGAAAGTCCTTCTGGAAGCTGATGAAAAGAAGCAGCTCCATACCTTAGGAGAACTGAAGGAAAGTCGGCATCACGTGGATTTGCTTAAGGATAGAGTGGAGAACCTTGAAAGAGAACTAGAGATCTCAAAAGAGAAACAAGAGCGTGTGCGTCTTGAGGCTGAGAACTCCAAAGCAGAGGTCGTGACCCTGAAAGTGAAAATAGAGGAGATGGCTCAAAGTCTGAGAGATTTGGAATTAGATCTTGGCAATATAAGGTCGGAGAAAGAAAATCTGACGAAAGAATTACAAAAAGAGCAAGGGCGAGTATCAGAATTAGAAGTATTAAATTGTTCATTTGAAAATCTGTTGCAAGAAAAAGAGCAAGAAAAGGTAGAGATGAAAGAAGAATCTAAAATTGCAGTGGAGATGCTTCAGACACAATTAAAAGAGCTGAATGAGAAAGTGGCAGCTTTGTGTAACGACCAAGAGATCTTTAAGGCCAAGGAGCAGAATTTGAGTAGTCAAGTAGATTCTCTGGAACACGAGAGGTCTCAGTTGCTACAAGGCCTTGACGAGGCCAAAAGTAATTACATTATTTTGCAATCTTCTGTGAATGGCCTCGTTCAAGAAGTGGAAGGTGGCAAACAGAAACTAGAGAAAAAGGATGAAGAAATCAGTATACTAAAAAATCAACTCCAAGACCAAGAGCAGCTCCTCTCTAAACTGTCCCAGGTGGAAGGAGAGCAGCAGCTTTGCAAGAACCAGAAAATAGAACTGGGGAATCTGGTGGTGGAATTGGAGCAGAAGATCCAAGGGTTGCAGTCCAAAAATGACACTTTGCAGGACACCCTAGACATGCTGCAGAATTCTTACAAGGATTTGGAGAAAGAGCTTGAGTTGGCAAAAATGGAAAAAATGTCCTTTGTTGAGCAAGTAAGTGTCTTAATCTGTTTACGTTTGAATATGTTGTCGTGTGAATTGTATTTCCTTCAGACAGTGTTTGCAGCATTGGATCTAACTTTGTAAAGACCTTTGGACTATAGGGACGTTGAGTTGGCTCCAGCACTAGTGACTCTGCTTTGGCTCACATTTACTTGAGATACTTTGGTGCATTGGCCCAGGGTTTCTGTGTGGCACCTGGACATGGGAGAAGCTTTGGGTTATGCACAGTTCCTGGTTCTAATTACATTTCCCTTTCAGAATAGTAGCCTCCGTACCCATACTCAGTTGAGAACCACTGCTGTAGAGATTATAACAGATTCTAGTTAGGATCAGGAGGGATGCCCTTGGCCCCTGCTCTGCCTTTAAGACAAAAAACTATCAAAGATATTGATAGAACCAACAAAACCCTCATGGCTCCCACGGTGTGTGCTGGGAATCTTGTGTTTCAGTCCCTTCTTTTACACCTCTTTGTGTAGTCTCCTGTTTTGTTAGCTGATGATTAAAGGGCAAATCTGCCATCAAGAAGCTCAGTGATTAAAGAAAAATTAAGTTTTTCCTCTATGTGCTTGCTTACTGAGCTAGGAAAGTGATTCCTTCAAATTAAATTTTTACCGGACAAATATTAAAAGAAAAAGGGAGAGTCCAGAAAATGCAACCCACCATAACTGTATTTCCCAAGAATTTCAAATTTTTGTACACCTTGCAAGAGATGGCGTTATGGTAGAGATGATTAGGAAAACTGTACCAGGCTCTTTCAACTTCCAGGGGTGAACTCATACAATGGAGCTTTAGTTGGTTTTAACTAAGCGCAAGCATGTTTCTTGCAGATTAGTATGGCAGTGGAGGATTAGTAGAGACCCGAGAACTGATAAAAACCTAAGACGCTGCCTCATTCAGTATTCTCTGATGTTTAAGTTTAATTCAAATTAATATCTCAATGAGAGACTTTAAGACTTAGTAATTTTATCTTTCTTTGTCACTCCTTTCCTTCTTGCTTTCATTAAATCTTTGCTGAGAAGAAAAGGTAAGCTTTCCAGTAGGTTTTGAGACTATTAGTTAAGGGAAGATTAGCCGGGTTCCATTTTGTTGTTGAAGACTAAAGCGAGTGTCACGAAATATGTGATGTCAGAGTGATTAATTTGGTCAAAACAGACAACCCAAAGCAGATCCTAACAAAGATTAAATTTCAGGTAAACACAATGACTGCGAAGGAAACTGAGCTGCAGAGGGAAATGCACGAGATGGTCCGGGAAAGGACAGAGTTGAAAGAAGGATTTACTGGGGAGAAACAGAGGCTAAGAGAAGAATTAAACTTAATGTCGGAAGAAATAAAGAGCAGCAAAGTAAGTTTCCCTGTCACAGATTCATTACCCTCTGATAATTCACTGTGCACACTCTGCTTGTTTGTTTTTGTAAGGCCTTCTGAAATATACCAAACCTTTTTTAGCTTTTGAGAAAAAGTAACCCCACGCTATGTCATGACCAGACTTGTAGGAATCTTCACCACCCAGCGCTGTCATGAGCCCAGAAGGAGTCATGAGAGGCCTCTGAACACATGAAAACACCTGTCATAGAGCCCAAGTAGTTTTGCACAGAAGACGAGCCTTGCACAACATTAACGCACATCAGAAATAGATTTCATGCAGTTTTCAGTGAGTTGATCTGCTTTCCTGGCCTGCCACAGATTACAAGCCAGAATGTTGCTAGAGACAGATGCACTGATCTTGCAAAGAACTAACAAAGTAACAGAAAGAAAGTCACAGTGAAATGTGAAGTTGCAGCAGTCTTGGAGTGTCATTTTAGGGCGGGGTTAATGTGCAGATCTATAGCATTGGGCCACGCTCCCCGCTGCTGTTTCCATAGCAGACCTTGCTGATTTGTGCCCTCCCTTTCTCCTGAATTTCTTAACACTGAGTCCTAGGAGCAGTTACTATGAGTGCAGAGCTGGCAGATGCAATGAAACCTGTCTGCCAAACCTAGTTAAATGGTAAACGTTCCTAGATCCACACAGGCTTCATACAACTTCATCCTAGAAAAAGGTAGCAAAATATAGTTGTGATTGTGACCCTCAATAATCACTAAAACTTGAAATGATATTTGTAATAGCCTGTATAAGGAGTTGGGGGAAATTTGTACTCTTTTCTAAATAAAGTATTTAATCTAATGAAAATGGAAAAGTTTTGGCATTTAATCTCAGCAGCTGATTTATGGAGTTTTCTGGCAATGCTTTGTGGAAGGAGTTCCTGTGGGTGATGTCTGAGTGCTGCATCTGCTGAAGTCTTTGGTACTAAGCAGCGTGGGAGTATCCCAAGTATATTGTTGTTTGTATTTCAGTTACAGGCTCTACTAAAAGGAAAAGCTAGGTGTTCAGCCTCAAGTCCATACATGTGAGTGTGTTAGTCTGCAACAGCTGTATTCATTCATTTGTTCATTCTATAAATAAGTGCTACTAAAGTCGGGATGGAACGTTGAGCCATAGCTATCCTGGGGTTCCTGTACTCAGAGCTTACGGTCTAGACACACAATAAATCATTAAATAGGAAACATGAAATATTCATAAACTGTTAAGTGCTATAAAGGAAACAAACAAGATTCTTTACTGCACAGTAATTGGGAAGTGTGGTGTGAGGGTAGAGAACAACTTAATTTAGATAAGGTGGTCGGAGAATGTCATCTGCAGGATGAGGAGTCCACATGCGAAGAACAGGGCAGAGGAAGGAGCCTTCTAGGTGTAGAGAGAAGTAGGATGAAATCTCTGAGATTAGAAATATCTTTGTATTTTTTAGAAATTGGAAGGAAACCATTGTGGCTGGAGTCAGATGGAAAGTGATAAGAAGAAAGATTGGCACAGTAGGACGGCCGTGGTAAAGAATTAGAATAAGATCTAAAGTAACACCAAACACAGGAGGCTGGAGTTTAAAGGGAAGGTTTAGGCTGGATACAGGGATTTGGCTAGTACAGAATATAGGCTATTCAAAAATGATGGGAATGATAGAAAATACAGATGGAGAAGAGAAGGTGGCTCAGGGCCTGGCCCAGCGGACCTCCAGCATGCAGGGTGAGATAGAGGAGGAAGAGCCAGCAAAGAAAACAAGAAGACGTGATGAGGCAAACCAAGAGAGTGTCGTGTTCTAGAAGCCAAGAGTGGAGGCTGTCTCAGGATGGAAGGAGTGGTCGACTTCGAGGACGAATGAGATGAGGACTGAAGAGCTCTTCAGACGTGCACGTGGAGGCTGGTGGCGCCACGAAAAGCTGCTTCAGGAGGAGTTTGGGATGAAACCAGGTTGAAGTGGGTTGAAAAGTGAATGGGAGATGAAGAGGACTCAGCATATATATAAACATATGGAAGCAGCTATTTGGGATCAGGCATAGCGAAGACAGATGCCTCCAGGGCTGCAGTTTTGCCAGTCCTGCACAGTGAAGGGAGAGAGGGGCAAAAGAGTTGGGGGCATTTGGAAGAAAATTCTTATAGAGATAGAACGTGGACTCTAAGCTGGTCAAGGAAAAGAACATCAGTCTGAGGGGCTTGAATATGAAGGGTGGTGGTGGTGCTGCTGTTGATGATGTCAAGGAATTATTGCAATGCAAGTACTTAAGTAAGTGAGCCTGGAAGCCTAGGAAGGTGTGGTCCCAGAGGGGTTCTGTTCAGTCTGAGGTTTCCGAGATTCTGTGGTCCCTGTGGATGTGACTTTGGAGGTTGGGCTGGAGCAGAGGAAATTGTCACTGGAGATGAAGGCGCAATTTAAAGTGAATACATCGCTACGGATTATAGCACTTTTCTATATGGGTTTTGTCTTGCCTGTAAACTATCTTTTCCCCCTCAGTACTCAGTATTTCCTGGAGATAGATATGCAAGTTCTTAATTATTTTCCTGTGATTTCACTTCTTTTCTCATTAGGGTCAATTGAAGGAGCTCATGCTAGAAAACAGTGAATTGAAGAAGAGTTTGGATTGCGCACACAAAGACCAGATGGAAAAGCACGAGAAGATGAGAGAAGAAATAGCTGGATATCACCTACGGCTCCAGGATGCTGAAAAGAAACACCAGGCTTTGCTTCTGGATACAAACAAACAGGTAACAACGTGGGCTTGGTTACTGGGGGAGCTGGAGAGGATGTTTTGACCATGGTAATGAGGCATTTTTTACAAGAAGGTCAATGTTCTGCATTATTATTATGCTGTATAATCTTACAAAGGATCCCATTGTATTAACTTCACTATCTTTCCCCCAGTTACTTGCATATATCTTATTTTATGACTTGATTTTTAAAACTACATTTCCATCTTGGAGCAGAATAGTAGGAGAGTCTCAAAGACTATTTGAAATGGTCCTTGGAACAGCAGTTTTTTGTTTTTCCTACAATTTTTTTTGTTTGTTTTTGAGGAAGATTAATCCTGAGCTAACATCTGCCAATCCTCCTCTTTTTGCTGAGGAAGGCTGGCCCTGAGCTAACATCCATGCCCATCTTCCTCTACTTTATATGCGGGCCGGCTGCCACAGCATGGCGTGCCAAGCAGTGCCATGTCTGCACCCAGGATCCGAACCAGCGAACCGCAGGCCGCCGAAGTGGAGTGTGTGAACTTAACCACTGCACCACTGGGCCGGTTCCTCCTACAATTTTTTTAGCTGAGCCTCCTGGCTAAATTAACTTTTTTCTGCCCTAGTATGAAATGGAAATCCAAACATATCAAGAGAAATTGACTTCTAAAGAAGAATGCCTCAGCTCCCAGAAAGCAGAGATGGACCTCTTAAAGTCTAGTAAAGAAGAACTCAGTAATTCTTTGAAAGCTACCACTGAGATTTTAGAAGAATTGAAGAAAGCCAAGGTATGTTCACTTCTTGCTTCATGACTTCTCATGTTCCTATAGATAATAGTGGTTTTAATGGTATAGAATTAAGCGCTTTCATTTTAATTTTTATCAACATTTTTTTGTAGTCAAAAATAATATCGTATATCAATTCTCTGTTGAGTTATTTTAAAAAATCAGTGGATGGCCTGCTGTCTCAAAGCTGGAATAAACTTTCCATTGCTCAGCGAATCCCCTCAAACTAGAGAATGTTAAAGACTTTTCAAGATGGATATGAAGATTGAGCCAATAACAGATTAGGGCAGGCCCCTCCAGCTGTAGATAATAATTTGGTGGGTAATTCCAAAGTCTTGCTTGATTCATCCTCAAATTCACTGCTGTCACCAAACCTACTTTCCTGGGGCTTTTGGGGAGATCAAAGTGTGGCAAAGTATTTGATCAGGCACACGGATGTATACATTCTTCTCTTCCTCTCCAGACAAGCATCGTAAAACTTTTTTCTTTAGATAAAAAGGAGGTTGAACCCTGGGCTCAGGATTGTTAGACTGTAGATGGTGCTACAGTAATTCTGCTTGGAAAGAGATGCTGTTTTCATTCCTACAGGTATTTTCCATAAAGTGAATACCATCCAGAATGCATAATAATGATCCTGGAAAATAAATATCTTTCAGTAAAGGTCTTCATTTATAGGGTGACTTAAATTTTTAAAATTATGGTATTAATTGTATATTGAATATATTGAAACAGAAAACTCTAGGTATAAGCTTCTTATGTTTATAGCTCTTACACAACTATTATCAAGCTGAAGGAACTATACCAATAAAATATAAACTAATAAAATTCCGTGATCAGTAATGTTCTGCTGCTACAAATGAGAGATGAGAGATCCTAGGTTTAATAATAGAAAGAAGTAGCTTGAGGTCTACTTTTTTATTTACTCACTTTCTGCTTTTTTAATCTTTGACAGTTCTCCTGTGGGGAATGTCTATTTATATACATACTGTGTACAAAATGGTACATTGCTTATTAGCTGTCTATTCAGATCTCATATAATTTTAGTGAGGTACCAGTTGATAAGCATTGTTGAAATTGAATTAAATGGATCTCCAATCCAGTTATGGTTGGAATCAGAAGTAGAAAATTCCAAAAGTGCAGATTTGCCACAACCTTGCTAATAAATTGTTTCAAGATGAAATATGCGAAGAATGAAATCTACTTGCAACATGACTGTGATGCTCAGGTTCTTCTTTATTTTAAATAGTGTGGTCCGCCTTTGTATGTTCATGATCTCTTATCAGATACTCCTAGAGCTAGATTGTTTTAGAATTCTGCATTTTTTAGATATTACATAGTATACACAATATCCCAGCAGGGTCTGGGGTAATACTTCATACTCAAATTCATATTTCTGCAGCAAAATGTATGCATATTCTCACAAGGTGGGATAAATAGACGATAAATACCTTCATATCTGTTCAGGTCAAGTTTTGCTTCTAAATCCTTTACAGAGCTTTTTTTGGGTTTTGCAGTTGTAAAGAACTGTGAACTTGTCCTACTGAGAAGTGTGTGGTGACACAATTTCCAACCGTTCTATTCCTTTCTATTTAAGCTACTATAAAATTTGAATTTGTGTCGTGAGTGATAATTTAGTCTTCACTTGGTGTGACTAAAACAAATGCCATCTTAGGTATTGAAATTGTGCGATAGCACAGGATTACAAATGGGAACACAGTTGTCTCACTGCAGATTCTTTCTTTTTTAAAGATTGGCACCTAAGCTAACATCTGTTGCCAATTTTCTTTTTTTTTCTTCTCCCCACAGCCCCCCAGTGCATAGTTGTGTATTCTAGTTGTGGGTCCTTCTGGCTCTGCTATGTGGGATGCCACCTCATCATGGCTTGATGAGTGGTGCTAAGTCCATGCCTAGGACCCAACTGGCAAAACCCTGGGCCACCAAAGTAGAGCGCATGAACTTAACCACTCGGCCGTGGGGCTGGCCCCTGAAAATGTTTGACCCCCCAACAATATGTTCATGGACTTCTACCCCCACCCCCAATGTGTGATTCCCACTGGGTAAACACATACATAGTGGGCTACGCATAATAGGATATTATCTTAGGAATCATGATTTATGCTTGTCAATACTAAGAAAGGGAGTAACAAAACCAGTGTCTTTGGGGAGACCTTTCTAGAGTAGAGAAAGTGAATTGTTTTATGCATCTTCGAATATTTTCTTTTGGACATAATAATTCTTAAGTTTATAATATATGATTCTTAGTTATATCTCCTAATTAATTTTTCCATATGCTCATAAAAAGCAATTCAAGGTTTTAGGTGGAATTACTTTTGTTTTGTAGATGGACAATCTGAAACATGCAAATCAGTTGAAGAAGGAAAATGAACGAGCCCAGGGGAAAATAAAGTTGCTGATCAAATCCTGTAAACAGCTGGAAGCGGAAAAGGAAATGTTGCAGAAAGAGCTATCTCGCCTTGAAGCTGCACAAGAGAAACAAAAAACAGGTGAGTGTGAACTGGGCCCGTCAGCGAGCCAGACCCCTTTCCCGCTAGTGACATCACACACAGATGGTGTCTGCCTAGGAGGTGTTTTCAGTGCTCTGTTCTGTTACTGCGTGCTCATTTTTAGCAGTTATCCATTTTTCAATTTCTGATGTTTGTGCTCAGCGTGCAGTCATTAACAGGATTCTGAATGAAGCCTATAGTTTGAAATAGAATGATCGCATCTTCTGTTCTATAAAACATACAAAAAACTGGCAGCACTTATTGCTAATGAGCTGTTCCAAGAAGAGGTTTTCATGTGGATGTCCATTTACGTAGTTCTTCCATCAAAGGCAGACTGGTATCTGAGCTGGCATTGATAATTTATAAACAGCTGATTCTGGTTGTCCTTGGCTCATCCGAGTGGGTCAACGAAATAGAAGGGTTGGGGGCCTATTTTTTGGGAGTGGAGGTAAAATAAAAATAGAAAAGAAATGACAAGTCTCCTTGTCACTTTTCTCTCCTTATGCCCCCAGAGCGGAATGCTCTTACTGTGTGGCTAGATTATGGCAAGTGTAGTAGGCGTGGCTCTTCTGGACCATAGCTTTGCAGAGTGGGTCAATAATCTTCCCTGCTGAAAAGAGTCCTGAGAGTAGACTGGAGCTCCAGGGAGGTTGTCCAGTGGATTTAATGCCAACTACGGCACTACAAGTTGACTAAGACATCCACCTTTGCAGTATCCCTCAAGCTCTTGTTCATCAGCTCCTCCATTGCTTTCAAATGGTTTTCAAAGCTTTTTTGGACTTACTTTGTCACTGGCCCCTGCCTGTCTCCCAAAGCCATAACAACAGAGACTTTATATTCTCTACTGACTTTTTTGTTCATTCACTTACAATGGAAAGAATGGACAGGGCAAAAATAGAGGATGTGATAAATTGATTCATTTGATCTCATATGATCACTCTAAGAAAGTCTGATGGATTGGCTGAAGTATGAGTTTGAGATTTTGGTGGATTTTATTTAGGCTATCCCAATAAAGATGTAACTTACTAGGATATGGACCTTGGTATGATCCCTCCCAAACAAGAGCTTTTTGAACTATAAGAACGTACACAGCTGTATCTCCCCCACTCCTCCAAAAAAAATCAAAGAGCAAATCTAAGGTTACCTGCCTTGTGACGCCCAGGGTTAACTAGAGAAGTGTCAAGTTAGACTTGATATGTCACTTTATTTATGACAGGTACTGTTGTGGATGCTAATGTAGATGAATTAATGACCGAGATGAAAGAACTGAAAGAAACTCTTGAAGAAAAGAACAAGGAGGCTGATGAATACTTGGAAAAGTACTGTTCCCTACTTATAAGCCATGAGAAGCTGGAAAAAGACAAAGAAATGTTAGAAACACAAGTTGCTCGTCTGAGTTCACAACAATCCAAACTCAATCTCCCAAGTTCTCCTTTGCTGAATTCAGTTGTTCCAGGATCATCTCCGGCCCCTTCTGTTACTGAAAAGAAGTTACCGTCCGGCCAAAATAAAGCTTCAGGAAAAAGACAGAGGTCTAGTGGGATTCGGGAGAATGGAGAAGGAACGACGCCTTCTACACCAGAGACATTTTCTAAGAAAAGTAGGAAAGCGGTCAAAAGTGGCATTCACCCTGCAGAGGATGCAGAATATGCTGAGTTTGAGCCAGAGGGCCTCCCAGAAGTTGTAAAGAAAGGTACGTATAATTTAGAAACAAAATTATGTGTCTTCTTTTGAAACTCCACATAAAAATTCGCATACAAAAAAGACAAGCATTTATTTTTTAGGTTATTGTGCAACAGTACGAATTGATCTTCAGAAGCGATAGTCCACTTTTAAATTGATAGGGTTATATATTTTCCTTTCTGTCATGAGAGAATGACTAGGATCTAATTACTCTTGTCACACTACAAAAGGGGCTGGTAGATTTGAAAAGGACTGGTAAAAACCTGTTTAGAATTTGATATTTCTGTGCTGAAAAATCCTGAATGAAAGACACCCTTCAAGCTTTTCTCCCTTTGGTTGTGTCGCACCCAGGTAGTAGGTGAGCTGGAGGATGGATCTGATGATGCTGGTCCCCTGGCTGGAGCCACTTACCACTTTTTTTTTTTAACCAAGTGGTCCTCCAAGTGTGGCCCAGGGACTGGAGCCTGTCTAGGAACCGTTTGTTCCTTGTCCGTGACAAAAAACAATGTGCAGAAATCAAGAGTAAGAGTTTAAAATTTTCAAAGCAATTTGGCATTGTTTCGACATCCAAGCGCATAATCATTTTTCTATTGATTCATGCTTATTGTCTTAGACAAAAGTATCATTCCACAGCAGACTGGGAATTAGGCCCCACCCCTCCCCTTCTAAAAGATCAAAGCTGGTTCTTTGCCATAGAAGGTTTGAGAAGCACTGTTCTGAGTAACTCTAGCCTTTAGGAAATCTGGCTCAAAAATAATTAGCTGTCTTTCTCATCACTGTTTTTTATTTGTAGTTATAGGGTTAAAAATAAAACAGAAAGAAATGCTGCTTTAGTTAGCCATTTATGCTGCTCTGGAGTGTGTGTGATATGCTGTCTTGAGTGTCCTTCAGATTGACTTTCTCATGGTCCTCACAAGTCCTGTCCGGTCCCTCAGTGGAAGGAGACGATGTACGCAGAGAGTGAGGTGACCCGTAGCACAAGGTCAAGTCTCTCCTCCCACCTACTCTCTACACAAGAGCCATCACCCGAAGTAGCTGTAACCATTGCACATTAGCCCCCCTTAAACAAAAGCTGGCCTTTCTTTTTTGTTTTTCCTTTCTATTTTATCCTCTGACTTTCTCAAATGCAAATTTTACAGTAAGGCCTGCTGGTGTGTTCTTCAGATCTTAGGAAAATGTGAGTTAAGACATCCACGTGGAAGAAGCAGGAAAAAATTTCCTGTTTAATATTATTTTCCCGTTGTGGTTTCTTATGTTTCTAATAAGAGAAAACCTGCTAGTTATTTATTCAATTTGATGACTCCCAGGGTAGCGATGAAGTTAATCTATTGTCCACTGTGGCCAGGAGAAAGTGTTTTTGGCATTACCCTTATCTTCGTAAAAACTTTACCTGATGACCGTCATTTCCACTGTAGATAGAATTGCACCCAGCAGTGTTGACAGTCAGCCTTTTTTGTCCTTAGGGTTTGCTGATATCCCTACAGGAAAGACAAGTCCGTACGTCCTGCGGAGGACAACCATGGCCACTAGGACCAGCCCCCGCCTTGCCGCGCAGAAGTTAGCACCGTCCCCCCTGAGTCTCGACAAAGAAAATCATGCTGAGACCTCCAAGCCAACAGCTGGTGGCAGCAGATCACAAAAGGTAAGCTTCTGTGTGCGTGTCCCTCCCGTTTGAAATCCAGAGAGTTACAGCGTTATCTGGACGAGGATTTGACGCTGCACCCTCTGACTCGGGAGCTCTTTAAAGTCTGACCTTCTGGATGCGGTATAAATAGGTCAGTGTTGAGGGGAGTGGTAGGCAGACCTGAGGATGAGCATCACATTATCCTGCCTGCCCACAGTCTCATCCTTGACCTAGCAGGCCGCTTATAAATAGTCTATTGGGAAATGACATTGACAGATCAGAACTCACAGGATTTGTAAGACAGCTTCAAGCATTACCGCTGGAGGATTTGAAGAGGTTGTTGCTCTTTGGGCACAGGCATTGGACATTGCTTGCTTCATCTTTTTTTTTCCTCTCACCTATCTGCCCCCCAGCTGCCGATTCTTTGTTTTTTCTTACTGCTTTACTTACTACAAAAAGCAAATACTTCAGTAGATTTCTAAAGAAAGGAACTCTGTTTATGGATTTCTATTTATTTATTTTGAGTAAGATTAGCCCTGAGCTAACATTTGCTGCCAATCCTCTTCTTTTTGCTGAGGAAGACTGGCCCTGAGCTAACATCTGTGCCTGTCTTCCTCTACTTTTTATATGTGGGATGCCTACCACAGCATGGCTTGACAAGCGGTGCCATGTCCGCACCTGGGATCCGAACCGGCGAACCCTGGGCCGCCGAAACGGAATGTGCACTTAACTGCTGAGCCACCAGGCCGGCCCCATATGGATTTCTCTTGATTGTTGAGGGTAGAGCTCTGACCTTAGTGATTTCTGTACCTTGCAAACAGCCCAGGAAACGTTATTTAAAGCAGAGAATATTTGCTTAACAGGTCTTTGTTCCATTACTATAATCCATAGCAGCTACCATTTATGTATGCGAAGTATGTGCATTTTATTGAATTCTCAAGTTTTATTTTCTCATTTTACTGAACTCTCGCAGTAAGTAGTCTTAGAAAAGGATGAAGAAAGTAAGACTCATAAAGATTTAACCTGCCCAGAGTTAACACCTAGCTTCTCTTGACTATAGTTTTGCTCCCCCAGTGTTTCTCAAACTAGTGGTACAGGAATATTGTTGGAAGTTGCTGGAATAGTGTCAAGAATTTTAAAACTTTTGCGATTTTCCTCTGCTTACTTGTCAGTTTGATTAAGTGTGCAATCTGGTTACCTCGAACCAGCAAGCAAAGCTTTGACAGTGTACTAACTCCTATTTGGTGATATGATAATTCTTAAGTGAACAGGCGTGCCTTCTCATTAGGACTGTGGATGCCAAAATACAAAGACGTTGGTGGTTAGTTGCATCAAAACAAGACTATATGTGCAAATTTGTTTGGTACGTTGATGTGTAAGAGCCTTAAGTGTTGAGGAATTTATACTTAGTATTAAGTTTGTTCGTAACTTATAATAAAAATTTTTTAAATTCAGGGGTGAGGATGAATGGTCTGAGATTTTCTTTCCTTCGTTAAAATGGGCCCATCCTGAGCCAGCCTTCATGGCCTAGTGGATAAGCTTTGGCACTCTCAACTGCTTCTGTGGCCCAGGTTTGTTCCCCGGTCGTGGAATCACACCACCCGTCTGTCAGTTGCCATGCTGTGGCGGCAGCTCGCATAGAACTAAAGGGACTTATAACTAGAATATACAACCATGCACTGGGGTTTTGGGGAGAAGAAAAAAAAAGAGGAAGGTTGACAACAGATGTTAGCTCTGGGTGAATCTTTCCCTGCAAAAAAAAAAAAAAAGGGGTGGGCCCATCCATTACTTGTGTTGGAAATATTCTACCATTTTGTGCAAATCCTCTCCCTGCCCCCCACCTCTTTTTCTTTCTTTTCTTTCTTTCTTTCTTTCTTTCTTTCTTTCTTTCTTTCTTTCTTTCTTTCTTTCTTTCTTTCTTTCTCTCTCTCTCTCTCTTTTTTTTTCAATTTTTAATTCTTTTTTTAATTGCAGTAACTTTGGATTATAACAATATATAGCTTTCAGATGTACACCGTAATATATTTCGAATTTTGTGTAGATTACATCATATTCATCACCCAAAAACTAATTATAGTCCATCCGCTCACATGTGAGCCTAGTCACCCCTTTTGCCCTCCCCCCCTTCCCCTGTGGTAACCACCAATCCAATCTCCATTGCTATGTGTTTGTTTGTTGCTGTTTTTATCTTCTACTTATGAGTGTGTCCGGCTCTCTTAAAACAGAAAATCACGACAAATAGGCAGTACCCTGTACTTCCACCGTTTCGCGGTGGCTCATTTTGTTGTAATGACTTGCTTCAATAGCAGCCTTCTGAGTTCCATTATGAGTTCTGTGAGGTTCCTGATCATGTTTGTGGTTTACCTGTGTCCTCATGTCTAGCACAGTGTTGACGTTCAACAGATATTTGTTGAATGAGTGGAGCTGTTAATGTTGTCCTGACATGACTGCAATAATAGATGTTTAAAGGTATGTCAGGAAAGCATCTTATGAAATCACCCTATGGGTCATTTTTTTCTCTTTTTATGAGGAATTGATGGTAAAAGCAGTTTGCATGTGGAGTTCAGACTTAATATCTGAGAAAAGAGCTTTGCACACTAGGGGGCCCGCTCTCCACGCTGCTGTTGAATCTGATGTGTGTGGAGTAGTAACCATGGTTTCCTGCAGATTTGTGTCCAGTGCATTAGCTACCAGCTGCAGTAGGCACCAGCGGCTATGAATTGCTAAGCAATTTTGTGCACTTGTACGAATGGGTGGAAGGGGGATCCTCTTCAGAGCAGCTTATAGGAGACTTCACGATTAGATGCAAACTCTTCGAAACCTAGCCTATTGAGTTTTAATTTAATTCAGCATTTTCTGAGTTGCCTTATAAATGATTGCCTCATCTGTTAGGTATAATTCATCATTTAGTTTGAAAAATATAGAGCAGGATGTCATTTCCTAAAGCAGATGCTTAGAAACTCAGGATTATGAGCCCTCTCCTTAAGTGACTGGCTGAGTTTTGAGAGACGTGATTGCCTAGGTCGTTTAGCAGGACCTTTGGTGACATCTGACAAGTTCAAAGGGGAAAACGGGTAAAATGCCGAGTGGTGAGGAGCATTCTCTGTTATCTCTCTGGGATGAATAAGCCCAGGAGCTCCTAGTTTGCTGGCGACAAGGGAGTCGGTGATTGTGTGTAGGCTTGATCTGAACGTGGGATGGGCGCTCAGGGCCAGAGGACTGGCCACTAAATTGTAGTCATCCTCTACAGTGAGGCTGGCACCACAGCGTCAGTCAGCATTTCTTGGGGTCTTATGAGGTTCCTTTTCACTGAGCCATCTGCATACTCACCCTCTCCCCAGTCGGGCTGCAGACACAGTTTGTAAGTAAGATGATTAGGATATGACCTAATTGTTTAAGTACTTGGTGAATTTGACCTCATCTAGTTATGGACAAGTCTGAGGCTGACTAACCAACATGAGGATCAAATCCACAGTTTAAACCCTGATCACAGACTACGATTTCCTCAATTCAGTATCAGAGAAATTGAATCTGCAGGGGGAAGGCAAGGAGTTTGACTAGCTCAGATTCTCTTTTTCCAACGTGATCTCTCTCTCTTTTTTTTAATTGTGAACCTAAAGATTTGACTCTCCTGCATCTGATGGGTTTGAAGGAAACAGCTGTCTATTGTATCACTTTCTAATTTAAAAAAATTAAAAAGAGTACTAGTAAAACTGGGTTTTTTTTCTTTCGACTTTCCATGGACAGTAATTTTCCACCAAGTGCTGATCCTTCAAGGCTGCTCCTTTTAAGTGTCCCGCGCATAATCAGAGGTGGAGGCAAGCTTTCCAGGCATCCAATCTGTTGGCCAGATTTACTGTGTTTTCTGTAATGAAAAGTATTTAGCTGCCTTTTAAAACCACATACTTCCTGTGGAAAGACTATAAATGGGGACATAATTTCCATTCTTTCTTCTTACTGTTTGAGGAGGTCACGGGCCATCAGTCGCTCTGGAAGTGATCTGTCACCTAGCTGTTTTCCAGCATCAGCACTGAATGCCTCTCGCCCTTGTTCAGAGTCCTTCCTCTTTTTCTTGTGACGATCTTCCTACTTGAATCTTCCACTCTTGCCTTTAACTTTGATTAAGGGAAGCTTTTTTGTGTGTCATCTCTCTTGCTGCTCTTTCTCTTTCCTGACCCCCTATCTTCTTTCACTACTATGTAAACCTCAAAAATCTTGACTCTGCCAGCTATGTGGCCCTCTCTGCTGCTCCTTAAAGCCTCACATTTTCTGAGATCCCTCTTCTTTTTAAAAGGCAGGACATCAGAAAGGGGATTTGCTCTTCTGCTATAATCCAAAACCAATATGGAAACAAAA
This sequence comes from Equus przewalskii, assembly GCF_037783145.1. Classification (NCBI taxonomy): domain Eukaryota; kingdom Metazoa; phylum Chordata; class Mammalia; order Perissodactyla; family Equidae; genus Equus; species Equus przewalskii. The sequence continues at coordinate 20,521,112 of NC_091853.1, read as the reverse complement.
CAACAATGTAAGGAGAATGATTAGAAATGCCATTTTATGAGTAACAGGTTCTAGGTCTTTTAAATGTTGCAAATAAAGCTCGCACCCTGTGAAGGTGGTGTCTCCTATTTGGATTTTATTCATTTGAATGACAGCAGGGGCTCAATGAGGATACATGAAAGCTGGTTGGGGTTCTCTTTGAGGAATAGATTGAGCGATGGCCAGGTAGTCAAGCATATTCTGGGCCCTAGGGACACAAAGCTTAAGAGGAGATAGTCTTTGCTCTCAAAGAGCTTACCTGCTGATCTGAGAATGTCATGCTGGCCTTGGGAGTGAATCTCTGGCTATCAGAAGTGTCAAGGAAAGTTTGCAAGATGACTCGTCAGAGGTCGTGTCTGACGTCCTTCCAGCTTCTCTGTTAGGCGTGGCCTGTTGTTAGTGAAGATGCAATAGTGGAACTGTGTACAACTCTGAGAGAAGAAGAACTTACACTTTGGTGACATAAGTGCTTTACTTTTCATGTTGTAGAAATGTGAACGTGATTGAAGCCTGTAACAAAGATGTTTGTGTTGCAGGTCAAGGCTGCTCAACAAAGCCCAGCGGATTCAGGCTCTGCCTCCCGAGAACCCAGCACGAAGTCTCTCTCGGTCAGTAACCTTCCTGAGAGAAGTTCGGCCGACAGCCCCAGGGAGGGCCTGAGGGCCAAGCGAGGCCACCTCACCCCCAGCCCAGAAGCTGGCCCCAAGTCCAAGAGCGGCGAGAACTGTAGGGTCCAGTAGAAGAGACTTTGTGTGTCAGGACCCCTGGAAGGTGGCAGGAGTTGAATAGAAAGCAGTCAGGGGGCATATTATCAGTGGGAAGAAAAAGATTCCTTAGAAGTATGTTGTACTCTTTAGATCTCCCATGTATAAGTGTTAGAAAAGTTTGGAAGCACTAATCACCTATTCATCATCGATATTCCTCTTCTGTGATGTAAATAGCACTGTGAAAAGCTTTTTGGTAATGTTACACTTAAATGACAAAGAACTTCTGTTTGTATGTGGATTTTACACTAAAAAAATGAAAAACACATTGATACTTCCAGTTCACAGCTCCCAGGAAAATGTAAACTTTTGCTTTATGATTTTCCTACGTAGAGTGTTAGGCATGAAATCGTTTTAGATCAAGACTTTCTTTGAGCTGAGTAAAATGAAGGAAAACTATGTTGCGTGTGTTTACGGAAGACTGCACACACATGCATATATGGGTGTATTCATCCTTCTCTTCCAATGCGTCTTCTCAATCTTTGCTTATAAAACCTGTACATATTTGTGTGTGGTGGTGGGAGTTGTGTGTTTATTTTCAATTAGCCCGGTTACAGGCTCCTTGAAGGTGTGGTATATCAAGTTTTCTGTCATTGTGCTGTTTCCTTTTAAGACTAATTTGGTACGCATTCTCAGAAATGGTGATCCTTATTAAAATATAGCATGTTTTTCTAATAAAAAAGTTTCCTTTGTTTTCTCTAAAAATGAGTCTTAAATATAAATGCATCGTGAACATTGGTACCATTTCTTGCTAATTTCAACAACCTCTTATAAAAGTAAAAATGTTTTAACAAGTGATACTAGTATATTTAGTGAACATATTCAGTTAAATTAAAAGACATGATTTGGAATACGGGTCATGAAGATTCTATAGGACTATATGTCCAGCTACTGCCTGGCACATTGTGTGTACCCATTAGATCACACACAGCAAGCATATAAGTACATGGTATTTTCCAGCTCATTTATGAATGTCGGGTTTCGAAAATATGCAGGCATTATGAGCCATATCAAATCTAAAAAACTTTGGAACAAGTCCTTGTGTCCTTGAATCAGGGTAGAAAAGTTTTGCAGGACATCAGCTAGTAAAAGATAATTTGTTCTTGGCTTTCCGTTCAGATTGCTGTATAAACCTTGACAAATACTCTCATTATATTTTAAAATTGTCCTTTGCAAGGTGGTTCTATTGTTCAGTAATACTTCAATAATATTAAGCTATTTAGTATTCATCTACTGAAAGTGATATCCTGGCTCTTGTTTCTTCCTTCTGTTTCTCCAGTTGCTGGGGGTTGTGGTCTGGGGCAATGTCCTTATCATAAATCATCCCAAGGTTGCCATGTGCTCAAGGGCATGGCCCGGAGTAGACATCGCTGGGATCAGGCCATCAGCATCATTGGCTGGCTCTAGTGGTTGGAAGATTCCACTCAGTAGGTCTGGCTGGATAGTTCCGTGGGTCCTTGAAAGCTCTTCATCTTTTCCTAGGGGGATTGTAGCTGCTGCTCCTTGTTACAGGGAATACGTGGCATGCCTTCTATTTTCATAATTGTGGAGAATTGTTCACAGTCACAACATATTACATATTCTTTTCCCCGAGCTAACAATATTTCTTATACTATCAGCTGAGCTGCATATAGGATAAGTAAATAAGCTACAGTTCCAACTCTGAAGTACGTGAGAAACCAGTTGAGTCACGAAGAAGGTCTCAGTTGACAAATTATATGGAGAAATAGACCAAGTCCAGACAGCTAAGAATCGGATTCTCATCTGTACAATGAGAGGCTTGGTAGACAATTCTTTCCACTTGAAGATTCTTTAGAAACAGAGATGGCCCCTTTGTGTTATTGGGAGTTATCAAGAATCCAAAGGGACTGCGTCCTCAATAAGAAGGGGATAAAAACCAACATCGAAACATAGCCTGATTTCCTAAGATCACCCCCCACCCCTGCACATACTCTCCCCTCCTTTGAGATTTATTTGTGGTTTTTCTCACTTAACTCCAATCACCAATTTGTTTGAACCTTAAAAGAAGACAGGATACCTCCTCCCAGGGGCCCCTCATCTAGGAGGGGAGACCTGTTCCACTTCCCAGCTGGCTGGAGTCCGTAACACTTCTAACTACTCTTAGAGTGGCTCAGAACATTGACCTTAGAATTTCCAAGTTGGTTCTTTCAAAGTCACTCAGGCTATGGCAGTAGGTCTTGAAAGTAATTTAAAAGAGATATAGACTATGATCAATTTTTGAAATGATAGGTTTATTACACCGCAGTTAAAAGTTGAACTAGTCAATGGCATCCGTGTCATAGTTCTGTTTCACGGTTGAGAAAGGGTTTATAATTATGTCTTCAGGAGGACACGAAGTACCTGGAATTGGTAGTTGAGGCTAGTTGAGCTATGCCCTCCCTCCCACTTCTATTAGTATCAGCTGCCTTCCCTTGTAGAGGAAGGGACTTTAAATTAGGTTCACTGCCTAGAGAGAGCAGAACTTTGATTGCATCAGAAGAACCAGGCCATTCTAATTAGAAGGCCTGGGACCTAAAGCTAGCATCCTCTCTCCAGGTAGAGTTGTGTATCTAATGCCACCCCTCACCTGAGCTATGGCTCGACACCTAAAACACTGTGGAAGGTTATATACATTTTACAAAGTATTTTCAAATGTTTGCTCAAACCTTACACCTTTGTGAGGTAGACTTTAAGATCTCCATTTCATAGGCTGAGATTAAGTAAGAGACACAGGCAGGACTTCTGAATCATACATCTGAGGAGACCTTGTTAATAATAATGATAATGTGCCTCACAACAACCTTGCAAAATGGAGATTATCCTCATTGGAGAAAAGATGCAATAGACTGAGAAAGTTGAAGTATTTTAACGTCAGTTTTGTGAATACAGAGCCCACTGTCTTGTTTGTCTTGCGTCTCTCTAGGGGCAGGCTCTTCCAGAATAATTCGGATAGTACAAATATTCAGGTGATAGAAGCAGCTTTTCTACTTTCTCTTTGCAGTGGAGACATCCTTAATCTAGGATGATGGCTGCTGACTTGTGTTACCTTGTACTGAATTTTCAAAAAAAAAAACGAGACTAGCTGTAAATTTCGAGTTCTAAAAATTGTAGCTACTAACTTAATGTCTAAGCATTATTTACTTAAATCCTTTTAAAGAGTCTGTTTTGGAAAACCTTGGAAAATCTAAAAATTTGTAAGTCTTTGAATGCAAAAGTTTAGTATAAAAGTAGATGTTAAAAATGAAAGTGAGGGGTCAGAATACCTTGGTTCCCCATGTAACCTTGGGCAAATTACTTAATTCACTATGCCTCAATTTCCTCTGGTAAAGTTGACTATAATAATAATACAGTCATGTGTCACTTAGCGACAGGGATACATTCTGAGAAATGCATTGTTAGGTGATTTTCTTGTTGTGTGAACACAGAGTGCACTTACACAAACCTAGATGGCATAGCCTACTACATACCTAGGCTATATGGTGCTAATCTTATGGGACCTGCATCATATATGCGGTCAGTTGTTGACTAAACATCATTATGCAGTGCATGACTAATAACAATACCTCTTGAAGTTGTCATGATGATTAAATTAATTAGTTAACATTTAACCATGTGTGTGATTTTGCACTCAATAAAATGTCTATTCTGTATACAGATAATTACACATAATTAAAATATCGCAGCTTAAAATTGTTAGATAAATCTGTTCATCCAATGCAACACATTAATTTCAGATTAAGTTCTGCCCTACAAAATTCTCACCATTCTCAATACCACTAATGCTTATTTTGCAAATGAGTTTAATAGATTTGTAGATATCGTTCAATTACTGATCTTGCAAACGAACCATCCACTTTTGTTGCAGTAAAAGAAAACAATTACTGCAATTTTAACTACAAATGAGTCGTGTTGCTGAAGTTCATATATAAATTGGTTGTTAGAGCTCAGAATACATTTCCTTATAGAGGCAACATTACAAATTGAGCCTACATTCAAGCACAGAAAGTCAATTTAGCTGATAATATGTTGAAACGGCAGTTACTTTGTTTCACCTCTACAGAACCTCTACTCATAGCATTGTTTCCCTGGAAAAATAGATGTTAAGCATCGGGTTACCAGAAACTCATTTTTCTACCCCTCAACCATTTTTCCAGTAAGTTCTCCACTCTTTGCTTCCCATTTTGCGGTGTTGGACTAGAATTAGCCAGTCGCCTTGGGAGAGAGTAATGCAGGTGTAGATTCCTGTCCACCATATTTCTAACAGCAGCTGCTCCCAGTATGAAAGGGAAAGTGATGGCTTTTATGTTGGGTCTGATGCTGCAGGCAAGGTCCATCCTATGTAATGTTGATGTATTTGTGTGTGTAAATGTAAGCGGTTTGTTCTATTGATGTTACAAGGAAACACACACATCTCCAAACTTCATACATTTGTTTCTGACTATTGGATTGAGTTTCAGCCCACAAAATTTCCACCAGCCTCCATCCCTTCAATGCAAAGAATGTGGCAGATGAATATTACTGAGCTTTGTTATTCTTCTCTTCTCTGGGACACCTTGAGAACGATCCGGGGCTCATGTTTATCTGTATAAAAATATCACCTTTACCAAACCAAATCCTTGCAGTTTCAACTGATTTATCTCATTTGACAGTTAACAATCTTGGGAAGTGGGTCCTATTTTATCACTCAGGAAGAGACCCAAAGAGGTTATTAAATTTGTGGCAAGACAAAACTGAGGCTCCAGTCTCAATTCCCGGTCCAAAGCTCCTCACGTCTGACCATACACCCCTCAGTAGAGAGTAAAGGGATTCAGGAGGCTGAGAAACTAAATACCAGCCTGAGAAGTTCTTTTTAGGATCCCATTCTGAACCCAGGGGAACTCAACTCCGCACCTCGGGAAAACGTGCTTTATTTAACTTCATGGAATTCTTTGAGGTGGTCAGAGATTTGGCCTTTGGGTTTCCAGCAGAAGTTATCCTGTTGTGATAATGGAGAATTTTGCTTCTCCTGCTTTCATTTTTCCCCAGTGATGTTTTTTGCAAGAAGGTAGGAAAATGGCAGCTTTCCAGTTATAGACTTTTTAGCAAAACGTTGGATATTCCTGAGTTTTAAATGTGAACAGATTCTCGTGGTGTTGAAATTGCAGCTGTGTTATCTAACAGAATTTGCCGGCCATGTGTCTCCTCCTTCCTGCTAGACCTTAGGCCCTCCACATGAGGGTGTTATTTGTCTTGGATGCCACCTGCTTGTTTTTTTTTGTTTTTTTTTTGAGGAAGACTAACCCTGAGCAAACATCTGCCACCAATCTTCCTTTTTTTGCTGAGGAAGATTGGCCCTGAGCTAACATCTGTGCCCATCTTCCTCTATTTTATATGTGGGACACTGCCACAGTATGGTTTGATAAGCGGTGCATGGGTTCACACCCGGGATCTGAACCAGTGAATGCTGGGCCACTAAAGCAGGAGTGTGTGAACTTAACTGCTGCACCACCAGGCCAGGCCTAGACCATTATTTTTTAAAGCAACTTTCAGTGGCAAATTCTACTACTTCACTCACAAGCTTCCTGTTATTATTGCAAAGACTGTTTTCTGATTTTTATTAGTCAATGTCTACACTCTTTATATTTCCTTTGGGTTTGGGCTGTTATCTGAGCAAGAGACTCCTTTGAAACCCATTTGCTTCATCTTCCCTTCTGCAGGTCTGTCATGGAAAGCAATTCTGCTTAGACTCGTACAGGGCAACTGTCTGAAACTTAAGTTATACAGGGGAAAACGTGAAGAGAGTGCGTAATTTTCTAATGCCTCTTGATGGAAATCTTTAAAGCAATTCATTATTCTGCCTATTGTGATTTCCCTAAACATCTAGTGATTTAAATTATAATCACTACAAGTGCAAAATCATGACTTGCGTGCATCCATGAATTCTATTAAAACAATATGGCTTAATTATCTAGGTTCTCTTTATCCCTTTGAAGAAGAAGAAATTCGAGAGCCTAAGAAACAGTTTCTTTGCATCCCATACTATGACCTAAAACCTAGATCCCAGCAACTCAGAATGATGCTTTTTAAAAATAGAGCACATGGCTCTTCAATGTAATTATTTGCACATTTTTTTCTAGAAATGATCATTCAAGGTACTAGAAGGAGTGGCAAGTTTGGATCGCATCAAGGTAACAAGACCTTGAGCAGACGGAACATCCCTCCACTCTGCCCTGGCCTTAACGACCAGGGGATGCTACTAGGGAAACCCCGTAGGGAAGCCATGGGTATGCTGCCGGCTGCAGAGACGTGTGTGTGTGTGCATGTTGACAGAATAGTTATGGGGACAGACACACAGAGCCTGAACACCCGGTGTCTTTGCTGGGAGGATCACAGAACCTCTGCACCCCCCTCACCAGGCTTTTCCCCAAGCCAAAGTCCACACTAATTCTGCCTCTTTACGGACTCGAGCGCTTCTCAAACACGGCAGTAGGTGCCTTTTACACAATGTGGGTTTTAAATTTCTAAAAAACATCCTCAGCTGTCACCTGTCAGAATTTTAAGACCTCCTTTCTTCTCCTAGACTCCCCCCCTTCACAGGTGCAACGTACTTGAATTCAACTGAACTTGTGAAAACCAGAACAAAATCAGAGAATGAATACTGATCTTTCCAAATGATTCCTAAGTATTCCCTTTCAATAACAATGGATGAGACCCCTGCCATATTACATCAGAGACAATCACTGGACAGAAAGACTGAATTTTGGAAAGAAATTGAATAAAGAGTCATACCCGCTGAAGAGTAAATAGAAATACAGATGAATCTCTGCAGGGGTCACTGGAAAGGCAGAATATCTTTTATGTCATTAGAATAATAACAGAGAATTTGGAAAATAGAAATATTGTTTATAAACTTGCCCTAACTCAAAAATTAGTCTTATCTGTAACAGATACATTGAGAAAACATTTTTTTTCTCATGTAACTTTTCATGACATATCAACAGAGAAGAGTTATTAACCACACACTCAGACTGTTTACATAGCTGTTTACTTGGTTTCCTCTGAAATCTGTGCTTTGCTTTATGTTACTTTTTAAATTTGAAAAAGATAAACAGTTAAAAAAAAGTCTTTTGTCTTCTGGTTTCATATATCAAATTCCCACTTTAAACACAGGGTCCAGCCTACAAATACGTATTGATGATTATTGCCCAGATGACAGTTGCCTTCTCTTTTTTTATCAGGACACAGAGGGGTGAGAAACTGACAGAGTTGTACTGATTTCTCAGCCTTAGCCCCGACTGGTACTAAGAGCCACCTTCTTGGGCTTGTTTTTGGTAAAGCTAGACCAAATGCATCTTAATAAGCAATCAAATCTTTGCCCACAGCTGTTTCAATGGATGGATTGGGTGAACATCTTATGGAAAATTTCCATGTGATTAATCTCTGTCTCAGAATCCACAGAGTTATTCCATTACCCAAGAGAATGGGACACAGACAAACCCTTTCCTCCCGCTAGTTTGCTAACTCTCTACTTCCAGCTAATTTTCAATCTTTCTTTGAGAGAAATCAAGATGGTACATAGTTCAAGGATCTAATCACAGAAAGATCAACAAAATGAAGCCCAGAAGGTTTGCGTGCACTTCATCTTTTCACTTTTAGTAAGATTACCTTCCATGACTCTACAGGGGCAGTAGAACCTACTGTATCCATTCCTCTTAAATTCGGAACTTGTGAAAACATCTTACATACTCTAGATGGCCATTTGCATTATCTGGGGAGAACAGGTTTTCTAAATGAATTTAAAAAGACATAGAAGATCTTGGGAGGAATGTTTAGCCTACTTAACTTTTAAAGTTTTTACTTTTTTTTTTTTTTAAAGATTTTTCATTTTTTCCTTTTTCTCCCCAAAGCCCCCGGGTACATAGTTGTATGTTCTTCATTGTAGGTCCTTCTAGTTGTGGCATGTGGGACGCTGCCTCAGCGTGGCTTGATGAGCAGTGCCATGTCCCTGCCCAGGACTCTAACCAACGAAACACTGGTCTGCCTGCAGCGGAGCGCGCGAACTTCACCACTCGGCCATGGGGCCAGCCCCAAAGTTTTTACTTTTTAACATTCATTTTTTCGCTTACAAAAATTTTCTCCCTTTTATCAATAGCACTTCCTAAAAGTACCATTTATAAAGCAGTTTTCTTTCAGCTTCAAAACCACCTTCTATACTAGCTTTGTAATGCTGCAGCTGGCACTCTGTAAACCATGTTTCTGCTTTGCCATCAGGCTCTCTGATGGGCTTTCCCGGGAATGGGTGCGAGAGGGGCCCTAGGAAGTCAGAGGAGGAAGAAGGGACTCACTCTTCGTTTGCTTCCTCCCAGCACCACCCTTAGCCTCACTTCACTCCAGCAGTGGCAGTTTATTTCAGTAGCGGCATCTGGATTCAGTTGACAAGTTTCCCAGCACAGATCAGCCTCATCATGTTCCCTTGGAGAACCAGCACCAACCTTTCCTCCAGGTTTTTTCATTTTAGTAATTTTCACCGCCTCTCTTTGTTCCTTTGGCCTTAGGCCTTGTAACTGCTTATTGCAGCTACAGTTTCTGATTCCTTTGTAATAATTTTTTTTTCCTGCCCCGCTCTTTCAGTTCTGCAAAACCTAGTTAACAATTCCTTATTACATTTACTCTATTTGAAGAACCAGTGTCATTTCTGTCTCTTAAATGGATACTGACTGACACAGATCATGTAGTGTTTATGTATTTGGAGGTAATAAAAATATTTTAAGAAAATTCTTTAATCCATATTGTTTACCTTTTAAAACTTCCACCAAATGTGTCAAAATTAGTGGCGTGTTCTAGAAACCGTATTTCTCCCTCCACAATAACATATTTACGAGGCTTGATGCTAACACTTTAAGACTTAAAAAAAAAAATCCACAAATATCCATTTCCAGCAAGCGAGAGTTGATATTGTTCTGTGTTGCTCTGTCCCCATCACCCCAGAAAGAGAGATGACTTGGAACAGGAGTATGCAAGTCAGCCCCACTCTTGTGACATCCCCAAATCACAGAAGGGGGCAACACAGGACCCTGTAAGAATCATGATCCCCAGGAAACTGATGATTCTGGGCCTTTCTTGCTTCTGGCAGGGGAGGAGAAGCCCCATTGGGAGCAACAGAGTTGATTTAAATATTCCTTTCAACATTGCCCAGCATGAGTGTGAATGGGTTTCAGGAACAGATGCTCTGGCTTGAAGTGGCTATTCTGGGGTCAGGGGAAAATTTCTCCCTTGAGAACTGTGCTCAGATGTGGTGCATGTTGCCATTACTCATTTCATAGGTACTTCTGCATCTCTATCAGATTTTTTTTTTTTTTTTTGTCATTATGGAAGGGTATCTTTTGCAGAGCAAAAGTTTTTAGTGAAGTCTAATTTAACAAGTTTTTCTTTTGTGGATCATGCTTTTGATGTTGTATCTAGAAACTCGTCACCATACCCAAAAGCATGTGGATTTTCTCCTATGCTTTCTTTTAGAAGTTTTATTGTATGGTGTTCTATCTCTAGGCCTATGATCCATTTTGAGTTAGTTTTTGTGAAAGGTGTAAGGTGTCTAGGTTTGTTTTTTTGCATATGAATGTCCAATTGTTCCAGCACAATTTGTATCCTTTCTCTTTTGAATTACCTTTACTACTTTTTCAAAGATCAGATGACTGTATGTGTGGGTCTATTTCTGAGCTCTCTATTCTGATCTATGTGCATTCATTCTTCAGATATTGTTTATTAAGCACCTACTAGAGGGGGGCATTCTGCTTAGGCACAAAGAAGAAAGTTGTTGCTCTCAGTCCTGATAATCAAAGCAATAGTTCACCCCAGAGCTTGGTAAATGATACAGTGGAAGTATGCATAGGGTACTAAGAGTTCCCAGAACATAAACATATAAAGCATCCAACCATTTCTTCCCATCCCTATCATGTCTGTTTCCAGCTGGGCCCAAGGCACTATCATCTTTTGTGGATTTTCTTTTTTCTTTTTTCTTTTTTTTTGCTGAGGAAGATTTGGCCTGAGCTAATGTCTGTGCAGTCTTCCTCTATTTTGTAGGTGGGTCACCACCACAGCTTGGCTGCCGATGCGTGGTGTAGGTCCGTGCCTGGAACTGAAACCAGGCTGCTGAAGAAAAGTACGCAGAACTTAACCACCAGGCCACAGAGTGGCCCCTTTACCTGGATTTTTAATGTCACCTCCTAACTAGGTTTTCTGATTCTGTGCTTGCCTTTCCCTTAAAAGAACATAGAATTACATGATTCCTCTGCTCAAAGTCTCCAGTGGACTCCCTTCTACCTTAGAGCAAAAATCAAAGTCCTCACAATAGCCTTCAGGAGGTGGATCCAACCATGTTCCTGAGCTCATCTCCTGTCCTCACCTTCGTCATTCTGTTCTGGCCTCTCTGGCCTCCTTGCTGTTCCTTGATGGTGTAGGAGCTCTTGTTTCAGGGCGTTGCCAAGGATCGTCTTGCCAGATGTCTGCACGCCCTCCTCGCCCCGATTCCTTCAGATTTTGATATAACCTGTGCTGCCAGAATTCATTACCTGCTCAATATTTAGTTCTGCTTTTTTTTTTTAATCTGTCTCTCCCCAGTACGTTCCATGAGGTTATGCAATTTTGTTTCTCCTTCTCCCCTGTCCCCCTCCTTCTCTTTTTTCCCTTGTGGTGCCTAGAGTAATGCTTGGAATATAGTATGAACTCGTCAGATATTTATGGAATGAAGGAATGAAAGCACGGAAAAGAAATAGGGACACTTTGGGGGTAATCCCAGTAAACGATCAGCTTCTCAAGGAAAGAGGAGCTTATAAAAGCCATCATTGATTCCCAGTGCCTGGGCGTGAAATCACTGTTGAATCAATGAAAACAGTACACCCACTTTACAGTTGAGAGCACTGAGGCACGAAACCTTCAGTGATTTCCTAAGATCGTGTATCCCAGTAGTGGCAGGCATGCATTGGAGACTACAGGGATTTTTTTCCCCCACTTCACCATTATAAAACTATAATCTCTAGAGCAAGATGAATTAATTGGGTCAAGGGGATTAATTAGAAGTCATAGGAGGCTTCATGTGTGAGAATATTCTCAACAGGATTTTGAAGGAAGGGAGCTTCAATTAAAAGGCAAAGAAAAAGAGCTCTTCTCCCTCCCAAATTCCTTATCTTGGCTGACATGTCTGCTAATTAAGGACTATGCACCAGAGGGTCCTGACAGCAGCCCTGACAAGTGGCCATGGTGACCTTTGTTTGCCAGCTAATGGGCCGTGGAGGGTAGGGGCTGAATGGATTTAACATCCCAGCAAGGTCTTCTTTCATTTGCGTCAAAAGGCAAAAGGCTGGAGGATGAGGAACACCCGAGGTACCTAAGATGAGGAAGCAATTTTCTCAGACATGGGCTCTTCTCAGGGAGCACCGGAGTTGACCTGGAGAAAGGTATCCTTCTCAGAGGGTCTCTTTTGGACCCCAGCTGGAGATCCCCATCCCACACAGCTCTTTCAGGAAAACATGGAAAACGGATGAGATGTAGTAAACTCTGCTCTCAGCATTCTGCAGGGCAGAGGTGTGCTCTGGGGTGGGAACTGTCTGCGGCGATATCTCACCCTGAGTTCAGTTCAAGAGCAAGTGGCTATTGGACTGCTGTAATAATATCACTGATGCTCGGGTGGGTGCTTGCACAGGTAATTGGGCATGGCCATGTCTGGTCTCTCCATCAAATGGCATTTATAGCTTTTCTTTGTTAGTGTCAACTGTTTTGCTGAAAACTTATGCCATTGGAGAACAAATAATACTGACATATTTCAAGATTTATATAACTGATTCCATATGCCTTTGACAATTTTATCATATTTTTAGACAGTTACAAAAGATATCTTTTTCTCATGGATATCAAGGTAGTACCTTGGAAAGTGGAGGGCTGTCTTGGGAGGAATGTAAAAGAATAGAAAGTCAAACAACTAACTTCCAGTGTTTTTACCAAAACTGCTCTATGAAGAAATGAGGAGAGAGAGTCTTTATTGTGAGATTCTTTATTCTTTATTTTACCACAGAGTAAAAAATGCTGCTTTTTTGCTCGACTGCTGTAACTTTCTTTTATTTTTAGTTTACTATCAGTAAACCATTAATATGTCTTAAATATGTTCTGAGTTTTCTCTTTAAATTTGCCGTGCTTAACATTATTCAGTGTCCTGGATTGAAATTTTGCTTTTGAACCTACAGAAGCTTCATGAACTGGATTCATAATTCAATCAAGTACAACTAAGAAAGAATGGAACGTTTTTTAAGTTGATGTTTGCTTTGTGGTTTTATCCTTTTATACATGTTACAAGAGAAAAAAAGAGTTTTCACTTTAGGAGAAGCATCATGACACCAAATTTCCTCGCCCAATATTTCTATGCCCAGGACCACTTCTGGAAGTCAACCGCCCTTTAAGAGTTTCAGGAACGGAAAGAGTGACTCAGTTTTCACTGTGTAGAGTCTGATTGACCACATTAAATTTTTCTTTGCATGTGGATACATTTTCTTGTACTCACAAAGAGAAAAAAATAGATTTGGAGCACTTCTTATTCCCTCTGAGGGTTCTTCTCTTTCTTTTCCTCCGCCATTTGGCTGAAGGAGCAAAGATGAATGCAAATGGCTATTAAACAATCACTTGTTACAAATAACTGATTAGGATTTGGACCATGTCAACAGCTGTGGCCTGCCAGCCTCTTGGCAGAGCTCTGATCATGTTAGGTTTTGGGTAATCAATTTATTCTAATACAAACCATATTGGATGATTGAGATTTTATGCCTTTTTATTTCCTTTAAACAGCCTTCTGAACAAATGCTTATTATTTTGAAATGCAGCCAAGTTCTGGCCACTACAGGAGTCCAGTGTTAGGATGGAGATCCTAGTACTTTAGATATTTTCTTGGCTTATGCAGAAACACTTAGACAGTTGGACAGAAAAATTATGTTTCTGATTTTCTTTATCTGCTGATTATTTGAGTTTCATTAGGAACTGACAGTAACCTTTTAGTCTGTGGAACTTTTTCTGTGATAAAACCTTCCTCCTCTGGCTTTCTTTTGCGTACATTTTAGGTAAACAAAGAGTGCCCCAAAATTTAGTATTCAAATCCGGTAATAAACAGCAACCATGGGGTGGTCGAAGGCCCAGAGAATGGAGCAGATTGGGGTTTTCTGGGAAGACACCATGCAAATTGAGAACCAGCAATACGGGGGATTAGAAGGGTGGTTAAGCTGAGAGGTTGAGCATAGAAGTTGTTTAGGGCCCTCCATGGCAATGGGGCTAGACCACAGCCATGTTCTAAAACATACACAAGGATAACATCAACAAACCAAATATTTCGAGATACATAGCCCAGCAGAAGAAAGATAGGAACTTCAGACGAGCACCTAGAGATGTGATGGAGAGGTGGCTAAGGTTTGAGCAGCAGTGGCAAAGTCAAGTGTCTGCAGGGAACAGGCAGGTGATCTGCATGCAGGGATGCTATTAATAGCATTTAACAACGAATACAGCACCAACATTTACCCATCAGAACAGACACTGGCCATAGAGGTGGAGCAGGGTCCAATAGGTTCCTTGTAACAACTGGTATTTCTCCTTTATTTCCTGGATCTTAGGGAGATCTGGAGGATCCTTGAGGGGCGTGTCTGGGACAGCTGGAGAGGCAGGGATACGTTTGGAAGGCATAGGATAGTGCTGATTTACCAACTGATACAAACTATTTCAACAGTCTAACAACTCATTTGGCTAAACTATGCTGGTGGATTATCAGCCTTTCCCATGTGGGTAAAGAGGACTCTATGAAGAGACAATAGAGAGTGGTGCAGACTGTGGCAAGCCTGAGCAGGCACACTACCATTAGCTGCAGTCCAATGGATTTAACATTTATGGGAAAGCTCCTTTTTACAAACTATTCTTTAACCCTTTGTGGGTGAAACAAAACACATCTGCAGGGTGATCATGGGGCTTTATCATCATAGGAGACTTTATAACTCAGGTTTCTATCTTAATAGTTGGTGCCTTATAACACTAAAATGTCTCAGGTAAGAAATCTCAATTGTTTTTGACTTCATTCGCTCATTTCTCTATTTATTTATTCAACACTACTGAAAATTATTTTTTTATTGAAGTATAATTGACATCCAATAGCGTATTAGTTTCAGGTGTATATTATAGGGATTTGATATTTATATGCATTTCAAAATGATCACCATGATAAGTCTAGTAACCACCTGTCACCATGCAAGTTATTACAATATTATTGACTATATTCCCCATGCTGTACATTACGTCTTCATGACTTATTTGTTTTATAATTGGAAGTTCGTACCTCTCATCCCCTTCACCTATTTCACCTGCTCCCCAGCCCCCCACTTCTGGTAACCACCAGTTTGTTTCCTACGTCTCTGATCTGCTTCTGTTTTGTTTATTTGTTTTGTTTTTTAGATACCACATATAAGTGAAATAATATGGTAATTGTCTTTCTCTGTCTGGCTTATTCCACTTAGCATAATACTCTTTAGGTCCATACATGTTATTACAAATGGCCAGATTTCATTCTTTTTTATGGCTAATATTCCATTGTATACATATACCACATTTTCTTCATCCATTCATCTATCAATGAACACTTAGGTTGCTTGCATATCTTGGCTATTGTAAATAATGCTGCAGTGAACATAGGGGTGTGTGTATCTGTTTAAATTAGTGTTTTTGTTTTCTTCAGATAAATACCCAGAAGTGGAATTGCTAGACTGTATTTTAATTTTTTGAGGATCTTCCATACTGTTTTCCATAGTGGCTGCACCAGTTTACACTCCCACTGACAGTGCACGAGCGTTCCCTTTTCTACAGATCCTCACTAACACTTGCTATTTGTTGTCTTTTTGATAAGAGCCATTCTGACAGGAGTGAGGTGGTATCTCATCATGGTTTTGATTTGCATTTCCCTGATGATTAGTGGTAATGAGCATCTTTTTATGTGTCTGTTGCCCATCTGTATGGCTTCTTTGGAAGAATATTTATTCAGGTCCTCTGCTCAGTTTTTAATTGGATTGTTTGTTTTTTTGATATTGAGTCGTATGAGTTCTTTACATATTTTGGGTGTTAACTCCTTATCACATGTATGATTTACAAACATCTCCTCCAATTAGTAGGTTGCCTTTTCATTTTGTTGGTGGTTTCCTTTGCTGTGCAAAAGCTTTTTAGTTTGATGTAGTCCCATTCATTTATTTTTGCTTTTGTTGCCTCTGCCTGAGAAGACAGATCTAAAAAACATATTGCTCAGACTGATGTCGAAGAGCTTACTGCCTATGTTTTCTTCCAGGACTATATGGTTTTAGGTCTTACATTCATGTCTTTAATCCATTTTGAATTTATTTTTGTGTATGGTATAAGATAGGGGTCCAGTTTCATTGTTTTGCAAGTAGCTGTCCAGTTTTCCCAATACCATTTATTGAGGAGACTGTCTTTTCCCCATTGTGTATTCTTGCCTCCTTTGTCATAGATCAACTGATCATATATGTGTGGGTTTATTTATTTATTTATTCTATTCCATTGACCTATGTGTCTGTTTTCATTCCAGAACCATACTGTTTTGATTACTATAGCTTTGTAGTATAGTTTTAAATCAGGGAGTGTGATACCTCCATCTTTGTTCTTTCTCAAGATTGCTTTGGCTATTCTGAGTCTGTGATTCCATACAAATTTTAGGATTCTTTGTTCTAGTTCTGTGAAAAATTACACTGGTATTTTGATGGGGACTGCATTGAATCTGTAGATTGCTTTTGGTAGTATGGAGATTTTAAAAACATTAATTCTACCAATCTGTGAGTATGGTATATCTTTCCATTTATCTGTGTCACCTGAATTTATTTCATCAATGTCTTATCATTTTCAGAGTACAGGTCTTTCACCTCCATGGTTAAATTTATTCCTAGATATTTTATCCTTTTCGATGCAATCGTAAATGGGAGTGTTTTCTTAATTTCTCTTTCTGATAGCTCATTACTAGTGTATAGAAATGCAACAGATTTCTGTACATTAAATTTGTGTCCTGAAACTTTATTGAATTCATTTATTAATTTTAATAGTTTTTTGGCGGAGTCTTTAGGGTTTTCTGTATATGGTATCATGTCGTCTGCAAATAGTGACAGTTTTACTTCTTCCTTTCCGATTTGAATGACTTTTATTTCTTTTTCTTGCCTAATTGCTGTAGCTAGGACTTCCAATACTATGTTAAATAAAAGTGGTGAGAGTAGGCATTCCTGCCTTTTTCCTGATCTTAGAGGAAAAGATTTCAACTTTTCACTGTTCAGTATGATGTTAGCTGTGGGTTTGTCATGTATGGCCTTTATTATGTTGAGGTATGTTCTTTCTTCAGCCACTTTTTAAAAATCATAAATGGATGTTGAAATTTTGTCAAATGCTTTTTCTGCATCTATTGAGATGATCATATGATTTTTATCCTCATTTTGTTAACGCAGTGTACCATGTTGATTGATTTGTGGTTGTTGAACCATTCTTGCATTGCTGGAATAAATCCCACGTGATCATGGTGTATGATTCTTTTAACATATTGTTAAATTTGGATTGCTCATATTTTGCTAAGAATTTTTGCATCTATGTTCATCAGAGATATTGGCCTGTAATTTTCTCTTTTTTGATGTCATTGGTTTTGACATCAGGGTAATGCTGGACTTGTAAAATGAGTTTGGAAGCATTCCTTCCTCTTCAATTGTTTGGAATAAATTGAGAAGGATAGGTATTAACTCTTGTCTAAATGTTGGGTAGAATTTACCTGGGAAGCCATCTGATCCTGGACTTTTGTTTTTTGGGAGTTTTTAAATGACTGATTCAATTTCATTACTTATAAATTGGTCTATTCAGTTTTCTATTTCTTTCTCCTTCAGTCTTGGAAGGTTGTTTGTTTTTAGGACTTACCCATTTCTTCCAGGTTTTCCAATTTTTGGTATGTAATTGTTTGTAGTAGCCTCTTATGATCCTCTGTGTTTCTGTGGTGTCAATTGTAACTTCTTCTCTTTTATTTTTGACTTCATATATTTGGACTCTCTCTTTTTCCTGATGAGTCTGGCTAAAGGTTTATCAATTTTATTTATCTTTTCAAAGAACCAGCTTTTAGTTTCATTGATCTTTTCTATTTTTTTCTGTCTCTATTTCATTTATTTCCATTCTGATCTTTATTATTTCCTTCCTTCTACTAACCTTGGGCTTTCTATTTTTCTAGTTCCTATAGGTATAAGGTTTGATTGCTTATTTGAGATTTTTCTTGTTTTTTAAGGTAGGTCTGTATCACTATAAACTTCCCTCTTAGAACTGCTTTTGCTGTGTCCCATAGATTTTGGAAAGTTTTGTTTCCATTTTCATTTGTCTTAAGATATTTTTTTGACTTCCTCTTTGATTTATTCATTGACCCATTGGTTGTTTAGTAGCATTTTGTTTGGTCTCCACATCTTTGTGTTTTTTCCAGTTTTCTTCTTGTAATTGATTTCTAGTTTCATATCATTGTGGTCAGAAAAAATGCTTGATATGATTTCAATCTTCTTAAATTTATTGAGTCTTGTTTTGTGTCCTAACATGTGATCTATCCTGGAAAATGTTCCACGTGCTATTGAAAAGAAGGTGTATCCTGCAGTTTCAGGATGGAATGTTCTGTTTATATCTATTAAGTCCATTTGGTCTAATGTGTTGTTTAAGGCCAATGTTTCCTTATTGATATTCTATCTGGATGATCTATCCATTGATGTAGGGAACATAAAGTCTCTTACTATTATTGTATTACTGTCAATTTCTCCCTTTATGTCTGTTAATATTTGCTTTATATATTTAGGTGCTCCTATGTTGAGTGCATAAATATTTATGAATATTATATCTTCTTATATTGACCCCTTTATCATTATGTAATGCCCTTATCTGTCTTTTGTTACCGTCTTTGTGTTAAACTTTATTTTGTCTGATAAGAGTATTGCTACCCTAGCTTTCTTTTTGTTTCCATTTGCATGAAATATCTTTTTCCATCCCTCCCCTTTCAGTCTGTGTGTGTCTCTAAATTTGAAGTGAGTATTTTGTAGGCAGAATATAGATGTGACTCTTTTTTTATCCATTCAGCCACCCTATGTCTTTTGATTGGAGAATTTAGTCCATTTACCTTTAAAGTAATTATTGATAGGTATGTACTTATTTCTATTTTGTTAGTTGTTTTCTTGTCCTTCTTTGTTGCTTTCTTCTTCTCTCGATGTCTTCCTTTGTAGTTTGGTGGTTTTCTTTAGTGTTACATTGGGATCGCTTTCTCTTTATTTTTTGTGTATCTAATGTAGATACATTGTATTCTATCTATTACATCTAATACATCTATTGTAAATGTATTTTATTTTTTGGTCTGAGGTTACCATAAAGTTCATATATTTTGACCTGTTTATAATAGTCTATTTTTTTTTTATGAGGAAGGTTGGCTCTGAGCTAACATCTGTTGCCAATCTTCCTCTTTTTGCTTGAAGAAGATTGTTGCTGAGCTAACATCAGTGACGATCTTCCTCTGTTTTATGTGGGATGCCACCACAGTGTAGCTTGATGAGTGGTTCTAGGTCCATGCCAGGGGTCTGAACCTGTGAACCCTGAGCTGTGGAAATGGAGCGCATGAACTTAACCACTATGCAACCAGGCTGGCCCCTATAAGAGTCTATTTTAAGGTAATATTCTCTTAAGTTCGAATGCATTCTAAAGCACTACATTTTTACTCCCCCTCCTCACGTTTTATGTTTCTGACATCATATTTTACATCTTTTTATTTTATGTATCCCTTAACTTCTTGTTGTAGTTATAGTTGGTTTTACTACTTTTGTCTTTTAACTGTCATACTAACTTTTTAACTGATTGATCCATTGCCTTGCCTTTACTAAACATTTGCCTTTACTGGTGGGGTTTTTCCTTTCATATATATATATATATATATATTTTTTTTTTAAAGATTTTATTTTTTCCTTTTTCTCCCCAAATTCCCCCGGTACATAGTTGTGTATTCTTCGTTGTGGGTTCTTCTAGTTGTGGCATGTGGGACGCTGCCTCAGCGTGGTCTGATGAGCAGTGCCATGTCCGCACCCAGGATTCGAACTAACGAAACACTGGGCCACCTGCAGCGGAGCGCGTGAACTTAACCACTCGGCCACGGGGCCAGCCCCTCATATATATATTTTTTATTTCTAGTTATGGTCTTTTCTTTTCCACTTAAAGAAAATCCTTTAACATTTCTTGTAAGGCTGGCTTAGTGGTAATGAGCTCCTTTTGTTTTTGCTTGTCTGGGAAACCCCTCTGATCTCACCTTCAATTCTGAGTGATAACCTTGCTGGGTAGAGTATTCTTGGTTGTAAGTTTTTTCCTTTCAGCATTTTAAATATATCATGGCACTCCTCCCTTCTGGCCTGCAAAGTTTCCATTGAAAAATCAGCTGATAGTCTTATGGGTGTTCCCTTGTATGTGACTTGTTGTTTTTCTCATGCTATCTTTAAGATTCTCTCTTTATCTTTAACTTTTGCCATTTTACTTATAATATGTTTTGTCTTTAACGTTTGCCACTTTAATTACAATATGTCTTGGTGTGAATCTCTTTGAATTCATTTTGTTTGAGATTCTCTGTGCTTCCTGGACCCAGATATATTTCCTTCTGCAGGTTAGGATAGTTTTCAGCCATTATTTTTTCAAATAAGTTTTCTGCCCCTTTCTGTCTCTCTTTTCCTTCTGAAGAGTCTAAAATGCAAAAGTTAGGATGCTTGATATTGTCCCAGAGGTCCCTTAAATTATCTTTGTAGCCGCCCCTGATGCTGGAAGGGTTAATAATCACTGGAAAAGGCTTGCCAACAAACTGTGACCCAGAGGTGAGAAGGCCGTTTAGCCAACGACAGGTAAGACCTCCAGGGGGAGGCAACCTAAGTCAAGCACTGGTTGCCTGGGGGCACAGATGGAGACACAATATTGGGAGCAGGAGGGGCCGTTGCCTAGGACGCCTTGCATGTTCCGAGATAAAATATATGAGCACAGCAATAACATAATAATATCAAAACAGAGGCCAAGGGAGGGCTCCTTGAGAAGTCACTAAGAATTCTTGGCACTCGCTAATTACGTTGTCCAGAACACCCATGTATGTTTAACAGATGTAAACTATGTATATATTGAAATGCTGGTTATAATAAACTCAGAGTGGCCATCAGCCCTCTCCGCATCTATCCTGATGTGTACATTGCATTGCGACACCGACAATTTTCATTTTTTAAAATTCTTTTTGCTTTTCTAATTGGGTGATTTCCACGATTTTGTCTTCCAGATGACTGATCTCTGTTCTTCTCTATCACCTAATGTGCTGCTGATTCCCTCTGGTGTATTCTTCATTTTAGTTACTATATTCTTCAGCTCTGATTGGTTCTTTCTTATATTTTTTTTAGCTCTTTGTTGGAGTTCTCACTGTGTTCCTCCGTTCTTCTCCTGACTTTGATGAGCATCTTTATGACCATTACTTTGAAATCTTTATCTGGTAAATTACTTATCTCAGTTTCATTATGGCTTTTTTTCTGGGGTTTTAATTTGTTCTTTCATTTGGAAGATGTTCCTCTGTTTCTTCACTGTGTTTGAGTTTATGTATTTGTTTCTGTGAATTAGCAAAACAGCTACCTCTCCCAGTCTTGAAGGAGTGGCCTTGTGTAGAAGTGTCTCCTGTGTAGACTGTGTATGCTGGGTGGCTTTGGAAGACTGGCTGGAGCTAAAGTGGATGTGTGCTGGGGTAATCCCATGGTGTGCCATGTTCGGTCTACCCTGGAGGGATAGTTGGAGCTGAAGTGGCCTGGGCCAAGGGGTCCTGGGTTGCACTGCCCTTGGGCCACCCTGATGGGATGGCTGGAGCTGGAGTGGGCATGAGTTGGGGGATCCCAGGGTGCTCTGCACTGTCCTACCCTGGTGGGATGACTAGAGCTGGATCAGGCATGGTGAAGGTTATTTTTGTTCTTCATGTTTTTATCACTTAATTCCTTATATCTTTCTTAGGGTATCCATCTCCATCTCCCATTTAACTTCTTGGGATTGTACTTGAGCCTGTCTTTCCTGCACTTTGACATCATACAGTAATTCCTAAATTCATTTGTTCTTCTATTTATCTGTTTAAAATTTATTGACAACTTCCATGCCCCGGGCATTGTGCTAGGTGCTGGTATAGGAAGACTTATAAGATAATCTCTTCTTGTTGCCCTCAACGATCTTACTGTCTAACTCGATTTAACTATCCACTGGTAAAGTATTATTGAGATTCTGGTTGACATCATCTTACTCAGTTCTTAGAGATGCTGATTGAAGGGCCTTCTCCTTTTTTTTTGCTTTTCTTCCCCTATCCTCATGCTACCAGAGTGGTTTCCTTAGTGTTTCACTTCAGGGCCTAGTCCTTTTTCTGAGTTTCAAAGTCGTTACTAAGCTATCTTGACAAACCTCATCTCTCTGGTCCCTTCACATCTTTCTTCCTTTTGTGGCTTTCAGACTTGCTTGCTGAATGCAAACCCTCTTCCGCCTACTCAGCCCTCCTAACAGCCTCATTTCTCCAACTTCACCAGGAAAACTTTCAGCAACCCAGTTCCTTAAGGCCTATGAATTCCTCAGAGTTGCTACCAAGATTACACTTCATCTAGGGGAGACTTGCGCCCTTTGCTCTTGGCTGGTACATAATATTAACAAGTTTCCTAAAGGTTTGGGTGCAATGTGAAATACCACATCCAGTAGAGGAAGGATGCTGCTTGACAAAAAGGAGCAGTAGACACATCAGACTGACTTAGCAGAGAGAATTGAAGGGAAAGACAAAAGGAAAGAAGGGCAAGTGCACTTTTTCTTTTTTTGAAGGAAAGCATTCCCTTATCTACGCTTCTGAGAAGCTGTGAATAGTGGTGCATTCTGAAAGCAGCACTGTGCAGGCCAGACCACAGAGGCAGCTCTAGTTTCAAGGCTGGGGAAATCATGCCTTGGGCTCCACTTAAAGTTGCTTTATCCTCAGTTCCCTGCTAAACCTGTGCCTAGCTAAGCAGAGAAGACACTAGAGAAGGCTAAACATGAGAAGATGGGGCGTCTCAATATCTCCTGACCAAAGTTTTATGGTCAATGCTTTTATGTGGAAATGGGAGGCTGCCAGGACCTCTCACCTGGTCCTGCTGCCCTTTAAGGATTAGAAGGGGAGAGGAACCATGTTAGCTTTCAGGGATTTGCCTACCTCCATATAAGGAAATTATTGCTATACTGAATCTTCTGTGTTGAATTATATGCCCCCCTCAAAAAAGTCATGTTGAAGTCTTAACCCCCAGTACCTCAGAATGTGGCCTTACTTAGAAATAGTTTCTTTACAGAGGTAATCAAGCTAAAATGAGGTCATTAGGGTAGGCCCAATACAATATGACTAGTGTCCTTATGAAAAGGGGAAATTTGGACATAAAGACAGACACACAGAGGGGAAACAATGTGAAGACACATAGGGAGAAGATAGCTACATGATTCTAGCGATGCATCTACAAGCCAAGGAACACCAAGAATTGCTGGAAAACACCAGAAGCTAGAAGAGGCCAGGAAAGATTCTCCTCCAGAGCTGTCAAAGACAGTAGGGCCCTGCTGACACCTTGACTTTGGACTTCTAACCTCCAAAACTGTGAGACAATGCATTTCTATTGTTTCCAGCCACCCCCGTTTTTGGTACAGCAGACGTAGGAAGCTATTACTCCTTCTTACTTTGTCAGCATCTCAGAGCAGATCTGCCTAAGACCTAAGACCTACCACAGGCAATATATTAAAGATAAGTTTCTCCTGCTTAGAGTGTGGAAGGAACCACTGTATTTTGCACACACATTTGCACATACAGCTAGCATTTGTCTATAAGCTAATAATATACATTACTTTCTTGGTTATTCCAGAGCAGCACTGTCCAATAATGCAGTGGCCACTAGTCACATGTAGTGCTTTAAAATCGAATTAAATTAATTAAAATTATTAAATTAAAAATTCAGTTCCTTAGACATACTAACCACATATCAAGTGCTCAAGAGTCATATGTGGCTAGTAGCTACTGTGTTGGATGAAACAGATACAGAACATGTTCATCATGGCAGAAAGTTCTCTTGGACAACGCTGTTCTAGAGAAGGAGGTATTCTAGTCAGTTGAATGTTCTAGTTAACAGAGAGACTCCACATCACATATGTCTAAAAAATTAAAAATAAAAGAAAGAAATAAAGGAAAAAGGAAAAAGAAGCCAATACAGTTAACTTAACCCTGAAACTGTACTTTGATAATTCTGGAGGAATGTCATAATCTTGAAATACTTTAGAGGTGGGAGTATGAATTTCAACACTCAGTGTACTGATAGAAGGCCAGAATGCAGGCAAACTGAGAGCTGGGTTGATTGAATACTAAATAAATCAGTGTTTGCTGTCTAAACCATGGCCCAAATACAAAACCTAACCAAGCCCGGGGAATAATTTAGGAACATTTGAAGTCATTAGGATCATTAGATCTGACTCGAGCAAAGCAAAATAAACAACTCTCCTAGTCTGATTTGGAACTAGTTCCACCGCCTTCTAAGTCGAAGCTAAATCCTCTGAGTTTAAATATATGACAAATGTTTTCCTTTGTTTGGCTATGTTTATTCTCACTTCTATTTGTTTTAGTGTTTGTTCCATTGTATTCTATACCCTAATGACTCACCGTCTCAGAGCCATAGGACTCAATAGTCTAGTTTGTCTTTGCCTCCAACTCAGAATTCAACTGAGCAGACTATCTATGCTTCCTGTATTCTTTCATGGGACCATGGTCAGTCCAGGGGGCTACCTAGCACTTGGACATTACTGCTATGATTTCTCTTGTCCCCTCATTTATCAGAATGGAATTTTTACATTCTTTCTAAACCTTTGGGTCAGAGAGACATTTAGTTCGTCCCTCTGACCTCTAGCTGCGATTGTCTTTGGGCTACAGAGAGGGAGACTAAGTTTCCCTTTTTATTGTGGTTAGAGGGTTCACCGAAGAACAATGGCAGGAATGCAGTTCTGAATTCTTAAATCACAGGTAACTAAATAATACTTTACAGACAGAGGGGACTCCAAAAATATTCTTAACTGACTGGTTGGCTTAAAGGAATTAACACTCTTATAAAAAATGATTTTGTCTGTATAAGAGATAAGTGGTGCTCTAAATTTGAAATAAATTGCTGAAGAATGACTTCAACCCAACTCCTAACAAAGTCAAGTCACTATATTCGGCTTTATTGATAACAGTGGTTTGGACATTGATTTTTTTCCTATACTGGGAAAATGTGCCAGTTATGTTGCCAAGAGCTACAGAATTGGCTGGGCTCTGATGAAGGCTTGATAAGATGGGGTGACTAAGAGGCTCTCCTGGTGAGGCAAGCTAAGGCTCTGCTGGTGCCCTGGGTGCTCCTTAGGGAGACAGCTGGGCCAGTAGGCTTCTGACCTTTCCAAGGCCAACTATCTGATTATGTGACTGACAGATTATTTAAAAATTGTTTTTTCCTACTTTTTCTCCCCAAATCCCCCCAGTACATAGTTGCGTATTTTAGTTGTGGGTCCTTCTAGTTGTGGCATGTGGGACACCGTCTCAGCGTGGCCTGATGAGCGGTGCCATGTCCGTGCCCAGGATTCGAATGGGTGAAACATTCGGCTGCCGAAGGGGAGCGTGCGAACTTAACCACTCGGCCACGGGGCTGGCCCCTGATGGACAGACTATTATGTCAACTAAGAGGAAAGATGAATAGATGAAATGAGAGGGAGAAGTTTAATAGGACGTTTTCTCTGTGGAGAGTAGAGAGGTTCTAGCACATTTTCAAGTCACCCCTCACCCTACACTTTCTGTCCTTGCCCTGAGCTTGGAAGAAACATGGCATTTCTCATTTTAAGAAATTCAATAAACAAAAATCTAGACAAAAAGACCCAGAACATCTTTAGAAAAATAGCTATTATTGAAAAAACTTTCCAAATTACCAAAGGACATATATATGCAGGAATTCTTTGAATAATAAGGTTGGCAGAAATCTCTGTTCTGGTTTTATATAAATTCATTAATTTTTTCTTTTCCACCTAGATTCTGGACACTTCATGATTTACTCAGGTTGGTTTACAATGGGCTGCTTTTTCTCCTATATCGAGGCTCTTATTGCAAATTATAGAAAATTCTTTGTCTCTACTCCCAAATTTATAGCTCCAGCCCAGACTTCTTTTCTGGACTCCAGGTCTGTATACCCAATCATCTAGGCAGCTTTTCCACTTGATGGTCCCAGGGACATCTCAGACTTAACAGTGTCCAAAACTGTCCTTCAACTCCACATCCTTTCTACTGATAGTTTTCCCTGTGTCAGTTTTGCTAATTCCAAAATTCCATCTGCTTAGGCCAAAAACCTTGGAATCAACCTTAACTCTTTTTTCCCCTTTTCCCATATCCCACGTCTACCAGTCAGGAGATTCTCTTTCAAAATATCTCCAGAATCTGACCACTTCTACCTCCCCCACTGCTACCATTACCACCACGATCTCCCACCTTGATTACTGCAGTAACCTTTTGGCAGTTCTCTCTGCTTTCCATTTGTAGTTTACTGATCCAACAGCCAAAGTGTAGGAGACATTTCAGGGTTTTGACTAGAGCAGTGACAAGACCTGACTTTTGTTTTAAAATAGTCTCCTTTCTCAAGTATCACTCACTCAATAAGACCTACAATATAGACTCAGTTTAAAATTACAAGCTACCCTCCCCTGGGCATTCTCAATGACTTTAGCTTGATCAATTTCTCATAGCACTAATCACTTTTATCATAATGTATAATTTACCTATTTATCATGTTTATTGTTTATGTCTCATCCTACTCCCCATACCCCCACCCCAATAGAATGTAGATATTTGGTCTGTTCAGTGATATAACTCAAGGATTAGAATTATATATGGTACATTGTAGGCACTCAATAAATACTAGCTGAATGGTTAAAAATTTTCTTTGTAACCCATCCAGGAATTTTCAGCCCTGTTCAGTGAAGGCTGCATTTCATCCCCTGCTCTTAGATAAAGTCTTGACCAGATCCTATAGCTTTTCCAGTTAGATTTAGATAAGGAAAAGGCTGTGGGACACTTCCTGTCACAAGGACAGTCTTATTTCAGTGCTTTAAATGACCCACTTCCATGTAATACTAAAATTCAGACCTTCAGGCAAATCTAAAGTTTCCCTATGCCCGGTTTCTGCACTGGGCAAGGGCCACGGATACTTCTGTTCCATAGCCCACATTGTTCTACTTTTCCAAGCCCTGCTCACTAGCCCAGGCTTCTGACTTCTTCTGAATTGGGAAGAGAGAATTAGGAAAATGCACAGTCTTCCGAGATTGGTATTTTTACAATCTGTTCTTGGTGTTCATGACGCTTAGCAAATGTAAACCTAGGTCTTTCTCTTGGGATCCATTTTGTGGGTTTCTAGGAAACTCCCTCGCTGAGAACCTCCAGTGGTCATTCCTGTGATGTGGGATGTGGCCGGCCACTCAATAGTACAAACTCTCCGCCCCTGGCATCGGGCCTTCCACCCCACAAGGCTCTCTGGTAAACCTCTTGAGCAAGGTCTCTTTGAAGATGGCTCCAGCCTGGCTCCCACGAGAGCCATATGTGGTAGATGGGGACCTCTCCTACATCCTTGCCTGTGTGAAAGCGCAGTTCTCTTCCAATGCTGCCACTTCCTCTGAACACTGCTCCTTAGCATGGCCGAGCACGGCCTCTCGCCTCTAGATATTTCCGCTGAGTCAGGCACCAGCCCATCGTGGTCCTCTAGAGCCCCCACTCGATCTCGAAGTGTGGGGTAAAACACCCTCTTCTCCTTTGTGGAAGAGACAGAGGAAGGGAGTGGAGGCAGAGCATAAGGACACCTTCTCCAGAGAAATTCTTGCTCTCAGACTTTTCGAGTTATGGTTTAGCATCTCCTTACATCTTTAAAATAATAAAGAAACAAGTTGAAGTTTTCAAGACATCCCCAAGTCTCCCTTGCTCCCACACACTGCTTCCTTCTAGGCTCAGACCCTTCATGTGCCCAGCTCCTCCTCCATTGCGGGTCTCAGCTTACGTATAGCTTCCCAAAGATGCCTGCTTTGCCTGCCAAGTCTAAAACACGTCCCTGTTATACTCTCCCAGCTCCCGCTTCGTCTCCTTTACATATTTATTACAGTTTGTAATCATATATGTATTGACGTGATTAATTACTGTCTCCTACAGCAGACTCTCAGCTCCGGGAGGACAGAGTCGGCTGGGTTCAGAGCGGCCGCCTGGGAACCCAGTTTAGAACCAAGCATGCAGTTCTGGTTCACGGAATGTTAGGAGACCCCACGGTGTGGCTTAGTGCCACGCTGCCTGGTGTGAATGTTGGCTCTGCCGCTTACTAACCACGTGCGCTCAGGAAAGCTCTTTTTCTCAGCTGTAAAACTGGGATAACAATAATACCAATTATTAGGTGATATTATAAGAATTAATAAAAATAAAGTGTTTAGGAGAGGGCCTGGCACATAGCAAGTACTTTCAAAGTGTTTGCAATGATTATTAACTGCATGTGCGTGAAGAATTGTCTAAGCAGTAGGTGAAGTGTTTTTAGGGAACATTCAGTTAAGGAAGAATTATCTTTCTACCACAATCCAGAGAAAACTCACCGGTGGACTGTGTTTCAGAGAATGTGAAGTCATCCCTCATCGCCGGGAGCTGAGAGGCGCTCTCTGGTTCCTGCATCACACAGATGTGGGGAGAGAACATGCAGAATAGCACTCAAGCTTAGCGGTTCAAGCACAGGGTCTGGAGGCAGACAGATAGGGTCCAATCGTGCCTCTTCCCTTATAAACTCTGTGATATTGGGGAGTTACTTTCTCCTAGGCTCAGTTGCTTTGTATTTAAAATCGCTATAATAATAGTGCCTACCTCACAGGGCTGTTGTAAGGATTGCATGAGTGTGTATATGTGCTAGTACTTGGACTATCATAAATACTCAAAAGAGGCAGCTGTTATCAATATTGTCACTAGTAACAGTAGCTAAAGCCATAGAAAAACAGCAGACAAGGACTCTGTACTTTAGAGGGAAACTTTTAGAAATTGCACATAGAGAGGGTGATTTTTGCAATTGGTGTTGTGGCTGGCATGTAACCGTTGGATGTAATCTCATTATGAGGAAAACCCAAACAAACAAAAATCTCAGGACAAAATTAATAAAATACTTTTTCACTCCATGCTTATTTCAAGTAACATTCACTGCAAGTAGTTTCTAGAATATAACATCGACCAGATTGCAAACACAAGGAATAGCTTGAATCCCAATAATCTCTGGATTTACAGGCAAGCAATGCAGCTCCCCGGAAGGCACTTCGAACTCTCAGTGCTGGAGGCACCATGTCAGTCAAAGGTGCTGGAATTATTTCAACCAAAATCAAATTCCGGAAAGCTCTCATCTTACACATATGAATCTCCTAGCTTTCAATCTGAAAAACATTAAGATTCTCAGTGTCTGGTTGACTGAAAAAATATGTTTGGATGATTTTAGAAATGCAGATTCCTCATTAGTTCTATGAGAACCTGGATGAAAAAGCTAGATTTTTATTTAGAATTTCTTTCGCTTGCATTTATTTCTTTGTTTAAATTGTGTAAGCATTCATGTTTAGCAGAGGGCAAATGAAGTTGATAAAAGACCTTTTACCTGCAAGATTCTGTCTCTATTCAGACCCGGCTGGGAAAGCTGTACCCTGGGGGTAAGTGCTCAGCAACTCCCCACTATAATTGGTCTTCGTTTTTAAACACTTTGAGGACATTCTCTTGGTCCATTTTTTCTAAAGACAGTTGTTCTCTTTTGACTATGGAGACTTGAAGTGAAGTCATTTTCTTGTTTTCTCAAGAAAGCTGAATAAGCTAGAGTTTAGAGTTTTTTTGTCACTGCTTATGGAAATTTAAGTAATATATTTAGCAGGACTCCAAATCTGTGGTTACTAGTTTGGTCGTGACAATCATGTGTTTCTGTCGCTCACCAGAAGGCTGGAGTTACTGTGCTTTCTTTGATCTCCCCAGGCTTCTCTTCTGAACAGTCAGCTGTAGAATGTCAGGGAAGCTGTGTTCCAAATGTCAGGGAGCCCTGTGGCGTCGGGCAGGGCGAGCCCTTGGGTTGCCTCTCCATCTCGGTTCCATTCCTGGATGAGCCTTTCTGTATTTGGTCATTGGGGGTCCTACTCTAGATTCAGAGAGCCAGAACTCAGGGGGTGGGGGAACATGGTAGAGAAAAGGGGCCTTTTGTTCCATCTCTCAACACAGTGAAATGCCTGGTCAGGATGTTTAAGAAGGAGGCTCAGTCACTCAGTCACTTTCCTCTCCTGACAAGCCTTTCTTGTTGCCTTTATAATAAATTTTCCTCCCTTCACCCTAAAGCTTTTCTTCTGTTGCAGAGCTGTGGTCTCGAGTACCTGGATTTTGTAAACTGGAAGAGAGAGAATGGACTCAACGGTGACCTGGCTGAATTAAAAGTACTGCCACCTGAGTGTGTGTAGGTTGTAGTCCACATTCATGGGGCTATTTGGAGTTATGCTTACCTGCACCACTGCATGGGGCAACCTTAACCAGAGTAATGGTGCAACAGAACCTTAACTTGAAGATTTATTGTATACTTTGAGTATACCAGTATACCAACTAACTTTCTAATTACGTGTTTAGGTTTCGCTTATGAAAACACTTCTAGTACCTTGGAAAAATAAAAAGTATTTTAATAGCAAATTCCTTTGAGAACTTATAAAATCCATCATAGTTGTCAAAAGCATGGTGTATGGAATTTAAGAGAGAGTACAGATATGCCAACATCACCCCTTGTCTCTTACAGAATGCAGATGAGGTGTGTGGTGGTGAGGAAAGAGCGTATGTGCATATGGCATTTTATCAAGAGACCTGTGGTATGATCCGGAGTGAGGAATGCCATGGCTTACTAGATTTCAAAACATCCAAATGGGGAAATATTCCATATTTTAACAATAAAACTACTGGAGTATTAGACATAGGAGGGCATTTTTGTAATTTTGAAGAGGAGAGAGGCCTTCCCAAGCAGATATAACACGAGAATGATAAAGAAAAAACTGGCAGAACTGACTCTAAAAATTAATTTCTCATTGATTTTTTTCTTTTTAATTACGATTTTTGAGATAATTATAGATTCACTTGCAGATGTAACAAACAATACGGGAGATCTGATGCCCCTTTTGCTTGGTGTCCCCCAATGGTAACATCTTGCAAAACTATAGTACAATAGCACAACCAGGATATTGACATTGATGCGGTCAAGAAACATAATATTTCCATCAACACAAGGAGCACCCAGATTATCTTTTATAACCACATCCACTTTCTTTTTACCCTTACACCCTCCTTAACCCCTTGCAACTACTAAGCTGTTCTTCATTTCTATAATTTTTTCATTTCAAAGACGTTATAGAAATGAAATCATACAGCAGGTAATTTGGGGGGATTTTTTTTAAAACTCAGCATAATTCTCTGGAGATTCATCTAGGTTGTTGCGTGTATTCATAGCTTGTTCCTTTCTTTTGCTGAGTGGTATTTTATGGTCTGGATGTCCACGGTTTGTTTAACCACTAGTTTTTAACTATTATGAATAAAGCTATTATAAGCATTAGTGCACAGGTTTTTGTGTGAACATAAATTTTTCATTTCTCTGGGATAACTGCCCAGGAGTGCGATTGCTGAGTCATATGGTAGCTGCATGTTTAGTTTTTAAGAAACTGCCATATTATCTTCCAGAGAGGCTGTAATATTTTACGTTCTCACTAGCAATGTGTCACTGATGTAGTTTCTCTGCATTCTTGCCAACATTTGGTGTTGCCACTATTTTTTATGTTAGCCATTCTGATAAATGTGTAGTGATAGCTCATTGTGGGTTTAATTTGCATTTCCCTAGTGGCTAATGAAGTTGAACATCTTTTCACGTACTTATTTGCCATCTGTATATCTTCGTTAGTGAAGTGTCACTTCATGTCTTTTGCCCATATTTTAATTGGATCTTTTGCTTTTTATCACTGTTGAATTTTGAGAGTTCTACATATATATATTCTAGATAGTAGTTCTTTGATGGATATGTAGTTTGCAAATATTTTCTCCTCTCTATAGCTTGTCTTTTCATTCTTTTAACTGAGTCTTTCACAGAGCAAAAGTTTTTAATTTCGATGAAGTCTAATTTATGAATTTTTTCTTTTTGTGCTTTTCCTGTTAAGTCTAAGAACTCTGTGCTTAGCTCTAGACTATGAAGATTTTTCTCCTATGATTTTTTTCTTATAGTGCTATAGTTTTACCTTGTATGTTTAAGTCTGTGATCAATTTTGAGTGAACTTTTGTATAAGGTGTGAGACCTAAGTTGAAATTCCTTTTCTTAGCATATGGACGTCCAATGCTCCAGCAGTATTTTGTTGAAGGTTTATCTTTCCTCAATTGAATTATTTTTCACCTTTGTCAAAAATCAGTTAGGCATATTTGCGTGGGTCTATTTCTGGGTTCTCTATTCTGTTCTATTGATCTATGTATCTATCCCTCTGCCAATAAGGCAAAGTCTTGATTATTGTAGGTATATCATAAGTCTTGAAATTGAGTGTACTGAGTAGTCCTACTTTGTTCTTTTACGAAATTGTTTTAGCTATTCTAGTTCCTTTGCCTTTCTACATAAATGTTAGAATAATTTCCTGTATGTCTACAAAAATATTGCTGGGAGTTTGGTGGAAATTACTTTAAACCTGTATATCAATTTGAAGGGGAATTGACACGTTTACTGTCTTGAGTCTTCTGACCCATAAACATGGTATGTCTTTCATTTATCTAGATCTTTTTGAATTTCATTCATCAATGTTTTGTAGTTTTGAGCATACAGGTCCTGTACCTGTTTTGCTAGATTTACATGCATGTATTTAATTTCTTTTGGAGTGACTGTAAATGATACTACATTTTATTTTCTGCACCCCTGGACTCATTACCAGTATGTTGAAACACAATTGATTTTTGTATGTTTGTCTTGTATCCTGTGACCTGGCTTAACTCACTTATTATTTCTAGGTTTTTTTGTAGATTACTTGGGATTTTCTATGTGGAAAGTCCTGTCCTTTGCAAATAGGGAGAGTTTTACCTGTTACTTTCTATATGCACTTAGTGCTATAAATTTCTCTCAGTGCTACTTGAGTTGTGACCCACCAATTTGGTACATTGTGTTTTTGTGTTCATTGAGTTCAAGGTAGTTTTTGACTTTCCTTAAGCATTCCTTTTTGACCTATGGATTATTTATAAGTGTTTAGCCTCCAAGTGTCTAGAGATTTTCCTATCTTTCTTTTATTGATTTATAGTTTGATTCCATTGTGTTTAGAGAATACACACTGTATGATTTTAATTTGTTAAAAGTTGAGATTTTATGGCCTAGGATAAAGTCTGTCTTGGTTTCATGGGTGCTTGAAAAGAATGTATATTCTGTTGTTGAGTAGAGTAAAAACGTCATTAGATCCTGTTCATTGATAGTGTTGTTAAGTTCTTCTATATCCTTGCTAATTTTCTGTCTAGTTGTTCTGTAAATTGTTGAAGACTCCAACTATAATTGTTCATTTGTCTACTTTTCCTTTCAGTTCTATCAGTTTTTGCTTCACATATTTTGCAAATCTATACTTTGGTGCATATACATTTAGAATTGCTATGTATTCTTGATGAACTCTTTCATTATTATATTATGTCCTTCATCGTCCCTGGTGATTTTCTCTATTCTGAAGTGTATTTTATCTGATATTAATATAGTCTCTCCTTCTTTCTTTTGATTAATGCTTTTCTGTTTTTTACTGTCAACTCGTCTATATCATAATATTTGAGATGAGTTTCTTTTAGATGGTATTTAGTTGGGTCACATTCTTTAACCAGTCTTTGTCTTTTAATTGGTATATTTAGACCATTCATGTTTAATGTAATTATTGATAGTTTAGGGTTTAAGTCTGCCATTTTATTTTTTTCTTGTTTGTTCTCTAGATTTTTCATTTCTGTGTTTTCTTTTTCCTGCCTTCCTGTGGTTTACTTGAACATCTTCTAGAATTTCATTTTGATGTATCTATAGTGTTTTTGAGTGGACCTCTTTGTAGACCTTTTAGTGGTTCCTTTAGGTATTGCATTATATAAACATAACTTATCTCACTTGACTGGTGTCATCATTTTACCAGTTTGAGTGAAGGATAGAGATCTGACTTCCTTTATGTTCTTTTATCCTCCCCATTTATAACATAATTGTCTTAAATATTTCTTGTATATACATACTGTACCACATCAGACAGTGTTATATATAATTTTTTCTTCAATTGTCAACCCCAATTTAGGAAACTGAGGAGGAGAAGGAAAGCCTACTGTATTTACTCATGTTTTTGCTTACTGTACTGTTTCTTCCTTTATGATATACCAAGCTTCCTTCTTTTATCATTTCCTTTCTATTTCAAGGACTTCCTTTAGCCATTCTTTTAGGGTAGATCTGCTGATGACAAATTCTCTTAGTGTCCCTTTGTCTGAGAGTGTCTTGCTTTCCTCTTCTTTCTTGAAGGATATTTTCACTGGGTATAGGATCCTGGGTTGACAGCACCTGAAAAATATTGTGCCACTTCCTTCTGTCCTCCATGGTTTCTGATAAAAAAATCAGCTCTCAAATCATTGTTTTTCTCCTGTAGATAGGTATTATTTCCTTTTGCTACTTTCAAGATCTTTTCCTTGTCTTTTGTTTTCAGAATTTTGAAATTTAATTC
Organism: Equus przewalskii; assembly: GCF_037783145.1. Lineage (NCBI taxonomy): Eukaryota > Metazoa > Chordata > Mammalia > Perissodactyla > Equidae > Equus > Equus przewalskii. The sequence goes on along the minus strand of NC_091853.1, from coordinate 20,486,490 downwards.
TAATTGTTTTGGTATGGATTTTATTTGGATTTGTCTTTTTTGGGATTCAGTCAGATTCTTGATTCTGTAGGTTTTATGTCTCTTGCCAAATGAGACGTTTTCAGTCATTATTTCTTTGAGTACTTTTCAACCTCACCTTCTTTTTCTTCTTCTTCCAGGACTACAATGACAAGAATATTAGATTTGTTTTTTGCTGAGGAAGATTCACCCTGAGCTAATGTCTGTGCCAATCTCCCTCTATTTTGTATGTGGGTCATGCCACAGCATGGCCACTGACAAGTGGCATAGGTCTGTGCCTAGGAACCTGGGCCACCAAAGTGGAGCATGCTGAACTTAACCACTAGGTCATGCGGCTGGCCCCTCAATCTTTTGTTATAGTCTTACAGGTCCCTGAAGCATGCTTCATTTTTTAGTCTATTTTCTCCTTGTTCATGTTCAGTAATTTATATTGTTCATCTTCCAATTCATTGTATCTTTTCTCTGTCCTCTCCATTCTACTATTGATCTCATTTACTGAGCTTTTCATTTCAGTTATTGTATATTTCAGTTCTAAAATTTGCACTTGGTTCTTCTTTGTTTCATCTTGATATTCCTTTGATTATACTTTCTATTTATTTGCTGAGAATTTCTTTTTCCATTTGTTTCAAGCATGTTCCTAATTGCTCATTGTAGCATCTTTATCGTGAATGCTTTAAAATCTTTTTCTGATATTTTTTAACATCTGTGTCATCTTAATGTTGACATCTATTTATTTCTTTTTCTCATTCAGTTTAAGATATTCCTCATTCATGCCATGGCAAGTGATTTTCATTAGAAACTTAGACTTTTTTTTATTATGTTATGAGACTCTTGATCTTATTTAAATCTTCTCCTTTCCCTGGCTTTTCCTGATACCATTCTGGTAGAGGAAAGAGAGTTCTGCCTTGTTACTGCCAAATGGAGGTAGAAGTCCAGCTTCCCCACTTGGCCTCTATTGACATGTGAGGGAGGTGCCTCCTTGCTGCTGCTGGGTGATGGTGAAAGTCCTGACTCTCCACTCCTCTGATGCCACCCCAATGGAGAAGTGTTTGGGTGCTTTGTTACAGCCTCTCTAGGATGGAAGGCTGGGCAGCCCATTTCCCCTTTGCTGGCATGAGTAGGAGTGGGGTCACAGTGTTTTCTGTGGTGTTTAGTGGAGTAGAGTGGTTATTGTCTAAAATGTTTCTGTTTTGCTAGGCTTCCCCCCTTCTTTTCCTTTGACTAGAGACTACATATTTTGTTGGGACTTCTTTGGTCTGTGCCCATTGGCATTTCTGGTTTGGCACCTTCTTCAGCTCAAAGTCTGGGCTATCTTAGGCCAAGACAAACAAACAAACAAACAAACAAAATCCCTTCAATGAGGGAACTCATCAACATGTTGTTCCTTGGGTCCCCAGGTCCTTAGCCAATTTGCCTTCTCCTCCTCATCTTTCAGAGTCTTCTTATGTTTGTTTTATATATATTGTCCCAGGTTTTTAGGTGTTCTTGGTGAGAAGAAGAGGGAAAAGTATCTCAATTCTATCCTTCCAGATATGAAAATATTCCTCATTGATTTTTAAGATTTCTTCTAATATCCAAACGTTAATTGTTTTTGTTACTTGTATTGCAAGTATTTTCTCCCAGCTGCAATTTCTCTCTTAATTTTGCTTTTGAAGTCTTTCAGCATTTCATTCACAGGAATTTTTAAGAAGACAAAATATTTTAAAATGGGAAAAAACAAAAGCAGACCATTAAAATGGAAAGAAATATGGCTGGCTAACAGCTAGCAGATGAAGTTTGATATCAGTGAGTTCAATTTGAAGCAAAATGATGAAATTATAGAGGTGCTACAAATGTTAAGATTCAAAATATAAAAGCATTGATGAAAAAATTTAGTGAAATATCAATCTACAGTTTCTTGTAAGTAAAAGGAACTTTAAAAAATACACGCAATTCTGGAAAATTTTTCATCCTACTGTGATGTCTCTAGTTATAAAAAAAAGAAAAATATTTATAAATCAAATGAAGATGTTCAATTTACAAGGAATATCATGGAGATGTCAGAGATTCCTTTAAAACTGGATATGTAGAGAGTTTATTATATTTTTGTTATTTTTGTGCAATGCACAAAAGAGACATAAAATTAAAACATTGGAAGTACTTAGATAAGAATTGGTGTAGAATTCTTGATAATCTAGGTAAGATAAACAGTCTCTGTGAGAGCTAAATGATTTTTTGGGGGGTATAATAGAACCATACTGTAATTTACTAAATGCATCAAATTACTAGGCCCCAATAAAGTAAGAAATATTTTCCACATATAAGGTTCCTTTTAGGGTAGTGGCTTACTTTTCCTGTTTCCCAAGATGCCTTCAGCCTCTTATGTGCTTTTTATATGTAGGATTAATTTTGCAACACAATGCTCTTGAGAATTCACAGCATATCTAGCCTCCTCAGAAAAGTATTTTAGAGGATTACATTGCTTGGTTTTGTTACTGGCCTCACATAATCACATACACTGTATTGGGCTGGATGAAAATTACCTTGGAAGGTTTGGGAAATTTTACTGATGATAATGTAGATATCTGTTTCGCTATTATACCTGCAATTGGCATTCAATTTTCTCCAAGGAAAGGGAACATAGACACTGGATTAATCTTGAAACTTCATTTCAGCTCTGTTCATAATAAAAAGTTACCTGAACTATAAACTATCAGGGAAATTAATTTTAGTTTTACTTGACTCTACCTGGCTATTTTATGAGACTGTTGCTAATGCAGTATGAAAGATGGGTTGGAATAGCAAAGAGAAACAGATGACTGGATTAGCCAGAGTTAGCTGGAAAATTCTCTTCTCAAATTACAGAAACTGAAATACCCATCAAATGTCTTCATATCATGACATAGGTATAAAATAAAAGTAATGATGTGTGATTAATTATTGAATCGTGGAAAAGTCGTGGTAATGCAATATTTGCCAGCCTGAAAAGGAGCATTTCTTAAACTAATAGTATATTTCACCATACTGGAAGGTGGTATTTGAATAGAAGTTTTTAGGTTGAACCAGATGGAATTACCATTTTTTTAGGTCAAATATCGACATTTTCATGTGGTTCAATCTATACAAATTGCCCAAACAGACAACACATATTGGGCAAGATGATTTTAAATAGTGAAATCCTAGACTGCTCTCAATGTGGTGGGTGAGAAGGAATGAGGCTGGGGAGAGAAAGTGTTGCATGTTGGACTGCATGACACAGGAAACAAGACGTCAACTCTTCTGTACAACAGGAGTGCAATGTAAAACATATTGAACTTTCCTTCCAGGCCAGCTATCAAACCTTCACTCCCACCCCACCCTTACCAGTACCTCCGTGCAGACGTGTTCACAGGTCCATTGAGGTGTAAGAGTCTGGATCAGTCCAGAGGAAGAGGAACCAGCCATTCCCAGCATGACTGGGATCTCTAATTGGTGCTGAAACAGCACGAAAGAATACCATGAGAAACACAGGAAAAGGAATCATGGAAAGATACAGAACTACAATAAGAGGAGAGTGCGTGATATCTATTCCCATCCTGGTGTGTGACTGGTTATATTTATTTGGTTCCTTACAGAATAATTCCTGGAAAGCTCTGATCCTTTTTCTCCTAGACAGCTCTGTGTGCTCCACTTGTTGTATCACTTGAGAACTGGTTTGGATTTATGAACCAACATGCCTCAGTGAGGAACAAAGCCACAGTTCGAAATGTAGCTGGGTTTCTGGAATTAGCTGTTCTAGTTGCTGGCACAAGCTGCCCATGTAAGTTTTAAAAACCATACAACCTCTGGATCTGAATTTCTGTTAACTGCTCTTTGCCAAATAGGATATTTTGGTGTATTATTAAGAAGGACATCACGGACTATGAAAGGATCCTGATATGGAGCACGGACTACACATAATAGGGAGATGAAAGGAAAAGCAGAAAGAAACCAGCCATTTGTTTCTTTTACAGTGTGCAGAAATTGTCCCTCTGTATGTTCGCTCCAGCTGAAGAGGGAAAATATGAAAGACATGAAGCCATACAGAGTTTTGGAGTTCTTCTCAAGGAGCTTTTCTTGTTTGCTAGGAAACAGGAATAAAAGAAACGCGATAAGATATATTGGAGTATATGAGGAACTTATTTGTTTAGAACTAATTTGGCCTAAATTTGTTTTTCTGGAAAGGCCTGATGTGGCCTGTTGAGCATGCATTTTACATCTGCTTTAAACATTGACAATGTCCCAAGGCCAAGAATGATGTCTCTAAAGATAGGGATGCAGCTTTCCCTCATATCAGCATTTCTTTAAAGATAAGCATTTCTTTCCAGAAACTAAAGATTAATTACTGACCTGCTGTGCTCAACTTGTGACCAGTGACCTGCTGTGCCAGCAAAGCATCTTGTGGCTGTAGTAAAAGAGATATTCCTGTCACATGTGATGCTTGTTCCCTATTTCAAGAGAGAATATAACCACTCTGTGCACCCTGCTTCTTCAGAGGGCTTCCTTCCTTGGCGGAGGTTCTGTCCCGGGCTATGCGGTGTTCACGATTGGCTCATAATAAACTCACCTCAATTTGATGCGTTGATTCATTATGGATTGTTTGTGTTGACAGAACATACATGGAGAGTGACTACTGCACATCGTAAATAAAATAAAAATTTAACATACAGTCATAAATCCCAAAGAAAGGTGTCACAGTGTTCCATAGAGAGGAGCTGGGTTTATAGCTTTGGCTGACTCTGGCTGACAGTAAGATAACGCCTGAAGCTGGTTTTTAAGAGAACACTTAGATAGCAACAACCAGTTGAAAGTCAACACTCATGTGGATGAGAAGCTAATAAAAAGAACAATTCTGAAGTGAGTCTAGGAGTGGGGAAAGCATGCAGCATTACAGGCACTCATTTCTTTCTACAAAGATCCTTTTTGTCAAAAAGATTAACTGATTTTAAGAGATTTCACTTTATTTTTCCTTAAGAGACTGTTCACTGCCTACTATATGTCATTCAAATTAAAATTTAAACAACCACTGAAAACATCCATTCTATACTAATTGAGACATCATGAAGAATCCAAGATTATTTTTTGCATTTAGTGCACTTTTAAAGTGTGTAGATTATGATTCAACTTTCATACATTGTGCACATTTCACTCCCACATACCTATCGTGTAAAAGAATGAAAAACCAAACACCAGAATGCTGACATTGTCTGTCTATAAAAAAGATTATACCAGAAAAAAAATTTATGGCAAATTTTCAAAAGAGTAGAGTCAACCTAATTCCTCCACAGTTTGAACAAGTTTAAAATCGCATCACATTCATTTCAGAGATGTCCTCTGCTTCTGATTTGGTTATCAGAAAATGGCTAAATGCACATGAATATTATTCGGAAATCTTGAGGAAGCTATTATTACTAAGATTCAAATACATTATTATAATTCTTTTAGATAAAATCAAATTGGTTATAAACACATTTCCTTGAGAGCAGATTGCTAGTTTATTTCTTAGGGATCTCATCCTGTGGTCAAAGTGTGTGCCAATATTCATCATCCTACTGAATATTTTACCAATAGTTCCTCTCCCTGGGCAAGGCAAACCCAGTAAATAAAGCCAGCTTCCCCCACACTGCCTGACACAGGCCTACAGCCCTACTGGCCAGATAGCAGGTAGGCAAATGGCAGTACAGATGCGGCAGGTTGAATCAATGAAGTGGTTGTTTGCAAAATCAGTTTAGCAAATTGTAGCATATCAGCCACATAGTAGGTTTCAGCCTCTCTCTTAATATTTTTCTATATATAATATTCATTTTCAAATTTAAGACGAGCTGATAAAACTGTAGGAAATAAGATTTCAAAAAGATTTTCTGCTTTTTAAATGTTTTCAACTGATCTCTGTCCATCTCTCTCGTTTGTTTTACATTTTCTACTAGGATCTTTTTTTAATCTGGATCTTTTTTCTTTTATTGGGGTAACATTGGTTTATAACGCTATAGACATTTCAGGTGTACATCATTATATTTTGATTTCTGTGTAGATTACATCATGTTCACCACCCAAAGACTAATTGTCCATCTCTTTCTTGACCAATGACCTTGCTCTCAATTTTGTAGATAAGATTGAATTTCGCATCACACGCATGTCTTAATTTTCCTCCTCACCACCTCTAAAACCCCTGTGAATATTCACTAGGCTTTTGCTCCTTTCTTTTCTGGTAAAAATTGTCCTTGTCCTTGTGAAGTCCAAAGCTGCTACCTAAGCTCCTGCTTCCATTTTGCGTGTCCTCCACCTTGGTCACACTTCATGTGTAATCTACAGTCTCTTTTCCGTCTTCACTTTTGCCTTGTCTGCTTGCTCCACCTCCTCGGCCTCTAAATAGATCAAGTTTTCGGGTACAACATACTTTTTCTTGATCCTGCCACCATCTCAAGTTCTACATATCTCAGTATGGTGCAAAGCTTAAAAATCTAGAATCTACAGCTAGACTGTTTGGGTTCAGTTTCAGTTTCGATTCTTAACTAGTTGTGTGATGTTTCTCTGTAAAATGGGCATAACCATAACCCTTGTATGCTGTTACACTAGTTCTGGGGGCAGGTGAGAGAGGAAGCCCTCATCTGTGAGTGTGCCACTTTCCACTGTGTAAATACTTCCACCTCGCTGATTTCAAGCTACCGCCATGACTCACTGAATGCTGAGTTGGGATGAGACCGCCACATTCAGTGCTGGGCAGCAGGGACCAGCTGGCTCCAGCCACCACTGGGTCCACCTTTCACAGGGCTATTGTGACGATTGAGACAATATAAGCAAAACACTCAGAAACAGGACCCATCACATTGTTAGCATTCCATAAGTGCTAGCTATTATTATTTTGTTATTGGAAGAATTAAAAAAAATCCTTAACCATTCATTTATTTCCTAAACGCTGGGAAAGTATGTGAAGAGCACAGACTTCATAGTTAAATAAACCTGGTTTGAATTCTTACTTCTTCACTGTGTGAGTTTGTGTTAGTCTTTAAAAAATATGTAAAATAGCGACAATAATAACTACATTTTAGAGTGAAAAAATTAAATGAGATAATATACATGAAATGCTTAGAACATAGAAAATGTTTATTAAATACCTGTTTCCTTACCCTTCCACACTACTGAAATTGTCTTCAGGTAATCAATACAACGCAAGACAAAAATATGTAAATCTGATGGCAATTTCTCAGTCTTCCATCTCCTTGACCTTTTTGCTTTATTTCATAAATTTGATTACTCTCTCTGGACTTCCACAGTTTTGAGTACTTTTAATTTTCCTACCCTTTTGCTTTTACCGTCTCCTTCATTGATTTGTCTTTTTCTTTCTCTCCCCTAAATGTAGACATTCTCTGTGCTTCTCTGTTTTTGCTTCCTCATCAGCCTTACCCACTGCTCCTGATTTGCTGTGGTCTGTCATACTGCTGGCCTTCTATTTCAGCTCTGTCACACTTTTTTATATAGCACTCATATTCAGCAGGATTACCCTAGAGTTAGTCCCCTTGCCTTGGGAACATCACTTGACACAATCCAACAATCCTCATGACCATTTTCAAGTGACATTTTTCATTGACCCATCTTTGTTTCCCATAACAATTTCCTGTTTTTATCTCCCAATGATCACATGTCACTTTCTTCAGGAGGCCTGCCATGACCAGCGACCACTTTATCCAATAGCGCCCATCACCCCCCTCACTGTTCACCCCTCTCTCCACTTTTTCTGTCTTTGTAGCACTTACATGTGATATCATGTTGTATGCTTGCTTGTTTACTTGATTACTGTCTGTCGCTGATGCTAGAAGGCTAACAGCGAGGACAAGGATCTTGTCTGGTTTAGCCTTGGAACCCCAGTACCTAGAACAGCGTTGGGCACTTAAGAGATGTATAATATCTTAATGGAAAAATAACGTATATATTTGGCTTTGGAATATGGTTTCTCTTTCCCAATCTCAAGCTCAGCGTGAACACTACCCGGTTCACGATATACTGTTGTGATTGGTTCATGAAAGGTTTTACTCTTGCTTTATTTTACTGCTTTCCTTTTTTTTTGGTAACCTTTACTCCCTCTCCACACTTTATTTCTCCTCCTCCTTTTCCTCTCAGGCATCCACTCTAGCGGATTTGAAACAGCTCTTTGGAGATATATCTCGCTAAAACAATAGTGTTCTTTTATGTGTGTGAATTTTAAAGTTCTGAGTTATAATATGTAGGTTCCATTCTGTTTTTTATGTTTTCACTACTACGTTTTCAAGAGAGTCCCGTGTTTCCTTTTGCATGATATTACTTTTATTTTTCTTCTCCCTCCCACTCCTTCAGTGCTGGACACCTAGGCTCAGCTCAGCTCTCTGCTGCCAAAACTAACGTCGAGATGAAGCTCCACATATGTGCTTCCTTGCAGATCTGTATGAAAGTTTTCTGGGATATGGACTCAAGAGTAGGATTGCCACACTGTAAGCTGTAGGCTTAATACATTTCTTCAAAGATTACCAGGTTGCTTTCAAGGATGACCGCACTAGTTTGTACTTCTGCCAGCATCTCATGAGAATCCTCGTGTCCTGTGGCACCGGCGTTATCTTACAGCAAATTGATGCAATCTGATGAGTGTAAATGTTTGTTTTACTTTGCGTCTCTTTCATAACTAAGAAGGAAATTTGAGATTTTCCTTCTGTGCGTTATCTATTCATATTCCTTACTTATTTTTTTCTATCAGGTTTTTATCTTTTTCATGTTGAATAGAAGGAGTTCATATATTTTAGATATTGATTCCTTGACAGTTTCGGGACAGTTTTGGAAATTGAAAATGTTTTCTTCTCATCTCTTGCCTGAGAAATGTTGTCCATGGTTAGTTTCTGTTCCTATGAGTTCTATTGGCCTTTTCCTATTTAGGGACTCACCTTTGTATACAGAATGACGTAGGGAGACTATTTATTTATTTTTCATATTCTTAGTAATTTTCTTCATTACCCTATTGAACTACTCATCATTTCTCTATCATTTTATATTTATAGGAAAATTGCAAACATAGTACAGAGTTGTTGTATACCCCTCACCCAATTTTTCTTTCTTTTAATGTCATCATCTTACTTCACTGTGGTATATTTGCCAAAACTAAGAAACTAACATTGGTTTATTACTATTAACTAATTTCCAGACTTTACTCAGATTTCACCAATTTTTCCTCTAAAGTCCTTTTTTTGATTCTAGCATCCCGTTTAGGTTATCATATTGTATGTAGTTGTCATGTCTTCTTAGTCCCCTCTGGTTTGTGACAGTTTCTCAATCTTCCTTGTTTTTGTGACTTTGACAGTTTTAGAGTATAGTGAGGTATTTTGTAGAGTGTTCTTCATTTGAGTTTGTCTGATGTTTTTCTCATGTTTAGACTGTGTTTATGGATATTTGGGAAGAATACCAGAGAGGGGAATCACCCTTCCTTATCACATCAAATCAGTGGGTACATGCTGTTCATGTGATATTGACCTTGATTATTTGTGTACTAGGTTGAATAGTATCTCCCCAAAATTCATGTCCACTCAGAACCTCAAACTATGACTTTATTTGGAAATAGGGTCTTTGCAGATGCAATTAATTAAAGATCTCACAATGAAATCATCCTGAATTTAGGGTGCACCATAAATCCAAAGAAGGGTGTCTTTATAAGAGATAGGAGAAGAAGGTTTGAACACAGAAATACAGGAGAGAAGGCCGTGTGAAGAAAGGGCAGAAATTGGAATTAGGCCGCCACAAGCCAAGGAAACCTGGAACTACCAGAAACTGAATGGGGCACCTTCTCCTTTAGAGCTTTCAGAGAAGGGTGGCCCTGCCAACAACTTAATTTTGGACTTGTAGGCTCTGGCACTGTTAGAGAAAAAATTTTTGTTGTATTAAGCTACCAAGTTTGTGGTAATTTGTTATGGCAGCCCTAAGAAATGAACACAGTTTGGTGAAAGGAGTTTGTCAGGTGTCTCGACTGTAAAGCTACTAGTTTTCCCTTTCCAGTCTCTGTCTTTTGGAAACAGCCCACTAAGTCCAGCCCATACTTATAGGATGGGGAGAGAAGCTCCATATTCTGAAGTGGGCAATGTCTATGTATATTACTTGTCATTCCTCTGGAAGGAGGATTTGTCTCTTTTCTCCCATTTATTTATACAATTATTCATTTATATTGTTAGGAACTCAGGTATTTACCTTATATTTTGGCCAATGGGAGTTCTTTCAGGTTTGCTCCTGTGTCCTTTTGACATGTCCCCATCTTTTTTTTTGAGCACTCCTTAAGTATACTCGTATCTCCATAGAACTTCGATGCCACTAATCATGTATCAAGCTTCCAAAAGCTATCTTTATGCTTTCCATTCTGATGCATTGATGTGTGTGTGTGTGTGTGTGTGCGCAGTATCATTATTGTATATTTTAGATTAAGTTTGTCAAGTTTCCCTCCAAATTTTGCTGAGATTCTAATTTGAGCTTCTTTGATTTTATAAGTTAATTTTGGAAGAGTTGATCGCATTGCAATTTTAAGTCATTCTATCTGTGACATGTTTTAACTTTTCTGTATATAATCCTTTAAAATTTCCTTTAATAGAATTTTTTTAAAAAAGCCTTCTCCATAAATTCTTGAGAACTGTGAACACTATCTGTGCAGACATTATTGCTTGGATGACCCAACCATTCTTTCCAACTCCTTTTCTAGTCACCAAAGATGCCCCACTGAAATAATCTTATTTCCCAGGTAGGGGTGGTCCTGTGATACAGTGCTGCCAATAAAATGTAAGCTGGAGGCTGTTGAGGGGGAGTTTCTGTGAACAATTTTCCTTCCCTGAAAAAAGAGATGGATGCACCTGGCACAGCCTCTCCTCTTTCATTCCGCCTTAAATATGGATACAATGCCCAAAGCCGCAGCTGCCATTTTTGCACCCAAGAGGGGAAAGACAAGAGTGTTGACAGAAGCAATCTCCCTAATGTTATTGCAGCCCTGAGTGAAGGCAAGCACACATCTACCTTCAGAGATGTGAGAAAAAGCAACTCTTATTGGTTCAAATTGCTGTAAGTGGAGTTTTTCTGGTAAGTGTAGCTGAACGAAAGCTTTAACTGATATGCAGCTGATTTTCCATTTCCTAATTGGATATTGCTGGCATAGGGGAACACCATTAAATAATGTAGATTGATCTTGTGTCTAATAAACTTGCTGAATTTTCTTATTCTGTTGAACAACTGGGATTGTCTCCTGGATTGATTTGCTTGAGTTTTCTATGTGGAGGATCAAACCGTACGCAAATAACGCTAACTTGTATTTTTCTTCCCAATGCTTATAAGAACTCTTTTTCTTTCTTATCTCAGTGTACTGACCAGGACTTCACAGCACCAACATCATTCAGCCTATAACTATCTATTGAGCATTTGTTTTATGCCAGACACTTCCAGCCACTGAGGCAGACAAAGCCTTCTTCACTATACTGAGGACATTCTTGTCTTGCTTCTTATCTTAAAGAGAATTCAAATAAAGTTTCTCTCTAAACATGATATTCACTGGAGGTTTTGGTTAGTAACCTTTAGAAAGTCAAGGAAATTCTATTCTGTGACCAGTTTGCAATAATTAGAAGTTAAAGTATTAAATTGTATCAGAACCTTTTCCGGGTTAGTCATGATGATCATGTGATTGTTTTCTTCCATAGTTTATTAATGTGGTGAATCACATTGATTTTCCTGAGATTTTGCTCTCTTGTGTTCCTGGAATGAACTTCATTTGATCATGGTATATTACTGTATTTTAAATAAACCATTGGATTCAGTTAATATTTTATTGAGGATATTTTTGCGTCTATATTCTTAAGTGATATAGTCCTATACTCTTTATTTCTTCCTGTTTTTTAAATTCCAGTTTTGTAATCAAGATTGTTTAACCTCATAAGGGGTTACTTCTCTTCTTCTGTTTTTTGGAACAACTGTTATGATATAGAAGTCATCTGTTACACTAATGCTGGCTGGAATTCACTTGTGCAATCTTCTGCATCTGTTCAAATTTTCTATTTCTTCCAATTTTGGCCTTGTATGTTTTCCCAAAATTGTGTCCATTTCCTCTAAATTGTCGGATATATTAATGTATAAATTTTCATGTTATCTTTTTATTATTTAAAGTATCTTTTGACACTTTGATATATCTTTTGTTATTTTTCCCTTTTACTACGTATTTTGTTTACCCAGCTCGTCTTTTTTCCCATCTTGTTGCCAGAAGTTTTTCCGTCTAGTTAAACTTTCCAAATAATCTAATTTTGGTGTAGTTTATCACATTTGATTCTTTTGTTTTCTACTTTATTGATCCTTTCTAGCTGTCAGCTCCTTTTTTCTTGTTCTTTCGGGCTTGTTCTGTTGCTCTTTCTACCTTTTCAAGGTGAACATGAAGCTCACTTATTTTCAACTTTTTTTATTTAAACTATAAAATTTCTTTTGAGTACTGCTTTAGTACTCAACTAGAGTCCCACAAATACTGACATACATTGCTTTCATTGTTATTCAGTTCTCAGCATTTAACAATATCCCTTATAATTTCTTCTTTAAACCCAGGTGTTGTTTCTTAGAATATCTTTTGTTTTCAGACAAGCCAGCTCTCGCACTTTTGTATTATCACCTCGGGATGAGACTATAAGCTCCTTGAGGGGAGACATTGTATGTTTCCTCTCAATGTCTTTCCTTCTAACACCCACCACAGATGTTTTATATCTCTATAAGTGCTTAATGCACTTTTATGATAAAATCGGTAATCTATAGTAGAAAATTACTGAAGTGATGTTTACATCATTACATCCTGACAACAGCATTGCTGTCATTGCTGGTTATCATGCTTGGTTTCGTTTGTGCCGGACTGTAAACAATTGTCCTCTCAGGAGTCATGCTCTATAAATGACCCAGATAAAGAGGTCCATCGAACACACATAAAGCTTAAGAACTGCAAGCAGATGATGACATTCGTATTTTTGATGCAGCTCATGTGTTGACCTAAGTCACTGAGCGATTTTCCACCTTTTGTTATGGTAGATTCGCGCCACAAACCTGTGAAAGGCTGGAAAACTAATGACATAGTGCCGATTCCAGCTCTGTATTTATTTGTTGGCCTACCCCATGAAGCTAAATGACTGAGAAGGAACTCTAGATGCTACTACTTCTTATTTTTATAGCCCATAGCTTCACATGTATGGCTACTTCATTATCTGCCAAAGATACTTGAAACTCTTCTCTCTCCACTTCAAATACATAGTGGGATTTATCACTTTCTAGAAATGATGGACTAAGAGTTATTATTTCTGGGTCCCTGAAAGGCATAAATATGTATACGTTTCCATTTTTAAATTTCTTAGTTTTAAAAATCAGAGACTAGGATATGAATAATCAGGCACACCTTAAATCACTTACTGGCACAGGACATTCATAAATAGTTTGATCTAACAGTCCCCCTGTCGCTGCTTTTATGCTATTATTATCCTGACCCTAACTCTTATTTATGGATGACAGCCTAAAGAATGTGACCCAGGATGAGCGATTGTTTGCTGCATCTGTTGGTCACAGTGAAAAAGTCGCTATGGAAACTGCAATCTCTTCGCCTCTCCACTCCCCGACCCTCTTACCATTTACTCTTCAAAAGCTTCTGGACGCATTCGTGCACATTGCATGGGCAATGATAATTGGAGAAAAGATGGCCTTGATTTTGAATGCAGATCAAAGTTCCTTGGAAGAAAGAATGTTTTTGTTTGATGTAGGGAGATTGATTGGGAAAGAGACACATCCTTGGACATATATTCGAAAGAGCCTCACCTCGTCCACATCAGTCAGAGACCCGGCCCCCAGCAAAAGGAACATTTATATGTAGCATTATATTTGGTTGTTTGTAAAAACATACATTTGAGCTTTATGTTTGCATATGAAATGTGCTTCTAGACATGAAAACTTAGTTTATAATATTGTGTTTATGGAGAAAAACAGCTCAGTTTACAACACCTTGACTTGTAGCTGTTGTCCAAGGAACCAAAGGTTGTAGGATGGGGATCATTTGCATTTGAATATCTGTGTTCATTTCTCTTTGGACAAGGTCATGCCTCATCACAGGAAATTTGCTTTTTGTGCATTTGCTTTGAGCATTTTCAGTTCATTCATTCATTCAACAGAGGATGCCCATGTTCCCCCTCATATTTCTACCAAAGGAGAGCGCTACTCCTTTCCCAGTGGGTGGGGGACTAGTGGAGTGAGCACTTCAGTTTCTTTCTCTTCTCACCTAAGTAGATGGACTAACCAATTTTATTGGTCAGTGTTATTGCCTGACAATGGGAAATTTCTTTCTCGGGAAATGCCTGTGGCCTGTGTTCATGCAAAATGGGCCTCCAGGACTATTCTCCATCCTAGGCCCCCAGGGAGGGGCTTTTTAAGGGACAAGGGCTAGAGAAGGGAAAGTCTGACATCTTCTATTTTCTCTGGTTGCAAATGCTCTGCAGGCTCAGCTGTTTTCAAGGGCTCCCAGTTTGGCCTCAGGTTCTAGCTGCATTCTCCAGTCCAGCTTTATCAGTCTTTTAAAAAAAATTTATTAGATCATCACGAATAAAACTGATTTTTAGCTCTCTATACAGGTTCCAACTGATAGATCCAATTGTATTGATCTCTGTAGAGCTATTCTCCACTGGGAATGGCCTGGATAGGAGCAAAGGTGAGTGATTGATGCTCCTATCTCTAGTATTATGAGATATAAAACACGTAAGGCTGCAGTCCTCAAGTAGCTTATAATGTAGTTGAGGAGGCCAGGAATGAGCATGTAAAATTTAATTAAAAAGTTAAAGTCTTATGAATAAGTGTCACCTTCTTGATGCAGAGATGGATTCATAGAAGACAGTGACCCCTGAGGGTTGGAGTGCTCAGAGTGGGATTTGTCAGGGAGGAGATAGAACTCTGGAAGCAAGATGACTTCAACTAAGTAGAGAAGCATCACAGAAGACAGAACTAGAGTGAATAGAAAAATTACAAAAGGGCCTATTTTTGCCTAATATAAGGAAGCTCTTTCTAATATGAAGGGCCACATTAGTTTAAGATTATTAGTTCTAAGAAAAGAACCTTAAAGTAATATCACTCTGAACAGAAAATATAGTAAACAGGAAAGAAAAGTTTTCAGACTTAAATTTAAACTAAAATTATGAAAATAAATTTATTTTATCTTAGAGTTAACAAAGTTCTGGTTTTAATGGCACGTATGTACTAATTCTTAGAATAAAAATAAATCAAATGATTTTTATTAAGTTATGTCTGATTATGTTAGATGATGGTAGGCTGTGGTAGTCTTCACAAGTTTGACTTTTGCAACCTGGAAAGGTTTGTTGATTATTCTCTCTTTTCCTTTTTCTTTTCCCAATTTAATTTCCCAAATTTAATTTCCCAAATTAGAAGACTGAGTTAGTCTTCGTCCTTGCTTGTGATACAGTATAATCATTGGCCTTTGGATTTATTTATTTAATAATATAATTGATACCCTTGAATCCATACTGCAATTCAAGAGCTATGGTGCAATTTACGTCTTCACTTGTGCTCCTCTCTCTTCCCTCCATCTGCTTCTGCACTTCCTGTTAGCGCTATCTTGAATTTTGTGTTTATCATGCCCTCTCCTTATTTTTTTTAGTTTCAGAGCTAACATTTCCTTCTACATTTTACTTAGTTTTGTTTGCTTTTGGACTTTAAAACAAAGGTTTCATATTATACATTGTCTTTTAGAATTTACTTATTTCTCACAATACAATATTACAAAGATTGAGCCATGTTGCTGAGTGTGGCTTTAATTCATTCATTTTCACTGCTGTATATTATTCCATTGTATGAATATACTACAATTTCTCCATCTGCTCTTCAGTCAATGGACATTTTAGTTGTTTTGAGTTTTTGGCTATTTGTTCATGCTACTACGAAGATCCTTTTTGATGTCTTCTTGTTCACATGTGCAAGATTGTCTCTAGCTAAAAGTGTATGTCTCAGAAAGGAAGGTATCTTCAATTTTTAAAGATAATGTTAAAAGTTTTCCAAAGTGATTGTATCAGTTTATACTCCCACTAGTAATGCAGAAGAGATTCTATTAATCTACATCTGCTAAAACACCTGATGTTGTCAGGCTTCTTCATTTTTATCAATCTATAGTTATAAAATGGGATCTCATTTGGTCTTAATTTGCATTTCCCTGATTTCTCGTGAAGCTGAGCTTTTTGTATGTGTTGCTCATATTTGATTCCTCTGAAATCACCGTTCACATTTTTTTGGTTCTCTGAGCCTCGGTCTTTTTTTTGATCTGTAAATTCAGATAATAATGCATATCTTATGAGACTTAACCAGATACTCTATCTGGTTTAGTATATGTCACAATAGTAGATCTTTAACAGATTTTTTTTTCTTTTCTTCTGTTCCCGAGGTTATCTTCTGGTCTTCTCACACATTTCTGGATCCCTCCCTCACGCCCTCTCTCCCTCCTTCCTTCTTTTGTCATCCAACCTCAGAGCCCTTCTATTATATTCCAGCTCAATGTGTGAGGTTCTGAAACCTACATGAACCATCCAAGGAACCAAAAGGTATTTACTACCTTTTTGGACTTTTAAGAAACCTATCTGAGTGGACCACTGCTGGGTTTTTTCTCCATTTTTTTGAGAAATATTTCTACTTGGTCTTCAACCATATTTTGTTAACAATTTGCTCAGCTTATGATCAGACACTTCTGTTTTCTTTTGGATCCTGGGCCTTCTCCTCAGCTTAACTCTTCTTTTTCATATCAGCTGTGGGATGCGTTTCCCAGGGCCTCTTATTTCCATCCCATCCCGCCATAGGCTACCACACCTGCCTCCTAGGTCTCGAGATATGACTGTACTTTGAGCCCCAGACTAACCTAAGTCTGGGCTTGGCAAACTTCATTGTGCGTGTGAATCACCTGGGGGTTGTTTAAATGCAGATTCTGATTCAATACATCTGGGTGGGCTCTGAGAATCTGCAGGTCTAAAAACTCTCAGGTGATGCTGATGCTGCTGGTCTGTGGACCACACTTGGAGAAGAAAATGTCTAGGAAATTTCTGAAGGTTTCTTCCAGCTCTAGATTTTAATGGGCTGTGAGTAGTACATCATCATGTTCTTTTCCTGAAAACACTTTGCTTTCTTTTCTCCGCAGCTTCTCTGTTTTAACAGTGATTCATTCACTTATTTAGCAAGTGTTTTTTGAGCACCCACATGTGGCAGGCATCGATCTGGTGAAAGGGACAGATCCATGAACAAAACAGATAAACACCCCTGTCCTTAAGGTACTACCATAGTTTAAGTGTAACTTCTAAATAAAAATGAATGGCATGTATCTTTTATATTATCTTTCTTTATTTCTCATTTCATGAAGTAGCACTTTATTTTTACATGACAAAGACCAATACCACTACTCTCTCTTACCCTTGGCTCTATGTGGTGGTCTCTGTTGAATGCTATTTTAAATTTTATTAGAATTTAAAAAAATACTCAAACTGTTTACAATATTATCTTATTTAGGACACACAGCTTGTATTTTTTGCTAGAAAGTTACTAACAGACTAAACCATGAAGAAAAAGCATGCTGAAACTTTTGCAAATTAAACATTTAGTGTTTTTTTGATAAGGAAAATTTGCTTTCTGTATCTCTTCAAGTTTTCTTTCAGGCTGACTTTCCCCCATTTATTATAATGCTTTTATTTTTCACCACAGGAAGTAATTCTCAATAAACCTTAAAATTCAGGATGTCTTGGTGTGCGTTTCTCTCCATAACACTTCTTCAAGGCAAAGCTTTTGAAGTGGAGTGAACTTCAAAGTTGGACCCTAGGCTTTTGAAGTGGATCTACTCTGAGACGGATTTTCAAAACAAGAGAATTATCTGCTCCTTCTCTCTGTGCTTCACACATGACGGAGAAGAAATTTGTAGTGACAAACGGCGCCTCTCCCAAGGCCTAAAGAATTTAAACCAATAAGTACAGTAGCCAAATGGTTTAACTTAAGATTTTGGAGGCAGAAGTAAAAAATGCGTTTAAAAATATAAAAGGAAAGTTGGAGGCTCTTTACTGTCTGTGAACACAATGGGTTAAAACGGCCGTTTAATTTTCAAGCTTGGTTTTCATAAAAATGACAGTGAGGTGACTCCAAAAAGGCAAATTTAAGGTATTTAAACTAACCTGCCTCATCGAGCTCAGGCTTATCTATTCTTAATATGTGTTAGAAATGCAGTCAAATGTCCTTTGAATTAGAAGAAAATAATAAAACGAGATTGTTAGAAAAGCAAAATAAAAAGATAATATCTAATTCCCCTATAAAAAAGCAAAAATATTGACGGCATAATTGATTGTGATACTATAGCTGTAACAGGTACAAACTGTAACTATGTACCAGGTTCCCTTGTTTTCTAAGTAATGTTGGAATTTTTTTGGAGCCTACTAAACTCTAAATATTTAATCAATGACCTGTCAGGCTGGAAAAAAGTCTAAAACTCAGTGTCTTTTAATTTCTAATTTATAGTCTCCAGCCAGGGCTAAAAGAGTTCAACACAAAGGAAATGCCAAAGCATGAGTATTACAATGCTAGACCAGGATAAAAAGATACACTTACGACAGATGAGTATGTTACTTTCGTCTGCGCATTATCTTAGAGCAGAATTTTCGTATTGTCATTTCTGGGACATTTTGTTTGAACCCTCTTATCTCTCATTTCTAAAAGTACAGTGTAGAAACTATACTTTATTAAAATAATTTGAATTCCTCTAGCTTGTTCATGTTGGTTTCTTACAGAAAAATCTACATTTCGATTCATCACCACAATGTGTTGACGTATCAATCTTTTCTACTTTTAGAAGGAAATTTTTTCAGACTGTTTTCCGTGGTCAAGTCTTTGTCACAAATCTCTCTGCTTTATAACTATGGGTTTTGGATTTCAGGGCTTGCAATTTCAACTTTGCAGTTATCTTATTAAAGGTGATTGTAGGGCAAATTAATTACTAACCCAAATCGTCATAGGTCTCATGCTTGAGTAGACTGCATTTGCTTGACCTTGTTTAAGGCAACATTCGTTAACTCTTCCACTCAGTTCCCCCCTGCAGCCTCTCTCGGATTAGCTGGTGGGTGAGATCACACTAATTTGAATATTAAATAAGAAATATATCCTTATGAAATTGACCCAACAGGCTGAATCCTGCACACTTCTTTTCAGTATACCCTGGAAGTTCACGGAGTGACATGAAGCCAGGGTCACAGCGTCAACTCCTGTGTAAGCTGTTTAGTTTCTCCATCTTCTCCAACCAGAATCTGCATCTTGAACTCGCCCAGTTGGCTCATAAATGCTTGTGACAGATCGCCATGGAAACTGGGTGAAAGAGAGTAAGTAGATCAGCTCATACCAAGGTCACCAGATGGGAAAAACTGAGGAGTTCTGGACTATCGAGGGATCAATGATACCAGTTTTCTAAAAGAAGAGTACTTTTTGTATTGTGGTTATTGCTGAGTAACAAACAATGCCAAAGTTTATTAGCCTAAACAACCGTTTCACTTTGTTCACAGTTTTGTGGGTTAGGATTTTGGGAAAGGCTCTCCTTAGACAGTTCTTCTCTGATCCCTGTGGTGTCAACTGAGGTGGCTGGGCCTTGAGTACCCATTCCCAAGGCGGCTTTTTCACTCACTGGTTTCTCAGTGCTCCTGGGTACCTCTCTTTCTCCATTTGACTTCTCACTCTCCAGGGCTTCTTCAAGTCGCTTGGATTTATACTATTAGTGGTGCCAAGGGAATAAACTTCTCATATGGTACCTGGTTTCCCCCAGAGCAAGCATTTTAATAGAAAGCAAAAGCATACCAAGCTATAAGGAGTCCTATTACTTAGCTTCAAAAGTCCCAGAGCATCATTCCTCTGTGTTCTATTGGTCAAGCAAGTCTCTCAATACAGCACAGTTTCAAGGGACAGGAGGAACAGATTCTACTTTACTTTTTTTTCTTTTGAGGAAGATTAGCCCTGAGCTTAAATCTGCTGCCAATCCTCCTCTTTTTGCTGAGGAAGACTGGCCCTGAGCTAACATCTGTGCCCATCTTCCTCTACTTTATATGTGGGACACCTGCCACAGCATGGCTTGCCAAGCAGTGCCATGTCCGCACCCGGGATCTGAACCAGCGAACCCCGGGCCGCCGAAGAGGAACGTGCATAACCGCTGAGCCACCGGGACCGCCCCTTCCTCTATTTTTGTATGTGGGATGCCGGCCACAGCTGGGGATCCTAACTGGTGAACCCTGGGCCGCTGAAGCAGAGTGTGCGAACTTAACCACCAGGTCACCAGACAGTCCTTTAGATTCCACTTTTTAGTGGGACAATGACATCAAAAATAGATTCCACTGTTTGATGGGGGAATGGTATGGGAGGGAAGAAATTAATGACAGTTATCTGGAAATAAGCTGTCACTAAGACTGTTCTTTTTAGAGTGCATGAATTAACTGTTGCAAGACTTTGGTGGCCATAGTCCATCACTATGCATTAAACCATTTCCTGCAGGAGTTTACATGGCTTCCTAAGGGGTGAGCTTCTTGGGGGAAGAGTGTCTGCGGCTCAATTCCTTTTTAATTTGAAAAACGTAAAAATTGACTTTGCAGAGATGTGGATGGAAGTAAAAGTACTTTGAATAAACTTAAATCACTTTAGCAACTTCAACATTATAATTGGTTTTCGCCCATTACGCTTTTATCAGTAAAATATGTTCCTGAAATTATGTTATCTGCCGGTAATCATTTCATTAATGCAGCATAGCTATAATTCTAAGTCGACTTCTTAAACTTCTTATGAAAACTGTTAATGTTTGAACACAAAATTCATCATTGATGCCTGCCAAATGTCTTTGAAGGTAAATACTAGGAATTTCCTAAAGTTCTTCTGCCTGACACCTATGTCGCAATAGTAAAAGTTGTTCTGTTTTTAGGAAACTAGCAGAGGGGGAAAAAAGGAAAAGAAGCTTAAATACAAACAAGCATTCTCCCCCACTTTTATTATTCTGGCATCAAGAGTTCTGGAAATGTAATTGCAACTTGACCTATATCTAAAAAGTTCTTAATGAGTTTAAACAATTTTAATTCCAGAGTAAAAGAGTATTTAATGGCTGGAAAAGATTAGGGGTGCAGCCTGAAGGAAGAGCTGGAGCCCAGAGACTGGAAGAAGAGGCTAGATTTGTGCTCGTTACTGGCTATCCTGGGCTATGTGTGTCGTGATGAGCCTGACTCACAGTCCCCAAATAAGTTTCTGATGTGAAGTAGAACGGCAGGGAGGGTTCGCCCTTTACCGTTAGAAGCCAGGCCTCTGCTATGCATGTTACACGTATTATCACATTTTTCTTTCTTTTTTCTTTTTTTGAGGAAGACTGGCCCTGAGCTAACATCTGTGCCCATCTTCCTCTACTTTATATGTGGGATGCCTACCACAGCATGGTGTGCCAAGTGGTGCCATGTCTGCACCCGGGATCTGAACCCGTGAACCCTGGGCTGCCCAAGCGGAATGTGGGAACTTAACTGCTCCGCCACCAGGGAGGCCCCCATTATCGCATTTTTAAACTCACAGTTTCATACATTAGTATTATCTCCACTTCACTGGTGAGGAAATTGGCTTATTGAACTTTAGCAACTTGCTCAAGATGACATGGTTTAAAAATGAGGAGCTGAGTGTGATCTGACGTCTGTTGGTCTCCAAAGTCCATTCACTCTGCCGGTTAAAACACACCTGAACAGTCATTATTATCTCAACTAGTCACCCCCATCTGTGAAGGCAAGCTATTATAATGTAATTTTATATAGATGCTGAAACTGAGGCTCAGAGATATATTTTTTTCATTGAGAAAGAAAGGTCAGAATGGCTTGCACAAAAACAAAACTAGTGAAGAGAAGTGGCAGAACTCAAACGTGTTTCTATGGCCACTTCTTTCTGCAACAATGAAACTCACAAGAGTTGACTCCTGCTCTCTGATTTCTGATTTCTACACTATTAAATGCTAAAATGTATTCATTCATTCGCTCATTTGTCTACAAATACTTATTTAGTGTATAGTACTTTATTAGGAGCCTAAAATATTTAAGGAAGTTGAAATATTTAAGATGGTTCTCTCTAATTCTCGTCTCCAGAGATTTAAAAAGAAAACATGCATTTCACGTTTTCTTGTTTGAAATAAACAAAAAGCTAAAAGCTCAAGATGACACTTGATTCAGCTTTATTTTTTTAAAAAAATTTTTATGTCACGTCGGGGGTAGGTTGGATCAACTTATAGGGAAAACCATTGACTTGCAGTCAGCTAAGACATATCCTAGTTTATTTTGTTGGCAAATTGCCTCCTTGACTAAGGAAAAGTCAAGGCCTGAGCATGTGTGTGGCCAGAGAGATCTCTTTGTATCCTGGAGGACACGGCCTTGCCTATTCTAAAGCGAGTAACAAACTCAAGTTGTAAAAGGACTTGAGGGAGAAGAGCTTTCTTTATGCCCGCGGTGGTGTGGAAATTGATGTGGAAATGACAGATACAATATGGAGAGTAAAAAAGTACTTGGGATGGGGGCAGTATGATTTCTCAATCTTTTCCAACTCACTTGATTTTTCAGATATACCTTTAATTTTTATTTGTAAAACTAAGACACGTATGACAATACTTAAATCTTAAGGCGGATGTTATCTTTTGCATCACCCATTTCTTCTACAGCTGTGGTACTATTCTGAGGGAAAGTGTTTGGGGTTAGGTAGAAGGTTTATCATTAATGTTTTATTAATTTTGAAGGAACGAAGGTACGTCTACACAATAGAAATGGTATTTGGGGAAAATAATGACATGGAAAAATGCACACAATATAATGAAAACTAAAAACTCAGGACACAGCATCATACTACAGACTGAGACCTCAAGATTAGAGAAAAAGACTGGAAGGAAAAAAGTAAAATATTAACTGTGTTATCTCTGGGTGGGCACGTTTACTGTGGTTTTAACTTTCTCCAGGTACCTTCCTGTGTTTCTCAACCCTCTGTGCCATCGTGTGCTATTACTTTAGTCAGAGAAATGCTTCATCAGGAAAAATAAAATAGTTTCTTTGTCTTTTGGCTAGAACAACTAGATTTCCATTATGTTCAGATCTACTTAAAATTTGGCCCACTTACTTCACTGGTTTGTTGTTCATCTCATTAATGAATTCTGTGTATTCAGATTGTACTACCCAAGAGAAGATGGAAACTGATGAGACACTTTTTTTAAATTGAGATCTAGTTGACATACGATGTTATATTAGTTTCAGGTATACAACATAGTGATTTGACATTTACATACATTACAAAATGATCACCACGAAAAGTCTAGTAACCATATCTCACCATGCAAAGTTATTACTATATTATTGACCTTATTCCCTATGCTGTACATTACATCACCACGACTGACTTATTTTATAATTGCAAGTTTGTACCTCTTAAGCCCCTTCATTTATTTCACCCACCCCCTTTTCTCACTCCCCTCCAGGGACCACCAGTTTGTTCTTTGTGTCCATGAGTTTGTTTCTGCTTGTTTATTTGTTTTTATTTAGATTCCAAATGTAAGTGAAATCATATAGTATTTGTCTTTCTCTGTCTGACTTATTTCACTTAGCATAACGCCCTCTAGGTCCATACATGCTGTCACAAACGGCAAGATTTTATTTTTTTTTTATCACTGAGTAATATTCCATTGTATATATACCGCATCTTCTTTATCCATTCATCTATCGATGGACACTTAGGCTGCTTCCATGTCTTGGACATCATAAATAATGCTGCAATGAACATAAGGGTGCATATATATTTTCAAATTAGTGTTTTCATTTTCTTTGGATAAATACCCAGAAGTGGATTTATCCTTCTGGATTATATGGTAGTTTCATCTTTAATTTTTTGAGAACCTCTATACTGTTTTCCATAGTGGCTGCACCAGTTTACATTCCCACCAGCAGTGCTAGGATTCCTTTTTCTCCACATCCTTGCCAACACTTGTCATTTGTTGTCTTTTTGATGACAGCCATTCTGACAGGTGTGAGGAGGTATCTCATTGTGGTTTTGATGTGCATTTCCCTGAAGATTAGTGATGGTGAGCATCTTTTCATGTGTCTGTTGGCCATCTGTATGTCTTCTTTGGAAAAACGTCCATTCAGGTCCGTTGCCCATTTTTAATCAGACTGTTCTTTTGGTATTGAGCTGTATGAGTTGGTATATTTTGGATATTAACCCCTTATCAAATGCATAATTTACAAACCTCTTCTCCAAGGCAATAGGTTCCTACTCATTTTGTTGATGGTTTCCTTCGCTGTGCAAAAGCTTTTTAGTTTCATTTAGTCCCATTTGTTTATTTTTGCTTTTGTTGCCTTTGCCTGAGGAGACAAATCCAAAAAGACATTGCTAAGACTGATGGCAAACAGATTGTTTTCTTTTAGGAGTGTTTTCTTCTAGGAGTTTCTTGGTTTCAGGTATCACATTCAAGTCTTTATTTGAATTTGTTTTTGTATATGGTGTAAAATGGTGGTCCAGTTTCATTTTTTGCATGCAGTAATCCAGGTTTCCCAACATCATTTATTGGAGAGACTGTCTTTTCCCCACTGTATCTTCTTGCCTCCTTTGTCATAGATTAATTGACCATATAAGCGTGGGTTTATTTCGAGCTCTCTGTTCTGTTCCATTGATCTATATGTCTGTTTTTGTGCTAATATCATACTGTTTCAATTACTATAGCTTTGTAGTCTAGTTTGAAATCAGAGAGTGTGATACCTGATGAGACACTTTAAATAACATCTCCAAAGGGAGAAAAGAGCAAAGAAAGTGAAGAACAGAGTAGTAAAATCAGAGGAATACCCAGGGCAAAGTTTTGGGATTCTTGCATTTTATTTCAGCATATACAACCAATTAGATTCTCTTGAAGTCCTTCTTTACTCTTTTCTCATTTGTCCCCTTTCTTTTCCTATTTTTCCCTTTCTTCTTCCTCATATACTTCCCTCTCTTTTCTTTCAAACCTGTTTTTTTGGATAATAATAATAATTACAGCTACCTGCTACGTGCACTGCAAAGTAAATTTATAAGGGGCACCAGGATTCAAATCTAGGTCCTTCTGACTCCCAAACCCTACATCATATTGCCTCCATATTGAAATCCAAGGGGAGAAACTAGCGTTTGACGTTTTTCTTGTTAAAAATAAAGAAAAATGCAGATTGCAAAAATACTTGTGATGTTTCCATGTCATTTTTGATTTGCATTCAAACAAAAAGAAAACAAAACCCAAAATAATCATATCTTCCAGCTTCTCCAATGTCAAATGGCATTGCAATATGTGAAACAGAGAGACTAATCTTCACACTCAGAATACAGATACGAGCTAGAGAAGCCAAATGCATAAGCTTTTGAAAACAAAGGAATGACCCTAAGCCACAGAACATTTAAATTCATGTTTCTAAATAGCTCTCGTTCATTATACACTTAGATATAATTCTCATCTTCAGCTGAGTTTATAGGAGGAGAAATTTCCCACTTGTTGTGGTAGCAGTGTTGAATCAAAAAGCAATTTGTATTTTGTCAAAAGATAAAGGTGCTTCAAGACTTCCCTGGACAAATGTAACAGAGATTCAGCATCAACAAATCCTCCCCACTCTCTTGATAATGTTTGTTTCTTCATTAAATTGCAAACAAATTAGCAACTTTGCCTGTTATGTTAATATTTTAGCAATGATGACTACCACTTACTGCGGATCTGATCTTTCGGAAGTCTTTCCATCAAGATTTCTGGAGAAAATAAATTGTGTTAGTTATTACAAAGCTTCATTAGAACTCAACTTATTGGCAATTCACACTTAAAGCTTGATTATGTATGGCATCTATTGTTTTTGTCTAATGAGCGTTTTTTAAAAATAACATTAAACTGAAATTCACTTAACATAAAGTGAACCACTTTAAAGTGAACAATTCAGAGCCATTTAGTATATTTACAATGCTGTGCAACCACCATCTCTGTCTAGTTCTAAAATGTTTCCATCACTGCAAAGTGAAACCTCTATCCAGTAAGCGGTTTCTCCCCATCCCTTCCTCTCCCCAGCCCCTGGCAACCATCACTCTGTGTTCTAACTCTGGATTTATCTCTTCTGTTTATCTCGTATAGGTGGAATCATACAATATGTATGATTTTATGTCTGGCTTCTTTCACTCACAGAACGTATTCAAGGCTCATCCACGTTGTAGCATTTATCAGTACTTCATTCCTTTTTTCTTTCAGTTTTCAGTGGTATGATTGTCAAAATTGTAATACATTGAAAGGGTGCAATGTGATGATTTCTTATCTGTATACATTGTGAAAGGATTTCCACAATCAAGTTAATACATCCATCACCTCCATCACCTCATATAGTTACCTTTTTTGGGTTAGAATGCTTAAGATCTACCCTCTTAGCAAATTTCAAGCATACAATACAGTTTACCAGCTATAGTCACCATGATGTATATTAGACCCACAGAACTTATTCACCTTATGACTGAAAGTTTGTATCCTTTTACCAACCTTTTCTCATTTCCCTCATCCCCCAGCCCCCGGCAACAGCCGTTCTACTCTGTTTCTATGAATCCAAAAAAAGTTTTATTTCTTAGAATTCACATATGAGTGACACCATGAAGCATGTCTTTGTCTGGCTTATTTCATTTAGCATAATTCCCTCCTGGTTCATTCCGATTGTTGCAAATGTCAGGATCTCCTTACTTTTCAAGGCTGAATAATATTCCACTGCATATATATACACTCCACATTTTCTTTATTCACTGATCTGTCAGTAGACATTTAGGTTGTTTCCACATCTTGTCTATCGTGAATAATGCTGCAACGAATATGGGAGTACTGATATCTCTTCGAGATAATAATTTCATTTCCTTTGGATATATATCCAGAAGTGGGATTGCTGGATCATATGGTAGTTCTATTTTCAATTTCTCGAGGAAACTCTGTACTATTTTCCATAGTGGCTGTGACAGCTTATATTCTTATCAACAGTGCACAAGGGTTCCCTTTTCTCCACTTCCTTACCAGTGTTTGTTAACTCTTGTTTTTTTGATAAAAACCATTCTAACAGGTGTGAGGGGACATCTGATTGTGGTTTTGATTTACATTTCCCTGGTGGTTAGTGATGTTGAGCACCTTTTCATGTGGCTGTTGGTCATTTGTTTGTCTTCTTTGGAAAAAATGTTTATTCAGGTCCTTTGTGCATTTTTAATTGGGTTATTTGTTTTTTGCTGTTAAGTTGAACAAGTTCCTTGAATATTTAGCATATTAACCCTTCGTCAGATATGTGGTTTGTAAATATTTCTCCCATTCCATAGGCTGCCTTTTCATTTTGTTGATGGTTTTCTTTGCTGTGCAGAAGCTGTTTAGTTTGATGTAGTCCCACTTGTTTACTTTTTCTTTTGTGGCCTTTGCTTCTGATGTCAAATTAAAAAATCATTCCAAGACTAATATCCAGGAGTTTACTGCCTATGTTCCCATTTGGAGCTTTATGGATTTAGGTCCTATGTTCAAGTCTTTAATCCATTTTGAATTGATTTTTGTGTATAGTGTAAGGTAGGTGTCCAGTTTCATTTTTTTGCATGTGGATATCTGGGTTTCCCAACACCATATATTGAAGAAGAGACTATCCTTTTTCCATTATATATTCTTCATGCTTTTGTCAAAAATTAATTGACCAAATAAGCAATTGTTTATTTCTGGGTTCTTTATTCTGTCCTATTGATCTATGTATCTGTTTTATGCCAATACCATACTGTGTTGATTACTATAGCTTTGTATCATAGTTTGAATTCAGGAAGTGTGATGCCTCCAGCTTTGTTCTTCTTTCTCAAGGTTGCTTTGGCCATTTGGGGTCTTTTGTGGTTCCATATGAGTTTATGATTGTTATTTCTATTCCTGTGAAAAATTCCATTGAAACCTTGATAGGGGTTGCATTGCTTCCTTCTGGTAGTTCTTTCCTTGGCCTTTCACACTTGTGCCAGTCAATCCTCAGCCTGCAGGTCTCCAGGGCTCAGGTGCGCTCCTGCAGCTCCTCCTCTCCTGACTTGGTTCTGCAAACCTAACCTTCCAGGCCTCCCCTACCTCGATCTCTGTCTCTTCAATCTGGCCTCTGTTTAGCCTCCCCACTCCTTCCTCGCAGCCTGTAGGGCTCACTTCTTTTGTTTCCCTTCTCTCAGACACCACAGTCCTGCACTGCCTGTTGTCCACTCTCCGAAAACCATATTTTCATATCTGGTTTTCTAGGTGCTCAACATAAGAGGGTAAAGAAATCCAGTTGCTGTCACTCTATCATGGTGGGATCCAGAAGTCTCTCTCGGATGCTTTTGAGTCAGAGTTTTCTTCTTAAGTTTCTTTTTTCCAGGCCAGTCTGCTTTTTGCCGTTTTCCCTCCTTATTTCTTTTGGTCTTTATCTTCAATACTGTTAGAAGATTCCTTCAAATGCCTGCTGAGTCTGAGCTGCTCATATTTAAGACGAGGTTGCTGACACTGATTGGAAGCTCCATGTTAATGGGTGGAATTTGTCACCTGGTCAGTTTCATTGGAGAGTGATCTGATTTTTAGAGCTCTTTAAATTAATGACTAAGATTGATCTTTAAGTAACAGCATAATTTGTTTAGAATTAAGAAGTGGGCTTACACCCTTGAACTTGTAGTGAATGAAATAACGGCCAGTAGAATTTGTAAAGGAAAGCTGATGAGAAGAAATAGACTTTCTTGTATACAGTAAATTCTAAGCTGATCATTTCTTATTCTGTGTCAGTGCAAGAGGACTCTGTTTTATATAACTTCTTGCTTTACTTTGAAGGGCTGATTGTATTAGTCACCTGGGGCTGTCGTAACAAAATATCATGGACTGGGCAACTTCAACAACAGAATTTTATTTCTCACAGTGCTGGAGGCTGGAAGTCCAAGATCAAGGTGCCAGCTGATTTGGTTTCTGGTGAGGACCTTCCTCCTGGCTGGCAGACAGTTGCCTTCTCTCTGCATCCTCATGTGTCTGAGACAGACAGCAAGTCTCTGGTGTCTCTTCTTATAAAGACACTAATCTTGTTGGATCAGGGCTCCACCCATATGACCTCATTTAACCTTGATTACTTCCTTAGAGGCCCTGCCTTTAAATACAGGCCAGGGGGAGGGATTTACCATATGGATTCTGGGGGGACAGAATGACCAACTATGTTTCTTGTCTGGAGAGTAATCTCCTTTGAAAGAGGAATCAGGTTTTTTTCTTTTGCTATGTTGCAGTCTCTCCGTCCTTCAACACCTCCACTCGTCTGCTCCCCAAATTTCATCGTGCCCTGAGAATCACCTAATCGGTAATTAGGTGTGGTGACCACGTTGATTCCAGGTGTAGCCTCTCTAGTTCATAATTCATGTTATAAGGTCCTTCAGAGTACACTCGGTTTGCAGTAGCCTGAAAACACTGATTGACCTAATGAGTTATTACTAGATACTGTGGGAGGTGATGAAGAATAGATGCTCATGGGGGCCGCCCAGTGGCATAGTGGTTAAGTTCATGTGCTCAGCTTTGGTGGCCCAGGGCTCACCGGTTTGAATCCTGTGTGTGGACTTAACACACCACTCATCAAGCCATGCTGTGGTGGCATCCCACATAGAAAATAGAGGAAGATTGGCACAGATATTAGCTCAGTGACAATCTTCCTCACCACAAAAAAAAAAAGAATAAATGATGATATATTTATCAAAACTTTTCTGTGTCTCCTGACATAAATTATTATCTATGATAAGACAGAATTTATGGCCTCCTAAAAATATATCAGTTGTCAACCTTAAATGGAACAGTGTTAAGGGAGCATCTGTTAGCATTGTAAAACCCTCTTTAAAATCATCTTAATGCATACATGTGTACGTGCAGGAATTATTACAAGATAAAATAGAAAAGTGCTTCACAAATCATTTTGCAAGAATGGCAATAATTAACACTTCAAGCAATACTTTTCCTAATGAAATATTTTAAATTCTAACTATCCAACCATCAAATTAATCCGTTACTGATGGAGTAACCCTGAGACTCTTTCACTGGAAGGAGAGTTTTGAACTGCATATCAATTTGCAGTGACTCAGCTCTTAGCTGACCTTTGACTAGTTCTGGTCCCTGAATTAAACATAAAGATAGACTTGTGACTCATCTGGATTTTAAATTTTGGATGCTACTAGGACAAAACTTTAAAATAAACATTGCATTTTAATGTGTTTATTTTTCTGAAGTGGGTGAATTGAACATTTTAGATTTTAGAACCCATAATTCATTTCCCTATGTTTTTCAAACCAAAAAATGAGCCGGGGAAAAAAGCCCATCTTTATTATTTTAGCTCTCTTTGTTATCTGACTTCGTGTTCAGTGAGATCATCTTGAAAAGGTTAAGTGACTTGGGAATTTACAAGATGTTATTAGTTTCATGTCCTCATCAGTTCTTCTCCCAGGAGAGGATGTTGAAGACAGTGCCCATCTTAGGCATTAGTGTTTCTGAACTGTGGAACCATTTGAGTAAAGTCGTACTGAAGAATGGGAAGAGTAATGAAGGTAATAAGAAGCTAGAGCTTCAGAGGACACAGAAAAAAATATGGTGTGATTCCTGTACATATGCTGTTTTTAGTAAGATACTGTAAATCAGAGTGACATGAAAATTAGAGAACAATACAAGATAGTATATAATTAAAGCTCAATCACATGGTATAAATTGTAAATGATAAAAAGATTCAGAGAAAGGAGACATTAGTGTGGGTTTAGAGGAACTGAGACAGACAGCAGAACATTCTGGAAGCGTATTATAGAAGGGAAGGCAGAACTTATTCACAAGGCAGGAGGAAGGAGTGTGTGCTCTCTAGATGGAACAGTAGCCAGCAAAGATGTTGAGGTGACAAAGGGGTATTTTTGCCCAACGGTCACCTGCTGGAGGAAGGTCTCATTGGAGAGCAAGATCCCTAATATGGGAATAAAGTTGAAGAAAATGTTTTCATGATGATAGAATCATTAGCCCACCAAAACAGCTATTCATTCTGGAAGTAATTTTTTTTCCACCATGCAAATTTTGAAAAATCTATTTGAAGTGAGGGCTATAGAAATATTGCAACAGTTCTGGGGGCTGTGTGCTGGCTCGGTCCCTGGCCGGCTGTGTGATCCTGGGAAGGTTTCTTAATTTGCTGAACTTCTAAAGCCCCCATAGCCTTTCCTCTTTCTATTCATCTTGTTTTACTTCCTCCTATTTTCCAGCATGCACCTTTCACACGTATCAAGCTGATACCCGCCTTGGCCCATAAACTTCTACCTTCATCTGTTTTACCTTGATTAAACTTTTGGATTTTTAAAAGATATCTCCCCTGTTTATAACATCTTGATGAAGGCTTGAGGCCGTTGCAGGTAAGGTGGACCTCTCTGAGCCCCCTCTTCTCTGGGCTCTTAACGTTTTGAATCTGTAGCACACCCCATTCAATCCTTACTCATAAACTGTCACATTTTATGTATATTTTGGGTGAGTGTTTGTGTGTCTCACGCTGGTATAAACATTTTTGAACCCACAGGAGATGCTCATTGTGCACAATCAGTGAAGTCAATACGTCAATATTTCTGAATCTTTGGTGTATTTTTTGGTTACTTTAACATTCTTAAGGATTGTTTACTAAAGTGTGCCTTTAGAAGTTGGGAGGGAAAAGAGAAGTTTCCATATCCACCAGAGCTCTTATTTTCACTTTTTTGAGATCATTCACAGCAAGAACTGAAGTAGGAAATAAGAGAAGGAAATTCTGGGAATAAGTCTAGTGAAACAGGTAATAATAAAATCTATTTATAGAGTGTTTCTTATAAAGTTTTCTCTTATGATAGTTTCATAATTTTAGGTGACTAGTCGCATAGCTGTGTTTTTCTCCCTAAGAAATTTTATATTTTCATTAGTAGATCCTCTGAACGTTATCTTAACAGAATTTATAATATTTTAATGCTTATCTTTATGTAAGGAGAATTGAGACATCACATATTAAAAATAATTACCATCACATTTCCAAAAATTATATTATCCCTACATATGGCTATTTTTCGGCACTTATATTAAAAAAATCAAACTTTTGCCACTAAAATTATCATTATGTAGGTGATTATGATCAACTCAGAAAATTGTTCACATCTGAATTGTTGAAACAGATTTACAGGAATTTTTATTTGTGAATATAGATGCGTCACACCCCAGTAAATAGAGAACATCTTAATTGGAAGTTGGGTGCAATAAGACACATTTCTCTTTTAATGTGTATTTTCTAAAGAGCTATATGATTTCTTTAGAAGCAGCTAAATTAAAATAATTTTGCTCTCTAATATGATTTGCTAAATTCTTCTCAAGAAGCTTATTAGAACAAAAGTTGCAAAATTATACTCAAATTACTAGTGTGGCTTTAACAACAGAGCAGATGGATATATTTTCCTTCATGTGGCATTTTACTCTTCAAATTCTGTTTATATTGGTATATAATTTCTAACAAATTCCAGTTGGCTAGGTTAAACTTCTTTTGTTCAAAAGGGTATAATACTTATATTTTGGAAAAAAGAAAAACTCTTTCACATGGTTCTTCGAATTGTACAAGTTATCAGGCTGACATGGCACAATAATCCAGTTATTTATTTATTTTGAGAAGGTGGCTACTGTGCATATTACTGTTTTAAAATTAATTAAGTTTTGAATAATTAATATATATGTGATACATGATTTAAATCGTTCAAAAACAGGTGCCATGCAAAACACATTTTCTACTTACCTTTGTTGACCAGCAACCCAATCTTTTGTCTGAATCAACTGCAATCAGTTTATTAAATATCCTCCCAGTCTATGCTTACAGATAATATAAATATGCACATATTGTATTTTTCACACTAATAATATACAATACAGTTTTCCATTTTTTCCGCCAAACTGCATATATTGGGAATTGCCCAATTTCAGAACCTATCAAGTTGTACTTTTTAGTGGCTGTTTATTCATCTATTATATGTATACACCAAAATGGATTGAACCGTTCCCCTACCGATGGGTGATCTCAAGTCTGTTTCTGAAACATTCTTCTGCTCATGCTCAACTAAAAGCCTTGCACCTACAATGTTGAGTACATGTTGGAGCATTTCTAAAGGACAAATTTGTAGACGTACAGTTGTCAGGACAAAGGGATTGTGCCTTTTAAAATTTGGCAGACATTGACAAACTCCCAGCATAATAGTAGCACTAGTTTCCCACCAATGAAGAGGCTAAGGGCCCATCTATCCCTATCCTCACCAAAACAGCATCAAGCTTTTTGATTTTTGGAATTCTGACTTAGTAAGGTAATAAATAAGATGATAAATGGTATCTTACAGTTTTGTTTAGAATTTCTTTTATAACGAGTGAAATTCAATATCTTCTAAATGTTTAAGAGCTATTTTCACTGTATTATAAGTCATCTCTTCATATCTTCCACCCATCTTTTTCTATTGGTCTGTTGGCCTTACTAGGCATTCATTATACACTAATGGCTAATGGAATATTGCTGCAAATATTTATTCTTGTTTGTTTTTTTATCATGAAGAATTGATTTTTTCTCCGTGTTTAAGTTTATTAATCCTTTCTCTTTTGTCTCCTGGATTTTATGTTGTACTTAGAAAGGAATTTTCTGCCCTAAGATTAAGGAAAAAAAATTTTTTTCCTTCGGTGTTTGCTAGTGGTTTTTCTTCTTTTCTACTTCTTTAAAAAAAGTGTTTTAAATCTTTCCTCCATCTGATATTTACTTGGATATAAATAACAAAATAAGGATGAAGTAATTTTCCCTCACATGGCTGCTCTGTTGATACAGCATTGTTTATCAAATAATAAATTTATCCAGAAATCCATCTTTAGCTTCTGGAATGGAATGACACTCACATCATATTCTCAAGACCTCAATATATTTGCCTCTATTTCTGGATTCTTTTTTCTGATCCATTGATTTGTGTGTCTTGACTACTTTAGTACCAACATTACTGTTTTAATTACTGTAACTTTAAAATTGATGTCAATCTGGTGGGTCTAGTCCTGATTTCTCTGTTTTTTAGAGGATTACCCTATGTAGTTTTTCATGGGAACTTTAGAATCAGCTTGCCTATTTAAAAGGAAACTCCTATTTTGCTTAATTGCAATGACAACAAACATATAATTATTTAGTGAGAATCTACTTCTTTGCAACATTGAATTTTGCTATCCAATAATAGTATATATTTTCCCATTTATTAAGGTCTAAACTACCTCTCAGTAGTGTTTAAAATATTTCTGCATATAGAGTTTTTACATTTGGACTGTTTATTTCTAGAAATTTTATCTTTTTGATACTACTTTGAACGTGTATATCTTCCCCTCTAGAATGTCTTCTAACTGGTTTCAAGTTAATTTTGAACTCAGTCATCTTTCTGAATTCTCATATTTTTTTCAATATGGAAGTTTTCTAGTGGATTCTTCTGGATTTTCCAGGTTTATAAGAATCTAATCTTCAAAAAGTGTAAATATCACCTCCTCCTTTCTCCTGTTCACATCTCTTATTTCTTTCTTTTAATTGCATTGGTTAGTAAATTGAGAACAACGCTAAATAGTGGGGGTGAGAGTTCACAGTCTGGTCTTGTCCTTGACTTAATGGAAATTATCTTACTGCTTTTTGACTTTTCTAGAAACCAATTCATCTCCTCTATGTTTTCACATTTATTTGCACGTAATTGAGAAGGCTGTTTTGATTTGTGGTTTTATTCCCAAATTTGTGACTTCTTTCTCTTATCTTTATTAATTTATTATTTACATGCAAAAAACCACCTACTAAAACTGAAAATTCAAGTCAGCTGCTGGGTTTGACTTTCATATTCATGATTTTGATTTATTTTTGGCATCTGGAGATTTGTCTACTTTCTTATAAGCTCAGTAGTGTCTTTAAAAGTACTTAAACTATTTTATCTAGCATTTCCAGGTATTTTATGGCCAATGGCTTTCAGTCCCTCTATATGCTGTTAATGGAAATCCTACATGTCTTTTTAAAGGTTACTGATACTTGTTTTTTAGGAAATACTTTTCTTTAGCTACTCTCACCTCTTTCTCTCTTACTATATTTCTTTCTTCCATCCTTCTTCCTCTTTATTATTATTTTCATTTCATAAATACTGGATTTTGTTTTGTAAATACAATGTTTGCTGAATTTATTGGATTTGAAACATAGTTAGGGAAACACGGAAAGCACAATACTTCATTGGCTGCACACTGCGAATGAATTGAAGTTGTCTTTTGAAAAAACTTAGAAGAAATTGTCAGTGACAACCCCAGGTTCTAGATGCCCCGGGCCAAGGAATCTGCATGCAGAATTTCAGTTCATTGGATGAAACTCATTCTAACAATCAGAAATTTCACAAACTTGAAAAAAACTGCGGTCTCTCCCACTGGCGTTTTTCCGTGAGATTGCATCCTTGGCTATTTGATGGAGGGCACAGGAGCCTCAGGTGGGGAGCTGCAGTGATGATCTCTACTCCCTCCTAGCTCTGACACGAACAAACACTACAAAACACTCGTCTGCTCTGGCTGTTGTCCTAAATGGTCGTTGGGTGGCATTGTAATAAACAGCTCTCCTTTACTGAGTCTGCTTGCCTTGTGTTGGATCTGAATATCATCAGGACTCATTATTCATAAAACCAGCCTGCACACTCTGTTGCTTATTTTGTGGGGCTCCTGGGAAACATTTCTGGACTTAAGTGGGGATGAGAGTAAAGCTCAAGCATTTCTTTTGTAGACTTTTAAGGGCCAAGATCAATTTTTATTTCCTCTGCTGTCTTATCTGTTAAATAGGAAAGTACATACAAAAAACTTGGTGCACGAGAGTGCCTGTATGATTTCAAAAGAGATGCTTTTCGTTTTTTCATAGGTCACAGTTGAATCTTGAGTCATTTTGAACCAAGCGGTGGGTTGCGGCAGTGTTGTGGGGTGGGGCATGCTGAGAAATCCCTGATGTAGCCTGATTGATGAGAGTGTGTAGCCCGCGTGAAAGGGATGGAAGAGAAAAGAGGCTTAGCACCTTTGCTGAAGACTATCCACGGCATATTGCTTGGCATAACATGACAGAAAGGCACTGTGTTGCTCTGTGGCCTGAATTCTTGTAGAATATATGTTTTTCATACACTAATAATCATTTATTGTCTGCCTACTATATGCAGGGCATTTACATACATTAGTTCTAAGCCACGTAATGCTTCCAGAGTAGGAAAAATTATATCCTCGGCTCCGCCACTGTTATAGATAAGAAAAATGAGATTTAGGGATGTTAATAATTGCCCATTTTGCTACTCTTAGAGGTGACATTCAAAATGTGTAACAACTTGACGTTCAATCCATACTGGTCCCTGACTAATCAGTATCGCATCCAGTCCGCTGGACGAGGTACAAGACTGCCATTGGGCCCTGTGGACCTTAAGTTTCCCCTGATGCATTTCTAACAACTAGCTTTGAAAATCATGACCCCTGCCCTCACTCCCTTCCTTTTCACCTCACACTTAAAAGAGTGTCATTCTATCTGATAGGGTCGAACACATGTCTCTCTTTCTCCACTCCAATCCATCCCCACTTCACTGTTGATTCATCTTCTCAAGTCACTCATGGGTCATGTCCCGAGTGTTCTCAGAAAACTCTCCTGACTCTTCACTTCTGTTGACTCTAATCACTGCTATTTATCGAGCATGTGCTGTGCTCCAATCACCACATTAAGCTGTTCCCATATATTTTCTGGTTTAAATGCCACAAAAGCTCCAATGAGGCAGATATTCCTACTGTTTCGATTTCACAGATGGTGAAAAGGAAGCTTAGTGAGTCCTTTGCCCACCCCCAGGCAGCTTCTATACTGGAGCCAGGAACAAGAACTTGCCTCGCTGACCAAACATTTTGACTTGGTTTAAAAAAGTCCTCTACAATCTGTTTATATGCAACATAGTGCCTGACATGTAGTATTTGCTCAATAAATGTTTGTTGATGACTAAATAAATGTCTTTATATTTTTACCCTTTTACTCTAGGAACATAGATCAGTTTATTGTCCTAAACATGTGTTGCAATTTGTCAGCTGAGTAATCTTGCCTTTGAGGTTTAGCTAAATGTGCCTCAGCCTCCCATCTCACCTTCTTTGGGAAATCCAATGTTCTCCCTAAGTTTTTATTCATGTCTGGAGGCTCTTACCCATATAGTCAGCTTTGATTCTAACAGTCATATACCCTCTCTTGATATTACCTGTATTTTAATTTACATTATTATTTACTACTATGTACTATTATTTAATTTCTCATTTTTAAAAATCACTCAACTAGGTAGTAAAAGCTTTGAGGGAATGCATAGTCTCTGTAGTTCCTTGAATCCCTAACACAGTGCCTTGCACGATTCATGATTGTTTGACTAACGTTGGTCTCACCCTTTGGTCTCCATGCTCCATGATGGCAAGAGTCTTGAAACCGTAGGGCTGAACAGAGGAGGTAAACCCCATCATAAGTTCTCAAAATATTAATATTAATATTAATTCTGCATACTAAGTTATAAGAAAATGCACTGCCTTTTGAAACAGACTTTTCTTTTGTCCTTTAATAGCAACATGACCTTGTACAAGTTCATTAACCTCTCTGAACCCAGTTCTTGTTTGTAAAATGAAACAATAACAGTGCTACCTATACAGGGCTGTTGTAAACACTTAGGACTTAGGATGAGCTTAATAAATGGTTTGCTTGAAATAGATGTGGAACATAAATTAACTGTTACTGAGAACTATTTCACAATCCAGAAATTTCAACACAGAATAGCATAAAAGTCTGCTCCTTCTTGACAAGTCCTAGAACACCATAAATCGGAAGATTCTAGGTCACATCCTAGGAGGACTCTGAAATATCGCCCATCCAGCCTTCTGCCTTACTGCTCTCTAACCCAGCATTTCCCAATGTGGGGACCAAACCCATCTATGTTTAGGATGTTTGTAGACATTCTGTGAGAAAAGGATTTAATAGTAAAGAAAAAATTTACAAGAGCTAGATTAAAAACAGATGTTCTTTAAGCAGTACTTCTCATGCTTTTTAATATGCCATGAGCAGGGTGTCACTTGCAGCATTTTCCATTCTTATTTGACCACCAAATCTTTTACTTTTTGCTCACATCCTGAGGATTGATTAATAAGTGTTTCTCAGACCATCCCTGACAAAATGGAGGATGGTTAGTTTCCAGGCTTGTGCCAAAGGGCTGTCAAAGTAACACATCCCAGTGAGCAAAATGTTCTTCTCTGGAATACAGAAGAAGAGGTTACACTAGATTTTTATGGATAAGTGTGACAGATATTCCTAAAATCAGTGCTTTCTGTGAACAATAGTGACTAACATAATAAGCAAGTAGCCAATGTGATTCTTACAGAAGGCAAATAAAACCAAATTGTAAAAATTTGCCTTAATCTCCCTACCAGCCATCAGAGCTCAAACCACCATCTCCCACCGGGTGTGGAAGTTTTGATTGACATGCTGGAGAGAAACTGAGAGCTTGTTTCATTCTAAAGGCACGCCTCTTAGGAGAGAAATTGAAGCATAATAGGAGTAGAACCCTTCAGGTGGAACGAGACATAAGCAAATCAGAATATAACATCCCTCATTGCATAGCCAGGAGATTTGATTTTTAACTCTTTATAGAGGTCAAAAAATGACAAAACTCCTAATCATTAGAGATCTTATGTTGCAAGTTGAGGGCTGGTTGCCATTTTCAAAGTTTTGAGATTCTTTTATGAATCTGAGAAATGGCTTCTATTTTCACATTGTATCATGGCTGTGAATATCTATTGGAAGTGTTAAACAATGCTTTGTAGATATTGTCCTAAATAAACATCCTTTTTTATTTTGTATGTGGGATGCTGCCACAGCATGGCTGGATGAGTGGTGTGTAGGTCTGCACCCAGGATCCAAACCTGCAAATCCTGGGCCACCGAAGTGAAGTGTGCAAACTTAACCACTGGCCCCCCAGCAAAGCTTTTAACTGACCTATGGACAGGTTAATTCATAGTCTAACTTAGCTAGTTTAATAAATTACAAACTTAAAAAAATGCCATTAGCAAGACATTTCTCTCAGTTAAGTACAAAAGACTACATTTTTAAAAAGTTTTATTTCTGATATTTTTTACTCATTCACTGAGTGCTTATTGTATACTAGGCATTACTGTTATGTGTCCAGGCTGAGAGACTATATGCAGTGGTGATTATTTTTTAAACATGTTTCAAATTCAGCCTAAAGAGTTGGTTAACATATAAGATGTATGGTTGTAAGCACGCAAAAACTTTGCAGTTGTCTAAACATTTTTTATTATAAGTTTTTAAAAATTATAAATAGTACATGCTTAGTGTAGAAAACTTGGAAAACATGGAAAAGCAGAACAGAATAAAACACGACAAAACAAGAACCCCCATAACCGCACT
The DNA here is from genome assembly GCF_037783145.1 of Equus przewalskii. Lineage (NCBI taxonomy): Eukaryota > Metazoa > Chordata > Mammalia > Perissodactyla > Equidae > Equus > Equus przewalskii. The sequence continues at coordinate 20,446,942 of NC_091853.1, read as the reverse complement.
GGTTTCCTCATCACTAATATCGTGGTGTATTTTGGTCTTTACCGTACTTAGTCTAGACCAGGAAAGAATCTAGAACTTCTGTGAGGTCCAAACGTTTACATTTTTGAGGACCATCTTTAACAAAAAGAATACAAAATTACAAATACAAAATTGAGTTCAAGAGTGAATGTTTATATGGAAAAGTAAAGGAAATCACAGAAATTTTAAATTTTATAAAGTTGAAAACTACCACAAATGTCACACAATCTGGAAAAATAACAAACTGTTGTTTTTAGTATTTTACTCTTTGATACTTCTCCTTTTTACATTTTGGGTTAAATACTCATTAATTGCTTCTTCATTAACACAATAGTTTTGTAATACTTTTTTTTTTGTTTTTTGCTGAGGAAAATTCACCCTGAACTAACATCTGTTGCCAATCTTCCTCTAATTTGTATGTGAGCCACCACCACAGCATGGCCACTGACAAGTGGTGTAGGTCCACGCCCTGGAACTGAACCCGGGCTGCCAAAGCAGAGCATGTCAAACTTAACCACTAAACCACCGGGGTTGGCCCTGTAATACCATTTTCTACAGAAAAGCTAGAAAGATAATTCAGTCTTGCCTCTCACATAGTTGATCAAAATTTCTTTTTTATCATTGATGGTTTAGACGGGTCTTTTTTAACTCTACGTTCCTCATTGGTATTGCCTCATCTGTAGCTTTTCCTATACAGATTGGGGAGGGAGGAGTATTTCTGGCTGGGGGGCAAGCCCTGCTGCTGCAAAGGCTGTCTAGTCTGGAGGAAATAGAGGTGTCCATGAGACTGGGGTCAAAGCAGCCCTCTGAGCCAGGAATTGAGCAGTGGCTATTCAGATCCTTTTCCTAGAGGACAAAGATAGGGTCTGAACACTGTAGAAGATTCTCCAAGGTGGGTTCTTGATGGGCTTGGTGGATCTAGAAGTGGATCTGGCAGCCTGCAGACTCTCGAGTCCCCAGATGACTACCAGGGTGGAGAGGGTGGACTCCAGTCTGAGGCAGTGGCCGAAGCGCTCCTTTCTCCTTGGGAGAGGGCATGCCTGACCTTGGAAGGGCTGGTGCAGAGAGGGGGTCTAGAGCTAAAGTATGGCAGCTTTATAGTCAGTCTACCCTTGTTCTTGATGCATATTTAAACAAAAGAGTATTTGAATGATCTGAGTTTTTTCACTTGGCAATATATTGTGACTTTTTGCCATACTAATAACTATTTTTCTAGAACATGATATTGAACAGATGCTTAGTAACCATCATAAAACAAAATGTACCATAGTTTTCTTAGCTAGAAACTAAGAAATTCTAGACATTTAGGTCCTTTCTAACTTCTTATGAACAGCATTGCATCTAACATTACTATGCACATCTGATGCTATCTTTCAGGGTAATTTTTTTCATCTTTTTTTTTATTGCTGTAACATTGGTTTATAACGTTATATAAATTTCAGGTGTACATCATTATAGTTTGATTTCTGTGTAGATTACATCACGTTCACCACCCGAAGACTAATTACCATCCATCACCACACACACGTGTCTAATCACCCCTTTTACCCTCCTCCTTCCACTCTTCCCCTCTGGTAACCACCAATCCAGTCTCTGTTTCTATGTGTTTGTTGGTTGTTGTTTTTATCTTCCACTTATGAATGAGATCATATGGTATTTGACTTTCAGCCTCTGACTTATTTCACTTAGCATAATATCCGGGTAATTTTTTATTAGGATAATAGGATAAATTTCTAGAAGTGGCAATTTTGAGTAAAAGGATGTACAAAATTTTTTTTAAGGCTTTCATATATACACTAAAGCTTGATACATTGCCAAGCTATTTTATAGAAATATTGTAACAATGTATCCTCTCTATAGTAGTTGATGAGAGGGAAAAACTTTGTATTTCTTGAATGGAAAGCACTATAAATTAAGACTATTACTCAGCACCCCAGAGAGAGCAATTAAGGAACTGCCGACTGCTTTGAGAGAGACATACAGGAGGCATGCCTGCTGGACACATTGGTCAGGATAAGGCCACACAGCAGCAGACTATGTGAACAACTTTACACTAGCTTTTTACTGACATCAAAAGCCTGTGATGTGTTACTGAATTTTGCTACTTATGCAGTATGTGTGATGTGATCTTGAAAGAATTTTAAGAAGTTTTGGGTGTCTTTTGGGAGGCTGAATTTGGTGCAATATAAGTTCAAGCCCCTTTCACATCCAGTGTCTGCAACGCAGTATTGATGTCCTTTAGTTTTGAAGGATGGTAAAACCAGGAGTTTCTAGTCAGGCATGAATGTGCTACTCTGTTTTTATACAAGGAAACTTGATGGCATAATTATTTTCTATCCTTTTGTATTTACTATGAAATATGAAGAAGCAAGGGCATGTTTCATAATAAAAACTATAGAATGCTATTAGTGAAAGTCAAAAAAGAAAAAGAGCAAAAGAGCTGTGACATATTGCTAAACAAGCCAATTAGTCTTTAATAACGACTGGAATTTCTACATGTTACACAAAAAAGATTTTGTTTATAAAAAATTTACTTGTTTTGGACACTTAAAATCTCTTATGAAGCCCATGATGTAAAATTCACTAAAGTCTTACTCTTCGGAAAAGACACTTTAGTGTGATATGTTATAAATAAATCAAAGAAATTTAATCAACAATTTCATTTCAGATTCCATGAAAACAAGTAATGATTCCTTTTATAACCAGCTCATGTGTCTGTTCTGGGAAATGCAAAGTGAAAAACTATAAACATGATGTAGCAGCCTAAGGTATTGAACTGGAAGAAAGAAAAGGGATATTCAAATGGCACAGAGCACTTGCTAAGTTTGGAACCTTACAGCATGGGGCATCCACAGGACATTGTTATAACCAGGCAAATGTGTCTCTCTCCAGTTTCCCTGGGAGAGGCACCATCTCCATTTTTCATGTCTACTTCCAACTGTACTGTGGTTGTGTTTGCCTTCTTGGTGTCCAAGTCATGTGAGGATCCCTAGCTGTAATAGAATCTTGGAAGTATAAAAACTCTGGATTTTGTCTCCAGGTACCGGTTTTCCAGTCTCTCTAGTACAAGTGGGCACGCGAGAAGGCAGTGGAGTAGGTTTCAAGTAATCACCTTTGCCAGGTCAGACACATGTGATTTAACTTCTTTTCTTTACACAGAGCATGAATCAACTCATGGGTTAGAGATTGCTGCACAATGTGCTGAATTCCTCCAACAATCTAATGTAATCATATTTGGGGGTGCCTGCTAGGTGCTTCAGGATCTACAAAGAAAAATATTTAAACCACTTCTATTATGAAATGAGAAAAAAAGTCCACAAATAACTATAATGTGGAACACTATGACTGATGTAAGAGAAGAAACATGAAGTCCTCTGAAAAATTCACAAGAAGGAGAGGTTTTATGTTTTGGGGGCAGATTTGAAAGACATCATGTAGAAGGTGTCATTTGAGATGTGCCTTAATGGATGGGTAGAATTTTACCAGGTGAAGATGTAACATTATAGGTGGCGAGGACAAGACGAGCAAAAGCACAGTATCATGAAAACATGGCAGTGTTTGGAGAACAGAAAGTCATAAAGTTCCATAGAAACACAGAGAGGTAGTGAGCATAATGACTGAAGATTCATCCTTGATGAGAAAATACCACTTAATTCATAGGCGAATGGTGGAGGTGGTGGTAGAGTTGAGGAGTGGTAGGAGATGGCTATTAAGATTTTGAGCAGTGAAATGACATGATCAGAGTCTAAGTCAGAATACTCTCATTTGAATGTCTTGGATCACTTAGAATAAAGAGAGGCTGAAGATGAGAGACAGAATGAAGGCTATCGCCGTAATCCAGTAGACTGACCTGAAAGATGTGAGCAAGGAGGGTGGCAGCGTGTATCCACTCAGGATGCCAGTGTGAGCAATAGGAACACCTCTGGCTAACCTAGGCTAAAAGGGAATGCATTGGAAAGATTGATGGAATGATTGGAGAAACAAGCACAAGAAATAGAACCCAGAGGAAGCAAGGAAGCTGGAACTATAGCCACGAAGAACCCATTGAATAGCCTAGTTAGAGTCCTATTGCCAGCTTTTGTTGGTGGACATGCCATTGGCCTATTGATAATTTTGCTGTTGTTCCTACTTTCTAAAGTGTTCCTACATGTTTACATCACTTTTTTAAGTTTCACAGCCCCAGGTAGGAGAATCTGACTGGCTGAGTTATTGTCTCCAGGTGCCAGGGGCTGGAAGAGAGAGACTCCTCCACTTGGGCTTCTAGAATGGGAGGTAGGGTACTGCACCTCCCCAAGACTACACACAATGAAGAAGAGAGCTTGGTTCCTGGGAGGCCAAAAAGAAAAAAGGTCAACGTTTTCTGGATCCTGCCTCTCTGCTGCTTACGAGACACAGCCTTTCCCTACACTTACACTGAAAAAGAAAAATATGTAATATTGCCCAACCAAGAAGATTTCACTCTCATCAGTGGGAAATAACCCAGAGCCTCATCATATTTTGCATCTCATTTAATATCTCTGACAAGTGCCCATATTTCTTCTAGATGTGTCTTCATCCCATTTTGATATTCTGCCATCTCTGAACTAATTTGTAAAGCCAACCATCACCAGTAAAACTTCTATACAATAATGAGAGAAAGGGAGAGGAAAGGAGCTGGAAAAGTTTGTGCAACTGGTTGAGAGGCTGTATTTAGAATGTATGACTAGGCTCCTCCACGGCCCTTTTGAGAATCCTTTGCCTTAGGTATTTGGGAGTCAGGATGATCCTAATCTTATTTGTTTTTTAACTTCTATATTCTAAATTCTTCTTATAGTGCCCGGCACAGAGTAGGGTAATTAAGTTTTCCCCTGGACTTGACTATACAAGAGGGGTTCCATAAAGGATGATCTGGCTTCCAGTCATACTTTTTCCCTGTCCCCCAGGAAGTAACTGCTAGTCTATTCTTTTTGCTGGTCAGAAATAATCACCAACATCTTAACATCATTCCCTTGTTTTTATCCATTGTCAAGAGATGTCCGAAACTGGAAGCTTCCGATTCAGTGGAAGCATTGTTAGGTCCTGCAAATTTGCTTCTGTTTCAGAGCGTTTGCTGCATCTTGCACAGTAGCACTCCGACTTTGCAAATGTTGATTCCTTTTGAGCACTGTAGCCGAGTCTCTAACAGACTGATCGTATAATGTCTGCTGCACGTAGATGTTGTGGAAGATGATGATACCAGCGAATGCCATGGGCACCAGCCTTCTGCCTTACTCCTTCTTCACGAAGTGGGTTTATTGTTCAGAAGAAATGTTGTTTGATATACTCTTACCCTGCAGGATGAAAAGACCTGGCAGAGCAGCAGGAGAAGGCAGGCTGGGAAGTGTAAGCAACCTGTTCAGGTAAATTCCTTGAGTCTTCAGGACTTGCTGGGGTCCAGCTCCTTGTATATCTTTTGTGCTTGAAGATGGATATGGCAGAATTTATGCCACCCAGCTCAGATCCCATGGTCACCTGTATTTTCTTGTAAGTCATTCACTCTGCACCTGGGCTCAGTAGCAAGCCGTGAGCTTCTAAAGAGGGCCTTTCATTTAACGCAAGGGGCCTCCTCTCTGATTCTCCTAGAGGATTTTGTTAGTCTCCATACAACATCCTGATCCCTCTGAGACCCTTTGAGTTCCCCCCACATCTTTGGGTCATAAGGTGATGGCGGAACTCCTGGCTTTACTGGCTGGAAGTACTGTCTACCCAGCCAGAGAGTGTTATTTTGCTGTTGGCCTCACTCAAGGCCAGTGGCTGTTAGGTCACTTGGTAAATGTATCAGAGCATCTCCTCCAAATGAGACTTATTTTGCTTTCCACATTTGAAGAGACACACAGTATATTGTGACTTTTTTCTTATTGGTGGGGTGAAGAACTTGTCTTTTTCTTTAGAGGGGATATCCAACGTGACACCGCTGACCCCCGACTTGTCTTCTTCACTGAGTTGTCAGGCCTCTTTACTCCTATAGGATCTATTCCCTGCTCTCTAGCACATACGTCTCTTTCTAAAGTATTGAGAGTACCTGCTATTTCCTGCTCTCCAGGTCCTGCCAGCATGCAAGGATGTCATCAAAGTAGCGACCCAGCATGCTGGTGACGTGGTCAGTGTTCTGTAGACTCAGTTATGGCACAGAGCAGAGAGCTGGTCTAACCCTGGAGCAAGAATATTAAGCTGTATTACTTTCTTGCCAAGTGACAGAAATAGACTTCTGCCATTCTCTCTATATAGAGATACAACAGAAGCACTTGACAGATTAAGGGCTGCCTTCCAGGTGCCAGACCTATATTGCTTTGCTCTTGTAAGGGGACGACTTTCCAAACAGGTCCTCCTGTTTGTCACATGACTTAACTTCTCAGAATACAGTTCTGTTTCTGAGACCTACGTACCTTCTGCACTGGCCAAGATGGAAGAGTTAAATGGGGTTGTATAGGGTCACCACCCCTGCATCTTTTAGATCTTTGATGATGACATTAATCTCTGCAATTTCTCCCAGGGAAGAGTTAGCTCTTGTTTTGTTAAATTTTGGATTTATTGGTTTGGTGAGGAAGTGGAGGAGGAACAGACTTCTACTCAGCTCTTTCTCCCATCTGATCCTTTATTGCCACGGGCTAGTGAACCAGCATAGGGAGCTTTCCAGTTCCTGAAGATATCCATTTCAGTTATTGGCTCAGAAACTGGGAAAATAACCTCAAAATGTGTTGGGAGATTTATCAAGATTACCATGTCTGAACTCCATTACCAGGTCTGAACTCCAATTATTGTTTGATTGTCACATCAGACCTCTGTTTATTAGGTTTGGAGCATTTTCCATTAAAAAAAAAAATCAAAGAGGATCTCAGTGAGCAGCCCACGTATTCTCTCCTTCGGACCCCTTGGTTGCTGCTGAAGAACTGGACCATTTTGATTCCCTGCCTTGACATCTACTAGGAAAGCCACTCTGCTTTGTTGTAGGAGATTGAGACTTTTGCTCCTCCAGGATCTTTCAAATCCAGTTGGAATCAGAAAGCCCATTTCAGTATCTTGCAATGGAATCCCTAGCTGACACAGATCAGTGACTAAAGAGCTTTTCATAGATCTTGGCGTGTCCTCAAAGGACTCAGTGAAGGGAGTGCCTTCTGGATCACTTTGAGGCACATAATCCGAGAGTGAGTGGGCATGGGTCACGTGATAAATACCCTTCAGCCTTCCTGTCTTCTACAGTCTTCAGAGGCCATTCACTACTTTACACTGAGGAATTTCTGGCATTTCAGCTTTCCTTAGTGCGGTCCAACAGTGAGTCACGATTTCTGTGAACCAGCTGAGCACACTATTAGAACCACTCCCAGCATTTAAGCAAGGACATCAAGTCAGAATTTCTAAGTGTGCTTGTGTTGATAAATCTAGCCCAATATAAAACTACGTTCTTCCTTGGCCGAATACCTGAAAATACATTCTTAACCATATTCCTTAGAGTTTTGATGACATAAACAAGCAAGGTTCTGAATTGTTTTTGGCATATAATTCTTTATTCTTGAGTTTGACTTTTCTGTTGGCCGCTTGGGGCTTGTTTGGACCTGGCTGTAGTTGTAGGACTCTTGAGAGTAAGTGGTGTGTGTGAGCACATCTGTGTGAACACGTGTGTATGTGCCTGCCTTTCCCTACATGTGTGTTGAGGGTGAAGCATGAGGAAAATTAGCTTCATCTTTATACATAACTCTCTGAGGCAAGGAAGATATTTTAAAAATTTATTCCACATATGAATATCCAATTTGTTTGCAGATCGATATGTACACTGCAGAGACATAAAATAAAAACCATTCAGAAAAGACTGCCAAATTGTTGAAGTCTGATTTCCTAATGGATTCATGATCATAAAATCTCTTTTCCTGGCTAAGGAAGATTTCCTCAGGTCAAAGAGGTAAGATTTGGTTGGGTTAGAATTGGTCTCTTACTTTCTAAATTAAAATCAAGACCCAAATAATTCTCCTGAGACCTTGTCTTGACTGGATGGTCTTTGTGATCAAAGATTTCCCTTCTGCTCTCTGTAACCTCGATTTTTTCTTTCTTTTTTTTTCTTTCTTGCACTGAAGCACGTGATCTTCCCTGAGAAGAGCAGATGAACTTGTTTATCATAGATAATAACATATTAAACAAGAACTTGACTTTTTGTACTCGCTTGGGCTCATAAGCATGTAACTGCAAATTTGAATCAATAAGAAATTTCATAAACATGTTTAAAAGTAGAAAACAGAAACCCTTATACATCATTTGTGACAGGGCTGAATTTTTGCACAAAAATAATCAAATGAACTATAAGAGAAGACAGTAAATCTGACATATTCCTTCAGTAACAAATATTAACAAAACAATTAAAAAATGTAGACATGAACACAGTCTATCCAAATTATACCAAATAGAATTTCTTTTCCCAAATATAATTTGTATTCCTTGCCTGGGGATCTGGGGAAATTCGCAGCAGAGCCAAGTTCTTTTGATGCCTGTTGAGCTCCTCATGATGCCAAGTCACTTCTCGCATCCCTGACCTGGGGCTGATGCTGCGCGGGAGAATGTTATTTACTTAAGAAAGAACAAAGTAATAGCCACCAGAGTTTTAGTTTTTACAAATTATTTCTTTGTTTTTATAATGACATTATTAAAACAACTATAAAACATTGTGAAAGGAAATACTCTAATTTTACCTCTAAGTTAACTCCCTGCCAGAGCAGCCATTTTCGTTCTCTCTTGCATTCCCCTCCATTTCTGAATCAGTCGGGAGAGGCTTAGGGCTTCTTGGGCAGCTCAGCTGTCTTAGGTGCTTAGTAAGCTTTCCATCTATTTCATTTCAATCAATTTCATGTATCAATAACCATCCCACAGTTCCTTTCTAGACTTTTACACTTTTATACAGTTTGTTTTGTTTTCTGCTCTGCTTCCTTCCCTGTCTTGACTAGATTAAGAGTCTGCAAAAACTTATTTCCTTTAGTGCCATAAGTCCAAAGTGAGTCAGTGGTGGGCTCCGACTAAATTTTCATTTCTCTTACTCTTTTTTTTTGAGCCCTTTTGTTCCATTGAAAGAACCTAGTGGACACTACACCCTTAGCTGACCATTACTCCCAGGTCCTCTAATCCATTGAGAGATTTTAGCAATGGATATGACCCTTTTGACTTGATCCTTTCTTCAAGGCTGGGTTTTAATTGGCTTTGTGACTCAAAGCTTTTTTTTTTTTTTTCTCTTTTCATATTTTTACTGTTTCACTGTTTGGGGCTGAGAAGCCCTTGTCTCTTTCCACTCTACAACTCTGAATTCATGATTCTGTTACCTTTCTTTGTTGCTTTCAACCTGGGCCAATTAGTTTCTGAGCTCATCTGCCTCCTGTAAACCTTGCCAAATGCAACAATAGCGCCAGTGCACAGTATTAATACTTTATTTCCTCACTTCCCCAGAGCTACAAGTTCAGCAGGTGTGCTCCCCAAGTGAACACAGGTGACAGTGTTTTCAAGTGTTTTGCCACGTAGAACATGGATCACCAACTTTCCAACCTCTGTTAACATTTTTCTTGCTGTGTGCCAATTGGCCACTAAGCCAATACCGCACAGTTTAGGTTTTTATTACGGCAGCACTCTTCTTCCAGGTACCAATTTTTATATCTGTCTGAACAGGCTTGGTTATGGTGCGGTAACCAACAACGCTAAAATCTCAATGATACCAACATGGGGAAAAGTTATTTCCTGTTCCTGATATCCAAAGAGAGTTGGCTCATCATGGTGACTCATTACCTCCGAATGACAGAGAATCCACCTCAGCACATCCTTTGATGGTTCCTGAGGCAAGAAAAAGGGAATGTGTGAGATCATGTGCCGAAATGACACACATTAGTTCTGCTCACATTTCATCGGTCACGATAAATCTCGTAATCAGGTCTAACTTCAAAGTGGGCACGAAGTGCAATCCCACAGTTACGGCTTCAATTGTATCCCCCAGAGGTGTTGAAGTCCTGACCCCCAGTCTCTGTGAATGTGGCCTTATTTGGAAATAGGGTCTCTACAAAGATAATCAAGCTGAAATGAGGTTATTAGAGTGGGACCTAGTCCAATCTGACTGGTATCCTTATAAAAAGGAGAAATATGCATACGGGGAAGGTGATGCGAAAACACAGGAAGGATGTTATCTACAAACCAAGGAATACTTGAGGCTAGCAGAAGCTAGGAGAGGCCTAGGACGGATTCTCCCTCACAGCTCTCATAAGGACCCAACCTTGCTGACAGCTTACTTTTGGATCTCCAGCCTCCGGAACTGGGAGGCAATAAATAATGTTGGTGGTACTTCATTACTACAGTCCCAAGAAACTAATACACCTACTACACACTCAGCAGGAGGGGAAAGTTGGAATATTTGCAAACAGCATTAATGACCATCACAATGTCTTTATTCATGTAAAATATACGTAATTTTACTAGTCAATCCAAGTTTGTAGAAAAATTTGTGTTCCATTTTCTTTCTTTAATATTATTTAATTAACACATCTGTGTTTTAATACTGACATCAAGTTTTCATTATTAAATTGCTGCATTATACTTTATCATATAATCTAAAATTTTTAATTTATAGTTTTCATACTGTTAGCAATTACTATGAATTGCAAATCAAAATTTTAAAAAGACTATAAAATTCTCAGGAACATCAATTTCCAAGAAATCAATAAATATGAGGTGCCAAGAGTGTAAACACATTATACAGTGTTGTAATAAATGTACCTAATGCTAACTCTTAGAAAGTCAGAGTTTATTCCAGAATATGATTGAGTTTGTCATTATATAGATAGCATGTACCAATCTGTTTTGTTACTAGCCTTTCTCAGAGCTGAAAAATACACGTGCTATATAAAAAAATTCTGTCTCTAAATATTTCAAGGAATGTTTTAATTTTATCCCTTAATTCAGAGATAAATAAAGATAGCCCTGGTTTTCTAGGGAATAGTCAATGGAAAAAATCCAAATTAAATTTGTTCTTACTCTTAATATCTGATGTTGCTCAAGAAGAAAATCCTTTGATCTTCAACTCCTTCTCAGACGTATTTCCTTGTAAGGGATGTTGTACTACATGCTAGAACACATTCTTTCTTCTCTCCTGCTCCAGCACTAAATTATGTATGACTCCCTAGTGTATATAAATATTTCTTTCTACTTGGAATCTCACTTGCAGATGGTAGATTGTCATAAATATAACTAAAAAGAAAAAAAAAGCAGTAACAGGCTCAGGATACTCGAGGTATATTAATGTCATACATGTATGAAAAATGCATGAGATTCTTTCTTAGAGTGAGGATGTCATTTTTATTTCTTATCTATATTTAACTCCAAGAAAAGGGAATAAAATGACCAAAAAAAAAAAAAGAAATTTTTTTTTAGGCTGTCTTTCATGGTTTCAGGGCTGAATTAAAGAAATCCTTATTTAGTGCCTGGAAATTTATGTAGCATGCTGAGACCGTTTCAGTACCAAGCCCAATTTAGTAAACCTAAGAGAATTTTCAGCACAAGATGTGAGAAATAAGGCTCCCAATTCTTGTTCTTGTAATGTGTGTACAATTCCTACTATATTTCATAGAGCTCCAGATATGGGAACGTCAGAGTTTCGGTTGTCTGAGGATGTCTAAGAAACTGACATGTACAATCAGTTTCATAATTCAGATACATGAGTATCAACCTACATCTTCATCACCACTACCATCACGACACAGTTATTATTCACTGAGCAATGACTACATGCTGGGCGCTGTGCCAAGTGCTGTATAAGCATCACCTTGTGTTGTCCTCTTGCGAGCTGGATAAGGCAGGTGTTACTATTCCCACTTTCTAGACAAGGAAGCTACATTTCAGAAAGGTTTCATCCAAGAGCGTCCATAGCTAGTGAGTACTGGAGCATGAATTTGAACCAGCTTGCTGTCTCAAGCTCTCTTCACCATTTTGCCAGGACTTTCCAATAATTTTTTATGTGATAGCACACATATAAGGTAACAATATTCGTATGCAGACTGGGAAAACTGAAGGGGATTTGGGAGTATCTCTACTGTGGCTTGGTGGAAAACAAATTATTATATTTTCTCTATGTTATATAACTGTTATAAGAAAAATAAAAAAACAAAGTACGAGGAAAAATAAACTTTTACTTTTGATAAAACTCACAACAGTGAGTTCTCAGAAGGCAGCTATTATCTAGAACAGCATTGAGTAAGTGTGCATTCATGATTATTGATCACCTAATATGTGCTGAGCACCGTGCTAAATGGCAGGATAGTGTACTAACGATTCAGTGGGGGGAAAGGAAAGCCCTATAAGTAGAAAATGGGTTGCTGCATATCATACGATTACAGAGGATGATGCCATGAGCTCCATTTGAAGGTACCAGGAAAGTCTTCCCAAAGAAGTGACATTTAAGCTGGGTTTTGACGTGTGAACGGGAGTCTAACAAATGAAAAATGAATGTACACGTGCAGTGTGATAATCTGAGCTCTAGCCATGTGCTGAGGTGATCTCATGATATAGTGGGAGAACACTGGGCAGGAAATCAAGAAACACATGTTCCTGTCCTTATTTGTACACCATAACTTCTGCATAAGCCATTTAACATCTCTATCCTACAATTGTTTTGTGAAAATATTTTGAAAAAGAAAAAATGGTTGACAACTGTAAGGGGATTATTCGCTCCCAGCAATCAGCATTCCTACCCTCAGTTCTCTCACACAAGATTTTATGACTATGTCTATTTGAAATTCACATTTCCTCCCTTGCCCCTCTCTGTTTCTAGTGTTATTTGTCGTGAAAAGTCATCTCTTTTCTCTTAAGGAAGCATTTCAAAATTGATTCTCACCCAACACCACACACTCTTTGAAGAAAAAATTTTTAAATTTAAAGACATATTTGAGCTCCCAGTACATGTGCAAACATTATGCTGCATACTGTGAGGACATAAAGATCGACGGGGTCTGCCCATTCCCTTGGGAATTCATAATCCAGAAGAAATGACTGTCACATACGGAATCAACTCTGACGCAGGCAGACAGGAATAAAGTCAGGGAATCTGTGATCTAGTAGTGGAGGGACAGAAGGATAGATCCACTGCACATGAGTAACTCTCTCACAGAAGTCAAACTTTGAGAAGTAGTGACAGGTGCCAATAGAGGTATGAGGCTTATAGAGTGTTATCTACGTTATCACACTTGAGCCTCACAACAACGTTGGGATGTAGGATGGTATCCTTTCATTCTATGGGTGAGAAATTCAAAGGGAAATAACTCACCTCCCCAGGGTTCATAGTAGTGAGTGGGAAAATTGGGTTTGATTTCTAAATTCAGTAATTTTTGCATGGCACCAACTGGCCGGACACAGATTTTGGAGGCTGGAGGTAGGAAAGAGCGGGACCGAGAGACAAGTTCTTGATATGACTCCTCTTTTCAAAAAATTCTTGGTTGGTTGGTTTTCAGCGTCGGGGTGTGGCGGTAAAGCTACCTACATCACCAATTTCATGGATTAACCAACAGATGGCACCAGGTCCCAACGCAAAACTTGTTTCCCTGAAGTTGAAGCAGAGACCACTGACCTTCCCTGAGGGTTTACCAGTTAAATTAGGCAGATTAAAGGAGGGCTCATAACCCTGCTTCCTGAGATAGCCGGGTCTGCTTACTCACACACTTCAAATCAATAAGCAAGGAATATAAGGCAGAAATACAAGGAAGGGGAGGGCACGAGGTCTCTGGAATATACTGACTTTGGAATATCCACTCTGCCATTTAGAGCTGAAGGCTCTGGACCAGCAACTGAATCCCTCGCTCAGCTCCAGCCCCTCTCCTCTCCAGGGAAGTGACCAGTGCTCACCTTTCACAATGGTTTCTGTGAAGATTAGTCATAATGTATGTACAGCGGCTGGCACACAACAAATGGTGCTTATAATTATCCATATCTAAAAAAGAGGGAAGGAAACCATGAATATACCTTTATATAACTTCCCACCCGTTTGCCCTCAGAAAGACATTTCAAGTGGTCTGGAATCTAGTATCGGTGGAGGGATTTCTTACAACTGGACTATTTGAAGAGGATTCTTTCATGAAGAGTGGGCAAAGTGGAAAACAGTAAGTGGTAGAAAGAGAGGAAATATGGTCTTTGATGAAACTCTGAGGGCTTTGATTATCTTTCTCAGAAATAGCATTATTTTGTCAAAAGTCTCTAAAGGTAATGGACCAATGCATAGTTATTAGGTAAATAACCAAGTACTCTACATTGTTGAAATATAAGATCTAGATTCTCTCTCCTCAAAATGTATAGCTTAATCAGGGAGAAAGGACTAGTACCCAGGAAACAAATGAAAATACTAGATTACCATTATGCATATAGTTAATTGCAGAATGATATGTTTGTTAGGATTACAGGTAATTTTTGATTTCCTGTTCATCTAAACTGACTCTGTTCCTTTCTGAGATGTTTGGAATGGCTGGTTATCAGAGTAGTTTCTGGGAAATCATAGCCAACTTCTCAATAAATAACTGAAAGGACAATAATAAATGAAATCCACAGAGGTCAAAATTCAAGAGCTCCCTGACAATAAATCTCTTTTCGTTCATCAGGGCAGGTCACCCACAATAAGTGAGCAGAGTCATGCAAAGCTGCGAGCTAGTTCTGCTCTTTCAGGTTGCAAGATAAGAGAGATGTCAGGTTACCCAAGGGGAAAAGAGGTTCTTACAAGGATGTAAAGAAGAGGAAATAAACCATGGGAAAGTTTCTCAGAAGGCTTCTTGCAGCCTGAAAATTTGTTCAAGTACAATATGGTTTGCGCAATTGCATTCATTTCATGTCTCCTCAACAGCAGGAATTGTTTGTTTCTTTCTCTAACTTCACAAGGGTCCACACTTGTGCTTCTACTCCTCCTACTATTGTCAAATAACTGCCGCTGTTCCCCTCTTTTTCTTTTTTTTTAATATTAGGATTTTTGCTAACTATGGCTTGTACTTATGCCTTCTGTTAGCTTCCGAATAGCTTCTTTTTATCACTTTTTTGTGTCTCCTTCCTTTTGTCCATGAATCGTCAGTCTGATAACTCTTTCAGTGCTCAATAGAGGATTTGATTGCGTTCTCCATTCACCATGAGTATAATATGCTCCTAGACCACCCGATAAACTTCTGGGAAACTATTTTGGTTGCCTTAGGTCAGACGTCCTTCCCCAGTTCATTTGATTCTGCCCAAGGTATTAGGGCTACAGTTCTCAGAGCTTGGAGACCTGTGTGTCTGGAACCCTTGAGAAGAGGGTTACAGCCATGGCAGCCATTTTGAGGATTCTCAGCGGGAGGCAGTAAACGGCAGCCACGTTTCATGGTGCTCCCAATGGGCTGCATAGATAACTACTGTACAAGAAGTAAATAACTAATATTTTGACTGAGATTCCCTGTGAAGTTATGGGAACTGAGACCAGGTGTATTAGTTTTCTATTTTTGCCATAACAAATGACCACAAACTTAGTGGCTTAAAGTAGCCCAAATTCTGTAGGTCAGAAGTTCTGGATGAGTGTCACTGGACTGAAATCTGGGTGTCCGCAGGGCTGCATTCTTTTCTGGAGGCTCCAGGGGAGATTCCACTTCCAGGATCATTTACGTTGGTGGCAGAATTCAGCTTCTTGGAATCATAGGATCAAGGACCCTTTTTCTTGCTGGCGTCGGCTTAGCGCCCAGCTTCCAGAGGCTGCCTGCGTTCCTTGGCTTGTGGCTCCTTGCTCCATTTTCAAAGCTAGCAATAGTGGGTCAGGTCACTCTCAAGCTCCAAATCTCTCCAGCTGCTTCTTCTGTCTTCTCATCTCCTTGACTGATCCTTCTGCCTTCCTCTTCCACTTTTAAGGATTCATGTGATTAGATTGGGCCCACCAGAATAATCTAGGATAATCTCCCATCTCAAATCTGTAACGTTAATCACATGTAAAGTCCCCTTTGCCACATAAGTTAACATAGTCACAGGTTCTGGGCACAGGGCCATGGACATCTTTGTGTGTGTGGGGGGGCATTATTTCGCCTACCACACCGTTTTCTTGACTTGTGCTTGTCTTGGCCCATGACACATGTAAATTCTTCAGAATCTATCTCAGTTTTCATGTCCTTCTGAAGCCTTCCTCAAATATTCTTGGCAGTCTTGCTCCTTTCTTCCTTTGACTTCCCATAGCACTTATTAGTTCTATCACATTTTGTCATCTGATCTTATAGTAATCTTGCTGGCTCCTACTAATCTGTTTATGTATTTTGCGTTTCTGTCATTTCCTCAGTGAGACTGTGACTTCTATGAGGAAATTCATGCATCTTTTGTATTCCTCACAGCCCTCACTCAGCGCCGGGTACACAAGCTGTTCAATAAATATTTTAATATTACATAAGTAAGAGACGTTGGGGGAAGTAAGGCCAGTGGAGGATCTGTCCCTCAGATGACAATCACTTCATTGATCTACCTGTCACTAAAGCAGAGCTGCCAAAGGAGTCTTCTAATCTGCTTTCTAATTCGCTTCTCTTGCTTTGGCAGTCAGAACTGATTAGAACTGAAATCATGCCGGCAGGATCTTTCAAACATAGCAGAGTCCTTGCCCTTGGATTGTATTGTTCTTTTCATGAAAGAAAGCTCCAGTTGACAAAATTCAGGCATGGTTAGAACTCAGGACCCTTTGTGGACAAAGATTGCATAACATCAGAATTACACTAAATTCAAGCCTTCTACAAGGATAAGAGAATAGAATGGTAGGAAGTTCAGAGTCAAGATTCCTGCCTAGTCTCCTCTTCTTCTTCAAAGTCCATAGAGTATGTCCATAAAGACAAGATCAGAGATGAAGGACATCCTTGTTTTCAAATGACCAGACAACAGTCTGTTAATCTGTTTCTGAAAACAGTGCTTTTTAGTAAGCACCAAACTGAGAGAAATGATTGTGGGACCCATGCTCTCCTGGCACCCACTCTGCAGATAGAAAGCTGGGGGGGTGGCAAGCACGCCGAAGCAGGTCTCTCTCTGCTTACTGCATGGAGGAGGAAGGTAGGGGATTTCACAGACATCCAGGGCGGGCAGCCCATCGTGAGTGAGACGCGAAGGAGTCTGTCTCGATTCTGAGCGCTCACGGGTTAGATGGCCCAGTCTCTTTAGTCACTCTCTGACTTCAACTCTCAGAGGAGGTATTCCTCGTCCTAAGGAAGAGGATGGAAATGAGGCGAGAGACTGGAAATTTTGTTCCTGCTGTTCCGTTCTAGAAAGTGGAACAAAAGTCCCCTCTCTGCTGACATGTGAGGGCAGGGGACAAACACGAACCCATCTCCTCCCTTCCAGAAACTAACTTTTATTGAGCCCCCTTTATTTATCAGTCACCAAATTGGGCTCTTCTACACGTATTTCCTCATTAATTCTCACAACAATCTTGTGAGTGGACATTAGCTGCACGTTCTTTGATCTCCAGAGGCCTTTACGTTTCTGCTCGCCCATGTGACCCCTCAGAGGAGGTCCTCTAATAAGGGTTAAGGTTGCAAGTGGGCCACTGAAGGTTTTTTTTGAGAGAATAACAGGGGTTAACTTATGTCTTCCATGTGTAAGCCCACTTTGCTTTGGGATTTCCTTTTGCTTTGTTATTTTGGAAACGCTGCAGAATTCTTCTCTTTTGAATCCTGTTTCTCAAACAGCAGGACGTAGTAGGACATATTTCCCTCTCCTCGATGTCTTTGTACAAGACTTTTCCATTTTAGATTTACAGAAAAGTTGCAAAAATAACATCTAGTTCACACATACCTTTTGCTGAGTTTCCCTTGATGTTAACAACTTATATAACCATAGTCCAATGACCAAAACCGAGAAACTAACACTGGTGGGACTCTAGTCACTCAACTACAGACCTTGTTCAAATTTCATCCATTTCCCCTCCCCCCACCATGTCCTTTTCCTGCTCCAGAATCCTTTCCAGGACCTTATTTGCACTTCGTTAACCTATCGCTTTAGTCTCCTCCAATCTGTGACAGTTTCACATTATTTCTATATCTTTCATGACTTTGACACTTTTAATGAGGACAGCTCAGTTATTTTGCGGAATATCTCTCAATTTGGGTTCGTCTGATGTTCTCTCACTGTTAGGTTGGGGTTATGCATTTTAGACAAGAACACACAGGTGACGCTGTGTCTTTCTTAGTGTGTCATATCAGGGAGTAGATGTGTCTTATTACTTGTAATGTTAATTTTGATTGCTTGGTTAAGGTGGTGTCTGCTGGGTTTCCACTGTAAAGTTATTATTTTTACATTTTAAATTGATAAATATAGTGGGGGAGGTACTTTGAAATTATAGTAATATCCTCTTTTTCCTCCAACTTTTGCCCACAAATATTAGCATCCATTGGTAGATCTTGTCTGCAACAGATATTACTGTGCTGTTGGTCTAATTGTGATTTTCTAGTTCTCTCTTTACTTTTACATTTATTAATTACAATTCTTCTGTAAAGAAGAGATGTCCCATACCCCCAGTTTATTTACTTATTCAAGTATTTATTTATATGCATAGGAACTCATGGATATTTATTTTATTCTATGGCTTATAATCCAATACTGTCATTATTTATTTATTTTTGCTTAAATTGTGCCAGCTTTGGCCATTGTAAGTCCCTTCCAGTTGGCTTTTGTGCCCCTTTGACATGCCTCATTCTCTTTCATGAACTTCCTTATTTTCTAGCATGACAAGATGTTCCAGGCTTATCTTATCTTTTCTCTGCTCCAGTCCTGGTATCAGTCACTTCTTCAAGGAGCTTGGTTTCTTTTCTGAAGAATGGTATTTAGAAGACAAAGATCTGGGTACTGGGGCTGGCACGGTGGTACAGTGGTTAAGTTCATGTGCTCCGCTTCCATGACCCAGGGTTCACCAGTTTGGATGCCAGGTGCGGACCTACATGCTGTTTATCAAGCCACAATGTGGCAGGTGTCCTACATATGAAAAAAAGAGTAGAGAAAGATGGGCATGGATGTTAGCTCAGGGCCAATCTTCCTCAGCGAAAAGAGGAGGACTGGTGGTAGATGTTAGCTCAGGGCTAATCTTCCTCAAAAAAAAAACAACGAAGATCTGAGTACTGAGTATGTTCATTGTTACTGTAGTTTCATTGCTCCCAGGCCCTCTCAGTGGGTAGTATATATACTAACCCTTACATACATTTACATTTATTTCCATATTCATCTATCTGCATGTATGTTAAACGCTATGAGTTCATACTGATTTCTCAGATTTCAATCCAACACCACAAGGTCCTTCAAGCCATCTCCCTTCTTTTATTTGTAACTTCTTTCTCCACAATGAGAAAGCTGGATCTCATTTTATGTAACACCTTTACCTGTTTATTCAATCTTAGAATACACACAAAGGATTACATAATTGTTAGCCCATACTCCTGTGAGAAACACATTTGCTAACTAGAGTACAGTATAATATTTTTGTGTATGGTGTGAGATATGAATCTAATTTTATCTTTTCCAAATGACTTGTCAGCACCATTGAGTTTTTCCAGCACCATTTATTAAAAAGTCCAATGATTTAAGAAGTTACCTTTATCATATACTAAAGGCTCATTTATACTTGTATCTATTTCTGGACTTTTTATCCTATTCTACTGATCTATTTGTCTATTCATGTGCCAATACTGCACTTTTAACTACAGAGGTTTTACAGCATATTTTAATATCTGGTAGGGTTATTTCCTCCTGTAGTTTTTATTTTTTGGTGTTTTCCTGGCTATTCTTGCATATTTATTTTTTCATGTTAATTTTAGTTATCAACTTGTCTAACTCTATTAAATAGCTTCTTGGTCATTTTATTGGAGTTGTATTGAATTGATAAAATAATTTACGGTAAACTGTCATGTTTAATGCCAAGTCACTTATGGAAGAACAGGGGACGTCTTGCCGTTGGTTAAAGTCTGCTTTTGTTTCTTTCAGGGGGTCTGATATGTCTATGATAATTTGCTCCAGCTCTTGGTTGTTTCCCTTCCTCGTGCCCTCCCAGCACATGTCCTGGCCAATGCCCTTGGAGAGCCTTCCATATCTTGGGCTGCCTCAGAGCACCTTACACACATTAAAAAAAAGAGAGAGAAAAAGAAAGAGGAAAGAAAAAGTTAACTTATTGTATGGGCTCAACTGTGTCCCCCGAACAAAAAATTCATGTTGATGTCCTAACCCCTGGTACCTCAGAATGTGACTGTAAAGATAGGGTCTTTAGAGCTGATTAAGTTAAAATGAGGTCATTAGGGTGGCCCCAATCCAATATGATTGGTGTCATTATACAAAGGGGAAATTTGGACGCAGATGCACACAGAGGAAAGATCGTCTGAAGACACAGGGAGAAGACAACCATCTAGAATCCTGGGAGAGGGACCTCAGAAGAAAGCAATTTTGTCAACACCTTGATCTCAGACGTCCAGCCATCTGAATGGTGAGAAAATAAATTTCTCTTGTTAAAGCCACCCAGTTTGTGGTACTTCATAACAGCAGCCTTAGCAAACTAATCTATTTGTCTAGAGAAAATTTTGCTTAGATTGAGAGACCGGCCCTATTGATCCATTGATAGTGGCGTTTCTTTGCAAACGCCACTCTTGAGATAGATTTTTTAGACCACTTTGAATGTGCTCTGAGCCTCAATATTGCTATCACTGAATCAGCCAATATATCAGTAGCATAACCAATATTTTCAAGCCTCGTCCTCAGGGGTGCTAAGAAATGTGACTTTAATTTTCTATAACTCAGCCTTATCTCTATCTTGAGCCTCATTTCTGCCTGGTGGCAGAAAATTTACCCGGTTAATTACAGTTTTGATTAAGTATTTTAGATTAGGTCTATTTTGGGGCTTTTTCTTTCTCAATGGAAAGATGCAGTAATCGGTCACGTTTTGCAGTGGCCGGCTTCATAATGCTTCTTCTCATCATCTTCCCCACTCCTCTCCCCTTATTCCTCACTCCTGCTTCTTTGTACTCCCTAAACAGTAGCAGCAAAAAGAACTTCTTAAAGCTCTGCTTTTTGTGCAAGCTAGAACAAGGACTTTGTTTGCCTTTATGGGCCCCACTTGGAAATGAGCCCAGTCCTCCTTTGCTCTCTGAATGCCAGAATTATCTGGAGAGGAGTAGTCTGTCATCTTTTGCGTTTCTCTAAGACCTGATCCTGGGTAGGAGATGTAAGGTTTAGGGTCCCGTCTTTAAAGATGAAGATCATTACATATGGAACTTCCTCATTCTTTCCAGTCACATTCTACACTGTGTATATTCCATAATTATTTAAGTGGTATCCCATTGGTGGATATTTTATGCTATTACAAGCAATACAGTAGTGAAGATCCTTGTTCATTTGTACATTTGATAGACATTTCCAAACTGAGCTCCATATTGTCTGTACTGTCTCCATCATCTGCTCTCATTAGCAATGTTTGAAGATGCTGTGTCCCCGAAATTTCACCAACATCAAGGGCTATCAAACTTTTTGATATCTGACAATGTGTTAGATTAAAAGTTGCACCTAATTTTAGTTTAAATGTTTATTTCTATTTTTCTGACTGAGGTCAGGCACCTTTTTCATATATTTAAGAACTCTTTATAGTTTTTGTAATTTATGTGTTCTTGTCCTTTTTCCATTCTTTTATTGGTTTGTTGGTGTTATTGATTTTTTTCTGAGGTCATTATACAGAAAATTATCCCTTTGTCTATGAGATGAGTTTCAACTATGTTTTCCCTTGATTTTTCATTCGCATTTTGATTTTGCTTATGGTGAGTTTTGCCATGCAGAATTTTAAATTTTTTATTATTAACTTTGTCAATTGTTTCCTTTGCCATCTTAAAACATCTGTGAATATTTAAAAGAAGGAATAGGAGCAAAAGAAGTCGTGTCTTCTTTTCCTCCCGGCCACAACTGAAAGCAGGAGGCAGTGTCACTGTGTTTTTCAAACTCGACCTTAAATAGCTCCTTTGTAGGACCACATCAGGAGGAATTTGAAGTGTTGTCTACCCAGTTTTCATAAAAGAAAAACACTCTAATTTGTTCCAATTTACAGACTTACTAGAATCTTGTATATTCCTTCAAAACTGGGGATAAGTTTTTCTGAAAAAAAGAAAGAAAGGAAACAAAACTAATGGTGCAGAACAGTCACTTGACTCGATGCCTTGCATGAGAAACAAGCAGGTGTTGGTATAATAGGGTATAACTATGCCCTATTGATAACTGCTATACTCTACTTCATCGCTCAAGTTCACAGACAACAGTAACACAGAGGAAAAGAGAATATAGTGCTTTTTGCCTTCATTTCTTGACAGACTTCAATGAAATAGAAAAGAATATCTCCAGAACATGTTTTAACATTTATAACACTTTTTGAAAGTGTCGCTTTTGACACTTTTTCAAAACTTCTAGTATGATAATGCTACTGGATTGGGGCGGGTGAGAATTATCTTCTTACAAAAAGAATTTCATTTCTAAATACTGCAAAACTGGAGCTTGCATTTCCTCTCTCTTCTCACTAGCATAACTTTAAATAACCTGGCAGGGCTATTCAATTAATTGGATGCATGCCCTCTTGTCTCCCTCAAGAAACCGCTTCCATGTTGATAGCAGGGTTTATCATTAGAAAGAAAAGATAGCCTTAAAAACAAGTGAGGCTGTGGGCACATTATTGTCAATAAGATTGGCTTAACATCAGCTAACTAAAGCTAAAATCACAGTCTTGGTTAGAAATTACTCCAAATTTAAATATAATGCACCCTTACAACCACCTCTCAGCAGAATGTAACAAAAATAAAAAAAGAAAAAATCCATTTGGCATTGCAACTCATTAATTATGAGATTGCAACACATTTTCTTTTAAAATGTTGAAAGCTACGCGTTGACCTGTATTTGCTATTCGTTAGAGACCCTCAGACTCTTCTGAAGATCTCATGGATTTCTTAATGAAAGTGCAGGGGCTATCTGACTTAGACATCAGGAGGAGGTCAACTCAGAGCTGCCAGTTTATTTTATTTTTCTTTAACATTATTTGGCTCCCACATAAGATTTTGTTTTCCAGTCCTCAATAGCATTTGAAAATTACTGTTAAATGACAGAGACTTGTGAAGTTGTGACTAAGTATCCAAGGGCTTCAGCAGATTTAATGCTTCCTTTTTTTTTTTTTTAAAGAAAAATCTTGGTCATATATCCCAGTGTTTCTTTTACAGCAGGAGAAAACATGTAGGCATTTAACTTTTAAAAAAATTTGTTATAAAATTTTTGAAATTGAGGTATACTTTACATATGATAAAATGCACAGATTTTAAGAGTTTGGTTTGATGAGTTTTGATGTCTGTATACATCCATGGAACTGCTATCCAGAAAAACCATACAGAACATTTCCATTTCCACCAGGAAGTTCCTTGTGTCCCTTTTTAGTCATCCCACTCTTGTCCAAGAAGAGGCAACCTGTTTATGGACATCTGCATTGTTTCCAGATTTTTGCAGTAATAAATAAGTTTGCTAGGAACGTTGTTGTATGTGTCTTTTTGTGGATGTATGTTAACGATTCTCTTGGATAAATGCCTAGAAATGTAACTGATAGCCATGGGGCAGATATAGGTTTATAGGAAACTGCCTAACAGTTCTCCAGAGTGGTGTACATTATTACCTTCTCACCAGCAGTGAAGGAGAGTTCCAGTTGCTCCAGGTCATCACCAACACTTGCAATTGCCAGTTTTTGCTATTAACTATTCTAGTGAGTATGGTATCTTAGTTTTCTTTTATTTTGAATTTCCCTTTGAATAATAATAAGCCTCTTTTTACGTCTTATTGTCACTTGTATATCTTTCTTTGTGAAGGGTTTGTTCAAATATTTTGTCCATTTAAGAATTAGATTGTTAGTTTACCTGTTGATTTGTAAGAGTTCTTTATATATCCTGAATACCAGATTTTTACAAACAGATGATTAACAAATTTTTTTTCTCTACTCTCTGGTTTGCCTATTAATTTTACAAGTGGTGGTTTTCAATGAGCAGAAGTTTTTAACTTTGATGGGTTTAATTTACCATATTGTTTTCTATGGCTAATGCTTGTGTGACCCAAGAAATCTTCATTTACCCTAGAGTCTTATGGATCTAGTTTTCAAGTTTAGGCTATGATTCACTTTAAATTCATTTTGTGCATGGAGTGAGATAGCAGTTGAGGTTTATTTATTTTTGTCTATGTGGACTCCAGACTTTTTACTATCATTTGTACAAAAGACTTTCTTTCCGCCATTGAATTTCCTTGGCATTTTTGGAGAAAACCAACTGACCATATACGTAAGGATCTATTTCTGGAATCTCTATTTTGGTGCATTGATCTATTTGTTTATCTTTGTAGCAGTGACACACTATCTTGCTTAATATTACTTATGTGGTAAGCTTTGAAATTAGGCAGTATACATCTTCAACTTTATTCTTTTTTTAAAAAAAACTACTTCAGATTCTTTGCATTTCCATGCACATTTTAGAATTAGCTTGTCAATTTCTTCAAAAGAACTTGCTGGAAGTTTGGGATTGTATTAAAGAGATCAACGTAGGTAAAATGAACATCTTAACCGTATTGAGTGCTTCAATCTATGAACAAAGTATCTTTCCATTTATTTATATCTTGTTTAATTTCTCTCAGAAACTTTTTAGTATAGAGATCGTGTGCATCTTTTGGTAGAATTATTTGTAGGTGTTTGATGTTTCGTGTTGCTTTTGTAAGTGGTATGGTTTTAAGATTACGCTTATAATTGCTTGTTGTTAGTATGTAGAGATACAGTTGATTTATGCGTTTTGCCCTAATATTCTCTAACCTTGCCAAATTCACTTGTCAGTTCTAATAGGATTTGTTTTTGTAGATTCCATAGGAATTTCTATGTATGCAAGCCTATCTGCTAATAATGACAGTTTTACTTCTTCCTATCAAAGCCATATGTTTATTTTTCTTTCCTCATTAGCCACTTGCTTCTAGTACAATATTACTAGTGAACTAGAATACTACAATGAATAGAAATGGTGAGAGTGGGCATCCTTGTCTTGTTCCCAATCCTAGAGAGAAAGCTTTTAGTGCTTCCCATTGTAAGTATTGTATTACTGTTAGTCTTTTTTATATTCCTTTTATCAGACTGAGGTTTCCTTCTATTGCCGATTTGCTGGGCGTTCTACTTAAAATCATGAATAAGTGTTGAATTGTGCCAAATTCTTTTTTGTTGTCTCTTGAGATGATTTTATAATTTTTCTTCTTTATTCTGTTCGTGTGTCAAATAATATTGATTAATTTTTATATTTCAAACCAACCTTGTATTCCTGGGGTAAATCCCTTTTAGTCATAATGTATTATGCTTATTGTATATTGTTGGATTCAGTTTGTTGATATTTTGTTAAGGGGTTTTGTGTCTATGTTCATAAAATATATTGGTCTGTAATTTTCTTTTTTTTGGTAGGTTTTAGTATAAGGGTTACACTGCATCAAAATGAGTTGGGAAGTATTTTCTCCTCCTTGATTTTTCTGCCAGATTTGTATCAACCTTATGATTATATCTTTAATCAACATTACAGAATAGTAACATTTAAAGCATGATGAGTTGATGGCAGTGCATCACTTTCCAAACTTTTGTTTTTAAAATATCTGATATTTTGGGGCCGGTCTGGTGGCGTAGTGGTTAAGTTCACACTCTGCTTCTGTGGCTCAGGGTTTGCTGGTTGTAATCCTGGGTAAGGATCTGGCACTGCTGTCAAGCCATGCTGTGGCAGCACCTCACATAGGAGAACTAGAATGACCTGCAACTTGGATATACAACAATGTACTGGGGCTTGGGGGAGGGAAAACAAAAGGAGGGAGGTTGGCAATACATGTTAGCTCAGGGCCAATCTTCCTCACCAAAAAAAGCATACCTTAAAATATGTGACATTTTAAAGGAGACACCTAAGAGACATATTAACTATCAATTCCTCTACTTTCCTAAACTCTCTCCATTTCTAAGTTGTATTATCAGAACTCAATGTGTGTGGACTCTAATTTCTTGAAGCTATCTTTTGATTTTTATGTAACATGACACATTGTGTATAAGGCTAATACTAAAGTGAGCATTTATAGTCTGTATTCTTTGCAAAAGCATGGTGGTAAGCATGTTCTACTGTCATCCAGTATCCTTGACATTAAAATCCATGCAATAAATATTTCATAGATTTATGTTAGAAAAAAAGATGTTTTTCCAAGCAAATATACAGGTCTTTTTAAAACTTAGAGCTTTTAAACTTAGTCGCTGTGGAGCTCAAGGATAAATTTAGCATTCAGTTATAGTATCTAGCTTATACCACTTCTTATAGATAACTTTTCTGAATCGGCTAGAGGGATTGGGAGGAAAAGAATTAATCAGAACATTTTCACTAATGCCCACCCAAGGCCAAATTTAATTAAATACACGATACCAAATTCTTAAATTAGAGGGAAGTGGTATAATTAACCTACTCCAACCACTGGTCCCAAAGGGGAACATCCTTAGCCCTGGAGTCTTTGCGTTTAGTAATGGGTGGGTGAGAAGGAACCAGGAACTGTAGAAGACATGTCAGACCTTAAAGCAACACCTGAATAAGAATAAGGCAAATGTGCGCTACGGTAGTCCCAGGCCCCTGGGGTTCAAGCCTTACTGAATTCACCTCGTCCTCTGAACCTCTTTCCTGCTCCCTTTTGGATCTCAGTGATCATCACAGATCCACCTGGGTTTATCACTGGTCCACCTCCCTCAATGCTCTTAAATCAAAAGAGAGGCTGTCTTCTTATTCATGTATTTACTTCCAGGGTCACTGGCCAAGGATCCCTGCAAAGGAGTCATGATTTAGTTATTAAACCTTTTTAGGAGACAACGTTTAATTAATACTAGGAGTCAACACTAGTCTTACTGATCAGTACAAACCTTTCATTCATTGATTCAAAATAATACATTTACATATTTACTTCCAAAAGTGAGATAATAATACAAAGATTTCAAAAGAAATTTCTTATGGAGGCCATACTTACTCTCTTTTATTCCTCCCACAGAGTGTGAAGATCACGAAAAGAACTTAAAGAAATCTCCTGCTCACAGGTGTTTGCTTTATGTAACTAACTTCTCTAATTACCACTTCTCCTTTTTTAAATTTTGATTTTCCTATTTTATGTCTTCTAATATTGTGAACTGCCTAATGTTTTTTAAAGTGGGATTATAAAAAATATATAACAATATAAAACGCTGAGCAGATTGTGGTAAGTCATTTTTATCGTTCTTCCCATAAGAAGGGTAAAGAACTGTCACAAGTCACCCTCCTTGCATCGTCAAATTAGGTAGCATTTCTGCAGGGAAAGAAGCAGCATTGTGCAGAGGCGTAGCGAACACGTAGCCATGCAACGCCATTTCTGTCCCACCAACTTTCAGATTTGTATCTGCTGCCCAGACTTCTCCCTAACTCCATCTTGTATAACTAACTGCCTATTCAGTGTTCTCCCATGTATCTAACTGGCATCTCAGGTTTAACACGTCCCAAACTGATTCCTGAGTTCCGCACCGTGCCTAATTCTCCCAGGGCCTTTGCTTCTCAAAATATGCAAGTTCATTCTTCCACTTCCTTTGGTAAAGCACCCTGAAGCCATCTTTGACTCTTCTCTTTTACTTGTGTCGCACATCTGAGCCACAGGAAGTCTCATGAGCCGTATCCACAAAATACGTCCTGAAACTGACCCTGTGCAATCCTTCAGTACCCCCACCCTGGTCCAAGTCATTGTCATTTCCCACCTGGATTGTTGCAAGAGTTTTCTAACTGGTCTATCTGCTCCTGTCCCATTCTTTTCAGAATAATCTCAATAAATCAAAGATTCTGTTAAAATATAGGTCAGATCTTGGCTCTCCTCTGCTCCACTCCCCTGTTCCAGACTCTCCAAGAGCTTCTTTTCTGTCTCAGAGTAAAAGCCAAAGACTTTACAACAGCCCATGGCGTTTCCATGGCCTGGCCACTTATCATGTCCCTGAACTCATCTCCTCCTTCTACTCTCCCTGTCATTCAACTCCAGCTGCCACACTGGACTCCATGTTCATGCTCTGAACATGCAGGCATGCTCTCAGGATCTTTGCACATACTCTTCCTCCTACCTGCAACGTTTTCTCCAGGTCTCGTCACGTTTTACCGCCTCACCTCCTTCAGTCTTTAATCTGTGTTACCTTCTCACTGAGGATTTTCCTGGCCAATGTAACATTGAAATCTCTCCCCAGGACTCTCTATCCCACTTTGCTGCTTTATTTTTTCTCCTTAGCACCTATCACCCACAAATTATGTTAGTTTCCTGGGCTGCTGTAACAAGGAGACAAAACCAGGTATCTCAAAACAACAGATATTCATTCTCCCACAGTTCTGGAGGCTAGAAGTCAAAAATCCAGGTGTCAGCAGGCCTGGTTCCCTGTGGAGGCTCTGAGGGAGAATCTGTCCATGCCTCTCTCCTAGCTTCTGGTGGTTACTGGTAATCCTTGGCCTTCTTTGGCTCGAAGCTGCACCACACCAAACTTCTTCTGTCGTCGTGAGGTAATCTCCCTGCATTTCTCTATGTCCAAATTTCTCTCCTCTTACAAGGTCACCAGTCATATTGGATATCCGGCTCATCCTAATCCAGTAAGACCCCATTTTACCGTGACTACCTCTGTCAAATGATATTTCTAAATAAGGTCATGTTCACATGTTCCAGGCAGACACGAATTTTAGAGGAAGGGGACACTATTCAACCCACTACACTAATATAGTTATCTTGTTTAGTGTCTATTTCCCTCATTAAAAATGTAAGTTCATGAGAACTTTGCTCACCACTGCATCCCTCATGCATAGAATAGTCTGAGACACATAGTAGGACATAGTAATGTTTGTTATATGAATAATACCCTTGGTGGGTCAGGCTAGATTTCATTTAGATGGCAGATGCCCAGATATATTGCAGCTGGTGATTACTGTGTCATAAAGGGAGTCTATTTTTCTAAGAAGCGCAGTCTACAGGTTAGGAATCCAATCCTAATATTTTATGTTTTGATTTTTTTCACCCTAGATCTACTCCCAGGCCTTGGACTAGCCACCAAGCACCCTCTGAAAGTATAAAATAGGACTCTGAGATCCTGAATAAAAGTACCACATCCACGCAAGGACCATTCTTTAAAACTGTTCTAATGTCACCTGATAATAGAGGGCACTAAAGAAACGTCGATGTGCTTCTGTCTTCTCTAAGTTCCCTGGATAATAGAAAATCAAATAAGATAATCCAAGAAAAATCTTTCCAAAGAAAGCAAATGAAGGGCTCCGACATCCTTCTGACGTCAAAGCAAAGCTCTGCTCACAGTTAATCTTAGTGTGTAAGCTCTTGGGTACAGATGAGTCAACAGCAGCTAAGTTAACAGATAAAACATGAAGCCTCATGTCTCAATATGAGCCTTCATGTCCCATTCAAGGAACACAACTCCAAGGCATGCATTTTCCCCTCAACTAATGGAAATTACACTTGACTAGCAAAGGTTGGTGCCACTGATTAAAAAAGATCAAACGATTGATTTTTACTTTTTAAAAAAAAGTCTCTCAGTTTTATTTTTTGGTATTATTATTATTAGACTGAGATAGTAAGAGCATTTTGCTACTGATATCAATCTTAGTCTATAGTGAGCTCATTATTTAGTTACTGAGGTTGTGGGTCATTCACCTGAGTAAGATTTTTTGCCAGGCTTTCACACATTTTGAAAGATCATAACCATAGTTGGAACAGGATGATGACCTGCCAGTGGGATGCCCTGCCAGAGATTAAACACTTTTTTCTCTGGTGAGAGACTGTTATGGGTTGAACTGTGTCCACCTCACTTCCCCTCCGCCACCCATTCATATTTTGAAGTCCTAACTCTCTGTACCTCAGGATGTGACCTCGTTTGGAAATAGTGTCTTTGCAGATGTAGTTAGTTAAGATGACTTCATTAGGGTGGACCATAAATCCAAGATGATAAGTGTCTTTATGAAAAGGGGAGACTTGGACACAAAGACATGCACACGGAGAACGCCATGTGAAGATGAAGGCAGAGATTAGGTTGATGCTTCTATAAGCCAGGAAATGCCAAAGATTGCCAGAAAACCAGAAGTAGCCAGGAGAGATTCACGGAATAAATTCTTCCTCACAGCTTCCTGCTGACATCTTGATTTAGGACTTCTAGGCTCCAGAACTGTGAGACAATAAATTTCTGTAGTTTAAGCCAACTAGTCTGTGGTGCTTTGTTACGGCAGCCCTAGGAGACTAATAGACCTTGCCAGCTCCATCATATGTAGGTGGAGATAGAGTGTCACCGGGGAATTGCCGAACACGGCCTCCTTTTATGGGGTGCCTATAGAATAAGTAAACCTGATTGTTCTGGGCAAAGGATGCACAAGACCTTGTACTCTGAAGTTAGATACAATAGACTGCCCCATCCCTACGGTGTTGGTCCACAGGAAGGAAGAGTTCTCTGGGATTCCGGGTCTTTGTGATGTTAGATATTGGCATCAGTCCTAACCTCATGCTTTGGGGCCTAGTATGTCCATGAGAAGTGATTGGCTGAAATCAGAGAATGGATCACAGACAATGGGAAGACTTTGGACTTAAGTCCACCAGGAACAAAGGTCTCATGAGCGTACCACTGGGAAATTAACTTTCCTGGTAGATTCACTGTGAAAAGGCTGGGCAGTGAAGGACTCATTCCCAATTACTGTGCTACGGACTTGATTTTGAGGACAGTTTTGATGGTGCCGGCAATGTTTCCCCTCCCAGACAGCCATGGTTTCTTCAAGAGAGTTTGATTTGAAACTCTTCCAAAGCAGCTTCGTGTCTCCTGCTGGCAAAACCACGCTGTCTTCACATTTCTGACCTGCTTGTTCTCCTGCAGCCCTTGTCCCCAGCAGGCCAAATTCAGAAATCAAACTTTCATCTCTCCCCCAATTCAACCTTTTCTCCTTTCCTTGGCTTGGGTGTAGCCCAGAAGTCTGCAACCTGCAGTGGGAAAGAGGCTAATGGTTTGTTCTTTCACTCTTCTCCCTCTGTCTTCTTCCTCACCTCCCAGGGTCAGTGTTTGCAGCACACAGGAGAGGAGGTGGGGGAGAAGGGAAGAAAGGTCTTTCCCATTAGCTTCTTTTGCTTATTATAGTTCTCTTGGCTGTTCAATGTCAGATGTGACAATATGGGATCAATATGCTCCCAGATCTTATGCTCTGGAAGGAGACACGACACAGGTTCTTTCTGCTGGGAATTCCTAGCCCTATGTGTTGGGCTGAATTGTGTTTTCCCAAAATTCATGTGCTGAATTCCTAACCCCCAGTTCCTCAGAATGTGACTATATTTGGAGATTGGGTCTTTAAAGAGGTAATTAAGTCAAAATGAGACCATTAGAGCGGGTCCTAATCCTGTATGACCTGTGTCCTTACAAGAAGAGAAAATGAAGACACAGACACACACAGAGGGAAGCTGATGTGAAGACAGAGGGAGAAGACAGCTGTGTCTTCTCTACGAGCTGTGGACACAGGCCTCAGAAGAAACCAACCCCGCCGACACCTTGGTCTCAGATTCACAGCCTCCAGAACTGTGAGAAAATAAATTTCTATTGTTTAAGCCACCCAGTCTGTGGCACTTTGTTATGGCAGCCCTAGCAAATGGAAGGCACTTGGTGGGGCTATTTCAAGATGGCCCCAGCCTGGCCCTAACCTGGCTGCCTTCATGGTGTCTACTCGGCAGACAGGAAGACTCAAGCCTCTCTCCCCTTCCAAACTCCCAGTCCCTCCCTCTGTTTCCATGCCCTGCAACATCAGGAAACTCCACGGAACTCCTCTCCTCAGGTTTATCTAGTTCAGCTAATATGCAGCTGGGAGTGTGATCTCAGACTCTCCTTTTGCACAACCCCAAGCTCTCCTGGGGTCCTCCTCACCCGACTGGGAACTGGAGACAAATGAAGCTACAGTGAGGAAAGAGGAAATACCACAGTACTCCCTCTGCTATGAGTTCTCTGCAACTCCGTTCATTCACTGGCATTTATTCATTCTCCTCTTTCCATTCATCCCATTGGCAAATATTTGTTGAGCGCCAGACCCTATTCTAGACATAAGTGAATAAAAAACCTCCTACTACCTTATATTCTAGAGGGGAGAACGGAACCTATTAACAAATAGACAAAACATATGATATGTCAGATAATGTTAGGTGCTAAGAACAATAAAACAGAATATGGGAGGGGTTGGTAGTTCTATTTTATATAAAAGGAAAGGCCTCTCTGATACAGGAACAATTTGTGTGCAAACTTGTGGGAATTGAGAGTAAAGCAGTGAGGCTATCGGAAGGAAGACTACCCAGGCAAAAGGAGTAGTGACTGCAAAGGTCCCAGGGTGAGAGGATGCTTAGTTTATTCACGGAAGAGGAAAACAGCAGTATGGCTGCGGCATAGCGATCAGGGGAAAATTGGTAGGAGGTGAGTTCCTAAAGGTCGCATAGTTGCAGATCAGGAAGGGACTTATGTACAAGTGAGAGAACTTTTGATTTTACCCTGAGGGAGATGAGAAGCATTGAGTAATTTTGAGCACAGGAGTGATGTGATCCGATGAATTTTGATGAGGATCACTCTGGCTGCAGGTGAAGAAAGGACTGCACAGAGGCGTGAGAGGAAAGAACGGAGATCAGCATGATAAGAGTCTGGGAGGTGACAAGTCAAGGTCCATTCTCTCTCCTAATTTCACTGAGGTGGTAATGCACTCAGGTGAAGAACCAAAAACCAAAAAGCCCCCAAAACCCCAAACTACATTTCTCAATCTTTCTTGTACATAGGGGAGGTCTTGAGACTATTTCTGGCCAATGATATGAAATTAGAAGCTGTTGGCAGGGCTTCCAGGAATCCCTCTTAAAAAGGGAGCCACCTCTGTTGGCACATACTTTTTATCTGTCGTCTTTCCCTTCTTCCTGCCTAAAGTATGGATATGATGACCGGAACTGAAGGAGCCATTGTTAGGGAAATACAATTTAAAAGCACAATGATATAGCTCCTCACACCTGTCAGAAAGGCTAAAATATAAGAAAAATGGTAGTACTAAGTGCTGGTGAGGACGTGGAGCAACTGGGACTCTCATACGTTGCAGATGGGAATGTAAAATATACAACTCCGTGGAAAACTGTAAAAGTTTTCTTAGAAAATTTAAGCTACCTTTACTGTATGATCTAGTTATTTCATTCCTAGGTATTTACCTGAGAGAAATAAAAAGTGAAGTTCATGTAAAAATCTGTACACAAATGTTTACAGAAGCTTTATACGTAATCTCCAAAAACTGAAAACAACCCAAATGTCCTCCAATGGGTAAATGGATAAACAAACTGTGGTATGTCTACACAATGCAATACTACTCAACTAAGAAAAGAATGAGCTATTGATACAGCAAACAACATGCATGAATTGCAAATGCATTTTGCTAAGCGAAAAAGCCAGCCCCGAAAGGCTGTATATTTTATGAGTTCATTTATAATGACATTCTAGAAAAGGCAAAATAGTAGGGATGGAAAAGAGAAGAGTGGAGATGAAAGTGGGGGATGTGTTGATTACAAAGAAGCAGCATGAGAAAATTTGGGGGGCAATGGCGCTGTTCTGTATCATGATTGTGGTGGATATACATCTCTGCATTTTTCAGAACCTGTAGAAGTGTACATCACAGGGAGTAAATTTTACCGTCTGCAAATTTAGAAATACATTTTTTAAACATGGGAAAAAATAGACTGCGAAAATTATCAGTATAAATCTGTCTCTTCTATTAGAAAAACAACCCACAGCGGGGCAATAAAATCATCTTGATTCCTGAAACTCAGTGCCGTGGTTCAGATAACAGGTAACTTAATTCCCCTTCATGGATACATAGTCTGGTTCCCATTTTGGAAGAAGTATGTGTGTTAGGAAGACAAGGCGGGGAACAGAACAGTCTGAGAAGCTGGATTTTGATGTATTTTTTTCATCTTCATATCTACTGCTAAAAACATTTGGAGAGGGTCAGAACTGACAGAAAGACAAGCTATATGTTTAGCTTTAGCTTCTTTTCTTTCTGGTATATAAATGTTAATATGCCAGACGAATTTCACTGTAACAGTTGCTGTGGGGATAACACAGGGCTAAAATATCAAATTGTTTTTGTCCAGAAAACTCGCTCAACTAAGATACATAATTGAAGAAGTTTTTAT
The DNA here is from genome assembly GCF_037783145.1 of Equus przewalskii. Lineage (NCBI taxonomy): Eukaryota > Metazoa > Chordata > Mammalia > Perissodactyla > Equidae > Equus > Equus przewalskii. Next base: position 20,412,682 of record NC_091853.1, on the reverse strand, counting down.
ATATAAATGACTTAGACATACAGAGTTATTTTTGTTATTAAAAATGAAAATGATTTGGGAGGACTATTTGGTGCCGAGGAGCAATCTAATGAGACAGCTGAAATTCTACAAAAGGACGAAGAGCGGCAGCGTCGAAGTAAATGAAGCTGCAGCCTGCTCAGATCGCCAGATGGAGAGCAGTGCAAGTCTCTTTCCCTGTCACCAATTACTCCCCATCAATCTTCTTTCCAGGGAACATGCTAAGAAAGTTTTACGCTTGAATACACACAGAAAATCCTCAAGTAATTCGCTTCCCTGCCTGAAGCTGCTCTGGGTCGTTCGTCGGGAGAAAGGTGAGACCAGCTCTGGTTTAACTGGCAGGGAACACCAAAGGTGAGAGTGACATTCAGCAGACTGTCCCCTCACGTGGTGCAAATTTTATAGGAAAAAAAGGAAACCTATGTGGGGTGGGAGATGAACTGGGGCTCAATCACTGAGTTTTTATGGAAAGGGCTTTCTTAGTCAGAGGTTAAGATATATGCTGAGTTTTATCCACTTAGATGAGCCTATAAAATTTGTGATGATGGCCTCGTGTAGAAATGACTTCATAGTACTCAGAGTTAACATACAGAAGGCAATGCTGAACTAGTGGTCTTTATTAGTGTAACCCGAGCTACAGACCAAGGAGGAACAGAGGAAGTTAACGTCTAGAAGGGCCCCAAAGCCCCTCTTGATTATTCTCAAGCCAGCCAGAGCCCCTGCCTATCGGCATCTGGACTTTTTTACTAGGCTTCTAAATGGTTCAATGTTCTATTTTTAAAGTGACTCCTTGGCTTGCTGGGAATTAGTGGATCCTGGCCCCCAACAGTCATCTTTTCCAGCTGTGCAAATGCAATTTTTTCCAGGAGGGTGGGGTTGAGGGAAAAATAAGGTAAGATGGGCCAAGCCATGAAAAACCTACCCACCACTGGGTACAGAATTCTTCCTTTGTGACCTTAAATACACCTGACACACAGGCCAGGACATGTGTATTAGACTTCAGTAGAACTAAATTCAATGATATTTGCTAAACTGTGATTCCACACAGGAATAGTTTCCATAAGCCATCAGCGGAGATGAAATGGGAAATGTTTACACAAAAGAAAGAGAAGGTGTGTGCCTTGCAGAGTAGAGATTCTCCATCATCCCCAACCTCCTCCACCCTGCCTTCCTCGAAGCTCTTGCACTATTTTCCATCTCCATTGGTCATGGTGCCATTTCCCATTTCTCACTGGGACTCCCACAGCAACCTCTTGACTGTAATCTCTGGCTAATCTATCCAGTTTGTTTCCACAGTGCAGCCAGAGTGATCTTATAACTAATAGACCAGATTTTTGTCGCTCCCTGCTTAAGATGTCCAATGATTTCCTTTGCACTTGGAATAAACCCCAACATTTTGATCACAGCTTAAGAGGTCTTAAATACATGGGGCTTCTGCTCACCTCTCCACCTTCAAGCTAAAAGATCTTCCTACTTGCTCATGACATTCCTGGGCAACTTTCTGTTCCTCAACATGCAAAACCCATCCTTACTTCCAGTCTTTGCCCTTGCTGTTCCATCTGAGTGGAATGTTCTTCTCCAGCTCTTTGCATGGCTGGTTGCATTCTCAGCCAGAACTTCAAGGCTTCCCTGACCACTGCTTCTCAAATGGCCATCCTCAGGTGCTCCCTGCTCATCACTCCATTTATTTTCTTTATGGCACTTCCCAGAATAGGTACTTATTTGTTTATTTAGTGTCTTCCCTATGAGAATGCACATGCTATGAGGGCAAATAACTTGTCTGGTTAACAGCTGTCTCCCCAGTGCCTAACACAGTCTAGAACATTGAAAGGAACTTTTAAAATATTTGTTAAATGACTCAATAAATATTAGCAGAATGAACAAATGAATGAATGAATGACTAGAAGGAATTTCTGGTTTCCTGATCTTTTGTTTGTCATCTCAGAAAGTTTTTGATGATGGCTTAGCTACAAATCTCAGCTAGCTTTTCTGGGTCACTACGTGAAAAATTTTCCAGGCTGGTATCTGAAATTGAAAACACTGAAGTTTCTTGGATCAGACAAAGTTAAATAATGGGGAATGTTTCTTCAGGGAGGTAAAAGTTCTTCACAAACACCAACTGTTTAACTTTAAACTGCCCAAAGTGTCAGGTTAAAGACAGAATCAGAGGTCAGGGGAAGTCAGGGATCCACTCACAGGACTGAGGTGCAAGCTGTCATTCCCTCTGCTGACAGAGCTTGGGTGATGTGGAGCTGGAGAGCAGATGCAAAAGTGATAACCCAAGAGGCTAGGGTGGAGGGGAGCATGGGGCTCATCTTGCATCTACCATCCTCCTACTGGATCTGAAGTTCCTTTTCTGAACCCTACATGCAGACAGGGTGGACTAGTAATGAGGATGGTCCAGCTGCCTCTTCAAACATCTCCCCTCCCCATCCTGTAGCCAAAGCAGAAGATCTAGATTTCATCCTTAGCTCTTTCTTTCCTCTCTCCCATATCCAATCTATTCAGTTGCCATGATGTGTTAAGACTACTTCCTAAATGGCACTTGACTCTTCCACTTCTCTCTATCTCCACTGTCACCACCCTAGTCCACATCACTAGTTTCCCTGCCTGAACTACTTCAGCAGCATCCTAAAGTCGTGAAGACTTGAGTTGAGTTTTCCTCTAATGCATCCTTCACCAAAGCCAGTGATGTTCAAAAATGCAGAGCAGATCGCGCTTGTCCTCTGCTTACTCCTCAATAACTTCTCTTGGATCTTCGATAAGTCTAACCTGACTTACAAAGCCTTTAGGGACTTGCTGCTATCTTTCACTCCTTTTAAATCACTTTCGCCTTCCTCCAATCTGTATGTACTAAATCTAAGGCAGTGGTCTTCTTTCAGGTCATCAGACACCGCGGACTCTTTTTCTTTGGGACCTTGGGATGTCCCTCAGCTTGGAATACTCTTTCTCCCCCTCTTCACCTGGCTGCCTCCTATTCATGCTTCTGGTTGACCAAAGAGACACTGCTTCCAGGAAGTCTTCCCTGTTCTCCCAGCCTTTACTGGGTACTCTTGCTAGATCTTCCTAAGGCAGATGTTGGCTTCTCTATCATAACTCTCATCCATACTGGATGCAAAGTCTCACAGGGAAGAGACTTTCTAGTTGTTTCACCATTCCTAACACCTGGCACAGTGCCTGGCTCATAATAAAAGTGTATTGACAAATTAATTTCGCTGGATTCTCCTCTGATACATTCAGCAGTATTGTTAGGAGACCATGTTTTTCTGAGCTGTTCCATCCTGATGATTACTCTTTGCCTTTACTGTGTTTGAGTGTACCCCTGTCTGTTGCATGGGCCCCTGGGTAGTCCCCCTGATGCCCCTAAGGCACCCAGATTCTGGCTCCTCTGGTGTCTGCCCCCAATCAATAGCCAGATTTAGTTTTAAGTCAGCTCTCCTCAGCATGCCCTGATCTGCTCATCCTTGCTCAGTTCTTGCATTAGATATGGCAGCATTTGGAAAGAAAACAGGCATTTAATACCCATTGTTAAACATAAGGAGGCTGGAGCACAAAGATGACGTGCTTGCCTCAGGTTGCCATGCTTATAATGACGAGGTCTTAGGCCGTCAGGAATCCAACTTCCTGATTTCCAATACTGTAACAAACTAAATGACAGATAATTAAATTATCTGGGGTAAGGTGTGATGTTCAGGGACTTGGCAGATTGCCAGTATATCTTGCCCACGCTGGAAAAACGTGTCTCAAAAGCTAAGCAGAATGCCCCATCACCCCTCCCACTCACTTTCTCTGGAAGGCCTTGCTTTTCGGTGTGAGGTCTGTCTCAGTTTGGGGATGTCAGTGAAACTGAAGCTCCCCTAGCAGTTTAGGGCTCAGCAGACCTGACTGCTGAGTCTGATTCCATTATGCGAATCTCCTTCCCACTCTTTTCCCCTCAGACATTCTTTTCCATAACTTTCAGTTTGACACTTACTCAGGAAACATCCAGAAAAGTCTCTAAAGTTGGAGTTTCTCAGTTAACATATTGAAAATAACAAGATTCAGAGAGAAAGGAGATTGTAGTAATCATCCTGCCCCTTCTCCTACCTCCTTTGACCTTTCTTTGCCATTCCCTCCTCAACATTACCATAGAAACCCCTGACTCCTTTTTTGTCAGATGGTTATACCTTTTCAGATTTTGACAACTGGCAGATACAAGCGAAAGAAACCCAGAATCTTTAATTCCAACTTCCTGCTCCCACGTTGGTGCTACCTATGCAAATTAGAGAAAATGGGCTTTGTTATGTTTTATTTTGTATTCTGCCAACAAATACAGGGCATCTGTTAGGTGCATATGTGAAAGAAAGAATACTAGTTACTCAGACATATGGGGAAGCATCAGATTTTCATGTTTTTATTACATTACTTTAACTATCTGCTTGACACATACAGTAATCATTGCAGATTGGAAATACCTTTGTCAGACAGCAATTGCCTGTGATGGGCAGCCTCACAATCCTGCATGATATATTGGGTTGACAGCTTGCTGGGAGATCCAGGGGAAAAAAAGCTGTGAAACGGAAAAGCTTATTTTAGCCAACAGACTTGGAAATTTCACAGACATTATAGGACTCTTTTAAAGCTACGCATGAGTTCTCCTCATCAGCTGCTAATTAAGGACATTAATTTATCTATTTGTTTGATACTGGAAACATAAGGCTTAGTTCAGCATGAGTTATAATTTATAATGATTTTAATATCTTCTGAGTAATTCAAAATTGTGCTTTGCAATAAATGATTTATGAGGAGTTTATAAGTATTCTTATTAAATCAGCATTTTTTATGTATTATTCTCTGGCATTACATACCTCTGGAGACTATTAAAGTTTATTACTCAGTATTCATTTTAATAAGAACTTTCTGATGTTCCCAAGGGCCTGAGAAAAACTATCTATGAGTTTCTGCCCAATATTGAACGTGGCTCTGGTTGTAAGGCAATCTCCTTTGTCAATACTTTAAAGGAGAAAAGAGTCGATGGTCCACATTTCAGCTTTTGTGTAACGGCTTATGCCGGAGCTTCCTAGTCATTTTTACCTTATTACTCACTTGTAAACTTCCAAATTTGCAGCAGCAACACTGGCACGCACTGAATGGGTGCACATCTGGAAAACAGCAGTGCTCATAGCTGCCAGGAAGGCTTCCACTAGATCCCACATGTCCCCTGCACCTGAAGTTGGCTGTGTCCAGAGTTCTGACTCTGGAGGGAGAAAGAAGGGACATGCACTTGTGGGGGCACTGACGAAGGGTACTAAATTGTTGGGCTTGCATTGTTCTGGAAGCATTTTAATTGAAGAATTGTCTGAGCTTCAGGAAAAAAAAAAAAGCCAATCTTTCTTCTCAGAGAGACACAGAGAGAAAGACAGACAGACAGACGGCCTTCTCCTGCCTACACTCTCACTCATCACACACCCCCCATGAAAACATTGCATGCACCAGTTGAGATGTTGCGGACTTAACTTTGAGAACAGGACTATAGGCAATCTTTCTCTTCTGTTTGTATTTTAATCTTTTTCATTCAGTATATAGTCATACTCCCAAACTGCCTTTCTTGTGCTGCATTTGGCGTGATGTCTACTGGCTATCGCTATGCTCGCCAGCCGGTAGCTCAGTGTTGGCTGTTATAGTAGTGCTTGTTTGTGCAATTATTTAAATAAATATTTTACTACATTTCATCCTTAATATTTAAACATGAATGGAAAACAGGAAAACCAAAGTGTTGATGCTAGTGATGAAACTATGGAGATGAAGATTGTGGCCCCCTCGAGTGTTTAAGTTTTTAGCTCCAGTTGGACAGTCATCAGACCTAAGACTCGACTGTGGTTCAGTCGTAAAAGAAGAGAAAAGATAAAGAATAAGTTGGGAGTATGCTGTTGACGATGGTCTGAGGACAGGATAATCAGGGATTGTGCTTTCTTTTTTTGCTTTCCTGGAATAGATCTCCCCCTCGTGATATGCAAGGCCATTGTTCAACTTTTCTATATTTGGGTTTAGTAAGTCTTCTTACCAATTCGTTATGTGTAAAAACAGAAAATTATCACTCTACTCCATCACCTTTCTGCTGTCTGCAAATGGTGCTGTTACATTGAGAACGTATCTTTGTCCTCTGATATACTAATACAGCCACTTATCATTATGTGTGTTAAAATCCAGGTGTCAATTTTGCCAATTTTCAAAGCTATAAAAACGAATTTTTAACACTTTGTTTACCACAAATACAATTTTTGTTTTTCATTGTGTATCTACCTTTAAATAGATAGGGGATTCTTCTGAGGGAGAGAAACCTAACAGATTTATTTAAGTGCAACTATAAACTACCCCGAGACTTTAAAATATAAAGGAAATAAAACAGTAAACACACTAGATATTGCTCACGTTATTTTAAAATGTTCCTTTTCTAAAAATTCTTGCTTTGATGACCTTGAAAGGCATAGGGAGGAAACAGAAATAGGTGGGTAAAGGTTGATTATTCCTATAGTACTAAATCCTTAGAAGTAAATTGAAATCAAATTGATATTAGCTTTCTTTAAAAAAAGGCAACATTCTGCATTTTACTGAGAATTCCGAGAAATAGGGTCCAGGTATATGTTTGCCACTGATAAAGCGTGTACTTGAAGAAACCACGTAACTTTGGGGATTCAAAACATTTCACTTGGTGACTTCCAGTGCACTTTTCCAAGCAGAGGAGAGCATGGTATCGTACAAGTGAGGGATGCAGGTGAGGCTGACTCCTTGCCCCACGAACATGGACTCTCTGGTATCATTCTCCTCATCTGTAAAATGGGGACATTGCCTCTCTCAAAGTGTTAGCATTAGTCTTATATTGGGTGACATTTGTAAAGTGCCTGGTACAGGGCTTGATACATGCTAGACACTAAGGGGTTGCTATCATGGTAATCATTTGTTGTCTTTGGGTTGTAGAAGCCTGACTGTAGTAGATTGAATAACGGTCCCCCAGAGATATCTGCATTCTAATTCCTGGAAACTAGGAATATGTTATGTTACATGGCAAATGGGACTTTGTAGATGTGATTAACTAAACGATCTAGAAGTGGGGAAATTACCCTGGATTATCTGGGTCGGCCCATTGTGTTCAAAAGAGTCCTTATGAGGAGAATCAAAGAGGGTGAGATTCATAAAAGTCAATGTGACAAATGAAACACACACACACACACACACACACACACACACACTAGAAGATGCTACTGCTGGCTTTGAAGATGGAGGATGGGACCAAAAGCTAAGGAATGCAAGCGGCCTCTAGAAGCTGGAAAAGGAAAAGAAACAGATTCTTCTCTAGAGCCTCCAGAGGGTGCACAGCCCTGCCAACATCTTGGTTTTAGCCCAGTGAAACCCATTTTGGGCTTCCGACTCCCAAACTGTAAGATAATAATTTTGTGTTGTTTTAAGCCACTTTTGTGGTAATTTGTTACAGCAGCAATAGGAAATGAATACACTGATTATTATTATTTTCGTAGCACATGAAAAGAAAAGATAACTCCCATCTCCACAGTCCTATAGAATGACTCAAATTTGGTCTAAACCAGGGCACAGTAATCCTATTGCCCTTTGCCACTAGTGGTATAGGAGTGGACGTGTGACCCAGTTCCACTCAGTGAGTCACAAGGGGAGACTGCCGGGTAGGGAGATTTTTGGGGAAGGATTTTGCTCTCTATTAAAAGGGATGTTGAGATGAGAAATCTTGTCCCTTTTCGCCTGCCTTGAACAAATTAAGGGAGGATGTAATGCTTGGAGCTGCACTGAGAGACCGTTCATCATGATGGTGAAATCTGTGATAATAAGAGACTGAAAAGTGTGGTCAGAAGGACTGACCAGATAAAAACTAATGACTGCTTGAGGTGAAGAGAAGCTCCATCTCTTTCCATCATTCAAGCATCAAAAAAGAGCAGGGAGTTTGCAGTTCAGGCAAATTTAGTTTTCTGTGGGGAGTTTGTGGTTGATTCAGGAACGTTAGATCATGAACTCAAGATGTTCTGTCAGAAAACAAGCATCAAACAATACACTGGTATAACTGTTCCAGTGTAGGGCTGGAAACTCACTCAAAACATTAAAAAAAAGTATCTATTTCTTCCACTGAGCTTTTCATAAAAAGGACAAACTGGTCAAATCCCAAAGACTGAACTTGACCAAGACACCCTTGCTAAAGAGAAGCATTCCATATAAGATGGGTCTCTGGAACCTTTTAGAAAGAATTTTATCTCTTTGAAGAACCTCCTCCTGTTCTTCCTGTTGTGGTGAATGGAAGCTCAGTATCTTTCTAGTTCCCTAGGTCAGGAATCTGGGCCTCTGCCTCTTCTCCTCCACTCATTTTTCTCACTGCACACCTGCTCACTGCCTTTGCCGTTTTCTTACCGGTGTCCTCCTCTGTCTCTGACTTGGTGTGACCTTACATCATCGCTTGTCTAGGTTACCGCAATGATCTCCCAACATGTCTCCTTGTCTGCTATGTCTCCCCCTCTAATCCAGGCCCCAACTTCAGGCAAACGAGCTTTTCAAAATGCAAAGCTGATCATGACAATCCTGCCTCCAACAGTTTGATTGCCTCCTATTACCTATGGGGTAAAGTCCAAACTTCTTAGCAACACTGCTAAATAAATTCTCCCAAAGTGTGGCTCTTAACCCGGGTCTCTGGTTAGGACTTTCCTTCCTAGCATCTTGATCAGTCAAAATGACCTCAGGGTCCCTGGTGGGGCCAGGCTGTTTGATAACTCCCTGTCTCTTACCATGCTGCCTCCCGTGCTGGAATTGAAACCCTTCACCACGCTGCGTACTCAAGTCCAGCATCATTGCCTCTGTTCTGCTATCACAACCCTCTTCTCAGCGCTCAGGGTGAACAGGCCATTTTCTCCTTGGTGCACACATCCTGCCTCTAACCCTAGCTTTCTCTCTCTCTGTTCCTTTCTCACTGTATATATTCTTTATAGTCTTAGAAATTGCTCTTCCCATGTTAGACAGTGAACTTCTGGAGACAGGAACCACTCCTAAGTTGTCTGTCTTTTCCTGGAGCTCAATACAGTGCCTGGCACACACAGGACACTCAATCTCAGAGAGAAATAAAGAAATAAATGGAAGAATAAATGAATGTTGATGAGATACTAGAAAGTTAAGTTGGCTTCATAATTGGTGCTATTTAGAGCAAAAGGAAACTTACACATTATTTAGTTCCCACTGTATCATTTTATAGTTCTAGATTGCATTGTCCACATTGTCTATTAACCCTTGAAATGTGGCTCTTCTGAATTACATGTGGCTGTAAGTTTAAAATATACACCAAATTGCAAAGACCTAGTACCAAAAAGAGAAAGAATGTATACCTGATGAATAATTTTTATATTGATTACATTTTTATAATGATAATATTTAAAATATATTGGATTAAATAAAATAGATAATTAAAATTAATCTTACTCATTTGTTTTGACTTTTTAAACATACAGCTACTAGAAAATTTTAAATTACTTTTGTGGTTCACATTTGAGGTTCACCTTGTATTTCTGTTGGACAGTGTTATTCTAGAACAGGAGTTGGCAGACTAAGGCACGTGGATCAAATCTGACAACCACCTCTTTTTTGATGCCTATTATATAAGAATTAAAAAATTTTTTTTAAATGGTTGCATTTTAAATGTTTATATAAGTACTTACATAATAGCCTTGATTTTGCTTCTGGGCCCACAAAGCCTAAACACTTATAAATAATATATAAATATTTACTATTTGGCCCTTTAAGAAAAAGTTTGTTGACCCCGTTGTAGAAGATAAGGCACAGTGTGGTGAAATAAGGTAATAATGATAACAATAACAAATAGTAGCTATTGTCTTAATAATAACAGCTCACACATCAAGTGTTCTGTGCATCATAATCTGTTTTGAGTCCTTTATGTAAAATAACTCATTTCGTCTTCACACCTTATCGAGGTAGCTCCTATTATTATCTCTATGTTTTGGATAAGGCAATCATGACTTGGTCAGGATGCTGTCTTGGGCAAGTGGCAGGCTGTAGTGAGGAACCTGGGGTGGAGTTCTGGGAATCCCATGGAGTGGAGAGGATAAATCTAAGGGAAATCAGCAAGTCAGCACTCAGTAGAGCGAGCAAACCAGGACAAAGTCAATCAGGCTATCCATGGGCAAGGTCAACCCAAAGAGGAGGAATTGAGTTCCAGGGAGTAGAACCAAGCAGAAAGGCATAGAAGGCTTCATGAAGAAGCTTAAGAGATTCAGGGGGCTAGAGCATTGCTTTTTATACCTCTCTGTGGGTGGGTTGTAGGGTATTTTTCCATGTTATTTAAAAAATACTAAGCTTATTTTTTGAACAGATAATTTACGTACTTGCGTAAAGCTTAAAGAGTACATGATGGTATACCGTTTAAGGAATTTCTATTCCATTCACCCAGTCTACCAACTACCCAGACCTTTACTCAAGAGGCAGCCACTGCTACTCATCTGTTGCACACACTTCTTTTTTTTTCAGCTTTACTCAGCTATAGTTGACATATTGTGTTAAGTTTAAGGTGTACAATGTGTTGATTAGATACACTTACATATTGCAAAATGATTACCACCAGAGTTAAGTACGTGTCTTTACATTTATACTTTCATTATTCTTTTCTCAGAGGGAGGGAGTTTTTCAGGAGTCCAGTCAGTTCAGGTACAAATATTAATATTAGCCATCATTATTCATGTAGGGCTCTGCGTGTTAATGTGCTCTAATTCCATACTGTAAGTGGAATTTCTTGCACAAAATGCAAATTATATCCCTGAATGGTAGGGTGAAGTAATGCAGATGAAAAGCACCACTTCTGAAGATAAAAGAAGTTTATTTTGGACATTAATTAGGTATTAATAGCCCTACTCAATGGATAGTTTAATTTTTTGATTTATATCTTTGATTTATACGTATAGACACCAGTTGGAAGCACAAATGCCATCATTATGGCCTAGAAGATTCATTAATTGTTTTGGGGATAATCCTGCTTACTATGAACTTTTATCCCAACACAGATTAATCTCTTTCATTTAATAATTACTTTTTCATTTAATAATTCATCTCAGTAATTATTTTTGATAAAATAAGGGAAAGATAACATCAACACTAAGCCACATAAATATAAGATTTTATAGGCACAAAATTTAAGAAAATGTCTACATCAAAGATATTTTTCCTCTTAATTAAGGAACAAAAGTAAATCTTCCATTCAGAAACTTGCAGCCTCATCAGGGTACAGGCTAAGCTGACTTACAGGTGTCAGCCAAACATGTGTTCCGGAGATGACTTTCCATTAGGGTTTTTATTTAGGAAAGGAAAAAGTTGCATTTTTTTCAGCGTTAATACAAATCACACAACCTAATTTGTAGAATTTTCCTAGAACATTAAGGCAGGTGTTTGGCTGACGAGTCTGAACATTCATTTTTTTTTTAAGCAAGTATTTTTTGAGCACTTTCTACCTGCCCGCCACTGAGATCAGAGATTTACGTGTTTTAAGACATTTAACGTTTATGGTAAACATATGAGTTATTATTATTTGCCTGTTACAGAGGAGGAAACGGAAGTTTAGTAAGTTTTACTAATTTGCCCAGACCACTTTTAAGGTTTCATCTGTCAGGATCTGTAGCAACTGACAAGCATTCACCCACCCATTGATTCTATAAATATTTATTGACAGCCTACTTTGGGCCAGACACTGAGTAGGCATTGGATATACAGTGTTGAACAAAAGAGCTATGATCTCATTTCTAATGGACCTTAAAATCTTGTGACGGAGATGTATCTTAAATAAATAAAACCCATGGAACTTGAGAGGAAGGACAACTTGAGTCAGCAAGAGTTACTGGAACAAAAACTAATAACTTTTAAGTAAAGGTACAACCTTAATGCTCTTAAATTATTGGAGTAGAGATCTACTTAAACTTTACTGATCAAAACAGGTTATAGTTAGTATTCATGAAAATGGTGCTTAAAATGGCTTGAGACAATTTTTTCTCTCAAGTTGTTTAGACATTCTAATACGGTATTTATTTTTTCACTAATTAATTAATCAATTCATTTTTTCTTTCAAGCGTTGATAGAACTTGCATCGTGGGCCATTTGTACAGAAGGATGCAGTGTAGTTATGGCCCTGAAAAAGCTCAGGACCCAGAGAGGGGGGTTCATCAGATGAGTAGGTAGTAATGATACCATAGGATTCATGCTTGAATAGAAACGTGACCAATATGTTGTGAGAAAGTGGAGTTGGAGAAGCAAACTCTGTCTGGGGGTTGGAAAATGTTTTTCAGGGGAGTTGGTATTACAGCAAGATCTTGAATAGTGAGTAGAACTTTGATCTGAATAAAAGACGGATGCATTCTAGGAAGACGAAATAGCTTGTATAAGGGGATGGAGGTATTACGTATTTGAGGGGTGGGAAGACCTTCAGCCGGGGGGAGTGTAGGACAGCAGGTGAAAGGGGGGTGGGAAAGGAGACCCTGGAACCTGATCTTGGAGCATCTGAATGTTCTGCAGGAAAGACTGAACTTTCTCGATGGTGATGGGAAACCTCTAAACTTTAACATTTGTTATTTAACAATGTAATCTGAATTTTCCGGATATATCTTTCCAGTCAGAGACTCATGGGAGTCGGGGAAAATGTGTAGCTCAAAAGCTAGTTATGGAGCTGTTAAAACACTTCAAGTGAAGAATGATGAGAAACCAAAATCAGGGTGTAGTAGGGAGGATGGAAAATAAAGGTAGATTTGAGAGACATTTTTAAAGTAAAATTAATTGATTTCTTTGTGGTTGTGGAATAGTGTGATATACATGCAAAGGGAAGGGAAAAACAAGGATGGCCACTATATTTCTATGTTGAGAGACACTGGAGAATGACGCCATTAATTTAGAGAGAGAAAACAGGAGAAGGAGGCAGCGTGGAGGGAGCTGAGGGTAAATTGCATTTGATTCGCTTCTGGTCTGAGCCCTCTCTGATTGGGGAGCACAAACGTGGAGGCACTGCCTGGGGCGAAGGATGCAGAAATGAGTGAAGTATAGCCCCCACCTCGAGGGAGGGCATAATCTAGTGGAGGTGTCAGGATGCAAGCAAATTGTTTCAACAGAAAATGTATCTTAGTCCTTTCAGGCTGCTATGACAAAATGCCACAGACCGGGTAGCTTATAAACAACAGAATTGTATTTCTCACAGTTCTGGAGGCTGGAAGTCTGAGATCAGGGTGCCAGCATGGTCAGATGAGGGTCCTTTTCTGGGTCGAAGACTTTTTATACCCTCACTTGTGGGAGGGACTCGGAGCTCTGTGGGGTCTTGGATAAGAGCACTAGTCCCATTCATGGGGGCTCCACCCTCAGGACCTAATCACCTTCCAAAGGCCCCACCTCCTAATACCATCACCTTTAGGGGTTAGGATTTCAACATATGAATTTTGAGGGGCACACAAACATTCAGACCATAGCAGCAAGATTAAAACTAAAATACAAAGCACCATAAATCACAACAGTAGTTATAGTACAGAGAGAGGATGAGAACAAACTTCAGCTCACCAATTATCCCTTTTTAATGAACTAATACCTTCAAGGGAATGAGTTTCTACACATTAACACTCTTGAGTCTTTGATTTATTTTCCTGAGCAAGAATTTTGTCTGGTTCTATGGTTTCTAGAGCACTTGGACATTTCTAACAAATAAATACTTATTAAACAATAATAAAAATAGTGTTTGCTTTCTTTTAAAACCTCACTTCCATTTCCATCCTCCTCCCACAGCTGCTCTCTTTTGGCTGGAGTTTTAATTGTTTCCTTTCTCACATCCTTTTCCTCTGTATATTTTCCTCAATATGTCTTTTTTAAAATATGGCACTGTCAGAGTTTTTGCCATTCCAGATATTAGCATCCTCCACTATCACTCCCAATACCCTGAACTACCTTATGGGAAAAAAAAATATCTGAGTTTGATATTCAATATAGATTAATTTCACAAATATTTGTCCACTTTCTACAACAACTCTTATTCAAAATTTCCCACTGGGGATTTTTTATAAAGGAGTAACTAGAGAACCTATTATTTTAGGGACTTATGCAATTTGGCAAGATTATTCTAAGGACTTTTGTGTGACAGTTATATAGTGTGTAAAGCAAGTTATCCTAATTAAATATCTCTCATTACCTTATAACAGTATAAATTATATTAATTTCTTTGTTTTTGAAGAAGATTAGCCCTGAGCTAACTACTGTCAACCCTCCTCTTTTTTTGCTGAGGAAGACTGGCCGTGAGCTAACATCCGTGCCCATCTTCCTCTACTTTATATATGGGACACCTGCCACTGCCTGGCTGGACAAGTGGTGTGTAGGTCCATGCTTGGGATCCGAACTGGTGAACCCCAGGCCACTGAAGCAGAGCATGCGAACTTAACTGCTGCACCACCAGGCCAGCTCCTAAATTATGTTAATTTTTAATGTCAGTCAAGTTATAAGACATATAACTTTACTATTATTATTTTTAGCGAGGCCACCTTGCTTCTATTAACTAATAGCCAAAAAATTCATTCCAGGGGAGTGTTAGAGATTCAGGGCTGCCATGGTGAAGCCTGTTTTGACAACTTTTCTCAACTGATTTCTTCCTATCGTGAAGGTGAATACTTGCATGGCTCCTTGCTAATCATCAGGGTAGGAATTCCATTTGCTTTCCACAGCCTCTGTTCTCTCTTTTCATCTTTCTCTCACAGAAACAGAGAGATTATCACACACAAAGTACGGTTACTTTTGCTTCTGTCCCCAGCTTTCATTGCCTTAGCTGACCTTGTATAAACTGAAATAGAATGCCACAATTCCTTCAGCAATAGCTTCTTTTAAAATCTGCTTCTGAGACAGATTTTGGAGTAACAAAACTTGCTTAAATCAGAAATGATTTCCTAAAGGGTGCAATGTTCTTTCTAAGTTGTTATTTTAATCAAAAGTTGAAAAGAAACTCTAGACAAATGCTGTATGATCTCACTTATATGTGGAACCTAAAAAAAAGAAAGCAAAACAAACTCATAGAGAAAGAGTTCGGATTTGTGGGTACCAGACAGAGGTGGTGGGTGGGGGGGAGGGGGTATTCGATGACAGTGATCAAAAGGCACAAATTTCCAGTTATAAGATAAATAAGTATTAGGGATGTAATGTACAGCATGGTGACTATAGTCAACACTGCTGTATGGTATATATGAAAGTTGTTAGGAGAGTAGATCCTAAGAGTTCTCATCACAGGGAAAATTCTTTTTTCTTTTTCTTTTATTTCATATCTATATGAGATGATGGATCTTAGCAAAGTTCTTCTGGTAATCATTTCACAATATACATAAGTCAAATCTTTATGCTGTACATCTAAAACCTTATCCAGTGCTGTATGTCAATTATATCTCAATAAAACTGGGAACAAAAGAGAAATTCTAACAAGGAGCCACAAAGCGTGTTCTCTCCCATCCTCAAAATCAGTTTCAAGGTAGAAGGGACAAATGAAAATTCATCATTCTACATTGTTAATTGAGATGTGGTTAATAATAATGAGAATACTGGCAAGAACAATATTTTCCGGGCCCTCAAACAAATCTCTGCTCCTTGGCTGCCCGAACTATAAAGTGGGAGATAAAGATATCCTGTTCACAGGATTGTGAACAGCACCGAACACGACACGTGAAAAACTATTTAGAATTATGAAGTACTGTATAAGCATAAGTGGTGGTTACTGTTTTCGGTAGTGGTGACGGTAGTTTTAGATGTAGGAATGGGGTCATGTTATTTCCTTCTCCTCCTCAGCCTGGAGTACTGCACAGTGGCCTGGCTAAATGCCTACAAGCAATGTCAGTGGAGGGAAGGAAAACAGGAAGAAAGAGAGTGGGAGAGAAGAGAATGTGTCTGAGGCGGTGGGAGCATTGAAAAAGAGCAACAAAAGTGGTAGAATGTGGTTTCTCCAACAAATGGCGCAATCTTAATTTAATCAACGTGGAGAAGAGGGCAATGTTTAAGGAACACTTACAATGCCATGGGTGCTTAAAGGTGCTGTTTCACGGAATCTTTACAACCATCCTGTGAGGTTTAACAGACGAGAAAACTGATGACTGGAGCAGTTGCACAACATTCTCAAAGTCATGATAACAACTCAGACAACTAGTAAATATTAGAAGCCAAGATCAGAAAATGGGAAATGGAAATCCGCTGGAGAAAAAAGTAAAATAACTGGGACCTGGGATACAGAGTGGAACGCACGTGCTCTCTGAAGGCAGTTGAATTCATCCTCCCCGACCCCCTACCTCCGCCCTGCCCCAACACTATGCTCACCTAACAAGGATGCAATTTGGGGCATATTTGAACTTCATATCTATATCTACGTCCACATTCACATCCACATCTACACCCACATCCACACCCACATCCACATCTACTTCTATCTCTATATTTACATATGTGATAGGTTTGGATGCGAACCTCTGTTGGTTCTGATTGCTATTTGGGGGCTAGACCTGGTCAAGAAGGGGCTAAGTCCAATTTCATGTTTGTTACAGGAATCCCTGCCGCCCTTTTAGTGCCCAAATTATAGGTATTCCTCCTTTAATACGTAAACACATAGATTCAAAATGCTAGAAATTCTGAGAAAATGGCAGAAATCTGGAAAGTAAGCACACAGTTTGTCCAGAAAGAAGCACAGGGTAGGAAAATAAACTCAATTCATTCAGTGCTTCCTGCGTGCCCGCCATTATAGTAAGTGCTTTATATGCAGCAATTCATTCACTCCTCACAACGACCCTGTGATTTTTCCCATTTTGCAGAAGAGGAAAGTGAGGCGCATGAGCACTACACATGTCCAAGACCACACAGCGTGTAAGAGGAGGAGCTGGGATTTGAACCCAAGTTTTCCAGCTTCAATAACTATTTACTTAACTAAGATATAGATTCGCTTGGGTCTCGTGTGATAAGGAATATATTATTTAATTTTAATATATTCAAACAAAACAGGTTATTGCAATTCAAAATAATGAAAAAGTCGTTATCAAGTCAATGGTATGAAAAAGACAGGAAAACTAAGACACTTTTAAGGTAATGGATAAAATTGGAATATGGGCTGGGTACTAGATGAAATGAAAGGATTATAGTTATTTCTAAGTGTTGTATTGTATTATTGTTATGTAAGAAAATGTCTCTCTTTTTTAGAAATTCACGCTGAAACATTTTGAAGTGAAATGTCACAGTATCCTGGATTTGCTTTTAAATAGTTCATGAGATGAGGTGAAAAAGCAAGAAAGAGGGAGAGAGAGAGAGAGAGAGCAAGAGATAGAGAGAGAGAGAGAGAGAGAGAGAGAGGGAGAAAGATGGGCTATATAATGCAAATACGGCAAAATGCTGACGAGCCTTGAGTCTGGGGATGGAAAATGAGTGTTCATCGTGCTAGTATTTCTACATGGTGTATAGTTAAACTTTTTCATAATAAAAGTTTAAAAAAGAAACAGTTCATTTAAGTTCACAGAAGCTCGGTGGTAATACCAACATCAATATGTGACGAATGTGGTAAATACAGAGGAACAGCTTAATAGCACCAAGCAATTTACATGAAAGTGTCATTTTAAGCCACAAAATTGCACTGTTTACTTTTCATGTGTTAGTGCTTTTCGGAAAAATAATGTAGAAAGGCAATAATATCATCTAAGTCTGTTTGTTTACTAGCAATAATGCTTGTATAATTGTTTTAATGTGCTGTAGCTCCACATTTATTTTTAGCAATCTTTGTTTTATTGGTTAATTCAAAACATAGTCACTTCCTGGCTTGAGCAAAATCAGCATGTTGCTTCCACACCAGAGAAAGTTCATAATCACTTGTCCTGTCTCATTTGAACTTTATGAAAAGACAATTTTTCGCTTTTCAAAAGTTCACAAGTAGGTGGCAAATGTATTTGCAAAGTCTTTTCCCTTTTAATTGCAGTCCAAACTACCAGAACATTTAGAAAAATCGTGTTTTTCACATTCACAGATCAAGTTTTATGACAGAGAGAAATGCAAACCAAACTTTTAACAAAAGTTCTATTATAAAAAGTATAATCTTACCTATATTACATAGGTCAATATAGAATTTGTCTGATCCTTTTTCTTTTCTTTTGATTGGCACCTGAGCTAACATCTGTTGCCAATCTTCTTTTTTTTTTTTCCTTCTTTTCTTTTCTTTCTCCCCGAAGCCCCCAGTACGTAGTTGTATATTCTAGTTGTAGGTCCTGATGAGTGAGCAGCGTCATGTCCGCGCCCAGGATCCGAACTGGCAAAACCCCGGGCTGCTGAAGCGAGAGCACGAACTTTACCGCTCGGCCATGGGGCCGGCTCCCATGTTTTCTTTATCTATAAATATCTGTCTTCCCAAGTTTGATCCAGTAACTTCTGAAATATTTGAAAAGATTAACATTTGCCTGTACAGGTCCACGATCCTTTCTCTGGAATCCTCGCAGTCAGGTGTTTTTGGAATTTGGAATATTTCAGATTACAGGGAAGTAATACTTGTGTACGCTCCATGCCACATAACGCTCCCGCTAGTGTCTAGGAGAGCAACTTGTAGTCAGATGCATTCATATGTCTGCAATGAAATGTATAAATATTCTCATTAAGTGGGCTGTAGATTTCAAGGAGCCTCACATCAGTTTAGGTCGGATTTGGCTACCAGCTGAAAATACCCTGACTCCAGGATGATTTTGGGTTTTCAGTGCCCTTGGGGTTTCAGAATTACAGATGAAGGACTGTGGCGCTGTATACTGTGGGTAAGAGTCCCAGCTTTAGAGTCAGACAGGCTGGTGTCTAAACCTTAGCTGCGACCCTTATTAGCTGTGTGACTCACTGGATCTCATTTATAAAATGGGAATAATACCTACTTCATAGGATTGTCATTCAGATGATGATGATTATTATTATATATTATTGTCTTCGGATAATTTATGTAAAGTGGTTAGCAGAATGAGTGTCTCAGTGTAAGAGATCAAAAAGCAGCAGCTGTTATCGTACTATTAGTCTTATTAAGTATAAGAAAGCTGTGGGAAGCATTTCTATTCTTTTCAGTTAGCCCCCAGGTCTTTTTATCTCTGTGTTAATTGCTGGGTGGGGTGTGCATCTGGGCTAAGCTATTAGAGAAATTAAGCTCTAAGATAATGCTCATGGAGCTCTGACTCTGATTTTTGCCCAAACTAAGGTTAGCATCAACTAGGCGATCTTCTGAGGCCCTACGACCTCTGAATTGGGCTGAATTTGGGAGACCCTCTAGCCTCTCCTCACCCCTGCCCCCAACCCTTGCAACTGCAGTGGTCTATTCTTTTAGAACTTCTGCGAGGAATGGTGCACGCTCCTTGTAACAAAAACTGAGTCTTCTGCTCCATCATTTTCCTTCCCCTGTTTCAGCTGTCAGAGACAGGCTTTAAAATTGTTTCTACTTCTATTTCTTCTTCTGGTAACTTCCATAGCTCTAGGTAATAGGTCCTTATCTCTGTTTCTGACTCCTCCATATGAAAAACAATAGATAAATAACTATACTTCTTCCCCTTTCTCTCATACCCTCCTTCTAAAGTGTCATCATTTTGAGTTCTTCTGTTGGTTGCTTTTGTAACTCTAAAAATAATATACATAAATCTCTACTAATTGTTCAATTAATTTTCACTACAAGATGAAGATACTAGTACCCATATATTTTCTTTACGTTTTCCTGTTCCTTATCATGCCTTCTGTCAGGTATCTTTTTACTTTTCTTTCTTTTTTTTTTTTTAAAGATTTTATTTTTTCCTTTTTTCTTCCCAAAGCCCCCTGGTACATAATTGTATATTCTTCGTTGTGGGTCCTTCTAGTTGTGGCATGTGGGACGCTGCCTCAGTGTGGTTTGATGAGCAGTGCCATGTCCGCGCCCAGGATTCAAACCAACGAAACACTGGGCCTCCTGCAGCGGAGCACGTGAACTTAACCACTCGGCCACGGGGCCAGCCCCCCCTTTTTACTTTTCTATTGAGAAGGCATTAGCATTAATATTTTGTGCTACGACTACAGCTGAGGTTCTATGCTTTGTCTGTAGTTGAGTGTGAAAGCTGAAAGCCAATCAGCAGAACAATTTACATTATTCTGATTGTGTAAAAATGTTCACTTCTGGGCCAAAGAATGATTTGATGCCATGATCTCAGTGTCACTCAGAGGAGAATATTCTGAACTTCAAGCCCAAATGGAGTCTCTCTTATGACCTCTACCCTTTCTTAAATCATGCCACATTTAATTTTCTTCGTATTTCGCTGATGAGACTCTTGTATGATACTTGTTTGTCTGTGTTTTCAATAGATTTTAATTGTCTTTCTTTTTTCCTTGCATCGTAGTCTCATGGATTTCTATGCTCTCAGCCATAGTATCTAGTCTAAGCCATCTTTCTGGTCCTCTAGTTTAAGAACAATTTTAAATTACACGTAGGACACGTGAATATACTATCTGTTTGTAAAACACTTGTGACCAGCAACCCAATCTGAGAACACATGTTATTCTTGTATAATTTGAAAACTTCCTAAACATACGAAGTTTCTCCTATATTGAAATTCTTCCCACCCCTAAAATTCACTAATTTTCACTGCTTAATATACTGAGCTCTGTATACTTTAATGTCTTTCATGATAATTTCCACACCTGGTCTTCAGATCCATACTGCCTACTAGAAATCTCCCATTGGGAGGGGCCAGCCCAGTGGCGCAGTGGTTAAGTTTGCACGTTCTGCTTCTTGGTGGCCCAGGGTTCACCGGTTCGGATCCCGGGTTCAGACATGGCACTGCTTGGCATAAGCCATGCTGTGGCAGGCGTCCCACGTATAAAGTAGAGGAAGATGGGCCAGTCTTCCTCAGCAAAAAGAGGAGGATTGGCAGCAGATGTTAGCTTAGGGCTAATCTTCCACACAAAAAAACAAAACAGAAATCTCCCATTGGTGTTAGCCAAAGCAATCCCAAACATAAAATGACTGGATTGAAAAAGAAATTCACAGAAGAAATATGTAATCCATGATTCTACCTATATAAACTTCCCAAATTGTCAAAACAAATCAAAACGGATATTATATGCGTGCATGGCAACAGTATTAAAAAAAGCTACGAGCTGATTAACGCCATATTCAGTTATTGGTTACCTCTGGTGGAGGGACATGGGTGCGATCAAGGAGGCACACGGGGTGGGAGGAATTCTAAGACACTGACATTGATCATGCTCTGTTTTTTAGGTTGACTACAAGGGTGTTTGCTTTTCATAATTCACACAGGTTGGATGCCCTCTGAATGTACGATGTATTTCACAATAGGGATGAAAGAAGACTCTTTCTCTTCTCATTGCTTTTACCTCTTGTCCCTCTAACTCATTTCTCAAAGCATCACACTTTGGCTTGTAATTCTGACTATTTTCTTGAAACTGTCACCTCTGGGATGATCAATAATCTTCTGATCAATAGAGGCAAGCGTACCGCATTTGACCGAGTACTACCCTTCCTTTCTTGCAACATCCGTCTCTAGCGGTTTCTCTGGCAAAGCGTTCTCCTATTTCTTGTCTGCATTTAAAGACAAAAGAGATGAAACAAAAAACAAATATCAACCACATACCAGACTTGAATCTTTCTGACGTTTAAAAGTAATTCTCCCCTTCCCCAAATCCCCCCAAAACAGAGCAGTTCTACTTTCCATTAACCAGAATATCAAGCTAACTAGACAACAACATTCAAAAATGGAGAAGCTGACTCTTTAGCTATCCAGAACACTTTTCCCAAGCTTTTTACAAATATGGGAGTTTGCTGATTTTTGTTTACAAAATTCAAGATTAAAGTCTTCTTTTTTTTTTTTGAGGAAGATTGTCACTGTGCTAACATATGTGCCAATCTTCCTCTATTTTGTATGTGGGATGCCACCACAGCATGGCTTGGTGAGCAGTGTGTAGGTCTGCACCTGGGATCTGAACCTGCGAATCCTGGGTTGCTGAAGTGGAGCATGTGAAGTTAACCACTATACCACCAGGCCGGCCCCTATTTTTTTTTTGATAGACTTTATTTTTTAGAGCAGCTTTAGGTTCATAGCAAAATTAAGCAGAGAGACAGAGAGAGCCTATATACTCCCAAGCATTCACAGCCTCCACTATGATGAACATCCCTCACCAGAGTGGTGCATTTGTTACAGTTGATGAACCTACATTTGCATGTTATCACCCAAAGACCGTAGCCTACATTAGGGTTCACTCTTGGTGGTGTACATTCTATGGGTTTTGACAAATGTATAATGACATGTACCTATCATTATAGTATCACCCAAAATAGTTTCACTGCCCTAAAAATCTTCTGTGCTTTGCCTATTCATCTCTCCTTCCTCTCAATCTTTAGCAACCACGGATCTTTTAACTGTCTCCATCGTTTTGCCTTTTCCAGAATGTCATCTAGTTGGAATCATGCAAGATGTAGACTTTTCAGGTTGGCTTCTTTTATCTAGTAATGGGCACTTAAGTTTCTTCCACATCTTTTCGTGGCTTGAGAGCTCATTTCTTTCTTTCTTTTTTGTTTTTTTTTGAGGAAGATTAGCCCTGAGCTAACTACTGCCAATCCTCCTCTTTTTGCTGAGGAAGACTGGCCCTGATCCAACATCCATGCCCATCTTCCTCTACGTTATATGTAGGACCCCTACCACAGCATGGCTTTTGCCAAGGGGTGCCATGTCCGCACCCAGAATCCGAACCAGTGAACCCCGGGCCACGGAGAAGCAGAACGTGTGAACTTAACCACTGTGCCACCAGGCTGGCCCCTCATTTCTTTTTAACACTATATAATATTCCATTGTCTGGACATTTCACAGTTTATTTATCCATTTACCTGCTGAAGGATGTCTTGGTTGTGTCCAAGTTTTAGCAGTTATGAATAAAGCTGTTATAAATATCCATGTATGGGTGGACATGTTGGTAACTCCTTTGGGTAAACAGCAAAGAGCATGATTGCTGGATCAGATAGCAAGAGTACGTTTAGTTTTGTAAGAAACCGCCAAACTGTCTTCTGAAGTGGCTGTACCATTTTTCCTTCCCAACAGAGGTGCTTGGGTAAGGATTGTTACCCATGTTAATCACTTTTGGTCACTTGACAATCTATAGCAAGGAGGAAACTCAGAAAGAGTTGATGTAAGAAAGCTCAAAAGGTTTGAATGTTATAGCAGTTTTGAATAATTGCTTTGTTTACAGGGAAATGTTATAAGCAAGTTAATGACCATGGCCTTTTTAGATTTTCAAAGTAAATTGTTGTGAAGATACGGTAAAAAGTCAGTCCTGAAGGTTAAATTAACTTTAATCATTAAAAAAATTATTTGCCATCTTTCACACATTTTATTTGATAAGTATTTGTTGAGTACATACTATGTACAGATTATTGAAAATTCAGAAAAAAATCTCTACTCTCAGTTCTATTTCTTAGCCCATTGTATATCACTTAGCAAAAATTAGTAAAGAATAGTACCATAAAGACATACTGAATGTATCATGTTTAACACAAAAATTACTATTGTGCTTGCATAATACAGCTTTTTCTAGGCTTTAAATTAGCAAGCATTCAAAACTAGGAAAATTGTCTCTAAATGGGGGAAAAATCTGATCTCTTTCCTGAGGCCTGCTATATTTATATTTTGGTTTTTATAAATATGTATGGTAGGTTTATATTAAAGATTTTGTAATTGTTGATCCTTTTATTTAATTAAACATTTGAGAATGCATTTTTTCCACATTCATAAGTGATCATACGGATTTCCTCAAATTTTCCAGAGGAGGAAAAAATAACTATATTTGGGTGGAGATAGAACATGGAATGGAAAGTTTCAGCCCCAAAGACTTTTTTTCATCAAGTTATGAACATGTGAACATGGAATTATAATTGAAACCATTTTGTATACTTCACCATCAAATTCGTACTGAAAAGAATGTTTTGCTAATTTAAACAACAGATATAGAAACTCTCCCTAGTCCACAGGATTTATTAAATTTCTGCTGTAGCATCCCTTTAGTAACGAGGCGGAGTGGTCCATGAAGTGAATGGTAGGCTAATAAGGACCGTAGATACATATGGAACAGCTAAATGAAACCTAGAGATGAATCTAACCATGTTTTATACTGAACCCAAAAGTTTTTGAGACAGTTTGATGTAAAACTACTATGTTTAGCCAATGTTATCTCCTAGAGCTGGTAAATTTAAAACAAAATTTGCCCTTGACTTCTTAAACTTTTCTTTTTTTATTGCTTACTTTCTAATGATGATTTAAATGAGCAGTGAAGAGACCAAAAATAAGACAATGAATAGATATATTTTTTTTATTATTTTTTAATTTTTTTTTTTTGAGGAAGATTAGCCCTGAGCTAACTACTGCCAGTCCTCCTCTTCTAGCTGAGGAAGACTGGCCCTGAGCTAACATCGTGCCCAGGACCAAAGAAATTGAAATATGTACAGACCATACAACTAGCTAAAAGTAGGTCAGTTCAAAGACCTAGGCCTCTGAGAAATCATTTCAGTGCTCTTTCCTCTGGAGTTTTGTTCTGCTCTAGTACCCTCTATGTAGTAGATACTCATATATTTAATAAATGCATAAGTAGTTGATACTCATATATTTAATAAATGCATAAGTAGTTGAGAACTGATTTTATATTTGCACAAGTAGCATTTGGATTATTGGAAATATAAAATAGAAGTAAATGGACTATAATATAGGTTTTTGTTACAAACATTTAAATATTTTCCTTTAAACTAGGGTTAAAAATTTTAGCTACATTTCATTCTTGGCCTTTTACAAGTTTAATAAGATTGCGCATCTTTGGATAAAATCTGTCAGGAGAGATATTCCACATATGTCACTCTCTACCCCATTCTGAGTTGTGATGCATTCATATCCTGACCACATACCCCCAAAATATCCATGAATTTGGTCCTTGACACAAGTACCCCAATTCTTGCCTCATCCTGGGCAGTGCTCGTGTGGACGATCCTTCCGATATGCACCCTCATGGTTCCTTGACTTAAATGCCAAAGCTGTCATCTATACTTGACTCGATCCCTCTGTCATCATCCAGAGCTGCCCTCCCTCTAACATCTCAAGTCCCCCTTTGCTTTCTGCCCACACCTTCTTATCCTTCCAGGTGTTTCCGTCCCTCACTGTGCTTACACCTGGTCTTTGACCTCATCGAGTTCTCCAGTCTCCCCATCCCTCCTTCCACCCCCAGCCTATGGTCCATCATAACACAGCTTTGCATATATCTGTGACTTGCTTACACATTTCCCTTTGTCATACCTACTCCACAAAACTGTCCACTCTGATGAAGTTAATCATCTTTTTCCTATAATTTTCTGTGAAAATTATCCCCAATCTCAGTTTTGTCTTCCTTGCCACCCAGAGGCAAATCCTTACGGTTTTCCTTTGTGAGTTCTCATTGTAGTTCCCTTCAGATGCTAAACCAACCTCTCTCCCTCTTCATAAGCTCTCTTGCTTAGTTAGGACCCTGCTGGACCCTTGAGGTTAGCTATCACAATCTCTATCTTCAGTTCCTTTCTCTCGTGCCTGACCCTACTATACGGGTAATAAAAAGGTAAAAACTTGATTTTTCAGCCTCCCTTATAGCTGAGTGGCCAAGTGATACCACTTTTTCCAACTAAGCACAAGCTGAAGTCTTCGGAGCTCTTCTTCCTCTTTCCTCTTTGTTCCTGGAACATGACTGTGAAATCTAGGAGCGCAGCAGCCATGTTGTAACAGTGACTTATAAAGCAACATGTGAAGGACAGGGACACAGGGACACGGAAAGCCAGAAGGGTTATGCTGATGATTTTGTGGAGTCCCTACACCCACAGCTACCCCCAGCTGCCTAATCTTTCAAGTTTAGCAAGAGAGTGGTTTACATGTCATGCCTGCTTCCTCTCTTCTTACTGACTTCTTTTTTTTTTTCTTTTTTTTGAGGAAGGTTAGCCCTGAGCTAACTACTGCCAATCCTCCTCTTTTTGCTGAGGAAGACTGGCTCTGAGCTAACATCCGTGCCCAACTTCCTCTACTTTATACGTGGGATGCCTACCACAGCATGGCTTGCCAAACGGTGCCATGTCCACAACCGGGATTGAACCGGCAAACCCTGGGCTGCCGACACGGAACATGTGAACTTAACCGCTGCGCCACCGGGCCGGCCCCCTTACTGACTTCTTAAACCACTCTACTAAAATTGTTCTTGGAAGGATTACTCCTAACTTCATTTTAAGTTTCCAGTTAATTGAGTTTCCTGTAGCATTTGCATTATTGATCAGACTCTCCTCGAAACTCTCTCTGCCTCTGGCTTCCTCTGATTTTCTTTTGACCTCCAGGATGAATCCTTCTCAGCTTCCTCTTAATTCTCCACTTGACTTGCCCCATTCCCCCATTCCCTCAATCTCCAATTTTGCTCCTTTTCTAACTGCCCCCTGAGTGATGGTATCCTGAGGCTCCCTCCTTAGCCCCCTTGCATTTTACTATTTATACTCTTCATGATTAATCATTTACTCTTTGGTTTAAATGCCAGCAATATTCTGGACACTTCCAAGTGTGAATCTCCTGTTTAGATCTCTCTTTGAAGCTGCATCTACAGCTTCTTAAGAGGCATCTTCACGTATGTGTTGTATTGGTCAGGGTCCAGTTAGGAGATAGAAAACACACCAGTAATTTAAATAGAGAACATTTACTATAAAGAATTGTTTACTAGTAAAAGGTGATTAACTACTAAAAGGAGCAATAGAGGACTCTAAGGGTATAAAAATAGTAAATGCAGAAAGCAACTACTGCCTCTAGGGCTAGGGAAGAGTGAAAAAGTAAGAAATAAAGAGTTTTGAAGAGCTGCCCACGCCCCCCAAGGTTGAAGCTGGGACCTCTCTGCAGAGGGCGCGGCTGCCAGAGGAATAGGAACAGGAAGAGGCAGTGGTGGAAAAACTTGCCAGAGGGCACAGGGCCGGGGCTGGTGGGAGAGGGTTTCTGAGTTGAGGCCCCCGGCTTTTACATGCTGACTGACTGGCTGCCATACTCAAATAAAAGCCCACTGGAAATAGGAAGAAAGCCCCTTCCTGCCTATACGGCCTCACACTGTCCCTCCAGTGCTCTCTATTGACAAAGCCTAACATGGAGCCAGCTGGCAAAGACGTGTCTACAGGGTCCAGCTCTAGGACACAAAGCAAAGAAGGGGACATTTGGGGGCTCAGAGTCAATAAATTGATAACTGGCATTAATGGTCAGCTGGCACCTCCAAGTCAATCTGTCAAAAATAGAGCTAATTACATTTCCCTCTGGTTCTTCTCTCATTGAATGGTATCACCATCTCCCCAGTCACACAAACTGGAAACCTGTAAGGGGTCTTAGACTCTTTCCTTTTCCTAACCCTCACATTTCATCATCAAGTCCCATTGATTTTACTTCCTAGATGTTTATTCATTTAATAAAGATCTACTGATGTACCAGGCACCATTCTAGGCACAGGAGATACACAGCAATGACTAAAACCAGATAAAAATCCCTGCCCACATGGAGCTTACAGTCCAAGATTGGGGAGGGCGGCATAGAAGAGAAACAGAAGAACTAAGTAAAATATACGACATGTTAGAAGATAAGAGTCATAAACAAAAGTGAACAATGTAAGGGAATAGGGAGTGTTGGGGGCTGCAGTTTCTATAAGGTACTCAGGGAAGCCCTCATGGAGAAGGTGGCATTTGAGTAAAGATTTGAAGGAGGTCAGGGAAGAAATGCTTTGGGGAAGAGAATTCCAGAAAAAAGGGCAACAAGGGAAAAACCTCTAAGCTAAGAGTGTGCATAGTGTGTCCGGGGGCAGCAAGGGGGAGATGAGTAGGAGAAGAGGTCAGAGACATGACAGCTGTGTGGCTCTGTAGGCCATTGGAAGGCTTTGGTTTGTGTTCACACTATGATTGGAGGCCATTGAGAGGTTTTTTTTTTATTATTGTGAGGAAGATTGGCCCTGAGCTAACATCTGTTGCCAATCTTCCTCTTTTTGCCTAAGAGAGATTGTTCCTGGGCTAACATCCATGCCAATCTTCCTTTATTCATTGAGGGATTGTGAACAGGGGAGTTACATAATCAGATCTGCTTTAACAGTATCACTCTGGTTGCTGAGTGAGAACGGCTGAAGGGGGAGTGAGGGGAGAAACGGGAGGCCAGTTGGCAAGCTTCTGTGAGCATCCATTCAAGAGATGATAATGGCTTGCCCCACCGTGGTAGCAGTGGATGGGGTGAGAAATAGTCCTACTCGCAAAATGAGAAGTCTCTCTGTCATTGCTGCCACACCATCTTTGTCTTAGACCTCACTCTTTGTCTCCCATTTTCCCTCTTAAGTCAGCTTACTGCTTGCAACCCCAGTCCCTTCTTGTATCCCTCACTAAAATTTCTCTTTCACACTGATGTTAGTCATCTTTCTAAAATGCAATTCTGATTTTCTTAACCACTTGACTCCTCATCTCTAATAGGATAAAGCCCAAATTCTTAGCATGGTCTACGAAGGTTGTTCCTGCAGTAATCTAGCTCCCAGCAGTGTGCCACGTGCTCTAGGCAACCCACTTTACTCTCAGATCTTCAAACGGGCCATGACCTCCCTTTCTGTTTTGCCTTTTCGCATTCTGTCCCTTCTCTCTAGACTGCATTGTGCTTGACACTGAGTTTAACAAACAGATCAAAATCTCCTAAACTTTTGACTTTCATTCGAATAGTTCGGGAAGTCTTCCCTGACCCTTCTCCTCTTTGCCCCGCCTCTGAGTCTAATGATCTCACACATTGTTCTTTTGGAACACATGCATCCTATGGTTTGAAGTCTGTCTCTCTTGCTAGACTGAGAACTCCTTGAGACAGTGTATGTGGTTTTTATTTCTTTCATCACATTTAAAGTTCTTAAAAATTTATGGAATGAATAAATTAACATAGTAAATGAGAAGTAAGGGTTAACACGTGTAAGACTGAAGTCACGCACATAAGCTTCCAGAGAGGGATTGTGCCCCAGCAAAGCTCCATGGAAACCAGCTATAGGCCGGAGCTTAAAATAGTAAGTCCAGGTCAACGGCAAGACTTACATCTCTTCATGAGATTGGGCACAGGAAAAGCGAGGGAGAAGGGTGTGCCCCTAACAAGGATAAATTCTACCACAAACTTGGTCCATCATATGGCTGTAACCTTGAGGTTTGGACTCCAGACCTCTGCTCACACCAACAGTGGGATTTGTGCTCACTCCACAAACAAATGCTGAGCTAGTAGATGAGACTGGAGCCAATGCTATGTTATATACCGTATTATATCGTCATTTTATCCCAGCCTCGATCTTACCAGAGGAGGGCTGGTGCTTCCCTCTTCAAGGAGTAGAAGGGCCTCTCTCACCAAGAGCTGAGATTCTTTTCCCAGACTCTGGAGTCAGCCCTTCGAGATACCTTTCACTCTCATAGGATGCAGCAGATCATAAGGCCACCCTCACGTCTGCTACTGTTCCTGTTTCCAGCGCGTCCTGGAGGAGTACTGCTAGGCAATGTACCCCTATTTGCTTGATATTAAGTTTATTAACAAACAAGTCAAAATCTCCTAAACTTCTGATTTTAATTTGAATAGGATAGACTAAAATTTCTAGTTGCTTTTCTTTGCATAGATCAGAATATTCTCCTTTGTATGTAATTAAGTACACTTTGAGATTTATTGAGAAAGGTAGGCTGGGACCAGGTACCTAATGAAGACCCCAGGCAGAGCCTTTGAGCCATTGAGAAGGAGTTGGCACACAAAATTTTAGTGATTCCTTAAAAGCTTTAAGCAGGAAATACGCTGCTGGGCATTTTGGCTGGGCTTCTCACACTATTTCTCCCTTTTCAGACTTAACCTATTTATCCTTGTTTGTCTCACAGATTTGACTTATGGCTTTCCGCAGTCACCTTCCTTAACATTCAGTGTCTCCCAGTGGTGTTGAAAGCTGCAGGGTACAGGCCGCAGTGGTGGGAGCATGCGACAGTGCACCAGGTTCAATCCACAGCTCGACGTGAGAGCCCAGGCCTGTGAAGGGAGCCTGCACGAGGCCAAGCCACATGTGGTTCCAATAGGGACACCAAGGACAGGGGTGGGATGAAGCTGAGGACAGAAATTTGAGTCAGAGTGAGTTTAGCCCAGACTTGACCCTGCCAGCTTTTTGTGAAATGCCTTGTTTCTCTTTAAGCTGCTTTTCCAGTGGCTCAGGAGGCAAGGCTATGGTAGGTGCGATGCTGGGGATATCTTCTGATGTTAGTTTCAATTTTAATCTAAGAAATATAAAACAGAATCAAATACTGGGAGAGTACTAAATGGCTTATGAAAACCCGCAATCCCTCCCCTGGTTTCTCACCTCTGGGCTAGTCCGCAAAGGCAAATTCTTTAGAGTCATTTAGTAGGCTCCTTTTGTATTTATTTTCATTTTCCTAAATACTGTTTACTCTATCTCCTGATTTGCCAATTTTAGACATTGTCTTATACCTTTTGACCAAGGGAGATGAGGATTTAGCTGCCTTACAGAGACTCGCTGCCCAGCCTCCCCACTCTCTCCACACACTCTACTCCTCACATCCCATCTTTCCAAAAAGTTGCATCATGACTTGGGATCATCAAGATGCAGAGTTTACATTTTTATGACTATACGAAAATTGTTCACTCACTGCTGAGCCAAGTAGCATGCTAAAATTTCATTTCTTTTCGTGAACAAATATTTTTTTCTTGGAGTTAATCATTGCTTCATTTCTTCATCTGTTTGAGTTTTCTTTGTACCCATTGCTAAATATTTTCATAACTTTCCATGGCCTCTCAATACAATTTTCCATATTTGAAATGAATGAGGTCATCGATCAGCGTCTTGTTTGTCCTTGAAGAAGCCTCTGCTGGAGCTTTTCAACTTCTTGCTTCCATCTGGATTGTGTTCTCTAGCCCGCTTCCTAGCTGGCATCCTGAGATTTATGTTGGGATTTGTTGTTGAGTGTCTTTGTTGGATTCCTGGATTCCTATATTCTGTGTCTTTTTCTGTCTTGATTTTTTCCCCATTTATTTCAGTAGATCCACAGCTTGCAATGGGTTTTCAGAAAACTACATGGGAAAAATCTATGAGACACTGCATGTGTGAAAAAGTGCGTATTCTGCCTGCACATCTAATTTATAATTTGATTTGGGGTAGAATTCAGGATTCACAATAATTTTCCTTCAGAAATTTGAAGGATTTGTCCCACTATTTTCTACCTTCAAATATTGTCAATGACTTGTCCAATGTCATTCTTCTTCTGATCCTTTGCGTGTGATCTATTTTTTCCTGTCTGGAAGGTTTTATGATTTCATGATTTCACATTTCAGAGTGATGTGCCTTGGTGTGGGCCTGTGTGGGTCCTTTCAAACTGTATTCAGTTAAGTGAAAATTTCTGGTAGTCTTTCTTTAATAACCCCCTCTCCAGTCTTTTGTTGTTTTCTCTCTGGAATTTCCATGAGTAGAATGTTGGACCCCTTGAATTCATCTTCTAATTCCCTCATCTCTTCTGTTTTGGTTCAGCATTTAGTCCTCTCACTCCATTCTGCGAGATTCCTTGGCTTTATCTTCTAACTATTCTATGGAGTTATTTATTTTAGCTGTTGTTTTTTAATTTGCAGAAGGTTTTCTTCTTTTCTGATCACTCTTTTCTTTTAATGGTGGGTTGGGGAAGGGAGACAGTCCAACTGTTCCTTATACAATCCTCAACCATTTTCTGAGTTTTCACCACAACACTTCACCCCTGCCTTGTGTTGTATGTGTGATGCTGGTGAGTCCTGAGCCTGTCTCAGGCTCTCTGTGGGTGGGCAGCATTGTTACTCATCAGCATCTGTGGGCACTCTGGTCCCGCCCTCATCTACTCTCTGTTTCTGCCACTCCTCTCCATTTGCTTTCAGTTTTCATTTATTGCGGTTTAGATGTTTCATCAAAGATGAAGTTTGTGTTTTGAATCTTAACACTTTATGCCATTTCAGATAATTTCTGAGATAAGAAGGGGACAGAAATATCTATTTTGCTATTATAAAACCAAAAATCCTTGGGATATATTTTAAAGGCATAACACAGTTTTTCACCTAACAAAGATCAGACTGAAAAACCATCCTTGACTCTATACTTGCTCTTAAGTCTAATATAGAACTATAACTCTCTCTTTATAATTACACATGTGTAGCCTGATATTTATTTACACAATGAGGAAAATTGTAGCAGCACAAGCTTGCCTCAACTTGAGGGGTTAAATTACAGCTTTATTAAATCAAAATATCTGCTTATCTGAATCCACCCATTTCTGCAAAATTAGATAAGCCTTGCCCTTATCCTGGGCTTAAGCTTAGGCTCTTGACTAGATGTTTTCCACAGCTACGGATTAATCTGAAACTGGACAAGAATTTCTCTGTTTACCCACCATTGCCTCATGTAACTTGCAATTTAAACTTTTTTTTTTTTTTCCTTAATGGAGGCACACCATTCATCACCACTTAGAAGAGCTTGGTCTGGCCAAGTGGAAACTGTTTCTCCATGGGTCCCATTACAGGTGTCAGGAGGTACCAGGTGGTGGGGTGCAATTGCCCATTTCCAACGTGATAGGTATTTGAAGCTATAGCCTTTTGCAACTTTGAACCCCTTGTGATGTTTGGAAAATTCCCCTCTTTATGATGAATCTGTGTCCCCGAAGTTGAAGTCAGAATACTGGTCTTTCCATTTTCTCTTGTGGCTGAAGCATAGCTGTACGACCTAGCCTCCACCAGTGAGGCCCACTCACGCAAGACTTCAATTCAGAAGCTAATGGCATGAGGAAGTTGTTGTGGGGCGTCCAGCCTGGTAAAGGCGGAAGCAGAGACAGCCATTCTGCAAAGGCAGCATGACAGAGGTCTAGTAATGGCATCAGGGGTGCAAACTGTGGGGTCTCTGCCCACTGGTGGCATCTTCACTGGGGCAGATCTATGGTATAATTGGGGCATTGTGCCAGGTAGCATAGCCTCTAACCCTGCTTTTCTGGTACTCCTCTCCACCTTCTGGAATATTTTGATATTCTGTAAAAAATTGATTTTTTGTAAACTAGCCAGGGTGTCAATCTTCCTGATTCACCCATTGGAGATGGAATACAACATCTTTTCTCACCTGTGTTGTTTCCATTGTTTCTGACATCTAGTTTGAGTTTGGATTTTGTTCACCCTTTTTGTTACCTTGCTGGCTTGCAATTGGCTTTATTTCGTGTGAAGAAAAGGCACTTCTAGTTGATTTTGAAGTTCTGAGGCCAAGAAGCCAAAGACTATATTCTC
This sequence comes from Equus przewalskii, assembly GCF_037783145.1. Lineage (NCBI taxonomy): Eukaryota > Metazoa > Chordata > Mammalia > Perissodactyla > Equidae > Equus > Equus przewalskii. The sequence goes on along the minus strand of NC_091853.1, from coordinate 20,379,305 downwards.
AGAAACCATTTCTAAGTAGTCTGAAGTGTGGATCAGACTGGGTTTAGTTTCCGACCTTGCGGGGCCTCCCAGTGAATTGTGTTCCCTGCACTGTGCAGCGTTACTTGGAAGACGTGGTGACCCTCAGTGATTCCTCATATGTAGTGGTACCAGGGCGGAGTAAGTTTATCCTTTGCCATGAATTCTTACGAAAACATTTATTTCAACATATATTTTCACCTCCTTTTTTCTCAGAAACATTCTTGGAAGCTAAAAATTCTTCCTGCTTTCTGAAGAGTGGCAAAATACTGACTAATCACCAATATCCTGCTCCTTCAGCAGTCCAGGAGGTGAAGATGGTTCTGCTGTCTCAAAATAGATGGATAGTCCCAGAGAATTCCTGCTTGTGCCCTGAGGAGATCCAAATGGCGTGATTATTTTGTTTCAGCCAGTGTCTCAACCCTGACTTCAGGACTTCGTCTCTGCTATGGAAATTCGGCCATTGCCTGGGATGCCCACATTTTGCTCTGCAGTTCTGTGCCTTGAAGAAAATCCCTCACGTATTTCGCTCCTGGGGACAACTTGGAGGTGGCCAGTCAGAACTAATTATAAGGGGTACGTATTTTCTTTCATTTTGTATAACCGAGGGAAAAAGTATTTGAGTGCAGCCACTCAGGAATGCAGTGAACATTATGGATATTTGCGTCTTGTTTATAGCTTATTTTAAAACTAGTGGTCTCCAAACTTTTCTGGTTGTTTCTTGAGTTTGTCTCTTCAATGTGTATATATTAGTGTATACATGATATTCATGAGCTTCTCTAACAATGCATTATATGTATATATAAAAATAGACAAAAATAGTAATAGGTTACATTAAAATTAATATAAATAGAAGTTTTAGTGTTTTCTTCTTCTGCCCTGATGGATTGTATTGTGTGTCACTTAAGGTCTACAGATCCCATTTTGGAGACGACTGTGCTTGTCTATGTGTGGACAGGGCAAATGGGAAATAAGATGTCTGAGCGTTCTCCAAGGAAGCATCCTAGTTTTGAAAAGATTACGGGTGTGCATCCTGCCCACATTCTCATGTAATGAGGATATGCTTTCTGCTCTTGCTCTTGCCTTACCATACACCTCTCTCATGGGTTCCTCCTCCTGCAGAGGGGGCAGAGTGGTAGAACAGGAAGGGAATTGATAAGGCTCTGGAGTGCGGAAAATGCAGCTCTGCCGTGAACTAACCTCGCAACTTTGTGCAAGTAACCTGACCTCTTTCAGCCTCGGTTTTCTGGGTTAGGGGGGCCTTCAAGCCAAAGGAGCAGGCTTGGGAGCTGATGAAGCACATTCTTTCCCTGACCAAGTGTAAAGTACTGTCCAATCTATTATGAGAAGCTGGTGTGTTTAAGAAGGACCAAGATATTCTTCGGTTGGAAGGGAGGTAGTGTTGGCACTATGAGACTCACCGGAAGATAGCGCTGGAGATTCCTGAAAGCGGAGCTCCTGTGTAAGGCACGGTATCAATGGCAGACTACCATCTATGACCTTCCTGCAGAGGGTCATCTAACTTTCGGCTCCTGGGATGGAAAACTCATTTGTTTTTAAAAGTAGACCATTCATTCCATTAAGAAAAAGTTGATCTGAGACTGTGTATTTAACACTTGAAAACTAAGAAATAATACGCAAATGTAGCATGAAATAATTTACATTTATAGATGTACATGGCACCCCTTTAACAAATCTGAAGACAATGATTATGCTCCTCTTAGCCTCCTTTAAGATAAGCATGCTCGATTCTTTAAATAAACCCTCACATTCAATGACTTTCTGACCCCTTGGTATCCTATTTGCTCTTCTCTGAATACTCTGGAATTGGTTTAAGGGTTACTGGTTCCCAAAAGGAGACTCCTAGAGTTGATTTTCTGAGCAGGCACCAGTGTCTGGAGAGCACCGCCTCACTGTGGGAAGACCCATTTCTACTCCTTCTTGTCCATCCACTCGTTCCAAGGAGTCTTTTTGTAAGCAGGCAGGGCTTCAAGTCTTCTGGAGGGATCTCCATGCTTCACTGGTTTCTAGGTAGCTGGCTTGAAGACTGAAACCTGAGTAGTAGATGATGAGTTTTGGATTTTACTCCCATTGTGTCTTTCTGCCGGGCTTGGATCTCCAAAAGTTCAATTTGGCCAGTTTTCTTGGATAATAAAACTTGTTCACATCATCTGGTTTGCTCTGCCAGCCTAGATTCTGACCTCATCTTTGCCCTCAGGACTCCCAATAACATTTTGCTCTGCATACCCAAACCCCAGACCTAATTTCTCCAGAATTGCTTGTCTTATGGTCATCTTGAGCTTGGAACAGCAGTCTCTTGTTCCTCTCAATTCCTCCACCTCTTAATGGCTGGGCAATTTATTGCACATTTAAAATATTCAGGCTTGTATTGTCTGTTACCCTTATAAGCCCATGTCTTGTCTGTCTAGCTGAATTATACATATTCTGTAGGTAGGAACTAGAGGTTTTGCATCTTAATATCCAATACAATGTTTATTGTATATTCTTGAACTAATTAAATGCTTAATAAATGTTTGTTGAGCTGAAGCAAGATATTACTTCTACCTTAAGGTACTTTGGAGAATTATTAGACTTTTTGGGCCAGTCACTATTTTTATACCTTGAAGAATTTCTATGTTTCTCCTTTTTGTTAACTTTGTAGGTTGTATAAGACATTCTGCATCCCTTTTAGTTTTGGTTTTCAGGAAAATTATATCTAAGTTCACTTACTGTACTTGGCTCCCTGCTCCCCTTACTCTCCTCAGTTTTAATTTCCCATTTCTATTATACCAATTTTTCTGTCTCTCTCTTTTATTTTTTAGCAAGACATTTTTAATCATTTTGAGGGAGAAAGATATTATGAATATGCTTGGATAAGTCTCTTTTTAACAGAAATCAAATTTTTAAATTTATTTTCCGTTTCGACATTCGGAAAGTATTAAAGGAACTGAACTAAAAACGTAAGAGGCAGAGAAGTTCTAGATGCCTACCCATTAAAGAAATATTCATCATTTTTGCAAGACAAACTGATTGTAATGTTTTTTTGAAAGGTAATGCAATCTAAGGTGAACTGAATAACTGGAACTTCAGAGGGAAAAGAAACTAAAAGATTCGTGTATTTCAAATAATGCTACTAAATTACCTGGAATAGAGCCATCTGGACAAATTCCATGTTAATACATGAAAGAAAGACAAGCAATTTCCTTGGAGTATACCTGCATGAGCTATCTTCCAAAATAGACAAAATACGAGTTTGGAGAATAATGAGAAATATTGAACCTAAATCAATGTTAATGGCTCTACGGGACATGGAGTGGCTATAAAATAATCAAAAGTCTTGTGTGCTGTTTTTGAAGTTATTCTTACTTATTTTGGAGTCCTTTCTCCATACTACCATAATGTTGTAACAAGGTGAAAATGGCAAGTTTCATAAAATCTGCACTGGAAATTAGAATATATTCCTTATCCAAGTTTCATGGGAATTTGTTTTATACTACTTACTTTAGAACTTTAGTCTTATATTGTTCTCTGATTGATTCAACAAAATAATTATATACAGGAGATACAAATGAGTAAGACCTGGAAATTGACCTTCAAAAACTTTTTGTGTAATAGGGAGCTCATAGTCTGGAATTAATCTAATTATATCAGTTACATTCTTCAAATATATGATGTGTGGCCCAAGAGAAGTATGATGTCATGTTATACCCTGATACCCCCTTGTTGTGTTGAGTAGCAGTAACAACTCACAGAAAAATAAGCAGGATTTTAACAAGAGGGTACAACCTTGCTATCAAACTTTTGAGTTAACCCTACCATAAGTCACTGAGGTGTATAATTCCAAAAAAAAGATCACAACCATAAAGGAATTAAAAAGGAATAAAAAATTATTAAGTTCCAGTCTCAGCCGGCATGTAGATAATTCTGAGTGACTGGCACAGTGTGATCCAAATAGTTGGTGTTCCACAAATACTTAATGTTTGATTGATTGATACAGAAGAGTAACTAACCTATTGGAGGCTTGAGATCAGGGTCTCTAGATCACATTAGTTTATAAATCAGTTCACGTATACATTGCAGAAGGAGTGCCGTGTTCCGCTAGAGGCATGAAGGATATTGTTAGACATTAGGATGGCAGTGATAAAGGAGAAATGTATGAATGAAAGTTACAACAGCAGTGGGGTCTGGGTCTGGTATGAGAAGGAGAATAGTAGAGTTCCCAGATCTGAAAAGATGATTATTTGGTGGTTGGAAGTCACTCAAGAGATAGTAAGCATTAAGAACTAATCTCTGAATTCCCCTAGCCATGATTTTTAAGTGACTGGGAGATGAAAGATCAAAGACAATGACCAAGGTAAGATAGAGGACCACCTTTGGGGAATAGTTGTAGGCAGACAGAGTCAATGACCCATCAGATGAAGTATATCAATTACTGAGGACACCAGGACATCTCAAGTCAGTTTTCAAGTACTAATAAATCTAGTAGGGGAAATAAGACAGTGTTAAAAACTATAGCCCAAGGAAACTGTCAAAAGAAGTACACAATCAAAGTACTGTAGAACATCAAAGACTAAATTTAAGGAAACTAACATTGAGTAAATGCATACCACGTGCCAAGAACATGCTAGCTATTTTTTTTTTTAAATGAACAGGAAGACAATATCATTTCTGACTGGAGGATCAAATTAGGCTTTATCATTAATGTCTCTAAAATAGATGCTTGGTTGCAGAACCAAATCTTGAGTCAAATGATCTGGATTCTAATTTGCCACTTAATCATTGTGCTATTTTGGGCAAATCACTTAAAAAGGATTCTTAATTTATAAAGATGGCACTAGTTGTATAACCTTACAGAGTGATGGGGAGCACTATTAAATGAGATGAACTTAAAAATGATTTGAAAGTTGTAAAACCTTATACAAATGTAAGTTATCATTTATAACAAATGGACATCATTCTGTATAAATTTTAGATGTTCAATAAATTTTAGATGTTCAGAAAAAAATGGAAAATTTGAAATCAACCCTGTTATTATCACTGCTGCCAAGTGATTATAATGTGGCTTATTTCCTTCTAACAGCAAGAGATCCATTATACTTTGCTTTATTAATGGGAAAGGAAGTCTAGTTATCAGAATAACTGAATCGATTTTATATTGGGTTATTTTCTAAGTAATTTCCTTGAAATAGGATTCTAAAATACCAATTGGTATTTAACTGATATTCATGTTGATGAATATGCCAAATTCAACTTGACTTAGCATAAATATTAAAAAGACTTTTGGCTCCTTATCAGATCTAGCAAGGAATATTTAAGAGTCAGACATTGCTGGGATAATGGAAAACCAAAGAGATCAATGAGTTGCTTTAATGAAAGATTTATTATTTATATGTATGTATTGTGATTTCTCTTATAGGTTTAATCTTGGTAGCATTAGATGTTGGTTTTAGGGAGGGGTATTTTCAGAGAGAATAAAGATAATACAGTCTCTGTCTTATTCTGCTTCCAGAGTTAAGACTCCTGTGTAAGTTGAGGAGCCAATTCTTTTGGTGGACTCTGTTCAAAACTGGTGGCCTTGGAGGTCATCTGATAAATGGGTTATCATAACATACCCAAGTGTGATATATACTTTCTCCAAATCCAAAGGGTCCTACCAAATGCTGTACCTCTTTTTTTGTCTTTCCTAACAGAGAGGTTTTTCTGGCATGCCCCAAACCATTGTATTCCTAGAAATTTCACAGAAGTGGCAGGCCCCCGGACCCTTGGGATTTTACTCCAATTCTTTTGTATGCAAGGGTCTTACTAGGTGTATATAGCGTCCTTGTCAATTTCTGGACTTGTCATTTAGTCCAAATTAGTATGTTGTCATTAATATAGTGCCAGCCCTGGTGGTCTAGTGGTTAAGATTTGGTGCTGTAGTCACCTTAGTCCAGGTTCTTTTCCCAGTCAGGGAAACACATCTTCTGTTTGTTGGTTGTCATCGTGTGGCGGCCGTGTGTTGCTGTGATGATGAAACCTATGCCACTGGTATTTCTAATACCAGGAGGGTCACCCATGGTGGACAGGTTTCAGCAGAGCTTCCAGATTAGACAGACTAGGAAGAAAGACCTGGCCACCCACTTCTGAAAAAAATTGGCCATAAAAACCCCACGAATAGCAGTGGAGCATTGTCTGATAGAGTGCTGGAAGAGGAGAAGGTGGTGCAAAACGACTGGGCAGGGTTCTGCTCTGCTGTGCACAAAGTCACTAGGAATTGCAATCGACCTGATGGCACTAACAACAACAGTAATAAGGTATACCAGCATGAAGAAAGGATGATTAAGGGAAACTGGGGAAATAATCACTTTATGTGTGTGGAGGGGAAGGTTCGTGAACCTTTGAATGGTGTGCAACAGATTTGGGTGGAAACACAATGTACCATTTGGGCTCCACAGGTTCTCATCTAAGCAAGGACCAGACTGCGTTTGGAATCCCCTGATATCAGTGTTATCTTATACCTTATATCTAACAGTTCTCAAAGACTGAGAATTTCCCATGACCCAGGGCAGCTTACTCTAGAAAGTGGTCTCAGACCCAATGGGGAGAAACAGAAGGAATACACCCCATATATCCTTATGGAGATAATTCAATGTCCTTACTCAAGGGACTGGCCTTTGCTTCAATGAATGGACTCAGTTCCTAGCAATTACTTGGATCTGGAAACTGTGGGTAAGTCATACTTTCTTATAGTAGTGACTGATTTCATGTTTTTGCCAGCTTTTGATATTTTTGATTATATAGATCAAGCAAAAGTTAGTTTGCTTTTCTACAAAGGTGACAAGACAATTCAATGGAGGAAAGAACAGTATTTTCAATGAATGATACTGGGAAAACTATACATCCACATTCAATTGGATGAAGTTGAACTCCCAAATCTCTTTACATACAAAAATTAACTGAAAATGTATCATAGACTTAAACGTAAGGGTTAAAATTACAAAACTCTTGGGAGAAAACATAGGAGTAAATTCTCATGATCTTGTGTTAGGCAAAGGTTTCTTAGATATGATACCAAAAGCACAAGCAAAAGAAAAAATAGATGAGTTAGATTTATCAAAATAAAGAAATTTACGCTGCAATGACACTATTGAAAAAGTGAAAAGATAATCTGTAGAATGGGAGATAATATTTACAAATCACATATCAGATAAGAGACTTGTGTTTAGAATATACAGAGAACTCTTACAACTCAACAACAGAAAGACAAACTAATTTTTAAAATAGGCAAAGCATTTGAATAGACATATCTCTAAAGAAAATACATGAATGGCCTATAAGCATATGGAAAGATGATCAACATCATTAATGGTTAAGAAATACAAATCAAAATTACAATGAGATACTATTTCATACTATTAGGATAGCTAAAATAAAGAGAAAGGCAATAATAAGTGTTTGTGAGATTGTGGAGAAACTGCAATCCTTTTGCATTGCTGGAGGGATTGTAAAATGGTGCAGCCTCTTTGGAAGACACTTTGGCACTTCCTCAAAATGTTAACCAGAGAGACCCAGCAATTCCACTCACAGGTTTATACTCCAGAGAATCGAAAACATATGCCACTCAAAAACTTGTAAACAGTGTGCATTGTAGCATTATTCATAATAGCTCAAAGTGGAAGCTACTGATAGATGGATAAACAAAATGTTTAAATGGATAAACAAAATATTCATACAATGGAATATTATTTAGCAATAAAAATAAGTTAAGCACTGACATGCTATAACATAGATAGACATTTAAAATATTATACTAAATGAAAGAAGCTAGTCCAAAAGGCCACATGTTTTATTATTCCATTTATGTGAAATGCCCAGAATATCATAAAGATAAAAAGTAGACTAGTGGTTGTCAGGAGGTTGAAGGAGAGAGGGAATGGGGAGTGTCTGCTAATGGGTAAAGGGGTTCTTTTTGTGGTGAAGAAATGTTCTAAAATCATGGTGATGTTTGCACAGCTCTGTGAATATACTAAAAAACACTGAATTGTACACTTTGAAGGATGAATTTCATGGTATGTAAATTAAATCTCAATAGATTGCTCTTTACCTAACAATGCCATGATCTATTAGCTCTCATCGTAGATCCCAGTAGATCAAAACACTTTGGTTGCCCCTCCAGTCTTGTGATCCATTGCAATAAATATGACCATGTTGCCTTTGACAGTGAAGTGCCTCCATTTTGCCTCTGCATTCCAGGATCCCACCATCCCCATTGATATAAGGAATCCAAATCCACATAGCATCCTCCATCACTCCAAATTACAGAAGACATCTAGAACAGAATTTCTCAAAGCTGCTGCTGCCCTTTTCACATGATTATAGTAACTGTCTTTATGAAGAGAATGTCCTAAAAACCCTCTCCTGGAAGAGTTAGATGGAGGTTCTTGAACCATACACAATAAATCCATTTTAACATTTACACTTCCTTGAGCTTTCTCCTCTCTTCTTCAATACTATGCCAAAGACATTCTATCACACCTGTTTCATTTACTGTAGGCCATAGTCAAGGGCGCACTTCAAAGAACTTCCCCATCAAGCCATTTGGAACTCTTCCATGTGCTCTTGCCAAAATATTGAACCCTGAGTCCAGGGTTAGTGCTCCCTTGTTAGTAAATTCTCCTCTCTCTAATTATATATTCTGTGCCCTCCATCCCACTTCATACTGTCAAAATCCGGGACATAGTCACCAGGTTCTGCAATTCCTTCGGTGTGCAGGCTCTTTTCTCTGGAGCCTGTTCCTCTCTGCTCAGGCTATGCTAAGACCCGACTCAGCTTTTAGCCAGGAGGCAATGAGGAAGAGGCAAGTTTTGTGGAGAACCAGATAAATTTCTGCCGTCATGCTGTTTTGCATATTTCCTAATGAAAAGCTCACCAACTTCATATATACTCACAGTATGCTCATATTTTGTGTCAAATTATAAAAATATCAACTTGGTAATATTTCAGATGTGTACTTTTGGCTATGAAGAAATTTTTGCGATGGTAATTGTGGAAAAATGATCACCAAACAAATTATTCTTAATCTTGCCCAGAAAATTCAAGTCATGATTGTTTAGTAAAATAACATACTTACAAAACAAATTGACGTAATCATTTTACCTGACCTTTCAGTGGAAATTTATTCAGAGAGTATATTAGACTATCGATCAAGACTAAATTCAGAGACTATTGATCAAGCGGAGGAAGAAGGCAAAGATACTCATTTGGGATCGTTTTCAGCTGTGTTTCCCCAGAGGGTGACCCTAACCCAAAGAATTAAGCGAAAGTGGCTGATTTGGGATCTGTGTTCCTACGAAGCACAGAGTATAAGTGAGACAGGAAAGGAAAAGATGCTGAGTCAGAGCACATTAATGAGTAGTTACCCCTGTGGGCAGCAGGCACCTAATCCCTCTGGGGGTCTCTGGGAGATGGTGTGCATGCGGAACCCCTCAGAATGATCTCACCCAAGGAACAAGGGGGCTGAGGCACTATTCTCCAACTCTCAACTGTCCTAGAAGGCTGCCTCGAAGGGTGTTGACTCCATAGCACTTCTGGCCATCCCCGCTCACCCTCAAAATGCCCTTAGGTGGCGACTTACAGGTGTCTGCAGTTGAACACCTTTAGCCTGTATGAAAACAGTGAGTACCAGGGGATGTGGGCAGGATCTCAATAAATTTCAGCTGAAAAAATAAGCAAATCCCACATTCTTTAGTATTTGGCTCTCAAAATCACATATTTAATGATATTTTTTATTCTCTTCTCAGTGGAGAATTGAGAAGTGAATAGAAGGATCATTTAATAATGATATATGAACCCTCGCCCAACCACACTATAAACACCATGAGAGCAAGGGGTTTGTTTTTTTGATCACTGTGATGTCTCCAGTATCTAGCAGAATACTCAATTAATGTTTGACAACACCATGTCTACTACTAACGTTATCTAAATGGAAAGTTTCTCTCTCCCTTTTAATTTTTAAAATTATGCTTCAGAGCCTTCTACAAAGTATTAATCAGTTAACCAGGGCCTGGTAAAAAGTAGGCGCTCAGCAAATATTAGTAGAATGAATAAATGAACCAGAGGAAGTCATTACTAGACAGTGTTACATCTTTAGTCATGCTATATTTATTTTCATCTGTTCTAATATTTAGCTATTGCAAATTTTACTATGTTAAATTTTAACGGAAGCCAGAGTGCTTAGTCTAAGGGTAGAACTAGAAGATACAATTCTCTTATAAATGATACACGAGTCTATTTAGCCTGCATATATTATTAGTTCTCGTGTATTTAGAATTTCAGATTATGCAGTTTATGTCTACATTAAGGATTATTTTGACTTTTGATGCAAACGCACACACAGACACACACACACACGCACACTCACACAACTAGCCATCTCCTTTATTCTCTTCATGGAGATATAGAAGATTCCTCTGAGTTCAGAATAATTCATATTTGGCCCTGGACTATGTTAAATAATTTATTCTTGGAAACTTTTCTTAAAGATTTTCCCCTTAGGTTTTTGAAATTGGTTTGTATGCCCTGAATAAAGATCAATTGAAAGTGTAGGGGAGCCTGAGTCAGAAAAATTTGGGGTAGAGAGGAGAAACCAACCTGAAATTAAATATGGGCTTCACACGATCCACAGAATATAGATTTGGCTTCTGTTTTCTGTGTCATGTACCTGTATTTGGAGTGTTTGGTGTATTCTTCATCTTAATTCTTTTTTTCTCTCTTTGGCCAGGACTGTATCTGTCTACATACAGCTTAATTGATGCATGACCTGGCTAATTCCCCTGGTTTCTTACAAGTAGAAAAAGATGGAGGTAATTTGATGTCTGTTATCCTACTGGGAGGGAGTTGTCTGTGAGGTGAGGGTACATAGATTTTTCTCCATTGTTTTTTTTTCCCTAAGCATTTAACAATGAATAGCGATCTAACGCTTGCAAGTTGGTATCAAAATAATCTCTAGTTACAAATTAGCTACCTAAAATTATTTATAAGTAACTTCTGGTGGCATTGCTATTGCAAATATCTGTGGCTGTACTATGCAAAATACATATTTAGCTTTGTAATGAATTGTATCCCTTGAAAAATAACTGTAAGTGAACATAGGGTGAAGCTAGGTTTTGTGGAACCCAAAGATTATACTTTTGAGAGAATTCTTTTAAAAAAAGAATGCAATATTATTCCAAAATTAGATATAAAAGCGAATATTTATTTAGAATGAGAAATCACAACATATTACAAAATAATCAAAACTGGAAAATCCTACCTACCACAAAACCTGGACAAATAACATAGCTTGCTATTATTAACTACCTGACACATACGCACGGTAATTTTTTCCTGTATTTTTGACTGCATATTTTTGAAAGTCTCTTTTCATAACAGCTATAAAATTTGTTTTTTCATAAAGAATCGATAATTTAGTCTTTCCTCTAAGCAGGGTCAGTCAGAAGTTATTTTTACTGTTGATAATTTAGAAAATTTGCTTTCAGTTTCCTAACTTGTGATAGGCAATGCCCTATAATTGTCAGGGTTGCTGTCTTATTTGGGAAAACTTCTCTGAAGTTTCTTTCATATCTGAACTGTGAGGTTGTGGGGCAGCTCTAGCTGTCTTTTCATGTATGGCCTGTTTCCAATTCTTACTCATCTCCGCTTAGCTGTATGTTGGACTTTTCCGTTATATTCACTGTGTCTCAACTTTTCTTCCATCTTTAATCTCTTTGCCTTTTTTAAAAGTTTTGAATACAGTCATGTGCTGCGTAACGATGTTTCTGTGAATAATGGATTGCATATGTGACAGTGATCCCATAAGATTAGTTACCATACAGCCTAGGCGTGTAGTACACTATACCATCTAGGTTTGTGTAAGTATATTCTATTACCTTCGCACAATGACGAAACTGCCTAAAGACACATTTCTCAGAATGTATCCTCTGCCTTGAGTGACACATGGCTGTATTCTCTTCTGATTTATCTTCCTGTTAATGTCTTTTTCAGCTCTATTGTTAAATATGACTTTTATTTATTTATTTTATTTTATTTTTTTGGTGAGGAAGATTGGCCCCAAACTAACATCTGTGCCAATCTTCCACTATTTTGGATATGGGATGCTGCCACAGCATAGTTTGATGAGTAGTATGTAGGTCTGCACTGGGATCCAAACCCATGAGCCACGGGCTGCCAAAGAGGAGTGTGTGAACTTAACCACTATGCCCCTGAGCTGGTCCCCAAATCTGACTTTTAAGTTTTGATTTCTGTTATTAAAGTTTTTATTTCTAGAAATTCTTTTTCAAATTTGCTTGGTTATTTTAAAATCCCTTATTCCTTGGTCACATTATCGGTCCCCTTTTTATTTCTTTAAATCATAATATTTATAGTTATTTGATATTCTGCTCTTATTCCAATACCTGAATATTTTGCAATCTGATTCTGTTCATGACTGACTCTGTTGCCTCCTGCGTGGCGCCATATTACCTTGTGTGTTTCGATTTTGACTGTGAGTTCACGTTTTCTGGAACTTTATCTACGGGGATATTTTAAGGCCTGAGTTGGAGGGGCACATATTAGAAGATTTTTGTTTGCCTCTGCTTAGTCATCAAGGATATCAACTCAGGACTACTTTAAAGTTAGTTCTCAGCCCGAGATTTTGTTATTTTTATTTTTACTTTCTTTTTAATCTCACAAATAGTATCAATTCGAATGGCGGCTTGCGTTTCTGAATTCTTGGTGGAGAATTTCCCCCTTGACTCAGCACTGAAGTTAGGGCAAACACGTTACCTTGAGATCCCCTCTTTGCGTGGGCTTATTTCTAGCTCTCCCTCGCATTGAAGGTGAATGTCATTGACATCCCACGTTTATGTGGGGCGTCCTCATTTGACTCCCTATCTTGAGTTGGCCCTCGAAACTCAAGCTCAAGTTTGTCTCCTTTGCCCTGTACCAAGGGCCATCAAAACCCAAGCTCAAGTTCACAGGGTTCAGCTGATGCCCTTGGGGTGAAGCCAGAGCCAGTGCTCTGCTTGCCTTTCTCAGTTTCTCCTTTCACTTGGTTTTTTAGCCTCTGAGCATTCTCTACTTCCTTTCCAGAACAGCAATACTTTTAAAAAGATAGGAAAAAAATGTGCAGTGTCTTTATTGCTTTCAGCAAGAGAGTTTTTCAGGTTATCTACTTTCTGTACTGTGAAACAACAATCTCTTTTATGTTGTGTTTAAAATTGGCAACCTGTGGAAATAGGATGGCTTTTGGGTTCCCATGGCCCTGCGTTTGGATCCCGGTTCCACCAATTACCTTGATGCATAGCCTTGCACTAATCACAGCGTCTCCAAATGTGTTTCCTCAACTTTAAGCAAGAGACAGTAACAACCACCTACTCTACCTGATTGTTGCAATTGTTATTGATAATGTAAAGTACCGATCTCAGTATCTAACATATTGAAGATCTTCAATAAATGGTAATTATCATCATCATCATCACCCTAATATTAGTATACATAATTCCTTACAATATTTACTATTTAGCATCTTATTATATATGTGTGTTTATATGTATGTATAGATATAACTACTTTAACATCTTATTGTTTGACATCTTATTGTTAAAATAGTTATTTATATTTCTATTTTATATAGTTTATATATATTATGTATAATATTATATATATACTATGTATAATCTCCATACATGCATGTATACTTACGTATGTATCTATATCTGTACTTTATCTTAAATTATTTTGGTTTATGATGTACAATCACAGACAAATAATTAAATCTATAAAAGAGCACTTACCCAAATAATATTCCACTCCCATTGCCCTAGTCCAGGTCATCACCATCCTTCATCTGTACTGTTACCACAGCATCTCGACCACTCTTTCTATATCCAGTCTTGGCCCCTTCCAATCCTTTCTGTAAACCCCCGTGGGAATTACCCTTCTGAAATGTATGTCTGTTCACATTACCCCCCTGCTTAATGGTTTCCATTGCCCTTGGGATGACATAAAATTCCTTTATGTGGCTGTCGAGGCCTTTGAGACCTGTCCTTACTCTTCTCCAGTCTCCCTGCTGCCCTGCCTCATGTTTGATGGTCCAAGCGCACTGAAGTCCTGCCAGTCTCCAGGCTTCCTCTTACTTCCAGGCCTTGGCACAAGTTTTATTCCTCTTGTCTGGAATGTTCTTCTTCCTCATTCCCCTTTCCATGGATCATTCCTATTCATTGTATAGGTATCAAGGTTCTCTTCGCTAGGAAGCCTTCCCTGGATTCTTGTCACTTAAGTTAAAATTGGTTGTTCCTGCTTCCTATTTCCACAAAACTCAATTTTTACCCTCTTATAACATTGTGTGAGCCCAATGGAGTGCTGAACTATTTTGCAGAACACCAACACCAGCACAGAGCCTGCCATGATGTGGGTGCTCAAAATCTCAAAATGCATGAAGAACTGAAGCAATAAGTCATCAGTGATCTTGGCCTCCAGTCTCACTTCCCTCCACTTGCCACTTCATGTTGTTGTCCCAGACAGAACATACTTTAGTTTGTCATATGTTCTTTCCCTCCCAGGCTTGGCACATGCCGCTCCCTGAAAGAAATGCTCTTCTTCTTCCTCTTTTTTTTTTGATGAGGATTAGCCCTGAGCTAACATCTGCCACCAATCCTCCTCTTTTTTGCTGAGGAAGATTGGCCCTGAGCTAACATCCATGCCCATCTTCCTCTACTTTATATGTGGTATGCCTACCACAGCATGGCTTTTGCCAAGTGGTGCCATGTCCACACCCGGGCTCCAAACCAGTGAACTCCGGGCCCCCGAGAAGCGGACCGTGAGCACTTAACCGCTGCACCACTGGGCCGGCCCCTTCGTCTTACTCTTCATATTTCTAAGTCCTCCTCATCCTTCAGATGTCATGTCAGCTCACCTGCCACTCTCCTCTAGGATGCCCCTCTCACCCTTTGCTGCTGTTCAGTAGGGAATTACACTTATGCCCTCATGACACTGCCCACAGACTCTATCGACATTAGTTGAAATACGCCTTCCTTGTTCCCTTTTGCATCTCTAGTGCCTGTCACAGAGTTTGTGCACCGTCAGTTTTTGTAGAATGAATGAATGAGTGACCTAGTGTTCTGTTGAACGTATCTTGTGGAAAACTCTTAAGAAATAGTGGCCGCAGGGTATTTGATTTTTGCTGTCTGATTTCCTGGATAAACAAAACCTAAAATGAATTTAAATTTAATTTAGTGGATATGTTTTTTCACTCAGAGTGTGAGGTATCAAATTATAAAGAAGAGGTCCCTAGCTTTTTTGGTTGTGTATTCCATTTGTAAAACAATTTTGAGTATGTGTCCTGTTTGTGTACGCATGTATGTATGCAAACAGGCATTTTTGTACAAAAATGCATGTAATATAAAACACACAGAAAACAAGATAAGATAAAATATCAAAATAAATATACACAGAAATTATGATTTTTCCCCACACTCCATCTTGAACTCATGCCTCAGGTCTCACTTATACAGATTTAAGGGCACCAACGAGACCTGAGCTCTCACAGTAACTCTGTAATTCATGAGCAGAATGACTTTGCTCAGAAACCCCAGGCCTCAATTTCAGTATGTGTAAAATGGGGACAATAGCTAATACGTGTGGTTTTGCAGTGATTAAAGAAGATACTGTATGAAAAAATGTTTAGTCGCTCATTGGACACATGGCAGTTGCTAAATGTTATCTGACTTAAAATCTTCCTTCTGATGAATTATCATTAAACATTTCAAGATATTCTCGACTTATTTCAGATATAACATATAAACATGGATACTGCTGTGCTCATTTTCAATTATTGAAATATTAAATCACGTAGCGGAAGTATATCTATTTTTATAAACCAATTTTATTCTTCTATAAAGAAGGTAATTGGAATAGTACCAGGATGTTCATTGTTATTTTGACATAAAACTTATTTTAATTCTTTTGATGCAAACTGCAAAAATTGAGTACAATGTGTATATTTCATAAGCACATTGATATTAAAATACTCACGGAACTATATTTTATTAGTATATGCAGACATTGATCATTTAAAAAAAATTTTTTGGTGAGGAGGACTCGTCCTGGGCTAGCGTCTGTTGCCAGTCTTCCTCTTTTTTTTTTTTTCGTTTAAGGAAGGTTGTTGCTGAGCTAACGTGTGCCAATCTTCCTCTATTTTTCATGTGGGATGCTGCCACAGCATGGCTTGATGAGTGGTGTGTAGGTCTGTGCCTGGGATCCGAACCTGCCAACCCTAGGCTGCCAAAGTGAAGCGCTTGAACTTAACCACTATCCCACCAGGCTGGCCCCGACATCTGCCTTTTTGTTTTTTTCAAGGAAGATTGGCCCTGACTTAACATCTGTGCCCACCTTCCTCTATTTTATATGTGGGATGCCTACCACAGCATGGCTTGATAAGTGGTGCACAGGTCCGCACCCAGGGTTGGAACCAGTGAACCCCAAGCTGCAGAAGCGGAGAGTGAGAACTTTACTACGCCACTGGGCCGTCCCCCTACATCCGCCATTTTTAAAAGAACATGGCAATGGAAAAACACTTTGGTGAAATAAAGGCATTTTATTTTTGGTCAATGGATGATCTACAACTCCTTTTGAGCTAATGGAAAATTAGACTACCTTGTAGGCCTACCTACAAATTTTAATATTTCATGGAAAACTCTGTATAAATAAAATAGAATTTTTAAGGTCCTAAGTTTTGGTTTACATATAACTTGCTCATGTGGAGAGTTTTTTGAAACACAGTACAGTATCTGTGTGTAAGCAGAGGGTACAGAACATAACTACTTGGTTAAAGAGAAAATGTTGGTTTGGACATCATAACAACGTTGCCTAGTGTTTTATGGTTCTAATACTGTTATATATTACTCAAGGAATGTTTCAATTGCATTTAAAATGGAAGCCTCTCTGCAAAAGATTGTATGGAGAAATTCACAGAAGTATGGAACAGAATGGGTGCCAGAAACACTAATTTACCATTTTTTTCATTCAAAAACCTTTTTGTGAAAGCCAATGTGCACCAGGCACTGTTCTAGGCCATGGTGGCACAGTAATGACCAAAACGTGTAAAGTCATAGAGCTCACATGGGGTGGGAACTGGTTTGAAACACACAGTAAACAACACTTAGAGACACATACTATAAAACATCCTGTAGTGAATGAAATGTGCTTTGCAGAAAACTGTATCAGGTAAATGGATAGAGAACCATGGGTGGTGGGGGAAGCTGTTTTTGTAGGTAGGGTGGTCAGAGAATTCTTCTTTGATGTGGGCACATTTGAGCTGAGACCTAAAGGAAGTGAAGGAATAAATCATACCATACCCAGGCAGAGAGAAGAGGTAGTGCAAAGGCCCTGTGGTGGGAGTGCACCTGATGTGTTGGAAGAATAGCAAGGAGATCAGTGTGGGTGGGGTTGAATAAGTGAGGGGAAGAGTGGTAGGTAATGATTTTATGGAGGTATCTAGGGGGCAAATTAGGTCAGGCCTTGTAGTCCACGGTAAGGACTTTAAATTTTACTCTAAGTCTAGTGGGAAGTCCTTGGACAATTTTGAGCAGGGGCAGGGGGGAATAAGATGCGCGCTTTAGAAGGATTGCTCTAGATGTTGCTTGGCAAATAGACTAGGGAGGAGGAGAGCAAAACTGGAAGCAGGAAGATGAGCAGGAAGCTATTGAAATAACTCAGGTAAGAGATAACAGCGGCTTGGCCTGAAAGAGGGGGGGGGGAGCTGCAGCGGTGGGAAATCTATGTAGCCAAGCCTACACATGCAGCACATGGCTGTCTTTTAGTGGCACAGCCATCAGAATTTGCTGATGGATTGGACTTGAAGTGCAGGAGATGGAAAAGTCAAACGTGACTCCATTATAATTGGCCTTGGGATGGGTTAACGGAGAGCTCATTTGCTGAAGCGGAGAACAACTGGAGGTTGCTGCAGGGTTTGGGAGGAAAGATCAAAAATTTGGTTTTGGATATTTTAATTTGAGAAGCTTGTTAGGAAAATAGCAGTCATGCCGCTGAGACAGTCGGACATGTGTCAGGGCTGAAGATGGGAATTTCAGAGCCACCCGTGATTAGCTGGTGTTTAAAGCCGGGAGACTCAAAGACGTCACAGGGCTTTCTTTTCTGTCACTTTTTTTGTCTTGTAAGCATCAAGCGACAACTTCAGTTTTCAACGAGACAGGCTATTACTGCACAGGAAAATTCAAGTGACGAGAATGATGTTTGACAGCTAATTTTGTCACAAGAGCTGTTTCCTTTGGAAATTAGCCGTATGTAAAATAATTACTTAAAGGGTTTTAGGTACTTTACCTGTATTTACTCTTCGAAATGAGGCTTTTCTAACTAGGATTTAAAGTAAAATTTTAAAAAATTAGTTCCCTTTAAAAATGAAAATGGAAGGATACTCTTTCCCAACCATGCAAAAGAAATCTGAAAGGAATCTGAAAAACACGGTGAATTGCCAAGGATGCAAAGCAGTGAAACCTGAATTTGAAGCCAAGTTTTTTTTTTTTTTAATTCAGGGCCCATTTTTTTAAGCCACATGTATGACAGTCATTATGTTTGGGAGGTAACAAAGAGACTGTCGTGTCTTCTACTTCTTTCATTGCTTTTTTATAAAAAAGTCTAACACTTTTTTTTTTTTAGGAAGACTATCCCTGAGCTAACTACTGCCAATCCTCCTCTTTTTGCTGAGGAAGACTGGCCCTGAGCTAACATCCGTGCCCATCTTCCTCTACTTTATATGTGGTACGCCTACCACGGCGTTGCTTGCCAAGAAGTGGCATGTCTGCACCCGGGATCCGAACCAGCAAACCCTGGGCCGCTGAGAAGCGGAACATGCGAACTTAATTGCTGCGCCCCCAGGCCTGCCCCTTACTCTTGTTTTTAAATCACAAAAGTACACAACATTAAATTACATCATTAAAAAATATTATTTTTCACACGGCAATCTGAGCTATATATTTACTTTTTATTACATGTTTCAAAAGTTCTATTGATTTTTCTGATCGTAAAATAAAATACATGCATTGCAAAAATTCACATGATATAAAAACATATAGGGGCTGGCCCTGTGGCGTAGTGGTTAAGTTCAGTGTGCTCTGCTTCAGTGGCCCGGGTTTAGATCCTGGGCACGGACCTACACCACTGGTCAGCCATGGTGTGGCAGTGATCCACATACAAAATAGAGGGAGACTGGCACAGAGGTTAGCCTAAAGCTAATCTTCCTCAAGACAAAAAAAAAAGAAGAGGAAGATTGGCAAACTAATAAGTATACCTCTATATTGTTTTTTGCATTAGTTGCAGAATATTGGTAGGAAAATCATCACTTATTTAGCACATCTATTGGTGAACATTTCAACTATTTTCATTTTCTTCCATTATAATCAGTGTTGTGGACAGCAGTATAAAAAGATACGTACAATAAAAATTTTGATGTCAAGTGACCAATTGTCCCCTGCAGACATGGTACCAATGGATATTCCTATAGGTAGAATATGAGTGTGCCCATTTCCCCAAATTCTTGCCAGCATCTTGTTTTATGATCTTTGCCCATTTACTCAGTGAAAAATACCATTTCCATTTCTTTGATTATATATGATTTTTCATTTGAGTATAGCAAATTAGTATTTATTCCTTTGCCAACTCATAGACTTTGCCCACATTTTGTGGCATTTAATTCTTCAGTTTGTTTACGTCTATGAGCATTTTACAGAGTAAAGATACCAATCTTTGACTCTCACAAATAACTATTTCCCCCCAGTTTGTCCTTTAGCTTTTATTTTGTGTATGGTGTTTTGTCACATCAAAATTTTGTAATTTGGCATACTTCAATCTGTTATGCATAGATTTTATGATATGAAGCCATATTAGACACTGTTTCATTTTTTGCCTATGTCTCAAGATTTAGCATGTTTTTAAAGCAGTATAATAATATCCTGTGTAGCATTTTTAATTTTTTTGAAGTGCTTTCTTGTATAGTATCTCATTTAATCTTTTTTTTTTTAAAGATTTTATTTTTTCCTTTTTCTCCCCAAAGCCCCCCAGTACATAGTTGTATATTCTTCGTTGTGGGTCCTTCTAGTTGTAGCATGTGGGATGCTGCCTCAGCGTGGTTTGATGAGCAGTGCCATGTCCGCGCCCAGGATTCGAACCAACGAAACACTGGGCCGCCTGCAGCGGAGCGCACAGACTTAACCACTCGGCCACAGGGCCAACCCCTCTCATTTAATCTTTACAATAACTTTGAGAGGCAGAATAGGCATTCTTTTTCTCATTTCATTGATGAGGAAGTTGAGACACAGAGAGATAAGAAACGAGCCTGAGATTACACAGCTAGTAAGTGTTTAGACTAGAAAAAGAACGTCAGCTTCCGTTCTTGTGCTCTCTCCACACCAGCAAAAGTTTTGCTCAATAACTAAGTGCAAGATTTCTAGCCTGTGTCCACGTATTCTGGTCCTATTTTCTCCTCTTGGCGTTCAGTAGCAGTTGAAGATACGTGGGAGGTACTCGCTAAACACTTTGTGATGGATGCTTTGCATCACTGCGAACATAGCTTCGCCCTGAGTGACTGCCACAGTTGATGGGTATGGCTGCCTAGAGGACTATGAGAAAGAGTTTGAAGTGCCATCTGGGCTCAGCTGGAAACGGTGTGATGATTGACGAGTGACATCTGTATCTGAGCAGAGAAAGGCCACATATTCATGCTCATGAAGAGAATAATCACGTGTGCAATTTATTTTTTTTTTTGCTTTTGAATTCCTTATCTGATTTTTAAGGCAGTCTTTCTTCCTAGCTTTTTAAGTTATAGCATAAATTTATTCAATTCTGAGAAACTTGTAAGAGATCTACAGGTATTTCAAAACAGTCATTTTATGAGTTATGCATCCTTTGTGTGTGTTATAGAAATAAACTCCTCGAGGAAGGGTTCTTGGCTTTTTCGTTCACTGCGGCATCTCAAGTGCCTTCATATATTAGGTACTTAATCAGTATTTATTGAATGAATGAATGAAAGTCTAAATGATTTTCACATTCTTTTAAACTATACTTACTTTATGTATTGATTTTTATTGATGAGAAGCCTAAATCTATCCTTGTCTGGGGATTGGATGGGGTCTGAAAATACTAGTATCAAATGCATTAGACAAGACATTTAATTTTCGTGAATTTCTAGAGTTGTCTTATAAAACACATCCATGTGATTACATGGATCAAAATTTAAAGACTACTCCTTGCCCCGTTGCTTAGATTAAGTCGTATTTAGGAGAATCATTTAGTTCCAGCCCTGGAAGGAGCCTGATGACTTGACTCATTCTGTCCAATGGTATGAGCAGCGTGAGGGTTGTTCTTTGTGTAATGCTGATCTTTGTGTCACTCACACCCAGCATAGTGCCTGGTACCTCTTGAGGAGGGAACTTCTTCAGTTTAATCTCATCTTGCTCCAAAAGTGGAGGAAGTCAATTGGTCAGAATCACATTCTATTACACGTTTGGGTTCAAGGGCATTAAAACTCAGCACTGCACTCATAGCTTCTTTTCTCTCTCTGTATACATCTCGATATCTGTATCATCTATATCCTTCTTGTTGCTTTCCTAGGAAAGCCATGGCCATGAGGTGAAAGTTCTTCATTCTCTTCTCTCTGGTTCATTATAACTAGGTGGTTGAATGGATTCCAAGCCCATCGTGTGACCCGACCATCTTTCTTTCTCTGACGGCAGCTAATATATGCTGGACCCTAAATTTAGATTAGGAATAGCGATAGTAGTGAAAAATAGAATGCCCCAGTAAGTGTCCAGCTTAGTCAAAAACCTTTATTTTTTTATTTATTGAACAATCAATAAATTGATACTTTGACTTCTGTTCTGCTACTGCTCCTTGAGGGTAGGGCTGTTGTTCTGAAATCCTTTAGGGAGGAGAGATGTAGCAGGGAATGACTGGGGCATCCAAGTATCATTGGCTTTGCTTCCTTTTGAAAGCAGTAAAACTAGGATTATAATCTATTATGACTCATTATAGTCACTACATAAATGTTTACTGAGTGAATTAGTAGCTCATATCCAGCCCACAACCTGATGTTTGTCTCCCTTCTAGAACGTCTCTCTCAAACAATTGGCCTCTGCTTGAATTGTCAAAAGTCATCTACCTCAATAAGACTAAAATTTTAAATTGGGAAATGAGAGTTCTGTACTATATTTATTTTAGGGAAAGAAATTGATCCTTGTAGAGACAGATGGTAGAGTTCTCACCTTTAAAAAAAAACACAAACAAGAGCTTTTAGAAGCCTAGTGCTAAAAATCACAGAAGAACGGAAATTAAAGAGGGAAAGCTGGGATCTAGGAGATTATTTTTATGCATTTTAAATATTTTCAATTCTACACAATGACAACTGAACTTGTCAATCATCTTCAGTAGCAAGTATATAAGTTTTGTGAATGGAGAATCAGATAATCTCTAAATTGGGAAAGAAAAGACAAAACATCTAGCTGCTGAAAACACACCAGCACACATGAGAAATGAAAGTAAACGTGAGCAAATGAAATGGAAGTCACTGGACTGAAGACGTGGTTTAAATACACTCCACTGAGGAAAAATGTGAATGTCTAACACTATTGAAAATACGTCTCTTGTCATTGGAGCAGGTATTTTATAACAAAAAAAGAACTAGAATGAAAAGAAAGACATATCTAGAACAGGAATATTCAGATTTCATCTCACCCCACAGTCCTATCTATTTTTCCTCTTGGACCCCCCAATTTGAATACTTAAATTGGGGATTTCTGTAATTCTTATGATCCATTGAATCACTCTACCAAAGATGTTTAGAGATTTCCATTCATTTGGAATGAAGATGTGATGGTGTAATTTTTATTGTTGGAGAAACCGGCAGAAAGGAATCGAATGAGAAGTAGCTGGGGAGGAGCCAGGGATGGGGTATCATATCCTGGAAGAGAGGTGCTTATCAAAAATGGGTGAAGGCAGGACACTGAAAACAAACAGGTGCTTGTTTTCAGCTTCATTGCCCTGAACTGCCCTCAAAAGACTTTCCTTGTAAGTAGGAGGACTATATAATTTCTTGCCAAAACAGAGGCACTTTTCTGAGTGAGATGGAGTGCTATTAACAATTATGCCTGGACAATGGTGTAAATCTGACTTTCCTGGGCAAACAGGAACAAATGGCCGCTCTACCCACTAGGTCCTCTGTGGTGTGAGCTCCACCTCCCATGATTAGCATCTTCATCCTCTCTTGTAGATACCATTAGAGTTTGATCAGTATTCTCATCCACACAGGCTCCCAAAGAGTGGATACCCTGCCTTCATTTCCTTTGTTCCTCTCGTAGCAGCACAGCCTAATGTAACCAGAGTAAGAAACTGGCCACAGATGCTCCCTTTCCAGAGAAATCCCAACAATCTCCTTTTACTTTGGCTTCTTCTTTGGATCTTTATGACTCTTTCACTGCTCTGTTAGTGTGGTAAGCTAGTCAAGGGAGTAGTTTACCCACCCTTGGGTTGAAAGCTGTTTCTGCAAGTTATTCTTTTCTAGCTGGTGTGTGCTCTGGGCTGGGATTTTCTCACCCGAACTCCAAGAGACAGTTATGAGCTTAAGTGTATAAAGCAAAAAACCCTATTCTTTCTGCCATTGCTTTAAGTCCCCAGGCTCATGTAAGCCTCAGCAAAGATAAATCTCCAGATGGGTTGGTCTAGTTTATGAGGGTCCTGCACTGAGATTTGAGCTCAAAGTTTCAACTGGTAATAAATTATTCCTTTGTCCAGCTCATACATAAAATAGATCAATACATGGGAAGTCTTTCCATTTTAGCTTCCTTACGTTTTCCATTTTAGCCTTCCTGATGCTCATAGTTTGATCTTCTGGAATATTCTGCCTTTTACCTGCCTAGAATCTTTAGGCATTATCAAAAATTTTTGAAGTTCCTTAACTGGTCTGGATCACTTTCTCAGAAGCCTGTAATTCTTCAGTTGGGGGCTATTCACAAATATTTCAGAGACAAAGGTAATTCTTTTTATTTACTTCCAGATAGCAACTTTTTCTGCTCAGATGTCTTTGGGTCTATTTCTTTACTGGTAGATTGAACATCATTTCCAGCCACTTGGGGAGCCCTTTTCTTTCCATTCTATTTATTCCCTATAGCCTCTCTCCAATACATGGTATTGATTTTGCCGTTTGTTCTTTTTACCTTATTTTTCCTTTTTTAAAATGTGAAATATACATCTATAAGAGTATGTAAACATGTATGTACCTTTTAAAGAATAGCAATAAAAAGCCAAATCAAGTGTACCCACTACCTAAGTCAAAAATACAACACCACAGACTGTTTAAAAATTCTCTGTGTGCCCTTTCCCAATTCTATCTCCATCCTGGGCAATATTTTGACTTTTGTGTTAATTATTCTCTTGCTTTTCAAAATAGTTTTTTAAAAAAATCAACTTTGTATTATGTATCTATAAGAATATATTATTTAATTTTACTTTTGTTTGAACTTTCTATAAGTGGAAACTGTACAAGTTAGCTTTCACTGCAAAACAAATTACTCCAAAACTTGTTGGTTTAAAATAATAATTATTTGCTCATAATTTTTTAGATCAACAATTTGGGCTGAGTTCAGCTAGAATGCGTCATCTCTGCTCCAAGCGGGGTCAGCTAGGCTTATTCACACGTTAATGGTCAGCTGCTCCACAGGCAGGTCCACGGTGGCCATATATCTGGTCACTGTATTGGTGGGCTGTCAGTATGGGTGATGGAGACAAGTGGGCCCAAAGGCATTCTTCAAGCAGCAGGCTAGCCCAGGCTTATCCATTTGGCAGAGGTTGCAGGGTTCTCAAGACCAGCCAGGGAGTTAACTCCAGTGTGTAAGTGCTTGTATCATGTCTGCTAATAATTCCTTGGCCAAAGCAAATTACATGCCCAAACCCTCATTCAAATGGTGGAGAGATAAACTCCACATTTTTAGGGGAAAAGTGACAAAATTCCACTGCAAAATGAAAACATTTTCATGGGAATTGTGACAAAATCGACTGCAAAGGGCCGTGTATACTCTAATTGGAGGAATTTGTGGCCATTTTTGAAATCTGTCATTGTTTGCTCTACCAGTTACAGAGAGAAGTGTACTAAAATCTCCCCTTATGACTGTAGATTTTTCTATTTCTCATTGTAATTCTGCCAAGTTTTGTTTTATGTATTTTGAGGATATATTAATTTATTCATATGAGTTTAGAATTTGAATATTTTCCTGGTGAATTAAACCTTTTATTATTACGAATTAGAAGGCCCCCAACCCTGCCCTTTATTCCTTTTTGCTTCTCAGGTATTCCTTTTTATATAAATATCCAGCTGGCTGAAGAGCTCCTTATAGAATTTTCTTGTGAATGTCCACGGAGGGTGAATTTATTAGTTTATTAGTTTATTAGTCAGGGAAATATTTTTATTTTGCCCTTGTTATTTAAAGATATTTTTGATGGGTATGGTAGATTGACGATCATTGTTTCTCAGCACTGAAAATGCCATTGAGCTCTTATGATTTCTGTTGTTCTTTTTTGAAATTTCACTGCAGTCCGATTTATACTCTCTTCCAGGTATTTTCTCCATAACTGCTTTTTACTCACTCTCACTTGTTTTTGGTATTCTTTAATCTCAAAATAATGTGTTTTTCTTTTTCTTTTTCCTGTCTGGAATTCAGTGGCTTATTGAATCTGCAGATTGGTGGCTTTCATCACTTTTTAGCAATGATTTCTTTCAAATATTGCCTCTGTCCTATTATTTCTCTTCTTTCTTTCTAATATTTTAATTAGATGTAAATTTGACTTGCTTCCTATTATTTACCTTTTCCCATAGTGCCAGTCATAATTTATGCATTTATCTCATTCTCGGCAGTATAAATCAAATGAAAGACTAGTTGTTGAGTGTTCCTGTATTTGAAACTTCTGCTATAATCTCTTTGAAGTCATTTGTGTCTCATTTGTTTTTGCCTCATTCTCTCCCTTTCTCCTCACCTCTGCTCCCGAGTTCTGAGAACTGTGTGTTTGGAACTCAGTGTATGTTGGCTAAGTTAATAGAAGCCACTTGTTAGTGGCTTGTTAGTCTTTCAAATCAAGCCTCTACATACTAACCTATCATTACTACTTTTTGAAACTAAGGATAATAACATGCGTGTGTGTGAATTATTTACCTGTGGAACTTTTTTCATTAGAGAGAGCCCACTCCATCATGCAGTTAAGAAAGTGTAGGAAGAAGGCAGGACAGGACGGAACAATTAAGATCTCCCTCTCTACCCCTTCATTGTTCCTCCTCATAGGAACAGTGACTTATTTGTTTAGGAGAGGAAAAAAGTTTGACTTCCATATCAACTTCATTAATCACAAGATGGGGCCAAAGCAGGGTAACTTTGCCAACTCTTTCTTAGCTTTCTACCAATCTCTAAGAACTACCTGCATTCAAACATTTCTATATTTATAGTCCCATTAAATAAGCAAACCAGTCTTAGGTCTTTACAGTCTTAGGTATGGCTTCCTCTCCTGTGGCATAATGTTTGGGTCAGAATAATGCAGATACTGACTTCCAAGTCTTGAGCAGAAAGATACAGTCCTACTGTCATCTCCAATATAGCTGTTAGCAGAGAGCCCTAAATAAAGCTGAGAATTTGTTCCGTTTAGCTCAATTTTTTTTCTCTGCAGACTAGAAGACAAGAATGAAAGAGGGTGGTAGGATTTAGACATCATATCTTACCCTGGAATCTTCATAAATCATAAAAATCAATACTGATGATGGATAAAGTCTGGATAGTGATTATTGTAAGTGATGACAATAAGTACAGTGAATTGGAAAATACTCAAATAAATTCTAATGACAAAATTTGGCTCTTTACTATTATGTAAAAATTGGTGATTGGGAAAAATAATGAAACAGGAAGACAATTAAAATGGCTTTGGATATAATATATTTTAATTCTTTTGTTTGTTTTCAAGTTTGCTATTAACTGATTTTGCAGTTTTTGATGAAGACTCTAGGTCAGGGATCGAATTTATTAGAAGTTCTTGCATTCTTGAAAGAACTCTGTAGGATTTATTGAAATGAAGACCTTCTCAATCTATCTTCTGAATAAAATTCTAACAATTTTTATAGGTAGATGAAAAAAAATCACCAAGCCCAGCAAACAACACTCAAAGGAGAGATCACCAATGAGTAAAGAAAGAGAGAATACTCACAGATAAAATACCCTGACAGTATGTCCAGAATGAGAAAATGCAGGTGAAAATTTCCCTGTCTAAGAAGGAGAAAACAACCATTTTCTTGAGGTTTTATTACTTGTCAGTGAAATTAATAATTTTGATAATCATGTTAAGTATTCTGAGACTTGCCATACAACACTCTCACATACACACTCTCAAAAAAAGGAAAGTAAGAAGAGTTTTACGGAAATTTATTTTGGAAGATACACCAAAAAACAAACCAACCAACCCAAAAACCCAAACTCACAAAAAACAAAAGGAAGCAAACAAAACCCCATTAAATTCACCTAGAATCTTGAATTAGCTTTTCTGACTAGTTTAAATTCTTTAATTTGTGAAATATGGAAACTGTGCCTTACAGATGTTAGTTTGTCAGAGTTGAAATAGCATGTTGACAGGGAGAGGTCCAGACCAGGGACCAGGTTTCCTTGTTCTCAGACACAAATTCTTTCAATTAGGACGTCTCCACAATAGAAAATAGCTATTTTCTTAACAATTCTGTGGCTACTAGTGATACATAGAAAAAATATGGCCTAAGATTCATATTAGTCAATTATCTGGTATGCTAAGGAAAGTGGGGAAAGTGATATTTGTGTATGAGAAAGTACACAAATAATTAGTTGTCTAGCTTCCAAAAAATATTTTTAAACCATAAAATAAAAAAAGAAAGCCCAAAATATAGTGACATTATTCTGTAGTGTTACATTTATTCGCTCCTTGGGATCATATTTTAGGTAGTTTATCAAAACAGATCTGTCTCGGAATTAAATAAGAAATGATTCAATTTCTTTGGGAAATTAAGCTATGACTTTTCTATGTCTAAAATAGTCTTTCTTTATGTCTGAGATTCCTTTGGCCATTATTCTCAAATGAATTTTTCTTGTAACAACATAAAATGCTATTGATTAATGAATTTTTTCACAAATGAAAAAAATTGACATCATAATATCATGGCGTTGCTATAAAACAAAACCAAAAATGAAATAAAAACTACGATAGAGTGAATACAAATTGCTGTTTGGTAGCTTCTACTTTCTTCTACACTTAAGTTTTCAAAGAGAACAGTATATACTCTGATGTGCTCTTAAGGCTAACAAAAGGAGTTTTGTATACCTTGAAATAATACTATATAATATATACATCCTGTTGGCTGGTTGTTTTTTTTCACATTCCCAAACTCCTCTTGAGCAAAGCTCTTAAAAATTGTATCTAAGAGTAGAAAAGTTGGAGTCCTTAAAAACAAAATCAAATAAGACAAAACTTGCCTAAAGTCTTATTGACTATTTTCCAAACATCATCTTTTTGCCCACAATACAAAATGAGTATTCCATTCCTCAAGTTTTTATAATGTGTGTATTTTCTGCTTCCCTCTAGCCCTTTCTTGAATGTACACACGCACAAGCACACACACAAACTCACAAACATTGAAAACACTAATGGACTCCACATAGGAGAGATAATTTAACTGTTTTTTAATAACAGGAAAAAATTAAAAAGATAAAAAAAACAGCTTATGTTTTATATATATATTAAGACCCCAAGATAAATTAAATGGATCCCAAATGAGCTGTTACCATGAATTCCTTCCATGCATTAAAAGCATCTAGCTCTCCAGATTGCTTCAATAGGTCTCTAGATTTTTGGGAAATTGACTAATTTCAATACAATAGTTGAATTATAATTTTAAGATTATGGTATCTGAAATGCACAAAGTCTAAATTAAATTTCTGTTTAGTCATATCAACATTTGTTAAGAAAACATATATCTATCAAACAATTACATAAATTGTGAGTATTTGCATTACAAAGAATATGAACTCATTTTGCAAAATTCTTAATTATGTCCCTTGATGCATTTATGTCTTGGCTAACAAGTCTTTAGCAGCTTGCAAAAGCAAGGAGGAGGAAAGGCAGAAATCCTGAAAGCTGTAGCTTTAGGAGCCATTATTTAGCAAAATAATTCAGAAATGGAGCTAAAGTGTGTCTAAAACTATAAGGAAAGTAAAAACTAAGTTTTTAGTAATAAAATCGATTTTAAACATCTTCAAAAAATATGTTTTTCAAGAAATCCTTTTCCGTCTTTCCTATTCTGTTGAATTCTATGTTTCAAGGGGTCTCTCTTTCTCTCTTCTTGTTTGAGTACAATTATATGACATTTCTGAGAAAATCCCCTACTTGTGTTCCTGCTTCAGACCTAACACCCATTTTCCTTCCCATGAGAAGCCAATGAATGAATGATTGGTGACTATAGTCTATTATTCTTAGAAAAGGAATAGAAGGAAAAAGACCACATGGCATCTGATAATCCATTGTAAAATGTTCTCTTTGGAGATAATCCTTATTTTCTTTTTATATTTTTATGAAAAATAAGGTAAAACTTGCCCATCAATGTCCTAAAATAAGGTGAAACAGTTGAACATCCTAAACATAGACTATCACAAAGGGTCATAATTTCTTCTATGGGGAAAGTAATAGTACACCTCTGTCCTGTCAATGGTCACCCAAGCTTACCGCACAAAGCCTTGCTTCTGAATCAGTCCCTCTGTTGTCTGACCCTGCTATTCATAGAGTCATCCTGCTGTGGATTCTAAGATCGCTTTGATAGCTGGAGAGATCCTCCTGCCAGTAGAAGGCAGGAGCAGCGTGGATTTTAATGATCTGGGCACTACTTGTACTGTACTTGGTAGGGAGTAAAGAGAGAATAAAGACTTTTAGCCATTCTTTGCCTCTTGGTGTCCTGAAAATTTTCTCTCACTGTAATTAAGACTCAAAGTACTCTCTTGCCCAGTTTAGGGAGGCACCTTAAATGTGGTAGTTCTTAAGGCAAGTATACATTGAATTTTTATCTGGTAAATAATAAGAAGAACGTAGTATGCTGCAAAGAAATATAACAATCTGAAAGTGATTTCCCATGCAATTGTATTTTATATTTATATGACAATGATTTTTTCCCTTATTTCTGTAAATGACATAATAACATAAAAATTCTTGGGGTAGGCTTTCAAAGAGAGAAATTCTCCAATAAGAATCATAACCAGTAGCATATATATCCTTCCTAAGAGGCTCTATATCTTGTGTATGGCAGCGACAGGAAAACAATGAAAGTAATGGATGTACCTTTCTCCCCAACAGTCTACTGTGTACATTTTTATCATTATTATTTTATATTTTCTAGCTTTCAATATCCCATATTTCAAAAAAGCAATTTTTTCCTCGGAACAGCTAATGGATGTCTTGGAGTACTTACTGGGAGAGAAAAAAAAGAAAAATGAAAAATTCACTTTGAAAGTTGCAACTTCGAAATTCGCATTACTATGGTTTGTATTTTTCATATATTCCCTTTCTTAGGTAGAAGAGGTTATTATTATAAGACTAGATACATACTGTGAAGTGAAAGCAAAGTAAGGAAAAAATTTCTCTATGGGAAAAATAAAATAACTGCACTTTCTATAAGGCATAGATAGATGTACGTGTGTAACACATAGGCTTACAAAATAAGCTGGCAATGAAACCACTTGCAATAGCAAAATCTGAAAATATGTTTATGTAATTTACATAGACATATAAAATATTCCAGTATACATCTTCTTAATACCTTTTCTACTTCTTGCACATTAAATGACTTGATCTGTTAGTTATTGTCAGTTCAGAGAACACATTCTCATCTTGACAGCCAGAATCTTTGTATCTTAGAAAAAATTCACAAAACATATGAACCAAGACAACCCGATTTGAGAAATCAACTCTATCATTTTCCAGACTGAAGGCTGATTGTACATTCATCATAAAAGGCTGAGAGACATTTTTTCATTCCTATCTCTCCTGGAGGGTATTACTTGTATTGTAAGACTTAGGCCAGTGTTTCTCTGAGTGTGGTCCTGGAACCACCTGTTTCTGATTCATCCAGGGCTCTTCCTGCAAATTTCTGGGATCTACTCAAAATTAACTGAGTAAGACATACATGTTAAAAGGCACTTCAAGTGATTCTCATGCACAGTGTGTTTTGAGAAAGATTGATTAACGGCCCCCTCTCTTCTCTTTTGCATCACCTTCAGGTTCAGCCATGTAGCCTTTGTTGGAGAAGTCAAGATCAACAAGGGATGGAGTGAAGTTGCCCCACAAAAGAAGAAAGTGTGGGGAGAGAGGTTGGTGCTTGGAAAGAAGAAGAGAGGGGCCTGAGGATGGATTCACCGAGCCAGGCTCAGTAAATGGATTCTGTGAATAGCAGAGATCCACATAGCTCCTCAGTAGGTAGCGGGCCACTGATGTGAGCGGCTCTTAGATACTGGAGGACTGATCCATGTAGCTGAGCAGGCAGTCCATGTAGACAAACTCTGGGAAATGTACCTCTCTAGCTTGCCCTGGGAAGCAGTATCTAATAGATGCTTGATAGTGACATCAAGTATAACAGAAAGAAAAGCAACAAACATCGGAAACCATCACTAATCAAAGACCAAGCCAACTTTCAATTTATTAACATCACATAA
Source organism: Equus przewalskii (assembly GCF_037783145.1). Classification (NCBI taxonomy): domain Eukaryota; kingdom Metazoa; phylum Chordata; class Mammalia; order Perissodactyla; family Equidae; genus Equus; species Equus przewalskii. Next base: position 20,347,512 of record NC_091853.1, on the reverse strand, counting down.
GAATCCAGAGCTTTGAAAAAATCCAGTGGATAAATGTGTGTGGTGAGGGAATGAGAGCAAACATTTAATACAGACTTGAATTAAAAATATTCTAAAGATACTCACAAGAAGACCAACTAGCAACACTTCATAGACAAGACACCATTGTGACCAGAACCTAGGTGAGGCTGATGCAACTTCCTGGACCACAGAGACTGAGAAGGACTGCATTAGAAAGGTAAGAAGAATGATTTCACTTTGACTACATTGTCCCTCCCCCAGGCTGGCACAGTACTGAACCAAGAGAGCCCCCATGGGCCTACAATTTCTTCAGTGGGAAAGAGTTCCCAAGGTGGATATGCAGCTTCCCTAGAATTGTGGGAGGCTTCCCAGGAGGCCCACTTGGGTCTTGCCTCATGCGGATCTTGGGGAAACCTGCAGGGCTCAACCACTGGGAATCAGACAGAGATGGGGAATGGGGAGGGGCTTCCTGCCACCAGAACTCAGATCTTGATGAGCCACATTCCTGCTCACAGAAGTGCCCAAGCAGAGATCCCAGCCAGTGGAATCCCTATCCCAGCCAGATGGACAGAGCCCCAAACCAGTGGACCCATTTGTCCAGGGAGCTCAGTTGGCAGTTCCACCCAACTTGGGTCCTCAGCCAATGAGCTCTACCAGCCATGTTTCTTATTCTATGGCTCTACTTGGGCAGGGAAACAAATTCCAAACTGCTGAGCATAGCCTCCAGTCCCACCAACCAGGAAGCCTGGCCAAAGAACCCATGCAGCTGTGGAACCTATCCTATGGCACTGCTTGGGGAGGGAGCCAAGCCAGGAGCCCTGCCAAAATGTTGACTATAGCCTCTGGCCCTGCATAACCAGGGGGCCTAAATGGTGACCATGGGAAGCCTTGGAGCACAACTATGGTCCTGCACAACATAGCTTACAGTCTTGTCCTGGCAAGGGGCTCAGGTACTGACCCTACCCAATCACAGAGCATAACTTGCAGCCCCATCTGACCAGGAGCCTGGACAGTGACCCTGCCCAGTTTCAGAGCACAAGTCTGGAAGATGAGATCACTTACTTAAATGCTCAGATACCAAAGTAAGGACATAGGATCACAAAGAAAATTAGGTAAACATAAAGCCACCAATGTCAACTAATAAATCTCCAATAACTGACACTAAAGGAGTGGAGCTCTATGAACTGTCTGACAAAGTATTCAGAATATCTTCATAAAGAAGTTCAATAAACCATAGAACACAGAGAAAGACAACTAAATGGATTTAGGAAAAAGGAAAACAATGCATGAGAAATGAAATGAGAGGTTCAGTAAAGAAACAGAAACTGTTAAAAATCACACAAGAAATCCTAGACCTGAAGAGTACAGTGGCTGAAACAAAGAATTCAACAGAGAGCTTCAAAATCGGACTTGATCAAGCAGAAGAAAGAATCAGTGAACTTGAAGACAGATCACTTGAAATTATCAAGTCAGAGGAGCAAAAAGAAAAAAAAGAATGAGAAAGAGTGAAGAAAGTCCACAAGACTTACAGGAAACCATCAAGACAAACAATATGTGCATTATGGGAATACTGGAAGGAGAAGAGGAAAAGAAAGGGACAGAAAGTCTATTTAAAGAAATAATGGCTGGAAATGTTCCAAACTTTGGATGAGAAATGGACATCTGGATTCATGAGTCCCAATGGATCTCAAATAAGTTGAACCCGAAAAAGGCCACACCAAGACGCATTATAATTAAATAGTCAAAAATCAAGAACAAAGAGAGAATTTTGAAAGCTGCAAGAGAAAAGTGACTTGTCACATATGAGGGAACACCCATAAGACTGTGAGTTGATTTCTCAGCAGAAACTTTGCAGGCTAGGAAAGACTGGGATGATATATTTAAAATATTGGAAGAAAAAAACTGTCATCCAAAAACACTATACCTAGCAAAGCTGTCCTTCACTAATGAAGGACAGCTAAAGACTTCCCCCCTCCAAAAAAGCTGAAGGAGTTCATCACCACTAGACCTGGCTTACAAGAAATGCTAAATGGTATTCTTCAAACTGAAATGAAAGCATGCTAATTAATAGCATAAAACACATGAACCTATAAATCTCACTGGTAAAATTAAATGCATAATCAAAGACAGATTCTGTAATATTGTAATATTGTGATTGTGGCGCATAAATCACTTACAACTCTAGTTTAAAAACTAAAATACAAATGCATTAAAAATAATTCTAGGGGCCAGTCCCATGGCCTAGTGGTTAAGTTTGGTACATTCTGCTTCAGTGGCCTGTGTTTGGTTCCTGGGCATGGATGTATACCACTCATCGGTGGCCATGATGTGGTGGCAACCTGCATACAAAAATAGAGGAAGATTGGCACAGATGATAGCTCAGGGTGAATCTTCCTTAGCAAAATAAAACAAAACAAAACAAAAAACAAAACTCTACAATAATTTGTTATTGGATACACAATACAAAAAAGAGGTAAGTGGTAACATCAGTAACCCAAAATGTCAGTGGGGGAGAAGTAGAAGTTTAAAGTTTCTGCATGCTATCAAAGTTAGATTTTTATCAGCTCAGATTTGGATGTTATAACTGTAAGATATTTTATGCAAGTCTAAGGGTAACCACAAAGAAAAAATTTGTAGTAGATACACAAAAGATTACGACAAAAGAGTCAAAACGTACCGCCGTGAAAAGCCATCAAATCACAAACAAAGACAGTAAGAGAGGAAGAAGGAACAAAGGATCTCTAAAACAGACAACATTTACAAAATGTCAATAATAAGACTTTATCTATGAATAATTACTTTAAATGTAAATAGATTAAATTCTCTAATCAAAATAAAAGAATGGTTGAATGGACTAAAAACAAGATTCAGTGATACGCAGCCTACAAACTCTCTCTTTTGCTTTAAGGACACACAGGCTGAGAATGAAGAGGTGGAAAATGATATTTCAAGCAAGTGGTAATCAAGAGAAAGCAAGCTTAGCTATACTTATATCAGACAAAATAGATTTTAAGCTAAAAGTGGTAAAAATAGACAAATAAGTCATTATATAAAGATAAAAGTGTTAATTCATCAAAAAGATATAAAAATTGTTAAAATTTACGCATCCAACATTGGAGCACCTAAATATATAGAGCAAATACTAACACAACTAAAAGCAAAAATAAACAGCAGTATAATGACAGTTGGGGACTTTGACATTCCACTCTCAACAATGGATAGATCATCCAGGTAGAAGATCAATAAAGAAACAGTGGATTTGAATGACAGTATGGGCCAAATGGACCTGCCAGAAATAAACATATGTTCTATCCAACAGCAGCAGCATATATTATCTTTTCAAGTGCACACAGAACATTTTCTAGGATAGACCATGTGTTAGGCCACAAACCAAGTCTCAAAAAATTCAGGAAGATAGAAAGTATATCAAGTATCTTTTCTGACAACAATGGTATGAAATTAGAAATCAACAACAAGAGGAAAGCTGGAAAATTCAAAACCACGTGGAAATTAAAAACACACTCCTGAACAACCAATGGATCAAAGATGAAACCAAAAGGGAAGTAAAAAAAATCTTGAAACAAACAAAATGGAAATAAAACATTCCAAAACTTATGCGATGCAATGAAAGCAGGTCTCAGAGAAAAGTTTATAGCTATAAACACATACATTAAGAAAAAGAAAGGCAAAAAGAAAGATCTTGAATAAACAATGTGATATTAATCTAATAAGCAACCTAAAGGAACTGGAAAAAGAACAAACTAAGCCCAAAAATAGCAGAAGGAAGGAAATAATAAAGATTACAGCAGAAATCAATGACATAGGGAATAGGAAAACAATAGAGAAAATGATCAAAACTAAGAGTTGGTTCTTTGAAAAGAAACAAAATAGGCAAAGCTTTAGCTATACTAACCAAGAAAAAAAGAGAGGACTCCTAAATAAAATGATAAACAAAAAAGACACAACTGATACCACAGAAATACAAAGGATTGTAAGAAACTGCTATGAAAAATTATACACCAACAAATTGGACAATCTAGAAGAAATGGATAAATTTCTAGAAACATACAATCTACCAAGACTGAATCATGAAATAGAAAATCTGAACAGAACAATAATGAATAATGAGATTGAATCAGTAATCAAAAACCTCCGAACAAAGAAAACCCCAGGACCAGATGCTTTCACTGATGAATTCTACTAAACATTTAAGGAATTAATTGCAACTTTCTCAAACTTCCAGAAAACTGAAGAGGAGGGAACATTTCCAAGCGTATTTCACACTGCCAGAATTACTCTGATACCAAAGCCAGATAAGGATATTACAAAGGAAGAAAACTACAGGCCAATATTCTTGATGAATATAGAGGCAAAAATTCTCAACGAAACACTAGCAAATCAAATTCAACAGCACATTAAAAGGATCACACACTATGATCAAGAGGGATTTATCCTTGGGATACAAGGATGGTTCAATATACGTAAATCAATAAATGTGATACATCACATTAACAGACTGAAAGATACAAATCATGTGAGCATATCAACAGATAAAGAAAGAGCATTTGATAATACTCAAAGTCCTTTCATGATAAAAATTCCCAACAAATTTGGTATAGAAGGAATGTATCTCAATATAATAAAGGCCATTTATGACAAGTTCACTACTAACATCATACTTAATGGTGAAAGGTTGAAAGCTTTTCTTCTAAGATCAGGAAAAAGTGTCCATTGACAGATAAATGGATAAAGAAAATGTGTATATGTACAACGGAATATTATTCAGTCACAGAAAAGAAGGAAGTCTTGCCATTTGCGACAACAAAGATGGACTTTGGGCACATTATGGTAAGTGAAATAAGTCAGACGGAGAAAGACAAATACTGTTTGATCTCACTTATTTGTAAAAAAACCTGAACTCATAGAAACAAAGTATAGGTTGGTGGTTGCCAGGGCCAGGGGCTGGAGGAAATGGGTGAAGGGGGCAAAGGGTACAAACTTCCAGTTATAAGATGAGTAAGTTCTGGGGATCTAATGGACAGCCTGGTGACATTGTTACATGGTAACAACACTGTACTGTGTACTTTAAAGTTGCTAAGAGAGTACATCTTGAAAGATCTCATTGCAAAGAAAAAAAGGTAACTATGTGAGGTGATAGATGTGTTGACTAAACTTAGTATAATCATTTCCTAATATATATGTATGTCAAATCATCACATTGCACACCTTAAACTTATACAATGTTACATTCCATTATATCTCAATAAAGCTGGAGGAACGAAAAAAAAAATACTCTGAAGACATTTGACAATTGTATTCAGGGTGCATGGAGCCAGTTAATATCATTTGAACGTGTAGGCCCTATATGTTCATTGACTACAGAAATTATATTTTAAAGGGTCACTGAAAGTTGTCTATTCTATTTCTTATTTCACTACATATAAGAATAAATATTCCAAACAAAATGTTTACTTTGCGAAACTTACTGAAAAATTCCTCTGGCAGGTACAGAAAGGAAGCCCCCTGTTTTTATTTATTGAGAGCATGTGAGAGATTGCAAACTTTAATGTAAATTCAAGGGAAATCCTTCTTTTCTTGGACTTTCAATAGTATTCAATGTTTTAGGAAAAGTATTACGTAACTATACGTGTTAGGCATTTGCCTATCTCTCAAACTATTGAAATGCCTATCTCTCAAACTATTGATTCAATACCAATATTTCTATTGTTTATATTTCTAAGGGTAAATAGTTTTTTTTTAAACATTGAAACAATATTTCAATGTTTGTATTTCTAAGGGTAAATAGGACAATTATATAATGATATGATTAAAGCATTCTTTAGATTTTATTTTTCCTCAGTTCTTGTATATGTATAACGGGATGAAAACTGAGTTATTTGATTCAACTAATAAAATCATTAAACACCTCCTTCTATTATCTGGACAGTTGGAAATAATCTTTAAAAGCTTAATCTTGAACTCTAAATAACTGTTCAAATTCTCCGGTTTTGTCTGAAATGTAGCTCAAGTGTTTTGACAAAGATTTAGGCCTGATTTTTTTTTTTTAAAAGAGAAAGCAATCTGAATTATGGTATTATAGGCTATTCTACACTTTTACATTTCTTTTTTCTGTGAGTATTGTGGAAAGCTTCAGTTAAATCCTTGGGTGTGAATAGAAGCCTTTTGTTTGAAAAAATGTTTCTGACTGGTTAGGATGTCATCCTGGAAAGAGTAGTGCCTGATGAGTAAGACAGCCAGGCTCTTTGTCCTGGCACTGACACCAATTAACTGTGTGACTCTGAACTAAGTCATTTCATGTCTCTGTGACTGAGCTTTTCCATCTACAAAGTAGAGATAATGTCTTTTTTATGCCTATTTTGCAGGGTTATTATAAGTGTAAGTTGAGCTTCTGTCAGTGTTGAGTGCGTCCTGGGATAAAGACAACGTGGTCATCAATGATGAGGAGAAGAAGGAAAGTTAATGAATGGACGTAGAATCCATAGGGACTCAGTCACCAACAGGATGAAGAGTCAGGATACCCTGAAGATGTGGGCTCAAATTATAGAGAACTTGCTGGAGTAAGAGACTGTAATGTCAACAGCAATGGGGGCAAGGCCTGCAGACACATGGGAGTTGAGGTATCTGAAGCCCCAAATATTCTTTCCTTGGCTTTAGCCGGTGGCACTGTCAGTGTCAGCTATCAGCTCCAAATGGGAGCTCTCAGGGATGGAATGACAGGAAGAAACTGAGAAGATGGAGGGGGAGGATAAGAAGTAAGAGGAGGAAAGAAAGGCACAAAAGAAGAAAACAGATCTTTCTGGTATTCTCATTTTGTCTTTTGTAAGGGCTGCACCATAAGAGGAGGAAGAAAAGCAAGAAAGAGGAAAAGAGGCTTTCGTGGCTTCTAGGAGGGGAGAGAAGTATTAAGACCCTTTTCGGGAAGGACATGACTCAAGAATCTGCTGAACATTTACTTACCAGGAGAAGTGGAGCTAGCGAATATATAGTGAAGAATTGATTATATATTCAATTTGGAGGAGCACAAGAAGCATATTTGTTCTAATCCAAATTCTGGAGACAAGAACAAATACAGTTTTGATCTTCAGAGAAGCTGGTTCTAATTTTAACATCAATTTAAGAGAGACAGGACTAGAATCTGTAGACCTCAGTTGAAGACTTATCATTTGTCACCTAGACTAGTATAATAATCTCTATTTTTTTTCTCCCTACTGCTAGTCACTTCTTATAATTTGTGCTAGGCATTGCTGTCAGAGTGATCTGAAAAAAAAAAAAAAGAACAACAAGGACAAAAAAGCAAAAGTCTGATCATTGCTTAAAAGTATTCATTGCCTATAGGAATAAAGTCCAAATTCTTCAATGTGACATTGGTAGTTTTGGTCATACTCTAGCCTGCCCCTCCAACTTCACATCCCAACCCCCTTGATTACAGAAAGTTTAGTTTATTACCAATTTTCTCACCCCACAGAGTTACAGAAAACTTGGAGAGTGGATCTGTCCTGGATGCCTCTTGCAGAGCCAGCATCATTAGCCCCAGATTTCTGGTCTCCATGCTGCCTGTGGGCCCCTGTTTAGCCCGCTCAAGATCACCTTCTGTGAGCTCCAAGATAGGTTTACTTGGATTGTAGCTGATGTTAAATCTGAAGCCGTGAAAACCCTACTTGCAAGCTAACAAGCCAAGCTGCCATAGTTTCATATCTCGCTCACTCTATCTCCTTATGTCTGTCTCCATACTCCAGATCCATATCTGTATCTATATCATCTACATCTGTAGCAATAAACATGATATCTCAGGATCAGAGGACAGACTTTCTCATAGTACAGCTTGCATCAGGTCCCCAAGCCCTAATTCTCTGTGGGGTGGCATGGTGAAGGCCATATGTACCTGCACACGCAGAGGTTTCCACTACAAAGGAGGAACCCCAAATTATGAACCTTGGAGCTTATCTAGGAGTTGCTGGCACATCTGCTCATCCTCCCCTCCAGGGGCTTGGAGAGAAGTGGAGGAGGGAGGCAAGAGGCGAGTGAGTAAGAAGGAGAGGCTGGCTTTGCTTGGGAATGTAAACAAACCTTCCCTGGGGAGAGGATGGAAAGGTCTCTAGTCACCACTCTGCAATGTAAACAAATGGTTTCAGGGAGAGAAATCTCTACATCTCTACAGATATCTCTCTCAGGGTTGCCCTTCAATTACCTTTAACAAAGGTGCCCGTGCTCTTTGCTCTGAAAGCCCTGACTGCTGAAACATGAAAATATCTATGGAGCATTGGCTCCCAGCAGCTGCCCTTCCTTGCATTATTTCATCCCGTTACTTCCTTGTGCCTTCTCCTGTTTCTCTTGGCGAAAGATGAGACAAGACTATGAAATTTAGCACAATTTTAATGGCGAATTTGGATAATGGGAAGGAAGCACAAGACAGAGAGTAATTTATAATTGGTTCTAGATGTGGTTACTTTCAGAACTCACAGAGCCTGAAAAAGGCCCATCCTCTGGGATGCCTTTCAGCTGATCTGCTGCCTACATCACAGGAAGCAAGTGCCTGAGCCCATCTAACCTCCTCTAAATAAGCCTGTGATGGAGCAGTTCACTGTGCCGGCTGTGGAGAGCCCTGCATTAATGCAGGGACAGTAAAACAGTGCAGCGGGGCATGATAGAAAACCGTGTCTCAATTTCAGCTGGATATATGATGAAACACACTGGAGATCAGCGAGGAAGGGATGTATGATTTAAGAAAGGGTTCTAGGAAAATTGTTCATATTGAAGGAAACTAGTACATATCCTACTTCACACCATAAGCAAAATTTAATTTAAGGTAGGTTAACTAAGTGTGAAAGGTAAAACAGACTCTATTTTTTGGGAATTGTTTATTAACAAATCTATCTCCATACCAGACTGTCTTGTCTGTCACATAGTATGTGCTCATTACATGATGTTTGAAAATACGTTTTGAGATTCAGGGGAAATGTCTCTGTGTTTTCTGGAGCCCTTTGTAAAAAAAAAAAAAAACAATATTGTTTAGTATTTCTCTACTGCCTTTGTTTTTCAATTTGTGATATTTCAAATACAATTTCATAAAAATTTAAGATGAAAAAGTATCAGAGATGTGAAAAGACTTGGAAGAGAAGTTAAATACAGAAAAATTCAGGGAGATAAAGGAATTGTAAAAATTTATCTTTTCTAAAAAATTAAATTTTGAGTAATTTTAGAATGTTTAATGAAACGTTTATGTGAGACATTCTACATTGCTTCCCAGCTCTCATAATTCTAAATTATTACTACTACAAGTTAAGACTTGGCACTTAATAGGTACTGACAAATAAAAATGGCAAGCAATAGGATATATTGGAGAATATGAGGAAGCCATTTAGTGTAAACCTAATTTAGCCTGACCTTGTCTTTCCAAAAGGGCCTGACCGTGGCTGTTGAGCATGCATTCTATATCTGCTTTAGACATTCCCTATGGCAAGAGCAAAGGCCCTTGAGATAAAGGTGCAACTTCCCTCCCCCTCCCAATGTTGACATTTCCTTAAGGATTAAGCATCTTTCCTTAGGCTAGAAACTGATTGCTGCGCTCACCTGTGACCACCCAGCTTGAGACAATAGACTTGCCTCCTGCTACACCCTCCGAGATAGCAGACCCACTACCTGCTGTGTCCATCAAGCACTGTGTCGAGAGGGCAATCCTGTGACTATTGTGGGAGGGACATTTCAATCACATGTGAAACGTCCTGTATGGGAGTATATAACCACTCTGTATACCTCACTTCTTTGGTGCCCTTTCTTCCTTCAGGAAGAAAGGCCCCGGGCCATGGTCCTCAGATTTTAGCTCAGAATAAACTCACCCAAATTTTCATTTATAGATTGGTTATGGATTATTTTTGTCGACAGTACTTAATGAATGGATTGAATTAATGAATTTAAAGGAATTTTTGGTACCAGCAAACATAAATTCCTACACATCAGGCAATTATACTGCTGTGTCACTTGGTTCTGCGGTAGAAAATGAAGGCCGATGGAAGCAAGGTTAATTAGCATTTGATTGTGTTACAAAATAACACTATATTTAAAATGGTGTTAGAAGGTGTAGTGGGCATTCGTCATTATTTTGTCTGTTCAAATGCTTTCCCGTGTTTGGGAATCCCCTACCTTGGTGAAGTTGGCTGGATGGGGAGGGAGGAATGTTGGCAAAGACCTTCTCCCTCTAAAGGAGCTGTAAATGCTCCCCATTGGCTCAGTGCCTCGCAGTTAGAGTACTGGCAGATTTCCCACGATAGGCCACTCAGCAACCCTCACGTCAGATGTTCTCTCAGGAGCCAGTGACATGAGGGGGAGGCGGGCAGCTCTCGCTTTGGTCACAGCAGAGACAGCAGAAGCTAAAAGCTTGGGCTCCTGAATGTGGAAGTGCACACAACTGTGGAAGTGGCTGCAGCAAAACGACGTGGTGGTCACATTGGTACTGGTGGGATGTGCCCTCTCCTGGGGGGAGCCTGCTCACGTCCCACCCCATTATGGTCTTGTCCTGGGGCCTCCAAAAGATAATCACATCCAAACATTGTCCAAAAGAAGTGTAGTTTTCAAACTCTGTGTTATTCCCTTTTGAACAATACCATGTGTCAAGCATTAGATTTCCAGTTCGTTTTTACAGTTTCTTGTCTGCTCTCAGTAAATATCATATTTCTTCAGTTTTTAGAGTCTTTGCTCCCAAATTTCCTCTGGGAAGGTGCTTGAACTTGAGTACACACACACACCTCTCCACACAAACAAACAATAATATAAAGACATAGGGCAGCTTCTCTCCTTACGGAAGACAAGAAACATTTATCTCAACAAGCCAACTAAATCTTCAGAAACCCAGCTCTGCTAGAAACATCTGTACTCAGGACGGATGCTGTGTTGTTGAACAGAGGTTGTTGAACAGAGGTGGGTTTTTCTCCAGAAAATGAAGGAGGCATTTGCCTTAAAGGTTAATTAGATCCTCCATCTGTCAGGAGACAAAAGTTGAAGTTTTAAAATGGCAGTTTTTCTAGTTTCTAGCCACAAGATTAAAAGAAAAAAAATCAAGCTAAGCATTCTTTATAAAAAGGAAAGTAGAAAAGTAAGATTAGCGGGACTCAGGGTGCACGAAATAACATGGTGTTAATATAATGGCTCTCTGTCTCTTTTGGCTAGGCAGGCAGCCCAACACCCAAGAAGTTTGGTTTTTAAATGACCTCATTAGTGGGCCTCAGTAGGAAGCAGATCCACACCTTTCAATATGAAAATTGAAAAAACCCAGTTATTTCCTCACTCTCTCTTTGGCAGCCAGAGCACACACACATGATTTCAGCTCCGCCATTGGGACACTCCTGCCTGGGAACTTGAGCCTTGAGAAGGAGCTGTGGAGCTGTGAGGTTTCAGCAATGGCTGTAGCCATGCACGGTTGGGGATTACTCCCTGCTCTCAGCTTCCAGAGCTGCTTAGCGCCTGTTTCCTTCTCAAACCTACTGCTCTGCTTTGTGAAGGCCTCTATTGTTTTATTAATCCCATCTATACATAAGAGAGCCAGAGTTTCTTCCCACTGCTTACAAGTAAGAATGCAGACTGGAGCAAACCATGACATTTTTGAGTCATGAGATTGAAAACTCTACGACATTGGTCGTCATTGGGCTATGAGGGGGCCAATAAATGGCACCTCTGTCTTCCTTGCTCAAGTTCTTGACCACTATAATTTTACTTATTTATCTTATTTATTTCTCCCAACCTTAGTATTAGCACCGTAGCTCCATGAACACAGGATTTTTTTCTCTATTTTGTTCATGGCTGTAGCCTTGGCATGTTAGATAGCACCTGGTTTACAATAGGCTTTCAGTAATTATTTGCTGAATGGATGAATGAATAAATGAATGAATGGGAAAAGCGTATGAAACTACAAACATCAACTTTATTACAGATATAAGATTATATCAGAGGATTGAAAAACGTATACTCTCAGTTGTGAGCCTCTTTTACCACATGGCAGAGAGCAGAGCAGAACACACTTCCTTCATGGGCAGACCAGCTGTCAAGAGGAACAGGGAGGAGCTATGCCAGCTATGCCAGCTTATCACTCGTAATCTACTTAGCAATAATGAGGAAGAGTGATTAAAGGGGTGGACATAACCTACGAGTGTTATGACAGGGAAGCTCACTTCATGAGGAAAGAAATAGCAGAAATTGGGAAGCAATGCCCCTTGATAATGCGCAGATGTACAGATGTACAGATTTACTGCTGTCTAGGCGATGTTGAATGGGGTTACAAGGATTTGTCATGGCGCTGTTCACATTTAGAATTTGACTAAAGTTTGGACTTCAGGTAGGAAGAAACTCTTCCCACTAAAGTGATTTTGAAATCTCCCTTCACCAAAAGCATGAGCAACAGAAGAAAAAATAGATAAATTGGACTTCATCAAAATGAAAACTTTTATGCATCAAAAGACATTATTAAGAAAATGAAAAGACAACCTACAGAATGGGAGAAAATATTTGTAAGTAATGTATCTGATGAGTCTAGTATTCAGAAGATATAAAGAACTCTTATAACTCAACAAAAAGACAAAAACCCAATTAAAAGTGGCAAAGGACTTGAATAGACATTTCTCCAAAGAAGATATACAAATGAGTATATGAAAAGATACTCAACATCATTATTCATTAATTAGTCACTAGCCATCACAGTGAAATACCACTTCATACCTATTACAATGCTATAATAATAATAATTAAAAATATGGAAAATAAGTGTTGGCAAGGATATGGAGAAAATGGAATGCTTGTACATTGCTGGGGAAAAGTATTATGGTTCAGCCACTGTGGAAAATAGTTTGGTGGTTTCACCAAAAGTTGAGCTTAGAATTACCATATAACTCAGCACTTCCATTCCTAGGTATATACCCCAAAGAACTGGAAACAGGTACTCAAGCAAACCTTGAGTACACACATGGTCATATCTATTTACAATTGCTAAAGGTGGGAATAATCTAAATGTCCATAAATGCTGAATGGATAAATAAATTGTGATATAAACACAAATGGAACATCAATCAGCCATTAAAGAAATGAAGGACTGATACACACTACAATGTGGGTGAATCTCAAAAACATGCTACGTGAAAGAAGACACACACGTATTGTGTGCTTCCATTTATATGAAATATCTATGACAGATAAATTCATAGAGAAAGAGTGCAGATTGGTGGTTGCCAGGATCTGGGAGCAGGAGAGAAATAGGAAGTGACTGCTTAATGGCTACAGGCCTTTCTTTTGGGGTGCTGAAAGTATTTTGGAACTAGGTAGAGGTGCACAACATTGTGAATGTGCTAAATGTTTCTGAAATGTTCACTTTAATTGGTTAGTTTTGGGTTATGTGAATCTAACCTCACTAAAAATGACAACAAGAAAAAACTTTCTCTTTGGCAGAATACACAAGAAAACATCAATCTCTTGGGAGCAGTCAGTCACCAAAGGAAGAGAGAACAAGGAACAGAGTGCTCAGGTTAGAAAGAGTGCTACCAAGGCCATTCATTCAACGGATACTTATTAAGCACCTACTAAGTGCCAGCCTCTATTCTGCATACTTGGGATACATGAGTGAAAAAAATGAGCAAAGTCTCTCCTCTCATGGAATTTGTGTTCTAATTGGAGGAGACATGTAATAAATAAGAGGCAATTTATATAGGACAGTCAAAGGTAATAAGTGCTATAAAAAACCTACAGTAGGGTGGGGGGATCAGGAGTGCTGAGGGGGTTTTTAATTTTAAAGAGGTGATCAAGGGAAGTCTCATTGAGCAGGTAACATTTGAGCAAAGATTTGAAAGAGGTGAGGGAAATAGTTATGTGGAAATCCGAGGAAAGAGTGTTCTAAACAGGAAGAGTATGCTTGGCGTCTTCTAAGAACAGCAAGGAGGCTGGAATGGAGTGAGTGAGGGATTGAACAGTAGGAAGGGTGGTCAGAAAGGAAACAGAGAGAGCAAACCCTGTCATGTCCTATAGACCACTGTAGGATTTGGACTTTCACTACAAATTGCATGAGAACTTGTCGTGTTTTGAGCGTATGAATGGTTAATCTGATTTTATGTTTTATAAACTCTGGCTGCTGAATTGAGACCAGACTAAACAGAGGCATAGATGGAAACAGGGAGGCCAGTTAGATGTCTCTTGCAGTGGTCCCAGCGAGAGATGAGAGTGGGTGGGACCAGGATGGTAGCAGTGTAGGAGTGGAGAAGTAGTCAGATTCTGGATATATGTTGAAGATGGTGCTGACAGGATTTGCTTGCTGGGATGGCTATTCTTTGTGAGACAAAGAAAAAAGTCAAGGATAACTCCCAAATGTTGACCTGAAAACTGGAAAGATGGAGTGACCATGGATTAATACCATAAGACCATGGATGAAGTAGGGTTGGGAGGGAAGATCAGGGGTAGAGCTTTGGACAAGTTAGGTGGAAGATGTTCTTTAAATATCCAAAGGGAGATATCATACAGGGCTGTTGGGTACATGAGGATGGAGCTTAGGAGAGAAATCCTTTTGGATGAATAAATTTGGGAATTGTTGGAATATAAATGGTATTTAAAGTCAAGAGACTGGATGAGATCACCAAAGGGGCTGAGTGTAGATAGAGAAGGGAAGAGGACTGAGGACTGGGCTCTGGGAAAACTCCAAAATTAAGAGGACTGAGAGATAATGGGGCACCAGCACAGGAGATGAGAGGGAACAACCGGTGAAATGGGAGGAAAATCCGGGAAGTGTGGCATCCTAGAAATTCCAAAGGAGATCATGGATATGTAGAGTAATGGATAACATAGTGACCCAATGTAACAAACATTGCTGTATATGGAGTTAGGCATGGACTGAGAATCTACCACTGGATTTGTTAATGCAATTGTTATTAGGGATCTTGATAAAAGCAGTTTCAGTGCAAAGGGAGAAAATCCTGCTCAGGTGGGTTTAGGAGAGAATGGCAGGAGAGGGATTGGAGACAATGAGGAGTGCAAATAATTTTTTGGATGAAGTTTGCTACAAAAAAGGGGCAGTAGAAAGCAATTGGCAAAGGAAGTAGCTTCAAGAGAAATTATTTGAAGGTGGGAGAAATAAGAGCATGTATTATTTAACATAATATATTATATAAATATAATATAAAGCACATTAGAGAAGAGCAAAAATGACCTGGGAAATACTGAGATCTTAAAGATCGTAGTGGTTAAGTATCTCAGTGAAGATTAAGACTGAGGATTAGTAAGAAAGACCTGAAGCAAGAGGCCGGCGTCTTAGTGCTGGTTAGACCACATGGGTCAAGAGCAAGATGGAGACACTATGGAGGAACCAGTGGAACCCATTCTGCTCCCTTAACCACATGGGAAATTCTTTTCAGAATCCACTGCATAATAAATCGTACACACTTCACATTTCAGTTGGTAACGATGTGTTTTGGGAACATTAGTTATCAACTCCAGACCCTGGTTTCTTCAGCTGTAATATGTAGATAATAGGGCATACCTCATTAGTGCGCTGTGCATGCGAACCTCTTAGAAGAGTGTTGGGCACCTAGCGAATGTTATTTGTTATTATTATAGTAGTCATTCCCAATCAATTCCTTTTCCAGCTTTACAAAATCCTAAGTTAAGTAATTCCTTTAATTTCGCGTTATGTGTGTAGGACTGCTATTCAAAGTATCTAACAGCCAGCCAATTTATCACCTGCAGTGACCAATCAGAGCGACCACCAGCGCTGGTGCTAGAGCAGCGTTCTGGGGTCTCCCACAGTGTGAGGCATTATCCCTTTAATTGATTGACTGTAAGAGGTAAGTGTGTAGATGGGAAGGGGGTGGGGAGCCTTTGGGAAAGAGCCAAGTTAGCAGGCAACGGGTATTTACAAGCGTGATGGAATATTTCAATATTATGACATCCTGGTGTCTAGTGCCACCAGCTGAATATTACCCCAGGGGATCTTATCCGGGTTTAGGAAAAAAAATTCTGATTTCCAGAGTGAGCAAAATCAGGTAAACAGCACCCCATATAGAAATGTGTAGGAAGAGTGCTTCTTTCTGTTTGGCTAGCCCAACTTTTCAAAAGCAGGTAAATTTAGCAGAAGTAGAAACTTAAGGAGAATAAAGAAATTTCCCTCTACATTAGCATGCATGTTGTGTGTGTGTGTGTGTGTGTGTGTGTGTCTTTTGGAGCATGGGAGCTGCTTTTCTTTGCCTGCCTCTTCTGCCTACCTCTTTCTTCCTCCTCTGCAGGAGAACATTCTAAAGAATTGGTCAAGTTCCTGGGAATGCTGAGATCGTTGTGTGGGAAAGGCTGCGCATTTACCTGTGGGTTGATCCTATTCTAGCCTCCATCAGGTACACGGATGAGGTCAGCTCTCTTTCTCCTTTTTTCTTGGTTTTTGGGCCTAAATGCCCTAGTCATTTTTTAGAATTCTGTACCACTTAACCACTTAGAGGATAATAAGAGCGTAGGTAGCATTCTGATGAGGCTTTTAGTCTAGGTCGTGTTCTGTTCTGTCTTTACCTGATTTGGAACGTTATCTTGTATACCATTTTTTTAAATTCTTTGAATGTTTGTTTTTATGGAGGAATCCATGGGCACAGAGTGATTGACCAGGCATAATTAGGGCACCTCTCGTTTATTTAATTAACACCATTAAATTCTGATTCTAACTGATAATGAATAGAACAAACTTTAAAATATAAGAGAAATGATTAAAGTGAAGGAAGCCTTGGTCCTTTTAAAAACAAACAGAAGTGTCAAGGGACATGTTTCAGAAAAGAAAAAGGAAGTAATTAAGGTGAAGAAAAAACATCACATAGTAGACATTTCTACAAGCTAATGCAATCAGTCAAGATTATAGTTGGATATAAAAGGTTAAATAATTGTAAACAGTGAACATCTGAGAATAAAGAAGAATCAAAGTCAATAAAAGGAAGATAGAAATAGTCAACAATAACACCATTAACAACAAAAATGCAACAGACTTCTTCAAATCCTCAAGAAGAAGGGAAGATGAGTGGTTAGACTAAGAGATGAAAGCACTCTGCTCAATATTTTCTCTTAGGTAGGAGAATACTTCTTGGCATAATCCTTTTCTCCTAAAGAATAGTATCTGTTAACATTAGATGGTCAGGCAGATTATATTGAAGGAGATCTTGTTATGGTTGCCTGAGAATAGTGTATAAAGGAAGAAAATAAGATTAAAACAATCAAATTATCACTGTCCTAGGACAAACTCTTCTAATAGATATGTTCCTGGACATTCAGTAATCCGTATTTATTCTCTTATACCATTTACTGTAGCGTCCGACCCAGTGACCTGAAAGATCTAATGCAGCTACTGAATATGCCTAATTTTCACTAGGCAATGGCTTATGCTTGATAATTGCTATGCTAACGTTAGATTGGTTTCCTTGGGACTCTAAGCTTTATCAATTAAAGTGGAGTTGATGTATAGCCCTTGAGGTATACCTATGATTATCTTTGTTCCATAGCTGTGAAAATAAGAAAGTCATATTCTGGAACACTTGGAATATATTTACCTGTTGGTGATAAGAATTGAATTAGAGACAAATAAATTGTTAGAACTAAAAGGAAATTGAAACAGCTGGTTAATTGAAATCAGCCAAATCTCACACTGGTTTTCTCCCCTCAACAAAGCAGGAGAAAATCCAATGGAGGATTGTGGTCCCATATTGCTTGATTTCTGTACAACGTTAACACTATGACCAGTCTCTCTCCTTTTGAAGACTTTCCTCCTTTGGCTTTCAAGACATTGCAATTTCATTGGCTTTCAGACATGTCTCATTTCAAGATTGATTCCTTCCTGATTACTATATTACATCCTCCATTCTGGCAGCTCCTCTAGGTTCTACGAGGGCTTCTTTTTCTTTCTCTGCTACTCATGTGTAGGTGTCTCCCCAGTTTTAATGTCGCTTCTTCGCTCACATTACTCTGGCCCAGGGTGATGTAATCTATTGTATGACTTCAAATCTACTGACCTTCTGATGATATTTAAATATCTTTCTCCAGAGTTCCAGACCGATAAATCCAAGGGCCTGCTGGACAACTTCATTGTGTGTTCCACAGACATCTCAACTCAACACATCAAAAAGAACATAGCAACTAGTAATAATTGGTATTCTCTACTTCGGTGAATACATTATCATTTATGGTAGTCCCAGTTGCCTGAGTAGGAAAACAAAATCATCCTCTTCCTCCACAAAGCTGGTATCCAATCAATCTTCACGCACTGTTGATTCTGTCTCCTTATTGTCTCTTAAAACAGTCTTCTTATTTTTAGCTGAACTGCTACTATTTCAGGGTTTTATCATTTTTCCCCTTTATTTCTGCACCAACTACTTTTTTCCACTCCAAATTTGCCTTCTTTCAAAAATTTTTAACACAATAAAACAGATCTAATTCCCTTAACAATTGTGAAACTTTCTTCTGAGGAAGAAATACTCTTTATGAGAATATGCCTCAATATGCCTGCTAGGAGGCAGCTGACTTACCCCAGGACAGACATATCTACAGCAACCGGACATCAGAGCAGAGGGCACACTGTTTGGTCAAATAGAGGGAAAGTCATTCGCAGCTCCTGGGGATATTCACCAAAGGAGTGTGAAAGTCACAGTGGTACAATGTGGAAAGGGAGAGAAAGAGATGCATGCCCCAGGGAAACCCAGTTCAACTCTAGGGCAGTGGAGGGCCAAGTGCATTTTGAGAGTAGTGCCTCCTGTTCCCATCAATTTGCATCATTGAGATGTAAACCTTTGTGTGTCTTCCTTAAGAAATTCTCAGTGGAGTTTTCAAAACAAAACAATGAAAAATATCAAACAAAAAACCCCCAAAAATCAAAGACTTGATGTAAATGGAAAAACTTTTTGTGTGTTTGAAACTGAAGGGGAGAGCGGGATTTCCTAGTAGGACTGACATTGAAAGGCAACAGAGGCCTGAGAGAGCGGGGAGGCCAGGAAACAAGAACTCCGTGGGAACTAGGAGAGCTCTATGGGAGGTCTATGGGAGGACCGTGAACTTGGGGAGATCCCAGGGCATTTCCATTGTGTCACTGGGCAGGGTCAGTGCTGCTGACATCTGGGTTACATGTTGGTCACACTGTAGACAGAGCCATTACGCTTTCTAAAGCACAAACACATCTTTTTCAAAACTCTTCAGTGACTCCCTGTAACTTCCAGATAGGATCTAAATTTCTTATGGGTGAATGCATGCTCCGCAACCTGCACCATCATCTCTTGTTATTTCTTCGTCAATTGCTAAACGCTAGTTAGGTGCTGCTAATGAATATGTCCTCAGCTTGATTCTCTCCGTTGTGTATTGATGCTCACATTCTCTTCTTTGTCTGGCTAAGCTCATATTTTGATAGATTTTAAAATATTTTCCCCACTCTTTCCCTCTTTCTCTACCCTTTCTCCTTTCATTTTACCTTTCATTTCCTTGACGTGTGAGCCATCTGCTTCTGCCTGTTCATCAGGTTGGGGATTCAAGGAAGGAAATTTTCATTTCTTTGAATGTTTATTGCCAAAATGTTTGAATGGATATGTAACAAAACAGATATTGGTGACATGAGATGGCGACAATAATCATTGGAATTCTTCTTGGGGAAGCATATATTTGGAAGAAACTCAGTAGGTACACTCATGTAATTAGAGATGGTAGCTAAGTAATCAGAAGTAGTCACGTAGGTGTAAAAAGACAATTACAATGCATCATGGAAAGTGTTATTGAAAAAGTCTGCAGGAAGTTGTAAGGGATTTCGTACAAAGGGCACCTGATCCAGTTTCAAAGACCAGGGGACTCCATCATTTTTGAGATCCCTAGGTGCCTGGATCTATAAGACAACTGGGAACTATTTTCAGTATTTGCAAAAAGCCAGTAGAAATGACTCATTTACTGTGGCAAAATTGCCTACATTAATTAAAATGTCAACTTTCTTTGCTTTAGCCTGGACTTATAATTAGCACACGGTGGAAATATTAGTTTTCCCAGGCTGATTAGAAGCTGTGATGGGCAGTTATGCCTTTGATGAATAAAACTCAGCAAATGAATTAATTTACTTAATAAATGAAGATTGGTAGATAAAAATCCTTCAAAACATGGGGTCTCAGTGGAACTATAAGAAAAGAAGTCCTTGGTGGTGGAAAAACCGGGAAAAATTGTACTTAAAAAACCTCTTTTGTACCTTGAAAACCAGAAAAAGAACGGCACTTGCTGATATAACAGTGATTTGCTCAGATCAGCTGGCCTTTGCCTCTCCCGGAGTGGATTTGGTCCTTCTTTTACGTTTGACTCACTCCTGAGCAGTGACACAAAGCTGCAGGAGCAAATCCCCCGTTTACCACTTAACTGTCAGCTGCCCCAATCCTAACCCACACGATAATTTTGTTTCCATCACACTGAGCAGCTGCTCTAGAGGAACCTGTCTTGTTCCCACTTTGCAGCTGATTAACTTGACAGTATAGTCAAGCTGCAAGGGAGTGCAGAAAGAAGAGACTTATCTGCTTGTTATCTGAGTGTCACCACTGTCAAGATAGACTGAAGTTAACCGTCTCTGGCTCGGCGACCTTGCTTTCTGTGCCTGGTCCAGCAGAGATGGCCACACTAACATCGACACACATGTGAACACTCACTTGTGCGTAGCACAGGACTCTCTTCTCATGCCAATCCCCTCACTGCAGACAAAACAAACTTCAGTGAAAAATGTGGAAATACAGAGAAGGAGGATTTGAGGAAACTGAGTGTTTTGAGGAGTCTGCTTCCACTTATCACCTCTGTGACCTGCGCAATTCGTCTCTCCCAGGCCTTGTCTTCTTCTTCTTTTGGGTAGTGATTCAAATATTTATTTTATTAGGTTATTTTAAATCCATGTGAGTAAAGTCTCTTATAGATAGTTGGACCCTGCTGTAGATTGAATGTTTGTGTCTCTGCAAAATTCATATGGTGAAATATGAACCCCCAAGGTGATGGTATCAGGAAATGGGGCTTTGGGGAGATGATGAGGTCATGAAAGTAGAGTTCTCATGAATGGACTTCGTGCCCTTATAAAAGTGGCCAGAGGAAGCTCCTTTGCTCCCTTCTGCCATGTGAAGGTACAGTGTGAAAACAGCAGTCAATAAGGAAGCTGGTTCTCGTCAGACATGAAATCTGTTGGTGCCTTGATCTTGGACTCAAAGCCTCCAGAACTGTGGGAAATAAATTTCTGTTGTTTATAAGCCATCCAGCCTATGGTATTTTGTAATAGTAGCTCGGATGGACAAGACAGAGCTTTTCTTAGCGTTCTATGGTGTGAGTCTGCCCTCACAGCGCTCGTCTGCCCTATAATCCCCCTTTATAAGTGCCCATCCTCCTCTATCCTGGCCCCCTTCTATCCCCAGATCTTTTTCTCATCACAAGCATCTGTCCATTTCTCTAAGGATTCTCTAATGCCTACTTCTTAGACCGCTATTTTAACTGCTGTGATAAAGCATGATTTCAAACTGATACTTATCTATTTCCTGGTTCTCTGGTTTAAGCAAAACTTATCTGTTTCATTATCCTCCTGGTGAGTTCCATTTGCCTCTCTGTAGATTGCAGGCGCAATTTTCATTTGTGACAATGGGGGTTCTTCCTGTGAAATCAATTCAGAGGAACCCCAGCTGGGAAAGAAAAGAGTCTCAGTCAAAAAATAAAAGCAGAGACATTTGTTCTTAAGGATGTTCTAGGCCTTTTGATGCTTCTTTGGGTGTTGCTTTGTGTGACCATGCCCTGGGAGGGAACAAAGGGGAAAAGCACCTGGATCCTTTGTTCTGAGGACTTTTTGGAACATTTTTGCTGTGATTTTCCATTTAATAATACATTTCCAAAGTGTGTGGTAAAATCTTTTAAAGTGATTTCACATCTATCTTCTTATTTGATTTTTCCAGCAGCCCTTTCCAAGAGTCATGAAATTCCAGAGATGAGAGGTCATTTAGGTCAAGTGTTCCTCTTACAGCAAAGGAAGCCCACCTTAGAGATGGTAAGTGGTAAGATCTGGGACCAGAACCATCACTACCAGCTCTACACCGTGTCCTTTATTGAACAGCATGACCCTACACAACATGGCTCTATCAACCAAAACGATCATCAGAGTCTCAAAGCCCCCCTCCCACTTCTCATTATGAAAGAGCACACTCAAGGTTCTAGGTTAGTTCTAGATTTCTTGTAGGCAATGGGACCAAGGGCTTTATATTTCTTCTATTAAAAAAAGGTTTTAAGTAGTTCTTGCTCCAAGGCATGTGTTCATGGCTCTCTACATTTTAACCATGTGCCAGGGATTCCTTACCTAGCCCAGCTACGCTTTGGTTCCCTCCTTTGATTCCTGGAGATGAGAAAACCTTTACTATTGGGGGTGTAGGGGGAGGGTAGCTTTGGTAATCTGCCACTCATTCCAATTCCTGTGGGAGTTTCCGATCATGATGTTTTTATGATACGGAAAATAACCAAAATGGGAACTAAGGAGCCACTTAATAAATATCCGGGGCGATTCACAGTAACCCACCATCCCGATGCTAGCAAAACCTCTGTTGAGAATGCGTCATGGGCCAGGGAGCATACGTGAGGCCCCTTATGTCTTTGCTTTTGAATCTGAAGTAGCTGGACTGGCAGAGCTGATTTTGACCAGACTAGCCACCCAATCTCATTAAGGAGGAGGTGAAAGAGAAGAAAGTGGCCCATGACCTAACTCAGGAGACAGACTTTGCCCAGGTCAGTTTACCACAGGAAGTCTCACGTGGGTCCTGTGTTAACTTTAAGGAAGTGTAATCTTTTCTACTGGAAACAAGGCCCTGTGCCTCCAGCTCTGAACTCAGATTAGCTGCTCCTCCTACACAGGAGAGGGACTAGTTAGAGGAGTATAGGGTCTGCAGGGAGGAGGAAGGGCAAAGAAGCGCCCTCCCCAAACAAGGGTGGCCTTCGAGAGCAGTTATGAGGCTTGAAAGCATTAATGTGAGCAAACGCCTTAGGACATACTGAGGGGCCCACCAGGGTTAAGCTGCTGTTATTCCTGGGTGCTCCTTCTCCTCTAGAGAACTGTGATAACGCTCCCAGATTAATCCCATCAGGCAGGAAGTACAAACATTGAACTACCCAGGAAAGTACCCCCGCAGATAGAACGAAATCTTTACATTTTCTACTAGCTGAGTGGCCCCGTCTTGGTGGGCAGCAATGAAATGAAGCTGCAAGAATCTTTTATTTTTACAGGTTGATATTAGGAGAAATCATCTATCAACTGCTACCACTTTAACAGGTTTCTGTCCAGTTACGGTTTACATTTTTACTCCAGAAACTCTTTTAAAGGGTTTATCTCATGTTTTTCTCATTGCCTTTGTACTAAAACATCTATTTCGTATGTCTCAGACTGAATCATTCTAGAGTGACAGAAAACACTTCCTCCTATTAGTGTCCCTGAAGAATCCCTCCTATTCATGTTCCTTCTGAGCTATTAACGCTCCTGGCTTTAGGGTGCTCATGGACTCTGTTAAGTTCTGGACATTTACTAAAAGATCAGGAGGTTCGTGATTCCAAATATTTCTAGATCTTGCCGTTGGAGCAGCAAAGAAAGAAGTATCTAAGAGCACATACTCAGAGCCGGACAGCTGAGGTTCAATTCAAGCTCAACTACTTACCCTCTCTGGAGCCATGCACAACTTAATCTATGTTTGCTCTAGTTTCCATGTCTGCAAAATGGAGGTAATAATAGTGCAACCTAATAGGATTGAAAGAGTTAATGTATATAAAGCACTTAGAGGCACGCCTCATGCTTGTAGTAAACGTTACCACTACTGTTATTCTGTAAGTGAAAAACAATATTAAGATCCTTCTCCACAATTCTTTACGGGGACCATGTAATTTATGAAGTACCTTGTTACCTTTCTTCCTTGCTCTTTAGCAACGTCACCTGTGGGTCTTTGGAGACCTCATTGTCGAAAAGATGCCATAAACTATAAGGAAACAACAAGCAGTTTTGGAAATGAACAATATAAAGAATAAAAATAAGAAAAATAATGTAGTTGCAGAGTCAAGGATGGCCTAAGACTGAGACCTTCCTACATGTGTCCGAGTGCGTGTTCCCATGTGTGCAGGATAACAAGGAGCCTGGCATGCTGGGACTAGACTCTGAAACTAGAACTATCCTGGGTAGTCCAGACACCTGTGTTCAGTTGGACGGTACTTAAACAGCCCAGGTTAGAGTCAAATCTATTTCCATTTTCAGAGCAGTAATTTGTCTATTTTTGTGGTATGTAAGGTTTTACTAACCACTAGTAAGTTTCTCTGTAATGTTTTCTTAAATGCTTCTTGTTAGTTTAATTCTAGTTACTCCTGAGCCATCCTCCCTGAAAATAAAAAGCTCTTGGTCAGCACCAACCATACATCTTTTTATATATTTGAGTTCTGATTACTTCATTCATCCTCTGACTCAGAATATTTATTCTAAGGCAATCTTAGTTTTAAACTAATACTGTTATTGGCCCTCAAGAGGTTATTAAACTTGGTTTGGATCTCAGTCTATCTCAAGAAACGGGAAAATCAAATGCTGAGAATATCAGCAATGTGAAATGTGTCACCGACTAGGCCATTTAGCAATGATCAGAGCCAGGCCTGGTGGTGAAGTACTTGATCTTAGGAATCAGATGTATGAGTTTCAAACCCATCAGCTGAGTGCCGCTAAATAACTAACTTGTTGTGGCTGTTTCCTTATATAACAATAAGACCACCTAATGGTTTAAGAAGGAGACATCTCAATCTAGTGTTTGACACAAAGTCAGCATTGCTCACTGGCAGGCAGGCTAAACGCAAAGCGGACTCCATCCCTCCCCTGCTGAATCCACTTTTAGCTTCCCATTGGTCTTGGAATTACATCCAAACTCCTCACTGTGGCCTCAAGTCCCTGTGTGACCTGGCCCTGCCTACCCCTCTGCTTTCATCCTGTAACACCCTCTGCTTCAGTGGCCCACTTTCTGTTGTTCCAACAGCCACATTCTTTCCTGCCTTAGAAATTTGCTATTTTCTGTACTTGCAAAGCGTTTCTCTCTGCTCTTAACATGATGAGCTCTTTCTCAGCTTCAGGTAGAAATTCAAATGTCTCCTTCCCTAACTTCTCTGCCGAGGAAGCTTCCCCTGTCCTCCCACCTCCCCATTACCCATGTTACTTCCTCTCATGTCTCCCTGTTTGTTTCCTTCCATGCATACATTACAGTCTGTCGTCCATATTAATTGTTTATTATTTTGTTTACTCTCTTATTGTTTGTCTCCTGCTTCCATGGAGGTGACTCCTGAATGCAGGGATCTTGTCTGCCTTGTTAATTGCCGTATCTTCAGCGCTGAGAAGTGTCTGAAACGTACAAGGGGGGCTCAGTAAATAATATTAAATTAATACTTTTAGAGTATTTGATATTAAATAAATTATATTATTAATTGCTTAATATTACATTACAATTTCTTACCTTGCAATGTCATCCTTTGTAATAATATTATATGATTATCCAAATAACAATTGAAAAGTAATAAAGTGCCTTCAAGCTGTTGTAGCAATTAACAGTTAGGCTTATTTCCAGGTCTCTTAAGAAGGAAAGGCAAGAAGGCAAACACTCGGCTGGGTAATTATTTGAGTTAGATCCAAGGAATTGTCATTCCTGAAGCATATGAGTAAATCTAGCCAGGTAAGTTTCAAAATGATATTTCGAACAGTATTTAGAACCAAGATATGCTACAATATTTCTAATTACATCTAGAACCAGGTGATGTCAATGATTCAACATACGTAGATAGAACCATTAGCTAAGTATTTGGTAGGCTGATTTCATGCCTATTTTTAGCAAGTGTATTTAACTAAAGAGGCAAGTGAATTTCTATGTTGTATTTAAGGTTTAATTATGATGACTAAATATCAGATTATTTTTCAAGATGTGATCTGGAGGCAAGAGAAGGACAGAGGGCCCTAAATTCAAAAGAGCAGTGATTTACTTCTGGCAGTGTCACTTGCTAGATGCATGAACTAAGGTAAGTCACTTCTCTTGAAGCCTAGGTTTTCTCATCTATGAAACTAGGATAAGTGTCACAGAATTATTATAAGATTAAATCAGGCAATGGATAAGGATGTTCTTGACAAATAGTTTTCCTCCAATGAGGTGACAGAGGAAAAATGGTGTGTTTGACTCTTTCATATACATTTCTTATTAATAATTTTTCTTCTTTTATGTAATATTTTGCATGTCATCATTTTCCATTTGACCACAAAGTACCTTTTGGCAAAGAAAACAAAAACAAAACAAAGCTCAAATATCATATAAAAGCAAAAATAATTCAGTAGTTTTTATTACATCAGCAATTGTTACCTGTGGAAACTGAAAAAGTCCCTTTAACTTAAGAATTGATATAATTTTTCCAATAACAAACAAACCTGTTAATAAATATTACTGTTTTAGAGATTTTCTACTGAAAGAGAATGGAGTAAACTCTGTACATGAGTAGCGACATTCTAGAATTCTCCATCAGTCTCTCATTCACCTAGAGGTCTCAGTGTTGTTTGAAAAGCCAAATGATTTGAATGCCCTGGTACTTGCCTATAGACTTTCCCTCTTTTTTTCCCCTTCAGCCTAGCTCAGTGGTTCTCTAGGTTAGTGTGCATAAGATTACTGTGCTGAATTCTGTATATAGATCATGTGTACTGTGCTTTAGATGAATTTAAGGGATTTTTCAAAGGTAGTTTTGATTATATACAATTATGGCTGTATCTGCTGAGGGGTAAGGGTTAACTTGCCCAATACTGATGCCTTATGATTGGCCTTCCAGTAAAAGAAGAGGTCTTCCTTAAAAAACATGCAAATTAGCTTTGGGCCAGTGCTTAAGATGATCGATCCTAGTCAACTGCAAGTTTGGACACCAATGTTCTATTCCTACACAATCATGGCAGGGAGGTGCTGGAATCACCCTTAACAATGAATACTTAAGGTAGAAAGCTAGGATTGGAGTCAACTAATAACCCTATTGTATCAACGCTATTGTATCAATGCCTGATCCACCAGAGGAGGGGCTTTACTTCCCTAATCATGCAGCGTAAGAGCCCTAGAGGCCAAGAGTTGGGGTCTATCTCTTAGAATCTGAAATACAGGCCTGCTACATTGCTATGCACAGTCCTAGTACACATCACTTCAGTCTCTATTTATGTCTCTTTGTCCTCAGTATTTTCTGGAGCCCACTTCATATAAAGCTTATGTTTTATTTTGCTTTAAATATTTGAGACATTACCTCTGTAGTTACTAACCAAATGTTTTTTTCTTAGAAATGTTGTTTCTTGATACTTCAGCCACAAAACAAAATCATTACCAGTAGTAAATTTATTTACAAGTTCATTTACAAAGAGATGATTTCTAGAAGCATTATTTTAACATACTTACACCTTTCCAATATGACTGGTTATTTGATTTCTAAGTTCACTGTACTTTTGAAGCATCAAACAAGAAGATGGCAGAACATATTGAAGGAGGCCGGAAGTGGTAGATGACCAACCACTCTTTTGTCCTACTCAGAATAATTTTATGTTACTTTTTTATATTGTCCTGACAAGCAGGGAGGTGACATTAAAATAACAAAAACTTAAATTTAAGATATAGATAGGTAAACAGTTCACTAACCTCAAAAGACCTTAGAGTACAATATATTGTACTACATTGTAATGGCTGATGTTCATTGATGATTTTGAGGTATTACTTTCCATATAAATGCTCTCTTTTAAAAATGGTAAGAACACTTTAAATATATTTTGAGTATTTTAATTACAAGTTAGATTAAATAGTAAACATTTTTATGATTATGAGGGCAAACCCTAAAATAGAAACTCATCGTTAAGAAAGACACATTTTGGGGCTGGCCCCGTGACCAAGTGGTTAAGTTCGCGTGCTCTGCTGCAGGCGGCCCAGTGTTTCGTTGGTTCGAATCCTGGGTGCGGACATGGCACTACTCATCACACCACGCTGAGGCAGCGTCCCACATACCACAACGAAGAATATACAACTATGTACCGGGGGGCTTTGGGGAGAAAAAGGAAAAAAATAAAATCTTTAAAAAGAAAAATGCTAAGAAAGACACATTTTCTAGGGCATCTCCACTTTCATGGTAGAGTGCATTGAACCCCGTGAACAACTGAATCTACCACTTAATTTACTTCCAAAGTATTTTGCAGTTGTTTATGGATATAACATCAGTCTTCTCTGCTTAGCTAGTTCAACTGTATGTTTCTCTCTTTCTTCTCTAAGGTGGGAGTGTATGGGATTTAGAGTCAGATGAGGTAAGAATGAATCCCAGCACAGTGGCCTTGGGCAGGCTTTTCACCTCCTTTTATGAAAATGTGGTAGCTATAGATTTTATTTTTGCTGAGCATGTTTTTCTTTTCTCACTCCTTGTGGCCACTGAACTCTTCTTTTCTGTGGGGAACTTCTTCATGCAGTTTGGTTGAGTCTGACAAGAGGTGGGTATGTGATCCAGGCCTGGCCAGAGAACCCTGTTCAAGTAATTGGTTCAGGTATGGCTGATGATCCAAGCCAAAAAACCAGAGTCTTCCAACTTTTTTCTAGAGTTGTCAGGAAAAAGGCACTCTTTCTCCCTGTTGGGACTGCTAGCTGTAAGGATGATGTCAGCCTAGACCTTTGGTGGTCATCTTTGATACATATGGAGAGAACCCAGCTGAGATTAAAGCCAACACAGAGGGGAACAGAGCTGAGAAATAAAGAGGGAATGCCAGAAATATGATGATAAACTTTGAGCCTATGTACTCTTCCAGGCCTGAAGACAACACTGTAGACTTTCTAGTTGTTTGAGTCAACTAAATTCTCTTTTACTTAAGATAGTTTGAGTTGGATTTCTGGCAATTTCACCTAAAGCATCCTTATTCACACACTCCCTAAATTCTGGTTTTCTAATTCATAAAATGGTGATGTTTCACTATGTCATAGAGTAAGATTTGAATAAAATGATGAATGTCAACTACACAGTACACACTTCACCCTCAATAAATGAACTCTGAATTCGACAGCAGACAAGCTCTAAGATTTCCTCCACAACAGGACCTCTCACTGTGTTTCCTCTCTGCCCAGCTGCCAGCTGATAGCCATTGTTCTCCTGGATGGGCCACTTGATTGTGGGGCTGCCTTTTCCCTAGCCCCAGTGGTCAGGGAGCCTTGCCCTGCTCTTGGCGGGCAGATGTTCTTAAGAAGGACAGGTCTCTGTCCTGACGTACGCTGGAATTGTGAAAGATCTCACCTAGAGATGACAGTATCTCGCACGAGAATTCCCAAGAAGACCACATTTAAAGCACAGATGAGCTGATTTTGGTCCTGGTTCAGGAACATCTGGAGGAACAGCTGTGGATGACCAGGACGTGTTTATCTCTTTGAAAAGAAAAGTAGTGAGAAGGCAGGAGTGTAGCACGACAAAACAGAGATCTGTTCCCATCATCCAAACCTGGAAGGAAAATAATTCAATAAAAACACAGCTTGTTTTTAAATCAAATAGCTTAAGAGGTATTGAATTGAGAGAGTAGAAAAGGGAACCAAAGTCTTTAAGCCATTAGCCTTTGTGCCTCCCGCCTGCTCCTGATATTAGTAGTAAGGATCTAGAAAGTATATCCGTATCTGATCTCGAAATTTTCTCCGTTGGCAAAACCTAAACTTCTTTATTATTGAAAGGTTAACTCCCTTGGGGTTTTATTTAGGAGATGGTGTTATTAATGTCCTGCAAAAGTCCCTAAAATTTACTATACTTTCACAGGTCAGTGTTTTTTTTTCTTTCTTTTGGCAAGATTAAAAAGACTGTACTATAATTTTTTCACAAATGATTTCAGTAGTTTGGGCTTCAACCCTACAAATTTATGGTCATGACTTTTAAAAGAATTTTGTTTTTTAAAAAAGTTCCTGCCTCATACTTCCCAAAACCAAGAAAAATAAAACTTCAGCATTTAGAATACTTGGAAAAAAGGAGACTAGTAGCAATTTTATGGTCTAAACACCTACTATAATAACCATGCATTTTATTTTCTTATAGCTGAGTTACTGAGGGCTTTTTCCTCTCTCCTCATAAACAGATGAAGCTTCAAGAAAATGGAGACGAATTAGAACCCAATAATAAACTAGCTGTGCAGGGCTGTTAGATTGGTTATTAGTCCACATTTTCTAATCCTCCTTTGTAGAGAGACTTTATTAAAAAATCAATTCTAGAATAGTCATTAATGCTAGTGGAAAGGAGAAATTCAGGTTTATTATTAAGAGGGAGAAAAAGTCTTGCAAAACATATGGGTTTCGCTTTATGGGAAACAGTTTCTAGATAAACATAGATGAATGATTTGACAGCAGCAGGGCACCCACTTATGTAAATACTGAACTGTGGGACTCAAAAAAACAAATTCAAAGAAAAACATTGTTAATCAGCTTGAGTTCCCTCCCTCCTCTCAACATTCTGAAAGAACCAACAGATCAACATTAAGGAATGCTTTCAACAAGAGCAACAAGCAGAGCCTGGGGTAGTGCTGCCCTTGGGAAGACTTCTCAGTGTTATTTGGGGACTTGCCCTTAGCTATTCTTCATTTTGATACATCACCCATGTGAAAATAGCCAAACACCAAAATACTATATTGTCCTGATTGCTTTTCCTTTAAAATTTTTCCTGCTCAACTTCCGGTTGACCTAGCGAATATGCAGCACCCCCTCCTTAGATGAAAATAGGTACTAAATATATACCTGACTTAGAGAATAGCTTACATACCAATATTCAAAGTGCCTTCCTGACAAGTGTCCTTTTTGTAGAAAGACACAATAAAGTGTCTTAGCTTGGAATCTTATGTTAACGAAATTTGCAAAGGGAAGTCAAGATATAAGATGCTCTTCTGAGTAACCCAGGTCTGATTCTCTTTCACCTAAAATTATCAGGAAATGGAGAATAGTTTTTCTTCCCTGATTTATTACTGCAATTTTCTTCACTGAATGCTTAGTGTAGCCACCATCCATGCAAATGTAACTGTTCTGAGAGACACATGACAGGCTTCAGGCACCTGTTAGATAAATCTGCAATCACTCGTGTCTTACCAAGCAGAAGACAGGGCCACTGGCTCAGTTCTTCTGCGGCCAATCATTTGCATATTCTTCTTCTTGAGAGAGTTTTTCTTATACACTGAGAAGTTCATTGCAAGGTTGGGATGGGGGGCAACTTCTGGATAGAAAAGCAAATGTCCATACTCCTAAATAGCATTATTGGCGATGAGGCTAATGCATTGAGATTATTGGGTGGCCGATGTTAATTTGTATGTGTATTTGAATGTCTCGACACATGTCTTTATAAGGGCTAAAGGTTGTATTTAACTGTAATTGTCAATGCCACAGACGCTCTTTACTTTATTCTTAGAAATAAATAGGCATAAGCACATATAAAAACTTCAGTGAATTTTAATAGTGAGGTAAATAATTTCTCAAACACATTTAATGTGCATTTATAAAAATCTAACCCATATGGAAAAATATTTCTCAATAAAAATAGTTACATAAAAATAATTTGTCAATAAGATCCCCTTTTAATGTCTAGATTAGAGATCTAACTTAATAGACATAGATAGATAGAAATAGAGCTTTCTAATTTCTAGATTAAAGGCTTGTATAACAATATCACTAAAAACTGATAATCTTAAATGTGTATGTCTGTGTGTGTATGTGTTGGTAGACTCAACTTTAGAAAAAATAAGCATCTAATTGGCTTAGTTTTATATTACTTTCATATTGAATCTTTTCAACATTTAATAACCAATCATTTATCTGTTATTAGGAATCCTAGTAATAGGCATTTTCGGCTTTTGAGAATTTGTTATAATGGGGTTTTATAAACTATTACAGAGTAATCCTTTGGAGAATGATATTAGTTATCTATTCTTACTTGTATGACAAGAAAATATTTAGCAACTTTCCACAGTCAAATACCTAGTTTCTAAAAAGCGTTTTAGTAGATATGGTTATGTGTTCAGTTTAAAATACCATGTAAACAA
This sequence comes from Equus przewalskii, assembly GCF_037783145.1. Taxonomy (NCBI): domain Eukaryota; kingdom Metazoa; phylum Chordata; class Mammalia; order Perissodactyla; family Equidae; genus Equus; species Equus przewalskii. The sequence continues at coordinate 20,315,435 of NC_091853.1, read as the reverse complement.
CAACAGTGAAAAAATCTTTTAAATCACTTGATTTACCTGCAACCTTCTCTCTTCAACAAATCAAGCTATTTTTATTTTTCTGAACTTTCTTCTAATCTTTATCTATATGTTTACAGCATTTTAAATAGCTTTAGTTATGTAACATGCATTTATAAGCTATGTGTACGTGCTGTAAGATATATTTAACTGTTATTGTTATTTTGTTATCTATACCATTGGCTGCTGTGTTTCAGCTTTGGTTTGTATGAAGTGCTTTAGTCTGTGCTTTTTGAATATCTACATTCATAACCATGGAAAGTAAATGTAGGTCATGGGGAATTTAAAAAGTGGAAAAATATTGAAACCAAATATCCCTTTTTCTTACTTAACCGTAAACACTACATTTTCTGATCACAAGGATGAAATACAGTATGACAAACAGAAAGCTGTATGACAGCAAGTATTGTAATTTCTGTTCCTATGAATTTCTGATAGTAATTGAATCTAACCTGAATGTCAAATTATACCAATTCTATCCTTGTCCTGGCTGCTCTGGTGCATGCTGAAGGATTTCATTGTATCAGTCATCTGCTTCTTGACTTTCCATTCCAAAGGGAATCAAACAAAGGAGAAAACACTCAACAGAGACATGCTCTGCTCCCAACTTTAGTTATCTGTGGAGCCCAAACATACGCAAATATTTGCTCTTCCTTCTTTTGCACTAATATCTTCTTTTGAATGTAGTAAGCACTGTATCAAATACTTTACCTATGTTATTACATTAAATACTCCTAATGAGCCTACAGAGTAAGTCACATTTTACAGATGAAGAAATCAAGATTCCCAGAGATTGAGAACTTGCCCAAAGTCCCCTCTTTACGGAGCAATGCTGTAGAGCCAAGATTTGAGCCCAGGAAGTCTGACTGTACAGCAGGTACATGTAATGACTAAAATGCTCTCCACCTAAGACGGAAAAGTTCGGGAAACTCTCAACTGTTGAAAAAGGTCTCATTGCTGTCATTGTCCAGGAATTTAAATGTCAACATTAAGACCATTAGTCTGTTGAGAACATTCCTGAGCCTGTCTTAGAGGTGTCTCATTTCTCTTAATATTATGGTTTTGTGTATTTCATATACAATATACCGTGGAACCGCCTTGAATATAGGATCATGACGTGGTCCTTCAGCATCTGCTGAAGGGATTGAGTTCTTTCTGGAGGGTCTTGGATGTACTTTGATGACAATAGATCCTAATATGTTTCATGTTTCTCTATGTAGTTGATCTAAAGCCTTATGAAATAGAAGAGAAGATAGCATAGGTGCTACTCTCTTCATGTTACTACCTGGCCATTATAGCCGTATATTTAGCCTTTGTTACAAGTGATGGAGCTGTCTCAATACAGTGGAGGTCCCAGAGCCTGTGTTATATGACAGGTCTAGTACCTGGAGTCTGGAGTGGCAGGGAGGGACATGTAGACCACTCCTCCCAGGGTGAGTTGATAACAGTCAAATCATTATATATAGCTACTCTAGAGTCTAGAGCCATTTAAGAAATCAAATTCAGCTCAGTTTCTTATGGAGCCATTGAAGAAGAAAGCAACAATTCATCTCTAACCACTGAGAATGCTGGAGTATGATAATAACTATTCCTATGGAGAGGCATATTACAAAAGAGTTTACTGTCTGTGGATAAAGTTGTTTTTAACTAAGGACTAGAGTTAGCAAAGTGTACAATGTTGCCTGGGCAAGTTGTGCTTCAAATTCTGTAGTCTATATTGTGTTCCTTCTTTAAGATATTGTTCTGGTAAGCTTGTATTTGAGTCTAAAAGACAGTTGCCATAAATTCTGTTAAGGCAATTGAACTCTCTGGAGACAACAAAATCAACTGGAAAAGCTATCAAAAATATGAGTCAGCTGTCTTTCTCAAAGTGGAAGTCTTTCAAGAAATAACTAGTGAAAGCATGTTCAAAATGAGGTCACTAGATAGAAGTGGATTAAATTTAACTAGAAATGATAATACAAATTTCTTAAAAATATCTTCATGATGTTTTGCATTTATGTATTATTAATTTCCACTTTGATTAATCACTCTGCTTGGTTCTACCAATTCTGTTTAGCAAGAATGTAAAAATGTGTCTAACTAAAGAGATCATAATAACTACTCCAGAACCATCTGCCCCTTTGTGTCTCCAGCAGCAGAGAATGGCATGCTTTAGCATTTTAAGTTATTTAATTTCAAACTAATGAGAAAATTTTAGAACTAACATAGATTTTATAGTCCTTTTTATAATCCAAATAACACTATACCTAATTATGGAACATATTTTTTAATAACTTCTCAAGAATATGAACACTCTGGGTAACAGAAAATCAGATAAAGGCATTAAGCTCTTGTGGAGAGACTATACTAGGAAACAACCTAAGAACTGATTACTTGATTCATTAAGGATTTATTTAATATTTACAATGGATTGTTGATTTGCTTTACTATCTAGAGGCAATTTGGGACTGGATTATCTGATGGAGGGTTAGAAGCCAGTAGAAATTAAGATGATAAGAAGTATAGTTCTTGCTCTCAAACAGCTTATCGTTTTAGACCAGTGATTGAAATATTGGCAAAACACAATGATATGCTGTTTTATATAAAGAGCTGATCTTAGGAACTGTTAGTGTGGCATGTGTTTCACAACAGTCTTTCCTTGACTTTTCAGCAATCTCTTCCTCAGTATTTCTAATGACTGGTAGCAGTGATGCGTGAAACCACATAGAGGCAAGATAATAAATTCTCTTCTAAAGTCTTCAGCTTTAGATGGTTCTTGAACTGGGTAGGTAGAGTAGGAAGCAATCAAATAGGTAAGAAGTTTAATTTACTAGATATTCTGACTGAAACAAGGACTACATTCTTCTTTCTCTCTCTCGCTTTTTACTTTTCCCCCATCATTGCCATTGAGCCGTCCATATTTTGTTATATGGAAAGATGCGTAGCTATATCTATATGGATTCAATACAGATGTTCACTGTCAACATTTCATTCCTCTCTCTATTCGTTCTAAGTTAGACCTAAAACTTTGGCTTAGCTATAGGAAGCTGAGTTCACCTAAAGAAAGAAAAAATTTCCTCTTCCCTCCACGTCCATGTTTGAAAATTAAAAGAAATCTATTGTATAAATGTAGTAAAGAAAAATACGCTAGATTGGGAATTAGTGGTATCAGTTTGAGTTTCAGATCTTCTTGTAAGTAGCCAATAGTTAGTAGGGAGACTGTGGGCAGATTGTTTAATCACTGTTGGTCTGGGTTTCCATATTCGTTGAATTGAGGAGATTGCATCAGGTCACTTCTAAGACTTCTATCACCTCTGTGATTCTGTGACTCTAAACATTTATTGAGTTAGTTCTCTACTAAGCATTATGGGCGATACAGAAATAATACTGGACATTGTCTTTGCCCTAGAGGCATTTACAATCTAACTCTAATAGGAAGATAAGACTAATATCACTAAGCTGCTAGGAAAAAACCTAAATCCAATAGATACATCTCTCTTCCCCTCTTGTTTATCTCCTATGCGTTTTGGAAAGAGCTGTCCCTTCCTTTTTTTCTGAAACACTCCTCTTATGGCTTCCAGGACACCGCAGTCTCCTAGTTTTCCGCCCACCTCACTAACTGCTCCTTCTTCCTCTCTTTGCTGAGACCTTTTTTTCCTCGCTAAATATTTTTGTTGCTTTTCCCTGGGTCCTTGCCCATGTTTGCATACTTTCTCCACATATGATCTTATTAACACTCATGCCTTTAAACGTTATCTATGTTCTGCTGACTCTCACATCCATGTCTTCTTTGAGCTTCTGCCTTATATTTTAAATTACCGACTTGATCTCTCCATTTGGATGGTTCATAGAAGCTTTAATTTTAACACACCCTATACTGAACTCTTGATTTCTCTACTCTCTCCACTCTCAGTTCTTCTAGTAAATAGTAAGTCCATCTGTCTTACTATTGTTCAACCCAGAAATCTTAGACTCATTCTTGATTTTTTCCCCTTCTTTCACTCTTTCATAGTCAAGCTATCAGCATATCCTGTTCATTCTTCCTCTGAGGTTTATTGCGACCTTATTTATTTCTCTTTATCACCACTCCGCTATCTTGGTCCAGACAATCACTCTTTCTCATTTGGCCCATCACAGAATGCTAATTGGTCTCTCACTTCCACTCTTGTCTTCTACAATCCTTTTTCCAAACAGCAGCTGGAGTAGTCCTCTTACTGTAAATTGGATTATGTAAGACATCACACCAAAGTCTTCCCGTTACTCTTGAATTAAAATCAAAACACTTTACCCTGGCATATAAGGCTCTGAATGATCAAGACTTTGACCAGGTCTACAGCTTCATCTCCCAGCTCTTTCCCCTGCACTCGTGGTTCCCTTACTCTTCTTTTAGTCCTGTCAATAACCTAAGTTCTTTTCCGCGTCAAAGGCTTTGAGTTTTTTTTCCATTCTGCCTGGATCATTTTTTTCTTCTATTGTTTGCAAGGCTGACTCCTTGTAATTCTTCCCATCACACTTTGTCATCTCTTTAGAGAGGCCTTCCTGAATCATCTGATCTAATATAATACCATTCCTTTTTAGTCTTAAAGGAGCACTCTTGGCTCTTTTTTATTGTACTCACTGCAACTGATAATTATTTTATTTTATTTTACTGTGGACAGTCTTTCCGAGGCTGACATTGTTAGATGCCTACCTAATATCCATTCCTACGTCTTCTTTTTTAAGAAACCCATAATATTCTTGGGAGCACCATTGGGTCCAGGTAAATAAAAATACTCACTCTAGGAGTGGTGGTGTGATACAGATCTGGTCAATGAGTCATTAGCTGATGGTTTCTGGAGAAGCTCTTGCTTACCTGATTCTGTAACTCCTTCATGATTCTTACATGAAATGTAAATATTTTGTTTGGAGATTCAACAGCAATTTTGTAATCATGAGTGTGAAAGCCATGAACTAAGCTTGATGGAACAGAAAGAGAGAAGAGTCTGACTCATTGATAACGGCAGCTTGAGAGGTATCAACTATATCAGGCCTGGGCGCAGTAACTTTGAATCTTTTGTTAGACTTAAATCCCATCTGCTTGAGCCATTGATTTCTGGTCTTCTGTAATTTGACTCTCCAATGCATTCTTCTCAGTTACATTTCTCTATTGGATGCAGCTATATGAGAACAGCAAACATGTCTGTCTTGTAGCCCCAGCATCTTGTAAAATACCTGACACATAGTAAGCTCTTCATTAATATCTATTAATTAAATTCTAGAATTTTAAACACAAAAACAACAACTATGGAAAAAGCCAAAGCGCACCTTGGGGAAGAATGTTTTCAGCATATATGACAGAAATAATGTTAATACCTTCAAAATACAAAAATTTATATAAAGCAATAGGAAAACTATTACGATCCAAACAGATAAATGGGCAAAATATACAGAAATACCATTCACTTGAGGTAATAAGATTAATAAATGAAAGAAAAAGAATATTATTAATAATCAAGGTAATACAGATTAAAAATAATAAATTGTCAAATTTTAGCAAAAAATTTGAAAGAATCCAATGTTGTAGAATATAAAGTGAAACCAATACTTTTAATTCATACTGTTTGTAGTATCAACTTGTTCAAGACTTTTGGAAATAATTTAGTGTTAAACATCAAAATCTCCAAAAATTACTCCCTTTGGATTCAGTGATCTCTTCCATGAGCAGGAAATTTTCAAAAATGACAGTAATTTACATAGGAATATGATTGCATCATTAGCATATAAGCAGAGAGGAAGCCGTCTAAATGTCCAGCTATAGAGGAATGGCTGCTCCTCAGGGATATCATGCGGCCATTACATCTAATTATGAAGCCTTCGTAGAAACATAAAAATGCTTAATCCAGGTGCTGGTGCAATTAAATGAAGGAGTAGGAATGAGTCCTCCCTTTGGCAGATCACAGATGACTGTGCTGAGGCCTTCTCTTTGGGGACCATAGGTGGTGCCATCTTTCAAGCAATCCAAGGTTTTTAGAATTGTCTTGGTTTAATAAGCCACAGAATAGGGGAAATTTGATATCTATTAAAACCAGAGCACCACAGTTGGGAGATAGCTTCAAAGTTTGAGAAGGCCTGTGTTCCACGCTTGGTTGCAATGTGGTCAATATCTTAACAGTAACCTTACTGGCAGCAAAACATAGAGCTGACCATAGTTAGGTCAGCAATGGTGGATGACAATTTAGGGTTAATAGAAGGAGCTGGAATCATGCCGATGGTACTTGCCTCTGCACAGTATTCCAGTGGTGTTCAGCTTGCTGAAGATCTTTCCCCATTGCCTCCAGCCTGGTTATGCCCTCAGCATTCAGACACTCCAGACAATCTAATAAGCCTGAGGTCCCACAGTTGACAATGCTTAATTTCAATATAAAATGTCTTCTGAATAACTAACAACAGGTGGATTTGAGATTGTCACCTGTTTTCCCTATCGTAAGAGTTTTGTGATCAATTAGGAAGGAGCTATTTCCTAATTGAGCATTGAGCAAGTGTTTTGGCATTGGCTTAGGTAGGCACTGTAAGCAGGCAATCTAGGTAATTCAGAATTCAGTCCTAATTTCAAACCATCCTAACTCAAAATCACTTACACAGCTTCAGAAAATGTTTCCTACAGTGTTGATTGGCTTTCATGTAAACATACCTATGAAGTTGGAAAATATAGGAAGAGATGGAAGAAAGGAAAGTGGCTAAGTAGAATGGCTGAATTGCTGATTCTGTGATGTATGAATGAAGCAAATAATTATCCAAATGACTCTCTGTAGGATTCAGTTCAGGGAGTAATCAGCTCAACTCTCTATTTTGTTCCTCTCAATAGTCCTTTCCTGTTTTGTGTGAGATCGGGTTCAGTTGAGACTAAGGTTATTTTATTCGCTCACTTGAACTCCCGTTTTTGTCCACACAAGTCAAATTAAATGGCCTTTGGGAGCTGATGAATTCTGTCCATGAAACAATTCAATACTATTAGATACCCATCTGCTATTGTGGATTATCTCAATTAATCCTCACAACAGTTCTGTAAACTAGATATTATAATGTCATATTATTATTTCACACTTCATAGGTAAGGGTCGGAGTCTCAAAGAGTTAAGCTATGACTTGTGACAAGGGACACTGTCTTATATGGCTCCACAGACCATGCTGTTTGCACCACACGTGAAACTTTAAAACATTATTTTTTTTCCTCTTGAGATTTAGCTTTGTCTGTGCAGTTGCAATTTTAGCTTTTTATTAAAGACAAGGATGAAGAAGAGTTGTTACACATGTATGGCATATGCAGATCTTAGTATCTCTGAGTTAGGCAAGACTTGTAATGATGCCACTCAATATTCCACCTACCTCTGGTAAGGGCAGATTAGAAGATTGGAAAATTTGACATGACTTTGATGTGTTAAATGCTAAATAGTGCTGCACAGGATGAAAATTCTTTGGAAGAAGACCACGAGTATAACTATTTTTGCAGGTGTTTTAGAGCAGAAGTCTGTTCACTCAATGATTCCACATTTTTGGGAAGAACGTAACTAGGAAAAATTTTAGCTTTTTTTCTTTTTCCAAGGAAGGAACATGAAAATGCCAGAAATACAGAGGTAATTATTTTGATCAAGCGATTATGTTACTCATTATGATGGCAAAATCAATTTACACTTTATAGAATCATTTGTCAAGAAGCTTGGAAATACGGCACATTGGAAATTGCAGCAAAAGCAATTACATTTGATTTTCTTGATTAAGAAGAAAGAAAATGAGTATTACCTATTGACAAAATTACAGAGTCTGAATTAAAATACACACTTATTTTCTTGATGAATACAAACAAAGGTGATTTGACATTCATAAAATCCCATTGCAGTTTGGGTAGGGAAGTCCCGACTTTCTCGATGTCAAGGGAAGAGAAATTTAAGCTTTGTTTGTAACTCATTCAATGAAATACGTAGGACAAAAAATAGGATTTTCAAGGAGGAAAATGTTGATCCATCAGGACACATGAAACTACTGGGGAGAAGGAATCAACATTAGAAATCTTGGACATAGTCCTGGGGTATAATTTTGTATTTGGCTATAATCCAAATTACAAATCTGTGTTTAATCAGTTGATAACTAAGGTCAAGATCGGAATCCTCCAACAGCTTGCTCCTGGCCTTTGGTGAGGCCCTGCTGGTCTTTTAGAGTTCCCTCAGAGTCTGAGTTGACACAGAGAAGCGTTAAATATCCTAGGACTGCATGAGGAAGTCTGCTCCAAAATAAGACTCATTTCTTTGAAAACCAAGGATTAATTTCCATTAAGCATGTGAGAGTTCCTTTAGAAACATTTTTGTGTGGGCTGTAGCTCATTTTCATTACTGGTTTTTTTTTTTTTTTTCATCACTTAGGACAATTCATTAGAAAATCCACCAAATTTATTTGAAGTAATCAATTAATCCTTTGAGATGCAACAATTAATATGCAAATTGTGCCACATTAAGAGTCTCAGGGGGAGTGAAATTAAATAAAAAATGTACAGCCCTTCAGAAATTAAAAAAGATATTGTTTTACTGTCACAGATTTTCAAAATCCATGTGATTTTTCTCCTATGGTTCATTTTATTATCTCCTTGCCTAGAAGTACCAAAACAAATGACCATTCCTCTCTTAAATGCATTACATCAGGATACTAATGGAAGGATATTAAACATGATAGCTACATTGACAAAAGATCTGATGAGGCAAATAACAATATACATAAATAAGTATGAATTCAGAACAGAATAATTACATCAAAAAGTAAATAATTATCATTGCTATTTCCTTCTCAGAAATACTCACAGGGAAATAAAGGACTAAGAGGTCATTTTGAGAACATTACCCAATAGGCAACATCTTTACTGAAGCATGCAAATTCTGTGGTACAGTTATGTTTTAAATGGTTTTTCCTGATGACTGGATAATGTGAGGGAGATATGAATATTGTTAATAAAACACCTTTAAAATAGTACCAATACTCGCTCAATAATTTCTATATACAATTTACTGTTCTCAGCACTGAGCATGTCATCTAAACCTCACAGCAGCTGTATGAAATAGGAACTGTCATTACTATCTTACAGGAGAGGAACCAGAGAGCAAAGTGACTGACCTGAGGTTACCCAGTTAGCAGAGCCAGGATCTGAGCCCAAAGATTTAACACTACGGACCACGTTGCTCGCCACTGCACCATCCATCTCTGAGAAAGATGCCAGAAAATATTGCTGGCATTTTCCTGAGGTTAAGCATTAAGCTGTTAGAAAGTTAGAGAGATAAATATTGCTGTTTAGATAATTGTGATCACGTTCACTTTTTGCTATTATTATTCTAAATATGCAAAAAGAATTAATGCACAGTTGCCTTGCTTTTTCGTTGAGCTCAGGAAGCCTTAAATGTATCATCTCATTATTTTGCCTTAAATTTTCTCCATAAGAGATTGGAAGAAGCCACATTTGTCCTCATAGTGTAAATGAAACATATTGAAGTGGTTACATAGATATTGGTAGTGGGTATTTGCAAGAGAATTGGGTTAATTATCAAAATGATTTTGGAAAACAGTTACTTTCTCCAGAGCTACCCAGTACTACATTCTCTTTCTTTCTGTATACCTACCATTATTATTCATCATTATCATCATTATCATCCTTGTCTTTTTCCTAAAAGATTTGAGACAACTGCTCGAACTCTATACTTCAGGCAGAAGTCAATTTTGACCTATAAATATTAATTAATTCAATTAATGAGTGATTATCAAGCATAGATTCCATGCAAAACACTGCATTAGATACTTTGCAATAATTTTTAAATGCTCTAACTTTCAAGAGCCTGAAGTTTCATTGGGTCAATAAGTCATATATACAATTACAATTCAAGGACTTCTGAGATAAGTACCTTTAAAAGTACAAAATTATATAGGAGTTCATAGGCTATTTCCAAGTGGAAAATAGGAATGGGTGGGAGGGAAATCTGAGAAGGGTCATTAAGAAGGGGGAGTTTGAACTGAGTTTTGTGAGAAGGATAAATTGTGTGTGTTCATGTGAATCCATTTATCATGTAACAGCTTTGCCAAATTTTCTCTTAAAGATGGAATAGTTTTTTCTATGAAAAACACTATGCTAGACAGTCAGTATAGCACAGCTTGAACCATGGTTCTGCTGCTTAGTCACTGTGTGATCTTGGGCAAATTGCTACACTTCTGTTTCCTCACCTGCAAGATGGGGAAGATGGTACTAGCTACCTCATAGGGTTCTTCTGATGATTAAGTAAATTAGTATGGATAAGCAATCACAACAATGCTTGGCACTATGTAAAAGTTAGCTGCTAGGATTATTATTTGAGTGAGGGTGGCAAATTCTAATCAGTGGTGCGCATTTAGGATGTATAGATGTTAAGGCAAGAATTGTTTTGCATGTTTTAGAAATAGGGAGGGCAAAAGATATAGGATGAGCTGAAGACTTGGCAAAGGCACAGATACAGAGAAACATAGGGTTGTTTAACGCAATGTTTCCATTTTGTCTCATTTGGAAGAATGTGTGTTTTTTGTTTGTACTTTAATTGTTACGTCCATCATAAGGAATATTTACAGGTTAAATGAGGAAAAAGTTTTTGAGGACTCATGAACACTAAATGTTGACTTCTCCACTTTGCCTTAGAAGTCTTACATTTTTGATGACTATCAGAGTGAACATATCGTCCCCAATATTGCCTACATGAAGTGGGTAAAGTACTAGAGAAGAAACAGGGTAGAACCTTGGAAATTAATTGGTCCTTCCAGAGGATTGAAAGCAATCATTTTCTTCTGCCCCACATGTTCATGTAGCAAAGAGGCATTTTATCCTTGGTCTTTCCAAAGAATAAAAACTGTTCTCAACACTGTACGACAATCTGACTGATTTCTGCAGCCAACTTCTCCTCCTCAGCAGGTGTCCATCTCTCCGCTCGCTTAGCCCATTCAATATTGTTCACCCAGGCGAAAGCGAAAGTCCTTCGTTTCCCGTCTCGCATTCCCAAAGCTTGTTGGTTTATTTTTATAGGGCTGCTCAGATTTTTATAGTAAAAAGCCACTTGAAAATCTTGTCTAAATGCATTCAGGTGCATATTAATTGATTTCCCTCCTTCAACTGGAATTTGCACAACAAGAGAAACAGCTGGAGACAGTTCATTAACTAATTGGAAATCTTGGCTTTGGAGATACCAGGAATAGAACAGAAAGGGAAACTAGCATGCTATGAAAGAAGACAAGTGTTCTTCGTGACAATGAGATATAATATTTATCCATTTTCCCTTTGACCACTTCCTCTACAAAGCTTCTGGCTCAGAAATAGACTGGAAATTAAATTAAACCTATCTTCTGCATGATGCTCCATAACAGTAAATATATGTATCTTTTGGTATTTGATATTTGATGCCTGATGCTGCTATAATATATATTTCAGAACCCTCTGTTTCGGATGATAGTCACTCACTCAGATTAGTTTAAGCAAAGAAGAGAATTTATTGACTCGTTTAACTGGGAATTTCAAGAGGGGTTCTGACTTCAGGTATGGCAGGAACTCAAGAAATGTTGTTTGGGTTCTATCTTGCCATGTCTTGTAACCCTTCTTCTTTATGTGGCTTGAAAGCACTTTCTGGCTAGTTTTCTCTCTGTGGCAGGAAAGATGGCCCTCACAACTCCAAGCTTAAAATCTTGTGGCTTGAGACCTGAAAAAAGAAATCTCCTCTCCCTAAAATGCATATATCAGTTCAGAGAGAAGACCCTGATTGGGCTTGCTTATGTCAAATGTCCTCTCGTGCACGATAAAAATCTCCTCCAACTTGAACATACATATCATGCATATCACTTGATGAACTTGTTAAAATGCATCTTCTCATTAAGCCCACTTTTACATTTGTTATACGAACAACTTAACTCCCAAAGCCAGGAATTAATAAAATGTGATTCCTACCAAGGAAGGAGAGATTAACAATCAGTGAAATAAAAAGAAATCAAGAAACTGAAGGAAGCTGTTACGTTAAAAAAAAAAAAATTAGATAATCAAGATACCTGGGTAATAAATTTAAGGAATGTGTAAAACAGCAATGACTTTCATTTCTGTTTAGAATGATCCAAGAGGAAAACAGGGCATCTCAGTTTCATTACTTAGTTTTATCCAAACGGTAATTATAATAATTTATATTATGAGACTGCACACAATCGCATTACATTTTCACAACAATTCTGAGAGGAATCTTCTTAGCAATCCTCTGCTGTCAAATGCCTCTACGTCCCGTCCCTCTCTGAGTAGAGATTGTCACCTTGCTGGGCTCAGCTTTGAGGACCAGCGATATGGCAGGTCAGGTCCCTAACTTGGTCCTGTCTAGTGAGAGAAGCCAGGGAACTTCTACTGGTTTAATACTAGGTTGTTAAAATAGCTCTTTCCTTTTGATTTCTTGTGTCTGGCCCAGCTCCATCTTTTGACTTTTTTTTACTGGCTTTGGGTTTCAGAGATTGGATATCTTGGCTCTGACACTGGCCGTAAAGCTGGGCCTGTGTCCTGTGCTATTGGTTTTACTTGATAAGGTTTCTATCTTCTGAGTCTGTATCTTACAGTATCTGGAGAACGATTATTTGAGTCAGCTTTGTCTCAGTTGCTTCTTCTGGCACCTTCTATTTTTCTTAATTTTTAAAAATTTTAAATCTGTTAGTCTGGATGCTGGTCATACTTGTTTTGATGCCAGATTCAACACATCCTTGATTCATAATCATGTTGATGATCATAATAATGATGATGAAAATGGTAATGAAGACTAAAAGTGAGTATTTCCTGAGTTCCAGACACTAAGTACTTCACATACATTAACATAGTTAATTTCCTAATAACCTTAAATATGCACTATCATTCTCATTTTACAGATGAGGAAATCAAGGCACAAAGAAATGAATTGATTTGCCCAACTTCACAGTGGTAGAAAGTAGTAGAGCCAGGTTTTGAAGCCCAGTAGTTTCATTCTAGAGCTCCCCAATATCGAGGAGAAAAATATGCAATATAGTCTTTTAATATTAATGACAATAATGCTAATTGTTTATTATGTATCCTACTGTCTTTCCATAATAATAATAATATAATGATGATGATGATGATGAACATAATATTGAACTTTCTGGTTTACAAAATAACTGCTTTATTTCCAGAAGAATGGCTCTCATTTGGAGTATGGATAAAGTTGGGGAGTTGCCGTAGTAGGCACAAGAATTAAAACATACATGTAGGGGCTGGCCCAGTGGCATAGTGGTTAAGTTCGCATGCCCCACTTTGGTGGCCCAGTGTTCACAGGTTCAGATCCCAGGCACAGACCCACACACCACTCATCAAGCCATGCTGTGGCCACATCCCACATACAAAATAGAAGACTGGCACAGATGTTAGCTCAGGGACAGTCTTCCTTAAGCAAAAAAGAGGAAGATTGGCAAAGATGTTAGCTCAGGGCCAATCTTCTTCACCAAAAAACACAAAACCCCCAAAAACCCCCACACGTGTAGATTCGAGACCAACTAATTAACGGGGGCAATTATTTAGAGCAGACACTGAGTGCCCTGTGGGAGAGGATTAGAAGGGGGCACCAGTTTTGTCTCCAAGCTGGCAGACCATGCTCAGCAAAAGAAAACTGTTGGGTAAATCCACCCTTTTCTCAATAGCATTTGTTGTCATTCAAGTAATTTATCAACACTTTTCCTTTCATTTGTAGAGAGTGTTGTCTGAGAGAAGTTTGACGTGTGCAACGTCCTAAAATTTTGCACGTCCAGGGGCTGTTTCAGTTCTCTGCATTGATTGGCATCTAGGGCCACTGTCCCACTGGATCACTTCTTCAGCCAGTTCAGCCCAGGCCCTTACCCTTTTACTATTTAATTAGAATTTCCAGAGGTGGTTCCAAGCATATATATGTTTCAAAACATTAATAATTTTATGCCCAAATACTTCTGAGGTGCAACCCTGGTTAACAACCACTACAGTAGAATCTTGGAACCAGAATGACTTTTTCAAAGCAAATGAGCCAAAACTCAGAGAGATGAAGTGACCGCCATATATAGTCACCTGCAGAGCTGGTGACAAGGCTGACTTCTTTTGTTTCCTGTTTGATACCATTGGCATTCCTAAGAACAAGTCAGAGTGGATTCCCTTCGCTACTATTCTTCTCCCACTTTGCCTTGTCAAGTGGCCTGGAAATAGCGGAGCTGGCAATTGAACCAACGTCCATGTGACTGTGAACAGCATGTTCCTTCCACTTCGCTTCAGAAAAGATTCTGGTTCCTGTCTCAAGAGTGCAGCTCAAGTATTAATCATCCATCTGTAATTGTCCTATGGCCCCCTCTGCCAGGTTTTCCTCTATTCCAATTTGCCTTCTTGACATGTGATTCTCTTCCCCCATCATTTTTGTTAAGTATCTTACTTTGTTAACATAAATTTAGACACCAAGGTAGGAGGAAGTCTATCCTGAATTGTTCTCTCTAATTCTGATAACCTCATCGCCTACTCAGAATCTGTATTGTTTGCACCATGTTACACACAGTATTTCTCATTACAGATGGATCTTTTCAGTGAGTTTTTCTTTTATTTCCCACCTGAATATAAATTAAAAGGAAAGTGGAGACAAGCCTTCTCATATATTTTTTCTTCCACATAGTGGGTATTAATATAACCCTTTTGACAAGGAAGGTTTGCCCTGGGCAAAGAGAGAGCATGTACTTTTGGAGTGTATAATCCCTTTCAGCTCTAAAATTATGTGACTCTCCATCTCTGTTTTTCTTTTTAAAGATTGGCACCTGAGCTAACATCTGTGGACAATCTTCTTTTCTTTTTTCTTCTTCTTCTTCTCTCCAAAGCCCCCCAGTACATAGTTGTATATTCTAGTTGTAGGTCCTTCTGGTTGTGGCATGTGGGATGCTGCCTCCGCATGGCTTGATGAGCGTTGCCATGTCCGCACCCAGGATCTGAACCAGTGAAACCCTGGTCCTCCGAAGCGGAGTGTGTGAACTTAACCACTGGGCCATGGGGCCAACCCCTCCATCTCTGTTTTAACCCAGGGGACATTAAAAACCAAAACCTTCCAAGACTCAGTTGGCCCCAGGTCTGAAGGGGCAGTACACCCCTAGTATTTGTTAGTGTCAAGCATATGGAGTTACATCTATTAGTTCTGTTTACTCTGCTACAGAGTTTATTACCCAGAAACCCTTGGAAATAGTTTATCAGGACTGCAACATTTAAATAACGAGGAAAAGAGAACCTCCTTCTCTGATTCAATATTGCATTAGAAGAGCATGAAGATGGGATGGGATGAATGAAAATTTGATCATTTAACCTAAGATTTCACATTAAGACATAAATAAGCATATAGGTTGCTGAAGGTATCTTTAAAGTCATATTGTAAAACCGCAGGAAAAAACGAACAGAAAAAGAGAGAGAGAAATCTTTTTTCAGCAGGATTATTTGAGCAAGCATATCACTGGAAACAATTAGAAGTGAAGGTTGAGATATTTTATATGTGTTGCTGAGTTGCAATGTGTTTCCAGTAGAGGCAGTTAGAAATCCTTAGCTGCCAAAACAGCAGTGAATATGAGAAAACCATGATAAACAAATGAAAAGCAATAGGATATATTGGAGTATGAGGAAGCCATTTGGTTTAAAACTAATTCGGCCTGACCTTGTTTTACCAAAAGGCCCTGACGTGGCCTGTTGAGCATGCATTGTACATCTGCTTTAAACATTTACTATGTCCCAAAGGTAAGAACGATGCCCTTAAAGATAGAGATGTAGCTTCCCCCCATATCGGCATTTCTTTAAGGGTAAACATCTTTTCCTGGAAACTAAGCATTAATTGCTGACTTGCTGTGCTCACCTTGTGACCACTGACCTGCTGACTACAGACCTGGTGTGCCAGCTAAGCATGTCATGGCAGTAGGAAAAGAGCCCTTCCTGTCATATGTGATGTGTGCTGTTTGTTCCAAGATGGTATATAACCACTCTGTACACCCCACTTCTTTGATGCCCTTCCTTTGTTGGGGAAAGAAGGCCCCTGGAGCTATAGTCTTCAGATCTGGCTCAGAGTAAACTCACCCCAATTTTGATTTATAGATTGATTATGGATTATTTGCATTGGCATCAGTGAGGTAAGTATACATTCTTCAAAGCACACAAGCAGTCGTGACTTTGAGCTTCCAATTTGATGGTCACACAAGATGCAGAATATGACAAACCCTAGATCTAAAATATAGCTAATTGGAGATTCCAAAGTCTGATAATAGAGAAATATGGGGAAAGAGAAAAATTTAAAAAGGTAGTTGCTGAGAGTTTTCCACTCAAGGTGAAGATTTTAAATCTTTTAAGTCTAGGACCTTATATATCTAGGATCTCAAATGCTTCCACATTCTTAGTGTGGGTATAAACTAGAAATAAATCCATTCCTCGGAAAAGGCCAGTAAAGGATCTTGACTATCTTAACATTGCAGCTGAGTGAGGGGAAAAAAAACAGTCCCTTGAAAATCTATAACTATAATCCAATTCTCATACAAATATGTTGTCTAGATTCATCCTATCTGTGGGAAAAACAAACAAATGACCTTAACTTGAGATTTCGATGAAAATGGTCCTGGTGTTGCAATGCCACAGGGAGTGCCTGGCAGAAGCAAACACAGATTGTTGCAGGAAACCTTCATTTTAGCCCTCAAAATTCCCACAAGTCAAGATTAAGTTACATGAGTACGCAAACATCACAAAACACACAAGAACATGAGGTACCATAAGCACGTAAGAACCAGCAGAAAAACAAACAAAACCAACAGACCCACAGAGACTTTAAATAATAGTACAGAACATAAAACAAATGTGTTTAATATATTTATAGAAATTAAAGAGGGAGTTGAAATTGTAATAGAAGAACAAGAGACTATTAAAATTTTCTTGGTAGAAAAAGAAACAGAACACTAAGAAATGCAAAATAAAATAATTAAAATTTAAATATATATAAACGTATTAAACAGTAGATTTGACACAGCCTGAGAGAAAATTAGTGGAGAAGAAGATCTGAAGAAAAAATTTCCCCAGCATTCAGGAAAATGAAAAAATGTGATTCAGACACATATAGGATTAAAACAAATACAAAAAAGGTGTGACAGAATCTAATTAGTGGTTCAGAAGTTGATAATAGAAAGATAAGGGGGAAGAGTAGGATACTACAAGATAATGGCTGAGAATTTTCCAGAATTGATCAAAGGTACCTATCCTTACATTCAGGAACTATTAAATCCCCAAGCATGGTAAATTAAAAGAAATTCACAACCAGACACATTACGTAAAATTGTAAACTGGGCCTGGGAGGTGGTGGAGAGAAAGAGGGGGGAGGGAGGGAGATTTTTTAAATTCAGAAGAAAGCAAAGAAAATTAAAAATGTAATTAAACTGGCATCTAACTTTTTAATAGCCAGATACGCAGAGTCAAAATAAGTGTCAAATTAGAACTCACCGAAACCTTCCTTCAAGAATGAAAGCAAAATAGAGATAGTTTGGTTAAAAACTGGCAGAGTTTGCCTCTAGCAAACCCTCATTAAGGGAACTACTTTCGGCAAAAGAAAAAATTTTCTAAAGATCTGAAATGCAAGGAGTGGAGAGCAAAGAAATCCGTAAACCAATGGGTAACTCTAAAAGAATATTGAAAGAATAACATGATAATAATGTTCAATTTCTTGGATTAGAAAAAGATAGTATTGAAGTTGGGAACAACAGGAAAATAATTCAAGGATTCTTAGAGCTCATGTTTTGTTGAAATAAGTATACATATTAAAGTGTGGGGGTAATGCTAAAAGAATAGAAATATAGCACATAGTTTCCAAGCTAGAGAGAGAAGAAAAGCAATATAAAAATCTCATTCAATTGAAAAAGGTCAAGAAAGGAGAGAGAAAGAAAAACAGTTCAAATGGAAGCACCAAATAATATTGTAGAAACAAGTCTACATATGTCAGTCATTATAATAAATATAAATGGACTAACTCTCCATTTTAAGAGAGAGGAATTGTCAGGCTCTATAAAAAAATAAAACTCATATATTTGTAAGAGATACACCTAAATCTCAGGACGTAGAAAAGTTGAAAGACTAGAAAAAGATCCACAAGGCAAGTATCAAGACTTTCTCCATAAAGTCATAGTGATTAAAACAGTTTGGTGACGATGCAGAGACAGTCAAACAGGCCTGTCACCCAGGCTCTAGCACTCACGTCAGACTTGAACTCTGGAGCTAGTGACACAAAAGGCAGCAGGGCAATGGTATTGGTGATGGAAGAGGTCACAGTGACATCAAGTTCAAGAGTAACAAATTTACTTGGCAGCAGTAATTTCCTAGTCAGATCAGTTCTGCAGTGTGATTTTGGAAGTTTTTCCGGAAGATTAGCTGGAGCGAGGATTCTGTGCGTTACCCTGTATCCTTAAACAAACAAACGCCCTCTTGCTGTGCTTTCTCACTGAAAGTCAGCTTCTATTACTGCGGACTAAGAATCCTGACTGATACAAAGTGTGCTTGCCTACAAGGAAGACGAGAAAAATCTCTTCAAGCCGCTTGCCCAGGATTGCTGAATGGGACCCTGTCCCTTTGATCTTTGCTGCAAAATGGGGGCACAGTTTCTGAATTCTCCCACTTTGCAATGATTTCAGCTCCTCCATTTTCCAGCAAAATGTGAAAGATCAGGATCTAGATTCAGAAATATGTCACATTTAGAAAAAAAGAGGCAAGAAATGCTTGTTTAACCTAAGGCAAACTTCTGTTTTCAGAAGTTGGTGAAAGATGATTAAAAAAGAAACTGCAGCTAAGGAGGGGTGGGAAATGAGATGGATTACTTTTATATTTTAAAAAAGATATTCAATTTGTTTACAAATTGTTTTTCTTTCCTTCTCACCTGAATTTTTTTTTCTGAGATTGCGTCCTATTTCTGTACCTCACCCCAGTATTAGTTTTCTTAAATAATTGTTCAGGTAACTCTGTGTTTCATGCCTGCCCCCCGGGAGACTGTAAACATCAGGAAAGCAGTGGAAGTGTTGGTCTTGATCACTCCTGTATTCCTGGTGCCCAGCACACAGTAAATAAATGAGAAAAATATTATAAGTTAAAGGGAAAATCATGAATGAATGGATTGTGGTAGAAGCAAAAGAAATTTTTTTTTAGTATACTATTGATAACTTCTATCCCCAATTTGTTCCCTATTTTCCATCAAAAGACAAAACTGAAGAATGACTAAATCCTTTGGAGCATAGAAGTTTGTAGTACAAGTTCTTATCAATATGAAAAATATCTGAAAAATCAGTTAGAAAACGATAATTGTAGTCTGAATAGTTTTAAATATAATGCCATGAAAAGCACTTTAAGATATAACATATTTGACATGATTGATTAGGAGTGAAGAGATACGTATTATGTTTTCATATCTCCAAACCAATGAAATGACTTGATTTACAGACAGGTGTAGAGTTCTCACTCAAAATCCAACTATTTTCACAATTTTTTGCAGTGGAATGGCCTTAGAATGTCTTGAGATTTTACAGCTCAAAAAAGCCCTCTTCCAGGATTTTCTTTCAGGAAGTCCATTAAATCTTCCGTATTTGAACATCAGATTAATCTCCAGAGCTTTCTTCTACACTTCTGTCTAGCAGTGTCTGCTCTAATGAACTTGCCTTTCCTTAGGAATGGTTCTTTTTCAGTCTTTAAATGAAATTCCCACTTCCTTCCAGGACCTTCTTAATTAAGCAATTTATCTGCCTAGACAGCACTTATTTTGTCCTCTTCTAGATTAATAGTTATTTGGAAGTTTTACTTACAAATCTTTCTTAATATTTATGATAAAAATGAAATATTAGGGGGCTGGACCAGTGGTGCAGCGGTTAAGTTCGCACTTCTGTAGCCCGGGGTTCACCAGTTCAGATCCCGGGTGCCGACATGACACGGCTTGGCAAGCCCCGCTGTGGTAGGCGTCCCACATATAAAGTAGAGGAAGATGGGCATGGATGTTAGCTCAGGGCCAGTCTTCCTCAGAAAAAGAGGAGGATTGGCAGATGTTAGCTCAGGGCTAATCTTCCTCGGGAAAAAAAATAGAAATATTAAGTCAAATCTGCAGAGGACTCCCATGATTGACATTGTACTTAGCTGGCATTGAAATGATTGTACAGGATGGTGAGAGGAGTGAGATGGACCCACCCGTGTTGAATAGCTCTGTAGAGGGACAGTCTTCCACGTGGCTCCACTAGATCAGGTCTCCTCATTCTGGGTTCCTTCTTCAATGCTCCAATCCACTCTTTCATTCTTCCATCCTCTGCCTGAATGAGCCACCTCAGCCTGTCCCCTGTGGAGCCAGAGGCATCTGGGGCTTTCTCCATTCATTTTTTCTTTTTTCTTTTGTCAGGGAAGGATTCATCCTGAGCTTATATCTGTTGTCAACCTTCCTCTTTTTTTTTTTTTTTTTCCCCAAAGCCCCAGTGCATGGTTGTATGTCCTAGTTGTAAGTCCTAAGTCATCTATGTGAGCCACCATCACAGCATGGGGCTGACAGATGGGTGGTATGATTCCAACTGGGAAATGAACCTGGGCTGCCCCAGCGGTGAGAGTGCCGAACTTAAACCTCCTAGGCCATCACGGCTGGCCCTCTTCAATCTTTTTGACCTATTAAAACTCCATGAATTAGTTTGCTAGGGTTGCTATAACAAAGCACCATGGATGGGGTGGCTTAAACGACAGAAATTTATTTCCTCGCAGTTCTGGAGGCTAGAAGTCAGAGGGCAATGTGTCTGCAATGTTCACTGCGTCTGGGGCCTCCCTCCGAGGCTTGTAGATAGCTGTCTTCTCTCTGCGTTTTCACACAGTCTTTCCTCTGTGCTTGTCTGTGTCCTAGTCTCCTCTTCGCATCAGGACACCAGTCATGTTGGACTGATGCCCACCCTGATGACTTCATTTAACCTTAATTACCTCTGAAGACCCTTTTTCCAAATACAGACACATTCTGAGGTGCTGGGGGTTAGGACTCCAACATATGGATTTTGGGGTGACACAACTCAGCCTGTAACACCCTTTGTCTTGCTTCTTTGGCTTTCAAAAGCCTATTTGTGAATTGGAAAAAAACCAGAACATTTCTTGTCTCTCCTTGTTTGTCTTCATCCTAAAACAATCCTAATTATCCTCAAGGAAATGACAAGAGCAGTAAAATTACATAGAAGGAAAAGCACATGGGGGCCATCCCAGTGACATAGTGGTGACGTTTGCATGGCCTGCTTCAGTGGCCTGGGGATCGCAGGTTTGGATCCTGGGTGTGGACCTTGCCCCAATCATCAAGCCATACTGTGGCAGCATCCCACATAAAATAGAGGAAGATTGGCACAGATCTTAGCTCAGTGACAATCTTCCTCAAGCAAAAACAGGAAGATTGGCAACAGATGTTAACTCAGGGCCAAACTTCCTCACACACACACAAAAAATAAAATAAAGAAAAGCACATGGATTACCATTTTAAGACAGTATTTCGCTGCTCCTACACTTTGCTGGGAACCATGCTGGGTATTTCCTAAAATTAATGACTTCAATCACATAGGCATTGATGATGTCAGTTTATATGAGAGGAAGCAGACCTGCAGAGAGTTTAGATCAGGCGCATGAGGCTAGTGACAGAATTGCAAGCAGGAATGTCCGTCTCTAAACCCAAGCTCCAATTGTGAAGGTGACTATTCTCAATTTAAATTGGACAAAAATGTTTCCGTGTATTTATATGATATTAAAGACTCAGTCTGCTTATAGCTAACAGAAGACTGTCGAAAGAGTGAAATGGTGGCCTGCTCTGAAACTGGCATAGTAATAACTACTGGAGTCCGTGGTGGGATCCTCTTATTGCCATAGGATACTCAGTGAAGAATTAATAAGCCTCAGGTTTCTGTTCTGTGGTTCTAAGACCTTTGATAGGGCGAGGAGGGAGAGAAAGTCTCTCCCCTACACTGACTGGAGCAGAGCCCAGGCCACTCACATCTCTAGGTTTTACCCACTTGTGAGAGAGGAGCACCAGTGACTTTGTACCCCAATATTCCTTACCACTTTTTTATATTCCTTACAAGACAATACCAAGAAATGACAAAGGCAGTAGGCATACAAGCTACTGGGATAGGAAAGAATTTCAATGGATGTAGAATTTTTTCCACATTTAACAAATGTTTTCCTCTGCAGAAAGGAAAATAACCAATCTAATAATTTTGATGATGATAATCATAATGACAGTGAAATGGTGGAAATTATTACCATTTGCTATGTTTTGGGCTGTGCATATAATTCTATTAGTGAGTAAAAGAAAAAAGATCTTGACAGACCCATCGAAATGGAATAAATCAAAAAATTAATTAAATCCTATTTGTCATTATTCCTGGAATGTTTTATTTTTAGGTTTTATTTATAACAAAATAAATAAATACTTTTTTTTATAACAAAGTAACTTATTCGTGTGAACTCTAAGTCACATAAATTACTTTTTCTTTAGGAGAAATGCAGAAAATATATGTTGCCACTTTATGGTTATCTTACTAATAATTAAATTTTAACTAAGAGGTTGGAAAGCACACATTAATGCAGTGATTTATTTGCTAGACCAGAGGCTTCAGGGAGAGGAGCATAAAATGAGACTGAAGAAAATCATGTTATGTGAAATGGGGAGAATGTGGGGATGACCTGAGCCTGGGGATTCTGCACCGAGAGCTCAAGGTTCCGAGACTATTGAGGAAAAGTTGAAGATTTGGGCTTACTTACTCAATAGTAGGAGAGGAGAGGGGTGTCTAGAAAGAGTATTATGGAGGAATAAGATGAATTAGAGATGGGTTTAAATCGCAGGTTTTAAAGAGTTTTTCCAACTTTAAATTTGCAAAATCCAGATAAAAGTTAACAAAGGAAGATCATGCCTTAATTTATTTAACCGCTGTTTTTTGAGTGTCTCTTAGCTACAAGCCACTGTGTGGTTATTGGGCATGCATGGATAGATAAGGGAGAGTCATCGGCCATATTTGTCTTATAGTTTCACAGAAATGATATAATCTTCCTGGATATCCTAATGAATAGAACAGTGGTCTTCAATTAGGTTATGACTTTTGAATTCTGAGACCTTACTTGATTAAATCTAGAATTTGCCCTGTTTTCCCACGTTTGCTGCTACTTTTGGAGTGTGGAAGGGAAGAATCTTTTCTTTTTTGAATCCCACCAGGAACTGTGGGCAACATTCCCATTCTCCCTGCCTCAAAATTTCAGGAAGTTTTGGGGCTGGCCCAGTGGCACAGTGGTTAAGTTCACATGTTCCACTTCAGTGGCCTGGGGTTCGCCGGTTCAGATCCTGGGTTCAGACCTAGGCATTGCTTGTCAAACCATGCTGTGGCAGGCGTCCCACATATAAAGCAGAGGCAGATGGGCATGAATTTTAGCTCAGGGCCAGTCTTCCTCAGCAAAAAGAGGAGGATTGGCAGCAGATGTTAGCTCAGGGCTAATCTTCCTCAAAAAAAAGTTTCAGGAAATTTTTATAAAGCGCCCACTTGGGGCACAGAACATCAGTTAGGGCAAATATCTTGCTTTCCATGTTGCTTAGGTGAGCTTCCATTTCTCGTGCGCGAGTGCCAGGGTGCTGAAGAAAAGCAGAGGACTGAGAAAGGGGAGAACAGAGAGGAAGAGATGTGAAGGTCAAGAGGGAGGTGAAGAATCAGTGAGAGAGAGGCTCTGTGCTGAGGCACCTGGGCGGTGGGGGTGTGTTTTGCAAACAGAAAGGAGTACGTTCTTAGTTTGCCTGTGATGTTTGGCCCTTGGCAAGATGGTGATGCTCATTCTGAGTGGCTTTCCAGATTTCCAATTTCAGGGAGCTATCTTTTGGCAAGTTGTCCATCCACAGTTTCTCCTGCTGTAATACTTAGGAGGCTGTGATGCCTGTCTCTGCAAGAGCTCTAATGTCCACTGCTGGGTCTTCTTAATACTCACTTGCAGACTGAGTCCAACTCAGGTCCTACATGCAAGGCTTTCTGCTTAGGGAGAATGCATCTGCTGTCACCTGTGCCCTTTTCAATTAAATGGTCTCCTTCCTGGTCTCTTGTGACCAAACCCTTACTGGAAGTGGGGTCCAGTCTTCATACTTGTCCTAGTACCTCAGTTCCTTGGATCCCAGCTTGCTCCTGGGACTCTGTCATCCTCTTCCTTTAGTGCCACAGTTCCCATGACTGGTCATTCTTCCCTCCCACTCGGGCCCCCTGATGTTCAGGGTATCTTGGCTGCGGATTTGTTGTCTGCTGGAACAGCCCCCCGACCTCCTACTCAGTCTCACTGGCGTGGAATACTGCCTGTATTTCTGCCTAGTTTGGTAAAGAGGGATTTGGGGAGTAATCCTTAACTCCTCAGAGCCCTTCCCCCTTTCATACTCAGTGTGTGAAGACTGAGACTCAGTTAGTAAAGTCTAGTTCAGTGGGGTTATGGAAATATTAGCTATGATTAATGTTACTTGTGTGCAAACCATAAAGTTGGAAGCTATTCGTATTGGTTGAATAATATATTTGCTGAGTTTACCTCTTAAAACTGTATAAGATCATGGGAGAGGGAGAAGAATGCTAGTGGAAATGTTGAGCATAAATTGGGAGTTAACAAAGTATCTTTAATAGCAAAACCCACCTATCAATGCAGGTAGACCGAAAAGATGGGTATAGTTGGGCGCACGAGTAGATAAAACGCATTGATGCTCACCTTGGACACAGGGTCTGATTACTGGACCCACAGGTCAACTTACGGCTCTTAGAAGAATGAGTAAATATTTTGAGAAAACTTCTTTAGAAAGGAGCAGCTCCATGGTCTGCTCCCTCTCAGAATTCTGGGAGGAGCAAGTCTTCCATTCCCTGTCTGCTTGGAGCCCCGAAACTCTGCTCTGCTGGGACCTGTCCTGCCACGCTTGGAGGTCTCTAACCTTTCACAATTCTAAGGTCTAAGCTTTCTGTTGTGCTCTGGGTAATTAAAGGTGAAAGGAAGAAGGCGAAGCTTTCAGCTTTTTCTTCTCTGCTCCCCAGAGTAGCCTTGGGGCCAAACTCTTCCCTTTTGGAAGAAAGGAAAAGGAACTTTAATTAGAGTTTTGAAATGCAATCCAGCTCACTTAGCTTGCTGCAACACTGCCTTAATTCTTGAGTTTCTGGTCCCAGCACTATCCCACGGCCTCCTGAGGGCCATTGCCCTGCTTGTATGGACTTTAATGTATCAGACTAGTTATTATATTTTATTTACTAATTCAGTCAATTTAAAAACAAAAACATTTATTAAGCAACTATGTTAGTTGAATAGTTAAATAAACACAGTCCCTGATTTTAAGGAAGGAAACTAACAGATGAACCAGTAAGTGGCATAAAGTGATACAAAGTCCATGATCAAAACAAAATTGGGGAGCCTGTTGCATTGCCTAGTTGTTAAGTTCAGCATGCTTTGCTTCAGTGGCCGGGGTTCATGGGTTTGGATCCCCGGTGCAGACGTACATCACTCTTCAGCCGTGCTGTGGCCGTGACCTGCATATAACATAGAGGAGGATTGGCAACAGATGTTAGCTCAGTGTTAATCTTCCTCAGCAAAACAAAACAAAACAAAACAAAAACAAAACTATAGAATAAGATGGAAGTAAAAGGAAGACAGATCATATGCCATAGTTGAAATGACCTTTGGGTGAGTTTTGAAAGTCCCCTAAATCAACCCAATGCCCATTAAGTCCTCGCTCTAAAACTGGAGCTGGGCCAGGCTTGCTTCCTATAACAAAGTCCCTCCACCTCTCTTGGATTAGTTGTCCTGCTCCACAAAATAGCAAAGAAACATCACAGTGGTGTTTGATTATCTTCATCTTGAGGCTTTAATTAATCAGGTTTTGCTGATTTATCGTAATTTCGAGAAAGTGCCAGAACACATCATAGCAGAATGGAAAGGCAATTTTTTTTGCTCAGGATTCACAGAAGATTGACAGCAGTGAAGAGGCAGCTTAGAACTGGGCTTTGCTGTGTACCTAGGCTTCATCAATTTGGGAATGAGGATATTTCACTGCTATTTAAAAGCAGATACAAAACCCTCACCTGCATACTTGCATTTTAAGAAACTGGCATGCAACATGTTTTTGGGAATTGACATATGGCTTCATTTTCAGCCTCTCAGCAGCTGAGCCTCTAAGGGTTGTCTGGAGATGTAGACAGTCACGGTGGTTTTCCTGCAATAGTGTTTCAAGTATTGACTACCAGTATTATAGAATATGTGATGCTATTGGTTATGGGAAAGAAAGTCATCATACTCTGAGACTGGGAAGTGGATCATATTTTCAAACATCTAATGCATTTGGCTTCACCATTTTCCCTGAGTTTGGCAAAGCTTTTAGAGAGATAAAACCAAGATTGTCACAAAGCAGCAAATGGCTGCCAGAGACCCAACAATACAAAGTTCTAAGTCAAGAGCAGACTAATCTAGAAAATTTTTTTCAGTGTTCCTCAACAGTTAAGTGTCCTAAAGACACGCAAATGTTGGCTGATCATAAGAGTGGTTTGGTATAGAAATATTACTATTATTCAGAGCCACCATCTCATTTCAGCCTCATGTGAACTGTATGGTATGGGTTGTGTCATCTCTGGTGAATGATGAATTCAAGAGCAAATGAAATCAGGTGGCTTATGCAGTCTCAGAAAGGTGGCATGGGGCAGGACTTGGACCTGAATATACCAAATCCACATGTTTTCCATTATACCACTCCATAGTTGTGCAATAAATATTGTAGGTTCCTTGAAAACAAATGATTATTTTTAGCATTTTTCTTCCTCATTGTACCAAATATCACTCTGGGAGTGGATGGCTTGATTTCCTCAATTTATGGCACTATTCTCTACAGATGTGTAGATAACTATACCAAACAGAAGCCAAAACATGAAACTATAAAATCCCACTAACATCTTACAGTTTTAGAATAAAGTACTCTCAAGAACTGTGAAGGATTGAATTTTACCATACTTGCAAGCTATGAAGTTAACCTACCCCAGTTTCACGGAGACTAGTGGAAGACACAGATTCCTCAAAGCAATAGCAGCAGTCAAAACATCAGCATTTTTCATGCCATTTCTCCAAGCCTGAATTTCTACAGGGTGATACCAAGAGGGCCAGACAACACCGGCGTATTCAGTGGGTTGCTTTACAGGAGGGAACCTTGAGCTTAGAAAACCCAAATCTTCTACAGTGGGCAGTAAGCATGCCTGCCCTTTACTCCAGAGGGAGACACTTTTTCTGTCTTCCCAAATTGCTCACTATACAAGCATCCTCGAAAAGGTAGTGTGGAACAAAGGGCAGGTGAGCAGCTCGCAAGATGGTAGATAAGTGAGAGCTCCATGGAGAATTGTCTCCCAATACATCCTGAACTCCTTTATCTGTTAAGAGGGTTCTGCACCCAATTCCAATGTATGGAGGGGGGGTTTCCCCAGACTGTCCAACAAGCAAATCTCTGACACCTGCTGGGTATCCAGCAATTGAACTCAATTCTGACACTATCTACTCAGAGATAGCATCAGATTCCACAGGTTAAGGGCTAGTCCCACAGGATTGCCCCTGTTTCAGATGCCAATCTCAAGCCCAGGTTACCTGTATTTCTGATTGACTGCCTATAAATCAGAGGTTCCCGTGATTTCCTCCTGAGGGTAAATGAATTTGGTAGTCGCTCACAGAATTCCAGAAACCCTTTTACCCCCTAGATTACCAGCTTATTACAAAGGATATTGAAGAATAAGAATCCACAGCCAGATGACGAGATTCACAAGGCAAAGTATGGGGGAAGGGGCACAGAGTTTCCATGCCCGCTCCAGGTGTCCCACTCTGCCAGCACCCCCATGTTTTTACCAACCCTGAAGCTCTCCAAATCCTCTTTTTGGGTTTTTACAGAGACTTTGTTACAGAGGCATGATTGATTAAATCATTGGCCATTGGCAATTGATTCAACCTCCAGCTTCTCTCACCTTCCCAGAGGCCGGAGGGGTGGGACTGAAACAAAAGACTCCTTTGTCCCTCTCATCACTTAGAAGATTCCAAGGGTTTTAGGAGCTCTGTGCCAGAAACGGGGATGAAGACCAAATATATATTTATTATAAATCACAATAGCACATATGTTTATATGATCAAGCCCCTCCTTCCCTCTGCATCCTCATTTAGCGATCCTTCCAACTTCACTTGCACTCCGATCCTTTTTCAGCTCCTGAGTCATGCTGTGCTTCTTTCCTTCAGAGTCCTGCCACATGGATTCCCTCTGACCGGAAATGACCAATCCCCACTATTAACTCCTTATTCTTCAGGTCTCAGTTTAAACCTTCCTTCTTCAAGGAGATGTCTGACTTCCTACCAGTCCCCCTAATGCCTTGAATGGTCTGAGATTCTACCTTACATGTAAGCTAATGTGTTATCCTGACAGTGTCATAGATGCTGGCAGAAGACATGAGACTCCTGGGTCAGAGACAAAGGTCTTTATTACTCACAGCACAGCAGGCAGCAGAGCTATACATTCTCATCAGTTCCCCTTGTCCCTGACGTCTCACGGGGATGATGCAGAGCAGCACAGGTCAATGCTGACACACACACTGGGTTTGCCTCACAGCTGAGGAAACTCAAGCTGAAGAAACCTCAGTCTTCTAAAGGGGACCGCCAGCAAACCTGCCCATCCTTTGCTGTGGAGGGAGACATTGTCTTTATTGTACTGATAGGAAACAAATCTTCCCTCTGCCCAAGAGGGAGGCACTATCTCTATCTTCCAAGGCTATCTATTGTACAAACATCCTCGTGAAAAAAGTATGGGACAAAAGCTGAGATAAGATGGGCATAAACATGAAAGATCCACGGAGAATCGTCTCCCAACACCTCCTCACTACCTCATCTAGATTCTGATAGGTTTTCCTTGTTATAAACATAAAACTGTCTTTTCTTGAATAGTACTTATTCCAATTACATTTAATAAAGTGCTAGTGTTCTTATTTAATTTATATCTTTCTCACTAGATTCTAAGTTCCATGTGAGTAGACATTGTATTTATTTTGTATCCTAAACACCTATAACAAAGCCTATATGAGGAGTTCCATAGATTCCTGTAGAACGATGAATGAAAGTGGTTGGGGCCTCCTCAGTGGCTTGGAACCTTCCCAGACTCCCTGGGTATTGGTTTGGTGTCCTGTGAGCTTCTGTCATATCCTATGTGTGGTCGTGTTACAGCACTCACTGCACAATTGAAATATCTTTATTTCTCTGACTCATTTCCTAGACTTTGAGCTTCTCCACAGCAGTCATCATTTCTTCCCCAATGGCTGGAACCATGTCTTGTGTACAGTAGCAGCTTAATGAATATATGCTTTTATCTACACAGATCTGAAGCTCCACATTAAGACAGTCTTGTACATTAAACTGCTTTTGCATCTCATTTCCTAATGTCCTGTAAGAAAAGGGATAAGTGAGTTACAAATCTAAAATTGTACCATGTTGATTCAATGTTTGATCCATACTTAATCCAAAAAGGAAAAAAGTAGGTAGCTTATTTGAACAGCAGTAATTATTTGGCTTAGGATTATCAGACTTTTGTCAAATAAACATGATCAACAGCTTAAGATGTTTTACTTTTCTTGTATGTCTCGTATTCTTTAGTTAAAAACTGTCACTGTTGTTTACAATATTGAATTAGAACTATTCTTATTTTATGAAAATAAGGTGTCAACATAGCTTAGTTGGAAGTATGTGGGCTTTTGAATCAGAAAAACCAGGGATCCAGTCCTGGTTTGGTCATTATGAATTCAGACAAGTTACTGTACCCTTCTTATTTTCTCAACTCAAAAATGGGAATTGTTAGGGCCTTGCCTGGTGGCATGGTGGTTAAGGTCATGCACTCTGCTTCGATGGCCTGGGGTTTGCAGGTTTGGATCCAGGGTGCAGACCTACACACCGCTCATCAAGCCAAGCCATACAAAATAGAGGAAGACTGGCACAGATGTTAGCTCAGCAACAATCCTCCTCAAGCAAAAAGAGGAAGATTGGCAACAGATGTTAGCTCAGGGCCAGTCTTCCTCACCAAAAAAAAAAAAAAAAAGGAATTGTTATATCTATTTTATTATATCTATTTTATTGCAAGAAATGGACATTACATTTGTCATTCGTTTTGGAAACGCATCTATGTCCCTTCCCTTTTGACATTTGGGAATTCTTTACCTTGTTTTGGTGAGTGTCAAAGACTTCCTTCCCCTGTAAAGCTGGAAATGACCATTACACTAGGGCTTAAGCTTGTGACAAAGGGTCTGCTGGTCAGATTCACTAGCTCCAGTTTCTGACTCGGTAGCTGGTGACACAATCGAGGTGCTCCCTCTCTGCCCCTCTTTCTGTCAACATGGGTATTAGCTAAGATTGTGAGGCTTAGTTCTTGGCACAGAAATGACAATGTAGTGCCCAGTGCTTGATGGTGGCGGCAATCTTTTTCTCATCACATCAACCCTGTGGCACAATTTTGGACATAGTTCCTGGAAGCACAGCCTCAAGCCTGCTTCCCTAGCACTCGCAGTGATTCTGGTAACTACAAGATGTCTTTATTCTCATTTTCTGCCTACTCAGTCAGAGTCATCTTCTGTTCCCTGAATCTCAAAACCTCAAGTGATGTAGTCCTCAATAGATGTTGCAGCCCCAGCCTATAAAGGTCCAGTGGGTTTGGCAAAGGAGAGAGGCTAATAAGCCCTGGTCAAGGCTGGGTTGAGAGGTTTCCAACAAGCCCAGAGTCTGAGGCCTTAAATGCCTAATGCTATGAAGTCTGTACATAGTCATTTAGGTTCAGAAAAGTGAAAATGGGGCCATCTTTGATGATTCAGGCAAAAACATGTGTCCTTTCCTTTGACTTTGTTCTTCAGGCCTTTGGTCTGACAACGCTCAGAATTAGCTCTCTTTCGTTCACTTGCTAGGGAGGTGTAGGTCAGGGTGTTCAGTAAGTACAAAATGCTGTTCCTCTAAAAAGCAAGGGGTGGGGCCAGCCCAGTGACTTAGCGGTTAAATTGGCATGTTCTGCTTCTGCGACCTGGGGTTCACCGGTTAGCATCCCGGGTACAGACATGGCACCGCTTGGCAAGCCATGCTGTGGTAGGCGTCCCACATATAAAGCAGAGGAAGATGGACACAGTTGTTAGCTCAGGGCCAGTCTTCCTCAGCAAAAAGAGGACGATTGGCGGCCAAAGTCAGCTCAGGGCTAATCTTCCTCAAAAACAAAAAACAAAAAACAAAAAAAGCAAGGGGCAGCCAGTTTGGGGGACACACCAGTTATTCTACTGAAATGGAATCATTTACCAAAGTCCTCAAATTTACAAAACTTTGGCACCAAAACTAAGGCATTATTTCATTATAATGCATTTTTGGTGGAAGTGTTTAGGTTCTCCAATCATACATAGTAAAATTTTATGTGGAGAAGTAGCCTTTAATTTTGATTTTAAAAACTATCTAAATTCCTTGAAACTATAAAGAATGGTAAACTATGAAAAAACCCTGTCCAACTTGGTTTTAGAGAAAATCGAGGGAAATTGTGTCTTTTCGAGCCCTGGGCTGAGGGTCGTGAGAATGTGGTTTCTGCTCCCCTCACTCACCCGCTCCCAGCTGTGAGAGATAGCTGGAGGCGCACCCCCTCAGTTTCCCTCTGTTTCACAGGGCTGTTTTGAGGACATGATACCCAAGAGCATGTTTACAAGAGCCCCTGCCTGGACACCAACACAGGAGGTTCTCAAAGAGGGTGAATTGATTTTGATTCTGAAATAATTGAAGGCGACCTATAGACCAAAGATTTTGTATGATGACAGGGGAAAATGTTAGGTTCTTCTATATTGCAATTGATGCAGATTTTCAGTTAATTGCTCTTTTTGTTATTGGTATTTTCTCATAATCTTAAAAAATGAACAAAAAACTATTGCTCCCCGTCCTTATAAAGGAGAGGAATCTTTTTTTATAGGTGTAGCAGGATTGGGGCTAAAGGGAGAGAAGATCCATGTTGTGATGATTTGGGGCTACATAGGCTTAAGTTGTTTCTTAGGGGCGGGAGAGAAGGCTGTGTGGGAAGGGTGGGGCAGCCGGGAAGGAGGAGCAATTTATTTTTTTTGAGGAAGATTGACCCTGAGCTAACATCCGTGCCCACCTTCCATTTTTTCTATGTGGGACGCCTGCCGCAGCATGGCTTGATGAGTGGTGCTTAGGTCTGTGCCCGGAATCCAAACCAGTGAATCCCGGGCCACCAAAGCAGAGCGCACCAACTTAACTGCTGCTCCATCAGGCTGGCCCCAGCAATTTTTGATTTATATCTTTGTTTCCTGCTCCTGAGCGGCAGCGCCACAAATGCAGGGTTTCCCACTCCTTTTCCATCCTCTCTCCCGTGCACACAAAGACACAATTTGCTATCGTCCTAGGGCTTGCAATTGCGGAGAGTCTAAACCTGCACATACATAAAGTACAGTTACCGGTTGAGCATTAAAGAGCTGAGAGCGTCTTTAAACACCTGCCTCCTTTGAGTCTGAAGGGTTGAGAGACGCGAGCATTACACAGAATGTCTTGGGGAAGAGGATTTGTTTGTGCTTTGGGGTGTGACCAGGGCTCTTTGTAGGGCCTATCACTGTGTAATGTTGGCCTGAAGCCTTTGCCTGACAAGGGCTGGTTCCCAGTTCCTCCTGCCACACCGCTGCTAGGGGTTGTTAGAGCTGTCACCCAGCATTCTGAGACAGCTTTGTTACAGCACTGCCTCAATGCACCCGTAAGTCATTTCTCTTGCCTGCCACGTTTTTCTCAGGCTGTTTCAACTTTCCTGACAATCGCTTGTCAGAACAGTTCTGTTGGGGAATGAGCTTCTTCATCTCCTGCCTGGAATTCTAATAAAAGCAAAAGTGGTTCAAGAACATCAAGGGGAGTCTTGATCCATGGACTCTGGCGCCAGCCTTTAGGGGTGTAGTTAGTCCCTTGGGTGGAAGCGTTGCAAAAGGATGTTTACCATTGACTGCGCCCCAACTTGACTGGCTTGTGGACTTGCTTGTGGAGGAGATGGCGCCTCTGGGAGTTCCTCACTGGTGTCAGGCACCCTCAGAAGGGCTTCTGGTTCTCAGGCCCCTAGTGGTTAGGTTCAGAACCTTCTAACTATCCAGATGTTGTCAGGGCTAAGGTCCTACGCGAAGAGCTCATTCAAGGAGAAATGCCTCTTTCTCATGGCCACAACGCTGAAATGCCCACTCTCCTTGCCCCTCTAGGGCGGCTTGTATGGAATTAATTTTTCTGAGCTTCAGTTTTCTCACCTCAAAAACGGGGTTAATATTTTCTATTGGGCCGGGTTGCTTTGAGGATTAAATGAAATAATGGTTAGAAATCACCTGACATCATAGGTATTGAGTTTCCTTCTCTTCCTGTTTATAATGATTGCCACAATTTGTCATCCTTAGGGATGATTCTGCCATCTGGTTTCTGTGTGTGTCACGCCAAAGAAAATGGTGCTCAATTACACAGAAAACAACTACAACTCAGCGGTACTGTCCAGTAAAAAGCTAAGGACACCTATTAATTAACTAGATTGCTTCAACCCTGTGCGTTTGCAGAACAAGATCAATGACAGAGATTATGACATAATTGTTATATCAGCTGAAGTGAAAAGGGAATTTCGTGGCGTGCCCTGAGGGCTTATGGGTAGAGTGATCTCAATCACAGGTACGCTATTGTCCTGGTGTCACCTGGGAATGTTTTTTTAATGGACTCTGAACATACCCAGACCCCTAATTGCCAAAGAAATATTACATTCATTATTAGCCCTCATGTTTGAGTGGACTAGAAGATTCTGATGTTGAGAAGATTGCAAACTCCTGAATTTCCTGTTGATCGAAAATTTTGTTAAATAAATATCCAAGGAGCAACAGTAACCCCTGCTTCATTCAGAACGTGGAGATCGGTTGCCAAAGGTGGATCCTGATTCTTTGACAATTAATTTCAGGATGACAATAGGAAACATCCAGAAGCTTCTAATCAGAGATTTACAGCTAATTACATCCCAGAGCCCCTTAGAAATTTTAGCCTCATTATACCTCAAACTGTATATCTTTCTGATTTAAATAAGAATGTTAAAGATGTGCTTATAATTTGCAGTTGAAATATAAGAAAGAGAAAGGTAATTGATGACAAGACAAAATTATGTCTGCATGATCACTGACGCATTGGTACAGTATCATTTCCAATTCAGAAGAGAGTCAACTTATTCATAAATTATAGTCGTAGGTCTTATATTTTCTCAGATGGCAGGATTTCACTGGGATGTGTCTATGATGCTTTCCAAAGGATCGGAAAATTCATTAATAAATGACCGAAATTTGGCCTCAAGATTTAGCACGTTTAGTAGTAATTACATTTGTATATAGAGTCTCAGTGGAAAATATCCATTCCTAATACACCGTGATTATTTTCCTAGGCTAGTTCCAGGAGATGATAGTTAATTCTCTATCCTGACACTTTCAGCTGGCTGATCCTGCTGAGGGTGATTCACCAACAGCTCATTCTTGATTGTCCGTAGACAAGCCCTGTAATACTTTAGCAAAGAAAATCTACAGGTGGCATCAAGCCATCTTTTTATTGGCTGTCACTTTACGGAGTTTTCTCTGCGATTCGCGGAGTGCCTTGTGCTAGATCTAGGAACAGGGAAAACTGGCTCAAATATTTGAAGACCAGAGCAGGTAACAAGGAATGCAAATCTGTTGGCCTATGACAGAACATTGTAGAAACCCAATAAAGAGTGATTTCGTTTCCTGTTTTACCACTTTTCATGTCTTACCTCTATCCTTTGGTAGAGATAGTAATGCCTGTGTATGAGGCCACAGGAAGAAGGAGGGGGAGGAGAAAATGACCAAGGCTGTATGTTCATTGAACAATCAATGTCAGAATAGTGGAGGATTAACTAGCAATTATGTGCATCTTGGTTCTCCAAGCCAAATTTTGCCAAGGGGATTCTACCAGTCTCGCACATAAAAATACTTCTGCTACTAACCCTCATACACTATGAAAGCCATTTGGACTTAGGATGTCTTGGAAATGATTGGTGACAGAGAACATGGCTGTACATAGACTCCTGAATAATGCATCCTGAAAACAATCTTTTGATTGTTTATACATTTATATAAAGGCAGAGATCTGGAATTTCTAGAGTCACTGCTCTTGGTATTGAGATGGACTCTAGTGAATTAGTTTAATCAAATATTTCAGACTTCTAGACCCTTTTGGCTCCAAAACACCCAGCTAGGGTCTTATTTTTGGTAGAGTCCCATTCCAAATTCAGACGGGCAACCAATAACTGGAAGCAGATTCTCTAAGTATTCTTTTTTTTTTTTTGGTGAGGAAGATTGGCCCTGAGCGAACATCTGTTGCCAATCTTCCTCTTTTCTTTTTTCTCCCCAAAGCCTGAGTATATAGTTGTACATCCTAGTTGTAGGTCATTCTAGTTCTTCTATGGGGGATGCTGCCACAGCATGGCTTGATGGGCGGTGCATAGGTCCATGCCCAGGATCTGAATGAACTAGCAAATCCCAGGCCACCAAAGCAGAGTGTGCGAACCCAATCACTTGGCCAGGGGCCTGCCCCAGAAACAAATTCTTAATGAAGAAGCATCTTGAAAGGTAGCAAATTAAACCTGAGTTGACTAGTGGAAAGCCAGAAAGAGTCCATATTGATTTCACTTTAATTAGAGAATCATAATGTTTCATTTTGGAAGTGAAGCATCCCTTTCTGTGGGGTTTGTAACAATGGGAAATTTCAAGCATCTCAGATAAATTGCAAAGAATGTGGCGATGAGTAATGAAAATGATGAAGGAGCTGGAAGAACTGATTTATGGGGGAAGATGAAAAGAATTTAACTTGGATAGCTTGGCTAAATGAAGAACAGATCCTTTGATTAATAACCACTCATCTGTGAAGTGCTAAAGCACTAAGAAAAAATCAGTAAGCTTTTGGGTGGGGAAAACATGAATAATGGAATCAATTAAGCACAGGAAAATAGGCTGAATGTAAAATGTAAAATATCTATTCCTGGACTTTTTCGGATGTGCCTCTTGAGGTACTTTCAATGTTAAATATTGTCTAGTAAAATGGCTAAGCTCTTACTATTTTCGTTTTTTTAAACAAAAGAAGAAAAATCTCCCAAGAGTTTTGAAAGGATGCATTTTGTTCATGGGAGCATGGTGGTGGGATTCCAGGGTCCGTGATCTTCAGGATAAAGTCTTTTAAATCTAATATAATTGATCCCAAAGATGCAGAAGGGCTTCTAGCTTGTCTCTGGGTAGTTAGTTCCAGGCCTCTGAGGGAGGCAGAGGGAAACGCTTGCCAGGGCTTTGACAACCATTGGTTCAGGATGGCCTGAATGCACACTGTCACCTTTAGAAGGCATCTGGCTCCATTCAGAAATTGGAAAAGGCTGGAGTTACAAAATATTAACGAGGGGCTGGCCCCGTGGTGTAGTGTTGGGTTTGGTGCCCTCTGCTTCAGCAGCCCGGTTTGCAAGTTCAGATCCCAGGTGCAGACCTGCAGTGTTCGTCGGCCATGCTGTGGTGTCCCACGTACAAAATAGAGGAAGATTGGCATGGATGTTAGCTCAGGGCTAATCTTTCTCAAGCAAAAAAAGAGGAAGATTGGCAACAGATGTTAATTCAGGGCAAATCTTCTTCAGAAAAAAAAAAGAAAATTGTTGATTAAATGCGTTTATTAAAAAATATATATATATAAATGAAATTTGTTGGTATAGTTATGCTCAAGATTTGATTGTGGAGACAGAAGCTGTTTATGCACCTGGGGTGAGGGAGAAGTGAATTTGGAGTTCTAGGCAGGCTGAGACAGCGGTTTAACACATGTACTTGGATGTCAGTCAATCAACCCAATAAACCTTGCAATCTAGGCTGGCCACTTACTAACTATTTAATTTTGGGCAATGCCTGACATTTCCAAGCCTCAGCTTCCTCTTCTGCGAAACAGGTCAGCTCCAAAGATTGTTGTGGAGATTATATCAAAGCTTATATGGATAAAGCTCAGCACAGCACGCGATTCATAGCAAGTCTTCAGCCAGTCTCAGTGATTCTTCTTGCTGTTACTAGCCCCGCCCTCGACCCTGTCTATATCCTCCATCACTATGATCATACCTCTCCTTCCAAAGGTGAGGACCAGTGACGGGCCATTCTAGGGGAAGATGGGGGACAGAGGAGATTGTCATCATTCCATGAGAAAGCATGGCGTATTTCACATCTCTATATGTTATGGATGAGAGCACTCCATGGTTTAAACTAAAGTCTGAATAGTCTAAATTATGACATTCTAAAAAAATCCCGTTTTATTATATTTCATCATGAATAAGAATCATTCTGCTTATTTCTTTTCTTTTCCCAAGTCTTTATTTGCTAGTAAATGTAGGGTGTAGACTTCTGTATGATGACATCGTTTCCACTCTGAGTGATCCTGGGAAAGCTGGCATAAAGACTGACTACTAAGGCGAATATAATAAATCCAAAGGTGATGAGAGCTCTAAAGCACAGTTGGCTCCTGCATGTGTTGCTTGCGATTTGGTTTCTGTGCTTCAGCTTGTACCTTCTGATACTGCTAATGTTCCTTCCTAGTATGAATATTTTCTGTCCTTATTATTTTATTTTCTGGGAACTTGTTGTACATACATGGGTTCTATTAACAGCTCTGACATCTAAAGTTTTTAACACCAAATGCTTTACAAGCACCATCTAATCCAATCACGACTTCAATTTCTTTGTTCTCTCCTCCTAAAATCTTTGCAGATTCTACAGTCAGAATCAGAGCACAATCAACTAAATTGAAAGTCCCTCGCCTCCAGAAAGGCTACTCTAACAACGATGTCAGACACTGGGTTTTCAGGTAGAGGACTGTCCTACCTGGGTTAATTGTTGTAAGGCCATGGTTCTGGGTTAGAAAGTCCTAGAAAAGGAGCAGTTGGAAATTGGACCCAGAAATTGGAAACTAAAGATCCTGGGTGAAGCAGATATAGAACAGAAAAAGAAACTGGAACAAGATGGGATCTGTTTGCTAGGCCCCGTTGGATAGATGGGCAAGGAATTAAATTTGGTAAATGAATAAATACCAGAAGCCCAAGTCAGATGTGGTTGTCAGATGAGGAAACTGAGGCTTAGAGAGCATAAGTTATGTGCTCATGGCCACATAACTTGTTCTTGGCAAATCTAGGTCTGTCCTCCACTAGAGCTCCTGTTCTTGACCTCTGTCACGAACTTATGTACAAATTTCATAGTTACTTTTACTCAGGTGAACAAATATATAAATTCCTTCGCTTGTCTATAAAAACTTAATTTCTATTTCAAGCCCCCATTGTTTCTGATGCAAATATTTTAATTTAGTCATTACCAGGGAAACTTAGTCATATTTAAGTTTGTCGTCCATGATTTCAGGTTTGGGGTTATTCACCTACACCCTTCTTTTCCTTGGAGTTAATGCTATGCTTGGCAGGCTATGCAAATGATGGGAAGATGTTTATTTCATGCCTTGGATTTGTCTTGGTGGCCTGCTGGAGTCCATTCATTTGACCCTCTGGCTTCTCTCCATCGTAATGGTACCTGTGGCATTTTAACAGTGTTCTCAGCTGAACCCCTGCACTGGACAGGCCACTTTGCAGTCTCTACCTTAGCTCCCTTGCTGTCGTTCCTCTGCAACCCACCAGCACTCTTTCTTTCAGCCATCTGCTGCACCCACTCTGAGGGACCTCAACAGCCTTTGGATGCGCTCCCACTGATTCCAGGGCTGAAGGGAGCTCCTGGGTTGTCTCCAGCTTTATCCCTTTCTGCCCTCGGGTGGCCACTGCTTTCCAAAGACTTCACCTCAAAATTGAAGCTCAGGTTCTCCTAATGGTGGATCTAAAAACTTAATTAGAGGACCAAAGGTATTTTGGGCTGAGCTTGAGGCTGAGCTTGAGGAAGTGAGGGTTTAGGATACAGCTTCCCCGCATCTCTCATGAACAGTTAACTCTAATGGTTTGTATCTATTCTGTCTTTAATATCTTTTCCTTCACAGCCCACAGCATTCTCTATCTAGACTGGTGAGGGGGTGGACAACTGAATCAGGCTGACAACATCTACTTCCTAATCCTTCTGTCTTATTCGTGGATCTGAAATTTTTGAGCTTACTTGTCCACTTGTTTCTTTATGAAACTCTCCCTCAGAACAAAATGGCCTCTGGGCTCCCAGCCGAAGTTGGAGAATTACTTCTGTGTGGGGCAAAGAGGAAACAATACTCCAGTTCGTGCTTGCATATCATTTTCCAACTTCAGTTAAATAATTATACTTTGTTAAAGGCATCTTTTTTGGGGGGAATTCCAAGGATTCATAATATTATTTTGTAGAAGTCACGGATGTTGAAAGGTTGCTTAAATACTTAGGACTTCATAGGTTCAGTGAAGGTTACTTAATTTGCTGCTCTGCCGTTGCTTCAGGAATCTTGACATTTAAGTCACATAAAGGGGAATAATTATGTAAGTTATAAAATTAACAGGTACTGTGGCAGTTCATGAAATACCTGAGCCTAGTCTATCTGAATACAGACATTGGGAATTCAAGGGCAACGAAAATTTGGCATTGACAAGGAACGCTGACTGTGTGGGCTTGTACAACTACACTATCCATCAACACTCTATGACAAGAAAAAGCCCTGTTAAAATATTCTTTACGGAATTGCCCAGATTCTTTTGTTCATGTCAAAATGGTTTTATCTTGGATTCTTCCTTCCTCTCCATACCCAAGAAGAAACCAAATTCTAACTTGCAGATATTTGTCCTGGCTTCTCCATTCTCCTTATTACTGCCTAGATCAGCCCCTTATCATGTCTTGTCTAGAATAGTATAACAGCCCCCAGACTCTTGCTGCCTCACCCAGTCCATTCTCTACTTATACCTGGGTCTTTTTTATGAACTACAAACCTGATCTGTATTCCCTCCTTTGAAAGCTGTGATGCTCATCTACTGCTCATGGAATAAAATACCAACCCTTGAGCAAGGTGTACAAGGCACTTGACTGTCTGCATCCTGCCCACATCAGCATGCATACGCTCATCCACTCACTCATTCAATAGATTTTTATGAAATACTTTATGGAAATATATAGAAATATAAATGGGCACAGTTACTGCCCAGGTGAGAGTGGGTGTGAGTGAGGAGAAGACAGACAGGAGAAAGACAAGGAAAGAAACTATTACACATGCTGTAATGGGAATATGCAAAAGATACAGTGGAAGTGTTGGCCAAAGCCTTCCAGGAAAGTTGGAGAAGGCTCATGTTCCACTACTTACTTTCGCTCTCCCGCGCACCTTCAATTCACCTCTTTCACCCCTTCTAGATTATGAGTTTCTTGATGAGTAGATTCTTCTTCCTCATCTTTGTATTCCCAGAGTTGCCTAACATAGTACTGTGGCACCTAGTAACTCATAGTTGAATTAGGATGCTGTATTGAATTTTGTTTGAAATAAACTGAATTTTGGAACTATGTTTGCTATTAAGGGATGTTCATTTTAATAACAATTATTTATGACAAATAATTTGTGTATTATTTCTCTTTAGTACATTCTTGGATTTTTGCCTTAGTATATTTTTGATCCATAGGGGAAAGCCATGTATAATTTACTCATTCATACTCAAAACAGGTTCTGCACTTAGCCTTTTCAAGAGATGGGATTCTGATATTCATGGAAGAGAAGGCTTCTTGATTATAAAAACAAACTTATAAATGTTGAGTCACTATGTTTTATACCTGAAACCAACATAATATTATATGCTAACTATACTTCAATGAAAAGTAAAATAAAATAATTTAAAAAATTTTAAAAAATAAATGAAAAGATAGAGCCCGCCCCCACTCCTCCCCAAAGAATAAACTTAAGGTAATAGAGCAAATGCTGTGACAAAAGCACTGAGGAAAGAAATCAGATTGGTCATGGAAAGCTTTATGGAGAAGGTGAGCTTCTAGAAGGATTGTGAAAGAAGGGACGGGTGAAGATAGATAAAAGCAAAGAGAAAGGACATTTCAGAGAAAGCAGTCTGTATGCAAGGATGAGAACTGTGGACAGGGTATGAGATATGGATCCGTTAGAGTATAGTGAGAAGAACATTTAACATTAAAACTAAAGTATTTGGTGTGCTTGGTTGTTTATTTTGTAAAGGGTCTATTTTGTGCTTACTAGGCACTTGGTCAGCAGTTTCTTGACTGCTTGGATTAATAGCTGAAAAGTAAAAAAAAGGCAAGAAAATGGAAATCTAGGTAGAATCTTCTGGATAGAAGGTGAAATTAATTTTAAATGCATAATATTCGTTTTTTTGAACGAGAGTTTTAGAATATAGTGGTTCATTGGACCATTATTAATGTCCACCCAACTGTCCTCCTTGCTTCTGGAATCGTACTTCCCTTCCTTTTGGAAACTTCTCCAATCTCCACTTGTACCATGTATTCCTGGTGGAAGTTCTGCACTATCGCGACCCACTGTCTTGGCATAGGGGTGGGCGTGGGACCCCAGCTGAACCAGTCCATTCCAGGGTCTTTTCAAATTGGACTAAGGGAAGAGGAGTAATCCCTTTTGGTGATGAGTGAAGCTGTGACATATGAAGTAAGAAGCAGTAAACAAATGCTCTGACCTAGACAAAGCCAGTCGGAAAGAAGGAAGTTGGAACTTAAGAGAGAAGCAGCTTGAGAGATTGGAGAGCATCCTAGTGATGTTCTAGAGCCCCCCTAGTTTTCTCTAAGTCTAAGTGCAGCCTAGAGCTATTCACAACTGACTCCTTGGCCAAAAAATCGCCCTTTTTGCCATACAATGTTAAGTTATATTTATTTCTGTCATTTGCAGCACAAGCTGTCTGGTGAGTTTAACGACTTAAGGTCCAGAGAATCATAAAAGGGACTTCATGTTATTGTGAGGAAGCTCCCATGAGGGTTAACCAATTTTCCTTTCCTCTATCATCAATACTCTGATTCAGAAGAACACCAAACTATTTTTAGGATAGTCTAGATTATAACTTGTAGGAGAGGACAGTTATTAGGAGTCATCTTCTCCCACCCAGGTCTGGATATCATGACCACAGCTCCCTCAGTGTGGTGAAAAGGCATGAGAGTGCAGAAAAGAGAATCTGTTTCCTGGCAACTCAGAGTCCCAAAGGCTCTTGTTGCTTTAGGTGCATCTGCCGTTCTACTGGGGGACGAATGGGCTCCTGCAGTGGCCAGATTGCTTTCATGTTTTATCTGTTTTCTTTTGCAAAAGGCTGAGCCCTCTGCTTTGTTTTGTGATGTCTAGGGGTACTGTGTTTATGTGGTTTTTGGCGAGTTTGCTTGACCTTGGATTCCTCAAAGTGTCGTCCTCTGAGGCAACAGAATGTGCACTGAAGACTCTTTTAAAAGTACAAAGGCTTTTTTGGGAGTCCTTGATTGGTTGAGGTATAATTACTAATCAGAATGAATATACTGTTACCGGAACATTTTAGCGCAGAGGCAAAACATTAAAAAAATTCAAAATAATAACTGCGTGTAAGAAAACTGAGGTGTCTTTTGCTGATCTCTGGAAGATTCCCATCGCCATTATCATGTTTGCGGTAAACATTTATTTCGTAGGACCTAACGGAAAACATCTTGCCGAGACTTGGGCACTCAAAAATGAATATAATATAGTTCTCAACTTCTAGGGGATTGCAATCCTGTACAGAAGTCAGGGCACATACTGGTGTAACCAGAGTATGCCCAGGCTACACAGGAAAAACAGTTCACAGCAATAGTGAAAAACAAATACCAAAGCCAGAAATATTTCCCTGGCTAATCTACTATGTGTGGTTTGGTTACCATTCCCACCTCAAATTTCTCTCACCTGGTTCCGGAAGCTCTGAGGGTGTCCCTCATGTGTGCGAACCGACACAGATTTCTTGTCTTGAAGCAGAGTCCAGGAGTTCTTCCTCGTGCCTTACTGGGGCAGGTCTCTTGGCCATCCTGAGAGGCTACCATGTTCTCCCTTCTGCTTCTGGTTCTTCGAGGATGTCTCTAGACAGCACAAATTTGTAATATTGTCCTCTGATCTTCTGTCCTTGTGTAGGTCAGTCTAGCTTCCGGCTCAGGCTTCTACGGTCTTCTCCCTTCTCACATCATGGATCTTGACCTCCTGGGTGACTGTCCTGCTCAGTAGAGGAAAGTGCTTCCTGTGCCCACTTGTTGCATTGGTCCATTGCCAAACAGAAGCAGCCTTTTTTGAGCTCTCTGCCTCACAGAGCTCTTAATGAAACAGCGCTTTTATTTATTTACTTCATAAACTCTAAGTTCCAGGAATTTCAGCTGAATTCTGCTAGAGTTATTGGGTACAATGGTGATTGATGGGACAATGGGAACAGCATACTTCAGGTACATTTAAAAATACCCCTCCTGGAGAAGGGCAAAAGGGGTGATTAGGCTCATATGTGAGGGGATGGACTACAATTAGTTTTCGGGTGGTGACCAAGATGTAATGTACACAGAATTCGAAATATGATGGACATCCGAAAATAAATAAATTAATTAAAAAAAAAAAACCCCTTCTCTCACAGTTTAGTGGCTACCAGGGGAAAGGTGGGCTGGGGGGTGGGCACAAAGTGTGAAGTGGTGCACCAACAACAGGAATGACAAACATTAATGTACAACTGAAATTTCACAAGATTGTAACCTAGCATTAACTCAATAAAAAAAAATTATAAAAAAATAATAAATTCATCTTGGTACATTAAAAAAAAATACCCCTTCTCTCCCACACATGCCCACTGTGCTTGGATTAATCTTTGTTGACGATAAATGACTTTCACAAGATGTTTCTTTGCTTTTTAGGCATATAGATCTCATGCTTTCTCAACCTTGATGTCCCTCTACATATGTATTTCTTTGATAAAAATATATCGAGTACTTGCTATGTGTCAGTTACTCTTCTAGGCCTTGGGGATATAGCGGTTGATGAAACAGTCCCAGTTTCCGTCATCGTGCATCTCAGCAGGAGGGATTATGGCCCAAAACTGTCTGAATATTTAGTGAATAAACAGCTTATGTTGGCTTCTAACCCCTACTGCACAGCAGATGAACAACAGGTTACATTTGTTAAATGCCAAGGAAAGAAACACCATAACATTTCAGAGGAGCAATTGATTACTGGAAAGGCTGGGCTAAGCTCTGTGAAAGAGACGGGAATTGAATTGAGACTTTGAATGAACGGGAGGGCAATAGGTGAATGGAAATGAACAGAAATAGCATTCCAGGAGGAATGCATACGGCAGGTCCAAGAAGAGAGAGGAAGTACAGATTTACACACACGCATGCCAGGAGGAATGCTCAGGACAGTAGGAAGTCACCCTGGCTTTGATTCAAGTCACAGTTTGATCACTTAGTATGGATGTGTGTGACCTTGGGCTAATTAATTAAATTCTCTGAGCCTCAGTTTCCTGATCCATAAAATGAGGATATCGAGACCTACTTCATGGGTTTTTGTGTGGATAATAGGAGTACAAAGTATATAAACGTAGATAAAACTCCGAGAAGCATGTCTGGTAAATAATAAGTGCTCAAAAACTATAGGTCTTGGCAGTGGTTGGAGCAAATGATTCATGTAGGGTGAAGGAAGTACTCATTTTGATATTTCTTTTTT
Source organism: Equus przewalskii (assembly GCF_037783145.1). Classification (NCBI taxonomy): domain Eukaryota; kingdom Metazoa; phylum Chordata; class Mammalia; order Perissodactyla; family Equidae; genus Equus; species Equus przewalskii. The sequence continues at coordinate 20,270,680 of NC_091853.1, read as the reverse complement.
GGAATTTACCCATTGCTGTTGAGTAGGTGAAAACGACTGAGGGACACTCTGTGCTTTGTTACCCACAAGACGAGAGAAAAAAATCAGATGGAAAAATGAATGAAGGAAATGGACTATTTTCTGGTACTTCTTCCAGCCTCTTATCAGATGTGTTGAACACCTGAAATAGCCTGATTCTATCTGCGCACAGGACACGTGCTGGACCCATGGGGGCCTAGGGAAGGACATTTGTTTTCTCCTATTGCTCTTTCCTTGCTGGGAAATCTGGGGAAGAATTTGCATGTGAGATGATCTGATTATATCACTGTTACATCAGAACATCAAGCTAGGTTATTTCAATTTAAAAAGCTGTTAATAAATAAGGCTCATATATCTCTCCTTCCTCTCACAAAACACCAGCTGCTAAACACTTAGCTTTATTTGCTCCAATTGTGCCTTGCCCTTTATTTGTGGCAAAATGAACTTCACTGACTGATTCACCTTGCTCCATCCCACTGTTGGCTTCTAATCTGTTTCCTTTACAATCGGTGTGAACTCAAAATCAATTAGTGCCATGTAAACTACAGCTTCAAAGCGAAGATGCCATTTTACATGGAAAAGACAAAATAGATTTCAGTTCCCTTTAATTTAGATTCTGCACACACAAACTTTAAACCAGTCTTTGTTGAAATCTCACCTGAGTTGCTGTTGCAGCCACAATAAGGTAAAATTAGCAGAATCAGAAATCATATGTCTGGCTCTGTTTAGTTCTCAGCGTCTCTTTGCTAAAATAATGCAAACTCATCCCAGAGAAATCGAAGAGAGAGAAGCAGAGAATTATCAGTGGGAGTGGGACATCTGATAGTTGCAATAAAAACAACTAAAACCAGGAAGAAAGCGAGAGCATTTGGTAAACATGAAAGAATAAAAAGTAGGAAAAAGAACTATTCAAGATAGGTTAACAGTTTGCAAATAAGACAAATTGCAAAGAATTGCTGAAAGAAGAATGGTACATAAATCTTTGGCAGCGGAGGTCGTCTGGATTGAATGAGATGGATGCAAGGGAGACTAAAGGATTGATTATAGGCAGAAAAATCAAATGGGGTTATAATTCCTTTCCAGTGGGTTTCTTTTTTTCTCAAGTACCAGCAGAGAGAATACCTTATATCATGATTGAATTAAGCAAGATATCTCTGAATTTGTATTCTCCATCCTTTTGTTCCTAGTACGGCTCCTTAGCCTTTCTTCTGAAATTGAACACCTGGACACCATTGTATTATAGTTAACTGATTAAGTGTCTCATTGCAGCGAGCCAGGGAGAATCTTGAGGGCATGGAGTGTGTCATGTATATCACTAAGTTTCCTGAGCCCAGCACAAGACTGGCACACATTAGGTGTTACGTGAAAGTTATGAGATGAATGAATAAATGAGTGCCCCTTTTGCTTGGTCAAACAGGCTTTCTGCCCATTTCTTCGAGTATTATTTAGATAGATTGTTTATTCTTTTACTTCCTCTGAAGCAATGAATTCCCTCTGACATCCAAGAAACGTTCGAAAAAGGAACTCTGAAGCCACAGGATTTTGATTCCCAAAAGGGTTTCCCAGCTAACGCAAAGTATTTCATGTGTAAGATAAAAGAGCCCAAATCAGTCTGGCACCATCGTGCCAGTAGCTGACAGGCGGACGAGCTGTGCTTTGCTTGATAAATCGCAGAGGGCTGGGTGTGTTTTTCATACGCTGCCAGTTCCAAGCTTCTACCTGACAGGTGTCTGTCAGGCTGCAGCAAGAAGAACAAGCCTCAGGGAGGCCCAGTGCTGCCGCTTACACGCACGGCTGGATGTGAAAATTGTTCTCACTTTCACCACTACTGATCTCTTCTCTGGGGCTGGAACCTGAGATATTTTCATTATCCCCATTCTGGAAATGAGAGTCACTTTCAGTTACAGGAACTTGATTGTCCTTATATTCTAGTGCATGGAGACAGCCGACAAAAAGGTGTAGATTTGAGAATCAGAGAGACTTTTTAGGTGTGTGTAAGTGAGCAAATATCAATGAGTCCATGATTCTTCATAAGAAGTGTGGCTGATACTTGTTTCACAGAATTGTTGTGAGGATGGAGGTAACGCGCCTGGAGTTTACGAATTGGAACCTGCTATAGACTGAATGTTTGTGTTCCCCCAAGTTCATATATTGACAACTAATCCCCAGGGTGATGGTAATAGGAGGTGGGGCCTTTGGGGAGCTGATTAGTTCACGAGGGTGGAGCCTTATGAATGGGCTTAGTGTCCTTATAAAAGAGACCCCCCAGAGCTCCCTCTCCCCTTCTGCCATTTGAGGACACAGCAAGAAGACAGCCACCTATGAACCAGGAAGCAGGTTCTTACAGACACTGAATCCGTTAGAGCCTTGATCTTGGACTTAGCCTCCAAAACTGTGAGAAACAAATGTTTGCTGTTTCAGCCACCCAGTCTATGGTACTTTTGTTCTAACGGCTCACACAGATTAAGACAGAACCTTGGGAGCAGCGGTTCTTAACTGGAACAGTTTTGTATTCCTCTTCCTCTGGGGGCATTTGGCAGTGTCTGGAGACAGTTTTGGTTTTCATAACTAGCATGGGTGCTACTGGCATCTAGTGGCTAGAGGCCAAGGATGCTGCTCAACATCCTACAATGCACAGGACAGCTCCCCCCGCCCCCCAACCCCTACAATGAGGAATTATTCTATTCAAAATGTCAACAGGGCTGAGGCTGAGAGACCCTGCTGGAAAGCATGAATGTTCTAGCCCTGTGCAAAAGCTTATGGGTTTAATCTCTAGAAGGTTCGCTGCCTTATTCTACTTAAATAACCCCCCCACTTAGAAACTCACCAGCTGATCCTTGCTCCCCATTAAAAAGCATTCGGGCTTTTATCTATTAAAATTAGGTAAACTAATATGTTCTAAAACAAGTATAGTTTAGTGACTCAAAGAACCACAGTATCCTTCAGATGTGAAGCCTGTGCCACCCTCCCACAGTCTCACAAAGTCCTCCAGAATATCTCCCCGTGCCATCTCGCATCCTTGGATGCACTCCACATAGCAATGTGTAGGGTGTCTGCTCTCGTGTGGGATCTGCTTTCTGGCTCCTGGGTTGCTGTGATCTCAGTGTTGCCGTGTTGGCAGAGTTTGTTCATCGCTCTCAGTTTGCTGCTATTATGGGCTGAATTGTGTCCTTCCTCAGCCCCCAAATTCATATGTGAAGTCCTAACCCCCAGCACCTCAGAATGTGTCTGTATTTGGAGTTAGGGTCTTTAAAGAGGTGCTTCAGTTAAAATTAGGTCATTAGGGTGGGCCCTAATCCAATATGCCTGGTGTCCTTATAAGAGGAGATTAGCACACAGACAAGAACTTGTGAGAAACGCAAATTCTCAGACCCCACCGCAGACCTACTGGATCAGAAACTCTAGGGGTGGGACACAGCAATCTGTGTTTTCAACAAGCCCTCCATGGGATTCTGATGCACACTCAAGTTTGAGACTCTAGTCATAGTATCTTGCATTCTCTGGGAATTCTCTTCTTTGTTCTCAGCACAGTCACTTCTGCCTACCAGGACTCTCTGGTATCTGAATCTTGGACTCCCTCCCCAGAGTGTCAAGCTATCCTTTCATTAAAACACCCTTCAAATGCTTTACTATGGGGAAATCAACAGTAGGTTCACAGACGTCTGATGGAAAAGTCAATTCTCTAATCATCCCTCCATCGACATGAAATCATTGGCTATTTCTTCCCCTGGAAATTATCGTTTCCTGACCAGGGCTGTAATGTTTTTATCCCCAGTTGCAATGTTAAATGTTCTTTTGTGTTATCATCAGGCTGTAAATTCCAAATTTGAATGGAACAAAGTTGAATGGGAAAAAAGAAGAGGAAGGGACCTTCTCAGTAGTTTTAGATAAACAGTAATAGTAATAACTTAAATTTGTAAAGCTCTTTTCAATGTACAAAGCTCTTTGTACATCCTGAAACATTAGTTTCCTCATCTGTAGAACAGGGATAATCATACTTAGTTAATAGGGCTTTTAAAACAAGTCCATGAGTTTGATTTCTAGCTTCTCAGATGAGAAACTCAGCTTCAGAGAAGTCACATGACACAAGTGTTCAGTCCTGCAGAGATATAGCTTGGGCCTGGTTCTCTCTAACTGATTCTGTCATTAAAAAACTAAGACAGAGCCCATTTGTTCCCACTATGTAGTTTTTAGTATTGAACAGGAATGGTCCAGCCAGCCAGGGCTCTCACGGATATGTGCTTAGGAAAGAAATTAGGCTTCTTTCCTCTTTGGGCTGCTGATCCATCCTCACTATAAATAACTGAAACGTACAGCCCAGGGCGCCCTGGTTTCAATTCTGTTCTGTAAATTTAGAGAGAGGAGAAGACGAAATTTTCACTCTGGCTAATTAGGACTAGCGCTGATTAAGAAAACCACACACATGAAAAACAAAAAACAAATGGGTTGTGACAAAAGCAAACTACCACTGTCAGCGGTGGGAGGACTTTGGAAGACTGGTGCTACTCGGCTATAGGTGTCTCTGGAGAAGATCTTCTTTGATCTTCTGTGGTCGCCGGACGCCTGCACAAAGAAACCTGAGGACAGTCGGGGAAAGACAGGCTCTATGCATAAGTTGGACAACTTTTTCTATATTTTTCTATATTTGAACGTTGAACATTGCCTGACACAAAAATTGTAGGTGATGCTCCAGGTAATTGATAAATAATTACCAAAAATCACCAAGAGGGGTCGGCCCGGTGGCACAGCGGTTAACTTCGCACGGCCCAGGGTTCGCCAGTTGGGATCCCGGTGCGGATATGGTACCGCTTGGCACGCCATGCTGTGGCAGGCGTCCCACATATAAAGTAGAGGAAGATGGGCATGATGTTAGCTCAGGGCCAGTCTTCCTCAGCAAAAAGAGGAGGATTGGCAGCAGATGTTAGCTCAGGGCTAATCTTCCTCAAAAAAACCCCCCAAAACCCCGAGAAAGCACCAAGATAGATTCATAGAAAAGATTTCTCAAAAAACTGGAAAACTCTGCTGAGACCTTGATGGAGCAGCAGAATGAGGGTGTTCTTGTGCATGTGCACATGTGTTTATGTGTGTGTCCGTGCTGATGTGTGTGTGTGAGTGCCTATGCATGTGTGTGTGTTTAATATTTCTTTTTTGTGCCCTTTAAAATCCCCACAGACGTTTGGAGGAGGGGATTTCGAATGATGTGTAGGCATGTCAGGTTGTCTTTGGGAAAACATACGTTTCTGGGAGCCATGGAATTTTCCTGGGTTCTTTTAAGGAGAAATGAATGCCAAGTTTTAGGGTATAATTAGACTTTGTTAAAGTATATTCTTGGCAACCACCTACTTAATAGGTATTTTATATCTTTTTTTTCCTCTCCCTTTCAAGATGATAGTCAATTGTTTTCCATCTTTTAGCTCATTGGCATGACTTGGGCGCAATCTTGCTCTGACCTCTGAAAACTGCTACCCGGCCCTGTTGTTTTCAGCTCTCAACACTTAAATTATCATGGCCATTTGCAGTGTAATGATATAACTAAAACTCCAAATAAGTATCACAATAATAATACAAGGGTTAACATTTATTATTTACTGTGCACTCGACATTGTTCTAAGATTTTATAGCTGACATCGAATTTAACTCCTACAGTTTGAAGGCAGACTGAACAGCTGTACTTGTACTTTCCTGTGAGTTCATTGTAATGCGAGCATAGAAATAATTTTTTCAAAGAAAGATATAAATCAGAGATTGAAAACTGCCAAACGAAGGGATGGATCTTGTCCGTGACATTTTTGATTGGTGTGCAGAATGTTTAGAAAAATATTGTTTTCCAACATTTAAAAACTTATTTCTCATAAAAGTTCATATTTCTGGCCATTTTTGAAAAATCAAAGATTTGACAACAGTTGTATTCACTTCCCACAGGTCAACAATTGGTTGGGGGTATATAATGGTTACCATTTTAGATGAATAAGTCTTCAACATTCTGCTACATGAAGTTACTTTATCATCCTGGCCCTGATTGTCATTTGATTTTGTAATTCCTTATAAAAAATCCATAACAGCAGAGGGAGCAGGAGTTGGCATCAATGAATGAGGAATTTCAACACTTTTCTACAAGATTGAAAGTGAATAGGAAGTGCTGATTTGGAAGTCACAGCCTACAGTTCTCAGACTGAACCAGCAGAACCCTCCTGAGGCTGTGGAGTCCGGGCTGGTAGGTAAGTGGAGGGTAGAAGGGCAATGTAGGGCTGAAAATGAGGAATGTATTTGGTAATTTGTTGTGGGGCAGTCAATGTCCTCCCCCAGAGCTGTTACAACATGTAGGTGTCTTCACTCAGGTCAAAAACTGGGTTTCTTTCTTTAACTTTTCTTGGTTTATTTTCTCCTTTTCTGTCAGCTTTACTGAGGTGTGATTGAAGAAATTGTGAGATATTTAAAGTGTACATTGTGGGGATTTGATATATGCATACGTTGTGAAAGGACTTTGATATATATACACATTGTGAAAGGATTCCCACCATCTAGTTAATCAACACATCCATTATCTTATTTTCTTATTTATTTTGGTGAGAACATTTACTCTCTTAGCAAATTTCAAATATATAATACAGTGTTATCAACTATGGTCACTATGTTATATTTACATTAGATTCTCAGACTTTATTCATCTGAAAGCTGAAAGTTTGTACCCTTTTACCAACCTCTCCCTATTTCTCCCTTCCCTAGCCCCTGGCAACCACTTTTCTACGAGTTTGACTTGTTCTTTTTTTTTTTTTTTAGATTCCGTATATAAGTGATACCATGAAGTATTTGTCTTTCTCTGTCTGGTTTATTTCACTTAGAATAATGCCCTCCAGGTCTATCCATGTTATCACAAGTGGCAGGATTTCCTCCTTTTTCACGGCTGAATAATATTCCATTATGTGAGCCACTTAGGCTATTTCCATGTCGTGGCTATTGTGAATAATGCTGCAATGAACATGTGAGTACAGTTATCTCTTTGATATCCTGTTTTCACTTCCTTTGGATATATACTCAGAAGTAGAATGCTGGATTATATGGTAGTTCTAGTTTTAATTTTTTGAGGAATCTCCACATTGTTTTCCATAGTGGCTGCACCAGTTTACATTCCCACCAACAGTGCACAAGGGTTCCCTTTTCTCCACACACTCATCAACACTTGTTATCTCTTGTATTTTTGGTAATAGCCATTCTAACAGATGGGAGGTGAAATCTCATTGTGGTTTTGATTTGCATTTCCCTGATGATTAGTGATATTGAGCGCTTTTTCATGTATCTGTTGGCCATTTGCATGTCTCTTTGGAAAAATGTCTTTTTAGTTCCTCTGCACATTTTTAAATTGGGTTGTTTGTTTTTTTGCTGTTGAGTTGTAGGAGTTCTTTATATATTTTCGATAATAACTCCTTATCAGAAATGTGATTTGAAAATATTTTCTCCCATTCAATAGGTTGCCTTTTCATTTTGTTGGTGGTTTCCTTTGCTGTATGGAAGCTTTTCCATTTGATATAGTCCCACTTGTTTATTTTTGCTTTTGTGGGCTTTGCTTTTGGGGTCAAATCCAAAAAATCATTGCCAAGACCAAGGTCAAGGAGCCTTCTCTCTATATTTTCTTCTAGGAGTTTTATGGTTTTGAGTCTTTTTTTTTCTTAGAAATAAATAAACTACTTTAGGGAGAATTAGAGCAGCTTGTGAGTGTATTAGTGCTCTGGAGCAAAGCTCTCTTCATTCTGGCATATGGAGCCAAAGGGCCGAGCCTAAGAAGCGGCTCTGTCATCCCCTTGCAGTCACAGAACTTCAAGTCAGCTATCTTGTGTTTCCTTGTTAAATATGAGTCAACAGCCAAAGATCACCATTCACTTTCGAAAAGTTTGCACAATGAAAAAGAGATACCAAGATAAATATAAAACCAAGTCTTGGAGTATAAAGATAATTCATGGCACAAGAGAAAAATTCTTTTTAAAAACCTGATTTACATCATTGAAGAGATCCAAGAATAGTGTGTCCATAGAACAAACACAGGGTGCTATGGAGAGGAAAAATCCAAGAGCAAGAAATATAACTTAAAAATGAAGCATGTGACTTATACAAAATTCAAAATTGGTGTTGGTAGCTAGACTTTAAAATAATCACCCAGATTTCTCTAAAAGTTAAAAATAGAAATACTTTATGACCCGGCCATTCCACTACTGGGTATCTATCCTAAGAACCTGAAACCAGCAATTCCAAGAGTCCCATGCACCCCTATGTTCATTGCAGCATTATTTATAATAGCCAAGACGTGGAACCAACCTAAGTGCCCAGCAACTGATGATTGGATAAAGAAGATATGGTATGTATATACAATGGAATACTACTCAGCCATAAAAAAGGACAAAATCGTCCCATTCACAACAACATGGATGGACCTTGAGGGTATTATGTTAAGCGAAATAAGCCAGACAGAGAAAGACGAACTCTGTATGATTCCACTCACAAGTGGAAGCTAAACATAGAGACAAGGAGAACTGATCGGTGGTTACCAGGGGAAAGGGGGCGGTGGGGGGAGGGCACAAAGGGTGAAGTGGTGTATCCAAAACATGACTAACAATAATGTACAACTGAAATTTCACAAGGTTGTAAACTATCATAATCTTAATAAAAATAAAAAAATAAAAAAAAATCACCCAGAAAGAAAAGGTATACAGACATAGAAAATAGAGTAAAAAGAAAAAAGACGTAAGTTACAGAGGATCAGTATTGAGCTTCAATATACAATTCATAGGAATTCCAGAAAGATGGAACAGAGAAAAGTAAACGGACAAAATTATCAAAGAAGGATAGGAAACAATTCCTCGGGACTCAAGAATTACTTGAGTTTTTAAATGAAAAGGGACCACTGAAGGCCATGTAGACCAAAGGAACACACCCAGACACATCAACAAGGATGAGAGAAGTAACAAAAAGCTATCAGAGAGGAAAACAGAACATACGTTAACACAAAAAAACATATCGTCCTTCTCACCACCACAACAGGCCTCCAGGTTCTCAAGAATGCTTTGAAATTTAGGATGCGATTATCTATAAAAATGAGAAATCAGGCATACAAATTAATAATCAGGTGTCCTTTTCAAACATGTAAGTACTAAGAAAGTTTATCTTCTAGAAAGTTCTCCAGAAAAAGCAAACAAGTAAACTAACTAAAAAACCTAGAATTAGTAGAACTAACACAGGATCCAATGAAAATGAAGTCTAATCCCAGGATAGCGAAATCGGAGATTGGCTGTAGGGCCTTTGTGCCTAAATGCAGGCAGGGTATATTTCTTCTCTTTGATGTGGGGAAGAGGAGAAGTCAGGAAGTGAGTGCCTTTTGATCTTTAAGGATTTCCTCAGTTCTCTGTTTAGTAGATTTTGTACCAGGTATATTGTTCTATCTTAACTCTTGTTCATTTTGTGAGAGTATATACTTAGTAACATGGGTTATTTTTCATTTACCATGAAATAATATGGCCTTGTGTTTTATGTGATTGTGTTTTTGGGACCTTAGGCATTGTGTTATGGTGTGTTTTACTGTGCATCCCAGAAAAAACATCTACAACTGACCTAGAAAGCAAATTAGCACGGGCTGCCTATTACTCCCTCCTACCTGAAGACCTTTTACTTCGCTTTGAGAGCACCACGCTCCCCTACCACGTTCTCCTCCTACCTCATGGCCACTCCTCGTCGTCTCCTTTCTGGGTTCCTTCTTATCATTCCGTGCTCTAAAATCTGGGGGTATCTGGGGCTCATCTGTTAGATCACTTCTTTTCTCCATCTGTACTCATCAGTCTATACTCCCTCCCCGGGCCATTTCACCTAATCCCACGGCTTTTAATGCCATCTTGATACAGATTAATCCACAATATTTTCATTCCAGAATACTCCCCTTCTCAGTGAATGGCTGCTCCATTCAGCAAGGCTTTGAAACTTGGTCGTCCTTGACTCTTCCACAACCGTAACTAATCCCTCAGCAAATCTTGTTGGCTCTACTTCAAAAGATCTCTGGGCTCCGACTGTTTCTTAACATCTCCACCGCTATCCCCCTCCAAGCCGCTCTCATCTCCTGCCTGAATTATCACAATGGCTTCCTCCTCAGGGTCACCCTGCTTCTGCCTTTGCTCCCTGTAGACTATTCACAAGACTACTGCCAGAGAAATCCTTGTAAAATGCAAGCTAGATCATGTCTCTCCACTGCTTAAAACCCCCCACTGGCTTCCCAATTCACACAGAGAAAAGCCTACACTGTCTCAATGGCCTACAAGACTTTACAAGACCCATTGCCCCAAGTTTACGCGTTGCCTCTCTGATCTCATCTACTGCTCATTGTCTCCCCTGTCACCACCCCACTGAATTCCTTCTTTTCTTTAAACGTGCTGGAGACTTCTTACTTCCTGTCTGCAATATTCTTCCCTGCTTGTCTCACGTCCTTACTTTCTTCATGTTCTTGCTGAAATGTCATCTTCTTGCTGAAGCCTTCCCTCACCACCCACCCTAATTTTTATTGCATCCCTATCCCCCCGCCCTGCTTCATTTTTGCCCTTTGTAAAAAGGATCACCATCTGAATTACTAGATGTGTTTATTTGTTTGTTCGTTGTCTCTTTCTCTTTAACCTGAATGTAGCTGTCCAAAGGCCAGAGTGGTCTGTTCGTTGCATCCCAATGGTGCCTGATACTTAGTAGGTGCTCAATAAATATATATTGAATAAATGAATGAATGAATAAATAGCTCGAAGTAAAATTTTTCAAGATGAATGGAATAGATTCAAAGGAATAGATAAAACAAGAAAGGGACTGATAACTACTAGAAAAATTAAGATTAAGAAGGCATGTATTTCTTCTCTCAACCTGAAATAACATATAATTATATCTACACTATTTGAAATGAACATTCTTATAAATAGTGTAAAGGAACAGGAAAATATAGAATTGTGTTTAGTGATGAATTTTTAAGCATTGTTTTAAAAACCAGTGAAACTTGGAGTTAATTTTATATGGACCAGGCTTTAGTTGATTTCAAATTTTAGAAGCCACGAGCTTAAAGAGCCTCTTCTGTAAACGTTACTTTCACTTCCTTGCCCTAACTCAGTGGATGGGGTCTCCCTGCGAGAGCAGCTCAGCATCACCTGGAAACTGTTAGAAATGCAAATTCTCAGATCCCACCTCAACTTGCTGAATCAGAAACTCCTGGGGTGGGGCTCAGAAATTTTTAACAAGTCTTCCAGGTGATTCTGATGCATACTAAGTTTCGAGAACCATGGCTGTAATCAAATCTGGCTCTCCAGAGGACTCTGCTCTCTTGCAGGCCTCCCAAGTGGAAGCTGTTTTTCAGTTGCATTCCCTGGACCACTGGCTTGGGGTGAGCATGAGTGTTGCTGTCCTTATTCATCCTTGCCTCTTACAGGCCATTTTTTCTCTCTCCTCTCACAACAGGAGCACACACACACACACATATCATCAGACCAGACTGACTACCCATTAAACTTTCTTATTTTCCGTTATCCTTTGTCTTCTTCCTCATATGCAAACAAGGTAATAGTTTCCCTATTTTAAAACACAGAACAAACACTTTAAAACCCTCTCTGGAACTCAATTTCCCTCCTAATCATTGTCCTCATTTCTCACCTTCCTTTTACAGCAGAGCTCAAAATAATTCTCTAAAAATTCTCCTGTGTTTTTCTTTGGAACTTACTAAACCAGGCTTTTCCTGGCACTGCTCTACTAAAACTGCTCTTGTCAAGGTCACTTCCCTCTGCTAAATCCAATGAGCAATGTTTAGTCCCCAGTGTGCTTCACCTACGAGCACCACCTGGCACTTTATCACATCTGCCTCCTCAAAATTCTTTCTTCACTTGACTTCAAGTCACCGCACTTTCTTGATTTTCTCCAACTCAGTATCCTTTGCTAGCACCTTCTCATATATCTGAGTGCTAAACCCTTCCCTATTCTATGTATGCCCATTCCCACAAGATTTTATCTAGTACCGTGGCTTTAAATATTTATGGACTGACGACACCCAAATTTCTGTCTCTAGGCCCAGCTGGTATGCTAAATTCTAGAGTTCAAACCTATATCCCAAAGTCAACTCACCATATCCATTTGGTTGATTATTGGCATCTTAAAATTAACATGTCCTTAAAACTGACGTTCCCTCCGAGATGCACTTCTCTACGGTCCTCACCATTTCAGCTGATGGTAACCCCATTCTTTCAGTTGTGTAGGTCAGAAACCTTGAGTTGTCCTTGGCTCTCTTTCTCTCTCATGCCACACCCAAACCAATAGCAAAACCTGTTGGCTCTACTTCCAAAATCCATCCGGAATTTGACTGGTTAACATCCCCTCGGCTGCTACCTCACTGGTCCAAGCCACCATCCCATCTCACCAAGATTGTGTAGTAGACTCCTAACTGGTCCTACTTCTTCTCTTGTCTCCAAGGAGTCCATCCCCAGCACAGCATTGGGCTGATCTTGCTAAACCTGAGTCAGATCGCATCACTCCTCTACTCAAATGCTTTCAGCGATTTCTCCTCTAACTCAGAGTGTGAAACAAAGTACTTACAATGATTTACAAGTCCTCCATGATCAGCTCCATTACCTTTTGGTCTAAGTTCCTGCTCACTCTCTCCTTGCCACACTGGCCTCGTTGCTATTTTCTTAAACACTTCAGGTACATTTCCATGTCAGGGTCTCTGCCCTGCACTAGCTGCTCTCTTTGTCTGGACTGCTTTTCTCCAGACGCCAGCATCACAACCTCTTTCTCTCTCTCATCTCCCTCAGCTCACTACTCAAAGGTCACATTTCCACCTGTCTTTACCTAACATTTAAATTTTCTCCCTGACAGTTTCTCTCTCCCTTTCATTTATTTTTCTCTCCTTATAGCTTAGCACTATATAACATATAGTCAATTTTATTTATTTGTGTTGTTCATTGTCTCTCTTCCACACTAGAATATAAACTCTGAAAGTGGAAATTTGTGTCTTTTGCTCTGCTCCAGCCCCTAGAGCAGTGCCTAGCACCTGGGGAGGCACTTCATACCTATTTATTGAGAAATAAAGGAATGAAAACTTGAGCTCTTAATTTCAAAAAAGTATTTACACTCATCCACAGGCCTAAGGAGTAACATAAAACTCTTGCATTTTTGAGAGAATTTACATATTTTTGTGATGACTTTGTTAAGTTATCTCAAAACTTAAGTTATCTCAATCCCATCCCTCGTCCCACTTGATCGTTGGCGCTGTGAGGACTAGAACTGGGTTTGTTTTGCTCACAATTGTCCAGGTCAGGACATGGCGAGGTAAGTGAGGCACTTGCTTTGGGCATAAAATTTAATTGGGGAGTATACCTCAAGGAATAAAGATAAATAGTATGTTACCAGCAATCAATATAGATAATATTTTTATGCAAAACTTTTAACGTCAAAATGAATGCAAAAATCTATGATGAATAACATATCAACATTTTAAATCAAGATGGGATTAGTATTCCTGACTGCCTGTAGCCCCAGTTTCTAATATGGCTCCACTTGGTGCTGATTTGATCTTTTGGCATCTGATACCCATTTGCTAAATGAGTGAAGAAATGAAGGCCAGCAGAAGTGTGGTAGAGTAAGGGGAACTTACCTCTTAGAGACCTTTCTTTGTGTCCTGGCTTTCATAACTACGATGTGCCAGGAACTGATCAAAGTGCTTTATATATGCGTAATCTATTCAAGCTTTCCCAAACCCTATAAATAGTTACTATTGCTATCCCCATTTTACGTATGAGGAAATTGAGGTCCAGAGAGATGAAAGGACTTGTGTGCTTGTGTTCATACGCTAGCAAGTGGCAGAGCGGGGCTTGATAGTGGCTGTGCCAGATCTTCTGTGGATGGGAAGTCTGGTGGGTCTGCAAGGCACCAGGAGACGTTCCAGGAAAAGGGAATTTAAGCAAATTCCTTTTACTCTTATAGAGCAAGTTCACACGGACACCAAAATAAATCATGAAAACATAGGAAAAAACAGATGTCACGATCCACACACTGAGCTGGGGAAACTAATGTGGAATTATTTTATGAAGCATGTCAAACATATGGAACAAGTTACAAAGCAGGGCCATTATAGTTTTTTTTTTAAAGCACCATTGGCTTCAGGAATGAGGGTGTAGGATAGAAGAAAAGAAAATGAAGGAAAGAAAGACATTATCCCACCTCTGCAGTAGCATAGAGGGCTTGCTCTGATAGTTTTCTTACTGCTATAAAGCTTTTAAAAATGATCTTTCCCAGTGAGAAATTATTTATGGCATCCTTATGGGAATGTAAGCAATCCACTAAGCTCTGAATGGTTTTGTATATAAAGGGTGGGATCACAAGTGGGGATCACTTGCTGGAGATTATTTGCAAGTCTATTCATAGCAAATGCCATTGATGTTAGCCACGCTAATTTGGAATTTATGCTACAAGGGGTCTGTTGAGGTTTATTGTCTGAAAGAAGACTTGCCATTTAAAATATGTAAGCAAGTGTTCGAGGAGTAACATTAACACATTTAATTGAAAATAATTTCTATACCCTTTATAGGAGCATGGTCTCCCTTTGCTTTGTGTGGAATAATGAAGTTTTATTGCATCTCGTGAATGTTGGCCGTAACATATGTAAAAATCTTTGGGAAATACATTAAGGGGGAACAAATGTGGGAGCCCTTTTCTATTTGTAGTCTCTATTTTAAAACAAATTGCATGATACTTGGGTAGAGACATAGTTTTGAATTTCAGACTCTCAACTTCTGATTTCTCTCTCCCCAAACGTTGTCTGCAGATGCAGACTCCACGTGGACCCTGGAGTCACAGGCTTTCCCTCCTGTGCTCTGAAGCTATCCACCCTGGCAGCTCCACCTATGTATTTAGACTAGAAAAACAATAAGAAAATAAATGTATCCATTGTCAGGCTCCAAGTAGAAATTCATATTCTAGTCTGACTTCTTTTAAGAGGGGTTGAAATAAAGTCAGATTTTCTTTACCTGCCTTAACTTTTACATAAATTTCTGGAGTTCTTTGAAGTCCCAGAGGGAACTGACAGCCCTTAGTTTTTTTTATGAGAACTTGTGAGTGCTTGTCCACCAGCAGCATTTTGTTCCATGTGTTTTTTTCTTTTTTTTTTTTTTAAAGATTGGCACCTGAGCTAACAACCGTTGCCATTCTTTTTCTTTCTTCTGCTTTTTCTCCCCAAATCCCACCAGTACATAGCTGTATATTTTAGATGTGAGTGCCTCTGGTTGTGCTATGTGGGACACCGCCTCAGCATGGCTTGATGAGGGGTGCCATGTCCGTGCCCAGGATCCAAACTGGCAAAACCCTGGGCCGCAGAAGCTGAGTGAGCGAACTTAACCACTCGGCCACGGGGCTGTCCCCCTTCTTCTTTCTTTTTTTTTAATAGAAGTATAATTGACATACAATATCCTATTAGTTTCAGATGTACATCACAGTGATTCAATATTTATATACATTACGAAATGATCACCATGATGTCTTGTTACCATCTGTCACCATACAAAGTTATTATATTATTGACTATATTTCCTGTGCTGTACCTTACATCCCCATGACATTTATTTTATAACTGGAAATTTGCACCCCTTAATCCCCTTCACTTATTTTGCTTACCCCTCTACCCCTCCCCACTCTGGCAACCACCAGTTTGTTTCCTGTATCTATGAGTCTGTTTCTGTTTTGTTTTGTTTATTTGTTTATTTTGTTTTTTAGATTCCACATGTGAGATCATACAGTATTTATCTTTCTCTGACTTATTTCACTTAATATAATACCGTCTATGTCCATCCATGCTGTCACAATTGGCAAGATCTCATTCGTTTTTATGACTGAGTAATATTCTATCAATATATATATATATATATATACACATATATATATACACACCACATATATATATATATACACCACATCTTTACTCATTATTCTATCAGTGGACACTTAGGTTGCTTCCATATCTTGGCTATTGTAAATAATGCTGCAATGAATATAAGGGTGCATATTTCTCTTTAAACTAGTGTTTTTGTGCTCTTCAGATAAATACCCAGAAGTAGAATTGCTAGATCATATTGTAGTTCTGTTTTTAATTTTCAGAAAACTCCATACTGTTTTCTGTAGTGCCTGCATCAATTTACATTCCCACCACAGTGCGCAAGGAGTACCTTTTCTCCACATCCTATCCAACACTCGTTATTTTTTGTCTTTTTGATAACAGCAATTCTGACAGGTGTGAGGTGGTATCTCATTGTGGTTTTGATTTGCATTTCCCTGCTGATTAGTGATGTGGAGTATCTTTTAAGGTACCCCTTGGCCATCTGTATGTCTTCTTTGGAAAAATGTCTATTCAAGTCTTCTGCCCACTTTCTAATCAATTTTTTTATATTAATTTGTATGTTTATCTATATATTTTGGATATTAACCTCTTATTGGATGTATAATTTGCAAACATCTTTTCCCATTCAGTAGGTTGCCTTTTCATTTTGTTGGTGGTTTTCTTCACTGTGCTAAAGCTTTTTGGTTTGATGTAATCCTATTTATTTATTTTTACTTTTGTTTCCTTTGCCTGAGGAGACTGGTGCAATAAATTATTGCTAAGGCCAGTGTCAAAGAGCTGACTGCATATGTTTTTGTCTAGGAGTTTTATGGTTTCAGGTCTTACATCCAAGTCTTTAATCCATTTTGAGTTAATTTTTGTGTGTGGTGTAAGGTAGTGGTCCAGTTTCATTCCTTTGCATGTGGGTGTCCAATTTTCCCAGAACCATTTATTGAAGAGACTGTCTTTTCCCAATTGTATACTCTTGCCTCTTTTGTCATAGATTAATTGACCATATATGTGTGGGTTTATTTCTGGGCTTTCTATTCTTTTCCATTGATATATGTGTCTGTTTTCATGCCAGTGCCATATCGTTTTGATTACTATAGGTTTATAGTATAATTTGAAATCAGGGAGAGTGATACTTCCAGCTTTGTTCTTCTTTCTCAAGATTGCTTTTGCTATTCAGGGTCTTTTGTGGTTCCATACAAATTTTATGATGCTTTGTTCTAGTTCTGTGAAAAATACCATGGATGGAGATTGCATTGAATCTGTAGATTGCTTTGGGTGGTATGGACATTTTCACAACATTAATTCTGCCAATCCATGAACATGGTATATCCCTCCTCTTATTTGTATCATGTTCGATTTCTTTCATCAGTATCTTATGGTTTTCAGAGTACAAGTCTTTTACCTCCTTGGTTAAATTTATTCCTAGGTATTTTCTTCTTTTTGAGGCAATTGTAAATGGGATTGTTTTCTTAATTTCTCTTTCTGATAGCCCATTATTAGTGTAGAGAAATGCAACCAATTTCTGTACACTAATTTTGTACCCTGCAACTTTACTGAATTCATTTATTAATTCTAATAGTTTTTGATGGAGTTTTTAGGGTTTTCTCTATATAGTATATCATCTGCAAATAGTGACAGTTTCCCCTTTTCTTTTCCAATTTGGATGGCTTTTATTTCTTTTTCTTGCCTAATTGCTGTGGCTAGGACTTCCAATACCATGTTGAATAAAAGTGGTAAGAGTGGGTGTCCTTTCTTAGAAGAAAAGCTTTCAGCTTTTCACCTTGAGTATGATATTAGCTATTGATTTGTCATATATGGCCTTTGTTATGTTGAGGTACATTCCTTCTATACCACTTTTTATCATAGATGGATTTATTTTTACTTTTGTAAAATGTTTTACTGTTTTCTGTAGTGCCTGCATCAATTTACATTCCCACCACAGTGCGCAAGGAGTACCTTTTCTCCACATCCTATCCAACACTCGTTATTTTTTGTCTTTTTGATAACAGCAATTCTGACAGGTGTGAGGTGGTATCTCATTGTGGTTTTGATTTGCATTTCCCTGCTGATTAGTGATGTGTTTTTTCTGCATCTATTGAGATGATCGTATCACTTTTATCCTTTGTTTTGTTAATGGGTGTATCACATTGATTGATTTGCAGATGTTGAACCATCCTTGTATCCCTGGAATCAATTCCACTTGATCATGGTGTATGATCCTTTTAATGTATTGTTGAATTTGGTTTGCTAATATTTTGTTGAGGATTTTTGCATTTATGTTCATCAGAGATATTGGCCTATAATTTTCTTTTTTTGTGTGGTGTCTTTGTCTGATTTTGGTATCAGGGTAGTGCTGACCTCATAAAATGAGTTTGGAAGCATTCCTTCCTCTTTAGTTTTTTGGCTCTGATTGGTTCTTTCTTATATTCTAACTCTTTGTTGAAGTTCTCACTGTGGTCCTCCATTCTCCCCTCGAGTTCAGTGAGCATCTTTACAACCATTACTTTGGACTTTTAACAGGTAAATTACTTATCTCCATTTCATTAGGGTTTTTTCCTGGGGAGTTATCCTGTTCTTTCCTTTGGAACACATTCCTCTGTCTCTTCATTTTGTTTGACTTTCTGTGGGGTTTATTTTATTTTATTTTTTTTTTGCTATGAATTAGATGAAACAGCTACCTCTCCTGGTCTTGAAGGAGTGGCCTTATGTAGGAGTGTCACCTGTGTAGACTGCATGTACTGGGTGGCTTTGGGAGGCCAGTTGGAGCTGGAGTGAGCATGGGCTGTTGGGGGGTCTGGGGTATGCCACATCCAGGCCATCCTGGCAGAATAGCTGGAGCTGGAGTGGGCATGGGCTGGCGGGATCCCAGGGTGTGCTGCACCAGGGCCACCTTGATGGGTGCTTTGTGTCTTCTTGAGGAATGGAAACTCAGCTCTTGTTGATTTTTGGTGTCTGTGAGGAATGATCCCTGTCCAAAATCACTAAATGCTCCAGTGGAAATAACAGAGGCATTTTAAAGTACTGATTTCAAAACGAGGGCATAGGCCCAAAGTGTCGTTTTCAATGTAGAGTGTAAACTAACTTGGTATTTCTTAACAGGAGCTGAGACCAGACTTCTTTGATATTTGTTCAGTTAAGCACATGGGCTTGAGAGAAAATACTGGATTTATAATAGTGCTTCTGTTAAGCAATATCACAATGAATTACAGTCTAAAGTTACAAGAGGGCTGAGGGAATGAGCATGGCAAACTTGTTAAAATCACTCTGTTACAAATTGGCTGTGTGGCCTTGGGCAAGGCATTTCACTTTCCTGGGCCATGGGTTTTTGTTTTTCTCTATAATTCCTTTCTTCTACATATGCAAGATGAAATCAATAAGTTCACTCATTGAACAAATGTATTGATCACCCACTTTTGTGCCTGGCTAATTACCAGGTGCCAATGAGTGAGTTCCAAACAAGACCATATTCTTGGAGTTTACAGTCTAGTGAGAAGAGATATACATTAATCAAAAATCATAAAAATACAAGGAAAATATAAATGTAATAACTTCAAATGGGAGAAATGCTTTGAGCTATGCAAACATTTAAAAGGGGGCATTGAGTTAACCCACCAGGGGTGTTATATTTAATATAAGGGATAGCCCAGGAAAAATAAAATACTTATGACATTTTTTCTCTCAAAAATAGTTTTGCTGAGTTGCATAGGGAAAATTTTATATCTTTATTTCATGATATGGGGAAAATAATTTTTAATAGCTTCTAAGAGAACTCCTGGTAAGTAGCAACCCAATTTTGTTAGGAAAAGTCAAGCTTCTAAAACCTAAGGATGAATGGATCTCTTTTGTGTGAGAGAGAAAAGGGGATGCATTTGTGGACAGACCTGAAGGTGTAGGATAGGCGAGGGCGTGTGTGGAGTGGAGTGGGCAAGATGACAGATGGTGAAGCAATGTGAGATGTGCCCCTCTTGTAGTCCCTTAAGTCTTAATTCTACTCAACTCAACTCACACAGTGCTTCAGTGAAAATTCATGTAGATGTTGGCTTTTGCAACTCTAGCCAGCAGGTGAAGAAACAGAGATGCTTAAGGATGTCAACTGTCTGGAATCTGCAGAAAGCAAGGCTGGGTTCTTTAAGCTCTCACAAAGGTATGTCACTGTATTTAAGGTTAAGCTTAATAAGATTTCTCTGGGGCAAGTGGCTCCAGCAAACTCTGAGTTATACTACAATTTAAATTATACGCTGTATTAAACATAAGAGTGTCAAAGAGAAAATCGGCCCTGCTTTGTAGCTACCAAAATGGTATCTGACGTCTCTGATGCCTATATTCAAATCCTCTCATCCTCATCTTGATGTGGACTTCAACTCACCTCGTAACAATAGCGTCGTCTCTTATGTGCACATTTCTTTATACAGCCACTAGTGAAAGCCTGCCTTCTTATCAAGCATTTTTTTGTACCTGGAAGTGAGTGGATTAACACCTCTGGGGGCATGCCTTGTGGGCTGTAGGAAGAGATGGATAAATTCATCCCCAGTTGATCCTCAGGTACACAGTTCTATGAGGCATTAACAGACTTTTCATGAGTCCCCCTGCAAGACCAAGCCCCAGTTGCCCACAGAAATGTCCCCCAAAATTAGCTTTTCCTCTTCCTCTCATTCTCTCCCTTCTGCTCCCTGGAATTCTCAACTTGCGTACAAGTCCTTGTCTCAAGATATGCTTTTAGGGGGAAGCGAAAAGATGATAAATGGTAAAATCTATGTGTGTTTGAAAAGAAGGAATATGGATGCAGCTGTCTATTTTCCACTCGTGAATTTGTTTAGTATTTTGGAATTCACAAAGTACACAAGTATTGTATTTCATGCTTGAAATTATTCTAAGAGTAAGAATTGTTATTATCCCTACTGTACAGATGGAGAAACAGAGGCTCAAAGTGAAGAAGTGAAAAGTAACTTGCTCAATGTCACATGGAAGTTACCCACATGGAGCAAAAATCAGTTATTCCAGTTAATACAAGCTTCATGGTGTGC
Organism: Equus przewalskii; assembly: GCF_037783145.1. NCBI lineage: Eukaryota > Metazoa > Chordata > Mammalia > Perissodactyla > Equidae > Equus > Equus przewalskii. The sequence continues at coordinate 20,249,761 of NC_091853.1, read as the reverse complement.
CGATTGTGTGTCAGGCCCTGGGCTAGCGAGGGGAGCATGTTGTTTCTCCTTCCTTCCCCTGGGCCCTCTCTCCATGTTGCAAGATCTCTTCTCTACTTGGGCAGCTCTAGGCAGTCCTAGATCCAGAAGAAAGGGGCGCACTAGGCTCCATTGCCTCCAGCCTCTGTAAGGAGGCTGTTGTACCCCGGCTGCTTTATTCTCAGAGTCGCTCCTCAGCTGAATGTCGCTCCTCAGCTCTCTCAGCTGAATGGCCTGGGACCAACAATTCCAAAAAGACTCTTCTTCAAAAAGATTGTCTTGGTGGCTTTTCTTCTCTGATCTCTCTGCTTGGTAAGTGCTGGAATGTTGTGATGAAATTAGGTTGCAGGATTTATCTCAAGGCTGTATAGGCCATGGGTTACTTCTCACTGTTTTGAACTGTGTTGACTCTTACGTTGGCTGAGTGGATGTTAAATTATTCTTCACGCACAGGCAGTGATCCATCAAGTACAAATGGTCTGATTTATGAAACTGATCCATAACTATGACATAAAATTTAAGTGATAGTAATCTGGATCAATAATACCAGAATGTCAACCCACAAGTTAATATGCTTGCCTTTATTTAGATTTGAGGAATAAGGATGATAAAATTATTAAAAAGCTATATTGTTTTGCTGCCTATGTTATAAAAGCATATTACAAATGGCATTAGAAGCTCACCTTATCATCTACCTACTGTGGCATGAAATGGCAGACACATAAAGAACTGTCAAGTGGCCATTTATTTCACAATTTGCCTCTCTTATCAGCAGGGCAACCATAGCAGAGCTTTGGTTCCAGGCCCCACAACATTTAAGAAAAAAAACATGTTAAGCTAAAAAATGTTTTAAGCTAAAAGTCTTCAAGATACTTATTTCATTTATATATAATTTTAAGAGTCTGAAATGCTACTTTCCTAAAGGATCAGTATTCTTACTGATTATTTCCAAAAGTTTATGGCTGATCTTTCACAAAGTTCATATTTATTACTTTGTGTAAACTTTTTTTTTTCTTCACTAGCAAAGAACAAAACAAAACCATAAAAAGAAAATAAAAACTCTGGGGTTCATAAATTCTTTGTATTAATATCTTATTTCATAATGTCACCATACAATACCTAAGGATTTTATGTGGTATAGCATTTTGTATGGAATAGCAAAGGGAAAGAAATGATTAAACATATATATAATTACATGTAAAGAGATATAACCATGTATCTATGTGTGTGTGTGTATATACATATATATACATATACATATAATTATACACATGCATATACATGCACAGATGTCTTACCTTGGATTCTTTTGAAATTGAGCTTGACACACAGCTTAACCGCTAATGCTTCATTGGGAAGAGAATTCCAGGTTGACTGGAGTGAGCGAAAAGGGAAGTGTGGCAAAGAACAGTGGGAAGCAAATGCAAGATGATGTGTTACCATGCTGACCGCTGCTTCACAAAGAGCCGCAAAGAGACAAAGCCATTTCATCAGCTGTGCACCTGCTTGGCCATGTGTGGCAATGTTTGGACAGACAGCACGGCAAAGTCCTGCATCTAAACAGCCCATCTGGTGGGAAGAAGTGAGATGATGGCTATCTGCCAGCTTTCCTTCATCTTCTGCTTCCTAATGGTCACAGTTTGCCTTGTGGGAGTTGACTCCCTTACACTTAAGAAGTTCAATCACCTGGTCCCTATGGGAGATTTGGGGAAGCCAGATACCCCTCCGTGTGATGTGTGCTTCTGGAATCAAAGTCTAGAAATGGCAGGAGGAACCAGAAACACTAGATATGTCGCTTGTTTGGCCTCAGGCATAAAATCATGTGTCAGACCCACAAGTACGTCTCCGGGTCAGTGGCCGAGATGGAGGAATTTGCTGAGGCTCTGCGAAACAGGTGAGGAAAAGAGAATAAAGACAGAAACATAAGATGTGAATAATGCAACATAAATATATGTATCCACATGGGAATGGTGTCAACATAATATATAATGCATTCTTAAATCTCTGCATTAAAGAAGGAAAAAGAGGTATGTATAAGCTTGTATAGAACAGAATATAAAACTACACTGAGCTTTGAAACGGGTGTTTGTATTTACTGAGAACCAAGTAAAAGTCTGAAAACAGAGCAATAAGGATGTATTTAGGAGACTCGGTTTGGGAAAAGAAAACCATCTTTACCCATCCTCCTCCCTTTTGTCCTTGGGTTAACTGCTTGCAGTAAAATCATTTTTTTCTGGAGATAGATAAGATAATCTTCCAAAAAATGCCCAAAATCAGAATCCTAGGAAGAGATGTCTTCCCAGAGCAGAGGAAATAGTTATATCTTTTGATTTCAAAGAACTTCTCTCCAGGTTGTCTATAGAGTAAACAAGAAGAGCTAAGAAGCCAATGATGCAAGTGGAGAAGTTGAATCAATAAACTCAAAACCCAGAAAACTCAAGTGTGAACAATAGTCTTTCAGATAAACATGGATGAGAATTATAAGTGCTTAATTGTAAATATATTTTCTAGATGCTATGGGAAGAGATCTATGTAGGAAAAAGTGCCTTCTAGAAATCAAGAATGTAAGGGATCAAAATAAAATTGTTAGACCAATATACTCATAAACAAAAAGTTATTATGTAATAAAATGTCAAGAATAAGTTCATTTTAAGAATAAGAGGACAGGGGCTGGCCCGGTGGCGCACTAGTTAAGTGCACACGTTCCATGTCGGTGGCCAAGGGTTCACCGGTTTGGATCCCGGGTGCGGACATGGCATCGCTTGGCAAGCTATGCTGTGGTAGGCGTCCCACATATAAAGTAGAGGAAGATGGGCACAGATGTTAGCTCAGGGCCAGACTTCCTCAGCAAAAAAGAGGAGGATTGGCAGCAGTTAGCTAATTAGCAGTTAGTTAGCAGGGCTAATCTTCCTCAAAAAATAAAATAAAATAAAAATAAGAGGACATTAACTTTGGTGTGGAATTCTGGAAGTATCCATTAGGGTTCCATGGAAAAAATGGGAGAATGCAAACTCTTGAAATGCAAAAGATTTCTAGACATAAAAAATACATTTAGGAGCTTGTTAAGCTCTTTAAGCTCTTTAGCCACCTTCAAGAAAATTACTCCAGAGAGATGTCACTCAAGTGTTCATCTTTTAACTTGTTATTAGTGCCTGCTAACTTTGGTTTCACCATGCTTGGTGGTTTTATATGACTCTTATTATGTGTTCCTCATTGCTGTCTCTGGCCATACCTCTCTGACACATGTGCCATTTTGGTGACTTGCCTGTGCTTTCTTGGGACACTTTCTACCTACGACAACTTGGGGTTTAGCTTTCCTCTTCCCCTTTGGTACTAAAACCTAATTCTAGTCTCACAGGTTGAAGCCCCCTGATGTTGCTGTAGGTCCATCCAAGCGACTGAATGTGACTGGCTTCTTACCTTCTGTGTGCCTGTGGTAGATAGACTGTATGAACAGCCCCAATTTTCCATGCTTCTCTGTATCCACGTCCTTTGGTGGAGGATGCCCTCCCACACCGACTCTGGGCTTGCCTTGTATCTTGCTTTGGCTAAAATGACCTTAACAATTTGACCCAAATGGAGGCTTTAAGTTGCACTGGCACATTTCTACTTCCTCTCTTGCCTCTGATTGTCTTGAAAACATACTCAAGAGGGCCTGACACCATGCCTGGGCTAGCCTGTTGGAGGGATATGAAAGACATGTACAAGTGAGGACGCAAGGAGAAGAGGTCAGTTGTCCCAGCTGAGGATATCCTATATCAGGTTGCAGTCAGATGACCCCAAATACAGCCACCTACCCAACATGTATCTGGTGCATGAATGAACCCAGATGAGACTAGAATTGTCATGTTGACCTGTAAAATAGTCAGCAGTAATAAATGCCTATTGTTTTAAGCCACTGAGTTTTGGAGTAGGGATGCTACATAACAATAGCTAGTTGATATAGTGTCCCAATTAATTAGTGAGATTTTTGATTAAATTTATAATATAATCTTCTCCTGGGAAATGAGCCTATAGGAAGAGTTTGAGCACTTACATACTTAACAATGTCCAAGAAAATGTTCTTATTATATTTTGAAATTTCTCAGAAGCAAAAGAATAGCAAATAATTGAAGGGTTGCTTTGGGGTAGGTTGTTTTGATTTGGGAGAATTTAAACATGTCTCATCCAGAAATTGAGCATGTTCTGGGGACATTCAAACCAATGTTTGTGTTGTAAATGGCATTCCAAACCCATGTCCACATAGGTAAGAAGACCTAGGGCTGGCACACAGAAAATATTTCCCAGCAAACCATTGCATTCACTGTTACTTTGAGGTCTCTAGGAAGAAATGTGAGTGGAATAAGTGCATTGAGGACCTTAGAAGATTTGGCAGTGCAGTTTAGATGCTTATCTGAGCCACACAAGTTAGGAATCTGGGATGGAAATCTCCTAAGAATAATCATTCTCACGAAATTTCCAATCCCTCTTGTTTTTGGCAGAATTTAAAATTCCGTGGAAATGGCTCATGTCGCAAGACTTTTGTGTGGTGTTGGCCAGCACCAGGAGGAAGAGCGGCCCAGGGAAGGAAAACCAAACCAATGTGGCTGCATGTTTTCACGCCTTTGAAAAGGTTTAGGTTTGGCTCAAGCCAAGAAAGAACACTTGGGGTTTTTATTTTGTGCCAGCTCCTTCAAATACCATTCACCTGACTCATGAAGCTTTGAACATCAAGAGGGAACAGGGAGTGAATAAATTTCAGTATTCCTGATGTTCAAACATACTTTGAACGAGACTCCTTTCTGCTGGAAGAAAGAGCAGAACACAGAATACCATTAGAGCAAAATGTACTCTTACAATCTTTGCTGGACGGTGAGTGGCAACGCAATTTGTTAATCAGTCAACTCATTATGTTTCAGGATTATAAGTGATACTATGGTGTACAAGACTTAGATTCTCCCTTGAGATAGCTCACATGGTTGAGTCAGGGGGACAAACCTGGACCAAATTATTTTGCCCTTTCCAAAATTTCGCTAGAATTTTAAAATCCAGTAATGCATATTATTTATGTTTTTGAGAATAATTTTGCTATTTTACTCATCTTACCATCACATATGCTGATTCCACTGCTTGGAATGTCCCACTACCTATTGTTTGCTCGGCGAATTCCAATTTCGATCCCAAATGCAGCTCAGACATCAACCTTAATCTTGCCAAACATAATTACTCCCTTATCTTTGATACCTCTCTGCTTTGTACATATTTATCTTATTGCATTTAACACACAAAATTGTGTTCTTAGCACAGTGCCTGGGGCATAGATGTTCGATAAATAGAAATGGATTGCACAATACACCACTATAAAAACTTCTCTTTCTGAAACACACGAGCCCCGAATCATCATTAGCCTCATCCTTCTTTCTCAACCCCATGCTAATCACCTGTTTGTCATTCCCAGCATGGCTTTCGCCCCAGCAGCTTCCACACACCTTCTCCAGCCTCTAGGTCACTCTGTGAGCCTTCTCATATGCAAATATAAGAGGTCAGCAAATGCTCATGGGTTAGGACTTTGCCATCAGCTGATCTAACTTTAAGTTGCTACTTTAAAGGGATCATAACTTCTGGACTCCAGCACCATTTATAGCACTGAATTACTTGACATCTAATAATAGGGTAATATTTGTATTTGAAATATAGAAACTCTTTCCCATGAAGTTAAAACAGGATAAGGATAATCCGATTTCATTTTTTTTTTCCAGTTGCCAGTGGCTGGGTACTTCATCAGATTACAGCATGAAATGGTACACATGGAGCAATGGTCAGAGGTTTACAGCTCTGTCTGGTCCAATTAGAGTTATTATTTTTCACATTCTCCTTCCATTTCCTTGAATTTCTGCCAAGTCTCCTACAAAATAGTGCAATTGTGCAAAGGGGTGTCCAGAAAAGAGAGCACAGGAAAGGTTCAGTGAAAAACTACTCATTTCTGGAAAGACAACTGGCAGTTTATATGCTATTGCTGTGCCTGTGTACATGGGTATTTGTGTATGGGAGGGGCATGTTTGGTCTATGCACAAATGTAAGTGTCTGTCTGTCTATCTAATCTCTTTCTCTCACATGATTTGAAAAGCATGCATTGTTTTAGTCAGATGGAAGGATTATGTTACTTGAATACTGGTATTTAATGTACATTATCGCATTTATTATCATATCAAAACCAGATGTTTAAAATTTGGGCTAGAAATTCCAAAATATGGCTTGTATTACCTCAGGGTCACCCCGCCACCTAATGCTCACTGCTCAGCTGTATTTTGTTATGGCTTTAATCGAGCAATAATGTGTTTCTACAAGTCTTACTGTGGTATTAGATGACATGTGGGCTAATTTAGGTGGGTTGAGCAGACTGGTAGGGGGTTAGACAAACCAGAGCAATTTGCTTTCCCAACAATAAGAAAATACATGAAGAATTATTGCCAATAGTCAAGGCACCTCTCTCTCTCTCTCTCTCTTGCTTTTGCTCGCTCTCTCCTTACCTCCCGTCTTCTCTCTCTCACTCTCTCTTTCATTCTTTATCTTTGACTCTTTCATTTAAAATTTGTTATTTTTCCTGTCTACAAATGTCCCCCAAACTTCATCCAGAAACAGGAGCTACCTCTAATTTCTAACTTTATCTCAGCGAAAGCTACTTGAAACCTTCCTCTGATTTGCCTTTCTTACATTGCTTCTGTACTGATAAAATTAAAACAGGCAAGTCCAGAAAACTGATAGCATTCTTGATTTAAAAAATTATAATCAATGCAATTTAGATAAGGTTAAAGAAAAAAGAAATAAAAGCCTGTGTGGAACCAAGCCAGCGATTCATCTCTTTGCATTAATAAGTTCCAGCAACGGTACTACAGGCACGGAAAGCCTGTTCGCCACTGCGCTTAGCAAGCACATGAGCTTAAAAATAAACTTTGACAATGTAGATCTCTTTGTCCTTTCAGGAATGGAAAACATTATGTACTTCAAAGCATGCTAAGCCTGATTTTAAAATATAGTTGGGATATTGTTACTGTGGCAATTGGGAGGGTATTCGGGCTGCACGCAGTACATGGATGCTTCATATGTAATAGTACTTGAGCCACAAACTCCTGAGAATAAATGACGCTGACAATTTTGATATGCTCATTCATAAGGAAGAAACGTCTGCCTTTTAAGTTCTCTGGAAGAACTGAGATATAGTTCCTCATTTCAATCAGGGAGTTTCTTCCTGAACCAAACTGCATAAACAGAGCATTTGAGTAGCACATTTCACTTGCATACAGCAGCGTTCGTTCATTTTTGAGTGTTTTTGGACAGGAAATTGATCTACAGGGTAACATTCGCACAAAAAAGGAAACAGTATGGGACGATGGCTTCTTAGTACAAGTGACTCCGTTCTGGAAATTACGGACAAGAAACCTTGGAAGAAGAACAGCATTAAAGATCAAAAGCATGATGACTCCTGATGAAAACATCCCCAAATGATGAACCCACGAGCAAAAAGGAACTTCTACTGTAAGTATCTTAGCAATAAAGTATCTTATCTGTTTTCAAGATTTCTGAAGTATGTGGAGTAGATTTCCAAGCACGTATTTGATGTAGGGAGACTTCATTATAGACAAGTCTATAATTAAACTCATTGGGTGGTTCCAACAGAGGGTTAGTTACTGGAATTTTTTCCATGACCTTGCAACACTGAAATAAATTGCATGTTAATGTGGGCATGTTTTATATCAGGCTTTTATTGTGTGCTGTAATTCTTCTGGCAATGCAAAATTGATCAACATATATGTCTATAAAGTCCATTACATTTGGATTCTGGTGATTTAAACTATGTTTACTTTGGTTTCATGTTATGGTTAATCCTATAATCAATTTTTTCGTGTATAGATTAACACATATATTTATAATTTACTTAGAGAGAACATTAGCTGTTTCCTCAGTGAATCTTGTTTGCATTGTAGGGAAGAGATGGCTTAGAATCTTGGAAATGTGGAAGAAAAGGTATGATAGTTTAAACCAAAACTTGGGAGCTAAGACCTTTTTTTTAAAAAAATTTTTACATTTCCATATTTATTTGGTACGGAGTTTGAAAATTTTTAGGTGTCTCTATATATGACTTTTTTCACTCTATAGGAATATTGTTGTCATCTTGAAAATGTGACTCAAGCTCACCAACAGTAGAACCCTGTGTAAATATTAAATATAGCTAAGTCCATCTTTAGTGCTGGGCATAGAGTGCATACTTAATAGACAATTTTTGAGTGTTGACTATGTGCTGATGTTGGGTAATAGGACAAGTATCCTGATTATATAGTAATCATTTCATATCTTGACTTTATTTTATGAACTTATCTGTGAGTGTGATTGAATCCTGTTTAACAAAGAACTGTATAATAATGGGGTCACACTGTATTGCTATTTTCAATCAGGAATTTCTTTAAAAATCAAATTTCTAGATGATTTCTATTCTTGGTTGCTCTTCTTTTGAACAAAGGAGTTTGTTCAAGTTGTTTATCTGAAGGGATATCATAAAGTTTTTGGAGCAATTCAGTATATAAAACATCACCTTATTTCCAATTAGTAGGTAATTTCCAGGTGCTAGTTTGTGGCATTGGGACTTGGAACTTGTAATTTTGGAGCCCCCTCTGCTGAGGATTGATGGGTAAGCCAAGATGCTGGCCAAACCCTCATAGAGGGGAGATCATTTTTTATGTGTAAAGGGCATGAAAATAAACTGGGAAGTAAGTGGATGCAGAGACTCTTGGAGTCAAACCAAGTGTTTCTGGAGAGACAGGAAAGAAAATATGGAGAAAGGCATTCAGTGGGATAGAGCTGGAGAGACAACTTAAATTCCTTAGAGATGCCACCTCTGTCTCTTATGATGCCAGATAACACTGTTTCAGTCCTCTAATTTTTTTCTAGGTCACTTGCCATAGATACTTGTTAAACTGAACACATGTCTTTCTGCTACCCCAAGTAGGAAACAAGAATGCCATACGTGTAATTTTATTTAATCTTAATTAGAAGCAGTGATGGGATCCTTTGGCTAGGAACTGACAGAAGCTACATCTAAGCAATAATTATCATCAGGGTAAAAAAGTTTTGGATAATCATATATAATGTTTGGATAAGTTTAAATTATCCCATTAACAGTCTGTTCATTCTCCTACTTAGATGTGCATTTTATAGGTAATTTATCCAGGTAGATCTATCAGAATATAATTCTACAAGAATAATTTGGAAGTTCTTTTAATAATGAGAAGGCTGGTTGATATCATCTGCATGAACGCTTTTTTAGGCTAAAATCATCTGGATTCAGTATGCAGAATTCTGGGACCTCAATCAAGAAATGGTGCAACATTAGAGAAGTCCTAAGGCTTTCTCTTTAAGGAAAGGGTAGGCATTTGCTTATAATATGAAAGCCAAGTAAGTAATGTACGGTAAAATGATTAAGATTTTGAGGATTATCTTCAAAAGGAAAATATAGGTTTAGACCTCACCTAACAGGATCGGGTTGTCGTTATTGATGACAAACGATAACTTGAATTTCCATGGTACATTATAATTTTTTTTAGTTAGTTGTTTGACATCCGAAAGATCTATAGGCAGAACTGTCAAAGGTTTGCTGTATGGGGAAGAATGAGCTCCCTACTGCTAGTGGATGAGGCAGCAAGCTGGAGAAACAGAGTCACACAAATATGTATTGGAATTCCAGATCCCCCACTTAAAAGCTATGAGATCTTGAGCAAATTACTTAAGCTCTAAGTGTCTGGTTCCCCATACATAAAATAGGGTTAATAATTCTTCCTTCTTAGAATTATTGTAAAGATTAAAGGAGATAATTTATGTCAATGGCTTGACCCATAGTATATGTGCAATAAGATGGCTACCCTACATGAGATTTAGGGACCTTTCTAATTCTGTGGTTTTAGTAATTCTAGCTCCTTAAAAGAATCTAAATTCCTTGATTGTGCTAAATGCTATCCAAAGATGCAACTCAATAGAAATGTCTGTTCTTTACCTAGTGGGCTCCTAGTACGAGAAAATTGTAAAACAAAGCCGCTATAAGTACAATAAAAGAATGAATAAGGCAATCAGAATGCATGAATTGAAAGTAATGAAGTTTTTAAAAAAATATATTTTAGATGTGTTAGGTGATAAAATCAACTTGATTGACCATCCTACAGTCCTCAATGATTAAGACAGTGGGAACACTGAATTGACTGCCACTAATTAATTTGCCCTTTCATTTTGTGTCTGATCGTCTTAGAAAACCCCCTGAAACCAGCAAGTGATTTTCAGCAGAAATGGCTTTTTGAGAGTTTAAAGACTGAGGACGTTCATCTTCAAAATATTTCTATGACATCTTTCTATGGTGGCTGCAAAAGCCAAAGTTTTATGTGGGTGGTGTATTTTGATGATTTAATTTGTGTCCATTTGTTCCAAGTGCAGAGCGCTTGGCAGAACCATCATTCTTATACTGCTGCTTCAACTGGCTTAAGCAATGTTTCACATCACAGACATGAAATAACAAACGAGCTGTTAGATTTACTATATGGAAAGTTACTATATATTTGGGATAGTGCCAGCAGTGGCTGTTAAAGAAAATATTACCTCGACTCTATATACTGCCATTTTCTTTTTAAAACATTTCCGCATATGTTCTTTCATTTTTCCTCACCCTTGAAGTAGAGAAGGATGCTATGTTATTTTATAATATGAATTATAAGCCCAGAGATTAAGCAGAATTGTCTAAAGAGAATGTTGAATGTGAAGTAATGAGACTTTGCCTCCGGTATAATTTGTCTGATGGTTTTGTGACTATCTCTGATTTTTATCCAGAAATATACAAATCATCTGCTTCTCTCATGCTTTAATAAGAGTCTTAAACTTGAGTGCTAATTAACACTTACTTCGTATTGTGCGTCCACAAAGACCCCACCAATCAGGCACGTACACAAAAAGATATAGTGCAACTGGGTTCAACCTTAGTCAGGTGTGCGGAAAAACCTGTTTCTGGAATTCGCTGTCTCCTCTACTATCAATATATCCCAGTCACTTCAAAAGAGTAAAGGTGTTCCTTTTTACTCACTTAAATTTTTTGTTTTATGCAGGAGTCATGGCTACAATTGTACTCTTGGCAACCTTCCTTGGCTGAAATGACACAAATCTGGAAATTTTATTTTTTGTATTTTATATATATATATATTTATATAGACATATTTACACACATGGAAATATATATGTATAACAAATTAGCAAAGGGACAACACGAGGGAAAATGCTGCTCCATAGCTCCTCAAAGGCTGGTAAACTAGGTCTTATAGGCATAGATTCGGAGACTCAGGGCATGGTTATATCTATTGATTTCAGTCTGGTCATCAGAAGTCTTCCATGTAGGACTGAAGATTTTAGGCAGCAGAAACCACAGTTTACAGGTGCAAGAGAGAAACAGAAAACTATAGAGCAGCAGGGTCCAAATATCTCACACAAGTTATCCACTAGGTGATTTTGAAATGAAATATGTTGATTTCTTTCCTATCAGTAGCTTCATCTGTGCAATATTCTCTTAGGGCAGTTCCTTATTTTCTTTTCATTTAGAAGCTTAACATTGCCACGGGTTCTGTGCAATACTTTTGGTTGGTGGCATTTTGTGACCATGTAGGCTTAAAGAGGAAATCATGGAAGAGAGGGCTTAGATGCATTTTGAAATGAACAGAACGAAACTTGGAAAAGATCTTGTTCTGCATGAGCGTTGCTCAGACGGTATTATCCTTATTATTCCCTCCTCCTGTGAGAGGAACAGCCTGTAAGAGTAGACCAAGTGCAGTAGAGCTAATAGAGGTGCGATTACAGGTCATTCAATGGGATGATGCCAAAGTGTCTTATTTTCATTATGCTGTTTTCATTGTTTGAAACCCGAGGTAAGAGATCAAGATGAATGGAGCCATCATGTGTAAATGCAACCAGTAACTTTTCATGCCTTGACATTTAAGAGTTCTGGATAGTCCAATCCCGAAAAAGTTCTTGCTTCTTTTCCTTCATGTTTTTAAGATTTGTTTTATTTTGGAGAAAAGTACAGGATTCTCACTGCTCCAGAGTGAGACAGTCTGCTCCCAGAACACAGGATTTTATCTTGTATTTATATTTTAAATTATTTAAAAATCTACATAAAGTAAAATTCACTAATTTTTGTGTGCATAGTTCTGCGAGTCTGGACAAAGGTATAGAGTTTTGTAACCACCATCGCAATTAAGATCAAAACAGCTCCTTCACCCCAAAAATGTTCCCTCATGCTGCCCCTCTGCAGTCAAAACCAGCCCCATCCCTAACCCCTGGGACCACTTGTCTGTTTTCTGTCTCAGTAGTTTTACCTTTTCCAAAATGTCATTTAAGCAAAATCATACAGTTTGCAACCTTTTGAATCTGGTTTCTTTCACTTAGCAGAATACATTTGTGCTTCATTCATCTATCAATAGTTTGTTTCTTTTTATTGCTGAGCAGTATTTTATTGTACCAAAGTTTGTTGATTTATTCGCCAGGGCAGAACATTCAGGCTGTTTCCAGTTTTTGGTGATTATGATCAATGCTGCTTTAAACATAATATGCTGTAAATACAGGTTTTTGTATGAATGTAAGCATTCATTTTTCTAGGGTAAATGAATACCTAGGAGTGGGATTACAGATCATAGGGTAAATGGACATTTAACTTTAAAAGAAACTGCCGACCTGTTGTCCAGAGTGAGTTTAACGTTTTGCCTTCCTACCAACGATGTTTGAGAGTTCTAGTTACTCTGCCTGCTTGTCAGCACTTGGTATGGTCAGTTTTTGCTTTTTAAATTTCTTAGCCATTTCAATAAGTGTGTAATGCCATCTTCTTGTTGTTTTAAAATGGTGAGCATCTTTTCATGTGCTTATTTGCAATCTGAATATCACATTTGGTGAAATGTCTGTTCAAATCTTTTGTCCATTTTTTACTCGATATTTGATTTCTTGTTGGTTTTATGAGTTCTTTTAAAATTATGGGTATAAATCCGTACCCATAATTTGTGATTTGAAGATATTTTCTGTAGTTTGTCTGTCATTTTCTTAATCATCTTTTAAAGAGAAAAAGTTTTAGTTATGATGAGGTACAATTGACCTAGTTTTTTCTCTTATGGATCATGCTCTTAGTGTTGTATCTACGAATTCTTTTCCTAACCCAAACTCATGAGCATTTTCTCCTGTGTTTTCCTTTTTCTGAAGATTTGTAATTTTGTGTTTTATATTTAGGTCCATGATCCACCATAAGTTAATGTTTTTTATATGGTATGATGTGTGGGTTGAGGTACATAATTCCTGCATATGAATGTCTAATTGTTTTAGTACCATTTATGGAAAAAACTGTCTTTTATCCATAGAATTGTATTTTCACTTGTATTAAAAATCAGTTGACTATACTTTTGTAAGTCTGTTTCTAGACTCTCTATTTTGTCCCATTAATTTATGTGTGCTAGTTTCACTAATACCGTGCTGTCTTGATTAGCATAGCTTACAGTAAGTCATGAAATCAGGTGGTGTGAATCCTCTCAACTTGTTCTTCTTTCTCAAAGTTGTTTTCTCCACTCTTTGCCTTTTCATATATGATTTTGAAACAGCTTCACAATATCTACAAAACTCCTGCTGGAATTTTGATTAAGTGTTAAATCGACAGATAAATTTGGGGAAAGTTGACATCTTAATGATATTTGAGCCATCCAGTCCACTAATTTAGCTCTTCTTTGATTTCTTTCATCAGTGTTTTGTAGTTTTCATCATACAAACTCAGCACATCTTTCGCTAGATTTATACTCAGGTATTTTATTTTTTGGAGTCGTTGTAAATGACATTTAAAAATCTTCTGTTTCAATATGTGGCTATGTAGAGATATGTTGGATTGTTTTTGCATATTGCCATTTATCTTGCAAATTTGTTGTTTGTTTCTTAGTTCTAGGAGATTTTTCTGGAAACTATTTAGGTTTTCTGTGTAGACCATGTCGTCTATGCATAGAGACAGTTTTATTTGTTCCTTTCCAGTATATGTGCCTTTTATTTCTTTTACTTGCCTTATTGTACTGGGTAGGGTTTTTAGTACTATGTTGAATAGGAGTGGTGAGAACAAACATCTTTGACTTGTTCCTGACCTTGGGGGAAAAGACTGAATCGTCATCATTAAATATGGTGTTAGCTATAGGGATTTTTGTAGATATAATTTATCAGGCTGAAGAAGTTTCCTTATGTTATAATTATATGATGCAATTTGCTGGGAGTTTTTATTATGAGTGGATTTTAGTTTTTTCGAATCCTTCTTTTGCATCTGTTGATATGATCATGTGGTTTTTCTTCTATAGTCTCTTCATACGATAGATTATATTGATTGAATTTTGAATGTTGAACCAGCCTTTCATTTCCAGGATGAACACCACTTGGTTATGAGGTATTTTCTTTTTTGTATATTGTTGGATTAATTTTGCCAAAATTTTACTGAGGATTTTTACATGTATGTCCATGAGAAGTATTGGTCTGTAGTTTCCTTTTCTCGAAGTGCCTTCCTATGGCTTTCGTGTCAGGGTAATGCTGGCCTCATAAAATGTCAAAAACTCTCCTTTCTGACTCAGAGTACAGATGTTAACAAAGTGTTATTTTTAAATTAATAGAGAGAAATTAACTATCAGCTATTTCATAATGCAGTTCCATCTAGAGGATGGTAATCTAGAGAATGTAAAATAAATAAAAGCAAGAGGAACACATAATTCATACAATTCAGTGAACCTGCCTCAGAAAATTGTTTAACATGATAATCCAAATATGATGTAAGTTATGAAACCACATCCAGCCAGGAACGCCTCTCATTCCCACCTTCCTGTCATGAGATTATATTTCTACAAGGAGTCCATCTGGTAATTTTTCCATGAACTGATGGGAGTGTGTTTGATGTTTCCATGTCCCTTCTGAACAGTATAATAGGTAAGTTCCACAGGGAGATGAATTTTCCAGAGTTAGTGGAAACCCACATTTATCTTCCCGTCCTCTTGATGGTACAATTGTAGGTTGCTTCGATAATGTTGTGATGCGTGTATAATAGTATGAACTTAAGGAAGAAAGTTCTAAATTCTGAAATTAGAGCCAGGTAAACTAGTATGGCAGATGTCAACCCTTTTAGTTCAGGCACAATGTGAGAAGGCAGTATAGCATAATACGATGGTTATGAAAGTGAACTCTGCAGTTAGATTGTCTAGTTTGAACTTGCCAGCTGGGTGATTTTAGGTAACTTACTAAACGTCTCATTGGTCATTTTAAACATAACTAGTTTAAAATTCCTTTCCTTTCCCCTCTTATCTCTAGCTTCCCAAGTGTAAATCCTCTGTTTTATTGGGGTCTATGTCTCTGGAGTGTTTTCTGTATATTGGACTCCCTAATGTGACATTCTCAAATTACTCATTTTACCAGGATTAATGTCCTACAGTAGTCCTTTGTGTGAACTGGGTTGTGGTTGCCTCTCTATGGAGAGATTTTTGGTGGCTTTAGAGCATATCCATAGGATTCACTGGTCCTGAACTACTTTATATATTGGATTTTGAGCTTGAGATTTCTGAGCCATATAGAATTCAGGCTCATACTCAAACCATACAGGTTCTGGACTCTTTGGCAGGTAACTCTGCATCTATTTATAACCAGGTATGAGTAGTTCATTTCTGGATGAGCCCATGGTTAGTAGGTAGAAATTTTCTCCTTTCTGCTAAGAATCCCAATGATGGAGGCTTGCGCTCCCAGCACCATTTTGCCCTTGGATCTTTGATTCTTTCTCACTGCCGTGGGTTCTCTCTTAATTTGTAGCACTTGGAGAGTTACCTTTGTTGATTTTGAGTTGAATAAATTTTTAAAAAGATATTCATGTTGTGGCAAATGACACGGTCTCATCTTTTTTTGTGGCTAAGTAGTATTTCATTGTGTGTGTGTGTACATGTATATTGCATGGATGGACCTTGAGGGTATTAAGCTAAGTGCAATAAGTAGAGAAATACTGTTTGATTTCACTCATATGTGGAAGATAAACAAACAAACAAACACATAGATATGGAGAACAGATTGGTGGTTACCAGAGGGAAATGAAGTGTCGGGGGGAGGGTGAAAGGGGTAAATAGGCACACGTGTATGGTGACAGATGGAAACTAGACTTTTGGTGGTGAATACGATGCAGTCTATACAAAAGCCAAAATGTAGTGATGTACACCTGAAATTTACACAATGTAATAAACCAATGTGATGTCAATAAAATAAAAACAAAAACAAACTCAAAGATATTTAGTGTACTGTAGGATTAGCAGAAACTACGTGAGACTCAAGGAGGGAAAAGAAAAAGAAGTAAAGAGAAATAAGAACTCTGAGCTGAAACCAGAATACTGAGCAAATATAAAAGTGAGCAGTGCCCTGGAGACAAATGCCAATCCCAGCACTGAGGTCATCAGGCTGGTCTCCCTCTCAATTGTAAACTCCTCCATTAAGCGGAAGCTTTGGGAGGGAGTGACGGTAATTTCAGATCAGTAGTTCCCCTGGCCTCTCTCTGGAGGAATGCATTCCCAGTTTTGGCCCCCAGGATCAAGTGTAACCAAATGTGAAGGTACAATCAAAATTTAGCAAATACTCAAGGAAACAAGCTGCATGACTGAGAGTCAATAGAAACAACAAACAACAAATTAGAACCTGAAGAACTTGAGGTGTTGGAACTACATGATGCAGAATATTAAAATTCTACATGGAATGCTTAAAAATATAACATGAAATAAAATGAGTGGCGATTAAAAGTCTGTAAAAAAATGAACATGCATATTTGAAAAAGAACCAAAATGTATTTTAGCAATGAAAAATATAATCATTGAAACACAAAACTCAATTAACAGGTTAAACACTAAAGAGAGAATTAATGAAGTGGAAGGTAAGTCTAAAGATATTATTCAGAGCATGGAACATAGGGAGACAAAGATATGAAAAATACAAAATAGTAAAGAGATGTGGAGGATCTCTTTCATTTCATTTTGCAAGAATGGAGGAAAGGCACTGCCCAGATAAATAGTAACTGAGAATTTCCCAAAATAATGAATGTCGTGCAACCAAAGATGTGTAAAACATCGAACAGGTTAATAAAAAGAAAACCACACCTGCATATATAATAGTAAAACTGTAAAATATCAAAGGCAAATAGAAGATCTTAGAAGCAGCCAGAGGGGAAAAGATTACCTATGAAAGAATGGTAACTAGATTGATAGCTAACTTTATGTAAACAAATTTAAGAATGTCGGTGAAATGGACGATACATTTCTAAAACTAACCACACAAAAGAAATAAAATCTAAATATTATAATTGCCAGTGAATAATAGAAACTATTAAACTTTGGTTCTACAGTTAAAGCCACCAAAACCTTAAGGAAGATAGACTATTCCAATAAAATATAAAATCTTCCAAATTCTTTTTATGAAATGGGATTCTATTGATACAACAGCCAGCCATGCAAGTTAAAAACAAAAACACCTACAAAAAATCTTACTTACAAATATACTTAAAAGTCTTAAATAACACCAACAAAGATAATACAGCAGCAAAGAAAGAGAGTAAGTGGATTGTTCCAAGAATGCAGGCTTATTGAATATTAGGAAAGCAATTTAATATAATTTACCATATTGACGTATTGAAAGAGAAAAACGTGGTTATATCAATAATATATATGAGGGGCCGGCTCCGTGGCCAAGTGGTTAAGTTCATGTGCTCTGCTGCAGCGGCCCAGGGTTCGGATCCTGGGCGTGGACATGGCACCGCTTGTCAGGCCACGTTGAGGTGGCGTCCCACGTCCCACAACTAGAAGGACCTGCAACTAAGATATACAACTGTGTACGGGGGGGTTTGGGGAGATAAAGCAGAAAAACAAAAAGGCGATGGTTGTTAGCTCAGTTGCCAATCTTTAAAAAAAAAAAAATATATATATATATATATATATATATAGGAAAAGGCACTTAATAACAATTACATCCATTCTTAATTTATAAAACATAAACCCTTAATAAAATAAGGGAGAATGGACTTCCTGAGTACTCAAACCAGATGTCAACATTATGCTTAATGGTAAACACTAAAAGCATTACCGTTAACATTAGGAACAAGACAAAGATGTCATAGTCATCACAATAATTTGACATTGGTACCAGTACATTCAATATCGACCTGGTTGTACCAGATAATATAACTAGGCAAAAGAAAGGAAGTAAAGATATAAAAGTGGGAAGAACGAAGTAAATTATTATTATTTGAGGATGATGTTATTATATACATAGAAACTCTGAGCTAATAAATAACCGTAACAAATTAAAAAACCCCATCAAAGTAATGGATATAGTAATTAGTGGCCTTCAAATTATATAGCCCCAATTAAAAGACAAAATGGAGGAAAAATCTCATTTTATAGTAGCAACTAAATGGATAAAATCTTTAGGAAAAATGTGCAACCGCAAATGTGCAAAATCTATATAAAGAAAAATGTACAGAATACCCAAGGGGCTTAAAAGAACAATTGAACAAATGGAAAAGCAAATCATTTTCTTGGGTAGATATCAAGACTTTCTAAGTTAACTTATAAATTCAACATGCTCTCAAAAATAGTAACAAGATTTTTTAAACTAGAAACACTGGTTCTAAATTTCTTAAAGAAAAACAAATAAGCACAGAAGAATAGTCAGGGAAATTATTCTTTTAAATATGAAAAACGGATATATTAAAGCATATTATAAAGCTGTAGTAACTAAAACAAAGAGGTTAAAATGTCTGAATAGACAGACAAGTGGTACAGACTATGAGGCCTAGAAACAGATCTAAAGATAGGTGAGAATTCAGTGTATGATAAAAGTGTCATTTCAAATCAGCAAGAAGAAAAGGAGAATTAAGTAA
This sequence comes from Equus przewalskii, assembly GCF_037783145.1. Classification (NCBI taxonomy): domain Eukaryota; kingdom Metazoa; phylum Chordata; class Mammalia; order Perissodactyla; family Equidae; genus Equus; species Equus przewalskii. The sequence continues at coordinate 20,230,785 of NC_091853.1, read as the reverse complement.
ATATATCATGTTGACTGAGTCGCCACTTAAGAATAAAAGGAAAGAAAGTAAATTTTCTTACATCAGTCCTTCTACCACATAAATTAAACTGCGTTAACTACTAAAAATCTAAATTAAGAAAGTAAAACCCAAATTGGGAAGTTTTTCTAGGCATAAATTAAAAGCCACACACAAAACAAAAGGATTGGTAAATGTAATTACCTGAAAAAAATCTGCAAGATAATTAACACCATAAAAAGTCAAAAGATATTTTCAAATTATATCACGGACAAAGAGATTTGATCTATATGTATATGCTTATATGTATCTAGAAAGCCTAAAACCAACATGAACATGCCTAGCAACCAAATAGAAAAAAGGCAAGTACATGCACACACACTCAAACACACACATTCACACACACACAGAAAAGTAAGTATAAAGTAAATATGAATGACTTTAAACATAAAATGAAGTTCAATTTCACACACAGTAAGAGAAAGGAAAACATTTAGGAAATCATATGGGAAAATATTTTGATATCTATTTTATCAAAGTTGTGGAAGACAGATGTCCTCATAAATTACTGGTGGCAGTTAAAATTGATGCAACCTTAATGGAGAACAATTTTGAATGTATATAAATATTATAGATGTACATAGTCCCAGACCCAACAGTTCTACTTGTGGTTCATTCTACAGATATGTAGATGGATAACATCATACGTCTAAGGGTATTTACTGCAATGTTTTTAGTAGCAAAACGTTGGAAATAAAGTAAATGTTCATTATCTTGTTTATGGTGAAAGAAATTATTGTGCACACACTGCTGTGTAGCTCTGACAGGAAGAATAAAGCAACTCAATATGCGTTCATACAGAACATCTAGACGATACCAGAATGTAAGTTCCTCATTAGAATGTAACCTTCAGAACTAACTGAATGCTTCACAGGGGCAGGAATTTTTTTTTTTTTTGCCTCTCTAATTCACTGTTGTACCTAGAACAATCTTGGTACATAGAAGAGCTCAGTAATTTCTTACTAAATGAATTACATGGATATACTGAGAAGAAGAAAGCAAGATGCAGAATATATTGAATTTGAGTTGCCAAAGGATAGTTGGTTGAAGATGTCCATTAGGTCATTGGAAATATGACTCTAGAGTTGAAGGAAAAATTGGGAATTATCTGCTAAATTTGTAGACATAGCTGAGGCAGATGTGGTAAGGTGAGTGTCTTGAGAAGAGACTGGAGATTTATTATTGGGTGATATCAATTTGTAATGGCAGACGGAGAAAGAAGGGCCGATAAGGAAGATGAGAATGAGCAGAGCCATCGGCGGTAATCTAGGAGAAAATGGTATTTGGAGCCAAAAGAGGGACTTTTAAGAGAATGATCAACTGTATCAAATGCTGTAGTGATGTAAAGATAAGGACAGAATATGGCTAAAAGTGTCCTTTGCATTTGGTAGTTAAGAGAGTAATTTCAGTAGAGTGTTGACAGCAGAAAGCCAGTTGAGGTGTTGAGGAAAGTGAACTGGTAGTAAGGAAATTGAGGTGTGAAGTAAAAGAAAAATGAAAAAATAAATCTTATACTAATACTAGTATCTTAGATGTTTGGCCATAGAGGAAAGGGGGGGTGGGGGAGGTGGGTGGTGCACGGAAGCATCTAATATAAAAGTTTATACTTTATTTGCAAGAAAATTTAGCTCAATTTTTGTGTTGATAGAAGGGAGCCATAAAGAGGGAGAGATCAAACTGATAGGACAATGGATGAATTGAGGATCTGGACACACAGAGATAATACCGTCTAGCTTTCTGAAACAAATGGCTTGATTAAAGTATTGACCAATAGAGTAGCAAAAATAAGCTGTTTACTCATGATCAAGTAAGATTTGTGTGTATAAGAGGGGTGGTGTTCCAGGCCCCGAAATAATGTATTTATGTGGTAAATTGAGCACTTAGGACTCACGGGACATAGTTATAAAAGCAATTTGATTTTTGTATTCCACAGTCTTTTTAGAAATGTCCAGTGAGCCTAGTCCTTCCCTGCTCTTGGATGCTCACTCAAGCAGACCCCTATTTCTTCTCAGGTGATAAAAGTGCCCAGAGTCCAGGAAGAGGAAGAAATGGGTTCGATTACCTGCTATAGAGCTGTAACACTTTGAGTAGATGAAAAAGACAAGAAAGACATTCCAGACAGGGAAAAGAAGAGCAAAATATTGAAAGTACTTGCTTTCATAGCATAATGTATTTTTCCTTCATAGCACACATGATAATTGTAAAATTTTATTTATGGGATTGGTTCTTGTTTAATTACTGTCTTTCTTGGCTACTGGATATACAGAGGATTAAAAAAAATACAAAGTCTGCATGGGAAAAAGCAGAGAAGAGCAATAAGTCACCTGATGGTTCTGCAACCAGCAGGAACTCAAAATCGTTAGCAGTAATTACTGAAAGCATGGCAGGTCAATTCGAGAACATCGGCTGAAGCTGGGAGGGGTTTTGCCCATCCGGTAGCAGTTAAGTGCAAGGGGCTTATGATAAGATGTAAAGAGGCTAGAGCAGTGGTCTAGAGCTAAGTGGTGAACTCTCAGAATCAATGAACCAGAGCTCCTTTCCAGAACTGGATGACTCCTAAGTTCACACTTCTACATACTTATTTTAAAAAATAAAATGCATCATCAATTTAGTTATTCAATGAATAGCCATGGAGAACTTCAAACATATTGTTACTTGTAGAATTGCAATCAAATAAGGATTGAAAATGAGAGAATATAATGTATAATGAGTATATGCTTTGATAAAATACATAGTATAATTATTAAAAATGGGTGGATATTGGGGATAGCATATGCCGAACAAGAATTTTAAATGGACCCAGTAGTTATACTGTTGGTAATATTAATGTTATTTTGAGGTTATTCTTCATGTAACATGAATAAAACAGATGAGTAATTATGTTGTATTCTAATTCTATCATCCCCTGTGACCTTGAGAATCAGGAATCCTGATATGGAAAAAAATGAGATACAGATGAAAAATATAGAAGAAGTTAACTAAAAAGTTTTTAGTCTTGAATTTGAATTGGAAATATTATTAAATCCTTAGATATTTAATATATATACATATACCTAACACATATATAGTATATAAAGTATATATATGCACTTGAGAACATATGTAATAGGATAAGTATGTAATACAATACATATGAGGTAGATATATAGATATGTTTCGCAGCTATGTCCTAGAAAAAATTGCCAAGCACCTAGCAGCCATGAGAATCTTTAGCACCAACACTGTGATCTTGATATACCATTTTGCCACTAACAGAAGCCAAGACATCTTTGAGAAATGTGTGGGTCAAAAAATGTAGAAGACGAACATGGAACACCTTATCATATCATATAGTAAAGAAGCTCTCCAGACTAATAGGGCTACGCCATTTGTTCATGAATATGCAACCAATTTAGAAAGGCTACTATTAGCTAAAAATGGGACCATTTGAGCAGGATCATAAATGCAATGAACTGAAATCTATCAAATGTTTAAATCCATGAATTTATAATGATAAGAAAAAAACTAACTGGAAATTCAGAGAAGGCTTCTTTAAAAGTGACAGTTAAGCTGAAATTGAGGGACAAGGAGGAAAGACCTAGTGAAAACAATGAGAAGAGTATGCGTGAGCAGCCAGAAGATGAGAAGAGCTCATCCTGTGTGGCTGGAAGATAGTGAGTGATGGGGAGAAAGGTTCAAAATGAAGTTTGAGAGATACTCAAGGCCAGTTGTTCAGGGCCATGTAGTCATGCTAAGGATTTGACCTTTCCTTTTAAATGCAATAGGAACTTCTTGAAAAGTGTTATGCAGGGAAGAGACACGATCAGACTTGAGGTTTTAAAAGATCACCCTGGGTGCTACATGTCCAGTGGATTGGAGGAGTCTGAGCAAAATCAAGTGAGAGGGGAAGCTGGTCTGGAAAGCACTCATGGAATGCAATTGCCTTTCAACATGAAAAAAAAAACAATCTAAGGAAGACCTGTTGCTCTCTGGAGTGATTTTATAATCTTCTATGCCCTAAATATCTGCTAAGACAAGCCCTTTTATCCTTATTTCACATTATCAATAACAGGATGTAGCATAGTCTTCTCTGACAGAACCCAGACTCCATGTAATTTCTATATTTACAATAAAAAAAAAAATTAGGAGGCCCTTTTCTGTCTAATAGAGTGATATCATTTTGCTTTTACTAATGAACAGAAATTACTTACTTTTACAGTTCGTTTTTACCTTTTATGAAGCAAAGTATGGACCTTCCAAAGAAATGAGTTACAGTTGGAGACTGTGCTTTTTACTGAGTTCGTATAAAGAAAAAAGACCCATTTCTATGTAAAAAGAGCTATTTCTCCCCTTGAGAAACACTCACAATCCGGCCTAATACTCAGCTGAGATGCCCACTATGACAATGTCAGTTGTTAATGGCTAGTGCCCATTTGTTGCTGCATCTGTTCTGATTGGTCAGTGCTGATGCACTCATGTCTGTTAAATATTAAAAACTCACTCTGCTCATGAATATTAAAATAATATTTCCAATTGTCATTTGGAACGCATTTCAGTTAATCCATCTTCTATCTAGTTGGAATTAGAGTTTGAGGAGAGGCAACACTCAGACATACCACATACAATCCCTTTTGGGGGCAACGAAGGAAGAAGGTTAAAGAGATTCATTTTAGAGATGTTATAGGTTATCTCTTCATGCATTCTCTATTTTCAGTACGCTTGGTTATTCCCCGTGAAGAACAACCCAGCTGGTTTGCCCCTCTTATGCTTTTCTTTCTTTCTTTGACTCAATATTACTGTTATGTTTTTAAAAAGGAGACCACAATTTTTTACCATGCTGTATTTTGAGAAAAAAAAAAAAAAAGCCAGGAGGAGTTAAACACAAGCCGTCGTAGATCCATTGGTCAAAGTTCATAGTGTTAACTGTCTTTTTCTCCCTTGTTGAATGAGTGTTCATTTTCTGTCATTTTTGCCAGTTGTTTGCTAGTTCATTAGGTGTCCTTCAGAAGTGTGATATTTTGGATATTTTCAATGGGGGCATTCTTTAAAGATGGATTTGTGCTGTAAACTCCATTAATAATGCTTGGGACCAAATTTATTGAATAAGCATATCAAGTTTGGAAATATTATTAATAATCAAAGATAAAGTCTGACTACAAAGACTTTTAGACTGCTTTTCTTGAGTGGCTTATAAATTGGCTAAAACCTACTGACCGTACTTATTTTCTCGTGGGGTTCATATATGCTATCTTACAAGCCAGCTTCAAAGGAGGGATTCCAAAAATATTTTCAGCATTAAGGTATTAACCATTCGATCTCAATGGTTTTCCAGTGTGACTGTTTTAGGATGGTGCTCATTTGGATGTGTGAATTCTGGAAAGTTGGCTTCATACTTTATGGTGTATTGCCACCATACATACTCAGACAAATAATCGGGATTGAAGAGTCTCCAATTATAATGTCATACATAGGATACCACCTCTTAATTTCATTTTATATCTTCTCTTCCTAACTCTAATCTTCTAGTATAATCAAACATGTTTCAACAGTAATGAGAAGACTTAATTACTTCAATAGTTTTAAATGATCCAAATTTTTAAAAAAATCACAGAATGTGTATTTTATTGACAGATGATAGATATAGGACAGTAAGAACATATTTTTTAACTTCACAGTAATTGTCATCTATCTTTGGACAGTGAAAAAATTATGCTTGAGGCAGTCATGTGAAATGCTTGTGATTCTCAGCTTATAATCCATATTTAAGAAATGTGATTTGATTTTCCTACAAAGTGAACTTAACTTTTATTTCAGGTTCCTTATTTTACTTGGCAGAAATGTAATCTTGGGTCAACTTGGAGTTTCTTCCAGTGTTTCAGGCTCTTTTCAGTCAGTTCAGGTTCTTCCCAAATCCCAGGTTTGCTTCTAGATTCTGGGGCTTTCAGAGGTCCAAGTCTGGGGCATGGATATTTTGACATCTGCCTTGGTAGCATTTGCTGTGCATACGTGGTTTTTGGGTCCTCACAAGTTGTGTCTTCCTTGTCTTAAACATCAGGCCTCATCAAGTCTGTTTGACAGTTTCTGAGCCCCTCTCAGGAGACATGACAAGAGTGTGGCTGTTCCCTTGTTCCACTCTGGGTCCACAGCACACTCTCTGATGCTGTCTCAGTCCTCTTTTGGCTGGATGCCTTATGCAGCCATTGCTACTCAAATGATACCATGCTGAGCAGAACATAGTGCATCTTAAAGCAATGCAGGGCCTTACTGAGATCTGCTGAACCAAGTTCCAGATCATAGGCTCCTCTGGAATCCCCAGACCTGTCTAGGGATGTGCATCCTCCCCCTGCCTAACTTGGCCTAGAGTCAGGGGAGGGTACGAGGCCCCTTCCTAAGGATTCAGGAGCATCTTCTCTCTGATTTTTTCTCTTCTTTTCCAGCCCAGATAATCTTTATGTTCTCTGAAATAGAAAAGAAGAAACCTTGGATTTCATACATCACGATTTTTCCAACTTTAATGTTTATGAAAGGTCTTTGGCTTTTAAAACACAAAAGTCAGTGATTTCCTTCTTTGTTCTTCTTTCCTTCCCAGAGGCTATAAGTCTAGAAGTGGCTTTGTCAATGGGGCTAAAATCACATGAGTAAAAAAGAATTAGTAGGAATGAAGAGAAATAGCTCAGTTATATAATATCCAAGTATGAACCATATGGTTGTTTACACATGGCTTTCCACAGCCTATAGACCTTTAAACTGAAGGAGGTGCCCTTAAAGCGTGAGACTTCCATTTCAATGGAGCTGTTGCTACTGTGAAACAGCTGTGTAAATCCCTTTCAAATGACCAATCTTGCATTTCAGGAACTTTCTCTAAGGCTTAGTTTGTTTTTTGTTGCTGCATTTTTTTTCTTATATAGTTAGATTAGGCAGGAAATTTATTCTTGGAAATACATGAGCTCTTTGGGTGCCAGCCAGCCTTCTATTAAAAAGACATCTTTCTGTGTACCCCTATTTGACAAACAGAATTCCTACTATGTCATCCAGCCGTACATAACTGAACGTGTCAGCTCAGTGACCCTTTAAAGAATCACCTTTTAATATCTGCCCGTTGGCCATGAGTATGTCACTTCAATAATATTTTATAGTTTGAATTGAGTTACATGGAAGCATTCTGAGAATGGAGAGACATGACAGTGTTTTACTTTAAATCACTCCACAACAGTTACCGTCAATATTTGAGTGCCCTAGTGAGTGAGCCAGGGTGTGTTATCAAGAGTTGGCATCTAAGGATGTATATTACAGCTACAGTCCATCAATCAGCAAATGTCTTTTAACAAGCACCAAATTCCTAGATTTGTTTTGACATCTATTTTCACTAACAATGGGAGTGGTGCAAAACAAGTATAAATTTTTAAAAATAATTTTTAGTTTTCAAGACCCTCTTTCCAGGTAAGAAAATTTGGATAGAAGAAGTTGCTCAAAGCTTGGTTGATTTACTGCCTCGGCTGTGCTTGATCCCAGAGAGTTGACCCTGAATTTTACATTATGCTCTGTTTTGTTTTGTCTCCCATCTGGTACACTCTGCTGCCTTTGATGTTCTTGTCATTAGGACACAGAAGAGAAAGGCTAAATCTACACAGCCAGCTCTGGGGATTTTCCTAGCCCATGCCAGGAAAATTCACACGGGGGCAGAATTAAAGCTGCTGCCAAGAAGTGGGCAGAAGAAGGGAAACGTGGCCCCTTTGTGAATGGGGGCGTTTATTTCACTTCTGGCAAAGTAGCGGTGGCATGAGCTTCCTGAGGCAGGTGTAGGGACCTGAGGGGGTGAATGATTCTGCCAGACACAGCCTCGCCCTGATACCCTGTGGACTCACTCTGTGGATCAGAGGTGACAAGCCGCACGGCCTAAAACAATCTCTGGATGGCACCAGTATTTGGTTGAGGACGTCCAGGCTGGAGCCAAGGCTAGGGCCATGTCAGGTGTCCAGCCAGCATTCAGGTCAGCTTCTCACAGCGTTAGTTCACAATTTTAAGAGGCCCAGTGCTGCAGGTGCCCAGTCCACTTGCACAGAGGATAACATGCTCCTAACCCTGGCATTCAAAGCTGTATAAACCTATGCCATCTCCCAGGTTTATTATCGCTGCTTTCATACAAAAATGCTTGTGCTATCCCAGAATCTTGAAGCAACATGTGTTTTGGAGATGACTTGCAGTTTTCTGCCCTGAAGTTTTTCTCATGGTATTCCTCTGACTTCTCAAAATCTTACCTATACACTAAATAACACCTCCTTCAAAAAGCTTTTCGTGTCTGAAACTCCCACTGAACAAATGTTGCTTAAATAGCAAAGAGCCCTAAAAACAGCTCAGTAATTCTTTGATTTCTTTTACTATGTAAGAGACTATCTGGCTGCTTATCAGGCATGTTTCAGTGATTTATAAAAGCAAAGCTAATTGCCCCACAATTGTCTTTATATCCATCGCCACCGACTAGAACTCATAAATTAACAGCCTACAGATTAGACTTCTCCAACTTTCTTTTTGCTCAAGCAAACATACATATCTATAGGAATTTATTTTTTTACTGAAATAAAGTCATACTATCCACATTACACTGCAGTTGTGTATTTAGCTTAATGATATGGCCTGGGCATAAATTGGTTACCAGGCATTATGTCTAGAGGCTAAGAGCCAAGGCTTCAGGGTCACACTGCTTGGGTTCCAATTCAACCTTGGGAGCTAAATAATCGTGTAACTCTGGGAAAGTTATTTAACCTCCTAGTTTTCTCATTTGTTAAAAGAGGATGATAATGATTTGAACCTCACAGGGTTGTTGTCAAGGTTAAATGTTGGTACATATAAAGGGCTTAGAAGAGCACACTCAAAACATGGAGTTATACATTGCCTGTGAAGGTCAGAAAATAAGCATATACGGGGGCCGGCCAGTGGTGCAGCAGTTAAGTTCACACATTCTGTGTCAGTGGCCCAGGATTCACCAGTTTGGGTCCTGGATGCGGACCTACACACCGCTTATCAGGCTATGCTGTGGCAGGCATCCCACATATAAAATAGAGGAAGATGGGCACAGATGTTAGCTCAGGGCCAGTCTTCCTCAGCAAAGCAAAAAAAGGAGGATTGGCGGCAGATGTAAGCCCAGGACTAATCCTCCTCAAAAAAAAAAAGAAAAGAAAAGAAAAGAAAAGAAGCATATATGCATATATACTTCTCATTTTCTCTAAATGAGATTATCATGCTTTATTTCAGTATAATATTTTCTTTCCTTTTTTGTTTCTTCTTTTGGTCCCTATCCTTTTTCTTCTTCCTCCCATATTTGCCTCTCCTACTCCAACCACTTGAAGTAATATAAACATTAGTAAATGTAAATCCTGTTACCTAGTGTAGTCTTACATGTATTCTGTAATGTCCCCAATGATATCTAACCAGATCTCACATATATCATATGTGTATAATATGCACATGTGCACATATATCTATATGTTTTTGTCATTATTTTGCTCTACAAAACTGAAACCATAGTATACATAATTTTCTTTTGGTATCTTATCTTTCTCTCTCAGTAATTACTTTTGGAAATCCCTCAAAGGGCCAGCCCTGGTGTCCTGGTGGTTAAGCTTGGCGCATTTCTCTTTGGTAGCCCATGTTTGGTTCCTGGGCGTGGACCTACACCAGTTGTCCGTCACTGGTCATCCTGTGGTGGCTGCTCACATACAAAAAGAGGAAGATTTATAGTTGATGTTAGCTCAGGGCAAATCTTCCTCAGAAACAAAGGGGAAAAAACCCCTCCAAGCTAGCAGATATGAACAATAATATTGTGTTCTGTGGATTACCGGAATTTTCTGAAGTATCTGAATAATACTGTGTTGTATGGATTACCATGATTTATCTCTTCATGTACATTTTTTTGCCACTACAAGGAGTGCTGCAATAAATATGTGGGCTCCCACATCTTTACTTACTGGTGATTATATTTCTAAGGGGTATATACCCCGGAGAGGGATTACTGGGTCAAAAGGTTTGCGTGTTTTTAATTTTAATAAATGTTGACAGATTGCTTTCTAAAGAAGCTTTACCCATTTACAATTCCACCAGCAACATAGGAAATATTTTTTCCACATTATCTCCAATAACAATGTTATCACTGTTTAAAATTTTTGTCAGTCTGATAGGTTCAAAGTGATGGTTTATTGCTAGCTCAGTTTCCATTTCCCTATTACTGAATTAAAAAAAGTAATTACAAATATTTGTTGGCCATTTGGATTTGCTCATCTGCAAATTGCCTATTTACATCTGTTGCTCATTTTCCTCTTCGGCTGTTGTCTGTTTCTTGTCAATTTTTAAAGCTCTCTTCACGTGGTCACAGCTTTTAAATGCTTATCTGTCATCTGCATTGCAAATGTGTTTTCTAAATCTATCATTTGTTTACTATCTTCACTTATAGTCTCTTCTGCTATACAACAGTTCTTTATTAGCTTCTATCTAGGTCTGCCCCAGAAGTCCCAATAAAATATTAGAATTATAATTGTATTCAACACTTCAATCTACCTGATCTTGCTGTTTTTTTCTACATGACATGAGATAGAATTAATACTTTATTTTTTTCAGGATGGATACCCAGATTGGGGAGAAGTTTTGTTAAATAGATCTTTTTTTGTCTCCCCAAAACTGAATTATACCCTGGTCCAGTATTAATAAGATTAATACGATTTATCGGTTTCATAGGTTCTGCGTCTTTTTTATTCAATTCAGTTTATATTGTTATTTTAAAGGGAATGTTTTCTCCTCTTTCTTTTTCTAGAGAAGAGAAAATCTGTTGGTCTTCTTACCTAGTATCTAGCCATTTCATAAATTCTCTTATCAGTGCTCATAGTTTGTCTCTTGGATTTTTAAATACGAAATCATATCATCAGCAAAAGAGAGCTAGCTTTGTCTCTTTATTTTCAACATTAATACCAACTACTTAATTTTCTCATCTCATTGTTTTCACTACACTTTCCAAACTGATATTGAATAGTGACAACAAGATCTCGTCTTGATTTCTGAGTTTTCTTGGATTCTTTCTATTGTTTTGACATTGAAAATACTTTTGACTCTTGGTTTTAGTACATATTACCTTTTCCTATCTTACCTAAAGATTTTTATTGAGATTGGCTGTTAAATACTATCAAATGTCATTTCAACATCTATTAATGTGGTCATATAAGTTGTTTTCCTTCGATTTACTGAAACACCGAATTATGATGATAGATTTTCTAATTTGAACTTCTTCTGGCACACCTAGAATAAACCCTGCTCAGTCAGTTTGAAGTTTCTGTTGAGATGTAGCTGGATTCTATTTGTTCATACTTTGTTTAGAATATCTTCATTTACTTTCCTAAGTGAGATTGATCTATTTCAATCAAGTTTTGATGTTTAATTTACTCTAGCTTTATATAAAATTGGGAAGCTTTCCATATTTTCTGTGGTCTGGACTAGTATAAATTATATTCTTTAAAGGTCTGATAGACCTCAACTATGAAAATACATGATGGATCTTTCTTGCCTTCCATTCACTTCTATAGAAATTGGCCAATGAAAGTTTCCCTCCTCGTTTATGGTTAATGTCAATAACTTTTGTATTTCACTAAAAATGATCCCTTTCTATTGTCTTTTCAAATTAATTGTTACATATCTGTGTCCAATATGTCCTTATGATTCTTTTCATTCCTTTTGCATTTGTGGTTGTCTCATTCCTAAGAAAAGTAATATTTTTTATTTTTCTCTTTTTTTCTTAGCCAGGCTTCCTAGAGATTTATCTAATTTAATTGACTTCTAAAAAAATTCTTTTAGAATCCTGTGTTAAATTTACTTCTTAAAAAATATGTCTATACCTTTAATCTCAGCCTTGTCTTTCTTAATTCCCTCTTCCTACTTTCTCTTGCTTTGTTTTGTTATTGTCATTCTAATTCTTACGAAGTTTGCTAAGCTCAAGTTCTTTAATCCTTCTTTAATAGCAGAGCCATTAAACTATACATTTTCCTCTGGGTAAAATTTTCACTCTTTCCTATAGGTCTTTGCATTTTTAAAACTTGTGGTATATTACATTCAGTGAAGTGCACGGACCAGAAGTGTACAGTTCAAAGAGTTTTGACAAATGCATTCACTGTGTGACTTACACTCCTATTAAGATATAGAACATTTCAATTAACACAGAAAGTTCACACTTGTCCCTTTCCAGTAAATTCCTTCCCACACTTAGGCAATCATCACTCTGATCTCTATCACCATAAACTAATCTTCCTGTTGTAGAACTTTATATGTTTAATAATTTAATAATTCATTTTATTGTTCCAGGATCAAATCCAGGTGATCACATTGCATTGTTACCATGTCTCCTTAATCTCCTCTGATCTGTCTCTGATGTGGGAGAGTTTCCCAATCATTTTGTTTCTATTCTTGTTTTTTCATGACCTTGATAGTCTGGGAAGTCCTACTGGTCAGGTATTTTATCGGATGCTCCTGAGTTAGAGTTTGTCTGATGTTTGCTCATGATTAGACTGGAGTTATGGGTTTTTGGAAGAATATCACACAGGTGAAGCTCCCTTCTCATCACATCACATCTGATGATGTGAGATCTCAACATGACTTACCCCCGGGGATGTTAACCTTGATCACTTGGTTACGTTAGTCTGTCAAGGTTCTCCACCATAAAGTTTCTATTTTCCCTTTCATACTCTTTTTTCAGAATCCATTCACTAAGTCCATCTTACACTCAAGGAGACAGAAATCAAGCTCCCAGCTCCTGGAAGAGAAAGTATCTCTATATATTATTTGAAATTTTCTGTAAGAAAGATTTGTTCCTTCTCCCCCATTTATTATTGACTTAATCATTTATTTATATGTGTATGGGCTTGTAGATATTAATTTTCTTAGGATTATAATCCAATGCTATTCTGCGGTTGTTACTGTTGCTGTTATTTTTGCTCACGTTCTTCCAGCTTTGGCCATTGGGACCTCGTTTAGGTTGATTCCTGTATCCTTTGGACATGCTCCATTCTTTTCTTCTCCCTCTTTTTCTCCTTGTTGTTTTTTTTCTTGTACTTTCTTATTTTCTAGCACTACAAGATGCTCCAGGGTCATGTTGTATTATTCCTGATCCAGCTCTAAATTCAGCCATTTCCCCAAGGAACCCTGGTTCCTTTTATTTATCTAAAGGTGTTAGAAAGCAAGATCAGGACAAATACATATCTATGTATTTGTCTACCTATCTGTATATACTTTCAAATATATATGAATTCGTATTGATATTGATGATTTTAATCCAACATCACAGAGTTCATTCTAATCTTCTCCCCCCGCCCCCTGCTTATTTGTAACTTGTTTCCCAAAACAATGAGAAACCTGACTCCTGTTATCATAATTTATTGACTTATTTGTTCAACTCTAGTACACACAGTTTCGGAACTGCTAACCTGTATCCCATGAGAAACAAATTTGCCAACTAGAGTTAGTATTGCATACAAATAGTTTTGTGTTTGTACTTACAGTGTCTAGTAAAAACACTGTTTTCCAAAGCTAAGGTCAACAACCATTTTCCAAGCCCCTTTAGTGATGTTATGTCATACATTTTTAATACAGTTAGACTCATTTGTCACAGTCTGCATTCCATCCTGTCCTCTCTTAACATCTGGTTGAGTTTTTAAAATTTGCATATGGTGAAGTTACTTTTTGTATTGTACAGTTCAGTGGGGATTTGGCAGATACATAGAGTCATGAATCCAACACCCCAGTACCATACAGAGTAGTTCTATCACCCTAAGATTCCTTTCTGTGGCTCCTTTGTTGTCAATTGCTTCTCAATTTCCCAACTCCTGGAAACTGCTATCTTTCTTCCATTCCTATAGTTTTGACTTTGTCATAATGTCCTATAATTGAAATCTTCTATGTAGCCTTATGGTATGGCTTCTTTTACTCAGAAAAAGGCACTTAAGGTTTATCCATGTCATTGTATGAATCACCTGAGTAGTAATCTATTACATAGATGTACGGTAGTTTGTTTATCCATTCACCAATTGAATACTATCTTGGTTGTTTCTAATTTTTGCTGGTAATAAACAAAGCTGCTATAAACATTGGTGTACAGGTTTTTGTATGAACATAAGTTTTCAATTCACTTGGGTGAATACTTAGGAGTGGAATTGCTGGTTTCTATGGTAAGTACATGTTTAACTTTATAAGAAAATGTCAAACTGCTTCTTAAAGTGACTGTACATTTTGCTTTCCCAGAAGCAGTGAATGAGAGTTCCTATTGCTCTCCATCCTTATCAGCATTTGGTATTGTTGGCTTTTTGATTGGTTTACAGAAGTTCTTTATATATTCTGGACACTAATCCTTTGTCAGATGCATGCATAACAAATATTTTTTCCTGGTCCACTGCTTTCCTATTTGTTTTCTTAATGATGTCATTTGATAAGCAATTTTTAATTTTTATGAATTCCAATTTATTAATTTTTTATAGTTAGTGCTCTCTGTGAACTATGTAAGAAATCTTTGCCTACTTCAAGTTTGTGAAGACTCTCCTATGTTTTTTTCTAGAAATTTTATGATTTTAGCTCTTGCTTTTAAGTCTTTAATCCACCTAAAGTTAATTTTTGTGTATGGTGAGGGTAAGCATTATGGTTCCTTTGTTTTCCATGGGGATATCCAGTTGTGACAGCACCATTTGCTGAAAAGACATTCCTTTCCCCCGTTGAAATACTGTGGAACCTTTGTTGAAAACTGGTTGTCTACGTAAGTGTGGATCTATATCTGATCTTTCCATTCTGTTCCATTTATCTCTTTTGCCATATCTACATTAATATCACACAATAGCTTTACAGAAGGTCATGAAACATTAGCGTTGTCCTTCAACTTTGTTCTTTTTTAACATTTCTTTAACTATTTTGCATTTTCAAATTTTTAGAATGAGTTTGTCAGTTTCTTCAAAATACCTGCTTAGATTTTGAATTAGTTTGTCTTGAATCTATAGATTATTTGGGGGAGAATTTGCATCTTGGCAAAACTGAATTTTCTAATCCTTGAACACGCCACAACTCGCCATTTACTTAAGTTGCCTTTAATTTCTGTCAACAGTATTTTACAGTATTAGTGTACAGACGTTGAGAATCTTTCATTAAACTTATCCTTTAGTATTTCAGGATTTTAATGTTATTGTATATGGTATTGTTTCCTTAATTTTATTTTCCAGTTGTTTGTTGTTAATATATAAGCATTCAACTGATTTTATTTATTATCTTATGTCCTACGACGTTAATAAATTCACCCATTTGTTCTAGTATTTGCTTTGAAGATACCTTAAGATTTACTAAGTGGATAATCATGTCATCTGTGACATTATTTTATTTTTTCCTTTCTATTCCTTATGCCTTTTATTCTTTTTCTTGCCTTGTTATACTTGATAGGACTCCAGTTCAGTATTGAATAGAAGTGGTGAGAATGGATATTTTTCCTGATCTCGGGAGGGCAAAGCATTCGATGTTTCAGCAGTAAATATGCTGGTAGCTGGAGGTTTGGGGGTTTTTTGTAGCCAACTTTTATCAGGTTGAGAAAGTTAGCTTTTATTGCCAAGTTACTGAGAGCTTTTTCTTTCTATCATCAATGGGTACAGAATTTTGTTAAGTGATTTTTCTATATTTACTGTGATGATTATATGGTTTTTATTTTCTCTTTTATTATGTCAATGTGGTGAATTATGCTGATTGATTTTCAAATGTTAAGCCAACCTCATGTTCCTTAAGATGAAATGCAATTGCTTGTGATGGACTGACTTTCACATACTGCTGAGTTTGACTTATTAGTTTGTTAAGGATTTCCAGATCTAAGTTCATAAGGGATATTGGTTTGTAGTTTTATTTTTTTTGTAATGTCATTACCAAGCTTTGGTATGAGTTATATTGATCTTGTAGAATATGCTATAAAATATTCTCTTTTCCACTATATTTGGAAAGAGTTGTGTAAGATTGTATTATTTCTTCATTAAATGTTTGATAGAATTCATCAATGAAGTTACCTAAGCCTAGCATTTTCTTTGTGGGAAGTTTTATATTATGGATTCAGTTATTTAGCAGTTAACTTTTAATATTTAGATATTAATATTATAACCTTTTTTTTTTGGTGAGGAAGATTGGCTCTGAGCTAACATCTGTTGCCAATCTTCCACTTTTTGCTTGAGGAAGATTGGCCCTGAGCTAACATCCATGACAATCTTCCTCTACTTTTTTTATATGTGGGACACTGCCACGGCATGGGTTGATGAGTGGTGCGTAGGTCTGCACCCAGGATCCAAACCTGCAAACCCTGGGCCACAGAACTGGAGCACACCAACTTAACCACCACACCACTGCACCAGTCCCAACTATCTTTTCTTAAGTCAGTTTTGATAATTTGTGTCATTCAAGGTACTTGTGAATTTCATCTAAGTTATCAAATTTATTGGCATCAGATTTTTTTAAATATGCCCTTATCATCTTTCTAAGGTTTATAGAATCTAAAGTGATCTCCCTCATTTCTGATATTGATCATTTGTGTTTTCTCTCTCTGTTTTTTGAGCGATATTCAAGGTGGTAGAAGGAAGCTGTGTGTATTCAGTGATATAGCAACAGGTGGGTAGGTTGTCAATCCTCTTCCAAGACATGAAGGGGAATCTTCTAGCTGCCCATTCTCTTTGTGTTTTCCTAACCTCAGAGATGGAGAAAATTCAGTCCACCTGTTTCTATCTTCTTTAAATCTTAGACACCAGAGAGCCCCTGCATCTCACTTAGGGCATCATAGACCCACCCAGCCCTTCCAGGGGTCTAAGGATCTCTGAAGACAAGCCTTCTCCAGGACTCACCTCCTTCAGTTTCTTGCCCTAGGGCTCCTCAATGTTATCTCCTGAACTTTAGTCAGACCCCAGATGGAGCGGATTCACAACTCCTTTACTCATGCCCTCCAGGCATATTTTACTTGCTATTACCAACAGCTGCTGGTCCCTCAGCAGAGGGGTGGTGGCTAAAGAATATGCTGTATACATACAATGGAATACTGCTCAGCCATAAAAAATACAAAATCATCCCCTTTGGAACAGCATGGATGGAACTTGAGGGTATTATGTTAAGGGAAATAAACCAGACAGAGAAAGATGAACACGTATGATTTCACTCATATGTGTAAGATAAACACACACACAGATAAGGACACAGATTAGTGGTTACCAGAGAGGAAGGAGGGGCAGGGCAAAAGGGGTAAAGGGACACATATGTAAGGTGACAGACAAAAACTAGACTATTGGGGGTGATCAAAATGCAGTCTATATGGAAACTGATATATAATAATGTACACCTGAAATTACACAATATTACAAACCAATATGACCCAATAAAATAATTCAAAAAAATTTTAAGATAGAGTTGAAAGTGAATAGAGTTGGTATGTGTTAAGGTGATAACCCCTTCCATTGCAGGGTCTGAACTTTATTCTTTCTTTTTTTTCCCCTTAGTTAACAATTTTTTTTTATTGTCACAACCTTGGCTTATGACATTATATAAATTTCAGGTGTACATCATTATATTTTGATTTCCATGTAGATAACATCATGTTCACCATCCAAAGACTAATTGCAATCTGTCAGCATACATGTGTGCCTAATCACCCCTTTCACCTTCCTCCCTGTCCCCTTCTCCTCTGGTAACCGCCAATCCAATCTCTGTCTCCGTGTGAGTGTTTCTTGCTGTTTTTGTCTTCTATTTGTAAGTGAGATCATATGGTATTTGATTTTCTCCCTCTGACTTATTTTGCTTAGCATAATACCCTCAAGTCTATCCATGTTGTCACAAATGGCCAGATTTCATAGGTTTTTATGCCTGAGTAGTATTCCATTGTGATTTTATATGACATCTTCTTTATCCATTTGTCCCTTGATACCACGTTTGACCATGCAAGGGAAACAATAGAAAAAATAAACAAATGAGACTATATCAAACTAAAAAGCTTCTGCACAGCAAAGGAAACCATCAACAAATGAAAAGGCAACCTAACAATTGGGAGAAGATATTTGCAAACCATATATCAGATAAGGGGTTAATACCCAACATATATAAAGAACTCATACAGCTCAATAAGAAAAAAACTAACCACCCAACTAAAAAGTAGGCAAAAGATCTGAACAGACATTTCTCCAAAGAAGATATACAGATGGCCAACAGGCACATGAAAAGATGTTCAACATCACTAAATATCAGGGAAATGCAAATCAAAACTACAATGAGATATCTCCTCACAACCATCAGAACAGCTGTAATTAACAAGACAGGAAATAACAAGAGTTGGAGAGGATGTGGAGAGAAGGAAAGCCTCATACACTGCTGGTGGGAATGCAAACTGGTGCGGCCACTCTGGAAAACAGTATGGACATTTCTCAAAAAATTAAGAATAGAACTCACGTATGGTCCAGCTATTTCGCTGCTGAGTATTTATTCAAAGAACATGGAGACACAAATGTATAAAGATACATGCACCCCTATGTTCATTGCAGCATTATTCACAATAGTCAAGACTGGAAGCAACCTATTCTTTAAATTTAAGTTTGTGACCACTGTCTAGAAGGCTCTATCTAAATTCACACAGCATTCCTGTCACTGTAGACAAACTCCAGAATCACTTCTTATTTTTATCTCCATGTATCTCATTTTGTTCCCAAAAAATTTGCAAAGAGACACAGAAACTGAATCAATTGCTCGTACTCCTGGAATAGGGAGCTCTTTTCCTTTGTTGTGCAGTAAATTTTAGAGAAATATTCTTTATTTACAATATCTAATCAAAAGGCTTGGTTTCTGGCATTCTCTCAATTTGACCCTTTTTTTTTTTTTTTTTTTTTTTTTTTAAAGATTTTATTTTTTCCTTTTTCTCCCCAAAGCTCCCCGGTACATAGTTGTGTATTCTTCGTTGTGGGTTCCTCTAGTTGTGGCATGTGGGACGCTGCCTCAGCGTGGTCTGACGAGCAGTGCCATGTCCGCGCCCAGGATTCGAACCGACGAAACACTGGGCCGCCTGCAGCGGAGCGCGCGAACTTAACCACTCGGCCACGGGGCCAGCCCCTCAATTTGACCCTTTTTTAACATCACTGAAATCACTGAAAAATGTTTTATTCCAAGCACTTCTGCTTTCTGAATGCCATATTGTTTGTTTCTATTTCTCTTCTCTCTCTCTTCCGTTTTAAGGTCATTTACATGAAAATCGTATCTTAAGATGGTTTATCAATATGTTACGATTATTTTCACCTGCAGCAGAGAATACTCTCACATCTTTTGTTGTTGCCATGGAAACAATTATGCTATCAAAGAGGAGAATTAAGATTTCAGTTAGGGTAGAAATTAGGTTGGAGACAGCTAATGTTGAAGAAATGAAAAGGCACCTACTGTTTGTACCTGAAGGAAAACAAGATGTAAATTAGATAGTAATTGGTCATTTTGTTTTAAGGCTCTCTGTAAGAATGTAAAGTCAAATTTGGAGCCATTTGTGTGAGTTTTGCTCATACAATAAAGCTAAAAAGAGTGTCATTCTGTGCTTTGATTGCTCTTTAATTTTTGTCAGCTACACTGGGTTACACACAAAAAATTACCATAACCTGGATATACTCCTATTTTAAAACTCCCCCGTAACTTAGACTGCAATTCTTCCAGTAAGGCAGGGACAATCATATCTGTTCATAAAACTTCTCACTTGAAAACAAAATTAATCTTGAGAGATGAAGTGTAGCTTGATCGGCCGTTTATCACGAAAGCCACTGAGTTATATAGTAATTTCCCAGAGTCTCCACTTGGGAGACCCTTTTCTCCAGTTTTCCAATAAAATCTATCCGTGTTTGTTATGTTTCCATTATCTTCCAAACTAGAAATGAATAATTGTCAAATAATGTAGTATGAGATATTAAAGAGAAGTAACTTGACGGTAAGCTATTTTGTAAATTGATGAGGAACTCAATTTGAAGGGAAAGGTACATCACAAAATTTAACCTGGAGTTGAGGCATAGTAGGGAAAACTTAAGACTCCAAGATATTTTTTAAATTATTGTCAGAAACCAAACACAATTCCATTTCATGGAGTATTTTGGAATTTTTCTCTTTAAGTTCTCTTCCTACAATTATTTTTCTCCTTTTAGGCTATGGATAGTTCAGTGCTTGGATCATTGCCATCACATACAATTTGCTTTCTAATAGTTTTTTATTTATCACTTGAAGAACTTATCTACTCTGAGCCTCCTGAGATGAGGGTGTTTCGGACAGAGGAAGAATGAATGAAGGCTTTTTCTATCATTGTTTATTGCCTCCCAGGAGAGGTGATTTTCTGCATTGCATTACAATCAACTAGGGACTGAGCAATCTGGCTGTGTCGCTTTACGGAACATTATGGAATGTCATTCTTTGGGCGTTTTTAGAAGTGAGGGAGGATAAGCAGGTAAGAGAAGGAGCTCTGAATTGAGTGTCTAACATATTCCAGTTCCTGTGCTAAGGACTTTCCATTATATTACAGTAATGTAGTGGTCACAGGCTTTTGAGCCAGAGTCTGAGATCTAATATGAACTCCCCACTTAGCGTTATGGGATTTGGGATATTTAACCTATCTCTGCCTTTTGCTCTCATCTGTTAGGAAAATAGTACTCTATCCACCTAAAAGCCTTGTTGCAAGGTGCATAATCAGTGCTATGTAATATTTGCAATTACCTTTAATTTTTTAAACAAACCTGTAAAGAAAGTACTGTGATTACTTCCATTTTAGAGATGACAAGGCAGAAGGTTAAAGAAATTACATAGTTTGCCCAAGGTCACTCTCCTAGTTTAGTGGCAAGATCAGAAGCTAAACCTAGGCCTGTTTGATTTTAAAGACATTTATGATCATACCAGATGTAGCTCTGCTTCTGACTTTGTGATCCCCGGGAAAGATAGTTAACACTTCAGAGCTTCCATGTACACAACTGTGTGACTAGTGGGAATCCTGGGGCTTAATGTAAACAAAAAGACTGACCCACTTAGCGGAAGTCTCTGCTTATGAAGTGGGGAAATCACTGTCACTAGAAGTCAACTGGCATGATGGAGTAGGAAGCCGTGTGGAGTTGTAGATACAGCATGGCTGCTTGCTAGCTGTGAGGTCTGGGGCAAACCAGTTTTCTCCTGTCTACTTGGGATTCAGCCAGCTATCAATTTTCAGTGCCCGCCAGCACTCCATCAGGTGAGAATAATATCCACCAGACATGTCAACCTCTACCGACTATCGGAGGATCAAATAAAACATTTGACACAAACCTGCTGATTGTACAGCATCCGTGCTCTGCAGACAAGAAGGGACTGTGTTGCGTGTCGACTGCCCTGTAGTCCCTCGAGACTCAGAACCAGCCAAGCAAAACAGGTCTGCACAGGGCTGGGACCTCTGACCAAGGGCTTGTCTCTTTTTAAAATTTTTGTATTTGCATGTTTCATTCCCCTCCTCCTCATCTACCATCTCATTTCTAGCTGAACTAAGAGAAACTATCACATATTCAGCATCCGCGGTCCCTGTTTCTGGAGCCAAATACTCAGAAGATTATGCCTCATTCCATTTTCCTATTTTGCTATATTTTAGGAGTTTAAATAACTGGCTCTGCCACTTCTTAGGGATTTACTTTAAGTTATTTTACTCACTAAGCCTCAGTTTTCTTATCTGTAAACTGAAAATAATAAAAACCACTTCCAAAAGTTAAATGAGATAGTAGAATTAAATATGATAGTACATATAAAGTGCTTAATAGAGTGCCTGGCTCATAATATGTGCTAACTGGGAGTTAGCTGGTGAGACGAGCTCAGAGGATACGAAATGAGATGAAACTTGAGTGTACAAATTTTGTTTCTTGTGAGTAACTCTGGTCCAAGGTGATAGGATAGGCCAACTTTGTTTCTTCTGGCTAAAATGGGATTTGGAAATTTTCTGTGATTCATGTTGTCTCTACCTATCATTAACATGGACACTAAAGAAAATTATATATAGCCAAATTTTGATATTACTTTGCAGAAAAGGCTGGGTTTTAGACTCAGATATTTGTCCACAAAACTGTGTGCTGAACTGTTTCATTTATATGTACCTAGTGAGGCGCAGAGAAATAAGACATCGTTCCCACCGCTGATGATTTTCAGATGAATCAAGGAGTTTACAAATCTATTCCAAGGTGTGTAACTTAATCACAAAAGGGCACAGTCTGGTAAACATGGTTTTGTCAAGAGTATCAGGTTTGGGGCTTTTCAGAAGCATGCTAAGAAAACAGTCTTTTTCTGTAGGAGTTCACAGTTTCACAAACAATATTTATGAAGAGAGTCATAGAGAGGACATAGGGACAAAGGAACAAGTGCTGAAGAAGTCATTTACTTGCCTTCAGAGGGTGTTTTATTGGAGGTGCTGGTTTAGGAAACAATGGGTATGAAAAGAAACTTGAGAAGGTTCCTGTTGAAGCTAGAGTTTTATAAGATGGGTCAGTGATGAAGTAAAAGGGCTTGATGATTTTTGGACACAAAGAAGAGCACATTCTCGTCCAAAATATAATCTTAGGAAAGGGCATCGGCAAAAGTAGAATGGATGGGCCAAGGGAGAATTGAGCTAATTTGCCCAAGAATCACAGCAGGAGAGGAGAAAGTATAAACACATTGTCTTTATTCAATTTTTAAATTTCTGTCAGTGGCGCTGGTGCTTGACAATTACCCAAGATGCTAAACTTTTACTTCTCCCTCTCTTTTATCAAACCTTCTTGGGTTGATTTTATGCTATTTTATTCTCTCATGAACTCATGACTGGTATTGCCATTTCCTATGTGGACTCACCTCCAGAAAAATTTTCCCAAAACAAATACTCATTTTTCACCTCATTTACTTTCTCTAAATTCACGATGGCTCCCACTTCACCAATGGACAAAATACAAACTCATCTTCCCACTCTAGGCTTTCTCCTTGAATCTAATCATATCTCTTATTATATAATAAATGTTTATGAATCATCTGGTATGTATCATGTACCCTCCTAGGTACCTATGATCATGCGGTAAACCAGTGCATGCCCTCATAGGGCTAACACAATCAGTATTTGAATTGCTACTTAAAACATATGTCACTGCGCATCCATTAAGGTGGCTATCATAAACAAAAGAGAAAATAAGTTTTGGAGAGGATGTGGAGAAATTATTATCCTCGTGCACTATTGTGGGAATGTAAAATGTTGCTACTGATGTGAAAAACAGCATGGCAATTGCTCAAAAAATTAAACACGGTATTACCACATGATCCAGCAATTCTCCTTCAGGGCATATACCCCAAAGAATTGAAAGCAGGGGCTTGAACAGATATTTGCACACCCATGATCACAGCAGCATTATTCACAATAGCCAGAAGGGAAGCAACACAAATGTCCATTGAAGGGTGAATGATAAAGAAAATATGATGTATACACACAATGAAATATTATTCAGCCTTAAAAAGAAAGGAAATTCTCACACATGCTACAACATGGATGAAGTTTAAAACCATTGTGCTAAGTGACATAAGCTAGTCACAAAAGGACAAATACTCTATGATTCTAGTTATATAAGGTACCTAGAGTAGTCAAATTCAGAGACATAAAGTGGAATGGTGGTTTTCAGGGGCTAGGGGAGAAGGGAATGAGGAGTTAGTGTTTAATGGGTACAGAGTTTCAGTTCGAGATGATGAAAAACGTTCTGGAGATGAGTGGTGATGATTATTGCACAACAATGTGAATGTACTTAATGCCTCAGAACTGTACTGTTAAAATGGTTAAAATGGTAAGTGTTATGCATATTTTACCACAAAAAAATAAAATAAAATAAATATTAGGTAGTAAACAGCAAGTTAGATACTCCCAAAAATTAAGTTAGCAAGGTGGATGGCAAACTCAAGAAATCCATAGTTGATGCCAAAAAATATTAACATGATGAAAAGATGTGAGAAAAGATAGATGTAAAATAGTTCCCCAAATATGTGGAGAATAGGAGGATAAGACAAAGATAATAAGTAAGAAATAATAGAAGAAAATTTTGCTGAGTTGAGGAAGAGCACAAGTTTGCAAAATGTACAGGCTCCTTAAGTATAATAAACTAATGAATACAGAAAAACACAGATGTTTTAGTGGTTTTTCCCAAAGTGCATTCAGGAAAATACTAGCCCTAAGGGATAGTCTGAGTGGGGAGAAAGGGTGACTACATATTAATAAATTTTGGAAATACTGTAAATATCATCCTCCTCTTAGTGATTTGTAAAACTCAATAACTTATTCTTGTGGTGAAGAAACTGTTAATTTTCATTTAACCCAGCATTTCCCTGATTCATTAGAAAAAAACACCTATTAATATCCTAAAACACACTTTGGAAAGGATAATATAATTGAAAGTATATGGGATATTTTAGTTGGGAGGCCTGGGTTTGAATGCCAGTTATGAGTCTCAGTTTTCTCAATTATAAAGTGAGCACAGTAATAATAATATCTGCTTCATAAGGTTGAATACTAGCAGTTATGGTTGCTTGGCAAAGTAACCCATTAGCGGATTTAATTAATTGGTTAACCAATTACCACCTGCTGTCATATCCATACAATAAAATGTAGTATCCTGAAACAGGAGGGCCACAAAAGGACACAATTTGATGGGGAGCTATGAAAATTGGGCCATAACTGGGGATCTTGTTTGGCCATAGTGGTGTTCTACAACTAGATACCTGAGAGTTAGCATGTGTTTGTGTGTGCTGTGTAAGTCTGTGTGTGTGTGTTGACGGTGAGTTGGCAAGAATTTATTAACGGGCGGACAGTTGACGACAAATTTGAGATTAGCTAGACCATGGTGCAGTAACTATGCCTACCAATAAAATAAACCTGAGTGGTCTCGTATGAAACCCAATACTGGCCTGGAGGAGTAATTTATCTGGGTCTTTGTAGCGTTAATTATGTCCCTGTATAAGCTGCAGAAGGAATCTGATCTCTTTCCTGAATGCGACAATTTTCCTTTGCAAACTAAAATTCAAAGAGAACTGTAATCTTGCTTGTTGCTGTTCATCAAAGGATAACCTTGTGAGTAATACTTGTGATAAGGATTTTTAAGGATTATGCATAACTTGGGTTTTTTATAAATGCATATAAAATAACCCAAAATATGCATATAACCTTTGCTTAATTTGATAGACAGCATCTGAAATTCTGTCCTTGGATTATTATGTGAAAGTCCTGTTCTTCAATCTATGTATAGTTTGGCCTTGAATAATCTTTTTAAATTAAAAAATGCCCTTGAATAGTTATCCAAGGTGGTCTATGTATTCCCAGTAAGTTTTCCCGTGCTCTCATCTATAAATAAAATTTTCCATTCTGTTGTTCCTGGTTTTGCCATGCCAACAAATGCATGACTCCTATAAGAGAGTTGATGTGTGTTCTATGAATATGTCCCTTGATGCTAATAATGTACAGGCAATTTGTAGTAATTGCCTTGTTGAAGGACTCACCATTTGCAGAATGTAAACATCCATTATACTGTAAAAATAGCTCCAGAATGTAACAAGTGGAATTCTGTGTGATGGATAACACATATTAGTAGTTCAAGTCATCATGGAAAAATCTAGTATAGCAAGAGTTGCTTACAATACAGGAGTGACTCTCAAATATTTAGATCTTAAGCTATACTCAGACTTGTATATTCTAGGTCATAGAGAGGAAAATAGAGCCTAATGGAATTGTCCCCTGGGGTGAATAGAAATTTCTGTTAACAAATGGTTTTGATTTGGAAAACACTGTTTGAGAAATACAAAAGATCTACATTTTATAGAGATGGCCCTTGGCATGAAAAAAGAATAGATCTAAGAAAAATTCTTAAAAGGTTAAATATATACATATTCATGCATTTTACTTCTCAATGCTATATCAGTTTAATATTTTCCAGTTGTTGTGGATATGGTTGGGAACTATATTTGACTAAGGTCAAATTTAATCTTAGTATATAAGAATATGGAACTTAAGGAGACTACATTTTCTGATATATGATACTCATTCTGATGCTTGTGCTTTCAACCTTGAAAGATTGCGGGCAAGTAACTTCACAGAGCATAGTTAGAAGAAAGTGGTCGTTAGAATAAACAGATATAGGTTTTGTTGAATTATTACCATTTTCATAGGCTCAGATCATTTTCTCAGCCTTTTTAAACCTGTATTCTTTTATATAAACAAAATTTTATGTGTTCTTTTTATATTATATAAAATTTAAAAACACGTAAATAACATGACTTAAAAATTAAGGCAATGGTAAAATAAATTTTACATCAAAAGCTATATTTCTCGACTTTTCCATGTGATATAAATTTGAGCCTTAGCTTTGCTTGCTTGTCACAAGCTATTTTATCCAAGAAAGTATTGAAGTTTGAGAAGAGAGTAGGTCAATTTCAGTGTTAAGCTTGTGACAAAAGAGAAGCCTATTTAAATCTCTATGGTAATTTTTTAGCAATTATCTAAGATGATCAAGTCAAACTTGATTTTAAAACTTCTTAGTTAGAGCCTGGAAAAGATTGAAAATGATTAAGAATATGGTTTTTTATAAGATGCAAAATGGGAAATTGCAGCTCATGACAGGAAAATATTGCCTGAGTTCAACTGGCAGAGAAATTAAATATGATTTAATGTTCTACTTGAGAAGATTTTTCACAGAAAATGGACCCATATATTAGCACCAATTCCTATATTAATAGTGGTTTTGGACAATATTAATAAAAATAATACCTTACTGAATACTTACCATGTGGCCATTGTGCCAAGCATTTCACATTAAATTTGAAAGATACAGAACACTGTTTTCTTTAGACTTTCTATTTAATTCTAAAACAATGGAATGAAGTAGTTAGGATTATTATCTTCATTTTAGAGATGAGGCTTAACAAGGTATAGGAACTGAGACTTAGAGAGATTAAGTAACTGACCCAAGATCACACATCTAGCAAATGGCAGAACCTAGATTTGAACCTGGAGCTCTTTGATTCCTAAGTCTCTAGTCTTGATCATAAATTCACAGTGTATGTGATCAATACTACTAAGCAGTGATTGGCGTTTGCTCCCTCTATTAATGCAATACAACTTTAAATATCTCTGGAGAATTTGCCAAACTCTTCCGAAATTTACTCTTTATTTTGGAGTAAACTTTTTCCCCTTGCTTTAACAATGCAGAAAATACAGCTTTTCTATTACAGATCTAATCAAGCATATTTTCCTTTAATAATCTCTAACAGAGTTAAGTATCTCAGTATAGGTATATTCCTTATCTTTAATGACAGAAGGATTTTGTGAGCAGTCGTCAGATCTGTATCAAGGAAGGCAAATAAATTGGTGTTTCACACACTGTGCAAGGTTTGGAGGCCAATTTTTGCAGATGAAAATGCAGAGAATTCCCTAAAACATTAAGTTTTCTTCATTGAGTTTTACCAAAAATATTGACCACAAACCCAGAATTTCTGGAGTAATATCAGCAAACATTCCTATAATATTTTTTCCAGTTCAATTTATTCACTTTAAATGGTTGACAAACTTTCAAAGATACTGCCAGGCTCTCACAGTGGTCTCCCTGGTTTGAGAAAACAATGCTTATTCTTTCATACCAGGAATGAACAATAGATGAGCACAATTCTTCTTCAACAGGTATGTCACCACTAGCTGCAAAAAGGAATGAGACTTTCTTCTTCTGTAAATGGTGAGTTTGCTATCAACTCTAAGTCATCAGTTTAGCACTTAACCTAGAGTTGAAGAAGAAATATTCTAAAGTCTTTTCTGTTTTCTCCAAGCAAAGTGAAGGTAGCATTCAGACTAGGGCTTTCAAGAGAATCTCCAGTGGTATGACTTTGTTTTTTTACATATTTAGTGATTAATAGGGAAGTTTCATATGAAATTTCCATTGCCTTTTTGGTTTCTTGAATGTATTTCTAACACTGGCTGATCTTATGTGCTACAGAGAATCATGCTTTGCAACAAAACATGATAAATAAAATAAATAAAACAAAATAAGCAAAAATTTCCTCGCATTCTTGGTTTTTAAAAAGGCTTGCATGATTTTGGATTCAAATTTTTTTCAAGTCAAATGGGCCGCTGGTGTTTTAGACAGATAATACTTAGAGTAAATTGCATTCCCTCCTTTGCTGGGGCTGTGACTTACCGTTGGCCACTCAACCGAGGGAATAGGGGAGACTGAAGTTCTCCTCTCTGGTCGCCAGAACCCATGCCTTGGTCAAGCTGTGTCAGCCTGGAAGCATTCCTCCAAGCCTGGGGTGCATCCAAGTATTGTGTGTATCAATAGTTTATACCTTTTATTGCTGAGTAGTATTCCATGGCGTTATATACTATATATATATATAGTTATAGTTTGTTTAACCATTCACCCATTAAGAGCATCTGGGTTGTTTCCATTGTTTGGCTATTGTGAATAAAACTGCTGTGAACATTATGCATAAATTTTTGTGTACGCATAAGTTTTCATTTCTCTGATGCTGAAGAACACAGTGGCTGGGTCATATAATAATTACATGTTTTGTTTCATAAGAAACTGCCAAGCTATTTTCCAGAGTGGCTGTAACATTTTACATTCCCATCAGCAGTAATATATGAGTGATGGAGTTTCTCTGCATCTTGCCAATATTTGATGTTGTCACTAAGTCTTATTTTGGCTGTTCTGATAGGGATATAGTGATATTTCATTGTGTTACTGTGTTTTTAATTTGTTTTTTCCTAATGGCTAACAAGGTTAATCACATTTTCCTCTGCTTATTTCCCCTCTGTACATCTTCTTCAGTGAAATGTCTCTTCATGTCTCTGACCATTTTCTAGTTGAAATTTTTTAACTGTTTTAAGACATCTTAATATATCTAGATAATAGTCGATTGTTGGACATGTGGCTTACAAATATTTTCTCCCACTCTGTAACTTGTTTTTTTCATCCTCTTAATAGGATCTTTCACAGAAAAAATGTTTTTAATTTTGATGGAATCGGATTTATCAATTTTTCCTATTATGTCAACTCTAAGAACCTTTTTCATAGCCCTCGATCCCTAAGATTCTCTTTCACTTTTTCCTAAAAGCTGTACAGCTTTACATTTTACATGCAAGTCCATGTTTCAGCTGAGTTAACTTTTGAATGAAGTGTGAGGCTTGGGTTTAGCTTCATTTTTCTGCCCATGGAAGTCCAATTACTCCAGCACCATTTGATGAAAAGGCTATTCTCCTTTCATTAAATCACTTTTACATCCTTGTAAAAAATCTATTGGGCATATTTGTGTGAGTTTATTTCTGGGTTCTCTATTCTGTTTGATGGATCCAAGTGTTTCACCCTCCGTCTGTACTACACTGTCTTAATTACTATAGCTTTACAGTATGCATTAATATCAGATGGTTATTCCTTCTAATTTATTTTTGTTTGTCAGGATTATTTTAGCTATTCTAGAGCCTGTGCCTTTCCATATAAACTTTAGAATAAGCTTGCCTATGTCTATGAAAAAACCCTGTTGAGATTTTGATAGGAATTGTATTAAGCCTATTGCTCAATTTGGGGAGAATTAACATCTTTACCATGTTAAGTCTTATAATTTGTGAAGTTTCATTTTTTGTCTTGTTTTCTTTCATTAGCATTTAGTAATTTTCAGCATACAGATCTTGTACACATTTTGTTACGGGAGCAATCATAAATGGCACTATATTTTTATTTCAATTTCTACATGTTAGTTTATAGAAATGTGACTGGTTGTTGTGTGTAGGGATGATTTTCTCAAAAAGTTGTTCATAGCTCAAAGATCTCTTGTAGTATTACGTTATAACTATTCATTAGATAATTCATTCAACAGGTATTTATTGGAAGCCTTCCATGTGTCAAGAACTGTTCTAAGTGATGAGGATAGACTAATAAAAAAAATAGACAAAGTTCCTATACTATGGCACTTACATTCTAGTAGGGGGATGGGAGGAGAGAGAGAGAGAGAGAGAACAAATGAAAAATAAATGTTTAATGTTCCAAGTGGTGATAAATGCTATTGTATAAAATAGTGTAGATTAAAGGCATGATGACTATATAATTTATCTTCTAAACTGGGACACTTTTGAGGGTGAAATATGGCACTGAGGAAATGGCACACAAAAACAAGAGGTGTAAACTTGGACTGTCCCAGCACACTGGTATATATGGTCATTTTACTTAAAATCATGGGGAGTGCTTATTGGGGTTGGGAGTTGCTATTGTTGATGCCCTGCAGGCCAAGTCCACCACGAACATACCCGCAAGTGAACAAAGTTGGGTTTATTAACTCGTTGCAATGAGGGACACTGCATGCCCTGGGGAACAGTGTGTTTCAGTAAGAGGTTGTTAAGAGGGGCTTATATTGGATTTAAGCTTGTGTTAGGTGATTTTGGAGAAGTTTCAAGGAAATGTGGTTTTGCTCTTGCTTGGGTACTATCAGAAACTCAAAGCAACTCTATGATTGCCTTAGTAATCTTAATAAATTTATATGGAAGGTAGAGGGAATAAAGTGGGGCTAAGGCTGAAATTGATGAAGATAGAGCAGTCACTCTTATAGCAGGAGCAAGGAGAATGTTTGACAGTGTTCTCTCTTTCCCTTATTTTTACGTAGTTATTTATTTTGGTCTCTGCTCAGACTTAGTTACAGAGCGGTCTTGTTTTTGTCTTGATCCACCACATCACAGAGCAGCCCTGTCTAATGTTGGTGTTCTGAAAAACCGTTTCTATTCAAAAGGAGAGTGCCCTTGCCTGGCCGTTAGAGCCAGGACAGCTCTAAGCTGATGGTAGAGAAAGGCCACTTTTTCTTTCTTACTATTTTATATAAAGTAGTCAGGACCAGTCCTTCTACTAAGAGGACACTTGACCTGAAGCCTGAAGGGTGTGATACAATGAGACTTAGGACATCTGGGGCACAGCATTCAGGCTTGGGGAACAGCAGGTGCAATGGCTCTGAAATGAGCATGTGCTTGGCACGTTAGGGCACAGAAGCAAGGTCAGCGTGTGGCTAACATGTTTGAGACTCAAGTGTTAGGAAATCATGTGGGGAGGATAGTAGTGATCCAGATCATGTGGGGCCTTGCAGGTAATTGGAGGAGCTTTTGCTTTAACCCTGGGTAAGAGAAGAAGCTTTTGGGTTTTTTAGATTTAATAATATAAAAATTAGGCATTCTTTTAAAGTAAAAAATATGCTCACCTTTAAACAGAAAACACTTATTATTTCTGATGTTCAGTTATTTATTCATTCAACAAATCTTTATAAAGTAGCTACTACATTCCGGGAGACAGCTCACAAAGCTGTGAATAAGATAGGCAAGGCACCCCCTGTTATGGAGCTAATGTAGTAGACGAGACAAGTATAAAATGAAAAGCAATATAATTTCCAATAGAGATAATATATGTAACTACAATGAAACTTAATGCAGGGTAATGGTATAGAGTACTTGGGGGAGAAGGGAGTTATATACATAGGATGGTCCTGAAAGAACTGGCTGAGAAATGATATTTGAACAAACCTTTGAATACTACAAGGAAGTCAACATTCCAAGGAAAGTATGCGTAAGTGTCCTGAAGTGGGAAAACCTGGCTTGTTTGAAAAATGATATAAAAGCCAGTGAAACTAGAGAACCGTGAATAAGGGGAGAGTGCTGGGAGGGGCTACGGTGAGCAGTTCTCAGTGTAGCAAGAAACAATTGGAAGGTTTTAAGAAGAGAAAAGGAAAACCCTGATTGAGGTTTTAAAAATATGCTGACTATCAAGCAGAAAATGGACTGAAGGGGATGCAGTGAAAAGCTGTTGCCACGGTCCAAGTGAGAGATGGGGGTTGAGGTGTGGGTCAGGCAGTGGATTTTTAGGGATAGATATTTAGATTCAGGATAAATTTTGGAACTTCAGCTTTCAGGACTTCTTAGATTTCATGGTTCTCAACTGGGAGTGAGTTACACCCCCAAGGGATATTTGAAAATGTATGGGGACATTTTTGGTTCTCATGACTGGGGAAGTGCTACTAGCACGTAGAGGCCAGGGATGCTGGGAAACATCCTACAGTGAACAGGACAGCCCCTCACAACAGGAATTATTCACCTCAAAACATCAATGGTGCCAAGGCTGAGAAACTCTGGATTAGATGTGGTGGGAGAGGAATCAGTGAGGATTCCTAGGTTTGGGGCATCAGCAATGAGAGAACAATGTTCGTGAGTCATTTTGCGATGAAAAGGAAGGGAAGAGGAACAGTTTTGCATCATGACAATTGTGTAGAATTAAGTAACATACTGCAGATGAGGGTAATTGTAGGTATTTCTCCGAGTTTTTATCATGGTGCTTGATTCCTCTTTTTCTTTTATTTATTTATTTATTATTATTACTTTTTTTATCAAGTTAACCTTGCTTTATAACATTTTGTTTATTATATACATTATATATGTTTAGATGTCTGTGTAGGCTACATCACGTTCACCACCCGAAGTCTAATTGCCGTCCGTTACCATACACATGTGCCCTTTCACCCCTTTTGTCCTCCTCTTTCTCCTCTTCCCCTCTGGTAACCACCAATCCATTCTCTGTATCTATGTATGTGTGTGTTTGTTGTGGTCGCTGTTTTCTTCCACATATGAGTGAGGTCATACAGTATTTGGCTTTCTCCATCTGACGTATTTTGCTTAGCATAATGCCTTAAGGTCCATCCATGTTGTTGCAAATGGCAAGATTTCATCTTTTTTATGGTTGAGTAGTATTCCATTGTACATATATATACTGCATCTTCTTTATCCATTCATCTGTTGGTGGGCACTTAGGTTGTTTCCAAATCTTGGCTATTGTGAATAATGCTTTGATGAACATAGGGGTGCATGCATCTTTTCAAATTAGTGTTTTCATGTTCTTTGAATAAATATCCAGAAGTGAAATACCTCAATCATGTGGTAGTTCTATTCTTAATTTTTTGAGGAATCTCCGTACTGTTTTCCATGGTGGCTGCACTATGGAGGATTCCTCCCTTTGTTTTCTGCAAATGGTAGTTATGTTAAAGTCAGCTAGGTAGATGCAGGAAATGAGCAATGGGTTACTTGTTTCCCCCAAACCCAGAGGGAGACGAGCTTCTCAAATTTTCACTTGCAGGGGTTTTTGCTGTTTCTATTTCTGGGTTCAGCTGGTTAACAATGAGCTTGAGGCTCCCGTCTATAAAATGGAGGCAAGATGAACAAATCCATGGAGAGACATGGAAAACTAAACTCCTCTCATCAGGAGAATGCTGTCTCCTGGAAATCCTCCTGGGACAATAGTGACAATGATAGTGACAACTGATATCTTTCTTAAGTATTCTAGTTGATATGTAGGGAGGTATCAGAAATAAATTGATCAACTGAGAAATGTTCGAGGCCCTAGTGTGTACAAGGACATGAGGTTAGACCTTAGAAAGTTTGTTGAGTGAGCTGTGAATAAATGAATGAACAGACAAGCAGGTGTGGAGAGAGAAAGTGGACAAGGCAGATTATAACAGCGTCTGGAAGATGGTCAATGTACGTTGTTTTGAACAGAAAACTCACCTGAAAAAGTGATGTTTCCATACTTGAACTCAAATCACAATAGTAACTAGGAAATTCTAGAAAATGGAAAAATAAATGAATATTCTCTCTCTTCTGCATTTCGTTTCTAGCTTACAAAGGTGGACCAAAAGCGTTAGATAGATACTTGTGAACTAAATACAGCCCTGGCTGTTGTGCTTTGATTTCATGTATTGCAACATTTTTTTATCATGACTTTTCAAAACTGTCCTTTCCTCAGTAAATCAAAATGGCCCTCCACCTTAAATAAATGATGGCATGGTCACCATAGATAAAAGTGCAATTTTTGAGCTGTAACTATATTTTTTGAGCTTTTCTATTTCCGTTAGTATTAATTCTATGATTAAAGAAATCTATGGTTGCTAAGATTTCCCCTAACTCAGAGTTGTCAATGTCACGTTCCTTGGTGGAAGGAATTGGATAGTTAGGGGACTGTTAAATGGAGCTGAGAGTCTTTCTCCTACAAGTCAGACTTATACATAGCTCCTTTTAAATGTTTGCTCTGACTCCAGAAGCCCCCAGGCTAGTTTGAAAAACTGTCCAACAGTCTCAAAGGCTGCTTTGTTTTCGGCACCATCCCTGCACCGGGAACACAGAATTCATCACATGAGTATAAAAGTGGGATATTCTATTCAGTGTAACTTAGCTTCCCCAGGCATGTATCACACGCATGCTGGAAATGGTTGATTCTTCCACAGGCTGCATTGCACACCCACCAGTGTTCTGAGGTTTGTCAGGGACAGGAAGGCACAAGTTATCGTGTAAAAGGAAAAGTCTGCAAGTTCTGTGTCAAGGTTGCTAGTGTGTTTTTCTATAAATAGCAAGCGATAATGCAAACCACAAAAATATGTGGAGACAAGGCAACCAAAACTGGGAACACTTTTTGAGTTATAAGAGAGAGTTTCTTGGCTTTTTCCATGCAAACCAATCAGGGTTTCTTCAGAAAGACTATTCTCTGTGCAGAAGGACTTTAAATCGTTCTTCATTTTTCTAGCATGTTCTTTCCACTAGGTTTGTTTTTACTTGTCTTTACCAAATACTACGAATGTTCTTGAAACTATATCTTTAAATCACTAATTTGAATGTTGAGCACACAATTCAAGTGTTAGATCACTAATTTGAATAATGAACATAGAATTAAAATTCCATGGTAATTGGACTAGATGACTGCTTATTTAAGCATATTACATGAATATCATAACTTATCATCAAATCTAAAATACACGAGAATTCTGAAAGTTTGACCTTGAATAAGTAGTTCATATTATGTCAAGAAGTGTCTGTGGCACTTCATCTCTGAAAGCGTATTACCATTATTCCTGAGTAAACAGCAGAGCAAGACAAGATTCATCAATATCTGCATGTCTTTATACCACCTTCAGACGGTGTTTTATATTTCCCAATCACTGTGTGTGATTAGAAATCCTCACTACATGCTCAAAATGTCTTCCCATTTCAGGGAGAATAAGACACATACCAGTTCCTCAGGAAAATAAAAGAAGCTATGAAAAAGGACTCAAAAATGAATATTGCACTCTTCATTGGTTTTAGCAAGATACAATAAGACATTCCCAAAGAACAGCTTCCATAGTTACAGCCACCTTCTCAAGGAGCTTGGGCGGTACAGCAGAGGAAAAGAACATACTCTTCCAGTGGCTGTTTGAAGAGCTTTGATTTTATTATGAGGAAAAGTAAAACAGGCCCCAAGAATGCCCTCTGCGGTTTCCTATCTTCTTTTGGGTCTCACTTTTCCCTGCTTGAAAAAGAGAGACAAGATTTCTAGCCTTTCTTCTCTCCAAACTTCCCTCCTATTACAGTTTAAACCCTTTACCTTCTGGTTAGGTTTCTGTATCTGGTAGGAATGTTCGTTGGGCCTATAACAGGAACTCTTGTAACCTGCCATTGATCTTCTGATCTACCTGAGAAATGGCTACAACCAACTCACATGGGAATCTAAATTTAGTGATCATACATGCCCTGTTCTTGAAGGATTCCCTGTTCTTGCCCTGTGCTCGTCTGGTGGCATGGCAAGTTACTGGAGGTTTCTTTTTATATACAATGGCTTATGGGTTACAAATCCTAAAGCATACATTTAAAGCCCAAGGTCACCTCAAAATTAAATTACTCTGTGTTTAATTTCCTAAAATATGTCACAGTACCTGAAGGAGTGGCTTATACAAACACTAAAAAGCTCAGGAGGCTAGGAGCATGAGGATATCTAGAATAGGGTGTTTCATAGCAACTATGCTTATTACTAGTGTTATCAAAAGTGCTGACTAAACATGAAGTTCTGACATAATTACTTTCTGAAAGTTTGTTTAGAAAGAGAGAAATGGGATAAGACAGTAATATCATAGTTATCTAAATGTTTAATGTGTACAACATTTGTAAAAAAGTAGCATCCACACTATGTAAGGCAGGATGTACCTTAAAATCTCACTTAGGCTGTGGACACAACAGAACCAGATGCAACTCCTGGAAACTTATTTACTATCCCAGAGACTCACACTTGATCTTAGCCAAAAGGCCAAGAAGCCTTTTGATATCCTAGAGACTCATCAGTAGAATAGGAATCATATTAGTAATTATCTAAAATGTTTATTGTAAGAACTAAATGTAAAAGTCTTAACACCGCTCTAGCTCAGAGTGGGTGATATATAACTTTGTGACTCACCTATATCATCCCTTTTTAAATCTGTACACTGCTGCTCATTTCCTAACCTGTTCTTAGCTATTCTCTGGCTATATTCATTATGTAGCTGGATTACCCAATGGTGAGACTAAGCCTGTGTTTGGGGCAATAGCAAACCAGAGGTACAACATTTTTTTTGGAATGAAGTTGAGCTTAGCATATTTAAGCTTAGAAGTGTTATAGGATAATCATAGTTTTTTGAGCTTTCTTGCCCTTACTTTTTGGCTCAGGGTTGTTTTCATTTTGAACTACACAAGATGAGTGATGTGAGGAGATGAAAAATGATCTTTTAAATGTTTATAACCCTGGTTGGGCGTGTGACAAATGTCCCACAAGTGCAGAGGGACTCGACTGGAGGTCAGGGCAGAGAGAGTAGTCTCCACAAATAGCACAGCTCTGGGTGTGAGATCCAGGGCAGGACCTACACAGGTGACAAGGAAGAGATGGTTTCTGCCTTGGTCTCGATGTATACATTAGGAGCAGTGGTTCTGTGGAGTGGAAGCTACCCTGACCTGCTATTAAGTCTTGGCTCTGCCACCGAAGTTCTTTCAGCTCTAGCAGTCTATGACTTCTATTTTCTATTTGTAATAATATCAATTTCAGATTAGTAATAGCAAGATGGGGAGGGGACTAGGCAGGGCCGTCTGACTAAAGTAGAAGAAGAAAGAAGGAGAAGAGACAGAAGAAAGGGAGAAAGGCCAGGAGAAAGCCAGGGGATGACAAGATGAAGAGGAGAAAGAGAGAGAGACGGGGCCAGGAGAGAAAGGGCAGTGAGTGTGAAGGAAGGAGAGAGGAGCCACAGAGCAATAGAGAACAGGCTGAGGTCACAGGCTTCAGAGTCAGACAAACCTGTTTTCACATTTGGCTCTGCCACTTCCCGGTGTGTTAACCTTGGGCAAACTGCTTCATCTTGCCAAACCCAAGGGTATCTTTCAAGGGGGCTAATTGTATCTCCCCCAGGCAAGTTGCAAGAAGTAATTCAAACCATAAAGTGTGCTGGTTTAACACTCAGTAAGTAATGGGGGCAATGATGATGTTGATTATATGATGATGATGATCATGATGGAGGGAAAACTAACAAAGTTTAAGAAGTAAGAAACATAAAGATATGGAAAAGAAGCCTGGGGAGTGGGAAACTAGAACATGAGGAGTAAAAGAGGAAAAAGTGAACATGAAAGAGATTGATTTTTTCGAATGCCAGGAGGACCTAACTGAAGCTTTGCCCCCAACCCTCTTCAAGGAATCCCATCTCTTTCTCTTCCTCATGGCCGTGCCCCTCCACCAGATAAATACTTTTCATTTACCTGTTCACTGGCTGGCAGGGGTATTCACTTCTCACATTGTGCGATTTACCCCTTCTTTTTTTCCTTCCAGGGGGAATGGAATTGCATTTTACGCTTGTGCCTTTTAGTACCGGGAGCTGAAACTTAATTGAAGACAGAATCCAGGACCATTACTTATGCAGATTGGGAATGGATATACGCTCACTCTAACTCTATATATCTTTCAGAAATGCCTAAAGCAAAGAAATTATTCTTGATTTCTCTTTCCCTCACCTATCAGTAAGTCCTGTTAATTTCCAAAACATGTGTTAAAATCCATTTTCTTTATCCTACTATCTCACTAACCTAAGCCACCATTGGCGATCACCAAGATTTCTGTAATCATTTTGCTTCCATTTTTTCCTCCTCCAGTCTTTCTCCAAAGATAAAATCATTCCCCCCACCCATGAAAACCATCCAAAGGCTTTCCTCTGCCCTATGTATAAAATCTAAACCCTTTCTCCTTGTTTACAAAGCCCTACATAATCGCCCCATTGACCTTTCCAATTTCATTCTACTTTTCTTCTTGCCATTTACCCTCAGGCCACACAGAAGAT
Source organism: Equus przewalskii (assembly GCF_037783145.1). NCBI lineage: Eukaryota > Metazoa > Chordata > Mammalia > Perissodactyla > Equidae > Equus > Equus przewalskii. The sequence goes on along the minus strand of NC_091853.1, from coordinate 20,192,550 downwards.
GTTTTTCTCCCTGTTTCTTGAACTTTCCAAGTTTTGTTTTTTTCTCCTTTAGGGCCTTTCGAATAGCTCTTTCTTTTCTTTCTTATCTTCATATGCCAGACTCCTTCTTGTCATTCTGATTTAGCTTAAAATTCACTCTCTGAGCAGCTTTAGATTGCCACTCCATATAAAAGTCACCCAATCTCTTGGATCACATTACGCTATTTTACTTTTTCACACAGGCACGTTCTCCCTTCTGTTGACTGGTTAGTATATGTGGGCACATGTACATATGTATACATGTGGGTCTCCTTGTCCCCAGAATTTCAACTTTAAGAGAACAGAGGCCTTGCCTGTCTTGTTCACAAAACCTTTCCCCAATGCTAAGAGTTTTGTCCAGTATATAATAGGAACTCAATAAATAATCTGTTAAATTAATGATTCAGCCTTTGAATACAGAATACTTGCCAGTATTTTAAAATTTTTTACAGGTAATCAACATTCCATTCAAGCCATTAAGTTAGACAGCCTCCCCATCCTTCCCCTAATTTGATAAGTTAATAACGAATAATATTTGCTAAGTCAGTAGTGATAAAAATAACACGAAATGCTCTTTAGGAAAAAAGTTGATATGATTTTATTTTTTTCACTTTCATTGTACAAACATCTCAAAGCATCCATCTGCCTTGGGATGAAGGGGGGATTAGGACTGTCAGGGAAAGAAAAAAAATATCATTTATGTTATAACTTTCAAAACAGAATCTTGTGACAAATCAGTAGCTTTAAAGGCTGAGACTGTCGAAAGAGAAAGGATTTTCTAAATATCTATAGCTCCCGTTTAACAGTTAAAAATGCCAGGCCTGGCCAAATTAGATCACAGGAATTTATATATGGGCAATCTGTGACAGACAGGAAGGGGAAGTAAAGAAAAGAAAAGTAAAGAAAAAGGAAAGTCCATCTCATCTAACATGAGAGAAATGGAAGAAAGATAGAAAAAAGATATGGGAGGTAGAGTCACTAATACATCCTTTCTCCCCTTTTGGTCTGAACCCCAGGGCTCCAGAGGTTTGTGTTACACAAGCCTAGGGCACATCCATGGCGGACATTCTCTGGCTGTGCTCGCAGTTTTTGATGAGACCCTCACACAAGGAGGTGCTGAGACAACATAGAGAGGTGGGTTTGGAGATTCCAACACAGTTGACAGGACAAACCAGCATGATCAGTCATACAGGGTTGCAGTATAAAGCTTGGCTTCAGTTTCCCTGAGGTGAGAGCCAGCAGACCTGCCCTGGGGGCCCTGTAGACTTGGCAAAGATTCAGAGGGTCTGCAGTGCAGCCAGCAAGAGCTGAGATGAGCCTGAGTGAGCAAGCAGGGCCTGAGCCCCAAATGAATGAAGGAAAAAGACTCTAGGTGTACTGACCAGAGGGGTCAAGAATTATGCCTGCAGAATTCTCTGGAACAGACCAGTCTCATGATACCATAGGACGATTGTTACCGACTGATTACCTCAAGGAACTCAAGGGAGGTTTTGGAAGCATTTAACTGTTTCTCCAAAATTTTGTTGTTGTTGTTATGTTAAGAGATGCAATCACCAACCACCCTGAACCAGACGGAACCCCATCACAAGAGCACTGCCTTTGCAGGTGAGCCCAGAGATGCCAACTGAGCCTGAGCGAGTGAATACTCACCTCTTTGTGAATATTCAGTCCCCTTCTGAAATAAAAGGCCCCTGCTTTCCTGTGCTTGGGGACAGTCACGAGCTTGGAAGTGAGTCCTCGTGGCCTCCTATTTGCTGCAAATAAGCTCCACTTTGTGTGACAACTACTTCTGGTGGAGAGTCTGATTTTAACTTGCCAAGAGGCAAACTCACTTTGGTTCAGTAACAGGATCAGCTAATCCCTAACAAAAGATAACATGACCTCCTCCTGAGGGACCTCCTTCCTCCCAACCCAAGAGATGATGTAAACATTTTCCTGTGCCCTAGACGCCACCTCTGAAAGGAGCAAGGAGAAAAGAAGAGTCTGAAGGACAGAGCAAATATTCCCAGGGGACTAGGTAGCACCTACGTGCCTGGAATGATTATTGCCTCAGATAGACTTTTAAACTGAGTTGGACTCATTTTCTTCCTTCCTTCCTTTTTTTCTTTGCTTATGCCATGTAGGAGGTAAGGGATTTAAGGAAGATCAGAGTGGTTTTAGACAAAATTATAAATCTATATTTTCTCTACATACCTGAGTACAGTATGTTACTTTTGTAATCCATTCTACAATGTTCAACTGGAACTCATTCCTCATTCTGATGCCTTGAGTACTCTCTGAATACAAATTGCCTTCTCTAGAAAATATGAGACTAGTAATGTCAGCACAGAATCTTATTTCTTAATTTTATCACTATTTGTATGGGTATGAAAATATGAAAGAATAAATTTAGGAAGACATTTAGCTATTTAAGCTGAATATTCAGTTTAAGAATATATTATTATGCAACTAGAAGACTATACATACGTATATTAATTTCTAAATGATTTTCTGATTACAGGGGACATGAATATTAGGAAAATTTGAATCACACGACCATATATTAATAGAAATAGATCTAGTACAAAACTGTACAAAATTTAAAAATCTCCAAAGAACAAGTTTTTTAATTGTTTTATTGGTGTGGGATTTTTCTGATTCAAAAATCGTTCATGCAACTTAAAAAAACTTAGGATAGTCTGTCAAATATGCAAATAGTCTTGTGGATTAAAAGTTAATTTACTAGCACTAACTCTTGGGGCCTTTGTATAAAAATATTTTGAGTTAGTTTAGATAACTGAATGGGTTTAAAAGAGAAGTGAATTTCTTCAAAAATATTCCAGAAGTACTATTTTTCTCTAAAATAGTTATCCTTGTAAATATGGTTATTCTTGTAATTAGTTTTAACTATTAAAGTTAAATCTGAGCCACTATGGCTCAGGCTGTTTCTTTGGGAACATATCATTTAGGAAATAGTCGAGGAGTTGGTGGGATAAAGATGGATTTATTAGTATTTGTTTTATTTATAAAAGGAAATAATCTTAAAGTTGTAGAAGCTTTAATTAAACAGCAACTTTAAACTCTAAAAATTATTAATAAATTATAAGGTGGCTTGAAATAATTCTACAGTATAATAATAGGTGCTAAGGATGTTCAGCACAATATTATGATTTTAATAGCATCCTTCTTCCTTTCTGCTCTAGCCAATACATGGCTTTCATTAAATACTACACAGGGCTTGGACAGAGTTAATTGTCTAAGCCTGTTCAAAAGGCCAGAAATTACTCTCAGGGAATCAAAACATTATGCTGGAAACTACGGACACAGATAAGAGTGTGGGCTTTAATTTAAAGAAACGGGATGAGTCCTGAGCCATAAACAAAGACACTCTGTATTGGTTTGAATAGCTAGAAACTTTTTTATTTTTTAAATACCACTTCAGATAAGCTTAAACCCCTTTGGATATAAACAAGACAAGTGATCAGCTCATGAGCCAAACTTGCCGAATTGTGGGGCCAGTACCTTAGGCACTGTACAATGTCAGGTATTTACATGTAGGTAGAACACACTGGGAAAATGAATATGGTATCGTTTCAAAAAAGGGCAACTCTAAGGAATAATGTAGGACAAACACAGAACCTATAGGAACTGTAAGCCTGAGGCACATAATAAACCCTTTAAGTCAGTATTCGTGATAATTAGATATGGGATGGACTGAAGTTTAATTCAGCACTATCAGTGACAGTTGGTTAAGCAATTGTGCAAATAAGATCACAGAAGACTTGTTTAAACCAAAGGTCTGCTTTTAAAATCTTTTGGTATTTCTGAAGTAGATTTTGCTGTTTCCAAACTCATTTATGGACTCTTCAAACGTTTATTAAAACATCTATTATATGTTGGGCCATGGTCAGAAATTTGGGGATATAAGAAGTGAAAGATATAGACCCTGATTTCGAAGGAGAATGAACACACCAAAAAACCAATGAGTACAAAACAGTGTGATGAGAATTATAAAAGGATGAACCTGGTGCTAGAAGGAGGAGTCCAGAGAGCCACCTGTGAGAGAAGAAAAAGAGAGAAGGTAGTACTCAATCTTGGAAGGAGTTCTAAAGGATGAGTGGAAGTCAGCCAGATGGATTTGGGTCCGGGAGCTAGAAGATCTTACGCAAAGGGATCGAAGCATTGGAGAGCGTGGCCCGTTTGGGGAAACATAGCAGTAATAAGGCTGGGAACCAGAGCCATAATATGTGGTAGCAAGACAGAACACGAAACTGAAGAAACATGCAATTGAGAGCCTTCCACATCTTGCCAGTAGCTTGAATTTTACCCTGAAGGCTGTGGGAAGCCGCTGGAAGGATTTCAGCAGGATTGTATTCTGACCACGGCAGAGAGAAAAGATTAGAAACAGGTACAGTGGAGGCGCCAACTGGGAGACTACTGCAGTAATCGAGGTGAAAAATGATGAGGTAATGAGTCCATCTTGCTTAGCCGGCCTCCATTCCCGTCTCCATGCAGGCTTGCTTTTTGGATTTTCTACACAGCATGTCACAAGCATTTGAAAGCTACATTTTCTACCTCTTCAGAGAGTAACTGTGCTAATAATAATAACAACTAATATCTATTGAGCTCTTACCATGTGCCAAAAGTCTAGACTCTTTACACATCACAAATTGTGTAATTGTCATAACAGCCTTATAAGGAACGTACTTCATTATCTCCATTTTACACACAAAAAAAGAAAGGAACAAGGCAGTCACAAAGCAGATGTGTCAGAAACTTCATTCAGAGTCTGTTTTTGACCCATTTGTCATACTGTCTCTCTGCTCTCATTACTGTCCTCAATAACATAATTCTTTGGGTGATTCCTCTCCTTTCTCCTGAGTACTCTTCCCAGCCTTATTTTGATTTTGTTTTGGCTGACTGAGTTTTCAGCCACTCACACTCAACAGTGTTTCAGGTTCTGCCCCTGGTCTTGACGCTGATAGGACCCTCGATCCACCCCTCAGCTGTGGTCACCTGCCTCCATTTAAGACTTCACAGCCTAAATGGTTGGATAGAGAAGAAAGAGTGACTTTTTAAAACTATTTATAGGTTAGAATTAGTGGGGTTTGTTAACTAAATGCACGGATTGGGTCAGGGAGAGAACAAGGACATTATGCCGCAATTATTAGTCAAATAACATTCAATATTTATGGTATTATGATTAAAAAATATTATTCACTGTGACCCATATAGTGCAATGTGACTATATTTCCTTTCTAGTACTACTTGTCTTTTCTCTGGAGTGAATAATTGCCTCATATTTTTTTATTTGCTTAGTTTTCTCTGTACCTGTCACTATGTTGTCCCCCAAGTCTCTGACAGAAGTATAAATCTTTTCTCAGTGAATCGCCCATGAGGAAATCTGTTAAATTCATTTGTAACTTGTAGACATTTCTTCAGCCTTCTTTATATTGGCTCCAAATCAGATTGTTTGTTCTCTAATTCTCTCTGATGTCTGAAGTCCTGGGGTTACCCTTTACCTGGGATTTCTGTGAATTGCTTTTGCCTCACTTCTATAGCCTGTACCCCATGTCTTCCAATATCTTGTTCTATTTCTTAGCTTTGTTGGAGCATGTCATCCCACAGCTGCTGAGAAAGAGGCCATGGAAACTGGGCAGAGTCCAGATTGTGCCCCACATGTTAATGATGGATGTGCATTCTGATGTCAGTCTTCTGACCTAATGGAGGTGTCATGCCATGCTGCTTTCTAAATATTCTGAATGTCATCTCAACATAGGAGGTAAATGTTTTGAGAATTTTCATGTCTGAAAATAACTGTGTTCTATACTGGCATATGATTAGTTTGGCTAGGTATAGAATTCTCATTTGGATCATCATTTTCACTTAGAAATTTGAAGTCACTGCTAAATTGTCTCCAAATGTTGGTGTTAATATTTCTAAGTCCAGCATCATTCTGAATCCTGGTTTGTTGCAGGTGACCTGTTTGTTCTCTTTTGAAGTTTTACGGATCTTTTGATCTCCCTTGTTCTTGCAGTTCTAGCTTTTTCATTTACTGAGCTGTACACTCTGGGAGCTGTTTCAGTTTGGTGACTTTTGGTCTTCAGTTCTTGAAATTTTTTCTTGTATTATTTTCCTGATAATTTTCTCTGTTAAAATTTTATATTTTCTCTTTTTCTGGAACTACTATTATTTTAACACTAGAGCTCCTGAACGAGGAGTTGATATATGTATACATGGTGAAATGACTACCACAATCAAGCTAATTACAAGTCTATCACCTCATCCTGTTATTTCTTTTATCTCTCAGAATAATAGTTATCTTTCCCCAGAACTTTCTTTGGGTCTCCAGATTGTGTGTGTCTGAGATTTTTGTTTTCCTTTTGTTTTGATCTTTTTCATGTTAAAAGATTTCTTCTTACGTTTGATGATCCTGGTGGTCCATTATTTATTTATTTGAGGAAGATTAGCTCTGAGCTAACATCTGCTGCTAATCCTCCTCTCTTTGCTGAGGAAGACTGGCCCTGAGCTAACATCTGTTCCCATCTTCCTCTATTTTATATGTCGGAGGTCTGCCACAGCATGGCTTGACAAGCAGTGGGTAGGTCCACTCCCAAAATCTGAACCAGCGAACCCCGGGCTTGTGAAGTAGAGCACACGAACTTACCCACTATGCCACTGGGCCAGCCCTCCATTTATTTTTAAGAGAACTAATAGCAATGTGTGTCATGGTGGGGAGATCTTTGGAGTGGTGAGTTTCTGAGTGGGAGCCACACTATAGGATCAGGCAGCAGTGAGCTGTAGATCTTTCCTCTTGGGCCTGTTAGCTTCTCCATCGAGGAATTATCTAATCCTTAGCTTAGGGGGCTGACTTAAGCCTGAGATCAGCAATCTGGGAGCCAAGTAAGGCAAGAGAGTATTTCTTTAAACTACCTTGAAAATAGCATCGACTCTTCTTTAATTTGATCTATATTTCCTCCCAATTTGTGACATTAGTGAGACTTTTCTTCACAAACAATTACTAAATATTTGGACCAGTCCTAGAACCTATACCTGTCACCATATATTTTAAAATTTGTAAGACTCTAAAAATCATTCTTTCAGATGATTACATTATTTTAGTAACTTGCCGTAACGACTGAAATTTTTGCCATTAAACTCTGTAAAGAAAGCACCCTTTAAATGCACCTATGTTGCCTGAAAGAAGTACCCTCATCATTTAACATACCACGTTAGCTCGTTGTCTCTTACTCAGGATCCTCTGAAAGAATGCCATGCAGAACAGGTCACTTTTGATTGGGAGAGGAATAGAGGAAACATATATTGCATGATACACTAGTCTTGATTTCCCTAATGGATTGTCATAATCGAGGATCCTGGGATGCATTAGGAACCTGAGGGACAGGGTGTGAAATGGAAATGGAGAAAGAGCACAAAGAAACAGAGCCCCTAGGTAAATTCTTCCTTGACAATATTTTCAAAGGAAAACCAAAATTAACAGTGGTTAGATCTGTAAAGCTGAGAGCTTAAAGATGTCAGAGAAGCAACAGGCCCATAGAATGCATCTGGGAAGGTGTGTGGATGAATCTGCTCGAGTAGAGTTCTAAAGTATGAAAAGTAGCATGACGTGGGGGGTGACAAGACTGAGAAAACAAATCATTGTTATCTATCTAGCAGGTTATTTGCATTTTTTTCTTGTAACCTAAGTAAATTATTTAGATTCACATGTGCTCGTGCAAAGAGAATTAGAGAAATGAGATTCTACGTGAATCATCCAAGCTAAAATATCACCTTTACTCAAAATATCTGAAATGTCCTGATAACTGAGACAAAAGTATGTCAATTTTGCATTTTTAAAAGCTTTTATGCTATGGGGGAACTCCCTTAGTCAGGGCTGTGTGTATGTGTGTGTGTGCGCGTGTATTCAATATGGATCCAACCAAAGAAATTAAATAACTGGATTTCACATATCAGGAAATTCAGAAACTGCTCAAGTCCTAGACACAGGATGTTTGGCTGCATCACCCTGGTGATGAGGCTGCAGAATCTAACGTCTAGAACAGTGTTTCCTTCCCTCGGTGATTCCAGCAGGCTTGGACTTGCTCAGTATTTTCTAGGGAGCTCACCACTCGGACACTGAGCTGCTCCCTAAAGAGATGCAGGTAATTCAGAAAGCTGTGGCTTGCTATGGGTACAGATAGGACGTGGGTCAAGGAAGAAGAGGACAAAGCTACTAAAGATTCTAGTTTTCCAGGAGTCAGAAAACAGAGGCCACTCTTTGTTTTTCTTAAACGTCAAGGCTAAGCTTCATTGAGGGGAGGATTGTTGTCAAGTGTCCAGGCTGAAGTCCACCTCTGGTAATTATATTGCTTAGACTTTAATTCCTTTGAAGTTTCAAATAGATAAGGTCTAATTTCCTCTTCCTGCTAATGCCTTCCCTCCATATACCTCTTCATTTCTTGTGTTGGTGGCTTGTGCAGTGTTGTGGGGCGGTGTTATAAGATTAGCTGTGTTTTATCAAATAGATTAGGTTATTATTTGATTTAGGGAATCTTTGGAAATGAAAGGTGATAAAGGGTTAGAAATTTGTAGGTATTACTATATTCCACTTATTTAAAGTAGTTTTAAGTTGGGGAATTAGGCATTATATTACCAAGGCTTTGCTTTCTTACCCACAGAGATTTATCTAAATACTTTAAGCAAGTATTTTTAAAATTTTTTGTGAACAGAACTTTGAAAATGGAACAAGATTTTTGTATTTTGAAGAAGCCCTGAGATAAATCCTTTTACCAAGCCCAAGGGCTGTCATGAGTTTTATCTGTTTTTGAAGTTTGGATTTTTGTACATGGTATCTTCAAGTACACATACTGTCAACTAAAAGTTGCAGAGAAACTTATATGCTCTTTAAATTTCTCTAGAAGACATGATTGATCCTCAGCCTTAGCCAGATTTTCAGAAAACAAACAAAAAGGAATGAAGGGCAAGAAATGGACTCACGCGTCAATTTCATGAATTGAGCTATATCAAATGTGAGCACTAGAACCTTTAGGACCTCAAAACCAAAGTTCTTTCCTTAGCTGTAAGCATCTGGCTACTAACTAGAAGTAAATTATGACTTCTTAATGTTTCAGTTTCACCTTAAATGAGAATTAGGTGCCCAGGAGCCAAACAGTAAAAGAGCCTTTGTCTAGGCAAATGCTTTTAGGAAACTGTGCATGTAATTAACTAGCAAGTATCTTTTTCTAAGTCACTGCTTTGTTTTCGCAAATGTTACACATCCTTATTTGAAGGCAAATTTGGACAGCTTGCATTGGCAACCCACGTCCTGAGTTGGTCTGGCTATTAACAAGTTAAATGTCCTTGGAAGAATAGTTGAGAGGAAAGGAAGGAAAGATAGCTCTTCTGAAATTTCAAAAGAGAAATTCCCACCTCTTTTTCTTGCCAATGCTCCAAACGGAGTGTGAATTCGGTGACTGCTAGACTGTTTGTGGTGTGGATCTGTGAGCCAGTGTGCACAGTTCAAGCCTTGCCCGTCATTTCTGAACCCTGACTAATAACGGGTTTAGGCTTTAATACATTAGTCAGCACAGAGGCCTGACCAAGGTTGTTTGACAGGGCAAAAAAGCATGAAAGAGACTTTACTCTGTCTCTTCTGCTTCATATTCATAAGACCTTCTTTCGTTTTTGTATTTCATTTGTTTCATTTAAGGCCGACCAGCAGATTTTAGATGATAAAGATTTTTTGCTTTAAATATGATCAGGGAAAACGGATCATTCTGAAAAAGCTCTGCGTATTTCAACATGCACAAACCTTGAGAAATTTTGAATGAAATAAAAAAGCCAGTTGAAAAGAATTCATATAATATGATACATTTATGTAAATTTTAAACTTCTTTATATTTTTATGGCTACATCCGTACATTGGAAAGACGTATTTATATTCATAAGAAGGACGAACACCAACTCCAGGAGAGTGGTTATTTGTGGGGGAGGGAGAAAGAAGAAAGCAACAGCTTTCACTGGGGTGAATTGGGACTGTAGTTGTAATCTGTTTTTCCTCAAAAAAGGAGAAAACTATAACTCCTTTTAGCATATATGGCAAAATGTCAGTACTTTTAAAATCCAGGTTTATTTTTTTGCAATATTTAATAATTCAAAATTTACAAAATTTATATAAATACAAAACAGTCTCTGAGGTTGCTGAAATACTTGAGTTCATTTCAACAAGCCTTTATGGAGAATCTACTATGCATTAGGCACTGGGAACACAAACCACAAACTTGAGGGTCCCATGGTCCCTACCAAAGGGAACTCACAGGCACGAGAGAAAGAGACATGTAACAAATACAATAAAACGTGGTAATCACAATCATGTTATACATAATGGTTTCTAAATAGAATGATTGACTCTATGATGATTACTTTACTAGACAAAAGTAGAGGAAATCTAGACCAGATTAATGTTAAAAAGTCATCATGAGTTGAATTAAAAAATAATTTACTTTCATATTTAATATTTCAAAGTATTCTCAAAAAGAGGTTTTCAAAATATAATTGGCAAATGTTCCCGTGTAATTTACTTAAATACTAAATATTTATTATGTCCTTTAGCAGATGTTTCCTTTGTGGTCACTTCTGAGTCTGTCTTTATGATTCATTTTGGTTTTTATCATGGAAACATTGTCATCCCAGATTGATAGTCAAATCTTCACAGAGAGGGCTGTCTAGTTTTCATATTTTTATCGCTCAATCTTTGGAGTTTTTAGCATAGTCCTATATAAAAAATAACAATTTATTTTTTAAAAATTTCAATTCTTTTTGAATGCCTACTATATGTTATTGGATCACAGTAAAGAGGTGTTTAACCCCAAACTCAGCATTTGGGGCCAAGGGCAAAAGGGAAGACACTTGGAATTACACTTTATCCTGTCCATAATATGCAGATACAGTGTACGAAAAACATAACGTCATGTATGAAAATGGTGCAAATGACATCCATCACTCCAGGCAGAGGAAACACTACAGTTAATTACCAAGAAGGCTGGCGAGGCACTTTGGAATCTGAACAATGCACTACTGGCTCCCCTTCCGAGAAAATACTAATGGGAAACACTAAAGTTTTTTTCCACCCAACTTTCATCCAAAGAAAAACTACCACAAAACTTAGCATTCCACAGTTGGGGTAGATATAAAAACAGGAAAAAAGGCAGTTTATTCTATTCATAGCTGTACTTGGTTACCAATAATGCTAACAGATTGCCATCAATAATTGTCAAAAATAGAACAGTAAATATTTGATATCTCAGCTGTAATTAAAAGGAGCATAATGTGATATTGGGGTGCGAGGAATAAGAGAGATCTCTGATAAATCAGCAGAGGGAGCAGGTACAATATGTGAGTCACAGTAGTAAACACACATTACACCTGATGGCTCAATAGAAAACTCCGTTCCTGGGGCATGCATTGATCCCCTTAGCAACAAACAACCTGGGGTTACAAAAGTTTTACTTTAACCAAAAACCTGTTTGTGGAAAAGAAGAGTTTATCTGTGTCCAGAAAACAACATTGATAACAACGAAATGGAAAAAGATCAAGCAAACCCAGAAGCATTTAAAGCAATCATGGTTGCTAAGGAGATAGAAAGTAAAGTCAACACAATGTAAGGGACAGTTTCAGACAGCAACAGTCCAAAATGTTGGGGCCACAGCCAAAGCGAGAGCTGAGTATGTGCATGGTAGAGAAAGTGGTAACACCACATCTGTAACGGTGAGAATAGACCTGTAGGTCTGTTTCTTGGCTCCCAGTGTAGCCTCGTGAACCTAGCAACCATCTCCCTTTCTGACCTAACTGGATCCCACTTATCCTCCATTGTTTGCTGGCTATATTCTGGTAAGGACTTCTCCCCCATCAGGTAGAATGGGAAAGACTCCCTGTCCTAGGAAGGAGCTGCCTGAGTTGCAGAGTCCTCTTTGTAGAACAGAAGGGCTGGAATTTGCCTCTGTCTTCTGTAGCCTGGATTACCTGATTCCTTCCTTAATCTCCTTTGCCCATTTGGTTCCTAAAAGCAGGCTTCCATGTGTTTGCTGGGCCCAGCCCCAGAAGATAATCCACCTCTTCCTTTGTGTTTCACTTCTTATCTCAGATCCATCTGCTTTCCCTCTCTCCATGGTTCAGTGCTACTGGTGGGAACACTAGCATTAACAGTGACTAATGTTTATTGAGTTCTTACTATATTTCAGGTATTGTTCTAAACACTGTTCAAGTGTTAACTCTTTTAGGTCTTGTTAACAGCTGAGGTTGATACACTTTTCATCCCCGTTTCACAGATGAGGAAACAAGGCACAGTTAAGAAGTGTCTGGGCCTGGAATTAAACTAGGTGGCTCACAATCTTGACCAGTACACTATGCTGAATTTCATGCGACTCTGTGCAATAATGGAATTACGTGGGATAATAAAGGGCATGGAAGAAATACAGTGACTTTCAATGTACTAAAAATACCTTGATGTGAATTAAATGCTTTCTGATGATAAATGTCACAGTTACCATGAAATCCTTCTTTGAAGGTCTTAAGAGCTGGTGCGTGTTGGGATAGTGGTGGTCCTTTTTCCACACCAATTCAACAAATATTTGAATACCTGCTATGTGTTCTAAGAAATCAAAAGCAATTCAGATGAGATACCTGCCCTCAGAAAGCTTTCAGTCTACAGGCCAGACCCATGGCTGAGTGGTTAAGTTCACGCACTCTGCTTCAGCTAGCCCAGGATTTCACTAATTTGGATCCTGGGTGCGGACCTAGCACCACTCATCAAGCCATGCTGAGGCAGCGTCCCACATAGCCTGATGGGAAGGACCTAGAACTAGAATATACAACTATGTACTGGGGGGCTTTGGGGAGAAGAAGAAGAAAAAGAAGATTGGCAACAGATGTTAGCTCAGGGCCAATCTTTAAAAAATAAATAAATAAATTTTTTAAAAGCCCCATATATCTTCTCTAGAGCCGCCCTTCCCCCCCACCAGATCACTGAGCTCGAGTGCACATACTCACGCACATACTGATTCCAGCTCCAGGTGACTGTTCTCCTTAGCAGCCCCTGCTAACCTTAAAAAAAGGAAAAGAAAAAGAAAGCTTTTAGTCTAGAGGAAGCCAGACATCTAGACAAATACATACTAGCGTAAAAGGTGCTATACGTGTATATCAAGATACATGGGCAACAGTGATCAAATTTATCAGAAATAAAGAAGAAGGAGGGTTTCGCAGAGAAGAATAGTTAAAATACATGACCAGGCATCGGTCCTGATCAAATTAAATTCATTGTCTAAGTATATTTTTTATCTTCTAATATTTGAAGAAGCAGATTTCACAGGAACTTGGGGCCAAGTTTAATTTTCTTCATCATGTCCTGTTCTTTCTCAAATTACAGTGAGAGAGATTATGTAGTATTGAAATTTCTACGCTGGTGCCAATTGTTTTCCCAATGGGTGCTTTGGCAGTTCATAAATATATCTACATAATTGGCTATGTTAGGCCTGGTGTGATGTTGACATGTCTTGTGACTCTCAAGGTCTGGGAGAAGCTTGTAGAGATTATGAGAACCCTGAATTAACACTTTGCCCTCAGTTATTACCTAATCATGCACATTAATTATCTCATGGAAGGGTTTGTGGCGACAATGGATGAGAAGGGCTGTATTTTGAGTGGCTGCTTAGGAAAGGTCAAAAGTGCTCTCTAATATCTAGCCTTAAGGCACTTTAGATGTGATTTCCAAACTGAAAGCTACAGCAATGTAAGAGCCTTCCATGGTAACTCACCTGCATCGGCTGGGCTCCAGCAGCAAGCTGTGCAGGGCTAGAGCCAGAGCCCCCCTGAAGCAGCTCATAGTGTGGCAGAAGTGAGCAAGCATTAAGCTGAAGCCTGGGAGAAAAGTATAATTAAGGCACTTCCATTAGAAGTGAGGAGCACCATCTTAGAGACGAAGAAACGACAGTGCTCGAGATTCATTCTCTCAAAGGAGAGAGATGAACTGGAGAATCCACAGAAAGTGTAAGTTACTTCATCAAATTTGCGGTGCAACGCATATTTGGGCACAGAATTCTGGGTGGGTGAGGGGTTGCTTCTTCTGTAATGTAGCACAGTACTGGATCTGCAGGAAGGGGTGCTGATGCAACAGAAGAGAGTTCCCATGTGTGATCTAGCAGCGAGGGTGAGTATCAGTGAAATGGGGGAGAGAGGCTAAGAACAGGGTGAGGCAAGTGAGGCTAATTTGTTCAAGTGTGGGATTGGGTTCTTTCTTTCTTTAAAATTTTGAACTTCTGTTCATCATAGATTTTTTATATTAATATTGATATTCTAAAATATTGTATTAAAGTATTATTTATCTTGATTACTATGTTTTTGACACCCCCTTAAATTTTGCACCCAAGGGGAGTGCCTCACTTGCCCCACCCTTGTGGCAGCGCTGCACGACTGCCATTGAGGGAGATGTTTCCGCACGAAATACAGATTCATTGCACCTGATTGTAGATGCGACCTCACAGGGCATCTGATCTTATCTTATCCCAGAGGCTGCAATTCGAAGGCCTGAGGACCCTTTTATTTGCCATAAACATTATTTATTTTTGAAAATCTATTTAGTTGCCCCCGTTTTGAATTGGAAGATTTCTTCTAAAACAATTTGGACATCTGACTTCTCTTGAAAAGTTGGAAGGTCGAATACACTGGCTCTAGGTTGTTGCATGGCAGGAATCAATTAAGGCCGACTAGAATCTCCCGTCCAGTTCATTGGACTCACTTCATACCTGGATGTTACTACCTGGTGCTGTAGCCAAGGAGATTCTAAGCCTTGATTAACTGCAGGATTCTTTCAATAAAATTTCTTAAAAATGGGCTTTCATTCATTTAATAAATACTGATTTTTTTGTGCCTACTATGTGTAACGTATCATGCTGAGGAGCAAGATGACAAGGTTCCTTCCCTCTTGGAACTTTTTAAATCTCATAGGCAATGTTATGGGTTGAATTGTGCACTGCCCTGAAAAAGGTATATTAAGTCCTCATTCAAGTACCTCAGAAGGTGACCTTATTGGGAAATAGGGCCTTTACAGAGGTAATCAAGTTAAAATGAGGTCATTAAGATGTGCCCTAATCTAATATGACAGATGTCCTTTAAAAAGAGGGAAATCGGGATACAGAGACAAAAACAAACAGAGGGAAACACTGTGAAGACACACAGGGAGACGATGGCCGTGGGAGTGGCGTGAGGCGTCTACAAGCCAAGGAATGCCAAGGATTGCTGGTAAACGCCAGAAACCAGAGGAGGCAAGGAAAGATTTTCCACTAGAGCTGTGGGAGACCATGGCCCTGCTGACCCTTCTGACTTGTAGCTTCCAGAACTGAGACCATAAATTTCCGATGTTCAGCCACCAAGTTTTTAGTACATTATGACAGCAGCCCCAGGAAACGAATACGTGCAGTTAGTAAATAATGGTTTGAACAAATAGTTGAATAACAACTGTGACCAACATAATGAAGGGACCATATAGAGCGCTGTGAGAGTGAATGTTGAGGTGGCGAGCTGATCTCAGTAGGAGGTTATGGGGCCTTTTCTGAGGAAGGTGTGTTTTAGCTGAGGTCTGAAAGATGAATAGAAGTTACTTTCCAGTAGTGAGGAAAACAGGCACAGTCAGCCTGGAAGGACTGTTGTGTGTGTGAAGGCTCTAAGGAAAAAAGGAGTAGGATATATTCAAGAAACTGGAAACCAACTGGTGGCTGAACCACAGAGGGGAAACTGCAGAGCCTGGTTAGGTGGGCCCTAAATAATAGGGTGTATTGACTTATAGCTGTGTTACTTTGGGGAAGTTATTTAACTTCTCTGACGACAATAACAGGACTGACCTCACATGGTTGTTATGAGGATTAAATGAGATAGTAAATAAAATAGTCTTAAAAGAACGGCTGGCACATATGCCTCCAGAGATATTACCTATTGTTATGACTCCTGTTGTTCTTGTTGTTGCCATTATTACGGACAGGACGAGGATGGTCAGTGCCCTGGGATACCCTTAGCATGCTGGTCTCTATCTTGAAGGCAATGGGAAGCTAATGTACGCTTTTAATCAGGGCATAACCAGATTTTATTTTTGAAAGCTCCATCTGACGGATTAGAGGTCAGCGGGGATGCAGCCACTGGCAAAAGTTCCTGTAGACAGGTGTTGGAAGGGGCAGTCCTGCCTTGCTCACCTTGTAGAATTTGGAGAGATCACACACCATTTAAATAAATTTTGAAATTCCATAGAAAGCTGCCTTCTTGTAGGTTTCACGGTTTTCTTCTGGAACAAACACGCCCTGGGTGATGCATGGATTTTTAATCTCAGTTCTTCTATCTATTTAGCAGATGGCCTTGAGCAAGCCTTGTATGTGCTCATTTAATTATAGGCACAAACAGGTATAAGGGAGAGCTAGATCCTATATATATGGTGAAATTAAGATCTTTGGTTATCGAACACATCAAAAATATCTCTATAGAAGATCCCAAATACTCATTCTCTTTTGACTTTTTATTACCTTTATGTCTTGTGACTTCATTTTAGAAGAGAAATTGAATTGATTTGTTCTTCACAAAGCCACATTCATTGCTATCAGAATTTGTGGCCTCAGGTGAAGGCAAAATGCTGGACTGGCAAATGTTTACAACAAATCTAAGTTTTAAATAATGCACTGGATGTGCCAAAAATTCATTAGGTAATGAAAAACCATCAAGAAAAATTGAAAATGCTCTAGTTCTTTCTGGATTTACGGTTGATTTTAATACAAAGCATCACATTTGATATAATTAGTTTGCCTAATATTGGCAGACTTAAGAAAATTATCTGATGAATTCATTGTCAGTGGAGGATTTACCTGTGATGGCAGAAGTGAGAAATGTTAAAGTTTAGATACATATCAGATAAATGTTCATTTCCTGGTGATAGTTTATGATACTCAGCTTTAAAAGGAGAAAGGAACTCCAGAGCAGAATTTCTTCTCTGTAAATTCTAATGTTTCCTGAATTTATTCTACTATAATAGAGTATCGTTTTATAAGGATTTCTTTCCTTTACAAGACCCTTATTCAATATTTTATTCCCTGTTGAGTAAAATTATATATGAGTATTAGTTTATTTGTGATAAACACTTGTGTGTACACTGATTAAAGCACTCATGTTTATATGCAAAAGGTGGGTGTTTTGACTTACATGAATTTTCAAAACTAAAAAGAAGTCACATGGGACTAAGAACTACCATTACTAAAGAGATTCTTGCTTACGTTAAAAAATTCTTATCCTTCTTCATATTTTTGTGTGTATGTGTTTATTTTAAAGTAAACAATATACAAAGCCATTAAAAAAGATATTATTGACATATATTTTAGGGTTACTTCTCTTTTTGCAAAATGAACCTCCCGACTTTGATGAATTTTGCAAAGTTTTATGGCAAAATGACATTTTTCATTTTTCAGGGTGGGTACTTTAATCAGAAATCTTTTCATCAACTCAATGATGTTTTACTGAACAGACGTGGAAATAGTTTTACTAATGTCATTCTTTCCTTATTTTAACTCCATGATTACAAAACTGTGGTGTATTTTCTTTGCTACTATATATCCCCAAGTGCTGGAAAAGTGCCTTCCTGGTATACAGAAGGTGCCTAATAAATACTAGTTGAATGAGTGAATAAATATATTTCTTGTACCATAAATGACATAATCCATGTTGATGGTGTTGTAAATGGTAAGAACTCTTGAACTGGACACTTTTGAGACTGAGAGTATATGGTGATTTGTGCCAGCGCCTGCCATGATTTGCCAACCTTGTTGGCAGGGGACCTGAGTTGCCCACTAGCCCAATTTCTCACCAGTCACAGAAACAGCCTCTGTGACTGTGAGCTATCAGAGCAGAGTGAATCCAAATCCTATTTTTCATCCAGGATTATCAAAGTGTGCTCCCCGGATGATAGCATCAGCATCAACTGAGAACTTATTATTCATGCCAATTCTCAGGCCCCAGACATAAAGCATCAGAAATTCTGGGAGTGGGCTCAGCATTCTGTGTCATACAAACCTCCAGGCGATTCTGATGCACACTCAAGTTTGAGACCCACTGCTCTAGATAATTGTTATCTGGGCACTGCTAGCATGTACTTCTTCTCTTCCTTTTCTATTCTTCCAGTGATGTTCAACTTCCCTTCTGATTGACATATTCTAATTTGAGGGGTATGAGTACTTCAAAATGAATACATTTTGTCCTTTAAGGAATTGCCTTCTTAAAGTAATTTGCATAGCCCAGATCTGACTGACATTTTATAAGCTTGCTTGGGATTTAGCTCTTGTAGTATCTATTACTACATAGCAAATTACCCCAAAACTTAGCAGCTGAAAATGAGAACCATTTATGATCTCACAGTTTTGGAGGCTCAAGAATCTGAGAGGAGCTTACGTGGGTGGTTCTGTCTCAGTTGCTCAAGAAGCTGCCCTCAATATGTTGTCTAGGACTACAGTCATGTCATGGCTTGACTGGGGAAGAATCCACTTTCAAGCTTTCTTACATGGCTTGAAACCTCAGCTATTGGAAGACCTCAGGAGATCTGCCTCCAGGCTTACTCACGTGGGCCTCTCCTCAGGGCTGCCTTATGGCATGGCAGTAAGCTTCCGCCAGAGGGAGGGATCCAAGAGGGAGTGAGAGAGAACACACAAGAGGGAAGCCACAGTCTTTTAATAACTTAATCTTGAAAGGGACATCCCATCGCTTGTCCTATATTCTATTCATTAGAAGCCCCCATTCAAGGAGAGGGCATGACACAAGAGCTTGAATACCAGGAGGCAGGAATCACTGCAGGTCAACTTAGAGACCCTTCACATAGGGAAATTATTTCTCACTCTGTCCAATATTTTGCATTGCAATGTTTCAGTTAGGACTTTTGATTTCTAGTGTCAGAAATCTTAACACAAACTGGCAAGTACAAAAGAAAATGTGTTGAGCTTTCAAAAATTGTCACCTTGGTTCTGTTTGCTTTGTATTGGCTCCATTCTCAGGTAGCTTGTCCTCTGATATCGGCATAATCGATTCCAAGGCTTTCAGGTTCAACGTCAGTGGTATAGTGCGAAAGTCTCTTTTCCCAGAAATCACAGGCCCATGCCTGAACCAAGTGAGAGGTTGAGGAATCTCGACTGTTTTAGCTAAGACCAGGACACATATTGCACTCACAATCAGGGATGAATCCCACAAGAAACACAGCAGCTATGAGAGGGGCAG
The DNA here is from genome assembly GCF_037783145.1 of Equus przewalskii. NCBI lineage: Eukaryota > Metazoa > Chordata > Mammalia > Perissodactyla > Equidae > Equus > Equus przewalskii. Next base: position 20,173,266 of record NC_091853.1, on the reverse strand, counting down.
GTAAGTGCCCTCAGAGGGACCACCTCAGGCAAGCGTTTCACTGAAGTACTGCCTATACTGTTGTCTACCCCCAAGTTTGCAGTCAACTACATCTCTTGGAAAATTCCTAACTTCTCCCTCACCATCTATTCTCCACACCCAATGGATCACAGAGCCCTGTTGATCTACCGGGACTGGTCATCTCCTCTCCTCCACTCCCATCCAAATCACCACGAATCTCTCACTTGGGCTAAAGCAATAACACTTAAATTCGCTATCTATGTGCTCACATTTTTGTTCACCTTCTGCCTGTTCTCCAAGTAGAAACCAGAGTGATCTTTTAAAAACGCCGTCTGATGAGATTAGTCCTTGGCTGAAAATTTATCAAAATCCCATTAACTAAATCCAGGTGCCACACCACCTGGTCTTTGCCTGTCTCTCCAGCTTGATCATGGTCCACCACCAATCCTCACTCTCTGGGCTCCCCAAATTCTCCAAGCTTCTTCCTGCCACAGGCTTTCTACACGTTCTTCCTCCCCTTGAGGAAGCTCTTTCCTTACACTATGTATCTCTCTCTTCACCCTTGCTGATCTTCAGGGTCCAACTTTAGTGTCATTTCTTTGGACAGGCCTTCCCTGACCCACCAACATTAGATAGTCTCATAGCATTATGGCACTTACTGAATTTTAATTTTATGTTTGTTTAGCACCTTCCCTCTCTAGACCAGAAGCTTAACGAAGGTAGCAACCTTGTTATATCCACAGAGCTTCTGTTTGGCACCTAGTAGGCATTCAATAAATATTTGATGAACGTGATTCATTCTTCCTCGTCTTAGACCTGTGCAGTCGTGTTATCCAGAAGATTAAATAAATAGCTAAATTTATTACAGAGTTGGATTTTGCTGGTGGTCTTGCGTGGCCAGGAGCTGGTTCAAGGGCCCTGGTTCAAGGGGTTGGATCAAGCACAGGAGAGTATAAAATTCTTGTGAGACTCTACAATGTTAAACATTTATATGTTGTCTCACTTTGTCTTACAACAATCTCTTGTGAGTTTAGTGTATTATTCCCATTTCATAGATGAGGAAACTGATGGTCAGAGAGATGGGACTCCCTCAAACTCATGTGGTTCAGAATTGGTAGAGTTAGGATACCCATGGAAGTCACTTTGACTCTAAAATTCCAGGCTTGATTGGAATTATGGGAAAGACAGTGGCATGGTCTTTTTTTTTTTTTTTTTAACTATGGCATTTTGAGTAGGCCAATTTCAGAAAGCGAAATAAACATAAAAGTGAAGCTCTGTAGATTTCATGCTGCTAGTTGGAGCAGAACAACATGCATATGAGGGCAGTATAGAATTTTGGGGAGCTAAATCTTTTTATTACATACTTCAGGTTCTCCTATCCATTAAAATAAAGTTCAAGAGTGTCAAGTGGTCCTGCAGCATGAAAGACTTAGAGTGCACCTGGTCTTTCTGTTGCGCTTTTGATGGGGATTTATATGTGTTGCGTAATGTAGGCATAAAATTAAATAGGATAAACCATCCCATTTCCTTGTTTCTCAGGTTGCAATGATATACAAACTAGTCTACTTCCTTTTTTGACTCTTATTTCAAAGATCATGAGTGAGTGTGTGTTTGGCACCTCTTAAAGTGGTAGGAGCATTTGATCGAGGGGGCTGTGAAGGACCTCAGTGGAAGGCAAGGCTAGATCAGTGTGGGAACTGGTTTCTTGATTCAAATTATTTATGAGGTTGAGGCTGGCTTGTTGGAGTGACTCCTGCTAATGTTACAGTTTGGAATTTTCTGTTTTAAATCTTATTTTAATGTCTCTGTCAAGTAAATCCGCTCCCCTCTCAGCACTCTACGTATGTGTGTGCCTAACGTGAGAATAATGCAAAGGGGAACATGGAGGACAATGGCGACATGTAAATTGATAGAGAAAAGGAGGGAAAAGGGCAATTCATGATTTGGAACTGGTGGTGAGTCCTACATCCCATGAATCTGGAAAAAGGGAAGCACGATACAATCATATTTAAGCCATGAGTTAATCCCCCACTGCAGGAAGCATTAGTCAGTTTGACAGAAGGCCAGTGCTTGGTAAGGTGTGGTTAAAGTTGCAAAAGACTCAGAGGAAATAAAAAAGAATCACCAAGTTGGTGAACCAAAAGGGAAAAGAAAAAAAAAAAGAATACTCAAAGTGTTTGGGATCATTTCATCTGGAGAAAAAAAAGCCTGTGATAGAGTAGAAAATGATTCTGAAGGTGGTGAATTCATCTCATTTCCTACATATGCAGGATATCTTGGTTCCAAAGTCCTGGAGGGAGACCAGGTGAATGATGTCAGCAATCCTGCCTTCATTCAGATGTTTATCAACACCTATTCAGTACCAGTCACTGGCTATTGTGGATACTCTGGGGAACAGAGAGACGTGTTTTATGCCCTCGCTGAGCTTACCATCTAGTTTACAAAAAGCACACCACAATGCAACAAGGGCAAACATGGAAACAAAAGTTGCCCTGGGAAGCAAACAGTAAGACACCTGACTAGCCAAGATTCAGGAGAAACTTCCAGGCAGCTGAGAGAGCTGAAGGATAGTGCCTGTGATGGTTAGTTTTATGTGTCAACTTGGCTACGTTATAATACCCAGTTATTTAATCAAACACTTATCTAGGTGTTGCTATAAAGGTATTTTTTAGAGGGGGTTAATGTCTACAATAGCTGTCTTTAAAGAAAGATTACCCTAGATGATGTGGGTAGGCCTCATATAATCAGTTGAAGGTCTCACGAGCAAAAACGTAGGTTTCCCGGAAAAGAAGAAATTCAAGCCTCAAGTATCAACTCTTGCCTGAGTTTGCAGCCTGCCAGAGCTGCTCTGGGGATTTCAAATGGACTTGCCAGTCCCCATGATCATCTGAGCCAATTCCTTAAAATAGATCTTTTACACACACACACACACACACACACTCTCACACACACATCCTATTGGTGTGTTTCTCTGCGGAACCCTACTGATACAGCATCTTAGCCATGTAAAATTGAGGACAGGACTGGGGAAGGTGTGTGAGAGAAAGTGACAGTACCCAGGAAGGCCTGGAATGAAAAAGAGAAGCCAGATCAGGAAGCACATTATATGTGACCTAGAGAGTTTGAAAGAGGTTTAAGTCCAGGAGCGAGAGGATCAGATTCACATTTTAGAAAGCACATCCGATTTTATTATTCCTGAGAGTACAAGTCGAGAAAAACATGTTTCAATTCCAGCAGGAAGGAATTCCTAATAAGGAAGACATTTTTAATAGGAGAAAAGGAGGTGCTGAATCTATTTTGGAATTTTAAAAATAATTAGACATTTTTAATCATTGATAGCCACAGTCTTGCAAGAGGTTTATAACGTTCTTTTTACAACCTTACCTCTTTCGCGTCTATAGCTTTCACTAGTTTCTCGTCTATAGCTTTCACTAGGAAGTTTTCCTGGTAACTGGGAAAAAGATAAACTCACACAGCGGTGGAGGTGAGAGGGTGGAGGTCAGCAGGGGATTCCGACTATGAAAGTGGGAAGGAAGGGAGAGTTTACAAACCGACTGAAGTTCCGCTACATCATGTGTGTGGTGCGAGGACTCGCCCGTTACAGCCGCAGCCTGTACTCTGCGCGCTTTCTTCCCCTGTCTGCGGATTCGGTTCCCGCACCCGTGTCGCCACGAGTTCAGCTCCCCCGCGCGGCGGTCCACGAGTCTGGGTGGGGTCTGGTACTTGCCAAGCTGGGATCTTAATGGAGAGATAAGCTGGGAGCACCGAATTCAGACTGAGGTCCGATCTCCCACCCAAGAGCCTTCGCAACCTCAGTCCCCAGAAAAGCGGTCTTGCCCTAAGAGTCTGGCCGATTTTCCTTCCATTCCCTCTGCATCCCTAGATATCTTCACCCTGGCTCCCGGTGCGTTCCCCATCCTTTCTAGTCCGGAACATTCTGTTGATCAGAGCTCCCTGCCCAGGTCAAGCACCCTTGGAGATGAGGTGGGGGTTGCTGATGACGCGAAAACCCTTCCCCGGGTGTAACCTGGAAGAAGCCAGCAGCCTCCTTACCGCCCCCACTCTGGGAGTCTCAGGGCGCCAAAGGGGGCACTTCTCTGTACAACCCTGGGGGGGATTAAAGGGAGGGGAGGATGCCTATGTGAAGGGGTCCTGGGAGCTGCGCCCTAGAACTCGGTCCCACACCCCGCACCCCGACCGGGAAGGAGATGAGTCGGAGCCCTATGTGCCACATCGCAAGAGGGAGGATGTGGGGAGGAGGCAAGGGTAGTGGAAGAGGCTGAGAGGAGAGGCAGCAGGTGAACCCAAGGGCTGTGCCCTAAGGCGTCGAGCAGGCTGAGAGGGACTTTGGAGGGGAGCCCCAGGCAGGGGCGACGCAGGCGAGGGTTGAGCTAGGAGAGGGTGTGGAGAGGCTAGCCCAGGCGTTGAGTCAGGGAGGGGGGAGGAGACGAGGGGGAGGGAGTTCCGAAAGGAGGGAGAGGAGCCGGCGAGGGGCGAGAGGAGCGAGCCTGGAAGGGAGAACGGCCGTGGGCGCCCGGCCCGCCGAGACCGTGCCACACCCCCGCCCGGGGCACGGAGGGCTTCGCCGGGGGAGCCGCACAAAGACATGCGAAGCGGGGCTGAGCGCGGCTCGCGCACAAAGACGCCGGGGCGCACGGCCGCCGCGGCTGCCCCCACCGCCCCCGCGCCGCGCCGCGCTGGGGCCGGGCCCGCGCCGAGCCCGGGGCGGAGCGCGCGGCGGCGGCGGCTGCGGGCCGGCGCGGGACCCGGGTCGCCCGCGCTCTCCGGGTGACCCGGGCCCGGCGGCAGGCGCGCGCGGGGGCGGCGGCGCCCGAGCCCAACTTGGCGGCGGCCTCGCCCTCTGCCCAGCCCGCTGGTGTCCCCTCCTTCCCGCGATTTCGTTTCTTCTCACGCTCCCCCCTCCCGCGTCCAGCCCCGCTCTCTCCACCTTGTAAAACAAAGCCGGGGAAAATGCCTGCCCGTGCAGCTCGGAGCGCGCAACCCGACTCTGAATAAGAAGTGAGTACAATGGCGTGTTTGTGAAAGCTTCAAGTCCGTCTTTTGCAAAATACATTTTGAATGCTGCATGCCTCATGCTTCCCAGCGCGTTGCGGGAGAGACCCGGCTATAGAGCGGGAGGTGAGACCCCCCCCCCCCCCCGCCGCCGCCCGCCCCGCGCTTTCCCGCCCCAGCCTGTCCTGGGAGGGCTGCAAACGCCCCGCTGGCAGCAAGCGGACGTTTTCCACCTTCCTTTCCCGTCCAAGGTGTCGGGTCAGAATCCCAATCCTCTCCTGGATGTTTCTCCCTTTCTCCCGCTGGTGCCTGGGGGTTCTGCATCTGCATTGGGTATGGGTTTGGGACACCTTGGGGGAGTTTCCGAAGGAGGAGGAGGGTCAACCCTTGGGAGTAGCCGACAGGCAGGACGCATGGTGACCCTGGTCACACTTGTTGCCCATTGCCTGGTGGGACAGGCAGTGGTGCTGAAAAAAGCTGGTTTCTCCTGGTATTGAGTAGTCAGTTGCGGCTATGAGCAAAGAAGACAGACCTGGGTGAAGATGGGAGACTACGATTAAGAGACTGTGATGTGCTGGGGGCGGAGGGAGAGTGATGGTGCTGAGAGTCTGTGGAAGGGGCGAATCTTTGATTCCTTGTTCTAAGGAGCTTCTCTTTCCGATCATACATCACACGATGTGGAGATGGAAACGCAGAGGGTTCCCCATATTAAACCGAGAGAAAAGGCTGTTATGTTTTATTTTGATATGTCACCAGTTTCTGCCCATTCTCTCTGCCAAGTGTGCATTATATATATTTCTGCTAATTAAAAAATAGGGCTTAAAAGAATTAAACTACATCAGGAAATGTATTAGCTTAATACACACAGACACACGATCTTTTTAAAAAAAAATCTGTCGGCTTTCCCCCAAAGCATATAATGATACTCTCTGACTTTGGCATTGGGATTTAGGCTGAGGATTTGGGAGCATCAAGGTAAACAGTCTTGGTGTTCTCCAGTTCTGCAGATTAGAAACCACTGGTGTGAAAAATCAGAAATATGAGAGCACAGAGAACCCGAGAGGAAAGGCTTGGAAAGCTTCCTTCAGAGAGATAATGTAGAGCTTCCCTGTGATTTTCTGTTATTTTTATTCCAAAAATGGCTTAATTTTAGATTTTGATCTTTATTTTTCACTCAGACTCATTAAGCAGCTTGGAGGCGGGATGGGGTGGCTAGACAGCAGATGACTGATTTCAGCTGTTATCAGCATTTCTATTAGAAAAGTTTTTTTTTTTAAAAAAAATTCAAACATTAAACACATATCCAGTGCTAATTGTGAGTGAAGTTGCCTTTATAAATGTTATATGTTAAAGGTGTCTATTAGTTTATGGGTTTACTCGGAGCAGGTGACTATCAGGAGGGAAACGTGGACATACCTGTCCACAGCAGGTTGAACCACAGGGAATCGTTGTAATGAGCTGTCCGTTTGTAGACCCTCCACTTAAAGCCGTGGGTGCTTTTACCTCTTCAGAGCTCTGACTTCATCTCTTCAAAGTCAGGAGCATTCAGAGCTTCGCTGGGTGAAGAGCCCTCGGTTATCTGCCATTAGTGTACAGCATTATTTAGGGCTAGTGCTTCACATGGCTTTGTTTCCAAAGCTTCTTTTTAATGGGCAACTGAAGGTTTCTTTTATGAACTCAAACTGTGGTAGTCCACGTTTAACTCTCAGTGGTAGTCAAGACGGTAGGCTACAGAGCCATGTGAAAATTGACACTCTTCATTCTCTTCTTAGCCTCAAGTAAATTCAGGTTCCTGTAGGGTATTTGGGTGTAATTCCATAGGGATTTCTTCTATACTTACCTAAAAGTGACTTTTAGATGAAGTTATCATTTTATCAAATCTGTATTATATACACTAGAATAGTTTTCCTTATATCTATCCCAATTATGGACTGCAAATGGATTGTTCTGGTTGAGTTGATGGTTTTTGTAAGTCTCCTGTTTGTTTGCTGTTTTATTAACCCTGTGGGTTCAATGTTGCCTTTCCAATCAAATATTCTGTAGTAGATGACTTATTTTCCCCTGGAAGTCTAGTATCTCTTGTGTTTTCTAAAAAGAAATCCATTAATGATATTTTTGAATAGCTGAGTTGAATAATAAATGGATTTAGAGTCACCTCGGAGTATATGGGGCTTTGTAAGAGAACACATAAATCCACTCTAATGGAGCAATTAGCTTTGTACAGAGCATGTAGGGTCCAAGGTGTGAGACAAGGTTTTAATTTTTTTTCTTGATAATGTTCACTCCTGAAATGGAAGGAACTTATCATGTCTTGGCTGCATCTAGAATTGTGCCACTTTGGGTAGGAATACTTTTGTTTTTTAAACATGTCGGAGATCAAATAACAAAATATAGAGAATGCTTAATTATGGGCCCACTTTAGAGAGTAGGCAAAAAGAAATGGTTGGGCTAATGAGTGGTTTCTTCACCATCATGTTTTACCAGAAAATGACTAATGTTTTACTTTGAGCAACAAAGTTGGATCACAAATTCACTTATAATACAATTCTTTTATTACAATGAATTTTTAAATAAAAATAGAGAATGTTCTTTACATTGATTGCTTCTGGTATAGAGTGTTAACTTCTTGAGAACAGGAATAAAGCATGAGCTTTCTTCATGGGTATTCAAATATCTCGTTTAGTACTGTCGGCTCTTAGGAATTCAGTCAGTCTGCATTGACTGGTGTGGTGGACAGATATAAATTTAGATATTAATTAGGAAGATGTTAGGCATTCTTTTGCTTTTTCAGAAGTTTCTTGGTCCACCCCCTGTTTTTTTCCCTGCCATCTGGAACCCCAATAGCAGCAAGAGCTAAGACCCACCCCCTTTTCCTTGAACCCATTTATATGGTCCTGGATGTGATCTAGTGGGAGTTTTTCTGGTTTAGGTTCCAGAGCTTCCACCAGGAGAGCAAGCAGAGTTCAGTCAACCTTTGCCGACCTCGTAAAGAAGCCTAACCATTACCCCTCTAATCTCCTCCATCCTAACCTTCATTCTCTGTTGTTGTCAGTGGCGGCACCTGATTTGCTGGATCCTAAATCTGCCGCTCAGAACTCCAAACCGAGGCTCTCCTTTTCCACGAAACCCACAGTGCTTGCCTCCCGGGTGGAGAGTGACACGACCATTAATGTTATGAAATGGAAGACGGTCTCCACGATTTTCCTGGTGGTTGTCCTCTATCTGATCATCGGAGCCACCGTGTTCAAAGCGTTGGAGCAGCCTCACGAGATTTCACAGAGGACCACCATCGTGATCCAGAAACAAACATTCATTTCCCAACACTCCTGTGTCAATTCGACTGAGCTGGACGAACTCATCCAGGTAATGACAGAGAAGTTGCTCCTCTGTTTCCTCTATGGGGAAAGGACGAGCAAGAGGAAGAGGAGACAATTCAAAGCACAGTGCCGTCCTGATGTGCCTCTCGGGACCCTATTCCACTTTCTCCTTCATGTGGACTTCTTTTTCGTAGTTTCCTTGTTTCCTTTCTGCACTTCTTCCCTCTTTCTTCCCTCTGCCATCCTTTCTTCTCCTTTTCCTTTATTTCTCCCTCCTACTGTTCCTTCTCATCCCCTTCTGCTCTTGCTCTCCTGTATTTCTGTCCTGTTGTCTTCCTGCTTTCTTTTCTTTTGCCCTGTCTTAGAACTGCCAGTAGACATGGTGGACATGAGGCTACCTTGGTGGAGGCCCTCATGGTTAGATGATCATTGCCGACTGAGAAACTTTTCTGTGGCTAATGAGAGGAAAACAGAAGGCGGAAAGAGTGCGTTAATCATGGCAGTGGCCATCACAAGATAGAAAAGATGACTTTATGGTGTGACCCTCTTGAGATGGGTGGCCCCCATGGTTAAAAAGTTGTGGCTTACATCTTTAATCTAGCCAAAGTATGAGTCTGATAATTGCCTTTTTTTAGATGTCTAAAACTCAACTAAAAGCAATTTACTACTACACAGAAAAATGGAGTTTTTGAATAAAAACGAATTTAGTTTTAATTTACTCTGTAATAGCAGAATAGTATCCTTATGGAAAAACATTTTGTTTTAAAAGTTAATCCCAAAATGATTGAAAGTTTCATTTAGACTCCTCGGAGATGGCTGTATTTTTGTTGTAGATTTCTTTTGCACAAAACAATTCATTGGTCAAACCAAGACTCTTGGTCAAGAAGAAAGCCCTAGTATTTTCTTTCAAGGAGAGATCTTACTGGCTGTTGAAAACGTTTTAATTGTACATATATTCATTTTCCTGTAGAACCTCCTTTTCCTACCTGATGTAAGTCAAATTGGACTGAAAATTATCTGTGAGTCATCATCTGAGCAAGTTCTTCCTCACGTTTGGTTTTGGATCATTTAAGTGAGTTGGAATAGTAGATTGAGGGAAAAAAATTATTTATTTTAATCCAGTTTCTTATTCTAAGCCCTTTCCTCTCTTAGTTGCTCTTGCCGTGGATCTGCATGTGCTGTTTCCACCCTTCATAGCCCTATTTGTAGAACACACATACAAGTTCTTTATTCAAGTTTTATTGAAAGCTATCAAAGCTAATGGTCTTTGACCCACATTTAGCTCCTACCATATTCAAACACTTCTGCATCTCACCTATTTGATGTAAATTTTGAAAAAGCTCTTCAGATACTTATATACTGAATTCTCTATTTTTAGATGATAGCAACATTTTCTGTATTGACAGTGAAACCGCCAACTAATATCATCATCCCAGCCACTGCGTTGCCTGTTCTTAAATAAGATTACTTCTCCTTCACTCTCTCTTTGTGCCACATAGTGGTACGAAGAGGTACTAAAAATCTTTGAAGAATCCCCACTTCCTTTAGGTTTTAGAAGAAGACCTCTGGTTTGTCCTGGAGGTGGCATGGAGTAGTAGTAAGAGCCTAAACTTCAGGATCACATGGGATGTGTTTTAAAGTCCAGTTGAGTACTGTACTAGAGGTGTCATCTTGAACGAGCAATGTTCCTCGCTAAGCCTTAAATGATCTGGGATGAGGAAAGAATACCTATCAAATCAGGCTGCTGTGAAGGGTAGAGAGATAATCCATGTAAGGCGTTTAGGTGCTCAAAAAGGGTTGGGTGTGTGTGTTTGTTGCCATTGTTATTTCCTCCTCCCCCCCTTATCTCTTTATTGGGTGAAGCATCGTTTTCAGAGAATTGCATTCTTAGCGTCTAAAGTGAGGTTGTTGGTCTTGGGCAGGAAAAAAAATGCCTGGAGTTTCAGAACAATGCTGGAGGAAACCCTGTGTGGATGTGAAAGCGCTCTCACTCTTCGGTAGTCCTCAGATTTAGTCGGAACTGTGAAGATAACTTGAAGGTCATGGCAGGTGGTCCCAATCTGAAGGTGGAGACTTCATTTTTGCTACTTTGTGTTTGGAATGGACACAAACAGAGCTCAATATGAGATTTCACTTTTTTCTTTCTGCTCTACCTAGGCAGTCCATTTTAGCTTTATTAATATTCACTGCTGACTGAGTGTTTTTGCTTCTTAAAAATCTTAAGTATTTTTGTACTTGTTCAGTATTTTTCAGCACGAAGTTCCCTATTATTTAGTGTCATATCAATCACCTTTATAACCCTATAATTTTAATAAATTATTTTTTCCTTTTGAATATAATTTCTTCTGATAGAAGAAATCTTTCTAATGACATGGCTTCAAGGAATCAGATCAGTCTTTAAATAGGAAGGAAGGCAAATGAACCAGTAATCATTGATTAGAATTTCATTTCATTCATATGATTCTCATAAATTTCCAAGAGTTTTGCTCAGATTTATTTTCCCATTTAATTATCCCTTAAAATCTCCTGAGGAGATATATTAGGCAGTAGTATCACAGCATTAAGGATTAGGAAATCAAGACACAGAAAGTTCCAGTGATTTCCCCCACATGGCATCGTTAGGATGAGTTCAGGTCTTCAGAATCTTGATCTGGCATTATTTCCAGGAATCTCTGCTCTTTCAGGGCTCAGCTCCTTTCAGTGCCGAGGGTTGGAGAAGTTACAAGTTCAGCCCCAGTGTTGGTGGAGAAGGAATTCTGGATTCCTTTTATGAAGGGTAGGGAAGAATGAGGAAGTGGGTAGTCAGACAGTAAGGCCAATGCTAGGTACAGTTAATCTAATCTGGCCCCAGGCTCCAGGCTATTAATTACGCCTCTCGATGGGCTATGATAACCTCACTTCATGCTGTGGTTGCCTCACAGGGTAGGGAGGGCGATGGTGAGGGGAGACATAGGGAAATGGAGCGTTGAGCAACTGCTTCTTCTGTTAGAGTCCCAGCATGTGCGTTCCCTCTACGTGCTGTTTTTGACACCCGCCCTTCAAGGTGAGATTGAAGAGGGGGCAGAGATATCAAGACAAAGAGATCTTTCCTGGGCTGAAGTATTTTGAGCACTTTGATTTTCTACCCTCATTCCATTTAAGTTAGTGTGATGTCAGTACAGAAAAATATATGGAAACGCTAAGTTTCAAGAGTCATGAATACCATTAACCATAGTCAGCATTTAATGAGCACTAACTATGTGCGAGGCACTGTATGTTCTAACCCTTTACATGTATTATCTCATTTAATTCTCTTAAGCACTCCTATGAGGTAAGTGCCTTATTATCCATATTTAATATGTGGAAACTGAGGCAGAGAGAGCTTCATTTTCCAAGAGCATGCAGTGGTAGAGTGCACTGTTATTCAAACCTAAGTGGCTAGACTCCAGAGTTTAAATGCTCTTAGCTCCTGTATTTGCTGCCTCTAAAAAGCTGTAACAAGCATTAAAGTTTGCTGTAAAGTTCCCTGATATTTCATGTATTAGAATGTGATAAATATCAAATTATAGTCCTCTGTATCTAGTGATATATATTATATAGCATATCTTTCTCTCCATATACATGCAGCGTATATAACCTGGATTTTAATATTCTTTTTGAACAACACTTCCTGTTGAATTTGGAATTTGTTGACTATCTCCTGTTTGAATTTGTTAAAGCAGTATAAGCATGTTACATTAGATATAGCTGGGCTTCAATCTAGTCATTTCCATGTTTACTGAATCAATGCTGGGATTGAAAAAAATCAAAATTTGTGACCTAAACGTTGCTAATAGAAATACCCCACTGGAGATTTGACTTTTGTTTTCTCATTTGAGCCCCACCCTTCTGTGAGATAGGTGGGGAAGGCGTCTGTTTTTGGGTGAAGAAACAGACATATTTGCACAAGGTCATGCAATGGCTTCACGTCTAGATCTTTGGAGTCCTTCCGCTGAGGGGATTATCTTCTCTTTGCCCTACCCTTCTCCACTTGGTTCTCACTGCTGCATTCAGTGGCATTTATTGAGCGCCTCCAATGTGTTGCCCTTTGTGCTGGGTATTGAGCCATATAAAACGCTAGATAAAACATGGCTTCTCTGAAGGCCCTCCCTCCTTCGAATTCACGTGGAGGAGACTGCTGTAAACATAGTGGCAGTAGAAGTGCTTACAGATGGAGCTGACCTACAGAGGAAAACGTTAACCACTTAATGAGAGTTGAGAAGACAGAAGAGGTGAAAGGGCCACTGGGTTTTAAGTGCAGAGTCAGAATGCTCTAGGGGAAGAGAAGGGCATCAGCAGACGTTCTAGGCAGAAGGGGCATGCTGTGTTCCAGTAACTGAATTATCTGGTCGTGGGGGGCAGGAGCATGAGCAAGTCTGACAAAGTAGAGTAAGGCCTGTTCTTCCACATCAGAGGGTGGAGGAGATGCGCCATTGACGACACTCGGTTGTGTACTAGTGGATACCTGGAGTTACATGCCTTCCTAAGAATGCTAATGGACTAGACTTTTTAAAAAAATAAACACGTGTTTATATTAATTCTATCATCACTCATTCATTCAAAAGTATTTATTGAATTCCTGCTATATGCATTGTTATAGGCACTGAAATACAGTGTAGAATAAAACACATGAAAATTCTTGCCCTTGGTGAGCTTACATTCTGCTGGGGAAGATAAGTATGCCAGATGGTGATAAGTCTCAGGAGGAAAAATAAAGCAGTGAAGGGGGATAGAGAATATTGGATGGTGTTGGTGATAAATTTCGGATAAGGTCACTGGGGAAGCCTCACTGATAAGGTGACTCTTAAGTAACGTGTCTGTCTGAGGAATAACACTCGGGTAGAGGGCTCCGCATGCACAGAGGCCCTCCCCGAGGTGAGAGCGTTCCTGGCATGTAGAGGCACAAGAAGGATGCTGGGAGGGAGTAGTAGAAGGTGATGTCAGGCAGGTAGTGGTGTCCAAGTCCTGTAGGGCTCTGTAAGTTACAAGAAGTTTGGCTTTCTGGTGCAAATGAATGTCCTGCTCTGGCTTATGTTTCACAGGATCACTCTGGCTGCTGAGTTGAGAATAGACTGCAGGAAGCCATGGGTCGAAACAGAGGGAGTGCTTATGAGGCTGTTGTAATAATCCTGGTGATAGATGAGGGGGCCTAGAATTAAGGTGGTGGCAATGGGGGTTGTGAGATATGGTCAGATTCTGGATATATTTGGGGTGGAGAGCCACTGGGATTACTGGTGGACAGCATGGACAGTGCAAGGATGTGGAATCAAAGATAATAGCAAAAGTTTTGTCCTAAGGAACTGAAAGAATACAGTTCCCATTTTCCTGAGATGAGGAGCTGGTTTGGGGATGATGTCAGGAGCTTAGTTTTGGATGTTGCACTAATAGTGTCAGTTAGACAGGGTTCAGTTATTGAAAAAGATTCATGGGACCCAAAGCAGCAGGGCTTACAGATCTAAAGTTTATTGCAGGAAAATGATACAATGTAACAGCCACACTCAAATAAAGATATGTACCACAAGCAGAGGCCACATCACAGCACGGGGTCTGGAGAGGGCAGGAGCCAGCTCCGTTGTCCTCCCTCTGCAAGCCCAGGCCAGGACATACTTCTCTCTTGGATCAAGAGCCCCTAGTGTGTGCTTGGAACACCTCAGAACCCAGGGAACCCAAACTGGTGTCTTCTTGGCTGGCATTTCTGACACCCTGCTGGTGACATAGGCATTTTCTTGCTATATAACCAGCCTCTGTGGCAGAGCTGTCCAGGAGGCTCAGTGGAGAGCAGGTGCAAATCGTCCATCACACTGTTACCAATAAATGATGCTGACAGGCTAGGCCTGACCTCCCTAGAACTCTTCAGGCCATGGTTATAAAACAACAGGCTTGCTCAGCGTGTCTCATACATTTACCAGGGGACAGTGCAGTGCAGGTACTTTAGCAAAACAACTCGGGCCAATTCCAGGCCAGCACAGCCAAGTTAAATTTGAGGTGCCTACGAGGACAGCTAGTGTGGATGTTGAGTAGGAAAAGTCATGATTGGGAAAAATGATGCTGAAAATGTGAGTTGGGAGTTCAGGGGGAGGGGTCAGGCTGAAGATAGACATTTGGAAGTCATCGTTGTACAGAAGGCATTTGCAGTTAAGACGTGGGATGAAATCACCTGGAGAAAGAGTGCATGTGGAGATGAGCAGAGATTCTAGTATGATCCCAGGAGCACTTCAACATGTAGAGGTTGCTAAGGAATAAAGTAAAAAATTCACATGAATTATTGATTTACAGCCTAAGGTTTCAAGGACATTTCTCTCATTTTAGGGAACTATATCACCCTATGCCCCCAGGCCTCTTAAGGTCTTATTTTTCTTTGCCCTCAGGGACCCTTTAAAAGAAACAATTATGAAGTCTGTCTCTAGGCGTGGGAGCCATTGAAGGTGTTTGAATAGGGGCGCCCATTTATGTTTTGCTTTATGGGTCTGTTAATGGCAAACGAGATAGTTTGGCATATACAGAGCAGGCCTAGAGCTGATTGTATGTGGTGGTGAGTGGTACTACATGATTCTATATACAATGGTTTAGTGGCTATCATTCCAGTTTGTATAAGCACCCAGGTATATTAAATATTTGGCTTCAGTTTTGGAAAGTGTATACTCATCTTTTATCATTTTATTTATAGACACAATTAACATGTTGTCCAGAAAGCATCTAAAAGGGATTTTTTTTTTCTTACCAATGATTTTACTCTTATTGTTCAACCTTATGAACCTAAATTTAGATTTTAGGAACACAATTATAACAAAAAATAGACTGAAAAATGTCTAAACATCCCATAAATACTTTACGTCCCTGAGGTTGATCTCTGGAAAGAGCACATTTAGACAGCAGAATGTGTAAACTTCTTGGAAGCATATGAACGTAGTAGCTTGGATTATTTTCCTAGATTATCTAGGAGCCACTTAAAGGGCTGGGCTCTGATGGTGAGGGTAACGCAAGAGTGCTGTCCTGGGGGAATTAGGTACCAAGGGACCAAGGCAGATAGAGAAATCTTGGAGGAAACCATGTCAATTTCCAGTTTTCCTAGGACCCTCCCTCCTTTGTGCTACTTTCTTAGTGGAATAACTTATGTTTGCCTCCCCTTCCTGCCCATATTGTCATGCTGTCTTGACTTTCAGAATGAAAGGATTAAGATGGAATGACTTTTTCATGTGTAAGTACATGAAGGAACAACTGAGATATTGTCATGCACTGTTTCCTAATTATAGTTAGGTTTTTATTATAAAACACGAAAGTAGTTTTTCAGAAAATGATTTTATCTCCAAAGGATATTTGAAGATTAACTAGTTAATATTGGTAAAAAAATCAGTAAAGTGCTGCATGAGTGTTATACATCAATGAGTGTTATATGTCAATAAAATATCACTCAAATCGATGTGATTAAAAAGGAATATTATTTTAAATAATGGCTAGGATGTTATTTAATCACTGGAATGGTTATTTAAGAATGAGAGAAATTATTCTGCATATACATTGTAACACATTTAGAAATATTTTTTGCCTGATGATTTATTTAGTCTAAGCTAAAAACAGGACTTAAATGTAAAACTCAGTCACACAGTATTAGAGTCACATGTGACCAGTATGGATCTGTCAACAG
This sequence comes from Equus przewalskii, assembly GCF_037783145.1. NCBI lineage: Eukaryota > Metazoa > Chordata > Mammalia > Perissodactyla > Equidae > Equus > Equus przewalskii. The sequence goes on along the minus strand of NC_091853.1, from coordinate 20,157,273 downwards.
CAATTATAATGGCTCTAAAATTCTTAGACCGTGTTTGCATTTTATCATGCATTTTAAGGAACATTTTATTATTTAATTCCAGGTCCCTTAGACATATGTATTTTAGTTCACGTTTGCAAAATGAGGAAACAGGCACAAAGTCGCGTGCAGTTCAGGAAGAAACAAAATGGCACCTTGCTCAGATTCTTTCTTATGACTCCACCTCCAGTGCCCTTCTCCTAGATAATTGTACAGGAATGTGTGCAACACAATGTCTAGTGATAGGAGCTACCCAATAAGTGTTTAGTCCAACTCTTTATCTTTTTAGAAGTACTATCATATATATTCTCACTTATTTGGTCAGGAAACAGAGAGGATATTCTTCATCGTCTCCCTTTTGCAGATAAGGAAACCGAGGCACAGAATGTTAACCCAAGTCCACTCAGCCTTTTTTAGCTTGAGATGCTGATAGCAGCACGGCAAGCATTAGAATTTCAGAGCTGCCATTCAGGTGACTCTGAAGCTTGTTTCCACTGAACCAGAAGCCCTCTTTAGAAACTACATTATTTTTTTGTGTTTTCTCACCCCTGGCTGCTCTTTTATCCCCACAAAGCACATCGGATTTCTGACCTGTGCACCTGGGACACACACTCTTCATTTTAAGTTGCTGGTGTGTCTGTGTGCTCCGTGTTGTGTGAGCATAAAGCAGCAGCAGAAGATGCAGCAGGTCTGTAAATTTGAATGCAAAATATATATTCATGGAAAACTAGAGCACAATTATAAGGCCACAAATGAGCAACTGGAATATTGTGCTAGAACTTGTGTGGCTAGGCGCTAGTCATGCTGAGGCATGACCGGGTGGGGTAAGTCAGGGAAGGCGGTTTAAAGCTGGAGGAGTCTTACCTGTAAGAAAGACATGGACCGGGATGGAAAGAGGGGGAGCAGAGGGAAAGAATTGCAAAGACACTCTAAGTTAGTGTGCCACCTGTAGGATTACAAGACTTTTACTCCTTTCTTGCTTTCTAACGTTCACAAAGTAGTAATAACGTCTTGTACAAAATCCAGATAATATAAGAGCGTATAAACAAGAAAGTAAACATCTGAAATTCCTCCACCCAAGTTGACCAAGACCTCTCTTTAGGCATATATACACATATGGATATACCGAGGGGGGGTGTGTGTGTGTTTACACACACACATATTTCCACACAGAATTTTACACACATGGGATCACGAATGCATGCCATTTTGCCATCTCCATTTTTTGTCCCCCGTTGTGTAGGGGCTCACTCAGGACTGTTCCAAGTCTAAGTTTTAGATGTTGTCCAAAGGGTTTTGATATAGAAGACCTGACACAGAGGCCGCCTACTCCCCAGGCCCCTTGTGGGGGGTGGGTAGGCTGGCTGGAGCTTGGGAGACCTCACACAGCAACTGTTTCTGGTAGAGCAGCTCTGAGCATCCTTACAACATGGTCCGTTTTGAATTCACAGGTGTTTTGTCAGGCAACACAAATATAAACTGGCATAACACATTTTTAAGGAAATGGAGTGTAGATCCAGTAAAGTGCCTGAAAATTGAAAGCTTCTCTATCAGATTAATGATGTTTTTTAAGATACACACCTTTGATTTCACAATATTCAATGCTACGCAAAGTGGAGCCTATCAGAGTCATCCTAGGACATGCTCTTTCCTTGTGTTAACACTTCTAATCAACATAAAATTTCATCAGCAAAGGTAGGGCTTTGCTTTGTGTTCTTTTGAACATAAACCCTAGAACACTGGAGGAATTGATACAGGATAGAAAACTCAGTGTCTGAGTGGGATCTGTCTTGGAGCCCCGCTTCCATCTGAATAGCAAGCAGATAATTAATGGCTGGACCGAGAAGGAAGGGGCTTTCACCTAAAAATGCATTTGCAAAACTATACCTGTAGTTTCTGAGAATAGTTTCTTAGCGTGTGGATAATGGCAAAATTTAATCAATTACATATTCATGTATAGATTAAGAATATGATTAGAGTAAGAGAAATGCTTTGGTGAGATATGTAAGAAGATTCTAGGCAAGTTTGGTAGTAGAGATTCTTAAATTGATAGCTGTGGTTTCTTCTCAGGTTAGGACTTACAGACTTCTTCCTCTTTCTTTCTCCCTTTCCCTCTCTCTCTCTTCCCTCCTTTTGCTTTTACTTCCATTCTTTTTCGTTAATTCTCACTTTTAAATAGCTATCTTGTTATTAGCCATCTCTACCCCTTTGGGGTGAATTTTTAACAACAAAAGCATTTTTTGAGGGGGGGACAGCATCTGAAATTACTTGATTTTTTCCCCCTCTGCTACTTTTTTTAGTTCATTCCTTATAATTTCAGTTATGGACTTAAGACCAAGACTGTGGTGGTTCTGTTTCTGACAGTGATCTCCAATGGATGGTGGCAGATGAACCTTAATAAAAGTTCTCTAGAAGGTATCAATTCCTTTGTGATATTTGGTTGGAGTAGTGAAGGTTATCGTGTGATTCTCTCAAAGTGAAGTTTAGAGTTGGAGGACAGGTAAAACAGATTTGAATTTCCTTATGGTCCTTTGGTCCAAATGGCTCATTCTCTTAACAAGTAATGTAGAGAGGAACCCAAAGTATTGAGTGAAAGAGTTCAAGCATAGAGTATTGAAGAGTATAGAAGAACAGAACCTGTGGCACTGCGAAAGAGAGAAACTTCTGGGAGATGAATGGTGACTCCTTTCGGCCGTTCAACTGGGATCCTGTACTCTGAACTCATAGGCGTGGCCTGTGGCCCCATTCACTCCTATTTTGTTATTGATTAAATATCCACATAGGTTAGTTAATATCCTTATCAATAAGGGGATGAAATGATGTTTCTGTCTCTTTTAGCTGCTTCTCTACTTTTCATTTTTATGAACATTTGAATATCTTGGCTGGATCAAGAGCAGCAATTCCTCTAGCTCTGTATTTCTACTTTTACCTGTGGTACCAAGGGACATTTAAAAACAGTGCCATAGTTCCCTTTATAAAACTAGATTTAAAAGGGAGGACTGTACCCTGAGCATCATGACATTATGAAAGATTTGTCGTGGATCTAATATTCATAAACTTAATTTATCTAAACTGTTTGAATTTAAGCATATTTCAGCCTGTACCTTCTCTTGAGATAAGTGGTATCTTATATTCTGCTCAATAAAGTTTTTCTTTTCATTTGATCTTTTATAAAATTACGTCCTTTAAGTTTTAAGCCATTTGCTTAGTGAATTTTGTGAACAAAGTCATGTCATTCCCTTCTAAAGATAGGGACATTGTCTTTTTTATCTTTATGCTGTGCTATGTCTAGAATTCATTCTCACTCAACTCTTTATGCTTTTATAATCCATGCTGATGTGTGTCTTGAGTTTTTGCCTTTCTAATAGTCTTGTGTTTTAATCTCTTTCTTAGCACTTATAGCATCCCCTTGATTATTTTACTTATCCTTTTTTGAACTGCTTTCTGCTCAGTTAAAACTTTGATAAGTGGTGGGCTGTCACCGTGGCTGAGTGGCTAAGTTCACGCACTCTGCTTCTGCGGCCTGGGGTTTGCCATTTCAAATCCTGGGTGTGGACCTCTGCATGGCTCCTCAGGCCATGCTGTGGCAGCATCCCACACAGAAGAACTAGAATGACTTACAACTAGGATACACAAGTATGTATGGGACTTTGGGGAGGAAAAAAAAAAGAGGAAGTTTGGCAACAGATGTTAGCTCAGGGCCAATCTTCCTCACCAAAAAAAAAAAAAAAAACCAGATACCTTAAAAAAAAAAAAAACGCAAAACTTTGATAAGTGCCAATTAGAGCTGTGGGCAGTATTCCAGAAGAAGAGGGGTCTTAGTGTAGCACAAGAGTAGCTTTCTGTTTAATTCTTTCTTTTTCCTTTTTCTTTTTCTTCCTGTTTTATTTCTTTTACCTCCCTGGTGATGCCTAGTGTTTTGTGTGCTGGCATTGTCGATTGATGTCCTCAGGCAGAGTCGCAGTGACCCTGAGGCTTCCTCCACGTTATTGAAAACATTGTTAGAAAAGGATAGCCTGGCTTATTTTCTCCCAGATCCATTAGTTTTTACTTGACAAGGATGAACCACAACCTTGTTTGTACTCCTCTTTACCCAGGCTTGTGAGATTTTAACAGTCTTATTGGACGTTGGTCATTTCACAGTCTTACAGAGCCTGATGTTATTTCCACACTTTGATATTTCCCTTTTTAGTGTTAAATTAAGACATTGCAGGACAGATACCTAGATTTACATTTATCCCTTCAAATATACATTTGAATGTATATTCAAATATATAATAAATACATATTTATTATATATAATATTAAATATATTAAAATAATTAATATAAATAAATATATAATATATATATTTACTGCATCTACATTGTTTTATATCATTAAAACCTTATCTTTTAGATCTGTAACCAAGCATACCCATTTTGTGTGTCTGTGTGAGGAAGATTGGCCCTGAGCTAACATCTGTGCCAGTCTTCCTCTATTTTATGTGGGACACTGCAACAGCATGGCTTGATGAGTGGTACTAGGTCCATGCCCGGGATCCAAACCTGTGAACCCTGGGCCACCAAAGTGGAGCTTGTGAATTTAACCACTATGCTACCTGGCCGGCCCCAACATACCCATTTTTATAGGGAACCAAATTTTATCAGTCCTTAGTTGATAATCTTCTTTTTATGACGACTTACATTTTGTGAATTGATTTTTCTCTGGGTCCTTATGTACCCCTCTACAATGGCTATTGAATTGGTGAAGTGTGCTCTCTGTGCATTATATCCCCTTCTAGTTAGTTAGCTTGCATATGTGTTCAGAAATATTCTTTATGTGCTTTCGCTCTGTTTTGCTTTTAATTTTTCTCAGAAAACTCCAGTTTGCTTAGAATTTATCGTTAGGTGTGAGAGAGCTCTCATTAGTGTATCCTCAGTCTATAATAATGTGGAATGAAAGTGCCAGTATTTGCAGACTGCTAATTTAAAAACTGTGTGTTCTTTTTAGGGGTGCCTAAGGAATCCAAACTTACCAGAAGCTTGTAGAAGTGTAGTGTGTCCTCTGGGGATGTAGCAGGGAAGGGAGCTTTGGAAATAAGTCAAGTGATAAATGTCCCACTGTGGGAAGGGAGAAGCAGCTCAGTAGACATCACATGACCACGTGGGTTACATCGATGCACATTTCAGGGAAAAGAATCTTTAACTCTTACATTTTCCATTTTTAGGGTCCCAATCTGATTTCCTGGCTGTTGTAAAGTTTCTTTTCTGCAGTTATACATCTGTTCTTGTTTTACTGAAACTCACTCAGAGGAGTATGGCGATTCATCAGAAACTCATAATTGCTAAAACAGGACACGTTCCTTTTGGGTGAATGAAAATTTTCCTTTCCTGTTACTATCATTTACATACTATAAAGAGTGATTTGAAAACATTTGATTTGAGTGCCAGATAGAATAACATGAACTCTCTTCCCTTGGACGTCATGTACTTTCAGCACCAGCGTGATAATGACGGGACCAGGGAAGTGGATTCTGAGATTTACTGGTGAAGAGCCACCGGTTTGTGTCCATTTAGACATTTTGTGTTAACCCTGAGCGGAGAGGTACCTAATTTGTCCTCCACATTTGAAGGGGAGTCCTTAGTGAGGTTTGCACCACACCGTGGGTCTGTGATGCTGTGTGTTCCCGACAGGGTGGCGGTGTGGTCCAGGATTCACTAACAGATTTCCAAGCAAGGCAAACTTGAATGGATTGGAAAGGAGAAGCATAGTTATTAGATGGATTTAGAGTTCTTTTATTGTTCATGAGAATGCAAGGGAGGTCTTATTTTACTTAAAGTAGCCATGGAGAGTGTGTTCTGTAATGGGCAGCGTATTTTCATACAGCAGCATCTCCAATCATCAGGACCTAGGTGTTTCTTGAGCAAAGGAGAAACTAATGAATACAGCAGGGGTCTTCTTACCCTTGACTTTAAAGCTCAATTTGGTGATGTGCTTCTTTTAGGTGAAATAGGATTTAAAATATTATTTGCGTAACCAGTCCATAGAGAAATTTAAATCTTGCTGGATGCGGTTCTGATTTCCTGTTGCACTGGAGGTTGGTGAGGGTCCCTCAAAACACCTATTTTAGTTGAGGCAGGCTGCCATTATTTTCCATTTGTCTAGTTCATGCACAGATCATCAAATACATAACAAAAATGGAGATAATCATTCCCAGTTGTTAGAAAATAAAATTTTGTAAGACAAAGTTACGTTTAATCATTGGTCAAAATAACTTATCACTCATACAGGAAAAAAAAAAGAATTGATTTGCAGCATAGTTTTGTGAACGTGAACTTTTTGGACATTTGGACGTACACTAAACATCCTGAGTTCTCTTTCTGAATCCTCATCGAGAAACATTTCTGTGTTCATCTCTTATGCTCAGATAGCAGATTAGCTCTTGAAAGACCTGAGGTGAGACAGTTGGTGTGAAGATCTACTCATGTAAAGGAAGAAGTAGTTAAAATGCACATTCACTCATTTATTCATTCTGCATGTAATATTTTTTTGAAAGGCATTGTTCTAAGCATGGGGCATAATCAACACAGAATTAAACTGATGGAGTCCTGCGCTCATCAAACTGCTACCCTAGTGGGAGTGACTAAAAATAAAGAAGCACCTGAATAAGATAATTTCAGAAAGTACAAATGTTCTGAAGACTGAACAGTGACCTAATGAGATAGAATCATGGGGGGTGGGGCTCTTCTAGAAGGGCCATGTTCAGACAAGTTTTCTCTGAGGAGTGACGTTTGAAATGAGACTTGCATGAAGAAGAGTCAGTCATGTAAGGATCTTGAGGGGAGGTGGTCCAGGAAGAGAAAGCATCAGAGGCAAAGGTGAGAGCATTCTTGGTGTGTTCTAGGACCCTTGCAAACACTGGTGTGGTTGGGCATCATTAGTGATGTGAGGGAAGCAGGCCAAAGCCTTATAGGCCTTGATGAGTGGTCCAGGTTTTTTGTGCGATGGGAAGTCAACGAATAAAAAATTTTAGAAAGAAACAGATAATTATATATGTCAAAATTGTGCTAGGTAATTAATATGGTGACTTGCTAGCGGAATTAGATCGAATAAAATTAGAAAGATTAGTTGGAGAAATTTTAATGAAAGTTGATCGTTTGAAGAATTTTTAAAGAAGAAGCCGGGCTCAGAGAGGGTTTGGGCCGGTAGGAGAGGAGAGAGCCTGTCAGGGGGAGGTGCTTGAAGGTGGTGGTCCAGGTGATGTATGTTCTTCTAGGGAAGATAAAGGCAGAGGGGAGATGGCTAGTTGAGGGTTCTGAGACTGATACTAGATGTGTCTCAGATCCCTTGAGAAGAAGATAATTTTAATGAGCATAGATAATTGCTAGATGATCCTTTTGCATGAGTTCTGTGTACAAGAAGCCCTTCATTTTATTTTTATTTTCTCAAAATAAATTCTAATATTTGTTTTAGGATAAAAGATGTTTATTTTACTATTTTTTAAAAATTATTTTTTGGGCCCAGCCTGGTGGCCAAGTGATTCAAGTTTCACGTGCTCTGTTTCAGCGGCCCCAGTTGACGGGTTTGGATCCCAGGTGCAGACCTACTCCACTCACCAGCCACGCTATGGAGGTGTCCCATGTACAAAAAACTAGAGGAAGATTGGCACAGATGTTAGCTCAGGGCTAATCTTCCGCAGCAAAAAAAAAAAAATAAATAAAAAAAATATATATATATATATTTAAATCTTCCACAATATTGAAAATTCTGGACATGTTACAGCTTACATGCTACCACAATTGATTATGTAATTACTTTTTCCTTAATAAATATAGATTTCCTTGTTTTTCTCCCTGGTTAACAAATTCCAAAGCTTCACAGCAGTTTTCGTTTCTGGAAGATGTTTTATCAGAGGATGACATTTGGCTCTTGATTTGAGCAGGCCTAAGAATCTATTTCATGAGGCTATTTTTAAATAATTTGTTTTAATTAAAATTGAAAATAATCTTATTTTATAATAATGATATCATTCCTGGGGCATATTTTTCTTGGACAGCTGTACTGTCCTATTATGCAAAAAATATTTTTTTTATTAAAGTATAGTTGACATACAATATCCTAGTAGTTTCTGGTGTACATCAGAGCGATTTGATATTTATGTACATTACAAAATGATCATCACAAGTCCAGTTACCATCTGTCATCATACAAAGTTATTATATTATTATTGACTATATTCCTTATGCTGTACGTTACATCTCCGTGATTTATTTATTTTGTAACTGGAAGTTTGTACCTCTTAATCACCTTCACCTATTTTGCCTGCCTCCCCAACCCCTCTGCCCTGTGGTATCCATCAGTTTGTTTCTTGTATCTATGAGTCTGTTTCTGTTTTGTTTTATTTGTTTGTTTGTTTTGTTTTTTGGATTCCACATATAAGTGAGAGCATATGGGATTTGTCTTTCTCTGACTTATTTCACTTAGCGTAATGCTCTCTAGGTCCATCCATGTTGTCACAAACGGCAAGATTTCATTCTTTTTTATGGCTGAGTAATATTCCATTGTATATTTATATGCATACCACATCTTTATCCATTCATCTATCGATGGACACTTAGGTTGCTTCCATATCTTGGCTATTGTAAATAATGCTGCAGGGAACATAAGGGTGCATATATATCTATTTGAGTTAGTGTTTTCGCTTTCTTTGGATAAATACCCAGAAGTGGAATTGCTGGATCATATAGCAGTGCTATTTTTAATTTTTTGAGGAACCCTCATGTTGTTTTCCATAGTGGCTGCACCAATTTACATTCCCACCAACAGTGAACAAGGGTTCCCTTTTCTCCACATCCTCACCTACACTTTGTATTTTTTATCTTTTTGATAATAGCCATTGTAACAGGTGTGAGGTGGTATCTCATTGTGGTTTTGATTTGTATTTCCCTGATAGTTACTAGTTGAGCATCTTGTCATGTGCCTGTTGACCATCTGTATGCCTTCTTTGAAAAAATGTCTATTCAAGTTCTCTGCCCATTTTTTAATCAGATTTTTTTTACAAAGATTAGCCCTGAGCTAACTACTGCCAGTCCTCCTCTTTTTGCCGAGGAAGCCTGGCCCTGAGCTAACATCTGTGCCCATCTTCCTCTACTTTATATGTGGGACGCCTACCACAGCATGGCGTGCCAAGCGGTGCCACGTCCGCACCCGGGATCCGAACCGGCGAACCCCGGGCTGCTGAGAAGCCGAACATGCGCACTTAACTGCTGCGACACCGGGCCAGCCCCTAATCAGATTTTTTTAATATTAAATTGTGTAAGTTTTTATATATTTTGGATATTAATCCCTTAGCAAATGTGTGATCTGAACATACTTTCTCCCTTTCAGTAGGTAGACTTTTCATTTTGTTGATGGTTTCATTTGCTGTGCAAAAGATTTTTAGTTTGGTGTAATCCCGTTTGTTTATTTCTGCTTTTGTTGCCTTTGGGGAAAAGATGGTCTCTTCAATAATGGTGTTGGGAAAACTGGACAGCTACATGCAAAAGAATGAAACCGGGCCACTATCTTACACCTTATACAAAAATGAATTCAAAATATGTTAAAGACTTCAATTTAAGACTTGAAAACATTGGGGCTGGCCCCGTGGCCGAGTGGTTAAGTTTGCGCGCTCCGCTGCAGGCGGCCCAGTGTTTCGTTAGTTCGAATCCTGGGCGCGGACATGGCACTGCTCATCAGACCACGCTGAGGCAGCGTCCCACATGCCACAACTAGAAGAACCCACAACGAAGAATACACAACTATGTACCGGGGGGCTTTGGGGATAAAAAGGAAAAATAAAAAATCTTTAAAAAAAAAAAATGCTAAAAAAAAAAAAAAGACTTGAAAACATAAAAATTCTATAAGAAAACATAGGCAGTCAGTTCTTTGACCTTGGTCTTAGCAGGATTTTTTTGGACCAGTCTCCTTAGGCATGGGCGAAAAGTATTTTTTGATACGACAGGAACTCCTGCCTTATTCTCCATTACTCAGGGCCTCACAACCTTGTTATTTCTTGATCCATGGAGAGCTTGTGTGTGTTTGTGTCTTGTGTTTTATTCCCTGTGATTCTTCCCTGATGCAGGATTAAATTGCTTCACATAGCCTTCTTGATAGGGAACAAATGCGATTTCCTTCTTCTTAAGGGAGAACAAAAAAATGTTAATCTCATATATGAACCAAACTGGGGTGTGTGTCTTTGAGTCTAAAAGAAAATGCATAGAACAAGCAAAAGTGGTGAGTATCTCTGAAAGACAGGGAGTTATAGAAAAGATTCAGCAATAATTTTATCATAATGTATTTTGAATTAATTGCATATAACATTTTACGGAATAAACTCTCTGAATTTGGAACTTGGAATCTATATAACTATATATGTCATTTTAGAACTAAGAAAGTGAACCGTTCATTTTCCTAGGAGCATACTGCTAGTTAGTGAGAGAACAGACACTGGATCTATGACTTCCAGCTCCCCAAACATCCCCCTCCCCAACTTCTTTTCCTTTTCTTTTTTGTCTTTCTCTTACAAATGTTAGCATCATTCTAGAATCAGAGCGGCTGTTCTAACATTTTAAATTTTGTTGAAGTACGTGATCCAGGTATTTTCTTCTTTGCCCTCCAGAGTGGCAGTCTGCATTGTCTATACAGCTGTACGGACGTGACTCATTATTTTGCATTTATCATCTCAGTCTTCTTGCCACTATTGCTTGCTGCCTCTTATGCCGAATGAATAAATGAAAATCTTAGCATTTTAGAAATAGAGGGAATCCTCCTGACACTTGAGGAAAATAAAAGCAGATAGTGTCCTTATGAAGCTTCTTGCCACCAAAATTGCCAGATAAAGTTATAAATAGATTTTTTTAAAAGATTAATCCTTTTAATTAAAGGATGATAAACCAAAATGCATTAGGAAAGAGAAGTGAGACAACTTAGAATTTTAAAAAAAATTTTTATCTGATAAGTGAATCAAAATTCCATGAGGGCCAGCCCTGGTGGCCTGGTGGTTAAGTTTGGCACACACCACTTCGGTGGCCTGGGTTTGGCTCCCAGGCGTGGGCCTACACCACTTGTCTGTTGTGGCCATGCTGTGGTGGCAGCTCACACACACAAAGATGAAGATTGGCAATAGATGTTAGCTCAGGGCAAATCTTCCTCAGCAAAAAAAAAGAAAGAAAGTTCCATGAGTGTTTACCCACTGAGGGAATATCTATTGAATGCCTATGATGTACCTGGCGCTGTATGGGCCTATGGGTTTTTTCCCTCTCAAAATTGTATTTTATGATACATATTACTTTATATCCTTATTGTCTCATTTTGCAATATGTTATGAATATATCTATATCTTTAACTGTAGGTTTATGGAATCCTTAAAGTGCCATTTTATGGATGTACCATTGTCTTTTAAAACTACTCTCCTATGTCAGAGACTTCATCTTTTATTTTATTTTTTATTGTGGTGAAAAAACATATAGCATGAGATCTACCCTGTTCACAGATGTTTAAGTGTACAGTATAGTACTGTTAACTGGGAGTACAATGTTGGATAGCAACCTCTGAAACTTTTTCATCCTGCATAACTAAAATGCTATACCATTGAACAGCAGCTCTGCATTTTCCTGTTCCCCCAGCCCCTGGTAACTATCATTCTACCTTTTGTTTCTGTGAATTTGACTACTTTATACCTCATAAAAGTGGAATAATTAAATATTTGGCCCTCTGTGACTGGCTTATTTTACTTAGCATAATGTCCTCAAAGCTTCTTCCATGTTGTAGCATGTGAAAGGATTTCCTTCTTTTTTAAGGCTAAATAATATTCCATTGTAGGTATATCGCATATTTTCCTTATTTATCCATTGATGGACATTTAAATTGTTTCCGCCTCTTGACTATTGTGAATAATGCTACAATTAACATGAGAGTCCAGTTGTTTCTTTGAGATCTTCTTTTCAATTCTTTTGGATAAATATTCAGAAGTGGAATTGCCAGGTCATAAGCTAGTTCTAGTTTTACTTTTTGAGGAATATCCATACTGTTTCCTTTAGCAGCTGCACCAATTTACATCTCTACCAATAGTGCTCAAAGGTTCCAATTTTTCCATGTTGTTGGTAAGTCTTGTTATGTTCTGTTTTTTGTTTGTTTTGTTTTTATAATGGCTGTCCTAACAGATGTGAGGTAATATCTGATTGTGGTTTTGATTTGCATTTCCCTGATGATTAATGAGGTTGACCATTTTTTCATATACCTGTTGGCTGTTTATGGTGAAGATATGTTGGCCCTATCTTCTTTGGATAAATGTCTATTCAACTCCTTTGCTTATTTATTTATTTTTTTTTTGGAGGAAGATTAGCCCTCAGCTAACTACTGCCAGTCCTCCTCTTTTTGCTGAGGAAGCCTGGCTCTGAGCTAACATCCGTGCCCATCTTCCTCTAGTCTATACGTGGGACGCCTACCACAGCATGGCTGCCAAGCAGTGCCATGTCTGCACCCGGGATGCGAACCAGCGAACCCCAGGCCGCCGAGAAGCGGAACGTGCGAACCTAACCGCTGCGCCACCGGGCCGGCCCCTCCTTTGCTTATTTTTTAAAATCAGGTTATTTGTTTCTTTGCTGTTTAGTTGTAGGAATTCCTTACATATTTTGTATGTTAACCCCTTATCAGATATCTGGTTCACAAATATTTTCTCCCGTTCTGTAGGTTGCCTTTTCACTCTGTTGACTGTTTCCTTTGCTGTGAGGAAACTTTTTAGTTTGGTGAAGTCCCACTTATCTATTTTTGCTTTTGTTGCCTGTGCTTTTGGTGTCATTTCCAAGAAATCATTGTCAAGACCAACGTTACAAAGCTTGTCTCTTATTTTTCTTCTAGGAGTTTTATAGTTTCAGGTCTTATGTTTAATTACATCTTTAACCCATTTTGTGTTAATTTTTGTGTATGATGTAAGATAAGGGTCCAATTTCATTCTTTCGCATGTGAATTTTTCCCAGTTTTCCCAGCACCATTTGTTGAAAAGACTATCATGTACCCGTTTTTAGTCTTGACACTCTTGTTGAAGATCATTTGACCATATATGCATGGGTTTATTTCTGGGCTCTCTGTTCTGTTCCATTGGTCTATAAGTCTGTCTTTATCCCAGTACCATACTGTTTTGATTCGTGTAGATTTGTAATATGTTTTGAAGTCAGGAAATGCGAGGCCTCCAGTTTAGTTCTTCTTTCTCAAGATTGTTTTGACCATGTGGGGTTCTGTGTAGTTCCATATAAATTTTAGGATTGTTTTTTATTTCTGCAAAAGATGTCATTCAGATTTTAATAGAGATTGTATTGCATCTTTAGGTCATTTTGGGTAGTATGGACATTTTAACAATATTAAGTCTTCCAATTCACGAACACAGGATGTCTTCCTGTTTATTTCTGTCTTCTTTAGTTTCTTTCAGCAAATTTTGTAGTTTTCATTATACAAGTCATTCACCCCCTTGGTTGAGTTTATTCCTAAGTATTTTATACTTTTCGTTGTTACTGTAAATGGGAATTTTTTTCTTAATTTCCTCTTCAGATTGTTCACTGTTAGGATAGAAAGAAAACTGATTCTTCTGTTGCTTTTGTATCCTGCAACTTTGCTGAGTTCATTTCTTGTACTAACAGTTTTTTGTGGAATCTTTAGAGTTTTCTATGTATAAGGTCATGCAATCTGAGCAGAGATGCTTTTACTTCTTCCTTGCTGATTTAGATGCCTTTTATTTCTTTTTCTTGCTTAATTGCTCTGGCTAGGACTTCCAGTGCTGTGTTGAATAGAAGTGATGAGATTAAGCATCCTTGCCTCAGTCCTAATCTTAGAGGGGAAGCTTTCAGGTTTTCATTGTTGAGGATGGTATTAGCAGTGGGCTTTTCATACATAGCAGTGGCCTTCATTATGTTGAGGTAATTTCCTTCTGTTTCTATTTTGCTAAGAACTTTTATCATGAAAGGGTGTTGCTTTTGTCAAATACTTTTTCTCTCTCTATTGAGATGATCCTGTAATTTTTGTTCTTTACTGTGTTAATCATATTAATTAATTTTCATGTATTGAACCATCTTTGCATCTCAGAGATAAATCCCACTTGGTGATGGTGTGATATCCTTTTAATCTGCTATTGAATTCAGTTTGCTAGTATTTTGTTGAAGATTTTGTGTCTATATATATTCATGAGGGATACTGGCCTTTGGTTTTCTTTTCTTGTAGTGTCTTTGTCTTGCTTTGTTATCAGGGTAGTGCTGACTCTGTAAAAATGAGTTTGAAAGTGTTCCCTTCTTTCCAATTTTTTGGAAGAGTTGGAGAAAGATTGGTGTTAATTCTTCTTTAAATATTTGGTAGAATTCATCAGTGAATCCTGTGATTCTGGGCTTTTCCTTGTCAGAAGGTTTTTGATTACTGATTCATTCCCCCTGCTAGTTTAGATATTTTCAGATTTCCTGTTTTTTTTCATGATTCAGTCTTGGTAGTTTGTCAGTTTCTAGGAATTTGTCCATTTCATTTATGTTATCCAATTTGTTGGGTATAATTGTTCATAGACGTCTCTTCTAATCCTTTTTGTTTCTGGGGCATTGATTGTAATGTCTTCTCTTTCTGTTTTTATTTATTTGAGGCTTCTTACTTTTTTTCTTAGTCTAGCTAAAGGTTTGTCAGTGTCATCTTTTCAAAAAACCAATGCTTACCTTCGCTGATTTTTTCTGTTCTCTATTTTATTTCTGCTCTAATCTTTATTATTCCTTCTAAACTTTGAACATAGTTTGTTCTTCTTTTTCTAGTTTTTTTTGTCAAGATTGGCACCTGCACTAACATCTATTGCCAATCTTTATTAGTTTTCTTCTTTTCCCCAAAGTCCCCTGGTACATAGTTGTATATTCTAGTTGTGAGTGCCTCTGGTTGTGCTATATGGGATGCCACCTCAACATGACCTGATGAATGGTGCCATGTCCGCGCCCAGTCCGAACCAGCGAAACCCTGGGCTGATGAAGCAGAGCGCACGAACTTAACCACTTGGCCATGGGGCCAGCTCCTTTTTCTAGTTTCTTGAGGTGTAAAGTTAGGTTCTTAATATTTGAGATGCTTCTTTCTTAATGAAGGTGTTTACCACTTTAGACTTCCCTGTTAGTGCTACTTTTGCTGCATCCCATATGTTTTGTTATGTTGCATTTTCATTTTCATATGTCTCAAGATATTTTCTGATTTCCCTTTTGATTCTTTATTGACTCATTTGTTGTTTAGGAGTGTGTTATTTGATTTCCACATATTTGTGACTTGTCCAGTTTTCCTTCTGCTGTTGATTTCTAGTTTCATTCCATTTTGGTTGGAAAAGATACTTGGTATAATTTCAGTCTTCTTAAATTTGTTAAGACTTATTTTGTAAGCTAACACACGATCTATCCTGGAGAAGGTTCCATGTGCACTTAAGAAAAATGTATATTCTACTGCTGTTGAGTGGCATGTTCTGTATATGTCTGTTAGGTCTATTTGGTTTATAGTGACGTTCGTGCCTTCTGTTTCCTTATTGCTCTTCTGTCTGGATGTTCAATCTATTATTGAAAGTGGGGTATAATTGTTATGTCTTCCTGGTGAATTGACCCTTTTATCATTATATAATACTCTTCTTTGTCTCTTGTGACAGTTTCTGACAAAGTCTATTTTGTCTGGTATAAGTATGGTCACCCTTACTCTCTTTTGGTTATCATTTTCATGGAAAATCTTTTTCTATCCTTTCTTTTCAGTCTGTGTATCACCATAAATATAGAGTAGTTTCTTGTAAAGAGCATGTTGTTGAATCTTTTTTTTTATTCATTCATTCATTCATTTTGTTCATTAATTCATCCACTTTGTATCTTTTGACTGGGGAGTTTAATCCATTTACATTTAAAGTAAATTACTGATAGGAAAGAACTTTACTATTACTATTTTGTTAATTGTTTTCTGTTTGTGTTGTAGCTTTTTTGTCACTCGTTTGCTCTCTTGCCATCTTTGTTTTTGCTGATTTTTTGGTAATGATATGTTTTTTACTTCTCTTTTTATTTTGTATATCTTCTATAGTTTTTCTTTTTGTGGTTTCCGGAAGGCTTATATAAAACATCTTATAGTTATAACAGTCTATGTCAAGCTGATAACAACTTAACTTCAAGTGCATATCAAAACTCTAGTCTTTTACTTCTCCTCACACACATCCTTTATGTTATTGATGTCACAAATTGCATCTTTTAAATTTTGTTTCCATTAAGATATTTTTGTGGTTATAGTTATTTTTTTGTATTCTTTTGTTTTAAATTCTGTATCAGCATTAAAAATGATTTATGCATCACCATTATAGTTCAATAGTATTCTGTCTTTGTCTACACATTTACCTTTACCAGTGAAATTTACACATTCCTGTGCTTTTTTGTTGCTCTCCAGCATCCTTTCGTTTGAACTTGAAGGACTCCCTTTAGCATTTCTTATAAGACAGGCCAAATGATGATGAACTTCATCAGCTTGTATTTATCTGATAAAGTCCTTGTTTATCCTTGATTTTTGAAGGATAGTTTTTCCAGATATAGCATACTTGGTTGGCAGTTTTTTCTTGCAGCGCTTTGACTATATCATCCCATTCTTTTCTGCCCTGCAAGTTTTCTGTCGAGAAATCTGCTTATAGTGTTATGGGGCTTTCCTTGTATGTGACAAGTCAATTTTCTCTTGCTGCTTTCAAAATTCTCTTTGTCTTTGACTTTTGACAATTTGATTATATATATCTTGGTGTGGGACTTCTTTACATTCATCCTAATTGGACCTTTTTGGGCTTCTTGAATCTGGATGTCCATTTTCTTCCCCAGATTTGGGACGTTTTCAGCTATTGTTTCTTCCAATAAACTCTCTGCCTCTTTCTCTCTTCTACTTTTGGGCCTTGGGTGTATATTAGTCTCCCTGATGGTTGTCCATAAATGCCTTGGGAGTTTTTCACTCATTTTTTTGTTTGTTTCTCTGACTGGATAATTTCAAGTGTCTTGTCTTTGAGTTCCCTGATTCTTTCTGCTGCTTGATCAGGTCTGCTGTTGAATCTCTCTGAATTCCAGTACAGTTATCGTATTCTTCAGCTCTAAAGTTTTTATTTGGTTCTTTTTTATATTTTATATCTCTTTGTTAATCTCATTTTGTTGATGCATTGTTTTCCTGAGCTCATTGAGCATCTTTACGGTTTTGAATTCTTT
The DNA here is from genome assembly GCF_037783145.1 of Equus przewalskii. NCBI lineage: Eukaryota > Metazoa > Chordata > Mammalia > Perissodactyla > Equidae > Equus > Equus przewalskii. The sequence goes on along the minus strand of NC_091853.1, from coordinate 20,140,033 downwards.
GAGGTAATTCGTATACCATTTTTTCTCTAGTGTTTGCCTCTGGAGATTTATTCTGTTTCTTTGATTGAGCCATGCATCCCTGGTCCTTTGTGTGCCTTGTAACTTTGTGTTTCTGTCTGTTCATTTGAAAAAACAGCCACCTCTCTCAGTCTTAACAAACTGGCTATGTACAGGCTAAGACTTTCACCAGTCAGCCCAGCTTGAGATTCTCTGGGCCTCTCAAACCTTTTCTGTGGGTTCATCTTCTCTGGAGTTGTGTATGTGAGTTTCCAATTAGATGGGTTTGCCAGTTTCTTTTTTCAGGAGCTTGTAATCTCTTGCTGTTTCTGGTGTCTGTCTGAAGTACTGCAGGTTTTCTGCAGCTACTGCAAACCTCCTAGGTCTCTTTTTTGCTCAGTGGTCCCAAGGCTGAGTATGCTGCATCCTGTCAGTGCTCTGATTTGGGTGAGACAGAAACCAGTCCTTTGGGTAGTCCCCCCAAAAGCCAGAGTATTGAACATATGCTGCACTCTTCTCTGTTAGGGAGAGGCCACCAGGCTGTATCAGCCTCTGTTTTCTGTACCATGGGTCCCCTGGAGCAGAAGCAAGCTGTCCAGCTCACTTTTGTTCTTAACGTCCCCTGGGCATCTGCAGTGTGCCAGGTTCCATCAGTCCTCTGAGATAGGCAAGACAGAAACCAGTCCCCTGGATGACACCCCCAAAACCCAGAACATTAGATGCACGTTCCAACTGTTTCCCTCCCCAGGGGGAAGTTGGGGGCTGGGAGATTTCTCCTGATGACACTGTGCTGAACTGTGGTGGACTATGGCAAATGAGTGCCACGAATTTTCCTACTAGCTTCCATGTGGCTGCTTTCACACTCACTTGGAGTTCAGGAGCCTCTTAACTTGTTTCTGGATTTCTCACTAAGGGAATTGACCTGTGCATCATTGAAGCAGTATCTCTATTGGGCGAGGAGGGTCTGGAGCTTCCTATTTCACCATCTTGCTGATGTCACCCCACTTGAGGCTGTGGGTTTTAAAGCCATGAGCAAGTCATGTAAGGTTCTTATAATTATAGAAACAATAAATAAGTAAACTAATAAACACAAAAGGTAATTTCAAATAATTCTAAGTGTTTTGAAAAAATAATATTGGTTATGTGATAGTCACTGCCTGTGCTAATTAAATTGGCAGATCAAGGAATTCAGATATTTTAGCCTTGATCTGAAAAAACAATAAGTGGTCAGCTATGCACAGACATGTGAATAACTGGGGAAGGCATTTCAGGTAGAGAGGAGACCGAGTGTAAAGGTCCAGAGGCAGGCACATTCTTGGCAGGGAGGCCACCTGGTTAGAAGGGGTGAATGAAGGGGGAATTTATATGAAAAAATACTAGAGAAACAACAGGGGCCCAGATACTGTAGGGCCATAGGGCCTTGTAAATAAGCATAAGGGATCTTGGATTTTACTTGAAGTGAGTTGCAGGACCACGAAAGGACTTTGAGCAGAGCAGGGACATGATCTGACCCATAACTTAAAGGAATTATCGTGGTTGCCCTGTGAGGAATAGAGTGAGGGTGGACAAGGTTGGGAATCCATTCCAAGGACCCAGGAGAGAGATGGTGGTGGCCTGGATGAGAACAGACACCAAGGATGTGATGAGATGTGGTCAAATAGGATATTTCGAAAGTAAAGCTAGCAGGATTTGACGTGAGGTGTGAAAGAAGTCAAGGATGATTTGTAAGTTTTGGGCCTGAAGAACTGGAAAAATAAAGTTGCCAATTAATGAGATGGGAAAAACTCAGGTGGAGCTGGTTTCAGCTCAGGAGGTCAGTTGGCTGATGATTGGTTTGAGTTGCTGTTCAGACATCCAAGCAAGGGAGCGGTGCGGGATGAAGAAGACGCTTGGGAGTTATAAGCCTATTGGTGATACTTAAAGCCTTGAGTTTAAATGAAATCACCTGGGAGTGTGGCTGGAGGGAGAACAGAACCATGGGCTCAGAGATGAGGGGAATGAGACAGCAGTCAGGGACATTGGAGGAAAGCTAGAGAGTGTGGTGTTCCATGAGCCAAGTGAAGACATGTTGCAAGATGGGAGAGATTCGTTGTGTCAAATGGTATTGCAAAGTCTTACTCTCTTTACCGTGACCAATAATATGCAATTAGGACTCTATTCTATCAGTTTATGATAGTGATTTTATGTGAACTTAGAAATCAGTAAGTACAAAATACGCCACAAATAATTCTTGAGCAGTTAGCATTACACTAGATTTATGGGCCGTATGTGACACAAACATATAAGACAATGCCTGATGAGCATCTGGGATACGTTATATGTGGATAAAATAAACAAGATGTTCATCCAGCTTCAAGCTTATGAATGGATTCTTTTTTAAAAAATTCATTTATAACTGTATTTATTGTTTGGAACTTGCAAAGTGTTTTCATATAGAAATAATATTGTAAATGATGTCCGAAGCTAGACAACCAAAGCTGTAATACAGCTAAACTATAACACCAAGACCTGAGGCTGGTTTGCCGGATTATTTTATTATTGTTTTTACTTATTTTGACCTAGTGGTCCATTTAGGCTTTCTATGCCTCAGCTTTTGTGGAAGATAAATAAAATTTATCTGATTCCTATTAAGTGATTCCATGTCGATAATGGTCAGAGGGTTGTTTTAGTGAGATGCCGCAGCACCTTGGGTCTTGCACTGCTGGTGCCAGATAGTTACTCAAGGGCGGGTTGCTGTCTAGAGGACACCCAATAGATGCACAGCAGGTGATTAAAAATGAAAAAGTGAGAGAGGTCCAAGTGCATTTGGTAATCTCCTGATGCCAACCCTCTTCTCCCTCCATGCCTCCTCTAGACTCTCAAGAGAGTGCATGTTGCTTTGCTGTGACTTTTCATTTCTCTCTGTCCCCACCCAGTTTCAACGTATGCCGCTTGTTCCACCAGCCCGAACACTTCCTTGGTTTGAGGGAGTTTTGAGAGCAGGAGAAGTGAAGGTCACTAAGGATGTTTGGCCCAGCTGATAGCTTTCCAAGCATTAGACCCATCCTTTACTCAAGGCTGCCCTGGCGGTGGCATCTTCTTATTCTAGGCTTCTGAGCAGAGAGGACCCTCCAGTCTCATACTGATTATGTGGATTTTGGGGCATCTTACCTTTCTTAGATTGCTGTGCTCTGAAATGCTCCTGGGACTGGTGTCTTTGTGTGAATGAAGATGAAGAGTACAGCACATGTGAATGATTAATGTAGAAAACATGAGGAAAGATGTCAGGCTTGTTTCCAGTGCTGATGGCTGTAGCGTGACACTCTTAAGTCAGTCTGAGAAGTGCCTGAGAGAAGGGTTTAATTGCATTTTTGTGCAGTAACTATTGGACAGGTGTCAGGGATCGCTCTGACACTCCAGTTGGCTTGAAAAGGTATAAGAAATTCTATCAGGGACCTGTTTTCAACAAAATGCATTTCAACCAATTCAATATTTGCTATAACTGGTGAGTGAATGGGTGTGTAATTGAGAAAGACAGGGGAAACTTGGAGAAAAGCTAAGAAGCTAAGACAGGATAAGTATGAATCACTACATTTTGTGAAGTTATTCATGTCCTATTTTTGCTGTCTTGATTTTGTGACATTGAGCCAAGAAATATAAACATATTATGCAGTTTTGCAAGACTTCCTTTTCTCTGCATAATGTTAGTATGTCATTAGGAAACTTAGTCTGCAGTGTATTAGGAAATTTTACCTGGAACCTGAAAGCACAGAAATTGCTTATTAATGGCAATGAGTCAACTCAGTTGAAGTGAGAAATACAGAAATTTTATGAGGCCTGAAATAGAGCAACTATCAGAATATTATTGGAATGAGTTAGTGTTGTGATATTTTGCCTTAACTGATGACTGATTTGGGTTGTGGGAAGTTTGATTTATTCAAATACAAATTGGGTTAACTGGTCACTTTGTCATTTGTGCGTGCATGTACAGAGTCTCAGATTTTCGATCCTTATGATCTTTTAGTCATATTCAGGAAGGGCAGGAAAAAGTTTATTTGTTTTTAAAACCTATAACTAAAAGAAAAAGATTGCCTTTCTGTGGAAACTTGATAAATTTCCCTAACGTTTCCCCCTGTGATTGTGTTTATATAGGTATAAAGACTTTTTTGTTTAAACTTGTATGTGTTATGGAAATACAGGCTTAAGTGTATTGGAAAATCAAATGAGTAGAGATCAGGGACATTCTACTGAAAAAAGCCAAGAGAATCTCCAAATTTGGGAATTCTGTGGATGCACGTAATTGACAGAGTGAAACTCCCTTTGTTCCATTTTGGACTATTTTTTTCTCATCAGTTTAGAACTTCAGGCCTTAAAAACAGTGCATGAATAAATGTTGGTTAGTGTGGTATGCCTTAGGCAAAATGGTATAAAAATATTGTCTTGCTTGCTGTATCTCCTTGATCTCAGTCTTCTGCCTACTCAAATCCTATTTTAAGGACAAGCTCTTTTAAAAGACCTTCCTAGATAGAGTGAGTATAACTTGTGTTAAGTTCCTATCTTACTCTTTTAGAACATTCTCTTCTTTGTTATCTATACAACCTTTACCTTTTCCCCTCTACTTGTCCTTTTGTTTCTTTCTGACTTCTCATTCTACCTTCTTCTCTCTCCATATTTTCCTTTTCCTTATTAATCTTCCTTCCCCTGCTGAGATAAGGTGGAAGGGGGCCAGAAGGATAGAGGTGAATTTTCTGATAGAATATTAATATACCATACAATAATATGAAATCTAGTAAAATTCATGGAAAAATGCACAGTTGGGGAAATTCAGTATGCTTGCTTCATATGTATGTTTCTGGCTCCTTCGGAGATGCAAGGATCCCAGGGTCTTGACCATGTTTTATCCTTTCTATACCACAGTGTCATTTTGCACAGGTCTCAAAGAGTAACAGAATTGCAGTGTTTCAGGTTCAGCCCTTGTCTGATATATAAATCATCTCTCTAGCAACTTTGAAAATAGTCACTTGAATTTGGATACCATTATACAAATTCATTCAATGATAGAGGAATGGTTATGTAAACTGTTTTATGTGTAGCTACTCAGTGAGATATTGATAACTTATGAAGTGAGATATTGATGACTTCAAAATGTTTGGAACATGCTTATGTTATGAAAGTAGCTGAAAGCAGATTTAATGATTATAACTGTTAACCAAAAGTTGAATATATGCATGTTGCAAAAAACTATTTTAGGGACTGTGATTTTTTTATTCTTATTTTTCCAAATGTCCAATAATATGCATATTACTTTTGTGATTAAAAAAACCTTCCAAGGGCTGGCCTGGTGGCATAGTGGTTAAGTTCGTGTGTTCCGCTTTGGTGGCCCAGAGTTTGCTGGTTTGGATCCCGGGTGCAGACTTACTCCACTCCTCAGCCATGCCGTGGCAGCATCCCACATACAAAATAGAGGAAGACTGGCACAGATGTTAGCTCAGGGACAATCTTCCTCAAGCAAAAAGAGGAAGATTAGCAAGAGAAGTTAGCTTGTGGCCAATCTTCCTCACATACACACACAAAATCTTCCAAAGTGGTTATAACCAGGGGAGATGACCCTAATATCCAGCAGCTTGCCTCTTGCTTTGGGCCTGTTGATGACATCCACATCCAACTCTCTGTTGTTCCCTGCTTTGGGTTTTAAGCTTTCATTTCTACTAATAGGAAATAAATTTACACTTTCAAAAGAGCAAGAAAAAAGCTGCACACTTCATCAGTCTGTATAAAAATAGCTTTGACATGCAGTTGCATAATCCCTAAATAGAAGGAAAGACATGAGAAGGTAAGTGAGGTGTTTACTTTTAGAGGTGCTCTCTAAAGTCTGGGGTGTGGAAACTGCTTCCTGTAGGAAATACTGTCTTTTTAAATTATAAGAATTAAGATTTTGTCTTTTTAAAAGAGGATGCTTCTTTATAAGAAGTTTCTAATTAATATGTGGTTGAACTTAGGTCGTGCATTGCTTGGAAACACATTCCAGGATTTGAAAGCCGTTTTAAGAAAACACGAAATGTGTTTTGATTCGAACTGTTTCCAACAAAAACAAAAGATTGAAAACATGATTGCCTATTACCTTTCTCACTTAAAAGATGCACTCTGGGAGAACTTTAAAAACATTCTTCTTTACCAGATTCTAAATATAGAATGATTTAATGATCTGTGTTCTGTATAAAATATGCAAATGTACTTCTTCATCTTTTTTGTCCACATGAAGTCAGAAACATACTATCTAAAAAGAAAAAGATTATTGATGTTAGATTTAGAAAGTCTAACCTTTGTCAATACTTAAAAAGTTCATTTAATTGTGGGATGTAATTTTCGGATTTCTTTTTCTTTTTTGAATTTATATAGATGCCTCTCTTTTTCCTAGACAAAAAAACAAAACAAGTGCCATCTCCATATAGCTATAGAATAGCTGAAAAACTAAGTTATGTGTAATACATGTCAAGTTCATTTATCAGACTGGAGACTAGAATGTGTATTAGTGTGGAATAATTTGATATCAAATGATGAATATATAAATATACTTCTACTAAATGTAGTCATCTTAAATATAAACAATATCCCTTGATTTCTTGGATATATATAAAAGTTGGACACAATGTGAATTTCCAATAATGATTCAACAGTCAGTCCATTTTTTCCCAGAATAGCATTCTCAGCCATATAGAGTTTAACTTAAACTAACAAATATACATCCTTCACAGTAGAATTGTAAGCAAGACCATCATAGACTGATTTGTTATTAACAGTTTCCTCCTTATGGGAATTAGTTTTAATACTGCGCTAATAAATATCACAGTGCAATGAAATTTAGCATGTTATTACACATGTTTATCAAATGTAAGTATCAGTGTTTTGGATGCGACTATGAAATTGTCATTTTGTAGACCAAAAAATACTTGGATATTGACAATTTCATATGGTTCAAACTAGTATTATCATTAGTTGAGTGCTGCTTCTGGAATATTCTTGTGGAGCAATATGCTAATACAGTGTGGTTTTCCAGAAGTCGTTTGCTCCCTTGGCAGATTATGAACAGTCCCAAGTGGTACTCTGACAGAAGTATTATCTCGTTCAAGGAGCCAACAGCATTACTTTAGTTGCTAGAATACCATGAAAGGATAAAAAGTTGAAGAAGGTGGATTTGGTTTCTGGTTTTCCCGATGGTACAAAAGGTGTGCCATGGGGTGGTTTTGTATATAAGTTTGCAATAAAGCCCTGTAGTGCCGTTTCTTGGCGGAACCTAATTTGATATGTGTAATGGCCCAAAGAAGCAGCCTGAGTAATTAAGACTGCTACATGTCCCACTGACATAGAGGAGAAGCTTGTCATGCAGATGATGTTTATAAATAATATTTCAGACAGATATGGCTAATAAAGTTCAGAAAATACTTAGGAAATGGATGAGCAAATGTGACTCCTCATTGATTCAAACATGCCCGTTGAGGTTGCCTAGGCTCCAACAGTAATATATGTAATTTCCTGCCTTGTAAGAGGAAAGGCCACCGTGAGAGACTCTCTGGTTTTATTATCAGGACCTTTACAACAGTTCACATTATCTGGCATTGAGTGATCATAGTGTTGACACACAGCCAGAGGTTAAGAATGAGATGTGTAAGGATCTTGCAGCCTTTGGCAATAGTACTCACACATGACTGCATATTATTGATGGATGTGATCATTTTTGTGGTGTAACAATAAATAGTAATGATACCTACTATTATATCTTCTCACAAAGTCCTTTGGCAATGAGAGCATCATTTATTATTTTGCTCTCCTCATTATGCATTCTTCAAGTCTTTCAAGATAATCTTGCTTACATCGTTGAAGTGATCAAAGGCAGTGTTGTGAATGTGTGATTTGATTCCTTCCCTGAAGACTAGCCTCCACTCAGGATGAAACTAGTTCCCCCACAAGGAAATAGTGACAAACAAAAATATACAACTGTACCTTACGGAAATTTGGCAAGAGGACACTTATGTTACTCTTTGAGGAACGGTGGAATTATACAGATGTCAGTATAATTATAACTGGATTTGCCCATTATATCAGTTTATTGGGAATAATGTTCTTTTTCAAAGGAAAAAAATAATCTTAAATATCCAGTTAAAAGTTGTCACTGAAGCAGCTGTACATACATCACTGGTGTAACCTCATTAGTTGTGAATACCTTGTACCTGCAGTTCAGAGTTTTTATATCACTTAAAAATTTCAGATTATTAATGTGACTCTACTTTAGGATTATAGGTATAATAGCATATTTTAATGAAATCCTGATTATGATATTAACAGTAAAGGAATTTGTGGAAAGCATTCAGAACATTCTGTATTGTTTTGATGAACACAAGCATCTGAGCATCAGATTAAAGGAAAAAAAAAGTGAAATCAGAACTTCTGGTGTCGCTTGTATTTTAAGATCCATAATATAACCTCCTCTGAAAACAATACATTCTTCAAGCCTTCCCTGGGGTTTAATTTCCAATATCTTTTCCTTCAACGAAAAAATAGCTAGTCAATTTCTTTATAACATGTGGAAAAAGCTGTTCCTGGGGATTGGACTCATGGGAACATTTTCATGATTGTCAGTTGAATTCCAAGGCTGTGCTAGTCCCATATGATTACAGATAAGTGTGTCTTAGCAATGTTTGGTGTTAAAGCTGCATATAGTTCCAAAATGCCAGATGACATTGAAACGTCAATTTCTGACAATTCAAGAATGTGCAAATTCACAGTAGAACTCAGTGAACTTTGATTATAAAGCCATCATTGTCATGGAAACTAAAATTTTTCATAATTACATTTATAGGTAATTACCTTTATCATCTCTAAGAGTATAAGCCTCTTAGAACTCTATTTCTTTCTTTCTTTTTTTTGCTGAAGAAGATTTTCCCTGAGCTAACATCTGTGCCAATCTTCCTCTATTTTTTGTTTTTAGTATGTGGGCTGCCAGCACAGCACAGCTGCTAACAGAGTGGTGTAGGTCTGCAGCCAGGAACTGAAGCTGGGCTGCTGAAGTGGAGTGTGCTGAACTTAACCACTAGGCCACCGGGGCTGGCCCAGAGCTCTATTTCTTAAGTTTAAGCCCATACTCTTGACTAGAAGCATGTATTCAACTTTCTTTACTTAATAATGTACATTATGTGTTTGTCTATAAACTGATGGGCAAAATTGACTGTGAATCCAATCAAAATTATCTTATGCTATTTCTGTTGTAGATTTTAGGTTTGGAGTCCCTTCCTTAAGCAATACTTCAGGTAATCGTATTTTAGGATTAAATGCATAAGATCTCACATTCTCTTTACCCTAACCTAAGCAATTCAACTTATTCATAAGTCATCAGTATGATTTGATGTTCCAGAAAAGTTGCCTTCAATGGAAAAGTGGATTTTTATTATTTATGAAGTGATTGTTACTTTAGACACATAATGTGGCACTTACAGAAACAGCTCTCACGAAGGCGTTTGTTAAGTGCTCTCATGGCCTGAATTGATGTTGAAATTGCAAAGACTCTCAGATCTATGTCAGTGCATTTGCTAAGGGCATCCAATTTCCTGTAGATGTTGACCAAGAGACCTTGTACAAAAATATAAAATAAATTTACAGGAATACTCTAGAGAAAGGCCCTCATGGTAGACTCATTCTCATAGTGGTTTGACATACTCCTAGTTCCATCTGAAGCCTCTGTTGCAATAACCACAGCTCTGTGATAGCTATTTACAACCCACACATTGCCAGACATTGCTGTTTCTGATTATAAGTCTATATTTGCTTTTTTTTCTTTTTGCGTTTAAGTAATTTGTGGACCTTACCCAAGTGTCTGGGTAACATTGTACCTCATCACTGACAAGCAAAAGAATAGGCTAAAGTGATGATGCTGGCTTGGAAGGCTATATTAAATCAGTTAGCTTGCTTCTAGTCAGTAAAATAATTAATTTTACTTAATAGGCTGGAGTCTAAAGATGTGCCTTCTCTTTAGCTTTATGACCCATGATTTTACTTCTCCGTTTGTTACCCACTGCCTGGCACCATAAACAGTTGATAAATATTTTTTGAATAAACGGACATTTGAAGAAATGTCTGTAAAATATAAAAATAGACTTTGGATGGAATTATAATCTGTCTAAATCCACTCTCTCCTTTATTTTTGCTGAGAGCATTAGTTTTTCCTGAGAGTTACAAAGCTAGAGATCAGTGAGCCTGTGCTTACCTTTTTGTGTACATCTCTGGTTTGTTTATTGGTACCTTAAAATATTTTCCAAAGGCATTTTTAGTTTTTTGAGTTTTATCTGTCCTTTTTATTTGCTTGCTTTCATCATTGTTTAGTAAGATACCATTTTCTTGCCAACAGTCGATATATTTAACCACAAAACACTAAAACCACTGAGGATTTTATGTAACAAAAAACAAAGAAGTCTGCTCTCATTATTTTTACTTACCATTGCTCTGGAAATACTGGCCAATCTAATAAGAGATGAAAAATAACAGAACATGGCTTTTGAAAGATGCAGAGATACGATGTCATTATTTGTAAGCTATGAACTTGCTTACTTTGGTTTTACAGGTAGAAAATAAACTCAAACAAAACAAAAGGAATGGTAAGAGCTCAGTATAGAGCAGTGGTTGTGATCCTAAGATGTGGTCCCAAGACTCTCTCAGAGGTTTGATGAGGTCAATGCTATTTTCTTAGTAGTACTAAGATGTTTTGCCTTTTCTGCTCTCATTGTCTCATGAGTGTTCATTGTTTTCCAGAGGCTGTGTGATGCACTCTCCCAACAGAATGAATGTGGAAGCATTTATTAGAATGTAACTGTTTCCTATTAAGCCAGACATTTAAGAGATTTGTAGAATTGTGAAACAGTGCTTCCCTTCTCACTAAATATTTGTTTGTTTTGGAAAACATAATTAATTTTCATAAAAGTAGGTTACTTATGTTAACACAGAATAGAATTATTGTTATTTTTAAATGAATTAATCCAAACATTTTGCAAATTAGACATTTGAACAAATGTAGTAAATATCAATGGTTGTAACTCACACGTACAAAAGCTCCTTGATGTCCTCAATAACTTTTGAGACTGTAAAGTGGTTTTGAGATAAAAAATTTGAGAATTGCTGGTGCAGAGAATGGACAATATATATTTGTGTGTGCAACAGCAATAACCAGTTATAATTTAAAATGGAAAAAAGTAAAATACACAAGAATATCCTTACAGACCTATTGAGGTATATAAAAATACTCTATTTCAGGATATTAAAGGGGACTCAGTAAATGGAGAGTCATAGCGTGCTCTTTGATGGGAAGTTTCACTATTATAATGTGTTCATTTTCCTTATTTAATTTATAGATTTCACATATATCTCAAAAAAGAAAATATGTTAGACTTTTGGAAATGAAAATTTCTTTAAAATTTGTCTAAATGATTCTAAAGCTTATGCAAGAATAGTAGTTTAGTGGGGCTGGCCCTGTGGCATAGTGGTTAAGTTTGGCGCACTCCACTTCAACAGCCCGGGTTTGTGGGTTTGTATCTCAGGTGCAGACCTACACTACTTGTCAGCCATGCTGTGGTGGCAGCCCATATATAAAATAGAGGCAGATTGACACAGATGTTAGCACGTGGCTAATCTTCCTCAGGGGGAAAAAAAAAGAGAGTAATAGATTAGTAACTGCAAAAAAATATTTTTAAAAGAAGGATAGTCAGAGAGAACTGCCTTATCTGATATTAAGTTTACAATAGACAATCAGATAAAGAGAATCAGTTCTCTCAAAACTAGCTCTACTGCATGCTGTACCTATATGTGTGTGTGTGTGTATGTGTGTGCATTTAGTATATGATAAAAGAAGCATTAGTGTTCAACTTCACGCACAATCAAGGAGATATAAGTGTAAAAAATTCTTGTCAGCTCAGTAAAGATAAAATACTAATATTGGAGGTAACAGTATTGCTAAGCATGTGTAAATTGTTGGGGGGCAACTGTAAATTGTAACAACCTTCTTGGATAACTGCTTGCTCCTATACATCAAGTGCTTTAAAATATTCATAATCTTTAATGTGGCAAATTTATTTCTAGTAATCTCTCCTGAGGAATATTCAGAAATGAAAAAATATTTATACACAAATATGTTCACAGCAGCACTTTTTATAATTAGACTTTAGAACAGCATGCATGTCTACATATGAGGCAATGATTAAGCGAATATGGTAAGGACAGGAAAAAACTGCATATAGAATAATACTAAGTACAAATAGAGAATACACTTCATATGCTTCATAAATCCAACTATGTAAAAGTATAGCAAAATACCAGGGGCAGATACCTTATGACATTAACAGTAGTTATCTCTGGATTCTGAAATTATGAATAATTTTTATTATTCTCTTTATGCCTTTCTGTATTTCCCTAATTTTTTTTTACAGTGAACATAATATCATTGTTAAAGTCAGTAGAAGCATTACAATCCAATTAACTTTACACACAATTATTGAAGTTTTAATTTATGGATAAAAACAAATCAGACAAAAGAGATTTTATATTGCGTTTCTGCTGTGGATTACCTGCTCTTTTCCATCTGACAGTCACCTCCTTGGATGGTGCCTTCATTTTCACAGGGTAGTTTGTGTCCATTTGCCAGTAAACTATATAACCTTAAGCAAATCACTTTACCTCTCTTGGTCTTTAATTTTCTTGCCTATCAGGTGAAGTTCCTTCCAATTGTAAAATCTGAAAATTAAGTGATAAAGATTTCTAAAACTATTTTCCCAACAGAAACATCTTTTCCTACAATCTGTGTGTTTCTCTTTTACTGCACATTTTCTCCTAACATATTCTCTTCCATGTTGGGGCTTCTGGACCTCCCCATCTCCTCCCAAACATCTGATGATTGACAAAGGATTTAAAATGTCATCTTTCTGTCTGTCCCTCAGTACTACTCATGGTAGCAGCCAGATTCTAGTGTCCCTATATGAATGTCGTTGACTGTCATCTACAGGTCTTTGTCATAGAATTTATAAAAATCAGATGAGATTCTAAGAATGTAGGTATAAATGGACTGGCTTAAGTGTGATGGTGAATTGCTGTTGCCTTTTCTTCTCATCTTAGCCTGTTTTTTGGACCTTACTGATATATACTCTCTACTGTTACAACTCTCTACTGTTACTCTACACTGTTACTGTTACATATATTGATATATACTCTCTACTGTTACATCTCCCCCAGGGTTAGATGCACGTTTCACATTTGAAATGATTAGCACTTTGGAAATACTTGTGTTTTTGATGAAGCTATTATATATTAATTGAATTGTAGTTTGCAATCTTGATATTTTTACTCTGTGGTGCTTACTAAAGAACATTGCTATATTTAGTTGTTAATTCAAGTAAGTCATTAAATATGCTAATGGTGATGATAGGAATGCATATTGGTACAATATGCTAAGCTTCATGCCGATCCATTCACTTGATATCAAATAACTTTCTTATAATTGAACCGTTGTTAAATTTTTTAGTATGAAGTTTTAACCTATATTGTACACTTTAAATGGAAGAGCAAACCTTAGAATTGATTCTCTTTGTCTAATTAGTCATCGGGGTGGGATAAATGCTGTTTGATGCCTCCATGTGATTCCTGTGTACTGATGAATTTCTTTTTAAACTTGCAGCAAATAGTGGCAGCAGTAAATGCGGGAATTATCCCTTTAGGAAACACCTCCAATCAAATCAGTCACTGGGATTTGGGAAGTTCCTTCTTCTTTGCTGGCACTGTTATTACAACCATAGGTAGGAGACAACTTATTTCGTTTATTTTGGTACAGTTTGTAAGCTAAAATTCATTTGTTTGAATTTACTTTTTACGGTTGATCAAAATGTTCCACTTAAGTTAGACAACCAGCTTTCAGTAAGTTGACTTTTAAAGGTTTGAACAAAGGAAGGATGGAAATGAATTCGTTATTGTTTCAGAATACTGAGTTAAGTTTAATACGTGTGAAACTCAAGAGCAGTGCATTGAGTCTTTTGACTAATGGATAGAAGTGTCAAGAACTGGCTTGAAATGATGATTTTTGGGGGGCAAGTAGTTTTAAGTTTTTCCTCGTCTTTGATTCTTTAGTGTAGAAAGAAAGGATTTGTGTACAATTTTGGCATTCTTTTCATGAAGTTCTCATTCGCTATCACCTTTTTCAATTTGTAAATTTCAACTCTACCGTATACCAGGTTGTTCTCGTTCTTGTATGCTTGTCTCTTATGATTACTCCAGGGTTGCTGCTTTCACACGTTGTTTTTCCAATAGTAAAAATGTATAAAAATTAACACTGAAATGTGAGGATTACAAAAAGAATTAAAGTTTAAGCCTTTGCTATTTTGCCTTTTAATCACGTTTGTTGTAATGTTAAAAAGAGTTACATAGTGGAACATGGTCTTTTTTGGGGGCTTGACTGTCCTCACACTGAGCACCGTCTAGGCAGCGGAATGGGTACACGTGATGACGTCTCTGCTGGTAGTTATTCAGTGCTCAGGAACTATCCCGAGGATGTAAATACAGACCCCATAGTGAAAGCCACGCTTGCCGGGCTGTGAGGATTCAGAAGGGTTACAGCTGTCTTACTGTAGAGGTGGGTTTGCAGCGTAATTTTCAAGATAGGGAAGGAAATTGTCTCATTATAGTTATGAAGGAATTTCAGGTGGGAGAAAATACATGGTGGAGTGCAAAAGGGAATTCTTCCCTTCCACCTATGTTTGTGATGAGATTTCCTCTCATGGGCCTGATCTCTGATTATGGGGTGTGAATTAAGATTTAAAAGTTTTAGTTTTATTCTTTGATGTCGTTAATAAATTATGAAGAATATAAGGTTTTTAAATCAGTACTTTATATCAAAGTCCTAAATAAGAGAACGTGGTCAGTTTATGGATGAACTCTCACTTAAAATTTCCCTTTGAGAGGAATTTGTAGTGTCCTGTCATTATGTGAATCCGCTGTAATGCCTCTTTGTGCTGGATCACTTGCCAGTGAAATAAATACCTTAGCAAGTTGATTTTTGCCTTTGTTAAGAGGTCAGGGAACTATATTTACTCTTACATTTCCATCAGCTAGGTCAAAAGTTGTGTGGCTGTGAAAATCTGGAAGAATGGTAACCTTGATTTCTAACCATAATAACAGGTTAACTTTGGTGCTTAGACATCTTGGCCATTTCTACTATGGAAATAACTGTTTATTGTGTAAACTACTTAGAGTCTGGAAGGAAAAAAAAGCTCACAGACTGAGTGAGAATGGTTAGTTTCTGCCCAATGAAAACTCAAAAGTCCAAGTTATAACTCATCATGACCACCGCTAAATTATTCTGCAAGAGACTTAGTTATTATGCAGACTTGCTGTTGCATCGTATGTTTATAAACAGTCTCATTTTTTGAATCCCAAATTCAGTAAGTTTTGCAGACATATACTTCAACACATGAAAAAAAAATAAACCATTATTACCAGCCTTACCCCAAATTATAGCCATTAAGCACAGTAGCTGATTATTTAGGTTGTTTAGGGAGCTGACTGACAGCCCAAATCTCCTACTGTTCTATCTCAAGTGTTAGTCTTAGGTGGATTAAGTCATTCTAGGTTACCCACATTTACTCCATGGTCTTTTTCTCCCAGGTCAAGGCCATCTCTTCTGACTTTGAACTAGATTATCATCTAGGCCAGGGTAAAAATTTTGGCCTCTTTCGTAAGTGTCTACTTGACCTCCAAATCATAATTCAATAAAATTCAAAGTACAATTATTAATATTGCTAATGATAATAATTGTGTGAGCTTTGAACTGACTTTTAGCAATTATAGAAATTGTAACCTCTAGCACTAGCTGCATTGCATTTAGTCATTTAAAAATAGAACTTGAGGCAGTTTGGGAGAATAAATTGCAGTGACTTATATAGGGTGCCTGGTACAGGCAGTGCTTCATGGAGCTGTATTGGCTGCAGTGGTCCAAGATTTTTTTATTCAGTGTTATCAATTTGTCTAAGAAGACAAAGGGCCCTTCACTATTCATTGGAAATATGCCCAAGGGAAGTTCAATTATACAAAGTAGAATATTAAAATTTAAGGCCTAATTTTAGAGAATCTCTTCATATGTCTACTCATTGTTTCCAAAATCATACCCTTCCAAACCCTTCACAAATTCCATGCCACGGTTGGCAGACTAAAATCCATTCTTGACTATTCTCTTTCTCTCCTACCTCACTTCCAGTCCATCCGTCAATTCTGTTGGCTCTTCCTTTAAAGTAGATCCATAATTTAACTACTGCTTACCATTCAAACTGCTACCATTTTGGTCCAAGTCAGCATCATCTCAACATCAGCATCGTTGCAGAAGGAAACCTTCTGCTCAGAATTCTTCTGTGATTTCCAGCTTGGTTAGAGCAAAAACCATAATCCATTGCCTGTCTCACCTAGTAAGAGGCAAGTTCTTTGGGTTTAGGGATTTTTGTGTGTTTGAATCTTTTCTGTATCCTCAATGCCTGACACATAGTGGATGCTTAATAATTATTTTTGGAATTAAAAACAAATAGCCATTCTAAATGGTATGGACTGTGGATTATTGGAAATTACATAACACTCAATTGATACCTCTTATGCTAAATTGTTAGCTTTTTCAACAGATTTCATTACCAGCTTGTTTGCTTGCTTGTTCATTTATTTATTCAACAAATAATAAAACACCATCACTCTGCTACTGTAAAGATAAAAGATAAATTACTTGAGCCTAATTTGCATACAGACCAGTCAGGCAGGCCAATGGGCAAATAATCATTTACAATATAGTGTGCCAGGTACTATGGGTTAAGAGAATTTAATGGGAATGTATAGGAACGACACTTTACATAGATATTGGGGTGGGGGGGCGTGGGTAAGGAAAGGGCAAGGGATACTTCCCTTTCCTTAGTAAATGGTGTCCTGGTTGAGACTAGAAAGAGAATTAGGAATTTTCTAGGTGAATAAAGGTGGACAGGGAACATTCTAGGCATTGGGAGTTCATATGGGAAAGATTAGGGGTAAGAGAAAGTATATTCTGTTTGGGAATTGCAAGTTATCTAGAACTGTGATTTGTAGTTGAATGGATTCATCCTTAGGACTACGTCAATCGGGAAGTCAATGTAAGTAGCTCTTGGTGAGTCACTGCTGCTTCTGAGACTGCCGGGAGTGTGAGGGACACAGTCCCTGCTTGCAATCCAATTTGGGAGATGAAATTTACACATATGAAATCACTGAAGAATAACAGAAATAAGTCTTGTGTAATCGAATGTTATGTGGAACAACGGTTTAAGTGCTATAAGAAATGGGAAAAAGGAAAGAACATGTGGGCTGGACCTGGAAGCAAAGTCTTCATTAGAGAAGTTGGATTTGAAATATGCTTTGAAGAAGATGTTTTGGTTTAGATTGATGGAGGGGAAAAAGCCTCCGAGTCTGTGACATGGCTAAGCAAAAATACGAAGAGGGGAATGAACTTGATTCTTTTCGAGGATAGAAAAGGAAGTGTTTGAGTAGACCAGAGGAATTGTTTAAAGGAATAGTGGGAAATATTATTGACTGATGCAGATGGCCAGAGTATGGTTCAAAATAATTTGATTTTTGAGAATTTTAGACCTGCTATAATGAGATACAGCATGGATGTTTTTGGAAAGTGAGGTGACAAGTTAAAAGTGATCTGAGAAGATGCATCTGTCAGGAAGAGGATCTATGGAGACTGACAGCTGAGAGAGAAATTAGGAGCCATTTCAGTGACCCATGGAAGGGGGATGAGGGTATTGACTGGGATGGTTGGAGATGGTGTTGAAAGATGAGAGTAAGACAAAATGTTCAAATAATTAGATGCAAGAATCAATAGGCCTTGGTTGCTAATACAATGAAGAGAGAGGGGTCAAAATTTTGAATATTGAAATTAATATTTAGGCAGCAGGCTTGCAATTCATAGACAGTGATAGTCGATCCTGTGAAGAGAAAGGAGTTAAAAAATGGCCAAGATTTTATATGTTGTGTTATATTAGGAAGCTTTGTTTTAATAGTTTCTCTCCCCTCAATTTTTGTTTGTTTATTCTTTAATTCAGATGGCTCCCTCCTGGAGCTCACAGTGAGACCGAAGAGACAAACAATCAGCACGTTAAAAAACAAGACCATTATCCACAGCAATAAATGCTACAAAGGAAGTTCATGTGCAATAACAGAGTAGACAGTGGAGCCAGAGCAGGGAGTGGGAGGTGTTCTAAAGAAGACTGATTCAAAAGCTTTCTGAGCAGGTGACATTTAAGCTGAAACCTGAAGGATGAGCAGAAATCAGCTAGGTAAAGAAGAGTGCAAAGATGAGTTCAGACAAAGGGCACAGCAATTGTGGCATGTTCAAGGAATACAGATGAAGCCATGTTGCAGAGCCTGGGGGAAGAGGCAGGGTTAGCAAGATTCACAGGAGCCAGAGCATGTAGGATTCAGTAGGTCATGGCAACGTTCTAAATTCAGTGGGAAGCCACTGAAAGATTTAAACAGAAGAGAGGCATGATGTGACTCAGGCTGCCGTTCAGAGGGCAAAAGGGGAAGCAGGAAGACCAGTGAGAGGTTATTGTATGAATCCATATGAGAGAAGATGTTGACTTGGACCAAAGAGGTGGCAGTGAAGAGAGTGAAAAGTAGACAGATAAATGATTAAAAAAGGAAAGTTTACTGATAGAGATATGCTTATCTCTGAGAATAGTGCCATGGCGGGGGGTTAGTGTTTTAAATTTTAAGTTATTTTAAAGCTGATAAGAAATCACTTATGCTCTAGGAAAGGCTGTTGGCAAAAATGATGTAGTGGAGAACTATATTCTGTATTGGAGGTCAAACTGTATTTGAGGTCAATTTAAAGATTAGAATACAATGTAAGATGATTTTATTACCTGAAGGAATTAAAATATAATAAAATTTTCCCCAGTAGAAAGTAAGTTGGAATGCCAGGGTCAGGATTTCCACAAGCTTATCCCTCGATCGTCATGATCTTTGAGTGTCAGAAGGCAAATAACAAGGGCACCACTATGGTCTCCAGCAGCTTTAATATCCTAGAGCATCTTGTTAAGTCTTATGGAAAACATTTCCTTGGAGTACCAGTTCTCATAATTACAAAAGATTCTTGTTTTCTACCACTTGAGTATAGCGATTGAATTCAGTTATGTAGTTTCTGTGTTTAGTTTTTCTATGTTTTGAACCAGCCACCAGGAGTTTCAGTTTGTTTTTACCTAAATTGAATTGCTGAAGTTGTTATGATAAAGGTCACAGATTTACTACAAACCCATATTTTGCCTATTTAGCACAATGCTTAATTGATTAGAAAAACAAAAAAAGAACAGGAAAAAAAAAGTTTTGGAGTAATTTTAACAAACAGTTCCAGATGAAAAGAAGAGGTCAGTTTTGGAAATGCAGAGGGTATGTTGAAAACTATAAAGCCTTATGCACGTCTTCAGCAGGAAATCTAGACCTTTCTGTCAGATATGGTAGAAAACTATAACTTAAAGGGTGAGGGAAAAATTGTAAGAGTATTTTCTGTTCCGTT
The DNA here is from genome assembly GCF_037783145.1 of Equus przewalskii. Classification (NCBI taxonomy): domain Eukaryota; kingdom Metazoa; phylum Chordata; class Mammalia; order Perissodactyla; family Equidae; genus Equus; species Equus przewalskii. The sequence continues at coordinate 20,120,451 of NC_091853.1, read as the reverse complement.
TTGTGATCTCATGAAGCTGCTATCTGAACTTGGAAGTGAATAGATTCAAAGCAGTGGTATAGAATCTGACAGTAAGCATTTTCCCAGGGCATGATGTCATTGCAGCTTTCGGTGTTGAGTGTTATCTTATTAACTTAGTACCCACGTAATTCTGTGGCATTTCACTGGTCTCTTGGCTGTTCTCAAAGAACTGCCTATTGGATTTTGAAAACCCATTTTAAAGGAAAGTTAAGGTTTGTTCAGGCAGTTTACAAGGCAGATAATCTTCCACGATGACTTCCAGCTAACTCTGCCATCTCGTTGCATTTTTCTTTATGTCAGTTTGTTCAAGTGGATGACTAAATTTTTCCAAAATATGTAATTCTGGTGTTGTGCGGTTGAAGTCCAGAAGTTGAAATTAAGAAATTGTTCTAGGTCTTTGATTCTCTGTTTCTCTTCCTATCCACTTAAATTAATGAAAATAAAACCTATTTCAGGATGTTAACATATGTTCCTGCCATTCAAAATCTTCACGTAGATTTATTTATTTTCTAATTTAAAGTGCATTTCTCAGAGAAGATGTCTTATGAATGGTAGTTAAGTTTTCATAGTTCAGAATTATGCTTGATAGGCAATAGAGCTGAATTATTGCAGGAATAGTGTTGTACACTCTGAGGCAATAATGAGACAGATTAGTCATCTTCTCCTCTCATTACGTATGTATGTTACATCAGTCACAAAGAGGTTCAACCTGGAGCATCTAGTACTCAGAATCCTGTGTTGGGGGCTGGCCCGGTGGCGCAGCGATTAAGTGCGCACGTTCCGCTTCTCAGCGGCCCGGGGTTCGCCGGTTCAGATCCTGGGTGCGGACATGGCACCGCTTGGCACGCCAAGCTGTGGTAGGCGTCCCACATATAAAGTAGAGAAAGATGGGCACAGATGTTAGCTCAGGGCCAGGCTTTCTCAGCAAAAAGAGGAGGACTGGCAGTAGTTAGCTCAGGGCTAATCTTCCTTGGAAAAAAAAAAAAATCCTGTGCTGGTTGGAAGGGGATTTCGGAGCGTTAGGGATATAATTTTCCCTGGAGTGAGGCAGCGTTTTTTTTGGGTGGTAGGAGAACACAGAGCGAAATAGCATAGATCTAACAGAAACTGGAAGTCCCAGTGAGAGGAGGGCCGGCCGTGGTATCAGCGTGGTAGTCATCCAGATCTTGAGGTTGTTGAAGTCAGAAATTGCTTGTATTCTAAAACAAATACACTTTAATATTTTTCTGCATACTTTTGAAAAGTGTGCAATAACATATTTTTAATCTTCTGGAAAACAATCACTGTCAAATATTGTGATCAAGAAATTACCCAAAAATTGAAAGAAAGAATTGTCGTGAAGTTCATGCCCTGAATAAATACAGAATCAATTTTTTGTTGTCTTTTTTTCCCTTTCCAACCACTGAAATGCAGCTCTGTTTGTCATAGATTATAGATTTTATAGAGCATCTGACTGACCACCAGATACACAAATATTGCTCCAAATGTGATTAAAACTAGGTGAGATGTTTACCAGAAAAATACTTTGTGTAACTGTCTCAAGTATGTCTTTTGATAAGGAAGGAATGTAATAACATTTGTCTGGGCCTGTCTACTTTCAGCTAGTAATTATGGTACATATTTGTTTTCTTTCCAGTACTTTTTTTTTTTTTCCAAATTTTTTTAGACTTGTGCAATCTTACTCTTGGAAAATTGGCATTGTTATTTATGTGGTGCTGTAAATATAGCATGATGTTTACCAAAGACGTACCTGTGCCAAATGAAGGTCATGTGAAGTGTCGTGGTTTGTGTGTACCTAAAGTAGAATGCAGAAATGACTAATTCTAAATGGAAAGGAATTCCATGCAGCCAACTCGTGGTTCTAACATACCGTTGGGGGCAATATTGATAATATGAACAATTAAAAGTCACAGACCATCAAAATATGCACATTAATTACTAACCTTAAACTTTTTTCCCTTCTGACTTTATTTTTAAGGCAAAAACAACAAATATGAGCAAATTTAGTTGATGTGTTATACCTCTCCCCTCTAAGCTTAGATTTCTCTTATTGAAGATGCTAAAAAAGAATGAAATTCCGAAAGGCAAGCAGCAAGAGAAGAAAAAAGGAAAGAAGGGGTATGAAATAAGTCATAATCTGCCTAAATGGCTCCTATCCAAAGCATGTATGTTTTGGGGGCTGGCCTGGTGGCATAGTGGTTAAGTTTGCACACTCTGCTTCTGCGGCCCGGGGTTGATGGGCTTGGATCCCGGGTGTGGACATACACACCACTCATCAAACCATGCTGAGGTGGCATCCCACGTACAAAATGGAGGAAGATTGGCATGAATGTTAGCTCAGTGACAATCTTCCTCAAGCAAAAAGAGGAAGATTTGGCAACAGATGTTAGCATTTCCTCATAAAAAAAAAAAAAACGAATGCATGCTCTAGTAGGTAATTTCAATGATCTCTGTAGATAACGGAAACTAGTTTTAACTTTATTTGATGCATAAAAAATAGATTTAGACATGACCTCCTAATAAATATTATACTGACACTAAATAATATGCTATACATAGTCATGCAGACACTTAGCCTAGTTTTATTTACGTAGTACAGCTTAGAATGAAAATATTTCTCCCCTATATTTTTTTTAGAGGAGTGATACAGTAGAAGGAACATCAGATTTCATTTCAGAAAGTCTAAGTTCAGGTGCTTGTCTTTGCCACTACCTGAGCTTGTATTCTTAAGCAAATCACAGTTCTTGTATTATCCTTGATTTTCTCATTTGTCAGTGGGGCTAGTGTTTCTTACAATCAGAGTTGTGAAAGTTAAATAAGATTATATATGTGAAAATAGTCTGTATACTGAATGTCAGTGTACTAATTTAGAGTAAGCTGATTTTATTTTTAGAGTAATTTTTATTATTATTAAAATGAACGAATATTATCTTTTGAACATGTATTTACATTATCAATTTCAACAAAGAAAGAAAAGACATTCTTTTAATTGTTATAAAGCATATAATGTTTGCCTTCACATAATTTATTAAGGTTTGCTCAAACCAGTTATTCTCACAGTGCTAAGTGCCAGACTTGACGAGTTTCTTCTAGTTAATTTGTATTTGATTTAATGAAGTGAGTTGATTGGTTATTTTAATGATATATGGATAATCCAATATGTGATCATCAAAATAATATATAATGTAACTTTGAGATATTACTGTTAGCTTACTGAGTATAATAAAAATTAATATTTGTATAAATCTGTTTTCTATATGATTTAAAAACAATTTATGATTCTCTGTCAGAATATGCGAAGTTATTTTCTGCAACAAACAATCCTCACATCTTGATGGCTTTACAAAATGAAAGTTTATTTCTTTTTCACACTGTATGTCCAGTGTGGATTGACGGGAAGACCCTGCCCATTGTTCTTGCTCAGAGACTTCTGCTGGTGGCACTTCCTCTTTCCATAGCCTTCATGAACGCTTTGGCATAGGGAGGAGAGCATGGGAAATTGCACACTGGCTGATCAAGCTTCTTATAAGTGCCCACATTGTTTTCGCTTATATAACATCGGCCAAACCAACTTCAAGAGCATAGGTGGAGAAATGCAATTCTATGGTATGTTCAGAAAAACCAGAATATTTGGTGGCAACCCTAAAAACTACCATAAACAGATATACTAACTGAATACTCTCCTTTAAGGTTATTTGATATTCAAACTAATTAAAGATTATAAGAAAATATATTTTATATTTTAACTTGCTTTTCCAAACTATGTCTCCATGACTGCAATAGAGTTTTTAATTTTTGACATGTAATATTGGCTCCTTTTGTACTATTGAAGGAGATTGTGTTCCAAAGCTACCCTCCTGTCCAGTGGTTTCATCAGTGAACTATCTCAAAATAAAAATAAAAGTTAACTTGTAAAATTCTAATCTTAGTTTTTTGGCAGAGATTTTGCTGTTGTTGGTGATATGATTTAGGGATTCCACTAGTGTTTAGAGTATTTTAGTAATGATCACTTAACAAGGGCAAAATTATGACGACAAAAACATTCAAACCATTTAGGAAAATACATAAAAATAAAGACTGAGTTTATTTTTGATGTAGAGGCAAAATAATGCAGGGGTCAGCAAACTATGGCCCGTGGGCAAAACACAGCCCACCACCTCTTATGTAGTTCCTGGAACACAAACACACCATTTATTTTAGTATTGTGTTTGACTGCCATCACACTGTGATGGCGGAAATGAATAGTTACAACAGAGGCCATATAGCCTGGAAAGCTGAAAATATTTATCGTCTAGCTCTTTACAGAAAAAGTTTGCCAACCATTGGACCAAAGAAAAGAGTATAAAGCAAGAAAAAATAATAGAATTTGTAAATAGAAAACCTAGATTTGAGTATTGACTCTAACATTTATTCACTGTGTGATTTTCTTCCAATGGTTGAACTTGCCTGAGTTGTTTCCTCGTGTGAATAGTCTAAATGACTTCCTAATAGGTGAATAATAATAACTGTGCTTGCCTTCTCACAGGATTTTATGAAAACTCAAAGAATAATATATTTAATAATGTTTAACTATTATTATTAACTATGCAACGAAAATTGAACATTTGTAAGGAATATGCTGTATTTCTCCATTTCTCTTCATTGTCCAATAAAGGCTGAAATAAACTTTGTGACTTCTTTTCTATGAACCTCTGGGAAGAGAAGATTCAAGAGTATATCATCATGTTTCTTGAAGAGCAGGTCCACAGTGTGTATGAGATTCTCAAAGGACTCCACAATCCTCAAAAAAGTTTAAACAATTGGCTCAAATAATTTCTATTTTAATTTTCAGACTGATAAAAAATGATGTTTTGAGGCACTTAAAAAATTGCCAGAAAATACCATATTAGAAACATAGTAGCAATATGCTCATGTAGATGCCGGTGGACTAAATAACTACTACGAGAACTGGGCATAGTGCTCAGAAAGAAACCATGTGAAAATACATTTCTAAAAATGAGAAAATCTTATTCTACTGCTGAGCTCTGAGTGATATTACAGTGTCAAATATTTTCAGTTCTCCCAAACTCCTGGAGATTTTGAGTTGTTTTCTGTAAACATATTGAGAAATGTTATATTTTCAAAAACTAGAGTGCTACTAATCCCCATCCGTGGCATTCTGGGTTTAAAAAATTCAGACTTTGGGAAAAACTTCAAGAAAATGAAATTTAAGTGACAGAAAAAAGTCAATATATTCTTTTGGGGATACATTAAGGGTAGAAATTATAGATTTATGATAATAGAAAGGAGGTTGTTATGATAAAGACACTCTTAAAATGGATAATGATAGAGAGAAAAAATATATCATAGACCTCATTGTAAATTATGTTTCATAAACTCTTCGTCTTTCTACAGTGTTTACTGGTTGACTTTTATAAATGTTTGCTGAAAGTCTGAAGATGTGCAGTGCTAATTGCCTTTCAAAATTCATGGAAACTCTAGAAAAGATATAAATCAAGACAACTCAAGATAGGTGTTTTGTTGGTGTCAATAGAGAAAAGAAATCATATTCTTTTATGTGGCAGCATTGGACATGAGAATAGTGAGGAGTTAATGATATGCTCACTTAAAATCAAATGCTGTATACTTTTACTTAAAAATTTAATAAGGAGTACATGTACCTGATTAAAGAAATAGATTAGAAATCAATAAGCAGTATAAAAAATAGAGAGAGACAGCTAAGTCTTCCTCCTGCAGAGGACCTCCAAGCTCATTCTCTTTGCAGAGTCAAGCACTATTAACATTTCTTAGCATTCTAGAAATCACTTGGGTCTATATATTTATGTATGCAAGTGTGTAATTAATATATACATGTTCCTTTATTATACAAGTGAAAGCTGCTACCTTGCCATCTCCACATAATAGATCTTGAAAAATTTTCTTATCTCTTCCTAAAGATTTGCTTTATTTTAGCAGCTGCATAGTATTCCATTTTAATGATGTCATTATCCTTATCCCCTTTGATGATCATTAGTTGTTTGTCACTACAAACAGTGCAGCATTGGATATTTAAATGTTATATAACATATAACATATATATTTGAGATTTCACATTTTCCTTTATCCAATATCACTTTTTAACAGTCCTTTTCCTATGCTTGTTTTTTAAAAAGTTATTATTATGACTCTTTTATTTTTTAAATTGCATATATAGATTGTTTTTTTCTCATATATGGTAATATATGATTAATATAAAAATAGAAAATGTAGAAATGTATAAAAAAGGAAAATAACTAGATATGACCATGTTTCCTTGTAGTAATTTTTCTGTATATGCTTGATATAGTTGATATCATATCATAATTGCTGACTTTTAGAGATGTTTAACATGCTAATATCTATGATCCTTATGGATGTTATAAATTTGAGTTTGTTGACATAAGATATCTGTCATTGAGTGCCTAATTAGTTTTTCAAATTAAAAGTAAAACAATGACTTAGACCTTTTAAAGTAAACTACAAAGTTACAGAAAGTCATTACTTAATCTACTTGTCATTTATAATGGCTATTAGTTATACTGTGCTGCCTTACCTTTGTAAAGGAAAATAAATGTTTTGTTCACTTATTCTCTAGGCAACATGATCCCGTCATCTAAATTGTTGTATCACCCAACATAAGATCCAAAACGTGTCACTTAAACTGTGAGAAAAAGAATGCAGCATGTCATGTAAATACCTTGTTGTTATGAAGATTTATCTCACAATTAGCTTACATAATCCTCAGACAATTTTTTCAATGAAGGTACGTGAGTAGAATAAATATTTGCGTATTTGCAAGTAGCTTCCTTTTGCTTTCACACATGAAAGATAATTTAACTTGGTGGAGTATCAAATTCTTGGATCACAACTTTTTCCCATCACAACTGTGTGTATTTCTTCTTTATTACCTGTTGGCATTTCCTGTTAGACTGGAGTAGCTTGATACCTGCCTGATTTTCCTTTTGTTTTCTTTTTTCCTTTTTTTTTAAAGATCGGCACCTGAGCTAACAACCGTTGCCAATCTTCTTTTTTTTTCTGCTTTATCTCCCCAAACCACCCCCATACATAGTTGTATATCTTAGTTGCAGGTCCTTCTAGTTGTGGGATGTGGGACGCCACCTCAACGTGGCCTGACTAGCGGTGCCATGTTGGCGCCCAGGATCCGAACCCTGGGCCACTGCAGCGGAGCACGCTAACTTAACCACTCGGCCATGGAGCTGGCTGATTTTCCTTTTTTTATTGGTAACCTGTTTTCCTTAATGTTTTTATTTTAGAGATTTGCTTATAATCTTGCACTGGTTTCATTTGTTTTGTTAGGTTTTTTTTTTTAAGAAAAACTCTTTTTAATTATAGTTTTGATTATTCTAGTCTAATGATTTTGTTTTTCCACCTTCAAGGACACTGATAATTTTTGTGTTGTTTCTCTGTTCTCAATTTTCTCTGTGTATCATTTGCCTCTTAACATTCTTTCTATCTTTATTTTTTCTGTAATTCTGGAAAATCTTTTGTGTTCTGTAAGTTGCAGCCTTGATTAGAATTCTGCTGTTTCACTCTGCTCCTTAATTATCTTGAATCCAGATTTTAATTTTGCAATTGCGTGTTTAGCTTCCTTTCAATGTTATGTTATCATGCCCATATCTTTTCCTTACTTAATTTTGTCTTTAGATCCCAGTGAATTCATTTTTTGTTGCTTTAAACTCCAAATTCATAGATAGAGTGTTTTATTCTTTCCTGTGTGGTTTGTAAACATATTTTGCTTCTACAGTATACCATTTTCAGAGACCTGCTCTTCCTAGTCAGTCATTCATTCGCTCAGCAAATATTTATTGAGTGACTATTGAGTAGTTTCTAGGTGGTTGGAGTACATCAAATAGACAAAAAACTAGTGAGAGACTTACTAGGGAAGTAAGTTATATAGCATGTTACACGATAGTTAGATAGCTCTGGGGAGAAAATGGACCAGGAAAATAGGCTGGGAGTGGGAGGTACGATTTTAAAGACATCTAAAAGGTGATATTTCTTTTCCAGTTTTCTACATTACTTGTTTTCACTTTGGTTTTGTGTTTCTAACCTGTGGACATAGAGTGGAGATGGGCCTCAGAAGTTCTTTCCACTTAGTTCAATGTGGGCAGGCTTAGTAGTGGGGTAACAAAAGTATAATGAGCTACCAATTTGTGCATTTTGGTTCACTTTCTTCTGCTGAATGGAAAGTCTCATATTCTCTGCCTGTAGGCTCTGAATTGTTATGGAAACAAGGAAATAGTATTTTTCTAGCTATTGTTCTGAGCTCTCTTTGGAAGTAGTCCTTTTGATTTCTTGCTAAAATCCTGCATTCCAGGATTAGGTTTTCTAATAGCTTGAATTTAGGGCAAAGGGCTTAATCTGAGATAGTTTTCATAACTGTGAAGAGATTACAGAAGGGGAAAAATGTATTAAGGGTACATTAGGGCAAGGGCAGGCCTTCTCATGATTACCACTTCTTTTGTACTTGTGTTTCACTTCAAGGCCAAATGAGAGTGTGTAGGAAATTAGGTAGTAAGGATGCAACGAGGTGTGGAAGAGTGGTTCTCATGCCCCTCCCTGCCCTCTATCCCATGGAATCTTTTCTTTAAATTAAATTTTATGAATGTCAGACGTATATAAGACAGATAAATGGGTCTCTTTGTGTGCATGTGTCTCTGTCTGTGGTGGGGCAGCGAGTGGTGGCTTGCATCCAAGGGCGGGCAGCCTGTTGCCGTGGTGGGGGAGACTTTGCGGTCAGGCAGATGTACGTTTAAACACTGTTTGTACCACTTTTTATTTGCCCCATGTGTTTTATTTAACATTTCTGAGTCTTGGCATAAATAAGTTTTAAAACACTTTTCCCAGGATGTTACTTTGGGAGTTAACTAAGAAAAATATACCCAAAGTGCAGAGGATACCACAGTCCGTTGCTCATAGTGGATTGTTAGTCAGTGTTAAGTTCATTCTATACATCTTTCCTGTTCAGATGTTCCCAGTCAGAGGTTGGGAAATGGCCCTTTCTCCACCAACTTCTCCCAGTCCTAAGGCTTAAAGCACACATTGTACTCTCTGTGGGGAATTATGGCAAATCATCTCTAGACAGCAAAGGAAGTTCCCCAGGTAAAAGAAGAATCTACATTAGGTGGGACAGAACCAATAAAAAGATTAATAGCGTATGATTGATAAGTCACCAACAGTTATTGGGTGGATTATTTGTGCTTTTTGATGATTCTTTGCTTGACAGAAATATATAAGAGGTATAGATTGGTAAGACCTAAAAATCCAAGAGATGTTGAGAAGTCAGGAAAATTGTGGCATCAGACTGAAAGATTTGTCTTTTGCATGGTCTCTTGTGTGATAGTATAATATTAGCAAACAAAAATAGCGCTAAGTGGGTTCCAGGTACTGTTTTACATGCTTTATGTATATCAAAAATTTTCATCCTTACGACAACCCTATAAGGTAGTTGCTGTCATGATTCCCATTTTTGGATTAGCAAACAGAGATGTTGAGAGATTAAATGACATGTCCAAATCACGCAATGAGTACATGGTATTAGTGGGGTTTTAAACCCACAGAGCCTGGTACAGTGTTGGTGCTCATAACCTCTGACCTGTATTGCATCATATGTTGAAAAAAGTAGAGTATATACTTTACCATAAATTTTGAGTGAACTGATATCTGTTCTCTCCCTCCTAATGGTTAGGGACTTACTTCTAAGACTCTACCTTTCCAGGTGAAGGGGCTATGCCATTGTTACCACTGAAAAATTTCTAAGTAATTTGCAGAAAATGAGCTTGAAAAACACTGCCTTCTATCTCTGATGTGTCCCCCAACACTCTTTTTACTTGGAGATATTTTAATCAAGCAAAATATATCTGCCTTTACCATGTGTGAGAAAACCTTGTATGTTATTCAGGCTAAATGGCCTTATTCTTTTGATATTGAGGATATAGTTTTTAAATATGTAAAATGCTCATCTTTAATTTTCTTCTATAGTGTATCTTTTAAAAAATAAGATACACAAATAAGTTGGTTTGAAGATATTTAATTTGTCAAAGTCAAAGAATGTATGGGAGTCTGGTCTCTTACCAGAGATAAATATTAAAAATGCTAATGGATGTTGAATTTAAACTGAATATAATCAGTGCCCCTTATTGGTTTTGCTGATGTATCCTTTCATGTAAATGATCCACCTTCAGCTGTCATCACTCAAGTTCAGTATCTGGATGATTATGCGTCTTTCAGGTGGGTGGGCTGTCACACTCTCTCCCTTCTCCCATCTGACACTAACAGTAGTTGATGAGTTTTGAATTACTGCTCCAAGGTAATAGCCATGGCAAGTATAGTTCCTTACACTCTAATTTCAAGTTCAGTTATATTAAATATAGACACTCAACACTTGAAAATCTTGCATTTTATCTCTTCAACCTGTGCTATCTGCTTACCACCATTACTTCAATTTTCTTGGCCCCCATTTTCCATATTTATGTAATGATGGTGTTACAATTCTGTTGGCCATTTCAGTGCTTACATTTTCGATTTTGTTTAAAAAATTCAACTGCCTATTTTCCCTCAACTCATGGCACTTTACATTGTGGATTTAGAAAAATAATGGACCATCTTAGACAAGATACTGTCTAGCGATCCTAAGAGAGATGCCTAATTAGGTCCTCCAAAATAATAGGCTTTGTTGTGATATGTTTATTATGTTTATCACTTGCTAATGAAGGGTGAAATATTCTGATAGCTACCAGTGCTTGTTTGCTTGTGACAATAAAAGGTGAACTTCAGTAACTTAGAGTACTTCATTTCATGGATTATTTGATTGGTATCAAGTAGCTGTTTTTGTTTCATTGGGTAATCTGCAAAGTGAAGAGTGTGAATGGAGAATGTTGGCTCGGCTCCTCCTTACTTTATGCTTGTTCAGGGGAAAAGTACTGTGATCATCAGCATACCATCATTTCCACCATGATTTTTATCAACACTGGACACTTATTCAGAGCATCACTGTCAGTACCTGAGCCCTGCTTTGTGGCTGGGAAAGTGACTTTAGCTGCCTGATACTCATTGACTACTTACTGTATGCCAAGCACCCTACTGAGTCCTCTATGTATATTATATTACTTAACCCTCATTACTGTTTTACAAATGGGGAAACTGAGGCACAAAGAGATTTTTGTTTTGTTTTGTTTTGTTTTTTGTCTCTCTCTTTCAGTGACAGAGTGGCAAAGCTAGGATTCAAAGCCAGATGTTTAGGTTCTAGAGCCTACAGTCTTAGCTGCTATGCTATACTGCCCTCAGTATACTTGAAAGTAAATTTGAATAAGTCTGTTTGCAGTTGAAGAAAATTATTGCAAATTAAAGGTAATGTAGCTTTCTTGGCAATTCAGATTATTCATGTCCACCAAGATCCAACTTTCTACAATTAAAAAAAATCAAAATTTTGCATGTATTATATCTAGTTTATTACTTTTAGGGCAATTTGATGACAGAGGAATTGTATAGTCTTATCTTTTTACTACTGATAATGTTAAAGAAAAAACCATTCAATGACACTTGTTAAAGAATGATAAGGCAGACTTTATTCAGGACCATCGTCATAGGTGTAGGGAACACTGCAATGGAGTTTTGTAGTAGGGGAGAGAGATTGGGCTCAACTCTGAGTACACAAAGGCAAACTGGGAGTTTACAGCCAAGGAGCAGGGAGGGTTTCAGTGGATAGAAAATTACTAAGAGGAAACACCAGGTGTAAGGAGGGGTTTGGGCTAAACCGACCTAACAGGATCCTTACTGAAGGCTTGTCAGGGTGATCAGACATCACCTGGGTGATGGTGGAGGCTGGGGAACCCAGGATGGAGGATTCTGGCTAAACTGACTTAGTGGGATCCTTGCTAAAACTGGACTTTAAAGGACATGGAGCCCAAGGCTTAATAAAAAATAGAGCTCAGAAGATCATGGCCACACTTTGGTCAAGGAGAGAATCTTTGCCAATACATAGTATAGTTTTGTTTATTGCATTGTTTGATGCCAAGTATGGTCAGGAATATAACATCAAATTATGCTGAAGTCCCTATAGGAAAATTCTTTTAACAGTCACCTTTAAATCCTGATTTCCAGGAAATTCATTATCATAGCAGTTAAGATTTCTGACTTTATAATCTCTCTCAATACATGGGAAAACTTAAATTATTCAAATGTCTTGCTAAGAAATAGTCCCCCATTTCCCTGGTGCTGTTGGATCTTTATTTGCCCCTCATGGGATAAGAGGAGGTACACATACTAAGAGACAGTTAAATAGCACATGAATTTACAGCCGTTTATAGAAATATCATTTCATTACACCTTGAACAGATCTCTGTTTGTTGGAGTGAGTCTCAGATAAAATAGTTGGCCAACATTTAGTGGTCGTGTTTTATTAAAAATGTACATCTTTAAACACTTAGCATCAAATCCAGAACAGTTAGATGCTGTCACTGTGAGAGGCATGTGAGGACTGAGAAGGACTTTGACATGAGCCGTTTCACCTCTTTCGTGTCATGTTCACTTTAGGCTGTTCTTACCAGAGGAATGTGGGCGAAGCTCTCGTACTGTTTAAATATGTTCTCTTACTCCTGCTCCCCTCCCATGGTCTCTCTCTCCCTCTTTCCACCCCCTCTCCAAGCACATATTTGCATAGGTGAAAAGAGGTAGGATGTAGTTCCAAAGTATTAAAGAAAAAACGCTGGAGAAGTTAGGAAACAATATGCAGGGAGATTGTTATTGTTCTTGTTCTTTGGCAAACTTCCTTTGCAAGGGAATTTCCCCCAATAGTCAGCTGTAGTTGTAGGTTATGTAAATGTATCTTGTTAGCAAACAATATTTGGTAGAAGTTCATTCAAAAAGCAATTTAAGAAATCTGTAACTTGCTGTAGATTTGCAATTTTACAACTGTGATGTAGGGTCTTATTATGTAAGTTGCAGCTGAGGATAGCAAGGGAGCCATCTTGTGAAATACTATTTGAACTGCAGGCCCGTGGCTTCTGGGCCAAGAGGAAGTTTGGGAAGGTGAAGTTAAAACAGAGTGTTAAAAGGACCCTTTGATTTAGTTACTTTAATTGACACATTTGTTTTGATGCACCTGCACATCCTTTCCCAGTCTAACAGCAAATATTGGCAGAATGGCATGTCCAAGTATGGATCCAAACTCAGCGGTTCTCTAACTGAGGAAAACCGAGAAACAGTGTCTATAGCCCTGATCCCAAACGCTTGCTCTAAGCAATTGAGTTAATGGTTTAAATCTGTCTTACATTTAGTAGCTGTTTAACCTGAACACATTACTTGACTTCAGTAAACCCCACTTTCCACATTCAGAGTAGGAATAATTAGTTGTACTAAAATCTCATGGGGTTGTGAAAGTTAAATTAAATATACATATAAAGGGATTAGCGGTATATCTGGCATGTGGTGAGAAAGTGAATGTTCAAAACTAATAGTGTTGGCCATTATTTTTATTATTGGTAGTAAAATTACTTTATTAATGGTAATGAAAATATAGTAATTTAGTTATACCATAGTCAGTCTAATCAAGGTCGTCCTAAATATAAAGGGGCAGAGGCAGATTTACCTTGAGACTAATGAGGGTTAAGCTTCCAGACTCCTCATTTGCATGGATTTGCTTCCTAATTTTGTATTCTTTGTTCCTAAAGAGCACCTCCCCCCATATTGTATAGCTCTTAGACCCATATATCCTGCCTCTGTTACAGATGTAAATCAGAATCACTTCTGTAGATATTTAAAAAGGCATATACACATTCCCCTCCCCTCCCAGGGGAAGACAATAATTTAGTTGTTCCTTGGTTTAAAACGAACGATCTAGAAGAACAGGGTACAACTTTGAGTGTGAAAGTTCTGAAATGAATCCATCTTTTTATCAAGACATTGTTCAACTGTCTTTTAATTAGAATCAAATTTTTCTGGAAGCCTTTTCCTTCTTCAGTGTTTAGTCATGTTCTTTGCTTATACAGCATAGCCATGGCTCTGACTAGCTTCTTTAAAGAGACCAGACATAATTATCATTTCACTTTCATTTCTGAAAGGCTTGCCCCCTTCCTTAAATTGCTAATTGAGCACATCCTGAATTTATGCTGTTCCTTTTCCCAACTCACCTCCAACATTTTGCGCTTATGCTCTACAATATTAATGTTTTCCTGCATCTAAAATAATTTAAATTGTCTTGCATTAAAATAATATTTTAATGTTACTTTTTGGGGTGATTTTTTAAATAACGTTTGCACAGATCAAGAACTTTGCTTTTCCTTATCAGTTCTGAATAAAATGAAAAGGAGTAAAACAAATTAGTACAGTAGAACTGTTGAGATCTGGGCATGTCTATTCAATTAAAATCTGAAGTATTAGTGAAAACCAATAGACCGTTCTTTTCAATTCAACATATTTTCTTGAACATCTGCTATGAGCAAAGCACTACACAAGATATATAAAGAAAAGAAAGCAGACTACAACAGAGTCTCTGCTCCCAAGAAGTTTGTCATCGAGAAGAGACAAAAGCATATCACCAAATGGCAGGAATTCGTGTTAGAGTAATGCCTAATTCCTCTAATGGAAATGGACAGTACTGAGTACGTTGAAGAAGGCAATATCACAGCTGATTGAAGGGTGAGGAATGGCCGTGGGTGGGAGGTGGTGTGGAGAGGGGACAGAAAGGACAGACAGAATTGCAACATGATAATTGCCGGGCCACACTGGTGCCAGCCAGAAGGAGCAAACAACAGCATAAGAAATATAAGGAATCAGAAAAGTCCAGCTTATTTTTTTTCAGGGGATAATGATGACTCTGGTGTTACTAGAAGGTATAACAATTTCATAACAGGGAGTGTTAGGTGAAGACTTTGGAACACCTAAGGATTTTAAAGCTACTGAGTATCAAGATTGAAGCTGCACCCTGGTGGAGAATGAACTATTATGAGATGGATTTGGGTGAGAAAAGACCACAGTTAGGCTGTTTTGATTCACTGAAGTGATGGCAGTGGAAGAGTTAAGAAGCAGAGAAAGAGAATCGAAGGGTTATGGTGGTGAGGGGGTCTGCCTCATTTCCTACAAAGCCATAGTTGGCTTTTGGATCTGGGAGTGAGGGAGCTTTGAGAACTCTGGCCCTGTGGTGATTGATTTAAGCCTAACAAGATGGTGGTGGGGAGGCCAAGAGGGTTGGGTCAGGCTATTGTCCAGATGACATGGAGTTGAGGAGCATCCTCAACACTCCTGATGTGGGGGTGTGGGGGCTGGGGAAAGGGCAGGCTTCCATGAAAAAATGCTCCATGAAGAAAGTCTTTATAAGACAGTCCATGAGGTATTAAAGAAAAAGGTCACTGAAAGACAGTGACAAGACAAAGTGAGTTGCCACTATAGTTATCTGCTAGTCATTCACTAAGAACAAAACCCTGAATTACTGAGGAAGGGAGATGAAACATGCTAGTCTGATTGTTTTTAAAGGGAAAGTACCATTCAGAAGTCAAAGCAATAAAAAGAATGCAAATAAAACCTATGTGTAGAAGAGATTTCAAAGGATAACAAGAGTCAGTAGAGGGATATCTTCATGTAGCATCTTTTCATAACCCCACCATTTCAGTGGGAGCCACAACGAACCAGCTATTTGAGAATATTTTAGGTCCAAGCTCTGAAACTGTATCAGGTATTCTTGAAAACTGCAATACTTAGGATGGGGAACTGCCAGAACAGAATGGAGAGAGGGCTACCGTGAAGGACAGACAGTAGGAAGGGAGCCTCGGGAAGCATATGTTTAGTTAGATATCCAGTGGAAATGCACCAGGGCTACACTGATGACTAAGGCATGGTCCCTGACCTCACAGAACTTCTAATTACAGAACTGATGATTACAATCTAGTGAAATAAGTTGGAGGATCGGGAAACAGGCAGGAGGTGGTCAAACCCAGGCTTTGGGGTATGTAGTGAGGGCTTAAGGAAGGCTTCTTGGAGAAATTAATATCTAACCTAAGTAATTATGGGTTCTTAGGGATGAGCCAAATGAAGAGTGGTGGGGTTGAAGGATGTGCATTTGAGAGGCAAAGGAAGAAACATAATCAGAGGGGATCAATAGGGAGATAGTTTGATTTGGTTAACTTATTTATATCTTTCATCTGCATGGGACTTCTTTTCACATAGGATGAATTTTTTTTTTCTTTAAAATAGTAACCAATTTACCTAGCACTATTAATTACACAATTATTCAATTTCCAACTTATTTATGATGCTTTAAAATATATATATATATGTGCTCTTCCTGACCTTTTTCTTTTCTGTTCTTTCCTGTTTTGTTCCATCCTATTCTGCATTAGCCCAAGCTGTTCTCTAAAGTTGCATATGTCTTGATAAGATTACTTTTAGGTATTTCCTATTTCCCTTGATATTGTAAATAAGGTATTTTTCCATTTCACTTAGCACATTTGCAGTAGTGCTAAAATACTGTAGTGCTGTTGGTTTCTGCATATTTTTCATGTACTCAGCTATTTTTTTTTTTTAAGATTTTATTTTTTTTCCTTTTTCTCCACAAAGCCCCCCAGTACATAGTTGTATATTCTTCGTTGTGGGTCCTTCTAGTTGTAGCATGTGGGACGCTGCCTCAGTGTGGTTTGATGAGCAGTGCCATGTCCGCGCCCAGGATTCGAACTAACGAAACACTGGGCCGCCTGCAGCGGAGCGCGCGAACTTAACCACTCAGCCACGGGGCCAGCCCCTCATGTACTCAGCTATTTTGATGAACTTTTCTCTATTCAACAATTTTCAGTATTCTCTTGTATTTACCAGAAATTTAATTCAACCCACAACTAATATATTTGTCTTTTTCTTTATAATAATTATTTCTTTTATATGTTTACTGCAATTGCACCTGCTAGAACTTTCAGAAAATGATCAACAGTAGTTGTAAAATGGATATACCTTTTCCACCCTGGTTTTAAGGGAATTCTTGTTGTGCTTTAAGATTAAGTATGATAGTAAGTGTTTTAAGATAGACATTCTTTGTCATGGTAAGACAATATTCTATTTCTAGCTCTTTAAAGAACTGTAAGAAATGGGAGAATATTGTCCAATATCTTTTTGATCTATTAATGTAATGTATTTATAGATATTCTCTCTTCTTTTTACTATTGTGCAATATTTCAAATATGTAGAAATGTCTGCAAAGAAAAATATTGCACACAACCATCTATGCATCTACCTTTATCAAATCTTAACAAGGCTTCATGCTGTTTTTGTTGTTACTGTTGTTAAATAATACACAATATAGAAAGTTGAAGGTCCTTTATCCTTCTCTCCAGTCTCATTGGATAGCCGACTCTCCACTCCTCTTCATTGACAATTGATCTTCTCCCCGCCTTTGGCAGATGTCCATGTTTCCAGACATGTTGGGGTCTGTTTCTGAGCTCTCTATTCTGTTTTGATTGGTCTGCTTTTCCTCATCCAGTATCACATTGTCTTAGTCATATTGCTTTTTAATGGCTGTAGTAGGTCCTGACATCATGTAGGGCAAATCTTCCCAACTCATTTTTCCTCAAATATGTCTGAGCTATTATTGGTCCTTTGTTTTCATCTGTGACTTTTATAGAAGTTCAAGTTACACTGAAAACCTTTTTGAAATATTTATTGCAATTGCGTTATGTTTAATATAAATTTGGTAAAATTGATACCTGTATATATCCTTATTTATTCAAGTCTTCTTTCATGTCATTCATTTTGTATCTTTTTGGTAGTTTTATCCTTAAATATATTTACATATTATTTATTAGATTTTTTTCTTATATCTCTTTATTGCTATTGTTGTTGAGATATTTTGTTTTTGTATTACATTTGCTAATTGGTTCTTTCTGGAGGTATAGGAATCTTGCGGTGTGGGTGAGAAGAGCCCAGACACTGAACCTAAAATACCTGAGTTTGAATCCTAGCTCTCCCACTTTACTAGCTATGTAACCTTGGGAAAATTATTTAACCTCACTATGCTTCAGTTTCCTCTTTTGAAAAATGAGGATAATAGTACCTACCTCATTACAGTTATTGTGAGAATTAAGTGAATTAAGTTTAATTGGTTGTAAGAGTGCTTGGCACATAATAAGCACGTATAAATCTTTATTATTGTTATCATTGTTTTCTTGATTTTGAATCCAGAAAGCTTGTTCTTGGCTTTATTATATAGATAAGCATATCATAAAAAAATAGTAATAGCTTCAACTTTTACTTTCTCATTTTACGCCTTTTTTCCCTTCAGATTTTATAGCATTGACCCACAATATAATATAGGAGAGAAGTCGTGATGATGATGTATTTGTTATGTTCCTGAATTTTTAAAGTCAATGCTTGGAAGTTTCACCTTAAGTATGTGTTAGCTATTAGCTTTTCGATAAAAACCAGGTAAATAAAATTTTGTTCTGTTTCTAGTTTGGTAAAAGTTCTGTCATCAATGAGGAATCGGTTTTATCAAGTGCTTTTTCTGCCTCCATATACCTACAAGGCCTTCCGGCCTTCCTTGCAGGTTACAGCAGGCCCCCATAGTCAGGTCCCCTCAGGTCCTTCCACTCTCCCCATGTCATTCAAGCCACACAGGCTTTCTCAGGCTTCCTCACATGTGCCAGGCCCGCTTCTGCTTCATGCCCTTTGCACGGGCTCATTCCCTTCTTCCCCTAGATATTTCCATGGCTCCCTCCCTTACCTCTTTCAAAGCTTTGCTCAAATGTCACCTTCTCAGTGGGGCCCACTCCAACTATGCCATTTAAAATTACAGTCCTATGTGCCATATTCCTAATGCCCCCCATTCTTCTCTATTTTTTATACCATGTAATTATTTCTAACAATTATATTTTATTTTATTGTTTTCACTCTCTATCACACTCTCCAAAAAGAGAATATTACCTCCATTCAAACAGAGAAGACTTTCACCCTTTATTCGCTTGTTGCGTCTATAATGGTTCACATTGTAGGTACTTGATAAATATTTCTTGAATAAGTTGAATGAATTCATCTTTTGAGATAAGCATATTGTTTTCCCTTGCAATCTGCGAATGTGGTATGTTGCATTAGCTGCTTTTCTGATGTTGAATGTAAATTTGTCACTTTCTTACGATCTTGTCAGCTTTCACTTAATAGTTTACAAAGTTATGGTGCCTGATACCTACAAGATCATGATTGCTATAACATCTCTCCTATGATAGTACACGGTGCCTCACATTATTCCTAGGAATATGATTAGCCTTAATTCTATTTGATTGATATTAAAATCATTATGCTGACTTTGTTTAGAGAAGAATTTGCTGGCAAGTCTTTTCCCGTCCCTTTATTTTCATCTGATCTGTGATATTTTTATAAACTCTAATAATCTCTGTCTTTATGTTTAATGTATTTACATAAATTGTTGTGATTGTTGATATATTTGGACTTTCGTTCTACCATGTTATTTTATGTCATTCTCTGTTTCTTTTCCCCCTATTTTTCTACCCTTTTGTTGGATTGACAGTGGTTTATTCTTTGACACATAGCTAATACTTTTATTTCTAGCATTTTAGCCAAGCAATGCTGAACTTATGTATTGAACATCCCCATTCTCCCATCCGTTTTGTTGCTGTTGTACGTTGTTCACTTTTAGTGTGCATGTGTGCATGTACATGTTTTGCAGTTAATAGTCGATTAACTTTTCTGACCTGTTTTTTCCTATTTCTGTGCCCACTCCTGTTTCTCCTATGCTACGTTATCCTTCTAAGTTCTCTTTTCTTCCTTCTGAAGGATATAATTTCTCAAGCATACCTAGGTAGTTATTTTAGTGAGGGCTCTCTCAGTGGTAAGGATTATTGGTCTTTGTATGTCCGAAAATTGCTAAAATAGGACCCTCGTTCTTCTTTGATAGTTTAGCTAAATATGAAATTTCAGAACAATAGTTATGTCTCCTCTGTACTTTGAAGATATTACTCCATTATTTTCCAATGACTATTATTGCTCGTGTGTTGTTCATTTGTAAGTAATCTTTTCCCTTCTTCTATTTGATAACTTTTTAGATTTCATCTATTCCTATGTTCTTTGGTTTCTCTGTGCTATATCCAAGGTGTGGATTTATACTTATTTATCATATTCAACACTAAGAGTACACTTTCGATAGGAATTCACAAGTCTTCAATTCTCGAAAATTCTCAGCTAACAATATATTAAATATTATTTCCCTGCTAGTCATCCCATGTTTTTCTTCTGGAACTCGTATTATATGATTGTTGAGGTCTCTCCATCCTCCATGTCCCTGTCTCTTAAGTATTCCATGTTCTTATTTTAAATCTCTTTTCCTTTCTGTGTCAGGTTCTTGGTGGATTATCAGCATCGCCATCAAATTCACTAATGCTTCCTTCACTTATATTAGTGTATTTCATCTCTTTAAGAAATTAGTTAATAGTATAATTTTTAATATACCTTACTGTTTCCTTTTTTATCTACCTGTTCTTATTTTTATACCTTTTTAAAAATTATTCATAATTTTAATAAAACTTTTGTTTTTTTATCTCTGGATATTTTAATATACCTCTTTCAAAATTCAGTTCAAACTGTCTCATGAAATTATTTTCATCTAGAGTAAGTTCCTGCTCTAGGTGTTGACTGTGTTTAACTACCTTTCTTAGCATTTGATTTATTTGTGGACTTTTTATTTAGAGGCTCATGTGAAATAGAATGGCCTTTATTTTACTCTCCTGTCATTCCTCACTGTTAATTTATTGTTGGGTCCTTGCAGAATTTCCTGATACAGCACATTAAGAATTTTTGTCCCAGTACGGAGTGATTTCAGTGCTCTTGTTGGGTCTGCCCTACTATCAGTGCTTAACTGCTGCATATTGAGAGCAGTTCGAGCCTCAGTAGATTCAGCATTTGAACAGACCTGATTTAGGTGCTTCCTAGTTGGCCTGCCCTTGTATTTCAGAGATCAAAGTAAACATGGGACCAAAATTAAGCTAACCCAGCATTTTAAATGCAGAGTTTTAATGGGAATGTTTCTTACACACATACTGCCATCCTTGGTTTTCTGTGTAGCAAATCTTTGTCCATTTGTGTACCTTTGTTAATGTTTAAAGAAAAGTTAGTAGATAGAATACTTAATTGATTTTCTCAATAATTTGGAATTTTTTTGAAACAATGTTTTCTTCATCTTTGTGTCCTCAGTATCTAGCACAGTGATTGGCATGTCGTATTTATTGAACAATTTTTCAGTGAACAGAATGAAATTGTACTGATTTTTGTGGGTGATAATTTGATTTCTTATTTTCTATGTATAGTACGGAATTGATCAGAGTAAAATAATACTATGCGTTTTTTTAATCTTGCCTAATTTTCTCTCTGTGGGATTGGGCTAATAAAGTCCTACCTCCTAAATTTTTGGTCAGAATTACTTAGAATCTTTCATCTGTTTCCCTCTAGAAGAGTCTATATGAATGCCATTTCAATTTATTGTTGCTTTTATCATTGCTGTTGTCATAAATGTAATCATAAACTACTGTCTCCACATTGAAAACTGGCTAAGAGATTAAAGATTTGCAGAAACTGCCTGTTAGTCCCGTAGAACTTTTAAATCTAGAGTATGTTGCAGTCAACAAGTCTAGTTTAACTATGTTGCTTAATTTCAGTAAGTCTCACACAGAAGGTAGAAAGTCTCACAACACTATATCCAAAAGTGTTGCTTGTTACAAGTTTAGCCTGACATTTTTCAGTGGAAGTGAACTTGTGAAAGTTGGCCATTTGACAGGCTTTCTGTAAATATCCCAAGTACCCGTAGCCAGTAATGTCTTTTGGGTTTATCAAATTATCATTATGGATATTTAAAATTTCCTAGGAATAGGTATATTCATAAGTAACAGTCCAAAGTTTAAATAACTGCGGTGGGAGACTAACTTAGGAGAACATCTCAAATCACAAGTGCAAATGGGATGGATTCAGGGCGACTTCAGCCCTGAAATGAAATGAAAGCTTGGTTCTTCGACCTGGAGGAGCCATGGTAGGACCAGGAACAGAGGCATTTCCGTCTTTCTACACAACCTCTTGGCAAAAATGTTGGACCTTTACATAGCATTTACGCTCCAATTTTGACATACAGCATCATTATTTTTTTGTGTAGTCATATTTACCTTTCATTTCTTTATGGTTCTGTCCTAGGAGTTATGCTTAGACAATTATTCTCCTGTCTTTTCTTTGTAGTATTTTATGGTAATATTTTCTTTATATTTGATAATTCAGTCCATCTGATAATATTTAGTTTGTAATGTGAAGTAAAGACATAATTTATTTTTGAGTAGCTTACTATTTATCCCATCACTATTTACTGAATAGTCAACTTCTGTATTGATTTGAAATATTGTATGTATCAAACATTAAATTCATTTACATGCTTGGGTCCTTTTCTATATTTTCTGTTGTTTTCTTTGATTAATTTGTCACATAGTTTTAATTATTAAAACTATAGATAACATCTTTTTAATTTGAAGGTAAACTTGTCTTCCTTTTAAATATTTATTGACTACTATTGTTAATTTTATTCCAGGTGAATTTTAGAATCATTTCATTAAGTTGTAAAATTTAAAAACTGTGGAACTTGATTGCAAAGGTAGTACATTTATTAATGAGTGGGGGATAAATTTAATTTTTTGTGAGTTCCCACATAGAAACGTTGTATTTCTTTGTATGTTTTTCTTTTTCTTTATCCTCTTTCTAAAGTATTGTGAGTTTTTTAGGTTTATGTGCCAGTGAATCAGTCAAGAAATATTTATTAATTATCAATTATGCACTAATTAATAAGCCAGTAAGGTTTTGGAATTACAGTTGTAAAAATATATATAAAAATAAATAATAAATCAATCTCTACACTCATAGAACTCATAGTCAAGTGGGGAATATAGACATTAAGTGGATTATTGCAAAGAATTAAATAATTGTAAGTGTGTGCAGTGCTTGAGGGGGTATTCTTTATTTGTAATATTAATAAATTCTGTCAGAAAAATGATATATCTACTTGGGACTGTACAGATGGGGGTGGCATATGTGGACTTCCTGCTAGATGGTCCATTTACAATGGACTTACAGTAGCTTTCCATGGAAGGCCCTTTCCTGAAAGCAATATGAAGAAGAGATGATAGCTGTTCTGGTGATGCACTCATTTAAATGCCAAGGGCTGGCCTTCAGGCATTGGCTGAGCTTCCATCTGGATTTCTGGCACAGACTACATACAGTGTCTTAAATTTGACTGTATCTTATTCTGTATTGTATTCATAAATATTAGGTAGCTGAGGAGAGAAAAGCCTTAAATCGTAGTACTTGCCAATTTGTTTCTTTTTTTTAGTTGAAGTATAGTTGACATAAAATATTATATTAGTTTCAGGTGTACAACATAGTTTTGACATTTATATACCTTACTAAATGATTACCCCAAGTCTAGTAACCATCTGTTGCCATAGAAAGTCATTACAATATTATTGACTAAATTCCCTACATTACATCTCAGTGGCTTATTTTATAAGTGCAGGTTTGTACCTCTTAATCCCCTTCAACTGTTTCACCCATCCCCCCACTCCCCTCCCCCTGGCAATCACCAATTTGTTCTTTACATCTATGAGTTTGTTTTTGTTTTTTGTTTGTTTGTTTTGTTTTTTAGATTTCACATATAAGTGAGATCATATGGTGTCTGTCTGACTTATTTCACTTAGCATAATACCTTCTAGGTCCATTCATTTTGTCGCAAATGGCAGGATTTCATATTTTTTTGTGGCTGGGTAACATTCCATTGTATATATGTACCGCCTTTTCTTTATTCATTCATCTATCAATGAACACTTAGGTTGCTTTCATATCTTGGCTATTGTGAATAATGCTGCAATGAACATAGGGGTGCATATATCTTTTTGAATAGTGTTTTTGTTTTCTTCTGATAAATATCCAGAATAGAATTGTTGGATTGTATGGTAGTTCTATTTTTGATGTTTTGAGGACCCCATCATACTGTTTTCCGTAGTGCCTACGCCAATTTACACTCCCACCAACAATGTATGAAAGTTCCCTTTTCTCTATATGCTCCCCAACACTTGTCATTTTTTGTCTTTTTGTTAATAGCCATTTTGACTGTGTTTTTTATTTTTTTTTTAAAGATTGGCACCTGGGCTAACAACTGTTGCCAATCTCTTTTTTTTTTTCTGCTTTATCTCCCCAAACCCCCCGTACATAGTTGTATATCCTAGTTGCAGGTCCTTCTAGTTGTGGGATGTGGGATGCCGCCTCAACGTGGCCTGACGAGCAGTGCCATGTCCGCGTCCAGGATCCGAACCCTGGGCCGCCGCAGCGGAGCACGTGAACTTAACCACTTGGCCACAGAGCCGGCCCCTCTCCTTGTGTTTTTGATTTGCATTTTCCTGATGATTAGTGATACTGAGCATCTTTTAATGTGCCTATTGCCCATCTGTATGTCTTCTTTGGAAAAATGTGTATTCAGGTCTTCTGCCCATTTTTTAATTGGATTGTTTGTGTTTTTGATATTGAATTGTACGAGTTCTTTATATATTTTGGATATTAACCCCTTATGGGACATATCATTTGCAAATATCTTCTCCCATTCACTATGTCAAGTTTTCATTTTGTTGCTGGTTTCCTTTGCTGTGCAAAAGCTTTTTTTTTCTTTATTGTGGTCCCATTTGTTTATTTTTGCTTTTGTCGCCTTTGCCTGAGGGGACAGATCCAAAAAAAATTACTAAGAGCAATGTCAAAGAGCTTACTACCCATGTATTCTTCTAGGAGTTTTATGGTTTCAGGTTTTACATTTGTCCTTAATCATTCTGAGTTTATTTTTGTATATGGTGCGAAAAAGTGGTCCAGTTTTATTCTCTTGCATGTAGCTGTCCAGTTTTCCCGACAGCATGCATTGAAGAGACTGTCTTTTTTCCATTCTATATTCTTACCTCCTTTGTCATAGATTAATTGACCATATTAGCGTGAGTTTGTTTCTGGTCTCTCCATTCTGTTGCACTGATCTATGTGTCTGTTTTGATTACCATAACTTTGTAGTA
The DNA here is from genome assembly GCF_037783145.1 of Equus przewalskii. Lineage (NCBI taxonomy): Eukaryota > Metazoa > Chordata > Mammalia > Perissodactyla > Equidae > Equus > Equus przewalskii. The sequence goes on along the minus strand of NC_091853.1, from coordinate 20,095,330 downwards.
TAGTTTGAAATCAGGGAGCTTGATACTTCCAGCTTTATTCTTTCTCAAGATTGCTTTGGCTATTCAGGGTCCTTTGTGGTTCCATACACATTTTAAGACTATTTGTTCTATTTCTGTGAAAAATGCCATTGGTATTTTGATAGGGATAATGCTGAATCTGTAGATTGCTTTGGGTAATATCAACATTTTAACAATATTAATTCTTCCAACCTGTGAGGATGGAATATCTTTCCATTCAGTTTTGTCATCTTCAGTTTCTTTCAGTAGTGTTTTATAGGTTTTGGATTAAAGGTCTTTCACCTTCTTGGGTAAATTTATTGCTGGGTATTTTATTCTTCTTGATACAGTTATAAATGGGATTATTGTCTTAATTTCTCTTTCTGATTACTTGTTATTAGTGTATATAAATGCAAGATATTTCTGTATATTAATTTTGTATCCTGCAACTTAGTGATTTCATTTATTAGTTCAAATAGTTTTTTGGTGGTGTCTTTGGGGTTTTCTATGTATAGTCTCATGTCCTCTGCAAACTGTGAGTTTTACTTTTTCCTTTTTTTGTCTGGTTGCTGTGGCTAGAACTTCCAATACTATGTTGAATAAAAGTAGTGAGAGTGGGCATCCTTGTCTTGTTCTTGATCTTAAAGGAAATGCTTTCAGCTTTTCACTGTTGAATATGATGTTAGCTGTGGGTTTGTCATATATGACATTTATTATGTTGAGGTATGTTCCTCTATACCCACTTTGTTGGGAGTTTTTTTTTTTGGTGAGGAAGATTCGCCCTGGGCTAACATCTCTGCCAGTCTTCCTCTGTCTTTTAGTATGTGGGCTGCCAGCACAGTATGGCCGCTAACAGAGCGGTGTAGGTCTGTGCCTGGGAACCAAACCTGGGCTGCCGAAGTGGAGCATGCCACACTTAACCACTAGGCCACTAGGGCTGCCCCAAGAGCTTTTTATCATAAATGGATGTTGAATTTTGCCAGATGCTCTTCCTCGGTATGTTGAGATGATTATATGATTTTTATCCTTCATTTTGTTAATGTGATGTATCACATTAATTGATTTGTGGACATTACACCATCCTTGCATCCCTAGGCTCAATCCCACTTGATCATGGTGTATAATCTTTTTAATGTATTGTTGAATTTGGTTTGCTAATATATTGTTGAAGATTTTTGCATCTGTGTTTATCAGGAATATTGGCCTGTAATTTTCTTTTTTTGTAATATCCTTGTCTGGCTTTGGTCTTAGGGTAATGCTGGCCTTGGAGAATGAGTTTGGAAGCTTTCCTCCCTCTTTAATTCTTTGGAATAGTTTGAGAAGGATGGGTGTTAACGCTTGTGTAAATGTTTGTTAGAATTCACCTGTGAAGCTTTCTGGTCCTGGACGTTTGTTTCTTGGAAGTTTCTTTATTACTGATTCAGTTTCATTACTAGTAATTGGTCTGTTCAGATTTTCTGTTTCTTCATGATTCAGTCTTAAAAGATTGTATGTCTCTAGGAATTTATTCATTTCTTGTAGGTTTATCCATTTCTTCTAACTCTCTTACATTTGACTCTATCTTATTCTTTAGTGTTTTGGTAAATATTAGGTGGCTGAAGGGGGAAAAAGCCCTAAATTATAGTGCTTGCCAATTTCTGTGGTGTAAATATTCCTACTGTAGCTGATTTCAGGCTACCAATGTGAAGTCAGCCGACTTGGAAAATTTCTGAAAATTTAACAATTGATCTCTCAATCCATCTCCAGTATACACTTGAAACCCCCTCCTCCGCTCAGGTCCTGTCCTCTGGTTTCTGCCCTACCTCATCTCCTCCAAGGTCATGCCCCATCACTCTTCAGTATTCTCTGTAGCTCTTTGGAAGCTGGATTGACTGCTACTCCTTTTACTTTCTTGTTGTGCATACATTATGCCATAAACTGACAGCTGCTTTCCTCAGGGGAAACATTTTGAGTGTGAACACCTTAATTTAGGAATTAAAAGAAAATAAAACTTAGTATTGTTTGTTTTTTTACCCTTCTTGCTGTAACTGTCTATTTCGCCCCAAGGCAGTAAAGATGCTGCTGACTGACCAGGGAAAGAGTCAGGAAGTCCAGACAATCACAAAGATGAATATTTTAAAAGCTTAGCATCCTCTATTGCTTAGAATCAATGGATACCTTTCATAAATCTGTTACTAGTATCAAGTCGTTTAATGAGTGTCTATTCATTGGTTAGAACACGTGGTAAATCTGTGGAGGGAAGTCTACTCTTACTTTGCACACAGAAGAGGGGGGAAGAAAACATGAGGAACCATCCCCTGAGCAGTCATGTGGTTCTCTCACCCAGGGAAATGTCTGGGGAGCTGTAGGCATGCCCTTTATGTCAGAAAACTCTAGGTCGCTTTTTGTGTGCGGGCACTGGGAGTGGTGACTGTGTGAGGGATGCCACCTCTGAGCCACAGATTCAGCCTTAGAGCTCAGCGTAACGGTGGTGAGAGAAATATTTGGAAGGTGAAGCAGAAGAAAGTCAGAAAACAACCATCAGGACCCCTCATTCCTACTCCCTTCGGTCTTCCTTCTGCTAACTTTGTCGTGGAGATACTAAAAATGAAGTACCCAGATGCCACAAGGAACTGGTCACCATTTTTTGATCAATGAAAGGTAGATCGTCTTTCCTTTCATCAGGAATTCTCTTTGGATTTTGGGTCATTTCATTGGTGATGTTAACAGGCTTCCTGAGGAAATCTTCTGTCAGCTTTTCTGAAGATGTTCCAGTGGCCTCCAGGCTGAATCTAAGTCCATGATGGATGAAAACTTGGAGACCTTGTTTCTTATGCCCTTTTAACTTGCATGGGGCAGATCAAATTGAGCCCTCTGACAGCGCTAGGCTTTTGTTTTTTAAACAGTAGAGCCTATTTATAGCGATGCTACAGTTAGAATTTGTAAAAAGTCCTATCTTTTGTTTTTGACCCCTAATCCTTCCTGGCGGTCGGTTACTTCTTATGCTATAACTCTGAAGACATTTGTCCTCTTATGCAAAAAGAGAAAATGGGATGGAAAAGGATAGCTCAGATGTCTGCCCTCCCTCAAGCCACATAGTTATTCATCTGGAGTGGCAGTAAAGCACAAGTGCGGGATCTTAGCAGGACTCTAGAAGAATCAGAAAACCCGTGTCAAAACAGTCCATCCCACCGACTTAGCAAGGCCTTCTTGTTCTTGGTAGTATGCGTATTGATGTTAGACTAAATGACAGGGTTGAGGTTGTTGAGGTCCTTTCTTGAATAGTGTACTGTCCCAAATAGTTCACGTTAAACTTTTTTTTTTTTTTGAGGAAGATTAGCCCTGAGCTAACATCTGCTGCCAATCTCCCTCTTTTTGCTGAGGAAGACTGGCCTTGAGCTAACATCTGTGCCGACCTTCCTCTACTTTACATGTGGGATGCCTACCACGGCATGGCCTGCCAAGCCGTGCCAGGTCCTCACCCGGATCCGAACCAGCGGACCCCGGGCTGCTGAAGCGGAACGTGCGCACTTAACTGCTGCGCCACTGGACTGGCCCCTATACAATTTTTTAAACCTTTGGGATGGCCTTTTTTTTCTTCAAATTACCTTGATACAAGATTTCTGGGCCTTTTTCCTACTTGCCCTGGGTAGATCTCTTGCACATATTGCTCTGGTGTTCAGCATTCCAAGGCATTAGTAGATAAGAGCAAATGGAAGGTAAATGAGTTAAATGCGTAGACGCCTTACATCAGTTTTCCCTCCATCATGGAGCACCGGCCGTGGCAGACTCTTCATCCTGACTTGAGGCTTCTTCCTTTTCTCCTGGGTTCTCAGGCCTCCTTGTCTTCTGAGCAGAGCATATATATACTGCTGGGTCCTTTATAACCCATGGAAGTTTCTTAAGCCACAACATAAGAGGACAGTGGGTAGACAAGAACCTTATTCACTCCTTCTCTGATTCTTTCTTCCCTGCACTGTGATCTACTGGGGAAAGAAAGAGGGAGCTCTGGGCTTTTTTCTTCTACATGAAATGGAAAAGCACATCAATATGTTTTTTAAAAGAGTATCTTTGTTATATATGTAATACACTTTCAAGGTGTTTTAAATTATTATTATCTCATTTACTATCCTATTGTTTCATCTGCCTTCACATTTTCTTTTCTAGCACTATTTACATGTTTGTTATTTTTCAGATACTATAACTAATAGGTGAAAGTTTGAGGAACAGGATATTTACATATTCTCAAAGTGTTTCCCCATAATTGATGTATTAATTGCAAAAGAAAAAATTGTAACGTTTCAGTGGAGAAATCCAGTGGACATACCTTAACCAAGTATTCAAAATCAGCCTCACTATTATAGGACAGACCGTCACGTGCCTCCAGATGTGATGTACTGAGAAGGACCCAATATCAGTTAAGTGGTATTCCTGCCAAAAATGTATAACTTGAACCTATTTATGAGAAACTATGAGACAAAAGGAAAAGAGAGCAACATTTTATGTAATAACTGGCTTGCATTGTTTAAAAAACAGTAAAGTCATAAAAGACAAAGAAAGGTTTAGGAACTATTCCAGGAGATTAAAAGAGACTAAAGAGAGATGCCAGTTAAATGCAATTCATGATCTTGGATTGGATCCTGGAACAGAGAAAAATAGCGTTACAAAGGACGTTAATAGGACAATTGGCGACATTTGAATATAGACTGTTGATTAGATGATAGTAGTGCGTCAGTCCAAAATGTCAAACACTGCAGGTGATCATCTGGCCTCTGCCTGCTTCTTATAGCCTTACTCTTACTCTATTTTGGCTGCAGTTACCTAGCATGAACTCACTTTATGTCGATTGCATCCATTACTTTTGTTCTTTGCACCGAGCATCAGATTTGGTCTGTTTCCTTTTCCTTATTCAGATAGTTGAAATTAGCTAGTCTGCTTCCTTCCACTCTCAGTCTTATTTTCTTCAGCACAAACACCCCCAATCCATCCAACCATTATGCATGCCTTCCTCTATGCATGCTATTTTGCCAATGTTCTTTCTAAATAATGGCACCCACAGTTTGACAGAACATTTCAGAACATAGTGGAGAGCGTGGTGTAATCATGACCCATTAATCTAACTTTTAAATAGTTTGCATAGTGATAGGGCTAAATACATTGATCCTCTAATCTTTGCTTCTATCAGTGTTATTACTAATAGTAATTATAATTATTATTATAGCACTTAACATATATTGAGCACATAGAGTGTAATAGATTTTCCTAAGCATCTTTCATGTAATACCTTTCTTAGTTCCTACAACTTGATGAAGTAGATAATAATAATATACTTTTTTAACAGGTGATAAAATAATTTGCCCGAGGTCACATATGTAATGAGTGATGGATTCAGGAATAGTTATAATATATTGCCAAACTTTTATAGAGTTTTTATCTTGATATCTCTCTCATTCAGTTTTAGACTTTAAACTAAAATGCTTTCAAAAACTATGATGTTTGCATGTCTTTCTATAAGTCTGTGGACTTATTAGATGATTCATATTTAATATCTTAGAAAACATTGATAAATTCACAGATCCAATTTCTTTTCTGATATAAACATGAATTTACCTTATAAGCTGTTTGATATAAGCATGCGTTTACCTCACATCACCAAAAAGTTGCATCGAGATGACAGAAAACATAAAAATAGTGGGAAAAAATTCCATAGTATGCTTGAAGGCAGGGAAAGTGTTGTGAGGGAACCACAGTAGGAATGCATCTGGGGGCCGGATGTGAAGCTTGTAGATTCAGATTGACAGTGAAGTCTTTTTGAATTGAAAATCCCACATCCCCCATAGAAGAAAAACAGAGGATTCCAGAAAGAAAATTTTTCTAAGGGAACGTGATAAAGGCACCAAAATTAGAAACAGAAGTGAGCCCATGGGCCGTAGCCTGTAAATTCATCAAAGTTCTATGGAACCACTAATCCTAACAGTTACAGTGGCTGTCTCCAGTCTTTGCCTCCAGAATAATGCTGTGAATACAAGCTCTTCAAACAGAGTTATGTTACAGATATCCCCAGAGTAGGCAGGAGGCCTGAGGAGCAGTAAGACGGCCGTGAGCTGGTGGCTGCCATGAGAAATTAGGAGACCCTCCTCTCAGAAGTTACATGAGGTCCACGCTCACATGAAAGCCCAATCAGAAGCCAGTCCCCTTTCTTTCTGGCTAACACAACTACTTCAACTGGGCTCCTTTAAAGAGAATCTTACATACTCTACCAGATCAGCCACAACCTCACGGAGGCTGGGAAACACATTTCAGCTGCAAATACTAACCAATTTAATATTGTATTGTGCTTACAAGTATGAAAATATGACCAGGAGCTCTCAAACATGTGAAGAAATTTACCTAAATAAAGGAAGTGTAGGACTTCTGTCAAGGAATGGAGTTAACGTATAGTACAACACCAAAAAAATGAAAAAATGAATATAATTATTATTTTCATGGCATAAGAACAGGCTAATGATAAAAGGCAAAACTCTTGAAAATTAGTTACATTAAAGAAAACTGTATATATCTACCACAACTTCTTTCTCCATTCGTCCATTGATGGGCACCTTGGTTGCTTCCAAGTCTTGGCTATTGTGAATAATGCTCCAATGAACATGGTGGGCATATATCTTTTCAAATGAGCGTTTCAGTGTTCTTTGGATAAATACCCAGAATTGGAATAGCTGCATCATACGGTATTTTTATTTTTAACTTTTTTGAGGAATCTCCATACTGTTTTCCATAGTAGCTGCAGCAATATCTTGCCATTTGTGACAACATGGATGGACCTTGAGAGTATTATGCTAAATGAAATAAGTCAGATGGAGAAAGACAATTATCACGTGACTGCTCTCTCATGTGCAAGATAAATCAACAAACACATAGATATGAAGACCAGATTGATGTTTACCAGAGGGGAAGGTGGTGGGGGCAGGCGAAAGGGGTAAATGGGCGTGTGTGTACGGTGAGGACTGGCAACTAGACTTTTGGTGGTGAACACAGTACAGTCTATACAGAAGTCGAAATATAACAATGTACACCTGAAATGTATATAATGTTATAAACAACTGTGACTTCAATTGAAAAAGAAACTCACCAAACCCGTGGATGAGTTGACTAGCAATGAACACCAACCTGACTGAGTAGGAAGAAAAGAAACGTGGAGATATTATGGGGAGAAAAATGCATGAGTTGAAGTGACCAAATATTAGTCTAGCCCTGTCCCCCAGGAAAGGTATGGTGAGGGCACCACAACAGGCATGGATTTTAGGGGATGATTTGAAGCTCTTCGATGATATATGCCCTTTTTGTATCCAGAAAATGGAAGACCCATATTATTTTCAAATAACAGTGAAACAAATTCAAAAATTGACCATTATAAAGCCACAAAGAAAATCTCGATAGATTCCAAAAAGTGAAAATCATACAGGCCATACTCTTTGGCCGTAATAGTCATAAAACTAGAAAGTAACAACAAAAAGCCCATCCTAACATGTCTATCCACATTCTTGAATAAAAGAGGAAATTAAAAGTAGAATTCCAGATTAATTTAATATGGAGGACAATGAGAGGATTATATATCAAAAAAAGTACTCTGTGTACTTCTAGAAGGCATACATTCTTCCCTTCAAACATGTATGTAGATATTGCTTCTGTTATTTAAAAAAATAGGGGAATTAAGCTGGACTGACTTAATCATAACAAGTAGACATCCTTACACAAAATTGGAAAACCTTCAAAATCCTCTGAATTTTAAAAATGTTTAATAATTTTAAGTTTTTAGTTATTGCTTTTTGGTAGGTACTTGAATGAAAACAAGATTTAAAATTCTTAACTTTAATCTTTAGATAATTTAAGCATATTTGAATTCTCTTAAATTGAGGCAGTCTACTCTTCTCCGTAAATGGTGGTGAAAGCTTTCTAACTAACAGGATTATCAGTATAGAGAGATAGAAGGAAATTTAATGAAAATATTGGCGTTATTACATGTGTTACCCCCTCAGTTTTCATCATCTAGTTTAACTGGAACATTAGCTATACTTTGTAGATTATTGAAGTATTTGCTTATGAGTATTTTTTATTGAAATATATTAAAAGGCTATGAAATACAAATGGATTCTTAACTACTTGAAATCTATAATTGATATCTTACAGTATTTGGGAATTTCTGAATCAACCTTGAGGTCACATGTTTTAAACTATTACTCATTTACAAACAACTGAATTCCTTTTTTTGTATTTAGGATTTGGAAACATCTCACCGCGCACAGAAGGGGGAAAAATATTCTGTATCATCTATGCCTTACTGGGAATTCCCCTCTTTGGTTTTTTGTTGGCTGGAGTTGGAGATCAATTAGGGACCATATTTGGAAAAGGAATTGCAAAAGTGGAAGATACGTTTATTGTGAGTATGATAGCCTTTTAACTACGTATGTTTACTGTTAAATTTTTAAAAATATACCAACTTTTCCATCACCTGGGGTACAGTTAGACATTCAGTTATTGGGGTTCCATATCAATTTGTATGTACCTCCATTAGCATGCAATTTCTGTATTACTGTATTATAATACTGTATTATAATTATTTTTATGCTTATCTGAATGAATAAATTAATCCATGAGAAAACTCCAGAAATATGTAGAAAAAAGTAAAAATCTGACGATCCTTGGTTCAAATTCCAGATGTATTGTCTCCCAGCTTATATTCTCTTACACTAGGTATTTTACCCCTAATTGTCCATTTTGTCATTTACATAGTGTGAATAATGGTACTGGTGACGAGAGATTATTCTGAGAGTTAGAAATAATATAAATTAAAGCTTAACATAGATAGTAAATTACTAATGATATTTTATTTAAAAAATTGCTTTGGGGGGCTGGCCCCGTGGCCGAGTGGTTAAGTTCGCGCGCTCTGCTGCAGGCGGCCCAGTGTTTCGTTGGTTCGAATCCTGGGCGCGGACATGGCACTGCTCGTCAGACCACGCTGAGGCAGCGTCCCACATGCCACAACTAGAAGAACCCACAACGAAGAATACACAACTATGTACCGGGGGACTTTGGGGAGAAAAAGGAAAAAAATAAAATCTTAAAAAAAAAAAAAATATATATTGCTTTGGTACCCTTGTTCCTTGCTGGTGGCGTTACAGACTTATGGAGCCCATTTGTGAAGGATGTAATAATATATGGCAAGCATGATAAAAGTGATCATGTGACTTAATTTACTTATACCAATGATAGAAATTTATCTAAGGGATGTAATTCAGTAGAAGTAAAAATAATATACATGCAGATCTTCATGACTGTATTATATTCAATAGAAAAAATAAATAAAATAAAAATGTTTTTAAGTATTTTAAGTTAAAAATCATAAAAATATCATTATGATTATAAGTGTATATTCTTGAAGAAAATTATAGAAAGAGAAAATGATTGTTTTAGAAGGTGGGATTATAAATAACTTGTAACTACTGTCACCAGCATCACAAAAACATTTTATTAATTTCTCAATGATAGTTTCTTTTCACAGAAATTTCAACAAAGTGTTTTACATTTAACTCCATTGACGAAATAAATCTATTGAGTATTGTGTTTTCAAATTAAGTTATCATTCCAATTTTTCACGTTAGTTATGTTTCATATTTAAGTTCAAATTTAGCTCTAAAATTTTTTTACTTTTGGTATGGAGTAAGGCATGGTTATCCCAAAATAGGAGTTTTATCCTTTTTTTGGTATTATACTTTTCTTATATTGATATTAAAAGTGTTCTGCATTTATATAACCAAGAGGGCAGCTTAGTGGCATGGACTTGTAACATGACATTGTTCATTCATTCAGCATGTTTGAGTGCCTTCTGGATGTTGGGTAATGTTTCCATGCTGCATCTATATCAATGCACAAAACAAATTCCATGCCCTAGTGGTGAATACATTCCAGTGGTCATGATTCTGAATTTAGAACTAAACACTATTCTGAGAACTTTACAAACGTGAATTCCTTGAATTCTCACATATGTGATAAGGAGGGGTAGACTAGAGAAAGTTGTTTTTGCTGTCCATTCTATGATTTCACAGATCTTTATCTCTAGAAGATTTTCAGGTTCTAAAATTCAGTGATATTGCTATGGTTGGGGTGTGACCTATAATTTTCACAGTAGACAGGACAGATCCAGTGGGAGATGAAATATATATGATGACTATCCTCAAAGGGAGATCTGAAGATAAACTGCTGTATGTACAAACTTCACTTAATACGTTATGCTGCGGAGACTCCTGATAAAAGAAGGAGGTAAAAAAATATGGGTCCTCTGAGGGCAGCTGTAGCGTAGTGTTGTTAAAGACTTATCTTTGCCTACATATCATGTTTAATATATTTAGTTGTACGTTTCAGGTCCATAGAACATCTGGTTAAGGCCGTCTGTCGATGGGAATCAACTGTGGACTTTGTGTGTTCGTATTACACTCTCATCAATTGGATAATAATGATAGGCAAACGTGATAGGAGTGAGAGGAAAAAGTCTTCATGAAATTACTAATTTTATTAATTATCAACAGTAAATATTTAATTCATGGTTCAGTTTTCTCCATTTTCCTGTATTTCTAGATTGTGTTTGGCCTGCAATCAGTTGTATGCCTTTAGAATAGAAATACTTCAAAAGTAGTTCAGGTAAACAAAGAATGACGTAAATTTGAAATCGTATTCTCAGAGCAAATGAATTTACTTTTGAAAGTGTTTAGCATTTGGGGTTTCCATACAATTTATATGTATCTCTATTAGCCGTAACTCAATGTACATGCTTTACCTGTTGTAAAGCTATGTAAGTGTAAAGTAGTGTCATCATTAGCATTGTTTTGAGTTATTTATGTTATACCTAATTTTTATAAGTAAAGACGATTGAAAATTAAGTATAAAAGGGAATAAAATAACATTCTCACTTGCTAATTTACTGATAACAGTGTCTATAGGTTAGCTTTGCAGGCACACTGATAATCAGTCTCAATTTTTCTCTCTCTCTATCTCATTCTCTCTCTCACTTTCTCTATCTCTTTCTCTCTCATCCTTAGAAGTGGAATGTTAGTCAGACCAAGATTCGCATCATCTCAACAATCATATTTATCCTGTTTGGCTGTGTACTCTTCGTTGCTCTGCCTGCAATCATATTCAAGCACATAGAAGGCTGGAGTGCCCTGGACGCCATTTATTTTGTGGTTATCACTTTAACCACCATTGGATTTGGTGACTACGTTGCAGGTAAGTTTTCCTGGAACCAACACTGTCTTCATAACCAGTGTCCTTTCTTTAGACTTCTCACTGGGGTGTGAGGCACATCGCAGTGGCTGTGTTAGTTTCCTTGGGCTGCCATAACAAAGTACCACCAACTAAATGACTTTAAACAAAAGAAACCCATTCTTTCAGAAAAGTTCAATATAAAGGTTCCAGCAGGGGCATAATCCCTCTGAGACTCTAGGTAGCACCCTTCATTGTCTCTTTCCAGCTTCTGGTGGCGGCCATCGGTCCTTGGCCATCCTTGGCTTGCAACTGCATCGTTCTCACCTCTGCTTCCATCTTCACGTGATGTTCTCCCTGTGGCTCTGTCACTGTGTCCAAATTGTCCTCTTCTTATAAGAATACCAGTCGTATTGGCTTAAAAGCCCACCCTCCTCCAGTATGAGCTCATCTTAACTAATTACACCTCAAGGACTTTATTTCCAAATAGGGTCATGTTCCGAGGTACTGGGGGTTAGGACTTCAACATTTAATTTTTTTTTTTTTTTTTTTTTTTTTTTTTAAAGATTTTTTTTTATTTTTTCCTTTTTCTCCCCAAAGCCCCCCAGTACATAGTTGTATATTTCTCGTTGTGGGTTCTTCTAGTTGTGGTATGTGGGACGCTGCCTCAGCGTGGTCTGACGAGCAGTGCCATGTCCGCGCCCAGGATTCGAACCGACGAAACACTGGGACGCCTGCAGCGGAGCGCGCGAACTTAACCACTCGGCCACGGGGCCAGCCCCTTCAACATTTAATTTTGGAAGACACAATTTAATCCATCACAGTGACAGAGCCAAAAGAGGTCATTCCATGACGGTGAAAAAATGCAGAAAGGTATAGTTGAACATTTATTTTTCATTCTGTGAAAGAAATTTAAATTGTTGGTTGCTGAGAATTTTATATTCCCACCCTAATTTCAGAATCCAAATATTTGCCTCTTAACTATTTTTTCAGCGATAAAAGAATTTGAATTTAACTTATCTTTGCTCTTTTTACTTAGGCCTTTTCATGTCTTAGTTTTAAAAACACCTGAAAACTTCAGAAGATGTTCTTAGCTTCTTAAAATCCTCTTTCTCTAAGATTTTACCTCTTTTAATTTTCAATTCTCAGGACAATATTTTTGACCTTAGCTAAAGTGTCCACATTTTCTTATTCATCGTTTTCTATTTTTCCTTTCCTATATATATTATTTCAGTTGCCATCTGCTTTATTGTTGTATCTCTTAGGTCTTATATTCCTGTCATTTCGACTTTCTCAGTGTATTATCCAGTTATTATTATTGTTCTAATCCAAATTTAAATAAGTGATACTAATAGTGTAAAAGTAATGTAGTAATGCTCTCTCATGGCTCCTGAAAATCTAAACTATCCTTTAGAAAAAAATTCTGTTTGAAGTATTAGAAAAACATGTTTGAACATTTTAGTAGGTATATTCTATTAAACTTCTCAGAATAAACTCACTAGCCTAATTTAGTTTTACAATAGTTTTATACTTTCTGGCTGCTTACTATTTTTTCTTGACCAAAACCGCTTACTTAAATATTTTCAGAAAAGAAAATATGTTGTATAGTTCTATAAAACCTCAGAGAAGACTAATAGTTCATCTGTTTTTATTGACTTGTTAATTACAGTTTAACCTGGCAAAGCCCCCCTTTCTGGGGAATGTATAATATCCTTGAAGGTGGGGATGTTTTTGTGAGCGAAGCTTTGCTTTTGGTCAAAAATGCTGGATGCACATCTCTGTGCTGGATGGAGACCCTCAGAGAGGAGGGTGCCTCACTCTGCTGGAGATCTTTTAGTTTTCCAATTAGCAAAAGGTAGGGAGAAGAATCTCAGACATTTGTAGCTCCATGTAAGAAGACAAGCTTCTGTCCTAAAATACTCATTTTTCTACCTTTCATTGATGATGTGTAATTGACTTAAGTAGAAGTAGAAAGTGCGTTAAGAGAAAGGAGAAAGTGAGACACAATGGTAACAAAATTTATACTTGAGATATGTTAATCCTAGGCTGTTGTACCACTTTATAATTAACAAGCTCTTATAGCAACTGTGTAATATTTAGGTATTAGGTGACAAGTCTTCTATTTTCAGGCCAACAGCCTTGTACTTCACGTTTTATTTTATCTTTATTTTATCTTATTTTTGCTGAGGAAGATTCACCCTGAGCTAACATCCACTGCCAATCTTCCTCTTTGTCTATGTGAGTCACTGCCACATCATGGCCACTGATGGACAGGTGGTGTAGGTCTGTGCCCAGGAACTGAACCTGGGCTGCCAAAGCAGAGCATGCTGAACTTAACCATTAGGCCACTGGGGCTGGCCATATTCTATTTTGTTTTTTTATTTTCACTTTTTTATGGTAAAAAATACATATATTTATTTGTTTATTTTTCAACTTTATTGAGATATAATTGACAAGAAAATTGTAAGATATTTGAAGTGTGCATCATGGTAATTTGGTATAAGTATACATTGTGAAAAGATTCCCACCATCCAGTTAATTAACAGTATCCCATTATTTATTTATTTATTTGGTAAGAACATTTAAGTTTTATTATCTTAGCAAATTTCGACGATATAATATAGTGCATGAGTTATTTTAAACAATTGACAGACCGTGTCAGTTCAATACATGGCCTGATTCATGGTTTGGGAATCTCTAAAAAAACAAAAATTGTAAATAAAAAAAATGTGGGTGGAATCCTAAAATAATGTTGTATTTGTGACCACAGTATAAACTGGCTTAGGAAAAAAGAACAAAAATTTTTACTTTATGGTTTTGTAGAAGATGAAAAAAAATTTTTTTCAACTCACCTTAAGAAATTGACACTCTGAAACTGGCTAGATCATGTGGGTCTGTTAGTAGCCACTCTCAGCTGCCTGAGGAGAGAAGTTCAATGAAAAGGTCTTGTGTGTATCAATCGGGACCCTGAATTCAGAGTTATGTCTTAGTATTATAGAGGAATAGGGTAACAAAATGATATTTGCATGGCATTAAGTGTAGTCTAATAAACATCATTATTACTAGGATTTTATTTTCTTATACCACTCTTTAAATCCATTATTTTAATTTTTCAGAGGAAATCATGAAAAATGGTGGAAATGCACCTTGCTAATAATTAGCAAAGGAATTTGATATGATTAAAGTGACAAATGTTGAGAAAGATAAATTAGAGAAGAGGCCGATTGACACTAGTCTTGTTGCCTCACCTCTATCTCCTTAATTTATGTATTTTGTGGGTATTTTCATCTTTGTGAAACCGTAGAACCCTTTGCCTGGTACTGTCGTCCTTACATGCCGGGTCCTTGTGTCCGGGAAGCATTTTTGAAATGAGAATGTGGACGAGGGTGCAGAGGTGGCAAATGCAGAGTAGGAAATGCGTGCCCTTTGCAGGAGCCTTTGGAAAAACAAAAATTATGTGTTTTTTTTTAAAGGATTTTGGAAAAGAATTGCCTCATATTGTTCAATAGAGTACATAAAAATTGTCTTTGCTTCTGGGTACCTTGTGACTAGAAGTAAAATTAGCCATTGAGTTAAGGCGAGTACCCCATCTGGGAAATATTAGTTGTTTACTTTATAGAACCGTGTCTTTTCCTATTAAATGTCACTACAGATAGTATTCTCAATTTTGGTAATTTTGCCAGGGAAAAGCAAGAGGCATTGCTCAACTTGAATTTTATCATCGTTTTATTGAGCTATAAAATCTCAAAAGACAACAAAGATGTCCCTCCTGTGGTGCACACTCACTCTGTGATGCCTGTCTCAAGCCTGCAAACCCTGTTCTGAGTAGGATTAGGGTCCACTTACACTGTTGTAGTGAACTTCTTTGAAGACAAATTAAAGAACATGTTGTTCAAACTGGTGTTAGTAAAGGAAAAGAATTAAATTTTGGAAAGTGCTGTATGAATGTTTAGGATATAGGCTGTAACCTCGGTGTAATTATTAGGAGCATCTCAAGAGCACCAAGTGATGGTGGGGTGTTTTAGACCAGAGCTCTGAAACAGAGTGCTCATCCCCAGGGAATGAATGAGGAAGTCTGTGCAGGTAGACTTTCTACCATGAGAAAAAAACACAACAACTCCTGTTTCAATGTTTTTTTGGGTTTTTTTTTTTGCTGAGGGAGATTCTCTCTGAGCTACCATCTGTTGCTAGTCTTCTTCTTTTTATTTGAGGAAGATTCACCCTGAGCTAACATCTGTTGTCAATCTTCCTCTTTTTGCTTGAGGAAGATTTGCCCTGAGCTAACATCCGTGCCAGTCTTTTTCTGTTTTGTATGTGGGTCACTGCCACAAGATGGCTATGGATGAGTGGTGTAGGTCCGTGCCCCGGAACTGAACCTGGGCTGCCGAAGCAGAGCTCACTGAACTTAACCACTAAGCCACGGGGCCAGCCCCTGTTTCTATGTATTTTTAAACTTCCTTCTTTAGTTTTTATTTTTTCTATGTCATAATGTTCATGATATAATTAGAGCATACTAGATTTCTAATTCATAAATAAATATATATTTAAATTTGCGTGCACAAATTGTTTTCACTGTTGCCAATGTTGAATCAAAAGCATTTAGAGACCACTAGTAGAGACAAATAGGCAGAGTGTTGAGGTTCCTCTGTGTATGTGTCTGAAGAGAGGAATTCAGCATTTGGCCATTTTTGTACAGGAAGAGATCTCCTGGCAAATTTTAATTTTATATTTATATTTATGTTTTAGTGGCTGGTTGGTTACCTTAGTGATTGGTATGGGCTCCTTCCTGATGGCGCTTTTGGTTCATTCACCAACAGTCAGTGTTCTAGAGCTAAAAAAGGACCTGGGAGGCCACAGAATCACTCCCACACTTATTTTACATGTGAATAAAATATGGAGGGGCAGACGCACCCTATGTTTTGCTTTGTGTTTCCAGCCCTAGCTAAGTGTCAACCATGCAGGATGGGCAGAAAAGCTTGGTGAATAAATGATGGGAAGGACAGTAGCTAAACAGACCCCTATTGCTAAGAGTAGTGCATGCGGAGTAATCCTTCGTAAAAGGTGAGGAGAGAAAGTAAATTATTTAGCAAAGTGTCATTTACTTGATTTTAGCAATACCTATAACAGTTTCTAGTCAAATTTGTAGAGGTAAGTTAGGGTTAATGGCAAAAACTATATTTGAGAATTAACTGTTGATTTCCTGTGTTCTGTTTCTTAACTTTTGTCATTTTATTTTTCATGTGATGAGAAGTCTGGGTTGATGACTTGTTGAATCTTGCTTGCCTTATGGACTGAGAGCTAGAGCAGCTCTTCTTCATTAAATCTAAGAAGTGATATTAATTATATGGAAAGGTGTGAAACATTGAATTCTACTTATTCAGGTTTGCTTTTACAACTTGTTTTCCAAGTCCATGATTAAAAGAACATTAGGGGCCGGCCCGTGGCCGAGTGGTTAAGTTCGCGTGCTCTGTTTCGGCGGCCCAGGGTTTTGCCAGTTCGGATCCTGGGCGCAGACATGGCACCACTCATCAGGCCACGCTGAGGCAGCATCCCATGTGCCACAACTAGAAGGACCCACAACTACAAAAATATACAACTATGTACTGGGGGGATTTGGGGAGAAAATAAAGCAGAAAAACAAAAAAGATTAGCAGTGGTTGTTAGCTCATGTGCCAATCTAAAAAAAAAAAAAATTAGTTGACAAGTCTTCAAAATTGGAGGAAAGTCAAATAATTACCTAATTTAACACAATTTAAACTTCTTTTTCAACATGAGTGTCTCCTTTAATATATATTGTTAAGGTTATAATGGGTCATGCAAAGCAAGAAACACATTTTCACAGCTTGTTTAGAAGCTACCCAGAGCCCTTAAAAAAACTTCATAAACCAGGTTAGTTCCTAAGAGATAATGTGAATGAGGGAAAGCCAGATGCAAATTTATAATCTCACAAAGCAGTGTCCTCACATTGCCTACTTTTCTAAGAAAACCCAAAAATTTTAGCTAAAACTTTAGATGTTATAAGAAGTCCTCATGGTTAATATTATGAAAACACACTTTCCATCTGAGCAAAACATTTATTTAGCCATCCAAATGTATCTTCATCGAATTTTGATGAGTGAAATTCAGTATATTCAGCTGAATAATGAAATTTTCTTCATCTCACATGTAGTTATTGAATGCCTACTGGCTTAATCATACTTTATACTTAGTGCCTTATGCTTCTCTACATAGAAAACACAATTTGGGGCTTTCCCAGGTAAAATTCTTCTTCTGGTGCATTTACCTTTACTAAATTTTTACAAGTTTTCACAGTTCTATAATCATTGTTCATCGCATTTTTTAACTTGGAAAAAACATATTTGTATATCTCATATTAAGAATTAAATTTTCTTGGAATTATATTTTCAAAGTCATTATCGGAAATGCAGGTTTTGGTAACCAAACTATTCCTTTCCCTTATAACTGAAAATGTGACTCATTCCGTGGCGTGCTCAGAGCTTGCTTCATGGGAGGGGATTTTATTATGAAAATGTAGAAATCTCTGTTGAAAAACCATGGCACGCTTTTTGTTCGAAACAGTTTATTGTAGTAGAGACCCTCTAGAAAACAGTTCCTGATGTTGCCTAAAAGTTTTGCAACTATGTCAGTGGCCAGTTATTAAAATTGGTATTCTTGAGCTGATCACTGACTTAAACTTTGCCAGGAGTTCAACAGATAACAAGAAAGTGATCACGTTGAGAGGTGAATACTGAAGAACAGTGACTTTCACGGCAGTAATGCTCAGAAAAATCACTTTGATCGGAAACGCAGGGTTTACGTGACTACTAGAGAGATGGATCATATTCATCATTCGTTCATTTGTTCTCTCAGATAGCGAGCACATTCAGATAGTGAGCACATATTGTATGGCAGACACTGTGCTTAGCACTTCCTCATAATGACTGCTCTATTCCCTGTTCCTACGGAACTGAATGTTTTAAATCCAGGAGCAACCATTAAATTAAATAGAGAACCTTCTTCTCTTCCTGTTAGTTAGTTCTTCTGTTTGATAATACAGAAAATCTCTGCAAGAACTCTAATCACCCCTGACTCAGCCAGTGCCTCTCAGAGTACTCACGAGAGAATTGATAGCTATCTGCGTGATTAATCAAATGGGATTTGATCCAAAGGGTTCAAAAGTCCTAAGGACTGTGGTCAAACCAACAACTTATTTGACTTCTAGGATTCATAATGGATATATAGAAGCATGTAGAAATATGTGGAGAAAAAATAAACAAAATGTTCAATGAGTAATAGTTATGGCTTGGTGAGGCAGGCAGTAAATTGTACTTAATTTAATGAAAAAGATTCCAAATTGCTCTATATTGAGACAAATGTAGTTTCTAGGGATAACAGTTGTGTACCTCCTAGGCACTGTAGATTTCCATCCTTGTAAAGGATAAGTGAGTGAGACAATGTGTTGGTCTTTCTTTCTTTATGATCCTGAGACTGCCGTTTTTGATGGAAGTTTTCCTAATTTTAGATCAAGTACTGAGTGGGAAGTGGACAACTTCTTGAATGCTGAAGTGGAAAATGCCAAAATATAGGTTCAAATGTGTTTCATTTATGTGTTCGGATATAGATGCCTTGTGTTTCTCTGACTTGATAACATATGAGAAGCTTGCTTTAGCAGATGAGCTATTGTTTAATCCTAAAGTCATATTTCTAATTGTAAAAAAGAAAACAGAATTTATGTTATTCAAAGAGCCTCTTAGTTCTTGAAGCACTGAGAAAATGCTCCATTCAGTTACATTGCTTTATTGTAAAAAAAGAAAAATATACTAAAGCAGAAAATAATTGTTTCATATTAATGCAGGGTAGCTTTGATTATTAAAAGTAAACAAACCAAAGAAACTGAAATGAATATTTGATATCTGAACTAAAATATTTATAGACCAGTGTAAAGAAATGGCCTCCATTTTCTTTAGAACAAAGTTATCTATCTATAGTCTATAACATCATTTTAGGAAACCAGAGGCGAGCATGGAGTTGATAACCTTAGCCCAGAATGGCTAGATGATTCTTTAAATCCAGGATATATCTTTTTTTTTCTTTATAAATATTTTGTGATTCAGGAGCATCACAGGGAAAGATTAAGTTTAAGGGGGAGAGGGCACTGTATACTCAAATTCTTTAGGGCATAATAGGGCCGACTGCTGGAAAATGTTGGAATGAGGACCGAAGGAAGGTCAGGAGCCTCCTGCTAAAGCAGTGCTATCGTCAAAGCCACCTGTTTTCTCGGTAAGAACCTGGAGGGGCAGAGGCACACCATGTTTGGCTTTGTGTTTCCAGCCCTAGCTAAGTGTCAACCATGCAGGATGGGCAGAAAAGCTTGGTGGATAAATGATGGGAAGGACAGTAGCTAAGATCGTAGGTGACATGGACAGCCTGGTTCAGTGAAAAGAGCCTGTGATGGGGAGCGAGGCAGGCCTGGGTTTGAGTTCTGACTCAGCTGCCCCCTTTCCTATGTGGCCTGACACATGTCATTTTACCCTCTGAGACTATGGCTTCTCTGTTATAAAGGAGCAATAATTCCCCTTGGGGTTTTAGGGGAGCCAGTACAAACCTGTCTTTCACTCCTAAGTTCTGAACAGACTGTGAGAGTGATGACAATTGAATTATCAGCTCAATTGCTGGTAAAGGCGACTAGAGCTATGGCTTAAATCTGTGGGCAAATGGTCTTACTAATAGCCCTGTCCTAAATCAGTGGAAGTGTGAGGAGTGGGAATGTAACTCTCCTCGATGCCCACCCCCCGGGGCTTTAGGATGGAATGATTTCATTTAGGTAGGCAGCAGCCAGTCTTAGTTTCCATTTCTCTCTCTCTCAATCAGATTTTGAATATTTTGTATTTCAGCTGAAATGAGCATAGAGACTGGGTTAGGTAGGACTACCAGACCAAAATAAAAGAACCTTCCAGGAAGTGCCTTCTGTGGCCTCATGGGCTGTTCTGCCGCCAACTAACAACTCTTTGGGACCAGATAGGAAATGGGCTTTCTTAATGATGAGTAGGAGGATTGTTGCCAGCAAATGTTTAGGAAACCCACCTGAGGAGAGAATGGGTTCCTAGCAATAATACCAGCCTGAACGTTTCCTGAGCTACGTTTTTAGTACTGTAATCTGCTACATGAGATTAGAGTCTGGTTGGTTTCCTTATTTAATCACCAAGGAGAAGAAGTCCAGAGAAAAATGGCACCTTCTAAAAGAGGCTATCACATATCATGTGAGATTTAGGAAGAGACTTATTTCAACCACTTGGAAAAGTTTGTAAGATTACTGAAACCTTTGTACCTCCACCTCTCCTGGTAATTTTTATTACCATCTGTCTGCTCTCCTGTAATACTTAGCCAGAAAGCTCTTAAAATGGAAAGGACTTGTGTGCGTATTTTGAGTGGCAACAAAGAAAATAGCAACGAGGTGACTGTTCCTACCAAGTGGGTGAGGAATTCAAGAGGCGGGAGTGGGTTGTAGCATCCCGCAGGCTGCATCCCAGGACTGTGTGGCAAGAGAAAAAATGATGGAATGGGGGAGTGGAGGTGGGGATAGGGAGTATATAGGGAGTGAATCCAGGACAGAGAAATTGCCCTGGGTTCTTAATAAGCAAGAGACCCATGTACAGCTTTCCTGAATGCTAGCTAGACTAAAATTAATGCTTATGACAGCCAAGAAATTTTTTAAATGTTTTCTAATTTAAAAATAAAGCTACCTCCTTTTAGCAAGTTATCTTAACATTATAGACATTTTAATTTGTCTAAGAGTCTTGGATCAAGTGAATTGAGTAATGTGGAAATTAATTCATAAATCTTCGATATCAGAAAGCGAATAGGATTTGTGAGTTGTTTGACAATATTCCTATATATATTAGTTTTTCCGAGATCATTTGACTGTGGTATTTCATCTTAACAGTGGCAATTAAGAATGGGAAAATATTCCCCCTGCCACCCCAGGCTTAGAATCCGCTAAAACTTGTGGGATGAACATTTTACCCAAATGTAGACCGTTAGTGATTAAGCTAATTTACTCTTTGCAAACTGTGACATCCTGTTTATAAGAAAGAGGGCTTATAAAAAGTTATCTTGAGCATGAACTAACTTCTAAAATCAACATCTTGGTGAACTTATGTGTAAAGTGAGTCACAAGTATTTGGATGAAGATTTTCTGGTTTTGAAAGAGAAAGTACTTGGGATGAAATATCATTTTGGTTTCATTGAAATGGAAACATTTGCAAAATGGAATTTGCTGGTGAGCCTATCGTATACCAAGTTTCCACACACACTTCTTACGTCACTTCTGTGAATCTGTGGAGCTGCATCCACCATGGGCCAAGGCTTAACCATCACGAGATGCATTTAGCCTCCACAGTCCTTCCCAGAAATGATATTTTTAAAAATGCAGCACAAGGTAAAAATTTTTACAGCATTTTGAAGGTAATATTATTTACTTTGTAAGCTGTATTCTTAAAATTATTACATGTCCCAAAAGAAAGCTGAACTGGTGTCTATTTGTATTATTTGCTCGATAGAAAAATATCCTCTTTTTACTCTAACCCTTTAATATTGGAAAATGTCATTGTGGGCAACTCACAGTCTAATTTATATACAGTAATGTTACATTCAAAATTTTGTATTTGATTTTTAATGTATACGTGCTGTTTATTAGCTGTTCTTCTGAATGTACGGCTTGAGTTTTTGTGAATTAAATACATCCACAGCCCCTGTTTAAGGATCCCCGGTCTCTGTGTTGTTGATCCTGAAATCCTCTCTCCCCCTCTGCCCTGTTAAGTGTTAGATCTGTATTTAAGGATCATGCTGAGTATCTCCACCTGTTTATACCTAAAGCCCTTCAAATCTATTTGTCCCAATGTGAATTACTTTTCTTTTTCTTAGTTACTGTTGCTTCCCCTGTGTTTCCTGTTCAATTGCTGGCAGCATTTCCCTAGTGAGGGTTCTAGTCATCCTAGAGCCCTTCCTTCCACTAATCACACCACCTAACTGGTCATCAGTCCCTGATGATTCAGCCTCTGAAATGCCTCTTCTTTCCGTTCCAGCCCTAACTTGGGCACAGTAATTTCTTAGCTAGTTCAGAATGAAAATTTCTCATGAAGCTTCTCTTTCAATCCTTCCTTCCCTGCCACTAGATCTTTTTGTGCATGCAGTCAAACATGAATGTAAAACTTCGCTGTATATAAACTTTTGCATACTCTCCATTGCATCGGGAACAAGTCCTTACAACCTGACACAACTTACTTTTTCTAGATTCCTCTCTTCTACCCCTCTGCTCCCTGGCCCCAATCCACATGTAGCTTTAGCCACTACTGAAAGTCCCCTGAATGTACTGTGTATTTTCACACTGAACTTTTCTCTGTTTTGATCCTCATTACTTAAAACTCACCTTCTATCTTCTTACCTTCCCCCTTCAAGATGTAAAAATCGCTTCTTCTGTGTCCTCTCAGCACTTTTTATTCCTTTTTGTTCTCTCTCCATGTACCTCATTATGGTTAATAGTCTGTGTGAGGCTTTCTCAGGCTAACTTATGACTTTCTCAAGGGAGATACTTGCTTCCCTCTCTTGTGAAAAAAAGTAACTCTTTTGGTGTTTAAGATTTAATAAGAACACCATTAATATGCGCTGAAGTAGGGATGTGTTGAAATGTATTCGCATTCTCATAGGTGCAGTTACTGTACCAAATGGATGGAGAAGTAACAAGGATTAGCGTAAAGCAAAAGATCTCCTTTACTAATATTTCCTTGAAAGCTAGGGATTTAAATTTGTGACAAACATGGGAATTCCTCTGAAAAGTCAGAGAATAATGAATGACTGACTCACCTGCGAATTACCATTTGTTCAAATTAGACCCATCAAGGTATTGTCTCTGGCATTTGTTACCAATCCGTTGTCCTGATGGCTTTAAAATAAGAAACACTTTCTGTCTGGGTTGGCATTGAATTGATGGGTCAGCATGTACTGATTGGTTGGCATGAATGATTGGCAACAAGGTAAATACACTACGTCAAATGCATACCAAAAATAAAAAATGCCGTCTCTGTCTTCTACTTGTTACAATAAAGATGGAAAGAGCAAACTGGTACACATGGATTCTGTAAGTGCTAGACTAGTTGAGACAGACCGTAATAAACAAAAAAGAAACATTAAACAACGAAGAATCATTATGACCAAGAGAAGTAATGAAAAGTCTCATTAAGAACTTACTCAACTGATTCTTGAAAAATAGGTAAGGATTACATGAGTGAAAACAAGGAATTGCATATGAAGGAAATAACGTGGATCAATTGCTCGAAGATTTCTGTTTTGCAAGCCAAAATTCAGTTGAATAATTTCAGCAAATATCTATATTGTTTACTTTTATGAATATGAAGTTATTTTGTTCTGCTTTGTCTTTCTCTCACAGGTGGATCAGATATTGAATATCTAGACTTCTATAAGCCTGTCGTGTGGTTTTGGATCCTTGTAGGGCTGGCTTACTTTGCTGCTGTCCTGAGCATGATTGGAGACTGGCTCCGAGTTATATCAAAAAAGACAAAAGAAGAGGTGAGAATTAAGAAGTGTGTAAAAATACTCCTTTTTAGTTAATTCAGCAAAGGTTACTTTTAATTCTTCTTTACATTCACATTTAAAAATATTTAAAGATTATTTAAAGTTTTAATATTTATATTTGGTGTGGATTTGCTGTATATGGTAATGGGAAAATATTTGAGTTATAATTCATTTACTTAACAAATATATACTAAACACCTTTATGTGCCAGATGCTATCTAGGTACTGAGGCTAATTTGTAATGGAAAAGGATGTAATTAGAAATATTTTCTTTGTTATTTCTTTTTTTCCTTTTCCTTTTTTTTCTTCACGGGCACAAAGTACATATTATTCTGTAAAGAAAAATACAATAGAAAATATTTGGGTCGAGATATCAATAGCATGAAAAAGTGAATGTATTGTATAATCTTGTTTTTTTTTCACTATATTCAATTATTTCCTTTTTTTTTATGTTTCTATAAATGCGTGCAAATGCACACGTATACACATGCATATATTCCCCCAAAGCTGTGTGCTTTATGGCCAATTTCCCAGTGTACAGATTTCACCTCTTCAAAAAGATATTCTTTTACCTGCTTTATACAGCTATACATATAAAAATGAACATTAAAATTTTGACCCATGAAATTTTGGAAATATTGAAATTTAAATCTTGATTTTTAAATTTTATAGTTTGGAAATTAAATTTTGATTTCATATTTATAGGTCCAGAAGTACTATTAGTTTGAGTGTAACAGAGTAGTGTTTTATTATGAATTCTGTATTTTTTGCTTCTGAGTGTTAGCCAACATCACTAATTTTTTCAGAGAACAGCAAATCTGTAAAACTTGCAACTATAGTACCCATTGTCTTCCTTTAATTATCCCTCCATTTCATTATCTGCTATTCATGGGCCAAGAGACACCAGTGTCCAAATCTTTTTGATTTGATAAAGAATCAAGTATGATTCTTGAAACATAAAGCCGAAAGAAATAGAGTACTATAGGAAATGATAAAATTAACTTCTCTCTCATTATTGTCTCATCGTATATTATCTCATCATAAACATTCTCAAAGAATATTTTCTTTGAAACTCATCAAGTCATGCAGTTTCTTATTAATACTCAAAGTGCCTGTGGAAATTAGAGTGTAAGTTATCCAACACTTCCCTTCATGGATGCCCTGTTTCTCAATTGAGAATTCACATATTTAGTCTGCATGCTTTAATCTATATCTTAGTTGCATCACAAAACCAGTATCTTTTATTATAAACAAGTCAACAAAACAATGTGCTTGACATTCTAGTTTAAATCATGTGAAAAGTTCTGCTTTGAACAGGACCCCAAGTGAATCACTTCAATCTTAGGCTCATTGTGTGTGTGTGTGTGTGTAAGAGAGAGAGGGAGAGAAAGAGAAAGAGAAAGAATTGTGGTTATTTTAACTTCGGTGTACTTTTAAGGATCTTGAAATGCTAAGGAGAAAAGGAAATTTTAACTAGGAAATATTTTGGGTAGCATCTCTAAAAAGAGAACTTCTCAAACATCTAGCCATAAACTGGCTTTCAAATGGATTTAAAAAAGAACACACACACACAGCATTTATTTTTTAAATAAAATAGAATTGAACAGAACATGTCTCTTATAGTTAGATAATTAGGAGAAGTAATGTTTTGTGAAATATGTGTGTGTATATATATACACACACACGTATTATAAACATATATGCATACGTGCATACGTACATACTAATGTTATTGTGGATCACAGTCAAAACATTTGAAAGCCCCTAAGGCACATATAGAACAGGGGGAAATTTTATCTTTACAACATTGGTATAGAATATTTGATTAAAGTTTAAAAACCTATATTATTAAAATCCAGCACTTGTTGTGATAGGACCAGCTGGTCCAAACCGTTAGCACACTTTTCCAGAGTAATGAGAGAACTGTCTATATTAGTCTGCTCAGCTGCCATAACAAAATGCCACAGACTGGGTAGATAAACAACAGAAATTTACTTTTTCATAATTCAAGAGGCTGGAAGTTCAAGATCAAGGTGCTAGCAGGGCTGGTTTCTGGTGAGGTCTCTCTCCTCAGTTTGCAGACGGTGTGCTTGCTGTGGCCCCATGTGGCCTTTTCTCTGTGCACGTGAGTGGAGAGAGAGAGCTCCGATGTCTCCTCCTCTTCTTGTCAGGACACTGGTCCTGTTGGATTAGAGCCCCACCCTTGTGACCTCACTTAAGCTAATCGCTTCCTTAAACGCCCTGTCTCTAAATACAGTTACACTGCGGGTCAGGCCTTCACCATGTGAATTTTTGAAAGATTGCAGTTCAGGCCATAACGCCATCCTTTCAAATAAATTTAAATTTCAACATTAACTGGTTTATTTAATATGAAAAACAAGTTCTTATGCCTACTTATGAGTGATCTTCATGATTCTCAGCTGAAAGTATGAGATGTATCATTGGGTTTTCATGCTGTTAAACACTGGAAAGTAGTAAACTATTTTTTTCTTGCAATGTGAATTATCTTTTTCTTGTAATGTGAATTACAAAGACTCTTGGCTTCTACCTAGCGTTTTGAGTAACGTGTATTTTCTGGTGACTGCGTCTGTAGAAAGCTCATGTGACTTAAGGCCATGAGCAATTTTATGTGAGCCCTCCGCAGCTGCAGCTGCTCCAGACAGTTGAGCCAGCTGAAAGGGAATTGTCAGTTTGAGCCGATGTGTTTTTTCTATATAATGCAATTTAGGGAAATGACAAAATTGGGTCACAGATTCAAAAGAGAACGTGAAGAAAGAAAGGGAAAGGACCTATAATTTATCTATAGATTATCAGGGCCAAACTTTTTATAAATGAAATACTACTAAAATGTCCACAGCAATGGAAAAAAGATCGTTAGATAATTTTAGTTTTGCAATAACTCACTAAAGAGCATAATTAAGTAAAAACCACTAAATGCGTTCGAGCTGTCGTCTTTACATAGATGAACCATGCTGAGTGACTGTTCACTCTGTATTCCTTTGCCTCTGTACCTAAACCATTCCAGATACTCCAGCTTTGAAAAACTTCCCAACTGTTCAGAAGCAGCAAGGCTATTTCTGGCTTTCATTTTTGATGAATAAAAATGCTAAATATTTTTAATATCTTGGAATCTTCTCTATTAAAAAATGTAACTAGTACAGAATATAAAAAGTACAAAATAATATGTAGTATCAAATTTCCGAGTAATAATACTAAAACACATGCTTTCCCTGAAGGAAAAGATTTTGGCCAGTAATAAGCCCCAGTCTTATATTATTTTTTCAGAAACAAATCTTCTTAAATCATATTGGTTAAGTATAAACTTACAGCTCTAGTCATATGTGGCCTTACTTCTGTTTTTTATGTTAAAGTATATTCTATTTCCAATGAAAACTAGTTTTAATGAAAATATTATGTTTAGAAGTAAGGAAAAGTAGTTTTTGACGAACCTGCTGAATTAAACAGGTTGGTATAGCTAATCCATCTAAAATATTTGAAGAGGAAGTAGTTGGAATGACACCACATTGTTTCAGAAGTGTCGCATATAATTATAGTTGATCTGCATTCCTCAAGGAAAATAATAATGACCTCAATAATTTTTCCATGAGACATAGGCGTTTCTGTAAAAGTGTTTGTTTCATTATTTTTAAATCTTTAATGGAGAATAGGCACATGTTCAACCGTAAGACTTGATATGACTAATTATCTTTTTCTATGAACCTGTGTACCCTTTTCTGAGGAAATGATGTTTCCATTTAGAAAATAAGGATTATTTAGGTATTCTGGATAATACAATAATACTGCTATCTGAGGCAGGTGTAATAAAAATAAAACATGCCCACAAAAGTCAGAAGGTAAATTCCTAAGCAGGCAGGGAATAGTGCATCCTTATTATGCCTAAACATACAGTAGTTCAGTTGGCTACTGTTTACATTCCTTGAGTTTGAAAGGCTTGTGATTTCTTTATAGTTCTTGCGTTGATGTACATGTTCCACAGAGTCTGGAATTCTCCTATCTGTATGTGAGACAAACACCACCACAGCCACTGCTACAGCATGCCAGTGTTGTCCGGCCATGTGGCACTACAGCTGGCCACAATGAATGGATAACCAAGCATGACTTCTTTACCTGTATTGTTTCTTTAGTCTCTGGAGACATTCATGCAAATGGAGACACTCATTTTAGTAAGTTCGCCTTGTATCATGTTAAGAAGACTCCCTTTGATTGGGAGGCTCTAGTGCCCATTGAAAGACTGTCCCTGGAACTTATATTTGGCCCCAGCATTGTGAAGGGACCTGAGACTGTGGAGGGGCATAGTTTTCTTCTGCCGGTTACCTGGCGAGAGCACTTGGTCTTCTCTGAACTTGATTCAGGGTGGCGATGCCTCCCTTCAGTGAAATTGCTGGGGCTTGGCAATTCTTTATCTTAGCCTGAGATGGGCAATTAAAAAGCAGTTGCAACCTGGGCCCTGGAAAGGGTGCAGTAGAACACTTCATCATTTCTTATGGGAGAAGTGCTTTTAATATGAAAGGTTTTATATGCCATTTGAAATAGTTTAGACTTTGTTCTGAAAACCTTAGGGAGCCATTGAAGGATTTTAAGTGAGTGGAGTGATTGGTCCTGTCAACAGTGAAGAAGATGGATTGGAAACAAAGCTGGATGCAGGGAATTCAGTTGGGAAACATTATTGCAGGAATCCAGGTAATACAGAAGGAAGGGTCTCTGGTGGCAGTGGAATAGAGATGAAAGTACGGATTTCACCATTATTTGGGGGATCGGAGGAATAGGATTTGGTAACACATTATGTGTGGGCAATAGAAAGAGAGGATGACGGATGACGTTCATGATTCTAGCTTTGGATGGGATTATGAAACACAGGAAAATGAGAGATTCTGAGGAGACAGGAGGAATGAGAATGTCATTTTGGACATACTGTGAATGATAGATGTGTTGGACATCCAGGTGGCTAATTCAAGTGTAGATAATTGGATATGCAAGCCTGGAATGTAGGAAAGATGGGAGCTGGAGAGAGAGTTTGGGTGGGTTATCACGACATACATGACAATGGAAGTTGTGCCTATAGATGAATTCACCTAATGAAGATTTGTAAAGTAAGTCAACAGTAGAGCTAAAGATGGAACCTGGAGTAACACTTGTGTTTAAGAGGGCGGCTGTAGGGACTGAATGGGATTGTTTAGCAAATAATGTCATCAAATAAATTGATTCATGGTAGGGTCTGTTGGAAGAGCAAAGGAGTTGAGGTTTTGGAGAGAGGATGATTAAAGTGATGGATCAGATTGGCTAAAGACAATAGGGAAGAAAAAAGAATCCAAGGAAAGGCTGACACAGTAACATAAAATAGATAAATAAAGTAACTAGAATTCCCTATGAAGTTGTTCTTCAGGGGTGCCACTCCTGTAGAAAAAATCGTAAATATTGTGCCCTGGAATTGTGCAATGCAGTGGGTATATCCTAAGATAGTTCTTTAAGCACAATTCCCAAGGGCTGCATTCACAGTGTATTTTATGAAAAGCCCTTGGAGCACAACTAATAGCAAACTGTGTGATTGGTGCCCCCTGGAGTTGACCAATGTAGCAGCCCTGATCGTAGCTACTGGTGGGCATGTGTATGTGGTAAATATGGATGGTGGGATGGGAGATGAGCTTTGGAATGACAGTGTAATGTGGCAGGAAAGGAGGAAAAGACTGGAGACATAGAGACCAGTTAGGAGATTATGTAATGTCTAATTCATTCCGAAATCATTCAAAAACATTTACTAAGTGCTGCATGGTGAGCACCGTGTTGGGTTCTGGGAGTGACTCTTCATCTGTGGTCGTCTAAGGCTGATCTCTGTATTGGGTGGATTCCATTGGTGGTACATTTCTTTATTGATCTTTATAATATTTGCTCTTAGTTTTCTTCTTCTAGAGATGGAGAAAGGAATTTTGAATAAGAAGGCACTTAGTCTTTGATTAGCTCTTAAAATAGACTGTTTTTACTTTTTTCTTTTCTCTTCTTCCCTCCCTCCCTTCCTTCCTTTATTTAATCTTCTGACAGCTTATCAGACTTAGTAGTTGTTGCTTTGATTTCTAACATATTTGGGGGGGGGGGCGGGCATTACTATTTAATTCAAAATTTTTCTTGGTATTTTTTGTTTTTGTTGTTCTCTCGTTGCGATACTAAAGTGGTTATAGATGACTTTTGAGGTTGAACTATGGGCACAGTATACAGTGATTGTAAAACTTCTCAGGTTTATATTTTAGCGCATAAAACTCCTTTTTGGCCAAAAGGTAAGAATAAAATTAAATAGAGGCAAGCAATATCATGATGGGCTATTAAAAACAAGGCATATATAAAGGGCCCTTCTTTCTATCCCATGGGGAGGGCGGTGTCCTTCACTATGCTATGGAAAAAAGATCAGAGCAATCAGACTTGAGGTTCATCTGCTGGTCTGTATTTGGCTCTGCCTAGTTATGCCAAGGAGAAAGTGTCTTCTATTTTCAGTCCCAGCCTTGGCTCAGCAAGTTGTTGCCTACTTAGTAAATAAGTGATTGGAAAGAAGAATAAAAATAAAAAACCAAATAACAATATAAGACTTAAATTATACTTTGAGGCAACAGCAACTCTCACGTGATAGTACATGTCTAATTTCTAAATGAATTTTATGAACAGTCATTTCTGTAGAACCAAGACCCCAAATATGTCTCTACATAGTCTCAGTATTATGTTTCATACTATGAACCTTTGTGGGTCTAATGTTAGGAAGTTCCGCCAAGTCAAAATATATGCTAAAAATAAAATAGGATTTGAGGGTGGTGAAAATGGAAATGCCTCTCTTCTAGAAAACATTTCATTTCTTTTTTTTAATATTAAATGAGATGAAAATGAAAAGTGCTCAGCTGTCAGCTAATAATTGCTAATAACGAAACTGAAGCATAGGCGGTAAGGTGACTTTCTTGACACTATACGGCTAGTAAGTGGTAGCATCATTCATCAGCCCAGATGGCTTGACTCCTTGGCCCAGGTTTCTAGCCTTTTTGTGATGCCTCCTCCCACATGCTCAAAAAAGGTGGTTGTGTGCTTTAGTTATTGTCATTCTTTCTTCATCCTTTTGTATGTAGGTAATATCGACATATTAGAAATAAGTACCCGAATCTGACCTATCTGTTACTATGCAGCTACAGACGAGGACTTTGTGAGTTGAGTTCCGTAACTGACTGTGTTATGGTTCATTTATAGATCAGTGAAATCTTGAAACCTAACGTTTTAACAATTTTTAATGAATGGAAATGATTTTTATGATTTCTAAAATGTGCCTGGACTTTAGAGCCCTTAGAAGCGAGATTTAGTTCTAGTTTAACTATTTACTACCTCTGCAAACTTCACCAAAATACCTAATCTCTCTGAATCTTCCTTTTTTTTTTTATAAAGAAAGACTTAACTTCGTTTATGAGCCTGATGTAAAAATTCAGTGGGTAGAGCGTGGAATGTGGCTAAATGCTTACTAAATGCTTGTTCTTTTCCTCATGGATTTCTGAAGAAATTAGTATCAAATTATTGTCAAATTGAGTAATCCTGTAAAGCTTAGACTATCATCTATATATCATATATTGTTCTGTATAGAACATAAAAATGCTGTGAATGCTTATGTCTAAACATCTTGCCTGGTTGAAATAATGAGTAAAAACAAAAGAAAAGATAAGAAAACATTAAGGGTATGTATATTGCTAGTCTTTAATCACAAACCCAGGGTCCAGAATAGGCTAGGAAAAAAGTAGGTATGGGAATTTCAAACATGTTGGATGTTCTATGGACTTGAAAACTAGTTTCTGCATTAAATTTTCCTTAAATCTACCCAAAATACTATCTTAATTCTTTTCTTGAATTAGAGTCACAGATTTTCTGGTGTCCTGATGTGTGGATGAGGTAGAATCCATTTGTATTTTTCCTTTTATTAAACTGAGAGAGAGTAGCTTGATTGCTACTTTAAAAAATAAAAACATGCAGGAAGATTTCTTTTTTCTCTTTTTTAGATTTTAGATGGAACCCTCACTATTTACAAATTGTAACTTCTTTTTGCTTCAGGTATTTCGCAGAATGTCATGTGGTAATGGAAATTCAGAGTAATTTTTTCTATTCATTTGTACATAATAGGAAAATAAATTAAGTTAATAGTTTTTGCCTCAAAGCCCTTTATAAGTAAGTTCATTTTCCTTAGCTAGAGAGCACATTATGGGGATTTAATGAATCAAGATATAATGCTATCTGTCCCTTTTGACTGTTTTTATACTGTCGTCTGTTCTGAGAATTTGTGTTAGGAAAAGTGACCACCATGAACTTTGCTTTCAAAATTTTTTTTGGACTGTCTTCATCATACAAACCGAAGTATTGTGCTTGTCTGTATTCAGAGCTACAATCAATCACATTCTACAAAAAATCAAACCTGTTTTCCTGAGAACACAAACAACTGTGTTTTCAAAGATGGATCAACAAAATGAATTTGTTTTCAGCTCCTCTTCCTAGATGGCTCTTTGTAAAAGCATATTAGTTTGTGGTCAGTTGGAGCTGAGAGTAGGGGGGACACTTGGAAGTTTGATCAGAGATCATTTGATCATCTTTTGTAACAAAGTACGATGATTTGTTTACTGTTCAGTGGATAGCACCCTAATTGTAATAAGAGAATTTAGTTCTTCCTGCCTCCAACTTGATTTGAACCAAAAGAATGGCTTCCAGTTAATGATATGTGTGTATGCACATGCACGTGTACACACACACACACCCCCCCAAGAAATATAAAATCTCCTGTTTCCAAACAAGGAAGAACCCCAGTTCTTCCTTCAGTAAAAACGTTAGTCATAAGTGCTATTCATGAAATATTTCCATTTGTCTCCCCTTCTGGACGCCTGTTAGGATTGTACTTCCTCTTCTGCTGTGGTTGGTGAGCCATGTGAATAGTTCTAGCCAATGAGTTGTGAGCAAAACTGATGTGAGCAGAAGGGGAATAAGATTGAAGTGCACCTGTGAGCCCCTCAAGAGCTCACTTGCCCTTGGGACAATGACTAGAGGAGATCATGGTGCTGTGTCAGCCTGGGTCCCTGAGTGGCCACAGTGAGCAGAGCCCGCTGCTGGCATGTAGGGACATTTGGCACGAGTGAGAGATAATCCCTTGTTGCTTTAAGCCGCTGAGATTAAGGGGCTGTTTGTTCTAGATTCTGTCCTCCCCTATCCTAACTAATCCAGCAGAACATAAACATTATTGCTCTACTTCAAGGAAAGAATTAAAATAATAATAATAACTTGGGAGATTTAAACTTTATGTTCCATGCTCATATTTGGTGAATTTTGTATTAGTTTCCAAATCTCTGATGGGCTTAGGTATATTATCTGCATTTATATTAAAATATTATATTATCTGCATTTATTTTATTTAAGATTCGCTAGTGGTTTGATTAAAATAGAAGCATTAAGGAAAGAGTTGAAGTGAAATAGAACAACCTACTTTTTAAGGAAACTGGAGATGGGCTTTAAATTGTACAGCGACCAGATATTTGTGTTCCTATAGAAAGACGATCTCTGCTCTCGTTCAGAGTTATATTCTTGTTCAGGATTGGGTCCAATGATACTGAAACTGTTTTATATGTAAACTTTCCAGAAGTAAGTATCTTGAGCTGATGTTAAGTTTCCTAAAACCAATGCATCATACCGAAATAATTACAGATATGAAAGAGCAGGATATCCTTATATGACATTATTTTTGAAATTTATGAGGTTGAACTGTATGAAATTGTTGACATTCAACTATTTTTGACCTTAAGTATCACAATTTCATATGATGCAACCTAATATTCTAAGGAACTGTATTTACAAACCAGATTCTGCAAATATTATAATTTTCATAATATAATCTATATATTGATTATGACCTATACATTAGGCAAAATCGTATTTGGCTAGACATTTCTGGTATACTTTCCTTATTCATTACTTGGCTAAAACTTTTCAAAATTCTCTTTTGATTCTGTGTAGACTTTAGGCTGATTATCTCACCTCAACTTGAAAATAGACCAATTTGTTGTACTTGCATGTTCCACAAATCTGCCCTTGTTACACTTGTTACTTGTCGCTCCAGACTGTAGCTCCAGATTTCTCTCTTTTGTTCTCATCTGGCCTCCCAAAATGTTATAACTGCTTCTCCTAGTGCTGAAGCTCTTTCTGGGGCCACTTCACGCTGATCATGGATACAGACTCTCCACTTTATTCCCCATAATACAGCTAATAGGAGAATGGAACAATTTATAACTTTATGGATAAGTTAAGGGAATTACAGTACTGCTCCTAGGAGTCCATCGGTCGTCTTCTCAAAGGGTCCCTCCTTTACCTCAACCTCTGGCTTGGTGACATAGCGCAGGCGTCTGCTTATCACTCTAGACAAGTTCATTCTATTGGGTACTTCCCTCTCCAGAGGGCAGGGACCAAAACCGCAGAAGACCAGTTGACACAATAGTAATATGACATATACAAAATATGCAGATATACTCTCCCCTTTGGAGATAGCTATTTAAATTATTAAACATGATGCCAGATGTTTTAGTCTCAAGCAACTCCATTGGGAGTGCTTCCTCAGGTAAGGTTGTTCCTCAGAACAGAGGATAGGTGCTTGACTTACCTGTCTGTGATTAAACAAAGAAATACGCTCACTAAAGTAGTAGCTTTCATATGGAAGGGGGTCCGACTCCTAGGATAAACCCTATCTCCAGAATCTCAGGATACTTATGATCCCTAAAATGTCTGGTTTTTTCACCTTTAGAATTGAAAAAAAAAAACCAACACAGAAAGCTTCTCACACCTTCTAGCTGTTTATCTCTGCTACACATAGTTGTTCATAAACACCCTGGCGTTATTTTCATAGTCTCTCTATATCAACAAGCACTTAGTTATCTTTTGAGCAAAATATTTTGTATGAAATATTGCCCTAAAGCTAAGTGGAAAATAAGTCATATGTTACCATGCGCAGGAATTTATTTTCAAAATTGGAGACTGTGTGTATAAATTTGATGATATTTTCATGGAATTTCTCACAAATGCCAAGGCTTCTAATGTGTTGATTGCCCTTTTAATTTCCTGGTACCTATTTGTGAGAAGCTAAGATATTTCTTTCAATGAGAGTATTTTTGTACAATCTAGTGTGTATTATATGTATATATTTATACACACACACACAGCCATGCACCACAAGTCATGCACCGCATAATGACGTTTTGGTCAATGATGTAGGGCGTGTACAACAGTGGTCCCAGAAGATTAGCACCATGAGCCTAGGTGTGTAGCAGGCTATACCATCTAGGTTTCTCTAAGTACACTGTATGATGTTCACACAACGACAAAATTGCCTAGCGTTGCATTTCTCAGAATGTATCCCTGTCATTAAGTGACACGTGAATGTATATATGTATCTTTATATGTTCATCTTTATAAATATATGATATGTTCATCTTTATAAATATGTGAATATATACATATATAGATGCATATTATATGTTATATACATGTATTATATATGACTGTATATATGTTATCTATGTTCATCTTTCTAAATATATGAATATATACATATATACATACATATTATATGTTATATACATGTATTATATATATTAATCTTTACTCCTATTTGTGTCATTTCTACCCCACTTTGAGAGCCTGTTGGACAGATTTAGCCTAAATATGTTTGATTTAATGACTACAGTTTTGTGTTCAAAACATGTTTCCGAATGAGCAGTGAATGCTCCAAGGACATATATAAGCAGGGCAGGATAAAAATTGCTCTCCTGTTTTGAAGGCACATGGACTGCAACATGCGAGCTTTGTCATAAATGTGAACTGACCCAAAGGCAACATAGTCTGAGTATAGGAGAGAGAAGGATTCGCCAAGTAGAGTTAGGGAGTGCTATGCCACCTGCAAAAGGTGCGTAGAACAAGTGGCTTCCTTCCACAAGCACTCATTGATTTGTTTGTTCATCAAACATGCTTTCATTGCTCATGGTGCATCAGGCATTTTACTAGGTATTGGGAAGAGAAGTATAAAAAAGTCACAGCATCTGCTCTCAAGGAGAAATTTACAGGTGAATGCTTATAAGCATGTACCAGTAATTACTAAAGGGTAGGTACTTTGGTA
This sequence comes from Equus przewalskii, assembly GCF_037783145.1. NCBI lineage: Eukaryota > Metazoa > Chordata > Mammalia > Perissodactyla > Equidae > Equus > Equus przewalskii. The sequence goes on along the minus strand of NC_091853.1, from coordinate 20,059,332 downwards.
GAGCTACAAAGAAGATGCTTTGTGTGCAATGGTATGCATAAATGGAATGACTAAATTTAATTGGGTGAATTGGTTAAAATTTCGTGAAGAAGGTGACATCCCTGACTTCTCTCTTTCTTTCTCATTTTACATTCAATCCTATGGGATTGATCTGAAGATGTATCCAGAATTTAAACGACTGCTCACCTTCTCATCATCCTTTTCTGTTCCACAGTTAGCCCACACCTAGATTCCAAAATCTGGCTACCTGGTCTCCCTGCCTTCAGCTGTGCTCTGTGTAAAGTCTGTTCTCAACCAAGATGCCAGAATAATCCTTTGAAAAAGTGATAATATATTTTTCTGCTTAGAAGCTTCCCGATGTCTCCCCATTGTCCTCAGAGTAAAACATAAAGTCTGTAAAGTAGCATAAAAGGTTCTACGTGATCTCGTCCCCATCACCCCAACCTCTTCTCTTACTATTCTTTTTCCCCTTGCTAACTCTGCTCCAGCCTCGCTACCCACTTGCTGTTCCTCTCCTACCCCAGGCACACTCCTGTCCCAGTGTTTTTGCATGCACTGTTCCCTCCATCGTGAATGCTCTTTTCCAGGATCTCTACCTGGCTCCCTTCCTAATATCTTCCAGGTTTTCTTTTAAACAACTTCAATTTGTAACAATGAAAGTAATTTGCTATTCCAGAAACAGCTTTAGGGGAAAAACATCTTCTCTATAAAAATAAACTCATCAAAATTATAAATATTATAACTATTTAGTTCTTCGATTTAAAATGCTCCTCCATAATACTACTCCTCCCTTCAGTACCTTTCCTGTGCCATCACATATTGAAGAGAAAACAGCATTACAGCAAAGCTTGATCGTTTAATTTAACATAAGAATTTGTATAATGACTTTTTTAGATCTTTGGCCTCAGTGGCCTTTCTTCTTTCACAGATTAAAAATGCTGCCTTGATAACCAGTGTTTGGGAGACAACATCTTCAACTTTATCATATCCCATCTTGTGGAATGAAGCCCACCCCTTGACCATCTCTTTTCAAGTTGAAACTGCTCTACCCCCAGCACTCGTGCGTCTCCTTGCTCTGCTCCATTTTTTCATCATATTTACCAACCACTAACCTTCTATGTGATTTACTCGTTTATTATGTTTCATTGTTTATTGCCTATTTCTCTTCCCACAAGCTGTTGTTCATAAAGGAAGGAATTTTTTTGGTTTTACTTCATCAAAATCCTGTAGAACAGTGCTTGGCATATAATAGGCACTCAATAAATGCTTGTTGAGTTGAATGAAGGAAAAAGTGTGGAGATAAAGTGACTCAGAGGAAGGAGTAGAATGCAGAGTTAAGAAGAACTTGGAGAGATCTAAAATAATGCAGGGAGTTTCTTTTTCATGCTTGTTTTTAAAGATTAGTGTATTTTGTACTTCCTCAGTGGTAAAAGAGGAAGGAGTGATTGGGCCAGCCCCGTGGCTTGTGATTAAATTCTCAGGCTCTGCTTTGGCGGCCCGGGGTTTGCAGGTTCGGATCCTGGCGCAGACCTACACACTGCTCATCAGCCATGCTGCAGGGGCGTCCCACATACAAAATGAAGGAAGATGGGCACAGATATTAGCTCAGTGACAATCTTCCTCAAGCAAAAAGAGGAAGACTGGCAACAGATGTTAGCTCAGGGCCAGTCTTCCTCACCAAAAAAAAAAAGAAGAGGAAGGAGTAAGTTTTTCTTCTTTGTCAAATCAGAGATACAATTTTAATTTTGTTCACTTTTTTGCTTTTCAGTAGAACCAAAGCATACTTACTTTGATGGTTTTTATTCATTCTATAATTGTTTACAGATACAAAATAAATTATAATTAGTATGAAGGGCTGATTAATTTCATAATTAAATAGCTTGACATAAGCTACTTAAAATTTTCAGTAAGTTAAAATTATTTGTGTTTCAATTAAAAAAACTTGAGTAATTACTGGAAGCTGTAGTACCGAGTGTGATGCCATCAAGTTAGAAACTAGTTCAAACGTGAGTCTCTAAGTGCAGCAAAATGTCAAGAAAATTTCATTTTTATTCCCAGTGTGATGATTTCTTGGCAGTTTTAATATTTTATTGTTATTGTTGTATGTTTTATTTTATTTTAAAATAGTTAGTTCTTATTATTTCCCGCTGCTATGTTAGTTTCCCCCCACCCCGCCCCATGAGCAGCACTGCTTATAGCAGTTGATTCTATTTTAAGCATTATGAACATTTTCCAGAAAGTTTTAACGTTTTTAAACTTTCTAAGCTATATGAAATTGCAGATTTGCTGATCTGAAGCGCACTTACTTGATTTGAAAAGTAAAAGGTATGCATGAGTGAAGAAAAATGTAGGCTGGCAAGATGGGTTGTATATAACTGTCAGGTTTCTAGAGAACAATACATATATTAATAGTATTGGATAAAGTGAAGAGAGTGCTTAGAGAAATTGTTTTCTTAACATGAAACTTTTAATATGGAGTTCTGAAAGAGGAACTGGTACGTTTTCCAAAATCTCCAATTAGAAACTATAGATACCTCTAATGCATCATGCTAGATAATCTACTGCTTGTGTTTTGTTTGTTTGTTTGTTTATTTGTTTTGAGGAAGATTAGCCCTGAGCTAACTACTGCCAATCCTCCTCTTTTTGCTGAGGAAGACTGGCCCGGAGCTAACATCCGTGCCCATCTTCCTCTACTTTATATGTGGGACGCATGCCACAGCATGGCTTGCCAAGCGGTGCTATGTCTGCACCCGGGATCTGAACCAGTGAACCCTGGGCTGCCAAGAAGCGGAATGTGGGAACTTAACCGCTGTGCCACTGGGCTGGCCCCAGCTCTGCTTGTGTTTTTAATTAGAAAACTTTTCCTCAAAAATGCTGGCTTCAAAATAGTTGTTAATTTCAAATAGCACAGGTTTTCTTCCCCCATTGGAACTTAGCAGGATTGTTCTTTACTGGAAATGGTGTGTCTGAGGTTCAGTTTGATCCGCTTACGAATTCTGAGTAAGCAGCTTTGAGAAAGAAGTCATACTACCTTCCTCTGCCTTCAACAATCTACACACTAAAATATCCGCGAACACTGATAACCGTTTCTGGCACTTAAATAAATGCTAATCTAGATATTTTATATTTATGTCAGTATGGTTTTTATAATTTGAGAGGGAAACGTTTGGTGCTGCTTATGCTTGATTGGAATAAAAGTGTTCCTGGCTTTGCAATGTCATGTAGTTTAAAGACTATTGAAAATGAAAATGTTTTACAGTTTTCTATTCAAGATGGACTGGTGGCGCAGCGGTTAAGTTCGCATGTTCTGCCTTGGCGGCCTAGGTGTTCAGATCTCGGGTGTGGATCTATGCACCGCTTATCAAGCCATGCTGTGGTAGGCGTCCCACATCTAAAGTAGAGGAAGATGGGCACGGATGTGAGCTCAGGGCCAGTCTTCCTCAGCAAAAAGAGGAGGATTGGCAGCAGATGTTAGCTCAGGGCTAATCTTCCTCAAAAAAAAAAAAAAGATGGACAAAAGTTTTGTTATTCTACATTGGACCAGTGAGAAAGCTCACAGCTTCGTGTAGTTCATTTCAGGCAGTAGGAGAGTGATGCCATCATTAATGATGTTTTGAAGGAGGGCTAATGAAAAATGACCAAGTTAGAGCACTCTTCTTCTTTTCTTTTCTTTCTTTTTCGTTTTGTGAGGAAGCTTGGCCCTGAGCTAACATCTGTTGTCAATCCACCTCCTTTTTTTGCTTGAAGATTAGCCCTGGGCTGACATCTCTGCCAGTCTTCCTCCACTTTGTATGTGGGATGCCTCCACAGCATGGCTGATGAGTGGAGTAGGTCCATACCCGGGATCCAAAGCCCAGAAGCGGAGTGCGTAGAACCCACTTGACTCTGGGACCGGCCCCGACTCTTCTTATTTTAAATAAGCAGATTCAACCTTACAAAAAATTTCGCTCAATTTCATAGGTATTGTAAGCTATGGAATTATTAGAAATGATGGTTATTGAAAAGTTAAATAATAACACGCTAAAGCTGGATCTCATAAAACAGTGCTTCCTTAAAATAAGTAGAAGTGTTAGAAATATAAATTTGAAGTTGCCTCTAGAACCCCGACCTTGCCAAATAATCCTAGATTCTCACGATTAAAAGTATAGGTTCTATACGTTGAAAGGACATAGCTCAAAAGTATTGTTTTAAAAGTTCTTGGGAAATATCAAAGTTGTAGAATTCAATATTTGATATTAAATGTTTAACCGATTTCGCCTATTGTCTATTTGTAGGTCTTTGCATGCTTCTCTCATTTGACACTGCCCATTGGGCCAGAAACAGCTTCAGACGTACACGTCTGCATCGTTGCCTCTTTGAACCTGTTTACTATTACAAATACACTCCATTGTCCACATTTGGCTCCATAAATAGCATGATATTCTTGTATATACTAAAGCTCTCGTGTAGCTGGGTATTTTGTCTCACAAAGTAATTATTTATATGGTTTGTGCCCTATTGGACAACACAGCCATTTGAAGAGATTTTTAAACTAGAGAAAGATGAATTGGTTAATTCCCTCTGCTCTTTCCCTGGAAGTTTCCACCATCCATTATTCAAAATGCACAAGCAACCAACTTTTACATCTGAAGGAAAAGAAGATAAGCAGGCTAGTGAGAGGGGAACTTGGGACTAGTTAAAGCCTTTGAGAGCTTTGTTATGAGCCCTGAAGAGGTTAAAATCAGACCCAGGCACAGCTTCCATCTCACTCCCCGTCTCTGAGCATCGGTTTAATGTAAGCGATAGTGAAGCTGGCTTTACTTAGTCAATATCAAATCAAAAACAGTAAGTAATGTGGCAAGATACCTGGAGAGGCATTTGGATTTGTCCCTGCACCTCCCCTGCCTTTTCTCACCTACCTGAATGTTCCCTGCCCCTTTAGTACTTGATGTATTACAGGCTTCATAAAATAACCAGACCACGGTTTAGTAGAAACCCATTATAACGCAGCTCTCTGTTAAATGGATACAAACAAAAATAGGTCAAATCGTGTTCTCTAAAGCATAAAGTGATATCCTAAGTGCTGTAGATGAAAGTCAGCCTGCCTCAGGAGATTAGCAGTGGAAGTCGGGGGGTTCCATTTCATTTTCTCTCGGTAGAGTTCTTTCCTGTTTATGTGGTGTGAGGAGATGCTTTGGACAGCTCCGACCGCCACAGGCCAGGGGTGGGGGTGTGCACATCAAGATGCCTTTCCAGAGACTGTTGAGAAGCACTTGGTGAAGGGCTATTCAATTATAGCTCTTTCACTTCCTTTCACAGTAACACTTCCTATGTTTTGTCTTTACGTTCCTGAATTCTAAATCCATAAGCCATTGGTGGAGACAGCTGAGGAGACAGCTTCACAGCATTTCTGATCTGTATTTACAACACCCTGCATACTTCTGAGGTGAGAGGCCAGCCGTGCCTTGCTGTCACCTCCTCAGCTTTTCCATTGCCCCTTCTTTTATTTTCTGTCTTTTCTTCCTATTTCTTAAGCAGCCTCATTACAGTTTGGCCAAGTTAATTGAAATACGGTGGCATGCTTGTGAGCCAGAGCATGTCCCGCGCAGTGAGCAGCATTTCTGTAGCACTAATTTGGCAGGGCTCTCTTGGGTTTGGGAAAGGCAGCTGGGAACACTTGCTTCCTGGGCAGTGAACACGCTGCGTTATTCGACCCTCTCTGCTACTTTTACTTGTTGAAATCGGGTGGGGGAAAATTCCTGGTTTTGTATTATTTTTCAAACATACATGACCACTTTTAGTTTTTTTTTCTGAAAATTGTTTTTTACACATTCATAAAAGAATAAGGCGTGATTTCTTTCGTAGTCCAGTTTAAAGATGGCAATAGAAAGGCATCCTACGGACCAGGCTGTCCAATAGAAATAGAATGCACAATGCAAATGCAAGCCGCATATGTAACTTCAAGTTTTCTATTAGCCTCATTAAAACAGTAAAAAGAAACGGATGAAATTAGTTTTAATAATGTATTTTATTTAACCCAATACATCCAAACTACTATCACTTTGATATATAAATGTTTAATAATGTAGAACTTATGAGTGAGATATTTTGCATTCTGTTTTGTGATAAAATTTCAATATCTGGTGTATATTTAACACTTACAGCACATCTCAAACAGACTGGCTAACGTTTGAAGTGTCCAATAGCCAGAATGGTGGCGGCCACTGAAGTGGACAGCACAGCCATCAGAATATAGATTATAGCTATGTTATAGAATATATACTAAGAATCTCTGTCAGTAAATTGTTTTAAAACAAAGCTGCTGCTTCTGTGCTAATGATGTAGATTGTGTTTTTCCTTCCGGAAATGTTATTGTCCTTCATTGATATCATTTCAAGGAGTTAGAAGGGAGAAGAGTAAAAGGCCAGTTGCAAAGGCAGTGCTATGAATGTATAAACTCCCATTACTTACTCTTTCCCCTATCTGAAGCAGTTCTTGGAGAATATCTTTGAGCTTTATATTGCTTTTGCTGCCTCTGCATTTCATCTAATGTGACAACGTGAACAGCTATACGTGGATCATCAATTACTTCAGAGAATTTCTGTAAATGTCGACCACCCACACCCATGCAATTATACATGGGAGAGTTTACTCTGTAAGAGAAATTTCTGGAAGTAATTTCCCCTTTGTAAAATAAGTTGGAAATATAATTTTCCTGGCTCTGCTGAGACCATAGTGTATATTTTCTCCCACATTCCATTATGCAAATTTTAAATGTGATAGATATTTTTAAACTGATAGAGCATATATTAAGAGATAAATGCATTAACCTCTGAAAATAATAGCAACAAAGAACAACAAAATGAGGACTTATTCTCTTCTCACTTCTTCCTTACTCACTTCTCATCGCCTTTTCGCACTCTAAAACTCTCCAGCTGCTCCCGTCTGTAACTTGCACTGACACTGATTCTGGTAATGCATCTGATCAGAGACTGGTTTAGCCCTGGAGCTTAAATAACTTTTTCCTTTGACTTCCATGGAACTAAAGAGTACGTATCTGGCACTGCTTGGAACAGAATTTCCAATATGCTTACATTTCATGTATACAAACTGGATTTAAAGGCTTTAAATTTTAAAACAATCACCTTTAATTTCAAGAAAAAGCAGCTGATTTTATCTGCACAATTCAGTTGTTTGAAGTTCTATGGGGCAGCCACGATGTTTCAGGCACTGAGATTGGTGCTGGAGCTAAGATGATACAGTTAGACACAGTCTCAGGCCTCAGTGGCCAGTGTCCAATAGGAAACATGATAGCCAGAAACCAGTAGGCACAATAGGATACATGGCTATCAAAGTATGTACATATAGTGTTTGAGGGAACTTGTAGGGGTTGGGAGAGTATAGAGGTGATGCTTCATGGAGAATAGCTAGAATAGTGAAGGAAGGAGTCAAGAGGGACCAATGGACTAAGACACTAATGGGCCAAGCATCTGCAAGGCTCAATGAAGTCACAACATAGGATAACAGTGGTAAGAAAGTAAAAGAGCCAGAGAGATGGGAGTTATGGTGAGACTAAAGACGTGAATGGGTGCTGACCTACAGCAAAAGTTAAACTGCTACGAAGGCTGGAGGGAGAGTTTGGTGAGGCTGTTGTACTCAGTGAGTCATTCACATGGAAGCTGAAGTTCCCCCAAGAGGATGGCAGGAGCTGCCATGCGGGGAATACCTTGTAATCAACCACCTGTTTACCATCTCAGATTAAACAGGACCCACCGGGATTGTGATAGCCCCATCCCAAATGTCCTTCCCCTCTCGTCTTCCGGTTTTCAGCACATATCACTTAGTATCTATTCATTTGCTCATGCCAAAATCTTTCCAGTCATTCTTGATACTTTCTTCTTCCTCACCTCCATGGCTCATACAACACAAGTTCTGGTGACAGCATCACCAAAACACGTGTCAGTGCCTTTCTCTACTCTCTGTCTCCATACCACTACTTTGGTTGCATGTCTCCCTACCTCCAACTACCATATAAGTCTACCTGGTCCACCATAATAGCATCCTAACTCGATGTCTTCCTTCTCTCCTCACCTCCCACCAATCCATTTCCTTTCTCCAATGTCTCCCAGATTTTTATTGTGAATCTTTATTAATAAAAAAATTGGGGGCATGTACCTCCACTGTATGCATGTTTTTTATAAATTACAGACCTGTACTACTGTGTTCCTATACCAGTACATTAGATATATATTTAAAACATATGCAAAGATAGAAATGTTAAAAGACAAAAACAAAGTAGTTTTAAATGCTTTAATTGGACTTACTGATAATAGAAAAACTTTTTTTGCTCTCACTAAAAACTAATAATGAGATCAACATGATTTGTATGCTCCATTACGTTTTCAGACCTACATTTGACACCCCATGTTATGGGAATTCCTGATTCTGCTTCATGGTGCATTTTATTTTGATTCTTGATTTAATGGCTGAGTCTGGAAAAGTTAATTTACATAGCTATATAGATCCAAATGAAAGAATTACATTTTTTAATTTTTGCCTATTCAACGTTGTACTTGTTTTTCCGTATCATTCACTAGTTGTGCAAATGGTTTACTTAAACGAGGGAATTCCATCTTACTGATGTCAAACTGTTGTTTTAAAGGTCAGTCCATGTTCAATATCCACTGAAGCCCTTTGTTTGGGAGATTTTTCAACAGTTTGTAAAATCCTTTCAAGTTTGCTACAAATTAAGACGCGATTTGATAAGCGGCATCCCCTTTCTGTAGACAAATGTAGCAGTGACATTTCCAAACACCCGTTTTAAAATTTTCCTTCCATTATCCACATTTAAAAAATGTTTTGAACAGCGGTTCCCATCTTATATATCTTATATCCCTTAAAGGCCTAGATTAAATGGGTTGGTTTATTTCAAAATATCTGCCAGATGGCATCCTACAGAAAACATTTGTCATCACAGAGCAGATCGTCAAATTTTAAGAAAGAAAAATGCATAGGTGATCTTTAAGTGTTATGCCATGAGGTAACCAGTATGTTGGTGCCTAAGATTTTCATGGTCACACCTCCTCTTATTACTATTTCAAAAGTTCTACTATTTAAAGATCTTGGTTTTATAAAAGCAAACACATTGCCCGTAAATTCAAATACACCAGAATATGCTGACAGCAATGAAGTGAGGGAGCCCCTGTCAGTCCTCCCATCATGGAAATCCTTCTCTTCTCTCGGCATTCCTCCTTGGACCACAGGGACCAAGTGAGGGCACTAGTGTCATTCCATATATTAAATATTAATTGCAGCTTAATAAAAATAAAGAAAAGTAGAAGTCCTGTTCTTTTCTCTGCACTCCCAGGTGCAGCACATGTGGTGCATGCACAGAAACCAAAACCCAGGAGCCCACCCAGTGGCGCAGTGGCTAGGTGCGCACATTCTGCTTCAGCGGGGTTTGCCAATTCGGATCCCGGGTGCAGACATGGAACTGCTTGGGAAGCCATGCCATGAAAGGCGTCCCACGTATGAAGTAGAGGAAGATGCGCATGGATGTTAGCTCAGGGCCAGTCTTCCTCAGCAAAAAGAGGAGGATTGGCAGCAGATGTTAGCTCAGGGCTAATCTTCCTCAAAAATAAATAAATAAGTAAATAAATAATTTAAAAGAAAAAGAAAGAAACCAAAACCTAAATTTGTTAGTTATTTTCTGCTTTAGATTTTTCAGTTGCCACACATTGCTCTGAGAATAAAGTTCAAAATCTTTCATTTAACATAAAAGATGTTAATTGAACATCTTTTTGGGCCCTGCCTACCTCCCGAGTCTCATCTTGTGGATTCATTGGAATCTTGTCACCTGGGCCTTCCTTCAGCTCTCTGATTATACCAAACTCTTTTTCACATCGGTCCCTACCCCACCCACCTGCTCTGCACTGGTCTAGAACACTCTTCTCCACACCCATCATGTTGATTATGTGGCTCTCAGATTAAATGTCACATCTCTCCAGGCATCCCATCTGACCCCTCCAATCTAAATTACTCCTCTTCCTTATATGCTCTCATCATGTGTTTTATTACTTTGCCTTATTTGTACTTAATCGTGATTTGTAACTATGTATTTATTTGTGACATTATTTGCCTGTCTCCCCCAGTAGGCACCATGAGGGCAGTAGCTTTTCTCCCAACCCATTCCAGTAAGCCTTTGCATGACACTCTTTGTCTGAGATTTACGGCATTCTCTCATAATGCTCTCTACCATCCTCTTCTTTGTTATCTGCCAATCTCCTTTTAACACTCCAAAATTCATTTGGCTCCTAGGACATTTATTCAACAAAGATTTGTTAAGTGCCTACAGTGTGCCTGTACTGTGCTAGGCAGTTGAGATAAAACACTACACAAAATGAAATTTATAAAAAATATTGCTTTGAGTATCCTTCCACTTTTAAAAATCAAGAGTCCATTTATAGAAATGCGTGTTGAATTTACTTCATATAGCAGGGGTCCATAGCCTTTGCCGGGTCACGTACTCTTTGAGAGTTTGTTAAGAGCTCTGATCTCCTTTCCCAGTAAGAAATGCACGGTTCCTAATGGTGTATATACAGTTGTAAGAAGTTCACATAGCCTCAAAAGCTCCTGGTTGGGTAACACTTCCTAAATCAATCGTATTATAGGGTACCAAAATATTTACATTCCCTTCTTAAAACTCTGGGATAGAGGGAGAGGAAAAGGTGAAATGAGGAATAAAGCAGAGAACTACAATTTCTGTCTCTGGACGAGGAAAAGGAAGTAGCTTGGAGGAGAAAACTTTTTCTCATTGCTCCCTACTATTGTAGTTACAAAGCACTGGTCCAGGGCAGGGGTCTTCACACTTTTGTGCGCGAACTTCCCGAAAGTATTTTGAAAAGCGAGGTCTGTCCGTGCATATTTTTAAATTAAAATCTAAAATTCTTCATTTTAGGTCAAATAGTTACAAAGGATATGACTATCAGTGAACTTTAAATACTGACATTTGACTATTCTATATCTCTTTAACTGTGCCACTGAGATATAAATATCACAGTAATTGATACCCAACGTAAATCTAACACATGAAAAAGCTCTTCTCGCTGCCTTCTGTCAGATGGCACACAATTTCAATCTGTCCCATTACTGGTGATGTGAACTAGATCACATAAAATACTGGCTGCCAGGCTCCTCCACTGCAAAGTTAACTCTTTTCCCTGTGTAATTAATATGTATTTGGTGGGGAGGTACTTTGAGATTTTATGGTTGTTGCTTTCATCATCAAACTCTCTATTCATTTACATCAGGACGGACTCGTGGATTTCAGCTGTAATCAATGGGTTATAATCTGTTAGTATCATCATTTATTTCGATCCTCTAGTTGTCCCAGTCTTGGCCAGTGGGAGACCCTTCAAGCTGTCTTTTGTGTCTTTTGGCGTATCCCCATATTTTCTTTTTTGAGGAAGGTTAGCTCTGAGCTAACATCTGCTGCCAATCCTCCTCTTTTTGCTGAGGAAGACTGGCTCTGAGCTAACATCGGTGCCCATCTTTCTCTACTTTATATGTGGGACATCTGCCACAGCATGGCTTGACAAGTAGAGCCTAGGTCCGCACCCGGGATCTGAACCAGCAAACCCCAGGCTGCCGAAGCGGAACATGAGAACTTAACCGCTGCATCGCTTGGCCGGCCCCTGTATCCCCATATTTCTTAGGCAATTCTTTACCCTCTGACACAATAAGATGTTCCAGGTTCCACTTATAATTTCTTGGCTCTAGTCCTATAATCATTTATTTCTCCAAGGATCCATGGTTTCTTTTAGTGGATAATGGTATTTAGAAACAAAGATTTAGATGCTCGTTGCTAATGGGTTTATCACTGCTCCCAGGCACTCTGAGTAGACAGAGCTAAGGAATATATTTTATATTCCTGCATATACACATTTCCGTCTGTATTTTATGTCTATTTATATGTCTTTAAAACCATGAGTTCATATTGATATCTCTAATTCCAATCCAACACGAGTTCCCTCTAGTTTTCTGCATTTTTGTATTTGTAATTCCTTTCCCTTACAGTGAAATACGTGATTCCTGTTATTCTCAATATATTATTTGATCAATATCCTTGTTTGTAGCCAGCCTTGAACTACCACTCCTGCCAGTACCCCCAACCCTACAGGGATGCCCTCCCCACGCTGCTTGATCTCCAGCACTAGACGCTGGGCCTCCCTTGTGTGGGTTGCCCTCCTCACCCCACTCAGGCTCTGATAGCCCACACTGAGGTGTGGGTACTTGTTCAGTACTCCTGTCATGCTGATGTAACTCTGACATTCTACTCTGGCACTACAGCCCCCGCCCCAAACCTGCCACACTGATGCCTCCTTGGTTCTGCTCCACCTAACTGCTTTGGGGCTGAGTGGTTTTAGGAAGGAAAGTGGAAGAGGAAAGGAACCAAAACCATCATTTAGTGAACAGGTCTCGTATTTCTATAGTGAACATAAAATGCCCTTTTGTTATAGGTAAACTACTATTAAATCTAGGTTTCCTGAATGAGTTTTGAAACATTATTAAATGTTTTGATTTTATTAAGTGTATAATGAATATATTTTGTGGAGAATGCTTTTAAGCTTTCAGCCTACCCTTTCATTCAGTTATTACTTTGTGTGTGTGTGTGTGTGTGTGTGTGTGTGTGTGTGAGGAAGATTCACCCTGAGCTAAAATCTGTTGCCAATCTTCCTCTTTCTGCTTGAGGAAGATTGTCCTTGAGCTAACATCTGTACCAATCTTCCTCTGTTTTATGTGGGATGCACCACTACATGGCTTGACAAGTGGTGCCAGGGCCACACCTGGGATCCGAACCCGCGAACCCTGGGCCATCATTGCAGAATGCACAAACTTAACCACCATGCCACCTGGCTGGCCCCAGAGTTATTACTTTTGACTTGGTATTCTTTACACAGCTATGTGCTTTTCAGAACTTAAATAACAAACAGGTGATTATGCCACCATCACCCCCCCAATCATAGAGTTTGCACACTGTACTGACAAATATCTAGTTACTATTACTCATTCATATAAGAGTGTGTGGAATTTTATAAAAAGTGCATAAATTATTTTATATTGTATTACGAATTTTAATATCCCCATCTTTAAAATACAATAAGATGTTATAAAAGTTGGATGAGCTCCATAAAATGAATTATTAAAGAAAGCCCAATACCAGAGCAGTTGGGAGAATTTCATGGGTGTTCAGTGACACAGTGCCAATGTCTCACTACGGTGACAAAAATTAAGAAGTTGAGATTGCTTTACAACAAGTGAATGCTTGATTTTGCAGCCCCCCCTCATCATTAAGGCAGTTCACATTATACATAATACTTTAAATTTTTAGAAGAAAGATATTATTTAACATCTTGGTATTAATATTAGTATTATTATTTTTCTTAATATCATTTCTATTAAAGCTATTGTACTTAATCTTTACACAGTTATGTTAATATGTGTGCTATTAAGAAGTGGAGAAACTACTAGCTAAAAAAAGCAGTTTAGATTAAGGAGACCTTATGAATATTACATATACTTCCCTGAAAACCAGAGAAAATTGTCAGGTACTCTTAACATGACACTTAGTAATCCATTTAGTTGTTGTGTTTTTTGTAACCTGGTCGGTAAAGAGAATGATTTGAATTGTTCTTTTTAAAAGCACAGTTCAACAGTACAATGAAATGTCAATACTTCAGCAAACGTATTAATGATAATTGTCAGGAATTATAGTCTAGGCAATCTCTGAAATTGGAATGCAAAGTAGGCTTCAAATTATTTTTACAAATTTAACCAGAGGGATGTTTTCAACTCAGCTACCTGCTGTTAATATTTCACTTTCTTCAAGTCATGAAGGTATATAAGCATCTGAGCCCTGAGAAAAGTCTATTAAAATTCCACTGTCCAAAGGGACAGGAAACAGCGGTGGTCAAAGATGAGAAAAACCTTTTTAGTTTTATTCTTGGTGAAGAAAATTACTTAATGGCCATTAAATCCTAAATGCTCAGCTTTTCTTCAGGACAAAGTCTCTCTATCCATGGTATGCTGGCCACATCAAAAACAATGATTAGAGCTGCACATTAGGAGAATGCTTTTTTAAAGAGAAGTTGAAGCTCTTCCAAGCATTATCCAATACCTAGAGATGGCTGTTGGTATTTGGAAAAACCTTATGAAAACCTTACAGAGTTTCTGATAGAAATTCCTTATCCAGTTTGACTCCATGAAAAGGACTGGCTTACCCACAGTAAGTTATTATTATTCATAGTTCCTTGAGTAGTACATGAGAAGAAAAAGTAAAGCCAATTAGAATAGAAGATATAGATAAGGCAGAGTAATGTCTGTAGGGAGAAAATGACTATCAAAGATTGTAGGACTGCAAAAAAAAAAAAAAAATGGCCTTGTACATGAAGTGAGAACGAGAAGGGAGAGATTGAAGGGAAAAGACTGCTGGAAGGGGATTTGAGAGAAAGACCATTTGAATTGCTATCTTAGCACAGTGGATTGGCAGCGTTGCTCTTGCCACATTTCTAAATCATACGACCAATTTCCATTCTAAAGTAGCTGCCTGAAAATAATTGGAAAAAAAGGTTGCTGAGAAATTTATCTTTAGAAATAGATGATTTATAATATTAGCAAATTTTGATTATTACTCATCTATTAATGACCCCAAACCAAAACTCTGTAAGAAGTATTGTAGAATTTCAAAGCTATTGGGTAGCTGGGGAAAATAGGACAATTATGATGCTGGATGAGAAGCTGAAGCAGAGAACACCAGGTTTCCCAATTTAATGGAAATTTACAGAAGGGCTAAAGACTTGTTCAGGAGGACAAAGCTTGGGTGGCTCTGAAGGTCAAAGTGAAATAGAGAGTTAAGGTAAATAAACAGATAATTTAGGTTAGAATTATTCTAAATTTGAGCAATTTCACAGGTTCGTCTAGCTAAATTAAGCAACAGATTTAAAATGAACTAATGTTCAACCTCTTGGTGATTGTTGAATTTTATAGAAAACATTACTTATGCAACAGCATGGTTTAAAATTGTAGCGCTTCTTGCATATTAGTTAATATTCAACAGTGATATTTTGGGTAACCCCAGCTGTTGGGGAGACAGTGACTTCTGCCATGTGGAGAAGACACTTTCAGATGAAATGCACCCTGAAATCTATTCTCTTATCAAAAGTCAGGATAGGATGCTGTCTTGCTGTCACAGAAACATGCTTCAGAAACAGATCAGAGAGAAAAAGAAAGTATAAGGAGGTGCTGCTCCTCACAAATCAGCTTTACTTTCGTGGAAGAACTCGTAGCTGGCATTTTGCTGAGTTGTTTGGAGGAAAATAATCTTAGAAATGCATTTGATAAAGACCAAGCATTTAAAAGACCTGAAATTTTAAAAAATATTTCAATCTGAGAACTCTGAAAATTCTCTTTGGGTCGTACTGCACTTTCTGTTACTGAGAAATGACTACTCCAGTGAAGACCGACCTGGAGTAAGTAAGAAAGTATAATGAATTATACTTTGGTAAACAAGCTGGAGTTATGGCTCAGACATATAGACTCAAACATTCTCAATCACTTTTTTTAGAACTTTTTATTTTTTAATTTTTTTATTGAGGTGTAACTGACATGCAACATTATATTAGTTTCAGGTGTACAATATAATGACTACATGTTTGTATATATTGCAAAATGATCATCACAATAAATCTAGTTAACATCTGTCATCATACCTAGTTAATAGAGTTTATTTTCTTGTGATGAGAACTTTTAAGATCTACTCTCTTAGCAACATTCAAATATGCAATACGATATTATTAGCAATGGTCACCATGCCTGTACATTACATCTGCATGCCTTATTTATTTTATAACTGGAAGTTTGTACCTTTTGACTTCTTTCACCCATTTTGCCCATTCTCTAATCCTTGCCTCTGCCAACCACCAGTCTGTTCTCTGTGTCTATGAGCTTGGGTTTTTTTTTTTTTTAGATTCCATATGTAAGTGAGATCGTACAGCATTTGTCTTTCTCTGTCTGACTTATTTCACTTAGCGTAATGCCCTCAAGTTCCCTCCATGTTGTTGCAAATGGCAAGGTTTAATTTTTTATGGCTGAATAATATTCCATTGTTTATATATACCACATTTTCTTTATCCATTGATCCATCAATAAACACAGTTGTTTCCATATCTTGGCTATTGTAAACAATCCTGCATTGAACATAGGGGGTACATGTATCTTTTTGAATTAGTATTTTCATTTTCTTCAGGTAAATATCCAGAAGTGGAATTGCTGGATCATATGGTAGTCCTGCTTTAAATTTTTTGAGGAATCTCCATACTGTTTTCCACAGCAACTGCAACAATTTCCATTTCTACCAACAGAGCACAAGGGTTCCATTTTCTCCACATCCTCTCCAACACCTGTTATTTCTTGTCTTTTTGATAATAGCCATTCTAACAGGTGTGAGGTGGTGTCTCATCTTGATTTTTTTTTTGGTGAGGAAGATTGGCCCAGAGATAATATCCATTGCCAATCCTCCTCCTTTCTTTTTTAAAGATTGGCCCTGAGCTAACGTCTGTTGCCAATCTTTTTTTTTTCTTCTTCTTCTCTCCAAAACTCCCCAGTACATAGTTGTATATTCTAGTTGTAGGTCCTTCTAGTTCTACTATGTAGGACGCCACCTCAGCATGGCTTGATAAACAGTGCTAGGTCCACACCCAGGATCCAAACCAGCGAAACCCCAGGCTGCCAAAGTAGAGCATGTGAACTTAACCACTCGGCGGCCACAGGGCCAGCACCACCAATCCTTCTCTTTTCGCTTGAGGAATATTCACCCTGAGCTAACATCTGTGCCAATTCTTCCTCTATTTTGTATGTGAAATGCCACCACAGCGTGGCTTGATGAGCAGTGTGTAGGTCCACACCTGGGATCTGAACCTGCAAACTCTAGGCCACTGAAGCAAAGCACATGAACTTAACCACTATGCCACCAGGCCGGTCCCTTATTGTGGTTTTGATTTGCATTTCCCTGATGATTCGTGATGTTGAGCCCCTTTCCATGTACCTTAGGCCATCTCTGTGTCTTTGGAAAAATCTCCATTCAGATCCTCCACCCATTTTTTAATCAATTGTTTGTTTTTTTCTATTGCGTTTTATGAGGTCTTTATATATTTTGGATATTAACCCCTTATCAGCTATATGATTTGCAAATTTTTTTCCTGTTCCATAGGTTGCCTTTTCATTTTGTTGATGCTCAATCATTTTTTTCTTTATAACATTAAAAAGTGAAGACTCCTTCGCAGTATTTTTTTACTTTGATACCTAGATAAGAAAGACTCCCAGTGGCAATTGTAGTCCAATTCTGATATATGTGTTAGTCATAGAGAACTCTGCCCTCACAAGGTTGATTTAGGGCTGAGTATGCTATACACTGAATCTACACGGGTAATATTATAATATCAGTAAGGGAAGATTTAAAGGGAAAAAACTCAAAAATTTCTGCAACATAAGAAAATCAGCACTAAGCCCAGCACCTGGTATGTAGTAGATATTCAGTAAGTGATCGTTGAAATTCACAGTTTCTATTTTTGTGTACTTTTACTTTTAATATCCTTACCTTATGCATTCATTATTTTATATAGTTGTAATCAGAATAAAGTTATAATTTTATTTTCTTTATCACTTTACTTATCACAATCATAATAGTAGAAAACTGTTTCTATAGCTGATTGACCTCTCATAAACATTGACTTCTTAAATGACATTTGTTAATCTTAATATTTTGCTATTAAAAATATGGCTCAGAGACTATCTTCCTGCATACTTACTCTTTCCTTTGGTGTAAATTCTTTCCCAGAATAAATTTCTATGAATTATTGACTTTAATCAAAGGATATGAACATTTCAATGATTATTATAATTGATTTATAAATTGCTTTCTCTTCAGCACACACTGATATAGAACTTGTGCATTTGTCAGCTTCATGTGAGAGCCCCTGAGAGTGTTTGTACAGAAAGAGGGCTGTTGCAGTCAATGGTCACAGATTCCTTACTAGTCAGTCAGAAAGTATGCAGGAATCCAGTTTATTCAAATTTCCATGTTGGGTCCTTTTTTTTCTTTTTTTTTTTTGGTAAAGAAGTTGGCCCTGAGCTAACATCTGTTACCAATCTTTCTCTTTTTCTCCCCCCACGAAGCCCAAGTACGTAGTTGTATATCCTAGTTGTAAGTCCTTCTAGGTCTTCTTTGTGGGATACCGCCACAGCATGGCTTTTTAGTGGCGGATAGGTCTGCACCCAGGATCCAAACTGGTGAACCCCAGGCAGCCAAAGCGTAGCGTGCAAACTTAACCACTACACAACCAGGCCAGCCCCGCCATGTTTGGTACTTTTATGAGGAGAAGAAGTAAATAGGATGCGTATTCTGTGTCATTAAGTTTACCATCTAGTTGGGAAGACTAAACTTATTTTATTAAATTACTCTACTCAATGCACCGTGCAAGATGCTGCAGTGTGGAGTGGATGAGAAGGAAGGGTGAGCTCGATAAGAAATAGGGCATGATCCTCATCCTCAAAGAATCTGCCATATAGTTAGTTGACTGGAGTCAATAGAGTGATAAATACTTCTTATGGTTACAAATGAGCTTCCTGTAAACTTCATAAATTGCAAGTGTCTAGAATAGTGAAATTTGCCTTTCTTAAGCCATCCTGTCAATTTTATGTGATGTAGGAAAATTGACTTAAAAAAGTGGAAATATGGCAGGTACTTGTTTTTAAATTATGTTACTGCCATTCCAAGGGCCTTCTTGGTATTATTTGAGATACTTTAGAGAACCTGAGGCTATAGGGTTTGGAACCAATATTAGGGAGGCAAATACTGGGCCTCTGTAATCATAAGGATTTGCTACTGTGAAAAGCAATTAGATGCTTAGTAAGTGTTCGTAGGTGCTGACAAAGATGTTAGTGATTCTTCTAAAGCAAAAGTGTTAACCCTTCTTTACCTTTAAAGGTTACATTCCATAAGGGTGGTGAAGCCCAGGTTCTGGGATGGCCTAGTCAGGTATTGTCATGCCAAGTGTTAAGGACAATGAAAAAGGTTAGGGGGCTGGTAAGGAGAAGGGGAAGAAAAGGAAATCTGATTTATAGGGTCTATACAACAGGCATGATGCTCTTCATTTTGATGATGAGACATTAGTAGCATCATAGGCTTCTTAGAATGGTGGGGAGGCTCTCTAAAGACGAAAATGTTTGGGGAAACATACTTTGAACCCTTACTATGGGTAGACCTGGCTGCATCTCCCTCCTGAGAGGAATAGAGATTAACCCATGAGAGTCAACCAGGAAGCCGACTTTTTACTAGAGAATGTATCCAAAACATGATTGATTTGTGCATCATTCATTTGTCCAACAACTGCTTCTTGAATTCCCACGATGTACACTCTTCCACGTTCTGGGAATACTGAAGAGGACATGGCAGACATATCCTCTCTACTGCCATGAAGCCAGGAGAGCAATTAAACTACTAGTTGTAATAAATTGTGGTGAGAGTAATACCAGGGAGGTACGGGCTATTGTGGATACAAACAGCACATGATCCTGATGTAGTCTAGGGGGTCAGGGGAATGGCTCCATGAGGATGTCTAGTTTAGGATGAGTGGGAGATGTACTAGAGAAGGACTGGGAAGCAGTATTCTAGACAGAGAGAATAGTAAGTAATGAATGAATGAAGGCAAAAGGAAGTGTAGCATGTTCGAGGAAATAAATGTTCAGGATGGCCCCCAAGAGCAGAGTTTGAGAAGGATGGTGGTTAGACTGAGGCTGAAACAGTAGGTAGGCCCACAATCATATGAGCCATTTTAAAGAGTTTTGACTTTATCCTAAGTGAAATGGAATCAATTGAATGGTTTTATGCTGGGGAAAGTACTTGATCGATTTGTGTTTATTAAGGGGCATTCTGGCTGCTGTGTGGAGAATGCATTTGAGGGAGGTGGATTTAAGTCAGCAAGACTGCTTAGGCGGCTGGTGAGGTAATGCAGGTGAGACAAAACGGTGGACAGGGCCACAGTTTTGACAATGAGAATGGAGGGAAGTAAAAGGAATTGAGAGAAACAGAGGTAAATCGGCAAGCCTAGGGTTGTTTTGATGTAAAACTGAGCAAGAGGAAGAATAAAGGCTTATATGGAAGTTCAGCTTGGGAAACTTAGTGGTTAATGGTGCTCTCGACTGTGATAAGAAATTAAGTAAGAACAGGTTTGAGAAGTTCAATGATTTCATTTGGAGATATGCTGAGTTTGAAATGCCTGGAAGTCATCTAAAGTGAAGATGCTTAATAAGCAGTCAGTTATACAGATATAGAATTCAATAGAGAGATTAGACCGAGAAACATGGATTTGGGAGTCATCAACAAATCGATGGTAATTGAAACAGCTGGAAGGATATGATCACCCAGGGAAAATGAGAAGAATAGAACCCTGAGGAACAAAGGTAGTCAAGGGGAGGGTAAAAGAAAATGAGCCTGCAAAGTTGATTTAGAAGAATTAACCTGCATTGTAAGACAGCACCATGAGAGTGGACTCATTTGGAATCTAAGAGCAAAGACTGATTGCGAGGGAGGGAGAAGTCAGCCATGCGGCTGTGAAGATCAGGCAGGATGAGGACA
This sequence comes from Equus przewalskii, assembly GCF_037783145.1. Taxonomy (NCBI): domain Eukaryota; kingdom Metazoa; phylum Chordata; class Mammalia; order Perissodactyla; family Equidae; genus Equus; species Equus przewalskii. The sequence continues at coordinate 20,038,661 of NC_091853.1, read as the reverse complement.
GAGAAATGGTCCACTGAATTTAGTGACATGGATTAGAGCAGTTCCAGTAGAGTTTAGAGGGCAAGTGACTGTTTGTAGCACTCCAATTGCTTTCTTTTCCTGTAAATCAGAACACCTGGGCTGTGAGAATTATGTGAAAATCAAGAATACATGGAATCCCGGGGAAGACCTCTTCTTTGAGTCAAGTGCATGAGCTGTAGGAACATTCATTGTGATCCTTCAGCAACTACTTTTGCTCATTTTGGGTCCTCAACTTTGTTAGTTGTGTAGATTGCTTAGTTTTAGGGAGATGAGATACTATTTGATTGAAATATGGAAAGAATTTTTTATAAAAATCCAATGAAACAAAAATGTTTTAATGCATAAGGATTAATTTTAATTATCCAGAACCCCACAAAGATTTAGCATTTCAATCAAGAAAAAGTTTATTTGTATAAATGTGATATTTTCAGGACCTTTTTAAAAAATTTCTTTGAAAACAAAAAAGCACCTTCAGAGTTTGAATATACAGTTTTATCACCACTGACAGATATGAATCTGTACTTTAGGACACTTTGTGTTATTCAATCAATAGTGAATATAGCAGGAGCCAGCCCTGATGGCCTAGTGGTTAAAGTTCATTGCTCACCACTTCAGTGGCCCGAGTTCACTTCTCGGTCTCAGAACCACACCACCCATCTCAGTTGCCATGCTGTGGTGGCAGCTTACATAAAAGAGCCAGAACAACTTACAACTAGGGTATACAGCCATGTACTGGGGCTTTGGGGAGGAAAAAAAAAGAGGAAGTTGGCAACAGTTGTTAGCTCAGGGCAGATCTTTCCCTGCAAAAAACATAAAATAAAGTAATGTTCTTTAAGTTCAGTATTGTCACAAATAGTAGAAAGATAAGTTACAATAGAGAGGGAACAGATACCATCGTTGGTTTAGATAAGTAGTTCTAGTGCATACTTTTATGAGTCAATTTTTGTTTTTTTTAGTCTCTTTAGGAAATTATGGCAATCTATCCTCACCCTAATATTACCTTCTTTAAGATGGATTTCCATATAGTGTGAATTTGCCTTGTACACCTCCAAAAGATGTATGGTCCTTAGAATTAATAAGATTTACTGGTGAGGTAGAATAATAGGCTGGAGCTAGGCCTCCAAGTTTGAACCCCAGCTCCCCTGCATATGAATTGTGTGTCTTAAGATTTTTAACCTCTCTAGCCTCAGTTTCCTCTTCTTGAAATGGGAGATATAATCGATAGAATAGAATCCTCCCCACAGAGTTGTTATAATGATTAAATAAATTAGCATTTTAAAAAAAAGCAAATCCCCAGCTCATAGTAGGCAGTATATACATACGAAACCCCATGACATGGACCTGTGTTAATAATGAGAGTTATTTTTATCATGAGTAAATATTTGAGTTATGTATTGAGTTCGTTATTATATTTTACAATATTATTCTGGTTGTCATAAAGAGGATAAGGTAAACGTCAGCTCTCTCTTGCCTTGGCCTTCCTCTGAGTGATGTAATGCATCATCCAATATTATCAGGCCAGGATGTTGTTGAGCTATATGTTTTAGGGATGCCTTCAACAAGCTCAAAGCACCTCAGGACTTAAAGATCTGTAAACCCAGGGATTAGGCAGTCTTGCATTTCTGGTGAGACACGCAAAGAGACCTTCGAATTTGTGAATTATATTCCTGGGAGATGTGTCCCAGTTTTTCAATGCTATATTGCTTTTTCTCTCTCTAGTACTCTCCTTTCAGCTCTGAAAGTACCCTTGGCAAGCCGTATCATCATCACCAGCCTCATGATCATAATTAGTAGTTGTGTAGACCTTTATATTTCAAGAGCACGCACATACTGCTTGTTTCCCCTGTGAAAAGATCGTTGTTATCCTTATTTTATAGATAAGTAATCTGAAGCTCAAGAAAGGTAAAATGGCTTTCCTGTGGCACACCCAATGTGAGCGATGGAGCTGGAACTGGAGGGTCTCGACCTTCTCCCGCCCCCTGGATGCTTAGAACATAGCCACTCAAACTCAAAGCTTGAAAAAAAGGAGGAAAAAAAATAGAGAAATAAAGGACAGTCCTTCAAAAATCAAACCAAGGCCATCAATATAAAGAATTACTTATTTCCAGTCCTTAAAATAAAAAAATCCTGACCTTGGAGAATTGTCTATAGCGATGTATTCATTACTCTCTTTGTAGTTGGTGAAGTACAGTGGCCCAGCCATGTTAGGTGTGTACTGTGAAGACACCTGGTCCACAGCTAGGCAAATGGCAGCTCAGACAGGTTGAGTAGCTTCACGAATTCCACAATCATTCATTAAGAAACTATTCCTTGAATTTAATCGTTCTCCAAATGGGCTTGCCAGTTCTCATATCTTTGCTTTCCCTGACAGCAGAAACAAAATATTTCATTGCTTATTGAGTGACTAGAGAATTCCTAAATGACCGGTATTGTGGGGGGGGATACAAAGTTCCTGCACGTACCATTTCTGGCCTCTGAAATCTGGATTTTTACATCGCTGCTATCAAGACTAACCAGGTCACCTGGGTTCCCATTCCAGGCTTTTACTCTGTCTTACTGATTCTATTATGTCTTACTGCCTTTTCGACATTCAAGTACTCCTTGAAATTACAGAGGAAAAAAAAATACCTCATGAAGTTTTAAAAAGGTAAAGATTGGGCCTGGCCCCGTGGCTGAGCGGTTGAAGTTCCACGCACTCCGCTGCGGCAGCCCCGGTTCACAGGTTCACAGGTTCAGATCCCGAGTACGGACCTGCCCCACTTCTCAGCCATGCTGTGGAGGCATCCACATACAAAACAGAGGAAGATTGGCACAGGTGTTAGCCAGGGCTAATCTTCCTCACCACACCCACACAAACGTTAAAGATTGCCTCTTTACAGCATCAGAAGTTTCAATGACAGGATTCACATACAGAAAACAAGCACTTCTAGTCCCTCTAATATAATTTGGTTTAGAGAGGTAAGTTTAAGTTCATAGATTAACGTTTACAGCCATATCTATATGAAATGTAATCTTACCCTGCACAACTTGCCTAATTACGTTGGCTCAGACCTCCAATATTATAAAAGACTACAATCTTCCTTTTTAAAACATTAAAATAAAACGATCCGAAGATAAAGCACACAGAATGCTGACGGTGGTCACATGGGTATCTTTTTGTCTTTTCTCTGCATGCATGCTCCAGGTGGGAGAGTTCAGAGCCCATGCTGCTGAGTGGACAGCCAACGTCACAGCCGAATTCAAGGAAACCAGGAGGCGGCTGAGTGTGGAAATTTATGACAAGTTCCAGCGCGCCACCTCCATCAAGCGGAAGCTCTCCGCAGAACTGGCCGGGAACCACAACCAGGAGCTCACTCCTTGTAGGAGGACCCTGTCAGTGAACCACCTAGCCAGCGAGAGGGATGTCTTGCCTCCCTTACTGAAAACTGAAAGTATCTATTTGAACGGATTGACACCACACTGTGCAGGCGAGGAAATTGCTGTTATTGAGAACATTAAATAGTCCTCTCTTTGAAGAGCCTTAGGCATAGCCATAGGTGAGGACTTCTATATGCTCTTTATGACTGTTGCTGGTAGCATTTTTAAAATTGTGCATGAGCTCCAAAGGGGGAAAAAATAGATACACCCATCATGGTCATCTACCATCAAGAGAGTTTGGAATTCTGAGCCAGCACTATATTTTTGATGATGCTTGTTGAACGGTCCACTTTCTTTGATGAGTGGAATAAAACAAGCAATGTCTCATGCCTTTTTGTGCCCAGACTGTTTGCCTCCCTTTTTTCCTAATGTGCCATAAGGCCTCAGAATGAATTATAATTGTTTCTGGTAATAATGTAGCTTTGAGGGATCAGTCCTTAATTTTTCAGGGTCTACCTAACTGAGCCTAGATATGGACCGTTTATGGATGACAACATGTCTTTTTGTAAATGACAAGAAATTCTTATGCAGCCTTTTACCTAAGAAATTTTCTGTCAGTGCCTTATCTTATGAAGAAACAGAACCTCTCTAGCTAATGTGTGGTTTCTCCTTCCCGCCCCACCCCTAGGCTCACCTCTGCAGTCCTTTATCCCACAGCTCCCGTTTGAATACCGTACCTTGCTGGAAACAGTGTATAACATGACCGAAATGATGATGCCCGAAGAAGGAATAGATGCCAAATTAGATGGACCTTGAAGCAACACTCAGAAACCCTAGCGTTAAAGGCACTGCAGAGAAATGAGGTGCAAAGGTGGCCCCTCTGAGTATTTATTTGACTCAGGTACCAATGGTACATATATACAGTGTAATTATTACCAGGCCGGTGAAATTGGCTGCTCCCAAACAGTCTCTTTTTTCCTGGCAGTATTTAGAACTTATCTTTTATTAATAACTATACTTTTTTTTAATAGTGGAAGAAGAAAATCCACATATATATATATATATATATATATATATAAATGATCTGACAGAAGAAAACTGTTAAAAATGGATATTTATTGGAGGTGATTTAAGACAACTGGTGTGAATTACCATTCTGATGAAAAGAAGATAGCAGAACAATGTGTTATGAACATTTGCTAATAAACATTATACTGCCAGCATCTATTCGCTTTTTGATGTATGAAAGGCTTATATGATTTTTTCCCGTGGGTGACTTTTGCCAGACCAGAGGAGGTGATGTGGCAGTCAGAGCTGGGCACAGTCCTAGCCTTCTGTGGGTGTACCTCTGCAGTTGTGGCTGAATGTGGGAGCAGAAGTTGCAACTGGGATCACTGTGATTTTGCACATGGAAAAATGCAGATTGCAGGCATAATTCATCTCTGACATTAGAGAAAAAGCTGTAATAGCACAATTGACATTTTGAGAGCTTTTTTTTTTTTTTTTTTTTAGATAGAAAAGGCTGATAATCCTTTTTAGTTTAATTTTATATCCTGTAACTCTTTGGATGTTTCCAAGATTCAGAACAAATTCAGTAAAGGCACCTAGTGGATTGCTACTCTTTCTTTTATTTTCATACTTAGATCTACTGTACATTGTATATATAATTTTTAAAATGCAGAAAGAAAATGATTTCCCTAAATATAGTTGCAAAACATTTCTTTTACTCTTGGGGGGTATCTGAATAAGCGGCATTCAGATTAGGGTCTAAGAAAACCAGGATCTTAAAAAACAACAACTTAACAGATGCTTATTTTCCAAAATTTAAATTTAAGCTAGAAATGTAAATATTCAGTTAACTTGTGAAGCTACTTTTATAAACTTAAAAAATTCTAACCAAAATTTTAGAAAGTCAGGCTCTTTTAAAAAGAAAGCTAAACCCATTTCCTCAAGAACTGTTCTGCAAGTTCCTATGGTGGAATGCACCATGTATAAACTGTGAATTGTATTGACAAATAAAGTTTGCAATTAAAGTCAGCATTTTCAAAGTCTCCTGCTTGCTGCTGAGAATTGAGGTCTGATTCTGGCTAAGAAGAACTCCAGGATGTCACTTTTCATGCTGAGTTTTTTGTGGCTCCTTCACTCACAATATACAAGAAATATTTTTGATGCGGTATTACTAACCTTGTTAAATACATGCAGAATATTCTTCTTGGTGGCTGTTAATCAAAAGTAAATATCCTGAAATTTCATTTTTTGAAATATGATATTTTAAATAGCATATAGATTCAAGATAGTTTCTATTAAATCACAACATATCAATATCTTATCGTATCATTGTTAGACCTTGTCTTGATGTTGAAGTAATCTGAATGCAGAACACAGGCACCTGAAGATTCTTGTAAAAAAAGCAAACATCCTGGCAATGTTGAAGTCTAAAGAAGGTAGTTGGCAACTAGTCTTCTAGACCTCATACTGCAAATATTTGGACTATGTACCTTGTCAGTATCTCACATGAATTTATTTTTTCATTCCCAAGCACCTTGAGGCTCAGTAAGTGTCCTAAAACTGGTCCCCAACATTATCCTCAGGATTGGGGAAGAGCTAAGACACCATGCATATTATATCAATTTTGTTTTCTCCAGCTTTATTTTGTTTACTTCTTGTAGAGAGAACATTAATAAAGATTCTAACATAGTCTAGAATTTTCTAGTGAGTTTATTTTTTCATTGGACCAGTTTAAGAGTGAGTAGTTTTTCCCTGAAGGATATTTGAAAAAAAATTAAGTGCTAGAACCAGCAAGGATCAGAAATTCTGATCTGAAATCTTAGATGTGAATTCTCTCTATCTCCTTTACAACTATTAAATGTAAAAGTGATTATTTTGGAGTTCTTTCAGTTTCTTACATAAATCTCTATACTTTGCTACATAGTTCATACCACACACCCTTTTTTTTTTCGCCAATAATATTTCACTCTTGCAATGCAGGGAAAAGTTAAACTTCTAAAGCCAAGGGGGAATTGAATAATTTGTGTCTTGGTCTTCAAAAAAATGAGGGGGCAGTGTGTAGGGCTTTGTCGCTTTCTCAAATTCTGAGGAACATGTGACATATAAGAAAGACCAAATCCCACCTCACTTTGTGTGAAAAATTCTGTAGAATCCTATGATTCTTAAGGCCAGAAGTTCAAACAGACTAAGGGAAGTTTTAGATGGAATACCGAGAAAACAAATTTAGACTTTCTGCGGACTTGAAATAGCTGTTTATGTCTAAGAACTGGAGGCCTAGATCAACTTTTATTTTTGTTTTCCTTTTTTAAAATAAATGTTTGCTGTTCTAGTGAAATCATAACTTATTTGTGGTTTGCATTCCTTATTAAAATGTGAGTATAAATTTGCTTTTGTAAAAAGTAAAAGATGTCTCTATTTGAATACTCATAACTCCATTAAAATTAATATATGATTTCTGCTTCAGCATGAGTTTACTTAAATGTCCTTTTATAGTGAAACTTACTGGCCTTGCACATGGTCGTGTGTTGGTTCCAAGATGGCATGGAGTAACATGGTTAGTTTTGATAGGAACTTTTGACAGTGACTTACTGAGTTTATCTTTTTATGGGGAAACTTCAGAAGTTCCCTCTGCTTCCTTCATCTCACCCTACCTCAAAGGTTTATACAGCTTTTGTTTCGCACATAATACTTACCCACCTGCATCTCGGCTACCCCTTCCTAAAAGACAGGGATTAGTTCCAATGACCAGGAGTTTTGACACTGCTATTTCGTTTGACACAATACCTTTTGTTCACTAAGCCCCAGCTTTTACTATTTTTAATATTCATAAAACCATTTGTTATTTTCCTTATATTTTCACTGTGTGATGCTTGTCTCAATTTACTTTTTTTTTTTAATCTGTCCTTCCTTTCCAAAGTATTTCTGTACATTCACCAAAAACTCTGCCTAGTTTTCATTCTTTTTCTTTTACACTCTTAGACTTGGATTTCTCTCTGATCTCTGTATCCAGCTAACTTCCATTGGATATTTCCTCTTCTCAAATGCACCTCAACATGTCTAGGACTCTCAAAATCTCTCCGCAGACCTCGCCTTCTTTCAGCATCACCTGATTCACTGAATGGCACCACCATCCATCTGGTCGAGCAAGACACCTTTGATATCTTCTCTCCTTCATCGCCATAGCCACCTATCACCAATCCATATTGACTTGCACCCTGAATGTATCTTGTGTACACAGCCACTTCCTTAATCCAAGCCACCACCATAGCTCCCGTTCTATTAACTACTTTTGTATCATTCTCTGGTCTTGTCACTGATGCAAGAGTGGGCTTTTTAATATGCAAATCTGATTGTGTTACTCTCCAGTTTAAATCCACTAATTGTTCTTCATTCTTTTAGAATAAGACCAGAACCCTTCAAATGGCCCCCAGGCCTTCTTTTGGTCTACCCTATGCCATCCTCTGCAGACTCATCTTGTATCACTCTCTACCTCTCTGTATCCCAGCCCCATTGGATTTCTCTCTTCTATCGCAAGGTTTTGTCGATGTTATTCCCTTTGCCTAGAATCCTTGCTCTCCTTTTCCTCCTCAGATTTTTTCACCTAACAGACTCTACTCATCCTTTATAACCCAGCTCAACTATCACTTTCTCTGAAAAGCTTTTCCTGACACCAAGTACCTTTGTAACACACTCTATAAAACCCTATTACTTTCCCTATTTATGATTAGATATTCATCACTATTCTTCTTTGATTATGATGTTTATTTTCCACTAGAATGTAATTCATTTATTTTAGCTTACTAAAGTACTGCTTTAAAGTACGTACTAAAAGTACTAGATCCTAGCAAAGTGCATGTAGTAGATGCGCAAAAAATACACAATGAACAAATGAATGACGATAAAAACAGAGATTTAACCATTGTAACTGTCTGAAATATCCTTGTGTGTAAGTATCCCAAATTTTCTCAGCTCCACAAATGTTTATCTGCCCTCTTCTAATGGCTTAGTAGTAAGTGGGATACAAATAGCAGTTATTTCTCCTATTAACTGACAAGCTGGTACTAGTTACTCATTGTGTATAAAAAAATCAAAACCAGTTCTTCAACTAGAGAGACTTTCAGTTTATTTGTCATTATACATTCTTACTCCTTGTAAGCAAGAGTTTCATTATTTTCATTTTCAAATTTTGGCTCACAATAGATACTATCAAAGCTTTTCAGTTATAATTGAATCCTGAAAATTTGTTTAGAAATTAATTGTAAAAGTATTTACTAATTCTAATAAACGGATGCCTTTTATTAGTAGAAAGCTAAATGCACATTTATTATCCTTGCCAAATAAAATTTAGCTTTTTCATGCTTAAACACATTTGTAAGCAGTCTGGGAAGAAATCCATTATTGGGCACATTTTGAACTGTATCCAATAGAGAACATTAATCATTTACATGGTATAATTTTGAAATTAACTCTATAGAGTAAACATTAGTTTTCATTCCATTGATGCCTGACATTGGTAGATAGTATCCCTTTTTATACTAGACAATTAACAGAGAGTAGTATGTAGATGTTTCTATCATGCCATCTACTTTGTTTAAAAAACATTTTAGACTTTTAAATGCTATTGACATTAGACTGTTTGTGTGTTTGTGGACTTTTATTAAAAATTTTAAACAAGCATCAGTAAGTGCCAATGTCTGGTCCAGATTCAAATTTTATCATTGTCCAGGTATTTCAGAGTTGGAAAGATATAGCATCAAGATACTGTTAAGACATCTAACTAACCCATCTTGTTTCTCAGTCAGGTTCAGCAATTCAGAGTTTATGCATGCACTGAGAAAGTTTAATATTGCCAAAGTCTAGATACATACAAGTGGATTAGCCAAGTGTATGAATCTCTTCAATGATTACTTGTATGTGCAAATGGAATGTTACTCTTCTCATGGATTATCAAGTCAACATTTTTCTAGGGGCTTTAATGTTCCAGTCACTAGAAATAATGAGCCGAATAAATGTCTACTCTCTAGGCGATGGCAGGCGATGGCAGGCCATGGGTGAGACAATGACAGGCAGCACAGATGCAGGGAATCTTCTCAGTGCTGAGGCGCCCTGAACAAAAGGCTCATGCCTTTTTATGGACCCAGAGGCTGAGGGGGAAAAATGGGGGAAGAGCCAGAAGTGGAAAGTTACTGAGGCAGAGTGGAGAGAAGGGCCTAAGTGCCTGCCAGGCAAAGCCTTGAAATTGCCTTTGATTGGGCCTGAAAGATCACACGCAAGATTTCAACCTGGAGCCAGACTCGCCAGAAAGAACGGTGATGCCTTCCTGAGAATTTTGGATTTGGCAATGGAAAGTCATTTCAAACTTTAAAACAGAGAGTGAATAGATCTGTACTTTTAGAACATTCCCTCTGGCAACAGTGTGGAATAGATGCTGAAGGGGAAGAGATGAGATGTGTACCAGGAAATCAGAGCAATCCTGCAGTGGTCCCTGAGAAAGGGATCCAAGTCTGAACGATACGAGGAACACTGGGTGGGTGCACTGGGTGGAGGCTGGTGCCTTAGCTAGGATTAGAATCATGGGGCTAGAGGGAAGGGGGAGAAGGTTTGAGGGGAGACTGATGTTTTGAAATTAAGGCACCTACTGGGGCACCAAAATGAAAACCCTTAATGGGCAGTTCAAATAAATGAGCTCAGGTCAGGGGTCCTGGGTGGACAAATGAATGTAGGAATCGCTGACACTAGAAATCTGCACATTAATAATGAGAAGTTGAAGTCACCAGAGTCAATATTGTTAAAAAAAAAATACTCCTAAATATTATCCCCATTTTAGACAATATATGTAGGTTAGGAATATTTCATTGCAAGTCAAAAATCTCTCGTATGAGTTAAATAAGAAGGTCTTGGAATGTATGCAGCATAGATGTCAATTAAACATTACTTGTGGGCTGGTGCTATAGTAATTACTGTGTACACTTTGTGGTAAACAGTTTTCATCTGCAAAGCATATATATGTTTGTATCTTTTTAGCGCTGCCTACACTGCTTCATTTGGGTTTGTTAATTTTAACATATGTTCCCAGGACATCCTTTCTTCTTGGAAAGGACAAATATAACTAATTCATGCATTAAAATACAAAAACACGAATGAACATGTACGTGACAACTCTGGTGGACACTCTTGGTGTTACTGGGCCAGTGGCCTTGTCCCCAGCTGCTCTGGGTGCTAACAGTTCACAGCCACCCCTTTTCTGGAGAGTATCCTTATGCAGATCAGAAGCCACTCCACTGGGAGGTTACCCAGCTCCAGCCCCACCCCAGTGTGGGCAACCCACAGCCAATCACTGCCATGAGGATAACGGAAACGCAGACGTCTTTACATTAAAGGGCACTAACTCTGTGCTGCAACTTATACTCCAGAGCGCTCTGTGCGCCCAGGCTGAGGCGGAGGCTCCAGCTGAGGCCGCATCCTTGCTTAGCGCCTTCCTCTACCCTCTCCCATTTCCCTCACTCCCTTTCTCTTGAGTGCACTCCCCCAAATATCACATGCACTCGAATCTCTGTCTCAGGCTCTGTTTTGAAGACAACCGTATAAGTTATATATTGGAATGGAAGGTCAGGTCCAGGGTGGAGAGAAATAAAACTTTTTTCTTTTGTCAGTAAGCCAATGACTTGGTTCTCATTGTGCGTGATGAGGGAGTGTATCCACGTCGCATGAAAACAAAGCCTTTCTAGGAGTGACTTCTAAAAATAAAAATTCCGTATGGGGCTTCGTGTAGGTAAGAGAGAGATTAGGGGAAACAATACAATATCCTTACAAAAATGTTATAGTGGATTCCATGACTGATTCTTATGTTAATTCTAGATGTAAGATAATGGTATAGTACCAGTTTTAGTTTGGTGAAAGCATTTCTTCTGCATGGGTCAAAATAATATGATTCAAGTGCACATCTTTCTGGTATCTGCTTTGGTAGTGCTTTGAATTTCTAAGCAGCATTTTACTTCAGTGTCTCTAAGAATAATCAGAAAGTTGGATTAAAAGGCAAATTTCTGAGTCCCTTCACTGGAGAAGCTTGTAAAGTAGGTCTAGAATGAAGCTCTGAAAACCACACTTTCATACATACCCCATCAGCCAGTTGTTCAGGACCCACACATTAAGAAACTAATGCAGACGACTAGGTAAATATGGTTCCCCAAATTTTCATTTGCGTCAGCACAATTTTTAATAAGAGTGGATGGCAGAAATTTCACAGTGTTTTTCTCTGATATTTGACCAAAGTGTCATTGTAAATTGAGTATGGATTGATAAACTTTATAGATTGAATATGCAGGTGGTCGGTATGGAAATTCTTTGTGACAATTGAGGTCAGCCAAGTTTGCCATGGCCCACATGGAGGTTGGCCCTGAGATAATCCTCTGTGGAGGTGTGGTTAAGGAGGAGAAATGAGGATATTTACAATTCATGGAGGAGTTTGTGGAGTCTTCCTTACTGATGGTTTATAATTAAAAACCAGCGTCCCTAGAACCAGTTCCACCTTCATGCTTGATCACTTTTCTGCATTCCATTTGGGGTATATTTTCAGGATTCTGAAAAGGATAATATTTGAAATGGCAGCAGAAGACAAAAAATATTGGATGCATTAAAGTGATACAATTGTGGTGTAGGTTGGAGATACTTAAAGTTTTTCCCTTGGATTCAACAGAAGTTGCAAACTGGGTAAACCATTCACTAAATAGCTAAATTAGTGAAGTTAACCACATGCTAACTATGATTGAGGGAGACTGATTAACAGCTAAATACAACACCGAATTTGGAAAAAGAGAACAATATGGCTTCTAACTAGATCAGAGTTTCTCAACTTCTGTGCTGTTGGTATTTTAGGCTGGATAGTGATTTGTTGTGGGGGTTGTTCTGTACATTGTAGGATGTTTGACAGCCTCAGTGGCCTTTACCCACTAAATTTCAGTAGTATCCCCCAAAACATGGCAACCAAAAATGTCTCCAGACAGTGCCATATGTCCCCTTGGGGCAAAATTGCCTCTAGTTGAGAACCACCAAACTAAACAATTGTATATGTTGTAGTAAGAAGTTCAGTAACGTCAACCAAGAGGGAATTACATACTCCAGAAAAAGAAATAAGTGAACACCTAATTAAATATATACAATTGAGAGATACTCATAAACTAAGGAATGCTGTTAGGGAATTGGTTTAGACCAAAAATTTGTTCAAGCCAAAGGAATGAAACCAATGAATGAGGGGAGCTAGCTAAGTTGCCGGCAATTCCTTCTGGGTCAAATAAACAGAGAGCTTCCTTGATTAGGTTTATATTAAGTGGAATTAAAGCCATTTTTACATTGTGGTCTGAGATTCTTACATTGTCCATCCACGGGCAGCCATTATAACCAAGGGAAGTGGTTAGATAGTAAGCAGTTCCGTCTGCTATGCTTGCCACAAGCTTGCATTAGCCAGGTCTGCATTTTGGAGGTTAGTGGCCTGGGAATAAGCCAATCTCAAAATCTTTTTACCCTGAGAGTCGTGTTACTCCTCTTTGAGTCTTTCCCCAACATGTTCTCTGAGGAAGCCTACTGCAATGGCAGCCTCCCTTGGAAAGGTCTTACTCTCATCTGAATCCAAGTAGTGATTTCCTTCAGCAAAACAAAGCTCTTTATGTTTCAGTGTAGGAATTAAAAAATACATTTCCTATTAATTTGTGAATGCTCTCTCCATAGAAAAGCTGAAATTTAAAGCTTTAATATTTGCAGTTTGGCAATCAGCTGTGGAACATAACCAACATTACCATGAGGGATTCTAATCGTCATGGATTATTTTGGCAATGGCTCTTAGCAGAAAAGTATCTATTTAATCAGATCCTGATAATTTTCTGTCAATTAAGTGTGACAATGCCCTCTGCAACTGCAGGAAATGCACCAAAGAGCAAAGATTTGGAATGCTTTTGACTTCTGCACCCTACTTAGCCAAGCGCATCTGGGCTTTTCCAAATTCCTCTAACTGCTCTGAAATTGCTGCTTAACTAGCTGGATCTGATCTCTTGTTAATCTGACTGTGAAGTATCAAAGCTCTATGTCAGCCTTTCCCAAAAAATGTTTAGTGAAATGTTACTCTTCAGGAGTCTTTGGGAAAAAAGAAATGCTTTGTGGTAAGAAACCTTGGGATACAGTGTATACTATATCGGATACCTTAGAGGTCCACAATCAACACTAGCAAGTTAAAGGCTTTGAGAAGTCCTACAGAAAGGAATCTATATTAGTTAATTACCCCCAAACACAGCAACTTAAAACTTGCATTTGTTATCTCACAAGGTTTCTAAAGATCTGGAATCTGGAAATGACTTAGCTGAGTGGTCTGACTCGGGGTCTTTCATGAAGCTGCAGTCGAGAGCCGTTTCAACCACAATACCTATTAACATAATCAGCCTGTAGAATGAACACAACTAGGGAAATTCTGAATTATACTCTTTTTACTTTCACTCAAGGAAATGTGGACAATGAAAAAGTATAGATTATGTACAATACATAATAAATTGGAATTCAACAAAGTATCATCCTTGGTTTCTTCTTTTCTAATTTTGCAAATATATCTTGCACATTTTGAAAGAAAGTTAACTAATATTACTGAAGAAAGTTATGTAAATGTAAAGACAATCCTACTCATTCCTCTCGTAACACTTATAATGCTCATTCTATGAACAGCATGTTGAGGTTGGAGGCACTTTTGCTGTTTAAACAACACTCTAGACCAAAGGATTTCCCCAGGTTCAAGAGAGAATGATAACAGTTGCAGGAAAGATAAAGTGATTATTGCGGCCTCCAGGAGCATTCTCTCAGATAGCTTTGAAGAATTTGTAAGTATATGAATCTTCAAAATGGAAGTAGAGGGTAATACATATACACAGATCTGTTAGAAACTGATATTCTTGACTAGACTAGTTGAACTTCCTTCCATATTTAAGAAACTCTGTTTTGGTTTTGGATAAGAGTTCAAACTTTTGACAATCTGATCCAATAAAATAATTTTTGGACAAGGCATTACTTTTCAGATAATTCATAACCCATGCTGCATTGTTAAAAAATATAAATCTTGGAAAAGAAAATTAAAACTGATTAATAGAGGTATAGGTTATATTGGTTCTCCATAGCAAAGTGCATTCCATCTTGATGAACATTTAAGTATGCCTTTATTACTTATCATATATATATGAATAGTTTATTATCAGAAAATTTTTTTCATATGAATATTTCTAACCCCATCTAAAATTCCTTTTTCTCCAGTGTGAGAAATACGTGGTATGTCAACTGCCCTACGAGAGTTGAAAGAGATTGATATGGACCTTAAGCCAAAGCCCTGTCAAATCTATTGTGGATCCAGATAGTATATGTCACGCTCTTCTTTAGCTTTCATGTGAATATGTGACAATAGCTCTTAGAGAAAAAAGATCAAGAATGATTAGCTTAATTTTTGTTTAGGTGAGTTTGCTCACTTGTACGAAGCATACTGGTGATGACAATGCAAATACCCCTATTTGCCAAAGAGCTGCCCTCTATTTCATGGCCACAGTCCAGAGTTCCTGGCCAGTCATTTTAAAGATGGTTGCTTGAGATAATTAAGAAATGATGTGAAAGAATGTGGATAGCTCAATAAAAAAAGCAAGTCATAACTGGATTAGATAAGACAGAAACATGAATTGTATACATTCCTTACACTCAATTTTAAAGAGTCTATAAATTCATCACCCTATATTCTAATGTGTCTAATGCACCACATCATACCATAGATTTAAACAGATTGTTCCAAGCTTTCACAACTTATCATCCCAGAGTCTCTATTAATGTCATTCTTATTTCTTTGAAACACATAAAACTGGCCTTTGCTTCATCACACATTAAGTTCTATGGCAAATATTTTAAAGAATCAGATCTACTGATTCACATAAGTACGTAATATCACTTTGGAAATAATACATACCAGGTTTTAACTGGAATTTCATTGAGATATATGCAAAACGAATGCAAGATATAAAATGGTATATGCCATCAGTTATAAAGAAACTGCTAGATTTGGAGGAGGTAAGATCTCATTCATGTCAAGTTTCACAGAGAATCTCATGGAACAGCTAATAAGTGAGAACTAGTGAGAGTGATGGGATTTCGACATTAAGGAGAAGTGAAAATCTGTGGAGTCCTTTACTCCTCTCCCTGTCTTCTCCCCTACTTCCATGGGTCATCATGTCAGATTGATTGGTCTATCCCCCAAACAAGTAGATAAGTGTCACAATTAGGGATCTCCAAGAATCCTATGTGAAAACAGGGTTAGATATGCAAGAGATTTATTTGGGAAAATACTTGTACTAGTTTTCTTGGACTCCCATAACAAAGTGTCACAAACTGGGGGGCTTAAAATGACAGAAATGTATTGTCTCACAGTTCTGGATGCTAGATGTCTGAAATGAAGGTGTCGGCAAATCCACGCTCCCTCCAAGGCTTCCAGGGGAAAATCCATCCTCATCTCTTCCTGCTTCTGGTAGCCCCAGGCATTCCTTGGCTTGTGGTATCATAACTCCCGTCTTTGCCTGTTTTCATGTGACCTTTGTCCCTCTGTGTCTTCCAAATTTCCCTCTTCTTATAAGGGCAGCAGTCCTAAAAGGTTAAGGACCCACCCTAAGAAACTCATCCTAACTTGATTACCCAATTTCCAAATAAGGTCACGTTTACTGGTACCAGGGGTTAGAATTTCAACACATTTTTGGGGGGGACACAATTCAACCTGTAACAATCCTTATGAAGGATAAACGGAGAGGGAGCAGGAGTATCCAAGGAGCATCTGCAGAGTGCAATGCAAGTCTGACACCTGTGAAAGGAGGGAAGGAAGGACAGATTGGGTAGGAAGAAACTCAGATCAAAATACAGTTTTTGAAAAGTTCTGACCACGCTGGTGGGGAATTCCCAGCCAAGTCTGCCGTTAAAGGAATCCCACCTCAGGGAGAAATTACCTTCTTCTAGTACCCCCACTATGTTCAGGTATTGGCTAGGAACAGCCTGGAAGAGGAATGGCCTGGCATGAGTGGAACCCAAAATGTTGTAATTAGAGGCTGTCAATCAGCTATGCTTCCTGCAGCAGTTTCTACTGAAGGGAGATCTGAGCAGGGCATGTCCATGGCCATAGTCCATTTTTCTATACAGATTTGGAGAGTGCTTCCTCCACAGTTCCTGTGTGCCTCTCTTCCTGAGAGGAAACTGAGAAGAGGAAGGTTAGTAAGAAGAGATATAGCTCTCATTTCTGCAACTGGTCTTGGGGCTGCAATGAATACTCATAGTCTTTTTAATCCACTACTCATGTTGAATTCCTCTCAACTTCAGCAAGTCTTTCTGGCTTCCTGATGGTGTAAATCAAATCTTTATTCCTGAAGGCTCTGAATCCTCGATAATCAGATCCACCTCAGGCTGAGTTGTAGCTCATGTCCATTCGCAGTCACAGTTGGATAAGTAAGCACCAAGAGACACACAGGTGAATGCCTGGGTTCCAAATACGTTCCTCTATACCTTCATTCTGTGAAAGCTGCCCTACATTTTACTGCTGATAGGGTCAATTACTCTTACCAACATGGTGCATCCTCTTCACACCTGCAGAACCCTGGACACAAGGAGTTCAAAATGCCTGGCAGCAGCCAAAGCTTGTCTTTCAATGGGACCCTGGTTGTGTACCTTGTAAGGGTATGCCTTCTATGGGAACTGGAATATGCAATGCTGTGGAGTTCAGATATGGGAAGCAGAAGTTTCCCAGTGCATCATTGGGAATGACGGAAAGTGGGACGTCTTCTGTCCCTTGGTTCCCAGACCCATGTATCCTAGTGGGGACAAAATACCATATAGAGGTCTTGATTTAATGGATATACTGCATCCTGAAGGACAGCGTCTCCTCCTTAAAAACTGTTGCCTCCAAGCTTGTGCTTTAGCTGTGTTTTCATGAGCTGTTTTAACACTCATGAAGCTAGCTGTTTCTGAATGTTGTGGTATGTTATACAAGTGGATATCACGGTCATGGTCATGGACCCACTCTTGCCCCTGCTTCACTGTGAAGTAGGTCCCTTGGTCAGATGTTATGTAGTGTTCCAGGCCAGTGGATCGGGCATTCCTGAAGCCCCTGGATAGTGGTGTTTGCTGAGGTTTTGTGAGCAGGAAAAGCAAACCCATCCCTAGCGTAGTTATCTATCCTGGTGAGGATAAACTGCTCGCACTTCCAGGATGGAGGGGCTCAATGTAGTCAACCTGCTACAAAGCGACCAGTTGGTTATCTTGATGAATAGTGCCACATTGAGGATTCAGAGTTGGTCTCTGTTGCTGACAGTTTAGACATTCAGCATCAGTAGCTAGATTGCGTTTTCAGAGTGGGAGGCCCTGGACCAAAGCTGCCATTGGAGGAATCTACATTGGGCAGGGATTGTCTGGTCCTAATATCTCTACAGTCTTCAGCTGTTGGCTGGGAGCAGCCCTGCAGAATCACAGCCTGGAGTGAACTACAAGAAATGTGTAAACTGAAAGTTGTCAATCAGCTATACACTGTGCAGTAGGTTTTCCTGGAAGGGAGATCGGAATAGGGTACCTCCATGACTGCCACAGGCAGTTTACTCGACATACCCTGCGGGGAAGTAAGAGAGTGAACAATAGGATGAACACCAACAAAGATATCAGATGGATCATTGTTCCTTGATTTGCCCGGATCTCCATTGACTGATTGAATTGAGTGTAGTTAATACGGCCACTTGTGTTCTCATTCTTAGAGAAAACCAGAACTTTCCTACTTGTATTTTGACCAGGCCTTAATCCTGATTCCACATAGACTCCTGTCTTGCTATCTATGACCAAAAGTGCATTTGTGACAAAGGGAATAATTTGCTATGGCTGAAGAGAAAAAGTGAGTGAGAAAAGTTTAAAGGTAAGTTATTGCTAAATCATGGACACCCTGAGGCTGTGGTTCTTTGACTTTCATTCTATCTGCAAATTGTCATAGAATATTAATTATGTTTTCAGTGAAAAAGAATCATTGTACCACAGGCAAGAAATCATAACTACACTTCATTGTGGAACTAGAAGTAGAAATGATGTCTCTTATTTTTAAAAGAATGTTAAATATGAAAGAAAGTATGCATCTTTTCATTGCTTACTGTTTTTTAAAGTGCATCTAGGTGGAAATCTCTGTGGGATTATTTGCAGTTTTGTTTCTGATGTCAAGAAGCATTTCTGCAAGTAAACGTATTCTACTGAATTTCATAGCCCAGTTGCAAGAAAAGAATTGTTTACCTTTCAGATCCCAAAGGACTAGACTACGGGATAAGAAAAAAAATTAAACAAGTCAGGACTGACCCAGAGGCAGGGAAGTTTCTAGAATAGCCCAGGGGTGATGCTGACCATAAACCAAATGTAGCAGGAAATCCTCCTTTACCTTTTAAACGAATCTATATGTCTAGTGACTCTGAAACTAGATTAGATGCAATCATCTCAAGTAAGGTGGTATAATTACAGCATATCCAATTACATCTATTCAGAAGCCATATTTCTTTCTTTGATCAATTAAAGTTAGTAAGGAGAGATTTTAATTAGTGCCAGCCCTCTGAGAATGCAGAATATGAAGATTGATATAGCCTGGAATGTTAGTGGTTTCAGGAGTCTCATTTGCCCCCCAAGTGTATTTCCCACTGTCTCCTAAAGGAGCTCTCTCTTGAAAATCATTAGAAGTAAAATGTATTTTCAAAATAGACGTAAATATTACCCCAGAGTTTACAAATTCTTCTCACTTCTGGGATGTTATCCCAAGGAAATAATTCTAGGGAGAAAAATAATCCGTAAGTATAAATAAAGGTGTTTTAGAAGTGTTGATTATGTAACCAGATTTCCCAGTCATCATTAGACCACAGGAACTATAGGGTCATATCATTAGTAAGAACTTGAAATTCTTGGAGTCTTCTCCTCACCTTCTGGCAAATGATCTTCCCCTAAGTATTTTTAGGAATCCCCAGAGGTGTCTCCCACTTGCCCACAAACAAGTCTGTCGGTGAGCATCATTCTTGCTCTGTGTCTCTCACCAGGCACTGCCATCTCCATTAGACGTTACCACTGCTGCTCTTATGGAACACTCCATCTGCAACAGCTGTGATTCTTCCATTGCTCAAGGTGTGTCACTGTGGGTGGTGGAATGGAGAATCTCCCAAAGCAATTTTGCTTCTTGACTTCAATAGTTTACTGAGAAATTGAATTTTAAAAAATCGTTAGTTTTCACTTATGACCCTTTGCCTCCCATATGAAGAAATGAGTGTCATGTGGCTGGACTGGGTATGGATTTTGAGTGGCAGCCACCATGGTGAGCTGAAAATCAGTATTCCTTTCTGATTCTGGCATTTTGTTTCTAAAACCTTCATGCTGCACCTCTCTTGTAGGCCCCCACCCAGTTTGGCTTCTGTTGGGCACAGAAGATCAATTAGCATGATGTAACTAGATCTACCTAAATTTCGGGTGAGGCTCAAAGTTGAATCTTTTATTTTATTACATTTCTATTATCGAAAAACTAGAAACAAAGTGAGTTCTTGGCAGATTATAAGAGGAAAAATTCAGTCAAATATGATGTGAATATTTTAAATGCTAAATATTAAAACATTGCAAATGTATGGGAAAAATATAGAAGGGTATAGACTTTAATGTTAAATATAACAAAATAATTATTTAGAAATCACATTTCATGTACACAGAGATTATAGTAATATGCATATATGAAAAAATAAGCCATAGAAAACATATATAATGCATTGTGATTTTATAAATAAATAAGAAAAATTACACACTTCCTGAAAATTAATGTGTGGAGCAGAGAGATACATATATAGTAACCCATTGACACTTGAAAAGTTCATTAAGGAAACCAGCAGGATCCCAAGGGAAAGAAAGCAGACAGAAATGTTGTCAGAGCCTGGAAAGTAATTTTGGTCCAGAGAATGGAGCTGGCCAAGGTGGGAGACCACACTGGAGTATGGTCCTGGGGCAGTAGGAATCTTGACTTACGGGGGAAAACAACAGGGGAGGTGATTTGATCATGGAAGGAGGGTGCCAAGGGTACATTAGTCACTTTTTGGTTTTGCTTTGGGCTTTAATAGTTGTTTCCTCCCAGCGTATCATAGTGAAATGCCCAGGGACCCTACTCAGAAGTTAAAGCAAACTTTTAAAATCACATTCATTTTTGTGCTTGCCCTGAACTTATTTAAACTGTCAGAGCTTCTCAATGCTTTGGCTCTTCTCTCTTTAAATACCTGTATGTTCGTGACAGCTGTGCAGCATATGGCAATTATGCAGTTATATTTAATAAATGACATTAGAGCAACCACAAAGGTTGGCTTAAGTCACAGTCTCAAATAAATGTTCAGATAAGAGTAAGAGGCAAATCCTTGAAAGGACATGTGATTGACTGGAACAACTCATCTTTGTTCACGGAGTTCTAGAGTTACAAGGCTTCCTTAAATCTTTCTAAAATTTTAGGGAAAAATCTAAGGCTGGTCCAAGGCTGCTGAATGGAAAAGTTGGCAGGCTTCAGCTTGCTAATAAGTATAGTGATTAAATGTTAGTGACTCCATCTTAAAGTGAAAGGAGCCGCGCCTATCACTATGCTCTGCAGTCAACCCTAAGAGCTGAGGAGGCTTAGTCATGACTCGTCAAGCATTGTCCAAGAAACAGAGTCAAGACTGACTGGGTTTCCTGTGTGTTAGCCATTGATCACTAAGAATGAGAGATGTTTGTATTTGAGATGTACAAAGAGGAAAGGAAAAAGATCTTAGACAATATTGGTCTACTGATATATGTCTGGTGATAGCCTGAGAGAGGAATCTCTTCCAATCTTCTCATAGAATTTTTTTTTTTTACTTGGGAGTTCACATGTAATTTATATAATACATATATTTTCGTAGACTGTTGAATAATAGTTCCTTGAAGAACAGTACTTTTTCCATATTTGTTTTACTTTGTTCACCCACATGCACAGTGGCTTAAGCTTTTGACATGTGGAATATCTGTTTGTGGAGGAGGAGAGAGAGGGAGGCGACAGGTGCAGCACATGGAGGAGGGAAAGAGAAGCTAAGCTGACAGACTTGAAAAGTGCTGTGGCAGGGGAAGGTTGTGACACAAGTTTGTAATTTTTGTTATACTTGAGAAGCTTTGGAAGGGGTCTGCACCAGAGTAGGTTGTCCTCAAATGCCTGCTGGGTTGAATAGTTTCTCAAAAAGTCCAGTTTTCAAACAAACATCAGATTCCACAGGTCAGGTTCATTGGGAAGCCATAGCCTGGATCAGTGTAGGTAGTCTCGCCTCTCCTCACCCAGGATTACGTTCTATCGTTATAATGGC
Organism: Equus przewalskii; assembly: GCF_037783145.1. NCBI lineage: Eukaryota > Metazoa > Chordata > Mammalia > Perissodactyla > Equidae > Equus > Equus przewalskii. The sequence continues at coordinate 20,016,882 of NC_091853.1, read as the reverse complement.
TACCATCTTAATAGTAACGGCCATTTAAAAACTAAAATGTGCTGAGAGAACCACATATCAAAGTGAGATCTGTCAGACTCCACAGCAGCTGGTTTTCCCGCTCTTCTAGAGTCACAGGGCTGCCGCGGTAAATTACAGTCTCAATGGGTGCCAGCAATACTTTTCCCACAAAAATGTCTTGAGTAACCATCATGGGGAAACACCCAGCTCATTCCTGAGTCAAGATTCCTGCTCTCTTAGCAGCCTGTAGACCTGATGTTAGAGGGTAGCTCTGGCCCTTCCAGACACATGAGGACCACCCAACACAGATCATGTGGCAATGACTTATGCCACTTCCTTAATCCTGCCCTAGGTCAAGAAGGAGCCCAATTTTTAACCTCAACCTTAAACTCTAAAACCATCCTTTCTTTTTTCCCCAGGTCCGTTCCATCACCTGTTATCAGCACGGATGCTATAAGAGCAGCCACACATAGTCGTAACCAGGATGTGTATTTGAGAAACAGCAAAGTGTGATCTCCTTCCCCCTGCAAACTCACCATCATCCTCAACCCAACCTGCCCCATGGAAACCAGTCTGGCAATGATCATGAGGAAGAGATGGAATCTCTTCTAGACTCCATATATCTTGGAGGCCAGAATAGGTAGATCTTTGAGTTTCTATAAAAATATGACTGAGCTCTTTCCTCAAATTAAAAAGATGATGCAGTAACATCTAAATTATATAGCAGTTTCTTCTTTGCTACATTTTTGTCCAAACTCTTCATTTTGTGCAGGTACAAGGTATATCTGTGGTGGGTCAGTAAGCTAACACCTTATACAGCTTTTGACTAATGAACATTTCTGAATACTGTAGTGTTGGAAGAGACTTCTGACCCAGGAAATATTTTGACTGCTTGAGGGGTTCAAATGCAATAGCATGTTCATCACAATTTTAAGATGCACAGTGAAAGAACACGTTTTGGCTCTTTGCACACGATAAACCAACCCCAAGCCCTTTTAATTAGCCAGAGACAATCTGTTATATTATGTGGATCTAGTGAAAAGGTATTAGAGGTAATCATTTCCTGAATCAGAATCTTTATATAATGCCTGAAATACTGGTCTCTAAACAATGTTCATTAAATTGAATTGAATTAAGGGCCCAGTAGAAAATTACTATTTCTTTTGACCTAGTAAATTTGTCTGGTGATAATCTTTGCTGAAATTTGTCACATTGGATATTGACACAGAAAAATGGGTACTTAGGTTGAAACTGAGGAGAATTATTCATGGTGGAATGGAAAGTGTCCTAGTCTTGGTTCTGGTCTTAATCCTGCCACTCTCTGACTATGAGATGACAAGCAAGGTGAGCCTAAGTTTCCCCATCTTGCAAATACAAGGCTGCAATTTAATACTCCCTTTAAGATAAAAATTTCTGATACTATAATGTCTTCAAGACCAAGATGGCTTCTTTTGTAATCTCCTGAGCCATTAAAATCTATCATGATGAAAAGTAGAAATGGAAATGGAAAAGGACCAAGGGCAGACCAATTCAGCCATTCAGAGATGAAAAGCATCCTGGACGCATACCGCTAGTGGAAGGAATGAGCGCTCAGTCTCTCCTGACACTAGAGAAGAACTCAGTTACTTTTTCAGCCTCATTTCAGGTCAGCAAGATTGTCCCATTCAAGGCTGTGAGAGAAAAATCCAGGGCACTCTGGTCATTAATATTTGGGACAAAGAGTGTCATGACATTTGTTCTATTTTGAGTGGCATTTCATTCAGTGGAGACTGTAAACATGTTTGGCATGTCTTAGTTGTCACTTTCTTAATGAAAATCTTTAGAAAGCATGCTGGCATGCTGCCAAGTGGCATGTTTGTTCCTCTAATTTCCTATATAGTAGCTATTTATCTGTCTTCAAAGCAATTCTAACTGTAGCATCTCAGAAGCAGATTGGAAGTTTAGAGTAGAGAAAGACTGCAGTCTCTGTTAGACCCAAGTCATGAGCTGGCTGTCAGGGAAGAAATATGAGCGAGAACAAAACAGATGAGAGATTTTAACATCTACTAAATAGAGGTGCAATAACTAGTTAGCTCTTGACTTAAAATACAGTTTTTTTTCCAGAGTGTACATCTTACAGCTCCATCCTGTTGAATCTCTACAGTAAGATATTTGCTTTGCTTACAGCAATTATTACATGGAAGTTGCTTAAATCGGAAACCTTGTATTTCCAGTGGAGAGCAGCCTCAGCAGTTACACTGAGGTGGGTTAACAATTTTGTAGAAAACTCATTTTGATTGTCATTTTCCCAGTGTTTTAATCTATATTCCAAATTTAAGTTATATTCCAAAAATATTGAAGATGCTCACAGTAAAAGAAACGTGGAATAGAAAAATAAGATTATAACCAAGACTCAAATTTATATAGAAAGAGTATTCATTAAGTTGGCAGACATGTCCAGTCTTACTCCTTTGACCAATTGGAGATATTTGTGACTGGGCTGCCTGGGGAGACGGGGACATGTTAGATTTGTTTGTTCCCCTCTGTACCCACAGGGAGGCAGTGAGTTTTACTGGGCACTTACGTATTGTGCACCATCAGAGGCTTTATAAATATTGACATTTTATCTTCCCAAGAATTCAAGAAGGTGGATTTTATTATTCTCCTCTTACATACGAGGAAACCATGCCTCTTAGTCACACCAAATAATTTCCTTAAGATAATACATGTAGTAACTGAGAAAACCTGGATTCTATCCTGTGTCCTTAGACTAGAAAACGTGTACACCTTTCGCTACCAACTGAACAAACAAATTACAGAGTTTGAGCATTGGTTGAGATAACAATCAACTTTATACAAGTTAACTACTCGCAGGCTAACCTGAATTGTGTTTCTCAGTTTCAATTCCTCATTAATTATGTATATGTATTTTACAAACATCTGAAAGATAGACTTTTTAAGGATCACAATCTGGAAGAAGAGATGTGGGGTGAAATATTAACAAGGTGGCTTTTTAAAGGTTCACTCCTTCCTTGGTTTTATTATGTTGCCAATTTTCCGTTTTCTGTAATTGATCCTGTCATAGGTGGTCCTCAATTTCTCCTTATTACACTGATAAATGTGATTTCAAACTCACCCTTCTAATCGCCATGGAGCCAATCTATTTGTTTATACCCAAACACTTTGACTAGCCCAGAGGCTAAGCGTGTTTTGTAAACCAATAAATGTGGGAGACAGTGCCACTGATCCTTCCCCTTGCTCCATGTCAGGGTTTGCTATGTGCCACTATGGACAACTGCATGGGATTCCTTGGGGGAATGAAGGTCAACTTCCGTGGGTGCAATGGGAGGTCACCATCATTTTGTTCCCTGGGATTGCACCTAGTGACCACTGTTGGTGGCAACTTTAGCAATCCTAAGTGAAATGTAAGTTTTAGGACAAGATAGGGTAGTGTGTTTGGGGTAGGGGGATGTATGCAAAAGATAGGAGCCCCCTGTCTCATGATTCCTTTTGCTCTTGGGGGCCAGCCCAGTGTCATAGTGGTTAAGTCTGTGCACTCTGCTTAGGTGGCCCGGGATTTTCAGGTTCGGATCCCGGGTGTGGACCTACACACTGCTCATCAAGCCATGCTGTGGCAGTGGAAGATTGGCACAGATGTTAGCTCAGCAATAATCTTCCTTAATCAAAAAAGAGGAAGATTGGCAACAGATGTTAGCTCAGGGCTAATCTTCCTCACCAAGAAACAAAAACAAAAACAAAAAACAAATAAAGCATTCAGTTAAACAAGAATATACTGTGAACTGTTTATTCGAGAAGGAATTCAGAATAAATAGCAATGATCCTGGAGTCCCTCTGTAGGAGGGTAGTTTCTGAGGAACTGAGAGAGTTCGTCAAGGAGGGTCTCCCTGTGGGGCGGATCCCAGTTTGGGCTCAGGAGACGATGTTTGAAATTTAGTGTTATTTTAGCCATTGTTGTTTTCTTAATATATCACTCCAAAGAGAAAGGAAATTGATTATATATACATCACTTGTTCGAATGTATGATTATAACAATCTAAGACCACTCAAAGTCACACATGAGAGACTCAAAATGAACCATTAAACTCTGATACTAGTATCACATTCTTCTCTCAACTTAATGTATTTACAAATAATCACTCATTTTATCATTTTGAAGGATATCACTGGTCTTATGGTTAGCATGTGCTCAGACGCCCAGATTTCCAGACAAATTCTCTTTCCAAATTTTATTTAGCTTGAGGTCTGGTCTGGAAAGTGAGTAAGCTACTGTCCCCTATTTCCTCTCTAACTTGTTTTACATTTATTCTCTCCAGAGGTCTCTGGATCCTTAAGGGTTATCACTAGCTAGTGGGTATTTTCTGCTCTGCCAGGTGTCCTGCAATCGGATTAGAATGTCTCCTCACAGAAATTGCCTGATGTTAGGGGATTTTTAACAACTCTGCTTATGAGTTTTTTCTTATAAGGTCTGGAGGAGTGTCAAGTTTTTAAAATATTACTTTGTCAATGGATGAACAAAATCCTAATAATTAGATTTCTTCTTGTTTATTCCAACAGTGACAGCTGAAACTCTGAGTAACTCATTACAGTCAACTCTAGTCTAGGTTCTGTTTGGTCCAGGAAGTTTACTTTGGTGATATACTATTTATTCAGAAAATGTCAGAACAGCTGAGAATACACTACAATGAGTAGATTTTCTTAATATACAGTACTAACTGAATTAAGAAGTATTCTGGAAATTACTCTTCTTTAATATAATGAACTATTAAACAAATTTAAAAAACTTACAAACCTTATGATATAAAACTTTTCTTTGTTGCTGGTGTGAAAAAGTCAGCTGCAAGACACCTAGGAGTCTTTTATAATTGTTTTAAAGCAATTTTGCAGAGGCTCTCCATTACTTTTGTCTGTTCTGCCCCTCTTCCACCCTTCCTCTCATGACAGCACCCCAAGTTTCTTTGCAGAGATACTCCCCCCTCACCCCCCGTGATTGGGTTGGTGCATCCAATCAGAATATCTCCTCCTGCTGCCTATAGATGTGGCCACATTATGCAATGCTGGCCTCAATGACTAGCTTTCTCATACATGTCCCTCAACAAAATTCCGTTATGCCAGAAGAAACTTGTAGACCATTTCTGTCTTTTTTGATGTGTAATTATGATCTCTCGGTCAGAGAATCTTCCAATGATGGTCATGCCAGCCACTGTAAAAATAGAGATTTTTATGGCTTTTAAGACCCAAATAATCCCCAGTGCTGGACCCTGAAGCACTCTGCTGTAGCCCTGGTATTTTTCTAACCTTGTGGTTTTATTACCATTATACTACTTTTCAATCTTTGACATCTATCCTGTGTTGTATTCCTGCCACATTTCTCAGTTTTTGATAACAAGCATCCTCTACTGTTGAATCCAAACTTTGATCCACAGCATGCTCTAGACAAGCTGCACAGATGCGGGAGATCTATTTTTAATTGATAGACTAGGGGGAAACCTCAAAATTACTTAATTGAAACATGTTTGCCACAAACCTCTTTCCCTCCAGAGAGGATTAATTTCTTAAACTGATAAATCTGTAGAACCTGGGTGAAAAACAAACCAGAAAATTTACATAAGACTTTTGAGTGTTGATGAGTTTACGGAACTCACATGTAACACTAACCAAGTCAAATTCTCTGTACACCGTTCCAGGTCATGTAACCCCTGCCTGAAATAATTCAGCCCTTGCAATGTGCCTCTAGCATTCAGAGGAGAGTCCCGTTTCATGCCGAGTTGATTCTTGCTCCTGTGCACCAAAAATCCAGGAGCCAGAGCGAAAGTTCCTTTTTGGCTCAGTTCTGGGATCATTATCAGGTCTGCGATGGTACAGATACTAGATTTGGGGTCCAATTTCTACATAGTATCTCCAAAATGTAATTATTTTAAATGTGTACTGTCTGTTCAGGCTTAGCTAAGCGTTGCCTTCAGAAGAAGTGCATATTCAAATGTGCAAAAAGAATTGCAAAGCAATTTAAATCTTTACTCCAGCCTTGTGTGAAAGGACAAAGGGAGGGACTTCATACCGTGCCATGCAGAAAAACTACACACATCCACCTACTTCCTCAGAAGCTTTTCTTGTCACATATGACAGCTACCTCCCCCTATTCTTTCTCTCTTCCAGTGTGGGTCTTCCTCTTTCTTCACTTCTCTCATCTTATGTTCATTTTTTTCTTTCAATGGCTCCTTGCCCTTCCTAATAGAATCCAACACAGTCTTTCTAAGGTTTTGTATTCGTAGGGGTTCCGTCAAGAGACAAAAACAAGAGCAGAGAGAACTTAATATAAATTGTCAATTAGGAATCAAGTAGATAACTAAGAAAATGAAAGAGTAAAAAGAGAACTTTATGATAACATAGAGATAGTAACCACAAGAAGTGACTGCCACCCCTAGAACTGACACAGAAAAAATATGATGGTGGAATTACTAAAACTTAGAAGCCTAAAGAAGGGGCTCCATGAACTGAAACTCTGACTTCTCAGGAGGAGGTACTGCTTGGCAGGTGCTGGAGATTCTGAGGGAAGGCGTGATTAAGCCAGTTCTGCATGTCTTGAAAAAACTGCCAACTGAGTTCAGCTACTGCTCTGGAAAGGAACTCCCACTCTAGGATAAAGACATTTTTCTGGAATGACTCTCACAGGAATGTCAAGCAGACAAATAGCCCCCAGGAAGCAGATAGAAAAGAGCAAGTCTCTTCTACCTCTTTATCCAATTTTATAATCTACCTCTGGAGCCCTCTGTTGGCAGAGCCTAACATAGAGCCAGGTGGCCAAGCAGAAATGTGTTTCAGGGAGGTCCATGCCCAGCATCACAAAGCAGATTACGCAAGAGTGTGCTTGGAGTTGAAGGGCAGTTATGCAGTCACTGGCACAGTCCACCCCTTTGGCTACTTAGCATCCATACATGATCTTCTACACATATTTTCACATTTATACGACAAAATATACTATTTCTTCCTAAGACAATGCAACTACCCTTTTTTGTACAAAAGACGTTATCACTCTCTCCCCAAAGCAAGGAGTTACAAAGTCTAATAACCGGTCTATCCATTTTGTGGCTATATATATCACTGCTTAAATTCAGTCACAATCCCATCCAAATATTCTGTTACTTGAAGACTAAATAAAGTTAACCTCCAACAAAACTTGTGTGAAATAATCGTGAGGTGGAGAGAGAAGAAAATAGTTAATCCATTTAAACACATAAACACACAGAGATATAGATATATAATATATAGATACTCACACAGAGCGTGGGAGAAAATACACATATCTGCTACTATTTTTAATTTTGTAACCAGTCAGAAGGCCACAGTAGATATATATGTAACTTCCTTCTTCCAATGCCCATCCCATATTTCCTTCCTTTCAGCTCAGCTGGTCAAGGTTCTTTACCTGGTTTTGGGACACAAATTCATTCCTGAAGGATTGGAATCCTTAGTGAGTTTGCCTTTGTTGTTGATGTAGTAGTTTTCCATGAACTTCCATAATTGGACATGTAAGGACTAAGAGTTGTCCCGAAGAATTTCCCAATCCCCTGATATAGTCCTTCCTACCTCCTTTGTAACCTGAGTTCATCATACAAATTGGGATCAATCACCCCAGCCAGTAGAGTAACCTCTTTTTTTGTCTGTTGATTCAGTGGTGCCAGGAGCCTAAAATAGTGAGGTGGCAGTCTCGCTTTCCAGTTCAGTGGAACCATTGTTGTTCCTCTGGTGGAAGAATATCTTGCTTAGGAACCAAAATTTCCAAATCAGCAGTGCTCAAAGTTACAAGAACAGGAATAAAAAATTCTGTGAACGGCAGGTTAGAAGTGATACTGAGAGGAATCACTCCATCTTCAATTCCTTGATTCCCAGCTCCGTGTATTCTAGCTATGGGAGAAATGGCAACATTAAGTGCCTCTGATACAAATCATACACTGTATCCTGTAAAATGGAACCTCATCTCCTTCATGGTGGTGTCTTCCAACTGATAGCATTGCTGAGTCTTCAGTATGCTGTTCCATCTTTATATCAAGCCAATGCTTCAGGGTGGTGAGGGAATGTGGCAAAATCAATTAATCCAATAGTTATGAGTTCATTGCTATCTTCTTTGGCCATGAAATGAGTTTCTTTTTCTGTAGAAATGCTGTGTGGAATATCAGAAATGAAAAAAAACCTCCTGTACGTCCATGAATGGCAGTTCTGGAAAAAACATGTTGTGCAGCAAAGAAAATCCATGTCCAAAATATATGTATATTCCAGTGAGGACAAATCTGTAGCCATGTGGAAGGGAGTCCAATGTCATGAGTCTGTTGCCAGGTAGCTAGATAATCCCTCCAGGGAATGATGAAATAATGATAGTGAGTGTTTGTATCTGCTTTTGGCAGCTTAGGCATCTGGCCTTGGTGAGGAGAAGTCCATGTTGTTGAGGCTGTGTATTGCCTCTATCCCCACCACCATTGCCACTTTGTGCTAATTGGCCCATTATCTATCATTTGCATGCATAGTTATACTTTGGATAAGAGGTTGAAAGATCCATCTTTCTGGTTTCTCTAAGTCCAGAAAAAGTGGACAACCGAATATATCACTCAATGTCTGACCACTATGTGGTTTATCCTTTGCCAGTTTTTCAGAGCCCCTCCTCGATAATGCTAGAATGCTGCATCTGTCTACTTTCAGTTTAAAGAACTGTGTTTATCATTTCCATTCTGTAAGCACTCCAGTGCACTCATAAAAATCCATCCCATTTCACAAAGTTTGTACGCATCTTGACTCCTGTAAGAGTCAAGTCAGTAGCCACTCGTCCCCAAGGCATTTGCTTTAGTAGATATGTCATCACAATCAATCACAGGTGGTAATTCGATTAATTGTAATGAGACTATGTTATGGGTTATTAGAATCTTATTTCCCATTGGCAAGGAGCTGAACATTGCATTCAAGCTCAAGAACATGACCAAACTAATCCCAAAATGACTTTGAGGATCTGTTTCCTAAAATGACCCCTGGAACCAATTTCTAGGTAAGTAAGGGTATATTCAGGAGACAGACACAACACTACCTATTTGAACCAAGAAAATTTAATGCAAATAATTGTTAACTAGTTGAAAGTCCTTAAATAGGTAATGAAAAGCATAACAGAAGAACTCTAAGGTTCCTAAGATATCAACTGCAGAAAGCAGCTATGACTCCTGGGACTGAGGTAACAAAAGGATGAAGTTGGAATGACTAAAACCTAGAGACTTAGATAAGGGCTCTATGGAGCTGGAACACAGATGCTTGAGGAGGAGATGCTGCTCAGCTAGTGCTGGTGTATCTGAGCTTAGAGAAAGGGCTCTGTGGGCTTGGGACCCATGTCTTTGGAGAGGGGCATCAAACAGTTCTTGCTGGTGTTTCTGGGTGGCAGACATGATGAAGCTGGCTCTGCAAGTGTAGGGAAAACTACGAACTGGTTTCAGCTGCTGCTATGGGAAAAAAAGAACCTGCCACTATGGGTGAAATAACAGTTCTGAAGCGATATTCATAGTGACTGAGCCCAGGAAGAGTACAGAAAAGAGAGTGTTGTCTGTCCCTCCAGCAGACTTGCAGCCTCCCTCTAGTGCCCCTCACTGGCAGAGCCTGATAGGGAGCAGCTGGCAAAGCCAACATGGCTGGCAGAGTTCAGCCCTGACATCACAAAGCAGAGTATAGAAAGGTGAGTTGGAGCTTAGGGCGACGACTTAATAACTGGCACAGGCTTCTTCCAGTTCTGCTCTTAGTCTGATTTGCTTTATAAATCCAAAACAAGAATCTGTTTAGAAGATAGATAAAGGGAGAAAAACTACATCAATCTGATATTCTGTTTTCAGTTAATTCAATAAAATCATGTACTTCCCTATTCCAGAGGTGTTTGGCCCTATTGACGACTTGCTCCTCTTCTCCTGGATTTTATGGTGTCGCTGTCCCCTAGCTTCTCTATAGCTTTTCTGATGTTCCATCTCAGTCTCACTTGTAGGCTTTCCGCTTCACCATCTTTCCCCTAAACCTGCCTTTCCTCCTCTGTTTGTCAGTTCAGTAAATGGCATTAACTCCCACATAGTCGCCCAAGCCAGAAATTGAACAGTCACTTCTCCATCTTATCCAGGTTGCCCACCCAGATGGGTACCAAAACCCGTGTATTCTACTTACTCCCTACTCCTCTCTCGCAAATCTTTCCTCACTTCCTTCCGTTTTGCCCCTAACTTTATTTAGGCTCTCATTGTCACCCATTAGCTCCCTTCTAACTGATTTCCCTGCCTCTAATCTAGACCTTTCTAATCCATCTACCACACTGCCCTGCTTAAACTCCCTCAACGGTTCTATCACTTAAGCCCAGTGGGTCCCACCCAACGCTGTGCTAGAATCACCAGAGAAACTTTTACAAATACAGATGCCTGACCTCTCCCACTAGGGACTTCATTTTAACTGGTCTGGACAGGTGCCCAGGCTTTTATATTTTTTAACCATTCCCCAGTTGATTCTAATGTTCAGCCAGGATGGTGAACCACTGCCTGAGCCTCAGTGTCCAGTGCTTTGTATAAGCTATCTCATTTCTATTTTGCTAACCACATCTTCAACACCTTTCTCCCAATAAACCACGTGCCCTAGTCTTATAAAGCACTTGCTCTCTTGCCGCAAATGTCCTTCCCACTCCTTGTCTTCCTTATAAATTCCTAAACATTCTTTAAGACTCCACATAGGCACCAATCTAGGAAGTAACTACTGCCCATCTTTGAAGTTGTGTAATGAACAGCTAAGAGCACAGGTTTTGGAGTCTGAAAGTTTTAATCTCGATTCTATTGCTTAAAATAGCTGTGTGGCCTTGGGCAAGTTGCTTAGCCTATCTAAGCTTTAAATCCTCATCTGTACAATGGAGATAATACCTGCCTCACAGGTTGGGTACACCAAATAAATAATGTATTTACACCACCTAGCATAGTGCGTGGCAGTAGATATTATCTAATAATCAGCAGCAGCACACATGTTATGTTATCTATCTTTCTTCCCCATCAGTTGTAAGCACAGCACTGGCAGAGACCAGATCTTTCATTTTTATACCACAATTTAGCACAGCAGCTGGCACATTGTAGGTATTAAATAAAATGCCTCGTATAAATAAATATATGTTTCCTGTTCTAGATGTCTGAGAGTCTATTACAAGACATAGTCAGAAAACTAACCTTACTCTGTGAATTTTTTGTTCATTCATTTATCTCTCTTGCAATTATATAATGGATGGCTCATGGAGACGCTCACAAATTTTTTTTTAATTCACTTCCATGTGGTAAGTGATATAGCACAAAAACTTCCACAAATTAGAATTGTTCACCTATCTGAGCTCCCTTTTGTACACAATATACCCATTTCTTTCAATAGTATTTACTGAGTATCACACATAACAGGCATCATCCTAGGTGCTGGGGGAGATTTGTGAACCTCTACTTTGGCCCATTATGCATTTAGCGTTATATAAGATGTTGGAAGGAAGAGAAGGAGGGACAGAGACAGAGAAGGAGAGGCGGAGGGAGAAAAGAAGGAAGAAAGACCCCTGAGCTGGCTGCTTTCTCCACAAACCCTCCTTCGCCATCTCCATCTTTACAAATTTCTTCTTTGCTCTTCATGGTGTTTTTAAAGAAAGTCTATACAATCTCTCAAGACCTATTTCAAACGCCACACTTCTACAAGGCTCTAGTGATCCTTCAGGTGGAATCGATCATATCCCAGTGAATGTGTGATCATTGCACTTTGTGTCTGTTTCATACTTACACCTCCACCCCCTGCTGGAGACATCTGGTCTACCTCTGACTCTTCAAACAGACTGCATTCTTTGACTCAGCGCTGATGCCATACATCTTCCTACCCCTCACAATATGTAGCACAGCTCAATACACATAATGGTTATCCAACAACTGTTTTTTGACTTCAGTTTTATCTATTATCCAGGGCTTTTTTTTTTCACTCTCATTTACTAGAACATTTGTACCACAGTCAACAGAATTATCGTCACCATCGTCATTATTGTAACATAAAAATAAACATTATTATGATTGGAAAAGTTATGAAAAAACAGTTGAAAAAGTGTGTTTCATTTTTTAAACTTACTGGGACAAAACACAACCACAAAATCACTTATCTTTAAAACCTCTGCAGTGAAGGTAGAGAAATGCCATAAAAAACACAACATATTTCTGAAACCTCAATTTCCTGTGAGTCATCCTTAGGGAAATACAATATGAAAAGAATCAGCACAGATTCCAGATGGAAAGTTTCCTTGAAATACCCTCAGAGTTGCATGAGGATGTCCTCTGAATTGTTTGTGATTTATTAATCTATACCGAGTCTGGACAAGAAATGTGTGATCCAGCCTGGGCCTTCTCTCTCTCCAAGTCCTCTTACCTCAAGTGTTCACTGTAAATTTGCCTAAATGAGAAGGACTTTTTGACTTTACAGAATTCAATAACAATTACTGAGAACCGTCTTAGAGTTGCTTCTTGAAGTCACTGGCTTTAATAGCAATCAATATTCAGTCATTTTTTTATTCTGTGAATTAATTATATTTTACAAAAAAGAAGCAATACATTGTGGAAATTAACAGCGTGGAACCTGGGTTAAATTTCCTGCGTTTGAATGCTAACTCCACTATTATCAGCTGTGTGACCACACATGGGTTACTTAACCTCTTTGTGGCCCAGTTTCCCAATTTTGTCTGTCTCTTAATATGTGTTTGCTCCATTAGATTACTTAACACATATCAATTTCTTAGAATAGGACATAGAGTAAGCACTCAATAAGTTTTAGATGTCATTATTATCAAAATTATTAAAATTTTTCTCTTTCCAAACTTACCTCAAGCATGCTCTTTCCTTCCTCCTTTATTTCCTTTCTTCCATCCCTCCCTCCTTCCTTCCTTCCTTCCTTCTGCATTAACAAATATTATCAAGGTGCCATTGTTTGCCAAGCACTTCTCTATGTGCTGGGGAAAAAGAGGTGAACAAAACAGACGACTTTCCTTTCATGAGGAGGGTCCTTTATGCATGAGGAGGAGCCTGACAATAAATAGATACATCTACAGCATGCCAGAGAGCAATGACTGACAAGTACTAGAAAGAAAAATAAGGCAAGATAAAATGAACATGTGGCTGCTCCAAGCACAAAGATGGGCAATGATATATGGAAATCTGAACTAAACTTAAGTGGATGATTGTTTCAGATTTCACAGTATATAACATCTGCTTGCTATTTTAAATCTATACCAAGAAAGTATTTATCTAAACTTTGATACTTTGCTTTGTCAATTTGTATTTGTCCCTGGGGTATTTGGAAGCCCAGACTGTCATAAAACAGAGATGACCAAGTATAAAGGGGACCTGGAGACTTGACACCTGCTCCAGCATCTGTAGGGAATCCATAAAGCCCAGAAAGCAATGATGGAGGGCAGTTCAAGTACTGGTCAACATTAGGCCCCGGTTAATAATAGTAATAGTAGCATTTTATGAATTACGAAACGGAGACTGCAGGAGGTTAAGTGACTTGCTTTGGTTTCACAACTTGGAAAACAGGAATTGAATAACTACCTCATGGAGTTGTTGTAGAAATTAAAGCTAAGAGCTAAAAGTAAAGAGGGAGTGATTCAAACCCACCCTGGTCAGATCTAAAGTCTATGGTATCTCCACCCACAACCCTCCTGATCCCAGCAGGCAGGCTCATGTCGGCATCAAGCAAGTCTTGCTACAAGAATGAAAGTCCTTGGGCATGGGGTGATGAGTGCTGTTTGAAGATATAGGGCCTATCAGGACAAGAAAAGTCCCTCAAACCAGAGGAATAAAAGTGTCTGGCATTGAAGTAAGACAGAAACTGGGGCAAGACGGAAGAGATTTGCATCATGGCTTTAGGAGTGTAGGTTATTAGGAAGCCCAGTTATTAGAAATGAACCACAGGTTGATATATGAGATTAACAGCAGATTTGGCCTCCTGACTCACCAGAAAATCGATAGGCCTTCATATTTTCCATATGGAGATGGAGTCAGTCCTTGTGTGTAAGTTATAGTTAAGACATGCAGAGGTAAAAAAATAGACAGTTAGATGACATTGAGAAAACATGTATCATAGATGCACCATTATTGTTCACTATGAATTAATATTCATAATCCTTAATACATAGGATTCTTGATCCTTAAACTGTAAATAGCAATGGATACCATGTGTTAACCCACCTGAATGTTTTTATTAGGTGTAAAGGCTCAGAGGTAGACACTATATCATAGAAAGCACATGGTCTTAAAATTGAAGTCTGAGTTTTGACCTTATCTTAGTCATTTAATTTCTCTAAGATTCTACAGCTACAAAATTGGCACCATTCTTGTTCTGCAATGTTCATAAAACTAAGATAATATGAATTAATACAGTTGAAGAATATGAAGTACTGACATAAAAGGTGATATTTTTGTGTTCCTGTATAGTCGAAGGTAAAATTTTATTAAACAAGTTCTATATACCAATATAGTTAATACTGGGAGCTGTCGTTATTTCAGGTAATTGTGGCAATTCTTTGGCCAAAGTTTCAACTCATATAAAAATGAATAATTTCTCAAATGCATCTATTTATAACTGCTAATTCTATATGTTGGATTTACTCAAATTTAAAAAGCCAATATCTTGAGCCCAGGTTATTAAAACATTTGAGCCTAGGCACATGTAAATGGAGGGCACCTCTGCCAGGATGGTGATGAAAGCTGCTGAGATAGGTGTTGGGGGTGACACCTGATAGTTGAGCGCTGATGGCTCCTCGGACTCTTCCTCTAGTGGTAATCTGAACCGAGTAGACTTCAGAGGTGGTCCTGACTGCAGATGGAAACTATTAAGAGTCCATTGCAACAACAGAACAGAAGGCAGCTGTATTCTGAAGTTGACCAGAGCCTACTCAGGGGAGAAGTAGGAAAGATTAAGAGCACGGTAGAAAGAATCTGACTTTTGTATGGGTTCACTTACGCAACATCATGAAAGTTATTCACTTTCTTCTTTCTCCATACTTATTCTCCAGTGAGTCCTGTCATTATGAATATACTTATTTTTCACTTGAAAAAGGACTTGGATGGAAAGAGATATTTGGTTCTCTGATATCCCTGCCTGGAGACACTGGATTTAAATGGAACTCAATAATATCAGGAATAAGAGAAGGATTAGGAAGACTGGTTTAATGTTCTAAATGCTCTGAGTAAGTGAAGGCACAGGAAGATCTTGACTCCTTTGATATTGGTGGTTGCTCCTTTCTGAGAGTGAGAAACTCACCACAGTCCTGTGAGGCAGGAGAAATTGCTCAATGGTTTTCATAGATGGTAGCATAATCGACTTGGTAGCAGAACACCTAAGTTTGAAGAGAACACATAAGCAGAAGAAAGCTATTTCTATATTATGAATCTTGAAATCCCAAGTCTATAATGTGATAATGAATGCCCAGGTTGCTGGTCCATGGAGCTAAACAGCCTAGAAGATAAAGCCTTTCAGACTCTCTTTGACTTCACTCAAAGTGTTAATTTTATTTATCAGAATCTTCTATGTTTGGCAGCTCATAGCATTGTTGCACATGTTTATTGAAACGTTAGAGATGCCCACAATAGGATTCTTTCCCTGATCGAACTTCCAACCAAATTAAAACCAGGGGTGTACTTTTCTTCTAACCAAAATTAACTTTATGACTGTGTTGTCCAGATGTACAATGTCTTTGACAGTTTGTTTATGGATTGTACACAAGTACTGCTTTGAGAAATAGACTGTTGTTCTGGCAGTTGACTGTCAATGCACTTGAGGCAGTTGTTTGTGGGACCTGTAGTGGAAATCTGCACGTCTGACTGACTCAGAGTATGGCTTTGTCTGGTTTTCTGACAACTGGTACCCTCTAAGCCCTCAGAATCTTTCACACACCTGAGCTTGCTATCATGTCCTATTAAGATATAACTGTAATTCAGGGAGGTACATGTGGCATTTCAAATTATATACTCCAAGAATGGCATGTCCAAATTAATTAGTTATGATTCCAGGCATTGTTCTGAGTGTCAATAATTTTCTTGCAGGAGAAAGGAGAAGGGATGCATATTTTTCCACTATTTTCTCATTGCTAATGAGTTTGCACATTGCATCAAAAGTCATTTACAGTCAGCTTGTTGTTTTCTAACAGGTTACATGTGCAATGATATACAATGAAAGTTAACAATCAAGTCATGTCTTCATAATGGCCAAAGTTCCAGGACAATTAGTCTTTAAAAATTCAAATTGAGTCTGTTTCATTTGCAGAAAAATTGTAAGAGTGTTATTAGTAGAGATGGCTTAATTCATCTAAAAGGTTCATTTAAAACGCTTTGTTTGTGTTTTAGCTTGAGCTACCATAACAACATATCACAGACTCAGTGGATTAAACAACAGAAATTCATTCTCACACAGTTTTGGTTGCTGGAAGCCCAAGATCAAGATGGCAGCATGGTTGGTTTCTGGTGGGAGCTCTTTTCCTGGCTTGTAGACAACCACCTTCTTGCTGTGTCCTCACATGGCAGGGAGAGAGGGAGAGCAGACTCTCTGGTGTCTCCACTTACAAGGAAACTAATCTCAACACGAGGGACCCCCCCCCCCCACAAACTCATCTAAACCTAATTATCTCCCAAAGGCCCCGTCTCTGAACGCCACAACACTGGGAAGTAGAGCTTCAACATGTGAACTTAGGGGAACACAACTCAGTCCATAGCAGCCTGCTTTGTCCCTGTGCATATAAACCATTACTTCCGCCTCTAAACTGATGGAACCATCCAGACCCTTTCAATTGTTTCAGTTAGTCGAGTGAGATTCTCATATAAAATTGATTGTA